>NC_080799.1:42940738-45340738 GCF_028018385.1 Neofelis nebulosa | reverse complement strand
GAGCGTGAATTAGGGCAAGAGGGCCCTAGCAGAAACACATGAATGTACTGTACTCCCACCCAGACTTTAAGAGCAAAAAATTCTAGTGATACAGTGGTGGGTGATCTTTCAGTTTCTTTTAAGCCATCCATTTTACAGATCCTTTCAGTTTCTGTGACTGGTGAAGCTAGATGGTAAAGTCAATCTATAATCAGAGCTTTTCCCCAAGTTTTCCCTACATGTTTTCTTCATTTAAAGAGCTCATCTGAGGTGCCTGGGTGGCTCAGTCAGTTGAGCATCCAACTCTTAATTTCATCTCAGGTCATGATCCCACGGTCATGGAATCAAGCGCCTCATTGGGCTCTGCACTGACGGTGTGGAGCCTGCTTAGGAATCTCTCTCTCCCTCTCTCTCTGCTCCTCTCCCACACGGGGCCTCATTCTTGCTCACTTTCTCTCTCAAATTAAAAAAAAAACCAAAACAGAACAAAAACTTACCTGTTCCCTCGAAGCCTCTCCTCTGCTCTCTGAAATGCATTTCTCTCTCTCTCTCTCTCTCTCATTGTTTAATGTGCCAGGACACTTTCTTCCTCTTGTTTTATTTATTTAAGTTTGCAGATGCCCTTGATTAAAATAATGTCCGCTTTGTAAAATTGTCACCCTGGTGAGGCTGAGTAATGGCAGAAGGAGATACTCTTCTGAGTGATGGGTGGCATGCGTTGGGCTGTGCTAAGTTATGGGTGAATGGAAGCGGCCCTCACTCTTCCTTATTCCCTCGCAGAGACAAAACTGTAGGACCAAGTTATTCTCAAAATTCTCCTATAAAACCAAAGTTATGACTTTAAGACATGCAGTTAAAACTAAACAAAAATTTTACTTAGTTTAAAACGATTTTTCAAGTGCACAAACTACCTTTTAGATCTGACGCAGAAATCAAGAGTTGGGTGCTTAACCTACGGAGCCACCCAGGCGCCCAAGCCCTTGCTAGAGTTTTAATGCTTTCTTTGTCCATTAAAAAAACAATTAGGGTGAGACTTTTCTAATTTAAGTTTTCTTTTCTCTCTGACTCAGCAAACTGTTCCTAGAGAAAGAGCCTTTGCAGGATAAGGAGGCGCCTTTTCTGCAAATACTGTAGTTTTCCTGCCCCCTTGAGATGTTGATGATCTGCCTGAACTGTTGTTTGACTTCATTCTTCCCTGTGATCAGAGTTTCCACCTGGATGGAAAGCCCGTGTTCAGGTGGAGGACAGGGGTGGCAGCCACGGTGGCCTTGAACAGACACACCCACAGTGGCTCCCTGGAGCCACGAGAGTGATGTGTGGGAGAAACCAGACATGTTCATGTCACTCCAGGATGTCCTAGAGTACCTTCTTCCTTGATGTGTCTCATATCGGTACATTTTCTTTTTTATCTCTCACATTTCTCTTCGTTTCTTTGCTTTTTACTTGAAATTAAATTAAAAAGTAGGATTGTAGTTACCATTGATAACTCAGAATTTATGGGAGAAAATTCCAGTCAATGACAGTCTCAAAAATACTGTGAGTCATTTTCTGTTTTCTGTCCTCAGGATTAGCAACTCGTTAGAAGTAACAGAAAAGAATATTGGATGCAAATGAGATAAAGATGCAGATCTCTTTTTGTGTTTTTAATGTTTATTTATTTTTGAAAGAGAGAGACAAAGTGTGAACAGGGGAGGGGCGGAGAGAGAGGGAGACAGACTCCGAAGCAGGCTCCAGGCTCTGAGCTGTCAGCACAGAGCCTCCGACGCGGGGCTTGAATCCACGAACCGTGAGATCGTGACCTGAGCCGAAGTCGGACGCTTGACCGACTGAGCCACCCAGGTGCCCAACAGCTTTTATTTTATTTTTATTTTTATTTTTATTTATTTTTATTTTTTTTAACGTTTATTTATTTATTTATTTATTTTTTATTTATTTATTTTTTTTTTTCAACGTTTTTTTATTTTTTTTTTTTTGGGGACAGAGAGAGACAGAGCATGAACGGGGGAGGGGCAGAGAGAGAGGGAGACACAGAATCGGAAACAGGCTCCAGGCTCCGAGCCATCAGCCCAGAGCCTGACGCGGGGCTCGAACTCACGGACCGCGAGATCGTGACCTGGCTGAAGTCGGACGCTTGACCGACTGCGCCACCCAGGCGCCCCTGACGTTTATTTATTTATTTATTTATTTATTTTTTTTATTTTTTTTTTTTATTTATTTTTGGGACAGAGAGAGACAGAGCATGAACGGGGGAGGGGCAGAGAGAGAGGGAGACACAGAATCGGAAACAGGCTCCAGGCTCCGAGCCATCAGCCCAGAGCCTGACGCGGGGCTCGAACTCACGGACCGCGAGATCGTGACCTGGCTGAAGTCGGACGCTTAACCGACTGCGCCACCCAGGCGCCCCAACGTTTATTTATTTTTGAGACAGAGAGAGACAGAGCATGAACGGGGGAGGGGCAGAGAGAGAGGGAGACACAGAATCCGAAACAGGCCCCGGGCTCTGAGCTGTCAGCACAGAGCCCGACGCGGGGCTCGAACTCACAGACTGTGAGATCATGACCCGAGCCGAAGTCGGACGCTCAACCGACTGAGCCACCCAGGTGCCCAGCAGCTTTTATTCTAGATAAAAGGGTCTTAATTCCATTTTGGTAGCTGGAAAGTGTTCATTTAATTTCTCTCTCTCACACATACACAAATATGGAAGGTTTTCCTTTTGAATTTGTTGAATTGGTGCTAACATATGTGAACAGTCCCCAAGGACTTCCCTTCTGCTTCTCACATTTAATTTCACTAGCATACAGATGAACATTTGGACCCCAGGTGGGACTTGGCAGAGGCCTCTGCTAAGTGGGTGTGGTTCTTTAAAACCCATCGGTCTGTGCCAGCAAATGAGAAACTGATAAACACACTTTGTGTGCTTTGCTCCATGTTTATGGTTTGCAAGTGCTTCATTGTGGTATCAGAGGCAAAATGAGTTTCTCTTATTCCCTCTTTTTCTTTAGCAGGTTTTTTAATGTATATTTTACAGAGAGAGAGAGAGGGAGAGAGAGAGAATCCCAAGCAGGCTCCATGCTGTCAGCACACAGCCCAACACCGGGCCCAAACTCACAAACCGTGAGATCGTGACCTGAGCCGAAATCAAGAGTTGGACACTCAAGTGACTGACCGCCCAGGCACCCCTCTTATTCTCTCTCTATGCGGAATTTAACAACAGAAGTTGCATTTTGAAAAAGGGAAAAAAACCTGGAGTTCATAGACATACATAGTTTGGGGAGAAATCTTGGGCGCTTTATTTTTCAGTCTGTTCAGATCAGGGTGGCACTTCGAGCCACTTCTACTTAGGTTGTGACCAGGTGTCCCACAGTGCCCCAGACTCCGAGCTGGGAGGGAGGAGGTTTGTCCTTCTAAGTGGGCCCCTCGGCGCTCCATAGGTGACACGCAGACCCCGCCCGGCACTGCCTGCCGGTGCTTTGAGACTTCTCTGCTGACCCTGCTCCTAAAGGCAGGCCAGAGTGAGTACACACTCTGCGGAGTCCGGAAGCTTCTCTGCTTCCAGCAGAGAAGAATCTTGTATCGTATTCCCAGATCCTCCACAAGATCTCTGTTCGCCCTGCAGGTTCTCCAGGTGGCGGAGGGCTGAAGGCACGTCTGTATCAGGGAAGGGTGCAGGTATGCAGTATAGACGAGGCTGAAAACCAGGTGGGGCGTCCGGTTGGGGTAAGACTGCATCGAGAAACACTGTGTTCTTTCCTTTGAAAGTTTTCTCCTTCTGCACAAGAAAGACTGAGAAGTGTACAGAAGTCATAGGAAAGTGCAAAGTACTCACTCTGGGACCCCACCCATACGTCATGTTAGGATTACACTGGGATTGAGAAACCTTTTGCTATTGGCTTATGCCTGATTTTAATCTTCCAGAGTGCATACACTCTTTCTTTCTTTTCTTTTCCACACCCCCTTTCTGAAGCAAGCCTTCATGTGCTGGGTGGAGGATACAGGATACTCAGCAGCGAAAACTCGCGTCCTTTGGGCACTTACATTGTCACTATGTTGTTGGGCTTTCATGACCCTTACGAACTCCGGCATTTGCTTTGTGCTCTGCGTGTTTTGGGGAACCTCTGTAAGCGAGTTAGGCTGAAGAACTACACGTATCTTCCTTTGCCACTGTGGGAAGGGAGAGGGTTGCTTGCGGTGGTTTTCAGAAAGCTGGGCATTATTTTGTTTTGTTTTGTTTTTGTTTTTGTTTTTGTTTTTTTAGGGCATTGTCTTGAAATAGAGAACTGTGGCAGGTCAGAGATTCCGCTGTCGGATCGGAGGCACCGCAGAACTCCAGTGCTGTTGACATTCCACCAAAACAAAACCAAACAAAGCACAGAGACTTCCCTGGCATTAGAACAAAAGAGCTCCGTGTAAGGGAGCTTAGAGGCGTCACCACGGCCGGCCGCCTGTGGGGAAGCTGGCTCTTCCTCTTGGCATGTATGATGCTCTGACCCCCGCCCTCTTGCCAAAGGCTTTCTTTTTTTAACTGTTTGTTTTGAACTAATTATAGATGCACAAAATGTTACAAAAATCATGCAGAGTCGTCCTCATGCCCTCCAAAGGTCTTACATAACTGAAGAGTTATCAAAAGCAGGAAATTGACCTTGGCACAAAGCACTTAGCTAGGGTGCAGACCTCACTCCCTCCCATCTCACCAGTTTTTCCATGCACTCATTTGTATGTGTGTCTGCGAATTTTTATCACCAGTAGGTATTTGTGCGGCCAGCAGGACAATCCAGATACAGAACTGACCCATCGGGACAAAAGACTCCCAGACCACTGCTCCATACCTGCTCCCCCATCCCTTCGTAGTCAGCCAATTTCTGCACGAGGCGGCTGTGCCTGTGCTGTGCCCTAGAGACCCCAGCTCAGCTCCAGGGTTCTAGAGGCGAAGAGCTGCTGGATGTAATTTACTGTCATTTCCTCAAAGAGTCGATAGTGGGGTTCTCCTCTCTCCATCTGTCCACCTCAGCTGTTTTTAGGTAAATAAACTTACATTATTGGGTTGGGTATGTGGTCCCTACTTAGTTTTCTCTCAAAGAATGGAAACCTTCAGAGAAGGATCACAGTATCTTTTATTTGTTAATGAAGTGGGTTTTTTTTTTTTTTAAGTTTATTTATGTAGAGAGAGAGAATGTGTGTGTCTGCAACCGGGGGAGGGGCAGAGAGGGAGTGGAGGGGTGCTGGGAGAGAGAGAAAGATAATCCCAAGCGGACTCAGCACTGTCAGCACAGAGCCCGACATGGGGCTCTATCTCACGAACCATGAGATCATGACCTGAGCCGAACTCAACAGTCAGACACTTAACCCACTGAGCCACCCAGGTGCTCTTGTTATAAAGTATCTTTAATTTCACTGGGACAAAGTCTTGGAACTCTATTAATGATTAAGAAAAGAAGAAAGAAGTTGTTCAGAGTAAGTCAAGGGAGCCGGTGGTTGATACAGGAACATTCAGCGACTGCTTGCTCTTACAGAGATGGCAGCTGGAGCCGGTTCAGCCTTGAGTCATAAAGGATTGGGGTTGGAATGTCCCGGGACATTCCAGCCAGGTGGTCCCGTCACCCTGCACTTGAACCCTCCATTCACAGCTGCTTGTGTTTCCTCTGCATTGGCCCCAGCCCTACCGACACCCGTTCCATACGAAGCCTTTTGAATTTTCAAAGACGTCACAAGGCAGAATTTAAATCTCACTTTTCACGACTGTTTATTATTGATCCCAGTATAAACATAACCCTTGTAACCCTTTGCTCAAGGTGAGGCCTTGGTGTTGCTCACAGTGTAACAATGTTGTCAGGCAATGAGGTGGCTCAGCCTAGGACTAGATAGCCCACATGTAACATTTTTGTGTTACTTCTCACATTTGAAAGAAGTTTTTCCTTCCGGATACCATTTGTTCTCTTTTTCTGTAGGACTTTGTGCTGTGTGTGCCTGCTGCCATCTCCAGGCCTCTCTGGGGCCCGGGCGAAGGCATGGGTGAGGGGAAGGGCACCTGCGATGCTGGCAAGCCCAGCCTGAGACGTGCAGAGCCGATGGTTTGAGGGGTGCCCAGCCTGTCTTGGCAGGAGCCCACGGTGAGGGGCCATGCAGGGTCCAGGGGCCAGGGAGCCTTATCCCAGCTGGACCGCTCCCGTGGCCGTGGTCTCATTGTGGTCTTGGGGACCTGGTGTCCCTGGATGTCCACTCATGTCCTGAATGTGGTTCTCCAGTCTTCCCATCAATCTGGGTACAGTCCAATCTCTTTTCAACAAAGTGCCTTTCTATCTAAATTTGCTAAGATCTCTTGAGCAAGGAAGAAGCTTGCAGACACAGAGGCTAGGTAATATAGCCAAGGTGCCCCAGATAGGGCGTGAACCTCCAGGTCCAGCCGCTCCGCGGGACTGTGCCCTTCCTCGTGACTTAAGAAGAAAGAAATTAATGGGGCGCCTGGGTGGCTCAGTCGGTTAAGTGGCTGACTTCGGCTCAGGTCATGATCTCGAGGTCCATGAGTTCAAGCCCTGTGTCGGGCTCTGTGCCGACAGCTCGGAGCCTGTTTCAGATTCTGTGTCTCCCTCTCTCTGACCCTCCCCCATTCACGCTGTGTCTCTCTCTGTCTCAAAAATAAATAAACGTTAAAAAAAATTTTTTTTTAAAGAAGAAAGAAATTAATTCTTTTATTTTGGTGCTAATAATCTTTCTCTTTTTTTAAACTATCATATTGGTTTTATTTTTGTCATTGACAACATGCACAACACTAGAATTGTGTTACTATTTTACTTGATGTCCATAGATATGCACTAAAAATGTTTACATTTAAGAAAAATCACACATTATGTAAGTCCTATGTAAACATAACCCCTTTTCAATATGTTTTCCTGCTTTGTTTCACACATAAATAGCAGTTTACAAAATTATAAAACTATCACTTTTTTTAATTTTTTTAATGTTTATCTATTTTTGACAGAGAGACAAAGCATGAGCAGGGGAGGGGCAGAGAGAGGGGGAGACACAGAACCCAAAGCAGGCTCCAGGCTCCAAGCTGTCAGCACAGAGCCCAACATGGGGCTCAAACTTATGAGCCATGAGATCATGACCTGAGCCAAAGTCGGACGCTTACCTGACTGAGCCACCCAGGTGCCCCAAAACTGTCAGTTCTTACGGCCCAAAGTACATACAGGTTCTGGAGCATGACAGAATGTTCTCTTTATGATTATGATTTCTTTTGTTTTGTTTTGTTTTGAGAGAGTGAGAGCATGAGCAGAGAGAGGGGCAGAGGAGAGAGAGAAAGAGAGAATCCCAAGCAGGCTCCATGCTTAGCATGGAGCACAGTGCAGGGCTCCATCCCACGACCCTGGGATCATGACCTGAGCCAAAGTCAAGAATCGGACACTCAAATGACGGAGCCACCCACAAGCCCCCTCTCTTTATGATGATTTCATAACTAACAACATGTACTGTTACAGTGCTTATCTCAGTCCAATGACTTATAATCAATCACAAGAGGTTATTGAGCCAGTATCACCAATAATGGACCCATCAATGCACTTGCTGAAAGATACATGTGTTTAAAAAGTTAAAATAGGGGGCGCCTGCGTGGTCAGGCAGTTAAGCATCTGACTCTTGATTTCAGCTCACGTCATCGTCTCGTGGTTTCATGAGTTCGAGCCCTGTGCTGGGCTCAGCACTGACAGTGAAGAGCCTGCTTGGAATTCTCTCTCTCTCTCCCTCTCTCTCTCTGCGCCTCCCCAACCCCTCAAAATAAATAAATAAACTTAAAAAAAAAAAAAAAAAGGTTTTTAAGGGCACCTGGTTGGCTCAGTTGGTGGAGTGTGTGACTCTTGATCTCAGGGTTGTGAGTTAGAGCCCCATGTCAGACACAGATTACTTTAAAAAAAATAAAAAGTCAAGATAGTCAAATGTCTACATTTTAAAAACAACAGCAGAGAAAGCTGCTGTTGGTTTGTTTGTTTTATGTAGACAGAGCTGGAGAGGGGCAGAGAGAGAGAGAATCCTAAGCAAGCTCTGTGCTGTCAGTGTAGGGCCCCCAGTTTCAGATCAGTTTGTGCCCTTGCACATGTCTTAGTGGCTGGTTCAGTTTTAGACGCCAACATCTGTCATTTCAAATGATGCTTCCCACAAAAATGTCTCCTACAGCTGCTTCCCTGGCCCACGGCGGTAATGGTTTACTCCCGGCTGAGCCTCTGGGGAGGGGAGCTCACCTCTGGAAGCCCTGGGCTCCCGTTGCCGCGTCTCTGATGCACGGCCAGGTTGTAGATGCCGACAAGAGGCACATCACCCGACCTCCTGTTACTGGTGACCATATGGAGGGGTTTTTTCCCTTTCTGCTTCTAAGTCTTGTCACGGAAACAGGCAGTGGTGTGGGGGAAATGTGTGTTCTTTCAGCTGGGCTCCCAATCAAAAGCCAGGTCATTGAGAAAATGACAATATTCCCTCTGTTCTTGCCATGAGATGCACCATTTGGTCTCATTTAGCAACGTAAACCATGCAGGAGAAACAAGGGAATAGTCTGGGCTTAGTTTCCACATAATTTTCGGATTTATCACTCGGCTCTTCTAACCAACTGAGCTAACAGGCCACCTGCTCCAGTCACATTTTATTTATTTATTTTTTTAAATTTTTTTTAATGTTTTTTATTTATTTTTGGGACAGAGAGAGAGACAGAGCATGAACGGGGGAGGGGCAGAGAGAGAGGGAGACACAGAATCGGAAACAGGCTCCAGGCTCCGAGCCATCAGCCCAGAGCCTGACGCGGGGCTCGAACTCACGGACCGCAAGATCGTGACCTGGCTGAAGTTGGACCCTTAACCGACTGCGCCACCCAGGCGCCCCTCCAGTCACATTTTAAAAACACACTTTATGCCTGACAGTGCACAGAATATTTCTGGACGGAGCCGTAAGAAACCAGTAGCACGCTTCCCCTCAAGCCTGAGGGCCGTGGAAGGGAGTGAGCTTTATACTTCTGCACCTTTCGGAGACGTATCATGTGTATTTACTGCTGACTTAAAACCCCAAACGACATCTGTAATCATTGTTTGCCACTGTCCTCTGTTGTTCGCCTTAGGGACCCCTGTAGCTTAGGGATTCAGAGACTGATCAGGGAAGGAGCAGTGCAGCCTCCCAGGCTGGGGTCTGCATCTGGATTTGCTGTACTAAAGCTTACCAAGAATTCCAAGGAAAAGAACGCCCAGAAGACACCGTCCAGCAACGTGGTTGAAGGGAGAAGTCCTTCCCCCTCTGCTGTGCTTTCCCTCCAGGCTGGCAGCGGGAGGTGGGGTCTCCCTCTGCTTCAGGGGCCAGAAGACAGGAGACAACATCTCATCGTCACCAGTGGCGAAGGGGAGTGACCAGAGCCAGAGAAAGGCAGACTTCGTGGCCAGTACTGCTCCACTTGGCTGCTCTCTGGGATCTCCTGCATAGCATTTAACCACAGCTCCTGCCTGGAGCCACTGCCCAGATTGATTTACTCGGGGTGTGGCATCAGGATTGTGAAAGTGGTTCTCGGGTGGAACCACGGCCAAGAACCAGGGCCAGGGAGGACCTGCGTCCCTCAGCCAGAGCATGTCACCAGCGGCTTCATGCTCCTCAGTCGCCTGGGCTCCTGAAAGCAGTTTCCCTGGGCAGACTGGTCCGCCGTCGGGCCCATGGCTGTCCAGAGGCTCCTCCCACAAGGTGGGTCTGGGAACCCAGGGCTGTAGGCTGGGTGTGAGTAGTTGTGTCACCCTGAATGGAGGCCTCGCTCTTACATAGTCTTGGGGTGCCTTCCCACTGTGCCCTGCTGGACACCCTGCTTCTGACAGATAAGGGCAGCTACAGCTCAGAGACCCTGAGCTTCCTGCCCTGTGTGTTGAAGCTCTGAAGTAAGAGAACGTCACGGATAGAGCTTGTAAAATGGAGTAGTTTAGCATTCCTATGTCTCATTCGGTTTTCTGTCCTTTGCCAAAGGAATGTGTGTTGTAAATGCGTCCACTATCCTTCCCTTGCAGACACAGCATCTAGATCTTTTCCGAAGGTCAGGCCTGATCCCAGGTTCTGCTTCCGCTCTTTCCCTAGCTACTCCTCCAGACGCTCCTGCCCCACTCCCCCACCCCATGCCAGCTGCTTGCGTTTAATGAGGTCCTTGGTCGTGAGTCATTGTTTGATTCTCTTGTGTCCAACTCATTACCTTGGACAGGCACACCTTTTCTGACTTCCAAGACCTTAAAAGTCACGTCTCTGCACTAAGGAGAATGCACACAGATTTGTTTGGTTTCCTTTTTAAGTTGTGGTAAAATACACTTAACGTTTAACACCTAGAACTTACCATTAGTGACATGGAATACATTCACAGTGTTTTGCAGTCATGGCCACCGTTTTTATCACCCCAGTGGGAAACCCTGTACCCACTAGCAGTCTTCCCCTGTTTGCCTGTCCCCAGCCCTGGTACCCAGCCATCTCCTTTCTGCCATTATGGGTTTGCCTGTTGCGAACAATTTCACGTAAACGGAGTCATACCACGTGCCGAGTCTGGAGTCTGGGCACCTCACGGAGCCTCGATGTTTCCAAGGTTCATCCATGTTGCAACAGGTGTCGGTGCTGATTGCTTTTTACCGCCGAATACTATTCCATGGTGTGGATTTGCGCGTTTGCTGCATCCATCTGTTGAGGGACATTAGGGTTGTTACAAATAAGGAAGCCATGAACGCTTGTTTACAAGTTTTTATGTGAGTCTGTTTTCGGTTCTGTCGGGTGTATACCTACAAGTGGCATTGCTGCATCATAGGGTAATTCTGTGTAGACGTCTGAGGAGCTGTCAGACTGTTCTGCACAGTAGCTGCACCGGGTCCCACGTTCTCCACACCCTCACCGACACTTGTCATCTTCCTTTTCTTTTCTTTTTTAATGTTTACTTATTTATTTTCAGGGAGAGAATGCGGGAGTGGGAGGGGCAGCGAGAGAGAGGGGGAGAAAGAGAATCCCAAGCAGGCTCTGCGCGCAGCGTGGAGCCCGGTGCCGGGCCCGATCTCATGACTGCAAGATCACGACCTGACTGGTATCAAGAGTTAGATGCTCAATGGACTGAGCCACCCAGGCACCCCTCTCTCTCTCTTTTTTTTTTTTTTTAATTAAAGCTACCCCGACCTTCCCACATGGGCCACCATTTCCATCGGTACCTCAGGCTGGTGGGAGGCAGGTCGGGCGTGCCCAGACCTGCACTGGCCAGGCTTGTTAATGTGTGACACATGGGTTTATTATTGTCAGCCGCGGCCCCGGCCCCGCCCTGCCCTCCCTGGGCTTGCCGCGGCGTCAGCAGGCAGGAGACACTGGAGTGTGAGGGGTGAAAGTTTTCCCTGCCCGCTGGCTCCACACAACCGGTCTGCCAATTAAAGATTTTCTTAGGTGGCATTTGTGACACCCTAAACATTCGTGGAGCTTTTGTTTCTTGGGCCGGTGGCCCGCAGTCACGGCTGCAACCGGGCTGAGAGGCCAAACGCAGCAGAGCCCCGGACGGCTGTCCGGTGCGGCAACCTTTTGACTGTCCCTGTTTTGTTGACGCAGTGACCAGGAGTGGCACTCTGGGATGTGCACGCGATGATGGGCAGCAAGGACTTAGAAGCTGAAATCCATCCCTTGAAGAACGAAGACAAGAGGTTGCAGGAGAATCTGGGAAGCCAAACGACAAAGGAGGACAACCTGAAAGGCTTGCCTCGGCAGCCCGGCCTCTCCGGCTGCCGGACAGTGGCGTTTTTTCTTTCACTGTTCGTCTGCCTTTTTGTGGTGTTCGTGGTCTCGTTCATCATCCCCTGTCCGGACCGGCCCGCGTCCCAGGGGACATGGAGGGTCTACTACAACGCAGCAGGTGTGCCTGGGAGTGGGCGGAGGGGAGCGTTGAAGTCCAGGGTGGCCTGCAAGCAAGAATCAGCCTGAAGTGGCTGCCAGTCCCGCGTCCAGGTTTTTCTTGGGACCGTAAGGTCTGTAGAGCAGCCTCTCGGCAAACGTGGGGCACGACCCTGGCAGCGTGGTGGCCTGCTCTCGTTTTGGGAAGGATGGGTTGGGTCAATCAAGGAAAGCCGCCCATTTGGGTACATTTTGGAAATTTTTTTTTTTTTTTAATTTTTTTAACGTTTATTTATTTATTTATTTTGTTTTGGTTTTGGTTTTTTTTTTTGTTTTTTTTTGTTTTTTGGGACAGAGAGAGACAGAGCATGAACGGGGGAGGGGCAGAGAGAGAGGGAGACACAGCATCGGAAACAGGCTCCAGGCTCCGAGCCATCGGCCCAGAGCCTGACGCGGGGCTCGAACTCACGGACCGTGAGATCGTGACCTGGCTGAAGTCGGACGCTTAACCGACTGCGCCACCCAGGCGCCCCAACGTTTATTTATTTTTGAGACAGAGAGAGACAGAGCATGAACAGGGGAGGAGCAGAGAGAGGGGAGACACAGAATCTGAAACAGGCTCCAGGCTCTGAGCTGTCAGTACAGAGCCCGACGCGGGGCTCGAACTCACGGACCGTGAGATCATGACCTGAGCCGAAGTCAGACGCTTAACCGACCAAGCCACCCAGGCGCCCCCATTTTGCAATTTTTAAAAATTAATAAAACAGAGCACCGGGCAGCATAGATAGAGGGGAGGCCGTGGTGAACTGAAATCCGCAGATCTGGGAGCCCGGTCTCCTGAAGTGCTCTGGCCAACTTGCGGGCGGCTGAGCCGGATCCAGCACACTCGGTGTCTCATGAAATCCACAGTGTGGAATCGTGGCCTCTATGAAAAGCCATCGAGTCAGCCCCACTCTGGACACTCTGCCTCATCTCACAGTGGGGGCGCCTGCAGCGCGCACACGAGTGGGCACCGCGGAGGCTCCGTGACCCCTGCCGGGGGCGGAAGAGGGGGTTTCTCATCTAACCCCCACAGCCCATTTTATTCAGGTTTCGTGCTTAATTTTGAGAAGGAGGAATAATGTATGTCTCTGTGTTTACTTTTGCAGCTTTTGTTGAGGTATAATTTATATGTCAAAAGATTCACTTGTTTTCAGTATAGGACTCAGTGATTTTTAGTCCATTTACAGAGCAGCTGTGCACCTATCAGCACGTTCCAGTTGTAGCAGATTTCCGTCATCCCGACAAGACTTCTTGTCCTCCCCACTCCCCTTCCCCCAACGTAGGCAGCCACTGTTCGCTGTCTGTGTCCACACACTTGCCTTTTCTGGATACTTCACGTGAACAAAGCCACTAGACCTGTATCTGGGAGCCTGGCCTCCCACACGGAGACAAGTCTGTCAGTCACGGCATGTCCCCCTGTTCTTTCTGGTGCTGAGCAGGGCTCCTCCATGGGGGTGGGCCGCATCGTTCACCTGTTCACCCGTTGGTGGGTATTGGGTTGTTCATCGTTTGGCTTTGCTAACGCTGCTGTGAACATTTACGGACAGTCTTTGCACGGACACGTGTTCTCATGTCTCTCGGGTAGGTTGCTAGAGGTGAAACTGTTGACGCTGATGGTAAGTTCATGCTTAGCGTTCCTGGCAACTGTCGAGCTGTATGATTATATCGGGCTGGAGAGGATTCTAGATTCTCCACGTCCTTGATAATACTCGTTGTTACCTGCCTTTCTGGTTCCAGCAGAGGGTATAAAGTGGTGTCCCGTCGTGGTTTTAGTTTGAATTTCTCTCGTGACCAACGATGCTGAGCATCTCTTCACAGGGTGTCTGCCATTCTGGAATCTTCTCTGGTATATGTCTATTCAAATCTTTTACTCATTTAAAAGATAGGATTTTTTAATTTTTGAGTTATACAAGTTCTTTATATATTGTAGATGCAAGTCTT
Organism: Neofelis nebulosa; assembly: GCF_028018385.1. Lineage (NCBI taxonomy): Eukaryota > Metazoa > Chordata > Mammalia > Carnivora > Felidae > Neofelis > Neofelis nebulosa. Next base: position 45,326,929 of record NC_080799.1, on the reverse strand, counting down.
TTATGAGATACATGATCTGCAAATATTTGCAACCAGTCTGTGGCTTGTCTTTGCACTTTTGTGAAGGTGTCTTCCAAAGCACAAAAGATGTAAATTTTGATGTAGTCAGGTGTATATTTTTTATTATGGATCATGCTTTTGGTGCCAAGAACTCTGCCTAATTTAAAGCCGTGAAGATTTTTTTTTCCTGTATTTTCTTTTAGAAACTTTATAGTTTTAGCCTTCAACTTAGGTCTCTAGTCCACTTTTCCCCCTAAAGTTTATTTATCTTGAGAGAGAGAGAGAGAGAGAAAGAGAGAGAGAGAGAGAGAGAGGGCATGCGAGCAGGGGAAGGGAAGAGGGAAAGGGAGAGAGAGAATCCCAAGCAGGTTCCACATTGCTGACATGATCACAAACCTTGAGATTATGACCTGAGCCTAAGTCAGACACTTAACCAACAGAGCCACCCAGATGCCCCTTTCCAGAAGTTCTAATCATCTCAACAGAAACTCTGTACATACAGCATTTTCCCTTTTGTATCTGGCTGCTTTCACGGAGTCTAATGCCCTTCGAGCTTGTCCGTGTCGTAACAGGTGTCAGAATCTCCTTCCATTTTATGGGAGAATCTTATATACTGTGTGTGGACTGCATCTGGTTTATCCCTTCTTCTCTTGGTGGACACTTGGCATGTTTCCACCTGGTGGCTGCTGTGAGTAATGCAGTGAACTTGGCTGTGTGGGAATTGAGTCCCTGTTGTCAGTTATTTTGGGTATAAGTATGAGGTAGTGTCTCCTTATGGTTTTGATTTAATTTCCCTAATTGCTGGTGATGTTGAGCATCTTTCGGGTGCCATGGCTATTTCTCTCTCTTCTTAGGAGACATGTCTTTTTGAGTCCTTTGCCTGTTTTTACACTGGGTTGTGGAGTGACAGGAGTTCTCTCTCCCGGGTATCAGTCCCTAATCAGATATCTGATTTTCAAATATTCTCTCGCACTCTGTGGGTTGTCTTTTCACACTCTTGACAGTGTCCTTTGATGCACAGAAGTTCTAAATTTGGATGAACTCCAATTTGTGTAATTTTTCTTTTGTTGCCTGTGCCTTTGGTGTCACATCCAAGAAATCATTACTAAATCCAGTGTCATGAAGACTTTTCTCTATATTTTCTTCTAGGAAGCTCTTAAGTTTAGGTCTTTGATCCATTTGGAGTTCATTTTTGTACCTGGTGTAGGAGAAGGGCCCAGCTTCATTCTTTTGGTGTTTGGTTTGAGTCCTTGAACGAAGGGAAGACGTAGACCCTTACAAGTAGTGGGGTGCGGACTCCTGGACCCCAGACTGATGTCGGGAGGGATTCCTTCCTGAATAAAAGGTGTTCAGAGGAAGCATTTGTGCACCCCAGCGTCCTGCTGATGCCTGACATTTCATCCGTCGTGTTCATGAAGGACACGTGTGCTCGGAAGAAGCCGCTGCTCTTGTGGCGGCCTCACGCTGGCAGGTGCTAACTGGCGCCAAGCCTCAGGGAGCACAGAAGTAGGTTGAGCCAGGGGCGTGCAGCTGGCTCGGTTGGAAGAGTGTGCGACTCTTGATCTTAGGGTTGTAAGTTCAAGCCCCAGCCCATGTTGTGCGTAGAGATGACTTAGGAAAGAAAAGAAAAATTTAAAAAAAAAAAAAAAAAAAGAAGAAGTGAGTCATGTCAGACTTGGCCTGGCCTTTACACCGGGCACGGCCTGAGGAGTATACTCTGTGGTTTTCTTTCTCAGTCACCTATGACTTTCTGGCTACAGAAGACATAAACAGGGACAGGATCCAAGACGTTCTCTTTCTGTATAAAAATACCAACAGCAGCAACAATTCCAACCTGTCCTGCGCTGACGAAGGTAACTGTTTTTATCTGAAAAAGGAGGAACTTGCTGCGGGTGGAGGGATCCTCCCCCCTTTGTCACCTTTGAGGAAAACAGATGGTGGCGTTTCTGTAACCCGGCACGTTGCCCTTACTTCCCAGCAGGACTAGGAGGAGACAAGGGGGCAGCCCTGGTCCCAGCACCCTGTCCTCCGTGCGGCTCCTGACCCCATGGGGCCAGCACTAGGGTCCCCGTGAGCCCAGTGGTAGCGGCCTGGGCCCGGGAGTGGGGTGTGGGGAAGAGGGCCTGTCGCGCCCCACAGAGTTGGGTCTCTCCCCTCCAGGCTTTTCTTCCCCCTGCACCTTTGTGGCCGCTGTGTCAGGGGCCAATGGCAGCGTGCTCTGGGAGAGGCCCGCAGCCCAGGACGGCGCCCTTGTGCAGTGTGCTGTCCCACAGCCACAGGCCGGCAGGACATCGTCTGCCTGCATCCTCGTGGGCAGACCCAGTTCCTTCGTCGCTGTGGACGTGTTCACAGGTAGGCGGCTCCACACGGGAGGTCCCACACCAGGCAGCCCTCAGGAGGTTCAGCCGTGTTCTCGGGGCCAGTGGGCGGGATAGGGAAGACGGTTCCTGGAGTGGGAGGGAGCCTCCGTGGGGACACCGCCTCCTGGCAGTCATGCCCTGCTACCCTGATGTAGCCGTCACGTTTCACCCTGTCTTGGCACCTCCTGGTTCAGTCTTGCCAGGCCAGCAGAGACGGGGAGCTCAGAGGGGCTGCCCTTCGCAGCACCCAGGCCAGCGCCTGGGTTGAGCCCACAGGGGAGGTCCTGGCCTCCCAGGGCTCTGGATGCACGGTGTCTGTACCCGGGCCTTGATGTAACATGCTGTGGTTAGCCCCATCCCTCACCGGGGTCTTCTGGAATTCTGCGCCTTGACACTAGATGTGCTGAGCATTAGCATTTCCCTTACCAGTTGTGGTTTTGAGGATATAGAGGAAAACAAAGAGCAGCCTGGAAAACTTTAAGAACAGAGAAATTCGTCTTAAGAAAGAGCGTGGACAAGATTGTACCTGGGTAAGAAAGAAGCTGTTCTGTCAGAGCTGGGCTTCTGTGGGTCCAGCCATAAGCACGCACCTTCCTTCTCTGCCTCCTGTGCGCAGGCGCCTTCATGGAGGCCAAGGGTCCACCTGTGATCCCAGCGGTAGTCAGGGGTCCTGAGGCGCTTGGGAAGTGTCGAGGTCAAGCCCTGTCCATCCAGGCGGGAGGGTCAGGATGGGCCTTCAGATGTTCTAGAACCAAACGTGAGAAGACATGGATGACAAACAAAGGAAGACGGAGCTCTTTGGTTCCAGAAACAATGCTGCTGACACCCTGGTGCGTGACCGCACCTTGGACAGCCAGTGGTGCGCACGCTGCACTTGCCTTTGGCTTCCCACTGGCGGGCGTTTCCATTTCTCCGTGCGGGTGCTGTGCGACTGCCAGCACGAGGCAGAAGGGGATTTGGAGGCCAGCGCTCAAGCGACGTGTTTGGTTTTAGGGGAGACCCTGTGGAGCCACCCCAGTAGCTTTGGAGGGAATGCTTCCATCCTGAGCTCTTTACTCCGACTGCCCGACGTCGATGCTGACGGGGCCCCAGACCTGCTGGTTCTCACCCAGGAGGAGAAGGAGGTACCGCTCCCCCCACCAGCTGGCTCACCGTGGCCCACTCGCCATCAGGCCTCTTCTCTGCCCTTGGTCCGCTTTCACTTCTTGGCAGAACTTGGGTCTGACCATCGGTCAGGGGCCTCACTCAGGGCCCTGTGCTCTTGGCACCTGCCGACTGGCAGGCTGGGGCGGCTCTGTCCCTGTTGGGCAGCTTCTGGGCCTTCCCAAGAATGGCAGAGCCATTTGGACCAGTGCAGCCTGGGGGGTGGGGCCCTGTAGGCTGGCATGGGGCTGCCAGCGTCTCCCAGGAGGGTTTTACCCCCCTCTCCTCTGTGTTACAGGTTAGCGGCTACATCTATTCAGGCAGCACTGGTCACCAGATTGGCCACCGAGGCAGCCTTGGTGTGGGTGGGACCAGTGGCTCCCTCCTCCATGTCACCAGGATGGGTGCTCACTACATCCTTTTCCCTTGCGGTATGTCGTGCCTGCCGTTTCCAGGACTGTCCCTCTCACGGAAGCCACGCCCCTCTGAGAAAGCAGATTGGGGGTGGGGTTGGGACCGTGGGGAGGCATATCAACTCCTACCCTTACAGGAGAGACACGAGTTGGTCACTGACAGGCTCAGAAACCAGAGGGGCTCCGCGCCCAAGGCTCAAGGAGGACACCTGTGTCCCGGCAGCAGGGCTCGTGAGGGGACTCCTTTCTGCCAGCAGCAACTCGAGGCACTTCTGTGTTTCCAACAGCAAGCTCCCTCTGTGGTCGCTCTGTGAAGGGTCTCCATGAGACGGTGACCGGGAGAGGGAGCCCACTGAAGAGAGACCCGCTGTGGGAGGGCATGCTCAACGCCAGCACCCACGGGCTGCTTTGGCACAGGTTGGTCTGGGTGGCGGATGGCACAGGTGGTCCCGTCCCAGTGCTTGGAGCCGTCGAGCAGGCCAAGGGGCGAGGCCCTGCCTGGTGCTGGGCTCCAGGGCTGCCCTGGGCTCAGACTCAGGAAGCGGGCCTACAGCATCTCAGAAAAGGCCAATGGGAAGGTAGGTCCCCGACAGTGGGCTCACCCTCGTCTCTGTACACAGCCAGGGTCTTGACTCCTCTTAAACCAGAGAAGCAGGGAGCGTGGGCTGAGCCGGGAGCTGGAGAGACTCAGCCCAGCAAGCAGCCCTTGGGGGTGGGTCCTGCCTACCTCTGTGTCCCAGCCGCATGCCTCTGGCTCTCTCCTCCCTTAGCCCTGGAGCCATCCGCTACCTGATGACCGTTCCAGGGAAAGTGGGTGAGGACCTCCTCCTTGTGAGCTCAGAAGCCTGTGTGCTGTTGGACGGGCAGGAGCTGGCACCCAGGTGGATCTTCAGCGCAGCCCGGGTCCTGAGGTACAGCGTCTTTCTCCAGGAACCGCGCAGCGATTGCAGGCCAGGCGCGCTCAGCCTGTCCCTTGGTTGCAGCCCTGGGACGAGGCCTGCTGTTGGTGGGGGAATGCCTGTGTGCTTCTGGCCAAAGCCTCTTGCCCATCACCTGGTGACACCGTGTCACCCCTCTTGCACTGGAGGAGCCGGTGCAGTCCTTTCAGCCCTGGCCTCAGCCTCCATGCTGGCCCTGGTGTGGGCAGGTGTGCCCAAGGGGAAGATCGGGGGGTATACCAGTTCCCAGGTATTTTCCTCACAGAGGTCCTGTGCGAGCTCTCCTGCCCTGTCTTCTTGCAGAAGACCCATCCTTGGCTACTACAAACCTGACACCTTGGCTGTGGTCATTGAAAATGGAACCGGCATTGACAGACAGGTTGGCTGCACCTGCTTTTGAGGCCCCACCTTTGTTCATAGTTGAGGGACATTAGTCTGCACAGCCCACGGGGCCGCTCTGGAAGACTGAGCCGGAACAGGAGAGGCCTCAGCGAGATACCTGGGTGGCCCTCGGGGAGTAGCTCCTCCGGGGCTGGCCTAGCTGGGGCCCGTGGGCCTGTGCAAGCCCCACCTGCAACCCTCTACACTGTCCCCCTCCCACCCTAGATCCTGCTCCTGGACCTCAGCACAGGGGCCGTCCTGTGGAACCAGGCCCTCCCGGGCCTCCCCGGGGACCCGCAGTCCGCCAGCCTGCCAACCGCAGACCACCGCTCAGCCTTCTTCTTCTGGGGTCTCCACGAGCTGATGGGCACCAACCAGACAGTACAGGTGGGGCAGGCGCAGAGGGGACACGCCCATGCCAGGGCCAGAGACCAGAGGCCAGGCTTGGGTGCTGCCTTGAGGCACCCAGGAGCTAAATGGGTGGCTGCATGCACACATAAATAGAAGCCATGGGACAGTGGGTGGGCCACAAAGGAGGCCAGGGCCGAGGTCAGCCTCAAGCAGGTGACGGGGATTGGGGAAGAAGCGGGGGTACGTCTAGGAGGGCAGGCGCAGATTTCCAACCAGAGCGTTCCCGAGAAGGATCAGAGTCAGGTCAGAAGAAAAGGAATGGAAGGTGGGTGCAGAGTGGAGGACCCTGTGGACACAGCTCTGGGCAGGGTCACTCTGTCACGGTGTCCTGTGACGGCAGGCACAGCATGGCCCGGCAGTGAGCCAAGGACGCTTAGTTTCTCCGATCTGGCGCTGGTGACAGCCACGGGCCTCGTCGGCTTCACGCTCCATTGCCGTTTCTTGCTCTAGGAGCCCGGAGACACCCGGCACAGCCTGTACATGTTCCACCCCACCGTGCCCGGCGTCCTGCTGGAGCTGGCCAACATCTCTGCCAACATCGTTGCCTTCCAAGGTGAGCGCGGCCTCGTGTGGGCCGAGGGCCTGCCTCCTGTCGGGTCTTCTCTGGCTGGTCCTGATTGCCGCGACGGCTGTGTCTCCTACAGCGGTCCTGTTTGAGCCAAGCCGCCACGCTGCCTACGTCCTCCTGACGGGCCCCACTCGCCAAGACGCTCCTGGCGTGGTCTCTGTAGCCAAGCACAAGGTGCGGGACCTCGTCCCGAGCAGTAGGGTGGTTCGCCTGGCCGAGGGCGGGCCCGACAGTGACCAGGCGGTCCGGGACCGGTTCTCCCGCCTGCGGTACCGCAGCGAGGCCTAGGCGCCTGGTGGCCAGCGAGGTGCGAGGCGCTCCAGCTGCTGAGATTAAACACCGTGGGGCATCGGTCTTTCGCTCGGTTTGCACACTGACCCCTCTCGTCTCCATCGTGCCCAGGGACATGCGTGGGTGAGGGGATGGCCGGGCCTCTCCCTCACGCGCCGCACACCACGTCCCCGCAGGTCCTCGCTCTGCCCCACTGGGGTCCTACTCATGGCCGGCTGCCTTCACCGTGGCCTCTCTGGGCTGCCTTGGGCACAGCTGGGCCCTACACCACCACTCTCACTTGTCCACACCTGGCTGGAGGGGCCCGGGCTTTGGGAAGAGCCCCAGCCTACGGAAGTCCCCTCCCTCGTGCCATATCTGCACCCACCCTGTCTGCACATCTCCCTGGGGCCTGCGGTGGCCTCCGGGCAACAGCCGGGCCCTGCGGCCATTCCAGCTTCTGGCCTTTCTCAGAGCAAAGGGGGGGCTAGACTCTGGTGTGGTCGGTGGACACTTGCCCTGGGGGCCCCTTTGACAGGCCCGTGAGGAACGGGATGCCTTGGAGCCGTGAGGCTGGCCTGCTGCTCATGGATGCGCTGAGGGGCATTTTCACCCCTGTGCTGTGAATGTCACGAGGAACCGGCCGTAAGGCCCACACTGGGGTCAGTCTGTACCCCCTCAACACACAGTGGAGCTGCTTGTCCCTCGGGGGTCCCCACACTCCTGGCCAGTGCCTGGCCTCCTCCTGGTGCTCGGAAGTCCTTGGCCGGCAGTGTCACCTGATGCAGGACTCACCTCTGTGCCTTGCTGTGCCCCAGGCCTACCGCGGTGCTGTGTGGGGCTGTGTGCCCTGATGACCCTGAGTACCACCGGAAGAAGCCGGAATAAATGATTTGCACTGTCTGAGAGCATGCGCCTCATGTGTGTCTGCTCCAGAGGGGTGAAGGGGATTTGGTGCTGGTCAGGCTGCTGGATCACGGAAGAGGTGGGGGACCCTCTACCCGGTTCCCGTCCAGATCAGCAGTGGGGGCACGAGGAGCTTTGCTTCTTGGCCTGTAAGTAAGTGCAGCTCAGGTTTGAAGACCCCTCCCTGGTCTCTCCAGTTCAAGTCAGGAACGCAGCCTGTGGACGTGGATATGCCCCCCGCAGGACAGGCAGGGTCCCCTGAGCACCCCTGTGTACTCCAAGGGCAGCTGTGCAGGCAGCAGGAGCCTGGGCAGGGGGGGGGCTTCAGGGAGACACAGCTCTGGAACCCAGGTGAGGGCGGTTATCCGAGAATCCTGCGGGAACCTCCTGTGTGCACGTAGGTAATGGAAAGCCCCGTTTCCCAGCCGCACATACAGGAGCCTGGGAGGGACAACGCGGGGGGGGCACCCTCCGCCACGGAGCAGGCCCCTCGTTGCGGAGAGAAGACGCCCAGTCCGCACAGCCTCAGGCCCCGCAGGGTTGCGGTGGCAAGTCCACGGACGAGAATCCCCGCGAGTGGTGCAGGGCTGGGGGCCGCCCGCAACAGTGCCGGAGGAGCCTGAGCGGGAGGGACCCCCGCCCCCCCCCCCCATCCCTCACCCCCCATCCGCCCCCCCCCCCCCCCCCGCAGGTCCCGGGGCCGGGGGCAGGGGTTAGGCGCGGGCTCCAGGAGAGGCCCGCACTGGGGGGCATCTCGCTCCACGGACTTGTGCCTCCGATCGCTCTGGGGCCCTGACCCACGCCAGGCTCCCTGGGACTCGGGCCTGGCCAGGAGTTGCTGACCGGCACCAAGGGCCCGCCCTCCCCACTGGAGCACTCGGCCATCCTTGTCCTGCCAGCGCACAGACGGCGTCCCCCACCGTCTCCTCTGAAGACCCCCGAGTCTGCGCCCGAGTCCTCTGCCCCCCACGTAGGACCCTGCGTGCCGACGTCTTTGACGCCTGGACGTTCCCCCCCCTCCCCCGTCCCCCGCCACTGCCCGCCTCGCAGACACCTCATGCGCCACACGCCTCACCGGGTACGCCTCGCCTCTCCCACACGCCTAACCGGCACCCTCACAGACACGCCTCACGTGCACGCCCCACTTACACGCCTCACCGACACCCTCGCGGACACGCCCCACGCACACGCCCCACCGACACGCCTCGCGGACACGCCCCGCGGACACGCCCCACGCACACGCCTCCCCGGGTACGCCTCTCCGACACGCCTAACCGGCACCCTCACAAACACGCCCCATGTGCACGCCCCACGTGCACGCCCCACCAGTGGGCCTCACAGCACACGCTCCACGATTTGGACAATAAAGTGGGCTCAGAGTGAGAGCTGCGGGTCTTTTATTTCCGCGTCGGCGTGGGTGGGAGCAGGAAAGGGGGCGCCGCTCCCTCTGGCCCCACAGAGCTGCGCTCCCAGAGGACCAACTGTCCTTCGCCCGGGTCTGGCGTCCCCTCCTCCCCCAAGGGCTCCACCTGCCCCTGCCGGGAGCTGGCACCAGTGGTCACCAGGGTGGGGCCGTTGGGGCCGTCCCTGGGCAACTCTGCTGGAGAAGCCACAGCCTCCAGGACACCGGCCAGAGGCGCCCCTGTGGCATGAGGCCTGGGACGTGCACGGTGGCGGCCACAGTGTAGGCGAGACGCAGGAGGATGGCTCTAGGCTGACTGGAAGGCTGAGGCGCCCCCAGCAGAAGCGGGGACGTGGTGTGGGGTCCCCACAGGGTCACACTGGGCGGAGCACCCCGGGGAAATCCACCCGGCGGCCTGCATCTCCTCCTATGACAAGCGCCACCTGCCGGAGGCCCACCTGGTATCTGCCAGCAGTTTATGGTTCTGGAGGTGGGGAGGTGTCGAGAGGGCTTGACAAGGAAAAAGGTGGGGAGCCCAAGAGGTCCGTTTGCCCCACAGCAAGGCCGGGGCCTCTGGGCACGAGGGGACGCCCGTGCCAGGGCTCTCAAAAGTGGCCAGGACCCTGGGCAAGACGTGAGGGTGGCGCTTATGCCCACTTAGGCGCCCCCCTCACCACACTCAGGGCCACTGGCGGCAGCCGCGGGCTCCCCAGAGGTGGCGGCAGGAAGCAGAGCGGGGCTGGGGCTCGAATGCGGCAGCTTCCGCATGAACGGGAACACCCTGTGGGCAAGACCGGACCTGAGCACGGCGCAGCCGTGAGGTCCTGCCCGCCTCACTGCGGGTCTGCACTGCTCCGGGCACAGACAAGCTCACCGTTTCTTGGCCTCTGGGGGAATCACGGCTTCGGCCAGCAGGTCTTTGTAGGCGGCAGACTTCAGGAACCTCGGGTAGGAGTCCTGCAAGAGACCGCGCCCAGCCGGCTGCCCCTGCCGGTCCAGCCTGCCACTGCTGGGGCCTCCGCCAGCCCCAGGTTCCCCCCCCCCCCACCCCGCCCCAGTGGACAGTGCTGGAGGCGACCACCCCAGACCTCCCCAGAACAAGTCAGACGGACTTGGGGAGACCTAGACTCCTATCCAGTTTACCCACAAAAGCTGGGCAGGGGCCGGGTGCCCATGCTAGGAGTGAACCGTGGTACCTACAGCGGGAAATGCCAAGTGGTGCCCCCCCCCGTTCTCTGTGTACCCCGAGAGTGAGGGGGAGGACACAGAGCAAAATAAAAAGCAAGGTCGAGAAGAACTGTAAAACTGCAATAGTATACAATAAAGAGGGAGAGAAATCTATGAACCCAACTGCTTATTATTTTTAAAAGGAAAAAATAAATTTCAAATAGTTAATTTTAGTGGGAAGAAGGGAAGACAGCAGAAGGATCAGGACAGAACCACATTTACTTGAATGTACCTTCTTTGTAGATTGGATTTTGAAACTGTGTAGACACTTTACATAATTATAAAATAAAACAACAAATAGTCAATTCCCAAACACTGGAAGTAAAGTGGGACAAGTGAGCCAGGCACCCAGTCGGTGACACCACCCTGGCCACACGGAATATAGCTGTTGGAGGGGGCGTCCCCAGGAGGGTGTGTGCAGAGGACCAAGCCGAGGAAAAAGTAAACCATTTTCAGTGACTGCATGGTAAATGGTAATGCTGTGTTGTTGAGACTCCTGAGTGAAATGTGAGAAAAAAGCAAGTGAGTCATTATGTTAGCATCGTCGAGAACCAAGATTTTCAGTGGGTTAGTGAGGAAAGAGATGGAAGTCAACAATGTCAAGGAAATTCTCTAACCCTGAACCTGAATTAGCAGTGTCACGAGGCGCCTGGGCGGATCAGTAGGCGGGGTATCTAACTCTTGATCTCTGTTCAGGTCATGATCTCATGGTTCGTGAGTTCGAGCCCAAGTCAGGCTCCATGCGGACAGCATGGAGCCTGCTTGGGAGTCTCTCTGCCCCTCCCCCCACACGCACAGGGGTACGCGCTCTCTCTGTCAAAAATAAATAAATGCACCTTTAAAAAAAAAAAAAAGAAGTAGAGGCGCCTGGATGGCTCAGTTGGTTAAGCATCCGACTCAGGCTCAGGTCATGATCTCACGGTTCGTAAGTTTGAGCCCCACATCAGATGCTGTGCTGACAGCTCAGCGCCTGGAGCCAGCTTCAGATTCTGTGTCTCCCTCTCTAGCTCTCCCTGCCCCTCCCCCACTCGTACTGTGTCTCTCTCACAAATAAACTAAAAATTAATAATAAAAAAAGGAAGTGTCACTACAAACTCCTGATATATCCTGTTTAAAACACTGATATTCCTACTTCTGTTCACCGAAAGGGCCGGAAACAGTTCAGGTTACAGTGAACACATCAGCGTGCGCGTCAAGGTTTCTAAACACCCTTGAAAAAGAGCCAGGGCTTCCCATGGCAACGGCTGACTCCAGTTCTGGCACAGGCGGAGCCTGGCACAAGCCACCACGCCAGAAGGCAAGAAAGCCAGCACGGATTTCAGAACACATCAAATGCCCCAGGAGCCAACAGCTGGCAGGCTGGACCTCTGCACGGGAATTAAGGGTAAGAACCAGAGCGGAACGAAACCCATCATCTGGTGAGAGTGTGGATTTACAACGGGGTTAAAACTATCTCAGACTTACTGACCACCCTTGGCAGACACCGTGGGTACGATTCATTATCGTGAAAACTGGTGACTAAAAGAAGGGGTCAAGCATTGATCCTGCCTTCCCTGGACGACTGTGCCACAAAGAGCAGGCGAGAAGAGGTGTCTCAGAGCAGTGTCCCCCCTCTTAAACAGAGGCAGGGACGGGCCAGCTCCTTGCCTGCACCGAAGCCACAGGCTGCTCCCATCACAAAAGGAGAGGCGCCCGGGCCCCACATACCTCCCGATGGGAGAACACACTGAACACCATCTCTGAAGTAAAGACCCTTGGCAAAACCAAATACACGAAAAAACTGAAGATGAATCCAATCAAGTCTTAAACGTAACTACCAATCTGCAGAAACACACAAGGACACCACGAGGGCACCATTAGTAAAACCCAGACTGTGGGAAATCACAGGACAAAGGACCTCCAGTTTCTTTAAAACAAAACAAAAAAAGAAGAGAAGGTAGAGAAGAAGCCTCTGCTTTACAGAGAGGTTTAAGGGGCACCCGGGTGGCTCAGTCAGTTGAGCACCCGACTCTTGATTTTGTCTCAGGTCACGATCTCGCGGCTTGGTGGGTTCAAGCCCCGAGGTGGTCTCTGCACTGAGTGTGGAGCCTGCTTGGGATTCTCTCTCTCCCTCTCTCTCTCTGCTTCTCCCCTGTTCACGTGCTCTCAAGATAAAAAAAACTTAAACAATAAAAATAAATAAATAAAAGGGGGTTTAAGAGATTTATTAACCCATTCTGACATATGGACTTCGTTTGGACCCAAATTCAAGCAAATTGAAAAAACAGGTAAGTGTTTTTGGCTGTGGCATTCAGAGGGGAAGATCCCAGAGATGTCCATACCCTAACCTCTGGAACTGTGATAGTGTCTCTTATAAGGCAAAGGGATTTTGCAGATGTGAGTAACTCAACGATCTTGAGGTGGGCTCAGTGTCACCACAGGCCCTTAGAAGTCAAAGAGGGGGCTGCAGGAGGACCAGAGACACAGGTCAGAGATGCTAGACTACTGGCATAAAGACGCAGGAGGAGGAGGTGCCAAGGAAGGCAGGCGTCTGCAGAAGCTAGAAAAGGCAGGACATGGGATTCTCCCCCTGGAGATTCCAGAAGGAACCAGTGCCACCCACACCTCGACTTTACCCCAGGAGACCTGTGTCAGACTTCTGACCTCCAAAACTTTAAGAGAATAAATTCGTGTTGCTTTAAGCCAAGTTTGTGGTGTTTTTTTACAGCAACAACAGGGAACTAAACACAGATGCCAAGTGAGGAAGTTTTGACCCCGACTGGCTCTTTGAGGACACTGAGTGATCCTGTGTTCAGTATGTGATACTGGCGTCTGGGGTCACGTTGAAAGGGAGGGAGGGGGTCCATTTCTTTTAGAGGATCCTGAAGTACCTACAGATAGGAAGTCTGGAAATGGCTTTAAAGTCACGGGGTAGGGGGCAGGGGGAAGGGATAGACAATGAATCAGGATAGGCCCTGAGCTGACTGTTTTTGAAGCCAGGCAGTAGGTATGTGGGGGTTCATTTTACTATATTTTTGTTCACGTTTCGGATTTTCCATGTTAAAATACTTTTCTTTTGAGGAAGAGAGCATGAGCATGAGTGGGGGAGGGGCAGAGAGCGAGAGAGAAACAGAGAGAATCTCAAGCAGGCTCCATGCCCAGCACAGAGCCTGACATGGGGCTTGATCCCATGACCCTGGGAGCAGGACCTGAGTCGAAATCAAGAGTCGGATGCCCATCCAACTGAGCCACCCAGGCGCCCCATATTAAAACCCTTTCTAAAATCACGACTGGACCTCTCCTTAGGCCTGTGGCTTGGGCAAGCCCTCAGCCCTTCTGAGCCTCAGTTTGCCCCTCTGTGAAAGTGGAGCCTGGGCTGCAGGTCTAAGCATGCCAGCAGCCGGTGGGAAGTGGGTGTGCAGACCCAGCTGTCACGGGGCCAGGCACTCCCCGAGCCCTCCAGGCCTGCACACTCACCTTCTTCATCAGCATGTAGATGTGCAGCTGGGCGTCATCCAGCACATAGCGGTGGGGCTGGTGCAGACCCTCCAGGGTCCGCTCCATCGTCTGGCTGTCGATGTTGACCCACCGGGCAGCGCCAGGGGCCAGGAACTGCCTGTGTCGGCAGAAGGCGGACGGGAGACAGGCCCTGTGGGTCCGGGTTCCGCACGCAGGCCTAGCGGCCAGCCGGGCACCTGCCCCTCAGCACTCACTGGTACACGGCGTCCACCATGGCGCGGACCTGGGCCTGCCCTCCATGGCGCAGCTCCTCGCATGCCTCCCAGAAGCTCAGGTTCTCAGCTAGGGGTCCACACGCCGGGTCAGGCCCACCTGAGCCGTGGTCATGCCGGCAGAAACGTGGCGGGGGCGGGGCGGAGGGGGGGTGGGGGACGGTCCTAGGCAGCAGCATCCCTCACAGGGGCCTCGAGCAAGGCGGGGGGCTTCTCACCGCTGAACTCTGTCCCGAGAAAGGCCATGAAATGCGCCCGTCCCACAGGGTCTTCCAAGAGCTCCTGGAAGCTGAAGCCCCATCGCTCCACGCGGAGCTTCGTGGGCACAGCCACACTGGTGGGACAGGGCACAGAGATGTGCCAGCAGCAGGGGGGTGGGGGGGCAGTGCCCCGGCGGGGAGGGAGGTGGAGGGCAGTGCCCCCTGCCCACCCTGGGCTTACCTGGGTGCGTTCATGGTCCAGTAGGTGTCATCGTCTGTGACCCAGGGGTTGCCAGGCAGGCACCCTGACATGATGGGATCATGCGGCTCACGTTGGCTGCTGAACTTCAGGTACCTGGGGGGTGGGGGGACGGTGCCAGGGGCCAGTGCAGGGACAGGCTGTGGGGACAACGGCACTCGAGGAAGAGTCTGGGCTCTGGGCGGGGGTCCCCAGCCGGTGCCCTTCAGCCCACTCACGCCTCAAGGCAGACAGAGGACTTCACCCGGGCCCTGCCCAGGGCTTTTCTGCACAGCTCCATCTAGGACGTGAGGCCTATGAAGTGGGGCCTGGCCTGGGGGTCAGCCAGCCCAGGCCCCTCTCTCCCACCCACTCCTAGGACCTACCTCCTGCTTGTAGAAATCTATATTCTTGGTCTGGAAGGGGCCGGGCGGGCTGCAATTAGAAGGCACGCCCTGTGGGGACTGAAAACCCACCGTAGTTCAAGACTCCATCCCTGGGCTGATAGAGAATGGCTCAGGCCCCCTGCCTTGCCCCTTGAAGCCCCCTCCTCAATGGAGGGGTCTGGCTTTCCAAGAAGCTTCTGGGGGCCTCTAGTCTAGAGGTTTCCAGAATGTTCCATGGAGCCCTCAGAACTGCCCTTGCAGTTCCCCAACTGTCACTATTTCACATTTTCAAATGTATTTAGGTCTTTTTTTTTTTTTTTTTTTTTAAGACCAGATACATGAGAAATACTGCAACAGAATCCCACTCAGGAAGTCAGTCTCGCTAACTTATGCTCCAGGGTGATCTCAGCCTGTTCTGAGCTCAGAACCTGCCTGTCACATCTTCTGGGCCAGGTGGATGGACTGACCCTTCCCAACACCCGTGAACCCTCAGGATGCCCGAGATCTTCAATTTTTGCCTCGGCTCTCTTCGGCTGACTTTATAACAAGAAAATTACAAACCCGCAATCTTGAACTAGGACTTCGAAGTCAGGAAAAAGTTTTATCTGTAAGGCACTAGATGTGGGATATTTTGCGTTTTGTGGAACTGAAACAGACGGCTCGGCTGCCCCCAAGTATGGACACGTCTGTCCTGGCTCAGTTCCCTCTGGTTCCAGAGGCCACTGGAGTCCATGCAGGGTGTTGGCTGGCTCGGCCCAGACCCCTCAGGCCTGTGGCCCCACCAAGGGCACACCTCCAACTCCCCCGGGTTCGGATGCTGTCCCAGCCTGGGGAGGAGCTCCCACTCTTCCCAGGGCCCCATCGCACTTACTTGCACCCAGTGCAGCAGGTGGGAGGCAAGAGGTGAGAGTTAGCAGAGGTCTGGGAGCGGGGGTACAGGCAGTGGGGCATGACAGCAGGCAGGGTCAAGTGCCATTTGAAAAAACAGATGGATGGATGAGCAGCCCCCAAGTTGGGGTGGGGGAGATATGTGTGTAGGGTGGGGAGTGGTCTAGGGGTATGGTGTGGGGTCCTCACCATCCGCGCTTGCCCGGCAGTGCAGGAACTGCACTCTGGACCCTGCTCCAGGACGCTGGGGACCCCTGGCTGCAGAGGGGAGGCTGAGATGAGGTGAGGGGTGCAGCCCAAGTGGGCTGGTGAGACCCGTCCTAGTCTTGTGTTCCTGCCCCCCACCAGCTCCATATACAGAAGCCCTGCACCCACACGTCCTCCTTCAGTGGAAACTACAGGGGACCTGGGGGGGCTCCGTTGGTGAAGCGTCTGACTTCAGCGGAGGTCACGATCTTACTGTTCGTGAGTTCGAGCCCCGCGTCAGGCTCTGGAGCCTGCTTCAGATTCTGTGTCTGTCTCCTTCTCCCTGCCCCTCCCCCACTTGTGCCCTGTCCCTCTCTCTCTCTCTCTCTCTCTCTTAAATCAAAAAAACAAGACATTAGAAACTGTCATTCAGAGAAAATTAAGAACCTGAGTCTCCAGTCCCTAAGCCTTCTCTCTACCCATCCCCACCCCCATGATTACCTCACCTCAGCTGAGCTCACCTCCCTGCTCCTGACTACTCAAACAACAAACCTGAGAATCCTTTTTTTTTTTTTTTTTTTTAAGTACGCTCTGTGCCTAATGGGGCTCGAACTCACTACCCCAAGATCAAGCGTCATGTGCTCCACCAACATAGCTGGCCAGGAGCCCCCTCCTAACCATCCTTCTCGAGATGCTCACCCGCCCCACATCTTGCTGCCTTATCCTCAAATGCATCTGCACGTCTGGTCTCTTCCTCACCTCGGACCAGGCAGAGCCCTCATGCCCATTCGCCCGGAGGCCCCCGCTGCCCTGCCCTCAGCCCGTGTGCACAGCCTCGGGGCCACGTCTGCTCTGCCTTTCCACCTCCCTATCCTGCCCACCTGGCGCTCAGGTGGAAGAGGAGGAGCCATTTCCCAGAGACCCCCCCCCGCCCCCCAGACACACACTTGATGAGTTATAGGCCTGTGGATCGTTCTCATTTTTCTTTTCCATGGATTTTTCCCACAAGAACTTGCATTCATGCTGGCTCTGACCGCCCCCACAGACCAAGATAGCCGGTCAGCCTCATCTCTCCACAGCAGAGGACCGCACACCGCCTGCTCAGACCGCAGTTCTGGATACAGCCTAGCTACAGGCCAGCACCCCCCAAAATTCTTGGTCTGTGACCTCAGTTCCTCAGAGCTATAACTAAGCCTGACTCCACTTTGCCTCCTCCTTTAGACCCAGAAAGAAGCTGGTTTGTCCTGGGCTGTGTGGATGGGAGGCGGACTCAGGCCCGGGCCTCAGTTCTGATGGGCCCCAGAAATAGAACTTACTGCTGGGATCCCGAAAGCCGCATCCTTATCACAGGCTCAAAATGCAGGTTCACAGCGAGCATTTGAGGGAAACACACTGCCTTCTGGCAAGATCCCGCTGCTATACAAGGAACTGCCCCCCCCCCCCAACACATACACAAGGTTATTACCGGAGGCCTATTCACCAGCCAGTACATCTGCTCCTGGCACGCCATGACCAGCCTGTCCCCCTTCCTGCGCTGCTTAGCTGCCCTGGAGGGAGGGTAGGTGGAGTTGGGGGACAGGGTACCCACAACAGCACCTCTTCTGCCCTGTCCCCACCCTCAGGCCAGAGCCTGGGAAAACAGCCAGGGCTTGGTACTGCTGGGCCTCCCGGGCAATTCCCACTCGATGCCCACGAGTCATGGGTGGGGCAGGGTCTCACCGAAGCTGTTCTCTCGCTTGCATCACCACCAGGTCCCATGTGTGGTTGATCTTCCTCTGCAGCTGGCCATAGTGTTCCTGGAGGGTGTTGAGGTCTACCCTGAGCAACCCCTCTCCTGTCCAGCTCCGGGTTAGGGACCACCCACATCCCCACTGAGACATATAGGGATCCCATGTTTGTGTCTGCACCATCCTGGGGCCTGGGCTGTGTGGTGCTCCAGGGCAAACTGAGGCCCCGGGGTCAAGAGCAGGGCTTCGGTTCCACTGGCTGGCCTCAGCCTAGGGGAGCGTCCCACCTTCTCATGGCCGATCAGGGCCCCCTGCTTTCGGATGTTCTTCTTCGCCAGGTAGATGGCTGGAAAGACAGGGGGCCAGGCTGCAGAGGAGAAATCTCTGCCCCTCGTCCCTTGCGACACCACTTCAAAAGGCAGGAAGCTGTCCCAGGTTAGCCTGCTCCTCCTCACTCACCATAGTCCAGCTCAGTAGCTGGCCACAGCGTGCTCATCCAGAAATAGGGCGTCTGGTATGGTGCAAGGACAGCGTTTCTGGGACCTGCTGGACCTTCCCCACCCCAGGAGTTGTCCCCCTCCCCAGGCCCCTTGGGAAGAGACTGGGCGGCCTCAGAATCTGCCTGTCTGCCCACAGCCTGGAGACTCACACACCACTGGCCATCTTCCCCACCTGGAACCAAGCTCCACTCACCCCTTGGGGCCCCCTGCAAGCACTGCCTCTTGGACTGGGCTCCCTGAGTCCCTACTGCCTGGTGGGGGGTGGGGGTGGGGCCTGCTCAAGTCTGTACTAAAGACTGTGTGTGGGGACTGTCGTGGCCAGGGAGGCCAGGCAGGACAGGTCCGTCGTGATTGAGGTTACACCTGAGATGCTAGAATCCTGTCCTCGGGCCCCACACAGACTTCTTCCTGGGTGGGGGTTTAAGGATTCTCAGGGAAACCATCAGAATCCTCCACAAGTGCTATACCCTTTATGGGTCCCCTGCTGCGGCCTCAGAGAAACTGAGGGTCTCTCCCCTTATCCTGGTCCTCCTATCACAGGGCACGTGTGGGTTGAGGCAGTGGACCACTCCCCAAGAGCCTGGGGGAGAGGCAGTGGACCCAGACCTGTGGTGACATCACCACGCCCTACTCCAACCCCTTCCCCTGTAGCTGGGCTGCTGGGTTTGTGCTTTCCACCTGCTCCCAGTTGCACCTGACCTGAAATCTGTAGGGTGTGTCGTCTGGCCGGAGCACAAGACAGCGGGGGTCTCGCAGCGGGTACAGGTAGCCGTGCTGCACCAGGAGAGTGCCCAGGTGCAGGGCCTCTGCAGGCGGCAGGGTGGTGAGGGCTCAGCCTGGGAGAACCAGTCCCGGGGCTCTCCCTCCCCAGCACACTTGGCTTGGCCCTGACACCTGTGAGCCCAGCCTAGGCCATCAGCACAGTGACCCCAGGGCAGGGGACCGGAGGCGCGGCAGGGGTGGGGCACCGGATGAGCAAGGGGCTGACCCCCTTACCCTCCTCTGAGATGCAGTACTTCTGGATCAACCACTCCACGAGGTCGCTGCCTGCACAGCAGAGATTGGCACGGGGTGGGGGTAGGCTCGGGCAGGGCCTCCATCCACCCCAGCCCCCGCGGCGCCTCACCAGCCACCATGTGCGGAATGACGGTGATGAGCAGGCGCTGGCTCCGCATCTTCACGCCCTGGTCGGGGTCCTGCATACTCACGACCACCCGCTCCATCTGGGCGAAGGCGGGCCTTGAGGGACTGTTCCGGCCCGCCTCCCCCGCCCCGCCCCAGATCCCGATTCCCCGGAAGGGGCCGAGAGCCCGGGATCAGTGCGCTCAGAGAAGATTAACGCGCACGCACGACGGTGGCATCTGAGGCCGCGGCGGGCGGCGGAGGAGTGGGGGCGGGGGCGGAGGCTAGAGGCGACTCCCGCCCCCGCAGCCCAGGTCTCCGCCGCCTCGCCCCACCTCGCCTCACACAGCGCTGTCGCCCCCAAACCCGCGGCCACACTCGCGCGCACCCACGCCCACCCTTCTTCGGCTCCCGGCCTCGGATGCCGGGAAATGGGGGGTATGGCGGGACCCTCAACCGGCACCCACCTTGCTCAGATGCGGCATCTGCGCACCGGCGCGAACGCCGGCCATGGCGGCGGGAAGGCCAGATGGCGGGTGGGGGCGGGAGCCGCCCCCCTCCCCCCGCCCCGCGGTCCGCACGCCCCACCCCTCCCCGCCCCCACGCCCCGGCAAGACCCGCCTCACGCCCCTCGCCGCCCACGCCCCGCAAGACCCGCCCTCACGTCCTCGCAAGACACGCCTCTCCCCCACGAGATCCGCCCCCACGCCCCGGAAGACCCGCCCTGCGCAACCCCCGCAGTGGTTGCGAGGGAGGGGGGGGGGGGGCGTTGCCCCGGCGGTGTCAGCCCTCAGGGCACACGGGGTCTGGGTTCTGAAGTCCGGAGGAATCTCCCCCTACGACGGGAGAAACTGAGGCCTGCGCCTGCGGGAGGGGGCGCGAGGTGGGCCGTGGAGATGCCCGCCCTCGGGCCATGGCGCGGAAGTCAATGAGGGAATCCGGGCTCAGCTGGGACAGGGTGGGGGGCTCAGAGAGAGGAGGGCCTCCAGGAGAGGGTCCTTGTGGGGTGGGTGGGGACAGCAGTTCAAGGTCTCTTGTAATCCCTACCCCCCCTCCCCCAGCCAGCCCACGTGTGACCTCCTCAGGATGCGGCAGCCCCAGTGGTGGAGGGGGCTGTGAGGTCCGGGCAAAGGGCTTGACGGTCCTAGGAGTGTGTTTCTGTGATCGTGACACCATGCGTCACACCATGTTGGTGCCTCAGGTTGGCTGTTGCAGGTGTGCTGGGTGGGGGAAAGATGGCAGAAGGCTCACTCTCCCCCCAGCTGCACAGAGGCCTGGGCAGGACCAGTTGGGGAACAGGCAGAGGCTCCACAGATACAGGATATCTGAGACTGTGGGAGAAGACCTTTACTGGGGAGGGGGGATCTCAACACGCCCACCCCACTCATGGTTCCCTTGCAGCCTCTAGGCTCAGGGCCCTGTCCTGGCCCTTCCTCCCCCTACGCCAGCCAGCATCTTGGCCACTACACCTCAGCACCCCTTTGCTGGACATTTATAAGAAATCCAAACAAGGGGCGCCTGGGTGGTTGAGGCCCGGGTGGTCAAGGTCCGCCTCGGTTTCCGCCCAGGTCATGATCTCACAGTTTGTGGGATTGAGCCCCATGTGGGGCTCTGCACTGACAGCATGGAGCCTGCTTGGGATTTTCTCTCTCCCTCTGTCTCTGACCCTCCCCCACTTGAGCGCGTGTGCTTGCTCTCTCTCTCTCTCTCTCTCTCTCTCTCTCTCAAAACAAATAAACTTAAAAAAAAAAGTCCAACCAGGTCTACCTCTGCTTTTTGGAGATAGAATCTCTGTCCTCCCCTCCTGCCTCAGGGATGCTAGGGACAGAGCAGGATGGGGGGTTGGCCTTTGTCCTGCAGCCTCAGACCGATTTATGTCCACTGCTAGCAAGGCCAGGTCCAGGATGGGTTGGGGCAGGGGGACTGGAGTGGGGAGTCTTGCCTCCACCAGGGATCTCCCTCAGATCCCAGTGACCTTCTCCCAACCATCCCCACCCACACAGGTGGGGTCAGGCTGGTGCCTGGCCTGCCCCTCCTCTCTGGATGAGTGGGCGTCCACAGAAGCTGAAGGCCACCAGAGGCCATAGCTGTGCACCTGGGGACAAGTGGTTTCCCTAACCAACTACCCCTGCCACAGGGAAAGGGCAGCAAGGGTGGGGCCCTAGAATGGCCTGGGCCCCAGCTGGGGGAATCCTGCCTTGGGAAGATTGTGGACAGATGGAGCTCCAGAGGGGACATTCCCCACCCAAGCCCAAGTGCCCCTAGCATCCATGGTCCTCCTCTGTGTAAATTTTGGGGGTGCAGGTGGGGAAATTGTCACATGGTCTCCCACCTGGGCTCTGGTGGGGGTACGGGGGCTTCAGCAACAAAGGAGCCAAGCATGGGCAGGCCTGTTTGTGAAGCCAGGGTGGCAGGGACACTCTCCCTCTTGTTTTGGGCAAAGGTGGGTCTGATCCCTGGGTATTTTCAGAAATGGGGTGTGCGGCAGAAAGGTATAAGGAAGAAGGGGGACTCAGGCCGGTGTTCTGTCTCCTCCACGTGCTCCACTCACGTCTCTTGGATCTAGCTGTCCCCAGCCTGAGACCCAGCTCACCCTCGTTCCCTGCACTGGCTGCTCCCATCTGCCTACCCCAAAGTTTGTCCAGGCATCAAGACCAGAAGCCCCTTTTATGCCCCCATCTCAGCTCTCCACCACCGGGACTCTACTTTGGGTCAGTGTCCTTTCCTCCTCAAGGACAGGGCCCTTCGTTACGGCCTGGGTGCACAGAGCCTGCAGAGACCAGGGCACATTCACACAGCCCAGTCCATAAACACTAGGGGAATGGCTGTGTGCCTCCATGTTGCATCTCGCTCTGTGGGTGGGACCTCCAGTCTCTGGGTATGCGGACACGGGTCCTCTGTGAGCCTCTGGGATGTGGAGCCAGAAGACTGCGCAGACACACACACACACACACACACACACACACACACACACACACACACACGCCCCAGCTCCCCAGGCTGGGCAGACTCCAGGAGTCCCCTCTGCCCACACAGAAGATGGGTGGGGGTGGGGGTGGGGTGGGGGACTGTGGAGCCCCAGGTGCGGCCTGTACCGCCTGCAGGTAACGAGAGCCTGGGGACCTGGGGGAGGAGGGGCACGCCTGCTCCACTGGGCGCCCCCACCCCCACCCGCCCCTCCCAGAGGGCTTCCCCGGAGAATCCCCCAGGCTCTCGCGGGCGCCGTAGGGGTGGGGCAGCTCTGACGGACAGAGCGGGGTGCAGGCTGGGCCGGCGGCTGGGTCCGTGACCGCGGCGGCTGTGCGGGCTCCTGGTGCGCCCACGGCGGGGACGCCCAGGTGCCGGCGCCGTGCGGGCGACAAGCGCGTCTCTGCGGGGCTGCGCGGGGTCCGCGGAGCGGCTGGGGGCGCGCGGCGCGGGCGCGGCGCTGGGCGCGGGGGGCGCTCCCGGCCGGGATGAGCTCACCGCAGTCGCGCCGGGGCTGAGCGCCGAGCCGGGCGGCGGCGGGGCGGGCGGCGGCTCCTCGGCGGCTCCGCGGCGGAGCCGGGCCGCGGGCCACCATGCTGGGCCTGGACGCGTGTGAGCTGGGGGCGCAGCTGCTGGAGCTGCTCCGGCTGGCGCTGTGCGCCCGAGGTGAGCGGGCTGGGCTGGGGCCAGGGCGGCCACGTGGGCGGGGGTCTCGGGCGGGGGGTGGGGTGAGGAGGCTTCGGCCCGGGGCGGGGGCTCGCCCTCCCCCGCGGAAACTTTGGGGGCACTGGAGGGGAAATCGTGGCGTGGTCCCCCGCCTGGGCTCTGGCGGGGTGGGGCGGGGGTGGAGGGCTTCGTCCAGGGCAGACCTTGGCGGGGGGGGGGGGGGGGGGAGGGGGGCGGGGGGAGGCGGAAGAAGGAGCCAAGAGTGGGCGGGTCTGTTTGTGAAGCCAGGGTGGCTGCGAGACCCTCTCCCCTTGGGAACCTGCCCCTGAGATCCCCCCTCCCTTGGGTGGGGCGAGGGCTCCTTCAGGGCGTGTGGTGATCATTGAGGAGCCTGGAGTGCAGTGAGCATGGACTGGAAAAGATCCTGTCCCAAAACACTGTGGGAAGGGGTTTAGCGAGACCCCTGCTCCCAGGCACCATGGAAAGGGGCTCGAGGAGCCTCTGAGTCTGAAGGCGCCCAGGGAGGTAACCTCAGAGCATTAGCGCAGGCAGGGGTTTAGAGAGAACCCCCTCTGTGCCCCAGAAACACTACCAAGAGGAACCCCTGGGACAGCAGGAAGGCTTTCCGAGATGTGAAGGGCAGGGCCTCTGCCCCAGGGAAGACCTCGGAGGTCACCACTCCACAGTGGTGGCCTCCAGTCCTTGGGGCTGTGCCCCATTCAGGGTCTTCCTTCCCCCCACCTTTGGCCTCAGAGTCAGGGAGGAGCCCCGGATGGATGGGTTGCTGGGCCAGGAAAGGCAGCTGGTGCCTCCGGGGTGTCGCTTGGCTCCCTCTCTCAGGAGCCTTCTCCAACCCCCCAGCCTCCTCCTAAAAGGTTTGGGTGCAGATGCTGCTCTGTTTCTTCCCAGCCCACCTCTCTCCCCTGACCCCCCATGCACCCCTCCCTCTCTGAGCACACATCCCTTTCCCTAACCCACCCCCCTCCCTGAACCAAGTCCCCCTGGGCACTGAGAGGCACAGCTGGCCAGGTGGGGGGCTTCGGTTTGATGAGTGAATGCCAGGGTCAGCTGGTCACAGATGCTCACGCACCTCCCCAACCCTCAGTCCTCCTGACCGACAAGGAGGGGAGACAGCTGTCGCCCGACGAGGCACTGGATGAGGCCGTGCCTGATTACCGGGCCCCGGGGAGGAAGAGCCTCCAGGAGATCCAGCAGCTGGACCCTGATGACGAGAGCCTGGTCAAGTACAAGCGGGCACTGCTGGGGCCCCTGCCACCCCTCGTGGGTATGTAGGGCTCTGGGCCCGGAGGGGAGGGGCGGAGGCCGGGCGGCTGGGGTGGGGCGGGGGTGGTGGGGGGGGGGGGAGCCGTCCTGGTGACTTCTGGTTTCTCCTCAGACCCGAGCCTGCCCAATGTGCAGGTGACCAGGCTGACGTTGATGTCTGAGCAGGCTCCAGGGCCCATCACCATGGACCTCACAGGTACTGCCCCCCCGTCCCCCGCCGTGGGGCTCCTGGGGCAGGGTCTCCACCGTCACACTTAGCTGCGCTTTCCTTCACAGGGGAGCTGGCTGCGCTGAAAAACCAGGTGTTTGTCCTGAAGGAGGGTGTGGATTACAAAGTGAAGATTACCTTTAAGGTGAGGGCAGCTGTCGCGGGGGACACCTGCCAGCACAGGGCCAGCCCCCCCAGAGGGGCCCTTAACACCCTCTGTCCCCCAGGTCAATAAGGAGATCGTCAGTGGCCTCAAGTGTCTGCATCACACCTACCGCCAGGGCCTGCGTGGTGAGGGCAGCGAGGAGGGCTGGCCTGGGGGGCTGTGGGAGGGGGGGGCGGCGGCTGCGGCAGAGGGTGGCCCCTGACAACCTCCCCTTCCCCCAGTGGACAAGGCGGTGTACATGGTGGGCAGTTATGGCCCTAGCGCCCAGGAGTATGAGTTTGTGACCCCGGTGGAGGAGGTGCCTCGAGGAGCCTTGGTGCGGGGTGCCTACGTGGTCACGTCCTTCTTCACTGACGATGACAGGACAGACCACATGTCCTGGGAGTGGGGCCTCCACATCTGCCAAGACTGGAAGAGCTGAACGTCCCCTACCCCGGGGGCTGTCCTCAGCCCACCTGGGGTCCTTGTTTCCCCTGCCCCTGCAGTCAGTGACCACACCCCCACACCCTCTGCTCCGGTCCTGGGACACCCCCTTCCTGGGCTGGCACTGTGCCCTGAACAGTCCTATTAAACGTCACCTTGTCTCGGTGCCCTTGGTGTTGCCTCTGTCTGCCTCCCCTCCCCCGGGGGTGGGGGGAGCCTCGTGGCCTTATCTTCCTGGGACTAGGACTGGGTGCCACGTGGCAGCTGCTGCTTGGCCCCCGGCCCCCTTATCTGCCCCCCGCCTCGTGGGCCCAGCACTGCCATGGACGGCCAGCTCCTGCTTGTGCTGCTGCTGCTGCTGCTTGGGGCCTCGGGCCCAGAGGGCCAGGGGCCAGGGCCCGGGGAGCCCGAGGAGGAGCCCCCCAAGGAGGAAATCCCTGAGGAGGATGGGATCTTGGTGCTGAGCCGGCGCAACCTGGGCCTGGCCCTGCGGGAGCACCGCACTCTGCTGGTGCAGTTCTGTGAGTGCGCCGGGCCAGAGGGCTGGAGGACCCACAGGGGCCCCCCGGGGCGGGGGGGTTCAACTCCCCACCCTGTGTATCCGGGGCTTGTGCACATGAGGGACTTCCCCTGTGGGCACTTGGCCCTCGGCTGTGCTCCTGGGGCTCCATGGAAGGGCACCTGAAGCAAAGCCCTGGGGCTGAGCTGGGCCTGGGGGCGTCCAGCCTGAGCAGGAGAGGGTGGGGCTGGGGAGGGAGGCGCAGGTGCAGGGATGACCCTAGATCACCATCCATCTGCAACTCTTTCTGTGAGGGGCCACACAGCATTCAGGCCTTGCATATTCTGCTATGGATTAGAAAAAGAATAGGGGCGCCTGGGGGGGCTCAGTCGGTTAGGCGTCTGACTTTGGCTCAGGTCATGATCTCACAGTTTGTGAGTTCGAACCCTGCGTGGGGCTCTGTGCTGACAGCTCGGAGCCTGGAGCCTGCTTCGGATTCTGTGTCTCCCCCTCTGCCCCTCCCCAACTTGAGAGTGCGCGCGCGCGCTCTCTCTCTCTCTCTCTCTCTCTCTCGCGCGCGCGCGTGCTCGCTGTCTCTAAATAAACATTAAATAAATAAACATTAAAGAAGACATGTTTTTAATGTTTATTTATGTTGAGAGAGCAAGCACGTGAGCAGGAGAGGGGAAGAGAGAGAGGGAGAGAGAGAGAGAATCCCAAGCAGGCTTTGCACTGTTATCTCAGAGCCCGATGTGGGGCTCGATCCCATGAATCGTGAGATCATGACCCCAGCCAAATTCAAGAGTCAGACAGCCAACCAACTGAGCCCCCCCAGACTCCCCTCTTCGGTGGATTCTTGCAAAAGTTTACACACGTGAAAGTCATTCCTAGATGGCAGGCTTCCGGAAGCAGACACAGGTGGCCAGGGAGCAGCAGCTGGAGGGTTCTTCTCAAACTCACTGTCAGGGCGGTGCTGGCCGCTGCACGCCCCCCCCCACCCCCACCGCCCGCCGCCCCCCGGTGTGGGACCTTGAGTCTGGCTCTGCCGCAGAGGGTCAGATGGGCCTCCAAAGGATTCGGGAAGCGTGGATAGGAGTGCTCTCTGCCAGACCTGACTGATCCCAAGGTTCTGGCTGGGAGGGAGCAGGAGCCGAGGCTGGGGCTGTGGAGGCCGGTCGGGGACACTCATGGCCCTGTCCCCCAGATGCCCCATGGTGTGGGCACTGCAAGGCACTGGCCCCCGAATACAGCAAGGCCGCAGCCCTGCTGGCGGCAGAGTCAGCCAAAGCCAGGCTGGCCAAGGTGGACGGGCCTGCAGAGACAGAGCTGACGGAGGAGTTTGCCGTGACCACATACCCCACACTCAAGTTCTTCCGCGATGGGAACCGTACACACCCGGAGGAGTACACCGGTAGGGGGAGCAGGCACGAGGGGGGCGGGGGCGGGGGGCTGGGCCCGGGCTGAGGGGACTCTTTGCAGGCCCCAGAGAGGCTGAGGGCATCGCTGAATGGCTGAGGCGGCGGGCGGGGCCCAGTGCCACCCGGCTGGAGGACGAGGACGGTGCCCAGGCACTGATTGACGGCCGGGACGTCGTGGTCATTGGCTTCTTCCAGGTGAGCTGGCGGTACTGGGGTCCAGGCCATGGGAGCAGGGCCCGAGGTGCCAGCTGACCTCACAGGCTTGGGGCTCCTTAGGACCTGCGGGACGAGGACGTGGCTACCTTCCTGGCCCTGGCCCAGGATGCCCTGGACATGACCTTCGGCCTCACGGACCAGCCAAAGCTCTTTCAGAAGTTTGGCCTCACCAAGGACACCGTGGTGCTCTTCAAGAAGGTGGGTCAGGGCCAAGGTGGGGGTCGGGGCTCAGGGCCGTGGCTCCTGCTGACCCCCGCTGAGTTGTCCAGTTTGACGAGGGCCGGGCAGACTTCCCAGTGGACGAAGAGCTGGGTCTGGATCAGGGCGACCTGTCGCACTTCCTCCTCACGCACAGCATGCGTCTGGTCACAGAATTCAACAGCCAGGTGAGATGGACTGTAGGTGCGTTTGCAGGGGTGGGGTCGTGTCCAGGGGAGCCAGCCCCCACGAGTGCGGTTTGCCCTTGCAGACATCGCCTAAGATCTTTTCGGCCAGGATCCTCAACCACCTGCTGCTGTTTGTCAACCAGACACTGGCCTCCCACCAGGAGCTGCTGGCTGGCTTCGGGGAGGCAGCTCCCCCATTCCGGGGGCAGGTACCGGCTGGGACGGGGGGAGGCAGGGTGGTGGGGATGTGGGCTGACCGGCACCGACTCCCTGCCGGCAGGTGCTGTTCGTGGTCGTGGACGTCGGTGCCGACAATGGCCACGTGCTGCAGTACTTCGGCCTCAAGGCTGAGGAGGCCCCCACCCTGCGCTTCATCAACATGGAGACCACCAAGAAGTACGCACCTGCACACGGGGGGCCGCTCACTGCAGCCTCCGTCACCGCCTTCTGCCACGCGGTCCTTGGCGGCGAGGTCAAGGTCTGCTGCTGAACTGCCCACCCGGGAAAGGGGGGGGGGGCGGCGGGAGGGGAGCAGCAGTGCCCAGGAGAGCCCCCCAGTGAACCACCCGGCCTGGTTTCCCCCAGCCCTACCTCCTGAGCCAGGAGCTGCCCCCTGACTGGGATCAGCGGCCGGTCAAGACCCTCGTGGGCAAGAATTTTGAGCAGGTGGCTTTCGATGAAACCAAGAATGTGTTCATCAAGTTTTGTGAGTGTAGCGGGCCACGGGTGGTGGGCGGCGGGCAGGTGGGGGCCTCTGCCGGCTGTGCCAACGCCCCGCTGTCCTAGACGCCCCTTGGTGCACCCACTGCAAGGAGATGGCTGCGGCCTGGGAGGCCCTGGCCGAGAAGTACAAGGACCACAAGGACATCATCATTGCGGAACTGGACGCCACAGCCAACGAGCTGGAGGCTTTCCCTGTGCACGGCTTCCCTACCCTCAAGTTCTTCCCCGCGGGGCCGGGTCGCAAGGTGAGGTAGGGCAAGAGACGCCGTCTTCCTCTGTCTGCGGCTTGGTCCGCACCTTCCTCGGACCTTGGCCGTGGCCAAGAGATAGGGCAGGGCCTCCGGCGGCAGGGCCTGGGAGGATGTGGCCAGGGTGCAGGGCCGGGTGAGGCGTGTTCTCCAGCGCCTCGTGTCCCTCCTTAGGTGATTGAATACAAAAGCACCAGGGACCTGGAGACCTTCTCCAAGTTCCTGGACAACGGGGGTGAGCTGCCCGCAGAGGAGCCTGCAGAGGAGCCCGCAGCCCCCTTCCCGGTGGGTGCCTCTTTCCCAAGGTTCCCAGTCTCTGGACGTGGCAGTGAGGGTGCCAGGGGCTGGGGTGAGTCAAGGGCACAGCTTCTAGCCGGGGCTCTGTGACCCTTTCCAGGAGACCCCAGCCAATTCCACCACGGAGCCCAAAGAGGAGCTGTAGTCGCCCCCCCCCAACATCACCGTCTGGTGCCCCCACACCAGATGGTTCACTGAGGAGCCAGTGAATAAAGAGCTTTTGACCCTGCACTGTGTGTGTGGTTCCTGAGCACGGCCGGCCCCCTGGCCCCCCAAGAACCTCCTGGGCCCGTTCCATCTTGAATGTGTCCTAGCCCTTGTCCCCAGCCCTTCTGGGTGGGTCTCTGACCCAGATCTGGGTCTGGGAACCCACCCTCTCCAGAGCTGTCAGTGTGCCTCCACCGGACACCCACACACACACAGGGGACCCTCGGAGGCCTGAAGTGCCGTGGTGGACGATGGCAAGAAGGCCACCAGGCTCCACCCACAGAAAACAGGTGTCTCCATCGCCGGAGAAGGTTCAAAAATGATTTTATTCCATTATTATCCAAGTACCTTTGAAAAGATAATTGTACAAGTCAGCGCATGAAAAATGGGCTGGGGCAGCCCCCTCCACCCCGCTGGCCCTGGCCTGAGAAATGTACATATTTACAGGGGCCCTTAAAGGGGAGGTGGGGGGGGGGGGCCCGGGACCCGCTGAGCCCGCGCTCTGGAAACGGAGGGTGGAGGAGGGAGAGCGCTCCGGGCTCTGGCGCCGGATCCACACAGTGGCAGGCAAGAGACAAGCTGTGTTGAAGGCACTCGGTGACATGTACAATTTACAGAGGCCCCCGCGGGGCCCCTGGCCCCCCAGGCCCGGGGCAGGGTGCGGCGGACGAGTCCCAGGGGGAGGGGCAGAGCCTGCAGTGTGAGCACGGGGCGAGGAGCGGGCGGGCCTGCCCACGGTCAGCAGCAGGGCGACACGGAGGGCGGTCGAGGTGGCCCTGGGGTGGGCTCCCCGCCCAGGCGGACCGAGTATTGCTGAGGAGTGGACCGCGCACCCTCCTCGTCAGCTGCAGGACGGAGGCCTGTGGGACCCGCAGAGGGACCCCTGCCCGTCCGGACACAGATGGCCCAAAGAGGCGGGTGGCCTTCTGCCAGTAGTTGTGTTGTCTGCATACACGCCAAGCAGGTGACCCACAGGACCCTCGGAGGCCACCCTGGCCCCTGCCTGACGAGGGCCCAACCTGGCGCGGAGGCCCGGCTGGCGGGTCAGTCCACCTTCTCCACCTTGCCGATGATCTTCTCCTCAAAGACCGGCAGGACGGTCTCATCTTCCCGAACCTCCTCAAACACCACGCCGCAGTCGAACTCGTCGCTCACCTTCTTAAAGTAGTATCTGGAGGACGCGGGCCAGAGGCGGTGAGAGGAGGTGAGGGCCTCGTCCCCTCCTCTGCTGGCCCAGCGGCCTCACCTCCCCTCCGGTGCACACAGACGCCGCAGGGCCCCGGCCGCCAACACGTGTGCTGCCCACTGCAGGGTCTCCCGCGCCGCCCGGCCCTCACCTGTAGTTGCCCTTCCTCGTCAGCAGCTCCTTGAACTGGCCCAGAGTGACGGCTCGGCCCCGCACCAGGGTCCGGTACGGGATGGGCTCCCCGCAGAAGTAATAGGCCACCACGATGCTGTCACACGGCTGGGCGCTCCCACTGCCCGCCTTCCTCTGCGACTTCGACCTGGGGGCAGAGGCACAGCGGTGACCACTGGGCTTGGGGTCACACAGGACACACCCCAAAGGGCTTCGGGCCCCCTACAAACAGGGGATAAGGACTAGAGAGGATGAGCCGGCCTGGCCGTGTGCAAAACACCACGAGTGCGAAAGCCCGGATACCCCTCACCCGCAGCGCCCTGTGGCCTCACTCCGTGTGGGGCCTCAACCAGAGGCTCCGGTCCGGCCACACTCTCCGAAATCTACAGCATGGATGCCAGCTCATCTCCCCTCATGCCCGTGGCCTCCAGCCTCCCTGTGTCCTGAGCTGGCTGGAGCATGTCACCTCCTACCCAGACCACACGAACGTGGCTTCTCAGGGCCAGAACCCATGGTGGATTCCACCGCGAGGCGTGGGAAAAAACACCTAGGTTACTGGAAAAAACGCAGCCCCCACCTCTAGGCTGGGCTATGCTACCTGTACCTTAGGAGAGGCCTGAAGCCCTAAAGCTTCAGAAACTCTGAAGGCCAGAGGCTGGGCGAATGGCACCGTGCATGGGTCTGGAAATGAGCCTGCCCACCCCCCTACCCCCCGCAGACAGCTAGTCTGAAGAGCAGAGGCAGTGGCCGGCCAGATTTGCAGGGAGGGGCGTGAGGCCAGCACGGTCTCCTGCCCGGGACCACTCCGAAGGGCCATCTGTACTGATGGGTGACGAGACCGCACAGGCAGCGCGCCCTCCGTCCCGTAGTGGTCCCCGTCCCTGTGACCGCCCCGGAGCTGCCCAGGTGTGCTCGGACACAGCCCCTGGCCCCCGCCAGCCACCCCGCCAGGAGCGGGTGCGGCATCATGTCAGGAAGGCCTCCTGAGCTCACAACGGGACCCCCTGTCTCCCTGGTGCTCCGGGAGATAGAGGGGGCGGTTCCTTGGGCTAGCTGGCCGTCTGCTGCTCAAGCCGGGCTCCTGGGCGCCTGCTTTCCTTCCCTGAGTGCTGCAACCTAACACAGTGGCGAGGGTCCTCTGCAGAAGGGATGCAGGGCCCTTCCCCGCCCAGAGACCACCCTCGAGGAGTGGCCTGGTGGGGAAGCTCTGAGTCACTCAGGCATCCGGCTGGACGTGATGAGCCACTGTGTGGGGTGAGGTGGGGGACCCCGTTTCTGCTCCGTTCTGAGCAGAGGCACAGGGGTTGGGTGGCCGGCACCGTCTACATGCGGGCCCCAATACCCGCCCTGCACCACGCCCGCCTGGGGAGCGGACACACCAAGCACCTGTTCCCACGTTCCACGCAAGAACAGAGCTAGACAGACTCCGTGTGCTCACGGCACCCGGACACGCACGCCCGCGGTGCTGGGCCAGGAGAGGCACCACCAGTCGCAGACCGCCGAGCCCCAATGCCCGGCCGGGAAGCTCAGGAAAGTAAAGGCGGGTGGGCACACGGGGCCAGAGCGGAGGCAGCAGGTCAGAGCTCCCTCCCTGGCCCGGTGGCCACGTGTCACACAGGACGGCCCACGTCTCCTCTGACAGAGACCGGAAGCTTGAGGCCGGCTCCAGCTCTTCCGGCGCGACGCCCCAGATCCTGGGAACAGCAGCTCCCCCGCGGGAGGCGGGGTAAGCGGTACCGAGACCCTCGGGGGGCGCACGTACTCTGTCTCCGAGAGCTCCAAGTCGGACACGGCTGGCACCACGCTCAGCACAGGTGTGCACGCTGGCCTGACACAGGAGCGCCCCCGCTGGATGACCTCCTGCACATACCTAGGGAACAACCACGGCGGTGAGCTGCACGTGCTGGGGTCGGGCCTCCGCCAAGGCTCCGACGTGACAGTGGGGCCACAGACAGGCAGACGGAGCAGGGGCCCCGGGGAGGGTCCGTCACCGCCGAACCAGGCTCCCACCGTGTGGGGCGGACAAAACACCACACCACACGACGGGGGCTTCCAGGGCTCCGTCGGGGCCGGTCAGGAAACGCGAGGCTCCAGTTAATCCAGAGTTCCTGGACTCCTCGGCGGATGACACTCCGGGGAAGCACCGACCCGTCCTCCACACTGAAAAGAGCCTTCGGGGACGGCCTGGCTCCGGCCTTGTCCGCGTGCTCGTCCTTGTCCGCGCTCTGCTGCTGCTCCATCCCGAGCAGCTTTCCCAACAGCTGTCCGCCCCGGACGCGATGTTGTGCAGCCCTGACGGTGACTTCTCTTCCGCCAGCCGGGGCGGGGTGGGGGTGGGTCACCCCACAAGGAACTCGGACCTCCATCCGTGTCTGCAGTCGCTTACAAAAGGCCCACGTTCTGGACCGGCGACAAATGGAGACGCCCGAGCCGGTGGCCAAAACCCTGTCAGGAGCCTCAAGGCCCAAATACAGGTTCCCAAGAGGCTTGTGTGTGTCTCTGGCCGGCACGAGCACACGCAGGGCCTGCCGGGTGCTGCCGAGAAGAGCAGACGTGAGCCCTACACCCCCAGTGCGTGGCAAGGACGACGTTCCCAGGCTCTGTGCAGCAGGGAAGACTTCCTACCCATATGCCCCGGGCCCTTCCCCGCCGGCCCCTCTGCCGCCCTGTCCGCCTCCAGGTCACAGGCCCTGTCAGACGAAGCAGCATCCGCAGCACCGAGCCGGCTCTCTGGTTCTATGTTGACAGGGTCACAGGGTGTGAGACAGGTGGCCATAAACGTGGTCACACTCAATGACCAGAGGATGCAGTCAGGCTCCTGGTTCTGCCCGATAAGACAGGCACCAGGGATGGTCTGCATCCTGACACCAGCCTCCCAAGAGCTGGACGGCCCCCCACACAGTGAGGTCCCCAGGAAAGATGTCCAGTGACCATGACTGGGCAAGGGGCGCTGGCAACGTCCAAGAACAGGGCCACCGTGTGACCATGCTCTGGGGCCTCGGTGGGAAATGCAGATTTCCTGGATCTGTCTGGGAATTCCAACGCGCTGGTACATTCGGGGAAAAGTGACCTCAAGGCCCAGCAGAAAGGGCAGGGGAAGGCACATTCTGGCCTGGAGAGAAGACCGCCATCCGCAAAGGGGTTCTCCCTAGGGTGAGCGGCAGGGGGTGGGGAGCCGCATTGGCCTGAGGCTGCGTCAGCAGTGGGCGGGGCCTCTCTGGCCCTCAAGGCCCAGGAGGGCATGGCGCTGGGGACAATGGGGCTTGGGGTCCCTTGCAGAGAAGACTGTACCTCTATGCGTACTTCAGCAACGTTCACCGGCCCACCTGTGCGTGGCACCGTTTATGGCTCCCCGCCCAAGGACCCCCCAGGACCCCCACTCTGTAGCCTGCACAGCGGCCAGGGGGATCCTGACCGTAGTGTCTAGCGAGTCCATGGAGCCCCGGGGCGAGTGCACACTCACAGAGGGGAGACGGCTCCCTCTCTACCCCAGGAGGACCCTCCCAGCCCCTTGTCACACAGCAAGGCCACGTGCCGTGCCCCGGGTGGCGCTCAGTGAAAGAAGAAACCAGGACTGCTGGGGGGTGCCCAGGCCTCGGGGGGCTACAGCCCCAAAGCAGTGCCAAGGCAGCCCTGACTGGGGGTGCGGCCTGCCCTCCCCGCTGCCCCCCTACCTCTGCTTTGAGGGTAATTTGCTGGCTCTCTTCTCTTCCTCCTCCAGGCGCCTGCGGGCCTCCTCCAGCTGGGTCAGAGGGTTGGGGGCTGGGTTGGGTGGCATGGTGGGGTCTTGAACGAAGAGGTGAGAGGGCTGGACGGAGTTGCGAAGCTGAGCGCTGACCCAAGGGTGCACGGCCCCGGGACGCTCCACGGACAAGGGCCTGGGGCTCTCGTGCACCTGCTGCTTCTTGGCACCGGAAGACCTTTGGGAGCAAAAGAACGAGTGTGGCAGCATCTGGAACCCTGGCCACAGGCGGGGCCAGTGGAGGCCACCAGGGGCACACCTGCCACCCCTCCCACCACACCACATGACACCGTGGTCCTCCGCTGCACGCTCCTTTTGTAACTCATTTTTATTTATTTATTATTTTTTTTAAGTTTTTTTTTTTTTTTTTTTTTTTTTTTAACATTTATTCATCTCAGAGAGACAGAGCACAAGCAGGGGAGGGGCAGAGAGAGAGGGAGACACAGAATCCCAAGCAGGCTCCAGGCTCTGAGCTGTCAACACAGAGCCCAATGTGGGGCTTGAGCTCACAAACTGTGAGATCATGACCTGAGCCCAAGTTGGACGCTTGACTGAGTCACCCAGGTGCCCCTGTAACTCATTTTTGAAGAATTGTTTAAAGGTTGTTTATTTTCAGAAAGTGTGAGTGGAGGAGGAGCAGAGAGAGAGGGAGACACAGAATCCGAGGCAGGCCCCCGGCTCTGAGCTGTCAGCACAGAGCCTGACACGGGGCTTGAACTCTCAGACAGCAAGATCACGACCTGGGCTGAAATCGGATGCTTCACCGACTGAGTCACCCGGGTGCCCCTTTTGTAACTAATTTTTAACAACTTTACTGAACTATGTCATACCCTATATATAAAAACTTAAAAAATAAAAAACAAAAAACTTTTCACTGTTTTTAAAAAACATTTTAGTATCAAAATAAATGCTCTTTGTGAGAAAGCTGAACCATATAGGAAATTCCAAAGTAAAAACAATCTAAAAATCTTAATTTAGAAGTACCTACTCTCATTATATTGGTATATTCTCCTTCCCGTTAAAAACAATCAGCGTAACTCTAAACATACAATTTTTCATTTTTTCAAATGTTTCCCCCATGGGATCACACACCTCTCTCTGCCTTCATTACCCGACACAAAACGCTCTAGAGCTGTGCAGTACGCCTTTGCTGCACGGCTGAATTATACCGAAAACATCAGCCTCTCTTAGCCTTGGCTGGAGCCCTTGGAAAGGGGGGCTTTAGCATCAGGAGGGAACCCTGGAAGAGGGTCCCCAGGCTCAGTGCCCTCGCAGTCCCGGAACTGCCCCAGGAAAGATGGCATCTCCCTCCTAAAGAGCCCACGGGGCCAGCCACAGGGAGACCTTGGCTCTGGGGCCCATCCCCAGCCTCTCCTTGCCCCCCACCTCCCCACCCCACACCCACCTCCCATCTCCTGGCCCCCCCCACATCCTCCCTCTCTCGCTGCCCCATGCCTCCACCCCCCCTGCCTACCTGTTGTATGATGTAAGAGCAACAAAGACAGAGGCACACTGTCCCCCAACTCCAGGGAGGCCAGGGAGACCTGGCAGGGATACTGAAATGCCACCATTTAAAATGGCCCATCCTCTCTGTGCTGACAGCTCAGAGCCTGGAGCCTGCTTCTGATTCTGTGTCTCCCTCTCTCTCTGACCCTCCCCCGCTCATGCTCTGTCTCTCTCTGTCTCAAAAATAAATAAACGTTAAAAAAAATTTAAAATAAAATAAAATAAAATAAAATGGCCCATCCTGACATCAAGCACCTTCCAACCTGAGACTGTTTCCAGATGGGCCTTTTATTCTTCCACCACAGAAACCCTCCATCTGGTGTGGGAGGAACGGCCAGAACAGAGCCATTCCTTGTGGAAACCCGAAAAGGAAATCCAGAGAAACCCAACCAAAGCAGGAGAGGGGCTCTGGAAAGACCCCTCACCCAGGACAGGTTTTGTGACCACAAAGGTGTCCGAACACTGGCGGGAGCCTTGTTCCCACAGTCACGTGGAGACCAGACACAGGGACCCACGGGTGGAGAGTCCCACGTCTCCGCTCAGGATGGGCTGGCTGGCAGGTGGTTACCCACTTCTCCCTTTCTCCCCCCGCCCCCGCCAAGCCACACACGTGCACTCTACCGTCCCCAACCATATCCAAAACAGACAGTCAGGGAAGCGGGAGACTGAGGAAGGAGGGGTGGCCAGCCCACCCACGGGCACCAGCCCTACCGCCCAGACAGCTGGTCTGGGGGTAAGGCGTGCAGTCCGGGCCAGCCCCAGTCCCCCATGGTCCCCCCAAAATGGACGGACCCACGCGAGGCAGCAATGGCACGTCTGGGGTCCTGGCTCCACACCCTCCAGAGCAGCCTCCGGCTCTGTGGGGCCAGTACAGAGTTCAGAGGGTGCAGACACCACCGACGGCTGGGGGGTGACCAGGTGCGATCAGAGAAGACTTGTCCTGCGCGGTTTGTCTGGAGTGGCATCCAGGTACCTGCCTAACTGCCCCAGTAACTTAGGTCACTGTCGTGTGGAGGCGTCAGCCACCCAGAAAGCAGCTCATGAGGGCGGCTGTGTGAAAGCGGGGCCCCCCTTGGCGGGCTGGGCACAGCAAGAGGAGATCAGGCAGAAACGTGGTGACTTGAGAACGAGCTCAGCAGCGGACACTCCTGCCCAGGACACCGAAGCTGTGTCAGGACCCCAAGGCCGGCACAGGGCCCCACTCGGGGCGGGTGTCAGCGAGCTCACACGGCCATGGCCACGGGGTATAAGGACAGCTGGGTGGGGCCAGGCTGCAGCTTCAAAGACCCTGGCGGAACTGTGCTGTAGGCTCGTCAATTAGTGCTACACGCTGGTGCCCGCGCCACCCAGGACGCCGGGCACCTTTTACCCGTGGCTTGCGTGGCCACACCCACCCGGGACGCTGGCGCCTCTCACCCGTGGCCAGCCTTGCGGTGCCGGCTGATCTCCTTCTCCCCCTCGATGATCCACTGCATGATCTTTTGGTTCTTCTCCGCGTCTTCCGAGGGGCCAGGCACCTCGGCTCCCGCGCTCTTCCCTGACTCCGCCTTCTTGGCGTTTCTTCTGGAGGCAGTGCCAGACTTCCCGCTACAAAAGCAAGGGGCCGGGAGTCACCTGCTGCCTTTACTTTGTGGCCTGTTGCCGGAAAGCGGCTACCTGAACGTGGTGGCTTTGACAGAGCTGTGTGTCCTCGCAGGCTCCGCCCCAACGCCAGGGGGTTCTCTGAGGTTAGTCTGGTGGGGAGCGCAAGGCGTCCAGGCAGCACCAGCTGGGAGGGCAGGAGCACGTGTCCTTCGCCCTCCCAGCCCCGCCACCCACCTGGTGGCAGCAGCACCGGGACCCAGTCACCCCTCACCCAGACGCCTCCCCCGAAACAGGTACCTCTCTATCCATGCACCCTTCAAGGCCAGAGCCCTGGATGGCCCGGGACCCCAGGCAGGACCAGGCACTCATGCTGGGCGCTGGGGCCCTCTGGCCACCACATGCCCGCAGTCTGTGCAGGCAACCCCGGCTGGACGACTTTTAAAGGGGAATTGTGGCCCAGAAAACTGAACAGAACCCTCAGGAGACACAGCCTCTCACTGTGACCCCTTCCTCCCCGGGAAGGCGCACGTGGCCCTTACTGATACAGGCTCAGGGATGAAGAAACCACAGCCCCGATCCCAAAGCAAGGCCCAGGCTGCCACGGACACTCACCTGTAGGCCAGGCTGTCGCTGGCATTGGGGGCGGTGCCCACGCTCTCTGAGTGGCTACGGGGCTTGGCTGTGTGGCCGTGCAGCTCCGGGACCCAAGAGAAGCTGCCCGGGACACGGCGGGTGGCCTCAGCCTCGGCCTGCTCCTTGGGCCTGGCCGCCCCGTGGTGACTGTGGTGGTGGCCGTGCCTGTGCAGGTGAGGGCCGGATGCGTCCAGCTTCACCCCGGACTTAGGTGCGTGCTTACTGTGCCCAGGGGGCACGCCCCCTAGGACCCCCACAATCTTGGGCACGTGCCCGCTGTCAGGGGAACGGTGGCCGGGCCCCGGCGACTGACAGCCCGGCGTCCTCATGACCCGCTGCACGTGCTCATCCAGGATGCTCTCAGGGTTCTCCTCGTGCGCGTCCCGCAGACCCACGCAGCCCACGTCTGCATAGCGGGGCGGGAAGTGGTGCCAGGCTGTGGCCAAAGGCAGCTTATGAGTGGC
This sequence comes from Neofelis nebulosa, assembly GCF_028018385.1. Lineage (NCBI taxonomy): Eukaryota > Metazoa > Chordata > Mammalia > Carnivora > Felidae > Neofelis > Neofelis nebulosa. Next base: position 45,288,959 of record NC_080799.1, on the reverse strand, counting down.
CCCCGGGGGACCAGAGGGCATGTCACCATCCTCACCTTCTTCCTCCTGCAGGACAAGGTCACGAGTCACCTCTTGGCACCGGCCGAGTCACAGAAACCTCGCCCTCGCGGAAACAAAGAAACAGGCCCGCAGCGCTCCATCTCGGGGGCAGGAAGCACCGCGCCCAGGATGAGCAGGCCAGGTGAGGCACTGGGCGCTGGGGAGCTTGAGAGAGTGAGCACGCCCACCACGCACCAGGAGCTCGAGGACCACAACGCCCACCCAATCCCGCCCACTGAGAAACCTCCAAAGGGACTTAGTTCTTTTACGCTTCTCAATAAAGATATTTTTACTTCTTCAGTTGATTTTCCTAGTTCTCAATTTTATTTCCATGTTTTCCATTATATTTTCTTTTGTTTGCTTGTAAAGTTTATTTATTTATTTGGGGGGGGGAGGGGCAGGGAGAGAGGGAGAGACACAGAATCCTAAGCAGGCTCTACTCTGTCAGCAGAGCCTGATGTGGGGCCCAAACTCACAAACCGGGAGATCATGACCTGAGTCGAGATAAAGAGTCAGACGCTTAACCAACTGGGCAACCTGATCGTCCCTTTCCCATTGTATTTTCAAAGGGAATATGCCCTTGTACAGAAGAGCTCGTTTTCTGCTTAACTGCTCTGCTCTGTGATTCTGGGTCAACTGTCACACTAAATCCAGTTGGGTTTCTCTGGAGTCTCTGGCAGCCAACAGGACCCTATCTGTAAATATAACATCTGACCAGCCAAATCTTGTATTTATTTTCTCATCTCACTGGATTGTGCAAACCAGAATAACGGTGAGTACATCCGGTAGTGACCAGAAAGGATGGGACAGCTACCCCTGTACTGTACCAGAAACAAATCTAACAAAATCCACAAGAAACTTTTCACTTATGGGAAAGCGTCTCCATGTCACCAGGACAGGCGGTCAGCTGCAGACACTTCAGTCCACGCTCAGGTCGCAGGTGGCACGGAGCAGGACAGAGGGCAGGCGCATGGCTGCGGGGAGGGTGAACACGCCCCTCTCGGGCACACTGGGGCCCTGGGCTCCCCACCCCACGTCCCATCCCGGACCCCCCACTCTGCCCTTGACGGACACTGACCCCTACGGTTAAGGAAGAGGGGCTCTTGCAGTCCCCACGGGGCGGCACGGGGTGGTGACGGACAGCTTGGGCTGAGAGCCAGCTTGTCTCGGTGGCTCTGCACATGTAGGAAATCGGTTTTACGGTTTTGAAATGTTACAGGTTTACCAAACTGTCTAGCTAAGAATTTTCACTTTCTTCTTTGTTATTTTCCGAATTTTACAACAAAACTCCTATTTAAAAATTTGTAGTTATTCTTCGTTAAAAAAAAACTATAGTTTATGGCATATTTACACGAGCCTTATTTTGTAAAATCATGCAAGACAGGGACTCTCACATCCATGCGGATTCCCTGTACATATGTAATTAAAATTTCTCCTGTTTTGTTTTTAAACACACAGGGCATCCGATGGAACTGCACAGCCAGCTGTGGGGCAGCGAGCCCCCCAGGGTCCGAGGGAAGCCTATGGGGACAGAGTGGCTACAGGCCACAGACTGTGACACGGAGCCCGGCAATCCTGTCCAGACGCCACCGCGGGCCTGCCGATTCGTTCCCGAATTGATACCCAGGAAATACAAGGGGCTACTCGTTTGAACATCTTGTGTTAAGTTCACAGGCACTGGGGAACCTCTGTGGCCAGGCCCAGCCCCCCCGTGACAGCTCCTGGGAGATCCAGGCACAACCGCAGGCCCCCAACAGGGAGGCCGCAGAGAACAGGAGACTAAGACTCAGACATGAGAAAAATACACCGAATACCGATGGCTGTTAAAATGCCCGTCCCGCACAGTGACCTGCAGGGCCACGGGCACACGGGGCCACGAGGACAAACTTGACACAATTACCACAGCTGGGTTCTACGGCAAGACGGATTGAAAGTCTCCTTCCTTAAACTTCTTTCACAAACCACAGGGTACTTTTACTTCGTGAGCGTACTCAGGAGGCACTGATGGAGGTGTGCTTGGGCCGCGGATGTGCCACGGTGCCAGCCCCACAACGGCACGCGAACCAGGGCTTGGCTCCTGTAAAACCCGCCGTGCCTCACGGCAACTCTGTGTCCAACACTGATTTCTCAAAGGTTACCTGACAGGCTACGCCCTGACAGTCCCTTCACTCACGGAGGCCTCTGCTGGACCCTGACGGGGAAGGTGGCCTCCATGGATGCCCACTGAACGTCCGCCCCCACCCTCACTGCAACCCAGACTGGCAAACAGGCAGCAGGTCAGCACACGCCCAGCGCCCAGGCCAGCACTGCGCTGCCTACATGGGAGTCACCGGGTCACTATGAGGGAGGGAGACAAGAGGATGCCGGTAAGAAAAACCTAGTGCCCCTGCACAGGTGCTTAAAAATACTTTCATAGGGGCGCCTGGGTGGCTCAGTCAGTTGAGCGGCCGACTTCGGCTCAGGTCATGATCTCTCGGTCCGTGAGTTCAAGCCCCATGCCGGGCTCTGTGCTGACAGCTCGGAGCCTAGAGCCTGCTTCTGTTTCTGTATCTCCCTCTCTCTCTGCCCCTCCCCCATTCACACTCTGTCTCTCTCTGCCTTTCAAAAATGAATAAATGTTAAAAAAAAAAAAACCAAAAACTTTCATGCGGGCTCCCTCTCGGAGAGCACGCCATCTGGCCATTCACCTCAGTGACCACCCCAGCCTTCCTGGTGCCCACCGCGAACCCCAGGTTTTGAAACGCTATTCAAAATCTGAAAAATGTGGGGGGTGGGCCGGCCCCTCATTTCAAACCTGGGTGTCATATGAGGGGGCTCCGGAACCCTGGACGGCAAGGGCACAGCACCATGTGTGACGCATGGAGGGCAGGACAGGAAACCACCAGGTGTGACTGTGGCTGGGCCCCACGACTACCCTTACGATGGCATCTCCAGACTTCAGGTGCACATGACTCACCGGGGGAACACGGAAGGTGAGACAGCAGGCCCCTCCTGGGGGTTCGGACAGAGTCTGAGCAGGACTCAGGTCCGTGTTGTAAATGAGTATCAGGTGATCAGGTAGAGAAACAATTCCTTCAAGAACAATCCTGTTTTGGGTGTGTTTTTCTTTGTGTTGTGTTTTGAGAGAGAGAAAGAGAGAAAGAAAGAGAGCAAGCCTGCAAGAGGGGCAGAGAGAGAGGGGAAGAGAGAATCCCACCAGGCTCCACACTCAGCACAGAGTCCTACGTGGGGCTCAATCCCATGACCCTAGGATCATGACCTGAGCCAAAATCAAGAGTCGGATGCTGTACCAACCGATGCGCCAGGCACCCCTACAACAGTCATGGTTTGGGTTTTAGGCATCGGGCATGAGGTATTGAGGAAAAAAATGCAAGACGCCACTTGTTGGAGACTGTTTTTCCTTTTTCTTTTTTTTAAAGCAAACTCCACACCCAACGTGGGGTTTGAACTCACAACCCTGAGAGGAAGAGTCGTACGCTCCACCGACCGAGCCAGCAGGGTGCTGCCAGTGGTGACCTTTCTTAGTTTCAGAAGGAGATTCCTACCTGCTGGAGAAAAGCAAAGGCCTGTCTCCAGCGACACAGTGGCGCCTGGCTCCGGGAGCACGGGGCACTGGGGCCTCGGGGACACACAACCTGGTGAGGTGTGAAGAGCACGGGGAAGGCCGTGCTCAAGGGACGTCTGTCATCAACATCTCAGGACGGAAACCCGAGCACACGTGGAAATGAGTCTTGCAAGATGACGCCCACAGGCCACATAAGCCGCATGTCTCTTTGACAGCTACAGGCCGAGAAGTATCAGAGCAGGTAAGTCACGAACCACACGTAATTGTCTCAGCACTCCACGTTCTTCCCGGCAAGGCCACGGGGCAGAAAACAAGGCACAGGAGCCTATTTCTGAACATGACCCTTTCTGCACTCGGGATGACAGGTGGGAGCCCCCAGGCCCCGTGCCAAGGGCACACTCTGCTCCACACGTGTGCCCGGTGCCCCTGGGACCTGGCGGGGCCACGGGGGCATGTGGGACACGGGAGGAAGCAGGAAAGGGGTTGGGCTGAAAGGAGAGGTCAGTATGCACGTGGTACGCGTTGAGTCGTCTGCCAAAACTGCCTTCCTGAGCCGAGCCGATGTAGCTCCAGTGTGGCCACCGCCTGGGGATGACAGCAGGGCGTGGTCTCTGCCCGCCTCTCAACACCTCCCCAGAAGCAGGTGGCACAGGAACCCCAGCTCCCCACAGGCCAAGGGGCGGCTGCTGAGTGCCTACCGGTTGCTCCCAGACCGGGCTCGGGGTCCCCGCCAGGGGGACCTCCTCCCCAGGAGACGGTGAAGACCGCACAGAAGCGGTGGCGGCTTCAGACGGGCCCCCGTCACAGGACAGCGGCCAGCCACCAGGGCAGGGTCAGAGGGCGTCAGGAGCCAGCACTCTGGGAGACCCAGGAGGGAGCTCGTGGGAGCCTGAAGCTGCCCTTAACTCCACCAAAACGCAGTAAGATCATCCAGAACCCGAGCCGCACCGTGGCCTCTTCCAGAAGGCTCACTCACCATCCGGACGCGTTTCAGCCGCTCCTCCAGCTTCTCCTCGGCCTCCCGTGTCCGCTGGATGGCCTCCAGGCGGTGGATGAGCTCCGCGGCGAACTTCTGGGGCTCCACGCGGACTTCCTTTGGCATTCGGTAAGTGCGCTGCAAGGAGACACTGATTAGCCAGCCACGTGCAGCCTTGAACTGCCAGCCCCGTCAAGATGGCAGACGGGCACTCTCTGGGTGACCAGGAGGAGCCCCGAAACGTGCGTTTTGTTTCGTTTTTTTAACTTGTTTTATTTTTTATTTTTTAAAATTTATATCCAAATTAGTCAGCATGTAGTGCAACAGTGATTTCAGAGTAGATTCCTTAGTGGCCCTTCCCCATTTAGCCCATCCCCCTCCCACACCCCCTCCAGCAACCCTCTGTTTGTTCTCCATATTTATGAGTCTCTTCTCTTTTGTCCTCCTCCCTGTTTCTATATTATTTGTGTTTCCCTTCCCTAATGTTCATCTGTTTTGTCCCTTAAAGTCCTCATAGGAGTGAAGTCATGATTTTTGTCTTTCTCTAATTTCACTGAGCATAACACCCTCCAGTTCCATCCACATAGTTGCAAATGGCAAGATTTCATTCTTTTTGATTGCCAAGTAATACTCCATCGTATAAATATACATCTTTTTTTTTTTTTTAATTTGTTTTTATTTATTTTTGAGACAGACAGACAGAGCATGAGCAGGGGAGGGGCAGAGAGAGAGGGAGACACAGAACCTGAAGCAGGCTCCAGGCTCCAGGCTCCGAGCTGGCAGCACAGAGCCCGACGCGGGGCTTGAACTCACAGACCGTGAGATCATGACCTGAGCTGAAGTCAGCCACTCAACCGACTGAGCTACCCAGGTGCCCCATATGTCGCATCTTCTTTATCCATTCCTCCAGCAATGGACATTTGGACTCTTTCCATACTTTGCTGTTGTTGATCATGCCGCTATAAACATGGGGGTGCATGTGTCCCTTTGAAACAGCACACCTGTATCCCTTGGATAAATGCCTAGTAGTGCCATTGCTGGGTCGAAGGGTAGTTCTATTTTTAGTTTTTTGAGGAACCTCCATACTGTTTTCCAGAGTGGCTACACCACTTTGCATTCCCAGAAACCTGCGTTTTCTCTTAAAACGAGTGTTCACACTTGCGCCTTCTGCTGGGTTCCTCACTGCCCCCTTTTCTTGTCTAAGGTCTCCTTTACCCAGCACTGAGCCGGGAGGGACAACAGAGCCCTGGTGACCATCACATTAGGTCTCTGTTAGGTCACTACATGTTTTAAAAGTCTAACATTACTGTTACCTAATCAGGCCTTATTTTAATTTGATCAGCTGTCCTCACAATATCTTTTAGAGCAAACGTGTTTTAAAAGTCTAAGCCACTTGGGCGCCTGGGTGGCTCAGTCAGTTAAGCATCCAAATCCTGATTTCAGCTCAGGTTCCAATCTCATGGTTCCTGAGTTCAAGCACCACACTGGGCTCTGTGCTGACAGCGGAGAGCCCAGCTTCGAGCCCTCTGTCCCCCTTTCTCTCTGCCACTCTCCAGCTTGCACTCTCTCTCTCAAAAATTAAAAAAAATATAGGGGCGCCTGGGTGGCGCAGTCGGTTAAGCGTCCGACTTCAGCCAGGTCACGATCTCGCGGTCCGTGAGTTCGAGCCCCGCGTCAGGCTCTGGGCTGATGGCTCGGAGCCTGGAGCCTGTTTCCGATTCTGTGTCTCCCTCTCTCTCTGCCCCTCCCCCGTTCATGCTCTGTCTCTCTCTGTCCCAAAAATAAATAAAAAACGTTGAAAAAAAAATTTAAAAAAAAAAAAAAAATTAAAAAAAATATACGTATTTTTTAAAATCTAAGCCACCACCCCCCTGTTGAGGGGGATGGGGTCACCGGGGAGCTGCCAAGAGGAGGGAAGAGAGCCCAGGGGGCTCAGATGGGGCAGGAGGGCAGACGGAGGAGGGAGTAGCCTGAGACAGGGTGACACACAGGAATCCTCTCAGATCTCCTGGATGGATAGTGGCGATCTAGAACCCTGGACTTCATATGTACAGCAAGCTGAGTAGGGAGGACTCCGTGTGGGGCAGGAGCCTGAGCGGGGGCAGTGCCCCTGGGCACAGTTTTGACTGTGTTTCTCATCTACAAAACGACAGAACCTCAGAAACAGGTAAGCTTAGGTGAGAAAATCACGGGAAGGGCTCGGGGACAAATGCCCACGTGTGGGGCTATCACTGGCCTCGATGAGCTCAGGGGCGGCTGCAGAAAGCTCCGAAGGGTCCGGAGAGGGAAGCAGGGGAGGGCAAGCCCAGGACACAAGCTAACACTTCAACAGAGAGAGCTTGTGCGAAAGGTCCGGGGGTGCCCAGTGTTCTCAGAAGAGCCTGGGCAGTAGGGACAGCCATGAGGCAGAGACCCGGAAGGGAGTCTTTGCGGACAGCATATCCCAGTGGACAAGAAAGGCCCGAGGCCAGCAGGCTGGCTTCTCCGGGGACTGAACTGAGGCAGAGGGCAGTGACCTATATGGGACTGAGAGAGCAAGGCCAGACGTCCAGGTGGCAAGCGCTGAGCAGTGCTGACCGTGAGACGGCACACGCAGAGAAAGGGCAGAGTGAGAAGTCCCCACGAGACGGAAACGCACCCACGTGGAGTGAGGACGCGTGCGAGGCTCGGCCCTGCGGCGGATGCCTGCCCCCAAGCTCAGGTGTTCTGGAAAAGAGCCTCTAGGCTGCACAGCTGTGCTTCTGAAAATGGAAAACTGTCAGGAATGACAATAATTACCAGCTCTGTGGAAAAACGGGTAACCTTCCGACTGTGGAGGAACAAAAGAAGTCACAAAGGAAAAAGTCCCAGTAATTACAACTGTGGACCTTCTGGGGAGTTCAGATGGCCCCTCCCTCGGGCATTAAGGAGTAGACCTTTCATGACTGGAAAGTCAGCGGGGTCCCCCACGTGGTGGTGCCTCTGTGCCCCTGCGCCGACACCCACACACAGCCCCTCGTCCTGGGCCTGATCCCCTGGAAGTCACGCAGCAAGGACCACCAGGCACAGCCCACTCGCCTACCTCGGGGCAGCACAGCGTCTGCCTCTCGCCCGCGCTCCCCGGACCTGCCTCCCCTGAGACCCACCCCAAGTCTCCGGCCCAACGACAAAGTAGACACGCACAGGTTCCTGGGGCAGGAGGGTGTCACCAGCCACAGAAGAGACACCCCAATCACAGGACTCCACGACCTTGGCCAAGATGGGAAACATTTTCTTCTGGTTTGTTAGATAAAAAATGTTGCCCTTAAAAATAAAAGTCAGTTATTTTACCAGCAAAAATGGTTTTATTTAGGAGTAACAAAGAACTGCATCTGGGGACAAGCATTGAATGGCAAAAGTGATAGACTACCCCCACAAACAAAGGCAAAGACGTCATCTTACGGAGAAGGGGAGTTGGGAGGGCTGCTGTGAATGGAAGTCCACTGGAGAGAAGCAAGCGTCTGGGGCAACAAAGGCTTCTCCTTGGCTGAGCTGCAGGGGTGGGACGCAGTGTGTAGGGGACGCAGCGCGTCCTTCCCTGTAACGGACGCTCCTGCTGGGTTGGCACGAGAGCTCCCCCCACTGGCTTCCCGACTCCCCTCCTGTGAGGTTTCTCCTGCTTCATTTCCACGCCGGACAGAACGGATGCAGCATGCCCTCTCTTCGCTCTTAACTCCGAGCCACGTGCTGGCCTGTCTGACCTGACCACACAGCCAGGCTGGGCTCCAGGCTGCGCCCAGTGCTCACGGCAGGCGCCAGCTCACCCAGGCAGCGCTTCTGCTGCTGAGACCCCCCCGCCCCCCGCGCCCCACTGCCTCGACGGGCTACCCAAGCACACCCCCGCCAGGCCCCTCTGCTGAGCTATCAGACAGATGCAGAGGGGCCCCTGCAGAGACCACGAAGCTCCCCACGCTGCTGAGAAGCACACGGGCGACATCTTCTAACGCTGGTCCCCGGAAAACAAAGCCCAGGTGGGTGAGGAGGCCGGTGACCTCTGCCCCCCGTCACCGCCCCCGGCATCTGCACCAACCGCCTGGCCGTGCCCAGTCCATCCCAGCCACCACCTGTTCCCTTGAACGTGTGAACAGCTCAAGGAGCAGGGCTCATTAAGCCTCCCCTGGAAGGTAACCAGCACTCAGAAGTCACCAGGACCCACAGAACTCCTGCTTTCACCGAATGGTTGCACAGGGTCAGGCCCGAGGGTCAGTGTGGTGCCCAAGAACGCTCCTAGCCCTGCCGGGGGGTTGGGCGGCCGAGGTTGGAAGCCTGTGATGCCACAGCACTGTCCACACCGCACGGTAAAGCCAGGCTCTCGCTGCCATGCCTGCCTCTCTCAGCTCTGCCTTCACGCTGACTTGGCCAGGACCTTCCAGAGACTGAAGATGCCTTGCTTTCGATTCTGGAACATTCCCCCAATGACACTTCTGACTCTTGTCTCTTCCTGATTCTCTGTGCAGCATTCTGAGACATCTTTCCGGGTCTATATTCCGGGTCACCAACTTTCTCTTTTGGTTTTCTTGAATATGCCATTTAATTGTTTGAATTAGATCCTATCGCCAGATTGGTTGGTAGGCGTCCCACAGAGGAGGGCTCCCTGACATGAGCATCCCTGGACCCCGAGGCCCCACAGGCCCTGCACGGCCACGGCGCTCAGCCGGACCGTTTCTCTGCACTCCCTCAGTCTGGAACGAGGCTGTCTCCTCTGGACTTTTGTGACCCTGTGACTTTTGAAAATTTGAAGCCAATTCTTGGGCAGGGTGGCCCTCAACCTGGGCTGTGTCCTGCTGATTTCTCCGGCAAGAGGCCCCGGGCCTCTCATGGTCCTCAAGGGGGCAGCATCCATGGGTCCCCTCATGGCCAAAGATGGCACCCCTGCCCCGAAGTCACTTTTTCCCATGGGAGCGACAGCTTCACCTGGGCTGGTGCAGGTGTCCTGCTGCTCATCACACTCCCGGTGTGTTCAGTCCGTCAGCGGAGACGCGCACGTTCCCACCTCACCGTCACTGACCCTCACGCTTTGGTGGCCTGGTGGGAGGGAGCACCTCCACGTGGCTCCTGTGTCCACTCACCCCCTTCCTTTCTGGGACACAGGGTACCCAGGCACCCCTACTGCTCCCCCTGCCCAGGCCCAGTCCTGAATTTACACATCCGTGAAGAGAGGAACCTGGGGGGTCAGTCAGTTAAGCGTCTGACTTGGTACCGACTCAGGTCACCATCTGAGACCGAGCCCTGCATCAGGCTCCGTGCTGACAGTGCGGAGCCTACTTGGGATTCTCTGTCTCCCTCTCTCCCTGCCCCTCCCCCACTCCCTGCCCCCTCTCTGAAAATAAATAAATAACCCTTAAAAAAACCACAAACACAAAGAACAAAAAAGATCTCTGAAGAGAGCTGGGAGACACACGCACCAGCCTACAGCGAGGTGAAGACGTGTGCAGGCCCCGGCTGCGCTCCGACAGCACGAGTTGGCTGGTGCTCCCTACGGGGGAGCCCTGAGGGGCCCCGGCAGCGTGCACGCACACGCAGGCGCACACAGACCACCAGCAGCAGCTTCCACTCCTCCCGAGCACACGCTGTCGGCGCCTGGCTGAGGTCAAGTCTGTGCTGGGAGGTGACAAGATGCTTGACCAGGCTTTTCTGTTTTCTCCTTTTTTTAAACATTTATTTATTTATTTAGAGAGCACGCAAGCAGGGAGAGGCAGAGAGAGAGAGAGAGAGAGAGAGAGAGAGAGAGAGAGAGAGAGAGAGAGGAAGAGAATCACAGGCAGGCTCCGTGCTGTCAGCACAGAGCCCGACACGGGGCCCGACTCCGCCAGCAGTGAGGTCATGACCTGAGCCGAACCTGAGGTCATGACACTGAACCGACCGAGTCCCCTGGGTGCCCCTAACACTGACCACCCATCCTCTTCTCAGAAGCGAGAACATACCCACATCCTTTCTGCTCAACCATAAAAATCACCTTTCTTACCTGGAAATTAGCTAAAAGACTCTAAGCAAAGAACTGGCCACGGATGAGTGTGCAGTGACCCCGAGAGACGTCCCCTTCACCTGCACAGGAACCGCGGACAGCTGCTCGCAGCACCAACGGTTTGAGACTCCTGCAAGCCCTCCTTCTCTTCCCTGAGAAGTCTTTCCCGTTCGGTCGGCACGCCAAGATAAAGAGGTCTCTGCAGGTGGGGGCGGGCTGCCTGCCTGCTCTGCGAAGCCCCCCACCCCCCCCCCCCGGCGCCCACAGTCGGGGGGACTACTGTCACCTATTTCCTCCCAGGAGGCGAAGCTGAGGCACCTCCCACAGCAAGTGCTCGCAGTAACTTGGGATCAGAGGCGCTGAGCATCGCCGCCGTCAGGCTTCCGCATGGAGCCACAGTGAGGTGGCCCGTGCAGGGGCCGGGCCCGGTATCAAGCCAGGGACAGGGGCTCAGAGCTGCTCTCCCACATCGAGGAGCAGCACGTCACTTAGCAGGACGGGAAGACTGCACAGCAGGTGCTACGTGAGGCCCTCCCTGCCCCTCTGAAGGGAACGTGTGGGCCTACAAGTCACCCACGCTGTCCTCGCCAGCCTGCGGGGCGTGACCTCGTGTTGACCACACACTATGCCTGGACATGAGCTGAGCCCGCAGGAAGCAATGCCCTTCCCGCTGCCCAGTGCCACAGTGGCCGGGGGTGGAGGGAGAAAGGGTCCCAGAGGGCCCAGGAGACAGGGCGCAGGGCTGCGTGGCCAGAACTTACAGGGATGTGAGGTAGGGGCACCCGCCCGTTGACCTGGACGCTCTCTTGCATCTCCCGGCGGTGCTGCTTACGGGTCCTGTACGGCGGGACTCCATCCCTGTCCAGAGGAGAGAGAGTCCGGCGTGAGTGCAAGACAAACAGCTCAGGGAAGTGCAGCTGGCGAGGCCTGCTCTCTATAGCCTGAGAGCCAAGAAGGGTTTCTCCGTTTTCTAAAGCAGTGGACAAGGGGCACCTCGGTGGCTCAGTAGAATGAGCGTCATTTCATTTTATTCTTCATTTCAGCTCAAGTCATGATCCCGGAGTCGCGGGATCGAGCCCCTGTCGGGTCCCACACTGAGCATAGAGCCTGCTCTCTCCCTCTGCCCCTCCCCCACTTGTGTTCTCTCTCAAAACTTGAAGGGGAAGGGGCGCCTGGGTGGCTCCGTCGGTTAAGCATCTGACTTCGGCTCAGGTCACAATCTCGCGGTTTGTGAGTTTGAGCCCCGCGTCGGGTTCTGTGCTGACAGCTCAGAGCCTGGAGCCTGCTTCAGATTCTGTGTCTCCCTCTCTCTCTGCCCCTCCCCTGCTTATGCTCTGTCTCTCTCTGTCTCAAAAATAAAAACATAAAAAAAAAAATAAAATAAAATTGGGGGGGGAAGAAAAGCAGGAAAGGAGTATGTGACAGAGACCGTATGTGGCCACAATGCCTGAAACATTCACTGACCTGTCACTGAACACCCAGGTGCCTGTCTGGCAGGGGTGCTGTAAACAGACCAAAACATGGACAGCCAAGACAATTTAGATCCCACTGGAACAGATCTCCCAGGTTCTATGTTACCTGCTGTCTTCCAAGGTAGACTGGAAAGGCAGCGTTCTCTCTCTGAGGGTACGCAAATTAGCTTCCTTGACGTAAGTTTTAGTTATAAACCCTCTTGAAGATTGTAATAAACGTATGAATCAAATCACATGTTGTCTGTACATGACTGAATGTACCTACTCAAGACACATGCCAGCTCTAACACCTCACCCACTGCACGGACCCGATCCCTCCAGCTCTCCAGTCCTCTCCGCACTATTTAAATCTACGCTAAGAAGCACAGTGGCCAACAGGAGCCACTGTGACGTGACGACGTCCGCCAGAGCAGGATGCCTAGAGAGAGTGGCTCCTCTGGGTCTCCACCTCCTCCTCACTGAAGAACTCCTGAGCGGGTTCCCAGCTCTGACAGCTGGAAGGGAGGGGTCTGTAAACCATCTGGCTGTTGAAAGACCTCGGCCTCCCTGGCCTCCAGTGGGTGAAGATCTGTGTCCCCTGGCCTCCTTCCCAAGCACGGCCCAGGGAAGGGGGTGTGGGGAGACAGGGCTGGGGCGCTCTCAGAGCAGTGCTCCTACTTGCCAGCAGGATCCACACGTGCACACAATTCTGATCTCATTTCTTAACTGCTGGGCCCCCAGCTCGGCGGCTTTGCTTACAGGCAGGGATGCAACATTCTCCTCTTAAAATCATATTCCTGAGAGCCCCGGTCTGGATGGAAAGGGTAGACTTTGGCTGAATGAGGCAGAATGAGGCTGGGACAGCCCATCTCTCCTGTCACTGCCTCAGTGTCCCGGCTATCAGGGCACCAGCTGGGTGTGCAGTGTGACTGGCTCAGCACTCCGGCAGGGGCACCTCAGGGGACAGCTATCAAGCAGCAGGCAAGTCAAATGCATTAAAAGATGTCGTCATCTGCCCGGAGGGTTTTGCTCAGGTGTCCCGAGCCACCAACTTGTTTCTCATACGCTTTGACCAGGCACTGGTTAAAGGTCCCACATGCCTCCGGATGAGGCACTGTCCTTGGACGCCCACGTCCAAAGTCTAGTGAGCCATGCCACCGTTTTTACTGTGTGGTCGACGTGCCGAGGGCAGCTGTGCCCAGGAGAAATAATGTAGAAGAAATGCACCATGCTACTTTTTGCCTCTGACATATACTCAAATACATTCTAAATTTATTCCTACGTTTTTTTGAAAAAATTAAAAAAAAAGCATACATTTATTTATTACTATTATGTTTGTTTGTTTGTTTTTCACTTGAGAGAAAGAGGGAGAGCACACACACACACACAAGGGAGGGAGCAGAAGGAAAGAGGGGGAAAATGTTTTTAATGTTTATTTTTTGAGATGGAGAGAGGGAGGGAGGGAGGGAGAGAGGGAGAGAGGGAGACAGGGAGAGAGGGAGTGCACACAAGTAGGGGAGGGGCAGGGAGACAGGGGGCCACAGGATCCCAAGCGGGCTCTGTGCTGTCAGCACAGGGCCCAACACGGGCTTCAAACTCACGAACCATGAGATCATGACCTGAGCCAAAGTCGGACGCTTAACCAATAGCTACCCAGGTGCCCCTACTATTCCTATGTTTCTCAGTCTTAGAGTAAGCCAACATGAACAGAATATCAGGAAAAAAATACTTTAAAAACTTTAGATCTTCCCTTTAGCAAACATATGTCCTTTTCTTAGAGTGAATTAACAGACTTTACGAGAAAAATGTGCTGGCAAATGAATCTTCATTGTAGTAACCAGTTTCTGGGAGGAGAAAACCAAACAGCATGAGGGCACCATCCCGAGCCGTCAGCTGCGAGTGGGGGTCACAGTGGGCACTGCTAAAAGCACAGTCATTTCAAGTAAGAAACTGCTAAAAACACGTCAACATTTTATCTTAAAGATGTGATGCAAATGGGGCGCCTGGGTGGCGCAGTCGGTTAAGCCTCCGACTTCAGCCAGGTCACGATCTCGCGGTCCGTGAGTTCGAGCCCCGCGTCAGGCTCTGGGCTGATGGCTCGGAGCCTGGAGCCTGTTTCCGATTCTGTGTCTCCCTCTCTCTCTGCCCCTCCCCCGTTCATGCTCTGTCTCTCTCTGTCCCAAAAATAAATAAAAAACGTTGGAAAAAAAAAATTTAAAAAAAAAAAAAAAAAAAAAAAAAAAAAAAAAAAGATGTGATGCAAAGGGGGTGGCTGAGGGCTGAGGGGCTCAGTCGGTTGAGCCTACTTGGGATTCTCTTTTTCCCTCTCTCTGCCCCTCCCCTGCTTGCTCTCTCTCTCTCTCTCTCTCTCTCTAAAAATAAACTAAAAAAGGGGGGGGGGCACCTGAGTGGTTCAGTCGGTTGGGCATCCGACTTTGGCTCAGGTCACGATCTTGTGATTTGTGAGTTCGAGCCCCGCGTCAGGCTCTGTGCTGACAGCTCAGAGCCTGGAGCCTGCTTCAGATTCCGTGTCTCCCCCTGTCTCTGCCCCTCCCATGCTCTTTTCTGTCTCTCTATGTCTCTCTATAATAAATAAACGTTAAAAAAAAAAAAAAAAGATGTGACACAAAGAAGGATGAAATAGTCAATATACACACACAAGTTGAACCCAAAGGGACAGACCCGTCTTCTGACGTCACCACCATGTGGCCACCAAAGAGGAAAAGAGAAAGGGGCCCCAGATGCGCGGCGACACAGGGGAGCCTGCAGAAGCGGTGTGTGCACACCACAGGCAGGGGCGTAGGCAAAGGGGAGACAGCAAGTATGAAAACGGCGCAGAAAGTGGGACAAATTTAAAAAAGGGTTTAGTAACCCTTTTTTTCTTTCTTATTTAACCCTACCTGATTTTCCAAAATGTTTCCCGTGAAGAAACAAGCTGGCTGGGGAAGAAATCCCCCAGCGACTGGTTGACAGTTGCTGCCCCCCCCCCCCCGCCCCCCCCCGCTGGTGGTCCTGGCCCACACCCCTGCAGCCTCTGTGCGGGGAGGGTGCCCGCGGTTCGGCCCCCAGCCCCTGGCCGGGGACTTCCCATCAGTGGTGGTCAGATGGCGAATGGCACACAGTCTTAGAGCTGGGTACGTCTGATGTTCATGGGTGGCCGAGACCCCACATGACGTTGATAGGCTGGTTGGGCAATGCCCTGATATAACAACAGGGTGTTTTACACCACTCTTTGGGTGGTCCCAAAAAGCCACCTACCAAAGCAAAGGAGGAGTGTTGGAAAATAAGTACTTTCTCACAAAGGGAGGGCTTCCCTGGGGAGGACGATGGGAGAATACGGTCCACTGTCACCACCGAGGGCCGCTAAGGCTCAAGGTGGTTCTTGACGGTCACTGAGGCCTCAGAGATGTGTTGCAGCCCCAGTAGCTGTCCCTGAATCGACCAGGCGGTGGGGCTGGCCCGGAACCAGCTGTAACGACTCCCCTCCGGCTCCTGTCTTCCCATCCCCCATGCCAAGTAGGTGACAGGGAGTAGATTTTGAACAGTGACAAGTACGGAGAGGCACCCCTGGCTGGAGGCTGGAGGAAGCAGCCCTGCCAGAGGAGGCCCGCACCCCCACCGCCCACCCTGCTTGGCCACCTGTCTGTAAAGCGAACCCCAGACCAAATGCCGAAGACAAAACTGAACCACGGCATGAGAATCTGGGCCGCTCTGGAATCTGCTTCCTTAGTTTCTTCTCTTTCAAAGGTCCCAGCAGCCTTGGCCTGGGGAGAAGCAGTGGCTGCAGCCCCAGGGACCATCAAGGACACGTCCTGCAGCACGGACTGTCCGTGCAGCAGCGGGGGGGCCTGCCGGGGTTCGCCCAAGAAGGGGGGACTCACACGCTGCTGTCGGTGAGGGACAGGCTGTCGGCATCACTGGATAGGCTCTGCTGCTCACTGTCGTTGGCACTGGTGGCCGGGGCGAGGGCATAGCCGGAGCTGACGTAGTAGGGGTTGGCAGGCTCCCGCCAGGACCCGCACCTGTGAACAGGGAGCAAAGGTCAGCAGCAGCCCAAGGACACGTGCGCAATCACCCACATCCACGGGCG
The DNA here is from genome assembly GCF_028018385.1 of Neofelis nebulosa. NCBI lineage: Eukaryota > Metazoa > Chordata > Mammalia > Carnivora > Felidae > Neofelis > Neofelis nebulosa. Next base: position 45,272,855 of record NC_080799.1, on the reverse strand, counting down.
AGTATCCGTGCAGATACCGATTTATGAACCGCGCATGTAAAGAATCCAGAAAACACAGCACAAGGGGCCGGTGCCTCCGTCCTGCCTCCGGCCCCTCTGCTCTTCCCAGAGGGATCGGTAAAGCCCCGGGCATCTTCCGGATCTTTGGCGTGCATTTAGGCAGACGTGTAAGCGCGCACACGCTTGTCACCACGATTTGCGCTTTTATGCACGTCACTACAAACGGGATGTGTGCCATTCTGCTCTCGGGTCTTCTAAAGAACGCTGCTGGCAGGCTTACTTGCCGCACAGCGGGGCGCACCTCCACCACCAGCAGCAGCGACACCGATGCCCCTACCCCCGCTGCTTCTCCCCAGAGTCTGAGGCCACAGGAGGCCACGACCCCTTCAAGGAGCCGGCCGGGACTCTGGCGCACGAGTCTGACAAGGCTCACGGGACGCAGGCGGGAGCCGGGGGTGAAGGTGCACGTGTGTCTACAGAGGCTGCAAGCTGCCCGCCGCGTGCGGCGAAACCAGGAGTTGGACGCTCAATGGACCGAGCTCCCGGGCACCCTCAGGGCCAGTCGCACCGCAATGACTTCTGGGAGCAATGACTTCTGGGGGCCGTGCCGTTCTCCCGTCAAGGTACCCCCCCCCCAAGCCCCGCCAGGCACCTCCTCCTCCCAGACTGCCCTCCGGTAGCGACAAGGGGCTCAGGGAAAGCGAAGACGTTCTGTGATGGCTGGCGGGATATGGGGGCCTCGCAGGACCCGCCCGACTGCCGCCCCGTCGGGAGCCCCAGCCTCACTCTGTTGAGTGCACCACGACCCACAGTGCCCAGTGTGTGCCAAGCGCGGGCACCTGGGGCGCATCACGGCGGCCCTCAGACTCCAGTGTCCTCAGTGCAGAGAGGGAGAGGAGACCGTCTCTACGGGGACGGAACCCCTGTGGACAACCATCGCCTCACCGGGCCCGATTCGTGCCACACACAGACTCAGAAAAAGGTGCCCTAACGAGACTGGGGACCAGGCCCCTCGGTACCCTGAACACCCATCACGCAGGACGTGCACGGCCAGGCAGCACGACCAGAAGAGAGGCCCGACCGAAGGGGGACCAACTCCCCGGGGGGCCTTGGCATCCGGTCTCGGGAGAGGTGGCACCTGAGGCCACGAAAATGAGAAAAGCGCCAGCCAGGTGGTCCTCCTATTCTGGCCAATGAGGCCACAGCACCAGATGGAGACACAGCCACCGAAGTTCCGCGCTGGCTCAGGAAACATGTACTCCACGTCTGTCTCCAGAAAGGAGTAGGTCACCGTCCAACACCACGCAGTTTCTCTGCCCCACCCACCCACAGCCGCCAAAGCCTCTGGGGAGGCCACTAACGGGTTCCAGCCAGCTGGGGGCAGGGGCAGGGCCCAAAGGCTCCTAGTACACAACACGTCCCGTCCAAGGGCTCATAGGAAGGGATGGGGACGAGGACAGAGACACCGATGCCTGTCCCCGGTCTTGTGCCTGTGTACACTTCCTTATCTAGATCATTCCTACCATGAAGCAGACAGAATGATGGGAGCCTGCCACATCAAAACTCTTTAAGAATCATACAATTTCATTTTTATTACTTTAAACAATTTTTGTGAACAGTAGGCTCTACACCCAACATGGGGCTCAAACTCATGACCCGGAGATCAAGTGCAACGACAGAGCCAGCCAGCCGTCCCACCATAAAACATTATTTTTAAATGACACTCTTATTCCTCTTCTATACTTAAAAACATAAAACCACCAATATCGTCACCATAATAACCACAGTACTGGAATCCAGATCACAGGCTAAGTGCTAAACTGTTTTTTCAGTTTCCCCATTACGAGTAAGGAATATTAAACTTTGGTTACATTCTGTAAACACTCATTTGGTCAAACGAGAAAAAAAACTCCAACTTAAAGAGGAAAAGGCATCCCAGCTTGGAAGCCCAAGCCCGCAGAGCACGCGCTCCACCCCTGCACCTGCTCACCTTTGCCCTCCCCCTACGCAAGAACCCCGTCCAGCAGGACAGAGCCTTCGACTCCCATGTGTCCAAGACTGTGTGTCTTACACCTCAGACAGGTCCCCAGCGTGCTTCCCACACGTATAAAAAAGTCCATCTTGGGGCGCCTGGGTGGCTCAGTCGGTTGAGCATCCAACTTCGGCTTGGGTCACGATCTCACAGTTTGTGAGTTCGAGCCCTGCATCGGGCTCTGTGCTGACAGCTCGGAGTCTGGAGCCGGCTTCAGATTCTTTGTCTGTCTGTCTGTCTGTCTATCTCTCTCTCTCTGCCCCTCCCCCACTTGTGCTCTGTCTCTGTGTCTCAAAAATAAATAAATGTAAAAAAAAAAAAATCAACAAAAAAAGTCCATCTTTAGGTGAAAAGCAAGAACAACATGGTTTAATTTTCCACAGCCTGCAGCACAGAGCCAAGCCCACTACGTACATGAGCTCTGAGTCCAGATGACAAAGGGAAGAGAGAAGAAAGAGCCACACCAGACAGAACAGAAGAGGAAGGGGTGCCTGGGGGGCTCAGTCAGTTGAGCGTCCGACTTTAGCTCAGGTCATGATCTCACGGTTCCCAAGTGTGAGCCCCACGTCGGAGTCTGCACTGACAGCTCTGAGACTGCTTAAGATTCTCTCTCTCTCTCTCTCTCTCTCTCTGCCCCTCACCCACTCGTTCTTTCAAAATATATAAATAAATTTTTAAAAATAATAAAAAAGAAGGGAGAAAGAGCTATCGGTTATCTTTTCCCTTTTTCAACTTGTAGACAATAAAGCTGGCTCTTGGAATCAAGACTGTTAGTGCCCTGGGCCTTCGCTGCAGGCTGACACCACAGAAAGTTCTGGCCAATGACCTGTGAGAGGAAATGTCATGTGAGGGAGCCCATGTCTCTACAAGACAGCCAGAAACGGAGACAGGGAGAGTGTGCGTGTGCTCACACACATGCACGCGCACACACACACACACACACACACACACACACACACACACACGGGCCCAGCAAACGTAGCCAACCTCCCAGGTGCTGCGGCCAGAGAAAATGCCCACTGCTCTGTCCCTTTCGATGTGCTCAGAATAAAACCTGGACGGGCCCACATATGCCCAACCGGGAACATCCTGCCTCTGTGCTGCCTTTTCTCCTGGGATGCCGTTTGCAGGACTTGGGTTTTCCATCTTTCCATGTTTAACTTGTTATTCTACTTTCGTGTGTCTGCTGGGAAAGCTGGCCTTGTTAAGATCCAGCTGGACAATCTTTCTTCCAACTAAACAATTTGGTCCTGCTGCATCTGGTGTGACCACTAAGGGAACAGGGGTTGTCCACCACCTTGTTATCTGCTGTCTGTCCTTCTATTCCGTGTTTTTTGCTTCTTTCTTGCCTTCTTCTGGCTGTTTATTTTCCATCTCCTCTCTCTAATAAAGTAACCCTTCGGTCAGTAGTTCCTGTAAAGATCACAACACAATCCCAGGATCATGGCATCAAGCCCCGGGTCTGGACCAGAGATCCGTCCCCTGGGGACACCGGGAAATGTGGCCCGCTCCACGGAAGGCCAGGGGCCTTCCCAGGCCGGCAGCCTCTCCCACTCCCAGCGCTCAGGCCAGGCGCACACCAACCCCTCGCCCATAGGCCTTGCTCCCTGAGCTGAGCCCAGACGTGCCCCCGGAACAGGGGCAGAGGCGGTTCAACACCGACATGACGTGGCCTGCCGACCCAGAAGACGAGCTCAGATGTGTTTCACTGTCCGGTTATGGACCGTAGAGTGTTTTTCTCCCTTCTGCCTCCTTTAACCTGGGCCCTCATCCTTACCAACACGACGTTCTCAAGAGTCCAGGCAGTTACCCTACACAACGGTTCACTATTTCCTTGTGGTGACACTCACTGGGCACTTTTGGGCAGCAATGTCACAGAAGTGATGCTGAATCACATCAAGAACACCAGGTGGGTTCGTCCCAGTACTGGTAGCAAACCAAGTGCCAGCCAATTTTTTCCACTTCATTATTTTTCTTTTGTTATCGATAGGCAATTGCGGGGAGATGCCGAGATACCTATGAATTGTTACCACCCGGTGATTTTCCAACCCCTTCATTTGACCGCACACCCACAGCTGGCTGGTGTTCTACCGTAAGGAAGATGTTCTCTCCATCTGCATTTATTTACGTCCGTGTGGACCTCAGATGGCTTCATCCAATGGATTATAACCCATTCATTTCTTTTCTGCTCATACTCGGCACAGCCCTGTCGGCCTAGGAACGCGCCCGCGCTCTCTGGCACTCCCTGCCCCAGCACTGAGATTTTTCACCAAGAAGGTGTCTGTTAACTGTGTTATCTGGATTCCCGTGATTTTCTTTCTTTCTTTTTAATGCTTATTTTTGAGAGAAAGGGAAAAAGAGGGAGACACAGAATCCAAAGCGGGCTCCAGGCTTGAAGCTGTCAGCACAGAGCCCGACGCGGGGCTCGAACTCAGGGACCCTGAGATCGTGATGTGAGCCAAAGTCAGATGCCTAACCGACCGAGCCCCCCAGATGTCCCCTCCCTCTCTTTTTATCATCCCATTGTCGTATATCCCTGAGCACATGGTTATTTTTCATTCAGTATCTGGTTATTTTGGACAGAGGGCCAGACACTGTGTGGGAAAACCCTTCCACCGCGGCAGCCTGGGATGACACATCCTTCTCCAGAGCACATACGTGTGACAGGGCATGTGGCTGGGGCACCAGGGTCCCCAGCCACCTTAATCCAGTGTCAGGAACTGAGAGATGCTGGGTGAGGCTGCAGACCGGGGAGGCGGGAGGGCTCGCGTCCTGCAAGTGTGTCCCTCCTCGAGGGCAGGGCACCTCCCTCCTAGGCAGGCCCCGGCCTCCTGGGGCCCAAGAGCCATACTGCCAGGCTCGCCCACCTGGGCTCCCTCCTCCCTGAACGGGGCTGCGCGCCTTGCTGCTTGGGTAGCTCTGCAAAGCCTTCAGCCAGATTAGAGACAGAAGAACAGGGGCACCCGGGTGGCTCGGTCGGTTGGGCGTCCGACTTCGGCTCAGGTCATGATCTCGCGGTCCGTGAGTTCGAGCCCCGCGTCGGGCTCTGTGCTGACAGCTCAGAGCCTGGAGCCTGCCTCGGATTCTGTGTCTCCCTCTCTCTCTGCCCCTCCCGTTCATGCTCTGTCTCTCTCTGTGTCAAAAATAAACAAACATTAAAAAAAAATTTTTTTTTTAGTAAATAAAATAAAGACAGAAGAACAAAACCAGGTCTCAACATTTCTAGTTATGCTCAGCAGGATGTCTGCCCTGAACGGCCTAACTTCTCAGCGTAGGGAGACCTCTCATCTCCTAGAAATCCTGTGACGAAGGATGTCCCCTAACTAGCACTCTACCCAGGCGAAACGTGAAATGGAGATTAGGCCTCTCCCCCTGCCCGACTGCCCGGAGCGTAAACGTGCGCCCTCGCCCCACAGGGAAGCTCCCGTCGACCTCAGTCAAACGCCCCGAGGAAGAGGCTTGTGATTTTTACTCGGAAGTGCAGGTACACACTGCATTCTGCTTCACGTGACGCGCCCGTCTGTGGAGACACAAAGGTAACGCCCTGAGTGATTTAGCAGTGAGTCCGCTCGGCGCTCCACAGGAGCGCTCGGGTGTCTGTCCGGCCGCAGCTCTGCCGGCTCAGGTGGGGAGGCAAGACCGCCACGCTCCTGTGACCAGCTGGCCCCACTGTGCCCCCTGTATCCACGCTGGTCTGCAGGGACTGTCGGGGCCAGACACGCACACCCCACACGGCCTTTCCTAGCGAGCCAAGCGGTCTCTGGTCAGCTGCTGAGGTGACAGATGGGCCTCCCAGCTAATGAGTCAAGGAGGCCACACGGGCTCGCTCTCTCCTCTGTTTATTTTCTTCATCTGAAATGACGCTAATCCTTGTTACAGCCCCTGCTCCGACCCCCCATCCACGCTGGCTCACTGGCTGTGTGCTCGGCAGCGGCCGGCACAGAGACAATAAACAAGCCCTCGGTACCGACCGCGGGTACCAAGCACCATGCCACCCACTTCCTGACCCCGGTCAGCGTGGCATCTGTGTCTCAACCTGAAAGCCCTCTGTTCGGTGCCACCTGCCGGGCTTGGCCAAGCCCTGCCCCAGGCAGAGTCACTGCTGTGTCCAGACCTGTCCCTTTGCTGAATACCTACACCCTACCAGCTCAAGCAATTCTAGACTGCGCGCACAGGTCAATCAGTAGAGGAGTTCTACCGCCACAGAGATGAGAGCAGAGGTCCTCCCTGAGCAGACGGTGAGGTGGGCTGGTGCCCCGGCCTTCTCCTTCTGGGCAATCCTAGGGCCTCAAGGCAGTGTGGCAGCATTGACTTGTGCGTCCCCAGCTGGCAGGCAATTGCTGCAGCATAGAATTTAATTCCCTGTGGGTGTATCCTTAAGCCCAAGACACGAGTGTCGTGACCTATACGTTTATTAGTTCTTACTGACCCGCGCTGACCACTTCAGCATTTCAGGTGTCCGCTGGGGGCCTTTCAGTCGGCGCACAGTATCCTCCGGCATCGTGCGCAGAACCCTCGTGGCCACGGCCATCTTTCACTCCCAAGTGTGAGACCAACCACTGCTCCTCAAAGGTCTTTTCTTCCTCCGCAGCTGGCGTTCTCCGTCACTGCGCGCCCTCGACGTGAAGACTGATCCATCCTTCTTCTTCCCTGCCCCCTTGTGGATAATTTCTTCTGGCTCACCCTCTTCTAAATGACTCATCTGCTAAATCTGTCCATGGGACTTTTATTACGGCTGTTGTCTATCTTAATTTCTTAAATCGTCCGCTGTGGTGGATACTAGCTTCGTGTGCTACTTAAATTTAATCAAAATTATATACGTTGAAAGTGCGCCTCCTCAGGCACACTGGCCACATTACGGGTGCTCCTGCACGGTGGTGCGCCCAGGGCTGGTGAGCCGGGCAGCAGGCGAGGACTGCTCCACCCTCACAAGGCACCGGCCCACAAGATCTAATTGGCTGCTTCAAAGTTGCTGCATCACTGTTTCCTGTCCCCTGGAGAACCTGTCGGGTAAACTGTGATCTTCTGGACTTGAGAGCGCTTACATTTTACAGGCTGTCTGAGACCCCCCGCCCTGTCCGGAGCCTTCCGGAGGGTCACTCTGGCCTCTGCTTCCGGTGGCTCACCCTCTGAGTATCTGCTCACCTGTCGCTGCGGACTGGCTGTTTTGTTACAAAGTTTTCTGCAGGAGTCGCTATGGGCTAGGATAACGTGCCTTCTGCCAGAAGCCAGACTCGCCTGCACCCAGTTTGAGGCCCCTGCTCCTGGGGTGACTGTGGCTTTGAGTCCATGCTTCTGGGCCGCCCAGCCCAGTCCAGAAGCATCCCTGGTCTGAGGCTGGGGTCTGTGCCACCCAGCCCTGTGAGGTGACGAAGGAAACTCCCAAATGTCCCCAAATTTGACCTCAGGGTCAAATATCCTCCCTGATACTTTGCTTGTTGGATTTTCCTCTATATGTTTAGTCCGATCAGTTCTGGAACACATTGTTTTTTTTTTTAACGTTTATTTACTTTTGAGAGGGAGAGACAGACAGAGTGCAGGATGGGGAGACAGAGAATCCGAAGAAGGCTCCAGGCTCCAGGCTCCAAGCCATCAGCACAGAGGCCGACACGGGGCTCGAACTCACCGACCATGAGGTCATGACCTGAGCTGAAGTGGGTCACCCAACCAACTGAGCCACCCAGGCGCCCCTACAACACATTTTTTTTTTTTTAATGTTTATTCATTTTGAGAAAAAGAGTGAAGGGGAGGGGCAGAGAGACAGGGAGACAGAGGATCCCAAGCAGGCTCTGCGCTGTCAGCATGCAACCTGATTCTGGGCTCGGACCCACGACCTCGGGATCACGACCTGAGACAGTATATCAAGAGTCAGACGCCTAACTGACCGAGCCACCCAGATGCCCCGAACACATTTTTTATCCTAGGAAATGTCGACCTTGTATACAAGTAGACGGAACAGTGTATGAACCCAAGGCTCACCTCCACAGTGACCGCTTCACAGCCAGCCTGTCTCCCCTGGCCCTTGCACACCTTGCTCAGCCCTGTCGCCCCTGGGGGTGCAGAGCCCGGCCACGCGCATGCCCTCGACTGCTGTAGCCGCTTCAACAGAAGGGAGGTCAGGAGACCTGGCCCCGGCTGGAAGCATGAAGTCCTGTGGTTGTGCGGGCAGGAAGCAGGGGCCACGCACACCTTCTCTCGGGTGTCTTCCCTCATGCTCATCAAGGTGTAAGGAAAGCCACAAGACCTCATCATTGTGTGAACAGCGGCCAACGCCGGCTTCCTCCCCTGCGTGGCCTGCTCACACACAGCCGCCCGCGTGAGGGCGGATACAGCCTGGAGCTGGGGCCCAGACAGCGCTGTGCTCTGCCCTCTCCATTTGCGGCAGGACCTTCCCCGCTCACCCTCTGCTAGTCCTGTGGCCGGGCCTGGTTTCCTCACCTGCAAACCAGAGACAAAACACACGGCAGGCCTCACAGGCCCACACACACGGGTAGTGGGAGCAAGTTGGGGCCTCACCCCCGCAGACCAGAGTGCTCCTGGGAAAACGCCAGGAGAGAAGTGGGGATTTGGTTTCTGTTTCTGTGCTCTTTGTTTTTGGGGGGTTTTGTTTGTTTCTGTGTTTCTAAAAATTCTGCGGAAAACTGAACAGTGACAGAACTTCTGGGAAGGAACAGTAATAATGGAACAAGTGGAAAGAGGAGAAGGTGGCAGGCTTTGGCGCACTGCTTCTGCCCCAGAGCTTTCCTTCGTAACACAAGCGTGCGGTCAAAAGTAAGAAAGGTTAAGAAGATAAGAAGATGCACTCCCTACATAAACAGGTAAGTTTATCATCCCCTTTCCAGAGACGAGGAAACTGAGACTAAGGGAAGCTACATACCTCAGGTGCCGAGGCCCGTAAGACACTGAAGAAACGCAGGAAGCGGGGGGTGGGGTGGGGTGGGGTGGGGTGGGGGGGTCAGAAAGTGAGAAAGCAAAGCCCAGGCCAGGCCCTCCCACCAGGGACCACACTGGGGGCTTCACTTTTTATTCTGAGTGCAATGGGCCTCACCAAAGAGTTTGGAGATGTGGCTTCTTATACGGAAGAGCAGGGGACAGAGTGAGGTGGGGTGGCCTGGCCTGGAAGGCGTGAGAGGCCGGAGACCCGGCACCCAACAGCCGGCAGGTGGGGACTGGAGTCAGGGAAAGTACTCACACTTGAAAACGGTCATCTCTTTATTGAACGGAAAAGCCTTCTGACAGGCAGGAAGGGCCAAGGAGGAGGCCTGGTGTCAGCTTGTCTGCCTCGCTCTGACAGAGCCTGCCCTCCCCCGCCGTGTGTGGCTCCCCTGTCCTTGCATGCTGAGGGATAAGCCCTGATCCAGAGCGCTGCCTGGCTGTGCCCTTCAGTGAGGCCTGGAGTCGAGGCCACTCGCTGACCTCGGTGAGGCCACCACGCTGGAACGGCCAGCATCCCAGGACTCGCCGTCTGTGCCTGCACTCAGGTGGCTCACAGACGACACGGGCAGCCCGGGCACAGACGGCTCCTTGGGCCGCCGACCTGGGACGACGTCTTGACACCCTGTTCACCCGCTCCGGGGTGACCTGAGCCGCCTCCCGCCTGGAGCATCCCTGACTCAAGTGTGAGGACGTGACCCACTGAGAGAGCCTGACAGGGCTCATTCCCACGCCAGCACGCTGCGCCGGGATGGCCTTCGGGGCTGCGACGCGGGACGCTCACCATGGCCGTGAGCCCCACGAGCAGGCAGATGCTGCTGGCATGTGCGGACACTCTGTCCCTGCTCCAAGCTCCCTCTGCCCTCTCTCAGCGTCACTCGCTGGTCCCAAACACTCTCAGCTTCCCCGGTGACCTTCTATTAAGAATTCATGAGAACAGTCTCCACCCTGAAAAATACTCGGCAAACCGTTATCCACCTGCTGTCAGCGAACTGCAGAGGTGTGTGCGCTCAGTTAAGGGGACTCACAGGCCACATCCGCTGGTTTTAAGCTTGCTTTATCTGTTAATCTATCTAACATCTAGCATCTAGCAACTATCAAAAGTAAGTTCAAGGCCCAACGTGGGGCTCAAACTCATGACCTCAACTTCAAGAGTCGCTGCTCCACTAAGCCAGCCAAACGCCCCCATCAGCTAATTTTAATGAAAGTTCAGCACAAATGAACAAATGCCTAAAATGATTCCCGCAAAGTAAGAACACACCAGGGAGCTCAGGCAGTGGAACGTGTGGCTCTTGATCTTGGGGTTGTGATTTCAAGTCCCATGTTGGGCCCAGAGCTTAACTTAGAAAGTAAGTGAAGGGCATCTGTGTGGCTCAGTCAGTTAAGCGTCCGACTTCAGTTCAGGTCATGATCTCACCACTCCTGAGTTTGAGCCCCACGTCAGGCTCTGTGTTGACAGATCAAAGCCTGGAGCCTGCTCCGGATTCTGTGTCTCCTCTCTCTGTCCATCCCCCACTTGTTTTCTCTCTTTCTCTCTCTCTCTCTGTCAAAAATAAATAATTTTTTTAAAAAAGCGAATAAAAATAAAATAGAAATTGAGAAATAGGTCAAGCTTCAAGCCATTCCACAATAGCCCTTAAACACACACCCATAAATGCAAGAGGTTTTCGGCCTTTAAAACCACATGCCTGGAAATCAGGCCTTTCTCATCAAATACTTGAAGAGAATACTGTTAAGTTCACTTAAGGATATAAAAATTAATGGCAAAAAAACTTAACAGCAAAAAGCCAAAAAATAAATGGCCAGCCCACTGCCCCTGGGTGTGAGGGGGGCCTCTCAGTAGCCAGGGGGAGGTCTGCTCCCTGGGTGTCGCTACAAGCAGTGTCCAGACCTTACTCTGCCCCTCCCCCTCCCCCTCTCTGCCTCCTGTCCCCAAGGTCCCCGCCCACCCCCCACACCCCCCCCCCCCCCCCAGCAAGAAGCTGCTGCCTGCCATGCCACTTCAGTGGGCAGACATCGCTGCGGAGAAACAGCAGACCATGTGCCCAGGACAGAGTGTCACTGTTTCCCTAAAGCACTCCCAGCCGTTCTGGAGGCAGGCTGCCTTCCCCTGCTACTATTCTGAAACCTGGGCTCTGGAGTTACCAGTCAACTTTCCTAGAACGCTCACCTGTGAGCGAGCACTGGAAGACAGGTCAGGGATGAGCTGCGGCCACCACGGCAGTTCCCAGGACACGCGGGCGCCCAGACCAGACGGTGAACACGGGCCTCCGGGAAGACCACGCGCCCACGTCCACGGGAGACGCCCCCTTTCTGATGAGCACCTGTGGAGGCAGCCCCGGCCCCTCACACCTCTCTTGTGGCTTCTGCCTGAGCTCTGACGCAGGCCTCGGCCTGTCACCGTGACCCGAGCCCCGACCTGAGCTCTGCCACGGGGCTAGGGGTGCCGGGGGGCTGGCGGCAGCAGGCCGCAGTCAGCCCGTGTGTGCCCCCCAGCCGGCCCCTTCCCAAAGCCTGTGAGCCCCTCGGCAGCCTCATCGCCCATCCCCAGCCGTCTCCGTCCCAGGGGCCCCTGGGACCTGTCAGGTCAGAGGGATGCGATCACAGAATTGCCGGCTGTGACATGTCAGCGTTCTGGCACCCAGAGAGCCGTGGCAAGGACAGGCGCCGTGGTCACAACCCCACTGTCTGCAAGACACGGAAAACCCACCTTCAAACAACACAGGCAGAAAGGGGTTTGGCACAGAAGGCAGGTGAGTAGGTCTGGAGAAAGCTAATGAGCCCACAGCCTGCCCCTTCCTGAGCACTGGCCTCAGACCAGTTCCTGCCCAAGCCTAGAGCCCGCACTTGACCTCAGTTCACAGACGGGCCTCAGCCACGTCCCCTGCCTCACAATCCCCCCACCCCTGGGGTCCAGGGAAAGGGCTCTGGCAGCAGATGGGCAGCGGACAGTCACGGGGCAGACAGGAAACCATGGACGCCACCACTGCTGGCTTCCAGAAGGGCAAGCAAAGGGCTTTGGCGTGTGTTGTCCCGTACCCCAGAAGGCACACGGCCTTCATCACCTTGAGGACAAGGGGGAACAGGCATAAACTGCCCTAACTCCATCAACACTGCGGAGCAAAGAGCCTGAGTGGATGGCCAACCCGTGGGGGGCCGAACTCACAATGCCCAGCACCCTCTGTACTAACCAACAGCCTCCACAGGGTGGAGACTTTCAGGCAAGTGTCAGAGGTGGTGGTGTGGTGTCTTTTGGTGTTTAAATCCGTTTTTTTTAGGGGCACCTGGGTGGCTCAGTCAGCTGAGCGTCTGACTCTTGATTTCGGTTCAGGTCACGGTCCCACGGTTCGTGGGTACAAGCACCACGTCAGGCTCTGTGCTAACAGTGAGGACCCTGCCTGAGATTCTCTCTCTCCTCTCTCTGACCCTCCACCACTCGCTCTGTCAAGATAAACAAATGAACTTAAAAAATATACATATATATACATATATAAACCTTTTTTTCTATTTAAACATACATGACACACCACGTTATATTAATTTCACATGCACGACACTGTGACTCTACATGTCTACACAGTATGCTGTGCTCATTACAAGAGTGGCTACCACTTCACCATGCACTGTGCCTTTGAACCTGGTGACACATTCATCCCATAACTGCAAGCCTGGATCCCCTACTCGCCCTCACCCATTTGGCCTGTCCCAGCGGGTCCTTCTTGGTCACATCCTGGCTCGGTGCAAACACACAGCCACGGCCCCAAGGATGCTGGTTCCATCGAGGGCACCTTCCCGGATGAGCCTCCCTGAGCCTCCTGGGGAAGAGGGTGGCGGTGTGGACACACGCACCAGGGGGAGGCTGGAAAGCAGCTAAGGAAACAAGCCATCACCGGAAGAAGACGCAGGCACAAAGCACTACTTAGCAGAAGGTCCTCTGGTGGACCTGCAGGGACCACGTGACCGTGGCTGGGTCATGACCAGCAGCTCCCAGACAGACTTGTCCACGGCAGCTTAATACAAACAACTGGAAACAACGTCAACACAAGTCTACAATGTGAGGTCATAGAACCACAAACCACACATTAGGTTATGAGATACATCAATTCACCTGATAGCTATTATGAGAAGACAAGTAATAATTTACACCAGAAACAAAGCAACGCGTCAGTGTTACTCACTTCACCTCTGCAGAACCAAGGGGAGGGACGACCTGGCTGAGCCCTGACCCTGCCAGGGCAGACACCAATCTGCACCCTCGGAGTCAGCAGCCCACAGTCAGGGCAGGCGAGGACAGCAGGGGCACGCTACCGAGCAACCTCCTGCCAGATGCCACAAGCAGCTTCCCGTGTCCCCGGCCCCTCCCTGGAGCCTGGTCCTCACCAAGACCCCAGTGACAGCGGCTGCGCACAGGAGCCCACACCTGTCACGGTCCTGCGGAAGCAAACGGGTGGGCTCTGCCCAAGCCCTTCCACCTTCGGGTACTGCTGTCCCCCAGCGTGTGAAAGCCTCGTTCCCTTACGTGAAAGCACGTAACAGCCATACGAAGTGCTCCACACAATCCACTGCACGTAATTAAAGCACAGAAAGCAATGGCTTCTGTGACATGTCCACACCCATGAAACCATCAGCACAACCAAGATCATAAAGGCACCTATCACCCTAAAGTTTCCCTGTGCCCCTCTGGAGCTCCTCTGTTCAGCCCCTCCACCCCCGCCGTCACCAGTGGGCACATCTGTGCCCCTCTGGAACTCCTCTGTCACTACTGGGCACATCTGTTCTGAGATCTGTGCAGGCTCTGCTCCCATCGGTAGTCTGTGGGTGACACTGCGTGGCACTGCGTGACACTGTGTGGGTGACACCCTCTGCGGTGACACTGCATGGCACAGAGGCCCCATGGCTTGTTTCTACACCCGCCTGGCAAGGGCCACCCTAGCTGTTCCCGCAATGACACAGGTTCCTTCTGCCAAAGAGCAGCACCCTCCCCACTGCCTCAGTTTACCGAGGGGAGGGAGTGCGAGTCTAGAACCGCATCTGAGCAGGAGGCCACCAGCAGACTCTGTTCCGCTGCCCTGAAGGAGCCAACCACCGAGTGAGAAGACCATCACCCAAACCCAGAGTGACGTGGCTGGGCCCCTGGCCCAGCTTCTGCCCAGCGCCCGCCTGGCACACACAGGGTCAGCCCTCAGGAAGAAGAAAGGAGGGCCGGCCTCCTAACAAAGCAGTAACAGCTCTGTCTTCTCACGCTACAGAGACTTCAACACCACAAAGAAATGACCAAGACAAAGGAGCGAGAAGGTTTAGGACGGACGTTTCCTCATTTCAAATCAAAGTCTTCACAAACTGCAGCGCACCGGCCCCCAGAAATGACACATTTCTGTGTTTCTGCAGCCGCAGACACCATTTCAGGGCACAGGGCCCACACTCACTCACAAAACAAATAACTGATCTTTGTATCCAAACATCAAAATGTTTATATTAAAAATGACAGAGGGACTCCTGGGTGGCTCAATCGGTTAAGCTTCTGGCTCTTGAGTTCAGATCAGGTCATGATCTCATGGTTCATGGGATCGAGTCCCATGTCAGACTCCATGCTGAGCATGGAGCCTGCTTAAGAGCCTCCTTCCCTGTCTCTCTCCCCCCTCCCCTGCTTGTGCTTGCTCTCTCTCTTTAAAAGAGAGAGAGAGAGAAAGAAAGAAAAGAAAGAAAAATGACAGAAATCAGGCCAATGTCAGCTATAAAAATCTCTATCTTACATGCTCTGTGCAGAAATCAAACAATCAGGAATTCGGTCTCTACACAAACCATGAGCCAAGGTTAACGGCACCCTGTGCTGGCTCCCCTACACTCCCCAACTGACACACCCATCACGAGCTTTAGTGTCAGACACCTGGGGCACCACTGGGGGCAGGAGCAGGTGCAGTGAGGGGCCACTCATAGACCATCAAGCACACGCACTGCCCCTGACAGAGCTCAGAGGGAACAGGGTGGGAGGAGATGACAGCTAACTGAGTCACCTGGCAGGACCCGGTAAGAGCTTCCTGATCACTCACTTTGCTACCTGTGCATGAGTTGGCCCCTGCTTTCACATTCCTGCAGGCATTCTATTTATTTTTATTATACAGTGGTGCGCCCCGCCCAACACTGTGCACGAACTCTGGACTACATAACATATAAAAGGCCCTTTTGGTCAGAATCAAACAGTGAGACAGGGGACGTGCGTTATGTGGCACAGGCACACTGGTGGCCGCTGGGTGACCTCTCCACTTGCCCCCCGCTGCCAGGCGTGGACAGAAGAGAACCCTGACTCTAGAATGGTCCCCGGGGCCAAATCCCACCTCTCCACCACTTGTCTGACCTTGGTCAGGTTGCCATTCATCCCCTGCCAAGTACAACGACAATGGCCACTCAATTCTTTACAAAGGTTCCGAGAGTCGGGGCACCTGGGTGGCTCAGTTAAGCGTCCGACTTCAGCTCAGGTCACAATCTCACCGCTCCTGGGTTCGAGACCCACATCAGGCTCGCTCGCTATCAATGCCCACTTTGGATCCTCTGTCCCCTTCCCTCCCCCTCCCCTGGCTCACACTCCCTCTCTCAAAAATAAATAAAACATTAAAAATATATTTTTTAAAAAATTAAAGAATAAAGGTTCCAAGTGTCCTAAGGAATAGTACTCATAAAGCATCTGCTGGGGGCTAGAATATGAAGCAGAAAGCCGTCAGGAGAGACCACAACCATGCTGCCCTGGCACCGTGCCCCTCGCATCCAGAGACAGAAGGACTAGATGGTAAAGCCCGCAGGCTGCAGTTAGAACCCACGATTCCACCTAACTTACTTATTAGGAGAGTCAATACGAACGCTGAACAAACCAGACTCAAGGCTCTAAAGTCAGAAGAATCATGCTCACGGGAGTCCAAGTGCTCATGAGCTGGAAAGGCACAGCAAGACTCCCAGCTGGAAGGACAGATTCACACACAGATTCACAGAAGAGGGGGCAGGCAGGGCAGCCCTCCCCCGCCCCCCACGGCATCACTTCCTCTCTGCTCCCATCTTACGTGTAGTTGTGCTGTTGAAACCAGCTCTTCACAATGACTGCTGGAGACGCACATTGTGGGTAACGTGGATTAGGGTCCCATCTTCCTGGGGGAAAACAAAGATTATGTATGTGCCAAGATCTACAGGGATCTAGACAGAACAGTGCTATCTCTGAGCGGTGGGATATTACATCATTGCTCATTTGCTCATCTGTATTTTCTAGTTCTCCTGCCCTAAATGTATTTCTTTTTACTCTTTTTCTTTCTTTCAGAGAGAGTGTGTGAGAGTGGGGGGTGGGGGGAGGGAGAAAGAGAGACAGAGTGAGAGAGAGAGAGGGAGGGAGGGAGGGAGGGAGGGAGGAAGGATCCTAAGCAGGCTCCACGCGCCTAGGGCCATGAATCACGACCTGAACCAGTAATGTCAAGAGTCTGAGCCACTCGGGCGCCTCACCAAATGTATCTCTTATATAATTTTGACAATGACGTCTCTCAATATATTATCTCTGCAGAACAGTTATTGAAATACGTAGAACAACACACACGAAGAATGCTTTGACAACTGTGAAACAGGACACAGAAATCACTGATGGAACTTCCCAGTGAGAGCTCCCGCACGATGAGTTAACAAAACCGGAGACCCTGATCCTCTCTGCTCAGCATAAATCGGCTTTACCCTGCTCACTGCCAGTGTGTTACAGGTCAGTGCAATTCTCTTCAGGGCCTAGACTTACACAAATGTTTCACAATTCATTTTAGATTCTCACGGATCTGAGGAAGAGAACGCTGAGGTAGTAGTGTTTCAAAAGTGGAGAAAAAACATTTTACAGAATCTCCCATTGTAGTTTTCAATCAATCTTTCTCAGTGCAACGGTGGCGGTCAGCCTGCCTGGTAGTGCCTTCTCCCGGAGACCCCAACCCCTTACTCCAGCCTTGAGCCCTCAAACCAGAGCTCCAGCGAATTTACCAGTTGCCAAGAAGAAGTGCCAATCACACTTCACAAACTCAGTAAAGGCTGCAACAAACATTTAGCAATAGTGACTCCCAATTAATTGCAGGTCATTTAGAGTAATTTACTGTGATACTATCTGTACCTACCCCCCTAAGGTCTTTCAAACATGAGCTAGAGAACTACAGGACACTCTGGACATGGGTCCTTACTGACGTCAAAATGGCAGATCACGCGTCGGACTGATAATCTCCTTAGCACAGGTCCAACCAGTCAATAACCCGAAACGAGGCGCGGAGGCTTATGCTGCAATCCTACGATCCCACAAAACTGCTCAGCAGCCCGGTTCTCAGCGCTGGAGCTACAAGCCCGGAACAGTGGCTTTAGAAAAACAAGGCTTATTGAAAATCACCTTTAAAAAGCACTTAAGAGTCTAGTCGCAAATTCTGTTCCCTTGAAGTGACTTAGTAACCACTAAGGACTCCCAGCCTCGGGTTGCCCTCTTTACTTCTTCACGTCATCGGGTAACCCTCAAGACCTTCTCCGAGCTCACGGGTTGCCTGACAGTCCCCACACCTGCAGGACACTGGTCTTTCCTTGCCTGAGCACAGAGAAGCAGCCTCCGTGCAAAGACTGAAAACCTGGAGGAGAAACAAAACCTCTGGGTAGCCTGAGCTATTTGATTTCTCTGCTTACGCATTTTCTTTCACAATGTTTCAAAAGGTTTTTCTTTTTCGAGGGGTTTTACTTTACCCAGATGAACTTAGCATGACCACCTGTGCAAAAGCTGAACCACAAAGGATCCATCCCATGTTCCCGTATGTAAAGAGAACGTATAGTGATAACTGAGCATGTGAGAGCACGGCCTGGGCTGCTTTCGTTTGCCAGTCTTTGTTCACCACGGAAATGGTGTTGTCTTTAAAGTACCCCCAACGCAGCCCCACGCGGACCCACAAAACTTCACATTCCAAAGCGAATGAAGTTTCAAAGGAACAAGGTGCGAGCCCCCTCCGTCGTCGGGATCTCCATCGAGGCATCCATGCTGCTGGCCTCACCCCACACTGATCTCTGGCTCAGAAGAGAGCGCCAGGGCTGATAAGGCCCGACTCGACGCTGCCACTTCCACACCTGTGAATTGCAGAGGCTGCCTGGAAGGTGGGACAGGGCCGCAATGCCGGGCGCCACAGACGAGTGCTCCAGGTAAGGATGGGGAGGACTCCATCACAGGTGTAGCTGTGGGCCTCTGTCTCCTGCGCCCCCGGCAAGGCGGTCAATGACACGTAGCCTGCTGCGGAGAACCAAAAGCCGAGCCCTGCATCTTCGCGTGGTGGCGTGCACACACGCCCAATACACACAGGACACGTGGGGCTGAACCTCCCTGGCCTGTGTTTGCTGGGCAAGCCTACATGTGCCAAGCCCCTGGGCACGCTCCTCATTTAGGCCGGCCAGCTGTGTCCGTCCTCTTCCCCTGTAGCGAACCTGGCCACTAATCCATCCAATCCCCTTTGTCACATGGGGAATGGGGCAAAAACTAGGTGCATAAAAGCTATGTAATTCAAAACACAAAGAAAATCCTAGAAACATTTGCAGTAATTAGTAAAGTCATCTTTGTAACTGAAAAATGAACACATATTCAATAGATCCAGAGTGTGTACTCAATACATACCATACTCTCTGTGAATGATCTGATTATTTTTGGCCATATCCATTTCTTTTTTTGTTTTTTCTTAATGTTTATTTATTTTTCAGAGAGGGATAGGAGGCACAGAGAGAGGGGGGAACAAAGGATTCAAAGCGGGCTTTGTACGGGCAGCAGAGACCCCAACATGGGGCTCGAACCCACTATGAGATTGTCCACCTGAGCTGAGGTTGGATGTTTAACTGACTGAGCCATGCAGGCACCCCAGGTCATATCGATTTCTCATATGAAAATCTCAATGTTTTTTATTTTTTTTAATTTTTTTTTTTCAACGTTTTTTATTTATTTTTGGGACAGAGAGAGACAGAGCATGAACGGGGGAGGGGCAGAGAGAGAGGGAGACACAGAATCGGAAACAGGCTCCAGGCTCCGAGCCATCAGCCCAGAGCCTGACGCGGGGCTCGAACTCACGGACCGCGAGATCGTGACCTGGCTGAAGTCGGACGCTTAACCGACTGCGCCACCCAGGCGCCCCAAAAAAATCTCAATGTTTTTTAATGTTTATTTACTTTTTTTTTTTTTTTTTAATTTTTTTTTTCAACATTTTTTATTTATTTTTGGGACAGAGAGAGACAGAGCATGAACGGGGGAGGGGCAGAGAGAGAGGGAGACACAGAATCGGAAACAGGCTCCAGGCTCCGAGCCATCGGCCCAGAGCCTGACGCGGGGCTCGAACTCACGGACCGCGAGATCGTGACCTGGCTGAAGTCGGACGCTTAACCGACTGCGCCACCCAGGCGCCCCTAATGTTTATTTACTTTTGACAGAGAGAGAAAGAGACAGAGAGTGGGGGAAGGGCAGAGAGAGAGGGAGACAAAGAATCTGAAGCAGGCTCCAGGCTTCGAGCTGTCAGCAAAGAGCCCGACGCAGGGTTCAAACTCACGGACCACGAAATCATGACCTGAGCTGAAGCTTAACCGACTGAGCCACCCAAGCGCCCTTAAATTTTTTTTTTTTTTTTAACGTTTATTCATTTTTGAGAGAGCGCAAGTGGGGGAGGGACAGAGAGAGAGAGAGAGAGACACAGAATCCAAAGCAGGCTCCAGACTCCGAGCTGACAGCACAGAGCCTAACGCGAGGCTTGAACTCACGAACCGCAAGATCATGACCTGAGCTGAAGTCGGCCGCTTAACCGACTGAGCCACCAAGGCTCCCCAAGAAAATCTCTACTTTAAAGTGTATTAGGTATTGGGGAGCCTGGGTAGCTCAGTTGGTGAAGTGGTCGACTCTTGATTTTGGTTTAAGTCATGATCTCATGGCTCTTGAGTTCAAGCCCCATATCAGGCTCCGCGCTCACTGCACGGAGCCTGCTTCGGATCCTCTGTCTCCCTCTTTCTGGCCCTCTCCTGCTCACGCTCACTCTCTCTCAAAAATAAACATTAAAAATTTTTAAATAAAGTGTATTAAATATTAAAAATGTAATATGTTTATGTTAATACGAACATGCGTAAAGACATTGTGGAAGGACACCCAATAAATTACTCACATTATTTACCTCCACGCAGTCAGTCCTTGCAGGGCAGGTAGGCCCAGAGTGATGAGGGGGAGACTGGGGAAGAGGAGGGTTCCATCTTTCGAAATATATTTACATTTTACAAACTGTGGGGCATAGACTTCAGTGTCTGCTCGTGTACCTGACCACAGCAGGCTATGACACAGTCTGCAGAAGAAATGCCACTGAAGACAGCTCTCAGGACGAGAAAGATAGTCACTGCAAGGCCGAACAGCCTCCCTGCCCAGAGGCCATTTCAAGTCACATCCAGAGAAACAGGGACACCTATCAGCACCCACTCATCTTTTCAGACTCTTCTCTTCTGACTCCTACCTAGTTCAAAATCACACAGAAACATCTAACACAAGGGTTCATCAAAAATAAGCTCTAGGGCACCTGGGTGGCACAGTCAGTTCAGCGTCCGACTCTTGATCTCGGCTCAGGTCATGATCTGACAGTTCATGAGTTCAAGCCCCGTGTAGGGTTCTGCACTGATGGTGCAGAACCTGCTTGGGATTCCATCTCTCCTTCTCTCTGCCCCTCCCCTGCTTGTATGTGCACATGCTCTTGCTCTCTCAAAATAAATACATCTTAAAAAATAAATAAATAATAAATATAATAATAGTAATAAAAAATACAATCTTGCGGCGCCTGGGTGGCTCCGTCGGTTGAGTGTCCAACTTTGGCTCAGGTCATGATCTCGTGGTTCGTGGGTTCGAGCCCCATGTCGGGCTCTGTGCTGACAGCTCGGAGCCTGGAGCCTGCTTCAGATTCTGTGTCTCCCTCTCTCTCTGCCCCTTCCCTGCTCATACTCTGTCTGTCTCTCTCAAAAGTAAATAAAACATTTAAAAAAGGAATATCCATATACAAAACCATATCCAGATTATAAAAGAAACAACTTATATAAAAGAATATAGAAAAATTGAAAGTAAAAGATTAGAAACACAGTCATGCATATATTAACAAAAGAAAATTTGGGGTAGCATTAGCAATATCAAAGTAGATTTTAAAAGAAGAAGCTTTGGGGGCGCCTGGGTGGCGCAGTCGGTTAAGGGTCCAACTTCAGCCAGGTCACGATCTCGCGGTCTGTGAGTTCGAGCCCCGCGTCAGGCTCTGGGCCGATGGCTCAGAGCCTGGAGCCTGTTTCCGATTCTGTGTCTCCCTCTCTCTCTGCCCCTCCCCCGTTCATGCTCTGTCTCTCTCTGTCCCAAAAATTAAAAAAAAAAAAAAAAAAAAAAAAAACGTTGAAAAAAATAAAAGAAGAAGCTTTGTCAGATATAAAGAGAGAAATTTCATAACAATAAAAACACCAGTCCACAAGGAAAATATAATGACTCTAAATTTGTATGCATGCAAACTACGGGTTCAAAACACATAAACCAAAACCTAACAGCAACAGTACACCCGAAACTAATAAAACACTGTGTGTTAATTATACTTAAAAAAAAAAACAAAAAAAAAAAAAACTAACAAAATCAGAAACAGATATTCACATTCATGATGGGAGATTTTAGCCAATCAATTCGGCCTCAACACTCACTAGCAGCGGTACATACAAGCCACGGCTTGTTTCTGTACACTTAGTAAATCAGACAGAATTTCTTAGTTTACCTATTTTTTAAAAACATATTGACTTCTTTATCAAAAGTGAAAGGTCCAAAAGGTAAAACCAATGCCGAGGTTGTGGCTGGCCGTGACTACAAACCACAATTCGGATAGCAGCTTCCTTAATAAAAGACAGGATCCCAAAAGACAATGTGACAGCAATGGCTCAAGTGCATAAAGCTATCAAATGCTGCAAGTCCCACAGATGATTTCTAATGGCTAGAACCATTTCAACTCAACACATATTTATCAACAGCAGACCTGCAAACCACTATTTTAAGCCAAGAGACAGAAATAAGGCAAAGGTACAGTCCCTTCTCAAAGGGCTTTGAGTTGTTGAAAGCTAAACTTGAAAGTTGTTTCAATATACCTTTACCATTTCCCACCACCGTCACCCCCACCCCCACCATCACTACCATCATCACCCCCCCACCCACCCCTGCCCACCCCACCCCACCCTCACCATCACCTCCACCCCCCCAACTCCCCCCACCACCACCCCCACCACTCTCACCATCACCCCCACACCCACCCCCCACCACCACCACCACCGCCACCCCACTCCCACTCTCACCATCACCATCACCTCCACCCCCCCATCTCCCACCCCCACCACCACTCTCACCATCACCCCCAAGCCCACCCCCACCAGCCAGAATCACCCAGGATCACCCAATAATCTCCACATTGTTAAACCTCATGACTATCAGTCCCCATCTCACTTCACCTACCGGCAGCATTTGATAGCTAATCATTCCATCCTTCCATCTGGCTTCCAAGGCACCACACTCAACTGGTTTCTTCCTACCTCATCTCCTTCTTGCTTCCTATCCATCCCCAAAGCCTCAGCCGTGGAGTGTCACTTGACTCCTGGGGATGTCAACAACGCTCACAGCTCTAGATACCATCAATACACTGACGACCTGAGAGAGAGGCCAAAGCGGAAGCTGCAGTGGCTTTTCTAACCCCATCAGAATGTCCCATCACCTCTCTGGGCTCACCTCCCCATGGCTCTCCCTTTGAGTGCTCTGCTCCAGCCATGCTGCCCCGCTTGCTTTTCCTCTTCTTCCTCCTCCAGGTACACGGTTTGTGCTCTCACTTTCTTGAGGTCTTGCTCGAAAGTCATCCTCTCAAATGGGACAACTCTGGCAACACTTTGTTAAAATCACAACCCTTCCTCTGCCCCTTACTGCCCTTTCCCCTCTTATACTTCACCACAGTACTTGTCACCATCTGGAACATTCTATGTTTTATTCATCTTTTACTGCTCCCTGTTAAAAGAAACTGTAAGCTCCGCGGGCGGAGGGATTTTTGTCTGCTCTCTTCACTGGTGAATCTCTGGCTTCTAGAAGACTATCTGACACAGAGGGCACTCAACGAATGAACGTGTCTGTATTTCTGTCAACTCTCCTTTTAGAGGGGCAGCGCATCAGGCCACACAGTAGAGACATCTGTTCCCATCTGCTCACACGCAGCTTTTCTCGGACATGCGTGCCCCACGGTGTTTATACTCTCCTCCTGTTCTCCAAACACCACGATCGTATCATAGTCCACCACCAGAACAGGCATCAATTGTCCTGAGATGAACCAAGGGTCCTCAAGAAGGTGCGGTAAGAAACCCAGTCACACCAGAGGGAGAAACAGTACCCACATCCCCCCCAGACACCAACCCCTCCAGCTACATCCAGTACAGACAAGCCTCACACCCGGGATAAACGTTCCCCCGAGAAGTACCACGTCCGCATACAACTTTTACCCACTGAGTGATCTCAGATTATTAAAGGTGTCCTGAATGAATTTGTATTAAAAAAGAAAGAATCCTTTCATGATGCTGCCGCCTCCAAATTACATATTTCAAGGTAATTACATCAGACCTCCCCCAAACAGCAGGTTCACATATCCTTCACGGATTTCTTCTCAGAGTTCTCTTACCTGTGCAAATAAGGCCCAGCTCTACAGAAACAAGGAGCAGGCTTCCCCCACACACGTGCCGGACTTCTCGGCAATAACCAACCGCACCTCCCTACTGAGGGCTGGGTGGAGGGCATGACGCTAAATACAGGTTGTTGAGCACCAGTGAAGGGCTAGTTAGACCTGCAGGGCCCAGTCCTCGCACCCCTCCAGCATGAAGACACAGCCCTCCGTCACACACTCCTGGAGGACGCTGGACAAACAGTGTCTGTAAAAATGAAGACGAGGGGCGCCTGGGTGGCTCAGTCGGTTGAGCGGCCGACTTCGGCTCGGGTCACGATCTCACGGTCTGTGAGTTCGAGCCCCGCGTCGGGCTCTGTGCTGACAGCTCAGAGCCTGGAGCCTATTTCAGATTCTGTGTCTCCCTTTCTCTGACCCTCCCCTGTTCATGCTCTGTCTCTGTCTCAAAAATAAATAAATGTGGGGCGCCTGGGTGGCTCAGTCGGTTGGGCGGCCGACTTCGGCTCGGGTCACAATCACGCGGTCCGTGGGTTCGAGCCCCGCGTCGGGCTCTGTGCTGACAGCTCAGAGCCTGGAGCCTGCTTCAGATTCTGTGTCTCCTTCTCTCTCTGCCCCTCCCCTGTTCATGCTCTGTCTCTGTCTCAAAAATGAATACACGTTAAAAAAAATTTTTTTTTAATAAATAAATAAATAAATGTTAAAAAAAATTAAAAAAAAAAAAATGAAGGCAAAAGGCCTTTGCAAAAGGCAAAAGGGGAAATCGGGTACAGGGAAGACATTAGGGGGCTCAGGACCGAAAACTGAGAGACTAGGCGAAAGTCTGTATTCTCACCTGGGAAACCCCAAACTCCTGTACCTACTTAGTGCCAGAATCCAACAGACAGCCCCCACAAAAAGGAGACATGAAGCATCCCAGTCAAGGAGAAGCAAATCACCCAGAGAAAAGACCACAACAAACAAAGTCCACAGGTGGCGTGAACACTCTGAGCACACTGCTCCAAAAGGCCGCCTTGCACACAGCTTTCAACCAGCATCTGTAGTGCCTCACTGTGAAACACGAAGGAACAGCCAAGGATCACCACTTGGGTAGAACTTCCAGCAAGGAAGACAGGAACCACAGCAAACCCATAAGAAAGGAACTCAGAGGACACAGAGACTACCTTACCCAGAAAGCTGGGCAAAACAGTAATTAAGAAGTTATAACTGACATCTCCAGAAAGATTTTTAACAAATGTTGACCCATGAACACAACAACAACAAAGACAAATTTTTTGTTTTTGTTTTTTTCAGAGTGTGCATTCAAAAAACAAGGGCAGAAAAATTTAATAGATCAGAAAACACAACAAAAACAAATGGAAAATAGGAGAAAGATTTAGAATTTAAAGGCTCGTTCCAGATGGTCCAACATCTAAATAATAGGAACCCTGAAACGAAGAAACCGTGAACATGGAAAATAGGAAATTATCAAAAAAGTAACATTTAACAAATTCCCAGAATTGAAGGACTAGTTTGTTCAGCACAATGAAACAAAAACCACAGAGCAGGCACAGTGCGATGAGACAGCGCTGCTGACAGGGCACCCAGAAATGCTCACAGAGAGGGGACCCACGACCAAGGGTTATGAATAGAATGGACTCAGGCTTCCCCAGCACAAGGCCCTAAGAAAGAAGACGAGGCGCAAACCCTTTAATTTCTGAAGGAGACACCACCGCCCCAACTGGAATTCTAAGCCCATTCGACCTCTCCCCCACTCACAGCAGTCACAGGGTACCACGCCCCAGTCACACGGCACCACATGGCAGTCACACAGCAGTCACAGCAGTCTACACAGCAGTGAATGAAGAACCACCTGAAGGGAAGTGGGAAGAGGGAGGGTTTTAGGAGACATGTCTCTTGGAGAAAAACAGTTTGTCCGACAGGTTTTATAATGCAGAGACATATATACGCAAGGCATTTCTTAAGCTGATACAGAGTAAGGGAAAATGTACATCACAAAGTCAAATAACTAATCGAAGGGAAAAACACAGCTCTTATAATTCAAAAAACACAAAAAAGTGATACTTCTTAACAAAAAAAAAACATTTAGGGGCACCTGGGTGGCTCAGTCAGTTAAGCCTCTGACTTCAGTGGCTTCACTTCACTTCAGTGGGATCACTTCGTGATGATCTCACGATTCGTGAGTTCGAGCCCCACATCGGGCGTTGTGCTAATGGCTCAGTGCCTGGAGCCTGCTTCGGATTCTGTGTCTCCCTCTCTCTCTGCCCCTCCCCCACGTGCATGCGCTCGCCCGCTCTCTCTCTCTCCCTAAGAAATAAACATTTTAAAAATTAAACATTTTTTTTTTAAAGAAAGAAAGAAAAAGCTTGGCCCAGCTCAGCAATGAATACACCAAATATGGATGGAAGCCAAACCTAGGGTGTACCAACAAATAGGGTGGGTGGCAGGGATCCAGAACCCCAACAGAGATGGTCTAATAGCAGGTGGCCTACAGACAGCAGTAGGGACACAGGACTCAACGCGGCTGTGAGGGCCTGAAAGCCTACATCACCCCAAACCCTATGTTGGGGTCCCGGCCCCCGGCATTTCTGAATTTAGAGGGGGTGCCACTACGGAAGTGGTGAAGGCTACACAAGGTCGTAAGAGCCCTGATGACAGGACTTAGCACCCCTTACTCGGACACAGCGGTGGGGGGGGGGGCCCTGCTCCCTCACCACCCGCAGGGTGAAATGGTGAGACAGCGGCCCTGCTGGGGCCTTGCTGTGGCACCTCCAGCCCCCCACACTGAGAAATAAATGTCTGCCATCTAAGCCCCAAGTGCACGGAGTTTTGTTGTGGCGGCAGAGCGGACACACAGGAGGCTCAGACACAGACGGAAGTGGCCGTCCTGGAGAGGAGGGGAGGAAGGACATGGGACTGCTAAGGGTTTTGGGGGGTCTTTTTTAAGGTTTTTTTAAGGGGGCACCTGGGTGGCTCAGTCGGTTGAGTGTCTGACTTCAGTTCAGGTCACGATTTCACAGTTCATGAGTTCAAGCCCTGCATCGGACTCCGTGTCTCCCTCTCTCTCTGCCTCTCTCCCACTCGCGCATGTTCACTCGCTCGCTCGCTCTCTCTCATTCTCAAAAATAAATAAACGTTAAAAAAAATTTTAATGACATTAAAAAAATAATATAAATAAATAAATCTAAGATCATATTAAAAGGAAACATTTCATGCATCCTTCTTAAAGAAAATATAGACTTTTGAAAACAGATAATTCAGGCCTCCATGCAACCTGTTTCTATACACCTGATTTCTATAAATATGTTTTGAAGAAACTTGGAAAATGCAGTGAAGCCAAAAGCCTACGTTCTCCAGCTGTACAGACACAATCCCTGTGCGACCACCCGGGCTACTGGACATTCAAGTTACTCTGGTAGCTGTCACGAGCAATGCTGCCAGCAACATTCTTTATGGCTTTTTTTTTTTTTTTTTTTTTTTAAGTAGGCTCTACACTCAGCGTGGGGCTTGAATTCACGACCCTGAGATCAAGAGTCACACGCTCCGACTGAGCCAGCAGGGCACCCATTACGGTTACTTTAAAATGTTGGTTCAAGAGAAGACACTGGCCCTACACCGAAGATGCGTTAGTTAAGATCCAGAGACGGTCGGGGCGCCTGGGTGGCGCAGTCGGTTAAGCGTCCGACTTCAGCCAGGTCACGATCTCGCGGTCCGTGAGTTCGAGCCCCGCGTCAGGCTCTGGGCTGATGGCTCAGAGCCTGGAGCCTGTTTCCGATTCTGTGTCTCCCTCTCTCTCTGCCCCTCCCCCATTCATGCTCTGTCTCTCTCTGTCCCAAAAATAAATAAAAAACGTTGAAAAAAAATTAAAAAAAAAAAAAAGATCCAGAGAGGGTCAATGCCAAAAACAAACAAACAAACGAAACCAAAAAGCATTTAAATAACTCAAAGTGCACAAAGCTGGAGGAGCTGAGGGCTCGGGAATGGACCGATGGCGCCCACCAGACCACCTAACCACCTCTGTCCCCTGGAACTGGAAGAGCCAACCCCAGCTGCTACCAGAAATTTCCCTGGCTCACAGAGAAGGCTCAAGGGCCAGCACTGGAACACACCCAGCGATGGGGGGCTGCCCACAGGGGTGCAGCAGGCCCTGTGCACGGCCTCTCCCATGAGCTCTCTGAAGACGCCGAAGTGGTTCATTTTAACAAAGTCAGGCAACCAGCCCGGGTCCCGGGAAGGGACTGAAGAGATACACTGAGTCGTTTCTTCAGATCAATGCTTCTTGGAATTAACGGGCTCTAAGAGGGCCCTGAGTGGCTCACAGAACCGACCATCTGTACCGATGTGACACAGAGGGAAAATACAGCAACACCGACTTCCTTCCCCACACACAGGTATGCGGCCTCAAGCAGGCCGCAGACTTCGACTGCCCTTCTTTCCTACTGAGCTACCTACCACTACTCACCCAAGTCTCCTTCCAGTAGCTGCGGGGTAAACTGACGTAATGCAGCCAGGATTCTAGAACAGATTAAGAGGGCTGGTGACTACGGTCAAATTCAAATCTCTGTGACACCAGGGCACAAACACGGGAATGCGCTGGTCACAGCAGGCGGCTGACCTATACGTATGGCTCAGTTCCAAGAAGTGCACCCAAGCCAAGCACACCAGCCCCACGCTCTCCTGAAATCGTCCTGAAATAGCGGCACGTCAGAGCCACGGGCAGCATCGTCCGTGCAAAGGGTGTGGTCAACAACGTTGCTCATGGGCTCTCTGCAAGCACTTCCCTGTCATAAGCCCACTGACGCAAAGGCCCAAGCAAAGGGGCCTCTCTATTCCAGAATTCTCCAGTCTGATGGCTATCTGCAGATACTTTCCCAGACTCTGTTGAAACCTGTCAAAGACCATGGAGTTTTACATGACTTTAGCGGACCGAAAAACACTTGGACTCTCCTTAACTCGCTTAAAAATTTTAATGGCCATGTACACCACTGACAGGTAGAGGAAATGCATACAGCATGATCGTGCCTCTGTGACGGGGTCCAGCACGGGCACACGCGTATCACAGGAGCTTGGGGTCAAGTCAGGTGCCGTGGGAAGTCCCGACGGCGCTGGAGAAAGGGAAGACGCGGTCACACTTGCACTTAGGAGGGACTGCTTTGGTGCTGTGGGGAGAAGAGACAGAGGCCCAGACAGAAGGTTCTGTGGTGGCCCAGGAAGAGGTGGTGGGAGCCAGCACGCAGAAAGCAGGAAGCAGAGGGATTCAACACACACTTGGTGGGGAACCAGGACTGGACGCTGTACTGGATACACAGGTGAACAAAGCAGGGATCAGAGTGCTTGGTTGGCCTGGTAGACACCGGTACCACTTCTGCAGGTTGGAATGGTTACGAGAGGGACAGGTTTGGGGCGGGGAGGTACTATGCCTCCCCTGAAGGGAATTTTTTCTTTAATTTTTTTTCAATGTTTATTTTATTTTTGAGAGAGAGAGGCAGAGCACTAGCAGGGGAGGGGGCAGAGAGAGGAGACACAGAATATGAAGCAGGCTTCAGGCTCCGAGCTGTCAGCACACAGCCCGAAGCAGGGCTCAAACCCACGAACCGTGAGATCATGACCTGAGCCGAAGTCGGATACTCAACCAACTGAGCCACCCAGGCGCCCCATGAAGGGAATATATTATTAAAATCTGGACATGGCATTCCTATCCTTGAAACCACTGTAATCCAGATACGAATCCCACCAACATCTAGCACTGTTGGTGAAATTCAGATGACGGAGGGGAATGGGGCAGGCATAGGCCGCACCCCCAGGCGCGATCGCACGGGACCCCGTGACAACCTCATTCGGCAGGTATCACCTTACCCTCCCCATCTCACACATGAGCACAGAGAGGTACAGCAACTTTCCCTCCGTCACAAAACAGGAGACTGACCTCACAAGACACTGTCTAGTGGAGAAGTCACCAAGTGAGGAGTCATTAAGCTAAACCACCAAGCTTCACGTTCTCCCCGTCCAGCTGGCAAGGTGAGTGAGACGACGTGCAAACTCCCGACCCAGGAACCCACAGCCGCACACCAAGGGCTGTCCGAAAACGTCTCCAGTCACCTCCTCTGGGATCATCTGTTCAGTTAGAAGAATTCATCTAGTTGAACGGGTCACACATCTAGAAGATGACAAGGGAATGCCAACGGGCCCCGGTCTCTCCCTAAGCTTCATGCCCCTACTGAAAGGAACTACCAGCACTGCAGAAGAAGAAGCAGGGGGAGGGCTTTAGGGAGAGCCAGACGCTCGCTACACTCCATAACAGATGGTCTAAAAATTCAATGGCGAAGAGAATTTGCTGGTGGTCAAACCGAACAGGCTCACTATTAACCAGACAAATGCACACACTGTACCCTCTGCAGCCAGGCCACCGTCCCCAGACCGTACCCTCCACAGCCAGGCCGCCGTCCCCAGAGCCACAGTCTGAACCACACCCCGCTCCACTTGAACTCCAATCAGAAATCCAAAACCAATCTTGCTTTTCTGCATTCCGTGGAAATTATATACATTTGGGGCATTTCCTCTTTTTACATTTTTCTCTTGACCTTTTAAATACAGTCAATGAGCCAACCATCAGGACAGACAGTTCCTTAGTCAAAATATGAAGGGGCCCTAGAAAGGACCAGCTGTCTGCCCTTTAAATGTGGAGCCGCTCCTGCTATAAACGGCATCCACGGTCCACTCTCTGGCCATGACCATGATGACCAGCCCTGACCAGAAGCACCCTACTGGGCTGGCCCACCAGGAAGACACAAAAAAATTTGTGGGACCCTGTCCTTGGGGAACTTCCCACCAGATGAAGAAGGTAAGGGTAGCAGACAGAAACAGAAAGCGCTTGCCAACGTCAGTCATTAAAACCAGCAGTGACCGCGGGGGCGCCGGGATGGCTCAGTCGGTTGGGCGTCCGACTTCGGCTCAGGTCACGATCTCGCAGTCCATGAGTTCGAGCCCCGTGTCGGGCTCTGTGCTGACTGCTCAGAGCCTGAAGCCTGTTTCAGATTCTGTGTCTCCCTCTCTCTCTGACCCTCCCCCATTCATGCTCTGTCTCTCTCTGTCTCAAAAATAAATAAACGTTAAAAAAAAAAAATTAGGAAAAAAAAAAAACCAGCAGTGACTGCAAAGTGTGGGTGGTTGAATGGCTGAGGTAGGTGACCAACCAGGCCCTCCCACACAGTCCCTCAACGCATCTGGGGGGCCAGCGCATGCTTTTCATGGGGGAGTAAACCTTGAGCCTGCCAGCTACTGTCCCACAGCCCCTGGGCCCTACACCTGATGCCAAATCATTCACACACCCTCTGCCACTTCTACACCAGTGAACACGATGGGTGGGAGCCAACCAAAGTCCTATTCAGAGTTCCACCAACTGTGGGCAATAAAGACTGGGAAAGTCTGCGCAGAGACACAGAGAACAGCAAGGGATTCTGGGATCCCGTGGCCCAGGGGCTCGAAATGGTCCCGGGCGAGCAGGATAAAAGCAGAAGGCCAGGGAGCACCGCTGCTTTCCCAGGTGTGACAGAGACCTGGGTAATGCTCATCTAACTTTCCTCAAGTTGCCTCCATGAGAAACAGCCACGTGCCCACACGTAAGGCCAAGGGAGGACAGACACTCAGGCCTCCTATCGGGAAACAGGGAAAATGCTTACCTGATCAGGGAGGCTGAACACCAGAGGGCACGCGTGGAGCAGCCCCAGGATGGTGAACTCAAGGAACCGTGAAGCTCTAGGTTCAGGAGAACCCCCGAGTCATCTTGTCCTAGATAGTGGCCCTGCTGACACACGTGTCCAGGCACAATCAGTGCTTAGGAGAGGCACCTGTAGGGCACCTGGGTGGCTCAGACGGTGAGGCGTGCCACTCTTGATTTAGGCTCAGGTCATAACCTCACAGCTCACGAGATCCAGCCCAATGTCAGGCTCCACACTGACCGCACGGAGCCTGATTGGCATGGCGCTCACCCAGAGGAGGTGAAAACTCCCATCCGCACAAAAACCTGCACACAGGTATGTATGTACTGCAGCTTTACTCATGATTGCCAAAGCGTGGGGACAGCCACGACGTCCTTCAGCAGGTGACAGATAAATTAACTGCGGTCGATCCCCATGATGAACTAGTATTCAGCACTGGGGTGCCTCGGTGGCTCAGTTACATGTCTGCCTTTGGCTCAGGTCATGATCTTGTAGTTTGTGAGTTCGAACCCCACGATGCCCTCTTTGCTGACAGCGTGGAGCTTGCTTGGGATTCTCTCTCTCTGTCCCTCCCCCACTCGTGCTCTCTCTCTCAAAATAAACATTAATAAATAAATAAATAAATAAATGTAGATAAAAGAAAAAGAAAGGCTCCATCAAGCCATGGGAAGCCACGCCGGAAGCTCAAATGCGTATTACCAAGTGAAAGACACCGGCGAGAAAAGCCTACACTGTAGGGGTCCAACTACAGGACATTCTGGAAAAGGCAGAAGCGTGTTACAAAAAAACAAAACGCAGTTATCTGGGGCTGGGGGAGAGGAGAGGCTGAATAGGCAGGACATTGACACTACTCTGTGTGATGCTCCAATGGTGGAAACCGGTCATCGTCCATTCATCCAAACCCAGTGTCCAACACCAAAAATGGACCCTAATGTAGACTTTGGGTGGTGATGCCGTGTTGATGCAGGTTCAGCAGCTATAACAAAGGTAGTGCTCTGCTGACAACGGAGGAGGCTGTGTGTTGGGGGGGGGGGGGGAGGGGGGTAATGGGAAACCTCTGGACCTTCCTCTCATTTTTGCTGATAACCTAAAACTGCTCTAAAATAATAAAGTCTTTGGGGCACCTGGGTGGCTCAGTTGGTTAAGCGTCCGACTTCAGCTCAGGTCAGGACCTCACAGTTCGTGAGTTCGAGCCCCACGTTGGGCTCTGTGCTGACAGCTCAGAGCCTGGAGCTGCTCCGGATTCTGTGTCTCCCTCTCTCTCTGCCCCTCCCCCACTCATGCTCTGTCTCTCTCTCTCAAAAATAAACATTTTTTAAAAACTTAAAAAAAATAAAAACTGTGTCAGTTGCTAGCCTTACTCAGAAAAACTTCATGGTTAAGTTCTGTCCTAAAAAGCTTGCTATATCGACAGCATTCAGCTAAAGACAATGAGCAAAAGTCACACAAAAATTAGTTCAAAGGGGGTATCTTGAATCCCATCAGTTAAATGATATTTAAAACTTAGAAACGTTTAATCCTGTGCTTATGAAGCAAGCAGCCAGTTTCTCTGCCACAGTGAGCTTGAAGAAATGATCCAGGTTTTGAATAACTCCACGGGAGAGCCACAGCACGAAGTTTCCGACTCCTGATTAAGTCGGTGTGGTCAACAGGGTCACACAGATGCCACGCTTTGAAGGTTTCAGGGGCAGAAGTCCCCAGGACCAGCTACAGGGAAAGACGGGACACAGGAGTGGCCTACCAACATGTGCTAACATCGGCCAGAGGCTCCAACCCACGGCCAAAACCTCCAGTAACCGCAGGGGGAACCACCAAGAAAAGAGGATGAAGACACAGGTTTCCCAAGCTGTAACAACTTCTCGATTAACACCACTGGTGCTTCCAAAGTTGCAAGGAGCCTGTAGGCAAAGGCTCCCCCCACGACTTCACACTTCACACGATGCTGGGAACGGACCACACAGCAGCAGGAGGAAAAGGCCGCCCCTAGAATTCCATCCAGAGGACGTTCCCCAAGTGCTCTGATACTCTGCTGCGTGGTAGTGTCCTCCCCCACCCCTCCCCAACCTCCAGGAAGAATCCCAGAAAACCCGTACAAAATGCAACAATCCAGAATTCTCTAAGGATTGATGCTTTCGGATGTTCACTCCTCTCCATGAAGCCAAAAGGATTATGTCTATCGCGTAAATCCAACTTCTATGCAAGACGATACAAATTTCACTGCTAAAGGGTAAGTTTCGGCGTCTTTCTGAGTTTCAACGATTTCTAAGACTTCCCATGTTCTCAATGACTTACAAAGCCACATATTTTAGACTGTTCTTGATAAAAGTCTCAACTTACAAACGTCAAACACATTTAAGGACAAATGTGCAGGTGTCACGAGTAAGGACTCAAACCACAAGTCACCCACAGCAGCAGGAGCATATCCGACTAGGGGTTGGAAGACAAGACCACTCCTTACCCACACCTCTCCCCTGCGGGTACTCCGGGTCTCGGACGTGCGCATAGACACGGACGCCTGGTACCTGACTCACCTGAATTCTCTGCCTTCGCTGGACCGTCTACTTGAGGAGGCCCGCGGGGCAGCCGTCTCCAGAAGCAGCTTCTGCGTGAGCCTGCCGGGGGGAGCAGGGTCTCTGCCGCTGTCTTCGTGCAGGTCCTGGTCACACTTCCATTCCTCATCTTCATTCAAAGTGGGCAGGTATCCAGGTATGCCCTTCCCTGTCCCCGACCCAGAGCTCTGGTCACTACAGAGCTTTGGGCTCTCCGAGCCTGTCCTCGTATATTCCAAATAAATATCAGACTTGAGGAAGGAGGGGTAGGTGTTTTCTTCCATGGTGGACTGGATCTCCGTCTGGGCCTGGTCAAACATGGCAGGATCTATCAGCTGCTTCATGATGCAGTCCTTTATGAAGCTCTTGGTAGCTGGCTTAGTTTGCCTGGATACGATGCCGTTGTTATCGAGGATATATTTGCGGTAAATGGCTTTGGCCAACTTCAGCCTCTTTTCCTCATTCGAGTCACAGGGCTCCAGTTTCCTGAAGCCGCTGCAGGCGAACCAGAAGTCCAGCAGGTCAGCACAGTCCTCCTGCTTCAGGAAAGTCCTAAACAGGTTTATCCCATCTTGATCGTCCAGTAACGAGTGCAACGACTCAGCCCACTTCAAGTATGGCGGGGTGGGGGAGGCGCTGCCCTCAGGCTCATACCCCAGGTCCAGATCCGAGCGCCTCGGTGTGGCTGCTGAAGTCTCACCTTTAACCCCGGCACCCTTCCCGGAGCAGAAGCTGTGGCTGATGGGCCTGGGGTCTGTGGACACCAGTTCACCCTCCTCACCAGGCACTGGGGGTCGGGGGGCATCTTCGGTGAAACTCGCTCCAAGGTCCAAAGGGAAACCCTGCTCTTGGATACTCATTGTGGGATCCTGCGTCACTGTACAATGAGCGCTGCACCCTAATAATCAGTACTTACAGCTCCAAAGTGAATCAATCTGTCCTGTTGAAACCATTAAGAGGACAAGGATTAGGAAAGGTGGGTCCATGGAAACATGACCACAGAGGTTTTCTCAAGACAAGACTCGCCATGATGCCCTCCCGCTCGAACTCAAAGCCAGAAATTCAGTTTATGTTTCAATCATTGTCACAAGGTTTGTGCTACGTTAAAACCATTTCTGGGAACTCTTACAACTACAGGAATGCCTCTGGATCTAAAAAACGAATGCCCAGGACAGGGAGAGCGCCTCTCCCGTCAAGGGTCGTTCTCCGAGAACGTTGTGGAGACCGGCAGCCCGGGGACCCCCCGTCTCAGCCACAACCAGTCCTGCTCTGCAAGCTCCAGGGAGACAGGACTGGAGGAAGGAAACGTGCCCTGTAATCCTCGTGGCCGTGTAAACTCGGGTGAGGGCTGGCTCCTCACGTGTTAAGACGGGGCGGCCCCACCAGCACTGCAGGTTGCTGCCACGCTCAGATACCAAAAGGCAGACACGTCACACACCAGAAGCGGGGTGTCACATCTGCTCCCCACATTCCCTAGGCCCACAGCCACGATGCCTTCTGCCCACCCCATCACTTCACACGTCGTGTGCCTCCTAACATGTGCAAACACACAGGTGTTCCCTTAATTCCCAACACACAACTATACGAACAAGGATGGGTCACCTTCGGTGCCTTCGCCCAAGTGATCCAAGGACACCCCCTCCCCCTCACAGGGCGGCCTTCTCATGTCACCAGTGTGGACAATCTTTAAAATGCTCCCACCAGAAAGCTGCACTTGACCTTGCTTCTAAGGAAAGCGTCCTTCTGATAGCAAGTGGCAATTTAGTACTCTGAGGAAAAGAGAAGGCATAGGGAAAAAAAATGAAATCCAAACAGTTAGACCTTTTAGCTAAGGAAGCACACAGCTCACGATTCCACTCCGTGAGCTCAAAACCAAACCACCCACCCCCTCAGAGACCAGAGTGTTGCAGGCGTTGTTGCTGCTGCTGCTGCTGCAAGCCTGCCTCAGGTGCGAAGGAGGCGACCCTGGGTCAGAACCCGTCCGCGGCCTTCCGTCCCCACTGCCGTACCCTACAGGAGCTCACAGAGCCCTCGAGCTGAGCTACACGTCCCGACCTGGCCGGACAGGTGACCACAACTCGGCCTACCAGGATCCAGGTGGTCTGGCTACAAGTGGGTTGGGGAGAAGCGTGTCAAGTCCAAATGCCGAGGGCACCAAACAAGCCAGAGGGAGAAAAATTAACTCCTAAAACCTGGTCCCTCACAAAGGGTGGCTCTTCCCGGCCACCACCCCACACTCTGGGCCACGGCCGACACGGGATCTTCCCCCACACCTGGGCTGTCACGCTGTACGTACCGCACCTGCCCGCGGCTGCTGATGGCTAGAAGGCAGAAGGGCATGGGTCACAATAACGTGCCCCAGATGACATTTCTGCAGCAAATGACTTTTTATAAAAACTACTAGGGAGGCTGTAATCTCAGCAGGAATAGCCTGCTTCTTAAGGTCAAGGCCCGTGGGCTGTGGCACCCTGCTGTCACGGACCGCTTCAACTGCAAAGGCGCCTTCTTTGAGCCCCCTCAACATGAATGAGCACCCGTGGTGTCATAGCTCTAGCCCAGCTCATGGACATCTAACGTCCTCTTGTCCAGGATGCCTTCTCAGGAAGGAGGGCCCATGCCTGGCTTGAGCCTTACCCTGAGAGATACTCTTTAGTTCACAAGCCTTGACAAAGATCCGAGTCCCTGTGTTCCAACGGGAGGTTAATTACATGTCGCCGTCACCTGCTCTGAAGACGCTGATGTCTCCTGTGTACATTATTAGCAGCAACCTGATTAAACATTTTCCACAAGATCTGCAGCACCTAACACAAGGTCTTGCAACTAACAGGCACCAATGAATATTTAATTCATCGACATGAAGGCAAACGACAATTGTCAGAAAAGCCAAACGTTAGCCCTTCATAGATGCTGAACCATTGTGCTATAAAAACAGCAAGAAACTCAATATTCTAGCCCTTAATTACAAAACTGTGGTTGTCGTTAAAAGCTAACATTTTAATTCATGTATGAACAAGTCCCCCTAATCATTCTAAACTATTTTCCATTGTCCTGAAGAAACAGTTCTTATAATTCACATCTATTTTTGGCTGTCAACTGACAGAAGACGTCTGGTGTCCCTGAAAGGACGTGAGCACCTCTCGGAATCACTGGCATTATCGAAACGCCCCCTAATTCCTGCAGTCTCTGGGCTCCCACACAGAAGCACACCAGGCGTTCAGCGTCTACACACGTACATACCACACATAAAGCAGCTCTATTAATTCACAGAGTCAAATGCCCACAAGCATCGAATACGGCCAACAGCCTGTAACCACCGTCAATAAAAGGATTCCATAAAAGTAATCTACAACTGTGATACCAGACTTAAAGTCTCCCGTAGTCACTGCGGAGGCAAACCCCTGGGTTCCACGGCAGCCAGCTCCATACTACAGAGATATAGAAGCTTACTTATTTCACTCCAATATAGCTTTTTAACTCTTAATTGACGTGCAGTGTGAAAATAACAGAGCGTGACTGTGACATTCTCCTAACTGCCCATCATTAAACTCGGAAAGGGTTAGGGCCACTGTTTTACGATGTAATCCATTCCTCCACCACCTAAATTCTCAATGACTGATGTAGCCCAAAAAAGTCCACTTAGCTTTCCTGAGGCTAGAAACCCAAGAAACACCCACACCTGCTGGAAATCCAACAGAAACATCGTATTTTGTATGCCTGTCCAACCCTGTGCCTCAAGAGAAGTTCTTAAAACTGAAACCCAAACACTGCTATCCTGGAAGGTCAGGTTGGGCCATGTGTGTTCTTCAAAACAGGGCCTGTAGATCCAAGTATGCGTGAGATTCTTCTTTTAGAAGCACAGAGCATAAATGCAAGCAAATGGGAGGGGCTGAGATGCACAGCAAGGAGTCTTCTTACATTATCTTTGAGAGGAGCTGAGAAAAGTCCCCGGAGAACTGGTTGTGTGTGTGTTTCCTCTAACGTCCTCGGTGCCCAGCTAAAAGTTTCACTGCCCTGGCCATGCAGCTCTAGCTTCGTGGGGGACTGAATTCCAAAATGTGGGGTGGAGAAAGAAGCTAAGACCCACACCCAAAAGAGAGTTCTGGGGGCAAGGCATCAACCTGAAAGAGTACAGCCACTCAGAGCAGCCAAACCACAGCCTGGAACCAGCTCAGGCACCTCTGCCTCGGAGGGAGTGCCCTCCTTGGGTTTCAGACTCACTCATTCCTACTTTCTGCTGCGGGGGAGAGGGAAGGGATGTGCTACTGTCCAGCCTCCGTCCAGGGTCTCTGCACACGGCGGCTCCTCTGCACCCCACACACACCCGAAACAGGCTCCAGGCCCGCGACTGACACCAACCAACCAAACACATCAGCTGCGCGCCCTGGCCTCCTCCAGGAAGACCGTTCCCCACCCCCTCTCACACAACCCTGGTTCTTCCTTACACTCTTCCACTCACCTAGAGCAAGGGACTGCCCTTTCAGAACCGAACCCCGCACTTTTCCGGGTTCACACAGCCCTATATCAACGGCCCTTGCTAGCATCCCCTCTGA
Source organism: Neofelis nebulosa (assembly GCF_028018385.1). Lineage (NCBI taxonomy): Eukaryota > Metazoa > Chordata > Mammalia > Carnivora > Felidae > Neofelis > Neofelis nebulosa. The sequence goes on along the minus strand of NC_080799.1, from coordinate 45,234,371 downwards.
CACACCTGCCCTCACAGCCTGGAACCCCACACACCTTCCTCGCACACCACACGGTCTGTACACCCGGCCCGCACAACCTGCTCAGTGCTGCAAGCCTCCCCGCACGCGCCCCCAGCCCGCACCCTCCGAGCCCGTCTTCCGGGTCCCGCGCCGGGCCCGCCCGGCCCGGCCTACGCGGCCTACAATGAGCGGCCGCACGGGCCCGCGCCCCGCAGTACCGCGCGCCCGGCCCGCACTACTCACCCGCGCGCGTCGGCGGCGGCGACGGCAGGGCCCCGGCCCTGCTCGCGGAGCGGCGCGGCGCGGCCCATGCGCTCAGCGGCGGCGAGGCGGGCGGGACGGGGCGGGGGCGCGGCCCCGGGCGGCCCCCATGGCAGCGGCGGCGCGGCGGCCCGGAGGCGGGCGCGGGGCAGGCCGCGGGGGCGCCGCCGAGGCCGGCCGCCCGCTCTCACCCGCCTGCACCGGGGAACGCGGCTCCGGCCCGACTCCGGCCGGTCCTGCGGGCGGCGACGGCGGCCGCGAACGCTTCCCCGAGCGGGGAGCCCGAGCCCAGAGCGCCGAAGCCCAGGCCGGAGCGCCCCCGCCGGCGCCGCCCGGAAGTGCGGGGGCGGGGCCGGAGCGCGGGGCGGGGCCGGGAGCGTGGGGGCGAGGCCGACAACGTGAGGCGGGGCCAAGCGCGTGAGGCGGGCCGAGAGCGCGGGGCGGGGCGGGGCCGAGCGTGCGGGGCGGGGCCGGACGTGCGGCGCGACCGGAGCGTGGGGCGGGGCCGAAGGCCCGAGGCGGGACCAAGACGCAGGCGGTCCCTAGACCGTGGGGCGGGGCCGGAACGTGAAGCACTACCCAGAGCGTGCGACGGGCCGAAGCGCGGGGCGAGGCAGGGGCTTGGGGCGGGGCCGTGAGCGTGCGGCTGGGCCGAAGCATCAGGCGGAGCTGTATTGTGAGGCGGATCCCGGGGCTTGAGGCGGGCCTTGGAGCGTGGGGATGTGATACGGACAGGGGGCGAGACCCGGGCGTGGGGCGGAGCCGAGAGCATGGGGTGGGATCGAAACGTGAGGGCGGGACAGGGACGAGGGACACCGCCAGGAGCGTGGGGCGGGGCTTGGAGCGTGGGAGCGGAACCGAGAACGTGGGGCGGGCCGAGGGTGGGAGGCGCGGTCAAGGCGTGGGGCGGGGCCGGTAGCATGGGGCGGGACGGGGACGACGGGCGAGGATAGCAACGTGGGGCGCGGCCGCACCGATGTGGGTAGGGCCGGAGCGTAGGGCCGTCCGAGAGAGTTGGGGCAGAGCCGAGACCTGGAGCCTGAGTACTGGGAAGGGCGAAGAGAGGGAAGGCTATACCTGGGCGTAAGGGTGGGTCCTGAGCTCGGAGGCGGAGCCAAAAGCGTCCTGGAGGGCCTCGAGCGTGAGGCGGAGTCAAAGGAGTGGGTGTGGCCAAATTGCTGGTGTGGGTCCAGTGCCTCGAGCGTGGGGCGGGACAAGGACCCGGGAGCAGGCTATGCGAAATTGCACTCCCCTCCCAGCAGGGCAGCTGCGTCCGGGAGGGTGGTCTGTGGAGACACCCCTGCGAAGGTCCCTGAGGGACGGTGGCCACCAGGGAGACCTGGCCTGGTGCACTGAGCGGTCAGGCGGCTCTCTTGGGCACTGCGAGGCGCACACCATGTCTCAGCCCTTTTCTGCTGCCCACACGGGTGTCCACCAGCCCGGGTCTCCCCAAGTTAGCACCCACAGGCCAGGCCCGCACCCAACCGGTCTCCCACCCCTGCAGAGGGAGCATCTCGTGCATGGGCGGGCAGGGTGGCCAGGGGGACTGGAGACCTCGCTCGGGGACTGCCTGGCCGGCCCTGCACGGGAGAACCCTCGCAGGACGTCCTACAACTGCCCACAGCATTGAAGGAAGCAGGTGTGCGGGAGTTGGGCGGTTGGAAGGCACAGCCAGGCTGACCTGGAGCTGACCCTTCGTAACGTCCAGTCCCTCTGTCCCTCTGCTTGTTACCCCTCAGCTGGCCCAGTCCCTGAGAAAGTGGGTTAGGGCTCCACCCTCCCTTAGTCCCCAGTGGGTCTGGACTCGAGGCCAGGGCTGAGTGGTGGTAAATGATGGTTGTCACTTGGACAGGAGCCCCCACCTGCAAAGAACTGTGTGCTGAGATTCCACCATGTTGGGCTTGCCTGCTCAACTGCTCCCAGGCACCATCCAGAGTGTGGAGAAGGGCTCTCCTTCCTACCACTGCCTTCGGGTCACAAGCGCACAGGCCAGCCTGAGAGCAAGGGCTTCCTATACCCACCACACCTCTCCCCATCTCCCCATCCCTGTCACCACGGCAGCTCTTGCCCAACCTGCAAACCCAGCTGGCCCCTCCCTAAGGACGTGAGCACCAGATATTGATCACTGCCCCTAAGCAATTGCTTCTGGTGTCCCCCATGACACCCAGGACCCTGTGCTCCACGGAGCCACGCTGGGCTTGGTACCTCAAGAAATGCTCCCAGCAGCCCCCAGAGGATGGCTATACCCCCATTCTATAGGCCAGCACATCTTCTGGATACTGCTCGCCCTCACTGCCCACCCTCATCCTTCTCGTCTCCAGACCAGAGCAGAAGTCCTGACTGGGGGCTCCATGAGCCATGGGCCATCCTCCCACCCAGCTGCCCACCGGTGGTGCCTTGCCTGGGGTGAGCAGGTATGGAGGCAGAGCCAGCACCCAGCCATTGCCAGCCTGCCAAGTCTCAAAGAGCATCCGATACACGGGGTTTTGTAGGAAAGGGGGGCAGCGAGGGATGAGGGCCACTGGGGAAGCATCCCCAGCCTACCAAGAGCCCAGGTCACCCAGGGCCATCACTGTGCCTCAGGGCAGGCTGGGCAAGGCTGGGGCTGTAGATGAGGAGCCTACAGTACTGAATGCACACTGGCCCCACTAGGGTCATGGCACCGGGGGGTCACTCTCACCCACATCTAGCTGGGATGGCCCCAGGCCCCACCCTGCTCAGCCTAGGAGTCTTAGAGGAGACAAGGCATAGCGGGTGGCCTTCAAGGCACAGCAAGGTCTCTCTGGGGTGTGGGAGTCCTGGGTGGGCTGGAGAGACAGCAAGAATTCCCAGATATTGGCCCTCAGGTTGCCTCCCCGCTCCCAGGCACAGGTCCCCAATGCTTGCCTTGGTTCTGCGGAGCTGCTGCTGTGGCCAGGCCAGGCTCCCGGGGTTGTGTCCATGTCCATCCTCCTCCTGGCCCATGGCGGCAGGTGTCCCCAGGCCCTGGGACCACAACAGGGCCCTCGGGCCCCTGGCTCCTTGGGGCCCCAGCCCTGCAGGGACAGGAAGGGAGTCAGAAGGCCTGCTACAGTGGATTACAACTGTGGGCATGAAGGGGAGATTGAGCAGGGTGGGACTGGGGACGGACCAGAGGAGGGAGCTCAGGGAAGGCTCTGAAGAGGAGGAGGCGGAGAGGGAAAAACTGGGGGCCTGCAGTGGAGAGGGAGACCTGACGGGGACTGTGTCAGCCACCCACAGATGAAACCAGACAAAGAGCCACAGGGGCCTCCCTTCTGAATGGCTGAGTTCCTCGACGGAGCACCCGCTTTTTGCTTTCCCAGTGAGGGGCCCTGGAGTTTGCCAGCAGAGGCTTGGGTTTAACTGTGGATGATATTTGTTCAGGAGTTCCATGAGCCACGTGAAGAACTTAAGACCAGAAATGAAATTCTTTTCTTCAACTTAGACACAAAATGAATACTCTGAAATAAAGTGGACTTTGGCGGCTTACACGTGCGTGTCCGCTTGGCTGAGGAAGACCACTTATAAAAAGTGATCCAAAGAAGTCATCTAAGTGCACCAAGGAGTAGGCTAAGGCGCGCCCAGCATGGCCTGGCATGGGATGAAAACCAGCAGCAGAGAGCAAGCTGCAGAAATAGGGTACTGTGAGTGGCACGTCCCCATTGTCTTCTGGGAGGGGAGGACAGGAGGGACGGTTCTCATTTGGGCTTCTGGAGGGAGATGGGAGACTCAGCCTGAACCCCTTCTGGGCTCTCCCTTCCCTGCCCCTCTGCCCTGTCCACAGGTGTCAGAGGTGGCGGTGGGGGGGGGGGGGGGCGGGTGAGGCCCTGAAGGGGGGAGGGAGGCTCATCCAGTTACGATGAGTGAGGCATGGACTCCCCTTTGGAGGCACAGCCCCAGCTGCACTGGTCAGCCACTTTCCTGGCCATAAGCCAAGCCCCTGGGTTCTATCCCTCTTCCCCAAGTGTCCTTTTCTCACCAGTTCTGAGCCCAGAAGGAGGGCCCAGTGTTGTTTGTGTCCTCATCCCAAGCCCAAAGAAGGAGGCAGAGATGTGACAACAAGGCTGTGAGATAGAACACCAAGGAAAAGGCCACAAGACCACACATACCGGGTGCCCATTTTTGTGAACACAGAAAATGTGCACGTAAAGGCGAGAAGACTAAAAAGCTATTCCAGGGTATTAATACGGGCCACTGTCAGAGTGCAGTTAGGGCTGGGTTCCGTTATCTTCTTTCTGCATTCAAGGAGACGTTCTGCGGCCATGTGACTGTCACCAACGCACGGAAATCACAAAGGTGTGCGGCAGACGCCATCTTCCTACCCGTGATCAGTGTAAACTAACCCAGGGGAGCGAGGACCCTGGGGGAGAGTGCAGAGCTGCCCGCTGGGCAGATTCAGGCAGGCCTGTGGCCCCAGGACCAGTGAGAAGGTGCCAAGTCTAGCTTCCAGGGCCGGCCAGCCCAGCTCGCTGTGGCCACTCCAGGCTGGGGCCCCCCTGGGCGCCGACTCCACGGCAGGCAGGCCCCCGCCTCTCTCCTCCCTGTGCACACCTTGGGGCAGGTGTGTCGTCCACGCTGGCATTTCACACCCCTCTTCCTGTTTGGGGTTCTCTCACAGCTCTTCGGCTAAAGCTGCCTCAGGCGGACACCCCAGAAGTGACCCAGGTCCCAGTGCCAAGCTGGGGAGGTAGGGGGATACAAGGTCAGGGCTTTGCCTCAAACCAGCCAGCTCCAGAGTCAGCTCGGTGCTGACACCTGGCGTGACCGTCACCTTCTAACCCTGCTGCTGCGTGTCACCCTGGCCTGATGGTCCCTGCTCCTAGGAGCCGTCATCAGCTGCATTCGGGGTTTGTCACACATTATTGTGCGCTCCCCTTTCATAGGTGAGAGGGTCCCATGGCAGAGGTGGGCAGAGTGAAGCACTCAGCCATTGTCAGCCATGTGGCAGTCCCCTCAGAGACAGCCACTGTGGTCACTGTGCTTTTTCCCCACTTGCTTAGCATTCCAGGGTGCCAGGCCCAGCTGGCCAATGCTGTGATTGTCCCATGTCCCCTGCATAGACAACTCACCCAGCAGACCTGACACAGCCCCCCACATCTCGGCTGGCCCCCATGTGTCAAGGGTCAGGCCTCAAGGCCACCAGGAAAGCCGTGGCATGGTAGCAGGCATGTAGCCCCTGGGTAGCACACTCCATCCCAGGGTGCCATCCACACCCAGCCCAACTTGGGTCTCACCTCCAGTGTCCTGAGGGGTTCCTGTCACTCCAGGCAGAAGGGCATAGCAGGACACCTTCCCATACTGCCTCTATGGAGGATTCTGACCCTTTGGTGGGGATGTGTCCTGGAGGTCTAGGACACAGTCGAGTAGGCTCATGATTAGAGGGCAGTCCTTGAGTGAGTTCTGAGTGGGCCCTGCCAGCCACAGGGGCCTGGGAGACAAGAGGGAAGAGCACCTCACCAGTTTGGGAGCCTCAGGGACATAGGGGTGCAGCCAGGGCTGACCCAGCTCCCACCTCCCTAAAGACACATCTATCTATGGCAAGGTGGGTAATTCTCTCTTGGCAAGGGAGGGTCCTGACCCAACCCTGCTGGCCCCAGAGGTCTGTGCCAACCCTCCGAGAATGAGCCTCGCTCTCAGGGTGGGGCCAATGGCTGGCAGTGGCCCAGGTCAAAGAAGGAAAGGCCTGCTGACCTCCCCCAACCCCAGCACCGTTTTCCCAGGAACTACTGTAGCATCTGAGTGCAGGGGCCTTCAGCCCAGCTTGTAGAAGCAGCCGCTGAAGTCCCACCTTCTCAGGTGGCCTCAGGTCACTTCCCCTTCTGGTCTCGGGCACACCTGCCCTCTTGCCATACTGACCCTTACACCAGACAGACTTGCACCTTTGTCTCTGCCATTCCTTCACCTGGAATGTCCTTCCATGACCTGACCACCCCACCCCTGAAGGCCTCTCTCAGCACCAGGAGCTCACATTGCCCCTCTGTTGGCTATCTTTTCTCTTTCTGTCGGAGACACCTCATTCAGCTCCAGCAGGCCTATGCAGGTCCAGGAACCAGGGGCAGCCCCGCGGGCTGGCAGCTAGGGGACTTGGTAATGGGAGGCAGGGAGGTGCCAGCCCAGGCTGGCTGGCTGCCTTTGCCCACGGCCACACCCACACCCTCCGGGTCAGCCTCTGCCAGCCCCTGGCCTCTCGGCCACCTGCCTCCCACCGTGCTGTCCAGAGATGTCTCTTTTGGCTGCCTAGGAGCCCTGCGGCCGCTGTGGCCAAGTTATAAGTATGTGATTATGTATGCCGAGGTCCCTCCGGCCCTTTGTTGCTGCAGAATCTGTCCCAGCAAACAAAAGTGCACTGGATTAGCCACAGTGGATTAAAAGATTTGCTTCTCAGAGTTTACCTAACAACCCGACAGTCCTGCCTGCAGAGGCTTTGAACCTCAGGACGTGCTCAGCAGGCCATCTGGGAGCTCTCGGCTTCGGCTTCTGCGGGCAACAGGATGGCGGTCAGGGTGATTACAGGCAGCTACCGCCCCTTGCACTCTGCTCTGTCTGCAGCCAGGCCTGTGCTTGTGGCCTGTGCTCATGGCCTGTGCTCTTGACAGGCCCGTCTGGGTCAAACTTTGGGGGCGAGACCAGACTCCAGGACAAGGTGGAGGAGGCTGAGGTAGGGGAACGAGGCCCAGCCAGGACCACCTTCCAGAGAGCCTGCCGCCCAGGGCCCAGGCATGGTGGGGACCAGGCCTTGCCTCCCCCAGCCCTACCCCCTGGGCACGTCCACACACTGCACACAGCAACAAGGCCACAAGCAACATGGAGGGTGGCCGTGGTGGGCAGGGACACGCCAGGCTCCACCATGCTGCAGCGCATGGCCCCACTACTGCCACCCCGTGGTGTACGTTCCTGCACACGCGTGCACGCGCGCTCACGCACGCACGCGCGCGCACACACACACACACACACACACACACAAGCGTGTCCCTCTTTGATCTCCAAAGGACGCTTCATTTACAAGCTCTTAATCGCAGCTGCCTTTTCAGGGCCTGTCCGCTAAAGTCCCGAGTAATGGGATTTGGCACTTCTGATCCATCTTGGTCTGGCCGTTCCCCAGGACAGGTGGACATTTTTTTTCCTCTTTTGCACTTTTTTTTTTTTTTCCTTTTCAAAAATAAAACGCTCCTGAAACTGCACTGACTTGACGTGGCTTGTCGCCCAGCCCTACAAGCGGGGCCAGGAGAGGGGCCAGGTGGCCGGCACACCAAGGGCCCGGCCAGTTGGGGGTCTTTGATGCGGCTTCCATGTGAAATCTGAGTGAAAGACGTAGGAGAACGATTTCGGGACCACGGTGCCGTGGGATTCATCCTGCCTCGTGCGTTTCCCTTTGTCTCCCTTCCCGTGACCCTTCTTTGGGACGTTTGGGGAGAGGGTCCCAGGGCAGGTGCGGGCGTGTGTGCAAGCGTGCGCGTGAGGGTGCAGAGGGCAGGGTGGGCTGAGTGAGGGCAGGGCCTCAACCATAAGAACAATGGGCAGCAGGGAGCACATCCACCTGTCCGCCTGTTCGTCTGTCCGTCCATCTGCCCGCCCGGCTTACCTCACCTGCCTGGCTCCGTGTGCCTGCTCGCGCCCCACCATCCCGCGGTCCGCCATGATGGGCTTGGCCGTCCGTCTGAGCACTTTCAGCCACTCCAGGACGCGGGTCCCTGCTCTTGGCCACTGTGTGGCTGGGAGGAAGAAGTGTGACTCTGGGCTGCAGCTCGGGCTCCCACCGCCGATTGGCTGAGGCAGGGACCAGATGACGGCCTCAGAACCCTATGGTAGCCATGGCAACCAGCCCCTTTAGACACCGCCACCCGGAGCCACTCCTGACTGCCGAGGGAGCAGGCAGTGCCGACGTGGGCCCACACCAGGGTCCCCTTGGAGAGTAGGGTCAAGCATGAGTGGACCCTGCTCCTATACCAGCTGTTGAGTGTGTGTGTGTGTGTGTGTGTGTGTGTTTCTTGTATGTCCGGTTTGAAGGGTCCCTGTCCCTCTCTTGCGACGTGTCCTGTCTCACCACCTGGTAGAGGCAGGAACAATGTCTTTTTAGCCTCTACTTCCACGAGGATTTCAGGTCAGGCTTGCCCCAGGGGCTGAAGGCCAGCCCCTCTGGTGAGAAAACAATGGATGACGGCGGTAGGAGGAAGGGCAGGGGCAATTCCCCATGCTAAGGGAGACAGAGCCAGGCTCTCAATCCACCTCAGACTCCAAAGGTCCTTCCAGCCTCTTCCCTGCCTGCCAACCCCTCCTCCACACTTTCACAGACCTACTGAACACATAGGCTCACACAATCCCCTCTCAAGAGACTTTAGAGGCCCCAGGCTGGCCCTGCTGCTTCATAGACCCAGTGTCTGTGTCCCCAACCATGCAGGACTCTGAGACTTCAGTCAAACCCAGCACTTCCCAACCCTGCAAGAACTAAGTACACACCTGTGACTCTACCTCCTCTTCCCTTGGTCTGAACTCCTAGGGTCTCTGGGCACCAGCCCCTTGGTAGAGCCTTCCCAGGTGTCTCAAGACAGGGTTCTCATCAAGGGCGCAACGCAGCATTACCCCAAGGACTGACCATCCTGGGAGCTGCAAGGCAGTGAACACCCTGGAGCCGACCTACCCCCATCTCCGTGAGAGTCCGAACATTCTTGGCTCAGCACAAACTAGTCAAGGCTCCCATGAAATCCAAGGGAGAGCCCTGGGAAGCCACCTCCCACTTCCCGGCCCAGGCCCAGCCCACACCGCTGAACATATGAGGAAGTGAGTAACAGCCATAGGCCTATGAGCAGGTGTGAGTCCCAAGTCCCCAGGAAGAGGCCAGGGACTGCTGAGGAAGCCACTGCCCGGGTCAGAGGGGCGCAGAAAACAGCGGGAGTGGGCTCAGGGTGGGCCGGGCTGGGCATAGAGCCACATGGCTCAGCCAGCCCCCCGCCCCCACCTTGGTCCCAGACTTCTCCACGCTGGCTCGTCCCTCCCTAAGCTGCTCAGTCACAGCCTCGAGGGCAGGCTGTCGGTGAGGACATAGGCCAGGGTCAGCTGGAGGTGGCGGAGGGTCCAGGGGCTGAGGGAGAGGTCGGGGAGGGCTCTGGCATGCTGTGCCAGAGGGTGCTGGATGGCGTAGGACTGGTTCTGTGGAGCAAGTTCAGCTGACCCAGGGCTCCAGCTTTGGGGCAGGCAGCTGGCAGGGGTAGGAGGGAGAGGTGTTCAGGGGTTCTGGAGCACAGGCTGAGGGAGAAGGACGGTACACGCGGCTGGGCCTCACTACAGCTCCTCCGGGCTCCTAGCACCCTGACGCAGCCAGCTGGCACAGGGCCAAGATGTGAAGACCTGCCTGTGGTCTCCACACCCGCCACCTGCAAGCCAGTGCACCCCTGAACAGGACTCCATTAAGACCCTCAAGGTGAGGGCACTGGGCCACACCTCTCCTGACCTCAGCTGTCCTTCCTAGGCCTCAAGACATCACGGTGTTGATGGTCACACTTGTCAGGGCCCTCTACCGCCCAGGTGTCAAGGGATCTCTCCATCTACAGCTAGTGATGGTTGACCCCCGTGGCCCTTGAATGGATGGGCTGTCATGGACACATAGGGACTCGGCCAACCACAGGGCTACATGGGGAGCAAGGGGACTTGCCCGAGCTCCTAGAGGGGCGGGGCAGGGACAGGGGCACAGCCTGTCTTCCCACTAGGGGCCATCGCAAGGCAGCTCTGGCTTCGGCGGGCTTGACCTGGGTCAGTACAACTACCCAGCCCACCACAGAGGCCTGAGGGGCTGCAGGGACTCAATGAGGGGACTGGAGACGGTCAGGGACACAGACACAGCTGACTAGCAGAGGTGTGGCCCATGGGAGAAAAGTAAGGAGGAAGAGGGCTGGAGGGGAAATGGAGCCTGCTGGGCTCCCACAGCTAAGCTCCCGGTTGGTGTGTGTGTGTGTGTGTGTGTGTGTGTGTGTGTGTGTGTGAGTGAGCATGTACAGTCCCTGTGTCCCCTTCCCACCTTCTGGAAGGGGGAACAGTGTGGCAGATTCTCCCTGCTAGGGGCCTTCCCACACCTGAGTTATTGTTTCATTTGGGGTGGGGAGGGGAGGGGAATCTGTCATTCACCGAGAGTTCCTGACCTTGCCTGCCTGAGTCGAGGGTATTTGTGGGAATTTGATGAAACCGACACTGACTCTACCAGAAAAGGGCCAAAGCCACAGCCAGGCCCACTGCAGGGTATGGGGAGGTGACCACCGCTGAGTCGCATCAAGCTCTGCTGACCGGCAGCACCGGAGGCCAGTCTGGGCTGTCCTTGTGGAAACCCCATGTCCCCAGGGAGGGCAGAGGGGCGGCCTTGTTTTTCTCTGTGCTGCAGGTGCATCTCCGCTTCAGATACTCTTGCCCGGCCCACCAGTGCCGACAGGGGGACCCGGGCCAGAGTCCACCCTCCTCGACCGTGGCCCCCACCCTGCTCCAGCCCCACACCTTGTGCCAGCAATTACAAACACTACAGGTCCTGGTAGGAGCTCCCCCAACCTTGACCTGTAGCCTTACTGGGGGCAGGAAAGAGCAGAAGAGCAAGGTGTGACTGAGAGCCGCGGCCAGTGAACTGGGGACGTCCGGGGTACACAGCATGGGGGCGGGTGGGGGTGGCCTCAGGTGACAAAGGCAGGGCTACCAAGGCGTCAGTTCAGGGCTGACCATGGGAACCGTGAAGTGGGGGCCAGGAGGGCTGCCCGGTTCAGAACACCACCGACCTAGCTGGAGCCAGGAGCTCTGGTTCGCGTAGCTAGGCTGGGCCTCGAGGCCATCCAGAGCCGGGGCACAGGTGGGCTGGGCACCATCAGCTTTTGGTAAAATTTTAGAAAAATTAAAAACTGTTCACAGTGAAGAAACAATCATGTGCATCAAAACACAGGTCCAGAGGCGTGTCCCAGAGGAGCCGGGACTGATGACAGCATTTCCCGGCTTCGTAGACACCTCAGGATCACTCCGCAGAGGGCAGGCCCCGACCCTAGATGACCTCCCTATGCTGTGGGATCTCCAGGACCCTCCTGAGGCTGTGTTCACTGCCCACCCCTGCCCACTGGGCCAGCTGCACGCTCCCTCTGGCCTCCACCTCCGTGAACACAGCCCAGATGTCCTCACTTCCACAACAGCCCTCAGAAGATCTGGGTGTTCCTTGGTCAGCTGCCAGGACCAGGTCAGGGGAGTCCCTCCCTGTGCCCCCAGAGAGATCTGAATGGGTCTCAATGCTCAGTACTCCCAAGGAAGGGTTGCGGAAGAGGGTCAAAGCACCCCCAAATTTCCGGGCAGGAGTGGGCTCAGGTACCTGGCCCAGCCTCCCCCTGGGAATCCCATCCCTGCACCTCCCGACCCGGTGGGGGCACTTGCCACCCTGAATGGCCAGCACAGATCTTTCCCTGTCACCCCAAGTCAAGCCACAGCCTCCCTGCCCCCTCTCTGGAGAACACTCCGGATGGGTGGAGAAGTGCAATCGGGGAAGGACCTATTGCAAGAAGTCTTCAACTACACTAGACTCTCTCCCAGAGGAAAAGAGCTCGGCCACATCCCGGGTCCCTGGGGCAGGGCGTGACGAGGTCGAGGACTACTCAGGAGAACTCCGTTCCTCCCAGCAAAGCAGCACACACATGGCCCGGCTCAGACTTTACTTGTGCTGCCCCCACTTCAGGGGGGAGGGGGTGCCACAGAGGCAGCAAGACGGCCCCAGACCTCTTAGGATCCTGAGGCAAAAGGCCCTTTGAGGCCTCCACAAAGCTCACCCAACCCTGGGAGCTACTGAGTCAGCACACAAGAACGAGTTCATCCTCTACCCAAATACGGCCCTCGCCACCACCCCAGGCTCAGTGTCCACGGTGCCGCAGGGCGGGGTGGCCGAGCGTGGCTGTCTGGCATGGGTCACTGTGCGGTCAGTTCTTGTTGGCTCTCTTCTGCACTACCACTGGCTCAGACAGTGTCTGGTGCTGAAGCCGCTCAATCAGCCTCTCCACGTAGACCTTGAACAGAGGAGTCGGGTCCTATGGGAGTGAGACAGGGTCAGGATAAGTTGCTCTGGGGAAGGTCCGAATCCAGTTGGCCAAATACCAAGAGGAATCTGGCACAAGAAGACTGGACCCCTCAGGCCTGGCTACAGCCACCGGTCCAGAGGACAGCGACCCTGTCCATGAGACAGGGGCCACCTTCCCTTGGGACACAGAGATCAGGCATCTGTGACTACAGTTAAGGGGGCAGAGAACAGGGGCAGTGGCTGCTGTGCCGTGTGGGTTCCCTTTTCCAGTAGCGACCACAAGCTCAGACCCTTCTAGGGTACACACACAAAAAGACCTCAACTAGGGGCGCCTAGGGGCTTGGTCGGTCAAGCTTCTGGCTTCCACTCAGGTCATGATCTCATGGCTCACAAGTTCGAGCCCCGTGTCAAGCTCTGTGCTGACATCTCACAGCCTGGAGCCTGCTTTGGAGTCTGTGTCTCCCTCTCTCTCTGCCCCTCCCCTGCTCACGCTCTCTCTCTCTCCCTCTCTCTCTCTCTCTCTCAAATAAACATTAAAAAAGAAAAAAAGAAGAAAAAAGAAAGACCTCAACTCGCTAACAGGAAGACCGCAGGGCAAGAAGGCGTTAGGCAGCCAAATAAACCAAAGGTGCCACCAAGAGTCTTTCTGTCCATAAACTTATGAAGCTAGCCAGGGGCGGGGTGGGGGTGGTAGACAGGAGAGGGTCAGACCCTCGAGGGGAGGGCACGCGCTACAGGGAACCCAAGACCATGGCTCCATTGGGGCGGCTCCTCCCCAGACCCACCCAGGGCAGTGGCCACCAGCCCAGGTTCCCCAAGGCAGCCCTGCCCCCACCCCATCTGCCTGCTGGTGCTCAGCGGTTGGTGCTCACACATGCTCACCTGCTCCTCCAGGAGCCTCTGCTTCTCCAAAGCCTCGTCTAGCGTCAGGCCGACCCACTCAGCCTCTGCCTCTGGGATGACAAACTCCTGCACAGGAGGGACCAGGCCCACAGTGAGGCCAGAGGCACCAGCCAATGGGGCCCTCAAGGAGCAGGAAGTACGAGCCAAAGCCCTTACCTTGTACTTTTCGTAGATGGCCGCCCGCTTCTTGGGGTTGTCTGGGTGCAGCTGGGGGTCCTGTCGGGCCAGCCGCAGCAGCATCCCTCGCTTCAGGTCCATCCCGAACTTGGAACACAGGTCCTCCTTCGGAGTCTGGCAGGAGGCTACGCGTGGGGCCAGGTGTGGCTGGCCATGCCCCGCCCACCCGAGGGCTGACCCCACCAGGCGCCTCCTGGTGCCTCCACCAGGTGGAGGGCTCCAGGCAGTCACAGGACAAAGGACTGTGAGCTGACACAGGTGTGCCCCACCAAGTCTCTCACTAGCCAGGAGACTCCACTGTGTGCTGACCTGAAGAGCCCTGACCCCCCTCCCCGCTTGCCTTGAGGATGTAGAAGTCGAACCCGTAAGCCTCGTCAATAAGGTCCAGGGTCCGCATGGTCACTGTGATGGTGAATTTCGTGTCCAGTATCTCACTATAGAGCTGGCGCTGAAACAGCTGTGGTTTCCACACCTTCTTCACCCTCTTTGAGAGCTAAAGGAACAACAGAGAACCTACCTGAGACTCAGGACACGGAGCCAGAGGCCCAGCCCCCACCTGTGGACCCAGAGATCAGCTTCTCCTCAGCCAGTCTGGCACCTCCTGACCCTGCCTGGGTTGCTGGTGCGTGTTCCACATGTACGACCATAACTCCGTGGTCTACAGGCCATCACATTCCAAACCAGGGACCAAGGGACCAAGGGCAAAGGGAGATCTCAGCCTGAGAGCCACCAGGCAGGGGGCTCAGCAGCCCCTCCAGACTGCCCACTGGAGACTGCACCGTGCACAGGGCTGACGTCCTAAGTGCGATGACAAGGTGGTAGTGCCAGCCCTGTACGTGTCACAGACACACTGTGGCATGTCAAGCCAACAGGTGACTGAAGACCTGACCTCCCCCTACCTCCTCTCACGCACAGATCTCCTCACTCCTCATCCCTACACTTGATCTCGTACCCACCCCAGGGTCTCTGCACTTACTGTTTCTGGTACAGACCACCGCCCTGTCTCAGGATACCCAACTGGTTTCGCAGAGTAACGTTTGCCAGAAACGCGTCTTCACAAATGAGCATGCCTCTTCAACGGAGCGGTGTCTGCACCATACGGTAAGCACACCACCCCGCCCCCGGCTCTCCACGCCCACCTTTGGAGCACAGCACTGAGCCCGGGGCAGCAAAACCCAGAGGAGCGGCCCCCCGCCCCCACCCCCAGCCTGTCCTGCTCACGTACCTTGTCGTTGTTGATGTATCTGTGACCCAGGACCCAGCCCTCCCCACCCCAGAGCCCCAGCTGGGACTCTGGCGGGTAGTAAATGGGAACGGGCACATCCTCCACACGCTCCCGCTGCCCATTCTTGGGGTTGATCTTGAACTTAACCCCGTGCGGCCTGTAGTGCACAGGAGTGGGCGTTCGCGCAGGCTCCTGAGAGCGCAGGTAGTGCCGGGGCAAGCGGGAGCAGATGCCCTCCCGCAGCCGGAGCTGTTTCCAAAGGCCAACCGGGACCTTGTGCAGGGGCATCGCGGCGAGCCTGGAAGGGGGGAGGGGGGCAAGGGGCGGGGGGCGGGCCGCCGTCACTCCGCAGCCCGGCCGCACTCCGGCCCTGACCCCCGACGCCAGCTGGTAGACTCCCGATCCCGACCCAGACCTCCGACACCAGACCCCTGACTCCCGCCCCTGCCCAGCCTCGACCTCCGACCCCGACCCCGACCTCCGACCCAGACTACCGGCGCGGCCCTGACCCTCGACGCCGGCCTCTTGACTTCTGACCCCGACCCGGACTACCCGCGCGGCTTCGCCCCCCGCCCCCTGACTCTAGACCCTGGCCCCGACCTGCGGCCCCTACTCCGCCCCAGTGACCCGAACCACGGAGCCTCCGACCCCTGCACCGCCTACCTCTCCAAGTTCCGCGCCCCACCGGAACCAGAAGTCCTGACGCAGAGCTTGGCCCGCTATCCGCCGATGACTGGCTGAAAAGCCCGTCCGTCTACCCTCGTCCCGCCCTCTTTCCCGCCTTTAGGGACCGTGCAAAACGTCCTGCAGTGACGGCGGCGGCTCCAGGCACCGTCAGCAAATGAGGCCCCTTTTGCCTCGAGAGGAGCCGGGGGGCAGGGCGGGGCGGGGCGGAGCCTGTCATCCCAGGTCCCACTCCCCCTCCTCCCCGAAGGAGAGCAGAAATCAATGAAAAACGCTTGTGTCTTGAAATATCACTGTAGAATATTAAATTCATCAATCACAGCGAAAGAAGGGCTACATAAAAATATGTCCTCTTGTCTTAAAATTTTTTACCCCCCAAAACACCATATATAAATGTCTCCCCTTTACAAGCCTTGAGTGACCTCGTGGCCAAGTGCAGGGTGAAAGGGGTGGGGGAGGCCTCCAGGGAGGCCACACCTTGGACAGGACCAAGAAGGGAAGCCCCCCGCAGCCAGTAGGCAGGATGGGCTGGGCTGCATGCCTGCACCCCACCCTCAGCAGCCTCGCTTCCTGTGGCCACGTCCCACACCCCTGGTCCTATAGCAGCAGCCCACTACAGTTTTGTCTTAGGGGAGGGGCAGGGCACTGACCCTGGGGCAGTCAGCCCCCCTTATCCTGCTTCTCCCACAGAGGAGGCATAAAGGCCCAGCCAGATCTCTGGGAAGCCCCTCCCCAAACACACAGTTGAGCCCGGTGCAGGGCTACAGTCATCACCTCCTCTCTGGGGTGCAACTCATCCTTCTGAGTTCCAGACAAGGTCCCAGGAACCCCAGGGAAGGCCGAAGGCACGGACCTGGGGCAAAGTGTGCCAGGTCGTATCACACCCCTAGAGCAGCTCGGCAGCCCCTCCCAAAGAAGCCCTTCTCAAGGGCCTGCAGCTCCAAAGCTGAGAGCCAAAGGGAGGGGCAGGGCAGGACCAGACAGCCAAATGCCAGCCTCTCCATGTCACTCATGGCAGCCCCAGTGCCCATCAACTCCCTGGGGACTACAGACACCTCCCCCCACACTACTGCATCGGTGGGAAGCATCCCCATGCTTGAGGAAGGCTGGCATCAGGGAGGCAGGGAGGGCACAGCTCCCAGGCCCAGTGGGGCAGGGCCTGGGGGAGGTGAGCTCAGGTGTCCCTTGTCCCCTTGGGTGTCACATCACAACCTCACAGGGGAATGGGGCAATGGGGGAGTCTTTCTCCACATGTCCAAGCATCTCTACGCCAGAAGAACACAGAACCTGGCCCTGTATGGTACCTGTGGTCTCCAGGCAGCCAGGCCCAGGCCCCAGGGGCCCCTGCAGACACCAGCTGGGACCTGTGGAGGGGCCACGGAGCCAGCACCTGGCAGGCACAAGGCAGGTGGGAGGTGTGGTCCTCTCCCCAGGAGGAAGCAAAAGGGTGCACAGGGCAATTTTATTCAGTTGGAAATCGGTCTGGACAGACTCGTTCTTCGGTCATATCCCTGGCCAGTGAGGTCATCATCACAGCCGCAGGCGTCCCTGAGCCGGCCATGTCACGTCACCGCGTACAGCTCCTCTCGGTGGCTCTTACAGATCTGATAGCGGCACGTGAGCTTCTGCGAGCAGGCCCAGGGCTCGGTGTGCTCCTCTCGCGGCGGCAGCAGGAAGGCCGCACTTCCCGCCAGCAGCATGTGCCAGATGCTGTGGGTGTAGTAATAGTTGTCACTGGTCATCATAGAGGTGTAGATGGCCACAGCCACAGCGGCCATGGAGATGCCGGGCAGGAGGAAAAAGCCCCAGCGCTGCCAGGAGGTCGGGTAGCACTGGCGCCGGTGCCCGCAGCGGTATACCTGGAGGAAACCGCCCCGTGAGCGACGGCACAGGAGGCTGTGGACACAGTTTCCAGGGGCCCACCGGGTCTGGGCAGTGGGGCTGTGTGTGGCTGCTTGGAGAGGACTCAAGGCCAGGACTCGGGCCCAGGCCCAGAAACATGGCCAGAACGAAGGGCCAGGCTCTCTTCCCCCGGAGAAAGAGTCTGTGGGGAGCCCCGATTCTCTCCAATCCCGCCCCCCCCCCCAGGGCCAGGGGGTTGGGCAGGACCTGTCCCAGCTCCTTACCCACATGGTGACCATAACCACAAAGGCAAAGAGACAAGGCCCCATCATATTCCAGGCACCCCTGCGGTCCAGCTGCAAGGACATGGCGAAGACCAGTGTGCCCAGGAGAAACAGGACCTGGGCAAGACGCAGGGATGACCGCAGGGTCACATGGACCCTCAGCCAGAGTCATTCCTGAGAGAACAAGGTCTAGCAGGACAGGTGGACCGGGCATGTGTGCCATCCCCCCGCCCCCCGCCCCGCTCAGGCTGCTGACCCACTCTGTCCTGCTCTGCTGGCTGGGAGGGAGGGGCCTCTCGTCCAGCTCGCGCATCGCCGGGACCCCGCGCTCCCACCGATCTGTCCACAGGTGGATTTCTCAGGCACAAACTTGGCCAGGCAAGGTACCGGGGGCACGTGTCTCTATCAGCCAGGGCCAGCTGACGCAGAAAAGTCCCCAAAATGTCCCGAGCACCAAGGACTGCAGGAGCAGAGCTGGGGCTTATTGGGGAGGTCTGGCCTAGGGGTGTCAGGAGCCACTCACATGTTTCAAGGCCGCCTTCAGCCGCGCCATGCAGAGGATGGTGACCCAGATGGACACCCCAGAGCCCAGAAAGTCGCAGTACTGCAATGTGTCATAGCTGAGGATGCACAGCACCGCCTCCCCGGGCTGGTCACAGGCATGGTAGAACTGCGGAGCAGGCCGGTGAGCGGCAGCCCATCCCCCCCCTCCCCTGCCCCCGCCCAAGTCCCCAGGGGAGTGAGGCCAGCCTACCGTGGAGAAGAACATGGTGTAGGCATAGACGGAGGCCTCCACCAGGAGGAGGCGGTGCACGGAGATGGCAATGGGAGCCAGGAACATGAGGTTGCTGAGGGTGAGAAGGAGGGTGGCCACCCTCTGCTGGGCCACCGTCTGGGCTGTGCTGTTGTCCGTGCAGCTCCACCCACGCCAGCCTGTGGGCCAATGTGACGCCAAGGGGGCTGAGGCCAGGAGAGGGGGCGTAACCCTCAGCTAGAGCTCTGCACAGAAGCCCCCTCCTCACCCAGGAGCAGGCTGGGACAGACTAGGGCAGGTGCGGGCAGGGGAGTCCAAGGTCAGGAGGCAGCACTATCTCTGGGGGTGCCACTCTGTGCCTGTGGGGGGATTGAGGAGACACGGTAGGAACGGGGAGGGGGCGTTTGCACTTGTTCTGCAGGGTCACCCTCCAGCCGCGGCAGAGCTGACGTGGGCTCCCAGAGGACGGCGCCGGGCTCAGAAGCCAAGGGGAAAACGTCTGCAGGCAGGGCGCCTGGCTGGCTCAGCCAGAGGAACATGCAACTCTTGATCTCAAGGTCATGAGTTTGAGCCCCACGTGTAGAGATTACTTAAATAAATAAACTTTAAAAAAAAAAAGTGGGGGCGCCCGGGTGGCTAAGTCGGTTAAGTGACCGACTCCTGATGTTGGCTAGAGTCACCATCTCACAGTTGGTCAGTTCAAGCCCCGCGTCGGGCTGGGTGCCGACAGTGTAGAGCCTGCTTGGGATTTTCTCTCTCTCCCTCTCTGTCTCTCCCCTCCCCCACTCAGGCTATCTCTCTCTCTCCCGAAATAAATCAATAAACTTAACAAAGAAAGTGTCTGGAAACACCCAGGCCTGGCGCTCACCTGCCTTGCAGCTGCAGCCTGCATACAAGTAGCTGTGTCTGCGAAGCAGAAGACACTGGCCATAGGGTCCACAGTCATTCAGGCAAGGCACCAAGTACAAGGCGGTCTCCACGAGGACCGAGGTCTGCTCACACTCCCTGTGAGGAAGGAGCCACAGGAGGGCTAGCTGCTGACAGCTGGTAGCCAGTCCCCTGTCACTGCTCCCAGCAGGCCCTCGGACGCACGACCCCAGACTCAAGGCCCCCAGGCTCCAAGCCTCAGAGGTCGGCAGCTGTGAGCTCTGCTGAGGCCGAGATGCCCTGTCCCCATTGCTATCCCCTGAGTCCCAGTCTCCCAGGGCTGTGTCTGGACTGGTACCCCTCCTTGTGTCCTGATGCCCAGGGCTGCAGCAAGGAGAGTGACCAGATGGAGGAGAGGGACCCTTCACAACCCCCAGAGGGCCACTGACCCCGTGGGGCTTGTAGAAAGCTTGGTCACTCCCAGACTTGGACCCGGGCAGCCCCAGGCATGGTCCTGATGCAATGATCCAGCTGCCTGCCCCAGCCGGTAGCCCCCGTGTGTACTTACTCAGGACTCTCGGGGCATACGAGCTGCAGGGAGAGGTACCAGTTGTCTGTCTCTGGATAGGGGATGACGAGGTCGGCCTGGCGTGATGAGGCGCTCAGAGACAGTGGGTAGCCCTGGAAGAAGGCTGTAGGGAAGTGGGAAGGCATGATCAGAGGTGGCCAGAGGGGCTGGCCTGGGTTGCTTGGCCAGATGCTGCCTGCCCGTACCTGTAGTGCAGTTGAGCGACGTGTTGAAGCTGAGGAAGGGTGAGGCCGCATTCACGCAGACCACGACCAAGGTGTTGTTGGTGACCGCGGTCTGGAAGGAGACACCGTGCACAGTCAGCCCCAGCCCCGGGGCAGCTGCCCGAAGTTCCCGCTCTGTCTGGTGCTGGGCACCATTGTCTGTGGCTCCTGCTGGCCCAGGGCCCCGCCGGGACCCTTCCTTACAGGCCTGCGGGCACCCAGGCTGATCCCACACGCAGCCCCATTCCCTTAGATACAGCCTATAGAACAACAGGCCTTCCTTTCCTGAAAAAGAACCCCTATTCTGCCCCAACACCCGTTGGGGTCATCTTGCTGCCTGAAAGGCTGACCTCGTCCCCGCGCCAAAGTCAGCGCAGGAAGACCTGAGCCGCGTCCCTCAGCCCGGCCAGGTGTGAGCCCGGAGCTGAGCCAGGCCATGGGGTGCTCCCAGACAAAGGTACCTGGTTGGCCTGCAGGGAGACGGTGAGGGAGCCCCCGCTGTCCATGCCAGTGTTGAGGTGCAGCCGCAGCACCGAGGGCACGGCTGACTGCACCAGCATGGAGACCCTGTCCACGGGCCGGAAGCGTACAGATACCACGTCCATGTCTTCTCGAAGGACCGGGTAGCTCATGAGGCAGAAGGGCCCGCTGCCCAGCCTGCTGCTCCTGCCCAGGCCACGGGAGCCGGGGCTCGGGGGCAGCAGGCCAGCGGAGGCGTTACAGCTCTGGTTTGTGCCGCTCGGCAAGAGGTGCTGGGAGTTCAGGGTCCATGGCCTGCAAGCTGTCAGGAGGACAAGGGGCTCAGGCGCAGGAAGGCCCGGGGGATGGTGGCAGGGGGCAGAGTCACCCGCACCCTGCCCTCTCCACGCGGCCCACCTGTGAGCGCAGCTACAGCCCTGAAGGCCACCGACACATGAGGCCCGGCCAGGCTCCTGGCTGTCACTTGCAGCCACCGGTCCCAGGGCGGCGAAGGCAACAGCAGGTGGCAGGCCCAACTGGGGCTGACGCACGTGAGGACCTTCTGGAAGTTCCTGGGCAGGGTGGCCGAGCCCACAGTAAGGCGAACAGGGCAGCCCAGACTCCCGTTGGTCGCACAGCCCTGCAGCTCCAGCCGCAGCTCCCGGGTATTCTCAGGGATGAAGATTCTGCGGCCAAGGGGATGCGTTCTCGCTCAGGCCCTGTGGCCCCCAGCGCCCTCCTGTGTCACTCTCACTCGGGATGTTGCCCAAAGGGGGCTGGGCATCCGGCCCCGAGACCCAGGCTCACATACTGAGGGTGGTGGGAGCACCCACTCTACCCAACCTGGAGGCTCGGCCTCCCCAAGGGCCCCACTCACTTGAGGTAGCTGGGGTGGGACAGGAGAGTCTGTGGAAGGGGGACATCAGGCTCCAGGATGAACACCTCGACTGCCCGCAGGACAAGCATGTCCGGCTGGAAGATGTAGGCACAGGTGGGCACAAAACCCTAGGGAGAGAGTGAAGTTCGGGGGAAAAGAAAAGGCAGACATGGGGCGGTCAGGGCCAGACCAGAGGGCCCAGGTGTGGAACAGGGGGCAGGCAGGACTGGACCAGAGCAGGGCAGCAGAACCCAGAGAGAAGGCTGCCCTGAGGAGGGCAATGACGGCCACTGGGCACTCATGCACTGAGGGTCCTGTCCCCCCACCGCCGGAAGGCAGCCCCCTTACCTTCACCTCAATCTTCTGGGATGAGGGCGGCAGGTGGGCGGCCACAAACCAGTCCCCGGGTGCTGGGTGGGAGATGTTGACGGACGCGTTGCTCTGCAGCATCTTGATGAGGAAGGAGGGCTGCACGGAGGTGTTGGCGGGGAAGCTGGTGTCCAGAGGGTTGATGACGGGAGGGGCGCCATAACGGAAGTACCTGGAGGCAGGGAGAGCAGGCCAGGCGTCGGGCGTGGAGCCTGGGGGAGCCTGGGAGAGCCTGGGTGGGCAGGCGGGCGGGTGGGCGGGCCGGCACCTACACAGTGATCTCCACGTCGGTGCACGCAGGGCCGCCGCCCCGGGACACTTGCAGCAGCCAGCGCAGCAGCACGGTGTCCGGGGGTACGCGGAAGTGGAAGAGCCTGGCGCTTCCGTACCAGCTGTAGAAAGACAGCTTCTGTGGGGACTGCGAGAACTGCTCCGACACCAGCCTGACGTCTGCGGGGACACGGCGCCGTCAGCCAGGCCAGGCCCCCACGTCCTCACGGAGGCCGCGACAGGCGCCCGGCGCGCTGACTCTGACCTCTCGCTGTCCCTGGCAGCCCCGGCGGCTGGCTCTCGCTCGGCAGGGGCCCGGGACTCACGAGGTGTCCCTCTGCCATCACACTCCCACTCAGCTTCCCCGCATCCAACGTCTCCACCCCCGCCATCCATCTCTCCGCGGCTCGGGCTCTGACCCTGAAGCCATTTCTCTGCCACCTCTGCCCAGACCACCCACATCCGCCCACCGGGCACCCCTTATCACTGCAGCAGCTTCCAGAACGAGTCCCCCAGCACGTCACCCCAAATGCCTCAGACCTTAGGAGCAGGACAGGCCTCATCCTGCCTGTCCCCCGACCCCCACCTTCTGCACACTGTCATGGCCTCACTCAGTCCCCCTCACACTGCAGCCATGGCAGGTCTGGGGCCAAGAGGTGGAGGCTGAGGGACGTGGGGAGTGTTCGGGGTGGGAGCCCAGCCCCAGCCTCACATCTGCCCTGGGCACCGGATACCGGGATGGTCCCCCACCTCCTCGGATCCTCCCTGCCCCGTTCTGTGGAGCCTGTGGGGCCTGCCGTGGTTGCACCTGACAGGTGAGGGGATTCAAGTCTGGAGGCTGGCCACCTGTTCAGGCCCATGATGACTTGAGCCTGAATCCCCACCAACCCAGAGAGGTGGCAAGCGGAGACCCTGGGGGGAGGGGAACCCTGGACCGGAAGCCTGGCCAGCCGTGAAGATGGGGGGGGGGGGGGGCAGCTGGTTCCCATGCTCTAGTGGGCGTGTGTCCATGCAGAGTGGCACGGACAAGGCAGGGGCCCCTGGCAGCAGACTGCCTGCGGCCCCAGCCTGGGGCGCCCCTGTGCCCACCCTCGGAACACCTCTCAGGTCTCCACCACGGTGGCTCCCTGGCTCCCCTGCCCTCCCCCCTCTACACATGTGCACTGACACTCAGTTGGTCCAACCTTTCGAGGACTGGCTCAGTGTCCGGGGGCTCGGCACAGAGGCCTGAGGCCCCAGCCTGGACTAGGCCCCTCCTGGGAGTGTCCACTCACTGAGTACAACCTGCACCAGGACCGGTGCCCGACACCATGAATGGTGCCCCCCAAACCCTCCCTCTTGGG
Organism: Neofelis nebulosa; assembly: GCF_028018385.1. Taxonomy (NCBI): domain Eukaryota; kingdom Metazoa; phylum Chordata; class Mammalia; order Carnivora; family Felidae; genus Neofelis; species Neofelis nebulosa. Next base: position 45,211,242 of record NC_080799.1, on the reverse strand, counting down.
GTTCCCACCCTGGGTGTTCTCTGTGCTCTTGGGGGCAGCCAAGCAGATGTGGGGTCCAGCCATGAGGCGCCCAGGTTGCATGCCGGGGAGTCCAGGCCCAGCAGCAGCTCAGACCTCATGCCTCCTGTCACCTTGAGTGTCCCTTCCTTTCTCTGGGTTCCAGCTTCCTCGTGAGTTGGCTGAGGTGGATGGCACCACCCCCCCTCAGGTGCCCTGCCCTCCACAGTTAATGGATATTAAAGTGCTTCTGGAAGAAATGCACTGTGGACACAGTAGGGTGTGGCTTCCTCTCCTCCAAGCTGACCTCTCTCTGCCCCACCAGGAGAGTGGCTGGCTGGCACCACCCCAGCAGAGCAGGCCGGGCCCCTCAAGGTAAGCTGGAGGAGCAGGTCAGGGGGCCAGGTGACCAACCCTTCTGCCAGCCTGCTGGCCTTCCCATGGAGTCACCTCAAGAAAAGATAGTAACCCACTTATGAAGTCAGTCTGAGTTCCAGAGGAGCTCCACACAGTGGGGTGTGAAGAGGTGGACTCCATGCAGGACGAGCTCCAGACTTTCCATGTGGCTGCTGGCCACATGGTCCCATCCAGCAGTCTGTGGCCTGAATACTAGGAGGCCAGGAGCTACTGAACTAACACAAACTTCCCCCTGAGGCGGCTGTGGCCCTTAGGATAACATGATGAGAGGGGCCGAGAAAAGTGTTAGGGAGCTGAGGCAGGACAGACCCCACCCCCACCTCAGGACCAGGGGGCCTGAGAGAAACAGGCAGCCAGCTGGGTCCCCAGTACCTTGACCTAAAAGTGCAAGGCCTTCTGGCCCCCACCAGCCCTGGGGTGCCAGCCTGAGCACACCTGGAATGCAGTTGGCAGCTCTGAAGTTTCAGCAGGTGCACGAGAGATGAGACCTGCTCAAGGTCACCCTGAGAAGCAGAACCCTTCCAGCCCCTCAGCACCCCAGCTCTACAGCCCGACCTCCCTTCCCAAGATACCCAGGCACTCATCTTGCTGAACACCAGGCGATTGGCACATTACCTCTGATATCAGGGAGCACAGGCTTCATGCACACCAGCCCTGCCCCACAGTCCCCTCCAAGGACACAGGGTTACAGGGAAAGGAAAGAAAGTCCCTGAGCCTGTCCTGGGAACCCAAGTGAGGGCACACTACCCCACACACTCTGAAGCTGGACAGGGACCCAGTGCACAGACCCTAGAAGCCAGGGCCACACAGCTGCCTGCCCCCTCAGCAGGCCTGGGAGGTGAGGGGCTGCCCCAAGTTTTCCATCTCCCTAAGCCCCTCACCAGTGAGCCCTCATCCAGCCCTGAACCCAGGATGGAGAAGAAGGTGCATGTGAGGGTGACAATATGCAATCTAATGGAGCAGTTGAATCGGGGGCCAGTCTCAGGGGAAAACACCTTTCATTTCAAGCTGTGCCAAGCTCAGAAACCGGAGGCACAGCCCTCAAGGAAATAGGAGCTTGGAGGGTTTCAGAGAAGGGGGGTAGAGGCAGGGAGCCAGGGAGTGGAGGGAGAGAGCTCCAGGCTGTGCTGGATAAGCCACCTGCTGCCCAGAGGGGCATCTGGGCCCCCCTAACCCAGCCAGCCCAGCCAGCGGCCCTCAGGAAGACCCAGGCCACAGTCAGGGGAGACCACTCGGCACTCCCAGGGTCTTATCTCAGGCGGGTCGGAGGGGCAGCGTCTCCAGGTCTATGGGGGCTCAGCCCAGGGTGCGGACTCTCAAGGGGCAGAACCACCTGGCCCACCAGGCCCTTCAGGTCCACTGGGGAGGCCAGCCTCCAAGAAGCAGTGCCAGGTGTTCAAAGTCACTGCACTTGTCGCCGTGGGAGGGGTGAAGACGCGGCCCCACTCCAGGATCTAAGCAACTTTCTCCCAACTCCGCCCTTCTCAGAGGCCACATGGGGGCCCTGGATCCCACCACACAGCCCTTCTTCCCAGCGGGCCTTGCGGCTAGACCCTGGGTTGAGTCCCCCTGCACCCCTCCACCTCCGCGTCCCTCCGCGCGGCAGTCGTGCCCTACCGAAAGGCGTTGGGAGGAAGCAGAAAGAGAGAGCGCACTACGAGGGGCCCGTCTGGCCGAACCCGGCCCTGGGGACAGTGCAGGGGGCGCTGGCGTCCTTGCCACCCCGACTGCCCACCAGGGGATGCTCACAAGGGCTTGTCCTTAGCTCCCAGCCCGGCGTGGGGACCTGGGCCCCGGGCCCGCGCCAGGTGAGCGCACAGGCGACCCCAGGTGAGTCACAATCCCGACCCCGCCCCCTTCCCGGCTGCCGCCGGCCGCCCCCCGCCTCCCCTCGCCCCACGGCGCCCTCAGGTCCGCGCCGGCTCACCGCTCTTCTTGCCGTCGCCCGCAGCCGCAGGCGGGGCCCCAGCGAGCAGCAGCAGCAGCAGCAGCAGCCCCGCCACCGCCACCGCCACCGCCGCGCCCCGGGTCCCGGTCCCAGCCCGGCCCATGGCTCCGCGCTCGGCCCGGCGCTAACCGGACCGCGTCCCCGGCCGCCCGCCCCCGCCGCCGCCCGGGCAGCCTCCGCCGCCACTGCGGCCCCCGCCGCCGCTTCTGCCCCGGGCTCCCATCGTCCCGGCCGGTCCCAGCCGCCGGCGCCCCGGGCACTTCCGCCTGCGAGGCCCCGCCCCGCGGGTGCCCTGCCCGAGCCGGACCCGAGGACCGGGGTCGCAGAAAGGATGCGGGCTGGGGGCCGAGGCGGGCGGAGGGCAACGTGGGGACGGAGGGGGCGCTGGGGGAGGTCGCCGACTTAGGGGAACGCCGACCCACGGCCGTGCGCGCAGATGCGGGAGGCAGGGCGAGATAGGGTGGAGGGTCACGCGGGGCGCGCGGGGGACGTGGGACCGAGGGCGCGGGGGAGTCGCGGGAGGGAGGGGGCGCGAGGGACGCGGGACCGAGGGGGCGCGCGGGGGCAGAGGACCGAGGGGACACGGGTGGGCGGGCAGAGGGCTGGAGCGGGACCGAGTGGGGCGCGCGGCGGACGTGGGACGGAGTGCGCGCGGGGGACGTGGGACCGAGGAGGCGCGGGGGACGTGGGACTGAGGGGACGCTGGGGACGTGCGTCAGACCGAGGGGGCACGGGGACGTGGGACGGAGAGGACGCGGGGGACGAGGGACCGAGGGGGCAGGGGGACGTGGGAAGGAGGGAAGGAGGGGGCGTGGGGGACATGGGACCGAGGGGACGCGAAGGACGTGGGACCGAGGAGGCGCGGGGGACGTGGGACTGAGGGGACACTGGGGACGTGGGACGGAGAGGACGCGGGGGACGAGGGACGGAGGACGCGCGGGGACGTGGGACCGAGGGGGCACGAGGACGTGGGAAGGAGGGGACGCGGGGAACGTGGGACCGAGGGGGCGCCGGAGACGTGGGAAGGAGGACGCGAGGGGGACGTGGGACGGTGGGCGCGCAGGGACATGGGACCTAAGGGGCACGGGGCGGGGGGGGGGGGCAGAGGGCAGGACCCAGGGACTCAGAAGGGAAAGTGGCAGGACGTGAATTGGAACGCGCGGCGGGCGGGGAGGGGGGGGGGCGCAAATGCTTCCTGCAGTCTCTAGGGGTCCAGGCTACGCGTGTCTGGGTTCCCTGAACCCTGAGGGGGGAGATGCGCGATGTGGGCCGCGGGGCCCGGCGCGCAGGAAGCAGGCGGAAACTCGCGCCCACCAAGAGGTGAGTCCTGCGCGCCTTTCTGCCTCCGTGGGCCTTGACTCTTCGCCTCCAGCCCCTCAGAGCTGGGCTCCCCAGGCCAGGCCTTCCTGCCCTTGAAGCGGCTACAAGGGTCGCCCTTCACACCAGGAAGCCGCTACAAGTGTGTGTGAAGAAAACTTTTATGGAAAGATGAAAAGGCTTCGTGTACATGTGGGAATTTCGGACTCTCAGGTGGCGATTCACATCAGTGAGTGGGATTCACCCCTCACCCTTCACATTGGCTTAGATTCCAAACAAGTTAGATTTAGGCATTAAAAAGAAAGATGGAGAGACTAGAAGAAACTTGGGGGAACTTTTTCAGAGTCCCGTGGAAGGGAAGGCATTTCTGAACATGACCTCCAACCCGAAGACCAGAAGCAGACTGAGAAATTCAACTACCTGAAACCAAAGCTTTCAAAGCTTTCGGCGGAGCAAAACTGCGTTAAGCAAGGTCAAAAAAACAATCCACGAATTGGAAAGGACAGGCTTGCAACTCCGATCGTAAAGGGCCAATCTTAATACGATTGACAATAAAGAGTTTAATAATGCAGAGCCCCTACAAATCACTAACAAAGTGCCACCCTCCAATAAATCCAAGGACCCTCCTGGAAAGGGTATGCAAATGAACAGGACTGGGCTCCAACCTCCCTCCTTAAAGAAATGCAAATTGAAAAGCACCTAGATGCCTGTCTTATTTATACCCAACAAACCTGCAGAGTTGAAAAAGTTTGATCACCCGGCAGGGTGAGATTGTGGCCCCACAGTCATCCCTGTATTCAGTGAGCGGCAGTGACAGCTTCCAGAAGCCTCTGGACTCAGCTACCAGAGTGACAAGAGCACACAGCTTTGCCTCGGTCACCTTTGTGCGCCTTCCCTGCAGAGGTGCTCACACAGTGTGAGGCCGCATATGGTTCAGTACACAGACGGGTATTGCTCATTAGGGAATGGCGTATTCAAACCACGAACACATCACTGTCCAAACCCTGATACGGTGTGGCTGTGAGAGGAAAACCAGGAAGCTCTGCGTACTGATTGGGGGTGGTCTACCTGACTCACCTTTAGCTGATAAAAGGGCAGAACAATGTGTCCAGAAAGCTACCGTGTTTGTAGGAAAATGGTTTTAATTTGCATGCACCAAAGGCATAGAATGCATCGGGCAGCAGGTTATGCTGAATGACTCTGAGGGAGGGAGCCTGATGGCCAAGGGTTGGAAGGAGGGGCTTTACCTGTTTGTATCTTTTGCATTTTGTACTGCTGGGGACAGGGGGTTGGGAGTTGTTGAGAGTTTAAAGAAGGGAGGGAGGAAGAAACTGACCGCAGAAAGCTGGAAAGTGGAGTGGAGAGTGGAGACCCAGGGAGGACAAAGGCCAAGGTGTGAAGCCATCAAAGAGACTCTTTGTTCCTTTGGGATCTAGGCTGAGCCCTCCTCACCCCTGGCCCTTCTCAATTTAAAGGGACAGAGGTCAATTCTGGGATTTTGCTGAGCCGTGATTTCAAGCACTGTGCTGACCCAGGGTCAGTCGTGCTGGGACAGCAGCTGTGGTCAGCACTGAGCACTGGAGGCTGTTCCTGCCCTGGGCTGGGCTATGCACTCCGGGGGCCTCCCCTGAGTGTGTCACTGCAGTATGAGGCTCCACAGGTAGGAGGGGACGTGACAGATACCCTGTCCCAGTGCTGTGTCTGGGGGCAAGTGAGTTTGTAGACAGACCTGGAGCCCTGGGCTGGAGTCAGGAGATCTGTGCTAAGTACCAAAGCATTAGCAGTGGGAAGAACCCTAGGACCCACCTCAGAGGGCTTCAGTTTAAAGACAGGAAGCTGAGGTCCCCACCGCAAAGGGTCCTGTCCCGAGAGGGGCTCTTGTATTCCGCCTCAAATCACACAGAAAAATTAATTCTAAGGGACTTAGAACACAGCCCTTAGAATAAAAGGGTGGGAAATAATTAAGCAACATGGACAGGAAATTGGGGAATCATGAAGGAAAAGTTACTCGTTTGACTACTTTTTATTTTTTATTTTATTTTTTTTTTAATTTAAAAAAAAAATTTTTTTTTCAACGCTTTTTATTTATTTTTGGGACAGAGAGAGACAGAACATGAACGGGGGAGGGGCAGAGAGAGAGGGAGACACAGAATCAGAAACAGGCTCCAGGCTCCGAGCCATCAGCCCAGAGCCTGACGCGGGGCTCGAACTCACGGGCCGCGAGATCGTGACCTGGCTGAAGTCGGACGCTTAACCGACTGCGCCACCCAGGCGCCCCATTTTTTTTTTTTTTTTAATTTTTTTAACGTTTATTTATTTTTGAGACAGAGAGAGAGCATGAACGGGGGAGGGGCAGAGAGAGAGGGAAACATAGAATCGGAAGCAGGCTCCAGGCTCGGAGCCGTCAGCCCAGAGCCCGACGCGGGGCTCGAACTCACGGACCGCGAGATCGTGACCTGAGCTGAAGTCGGACGCTTAACCGACTGAGCCACCCAGGCGCCCCTTGACTACTTTTTAAAAATGTTATGTGGGGTGCCTGGGTGGCTCAGTCAGTTAAGCGTCCGACTTCGGCCCAGGTCACGATCTCACAGTCCGTGAGTTCGAGCCCTGCGTCGGGCTCTGGGCTGACGGCTCAGAGCCTGGAGCCTGTTTCGGATTCTGTGTCTCCCTCTCTCTCTGACCCTCCCCCGTTCATGCTCTGTCTCTCCCTGTCTCAAAAATAAATAAACATTAAAAAAAATTTTTTTTTAATAAAAATTAAAAAAAATAATAAAATAAAAAAAAAATAAAAATGTTATGTAAAAGGGGCACCCGGGCAGCCCACTCTTGATTTCAGCTCAGATCATGATCTCACGGTTAGTTCATGGGTTGGAGCCCTGCATCTGGCTCTGCACTGACAGCTCAGAGCCTGCTTGGGATTCTCTCCTTCTCTCTCTCTGCCCTTCCCCCACTTGTTCTCTGTCTCTCAAAATAAGTAAACATTTAGAAAAATTTAAAAAAAATCACTGTTTATTTTTATAAAAATGTTATGTAAGTAGGAGCACCTAGGTGGCTCAGTCCGTAGAACACAGGACTCTTTTTCTTTTCTTTTCTTTTCTTTTCTTTTCTTTTCTTTTCTTTTCTTTTCTTTTCTTTTCTTTTTCTTTGTTTTTTTTTTTTGAGAGTGAGGGGAGGAGGGGCAGAGAGAGAGGGGAAACAGAGAGAATCCCAAGCAGACTAGACCTCAGGAACTATGAGATCATGACCTGTGACCAAATCAAGAGCTGGATGCTTAACCAACTGAGCCACCCAGGTGCCCCGAGCACTTGACTCTTGATCTCTGGGTTGTGAGTTCGAGTCCCACTTTGGGGGTAGAGGTTACTTTTTAAAACTGTTATGTAAGAATAAAAACTGTGAAAGTAAAAAGTAGGATAAGAGTCATCAAGTCAAAAGACAAATGGGAGATTATATGTGCCATCCATATGATAAAGGGTTATTATACCTAAGATAGGCAATTTACACATTGAAACCAAAAGAAAAACAGACTCATGCTTTATACAGTTGAAGGTGAGAGGAGTTGCCAGAGTCCAGCACAGGCCGTTCAGAAGCTCTGGCGGGCAGGGAACCGCTCGAGTAGTTTTCACATGAAAACAAGATACCTGTCAAAAGCAGACCGGCAGCTCTCTCTGGATGCCTTGCGTGGCGCCCAAGGGAGTGCACGCTGCCTCAACCTTTTGAAGGTTACTGTGGCAGCATTAAAATGTAACAAAAACACAGGAGCCTAAGGACAGACACCCAGGGAGTTGACTGCACAAGGCTGTGTACTGGCAGGAGCTTGAGAGCTGTGTGATTCTACTCACCCGTGGCAGATTATGACACAGAAGTGTATGAATTTCCGCACAAGTTTTGTTCTGGTCTATGGGACCTCTGCAGGAATATTGACGGAGTGGAAAAATCCAGTTGCTGGATAACACGGATACATCCCATTTCCGGACTGGAAAGCTCTCGGGTCCTCTCGCCAGCTCTGTGAGTGTGGATGGAGTGGACCGCTGTCCACTCACACAGAGGGGAAGGCAGAGGGGCAGTAGAGGGGAGTCTTTCTCTCACGCAGCCTGCGTCTGGCCACAACAAGCATTATGATCTTTGCTTTGGATAAAAATGCCAAAACTTAACAGAAGGAAAAAAACACCTATAATTCAATTTTATTCAAATAATGAGAGGAAGGGCTGCAGCACCTGGATTTTGAGGATGGGCCTCAAGACCCACCCAGTGGGGGGGAGGAGGTACAGCCAGCTGTCTCCCATCACCGCCCCCTGCCTGCCTTCCTCCCTCACTTCTCCTCCTTCCTTTTTCCCTCCCTCCCTCCCTTTTTCTCCTCCTTCCTTTTCCCCTCCCTTTCTCACTTCTCTTCCTCCCTTCCTCTCTTCCTCCCTTCGTGGTGGTTGCAGGCAGGTGGTACTCCTGACATCTGGCCTCAACTCCCATGGCTTCCCTTGCAGCTAGAGGCAGGTGCTCAGCCCTGCACACACGGTGGGGATGCTTGAGGTCCTCAGACACCCTGGCTGTTCTCTTCCATCCTGCCTGTCTTCCGGAACCTGCATGGCTCCCTCCTCCAAGTGCCTCCTGTGTAGGAGGGCCTGTGAAGACATCAGGTCAGAAGGCGCTCCCCACTCTGTGTGTCCCTGGCCTCCCTTCACGCCACCCCATGGCAGGTCACCTAGAGGCAGCAGCGGGGTCAACCCTCTGGTCTGGGGGTGCAGTCACGCTTCCTTCTTGTCTCTGTGCCCACCCCAGCTTGTCAGCATAAACTGGACCCGGGGGCCCAGACATCTGGGTTTCACAGGAATAGTTTACCCAAAAGTTTTGGGAACACCATAAGAATTTTGAATATCTTACCAGCAAGATGAAGTTGTTGTTGTTTTTTTCAGTTCAAATACCATCTGTTATTAGAAAAACCGTTTTCCAACCAAGAAAGTAGGAAGTACATACTCTTAAAATTGTGTATAAATAAATGTTAGTTTTTGTTTTTATTTTTATTGTTTTAAAGTTCTGCAGGTGATTCTTATTTATTCCCATTTTATCTGGGCAAATGAACACCTCCTGTCTAGGGCGTTGGACACCCCTGAACAGGAAGATGAAGGGCACAGGCCATGCCCTCGGGCTCTTGGCCTGGGAGGAAACCCAAGTGCACTGGGGCAGGTAACCAGAGGGAATTCTTGGTCCCCTTCTAAGGTGCAGAGGGGGACAGGGCAGGAGGAACCAAGAGTTGTGCCCTGGTTTGAGGGCTCCCCTTGGCACTCCTCCTCAGTTTCCCTGAGCTACAGATGGAGGCGAGGCTAGCAGGGGGCCCTCCTGGGAGAAGGAGCCCCCTTTTCCTGGTTCCTGCCTGCGGCCGGCCGCTGGAGCAGGGGCAAAGGCGGGGGAGGGGGCGTTGACATCTCCCAAGCTGGAATCCCAAGGGCCTCCTGGCTGGCTCAGTCAGTGGCATGTGCCACTCTTGGTCTTGGGGTTGTGAGTTCGAGCCCACGTTGGGTGTAGAGGCTACTTAAAAATAAAGCCTTTAAAAAACTAATAAAATTTTTAATTTTTTTTTTTTTTTTTTTTTTTTTTGGGGACAGAGAGAGACAGAGCATGAACGGGGGAGGGGCAGAGAGAGAGGGAGACACAGAATCGGAAACAGGCTCCAGGCTCCGAGCCATCAGCCCAGAGCCTGACGCGGGGCTCGAACTCACGGACCGCGAGATCGTGACCTGGCTGAAGTCGGACGCTTAACCGACTGCGCCACCCAGGCGCCCCAAAAAACTAATAAAATTTTTAAAAAGTGTTGGAGTCCTAAGAGGAGTGGAAAGAGAGAAGGAGGCAGAAAAAAAATGTGAAAAACTAATAGCCCCAAATTCTCAAATTTGGTAAAAGACGTTACTTTTCCAGATTCAGGCAGCTCAGTGACCACGAGAAGAATGAATACAAAGAAAACCACACCCAGGCACAACTATGGAAAGCAAAGTAGAGCGGAAAATATTGAAAGCAGCCAGAAGAATGGCATTCAAGGGAAGGCAGTTTGAATAATAGATAACTTCCCAGAAGTCAGAAACAATGCAGGACAAAACACAGGGGAAAACAGGGAAACAGGGAAAAACACTCTTGTCAACCCAAAGCTCTATATCTGGCAAAAATATCCTTTAAGAATAGATAAAACAGGGGTGCCTGGCTGGCTCAGTCGGTGGAGCGTGCAACTCTTGATCTCAGGGTTGTGATTTTAAGCCCCATGTTGGGTGCAGAGATCGCTAAAAACATAAATAAACTCTAAAAAAAAGAATAGCCCAAATAAAGACATTCTCAAATAAAAGAAAGTGAGTAGGGTGTTGCCAGAAAATTAGAATGATAAGAAATGCTAAAAAGATAGATGTTTTCTTAACGCATACAGTAACAATAATAAATATATTTAATTATATTGTTATTGTTATTGTTATTACCACTTTGAGGTATATCTTGAAATCTCGGATTGTGATATCTCCTGCCTTCTTCTTTCTTTCTTTTTTTTTTTTTTTTAAGTTTATTTCTTTATTTTGAGAGACAGAGAGAGTGTGTGAGCAGGGGAAGGGCAGAGAGAGAGGGAGAGAGACGGAATCTCAAGTAGGCTCCACAATGTCATCGCGGAGCTCAGCGCAGGGCTCCAACTCACAAACTGAAATCATGACCTGAGCTGAAATCAAGAGTCGGACGCTTAACCAACTGAGCCACCCAGGCACCCCTCCCCTCGCTTAAGATTACTTTGGCTCCTCAGGGTCTTTTTTGGTTCAAATGGTATGATGCTGACAAAAATAGATGCATACACCAATGAAATGGAATAGAAAGCCCAGAAATAAACCCATGCTTGTATGGTCAACTAATCTACAACAAAAGGAGGCAAAAATATACAACGGGGTAAAGATAACATTTTCAATAAATGGTGCTGGGAAAATTGGACAGCTGTATGCACAGGAATGAACCTGGACCACTTTCTTACCCCACACACAAACTCAAAATGGATTAAAGACCTAAATGTGAGATGTGAAACCAAAAAGCTCCTAGAAGAGAAGACAGGCAGTAATTTCTTTGACGTCAGCCGTAGCAACATTTTTCTAGATCTGTCTCTGCGAGTGAGGGAAATAAAAGCAAAAATAAACGATTGAGGCCACACCAAAATAAAAAGCTTTTGCACAGCAGACTAAAACATCAACATGACAAGACAATCTACTGAATGAGAGAAGATATTTGCAAATGACATATCTGATAAGAGGTTAATATCCAAAATATATAAAGAATTTAGGGGCACCGGGGGGGCTCAGTCGGTTAAGCATCCAACTCTTGACTTCGGCTCAGGTCATGATCTCATGGTCTGGTGATCGAGCCCCACATCAGGCTCTGCGCTGACAGTGCAGAGGCTGCTTGGGATTCTCTGTCCCTCTCTCTCTGCCCCTCTGCCTCACCCGTGCTCTCTCACTCTCTCGCAAATAAACTTGAAGAAAAAAAGAATTTATACAACTCAATACCAAAAAACTTATAATAATAATCGGATTTAAAAATGGGCAGAGGACCTGAATAGACAGTTTTCCAAGAAAGACATACAGCTGGGCAACAGATACATGAAAATGTGCCCAACATCATTCATCATCAGGGAAATACTAATTAAAACAACAGTGAGATATCTTCTCACACCTATCAGAATGGCCAGAATCAAAAAGACAAGAAATAATAAGTGTTGATGAGGATGTGGAGACAAGGGAACCCTCGTGCACTGTTGGCTGGAATGCAAACTGACGCAGTCAGTGTGGAAAACAGTATGGAGGGGCGCCTGGGTAGCTCAGATGGTTAGGTGTCCAACTGTTGGTTTTGGCTCAGGTCACAATCTCATGGTTCATGGGATCAAGCCCCGTGTTGGGCTCTGTGCTGATGCTGGAGCCTGCCTGCGATTCTCTCTCTCTCTCTCTCTCTCTCTCTCTCTCTCTCTCTCTCTCTCTGCCCCTCCCATGCATGCTCTCTCTGTCTCTCTCAAAATGAATAAACAAACTTAAAAAAAAACAGTATGGAGTTTCCCCCCCTAAAATTAATGTGATCCCATACATCCACCGCTGGGTATTTACCCAAAGAAAATGAATATACTCACTTAAAAAGATAAATGCACCCCTAAGTTTATTGCAGCATTATATACAACAGCCAAGATGCATGTCTGGCAGGCTCAGTTGGTAGAGCATGCAACCCATGGTCTCAGGGTTGTGAGTTCAAGCCCCATGTTGGGTGTGGAGACTACTAAAAAGAAACTAAGAGCACCTCAGTGGCTCAGCCGGTTGGGTGTCTGACTTTTGCTCAGGTCATGGTCTCACGGTTCCTGAGTTTGAGCCCCACATGGGGCTCTCTGCTGTCAGCGCAGAGCCCCGCATCAGATCTTCTGACCCCTTCTCTTTCTGTCCCCCGTTCGTTCTCTCTCTCAAATCAAATTAAAAAAACAAAACAAAACAAAACAAGAATAGCCAAGATATGGAAGCAGCCCAAGTGTCCACCGATAGATGAATAGATGGGGTGCCCCCTGGTTGAGTTGGTGGAACGTGTGACCCTGGATCTCAGAATCATGAGTCTGAGCCCCACGTTGGGTATAGAGTTACCCTTTTATTTATTTATTTATTTATTTATTTATTTATTTATTTATTTTTTAATGTTTATTTTTGAGAGAGAGAGAGACAGAGCGTGAGTGGGGAGGGGCAGAGAGAGAGGGAGACACAGAATCCGAAGCAGGCTCCAGGCTCCGAGCTGTCAGCACAGAGCCCCACGCGGGGCTCCAACCCACAAACTGTGAGACCGTGACCTGAGCCAAGTTGGACGCTCAACCCACTGAGCCCCCCGGGCACCCTGATAGCTCATACTTTTTATTGCTGAATAATATCGCTGGTAGGGATGCATCACAGAATGTGTATCCATTCACCCCACCAAAGGACACCTTGGTTGCTTCCAAGTTTGGCAATTGTGAATAAAGCTGCTATAAATATCTATGTGCAGATTTTTGTGTATGTAAATTTTCAACTCATTTGAATAAACACCAGGGAGCATGATTGCTGGATCATGTGTTTAGTTTCCTAAGAAACTGCCAAACTGTCTTCCAGAGCGGCCGCACCACCACCCTTCATTTCCACCAGCAGCCAGGGAGAATTCCTGCTGTTCCACATTTTTTATCAACAATTGGTGTTGTCAGTGTTTGGATTTTGTCTCTTGTGATATCTTCATGGTGTCACTCTTTTCCTTTATAATGAGTGCTTTTTGTGCCTAAAGAAACTCTTCCCCACAGAAGACTGAATATATTTTCCCATCTTCTAAAAGGTTTATATAGATTTTCCTTTCATATTTCGGTCTTTCATATGCCTGAAACTTATTTTTATGTACATCTAGATCGGGTAAGGAGTATTGCCACCTTAACAAGGTTAAGTCTTCCAAACCACGAACATGGGGTTTTCCTCATTTATTTAAATCTTCTTTAATTTCTGTCAACAATGGTTTGTAGCTTTCAGGGTGTAAGAAATCAAAAGGGAAATCTGAGAAATACTTTGAGATGAATGCAAATGAAGGCACACATATAAAAAGTTATACAATAGAGGGGCGCTGTGTGGCTCAGTCGGTTAAGTGTCGGACTTCGGCTCAGGTCATGATCTCATTGTTGGTTTGAGCCCCGCGTCGGGCTCTGTGCTGACAGCTCAGAGCCTGGAGTCTGCTTCGGATTCTGTGTCTCCCTCCCTCTCGGCCCCTCCCCTGCTCGCACTCTGTCTTTGTCTCTCTCCCAAAAAAAAATATTAAAAAAATTTTTTTAAATAAATAAAAAGTTATGCAACAGAGCAGAAGCAGTGTTTAGAGGGAGATTTATATCTGTAAATGTCTACACTAAGAGTGAAAAACTGTCTTGTAAAAATTAATGACTCATTAAAGTGGAGTCAGGAGGTCGGAAGTGGGACCTGTCACTCAACCTCCATTACAGGCGGGATTGCCAATTACAGACTCCAACACAACTGTCGATTACATTTCAATAGAAGAATAATCTCCAAGAAAGAATCATCAAGTAAAAGCCCCAATAGGGAGGGACACCTGGGTGGTTCAGTCGGTTGAGCCTCCGACTTCGGCTCAGGTCGTGATCTCGCGGTTTGCGAGTTCGAGCCCAGCGTCGGGCTCTGTGCTGACGCTGCATGTCTCCCTCTCTCTGCTCCTCCCCTACTCACGCTCTGTCTCTTTCTCAAAAATGAATAAACATAAAGCCCCACTAGGGCAAGATGTGCATTGAATAAGAATACGAAGATAATATAAGAATAAATCACCCCTCGGGGCGCCTGGCTAGCTCAGGTGGTTAAGCCTCCGACTTCCCCTCAGGTCATGATCTCAAGGTTTGGGGGTTCGAGCCCCGCGTGGGGCTCTGTGCTGACAGCTCGGAGCCTGGAGCTGCTTCGGATTCTGTGCCCCCTCTCTCTGCCCCTCCCCTGCTCATGCTCTGTCTCTCTCTCTCTCTCTCTCAAAAATAAATAAACGTTACAAATAAATTAAAAAAAAAAAAGGAATAAATCACCCCTGCAACTCAGTCAAAAATAAACTCTCAGCACCCCGGAATCTTTTTTTCTCCAATGGACTATTGTTGAAAACAACCCCTCCTAAATTCCGCCTCCATCTCTGTAAAATAAAGTTCTCCTTTTCCATTAACAGCATATATAGTTTTTCAGAAGTTCATTAAATAAGATCTAGTAAGATCTACTATTTCAAACTGGAGCAGGCCACCATCACCACCCCTACACTATTGTAACAAAATACCTGTTTCTTTCTCAACTCCGCCCTCCCCTTCCCTCCCTCCCCTCCGCCCCTCCTTCTCCGGCCCCGCCCTCCGCCCCGCCCCCCACCCTCCACTACTCCCCGCCCTTCTCCTCATCCTCCCCTCCGCTCCGCCCTCCCCTTCCCCACTTCCCCTCCGCCCCTCCCTCTCTCTTCCGCCCCGCCCTCCCCTGCCTTTTCTCCCTTCCGCCCCGCCCTTCTCACCTCCGCTCCGCCCCGCCCTCCACTACTCCCCGCCCTTCTCCCCCTCTTCCCCTCTGCCCCTGCCTCTCTCTTCTGCCCCGCCCTTCCTTTCCCTCCGCTCCGCCCTTTCTCCCTGCGGGCTCCGTTGCCCGCCTTCTTTCCGCGCTCCGCCAGCGGCCCGCGGGCCGAGGGTAATGGGCGGCCTCTTGGGGCGCGCGGCGCTGCCGGGGTTGCTGAGCGGCCCGCGGGCCGCAGGCCCAAGCCTGCTCGCACGCCCCAGCTCGGGTGAGTGGTCCCGCCCGTCGGCGATCGGCGGAGGGGGGAGACGGGCGGGGGTGTAGCCCGGCCTTTGTTGGCGCGCGTGTGGCCGCTGGCCGCCTGGCTGTCTAGATGGCCTCAGGTTCCCGCCGGGCGGGCCGGGGGCGCCCTGCACGTCTTTCTTCACCGCTCGCTGCTCCCCCCCGCCATCCGCCCACCGTCCCGGCTTGCTTGGGGGCCGGGGCGGGGGGTGCCCTCAAGGCTCCAAAGCAGGAGGAAACCAGAGGCCTGGTGGCCACAATAGGCAGTGATGAGGGTTGCAGCGGACCTGGGACGGCTGTGGGGGACATTCTGAGCAGATGAACAGTCCCACACGGAGCCGCTGCCCTGGGAGCGTTTTTCTGCAGGCCCTAACTCCGTCCGGCTCATCCCCGCATGGGGTCCTGGGGGGCCCGTATCTGCAGCGGGTTCTCCCCGTAATTGCGACCCACAGGGTGCTCCCGAGAGCCAGATGTCTTCATGTTCCAAACTCTGGAAAGAGTGAACTGCCCTGTTCTCAGGGACAAGTCAGCTGGCAGCCGGCCAGGCTGCACAGACGGCCCCTAGGCACCGGGTCTGGGGAGAACAGACAAGCCAGGGGGGCTTCTTCCAGGGGGCTTCATTCAGTCCTGAAGAGAAGTGGGGGGCGCCTACTGCCTGCTTTCCAGTCTCTGCACACCTTGTGGTTGATTTTCCCCCCGGAGGTGGGAAGTGTCCCCGGAGGGACACTGGCCTGTCCCCATCCTATCCTTTCTCTTCCAGTTCTGTTCTCCGTCTTTGTGAGACATCCAGGGTTTAGGCTTCTCTCAAAGGCACATTTGACTCTGGACCTAGTGCTGAGGGTCAACGTAACAATGTGGCAGGGGGCTGATGGGTGATGGGTGATGACACCTCCTGTCTCCCTGGCAGTGTCCTCTAGAGAAGACTGGGGCCCGGCCCAGTCCTGTATTTGGGCCTGGAAGCATCCTGTCTTGAAACCCACCAGCAGCACAGAGTTCCTGTTTGGCCAGTGAGGGTGTGCGAGGAGGAACCCTCTCCCGTCTCCCCACCTACAGACACCCTCCACCTTCCACCTTCCTCCTAAGCCCCCAGCTCCCTTTTGTCCCAGTGTGTGCAGGGAAGGTGCACCTCACTAGTCCCTGGTTCCCTGCCGTTCCTGCACCTTGGACCTAGAAGAGATGGGCTTTGGGTCCTTCCTTGTGTGGCAGGCTGGGAGTTGAGACAGTGTTGGCCATCATTCCCAAGGGTGGGAGTCAAAAGCAGGGCCAAGAGTTGTGTCTGCTTTCCAGCGTGGCATCTCTGGGCCTCTGGGTGGCCAGTGAGCAGAGCTGTGCCTCCCCAACTCTTGAAGATGCCTTCTCAGGCACGCTGTGTCCATCACCGGTGCTCCTGCCACTGCATGGGAGGAGCCACGGCCCCTCTGACAGGCTGGAAGCACGGGGGACCCACTGTCCTGCTTGTCCCCGAAAGGCAGCGCCATGCCGGGCATTAGTGGGCTGTGGACCCGGCACTTCTCCCCTCCAGAGCTGCTCTGGAGAGGCAGACACTCTGAGGCCCAGCTGACACCTGGCCCCGGGCAGGGGGATCCGGGTTCAGGGAGATGTGAAAGGGTCAGGCACCTGATTCCCCATCTTCTCAAGGAGGGTCTTCCTGGACCCGGGAGCGGACCCTGGTTGCCGTGAAGCCAGATGGGGTGCAGCGGCGACTCGTTGGGGATGTGATCCAGCGCTTTGAGAGGAGGGGCTTCAAGCTGGTGGGGATGAAGATGCTGCAGGTACCCGGGCTCTCGGTCCAGGGGTGCCCTTGAGGGGCCTGGGAGTGGGGGACTTCCCCTGGACCCCAGCCCTTCACACCTCAGCCCTGCGTCAGGAGCGTCCTGGTATTGGCAGAAGGGGAACGGTGGGGAGGTGTCCGCTGGTGGGCCAGCCCATTTTGCTGCTATTTGCAAGGTGCCCTGAGGCCAAGGTACCGTGGTCACTGCCCTAGCGTCCAGCGGGGTTCCCAGTCCGGGGGCTCCTCTCACCCCTTACCCCAATGCCACCCAGGCGCCAGAGACAGTCCTTGCCGAGCACTACCATGACCTGCGGAGGAAGCCCTTCTACCCAGCCCTCATCAGCTACATGACCTCCGGCCCCGTGGTGGCCATGGTACGGCAGGCAGGGGTGGCGGAAGGGGTGGAGGTCCCTGGACTGAGCCCAGACCTGCTGAGTCCTTGGCAGTCGCCACGTCTCCCAACCTCCCTTATCTCTGTGCTGCAGGTCTGGGAAGGCCCCAACGTGGTCTGCTCCTCGAGGGCCATGATAGGACACACCAACTCAGCTGAGGCTGACCCCGGCACCATCAGGGGGGACTTCAGCGTCCACATCAGCAGGTCTGGGGACCCTGACACACTCAGCCACTGGAGCTGATGCGCCAGCTCATCAGGGTTGAGGAGGGCCTCAGTGTGGGGTGGCAGTCTGCTTCCAAGGCAGATCCATGGGACCTGGGCCAAAGTAAAGCCAGAAGAGATTGTTGATGCTGGGATGTCGCACACACCTCACGTTTGCAAGAACAGGTTTTTCCAAGCCCTTTGCACACAGGAGATGATAATGCATTCTCTGTGTGCTGTGTGTGAACTCTGCCATCATTTTCTGTTTCCTGACTCTGTGTTGCCAGACACCCCACAGGGTTGGCACTGGATGATTGGTGGGAACGTGAGGCTCCCAGAATGGTCAGGGCAGGTCGTGAGGTTGTGGGTTAAGAGGCCAAGGCCAGGCTGGAGCCAGTCTTCATTCCTGTTCTTGCTTTCCCCTCTGCACAATACCGGGCTTGTTCCTCTTAACAGTACGGAATCGGCAGATAGTTCCCAGGACCCCCAAGGTGCACACTGAACTCTCTGCCTTACCTTTGTCACCTATCACTTGGCACAGGAACATCGTCCACGCCAGCGACTCCGTGGAGGGGGCCCAGAGGGAGATCCAGCTGTGGTTTCAGAGCAGTGAGCTCGTGGACTGGGCAGAAGAAGGCCACCAGAGCAGTACCTACCCAGCCTGAGCACCCGGGCTGCCCTCAGCCACCCGGGATCAACTACCTCTGTCGACAAGAACTTGAGCCCACACCGCGGTCTGCCCTTCTGTCCCAGACCACCTCCCTGTCTACCTTCTGCCCCACCCCAGCCCAGAGGGGTTGAATAACCAACTTTATGTGCCTTTTAATATCCTAGCCAGTAACAACTTGGACCAAGTTCTTTCTGTACCAAAGTGCCAGACTGACAGTCTTTGGGGGATCTCCAAGAGTGGGTACTGTGACCTCCCTTCCCCCAAAGCCGGGGGCTGGGGGAGGGGCATTAAAATTCACTGTGTTGTGTATGCGGTGGATTGCTTGTTAGTTTGTGCCATCTCTGAGGTAGGGATGAGGACGAGGACTTTATGCAAAGTTATGAGTTTGAGCGTTGAAATAAAGCGTACCTTCTCACATATCAGTAGGAGATCAATTAACTTTATTGAATGTATCAGACAGGCAGGGGTCCAAAGACCCACAGCCTGAAATGGGGAGGAATCTGAGGTGAGCCCTGGAGCCGGTGCTGCCCATTCGTCTGATCATGCTGAATGAGGAACGGACTGCCTTGGGCAGGACTGGAGGGTGGCGAGAAGGGGTGTGGAGGGGACCCACTGAGACCACCCCCAGGGCAGAAGGCCTGGTAACCACGGCCCCGTCCCCTCTAGGTGGCTTCACGTGGAGACTGGAATTGCCTCATGTCTCCTTGTTTTCAGGTTAGCACCATATACCTTACACTTCACCCCTGGTCCTCATGTGTGTCCCGGGTCACTTGTCACAGGTACTGGACATTGCATATCATTACATCTGCTGAGGCCGCCTTGGTCCTCACTCTACTTTTTGACATCTTTGAAGAGAAGTGCCCGGTTGGCGGGGGCCTTTAAACGCTAAGTGCCCCCCAAAACCAGATGTTTTAAATGCACAGCGGGGCATGCGAGCGCCGCCTTAACTCGGGCACCAAACGTCCGCAGTGTCTGGTTGGCTCCGACCACGGCACTGACTCCCAATATTGTCAAAAGGACTCAAGGACGGAGACCGTTCAGAACCGTGCCCATTTAGTCTCCACGGCGGGAACCCGCCGGCCGCGCGGTGTTACCTCCCGTCCCAGCAGGTCGCGCGGCCGCTGTGGGCGGAGCGTCACGGGAGCGGAGAGGGCCGCTGTGGGCGGGGTGTCTTGGGAGGAGGGTGGTGGATGCTGTAGGCGGAGCGTCCTGGAAAGAGCTTGGATGAAGCTGTGGGCGGGGCTAGCGGGGCGGTCGGCCCAGTGGGCGGAGCGTCACGGGAGGGGCGAGGGCCGCTGTGGGCGGGACGTCCTGGAAAGAGCTTGAATGAAGCTGTGGGCGGGGCTAGCGGGGCGGTCGGCCCAGTGGGTTGAGCGTCACGGGAGAGGCGAGGGCCGCTGTGGGCAGGGCATCCTGGGAGGAGAGTGGAGG
Source organism: Neofelis nebulosa (assembly GCF_028018385.1). Taxonomy (NCBI): domain Eukaryota; kingdom Metazoa; phylum Chordata; class Mammalia; order Carnivora; family Felidae; genus Neofelis; species Neofelis nebulosa. The sequence goes on along the minus strand of NC_080799.1, from coordinate 45,191,799 downwards.
CCGCTGTGGGCGGAGCGTCACGGAGAGGCGAGGGCCGACTGGGGCGGGGGCATGTGGGAGGAGCAAGAAGGAGGCTGTGGGCCGGCCTAGCGGGGCCTCCGGATCTGGGTCAGGGCGAGTGCTGAGCGCCTACGCGGTGGGTCTCCGCTGCTGTCGCATCCTGGGTAGGTCCCTGTTGTGCTCGCCGCCCTTAACCCGCACCGAGAGCCATGGCCCAGCCGCCGCCCGACGTCAGTGAGGACGAGTGTCTTCCCGAGTACCGCCATCTCTTCTGCCCGGACCTTCTACGGTGAGGGCCGAGTAGGGGGCTCCCTAGGGGCGTGCAACCTCTGCAGGGGTGGCTCGGGGACCTGCGGTTTTATTAGGGCGTGGGGGGACCCCGTGCCTGGCGGCCGGACAGTCTCAATGTCCAGGTGGCGCTGGGGACGCAAGTGCTCTGGTATTTTGACATTCGCCTTGTTGGGAGCACGTTCTGTTTGTCTTGGTCAGTGGCGGTGGGTCAGTTTCCCAGTCCCAGTGGTGGTCCTGGGAAAGTGGAGTGAGGGGCAGGTGGAGGAAGGCTTGTGTGTCTTGAAAATATTTCTCACTGATAAGTTTCTTGTTGTTGTTTTTTGTTTTTTAAAGTAGGCTCCATGCCTTGCCCAACGTGGGGCTTGAACTCCTGACACAGATCAAGATTCGCATGCTTTACTGACTGAGCCAGTTAGGAGCCCCTTAACTGATAACTTTCTGAATAGAGGTTTTTAGGTTGAAATAATTTTTTTCCCCGAAAACCCAGAAAGCATAGGAATGCAGCCTTTAAAAAGTAGCATTTCATTTTCTTACAAAAGTCATCCCTGTTACTAACAATTCAAATCTGATAGAAGTGCCCAGTGCAGGGAGCCAAAATCTTCCCAGAACCACTGGCTTCCTCCCACCCACTAAGTCAACAAGCATCTATCTCTTTAAAGTTCTTCCTGTTAAAAAAGATAAGTAAATAAAGTGCTTCCTGTTTTCTTAGGGACAAAGTGGCCTTCATCACAGGTGGTGGCTCTGGGATTGGGTTCCGAATTGCTGAGATTTTCATGCGGTGAGCACTGCTCTGTGTACTCTGTGCACTCCCAGCCCCCTGAAACTTGTTCCACTTTGCCTGGACCCCGCTGGATCCTGAGATCCCTGGGCAAGATGCTGGGGGGAGGTGGGAACCCCTCTAGGCCACAGGGCATCAGAAAGCATCTGAAAGGGGTCATGTGCTTTCCTGAAGGAGGCAGGACTCTAGGGTCTTGTCCTAGAGATTAGTTGAGACGATGACTCTGGCCCCAGCACCCTCATTTATACAAAGAGGGAGGGTTCATTGGGGCGCCTGGGTGGCGCAGTCGGTTAAGCGTCCGACTCAGCCCGGTCACGATCTCGCGGTCCGTGAATTCGAGCCCCGCGTCAGGCTCTGGGCTGATGGCTCGGAGCCTGGAGCCTGTTTCCGATTCTGTGTCTCCCTCTCTCTCTGCCCCTCCCCCGTTCATGCTCTGTCTGTCTCTGTCCCAAAAATAAATTAAAAAACAAAACAAACAAACAAAAAAAAACGTCGAAAAAAAAAACAAAGAGGGAGGGTTCAGCAGGTTGAGGTAACTGCTGCCAAGCTCCCTGGGGCCTCGTGGAGCCAGAGTCAGGATGAGCTGAGTTGACGCCAGTTGTGTGGAGAGCACAGTGTCTCTTGGGACGGGAGATCTTGACCTCAGGCCCAGGTCAACCACTTGTGCCCCCACCCCCACCCCCACCCCAGGAAAGGACCAGGGTTAGGCTGGGGTTGAGGAAAAGGAAGCCTGCTGATATCCTAGAGACCCTCCCCGGTTTTCCCCAGGCCCCCACTTTTCATACCAGAGAGGTGAGTCTCACTGGGTGAGATTTGGGGATTCATCCATTCCAGGTGAATTTATTTTCCGAGCTGGTGACTTTGTGCATGTTGCTGCTCTGAGCAGAGTGTAGCCAGCTGTGCTGAGGGGCCTTTTGAGGATTAGATGGGACCTACTCAGCGGGTAGTAGCTGCTGTTGCTACTGTGAGGCTGAGTTTGTCAGGAGGCGAGGCAACGCAGGGACCCTGGCCTCAGAAGGGGCTCTCTCTGTCCTTCACTCCAACTTCACAGGGAGAGGCCAGGGCACATGGGGCCAAGCCAGGGGGACCCAGCAGGGCCCATACAGATGCCTGGGCTGTGCATCTGAGGCTCACAGCTGCCTCAGTGCTGTGTGCATGGTGTTTGGGGCACGGCCCACATGTCTGTGTGGCTGGGATACCCTATTGCCAGAGGGACCCAGACAGGAGACCCCAGGGTGGACACCATTGGTGCGGCTGGCTCTGCTCAGACCCCTATGTTTTCTGCCAGCTGTGCCTTCAGCCCGGGGCTGATGCTTCAGCCCAAGAGAGCCTTGGGGGAAGGGAGCTCTGCCTAGGGCACCGGGCAGGAGCCCACCTGGGCGTGTCCCTTGTGCCTTGATGCTCTCACGCTTTACAGGCACGGCTGCCACACTGTCATCGCCAGCAGAAGCCTTCCAAGAGTGTCAATGGTAAGTGGGTTTCTCCTGTGCCCACCCCATCTGTGGCTAGCTGTGGGGGCCCAGAGCCTGTGCCTGGAGGGTCCTGAGGCCCAGAGGATGGTGACACTAAAACCTGTTCCTCCCCCAGATATGGAACCTCAGTGGAAGTGGCCTCCTCCCACAGGGACACCCCTGGCTTTTTACAAAACCTAATTTTTGTGAGGAGGCCCTCATGTTGGGTGGTATTGTTGCCCCAAGAGAGATCTCAGCTCATATGGATTTTGAGGGTGGTTCACAGGTCCCGTCCACCTGGGAGGAGAGTCTCACCCCTGCCACAGCTGGTCTCGGGGACGAGAAGTCAGCGGGGGCCATTGTCGACCCATGACCAGTGACCAGTGGCCTGGAGGGTAATGTGGAAGGAGGATCCTGGCTCCAGGCCAAGGCCACTGGGCCGCTGTCCACCTCTCTTCCCATCTGGCTTCTAGGCTGCCAGAAAGCTGGCTGCTGCCACTGGCCAGCGATGCCTGCCTTTGTCTCTGGACGTTCGCGCTCCCCCGGCCATCACAGCTGCTGTGGACCAGGCACTGAAGGAGTTTGGGAAAATTGACATTCTCATTAACTGTGAGTGGCTGCTGGGTGAGGCCCGGGGGCTTCTGATGGGTCACAGTACCAGACCTCCCTATTGCGGGGGCCTCAGGACTCCTGTCCTGGGCCCCTGGCTCCTTCTGGGTCAGTGCAATCACGGAGAAGGTTGGACATCCTATGAACTTGGCTGGATCACAGAACTGGGGCACTCTCGTGTCTCAAAATTCTCCCTTTAAAAAAAAGATAGGCTTAATTTTTTTTAGTAGGGTTCAAGATGTACAGAACAATCAAGCAGCTGGTACACAGAATTGCACCCCCCCACACACACACACAGGGGCCTCTTGTTAACATCCTGCAGTTGTTACAGTCGGTGAACCAGAATGATAGGTATCATTAGCCAGTGTGTAGTTCACGTCAAGCTTCACTTTTTGCTGAAATTCCCTCTTAAAAACATGGGGTATATAAATCTCCTGCAGCTAACGAAGTACCACGAGCTGAGTGGCTTAAAACAATGGAAATATATTCTCTCACACGTCTGGAGGTCACAGATCCAAAACCAAGGTGTCGGCAGGGCCGGCCCCTCGGACGGGCCCCGGGGAGAGTCAGTCCCAGGCCTCTCTCTCAGCTTCTGAACACGCTGGCGACCCTCGGTGCTCGTTGGCTTGGGGCCGCGTCGCTCCAGTCTCTGCCTGCCTCTTTGCATGGCCTCCCTCGTGTTTCTCTGTGTCTTTTCTCCTTTCCTCAGGGGGACACCGGTCCTTGGATGTAGGCCCCCCCTAAGATGATGTCCTCTTAACTTGATTGCCTCCAAAAGAGCTTATTTCCAGATAAATTCTCACTCACAGGTGCCAGGGATTAGCACTTCATGTGTCTGTTTGAGGAGCACAATCCAACTCAGGAGATGCATCCTGCCCTGTCATGCAAGAATTTACCCAACTGCTTGGGCCCCTCCCCCATCTAGCCTGGACCATCCTGAGGGTCCGTGTGTCCTAACTGCCTGGAGCTCCAGCACCAGCCACTGTCTCCTTGCACCCCGCAGGTGCGGCCGGAAACTTCCTGTGCCCTGCCAGCACATTGTCGTTCAACGCCTTCAAGACCGTGATGGACATTGACACCTTGGGCACCTTCAACACGTCTCGTGTGCTTTATGAGAAGTTCTTCCGGGTGAGCGTCCTTTCCACGTGGGAAAGTCATCTTCTGGCCACCTACTCACTGTGCTCCCCCATGTGTTCCAGGACCATGGAGGGGTGATCGTGAACATCACTGCGACCCTGGGCAGCCGGGGGCAGGTGCTTCAAGTGCACGCAGGCTCTGCCAAGGCGGCTGTGGGTACGGGCACACCCTCTGGTCTGCCTGCCTGGGCTCCCGATGGGTCCCTCTCCGGCCTGTCCCTGGAGGCCCACAGTGTCCTGGTAAAGCTAAGCACAGTGGTGGGCAGTGGAGAGGGCCGGCCCTGGCCCTGAGCCCCGACTCATACCCAAGCCGCCCCAGAAAGCAGAGCAGCCCTGCACCCCTCCTCATGCCTACCTTCCTTCTGTGCAGAGGCAATGACACGGCACTTGGCTGTGGAGTGGGGTCCCCAGAACATCCGTGTCAACAGCCTCGCCCCCGGCCTCATCAGCGGCACAGAGGGGTTCTGGCGCCTGGGTAAGCCCCTTCCGGAGCTTCGTGCCCCGCAGTACCTCTGTGGGCTCCCCTCCCACCTGGCTGGGACAGGCGCACGATGAGGGCCGATTCCTCATGGCTCCCGGGGCTGGCAAAGTGTCCGTCCCCAAGCCAAGTCTGGGCCGTTATTGGTGAGCACGCCTGTGACAGACTAACGGTCACCCAGACGTGGGCAGCTGTTCCTCGGAGGTAGAGGCTACACGGCTGCTGGCCTCGATGTATGAGCCAGACACAAAGTGGGATACCCATTAGAGCTTCCAGAACTCTGACCCTGTGTGTGGCAGAAAGCCCCGGGCTGCTTCTGTAGCCATGTTCTTTCTTACCTTGCCTGTGCCAGCCCTGCCCTCGGTGTTCCTAGATGTGGTTTAGGGAAAGCTGGGCAGGAGGGAGTGGAGGGCCCTGAGTCCCAGGGCTCATGGTGCTAAGCCACCTGCTGCCCTTCCAGGTGGCCCCCAAGCCAGTGTCAGCACGAAGGTTCTGGCCATCCCCCTGCAGAGGCTGGGCAATAAGACAGACGTTGCCCACAGCGCGCTGTTCCTGGCCAGCCCTTTGGCATCCCATGTGACCGGCGCTGTGCTGGTGGTGGACGGCGGGGCGTGGCTGACACTCCCTAACGACATCAAGTTACTGGCAGATTTTGAATCCTTCTCTGCTAAGCTCTAGGTGATGTGCTGCTCCCACCTTTAGGGTTCACCCGTGTCCTTGACCCCCTCCCCGAAACCCCCACCTGGGGGGCTGATGGGCACTGTGCTGGGCCCTGTTGTGTTTCACCTCCATCCCTTGGGTGTATTTCTAGATGTGTACTTGGGAACTTTTGGGTTTCGACTACCCCAGTAGGCCAAGCCGTGGGTAGGGCAAGGCCAGGGAGGCGTCTTTTTGAGCTGGTGGGGTGGTGCTGGGAGGGGGCCCGGCCCAATGTAGTTGCACCCCAGACCTCAGGGCCTCTCTGCAAATCAGGATGGGCATGCTTGCCTGCAGCAGATGGGAACCCCTCTCTTTGGGAGCTCCCCTGGATGACCTTCTCTGGAGGCCTGAGGGCCTGCTGGGCCATGCAGGCATGGGGAGAGGGTACCATTGCTCTCTGCCTTCCCCTTCTGTCCCACTAATCTCCGTGCTGCAGCCAGCCTCTGAGGCCTGCTCACCCTAGTTCCCGGAGCAGCATATTCCTCTGAGGAAGGCTGAGGAGGTGGCTCAGGCCCTCTGTCCCCCAAGCCTCCTGGGTCCCCAACTTCAGGCTGAGGGCAGGAACATTCTAGGGTCGTTGCTGACTCCTGTCCTGTCTGAGGGGTGGATTTGGTGGAGGGATACCCCAGGAGCTCACAGCGTATGGTTACAGCATAGAGCCATGGTTGGTTCCATAATGACCCCCATCCACCCTGGAGGTGGCTTTGTTGGTGGGCACAGGTGAGGCTGAGAAGCCCCTCTTCTGAGGCCCTCTGTGGTTTGCTTGCCGGCAGACACGTTCTCAGTGCCCGGGGCACGCGGGTGACCGGGCAGCGGGAGGGAGTGCGCCCCGGGCTGGCACCACAGTCAGTGGGCTGAGGGACACTCATCTTGGGGAGCTCTGGAAGGTTGCAGAAGGGGTTGCTGGCGTCCATCCCCCTGGGAGACGCATGGGGCCCGGCAGCCTGCTCTCCTGGCCCGGCGCTGACGGGGATCTGCGGCGTGTTTCCTGGGCGCTGGCAGGGGCTGCGCGGGAGGCAGACGCTGGCGCCCCTTGGTCTTCCCCTGTGACCTTGGCATCTGCTGCAATTCCAGACAGGTGTCTGAAGCAAAGGAGGCCTTCTGAAGGGAATCTTGTCCACAACCCCTCTTGGGACGCCTCCTGCGGTGCTCTTTCCAGGACCTGCCTCCCACCCACAGAGAGCATCAAATTGGACAGTGCAGCGGCATCAGAATCCGAGACTGGCCTCTCCCCCGGGAGCCCTGCTGTGTCCACCTTCCCTCCCCCCGGCCCCATCTCCCGTGCTCGGGCAGGAGTGACCAGGCTATGATGCTGCCCGCTGACCTGCCCGCACCACGCGGGTGTCGCCAGAGGGGCTTTGACATTCCAGAGCTGCCCCGGGAGTGGGGCTGCAGCCACGGTGCTGCCCCACGTGCCTGCCCTGCCTCGCCCCGGCCTGGGAGGCCTTCATTCTGCTGCTGCAGAAAGCGGGTGTCCCATGGGTGTCCCGAGGCAGCCCTGCTGCAGAAAGCGGGCCTTTCAGGCTCCCCGTCTTCCCTTCCTGGCTCTTCCATTTTGGGATCTTATTCGGCTAAACCAGGAAGCCAAACCAGGGAGACTAGAAAAGCATCTTTGACCCCTCCCACCCCAGGCCTGGTATCCTGGATCCCCTTACCAGGGTGTTGGGCTGCATACGGGATCCCCCGCCTGGGGGTCACCCATCCCTATCAGCCTTTGGTGACACGGGCTGGGTTGCTCCCCACCTGTCCTGGAGCCAGTCTGTCCTTTGCTGGGACGTCCTAGTGGACTTAGTCCTTTGCCATTCAGAGACTACTTTCTAGGTCCTCCAGCTGGCCATTGTCTTCATCAGCACCTCCCATAGTTCCAAAGGGCTCAGAAAATTCTGGCCTCAGGGGCGCCTCGGGGGCTCAGTCGGTTGAGGGTCTGACTCTTGATTTTGGCTCAGGTCGGGAGTTCACGGTTCGTGGGATCAAGCCCTGTGCTGACAGTGGAGCCTGCTTGGGATTTTCTCTCTCTCCCTCTCTCTCTCTCTTTTCCCCTCCCCCGCTTTCTCTCTCTCTCAGAATAAATAAATAAACAAATTTTAAAAACTACTCTTTTTACTATGAAACATCTATTTGTTGGACTTTGTGAACGTTTTTTTATTCTTCGTTTATTTTTGAGAGACAGCGAGACAGTACAAGTGGGGGAGGAACACAGAGAGAGAGACACAGAATCTGAAACAGGCTCCAGACTCTGAGCTGTCAGCATAGAGCCCAACACGGGCTCAAACTCACAAACCGTGAGATCATGACCTGAGCTGAAGTCAGACGCTTAACCGATGGAGCCACCCAGGCGCCCCTGCAAAAATTTTTAGGAGGAAGAGGGTGATGCTTGAAAAGAATCATGGGTGATCCGGTCATTTGGAGTGGGGGGTGCTTCCTTCCTGTCCTCCTCCGGTGAGGGGTTTAGAGGCCGCCTCCCGCCTCCTACCTGATACTTCCTGAGGCACAGGCACTGGGAGGCTGCCTGCTTCCCTGGTGGGAGGGGGTGTGCTCAGACCAGCCAGGTCCCCAAGGGGGCTGCCTTGCCCTGCAAGTCCCGGTTTGCTCTTGGACAGTGCTGGCCGCCGTTAGAGCATGGAGCTTCAGTTCTCTGCCCCAGGTGCCACATCACACGTCCCTTGTCCCGGAGCCTTTGTTCCGTGGAAAGAGACTGTACCTGTCTTTGAGGGTGCAGGAGAGTGGTAACCACACTGGCTGAGAAGCCACCTGGCAGAGGGTGCTCCACTTGCTTTAAAGGTGCTTCTTGTCACGGAGACTGGAATGTGGTGGCATCACGTCCGCCAGCAAGGCAGACGAATGGGTCCTTCTCATGCAGCTGGGTGGAAACACAAAGCAGTGAGAGTGGTTACTGGGCAGGCTGGCCAGTGAAAGGCAGAGGCTGTCATCAGACAACCCCTCCCGCCCCCCCGCCGGCCGAGCTTGGGTTGCGGTCCTTCCTTGAGGAAGGACCTGGGTGGTGGCCAGAGGTAGGCTGACGGCCAGGGTCTCTGCTGCCTTTGAAGGCTGGGACGCACAGCTGAGGTGCAAACTCCCTCCCACAGGGGATCTGGCCAAAAACAAAAACAAAAAAAACACTTGCTGGGACTCAACAATGGCTTACTTCCAGGAGGACAGAGTCTGGAAAGAAGGTTGCAGAACCAGGCCTTTTCCTGGTGCGTCAGCGTTCTCCAAAGGAGCAGGACCGATAGGATATATAGAGGTACGCCTGAGGGGGTTTGTTAGAGGGGTGGCTCACGCCACTGTGGAGCCCCAAGAAGTCCCACGTTCTCTGTGTACGAGCTGGAGACCCAGGAAAGCTGGCGGTATGATTCAGTCCGAGTCCGAAGGCCTGAGAAACAGGCACTCTGGTGGCCAAGGGTAGGAAAGGATGGACGTTCCAGCTCGAGCAGAGGGAGAGGGAGTCGTCCTTCCTCTGCCCGTCTGTTCTCCTGGGGCCGTCAGTGGATGGCATCAGTGATGCCGCCCACATTGGTGACGGCAGATAATCTTCACTCAGTCTACCAAATCCAACGCCAGTCTCTTCCAGAAACACCCAGAAAAACTGTTTTACTCTGTCGTTGATTGCCTGCATGTGGTGGTCATTTGGCTATGAGATAGACCCTCTCTGTTTGGCTCCCTGCACCCACCCAGGTTGTCCCTTGGGTCTTGGGAGGCTGCTGGCGGCCCCTGGGTCACAGGCACACTCAGCGGTGCCACTTGCTGGGTGGTGAGGCTGGTGGGCCCCGCGCACAGGCTGGCGAGAGGACCGGGGGTGCGGGCAGACGGCCCCGGCAGTGGCACTCAGGCTCTGTGGCGATTGACAGAGAACTAAGTTGTTCTCTTTCACATTAGCCATCTCTAGATTCCCTCAGGAAGTGTCAGGTTCTTTGAAAGGACGGGTAATTCCGTGCACGTGAACCCTGGTCAGAGTTTCCTGCAATCTTCGCTGTAGAAGCTGATCTCCGGGCCACCCTGAGCTCCCCGTTCGACGGTGAGGGGGTCCCGCTTTCATCCCTTCGAACCACGTGAGACCAGGAGCCAAAGCAGAGGACTGCCAGCCACAGAGGCAGTGCAGCCTTCCAGCCTCTCCCATTCCTTCACCAGCGTCTCAGTGAGCAGATAGGCATTTTTGAAAAGCTCTGCGTGCTTTATCTGTTGAATGAATAAATGAACCAATCCCAGCTTATTCACCCTATGCCGTGTGAGCCACACAGATTATTCCCGAGACATCCCACCATGCAAAGGACGTTCGGGTGTTCTCGCCCTTGTAATACAGAAAGCAAAGGAAACCTCAAAATGGTCTGAAATAAGGAGTGCTGATTTGGGGAGTTTCTCTCTGCTCACTCCTCCTGTTGTCATGGTAACTTGGTAGAATTCGGCGGTGGCTTGTATGAGCCGGCTCTGTCCTTGGTGTCACCTTAGAAAGGCCCAGAGGTCAGCACCAGGCACTAAGGCTGGTTTCCCAAAAGCCAGACTTGAGCCGTGCCCTTCTCTTGGTCCCTGGGTTGGCACACCCTCCCCGTGTTTGTCTCTGGTCGCTCTGGGTCTTTCACCTCACCCCTCCCCATCCCCCCTCTTCGCTCACACACTATCCACCAAGTGCACACTGAGCTCCTGCTTGTGCCCGGCACCCTGGCTGAGGACCGAGGCGTGGGCACCCCCCGAGTCTCCTGAACTTCTGCGCTCTCTGCCTCGGCATGTGTGCACGTGGGGTCGCTGAGTAAAGCGGGAAGAATGAGGAGTCCCAAGAACCCCCACAATTGGAGGCTCAGTAGATGTTCCTCTCTCCTCTGACCCTCACATCCCCTTGTCCTTATCCTATGGATTAGAGCAAGCCCGCTTCTCGCGGTCAAGCCCCCACCCTACATAGCAGGTCCCCGGGAGGGGGAGGGCCTTGCTCCTTCCTGCCCTGCATAGAGGCCCAGTCACGCTGCAGCTAGGTCCCCTGGAGCAGGGTCGATGAACTCTCCAGGGTAGGGTTTCCCTGGCGGCACATGGGCCCCCTCAGGCATCTCCCTCAGGATACTGAGGCTAGTCTGTGTTGGATGCTGGCATCAGAAATCTGCTCTGCGGGCGCCTGGGTGGCTCTGTCGGTTGAGCGTCCAACTTCGGCTCAGCTCAGGTCGTGATCTCGAAGATCACGGTTTCAAGCTCCGCGTGGAGCTCTGTGCTGACAGCTCAGAGCCTGGAGCCTGCTTTGGATTCTGTGCCTCTCTTCCTCTCTCTCTGCCCCTCCCCTGCTAGCACTCTGTCTCTCTCAGAAATAAACCTTAAAAATGTTTTAATTGCATCTTAAAAAAAAAAAAAGAGGGGCGCCTGGGTGGCGCAGTCGGTTAAGCGTCCGACTTCAGCCAGGTCACGATCTCGCGGTCCGTGAGTTCGAGCCCCGCGTCGGGCTCTGGGCTGATGGCTCGGAGCCTGGAGCCTGCTTCCGACTCTGTGTCTCCCTCTCTCTCTGCCCCTCCCCCGTTCATGCTCTGTCTCTCTCTGTCCCAAAAATAAATTAAAAAAAAAAAAAAAAAAAAACGTTGAAAAAAAAAAAAAAAAAAAGAAATCTACTCTTACTCTGGCTGTTCAGATCCAAAGAGAGGGAATGTGTGAGAACGCTCCTGGGCTCCTTCACTGGCTCCAACGGTGGGTGTGCTAGGGCTCTAGGGCCCAGGGGTGAGCACCCCTTCCTTCTTCCACTTCTCCCTCTCCCTGGGAACCTGCACATTCCCCTCGCTGCACATCAGCTCTCTCTACGACCAGGTCCCAGCCACTGTGTGTTCAAGCTGCAGCCCAACCCCTGGAGAGAAGGGCTGCCTTCCTTCCCTCAGAGTCACATCCCCAGTCCTGAGGAAAGGTACCCAGTCACTCCGTTCGGATCAGGAGTCTAGCGCTTTTCAATAAGCCGCAGCCAAGGTTTGATCACACATATGAACACGGCAAGTCCCATTACAGCCACGGGCTGTACAGAGGGGCTGCTTCTAGAAAATGTGTTAGCAGACCATCCCATGTGGATCCTGACTGACACCAAGGAAACTCACTAAAGACCAATGTGTAGCCTAGCGTGCTGATGTGTGTGTGTGTGAAACAGTACCCCCCCCCACCCCCCACCCCCGGACAGGGAGTTGATGGATTTCACAGGGTTCTCCCTGGACTCTGGTGCAGATCGTTGGGAGCAGACCCACATAACTTTCTCAACAAGCAGAGGATTCTATGACTCTTTATTCATTTGTTTTGATTACCTCTTATATTATTTCTTCCAGTAATAAATGTAATCAATATGGGTCTCACTAGCTGAACTCTCAGAGGATAATTTTATTGCCAATTCTTGGAGTTTGAGGGGCACCTCATCAGATCCGAATGTCAGAGCATCTCGAGGAGACGGTACCTGACAGGTGTCGGTTGAGGGATGAGAGATGTTTGTCATAAATCTGCAGAATTGGGGGGCGCCTGGGTGGCTCAGTTGATTAAGCCCTAGACTCTTGATTTTGGCTCAGGTCACGATCTCACAGTTTGCAAGATCGAGCAAAGAGCCTGCTTGGCATTCTCTCCCTGCGCCGCCCCCCCCCCCCCAATAAATAAACATTTAAAAAAAAGAAATAGGCAGAATTATCTCTTCTGCCACCACATGTAACTTGGACAATTTTTACGTGATGGGAGAAGAATGATGGAAATTACATCTTCAACTCTTCAAAAAGTGTGACCTGTGGCCAAAGAAAAGAAGCTCCGAATCCCGCAAGAAACTCTCCCTGCTAGCTCCTCATGCCCATCCCCCAGCCATGCTTTGGGCCCCGGGGGAGGTGAGGTGGGTGCAGACTGTAGGCTACAAAGCGGTCTGGGCACGGCTGCGGGGACTGGCGAGGTCCGTCATCACAGGAAGATGCGAGCAGGTAACGACGACGTCAGAGTGAAATGTTTAAATAAGAAAACCATCCAAACCTCCGCCGAGTCAGGAGGAATTAGACTGTGCTTTTACAAACTCATGTTCTATTTTTACTCTGAGGAATGTACTTTACTAAATTTGAAGGTGATGAAAAAAATCCTTCCCCACTGAATAAAATATCAGTAAACACGAGTGTGGCTCTGTGCTCTCCACTGCTGGAGGCTAGCGGGGGAGGGAGTGATCTAGACCGAAAATTTACTTCCAAGTTTACTTACCAAGTGCAAAATGTTAATCTAGTTTTCAATACTGAGAATTAGAAATAGTTGGCCTGAAGTTTTTGTTTATGGCTTGATTGAGGTGTAACTGACATACAATAAATTGTATGTGAAGTGTATAATTTGAAGAATTCTCTAGGTCTATATCCATGAAAATATTACCACAATCACCGTCACCTGCAGAAGTTTCCTCCCACCCCTTGTTAATCCTCTCTCACCTCTACCTATGCCCCTGTCCTTAGATGACCTGTCCGGAATGACAGCTCAGGGCGTGGGAGGACAAGGCAAGACCAGACAGAAAGGAGGGGAGCTACTCAGGAGAAAGGTGGGGACAGTAGGAAGAGGTGCTGGGCCCTTTTCTGGAGCACCAAGTGTAGGTCTGCTTGGTGGTCCTGCTCCTTTGTCACCCTGGCCCCATCATAGGTCTGTGGCCGGTCCCTTCTTTCCCCAGAATAGAGCTTAGCCCTCCTCCTGTGCCCATCTCCAGGCCACCCTCATGGCCTTCCTGGGGTGCCAGCTGCCCCATGATGCCCTGCACAAGGCTCTCACTTGACCACTGGCTGGCTCCAGCCTGGACTTTGAGCTCTGGGACTCAGGGCTGGCTCTGAGCACAGATGTGCAGCAGCCTGGCCCCCAGAGCTCACTGAGGGAAGGACCTTGGGAAGAGCCTTCACTACCCAAGAGCCTGCTTCCCAGTTCTCTGATCCGTGTTCTCATCATCCCTTCACTTTTGACGCCTCCTTATTCCCCAGCAAGTTACACAAATTACTTTCAAATATTAAAATAAAATGGCTGATACGGGGCGTCTGGGTGGCTCAGTCGGTTGAGCGTCCGACTTCGGCTCAGGTCATGATCTCATGGTTCATGAGTTTGAGCCCCGCGTCGGGCTCCGTGCTGACAGCTCCGAGCCTGGAACCTGCTTCAGATTCTGTGTTTCCCTCTCTCTCTCTCTGCCCCTCCCCCACTCTTGCCCTGTCTCTCTCTCTCTCAAAAATAAATAAAGATTAAAAAAATTTTTTAAAAAGAAAATAAAATGGCTGATAGAGAAGACCTCACAAGGGTGGGGAAAGAACAGGTAGTTTTGATGAAACTGGCTATTAAGTGAGAAAAATAAAGCTGGGTCTCTATCTCACATCACATCAAAATAAAAAAATTCCAAATGAATTAAAGACATACTTGCAAAAGGAAAAACTATAAATACAGGCAGATATCTTTATATATATATATATATATATATATATATATATATATATATATATATATATTTAAGGGGCACCTGGGTGACTCAGTTGGTTAAGCATCTGACTTTGGCTCAGGTCATGATCTCACCGTGAGTTTGAGCCCCATGTTGGGCTCTCTGTTGTCAACTCAGAGCCTCCTTTGGGCCCTCCACCCCCCTCTCTCTGCCCCTCCCCTGCTAGTGCACTGTCTCTCTCAAAAATAAAAATAAACATTAAAAAAAAATAAAATATTTTAAGTAATCTGTATACCCAACATGGGGCTCAGACTCACCGCCCCAAGATTAAAAGTCACATGCTTTACCAACCAAGCCAGCCAGGCGCCCCCATAGACAGGTATCTTTGAGACTTTGGGTAAAATATTTATTTACCTAATTTTAACTGTTTACAACTTCGATTTTTTTTAATGTCTGTTTATTTCTGAGAGAGAGAGAGAAAGAGAGAGCGCAGGGGAGGGGCAGAGAGGGCAAGGGAGACAAAGAATCCGAACCAGGCTCCAGGCTCTGAGCAGTCAGCAGAGAGCCCAACGTGGGACTCAAACTCGTGAACTTCAAGATCATGACCTGAGCTGAAGTCGGACACTCAACCGACTGAATCACCCAGGCACCCCAGTGAAATTCTTAAAACATATGGACCAGCCTGGAAAATAGCACGAGACATCCAGGTATTCCCTACCCACATTTACCAGATGCTGATCCTTTGTCCTATGTGTGCTCAGCCTTTGTGTCTTGCAGGGACATAGCAATATAGCTAAAATTTTACCCTGTGCCCCTTTCCTCTTCCAGCCCCTCAACATAACTCCCACTCTTGTTTTGTTATTTTTACTACAAATGAACGTATTTGCAGCAATTTGTGGTCATTGACCACATTTTTAACCTTTGCAGAAATGGTATTACACAGTCTCTGTTCTGTAACTTGCTTTTATCAGCAGTGCATTTTAGAAGTCAGCACAAGCTGACGTGTGCACGTGTGGTTCATCCATCAGACCTGCTACGAAGCATTCCCTCACCATCGACGACACCTCAGCCATTCAGCAGTCTCTTCGTGCGAGCATGAACACCAGTGCTGTCAAACACCCCTTTCCTGCCTCCTCATGGGCTTATGCAAACTTCTCCCCAGAGGTACTGGAGGTGAAAGTGCGGAATCGAAGGGTACATAGACCCTCAGCTGTGTTGGTAATGCAAATCCCCATGCTCTGCCGGGTTCAGACTTGATTCTTACTGATTGGTGTCCAAGGTTACCTTCACTAATTCCCTTGATTTCCAATGGGGTGAGCATCTTTTTTATGTGTCTATGGCCACTTGAGTTTCCTCTTCTGAAACTGCTTATTGTTATTCTTTGCTCATGTTTCTGCTGGGTTGCTGTTCTTTTGGTTTTTGAGGAATTCTTTGTGTATTCTGGAAATGAATCCTTTGTCAATTACATCTGTTCTAAATATCTCTTTCAAGTTGCTATGGACTAAACTGTGCCCCACAGATTCATTATTTGAAGCCCTAACCCCCAGGCAGGGAGAAGATATTTGCAATATTAAAGACTGATTTTATCTGTAGATAATGTCAGAGAATCCAATAAAAGAACAAGTAAGTGCTCCGACTGGGCAATTCACAGATTTGGGATCCCAGTTGGTCAATAAACACAACAAAAAATACTCAACCACACTAACAGTGAAGTTCAAGTAAGACAAGATGCCATTTTAAGTTCATGGGACTAGCACAGACAGCAGAAATCGTATGTAATGCCTACTATAATTTTGGTTTTTAAAAACTTGCATTTAAAAAAAAGTAGAGGGGTTAAGCATCAGACTCTTGATTTCAGCTCAGGTCATGATCTTGCAGTTCCTGGGTTTGAGCCCCAAATCAGGCTGGGTGCTGTCTCGGAACCTGCTTGGGATTCCTTCTCTGCCCCTCCTGCTCTCTCTCTCTCACTCTCTCAACATAAATAAATAAAATTTAAAAAGAAATAAAATAAAATCTTCTAAAAAAACACATTAAAAAAAAAAAAGTAGATATGGGGCACCTGGGCGCTCAGTCTGTTAAGTGTCTGACTCTTGAGCTCAGCCCACGTCTCCATTTCAGGGTCATTAGTTCAAACCCCACGTCGGGCTCCATGTTCCATGTGTAGCCTACTAAAAAAAAAAAAAAAAAAAAAAGTAGGTTTGTGGGGCACCTGGGGAACTCAGTCCAAGGAGCATGCGACTCTTGATCTCGGGGTCATGAGTTTGAGCCCCACGTTGGTTGTAGAGATTACTTAAAAATAAAATCCTTTTCTTTTTGTTAGTAAAAGTAAATTTGTGATCAAATTGAGCCTTGTCGATCACCCTCCCCTTCCTTCCGTCTATTGCCAAATCTTACCAGGTGATGGAGGAAACTTACCCCAGGAGAGACAATCTTACCTTCCAAGTGAGGTTTCTTTTTTTTTTTTTTTTTTAATTTTTTTTTTTTTCAACGTTTATTTATTTTTGGGACAGAGAGAGACAGAGCATGAACGGGGGAGGGACAGAGAGAGGGAGACACAGAATCGGAAACAGGCTCCAGGCTCTGAGCCATCAGCCCAGAGCCTGACGCGGGGCTCGAACTCACGGACCGTGAGATCGTGACCTGGCTGAAGCCGGACGCTTAACCGACTGCGCCACCCAGGCGCCCCCCAAGTGAGGTTTCTTAACCACTTTCCCTCAGCTCCCCTGGGTGGGTCCAATGAGGCTGTGCCAGGACTCTGTTGAGTCACCTTTCTGGTCTTCATCTTCCTATTTCTTCCCACAAGCCAAATGCCACCAGGGAAGAGGAATCAAGGAAACCTACGTGCTTGGAGATTTCCAAAGATAAGTGTTTATTCAAGTACCTTTCAAAAGTAGGGGTGCCTGGGTGGCTCAGTTTGTTGAGCGCCCAACTGTTGATTTCAGCTCAGGTTGTGATCTCATGGTTTGTGAGATGCAGCCCTATGTCTGGCTCTGTGCTGACCTGCTTGGGATTCTCTCTCTCCCTCTCTCTCTGCCCCTCCCTCATGCACTCTCTCCCTCTCTCTCTCTCTTAAAATAAATAAACTTTAAATTTTTAAACATTTATTTATTTTTGAGAGACAGAGAGAGACAGAACGTGAGTGGGGAGGGGCAGAGAGAGAGGGAGACACAGAATCGGAAGCAGGCTCCAGGCTCTGAGCTGTCAGCACAGAGCCCAATGCGGGGCTGGAAACCATGAACCATGAGATCATGATCTGAGCTGAAGTCGGATGCTTAACCAACTGAGCTATCCAAGTGCCCCTAAATAAATAAACTTCAATTGAAACAAAACAAACAAACAAACAAACAAACAAACAAACAAAAGAAGAGTCGTAGAGAGAAGTTTCACAGACATTCACCCAGACCCTAAATCCAACAGTTGTGAACTGAACCCCACCCTCCCTCCCTCCCTCCTCCTCTTCTGTGTAACTATTACCAGGTTAAATTAAAATGTGCATAGGGTGGGTGTGGAAGAGCGCCTCCAAGTGGAATCAGGGGCTGCTTTTACCCAGCTAGTTCATTTCATCTGGAATGTTACATCAAAAATGCCCACAGACCACAGAAGGGATGCTTGATGCCGTTGGAATGACTGACCAGGAAGTTGTCACTTAAAAAAAAATTTATTATTATTATTATTATTATTATTTTAATTTAAGTAATCTCTACACCCAACATGGGGCTGGAACTCACGACTCCAAGATCAAGAGTCACACGCTCCTCCAACTGAGCCAGCCAAGCACCCCAGGAACTTGTCACTTTTAATGTTCCATGAACAGAGTCTCTTGAACTATTGCAAGCAGGAAGGTGTATGCTTTCCATGCTGAGGTTCTATTTGGGCATGCCAGCCAACCAGGGAATGCAGATTTTTCCAGTACTGGTACAGTGGCAGGAGGACCTCCTGTTGTTTTTACTTCACCCACATTAACACAGCTATTGAGAAAGATTGACACATCACTCTAACTACCTCTGAAAATTATGTTTGGTCAAATGCATCAGCTTGATTTCAGATTCTTGCCAAAACTGTAGATGTTTTGAAAGCATACAGCTCATATAAGGAATTGATGAGTTTGGGGAGGAGGATCCCCTGCCTCTCTTTTCCCAATGCCAACCTGACAAAACCTGGAACTGCATGCCCTGGGATTCTGTCATAGGTGATGACTCAGTTAATTACCACACTGTTTCTCACCGTACATTTGGAAACAGCGGTTCAATTTCCTTTGGTTCTTGCCCAAACTGCTTATGAAACATATCTGGTGCGTGTGCCCACCGCATATAAAAATACCAGTTCATACTTTCTCTTGATACATTTCATTGCAGGCTAAATTTAGTACCTCGCCTGGGGCCTGGCAGCTCACCTGCTTCTAACTAGCATGTCTCCACTTTCATGCCTGCTGCAGGGTGTCCGAGTTCCTGTCTGGTGCCCTGTTCCCCCCTGATGATGGTGACATCTAGAGAAACAGATGTCAGCTGTCAAAGACAGCCACAGTGTTTGGGAGGCCTGGCTTAGACTGGCGGTTTACACTGGGTCTCCTATGAAAATAAAAGACTTAGTCATAGGTTTAAAAAAAGGTCTCAGTGTTCCACCTCGCGTTCCTTCCGTTACAGATGAGACGGACCGCATTCTCGGGGCAGCCCCACACTCGGGGCGGCCGTTGCCTCTGCCCACCTCTGCCCCATCGCAGGTAAATCCCCGGGCCTCTCTGTGCCGCTGGCGTGTGCAGGGGGCGCCGCACCCGCCCTCCGGCTCTGCCTAGAGCCACGTGCACTTCTCGCTGATCCAGGAGGATCGGGCTCCTGTCTTATCAATTAGTGAGAAGGCTCTACGCAGGCAGGACCCTGTCCCCTTGGGACAGGTGCATATATCGGTATTTTGCTCGTCCGGTTTATCCATCCGTGCAGTGCGTGGGGGCGACTGCTCTGGCGCGCCCCAGCGGCGACGTGACACCCCGCCGACACACCCGGTGGCGCACCGTACGTGGAAACCCCTCTACCCAGCAAGGCGCCCCCCTCCCCCACAGCCCGGCACCAGCTTTTAAGGCAGGCCGGCGAGGGGCGGGGCTGGCAGGAGCCGCGACGTGCTGACGTCACGCCCGACGGAAGGCGGGGCCAGGGCGGCGGCGGCGGCGGCGGCGGCGTCTGTTCTGGTACCGTGGGTACCTCAGCCTCTTCGGCAGCCTCCTCCGCGTCCTCCTCAGAGGCCTCAGCGGCGCCTGCCCCTTCGGCCTCCCGCCGTCGCCGCCGCCGCCGCCGCCTTCTCGGCGCCCTCCAGCGCCCGCCGCGCCGCCGACATGGGCCCGCGCCCGCCGCGCTGCCGGGCCGAGGGCAGCTGAGGCGCCGCGCGAAGATGGGCGAGGGCGGAGCAGGGCCCGAGCGCCAGCCCGAGCAGCCCGGGTGCCCCGCGCGCGCCCGCCCGCGCCGCCGCGGGGATGCCCGCGCCCGCCGCCGCGCCCTGAGCGCCTTTGTCTGCCGCCCGCGCCGCCCGCCGCACCACTGGCCTCGCGGGCCTGCGCCGCGGCCGGGGTCGCGCCCATGAAGATGGAGCCGGGCCGGCCGGCCTCCCCCGCGGGCGGCGCGTGCCCCGACCCGGAGCCCGGCGGGCCCGACGGGCCGGGGGCCTCCCGGCGCGCGCCCGCCGCCCCCGCCCCGCGCCGGGCCGTCGGCTCCCCGGAGCCCGCGGCCTGCGCGGATGCCGGGGCGGGCCTGAGCGCCGGGCGGGCCCCGGGGCTGGAGCGGCGGCAGCAGCCCGCCGGCCCGGAGGCGCGCCCCGAGAGCGGCCGGGCGCTGGCCACGGGCCCAGGAGCCTCTTACCTCCTGCCGGGCCCGGCCGCCCGCCCGGACCCCGAGCCCGAACCCGACCGGCAGCTGCCAGAGCTCGGCCCGCTTCTGTCCTGGACTGCAGAGCCCGAGGATTATGGCACCCCGGTTTTCCCGGACAGCGCCTGCCTCCGTGTGCCCGGCTTCAGCCACAGCCAGCACAGGAGGCCCGAGGTCGACTTCTTCCCTTGCTTCCCCTCGGCCTCGGTGGGCGAGCTGACGCTGGAGGTGGGTCCCGAGGACGCGGACCGGCCCTCGGACTTCAGCCAGACGTGCCCCCTAACGAGCGAGCCCGCGGCGTGTCCGGAGGACGGCCCCCGCCTGCGAGCCGTGTTCGATGCCCTGGACGGCGATGGAGACGGCTTCGTCCGCATCGAGGACTTCGTGCAGTTCGCCACGGTCTACGGGGCAGAGCAGGTAACTAGGCGAGCGCGCCCGGGCCCAGCCGTGGTCGGGGAGTGAGCGGCTCATACCGGCCGTCCCGCGCTCTCCTTTCGGGACTTCTTTGCTCGGCTCTGCCTGAATTTCCCTGGACTTCCTTTCCTGCCTTCCAGGAGCTTCTGTTCGAGGGAGTCACCTTCTCTCCCTGTGCCCACCCCCCCACCCCCGGCCCCGCACCACACCAGCTGGTTTTTCCCAGACGGAGAGGCGCTTCTGGCGTGGGGACATGCCCCCGGCCCTTCCCGCCGCCGAGGGCCACGCTGATGGACACCTGTTTTGAGCACAGTTACTTCACTGTGCGTGGTTGGCAGTGTTCTTCCTGGGCCGTGGTTTACTGTTCGGGACACCGTGGTCGCTCAGTTTTCGTGTCTAACCCTCTGTGTCCGAAGGAAGGAAATACACCCCAGGGGAAGGGAATGGGCCCTAGAGCCGGGTGGTGCGTGCAGACTGGAGAACTCCGCCCCTCTAGGAGGTGAGCGGTGTAGACAGGTGACCAGGATGCACAGGGCCGTGTGTCAGTGGGCCCACCCGGCCTCCAGGGCTGCGGCTGCTCCGGAGGAAGGTGGGCCTCAAGGTTTGTCCTCCCCCTGTGTCTCGCACTTAGGGACGTTTAGGTCAGGGTTGTGTGTTCTGACATCCCATAGGTTACTGGCGTCCGCTTTTAAATACTTTACTTAGTCGTAGGAAGTCCCTACAAGGTTGATTTGCTAGTTTTTACATTTTATTGACTTCTCACGTGCACGCGTTTGGTAAGTGGGTGTTAGGGTTAGGACTAGAGGTTTCTAAGAAAAGAGGTAAAGTTGACACCGTGCTGTTTAGGGTGTCAGTTATAACATTTACGAACCTTTATGGGGGACCCATGTGTCCCCCTGAGTATCCACAGCGTGCCTTGAGCTGTAAAGACCTGGGTCCTGAATCAGCCCGGGAAGAGGTGCGCGTCCCTGTGGGCATCCTGAGCGTTGGCGTCAGTGTCCTGCCTGCATTTAGCTCTGTGTTGGAAGACATTGCTGAGGATGGGCCTCCCATCTCTTAGTGTCTCTGTGTCACTGGCACAGAGACATCATAGGACTGGCAGTTTCCTATATTGGCAGCATGGATTGTGATTGTGATTGCTGGTTCAGTTTCGTTTCTTTTCTTTTCTTTTTTTTTCTTTCTTTTCTTTCTTTCATGTGTATTTATTTTGAGAGCAGGGAGGCAGAGAATCCCAAGCAGGCTCCGCACGGTGTGAAGAGCCTGATGTGGGGCTTGATCCCACGAACCATGAGATTGTGACCTGAACCGAAATCAAGAGTCTGATGCTTAACCGACTGAGCCACCCAGGGGCCCCTTGTTCAGTTTCTTTTGATGCTTTTCCTTCATGCCACTGGGCTGGAGGACACCACGGCATCCTTGGTTGTCGTGTGTGTGTGTGTGTGTGTGTGTGTGTGTGTGTGTGACTAGTGCCATGTGTCTCCTCCCCAAACATACCCTTCCTCTTTACACCAAGCAGCGATTTTAGAGAAATACAACATTTGATCTTGTTATCATAACCTGACTCTGTGGCTCGTGTGAAGCTCGTGTATGTTTTCACTGGAATACCGCCTTTTTCTGAAGTGGTGGTAAGCAGGTGGTTTTCATGTCACTTCACAGGTAAGGAACTGGAAACCCAGGAAGGATGAATCACTTTCCCAAGACCTGACAGATTGTCAGTGCTCCAGCAGGGACTCTCACTAGGTCTTTTGAGTCGTAATCTTTAGGTGGCTCTCACCTTACTACATTTGGTGGCTCAAAGTGTTTCCACAAAGTTTCGTGTTACTAACTGCCATAAAATCCGTTTCATTTGAGAAACGCCTTTTGTAATTGTCCTTGTCTATCACAGTGGGAAAAACTTGGGTGCTATTTGGGGTTGAGCTTTCTTGTGATCACAGAGTAGAAATGAGTCAAAATTCTTTGCTCTTATAGCTCCTGGTGGAATTTTAAATTTGGTGTCAAAGCCAGATGACTTGGGGTTTGGTGGAATGGGCGAGTATCCGGAGATCGCTCGTGGCATTGCCCCTTTCGTCTGCTGGCCCAGACTGTGCAGGAAGAAGCAGTGCTGGGTGTGATCTCAGCTTGACTTGGACAGACTTCCTGGGATGGTGGAGGAGAGCTCTTGTTTCGGAGCAGATAATTTACGGAGTAATGAAAGGTTGATTTTTGTGTCTGTGTAAGCTTTAAGCTTTGCTAGCCTTTCTTATGACTCAGGATTGCTTTTGCCAAGTCTGATGTCAGAATGCATTATAGAAGAGCAAAGAAAAGAAATATTTTCTGATAGTGAAGTCGTTTAAGGAAAAGTGAAGATTTCTGCCTCATGATGAGTATTTTTAAACTTTTAAATGAAAAGTCTTAAACATGTTCAAAGATAGAGGGAATGGTTTAGTGAAACCCCCCGCCCCAGTTGCTCTAGTCTTGGCTAATCTGTCAGCTCCCTCTTTCACACTGTGTGGGAAGTGCACACCTGACATTAGATTCCATCTGTATGTATTTCAGCGTGTCTCTAAAAGATAAGGATTCTTTTTTTAAACATTTGTGATTTAAAAAAAAAAAAACACCTAGGAACAGATAAGGTGGATAAGAGCAATAACGATAAGTTTTTGTACTTTCCACCTTGAGATTTCAAAATATTGAGTGCATGAGACTCTTACCCTGGTCACATTACTGTCTTTGATGATAGCAGCTCATTATCTTGATTATTGTCAAATTTTCAAAGGTAGCACGTTGAATAATCTGTTTATGAAGGAAGCATTTTAAATTATTTAAGCTGATTATCTGAATTTTTAATGGAAGCAGCTCCTATTTATAATACAGAAGGCTTTTGTGTCCCTCTTTCTTTAGTAATGTTATGGTGTGTTTGGCTCCCCTTACATCATCTGGGTGGTAGATCAGGTGTGGTGTAACATAACACAGTGTTAGTTATCAGCAGAGGGAAGGAGGAAAAGGACTATAGTGGAGCTTTCTGGTTGTATCTTACTGAAGCAGGAATTCATAGGCACTAGTCGTGAAGTTGGAATAGGTTATTTAAAAAACAGTTTTTTTTTAACATTTATTTTTGAGAGACAGAGAGACAGAACATGAGCGGGGGAGGGGCAGAGAGAGAGGGAAACAGAATCTGACACAGGCTCCAGACTCTGAGCCGTCCGCACAGAGCTGACACGTGCTCGAACTCAGGAACCGTGAGATCATGACCTGAGCCGAAGTAGGACGCTCAACTGACTGAGCCACCCAGGCATCCGTGGAATAGGTTATTTTTAAGGCCTCAACCATTTCTTTTTTTTTTTTTTAAATTTTTTTTTTAACGTTTATTTATTTTTGAGACAGAGAGAGACAGAGCATGAACGGGGGAGGGGCAGAGAGAGAGGGAGACACAGAATCGGAAACAGGCTCCAGGCTCCGAGCCATCAGCCCAGAGCCCGACGCGGGGCTCGAACTCACGGACCGCGAGATCGTGACCTGGCTGAAGTCGGACGCTTAACCGACTGAGCCACCCAGGCGCCCCAGGCCTCAACCATTTCTGAAGATTCTTCATTGACATGACCCCTTCATACTAAGAGGGCTGATGCTTTTGTAGCCACTAGCAACTCATCCTAAAACAGAATTGGCAAAATAAATTCCAAGAGTATTGTAAGAAAGGATTGGTTTCTTTTGGCTTTACTTTTGAAAGGAATTAATTACCACTGTAAAGATTATCTTCATGTTTATTACTACACTCACTTCAGCATTTACATTTAATAGTTACTGATCCTTTCCAGAGTACCTACACATTGAAACACTGAATGCCCTTCACTGACCTTGTAGGCACTGTCCTCTTCAGTGCTTGCATGAGTAGGCTGCTGAAGGAAGCGTTGATGCTCAGGTCTCCCTGCTTCTTGTTCCTGCCATGCTGCTGGAGGGCAGTTGGAAGTCCCTAGAGACACGGCTGCACCTTTCAGTTGCCTCAGTGTCCTTCCTGGTTTCTTTCCTAGCCTTGAATTTGAGTGTGGGTGTATCTGTGTACATGAGAGAGAATGAATGCCGGTGTGTGAGCAGGTGCATGTGGGAGCTGGTGTGGGGTGTGCGTGCATACTTCTGGGTCTGTGTGTTGGATGAATTACTAAAAGGCAGATGAGGTCCCTTTCTGTGCTTGGATCACAGGCAATTTTGCTAGTGTTTTAAAAGCATCTTTTTCATATTATAAAAGTAACACATGCTTATTAAAAATTGTGAAAACAAAGAGTAATGTAAAATATAAAACAAAAAAAAAAGTGACCAATAATCCTATTTTCCTGAGAAAAAATATCACTAACATTTTAGTGTATCTCCCTACAGACTTTTTTGTACACACAAGCACACACATACACAGAGCTTTGTACACAATTGAGATCACAGTGGGTAAAAGCTAAATTATTTTATTTTATTTTTTTTTTATTTTATTTATTTTTTTTAATGTTTTTTTATTTATTTTTGGGACAGACAGAGACAGAGCATGAACGGGGGAGGGGCAGAGAGAGAGGGAGACACAGAATTGGAAACAGGCTCCAGGCTCCGAGCCATCAGCCCAGAGCCTGACGCGGGGCTCGAACTCACGGACCGCGAGATCGTGACCTGGCTGAAGTCGGACGCTTAACCGACTGCGCCACCCAGGCGCCCCAAAGCTAAATTATTTTTATAGATGTTCATTGTTTAAAAACATGAGACTAAGTCATATCAGTAAGCAAAATAAGAAAAATAAAAACCACCTATAATTTCACCACCCAGAGTAACTACTTAAAATTTTTAAATGTAAATTAAAATATATGTAATGAATGCTTCATTGTACAAAAACGGTGTAATTCCCATGTCTGTTGTTCTGAACCCACTTTTTGACCTGTTTTTGAAATTAAAGATCTCTGATACCAGTTTACTTGTTTCCAGGAAGATTCAGAATTGTTAGGCGTTATTCCCACACAGAAACTGACATACAGGAAGAATTTAATTCCATGTAGACCGCACAATGTTGTAAAGCACACCAGGCTCATGAATTGCTTCCCTTCCAAATACTTATTTGTTTCAATTCCAGAAACAGGGTCCAAACATTAGTTAAAATTGAAATATCAGACACAAGAGTTAGGCATCCACTGAAGACTATTATGTGGTCCTTAGCAGTGGTTATTACAAAGTTACCAAAGTAATTTAGATTAGTGCTTCTGATGGAATGAATTGTATACCATTATTATAACTGTGAAAATTGTCCATGTGGAAAAGTTTTGAAGGAAATACTAAAAATTAGTTGTAGTGTGTATGTGTGTGTATTGGGGAGGTATATTTGTAGAAGGGGGTGAGTGGTAGGGATGGGCTTGGTTTCATTTGAGGTACGGGCCACATTTTCTGTTACGTTTACTGATTTTACTTTGGAAAGTAGTGTCTGTATATGTATCACAAATTTCAAGCCATATAAAAAAGAGTCTAGTAAAAATTTTATTACAATCTTTAGAAATAGAAAATTACACCCTAAAGATAAAATACTTACATGTCTTATTTTGACTCAGTTAAGGCTTTAGATCAAAATACAAAACACACCTAAAGAAACTCAGATTTTTCTGAGGAACTTTTTATAGAATATTGAATTAGCATGTTCAGACGCTTATCGAAGATAGACTTAATTTGTGTTGATATTTGGAAAAATGCATATTAAAAATGCCTGTAATTCTTAAAGGTTGGCTACTAGGTGGGATGGTGCTTTCATCAATGTCTAATAACATAAGTAATTCTGAGAGCTTCCTGGTGAAAAGAAATGCACTGTAATTTTTGAAAGTTCTTGAGAGTGGTAGAAATGATTCAGTATCATGGTTAGGGAGGAAAAGAAATTTTTTCTGTGGGTACAGTTTTATTTTTCTGTCCAAATATTTAATGCTTGTTTTAGGTAAGTTGGTATTACTCTGGTTATGATCTAGCTAATTTTTTAAAGACCCATGCCTTCAGAAGGATTTAAGAATATACAGCTCCTGGAATTCTAGTTTGTTAAATGATCTATTTTACTTTTTCTTCTGTTGGATAATTAAAAAAAAAGTTTACAGAAGTTTTACAGCCTTTTGTGCTGAAAGCTAAATCATCCTGCTGTAGTCAAAAGTGAGCTTGTCTGTTAAGATCCCTGTTTTGAGCTAGAGTTCCATGGGATTGGAAATTTATGCTGTTGTGTCAGAGGCTTTAATGATTCATTGTTCTTTTTCATTTCACATAATCTGTTCTCACTTCTCTTTAACCAGCTCAGATTATGATTGATGTGTGGTACCGGCTGCCTAAGTTTGTTTATAGGTAGGTGGTTTATATGTTCAGACAGGAGGAATTGTTCAGCACTTTAAGGACCATTATTGCCCTAAATCATTGGGTCAGTAACAAAACAATGTGCTTAGCATTTTACCGTCTTGAGCAACCTAGGGGTGTTTTGTAAACAGTTTGATTAAGCTGCCTGCCAGTGACTCATTAACTGAATATATATGTGTGTGTGTATATATATATACACACACACATATATATTCTTCAATAGATTTTATTTTTAAGTAAAAATACCCACCTAACGTGGGACACAAACTTAACAACCCTGAGATCAAAAGTTGCATGCTCTACTGACTGATCCAGTCTGGCACTCTTGAGTAGTCATATTTTTAAAAGTTAAATGTAATTTAAATTTTACTAATAGATTATCCATAATGAAAGGAATTAAAAGTCCACATGGACTAGAGACATTAGTGTTTCCTTTGAAAGCCTGCTAAAGTACATTTTAAAAAGTTCAGCCAGTGAAAGAAATTTTTTAAAACGTTTATTGATTTTTGAGAGAGAGGGAGACTGTGTACTGGGGAGGGGCAGAGAGAGAGAGAGGGACAGAGGATCCAAAGTGGGTTCTGCACTGACAGCAGAGAGCCCGATGCAGGGCTTGAACTCAACGAACCGTGAGATCATGACCTGAGAGAATGTTTTTTAACTTGAAATACAGACGAGGGATGGTAGAAGGCTGTGAGTTTCGAGTGAGGTCTGAGCAGAGCGTAGCTAGTTTCTGGTTCTCCTCAGAGCACTGATCATGTTTATGGGCTAAGTGTAGGGTCCAGTCCCTGGTCTCCCTGATCATATCTGTAGAGGAACCTCAGGTTTTCATCTAGAAGATGAGAGAGCATAGCCAGCCTAACACACCTCTTTGGCCCCACTGTGTTCTCCAGTAGGGGTCTCAGTAAGTTTTTTTAAAAACAAGATAAAAGACTGATGTAAAAACTCTTGAAAGCCAAAGGGGGAAAAAAAAGACAACCTGGTAGAAAAATGGAGAAGAGATGTGAAGACATCCCACAGAAAAAGATACACAAATGGTCTTGAAACATATGAAAACATACTCAGCTTCACTCATGATGAAACAGATAAATGCAAATTAAAATCACTTAGATAGCATTTCTCACTCATCCTGTTGGCAAAAATGTCAAAACTTGAACACATTCTGTTGGTGAGGCTTTTGGGAAATAGGCATGCTCTCATATTGCTGGGAGGGTGCAAAGTGGCACGGCCCTTATCAAGGGGAATTTGCAGGATCTGCAGACGTACTGACCCTTTTGCCTTAACAGTCCCACTTCTAGTAATTTACCCCGAGGATGTACCTCCACAGATAAAAATATCAGGTGCACACAGTATTCATCGCAGCATTACCTGTGAGTAAAGTATGGAAACAACTGAAATGTCCATCCAGGAAGAGTGAACTGAGGTTTGTTCAGGAAACAGAGCTGTGCAGCTGCAGAGATGAGGGGGGGACATTACTACAAACTGGTAGGGAGTGATGTCCAACATGCAGTAAGTGGAAAGAAAGTACAAGGTAGAATGCATAATTTGTGGTGAGAAAGAGTGGTTATTATGTGATTCCCCTGCTAGGTGGCTCCTAGAGGAGTCAGACCACATAGCTGGAAAGGAGAATGGGGCTGGAGGGGAGTTAGTGTTTAATGGGGAGAGTTTGAGTTGGGGAAGTTGGAAAAGTCCCAGAGATGGATAACGGTGATGGTTGTATAACAACGTAAATGTACTTAATGGCATAGAACTGTATACTTAAAAATAGTTAATTTACCACAACAAGGATGCCTCCATTAGGCATCCAACTCTTGATTTCAGCTCAGCTCATGAACTCCCAGCTCATGGGGTCACGCCCCACACCGTGCTCTACGCTGGCAACGCAGAGCCTGCGTGGGATTCTGTCTCCTTCTCTCTCTGCCCTTCCTCTACTTGCTCTCTGTATCTTTCTCAAAATAAATAAAAATAAACTTTAAAAAAAAAAAGGTTAATTTACCACAATTAAAAAAAAAAAAGGAAAAATAAGATGCGGGATCTGAGATGCAAAACCCTAAGTGAATGACTTTAGCTCAGAGGAAGGGGAATCGACAAACAGAATAAGAAACCAATGGGGCGCCTGGGTGGCGCAGTCGGTTAAGCGTCCGACTTCAGCCAGGTCACGATCTCGCGGTCCGTGAGTTCGAGCCCCGCGTCAGGCTCTGGGCTGATGGCTCGGAGCCTGGAGCCTGTTTCCGATTCTGTGTCTCCCTCTCTCTCTGCCCCTCCCCCGTTCATGCTCTGTCTCTCTCTGTCCCAAAAATAAATAAAAAAAAAATTAAAAAAAAAATTTAAAAAAAAAAAAAAAAAAAAAAGAAAGAAACCAAACCTCAGGGTGTCTGGCTGGCCCAGTCGGAAGAGCGTGTGACTCTTGATCTCGGGATCATGAGTTTGAGCCCACGTTGGGTGTAGAGATTACAAAAAATAAACTTTAAGAAAGCAAGCAAGAGGGGCGGGCGCCTGGGTGGCTCAGTTGGTAAAGTAGGTTTTTGTATTCACAGGCCCCAGGACAGGCCTAGGCCAGCAAGATCTGACTATAAGGAGGTCAGGGTGGTGGTGGTGTGTAGGGGGGGGGGGAGGTTGGAAAGAAAGAATGCAAAATTAGAAGAGGAAATAAAATGTATATATTTGTTTCTTTTTGCAAAAAGAAATCTAGGAAGGATAGATGAGAAAGCAATTTAAAAAACTTAAGTGGGTGGGGACAGGTTGTAAGGTATATATGGGTGGGAGTGAAACTTGTTTGAGTCTGCCTTTTTATATATTTTTGAGTTTTGAGCCATCCATATATTCTACATATTAAGAAAACAAATTAAGACCATGATATAAACCAAACTGAATACACATAGGAGCAAAGGAAACCGAAAGTGAGTCGAATTACTAATATAACCACCTAAGAAAGATTAATTCACAGGTCATGAACACAGTACTCTGTATTCCTTTAGTGGGTTGTATTTAAAAGAAAAAAAAGAGGGGCGCCTGGGTGGCGCAGTCGGTTAAGCGTCCGACTTCAGCCAGGTCACGATCTCGCGGTCTGTGAGTTCGAGCCCCGCGTCAGGCTCTGGGCTGATGGCTCGGAGCCTGGAGCCTGTTTCCAATTCTGTGTGTCTCCCTCTCTCTGCCCCCTCCCCGTTCATGCTCTGTCTCTCTCTGTCCCAAAAATAAATAAAAAACGTTGAAAAAAAAAATTTAAAAAAAAAAAATAAAAGAAAAAAAAGAACTACAAAGAAACTTAATACAAAGTAGGTTTGTTGATAGATCAGCATAGAAGTTCTGAAATCTCTTTGGGTGTATGTCAGAGCAAACAAGTGTACTGCTTCTGGGAACCAGGGTTCTCTGGGAGGAAGGAGGTAAAAACATTTTATGGAGGGGCACCTGTGGCTCAGTCGGTTGAGCCTCTGACTCTTGATTCTCTCTCCCTCTGCCCTGTCCCCCCACTCATGTTCTCTCTCTCCCTCTCTCTAAAATAAAATAAAAAAAAAAAAATATGTTATAGGAAAGGTGAGGGAGAGCCTGTTGTCTTGAGATTTAAATTGAGGGTATCGGTATGAATATGTGATTTAAAAAACAATTCCTAGCTCTGTCTTCTGAAAGAGTTTAGGAGCAGTGACACTCCAGTAGCAGTGAGGACACTTAGCCCCCCAGATACCAGTTACAAACACCATTTCCTACTAAAGCACTCAGGGGCCCTCGGAGAAGTGACTTACTTCAGGTTTGGGGCAGGCAAAATTCAATGCGAGCCTGGATTATCTTGTACCAGAAAGCAAGGAAGTGTTCAAAAATTGATAGGGACGTGTCAAAAATGGAGCAGCTTGAATGGGTTCCCAGTGGGCAAATCTGGGACATTGGGATTGTCAGCAAAGAGTAATGATGACAACAGATACATCGAATTTAAAAAGTCTGTGGCATACAGTGAGTAACAACCAGTCCTAGTCACACTCCAAAGGAGGGGCGTAGTTCCTTACAAATGGCCTTTGAAGGAGAAAGTGACAGATTTAGAGAATCAGTGTTTTGTTGTTGTTGTTGTTGTTGTTGTTGTTGTTTGCTTTTTTGTGGGGGGAATCAGTGTTTTGTGATGACCAAGGTAATTATTGATTCAAGTGAGGATCATCAGTGGTTGCCAAAAACAGTCTGAAGTGTCATTCCACAGATGATTGATTCCAAAGGTAAAGAGAAAAGTCCTTACATTTGGAGAAATATGTCAGACTCTACCTTGACCAGGTGATCAAACTCTGACTTCCCAGTAATGGAGATTACATTGCCCCTTGAGGGGATACAGTGGTGGGGGCGGGGATGTGTGTGTCAACATTCTTGCCAAAAATGCTTACCCTGAGTCAAGTAATGAGGAGTAACCAGATAGCCTAGAATGTAGGGCATTCTGCAGTTGCCTGGACACTTGAAAATATCAGTGTCATAAGAAGGGTGGGGGCCCATCTAGATTGAGGAGGTGAGAGAATTGTAACAACTCGTGACTGGTTCTTGATTAGAAACTGGTTTAAAAGGAAACAAAACAAGTGTGAAGGCCATTATTGGGACGACTCGGAAAATTTGAATATAGATGAACTTGGGATCAGTGGTCATAATGGTATTACGTAGGAGGACGGTCCTTGTTCTTAGGAAATACACGCTGAAAGGGTTTAGGGAGGCATCGTGATGTCTGTACCTTAATACAATTTTTTAAAGATTTAATGATTTTGTTATTAAGTAATCTCTATACCCAACGTGGGGCTTGAACTCAAGACCCGGAGATCAAGAGTTGCATGCTCTACTGACTGAGCCAGCCAGGTGCCCCTCTGCGGCTTATTTTTAATAGTTCCACAATTAAAGTGCAGGTGTGTAGAAAGAGATACAAAGCAAATGTAGAAAGACATTAATAATTGAATATAGAGGAGGGATATACAGATGTTCTTTGTGTTCTTTGAACTTTACAGTGGGTTCACTTCAAAATAAAAAGGAAAAGTACCATATGGGAAGTTCATTGAGGATAACCTGTACTTCATCTTGTACTGTACTTTAGATTGTGTGTCCTTTACCAATACCCGATATAACCCTGAAACCCTTTGTTCTCAAACATGTTTTAAAAGGAATGTTAGGGGCACCTGGGTGGCTCAGTCGGTTAAGCGTCCGACTTCGGCTCAGGTCATGATCTCGCGGTCCGTGAGTTCGAGCCCCGCATCAGGCTCTGGGCTGACGGCTCAGAGCCTGGAGCCTGCTTCCGATTCTGTGTCTCCCTCTCTCTCTGCCCCTCCCCCGTTCATGCTCTGTCTCTCTCTGTCCCAAAAATAAATAAAAAAATGTTGAAA
Organism: Neofelis nebulosa; assembly: GCF_028018385.1. Lineage (NCBI taxonomy): Eukaryota > Metazoa > Chordata > Mammalia > Carnivora > Felidae > Neofelis > Neofelis nebulosa. The sequence continues at coordinate 45,160,069 of NC_080799.1, read as the reverse complement.
AAAAAAAAATTAAAAAAAAAAAAAATAAAACGTTAAAAAAAATAAAAAAAAATAAAAATAAAAAAATAAAAGGAATGTTACACACGCACACAGGTTTTACTTGTTATTAACTTCACAGCCAAGGTAGCATTTATTGATTGACAGTTACACAAGGTATGAAAGGACCCTTTCCTTTGACACAGGGGTTGAAATGGGAAATTAACAATAGCTGTACGTTGAAACCTTATTTATGAAAGGATGGTGCTTCCCCAAGAGATGTAAATATCTTGTCCAGTGTACAGATTCCCTCAGAACGAAATTTATAAAGAGCTCTCTTTTTCCCTCCCTCCCATTATTCAAGTGGATAAATCCATGTTTGAATAAATACGTGAAAGGAGCTTTGAAATACTTAGGGTGTCTAAAAATTAATTTCCTGTTGCAGGGTAACTTTATGTATTTTCTGCTTTGCATTTTGTCTGGGTGTGAAAATGTTCAGTTAGATGCTGTTGTAGAGAATGAGGTGTCTCTGATGGGGTGTTGCACGTAGAAGTCCTGAGGTCATTTTGTTGTGGATTTAGGTATGAACAAAGTACAATAAAACTGGATTTGTGGTTTGGGTTGTGCTTATGCCACAAATATGTTAACCATATGGTTAACTATGTACTGTGACCTTTTAGTGATGGTCAGTCCTTGCTGGGCTGGTTAAAGCCCTGGACTGCTGGTTCGTAAACTCTTTGTCTTAGACACTGCACATTGTGATCTCCCTCTCTCTCTCAAAATGAATAAACATTAAAAAAAATTAAATATTAATCCATTACATGTTAACATTAATGACAATTTGTTTTTGAGAGGGCACACAGGGGAGGGGCAGAGGGAAGGAGGGAGAGAGAAAATTTTTTTTTTTTAATTTGTTTTAATGTTTATTTATTTTTGACAGAGAGAGAGAGAGAGAGAGAGAGAGAGACAGAGCATGAGTCAGGGAGGGGCAGAGAGAGAGGGAGGCACAGAATCTGAAACAGGCTGCAGGCTTTGAGCTGTCAACACAGCCCAACGCAGGGCTGGAACTCAACATCAGTGAGATCATGACCTGAGCTGAAGTCAGATGCTCAAACGACTGAAACACCCAAGTGCCCCGAGAGAGGAAATCTTAAGCAGGCTTCATGCTTAGTGCAGAGCTTGACATGGGGCTTGATCTCACTACTGTGAGGTCATGACCTGAGCCGAAATTAAGACTCAGACACTTAACCAAGTGAGCCACCTAAGCACCCCAACATCAATGACATTTTTTTAATTAAAAAATTATTTTTATTAAAAAAGATTTTTTTTAATGTTTATTCATTTTTGAAAGAGAGAGAGCACAAGCAGGGGTGGGGTGGAGAGAGAGGGGTGGGGGGGACACAGAATCCGAAGCAGGCTCCAGGCTCCAAGCTGTCAGCAGAGAGCCCGACGTGGGGCTCGAACTCATGAACCGTGAGATCATGACCTGAGCCGAAGTTGGATGCTCAACTGACAGAGCCACCTAGGCACCCCTAAAAAAAATTTTTTTTTTTTTTTTTTAAATTTTTTTTTTCAATGTTTTTTATTTTATTTTTGGGACAGAGAGAGACAGAGCATGAACGGGGGAGGGGCAGAGAGAGAGGGAGACACAGAATCGGAAACAGGCTCCAGGCTCCGAGCCATCAGCCCGGAGCCCGACGCGGGGCTCGAACTCACGGACCGCGAGATCGTGACCTGGCTGAAGTCGGACGCTTAACCGACTGCGCCACCCAGGCGCCCCCAAAAAATTTTTTTTTAAACATTTATTCATTTTTGAGAGAGAGAGTGTGAGCAGGAGAGGAGCAGAGAGAGGAAGACACAGAATCTGAAGCAGGCTCCAAGCTCCGAGCTGTCAGCACAGAGCCCGATGCCAGGCTGGAACTTGCAAACCATGAGATCATGACCTGAACTGAAGCCAGATGCTTAATCAACTGAGTCACCAAGTGTCCCGTCAATGACATGTTTTTTGTTTTTTTTTTTTGATTAAAAAAAAATTTGGGGGGCGCCTGGGTGGCTCAGTCGGTTGGGCGACCGACTTCGGCTCAGGTCATGATCTCACAGTCCGTGAGTTCGAGCCCCGCATCGGGCTCTGTGCTGACAGCTCAGAGCCTGGAGCCTGTTTCAGATTCTGTGTCTCCCTCTCTCTCTGACCCTTCCCCGTTCATGCTCTCTCTCTGTCTCAAAAATAAATAAATGTAAAAAAAAAAAAAATTAAATTAAATTTTTTTTTAATGTTTATTTATTTTTGAGAGAGAGCAAGAGACAGCGTGTGAGCGAGGGAGGGGCAGAGAGAGAGGGAGACACAGAATCCAAAGCAGGCTCCCGGCTCCAAGCCATCAGCACAGAGCCTGATGTGGGGCTTGAACTCACAAGCCATGAGATCATGACCTGAGCTGAAGTCGGACGCTTAACCGACTGAGCCACCCAGGCGCCCCCCCACCCCATCAATGACATTTTTAATGAAAAATGCTTCCTAAAATAGTGAGAGGAGTGGCATTGTTTTACATTTTTGCAAGTCCCTTAAATGTCTGGCTTAATTGAAGAGAACTAGATTCTTCTATCTGCTTCTGTGAGCAGTCTATGTGTCATGTGGCCTGCAGAAAACCCTGCTGTGCACTCGTGAGAGTGAGAGAGAAGAAAGCAGAGAAGGTCTTGGAGTGTCATGAACCTCATTTGGTCTTGCAGAGCACCCAGGACAGTCATGGTCCCTAGGACCCCTGAACACTCTTTGAGAACAGGTGTTTTAACTGTTGAAGTGACAGACTTGTTGCCTGATCTCACATGCTTGCACACATCAGGATCACCAGAGATCCTGTGAAAGCTTCTGCATCCAGCCCAGGGTGTCTGGTGTGGGATCTGGTAAGAAATGTTTTCTTTTGTTTTTTGTTTTTTTTTCCTAAAGATGGGCACATAAATTTTATTCAACTTAAAAAAAAAATGTTTATTTACTAGAGAGAGAGAGAACCGGTGGGAGAAGGACAGAGAGAGAGAGAGAGAGAGAATTGGAAACAGGCTCCAGGTGTGGGGCTTGAACTCACGAATGTGAGGTCATGACCTGAGCTGAAGTCGGTTGCTCGACCGACTGAGCCACCCAGGCACCCCGAGATGTGTTTCCAACCAGTTCCTGGTGATGCTGCTGCTCCTTGTCCTGGGTTCACGGCCAGAGAGCTGCTGATCTTGAGACTTTTGAAATGTTTGCATCTATTTATTTTATATTTTTATTTTCCCAGTTTGTGTTCTCTTTTTAAAAAAAAATTTTTTTTTTTTACTGTTTATTCATTTCTGAGGGAGAGACAGAGCATGAGTGGTGGGGGGGGGGGGGGCAGAGAGAGGGAGACACAGAATCCGAAGCAGGCTCCCGGCTCTGAGCTGTCAGCACAGAGCCCGACGCGGGGCTCGAACTCACGGACCGCGAGGTCATGACCTGAGCCGAAGTCGGTTGCTCGACCGACTGAGCCGCCCAGGCGCCCCTGTGTTCTCTTGACGCCAGCGCTCAGGCCTTGTGCAAGTACTGCCGCAGCCAGTGCAGCTGCTCTGTCCGCTGCTGCTGCTGCTTGGTCTTCGGGTTTTCCTCGTGTCTTCTTGCGCCGCAGATCAGATCAGGGGTTCGTACTTCTCACCCGTGTAGAATTTCCTGAGGGTCACCTTCTGAGTCTGGTTGATGAGGGTGAGAATGCAGGTGATGGATTTGCGAACAACCCGGATCTCGGAGAGCTTGGAGGCCGCGCCGCCTGTCAGTTTGGCCTCGCGAGGCTGGGACAGCTCCACCTTTAAGTCTTCGGCTGCCTGCCTAAGCACCTCCTCCTCCCCCTTCTTGCCTCACCTTAATCTTGGCCGCGTCTGCACCCTCCACCTTCGCTGCCAATGGAAGAGGTGAAGGAGAGAGTTTGCGTCTCTTTAAAGACCCAGTTCTATTTGAACGTCACTCTTCCTCACTCTGTATTTACTCCGACATTAATTTCACAAATGTTTACTTGGGGCCCACTCTGCTGACCCCTCAGGAGGCCTCAGGGCTGCCCTCTGCCCTCACTGCTTTCTGTTTGGTAGAAAAGCAGAGGTGAAGCCAGGACTCGGAGAGGGAAGCCCACGTGCACCTTGGCCCACCTTTGCTGCTCTGTAACTTCTGCTTGCTGTGCTCGTTTCTGGTACTTGTTTTAATGTTATATTTCAGTTTAATGTTAATTTTTATCATGTGTAGTTTGAAAAGTCAAATGGGGTACTGCACGCTGAACAACAGGAGGTAGCTGTGGTCTCCTTGCCTTTCCCGATCCTGGACTCCTGGCTTTTTCCTTCTCGGGTTCTGTCCCCCAGGTTTAGATGGTTGCTGTTGTGTTTCTCTTGGGGAAGGTACACCCGCATATTTCCCTTCCGTCTCCTCTGTTCTTCAATGTAGTGAATCCTAATGCGGATTAAATAGACCTTTTGTGTTTTTTTTTTTTTTTTTTAAATTTTTTTTTCAACGGTTTTTATTTATTTTTGGGACAGAGAGAGACAGAGCATGAACGGGGGAGGGGCAGAGAGAGAGGGAGACACAGAATCGGAAACAGGCTCCAGGCTCCGAGCCATCAGCCCAGAGCCCGACGCAGGGCTCGAACTCACGGACCGCGAGATCGTGACCTGGCTGAAGTCGGACGCTTAACCGACTGCGCCACCCAGGCGCCCCTGTGTTTGTTTTAATTGCAGATAATTTCCACAACTGCCCCATGTGGTGTGCCAGGAATACATTTCCTGCCTAATGCAAACTTCAGCTTCACCTGGAATCACTTTACATTGTTTTTTAATGGTTTTTTATTTTGAGAGAGACAGAGAGTGAGCATGACCCGGGGAGGGGCAGAGAGAGAGAGAGAGAGAGAGAGAGAGAGAATCCCAAGCAGGTTCCACACTGTCTGCCCACAGCCTGATGTGGAGCTCGATCCCACGAACCTCGAGATCATGACCTGAGCTGAAACCAAGAGTCAGACATTTAACCGACTGAGCCACCCAGGCACCCCATTAGTTTACATTTTCACGTGTTCTGTTTTCCATGTACCCATCAATAGTTCTTGCTAGCCTGTCTGCTGGGGATCTCACCAGTCAGCATGAACTCTTGGACTTCCATTGTTGTGTCCTGGCCCCTCTTCTCATGCTGGGGCTTGTCTCCTCACCTCCAGCCTGGTGTCTACTTTTGGAGCACCTCTGCTCGTCTGTCCTGAGACCGTATCCTCCCTGAGGTTCCATGTCAGACATTCACCCGGGCTTTTCTTGTCAGGTACGACACGTGATGCCCTTTCTACTTCCTGCACTTTGCTTGGTCATCTGGCATCCTCTCTGTGGCCATTATGTTACTGTGTTCTTTGCTCTAAGTGAGTGCCCACTTATCCATCCCCGTGCATCTTCCAGAAGGTCAGCATCTCTCCTCTGGAGCAGTGTTTTTCCAGTGGACTTCCAGGAGGGAGTGGAGAGAAACCCGGGTTTTCATTCCGTTGAACTCTATTTAAGGCCATTTCTCTCCTCGGCATCCTGCATGTGCGCCTGTCAAAACTGGCTCAGTGCTTGTCTCCCTCGCCTCACCATTGTCCGTGTTGTGGGTGGAGCAGGACTTACTAGTGTCCCACAGCTAGGGGACAGTGCCGGGACACAGACTGCTGCCCCTGTCCCTTCTCCCCTGATTATTGTCTGTGGGAAATCTGTGCCAACAAATGGTTTGGTTTGTGTTTCCTTATCTTGCATTTTGTGTGTGTGTGTGTGTGTGTGTGTGTGTGTGTGTGTGTAAGTTTTCACATTTTGACAAAGTCCACATGCATGAAATGAGGTTTTTGTAACTCTAGAATATTCCATTACATGGATGTACTAGGTATTTATTGTTTGTTTTCTCCACCAGGAGTAATGCCTGTATGCCTCCAGCTGTACAGATTAGTTGTCACAGCTTCTAGCAAGACCTAATTTTTGTGCTGGGAAGATTGAGGTTATTGTCTTGGGCTTTGGAATTGGAGGTATTTGGAAGAAGTGTAGTAAGGCTTTCTTAGCATGTTAGAGCTTTTCTGTGGCATAGTAGAGGCAGAACGTCCTTGGCTGTGTTGTGGGAAATCCCTCGTCTGATTCAGCAAAAGTTTCCTGTTACTGGTCTAAAATGTAGTCCCTGAGGGTCTCCTGGGGGACTCAAGTCGGTTAGGCGGTTAGGGATCTGACTCTTGATTTCGGCTCAGGTCATGATTGTGAGGTCCATGGGTTTGAGCCCCGTGTCGGGCTCTGAGCTGCTGACAGTGTGGAGCCTGCTTGGGATTTCCCCCTGCCCCGCCCTGTCCCTTCCCTACTCATTCCCTCCTTCTCTCTCTGTCTCTGTCTCTGTCTGTCTCTCAAATAAATACATAAATACATAAATACGTAAATAAATAAAACGAATGAATGAGTGAAGTCCCTGAAACTGTGAGTTGAGAAGCTGCCTGCTGCCTGCGTCTCCTCCCCCTATTCGGTTTGCAGGGGCCAGCGTGGCCCCAAGTGGTCACACTTGATGTGCTAGGGAGTGGAGTGTGTGGGGGCTGTTCTTTGAGGAGTAAGGTGCTATGGCCGATGCCACGCTGGCAGTGGCACTCCTGTGTCTATGTGAGGTCTTTACCGACCCTCAGCGAGATGTCGCGTACGTTCAGGGAAGCACAGTGGTGTCGTTGGGGCCTTAGAGTCAGATCTGGGCTTTGTTTCACTCAGCAGATGTGCATGGTGGTGTTTATTGAGTATCTTCCTCGTGCCAGCCAGTGTCATAGGTGCTGGGGACAGATGATACGCCAGAGCAGCATGCTTCCTGTCCTTTCGGTAACTGCCAGCACTGCCAGGTGCTGTGAAAGAAAAGCAGAGATTATTTAAGGTTGTGTAACAGGGAGCCCGACCTAGTTAGGAGTTTCCCTCAGGGGAGTCCCTTTCTTTTTTTTCCTTTTTCTTTTTTTTGAGGTAACTCTTAAGCTGACGTTCTGAAGCTGAGTAGAATTAGTGAAGCAAAGGGTGGCAGAGGAAGGAGGGTCCCAGGTGTAGGTGCAGTGGGGAGAGGCCTGTGTGGGAGGAAAGAGGGCACAGAGCTGGAGGGGTGGAGAGGCAGGGACCTCGGCACCTGCTGGGGAATTCGGGCCTGTAGTCTCTGAGAGAGGGGTAGGTGATAGGATCTATTGTTTAGAGAGAGGGCCCAGTTAGGAGAGGACAGGAGTGGATGGGGGAGAGCAGTCGGGAACCCAGCACAGTCCCCTCACACAGGACGAGCTATAGGTACGTGACTCCTGACAACATCGTTCACATCCGACCCTGCCTATTCCACTCAGCATGCTGGCCACTCTCTTCATGGTCGTGGCTGCAGCTGCCAGTGTCCCGGGGTAGAAAGAGGACCCCATCTCTCTGTCTCTGTTTAAGAAACTCCCCTGTGGTTTCCTGGGTCCACCGGCCCCCCCACCCCTTCATTAGCCATGCCAGTTCACAGGTGCTTTCCAGCCAGGTCCCTGCACTGCATGGGGGTCGGGGGATTGGAGGCATTGCAGTTGGCTTGAACAGTGCCTCCCCAAGTGCTGTCCCTGGGCCTGTAGCAGCAGCAACATTGCCAAGAGAGCTGTCAGGGATGCAGCATTCACCTTGAGTGTGAGGAGTGTGGGCATCAGTGGTTAGACCAGTCAGCTTTGCTCTCTTGACCTGGCTACAGTCAGCCTTCCCTGCTGGGACCCCCCCCTTGCCACTTCCCCTTTCCCCATTTTACTGTTCTCCCTAGCTTAGTGTTGTCTACAGATTCCATATTTTACTTATTCTCCTATCTGTCATCTCTGTCTCCATTCCCACCCACGTGCCACGAAGGTGCCTGGCAGGCCTGGCATGGAGCAGTGCTCCTGGCTGTTTATTACTGAGTCAGATGAATTAAAGAAGGATTGAAGTCTGTCGGCAAGGGAGAAGTGGAGAGTGGTGTTGGAAACCAGCCGGCAGTGACCACTGGTGCCATCCGGAGACCCCACTGGACACCTTGGGAAAACACCATCGACAGGGTCCAGCAGGAGGTGTAGGGCATGCAGGGAATGACAGGGAAGGAAGGCTGAGGGGCAGGGGGCCGTAATTATTTTAAGATGGGCAAGGGGGCCCTCCCATGTTGCTCAGCTGCTGTAGGCCTCTCTCTAAATGAGGACCCGGGACGCCTGGGTGGCTCAGTCGGTTGAGCGGCCGACTTCAGCTCAGGTCATGATCTCGCGGTCCGTGAGTTCTAGTCCCGCGTCGGGCTCTGTGCTGACAGCTCAGAGCCTGGAGCCTGCTTCAGATTCTGTGTCTCCCTCTCTCTGACCCTCCCCTGTTCATGCTCTGTCTCTCCCTGTCTCAAAAATAAATAAACGTTAAAAAAAAAAAATTTAAATGAGGACCCTAGGGGAACCTGATTCACAGGTGGTTGTGAGCAATGAACCAGTCAGGTATAGCACTTAAACGCTTCCTGACGTTTGGGGAGTGATGTTAGTTTATTATATGTGTGTGTGTGTGTGTGTGTGTGTGTGTGTGTGTGTGTGCGCGCGCGCGCGCGCGCACACACACACACACTTTTTTTAAGGTTTCTTTATTATTATTAGTTTTTAACAATCTCTACACCCATCGTGGGGTTTGAACTCACAACCCCGAGATCAAGAGTTGCTCACTCTTCTGCTCGAGCCAGACAGGCACCCCTTGGGGAGTGCTCTTTAAAGAAGTCTGCCTGATCAAGGGCTCACTGTGTGCAAAGCCGTGTTCTCTGGACTTTAATTCCCTTTTGGACATCCTAGGGGAGCTTTAAAACACTGCATGTGTATTTGTGGCTTGTGACTCCAGAACTAGGCCCTGGGGTGGCTTGGGGTTACTGACACCATGTGTCGGTGTTGCTGATTGCCGACTGGGCACTAAGCTCTGGGCTGGCTTTTTATGGGAGTTGCCAAAAGAAATTAGGAAACACGTTTCCTGCCTCCTGGGAGTTAATGGTTTGGGGCTGTTTGAATTGGGGTAGGAAGAGTAAATACTTTTCTTTTTCTTTTAATGTTTTATTTATTTTAGAGAACGCAAGGGTGCACGTGGGAGAGGGGTGGAGAGTGAGAGAGGGACAGATGCAGGGCTCGGACTCTTGAACTTTGAGATCTTGACCTGAACTGAAGTCGGGTGCTCAATCCACTGAGCCACCTAGGTGCCCCAGTACTTTCTAACTTTTAAAAGGAGATTTGGGGCACCTGGGTGGCTCAGTCAGTTAAGTGTCTGACTTCGGCTCAGGTCATGATCTAATGGTTTGTGAGTTTGAGCCCCACATCATGCTGTCTGCTTTCAGCAGGAGTCCACTTCAGATCCTCTGTCCCCTTCTTTCTGCTCCCCCTATGCTCACTCGCTTGTGTGCTTTCTCTCTCTCTCTCTCTCTCTCTCTCTCTCTCTCTCTCTCTCTCTTTTGAAAATAAACATTAAAAAAAAAACAAAGGGAGGCTCTATTTCTTGTCTGTGGTTTTTGTGTGTTTGTTTTTGCAATGTCTGGTTATTTAGGACCCTTTGAACAGATCACTCATTTTTTTTCCCCCTTTTGTTGATTTCTATTTAATTTTTGTGTGAAAAGTATTTATCCTACCTCTTAGGAATCTTGTGTTCCTGTTTCTGTAGGTGTGAGTAGCATTTTCAGTATTTCATTTCCTAAAAATAGGCATGCTGTAAAAACATGGTGTATTTACTTGGCTATGTGTTATACATTTTTATCTTATGTTATTAGTAGATTATATATTACATGACCTGGTGAACTTGTAGATAGTTTCCAAAATTGGAAAGTACTTAGAATGTTTTTGGACCACAAGTTTCTGTGTTTCTTTTCATTGTGTTGAAGACTGAGTAAGTGGCTTAAAACGCTTGAGGTGGATGCCACCGGTGGGGGGGGGGGGGGAGGTGAAACTGCTTACCAGGCGAGGGGGACCAAGGCAGTGTCCTCCTCCTTCCTGTTCTCTGTAGGCCTGGGTGGCAATCTTAATTTCCCAAAGAATTTTTCTGCTGGAAGAGAGCACCTTGCCTTGCCCTCAGACTCCTGCCTGTTGCTTCTGAGGTCAGACATGTGCCTTCCTCACAGAGACTTTCAGAAGATACAGTGAGACTTTTTAATCTTTTTTTTTTTATTATTATCACAGTCTTTTTATTTAGTATTTATTTTAGAGAGAGAGAGCGAGCTTGAGCAAGGGAGGGGAATAGAAAGAGAGGGAGAGAGAGAATCCCAAGCAGGCTCCGTGCTGTAAGTGCAGAGCCTGACATGGGGCTCAAACCCATGAACTGTGAGATCATGACTTGAGCCGAAATCGAGAATTGGAAACTCAACCGAGTGAGCCAACCCAGGCTCCCCAAACGCTTTTATCTTTTTAAAAATTGTTTATTTTTGAGAGGGGTGGGGGACACAAGCAGGGGAGGGGTAGAGAGAGAAGGGAACAGAAGATCCAAAGCGGGCTCTGCTCTGACAGTAGAGAGCCCAACGTGTGGCTGAAACTCGTGAACTTGAGATCGTGACCTGAGCCGAAGTCGGACACTTAACCGACTGAGCCACCAAGTACCCTGAGACTTTTTTTTATCTTTTATGTCAAGAAAGACTGCCTTCTGAAAACGTGGTGTGCTGCCTCTGGACATGTCAGAGCCTGAGACCAGCCACATCAGGAGAAGTCTGTTGATGGGGAGGGAGGCTCCCTTGTGTCCTTGATGGCACAGCTGGGGACTGTGAGGTGAGGCAGGGCATAAAAAGGTGAGAACAGGCACTCTATCCACACCCACCCACCTTCTTCCTTATCCACCTTCTTCCTCCTTTAGAATGGAGGAAGACAGGAGCGCCTGGGTGACTCAGTCAGTTAAGTGTCTGACTTCAGCTCAGGCCATGATCTTGTGGGTTTGTGAGTTCAAGCCCCGTGTCAGGTTCAGTGCTGTGTCTCCCTCTCTCTCTCTGCCCCTCCCCTGGTCGCTCTTTCTCTCTCTCTCTCTCTCAAATAAACATTAAAGGGGCGCCTGGGTGGCTCAGTCGGTTAAACGTCCTACTTCGGCTCAGGTCATGATCTCACAGTCTGAGTTCGAGCCCCGCGTCGGGCTCTGTGCTGACAGCTCAGAGCCTGGAGCCTGCTTCAGATTCTGTGTCTCCCTCTCTCTCTGACCCTCCCCCGTTCATGCTCTGTCTCTCTGTCTCAAATTTAAATAAACATTAAAAAAAAAATTAAAAAAAAATAAACATTAAAAAAAAAGAATGGATGGGGAAAACTTGGGTTGATATTCCTCATAGCTAAAGTCATACTCATTTGTCCATTATTAAAAAAAAACAAAGGTTCCAGAAATGTACACCACAGGACATGAAATCTTCCCCAGTTTCTGTTGGCAGTGGGACTGTTCTCTCACTTGGGATGAATCTCTCTCTCTGCGTGTCCCCCCAGCCCCCCGTAAAGTGCTGCTCGTTAATTTACAGGCCCGCATGTAGGCAAGTGACAGAATACCTGAAATAGTAATGAAATACTCCCTCATAGCTGACACTGCTTGGTTTCTGCCGCGAATTGGTTTCGTGTACATGAACCCTAACGTGAGCCAGGACTGGCGCAGCAGCCAGGCTGGAGTGCTCTGCCCTGAGCCGCGCTGTCGTCCTGCTGTCGTCTTGCTGTTGAGCAGGCGTACCCCGGGCTCCCCCCACGCAGGCCCCATTCCTCTTCCTACCATGTAGTGACACGTTCTTTGAGCGATTGGTGATCAGGCGTGTAGTTCTGACTTGTGTGCTTAGAGAACGGAGAACCTGGGTTCCAGTTCACAGTCTGCAGTTGGAGCCCCCTGTGTGATGCTACTGTTTGAAGTGGGTCGATACTCTCTCCAGTCTGTGTCTTGGGGGGGCTTTGGGGATGGTGATGGAAGTTACAAATGTAAACAAATGGAAGTTACAAATGTGAAAAGGATCTTTGGCTCTTTTTTTAGCCCTGTCCCCTGTCTCATCCCCCAGAGTCATCCAGGACTGGGCCTGACCCCCTCCCTCTGCATCCCCATCCCTTGTCAGCAAGGCCTGGCTGGGGCTGGAGAGTCTGCAGCCCTAGCTTGTCCCCAGGCAGTGCTGCAGTGTCCCCTCTGGAGTTGTGGCCGCATACAGAATTGACCAAGGAGCTACAGACTAAGGGGCCCAGCTGTGCCACAGTTTCAGTCCTACTCTCTGGGGGCAGGAGCAGGAGGAGTGCGGCGGAACCTCCCCTCTGTGAGGCTGAGAAATATGCAGCAGTGACGGAAAAGCCGGCCTCCCGGAGCAGGCGGGAGCACTTGAACTTGGAGCGGGTGTGGGTGCCTCTCTTGTGTGGGTCTTATTGAACACTGTGTTGTGGGTGAGGACTGTAACCTCAGACCTGGGGGCTTGATTGATGAACAGCTCTGAGGAGGCCGGAAAGATAGTTGGTGAGAGCTATCTCTGTGGAGGGTGCCCTGTGGGGCCCTGTCCCCTGTCTGGCTCGGGCCCAGTCGGTGTGAAGGGGGAGAAACTAGGGGGACAGGATTGGTGTGGTGCACAGGCTGTGAATTAAAGACATTTTTTCCCCTTTCATTCTGGAGCCTTTGATAATTCTCTAGAAGGCTGTCCTGGGCTGTGCTCAGGAGCTGCTATCCCTTCCACTCAGCTCGGTCACACCGGAGGCGTTTGGATGCTTTCATGGATTTCTGCTTCTGGATCAGAAGCAGAGCTGAGGTTTTTTTTTTTGTTTTGTTTTTTTTTTTGCTGAGCTGCTAGAAGGCACAGAGGTGTGATCAGAAGGTGTTTTGCATCTGTGCTTGGGTGTCAAGGGCAGTGCCTGTGAGTGACCCCTTGTGGGCAAGAGCCTGCTTTGCTGGGTGGCTCTCTGGAGAACGGGACAGGTGGACGGTCTCTCTTGTTGGGTGTGGTTTGGAGTGTGACCTGTGCAAGTGTCTGCCCTCCCCACCCGCTCCTTGCTGCCCTCCCCCTACTTGTTTACACAGTGCCCTGTCATTCCAGCATGGGGTGTGCTGGTTTACTTTACTAGAACCCTGGAGAAACAAGGCTGGATTTTTTTGCTGTGGGAAACAAAAAGCCCTTTTGTGAGAGTTCTTCCTTCTCAGTGTGGTTCACTCTGGCTGCTGAGGAAAGGCCACAAAGTCCCAGACACTTTCTTCTTAGTGATTTCATTTTTAAGAACCCCCTTCAAGGAACTGCCTTATGCATTTCACCAGACGTACCAGTTAGTGAGGCTTAATCAGCACCTAGAGAGCATTTGGCTTTCTCTTTTACCAAAGAACTTTCTAGCAGGAGGAATCTTAGCATTTGTGATGGTGAATCAAGAACCTGTTCTCATTGGTTCATATTGCCTTAAAATTTTTTTTTTAATGTTTATTTTTGAGAGAGAGAGACAGAGCACGAGCAGGGGAGGGGCAGAGAGAGAGGGAGACACAGAATCAGAAGCAGGCTCCAGGCTCTGAGCTGTCAGCACAGAGCCTGATGCAGGGCTTGAACCCACAAACTGTGAGATCGCTACTTGAGCCAAAGTCGGATGCTTGACCGACTGAGCCACCCAGGTGCCCCGGTTGTTATTGCCTTTAAAACAGTAACAAGAAACTTAAAAAGAAAAAAAAAAAGGCAAATAATGTTCGTTTAAATAAAAACGTGCAGATAAATGAGAAAACAAAAACTTAGCACTGTGAATCTTTAAACTTCTAGACTCTTAAATTGTTATTTATATGACTGATGGACAAAACCAGAGTCATAATTAACTTAGAGTTTTAACCTCCTCCAAATCAGTATATTGTCAGCATCTCGTGAACATATATCTACTTCCACAACATGATTTTAGTGGGTAGTTTTCCATCATATGAACGAATGTGCTGGAATTTGATTAATTCTCTGTCTTTGGTATATTTTCACTTTTCAACATTATAGGCTTTCGTGTAGCTGAATCTTCCAGCACAATCTTTATTATTTCCTTAGGTTAAAGTCTTAAAAATGGAATTGCTGGGGGAACAATATAGATTTTAAGAATTTATTTTTTGTGACCAAATTGCCCTCTAGGAATGTACTGCCAGTGTGATACAGGAGAAACGATGACCACTGACTGCTTCAATTTGCATGTTTCTTGTGACGGTATTTGATGTTCCTCTAAAGTGTTAATGAGGGGCGCCTGGGTGGCGCAGTCGGTTAAGCGGCCGACTTCAGCCAGGTCACGATCTCGCGGTCCGTGAGTTCGAGCCCCGCGTCGGGCTCTGTGCTGACAGCTCGGAGCCTGGAGCCTGTTTCCGATTCTGTGTCTCCCTCTCTCTCTGCCCCTCCCCCGTTCATGCTCTGTCTCTCTCTGTCCCAAAAATAAATAAAAAACGTTGAAAAAAAAAATTTAAAAAAAAAATAAAGTGTTAATGAACAAGTATTTCTGTGTCATCCTGTGCTGCTGACTGGCGTTCAGCCTCCGTTCCTTCACCTGTGATTGGGGGATCAGCTCAGGCACGCTCTAAGATCTGAGGGAGAAAAATCTAAAAAATGTTACAAGTTCCCGTAGAGTTCTTTTCTATTGTGTTATAAGTTTCAGAAATAGGCCATTGATCTATATCATTAAATAAGCAATAAATAGTGACTTTGTTTTGGTTTAACAGTCTGCTTTTAAAGAGCCGTGTGCAGAAGATGAAGGCTGAGAAAAATACCATGATGTTGAACACAATGAGAACTCAAAGAATGTTCTTTTTGTATGGACTTAAACGTTTTCTCCACTGTTGAATGATCTCTTGATAATTACTCAAACTATCCCTTAGACTTGAGGTCGGTTCTACAGTTCACTTTATTTAGCACTGGTGGTCTGAGGCTCCAAGATTTCATGCTGAGCATTTTAGAGTTTCTGGAATGTTTCAGTCCTCTCAACTTTGGATCCTAGACACTGTTCCAATCTAGGAACTGTCACTTCTAGGTTTAAACCGAATCTCAAAAAAACTAAAACACAGACCACCCCCAAGCTACACAGGAATCACTCTCATCTGGTCCGGTGTTGGGAATGAGATCTGAGGGGCGTCATCCCCAGTCAGGTGGCTGCACTGTGGGCCCCCGTACTGGGTCTCCCGCAGGGAGAAACGCTCTGCTGGAAGACCCGAGGGAGATGCAGAGCAGTGTGGCTTCTAGGCCTCACCCATTTCATCCAACACGTCGGGTTGTAAACGCCCGGCACACTCACGGGGGTCCGAGTTGGGGCTGTGGGTGGTTAGGTACTGTACGGTAGTGAGTCTTGTCTGTCTCACGTACCTACGTAGCTGTGTCTGTTCTTACCTAGTAAAATAGGCACACTCCCTTGAGAGGCTCTGCCATGTTCCCAGGCGTGTTCCCCTGCCTGCTAGAGAGCCCTGAGATGTGTGTGTGTCTTCCCAGTTCTTTTCTGTGGTTGTGTGTACCTTCCCAGGACACAGAGCGAGTGTTTGTGCCATGTCCTGATTATAGTCGTGACAACTGTGCTGGGCCCTACTGCAGGCATTCAGCACTGCCTCGTCTCTGGGCGGGGAGGTACCGTTATGAGTCTGCGCTTTTGTGATTGGCATCTTAGGCAGGCTGTCCTGCCGGGCGGCTCTGGGGTCCCTTTTCTTCCAGAGGAGAGACAGGCCTTCCCTTGAGGCAGAGCGTGGGGCCCAGGAGGGCTTTGGGTTCCCCAGTGGGGAGGTGGGGGTCTGTCCCCATAAAAGGGAAACATGAAAGTTGACTCTGGACAGCCGCCCATTCCAGGAGAAGCAGATGTTCTTATGGCCACAGTCAGTCCCGCCGTAGTGATAAACCAATGAGTCTCTTGACCAGCTTCCTGCTGTTGCTTCCAGCTCCTCGTCGTGGTGATGGATCCCTCTTTTCCCTGAGTGAATGTTCATTGAGCACCTGTTGTGGGCCAGAGGCTACTCTCGCCTGCGGGGTGTAGCAGTGAGCAAAGTGACTGAAACCCCAGGTTTTTTCTCATTGTTTTAGATGCACTGTATCTATAAAATGCAACAGGATTTAGTAACACAACAGATATGTTTCTAAAGGTCCTTTTATAGAATGAATCATTTTTCCACTTATTCCATTATATTCTCAGAAACATGTTTAGAAAAATAAAATTCTCCACCTGAAGTTTAGCCCGAAGAAAAGGTACACATTGATGACATCAAGTTAAAGTTAACATGACTGACGTTCATCAAAGCCTGAACTAAAATCCTACATGTATCTTACTGTAGAAGTTCTTTGAGAATTGTGCTCAAAACCACTGATTAATGTGAACAATTTGAGCACGTCAGCGGCCTGCAGAAAGGGGTGACATTAAAGGTTTAAAGCCAGCATTAGATATGTTGAGTTTGTTCTAAATAGAGTTATTTGATTTAAAACAGTAGGATGGGCGCCTGGGTGGCTCAGTCGGTTAAGCGTCCGACTTTGGCTCAGGTCATGGTCTTGTGGTCCGTGAGTTCAAGCCCCGCGTTGGGCTCTGTGCTGACAGCTCAGAGCCTGGAGCCTGTTTCAGATTCTGTGTCTCCCTCTTTCTCTGACCCTCCCCTGTTCATGCTCTGTCTCTCTGTCTCAAAAATAAATAAACATTAAAAAAATCAAAACAGTAGGATGGAAGTCGTATCTCAATAAAACGGTTATTTAAAAAAAAATGTAAGGTGGGTGTGGTAGGCTAATAATGGCCCCCCCAAAAGTTGCAGGTTCCACTTCCTAGAACCCGTGAATGCAACCTTATATGACAAAAGGGACTTGGCTGATGTATTTAAATTAAGGGTCTTAGGGCACCTGGGCAGCTCAGTTGGTTAAGTATCTGACTCTTGGTTTCGGCTCAGGTCATGATCTCACAGTTTGTGAGTTTGAACCCCACCTTGGGCTCTGTGCTGGCAGTGCAGAGCCTGCTTGGGATGTTCTCTCTCAAAATAAATAAACTTAAAAAATATATAAATTAAAGGTCTTGAGATGGGGTTTTCTTGATGGCCCCTACGTGTGATTGCAAGGGCCCTTCTGAGAGGGAGGCAGAGGGGGATTTGAGTGTAGAAGAGGAGGTGGTGATGTGGTGACTGAAGCCGAGACTGGAGTTTCCCGCCACAAGCCACGGAAGGCCGGCAGCTGGGGGACCAGGAAATGGGGGAACGGGCTGCTCCTGGAGCGCCCAGGAGTCAGCACTGCCACCTCAGCACTGCCACTGAGGTCAGTTCTGTCCTCATTTCAGACTTCAGATCTGTAGGAGAATAAGTTTCTGTTGTTTCAAGTTACAGAGCTTGCGGTAATTTGTTACAGGAGCAGTAGGAAGCGGTTTCCCAAGAAAGGGAAACAGCCAGTCTCAGCAGAGAGGTCTCAATGCAGAGCACTTCAAGTAGCTGTGGAGGGAGGATTGGAAGTGGGCAGAGACCACTACCGTTTTACACGTAGAAGATGTAAAGAGGATGTAAAGGAGACGACTTGGAGAAGTCGTGTGATAGTATTTACCCAGGTAGCTTAATACCACTGTGTTGTAATTACACTGCTCGTACAGTTTAAATATTTCCACACCCACGCTCACTGCAGCACTATTCACAGCAGCCGAAAGGCGGGAGGAGCTCATGGGCCCATCGGCGGATGGGTAGAATGTGGTCTGTCCACGCAGCGGACTAGTCCTGTACCTTAAAGGGGAGGAGATTCCGACACGCGCTCGGACGCGGATGGACCTCGAGGACGCCGTGGTCAGTGACATAACGCCTGTCACGGGAAGACAGTGCGGGTGCCCCTGGGGACAGAAGGAGACGGTGGTCCCCAGGGGCAGGGGAGGGGTGGGCACAGAGCTTCCATTTGGGGCCGTGGGAGAGCTGTGCGGATGGGCGGCGGTCGTGGTCCCACACAGCGGGGATGTGCCTCCTGCCACTGAACTGTGCTTCTAGAAACGCTTAAGGCGGGAAACTTTGATTACGTACACTTTACCACAATTAAAGAAAACCAAAAACACACGTCTAAAAGAATACTGTCATAGCCTTTCTGAAAATAAAGTAGCAGTAGGCATTAAAAATGTTCAGAAAGTGAGGCTGTCGACAGAACCACCCTGGTTCTAAATTAGGTGTGTGGAAGGCCACAGGGCTGTCCACGCAGGCTCTGCCTCATGACGACACCCTTGCTGTTACAGCCCACCTGTGCTTCTCGCCCTCACGCACGGGGCCTGCGCCGCCCATTGTTCCTCCGCCTCCGCCTGGCACTCGGTTCGTCCTCTCACTGGCCTGGGTGTTCCATCCTCACCAGGGACCAAGGGCCCAGGCCCACGGCCTCCCACCCCTTCCTCTGCACTCACTCCGGACTCACTTTAAAGGTGTCCTGTGTGCCCTCAAGCCCCCGACTTCATGCCTCTAGTCCGGCCTGCTCCTGAACTCCGGGCTCACACTTGGATATCGGATAGGCCTCTCAAACGCAGTAGCCGAAGGTTTGAGTGCCACGATCTCTGTTAACAGCAGTCCCACCCTCTGGGGATGCAGGCCATCCCTCTTTCACATCTGGTCCATCAGGAAACCCTGTTGGCCACACATCAGAACACATCCAGAATCCCACCATGTCTCAGGTCTCCTCTGCTAACTCCCTGACATGAACCACCATGTCTCTGTGTGTGGGGGAGCACTCCTCATGCTGTCACTGCCACCAGCCCACCCTCCAGCCGCTTCTCAACAGGCAACCAACACTCTTTAGCCTAATCATGTAATGCCTGTGCTTAGGGTTTTCACTTCCTACTGCCAACCCTCTCACCTGTTCTGCTCCAGCCACCCGGCCTCCTGGAGAGTCCCTACATACCACAGGCACACCTCTTTACTCAGGCCCTTTGCATTGGCTGTGCCCTCTGCCAGGGACACTCCCACATCTCTTCTGTCCAGGATCTCTCCTGGCCTTTTTCAACTTTTTTTTTTTTTTTTTGGGACAGAGAGAGACAGAGCATGAACGGGGGAGGGGCAGAGAGAGAGGGAGACACAGAATCGGAAACAGGCTCCAGGCTCCGAGCCATCAGCCCAGAGCCCGACGCGGGGCTCGAACTCACGGACCGCGAGATCGTGACCTGGCTGAAGTCGGACGCTTGACCGACTGCGCCACCCAGGCGCCCCACTCCTGGCCTTTTTCTACCTGGAGCTCAGAGTTTCCTCCACACGCATTAGGCATTTGGCAGAATTCAGTTCCCCTTGCGGTTGTGGGGCTGAGATCCCTGTTTTCTTGCTGGTTGCAGGCAGGCAACAGCCTTAAGTCCTAGTGGCTCCCCTCATGTCCAGCCACCTGCGCCTGGCCCTCTCACACACCACGACAGCTCACTGCTTTGCAGCCCACTCTCTGCCACAATTAATGTGTGCGCAGAGAGATTGGCTCACCACATTGGCCACGCACAGCTCTCTCATCATGTTGACACGCCCTCCCAGGGTCCTGCCTCCAAAGTGTCCAGTCCCGGAGCAGCCAGCAACACAGGAGCCAGGTTGCTGCCAGGAGTACCTGCTGGAAGGCCTGTTGTCAGTGAGCCCACCATGCAGACCACATTAAGCTTTTAATCAACTTTTAAGTGGTCACTTTTAACTATAAAGTGGCTGCTTACTAACGTTTACACTATCAAGGACCTCACATAATTGACGAAAGACTCCAACGAGAAAGGGAGAGATCATAACCAAAAACAAAAAAGAAGGAAGAGTAGAAGGCGCTTGAAGGGAAGAGAGTCAATGCAGAGAGCAGAAGAAAACTTGGAAAATAAAACTTGATTTATATCCGGTTAAAGAAGACATCGCATTAAGAGAACTAAAACATATCCTCAGAAATTAAAAATGAAATAAAAGCATCCAGTTGAAAGGTTAGAAGGTCAAGTCAAGAATAAATCCAGAGGGGTGCCAGGGTGCCTCAGTCGGTTAACCATCTGTCTTCGACTCTGGTCATGATCTTGCGGTTAGTGAGTTCGAGCCCCCGTCTGGCTCTGTGCTGACAGCTTAGAGCCTGGAGCCTGCTTTGGATTCTGTATCTCCTTCTCTCTGCCCCTTCCCCACTCATGTTCTCTCTCTCTCTCTCTCTCTCTCTCTCTCTCTCTCTCCCTCCCTCCCTCCCTCCCTCCCTCCCTCCCTCCCTTCTTCCCTCCCTCCCTCCCTCCCTCCCTCCCTTCTTCCCTCCCTCCCTCTACCTCCCTCCCTCCCTCCCTCCCTCCCTCTCTCTCTCTCTCTCCCCCACTCCCCCCTCCATTTCTCAAAAATAAACATTAAAAAAAAGAATATATTCCAGAAAGTTACTTTTTTCCCTCAGCTTTTTGTTTAAGTAATCTTTGCACCCATTGTGGGGCTCGAACACATGATCCTGAAATCAAGAGTCAGATGTTCTTCAAACTGAGCCAGCCAAGCCCCCACCCTGGAAAGTTCTTTAAAAGATAGAGAATAAGAGAGAAAAGATAAGGAAAGTACATGATTAACGAGGCATAGCACCTGACAGATGTGCCAGGGAGGAGGCTAGAGATGGTATCGGAAGCTCCCTCAGGAAGGCTTACAGAGCCCAAGGACTGCGTCTCTGTTTGAAAGGGCTCTTCCTGTGGTCAGAACAGGGAGGAAGTACCCCCAGCAGACAGGCAATTCCCGCCGATACAGAGGTTCTCCACAGCTTCCAGGGATTAAAACAGACCTCACACAGGGCATTAGGACTGGATGGTGGCAGGCACTGTGGCACCTGCAGGACTGAGCGGAAGCAGGGCACTGACCCCTCTGGCACCAGGGAGCTGGATTTCCCACCTGCAGCTCTGTGCATGGGCACCTGTCTCGTGGAGGGAAGAGTGCAAGGTGTTGCAGGCAAGAAGGGTCCCAGGTGCATGCTGTACACCCCGTCTCAGGAGCTACAGCCGTTTCTCTGAGAGGAGGGGGCACCGAGACAGGAGGATGCACAGGAAGCTCCTGGGGGCATCGTGGGAAACACCTAGGGGTCAGGTCATGGTGGGGAGGGTTTGAAGGGGTGTGCAGTCCTGTGGAGGGTTAGAGCAATAGGGATGCAGAAAGTAAAGGCAACAAAAAGCAAGAGAATTCTTAAGTATGGAAAAAGTGTACAAGAAAGGTGGTCCTGGGGGCGCCTGGGTGGCGCAGTCGGTTAAGCGTCCGTCTTCAGCCAGGTCACGATCTCGCGGTCCGTGAGTTCGAGCCCCGCGTCAGGCTCTGGGCTGATGGCTCGGAGCCTGGAGCCTGTTTCCGATTCTGTGTCTCCCTCTCTCTCTGCCCCTCCCCCGTTCATGCTCTGTCTCTCTCTGTCCCAAAAATAAATAAAAAACGTTGAAAAAAAAAATTAAAAAAAAAGAAAGGTGGTCCTGTAGTTTAAATGAGCAACAGCAAAAAATATTTATGTAGTCAATGATGTAAACACGGCAGAAGACCTAGGCAAGCTCGGAAGCGGGGACACTGAATTCTCATATTTTTCCATAGGAGGCCAAAACACAGCATGTAAATTTTGAAAAGCCAAGAAATAGCACCAGAAGCATATTAATTAGATATGGAGGCAATGATCCCTCCCAAACTACCCAAAGTTAGAAAGAAGGGCTTCAGGGAGCAGGGTGGGGGTGGGCGAGCATGTTCCAGGCCTTACTGTGCTGTAACATTTTGCACCGTGTGCCGGTATTTGATAACTGAACTTTCTCTCGGGTCTCTGTTGGGCCATGAGTTGAGGGATGTCTGGGTTCTCTGTTGAGTGCAGCGAGGTGAGGGGGTCGGTTGGAGGCTGGAGCAGTGTTCTGTGATCTGAACTTGGGTAGCTTTCCAGAGAAGAGCCGTGGAGGGGACCTTTTCCCAGCCCCTTGGAGGGGGCCTCAGGGCCAGGAGAGTCCTAGCAAGAGCTACTTCTCTTCCATTTCTCTGGTCCCCCTGACTCTCCTGACGACAGACCTGAAATGGAGAAATGCCTTGCTCTTTCCTCTGATTAATGTGGTTACGTACAAGTCAAATGTATGTGTTCTTTAGTTATTTTTATGAAGTCTGTGTTATTTCCTCAGTATGTTTGCATAAAACTTGAATGTATGCCCTTGACTTTTTGGAGTATTCTCATGTACATTTTGAGATTTTATTGTCTTTAAAATAACATGGAGATAGCTCTGTGAATATACTAGAAAACACTGAGCTGTGCTCTGTAAATGTGTGAATTGTATGGTATGTGAACTGTGTCTCCATAAAGGTATTAACAGAAATAACACAGAGTCAGAACTGGCGCGCCCCTGAGCATTGGGAGTCTGCCCCAGACCTGGGCCTCCTGCCGGCCTCCCTGCCTCGCCTCCCCTCCCACACCAAGGAAAGCTTCAGAGTGGATGGTGAACTTGTTAGGAGAGTTGCGATCTGCCAAAATCCCAGTGATGACAGATGTAAAGAAGGCAGCTTCTGGGTGCTGGAGACAACCCACGCCCCTGACCCAAAGCATGTCAGGAGGAGTGAGCCAGTCATGGCTACAGCTGGGTGCGGGCAAGCTCCTGTTGATGAGGGGCACGGCTGGTGACCTTTGGCACCTATTTCTGAAAGACAGGGATTCCTGAATGTGATACACGCCTCTTGGGGGACATATAGAATGACCTTTAACATGTAAGACCAACATGATGCCTTTATTGTAGAATTTTCTAAGCCTTCCCCATGAAACTAGGGATGATTAATATGCCCATCATCACAGATCTAGGAAGGTGTTCTTTTTTTTTTAAATTTTTTTTTTTTTCAACGTTTTTTATTTTTTTATTTTTGGGACAGAGAGAGACAGAGCATGAACGGGGGAGGGGCAGAGAGAGAGGGAGACACAGAATCGGAAACAGGCTCCAGGCTCCGAGCCGTCAGCCCAGAGCCCGACGCGGGGCTCGAACTCACGGACCGCGAGATCGTGACCTGGCTGAAGTCGGACGCTTAACCGACTGCGCCACCCAGGCGCCCCTAGGAAGGTGTTCTTTTACTTCAAGTGGAAAAACTGGGCTCCAGAGCTCCCGGCTGGTTTAGTCAGTGGAGCCTGGAAAGTGTGAGCCCCACCCCCGCTGTGTGTGGAGATTACTTAAGAGTAAAATCTTAAAAAAATAAATAAATAAAATCTTTTTAAAAATAAAGAAAAAGAAAAACTGAGCTCCAAATGAGCACATTCAGTGTTGGAAAATTTATCGTATTCAAACTGTCTTAATTTCAAATTTAAGTTTAGAAGTAAACCTACGTTGCCTTCTAAGTTGCCCCAAATTAGACATTCGATTTACTGAAATGACTTCATTTTTCCCCAGCCGGACACAGTAATTCCAAAGCGATTTAGGTGTTAGGGCGACAGCACGTCTTTATCTTATGTTCACACACCTGGCTGATTTTTTTTAAAAAGTAAGTGTTCCTTCTCACCTGGAGAAATCTGTGAACAGGGTCTTCAAGTATAAATTGCCAAGCATAATCCCTGAAAAAGTTACTTGATATAATAGTTGGTGCAAAGCAGACCTACTAGGGTTAAAAAGTCCTCTGTGGTGCTCTGCATCCAAGATCCCAAAGCCCTGATGTGACACTGTCCTGTAGGCTTAGGGAGTGTAACATATGGGAAGCTCTCTCTCATTTCGTTGGTTCTCTAGACAAGGAGGAAGAGAAGGAAGCTGGAATCATCTGTTATTTGTGCCTCGCTTTCAAAGGCTCTACGAACAAAGTTGTGACATTTCTTCTTATTTATTTATTTTTCTGGTCTCAGAACTCAAACCAGTGCCCACTCTGGTTGAGCACACAGCTTTTTCAGCTTTTATTGTATTAAGTGTGTCACTGTAGTGATTTATCAAGCATCTTTACACTTCTAAGATTCCTTCAGTTATCTCCAGTAAAATGAACCAACCAGCAAAATCCCCCTACTCAAGTGCATATCTGTACTCTTCATGATTACTGATATCAAGAGTTTTAGCTTCTTCGGAGTTTAAGCTAGAATAAATGACTCATTGATTCCTGGTGCTTGTGGGATTTGAAACTTATTTCCAGGGGGATGTTACAGAAAGAATTTTTACTAGTGATTTGGCTGTGTGTGACATACCTAAACCTATCAGTAGAAGTTGTTTTCTGTGATGGAGGGGAACAGGGAACAGTGTTACTGTGTATGGGCACTGTCTGCTTGTGCCTCCTCTGTGCATCTGTCCACAACTCTTCTCGTGGGTCTGTCTTTATTTTTTAAAAAGATATATACATTCATTAAAAATCTGAAGATAGTTAACAATTTATTGAAGTCAGAAAAAGAAATACATAAAATTTAGAAAGGTGGAATTAGGTTTCACAGGATTTAGAAAGAATTCCTTATAAAAGGTTTTAATATTACATTCCTTGTCAAACTGGGACTTGGAGGGCTTTTGGTATTTCACCCCTGACTGCCTGCCTTGATGAGTCAGTCAGCAGAGGCACATGAAATTGTGGATAGACAGGAGATGCATATTCACTCTTATCCAAATGTAGCAAAAAGCACCATGTTTCCTACTAAATAGAATTTGTAGTTTCTTCCCCAATTCTTTAGAGCAATAAGCCTTGGGAATGGGTCTGTCTTTAAATTTTTATTTTTATTTATTTTTGAGAGAGAGACAGAGTGTGAGCAGGGAGGGGCAGACAGAGAGGGAGACAGAATCCAAAGCAGGGTCCAGCCCCTGAGCTGTTGGCACAGAGCCCGATGTGGGGCTCGAACCCACGAACTGAGAGATCATGACCTGAGCCGAAGTCGTGTGCTCAACTTACTGAGCCACCCAGGCACCCCCTGAGGGGTCTGTCTCATTGCATCACGTGAATTCTTTTTTTTTTTTTTCCAAGTTATTTTGAGAGTCGGAGGGAGGGGCAGAGGGAGAGGGAGAGAGAATCTTAAGTAGGCTCCATGCTCAGTATGAAGCCCGACGTGGGACTTGAACTCCCAAACCGTGAGATCATATGAATTCTTAACCCATCTCTGGTACTTAGATTTTCTAAGGGTCATTGTATCTGACATAATTACTGTGTGATCAGTAAGATTCCTGTAAGAAATACTGTTCAGTAAGGAAACCAGCGTAGTGCTGAAAAGTTTGGATTATACTCCTACTGCCTCTCCCAGACATGGAAAATTCACTACTATTCTTTTCTTTTCTTTTGTTTAATGCTTAAGAGATGTGACTCCTATGACCTGTACCTATCCTGTCAGCTCCCTTAGGTGTGGAGAGAGACTTCTGGCGAGGAATGCTGGGGTCCTCAGGAGCCCACGGTTGGGAGTGAACCTGCGGGTTGGGTGATGGCCTCTGGTGGGCTCTTTAGAATGGGAGGGATTCCTGGAAAAGTGGTAAGTGGGAATGTCCCGTCCACGGCTCTTTCCTGCTGCCTGCCTGAATTTAATAAAGGATTCTTCTTATCCCACATCAGAAGTTGTTTCCCTCCTTGGATGAAGTTTTTACTCTGCCAAAAAGCTGATTATTAATAAGTTGCAGGAAGGGAGTGCAGACTGCAAAGTAACAATAGATCTGGGATTATGATAATCAAAAGGTTTAGATTTATATAGCTGGGTTTTTTTTTTTTTTTGAACAATTTAAGTCAGTTAAAATGTCCTCTCAATTCAAACTTGTTCTGCAGGAAAGAACTTACCTGACATGAAAATTTCCATCATTTTAATAATCTAATAGAAAATGGCAAATGCTTGGCAAATTTGAACTTCTACACCCAGTTTTTGCTTTTTTGTGCCTCTCCCTCCTCCTCCTCCTTTTTTGCTTTATTAAGGTATGTAATTCTGCACTTAAAAAAAAATCTTGGGGCGCCTGGGTGGCGCAGTCGGTTAAGCGTCCGACTTCAGCCAGGTCACGATCTCGCGGTCCGTGAGTTCGAGCCCCGCGTCAGGCTCTGGGCTGATGGCTCAGAGCCTGGAGCCTGTTTCCGATTCTGTGTCTCCCTCTCTCTCTGCCTCTCCCCCGTTCATGCTCTGTCTCTCTCGGTCCCAAAAATAAATAAAAAAAAAAAAAAAAAAAAAAAAAAAAAAATCTTACTGTTACGGAAATTTTCAACATATACAAAAATAAAGACAATCGTGTAACAAACTTGTGTGTGCCTATTGCTCTGCAAAACTGTCAGTTCCCGAAAGTCTTGTCCCCCCGCCATCAGTTTTCAAGGAAATCCTAGACCTCACATCATACTAAATACTAATATCTAATATCATACTAAATACTTTATCATGATACTGATATCATACTAAATATGATTTTTTAGGTTAGGGTTAGGGTTAGGGTTTGGTTAGGGTACCTCCAAAAGGTACCTCCAAAAAATAAGGATTCTTTTTTTAAAAAATCACATACCAGTATCACATCTAAATAATTAAAATAATTCTTTGGGGGGTCTGGCTGGTTTAGTTGGTAGAGCATGTGACTCCTGATGTTACAGTGTGAATTCAAGCCCCACGTTGCGGTGGAGTTTACCTGAAAAATAAAAATAAAAAATAAAATAATTCCTTGGTGTTATCAGTTCTTTTGTCAGCACCACCCAAAGGTAAATAGATGCTACCATCTCGCTGTTTTGGGGGTTCTTTTTTAAGAGAGCACCCTACACACATGGTAGGGTGTGTAGCCTCATGCAGCCCTTTTCCCTCCTCACCTGTTTGTCTCCATTTCCCCCAGAAGAACCACAACCTTAAATGTCTACTGAGAATCATAGCTCTGTCTACTTAAAATACGCCTGGCTTATTTCCACAGATGTCAGTAAAGAAGCAAAACATAAACATCTTTCCTGACGCCTGTTCATAAACTTTGAAAATTATAGGACATTTGGTATTTTCTCATTTTATCAAAATGACTTAATTTTTGCTCATCCCTAAGTAAGGAAAGTTGGAAATGGCGTCTTGAGTGTTGGTGCTTGCTGTGACACACACCTCCGGGTGCAGAGGCCAGTGGGGCTGTCGGTGGCAGAGAGCTCTGGGTGCCTGGGGCACTGGCTGTCCCCTGCAGGTGGGCGCTGGTGGGGGTGCCCCGGCTGGTGCATCTCAGGACACCAAGAAGGGCTTCTTCAAAGCAGCAGGGAAAACCCAGGGTATATGTGCTTTATTGGAAGAAGTGCAGATGCCAGAAGGTGGGTGAGGTTCAGAAATGATGTGTAATCAGGCTTTTGGGAGTTGCTTCCCTCCCTAGCCCCTCCTGCCCACTCACACAGCTGACCTGAAGTTTATGAATAGCTAGAGGGAGCCCCAGGAACCTTGTACTTATTTTCATGGCTTCCCCCTCCCCGCCCCCCAATACCACAGTTTGTTCATGCATTCGTGTGTTGATGGACATTTAGGTTGTTGCCATTCTTTTGACCATTGCAACTAAAGCTTCTCTGATCATTCGTGTATGAAAGGAATTCCCAAATGGTTCTCCAAAGTGGTTGTGTAATTTTACATTCACAACAGTGCCTCTGCATCCTCCCAAACCCTTGGGGTGCATGGTTTGGCCAGTCTTTTTAACTTTAGCCATCAAATAGATATGCACGTCATTGAAGTTTTAATTTGCCTTTCCCTAATGACTAACGATGTTGGTTTGAATCATCTTAAATGTATTGGAACTCGTTTTCTGTTTTCAGACTGTAGTCTCTAGAGGAATGTTACTCTGCACTCTTTTCGGCTGGAGTGTTCTAGAAGTGTGAGTTGGAGGTGACTTTCCATAAGAAAAGTTTTGTTGATTGAGAATATTACCGTCTAGGCATGGTAGTAACAACAAGGTGCAGAAATGAGGGTAGTCTGTCCTGTCCTCGTGCAGTGCTTTCAGCGTGATTGCTGGGAGAGCTGCCTCTTCAGCTGGTGCTGACTGCGGTCAGCAAAGTTGCTCTGGCTTCTCCTCCCACGTTGTGTGTCCGCATCTGTAGTAGAAATAGTATGATTTGTTAGTTTCTCAGAGGAACCCTGTAGGGAGGGACCAGCGGTATCTGTCTGAAGCTGCTTGCAGGGTGGTTTTCTCTCCCCTGGTGTTTCTGTGACTTACTGAATCCATATCCTGCAGAGGGTACGGGCTCGCTTTGACCACTCAAGTGCATGTCCCTTGGCTTGTTTTCTGGCCCTGCTGGATTGTGCAAGAAAGGGCATGTTCTTATTTTTCACAGTCACCTTACTTTGTCTGAAAGCTTCTGAATGGAGTACTTTGGGCTTAGAGAATTAGAATCATCCCCAAATCATCAGCCACATGGAAATTGATTTATTCTCCAAACTATAAAGAAAGCATAGTTAAAGTGGGCTTTAAAAATGTATACTTTGGGGCGCCTGGGTGGCTCAGTCGGTTAAGTGTCTGTCTTCGGCTCAGGTCATGATCTCACAGTTCGTGGGTTCAAGCCCCGCATCGGGCTCTGTTCTGACAGTTCAGAGCCTGGAGCCTGTTTCGGATTCTGTGTCTCCCTCGCTCTCTGCCCCTCCCCCACTGGCTCTTTGTCTCCCTCTGTCTCAAAAATAAATAAACATTAAAAAAAAATGTATACTTTGATTCCTCTTTGCTCATACTGACATGGTAACATGTCAAAAATTCTACTCTTAGTTAATGATTTGTTTAAAAGGCATTGGGTTAATGTTTCAGAATGAGCAGCTTGGTACTTTGTGTTCAATTCGTTAGTTGCTTTGTTGTTGAAATTCTTGGAATCTTTTTTTTTTTTTTTTTTTTTTTTAAGTAAGCTCCATGTCCAATGTGAGGCTTGAACTCTTGAACTCATGACTCTGAGATCAAGAGTCACATGCTCTACTTACTGAGCCAGCCAGGTGCCCCCAAATTTTTAGGAATCTTAAGGACAGATTTGTCAGTATGGATTCCAGGTTAGATCCCCGTTCATGTATCCAGCAAGATTCT
Source organism: Neofelis nebulosa (assembly GCF_028018385.1). Classification (NCBI taxonomy): domain Eukaryota; kingdom Metazoa; phylum Chordata; class Mammalia; order Carnivora; family Felidae; genus Neofelis; species Neofelis nebulosa. The sequence continues at coordinate 45,131,387 of NC_080799.1, read as the reverse complement.
CACTAGACCTCATGTGCTTTAGGAATGAAGTTTTTTGTGTGATAAGGAAGGAGGCCTTTTATAAATAATTCCCATTCAGTTGTTTGAAGAAGTCATTGGATGCATGGACTTCCAAGACCTGTATCTCAGTGGCACAAAGGCCCTGCGCTGTAGGGTCAGTGGCCCTTGCCTTCTCCGGGTAGCAGAGGGAGAAGGCGGGACTCAGTGTGTGACTCGAGGGCCCCACACCCTCAGGGTCAGTCAGCTTGAGCCGGGCCTATTCCACTCTGACTTTATGTTACCTGAATAGTGGTGAGGGGGCTGAACATGGTGGCTTCCAGCCTGCCCTGTGCCGAGGAGGCCCTGGGGACGTTTGTGGATGTCGTGGATTAGTGGGTTTGCTCTCAGCCGCAGTTCGTGCCTGCCGAAGTCTTAGCCCTGGTTTTCCACCTTTGTATAAATTGTTTGATTGTTTATTTTTGAGAGAGAGAGAGTGGTGCATGTGAGCGGGGTTAGGGCGGGGGAGGGGGACAAAGAATCCGAGCAGGCTTCCACACTGTCGGCCCAAAGCCCGATGTGGAGCTCGAACCCACAAACTGTGAGATCATGACCCAAGTCGAAGTCAGGACTCAGACACTTAAGTGACTAGCCACCCAGGCACCCCTAAACATGATTTTAAAAAGCAATTTATTTGAATCAAGATCCAAAAAGCCCCTCCAGGTCACAGATTGCTGTGTGTTCTGAGTCCCTTAGTGAGGGCTTCCCGTCTGTCCTTTTTGCTTTGGAAGCAGAAGGTCACTCATCTGTGTCTGTTGGGGCCTCACGGACTGGATTTGTTGGTTGCATCCGTGCAGTGTTGTTGAAACGTGTTGCTCTGATCATTGTGTTTTCCTGCAATTTGGTAGTTGGGTTCAGGCTTCATTTAGGTGGTGCTGCAGAGTTCGGTCAGGAGCCGTGTGGTGTCTGGCCATCTGTCTTTCTGTGGCCTCAGGAAGCACTGAGGGTCATTGTGCATTACTTCACTGAGGATTGCAGGCGTGACGTTTGGTCTCCATCCTTCCCCCATTTACTAGCTGGATGCTCCGTAACTACTTGATTCTTTCCCTTTGTTTATTTGTTTTCACAGTAATAACCTGGTTCACTCGTGTCCTTCATTGATGACCAGTTGGTTTTGTTTGTTTGTTTGTTTTGTTTTACCGTAATTATGCCTGCACAGTTTGAGGTATGTTTGTGTTTCATTCCCCTGAGCCAGCACTCTCACCCGTGCCCGTGTTGTCTCGTTTTGGGCTGTGAAAGCGTCTTCTGGCTGGCCCCTGAGTTACTGGATGTGACCCAGTGAGTCTCTGATAGCTTCTTTGCTCTCAGGTATGACTGGGTTCTAGGCTCCGCTTGCACACTTCCTGACACGTCTCTGCGGGTCCTGGTTCCTTTGAATGGGAAGTGGGGTTTAAATATCACAGTCTGGATGCTAGGGCAGCTTGCTTTTAATTGGACAGAATTGGAAAGTCTTCATTTTGTTTTAGTACATCGTGAGTGATACTTCACAGTGATAGTTCAGATTCAAATTCAGGGTTATGAGGTGTTTGCTGAATACTTTCACTCTGACATCCTTTGCTTCTTTGTCAGTCACGTGAGGGTGCCTGTTCTGAACAACGCTTCAAATGAGGGAATTGTCATATTCCTTATTACTGGGTATTCCTGCTGAAAAGTTTAATGATAATCAAATTTTCTTTTATAGTCACCTGAATTTTGCATAGCTTTTTAGAGGACTTTCTTTCCTTTAAAGTCCAAGAAACTCACCAGAGTGAGTCCCGATTGGATACTCAATACCCAATGTACTCTTTCAATATGTAGTTAAAATTACTTTTTTATTTTAAAGAAGTTTTCTTAAATATAGTTTTAATATTCTGTCCCTTTGATTTTTCTTCTCTGGGGCTTCTTTTATTCATATTGTGAGAAATAAGCCTTCCACCCCCATTAAAGGGGCACAAGGAGACTCGGAGCACAGTGAAGTGAGGCTTTAGTTGACGTTCTTGCAAGAGCAGGTGTCTGACTGAGACAGGGACACTCAGTGGTTATAGCAGACAACTGATCTCCTAGCACGTAAGTCCCTCCCCTGGTTCCTTATTGGCTGAGTGCTACAGAGGTTATGGCCTTACCCGGATGTCGCCTGTGCCCACGGAAGGCCAAAAAGTAGTCTGAAAGGAACAAGTGTACATTCCTTGAGGTGACGCAGAGACATCAGTTTGGTGGCACATGCTCATTGCAAAGCCCGCGAAATGGAGAGGGGACGAAGAACCAGGAAGTGAGGTGTGTAAGGGTTTGGGACTCCACTGTCGGGGGCTTGGGCGGGGCGGGGGGGGGGGGTTCATACATATTTCCAATAGGTTGTAAACCTATTGTTAACTAAACAGCACAGCTTTTATTTGGTATTTCTGAAAATGAATCATCTCACTTCTCACAATATAGTAAATTGTCTTTGTCTTCAATATTTGTCACTTTCTCTTGAATCCTTTTTATCTTTTTATTCATTTATTTTTAAAAGCTTTGTCAATGTGTAATATTTTTGAAATTGTTTTACATTTATTTATTTTTGAAACAGAGTGAGACAAAGCATGAGCGGGGGAGGGGCAGAGAGCGAAGGAGACACAGAATCCGAAGCAGCCTGCAGGCTCTGAGCAAGAGGTCAGCACAGAGCCTGTTGCGGGGCTCGAACCCATGAACTGTGAGATCATGACCTGAGCCGAAGTCGGACGCTCAACCGACTGAGCCACCTAGGTGCCCCTGTCGATGTATAGTTTACATGCCATAAAATTCACCCATTGTAAGTATATGATTGAGCGAATTTTAGTAAGCGTATAGGATCGTGCAGCTCCCACAACCTAGTTCAGTGTTTACACACCCCAAAAGGTCCCTCATGCTGCCTGCAGCCCGTGTCCGCCACCCCACACGGTTCCAGGCAACCACTGATGTGCTTTTTATGTCAGGAGAGTGGTCTTTTCCGAAAGCATTCTGTAAATGAAAGAATATAATTTGTGGTCTTTTGTGTCTGGTTTTTAATTTGGCGGAATGGTTTTGAGATTCCATCCATGTTGTGTGTGTCACTATTTCATTTCTTTTTAGGGCCAGATAGTGGCCCATTATATGGCTAGACCACACCTTGTTTACCCATTCCTCCCGTAATGTGATGGACAGTGGGTTCCTTCTCCTCTTACCTGGCGGGAGTGATGCTGCTTGCTGCGAACATGTGCATGCACACCTTTGTATGTGTGGTGGGACATCCCTGAGAGCGGAGTTGCTGTGTTGTGTGGTATAGTTACGTTTGACTTTTCAACTGCTAAGTGGTGTTCCCCACTGGCCAGACCATCTTCCCTTCCTCCTGGCATTGTGTGAGGTTCCAGGTCCCCACACCCTCCCCAGCACCTGTTGTCGTTGGTTTTTTTGGATACAGTCATTCTGGTGAGTGATGTCTCGGTTTTAATGTGCATTTCCCTGAGGACTCACAATCTTGAGCATCTTTTCATGTGCTTATCAGCCATTTGTCTATCTTATTTATTTATTTTTATTTTATTTTTTAAAGTTTATTTTTGAGAGAAAAACAGAGCATAAACAGGGGAGGGGCAGAGAGAGATGGAGACACAGAATCTGAAGCAGGCTGCAGGCTCTGAGCTGTCAGTACAGAGCCCAGTGCGGGCTCAAACCCACCCCACCTGCTTGTGAGATCACGACCCGAGCTGCGAGCTGGATGCTTAACTGACTGAGCCACCCAGGCGCCCCAGCCATTTGTCTGTCTTGTTTGGTAGAATGTTTATTTAAATGTTTTGCCCATTAAAAAAAAAAAAAATTGTGGTATTGTTGAATTGTAAGTTTTCTTTATACATTCTGGATACAAGTCCTTTATCCAGATACATGATTTGCAAATATCTTCTAGTCTAGGTCTGGTCTTTTAGTTTTGCTAATGGTGTCTTTTGAAGCACAGAAGTTTTAAATTTTGATGAAACACAGTTTATACTTGAAAGTATAAATCTATCTTTTTTCTGAAGAGTTTCATTCTCTAATATCCATGTGTGAATCATCTTACTTAAGATTTTTGATATCCAGCATCTTCTTGCCTAAGTTATTTTTACTAAGGACTCTGCACAGTTGGAAAGGCATGTCAGAATGGAAAGGTGGGACTGTGCTGTAGTAATAATCTAGATACCGGCTAGAATAATATCTAAAACTTCGACACTTCCAATCTTCACAATTAGGAAGCATGACTAATTTCTTTTTCAAAGTTTATTTTTATTTGGGGTGGGGGGAGAGCAGGTGAGCGCAAGTGGGGGAGGGGGAGGGGGAGGGGGGGTGGATATGAATGAATGAATCCCAAGCAGGCTGTCAGCGCAGAGCCCAGTGCAGGCCTCGGTCCCACGAACTGTGAGATCATGACCTGAGTCAAGAGTCAGACGCTTAACCGATTGAGCCCCCCAGGTGCCCAAGAAGCATGACTATTGACCTTTGAGAGCATAGCCTTAACTTCCACGATTCATGGTCCCAGGTGCCTTTGGCAGCTTTCTGCTGGGAGGCCACTTGTCTTTGGCTGGAGCTGTGGGTGGCGTTCGGATCAGAGGAATAAATGGCTCTTATTTTCAGTACCGCACCTTGCAAGAAGGCTGCTCCTCTGAATGTGGTGAAGGGGTCAGACACCTGGTGGACTCTCCCTCTGATTTTGTACGGCTTGGGTAACATACTCTCACTTGACAATTGCAGGTGAAGGACTTAACGAAATACTTGGACCCCGGCGGGCTTGGCGTGATCAGTTTTGAGGACTTCTACCGAGGGATCACCGCAATCAGGAATGGAGGTCAGTCTACCCCACCTTGTGCTTCCTGCTCGCATTCTCTCTTCCAGCCCTTGCCCTGCTGTGCCCTCAGCCAACCTTAAGAATACCCCTCACTCCTCAGGCTCCTTTGGCTGGGCTTAACATCTTCCCTTCTCCTCAAAGCCCCTAAAATACTCCGGTTTCAGGGTGCTCTCTCACTGTTCTTTGCTCCTCACACACCCTATCTTAGAGAACTAACTCAGTCTCTTATCCATAACGTTAGAAAGCTACTGCCCCTTTCCCCAGACATACCAGAATATCGAAAGGCTTACATGTGAGCACCCACATGCATCCTTGCCGTTGGTGCCCTACAGGCCACATGTTGCTGTATTTACATTGTTGTGTATCAGTCCACCGTCTGTCTGGCCGACAAGCCATCCTGTTTTTAATGGGATGCGTTTCAAATCACATACTCCCGTACACTCACCCTAACAAGTTGCATACTCCTGTACATTTCACCCTAAACACTTCAGCATGTGTGCCAGTCATTACCTACAGTTCAATATTTGTTTGCAGTCTTACCTTGAGTAAAAATTTACAGTGAAATGCACAAATCTTAAGTAAATCTTAGGCCTGGCTGAATTTTGACAAATTCTTATGTCTACTAATGCAAATCTCTACCAAGTGTTACCATCCCTGCAGACCTCTTCCTGATGGCCTCCACGTGGCCTCTCTGTCCTCTCAGCACCGTCTTGGCTGATTTTCATCACCCTAGGTCAGTTTTGCCTTGTAGGGCTTTGTTGACACAAAGAAAATGATCAGTATGTGCTCTACATCTGGTATCTCCCTGCGTGTGACGTTTTTGAGACGCACGTATGTTGCACGGTTGGGGTCTGTGTTTCGATTGCAGAGCAGTTCCATTGTATTCTTGTACCATGTGTCGTTTCTCTCTGCCTAGGGGTGGACACTTGTTTTGGGGCTAGTATGTTTCCAGTTTGGGGCTGTTATGAGTAAAGGTCCTAGTGACATTTGTGTATAATTCTTTGTGTGGGCACATGTTTTCATGCCTTTGGGGCCTGTACACAGGAGTGGGATGGCTGGCCTTCTGGGCGTGAGCTTAGTATCTCACGTGCACTCAAGTTGCCCGTATGCTGTCCCTTCACGTCGAATTCTGGAGCTCTGGAGAGCCCTCTTTTTTTCATGCCCCAGCTTCAGCCAGGTGTGTGGGGGTGATGGTGGCCGAAAGGCACTGGTTGCAAGCAAGCCCTTCCCTTCTTCCTGCACTTGTCAGAGAAGGAAGAGGGAGAACAGGGGCAGGACCTGCAGTGGCTGAGTCAAGGGAGGCCCTTGGATTCCAAGTCTTATCAGCAGTTGTTGGCAGAGTCACCTATCTTGTCTGTCCTCTGTCTACTGTATTGCCCAACGGTGTCCTATAGGAACTGGGTTTCCTGTGATGCTGAGCCCAGGTGGTTCTGAGATGTGCTCTGTGTCTCGGGACCTGTGTGAGTACTACCATAGTCTGGGGGTCCTGTGGTCCTTTGGGTCCAGAGCACATATTGAGAGAGGGAATGGTCCGTATGGTGACAGGGGGCCATGCCATAGAACCATGCAGCCTGGCTCTAGGTAGGAGCCCTCTGTGAGGAGGGCCGGAGGGGAGCCAGGTAAGGGTGGCTGGAGTGAGGTCTGGTCCAGGTGGCGGAGCTGTCCTGAGGCCTGTGATGAGGTTGGCTGAGCCCACTGATGGAAAGTCTGCAGGCCCTGGGGCCGTGGTGAGGATGCCACCATCTCCTGGGCAGATGGGGCCTGGGGAGAGACATGTAGAGCAGGTGTGAGGCAGGAGACCCTCTGGGAGGTGGTACTAGCAGGGGATGGATGACGTGGGTAACGCCATGCGGGCAGAGGGAGGAAGAAGAGAGCCCTCAGATGAACTTGGAGTGTTTAGGCTTAGCACCACATGCCTGTGTCTCTCCCCTTGTAACCAGTATGTTGTAATCCTTAGGTGATTTTCTGAGGCTAGACATGTAGTTAAAACAGGAAGTTGTTTAAGCCTTCACCCTTTTGCACAAAAAGTTTGATGGTGGTTTCATGCACATTTTGGCCTCTGCTCCACCTCCAGTGCCTTTGGAGGCTTCCTGAATGGAGCACATTCACTTGCCCCCAGCCATGCTCCTCAGGACCTCCCTGGGCCAGTGCACCTGTGCCCAGGACCCTTGGAATGGCTTTGTGCTCCAACAACTTTCGGTAAACCTTTGGGGGAAATCCAAGTATATGCTTTTTCCTCTGTGTTTTAAAATCCAGTATGATTTCCTTGACTCATCAATTATTTAAAAGTTATTTTAATTTCTAAGTGTATTTTTTTTTTAATGTTTATTTTTGAGAGAGAGAGACAGACAGAACATGAGTGGGAGAAGGGCAAAGAGAGAGAGGGAGACAACAGAATTCGAAGTAGGCTCCAGGCTCTGAGCTGTCAGTACAGAGTTCGATGTGGGGCTCGAACTTGTGAGCCATGAGATCATGACCTGAGCTGAAGTCGGATGCTCAGATGCTCAACTGAATGAGCCACCCAGGCATCCTGGTTTCGAAAGGTATTTTAAAATCTCACAGCCTGGAGCCTGCTTCGAATTCTGTGTCTCTGCCTCTCTCTGCCCCTCCCCTGCTCATGCTCTCTCTTTCCCTCAAAAATAAGTAAATGCTAAACAAACAAACAAACAAAAATCTGGTCATTAGGGGCATTCAGGTGGCTTACGTTGGTTAAGCATCAGACTTTGTGGTTCAGGTCGTGATCTCAGATTCATGAGTTCTGGCCCCGTGTTGGGCTTTGCGCTGTCAGCCACGGGCCTACTTTGTATTCTCTGTCTCCCTCTCTCTGTCTCTGCCCCTTCACTGCTCGTGTTCTCGCTCTCAAAAATAAATAAACAAACATTAAAAAAAGAAAAAAACTTGAAAAAAATCTTGTCATTAGTTTTAAACCTAATTGTGTGTGATAGAGAATGGGATCTCTGTGTTCACTTTTTTTAACGTTTATTTATTTTTGAGAGAGAGAGAGAGAGAGAGGGAGTTGGGGGAGGGGCAGAGAGAGAGGGAGACACAGAATCCGAAACAGGCTCCGGGCTCTGAACTGCCAGCACAAAGCCCGACGTGGGGCTCGAACCCACAAACCACGGGATCATGACCTGAGCCAAAGTCGGGTGCTTAACCGACTGAGCCATCCAGGCGTGCTTCTCTATTCACTCTGTTCCTTGTTGAGTTTATTTTGTGGTGTGCCACACAGCCGGGTCTCACACGTGTTGTGTGTGTGCTTGGTGGAATACTTACTCTCTGACCAGAGTACACGGGCTCATGCGTGTACGGTTGAGACTTCCTGTGTTCGTTTGATCTCGGTGTCACAGGGAGGAGACGCACATCTCACAAACGTGGTGGCATCATTAGTTTTAGATGGCTTTATTTCACCCTCGTGCTGGTTTGATGGTGATGGAGTCTGAGGAGCTCAGAACCGGTAGGTCATTGGAGAAGGCTTCACTGCTCTGCCTGATGGTTTGGGGGTAAGAAGGCGACAGATGTACAGAGGCCAAGTCTAAGTCCCCAGAAAGCAGTTAACATTGCCGGGAAAAACAAGAAGCCTAAAAAGAGGGAAAACGTGCTTCTAGAATACTGCGTGGCTGGGCAATGAATGCCATTTTACGCAGTCATAGTAATTAAACAGATTAACCGTTTATGTAATCAATGACTGGGACTTAACCATTTTGGAAGGTTAGGAGAGGGAAGGTGGAGAAGCTAATGCTAAAATCCTCAAGTACTATTCAGGATGTTGGAAGAAAATTCTAGAATCCAGGAATTCACAGGAACTACTTAGAAACACTGTGTAGAGGGACAAGGACGACAGGCTAAGGGTGTGAGGACTGCCTTGTGCTGCCTCAGCCTGTCAGCACCGTTCCGTTCTCTGGCCCCGGGAGTGATGACGTGTGCCCCCTAGGTTTGTCATGACCACTGTCCGTCACAGACAGGAACTCATCTCCCTGGGTGACCGCAGATGCACAGCGTGCTGGTCATGCCTGTCAGGTGGGAAGCTTGGTGTGTGGGCTTACTGATGGCACAGCCGCAGCAGCATCCATGGGCTTCCTTGGGTCTAGGGGATTGAGCAACACAGATTCCTCTGAAGAGTCAGGGCTGGGAACAGCAGTGGCAGCTGGTCCCGTGGGTCTGGGCAGGAAAGAACCCAGTGTGGCAGCCAGCCAGGTAGCCGGTGCCGTCCGTGTGGCTCTGAGGCCCTCTCTCAGCCACAGTCCAGGATTCTGTGGGCAGGCTGGTGGCTGGTCTGCTCTAATAGGCACAGTTCATGCAAAATGGAGCTCGGCTGGAGGAGTTCCTGGAGGGTCGTGACCTGGGAGTCAGCAAGTGCTCCTGGAAAACTTGTGACCCGCTGACGCCTGGCAGGGGAGAAGAGCCATCCCTGCACAGGCTGATTCTTTATCTGCAGAGAAGGAGGGGCTGCTGGCTGTTGCCCCGTGGGGCCGTCTCGTGGGTTGCATGTGTCTTGAAGTTGAGTGACTCAAGGAGCACATGGGTATCAGTGTGGTGCGAGAAGTGGCCTGTGCCCTTGAGTCCTGACCTCACCCTGACTCATTGAGACAGGGCCTCTGCCTGCACCTGCCACCCCTCCTCCCTCCTGCTTGCCTTTGTGTGGACTGTCCCCCTGTGTCTGTCACAGGAGCTGGCAGAGGGGAGCCTGAGGTGAGGCCCTGGGAGGGTCCTGGGCTGTGCCTGAGAGGGGCTGGCCAGAGTTGCTCTAGCCCGCTCTCCCCTGGGGCCCCCTCTCTTGGCTCCCCTGACCAGGGATACCTGGTCCCTCCCCACCCTCATGGCACCTGGCCGGCTGCGTTCTGTCTGTCCAGTGCTGCAGCTGCACTGCCTTTTGAACCTGGGAGCAGTGCCTCGCTGCTCTGAGCCTCTAAGTCAGGATACCACAGTGAAGTCCTGCCTCGGGCCGGCCCACGCACCACACAGAGCACCCACAGGAATTGTTTGAGTCTCAGTATTTTCTCATTCTTGCTGGTAATAGTTCCACTTTGGTTTAATTAAAAACAAAAACCTCCCAGTCAGTCCCAGAGTTAGCATGCATGCTCCAGGAAATAGTGCTGTGTGTTTTCCTTTGGCGAGAACATTCTGGAATAGAAGCGTCCCCAGAGGGCGAGGCTTGGTCTCAATGCGATGCCACATTGCAGGTGATGTCCCCCTGCCTGGAATTTAGCCTGCGCAGAGCAGACCCCTGCTCTCAAAGTGAGGTGGTGGGCCGTGGGGTCACATTCTGCTGCCAGGGTGCATGGCAGAGGGGCTCTGGCCAGAGGCTGGGCTGAGGGGGATTGTGGCGACGAGAGCTTGAAGCGGACGGCGTGAGGGCCGCAGCCAAGGGAGGCACAGCTGAGGCCCGTGAGGAGTGCGGGTACAGATATCATCGAGCCGGACTGATCTAGGCTCCAGGGACACAGCCCATGTGGAAGAACAGTGTCCCCTGCCCCTGGGAGCTGGCTTTCCAGTGGAGGACAGCCCGCAGACAGTGAGGCACGGCAGCTACAGGGGGAGGGTGAAGCAGGGGTAGGGGTAGGCGCGCGTTGGCGTGTTTGGGGGCTGCAGGGAGGCCACCATGGCCAGGTTGGGCAGGCGGGGTCAAAAGGTGGAGGTGAAGGCACTGGGGACATGGCCAGGCTGTAGGCAACGAGGGAGGACTTGGACTTCCCCACAGGGTGGGTGGGTGAGTGACTGGCCCCTGGGCTCAGTGCCAGCTCACAGGGACCACATCTGAGAGTGGGCGTGAGACGCTGGGCCTCCAGGTGTCCACAGCCCATGTGGGCTCAGGGGAGGCCGTGTTGGTGGGGATGCCCCACCTGCATCGGACATACTGTCAGGTGGTATCAGGGACTCAGGCTTTGTTTTTCTTTTCTCTGTAGTTGACTTCATCTTTTAAGTTTCATTAGGAAAGGAGACTGAAAATAAAATTGTAATGAAAGCAAGTCAAAGCTGATTTTGAAGTTGTGACGTGATAGCATTTGGGAGGGTGCAGCATGTGATCACGGACCCACATTCCATGGAGCTGTCTCCAGTGCTCCTCCAGCGTGCGGGTGGCCTGTCTTGGCCGGCGGGCCTCTTCTGCACCCAGGGGCGACACACCAAGGGACGCGGTGTGTTGACCCAGTTTGCAGTGAAGCACAGGGAGATTTTCACTGTCATACCACAGGCCTGCCTTATTTCAGGAATAGAATGAGTCGGGGCGGGGGGGGGGGGGGGGGACGCTGCAGATTGCTACAAATAGGCCATTACACTGGCTACGCCCTCCCCCAAGCTCTGGAAGAGTAGGATGAATGCACATTAAAAATGTCCACTTAACTGAAAATTGTTTTAATTCACATGGAGAAAACTTACTGGACAATCATACTTAGTTCCCATGAGGAATATGGCAGCACCAGCTTTGTCCCCACCCCCCCCTCCACAGTGTGGGGCAAGACCATTTGTCCACCCCTGGAGGCTGAGCACAATCCACCACATCTAGAACGATCGGTTGTGTTTTGAGAGCTTTGAATTTTGTGTTTCAGGCTTCGGAGGGCAGGGAAGACTTAATATCTGAGAGGGGAAATAGGCCAAAGACAGTGTAGCTTTTTACAAAGACACGTGCACGGGGGTGATTGGGGCCCTCCACCCCCTGCCCCAGAAACCCCAAACTTGTGTCCACAGCAACCTTCGCCGCGTCGCCTGCACCAGAGACCCCACCTCCCAGTACAGGGGCCCCGGCGTGTGGGTTCCCATGCTCCTCCTTGCCTGCTGCCATCCGCCCCGCTGGGATACTTAACCACACTCCTGGGGAAAATGGTGCGAAACAACAGCAACAAAAGTGCCCGTGATTCTTAAAGGCCACATAGGAGTTTTTTTGGCATAAGGGCTTTGATCAGTACTGCAAAGTAGCTTTGAGTTGACAAAGGCATCTCATAATTGCGCGATACATAAATATTTCAATTTACACTGTTGTTAAGGGAAAGCATTCTGTTTAAATTGAGAGTCCTTTATTAAAAAAAAAATAATGTTTATGTTTGAGAGAGAGAGAGAGAGAGAGAGACACACAGAGCGTGAGCAGGGGATGGGCCGAGAGAGAGGGCGACATAGAATCCTAAGCAGGCTCCAGGCTCTGAGCTGTCAGCACAGAGCTGGACACGGGGCTCGAACCCACGAACTGTGAGATCATGACGTGAGCTGAAGTCGGATGCTTAACTGACTGAGCTACCCAAGCACCCCAAGAGAGTCCTTTAGAGACAGGACAGAATGGCTGTGGGTCCTGCCATTGCTGTGTGGTGAAGGGCCCTTCAGTATCTGTTCTCCCTTCCCTGCTTACCGGGGCTCTTGCGGTAACTTCAAACCACCGAGTCTTCAGAGCCCGGCTGGAGGACATGGGGATGGCTAGCAGCATTCTCCCCATGTGGTCCCATTGGCAAAGTTGTCCTCTGGGGGCGACTGGCTGGCTCTTTTGGAAGGGCTTGTGACTCTTGATCTTGGGGTTGCAAGTTTGAGCCCCACGCTGGGCATAGAGCTTACTTAAAAAAATAAATAAGGGACTGATGTTACGTTAGATCATGTGAGATATATTAAATAACTTACGTACTTAAAATATTTTTTTAAGTTTTCTTATGTATTTTGAGAGAGAGAGAGAGAGAGAGAGAGAGAGAGAGAGAGAGAGAGAGAGAGAATGAATCCCAAGCAGGCTCCGCGCTATCAGCACAGAGCCTGACACGGGGCTCAGTCCCACGGATCGTGAGCTCATGACCTGAGCCAGAATCAAGAGTCGGACACTTAACCAACTGAGCCACCCAGGCGCTCCTAAGTGATGTATTTTAAATAAGTAATTCCTATTATGATCTGTGTTCTGTTCATAACACTGACACCAAGTATGTGGGATTTCCTCACTAAGTGATTCTCCAGTTCTCTGGGATCTCCAGTTCTCTGGGGACACCAGCTGGGTGTCCCACAATTTAATTTGCTCTGACACCAGCTGTCAGAGTTCGTGAAGACCCCACTTCACCCTCCTGGGCCACCCACACTTCTCTCTGACCTGACAATGAATCCGGGGTCCTCAGTACCCCTCCCTCAGGTGTGATAATTTGCTATAATGGCTCATAGAACCCAGGGAAACACTTTACTTACCATTAGCAGTTTACTCACAAGGTTACAAAGGAACAGCTAGATGAAGAGGTATATGGGGTGAGGTGTGCAAGGGTCTGGAACGCAGGGGATTCTACCCCATGGAGTTTGGGCTCACCTCCCGGTATGTTGGTGTGTCCACTAACCCCTTTATTTTGGAATTAAAATTTTCTTTATTATGAGATAAGACATTTATTGCTAAAGATAAAGTTCAACAAAAATGAAGGAAATAAAAACTGCCAGCGAGCCCAACACCGAGCGCAAGATGCTATTTTGGTATAGTTCCATCACACCTACATGGCCCCAAACACACACACAGTTTTTAAAAATTTAAATCTGGTACCTGATACTTTTTAAAGCCCGTGAACAGTGTCATGGGCTTGAGATCTTGCTCCCTCTCTTTTGCAGTGCTGTCGGGGGTCTAAAGAAACAAACGTTTTATCATTCTGCCTCTACACCACCTCTCTGGGGGGAGGGGGCACGTGCTTCTTTCTCCCCTGGGCTTCTCACTGGCTGTCCCGAGCAGGGCTCACCTTCACCCTTCTGGCGCCTTCCCCCATGGCCTCTGGGGCTGGTCTAGGCTTCCTGCTGAGTACTGGGTCTTCTCTCCTGCAGAGTCTGATGGCCAGCTGTGCGGGGTCGCACCTGCCCAGGACGAGGAGCCGCCCGCCTGCCCCGATGAGTTCGACGACTTCGTTACCTTTGAGGCAAGTGGTTCTCACTGAGGGGCTGAGAGGGAGTTTGATGTGACACGTCTTCCTTTCTGCCCTCTGAATCCCGCTCCGCTTAGTGGTACCGGGGATATTTCTGCAGGAAGTGGCAGGGAGGGCAGGGCAGGGCCCGCTCTGCAGCCCTGTGCGCGCGGCCAGGGCCTCTGGGGGGGCTCCTGGTTGCGGCAGAGGGTCGGCAGGTGTCCGCTCCACCACTGCTCACCTGAGATCATTGACGGGGGTCCCCTTGGGGCCTGTTGTCAGCAGAGAGCTGGGCTGGGCTGGTGGGGCTCTCCAGTGCGATTGCTGTCACCTTCTGCCAGGCTGCCAAGCGAGGCCAGAGCAGAGGTCTTGTGTAAGGTTTTCATGTTACCGAATTTCAAGTCGTTTTTGGGGTTTAGGGACTTGTAACACCTCGTGCTCCTTTGCCACCTGCCTCCAGGGTTGCTGTGGTTACATGGTGTCACCTGTAATTGTGGGTGTTTTGTTCTCTGCATGGCAGGGCGGAGGTCTGTGAGCACAGTCACAGGAGGCTACCACAGTTCTGTCCCCCCCCCCCCCCCCCCCCCCCCGCGTTGGAGGGGTGAGCAGATGCTGGGACAGCCCATGTGGCTGGACCTGCAGTTTTTCTTATTAAAAAAATACATTAGAAACTCCTGAGCGCCTGAAGAGCTGTGGGGAAGGTGGTGATGGTAGCCACCAGCCCCTCAGTCCTCTGTTGCTCAGAGGGGTGCAGGGAACAGGGCCAGGCTGTGACCCGGTGGCTGTGAGCCTTGGTGCCTTGGTAAAATGAGGGAGTTGCACAGAGTGGCTTCTCACAGTCCACAGGGACTCACTACTTTCCTTTGGGGTCTTGTGTCCTGGCTCTGAGAGGCTGCTCCAGGTATTGGTCAGACCTCAGATAACATAGGTTCACTTTCTGACGGTCTCTTCTGCTGGCATAGGCCTCTGGGCCAACTGGGAGCATTCACCACAGCTTTGTCCCAGAGTACCAGCCAAGTGTGAGCCTCCCGAGGGCAGGGACCGCCTCACCTTGCATCCTCTTTGGTGAGGTTGGTGTGTTCATTTTGCGTGTGACTTTGTGGGGTGTCAGGCCCGGTCCTGGCACTGGGCACCAGATGTCACATGGGGCACGTGTGGCCAGGTAGGGGCTGCAGGAGGGCAGGATTCTGATGCATCACATTTCAGATGGGCTGCCAGACCCTGTGATGTAGGGTGGCTGCTCTCATGACTGGAGCGGGGCTGGCTCCCTTTCCAGCAAGGTGGAGAAGCCTCTGTGCAGTTTGACACACCTTGAATTTTCCAGGAATGTACCTAAGGTCAGGGGAGTCCTTCTTTCCTTGTTTAGAGCATGTGAGGGGTCACAACACTTCTGCAGTCAGTGACCATCAGACCTCTGTCCCCCTCCCAGCGGAGCCCGAGCACCTACATCAGGATCTTCTGCTCTATCCCTGTCTCAGGTTTCTGCTGGATCATCATAGTGGGTGCAGTGGGTTGAATGGTAGTCTCCTGAAAGGTACGATCACTTGGAACCTGTGAACGTGACCTTATTTGGAGATAGGGTCTTTGTGGATGTAATAAGTTGAGGGTTTCGAGATGATACCATTCTGGGTAGTAGGCTGGGCCCTGAATCCAATGACTGGTGTCCTTAGAAGCCAGGAAAAGACACACAGGGGCCGTGTGCTGATGCAGCAGACGCTGGAAGGATGCAGTCGGGGCCACCAGGAGCTGGACGAGGCAGGAGGGAGCCTCCCTTGGAATCTTAGGAAGAGCTTATCCTTGCTGGCCGGAATACATTCCTGTTGTTTGAAGCTGCCCGGTTTGTGCTCATTTGATGTGGCTGCCCCAGGACGCTGATACAGGGGGTTGTCCCTCAGGGTAGTAGGAGGCATCAACACATTTTGTACTTCCAAGAGTTCATTTGGACCAGAAGTGTGGGAGCCTCTGATGTTGGGGCTGCCTCTTGAACCCTGAGCAGAGCAGGCCCGGGGGTCCTGTCCAACTCTGCATCTTCCCGTCCTTGTGCAGGTGGATCCCCGAGGCCCACAGGAGTGTGGTACCCTTGGGGGTACCAGCTCCCGCCTTGCACTCGCTTGTCACCTTTGGAAGGCATGGTGGGAACCCGATGTTTCAAAGAATGCAAATTTCAAAGGATGCTAATTTGTTTTTCAGAAAGGAGGATATGGTTATGTTTTGTTACTTAAAAAAAATTAATACACTTTGTATTTTAGCAGTTTTAGCTTTTCAGAAAATGAAGCAGATAGTACGGAGAGTCCCCATTCTCCCCTGTACACACACTCACACACACACACACACACACACACACACAGAGTTTCCTTCATCATGAATGTCTTGCATTAATTAGTGTGGTGCATTTGTTATAACTGATGATCCAGTACAGATCTGTTGCTGTTAACAAAAGCCCACAGTGTACACTAGGGCTCCCTCATGGTGGTTTCAACAAGTGGACAAGGTCATGTGTCCCCTGGGTAGTATCCTGCCAAGGAGTTTCACTGCCTTCCGCACGCTCTGCTTCCTGGACTCACCCTTCCTTCCCCGATAGCACCTGGCAGCAACTGACCTTATGCTGTATGCATAGTTCTGCCTTTTCCAGAATGTCACAGAGTTGGAATCCAGTGTGTGGCCTTTGCTGCCTGGCTTCTCTTGCTTAGTAATGTGCATTTAAGGCCCCCCCCCCCCCAAAAAAAAAAGGCTCTTCCGTGTCTTTTTATGATCTTTAGGTGTAACTTTCAGGGGACCGGAACCAGGTACTGTGAAACTTCTAGAAAGATGTTCTTTTAAAAAAGCTTGCATGTCATATAATCTTCCAAGTTCAAGGGCGCCTGGGTGGCTCCATCATTGAGCCTCTGACTTCAGCTCAGGTCGTGATCTCGTGGTTCATGGGTTCAGGCCCATGTTGGGCTCGCTGCTGTCAGTGCAGAGCCTGCTTTGGATCCTCTGTCCCTGTCTCTCTCTGCCCTTCCTCCTCCACCCCCTCGTGTGCACATACACACTTTTTGTCTCAAAAACATTTAAAAGAAAAAATTTCAGTAAAAATATGGGTGGAAAATATGGGCATTACTTGCAAATCTTACCCTCTTCTGGTGATCTTCAGAGATAAATAAGCTTTGTAATGACTTCTGGCCCAGCACGCAACGGTGTGGGGGCAGGGGTGTTTTGCAGTCCACTGGTGGGCTGCTCTGGGGTCCCCCCCCCCCCCCCCCCCCCGCCAGCTTCCTGTGGGCTCCTTGCTCGAGTCACCCCTAGGAGAGTTATGATGTGACCTCCCTGAGGAGTGGGGGCGGGGTGAGGGCAGCGGGGAGGGGAGGGGACGAGGCAGGCGCACGGAGAGGAGTGCCCCAGGCCCTGCAGCGTGCCGGCGGGGGTGGAGCTCTGCCCCCAGGGTTTCTGGAAGGGCCATGACCTTGGGAGGGTCAGAGAACTGGCACAAACAGAAATGATAAGAACTGTCCCTGCTGTGCCTTCTCTGTCCCTCCCTCCTCCTACCAAGGCCCCTAGAGGAAAGAACTTCCTTAATAAAATGATGGCGACCATGCCTTTTCTGTAAACTGTTACAACAGAGGTTTGAAAGTCAAGAACAAAAGCCACTGTTTTGAGGAGTGACTGTTAAAAACCCAGCAAGGACACTTCCTGAACTTTGTCCCCCTTCCCTCAGTCAGCACAGCAGGATGCTTAATGGAGCGTGTCTGGGAGCAGGTTAAACTTTTTTCTGAGGCTTCATTGTTACCTTCAGGGGAGCACGAAGGTTTTGCTGAAACGCCAGCACCACTTGCAGATAGGAAGGCCGCAAGGTTAGTCCAACGAAGCTAGTGACTGATCTGGACAGATGTCCCCAGTATTTCCATGGGAGGAATTCTGAGTATTTTCTGCGGGGAGGGCGTCTGTTTCGGAGAGCGTGCCCTTCCTGGGGCTGGTGCGTGGAGCCCACTGAGGCTGCCCGGGCTAGCGCCCGCAGGTCACAGAAACAAACAGTCACCATCCCACAGAGGGGCCATGACCTGGACAGTGAGGACCCCGGGCAGTGTTGGCCACATGGGAGCCCCTCGCCGGTGGCTCTGAACCCTGCTTCCTTGTAACCGGTGACATCAGTGCTAGCGTGTGGCGCAGCTGTCCAGGTGCACTTGATTTTCAAGTGAGTTCGTCCCAGCCTGTGAGTTTATAAGTACTCTGAAAGTGGATAGCATAGATTTGTGTGCTTCCGGGCAAAGTTGGGTCCCTTGTGGTAGCAAATTTGAGCTGATGGGGCAAGTCTGTGAGCTTGTCCCGTGTCTTTAGACTGCCCCCCCCACCCCACCCCCCCACCCCCACCCCCAGGTGAGCTCTGCCTGCTTCTCTGAAAAGACAGATGCTTACCTTGCTGCAGGCAGGAAAACTGCCTGGCTTGCTGGGATTTTTTCAGGGCATTCTTGAATTGTAAAAGTTGACCCTCAGGGGGTGAGGAGGTGTAGAACACGCAGCTCCTGTGCCCTGAGGCTCTGACCACCGCCTGGTAAGAGGCTATTTGCAGCTCTGCACCCCCAGCGGGTGCCTGACACTCCAGGACCCGACCTCCTCCGGGACACTATTTATTTATAATTTGGAGTGTAAGTGCAGATATGAAGCCTTCAGTGAAATGGGAAACAGGGCTCATCTCTTTGACTCTCCTGTGTCGGAGGAATGGCTTTGCTTGAGGAATGGGGAGTGGAGGGTGGAGGGGAACATTCGCCCTGCCCTGCCCTACCTGTTTAAAAGGTGAGTGAGTTCCCTAGAGCAGAGTTCCATGCCCAGCCTGCGGCGGGCCGCTTTGTGACGCCTTTGCCTCCTTGTTTCTGTGTCCGTGGACAGGGACTTGCACCCACAACTGTCCTGGCCAAGCCCCAGGGAGGGTTTAGGCCACAGCCCCAGCCTCACTTGTGCGATTCGGGTGGGCTCCTTGCACACAGAAGAGACAGGCCCGAGTGCCTGGACCCTCCTTCCCTTCCTGGGGAGAGGGCACTCAGCCCTCTGGCACACGCTGAACTGCCCATCGAGGGCTCGGGGTCCATGTGGGCCAGAGAGGAGCATTGTGGGGAAAGGGCGCTCAGCCCCCTGGCACACGCTAAGCTGCCCGTCGAAGGCAGGGGGTCCATGCGGGCCAGACAGGACCATCTTGGGGAGAGGGCCCTCAGCCCCCTGCCACACGCTGAGCTGCCCGTCGAGGGCATGGAGTCCATGAGGGCCAGAGAGGAGCGTCATGCTTTTCAGAGGTGCTGGTTCGTTGGTTTTTTTAAAAGCTGACCTCAGGAGTTAAGTCCTGTTTCCTGTTCCGTCTAGGAAATCATCTCAGGGTCCCCAGTCATTGTCTGGGGGCCCCTTGATGGACCTGTTTGGTGGGGATTGGAGGGTGTGGGTCTTGCTGGCTTCCCAGGTGTGAGGACTAAGTAGTCAAGGTGAGCAGGGCTGCGTGGGACTGTTTTGCAGATGAGGAAGTGTTTTCTTTTAGGGGTTTTCGTCTGGATACTAATAGCCAACACTGGTCTTTGTTGTTGTTTGAAGTCTAGGGGGTGGGGGAGGTCTTCCTCCCACCATTGGGTGAGTCTCAGGCAGCCCCCCCTTTGTGAGTGTGCGGTGTCACCTGGGCAGTAAACCAGCAGCCACCCCTCAGCAGAAGCCAGGAATTGGCTGTGAATTTTGTGCCTGCTCTGTTGTGCCTACCCTGCGGGCCAGCCCCGACTTTGAGGAGCCTGCCTAGCTCACCCTGCCCGTCTCTGCCCATGCTGCCCATCCGCGGAGCAAAGAGCCAGCCCTGAGCCTGGCAGAAAGTGGTACCTGCTCATTGATGGTGATGTTAAACAGTATTAGAGGCCATGCCTCTGAAAGGGATTTCCTGGTTTCAGGTTTTGAAGTGAGTGCTTTTTAGGAGTTCCTTAGTTGCCTTAGATTCCAAGGAAGATTTGGTTTTCCTTTGGAAACATAGGTAACGTCAATGAGTGCCTGCTCTCACATCATTCTGTTTCATTCTGGCCTTACAGACATTGGGCAGGGATTCTGCCTCCCCAGGGACTCGCGGGCCCCACAGTCCTCCAAGTTTCTGTACCTGCCTGTGTGGTCTCTTAATCCCAGTCCTACCTGACAGGACTCAGAGTGGTTGGGACCCCAGTGCAGGGGCATTGGGCTGGTGGATGGTGGACCACGGATGGACCCTGGCCTGTCATTGGCATGCTCGGCTCTTGCCAGCTCGACCTGGGCCCTTCACGCCTCTTCGATGGGACAAGGCGCCCCGGGAATGCAGCCAGGAGAGGCCCTCAAAGCTAGCGGAGGATGGGGGGCTTTTTGTTACCATGCACATCTGAGCACACTGTCCCCTTGTGACACCAGAGCAACTGGACAGAATGCACTTTCTTCCAACTCCTTTTCTGGAATCTCACTTGTTTGCAAGTGGTTAACCTCAGATTCTTTTGAGCCTGAAATGTTGGCTCCTTTCCCTAGCCAGTGCACTTGCATTGGAATTACAGCTGAGGTTATAAATTGAAAATGGCCTGTTGAATAGTTCTTTGGATTTAAGTCATTTGCGCTGCCGGACCCTGTGCTGGGTGCTGGGTCCATAAGAGTGGAAATAAAGGTAGGTTCTGTGGAAAGATCTTTAACCAGGGAACACAGTGGGTTGGTTAAATAACTGATGGGTTAGAATTTTGAGGTTAGACCACGTACTTGAATTTCAAAGCAGTAACCTGAACACACATAACACATATTGATGGTGACTTTTTAATTGAAAAACGCATGTTCTTATACTGTTCTTTGGATAGAAATAATTTCAGTGCTGGTAGCCATATGGGTGGTTCCACTCACACTTAATCCTACGGTGTTGGATACCTCCTGTTTTAGGTAACCTCTACAACTAACTTTCTTTTTTTTAAAAAAAAATTTTTTTTCCAACGTTTTTTATTTATTTTTGGGACAGAGAGAGACAAAGCATGAACGGGGGAGGGGCAGAGAGAGAGAGGGAGACACAGAATCGGAAACAGGCTCCAGGCTCCGAGCCATCAGCCCAGAGCCTGACGCGGGGCTCGAACTCACGGACCGCGAGATCGTGACCTGGCTGAAGTCGGACGCTTAACCGACTGCGCCACCCAGGCGCCCTACAACTAACTTTCAAAATTGCTTTAGTACTTACTCTGCTTTGGAACATGTGCTATGTTTCAGTTTTCAAAAATATTGGATTGTTTTGTAAGCTAACGTTTCTGCTTAGAGATGCTTTGGGGGCCCTGCCTGAGGCTGTCTCTCCACGCTGTCTCTTCGATGCCTGCAGCAGAGCACTGTGTGGAGCGTCGGGGTTTACTGACATGTGACCATTTCAGGGTGTGGGACTGACCCTTGGCGCTCTCTCCTAGGCCAACGAGGTGACAGACAGCGCATACATGGGTTCCGAGAGCACCTACAGTGAGTGTGAGACCTTCACCGACGAGGACACAAGCACCCTGGTGCACCCCGAGCTGCAAGCCGAAGGGGATGCCGACAGCGCCGGTGGCTCAGCTGTGCCCTCCGAGTGCCTGGACGCCATGGAGGAGCCTGGCCACGGTGCCCTGCTACTGCTCCCAGGGAGGTCAGTACCCTGCCCCTGCACAGCACGAGCATTGGTTGCAAGACACCAACCGAGTGGCTGTGCCCGAAGGGCAGATTGGGTTTCTGGACGGGTTGGTATCAGAGAGCTGTGCAGTCATTGTGGGATGAGCCCATGCTCATCGTGGCCCTGAGCGGGCTCCCAGCCCCCACGGACCTCCCTGCCTGGAGGTGCTCCTCCTGCTGGCCACAGATGACTCTGGCTAGACATGTTGCACAACTTCCTTGGCTGTAGAGAGAAACCTGATCCTGGATTTCTCACCGAAGTTCTTTTTTTTTTTTTTTTTAATTTTTTTTTTCAACGTTTTTTATTTATTTTTGGGACAGAGAGAGACAGAGCATGAACGGGGGAGGGGCAGAGAGAGAGGGAGACACAGAATCGGAAACAGGCTCCAGGCTCCGAGCCATCAGCCCAGAGCCTGACGCGGGGCTCGAACTCACGGACCGCGAGATCGTGACCTAGCTGAAGTCGGATGCTTAACCGACTGTGCCACCCAGGCGCCCCTCACCGAAGTTCTTAGAAACCAGGGCAGGACACCATATTCAGGGCACATCTCCCAGCAGGATCTTAGAACTCACTTGTCTTTATCGCACCCTTGCCCAGATCTGTTTTCCGCCCTCCCCGCCCCTGCTCCAGGCGTCCCCCTGTGATTGAAGACCAGCGAGGGGAGAGGGCAGGGTCCGACAGGTTCTGGGTGGCAGTTTGCCTCTGCTGTGTGGGAAGCCATCATACTTAGCTGCTTTGGAAGTGGTTTGGTTTTATTTTGTTTTGCCTGTTTTATTTGATTTCACTTTTTGTTTGGCCCTCACAGAGTTTTTGTTTTTCTCTTTAACTGAAGTATGGCATACTGGCCTGTGAGTGCAGCTGTCATAGGTGTACGGACCCGCCAGCAGCCTCACAGGCGCCCTCTGCCTGGCGCTTAGGAAGAGTAACTACCCAGTGGTGCCTGGGTGGCTCATTCTTGATTTCTGCTCAGGTCTTACTCTCACAGTCCATGGGGTCAAGCCCCGCATTGGTCTCCATGCTGACCGTGCAGAGCCTGCTGGGGATTTTCTCTCTCCCTCTCTCTCTTCCCCTCTCCTACTCATGTGTGCACACACTCTCTCTCAAAATAAATAAATAAACTTAAAAAAAAAAAAAAAAGTAACCACACAGGATTGTAGCCTTGTTACACCTGGCTGCTTTTGCTTCATGTTGTGGCTGTTGCGGTTCATCCAAATTTTTGTATAGTTGTCAGTTATTTGTTTTCATTATTACTAGAGTTTTCCGCTGTATGAATGTGCTGCAGCTTTTGAATTCATTGTTGGTGGCCATTTGGGTCGGGTTTACAGCTTTGGTTCTGTGAACAAAGTTCCTATAAACACCACGTGACTCGTGGCCTGTTTGTACCCAGGAGTGGGACAGTGCTGCATGTGCGTGTTGGGCTGTGAGGCTCCCACACCAACTGCAGTCCACACAGGTACGGATGGGGCTTCTCGTAGTTACCTGCCTGCCAGCCGCCTGCGGGGCTCTGGTCACTCCCCGTCCTCCACAGCGCCTGGGCTGCGCTGCTTTCTCGTGTGCCTTCTCCAGAGGGCATGGAGCTCAGTGTTGGTGTGGGATATTCTTAGTTGCATTTCCTTGGTGAGTGCCTTTTCTTGCGTTTAATGCCCATTTGGTGAAGATCCTTTTTTGTGAAGTGCTTGTTCAAGTCTTTTGCCCCACTTATTTATTGCAGGGATCTGCAAACTTTTTCTGTAAAAGGCCAGATAATAAATACTTTTTGGTTTGCAAGCTGTATAGTCTCAGCAGCCAAGTTCTGCTGTGAAGTGGAAAGTGGCGCAGCTCATGTCTGTGTCCCATTCCTACTTTCCCAAAACAGGCCATGGATGGGATTTGGCTTCTCCTGATCTGTTGGGTTGTCTTTTTCTTACTGATTTGTAGGAATTCTTTATATATTTTAGATATGAGTGCTTTCTCTGGGATGTGTATTACAGGATGTGTTTCCTACTCTGTAGGTTGCCTTTGCACTTTCCTGCTAGTGTCTTTGAGGAACATGTGTTTTGTTTTGTTTTTTAACGTTTATTTATTTTTGAGACAGAGAGACAGAGCATGAACGGGGGAGGGTCAGAGAGAGGGAGACACAGAGTCTGAAACAGGCTCCGGGCTCTGAGCTGTCAGCACAGAGCCCGATGCAGGGCTCGAAATCACAGACTGGGAGATCATGACCCGAGCCGAAGTCGGACGCTCAACCGACTGAGCCACCCAGGTGCCCCGAGGAACATGTGTTTTTAATCTTACTGTGGCTTGGTTCATCCATTCCTATTTTGTGGCTAGCACCTCTGTATTGTTTTAAAAACCTTTGCTTACTGAGGCGCCTGGTGGTTCAGTCAGTTAAGTGTCTGACTTTGGCTCAGGTCATGATCTCATGGTTCCTGGATTTAAGCCCCACGTTGGGTTCTTGCTGACAGCTCGGAGCCTGGAGCCTGGAGCCTGCTTTGGATTCTGTGTCTCCCTCTCTGCCCCTCCCCCATTCGTGCTCGTTCTCCGTCTCTCTCTCAAAACAAACATTAAAAAAAAAAATCTTTGCTTACTTCACACAACTATGATTACTTCTGCTTTCCTTTAAAAGCTTTTTGTTTGTTTGTTTGTTTCACCTCTGTGTTCAGATCTGTAATCTCCCCATAACTGACTTTTTGTGTGTGGTGTGACATAGGGGTCATCTCCCAAATGGGTATCCATTCAATTCAGCCTCAGTTTTGAAAAGATTCCTCCTTCCCTCACTGTCTGGTGTCACCTTGGTCCTGCGAGGTGGCTGAGTGTGTGGAGCTGTGTCTGGACTGTGCACTCTGTTCTGTCCATTCTCAGATCAGTACCACACAGTCTTGTACTCCAGCGTGTTGTAGATTGTACTGTCTGTGTAAGTCCTCCAGCCTTGTTCTTCAAGGCTGCGAGGCTGTGTTGGTGCCTTTTGGCCCTTTGGCCTTTCCATGTGGGTTTTAGAATCAGCTTGTTGGTTTCAGGACAAAGGCATTTGCTGGGATCTGGGTTAGGGTTGTGTTCATTATAGATGAATTTGGGGAGAATCAACATCTTCACATTGTCAGATCTTCAGTCTTTGAATATAGTATCTCTGTCCACGTATCTGAATTTCAGTGTGTTTATGTATATGCCTCAGGATGATGAGAAGTGAGATCATCCCCATCTCAGTTTACTCAGGTTTCCTTGTTCCTGAAAGCGAGTGTGTGTAAGACCACGGGATTTGCCCTGAGTGGCTTCAGGACTGCTCTTTGGGCACGTGCATTTCTGGGTGGGCAGTGGGCGCGTGCTCCGAGGGTTGAGCAGCCGTGATGGTCTTGGGGGCGTGCACAGGGACCCATTTCTGTCCCTGACTCTGCCTGTGAGACCCTCACTTGGTTCCCCGAGGCCCCTTTCCCCTTTGGAAAGGGGCAACTCTCAGATTCGTGTGCCCATCAGTGGTGATGAGCTTAATCCAGCCCTGGTGGAGGTGCTGGTGGAGCCACAGCTGTTTCCTGTTGTCCCTGGTGAAGCGCTGGGCCTCCCAGCACTGGCTCGGCTTCTGCCAGCCTCCGGCGGTGCCAGGGCACCTAGTGCTCTGGAAGCTCTGGAAAGCGGGTGTGCAGGAGTGACCTCTCTCTCAGAAGGATGGGTGCTAGCAAACCCTTTACCTTCCCTGCTTGGAATCCTGCTGTTCTGAACTTCACATCCCAGCAGACGTCTGCGCTCACACTCTCCCGCAGTTGTGTGAAGACAGCAGCTGCTGGTACGGGCACAGGTGCATTTGCAGGAGACGCGCTGAAGTGTACGGTGAACTCCCGGGTTCGAATACTTGTTACAAAATAAAGAATAAAGAGTCTTGCTTCTGAAATGATGATATTTGGGATGTGTTAAAATATATTGTTAAAATCAATCTCACCTGTTCATTTATTTCTTTCTAATGTGGCTACTACAATGTTTGAACCCAAGCCTGTGGCTAGTAGCACATCTCTGCTGGAAGGTGCCATCACAATATGGGTTCTGGAGCCACCAGTCACAGTGCGTTGCTTTTGTGTTGCCTTTGCAGATCCCACCTGCACAGCCAGTCCGTCGTCACGGTGATAGGTGGCGAGGAGCATTTTGAGGACTATGGTGAGGGCAGTGAGGCAGAGCTGTCCCTGGAGACCCTCTGCAATGGGGAGCATGACTGCAGAGACCCCGCTTTCCTCACCCCCAGGTAATGCAGCCCTACACTGCCCTGGCATGTGTGTGTGCGTGCACGCGTGTGAGGAAACGTGTGCATGTATGTATGTCGGAGAACATGTGTGCATGTATGCATATATGTGGGAGAACATGAATGTGTGACTATCCGTATGAACACATGTGAGACCATGTGTGTGTTTCCGTGCACACATGTGTGAGACCACGTGTGCGTGTATATGTGCGTGTGTGAGAGAACATGTATGCATGTATCGGCATACACGCGCGAGAGCATGTATGTGTGTGTCCATGTGTACACACGTGTGGAAGACCATCATGTGTACATGTGTGGGAACATGTACATGTATGTACGAGTGTGAGAGAGACCACATGTACATCATGTATCTATGTGCACGTGTGAGAGAACGTGTGTGTACACGTGTGAGAGACCACGTGTGTATCTGTGTGCACGTGTGAGAGGAAACACCTGTGTGTCCGTGTGTACATGTGTGTGAGAACATGCGTGTATGTATCCGTGCGTACACGTGTATGTGAGAGAGAACGTTTACAGTCTGCCCTCAGCGATTTCAAGTACATGATACCGTGTAGTTACCACGTTCTATGTTCGAGCCTTAGACCTTACTCCTCTTGCAGCTGCACGTTTGTGCACGTTTGATCAGCCTCTGCGGGGGCTTTAACATCGCAAGTGATTCTTTGGATTCATGCCCAAATTGTCTGGAACGTTCTGCATGAGTAGGTCGAGGTGCTAGGTCTAAAGGGTGAGACCTTTGCTCATGGAGTAGATCCTCTCCAGCCCACCTTTCTCTTAGGGCTCCGCGTGTGTCCAAACAAGGGACCTGTGGACCTGGCAGTCTTTTGCTGGTGACTAGCCCATCTGAGGACGTGCCTGCCTGTGCCAGCGAGGTCCCGCCTGGCTCAGCGGCTGCTCTGCGCCAGTCGCGGATCTGCTTGGCGCCAGGTTCCTCAAACCCTCTCTATTTGCCGACAGCGGAAGCCGAGTATCTCTGAACCTGCAGCCGTGAGGCCCTTCTTTTGCCGAGACCGTTGCCCTGGCCCAGAGGACCTGCGGCCCGGGAGAGGGCCTCTGTGGCGAGCCTCTGGGAGTTGGTGTGAGCGAAATATGTGCGTGGTTTTAGCAGCTTTTCTTTCCACGTGCGTGTTCGTGGTGGTGTGAGGCAGAGGCCAAGGACTGGACGCTGCTAACCCCGTGTCTGTCTAGTTGGGGAGTCTTTCTGGTCTGCTCGTCTGTGCCTCCCAGCCAGCCTTTTCAGTATTTTCTGTCTCAGGTGTGACTTCTGCGCTACCACTAATATTTCCCTTCAACCTGTCTTCACATGGAACTTCCAAACCAGCTTCCAAAAGCCAGCAGGTCCTAATGTCTCAAGGACATCACTGCCTTCCTGCTTTCATCTTCCTGTAGTGGGTGTCCCGCCAGTGCTGTGAAAGTCCATTTAAATTAGATCACAGGGAGGAAAACAGAATCTTGAGTTATTTTATTTAGCCAGTTAATTTATTTTTGAGAAAGAGAGCGTGTGCGTGTACAGGGCGGGAGCACAGAGAGAGGGAGAGAGAACCCCAAGCAGGCTCCATGCTTGGCATAGAGCCCGACGCTCAGTCTTAGGATCGTGGCATCATGACCTGAACCAAAGTCAAGACTCAGACACTCAACCTACTGGAGCTACCTAGGTGCCCCTGAATCCTGAGTTTTTAATGAAGGCCTTAAAAATGACAGAATTGTTGGTGATCATCATCCATGCATAGTTCTGTCACTGGTGGGCTTTAGAGCAGCGAGTAAAGGAGCTGCAGTACAGTAAGTTAAGCCCCACCTGGAGACGCGTGCTCTGCTCTCACACTGGTGTGTTTTTGACAAAGGACAAGGCAGCAGCATCTCCAGTCATTTCGCTTCTTGTTAAAAGAAGAGTTTGTATTTTACAATGAAGCCCATGGGCTACCTATTTCCTCTGAGCACCTGACCAGGAAGGAGCAGATGTGTGGCCAAGTCCCCTCACTGTTCCAGCTGGTGTGTGTCACCGGTCCTAGAGGTGACGCTTGAGGGAGGTGGGCTCACAGCAGTCTAAAAGCAAGAGCCAGAATGTTCCATAGCCTGACACAGTGCTTTTGTCCAGCCCCTCTGTGGGGTCACAGATAACCTGACGGGTCCTCGCTGTCTTCTGAACTGACACTTCTCGTCTTTCTAGCACTGATCCGCTTGCCGCAAAGCTGCACAGCATCCTCACTGATGAGGCTTTTGAGTTTTACTGTAGCCAGTGCCACAAACAAATCAACCGCCTTGAGGATCTTTCTGCTCGCCTGAACGATCTTGAAAAGAATAGGTAACTGACTAGTGCCTGGCCTTGCTCTGTTCAAGTGGGAGGGAGACTCCAGTTACCCACAGCTCCTGCCAGTGGGTCTGGCTGGAGGCGCTGCTCACTCGGCTGGGCTGAACCGCAGCCCGGAGGCAGGACCCCTCCCCTGCCCCCGCCCCCCCCCCCCCAACCCTGCATGTGCTGAACGTCTGCCCTCCTCGCCCTGTGCATGTGACACCCTGGGTGTGTGCTGCAGCCTGAGTCACTGCTTCTGTTCCCAGGGGAGGAGACTCCCTTCCCATGCTGTGTGTCCTGGGAGAGGGAACCCAACGTAGGAAAGAGAGTCTGCACCCGGAAAGAGATACATGTTTCATTTTACTAAAAGGTTTCTTTAACTGGGAGTCACTCCAAAGAGCTTTGGGAAATTTAAAGTGAGATTTGGTCTTTAAAAAAAACAAATTCGTAACAGCTTTCAGAAGTATATGTTTACATCCAGTGAGCTCTTCCTTGAACTTATTACTTTATGTTGTTGGGGGTTTTTTTCCTCTATATGTTGTTTCTTTAAAGTTTTTTTATTTTTTTAAATATAGTTTTAAAAACGTTTGTTAGTTTATTGTGAGAGAGAGTGAGCACATGCACTCAAGCAGGAGAGAGGCAGACAGAGGGGGAGAGAGAATCCCAAGCAGGCTCCACACTGCCAGCACAGAGCCCGTGTGGGGCTTGAACCCACAAACCATGAGATCATGACCTGAGCTGAGGTCACGAGTCAGATGCTGAACCGACCGAGCCACCCAAGTGCCCTTAAGATTTTTATTTTTAAGTAATCTCTACACCCAGGGTGCCAACTTTGCTACCCTGTTTTTAAAATAAGCAGCCGGGACCCAGCATGTGCCTGCTGCTCCCTGGCCTTGGTCATCCCCGGTCTGTCCCTCCTCCCCGTCTCCCAGTTCTGGTTTGTGTCAGAGTGTTAGCCTCCCTCTCAGCCATCTGTACCCAGCCCTACTCAGGTTGGAGCTCCAGAAGGAGACCGTTCCTTTTGCTGGATCCCCACAACTTCACACCCTCCAGTTAAAGAAAACATGTTTGAGTAGCTTGCACATATTGACGTCCATGGAGCATATTGTTGATTTAGGCCCCAGGCCAGCAGAGTTGGTGAGTGACCCACAAAGAGCTCTCACACTGGGCAGGAAGGGATGGTTTGTGCTGGTCAGTGGTGTGGGCTCCCAGGCGGCAATCTCAAGTGGCTGTCTGAAAAAGAGGGGACATGGCTGGTGGGAGGTTACATAAAATGTGGCAGAAGGGCAAGCCATCCTGACAGCTTCAGCCTGTTTAGAGTGGTCTTTTTTTTTTTTTTTAATTTTTTTTTGACTTTTTAAAATTTATTTTTGAGACAGAAGCAGAGCATGAATGGGGGAGGGGCAGAGAGAGAGGGAGACACAGAATCGGAAGCAGGCTCCAGGCTCCGAGCCATCAGCCCAGAGCCCGACGCGGGGCTCGAACTCACGGACCGCGAGATCATGACCTGAGCTGAAGTCAGATGCTTAACCGACTGTGCCACCCAGGCGCCCCTAGAGTAGTCTTCTAAAAATTCCTCCTCTGTCTTGAGGAGCCTGCCCCCCCCTTAGGGCATCAGCCCAGGGCAGCTCAGTCTTCCTGGTGGGTCCCCGTGGCTGAGAGCCCTGCTGTGCTCCTGACCGGCCTCCAGTTCCAGCTCAGGACATCTGATGTCTTCACCCCTTTGTCTTCCGTTCTGTGCAAAACTCACCACACAGACCGCAATCCAGCAAATGCCCAGTTGGGTGGAGAAGATTCTTTGTGGCCAGTTGGAAGCTTCAGAGGGGAGTCTGGGGGGAGGTCTCAGCAGTACCGATGAGAACCTAGCCTTCCAGGGAGACTTGGGGGAACTGTGGCAACTAGGGATTTCGAAGACCCACTGGGCTCTTCCGTAGGGAAAACTAGTCTTCTTGTATGTGGTTAGCTGGGTGTTCAGTGCTCCGGGAAGGTCCCTCCACCCGACTGGTGAGGGGTCACCTGTCTTTCCCAAATGGAGACCGCTGTCCTGCTAAGTGGGTTTGAGTACAGGAATGCCATCTCTGTTCTTGAGAGTAAGCACGAAGACCTGTCTCATCTCTCATTTCTGAAGACTTTTGATGCAGAAGTGATGTTTTGCCGTGTTGAGAACCTGCCGCATAACGGCCAGGATCGCCTCTCTAGGGTCCCCTTTTTTTTTTTTTCAGCTTTTTTTTTTTTTTTTTTTTTTTTTTTTTTTTTTTTATTTTTGGGACAGAGAGACAGAGCATGAACGGGGGAGGGGCAGAGAGAGAGGGAGACACAGAATCGGAAACAGGCTCCAGGCTCCGAGCCATCAGCCCAGAGCCTGACGCGGGGCTCGAACTCACAGACCGCGAGATCGTGACCTGGCTGAAGTCGGACGCTTAACCGACTGCGCCACCCAGGCGCCCCACTAGGGTCCCCTTTTGAGAGGGGGAGCCTGGGATGTGGCTGAGTGTGGCCGGCAAGTCCAGTGGGGCCTTCTGTCCAGTCTGAGCCATTCCCTGAGAAAGACCCTACCAAGGTGGGTTCATGTGCCATTAAAATCGTTATTCTCATCAAGACACAACTGTCAGGAAAGTTGTCCTGAACACTGAAGTTAAGGAGATCTAAATCTTGCTTGTTGGTTTCCAAGAAATTGTCTCAAAATAAATGTATTTGGTTATGGTTTGTGGATGATGAAAGGTGATTTAGTCCCAACTGTGTTTGGAAGCTTTGATGTCATTTATATTTTCTACCCAGTGAACCTCGGAATGTACCCACAGTGATCATACTTTCCAGGTACTTACCGCCTGTATGAAAACAATTCATTTTGTAGAAATTAAGAATACTAAGAAGAAGTTAAGAGTAATAAGGTCTATTTACAAATTGTAAACCTCAAAACTGGACTGGCAGTGCAGCCCCTGAATAAGTAAACCGAGTCTGTCCTGTCCCATCAGCCTCAGGGAGTCCCCAGGATATTAGGGTGACATATGTGGTGTGAGTCGGGGCCCTGCCAGGAGAGGGGACACACAGGAGTGGGCGTGAGGAGTGTGATGAGTGAGTAGCCCCAAAGGGATGGAGCGATGAGGGCCCCGCGGGAACAGCAGCTGTGAAGAGGCCAGGCAGCGGGTGTCCCCCTGACGGCACACCAGTGGAATTTGCTGGGAATTTACCTTCTAGAAGTTGATGGAAATCTGCCCTCTGGCCTGTACCGGAGGCCCTCCATGGCAGAACTGCCCGGGGAGGCGCTGGCCCCTGGGGAAGCTGCCAGGCAGGATCTGGGGTGAGCCCCACCAGTGTCTCTCAGAAGCTAGGTGTAGCCGAGGACACATGGGGACCCTCCCACGAGGGCCCTCTCCAGCACCCTCTGCTGGTAGAGCACGGCAAAGGAAGACTGGGAAAAACGCCCCAATCCTTTTCCACAGAATAAGTGGGGAGGAAGAGTCTGGAAGTGGGCAGCTGTAAATTGGTAGCTGACACAGTGTAGGTTTTTCTGCCCGAACTGTGCGGGAATCACAGGCGTGTCTCGGATGAGCAAGCTGAAGGGAGATGCCATGGGTCTGGTTCCTGGCGTGGGAGACGAGGGTTGTCCTTGTGTTGGAAGAGGGCGTGTGTCTTC
Source organism: Neofelis nebulosa (assembly GCF_028018385.1). NCBI lineage: Eukaryota > Metazoa > Chordata > Mammalia > Carnivora > Felidae > Neofelis > Neofelis nebulosa. Next base: position 45,099,961 of record NC_080799.1, on the reverse strand, counting down.
TCGTGGGCTGAGGCCGGTAGCTTAGCAGTTACATTTGAAAATAAAACTCGGGACTTCAGCAATGAGAGGTAAGGTAAGTTTGGCCTTTTTTGCCACCTCAGAGGATTCTGTCAGCCGGACGATGGGTCCCAAGGCGGCAGGGGGAAGGGCTTCCAGATCACCGCCCAGGTACATGAGGTTTCAGTGCCTGAGTTAAAGTTCGAGTCCGAACTTTCCTGTCACAAACAGGCTTACGTCACATTTCATGTGGGGCCTCTGACGGCCAAGTGATTGGAGGGTAAGCGTTTGGCACGTGGCACTCGTGCAGCCCACCGGTGGGTGTGGTGCTGGGCTCGGCCTCGGAGCTAAGGTCTGGTCGCGGCTCCATCTGGGACCTCTGGGAGTAGGAAAACGTGACTTGGCGAGGCCCTGGGACTGTCCCCTGTGTCCCTGAATGTTTTGCTGAGCAGGCCTTTCTGTGTATGGCGCTGGTCTCGGCGGGTGCTGCACGCTTGTGAACATGCCCCATCCCCGTATCTCTTCAGCCTGAATTTCCTGTTTCCTCCCCTTCCTCCCTGTTCTCTGACACGATTTTCCTGTTTATTTTGATTTTGCACAGTCCAGCGAAGCGGCTCTCCAGCAGGAAGGTGGCAAGGTAGGAGACCCTTGGTTATTTACAGAGATGTTCTGAAATGTATCATTAATCATAGCTCTTTAAAACGTGTTTAGAAAATAGTATCTTCCAAGATAAGTTTTTAAAACTTTTGGAAGTCACCTCGCATGGTTTGGGACTGAACATAATTCCTGGGGATGGGTTGTGAAACCAGTTTCCACCGCCACACCATGCCACGATCAGACCCTGGTTTGTGACAGGGAGGTTTGTGCTGAAAGCTCCCGGCATTGTGCCCATCTTACCAAGTCTTCGCAGAAATGTCCTCAGGCGGCCCTTGGCATCCCCACGTGTCATGTCTGCTGTAAAGTAGCCCACGGTGTTATCCGCGAGGGTCATGGCAGAGCCCTGGTCTGGGTCGGCCTCCTTCAGATGCTCTGCCCTTCACGCCCACGCTGGCTCTCCAAGGTGAGAAGAGGGTGAAGGCGAGCCAAATGCCGAGTTTCTGAAGAACACACTCTTGTGGCCATTTCTCCACCTCCCAGCTTTGGGTCTACCTGTCGGCTTCCTGTGTAAGAGGTGGCAGCACACACAAGTACCCTGTGCGCCCCAGGGCTGGCTCACCAGTTTTCACTGGGCTTGTCTGATGCCAGCGTTTCTCACAGGAAGCCATGGAATGCTCACTTACTTCCTTTCTCTGACAAGTTGCCACTTCTGGAGTCAGTGATGGCTGTGATATTGCCACTTGCCTCGCCTTCTCGCCGCACCCCTGCCTGCCCTGCCCAGCTAGGGCCTCTGCCCTCTGCATGGGCACCATGGCTGTGGGCAGTAGCACTGTGGTCCCTGGCCTGCACTAAGTGTGTGTTTCAGGGCTGGGGTCATGCTGCTCCCTGAACCCGTCTCCCTTCTTTTATCTTCATGTTTTTTGTTCGGCACATATTGTAGCTTCTTGAGAAAAGAGGTGTCCAGGAGATACATTTTTGAGACCTTGCTGGATACTTGACTCCCGTGTGTGACTTCATACAGAATTTGAGGTTGGGAGCCCCTCCTCTGAGGAGCTGTGCACACACCGCCCAGTACCTCCCAGCGCTAGGGCTGCTGCCAGGGCCCTGAGGCTTTCACGTTTTCTTCACAACTTTCTCCCTGGAAGCTGAATTTTCAGGTGTTTTCTCTATCCCTGAAGTTTAGAAACTTTGTGATAAGTCTCATGAGTCCTTCCTATTAATTATGCTGGACAGAATGACAGACCGTTTAGGTCTGGGAGTCTCCACCCCTTGGTCCCGTGGACCTTTCTTAGGCTGTTGGATAGCTTCATCCATCCCCCATCCTCCCTCTGGAACCTCCTTGCTGCCCTGTGTGCCTCTGCTCTGGTTCCTCCTGTGACAGCCACAGCGTTTTCTTCGTGTCTCTTCCCCATGTCCTGGTCCGGGCCATCTTTCTAGAGACTTTTCCCTCACAACTGGGGCTGCTGCTGTCCGTGCTGCTGTGGTTGCTTACAGCTGGCAGGTGGCCTCTGGCCCATGTGTGGTGTGGATAGGCCTCGGGCCGGCTGGTGTCCCGGAGGGGGATCTGTGCTGGGCCTGTGTGTGCGGTTCTCCTCCTCTGTAAGGGTGTGGTTTGGAGCCGCTCCTGTGTGGTCTCAGGTGCTGGGCCTCCCTGGGTTCTCCAGAGCGACGGGCTGGCTGCCAGCGCCTCCCTGGCCGGCCGCAGCCCTCCTACCCACTTCCAGCGTGGGCACCTTTTCTCTGGTACGGCCTAGTCTCTTCTTTGCCCTTGGCATGGGAACCTCCTGTGTTTCTTTTTCTAGTGTCTTAGGGGTTTAGTGGAAGCAGAGGTGAAGGTTGTCAACCCTTTTCTGCACTTGTTCTCACCAACCCCCTTGTAGAGGAGCATCGAGACTCCAGGGAACATAACGTGCAGTCCAAACTACACGTTTGTTACAAGTTTGGCATTGCTTTCCTCCTCCCCACCATGTTCCACCCCAGACGGCCTACAGATGGTGACAGGAAAGAAGGTAAAATCTCTCCCCCCAGCCTCCTGTATCCAGGATGTGGACAGGCCCTGGGGTCCCTGGGCCCGTGCTACCTCAGCTCTTAGTCTCTCTCTGCCTGCTCCTTTGAAATACTCTCTGAGAATTTGATCTTTCCTTCACAGATACCATTTGGTATGAAAAAGTCTAGTCTGCGACTGTTTATAGTTTGGTTCACAAACAGCATATTTACAGTCTACACACGCAGACGCACACACACACACACACACACACACACACACACACAGTTTTAATCTGCCATTTTACGCTTCAAACCATCACTAGAATTCTAAGGAAAACTCAGTCACAGGTGCTTTCGCTGTTCACATTGTCTCAACTCTTTACATGTGGCACTGGACCGTGTGGTTTGGAACCTCCAGCTCTGGCCTCTGAGACCTGGCTGTGTGCCTGGCCTAGATGGAAGTGGTTCTGGGGTCAGTGTGCGTACAAGGACCCGGAGGAACCTGCACACAGCACAGCCGACCTCAGGACAGGGGGCAGCACCAGCGGGATGGCTACAGGGCTGACGGCTGCCATGCACAGAAGGCACCCTTGGGGTGCATCAGGCATCTCCCACAGCCCCCTCTCCTGGTGGGTCTCCTGCGTGGTGGTGGATTTAGATAAACAAGGCCTAAAGGGGCCACACGGTGAGGCCACATATTAGGAACCCATGTTGGGGCCAAAGTCATGGAGGGGTATTTAAACACAGCAGTTGGACAAAAACAGGATGGCCCTTTGGGTTTAGCACCCTTCAGGGAATCAGATGAAATCCACAGAAAGGTGCTCAGTGTCCCACCCAGGATACCTCCGCTGGACTTCTGATCCCCAGGGGTGAAGATGTCCTCCTTTTTTGTTCCCCTTAGAACATACCTCGAAAAAGATTTAAGGAATGTATCAGCTCAGTCAGTGCTAAAAACGAAATAGAATTTCATGCCTTTGATAACGTAGAAATCTTCAGTGTAGTTTTTAATAGCATTTTAATTGAATTCTTATCGTGTGTTGTGTCCTTAAAAGGAGCTGTTTATTTATACAGCCTCATTTACACCTCATAATAGCTCATGATCCCCATTTTTATAGGAGAGTAAGGCTCAGAGAGGTGAGCGGCTTTCTCAAGGCCACACAGCTGTGAGCATCAGGCTACTGAGTTTGGAGCCTGGGTCATCGTGGGTAGACTTGCTGCTGGGACTCTGTGCAAATGGTCTGAGCGTTTTAAGTGCAGGTAAATTAAGCTGATACAGTGTCACCGTAGCCAGTGAGACTGCCTCTGGGGTGACTGTGAACATAGTTTGCTGAGCACCTGCTAGGGCGCCAGTGGCTGGGGAACGAAGGAGGGCCTCTGAGGCTACTGAGGGCGCTTCTGCAGGTCCACCTGGCGTGGCCCACAGTGCAGGGCTGCGGCCGCAGGGGTGCTTGCGTCTGCGCGTCTTCCCAAGCTTGACCCCGGGAGAAACTCCAGGCGCGGCCTCGAAAGAGACCCCTGGCCTCTTGCTGTTACTGCCACGTAAGGAGTGTGTTTGAAAACCAGGTAGCAAGAGTGCGTGTGGGTGACGCTGCGTGCAGAAGGTATGATCCCGAATTAATGTTTCACGGGCCTGTGGCCGAGAGGAGATTAGTTCATATCGCAGAGAGGAATGAAGTCGTGTTTTATTACCCGAGGACAAAGTACCCTCATCCATTAGCTTCCCAGGAAGGCGGCCAGGACGTCAGGTTCCAAAGAGCAGCGGGGCTATCCTGTGGCCCTTGGGTGGCTGTGTCCTGCCGGGACCCCCTTCGGTGGAAGCCTGGGCCCGTGGTGCTGGCTTCTGGTGTTCAGCCCAACAGATGCTCACGTTTATAGAGCTAGTGACTTTTCCTTGCTGTGCTCTGCTGAGGGACCTTTTCTGGACTGGGCTATTGTTTCTTCTCCACAGGTACCTGCACCAGTCAGGGGCCCTGACTGTGGAGGCCCTACAGGACCCTGCCCCAGACCCCGTGGAGGGCATGGAAGAGGACATTGCTGATAAGGTAGGCCCTGGACCACCTGCAGATGGCACAGCCAGGTCTGAGGACGTGTGCCGGTGCTGCCGCCTTGGGGTGCAGGCCATGCTGGGGTGGGGGGTGCCAGCCTCATCAGAGGCCCCAGCGACTGTGCAGTGGAAGGAGCGTTTCCCGTTGTGCATGGAGAGGCCGGTTGTCAGCCGTATCTGCCCGCGGGCCCATCTGGCTGCACCGACGTGCAGGGACTCTGTTCCCCTGACTCCTGGAGGCGGAATCTGGGGGTGCTCGAGGTTACAGGGTGGTGACCACAGAGCCAGACAACGTGTGGAGTCAGAGTTCCCAGAGAGTCCGTGTGGGGGGTTCCTCGGGGCAGGACAGCCATGCTGTGGAAGCGACCCCAAGTTTCTCAAGGGCCAGCTCAGCCAGAAGGGAGGAGGAGTGGCAGAATACCCGCAGCTCTTCCCGGGTCCCTGCTTGCTTCCTCCGTGAGCTGGACGGACCCCGGTCCCGCCCAGTGGACACCGCCTCCTGATTCTGAAGCCCCTGTGTCACTCCCGAGGTCGTCTTCCTGGAGAAACGGGTGTCGGAGCTGGAGAAGGACACGGCTGCCAGCGGGGAGCAGCACAGTCGGCTGCGGCAGGAGAACCTCCAGCTCGTGCACAGGTGAGGAGGGCGTCCGTGGCCCTGGCTGCCTGTCCGCGTGTGACCCCGCAACCCCCTTGCTGCCACGATGTGGCTCACACGTGGGAGTGCCCCTCCACCAGCCACCGGGAGCCAGGTCAGGGGATGGTGCCAGCGGCCTCCCAAGCGTGGTTCCCACTTAGTGCTGCCCCTGCCCCCGGCGTGTGTCCGGCCCCAGGGGAGAGACCAAAGGGAGGCACCACCTCAATTGTCAGGAGTATGACGGCCAGCACCCAAGCTGCCTGCGCAGAGTGTCCAGGAGAGGCTGGCGGAGGTCACATGTGGAGAGTCATGGAACTCTCTGGTAGGGTCCCCGATGTGTGTCCCTGTTTCCGAGAACCTGTCCTGGCCCAGAGATGCCTGGAGATGGGCTTGCTGCTCTGTGACTGTTGCTGTGCTTGGTACACCCCTATCGTCCCCTCTACCGTGTCCTGTGAGGCAGGTGCCACCTAATGTGCCATCTCGCAGGCGAGGACACCGAGGCACAGGCCATCGTCAGAGCCAGCCAGTGGGGCCAGGAAGGGTAGGGCCTCCAGAGCTCCTGCACTGGGGAGCTGGACCCACCCTGGAGCACGCGGGCTCTTGCAGGGACGGGAGGAGAGCGGGAGCCACCGGCAGAAGGCACGCACAGTCTGGCTCAGCTGGGCATCCGTGCTGACCTCCCCCACCATTGTTTTGTCTGCATTTTGGAACCACTCCTGCCATGTAGCCTCACACCCAGTATAAGGGAGGACGTGTCTCTTGCAGCATATGAGTTTGGCTCAGGAGCGTCAACTCCCTGGGCTGTGCCTGCACGCAGCTGGGTGTCACGGGGACACAAACAACATTGTGGGGACGAGACAGTGTGGGGAGGCCCTGGAGGCGGGGGGAAGGCTGGAGGCTCTGCCCTCACTGGGCGGCCTGTACCTGGGCCCGGGCCTGAGGCTGGCTCTGCCACACATTCTGTGATCTCAGGCTCACCTGAGTAGGTGTTGTGAGTGCTCCCGATGGCAGGACACAGGCCCGCGTGCACTCACGGCTCCAGGGGTTGCTTGGCTCCTGCCGTGATATGTTCATCCTGGAAGGCACTGACCTTCCCCACCCGTCCTCCAGTCTCCTCTTTGGATGCTGAGAATTAGAACGAGTCGTGTTACTGCACACCTACTCCGTATGTCACTTTAACAGTAGAAACAGGTTCCCTATGTAGTCGAGGGCCTGGGTCAGGCAGCTGCACGCCCTCCAGGCTCTCACGGGAGGGTCTGCCCGTGGCCTTGCTGCAGAGTTGGGTGGGGTCGGCACGCTCATGGAGGGGCTTGGTTCCAGTGCTGCACAGAGCATCTGCCACATCTCCGGAGGCGCGTGTTCTCCCTCCTTGTTCGCGTCCAGAGGGACGTGGATGGGCCACCGCACTCATTTCTCAAGCTGACTGGTGAGGCTTCGTTTGATCCGATGACACTTATCAGTTATCCACGTATGGAGTGGAAAGTCCACGTGCTGTGCCCCGGGGCTTGCCACGTCCAAACCTGTGGTATTTCTTTAGGTGTTGCCTGAGCTCTCCTAAAAACAGCATGCTTCTGCTGCCTTTCCTGCCATCCCAGCGACACCCTCCCCCCCCCCCCCCCCCCCCCCCACGCAGGTTCTGGTGCTCAGCTTCGTACTTTCTGGATCACCACCCCGGATGATCACCTGGGGCGGGCGGAGAGAAGCAGGTTCTGTGAGGCCTTGTGTGTCTGCAACGTGTGTGTCTGCTGCCAGTGTGACTGGGTCTGGAGTTGTTCGGAAGCATGGGTCCCCGGGACCTGGCAGGCAGGCTCTGGGCCTTCTGACCACACTGTGACCTCAAGCCTGGCGCTCCTGTTCTTCCTGCCCTCTGTGGGGTCTGAGTTCTCTGCCTGGATGCCGGAAGGGTCTCGTTTCCTGTGCTGGCACGTGGTTTCCAGTCTTTAAATCTGGAAGCTGTGCTTCCGCTTTGGGAAGATTTCTAGAATTATTTCTCTGCACGGCTTGTTCCATTTTCTTATTTGTCTGAACTTCTGTTAATCCAACGTTAGACCTTCTGGACTTTCTCATTTTCTTTACTTTTCTATTCTCTTTGTCATTTCCGTCTTTTAAAATTCTAATATCCTTGTTTTTCTTCTTCAGCTCTCCTGTTGAATTTAAAATTTTTTCTTCTCATGTTTTTAATTTCTGAGAATCACTTTGTAAATTCCCTTCTGGTGTCCTGTTCCTGTTTCCTGGAAGCAGTGTCTTTGCTCTGAGGCCTGGGTTACAGGGCTTTCTCCTGCATGAGGTCCTTTTTCTCTGTTTGCTTTGGCCACTTTGTCAACACCTTTCCCATGGTTTCTGGTGATCTTGGGCTCTCCGTTCACTCTTACGTGTGAGGCACCCCAAGGAGGTTGAGAAGCCCTGTGTGCATCGACAGCTTGTGGATGTGGGCTCCATGGGCAGGGCCCCGAGCCCTTCTCTCTGGGATGGGCATTCCCTGCTTCCTGCACGTGGGTGTGGTGGTCTGGGAAGGTGCCGGGGTCAGGGCCCCCATGTGCACGTTTCCTTTGTCTCCGGTTACTGCTAACACCCACCCGTGCCTCTCCCATGGGTGACCTGGGTGCTCAGCCTACAGTGTCCGTGCAGGGTGCTCCCGGGGGCGGGCTCCTGGTGGGCTTGTGCCCCTGGGAGGGTCTCCTGGCCACACGCCGAGCGAGCTTCCCGAGAGCGCTGGAGACCGTCCCTGCTGTCACAACTTTGCCACCATCTCGAGGCCCTGGGTGCGGGCATGGGAGGCCGAGGCTGTCTGGGGGGTACGACCCCTCCTTCAGAACCATCCTTGACCAGAGCTGTTGGGTGGGGGGGGTCTCTCTTTCTCTGCTGCCCCTCCTTCCCTTCGCCTTCACAGAGCCAATGCCCTTGAGGAGCAGCTGAAGGAGCAGGAGCTGCGAGCCTGTGAGATGGCGCTGGAGGAGGCGCGGAGGCACCGGGAGCTCGTGTGCAGGATGGAGCGGGAGCGCAGCATCGAGGTGGAGAGCCTGCAGGCCAGGTGGGGCGTGCAGCCCCGGTGGCTGCCCCTCCCAGCACATCCGGTGTCTTAGAATAAAGCCGATGTTAGAGAAAGGGAAAGCCCAGGCGAGGAAAGCTGTAAAAGTGCTCAGTGTCACAATTCAAAGACTGACCCTACGTGGATGTCCTTCTGAGTCCGTCTCTAGTTGGGGTTCTCCTAGTCAGAACGCCAGGCCTCTTGCAGACAACTTGACGCAGTGCCTTTGTGCTGCTCCGGAGGTAGGAACCTTTGAAGAGTCAGGAAAAGTGGGGAAAGCAGCGTGGGTTTGCACGCCCTGCATGAGACAGCCTGTCAAGGCCCAGGAGCAGCAGCAGCCACCACGCGGGGTGTAGGCCGGACATGCGGCACACGCGTATGGTTGTCTCTGCGAGCGGGGGTCTTACAGCGTTGGGGAGAGAGAGCCCGCGTGTCCGTCAGCGGAGAAATGCTTGAACAGGCCGTCTGAGATCTCCCCAGAGGTCCTCCCCAAGGTCAGAGAGGGCAAGGGCATCTGATGGCTCATTTCATAGCTGAGCTGGAGCCACTTCCCGAATTTGGGATACGGCAGGTGTAACTAGATGAGTGGGTTTCCAGGCTCTGCAGCCCGAGTGTCCCTCCCCCACTCCTAACGCTGGGGTGCATTGGACTTGACTGGAGAAGAGCTCCTGTGCGTTTTTAAGAGTAGGGGTGCAGGAGGGGCTGCATGCAGGGCTGTGCCAGCCACCTGGACACGAGGCCCCCTGGCATGTAGACGCAGTGGGGTGCTGCTCTGGGTTCAGCCGGGCCCAGATTCCGGCTTCCAGAGGACAGAGAAGGACGGGAAAATGCACCTGACATAGTACACACCCGGGAAACACACCTTCACCAGGCGATCCAGGTCAGCATCACCTGTGGGGAGTCGTGAGGACTCAGACACCCGATCTGGTGACGAGAAGGGCACCTCCCCTCCATGACCCGTCTCATCACGAGAAACACCAGATCAACCCAGCGTGAGGGACGCTACCAAATAAGTGACCAGAACTGCTCAGGACTGTCAAGGCCATGAAAAGTCAGGAAAGGCCGGGAGACTGCCACAGACAGCAGGGGACAAAGCAGATGAGGCAGCGTGTACAGTGTGGCCCAGGGACTGGAGGGCACGATTGGGAGATGACATGAAGTCTATGGTTTGATGACTAGTATACCCCGCAGGGCTGTGGTAAAGGCACCACGTGACCACATGACGGGCAGATGCCATGCAGGAAGCAGTACCGGCCAGGCCCACAGGGACTCCACGCCACGTCTGCAACTTTTCTGTAAACCCCAAAGTATCCCCAACCCCAAGTGTATTTTGTTTAATGTTTGTTTAATTTTGAGAGAGAGAGAGGCAGAGCACAAGTGGGGGAGGGGCAGAGAGAGAGGGAGACACAGAATCAGAGGCAGGCTCCAGGCTCTGAGCTGTCAGCACAGAGCCAGACATGGGAGCTTGAACTCGTGAACTGTGAGATGATGACCCAAATTCGGGTGCTCCACCAACTGAGCCCCTGAGGTGCTCCCCCCAAGTGTATTTAATAACTGTCCCAGCGTAAGGGAAAGCTTGGGCCCAGAGTACTTGAGTGGTATGTAGGGTCGGAGCATCTGAGGAGGCCTCTGTGGCTCCCTAGGCAGCTCCTGGCAGGGCTGCTAAGACACTGGGTCTCCCTTGCCCCAAGGAGCCACGTTTCTGGGTTGAAGTCCCAGCTTTGTTCTTGTGTCCCAGGCTGCAGCAGCTAGATGAGGAGAACGGAGAGCTAAGGTCCTGCACGCCGTGTCTGAAGGCCAACATTGAGCGCTTGGAGGAGGTGAGCGGTCAGTGGGGAGCACAGAGTGGGTGGAGCCCAGCCCTGTCACATGTGGACACACGGTCAGCCAGGCCGGCTCACGGGCCTGCCACCCTCTGCACCTCATGGGTCCTCTGAAGCGAGGCAGCCACTCGGCCAGCCACGGGGTGGGACCAGAGGCCAGGAAGCTATGCTGTTCCGTAGCGCAAGCTGTTACCCTGGGCCCACCGGCCCCATACGGTGAGGACAAGGACAGCTCGGTCCCCGCCTGGCTTCCCAGCTTTCTCACGGATCCAAGAGTTCAGTTTACATTAACCTGTGGTCTGAATCCAGGGATGATGTCCTCCAGGGGCTGACACCCAGCTGGACCCCTCGTGCCCTGTCCTGCAGCTGTTCACTCGAGAAGCCTCTCCTCCCCTCCTCTCCCCTCCCGGTCACGTGTCCCCTGGGAAGCTCCGAACCCGGAGAACATCTGAGACCACCTGGGCTCTGACTCCCATGAACTATTCCCTCTGGGCAGCCGTGGGTCAGATCCTGCTCTTGCATGGATCCTTTCTGCCCTGCCTCGCCTGAGGAACAGTGTGGCCTGTGCAGACACCCTGCGCCAAGGGCACCCCAGGCGCATCTGCAGGCGCGGTGCTCGGGGTCAGCACTGCTCCAGGAGCACCATGCCCGGGTGATGGGATGGCTGAGACGCAGCCATTATGGGCTGAGCCCGGGGGCCACGGAAGACTCGGGAAAGCTGTGTGGTTGGGGCAGCAGGCAGGCTTATTTCCACAGGAGAAGCAGAAGTTGCTGGATGAGATGGAAGAGTTATCCCTGCGGCTCAGTGATGAGCAGGAGAACAGGAGGAAGCTGGGGGACAGGCTGAGCCACGAGAGGCACCAGTTCCAGAGGGACAAGGAGGCAACCCAGGAGGTGAGCGTGGCACCCGGTAGGGGTGGGACCTGCGTCCCTGCGTGGGGTCCGTGCCTGTGCCCTCCACATCCTGAGACCAGCTGGCGGCCATGTGGTGCTGGGCGTGAGGTGGTGTTTGGGAAGCATGGCTGGCATTGTCCTCCCACTTGGACGTGGCGCTCGGACTGACCCAGAGGTTCTGAAGCTGAGGGCTGAGCTGCCACTCGCTGCCTCGGGTGCCCGAAGGCCTGCTCACCCTGTGGTTGCCTGCAGTTGATCGAGGACCTGCGCAAGCAGCTGGAGCACCTGCAGCTCTTCAAGCTGGAGGCCGAGCAGAGGAGGGGCCGGGGCAGCAGCATGGGTCTGCAGGAGTACAACAGCCGCACCCGCGAGAGCGAGCTGGAGCAGGAGGTCCGCAGGTTGAAGCAGGTGCGGGCAGCCACACCCCTGTATCCCCGCAGAAGCTTCCAGGAGCCCAGCATGGGGCAGGGGGCACGCAGGGAGCTGGTGCCCGAGCCAGAGGCCACTCCAGCCACTCCCTATGCGGGCTCAGCCACTAGCGGGGGCCCCCCGCCCCGGGAGTGACCCTGTCGTGTCCCCTATTCAGGATAACCGTAACCTGAAGGAGCAGAATGATGAGCTCAATGGGCAGATCATCAACCTGAGCATCCAGGGTGCCAAGAACCTCTTCTCCACGTCCTTCTCAGAGTCCCTGGCTGCGGAGATCAGCTCCGTTTCCCGAGATGAGGTAAGGCCCATCCAGGCCCGGCCACCGGGATGTGCCACAGTCTGTGCATCAACCCAGCACTGACCGCTGCTCTTCCCACAGCTCATGGATGCGATTCAGAAGCAGGAGGAGATCAACTTCCGCCTGCAGGACTACATTGACCGGATCATCGTGGCCATCATGGAGACCAACCCATCCATCCTGGAGGTCAAGTAGAGGCAAGAAGGCCCAGGACCCCACCCGCACCCAGGAGATGGCCACGGCGCACACACAGCCGAGACAAGCGGCTGGGCTGGGGTGCATAGAAGGGTCTGCACAGGGAAGAGGAACAGGAGCTCCGGGGCCAGGGCCCACGCAGGAGAGGGTGGGGCTGGGCCTGCTCTCTGCAGAGATGTGGGGAGCACGGCTCAGGCTCAGGCGAACCCCTCTGCGAGCTCTCTCTCATGTGGCAGATCTCTCTGCTGCCCTACTTGTCAGGGAAGAAAGGAAGGACACGTCCCCACCGGGACACTGCCATCTGCATCTGCTCAGGGGCCCTCACCTGGATGGCACAGAGGCCCCAGGACCCTCTCACCAGACGTGGTGGCGTGGGAAGGACTGCCAGGCAAGGCGGTGCACATCAGGCTCTGGCCGGGAGCTGCAGGACCCCGGCTTTCCTGGGGCTGTGACTCTTGAGCTGCTCCGCCCAGCCACCCATCCAGAGAGGGCACCGCAGTCCAGCTTCAGACCCAGGGGCTCTGCAGCTGGCCACGCAGCTGTCCCCATGCCCCAAACCCTTGCTGCGGTAACAGGGCTGGGGCCGAGCCTCTGCTCCGAAATCAGGACCTGAGAGTCCCACCACATGGAGCATGCTCCCTGCGCAGGGTGGGTCTCAGGGCCCCTCTGACTCCAGGTGTGGCAGCATCGTGGTGAGAAACTGCTTCCCCATGGGTGTGGTCCCCGGCCTCCTGGAGCCCTCCCCTCCCTGAGCACGTCTCAGCTGCTCTGGGTGAAGTCCCGGTCTCCCAGGCCAGAGTCCACATGTCTGGCACCATGGTTCCTCTGGGAGTTTGAAGTCACTGAAGTGGCCATCCTTCCCCGAGCTGCATTTTGGAGGAGGCTGGGTGGTGCAGGTTCTCTAAGTACATAGATCCGGAGCAGAGATCAAGGCCCTCCTGGCAGCTTGTGGGTTCCTTCAAGAAAGCCATTGCCTGGCTCTGTGCCACCACCACCAGGCACTGCACCACCGTGGGGGCTGCTGGGCCTGCCCCCACCCTGCGCCTGAGCACTGTCCAGGAGCCTCTGGGTGCTCCAGGTGGGTCAAGACCCCACACACAGACTGGCCACTGCTGCGTGCAAGTGCGTATGTGAGGGCGTGTGTGTGTGTGTGTGTGTGTGTGCGTGTGTGTGTGCGTTGCCCTGTGTCCCTCCATCCTCCGTGTGGCCCACCTTCTACACTAAGATTTAAGATGTTGCCTCGTATTGTACATTTTGGGGAAAGCCTTGGGTGTAAATCAGTGTAAACTTGGAGGAGAGATTTTTCTATCATGTAGAGTAGGTATTTTTTATAGATTGAAGGTTGATCAATTTTTTAATACTTCCAAGAGAGAAAACTATCTGTGTATACACATGAAATATATATATATATATATATATATATATATATGTATGATAATAAATACTGGAACTCTGCTTTCCGTGCCCAGCCCTGCCCCCGTGACACAGACTTGGATCTGTTTCTGTCCATCACCCAACGGTACCGTAGCTGTAAATATGAGTTGCAGGGAGATGTTTCATGCACACACCCAGGTGTGGACTTGCACAGTGATCCTCTTTCCTTCCCCTTGAGAAAGACTTTTCAGGCAGAGCAGTGGTGACCTGGATACTAGAGGGCAAGGCCAGGACGCTCTCACCGAAGATTAAAGCTTTCTATACCCACTGAGGCCGGCTTCTTCCTCCGTGGGGTCTGAGGGCTGGGTGGGGGTGCCATGGGCCTCGCCTGGTCCCCCAATGTATTTGGGGGTTGGAGGCTTTGCGCCACGTGAGCTCAGACAGCAGGAGACCTTCTGGTCAAGCTGGCCCTTCCTGGAGGCCCCAGGGTTGCACCTCCAGTCTGAACCCCCAGCGGAGCTCAGCCAAGGGTCCCTCCTGGGGCGGGGCCATGTGATGGGGCTTTGGGGGCCATGGGTGTTTATGGGAGGACACAGCCCGAGTATAAGCTGGGCTGAGGGGTTGCATCGCAGACCTGGGGCTCCTCAGTGTCCCCATGGGACATGTAATCGGATAAAGAACAGGCCTGGGGTGGGGGGTGGGGGGGGGTTGGGTCACGCAGTATACCCAAACTGAAAGCACAGGGGAAGCACAGGTCCCGACAGGATTTGGCTTGAATATCAGGAAGAAGGTCAGGCTGGGTGCCCAGGCTGAGGAGGAGAGCTCAAGTGCCACCGTAGTCGGGGAGGACAGTGAGAAGGTTCTATGGGCAAGTGACTAAATCTAATTTGAAGTGGGGGTTGTTGGCCAAACCCCCCAGACTCGATTCCCCAGCCCAAGTATCCATAGGAGTGGCAAACCGTGCATATACCACACTCCTCGCACTAAGCTACCTGCATGCCAGTCACAAAACTGAAAGGTCCAGGGAAGACCAAAGACCCCACCCCCAACCACCCAGCAAGGCCCCAAACGGGCTTGAGCCCAGGTGTGCTGGCCCACCGGGCCAATAACCTGAGGGCCATGGGGAGGGGACACGGTCTGGCCTGTGGTGAGCAGGGGCCCCAGGACTCCTCCCCAGCTGGGGCTGCAGCAGCCGGACTCCAAAGGGTCACCAGGGTCAGGCCTGGGAGCCCTGGATCCTGTGTGGGTGGCAGTGAGGAGGGCAGTGAGGACACAGACTGTCATCCTGCACGTGGCCCACTTGCCCCTGGTCCAGCATGTGCGTACCACCACCGAGGGTCCCTGTGCCCGAATCCCGCTAGAATCTCCATTCCGTGAAGGTCTTTGGGTATGTCGTCTACTGCTGTGTCCCAAAGCCGAGAACAGCATGGGCGCACGTGGGATCTGCACAGGGATGCTTGAGCCAACGCCTCCCACCGATACACAGGGCTCTTTGTCACAGGGCTGTTTGTGTTCGGCCCTTTCCAACCCTTTTCCAGCTCCCTCCCCTTTCCTTGGACACAGAGCCACTCCACAGTCCTGAAAACTCCTCCTGAGGCCCGCTTGTAGTGACTGGGCTTCCGGCCCCTTGCTGGGAAGGGCAGGAATGCTCCTCTCTCCTTAACCGCCCCCCCCCCCCCCACGCCCCTGGTGTATGGCCTGGCTCTGAAAAACTCTGCAGTGAGCTGACAGGAATCTCGATTCAGTTGCTTATCTTGTTGGGAAGTTACATGATACCAGTTGAAACACAGCCACCCCAGGCAGTGTGCTTTGGAAGGGGCAGGGGAGGGAAGGGGACCTGTGGAGTTTGGCCCTTGACTATCTTCTGTGATTCCACAGCCATCATGCGGGGGAGGAAGCTAGGGACAGGCAAGTCACAAGCTTGCTGCTTAGAGAACTCAGGAAGGGGCACCATCCCGGCTGCAGCATGCGGAGAGTCAGAGAGAGGTTTTCCTGGGGCTTGGTCTCCTGGGAATACTGAGCTCTGTCCCTGTAGGTCCTACTGAGGTTAGCTTAGATTTTCTGGACACTGAAACAAACCAAGCTTCCACTTAAATTCTAAGTGTGACACCTGGATGGCTCAGTCTGTTAAGCAACCGACTCTTGATTTAGGTGCAGATTTGTGAGTTTGAGCCCCACACTGGGCCCGTCACTGACCCTGCAGAGCCTGCTTGGGATTTTCCCCCGCCCGCCCCCCCCCCCATGCTATGTCTCTCTCAAAACAGTTAAAAAACAAAACAAAACCCAACTCTACCCTATCTGGAGGCAGAATTGAGCCACAGCCCAGTACTCTTCCTGACTCTCTTAGACTACAGGCCTGGTTTTTCTTGTCTCTTGCATGACCAGTGCCTCCTCAGGCTCCCCAAGTGCCCCCTGAACACGACGAGTCTTTAGGGCTCTGCCCTCAGCATCCTGGCTCCCCATTCCACAGCCTCCCTGTGCTTCGGCTGCAAGTGAACGTTTTACTGCATGTCCTGCTGCCTCCAAACATTTAGGCGGCACAGGGGCCTCCAGTTTCGTGACCTCTGGCTGGGTGACCTCAAGCTGTCCAAAGGGAACTTAGCGGTCAAGACCAGACCTAGGAAGCTCTTTTGTGAATGGTGGTGGCGGCGGGGCGGGTGTGTTGAGAGGCCCCCGTGGAGCAACAGCAGCTTCCCGGGTTTAGGGGTCTTCCTGTCAGGCACGAGGCTGAGCGCGCCGTGGGTGGTATCTCACTTCGTCCCCCTCCACCGAGAAGGAAACCGAGGCTCACAGAAGTAATGTGACCAAGTCACGCTGTAAGTGCCCAGGCCGTGTCTCCACCCAGGTCGGTCCCACCAAAACCGGAGCTTTTGACCACGAAGCCTTGAGAGGACCCGCGGAAGCAGACAAGTTGCAAAGAGGATTGCGGCCGATGGGAAGAGGGGAGGTAAGAGGGCTGGGGAGACCCTGGGAGGACATCACGGAGGTCTGCGGGCCCCATGGAGACGGAGGGACCAGGGCCTAGTCGGGCGCTCCTCCAGACAGCCGCGGAAGCAACCGCAGCACCACACCTGGGCCTGCAAACGCATAGCCTGAAGTTCAGAGACCGGCGGGGTGGAAGTCCCGCCCCTTCCTCCAGCTCAGGGCATTCTGGGAGCAGCAGCGCAGTCCTCTCCTGGAAGGATTCCTTCCATCACTCCGAGCCAGACCCGACACGCAGCGCCGCCCGTGGCGCGGGTCTTGGCATTCTCCAGCGGTGCTGGCGGGCGGGGAGGCCCGGGAAGTCGGCGGGCCCCTGGACGGAGACGGTCGCAGCGGCTGTTAGCCAACACCCGAGGACTACAACTCCCGGCCTGCGTCGCGCACCGGCCACCTCCCCGAGCTTCCGTCCTGGCGGTGCCGCGCGGCCCTGTGGGAGCGGTAGTCCGCTCGCGCGATTCACAGCGCCGCGTGCGCCCCGGGCGCGCCGTAGCCGCGGGGCCCCGGCCGGGCGCTACGCTACGGAGGCGGCGTAGGGCGGGCGCCGGACGCGGGCCGGGTCGGGGCCGGGCCGGCCGCGCGGTTGCTCCGCCGCTCAGCGCGGGAGGCCGGCGGCAGAAGTTGTGGATCGGCCGGCGCCGGCGAGCAGGCCTGGGGCCGCGCCGTCCGGGCCGCGGGGACTGAGGAGGCGTCGCCAGGTTGCGGAGGTGAGTCCGGCCGGGCCGGGCCGGGCTGGGTCGGGGGCGCGGCCTGGACCCCCGCCGGAGCCCGGGCCCGGCGGGCGGCGCTTTCCGAGCGCTGGCCGGAGCCCGAGCAGAGCTGGGGGCGCCGCCTGAGAGGGGAGCGCGCGCGGACCTGGGTCATCTGGGTCACTGGGAGACCAGCCCCGGGGTGCTGCGGACGCTGGAAGCGGCCTCAGCCCCTGCTGCCCTTGAGTGCCCTTATCTTCCAGGCCTGTCCTGATCCCGCTTGCATTAGGAGATGTGCCCCCTGCTGCCCCCCCGCATCCCTGCCCATAGCGCGTCTCCGGGCACTTCCCCGGGGGCGGCGCCCTCCGGCCACCCCACACTTCCTCTTTCACTTGGTTTGGCTCTCCGGAGACAGGGAAGTTACAGGGGGTGGCCCCTGAGAACGTTTGCCAGGCTGCTGGCCACCCCTTCTCATACTAACCAGTGAACCCTTGTGTGGTCAAGTGGCCCTGACTGAGTGGCTCGGGGGGGGGGGGGGGGGGCCGCGGGGACGGGAGTGGGGGGGAGGGGCGCTTCATGCAGGAGAGTTTGTGACCGGACTGCAGGCGACAGGGCTCCTGGGCCACCAGGCCTGGGAGGGCAGACAGGCCCAGCTGAGCCTGCTCTCCTCCCTGAGCCCCTCGTCTGGCCAGGTCTAGTGGGCTGTGCCATGTCCGTGACCCCCTCCGTCCCCCCAGAGACTGGACTAGAGCAGGAGGGGGATGTCACTGCATCCCTCCACTTCTGACTTTCTCAGATGTGAGCAGAGAGTTTCCCTGGTCTGACTCACAGAAAGAGGGCCCCAGACAGTCAGGGGGCCACACTCAGCCTGGCCTCGGGTCGGGCACATCTTACTTTCTGCTCCCAGAAGGAGCACTTCTCTCCCTTCCCTTCCGCCTCTAAAATCTCTCTGAGTTGATTCTGGGCCCACGGGCCGGTGACCTCGTGACCTCCCGAGACCCAGGTTTAAGCCCTGCTGAGTCCAGGGCTCAGCGATAACACTGCCAGGCTGGGACCTCCGATCTCGGGTCCTGCGTCTTTGCTCTGGGTCCCCTGCCCTTCACCCCCAGCTCTCCGGGCCCCTGTCCTGGGTGGCTCCCTGGTAAGTCCTGCTTTCAGACGAGCAGACTGAGGCCAAGGGGCCCAGGGGGCTACACATCCAGGCCTCCAACCCACGAGGCTGCCTTTGTACCTCCTGGTTCCATGGCCTGTTACATTTGCGGCAGTTGGAAAGAGTATTCTGCCCTGAAATATCCCTCGAAGACCGCAGGTGTCTTTTCTGGACCCACGGTGGGTGAAGAGCCCCAGGGGGTAGCCACCCACAGGCTTGCATTCGTGGCTGTTGGACACAGAGCAGCCTCTGCCTGCCCCCCATCCCCCCCCCCCCACACAGTGTACCTCAGGGAGGGTGTGGTTAAACAAACTGGTTAGGCTTTTTGAAGAACCAGGAAGCCTTGGTGACTGGTCACGTGTGTCCATGAATGTCTTGGGTTGCTGCTCTCCCCCGGAGTGTGAGGCTGCAGTGAGAGGCCCACATCAGAGTGGGGACAGGCATGGGGTGCCTTGGGTGGCTTCCTCATCAGATTTTCAAAGCCTGGGCCGGCATCCCAAGCAGGGCCACTCTGGCTCCGGGCGTCCGGAACGAGCTCTGGGGTCACTCAGCCCTGGTCCTGCTCTTCCCTCCTACCTGGGCTGCCAGCACCTCCTCAGTGCTCCATTCCTCTGGTCCCGCCCTGCACCCCATTACTCAGCACCAGCACCCCAGGAATGTCCCAGAGCAGGACTGTGATCGTGTCTGTTGCCCAGTCTCTTGTGCAGAGCTCCTCGGCATGGACTCCGACTCCCCCACCTTCTTCCCTTCCTGCTCTGCCGAGAACACCCAGGAAGCCTGTGCCGGGCTCCGACTCCACCTCTCGGGCCCTGTCCCTGGCTCCTTGTGTGCATGCGGGCCCTTGGTGCTCAGCGGTGTCCCGTCCACACCGAGTAGGTGCTCCCTGAGCTGCTTGCTCCCCACCTGCTTGCTGGCAGGTAGCTCCAGGCCTCCCAGGGGAGTACAGAATGGCACCCCACAACGTTTTGGGGGATTAACCGTGGCCTTGCTGGCTTCCACCCTCTGTGAACGAAGGTTGGGCTGCTTCCGTCTCTCAAGCTTAGAGACCTGCCCAGCCACACCCCATCATTCTGTGGGTCCCTTCAGGGTCTGAGTAGGGGCTTGGCAGACAGCTCTGTGAATGCCGCCAGGACAGGGCCGACTGGGTGCATGGGGCCAGGGGCCGGGGGCTGTGGGAGGACAGAGGGCTGTCCTGGCCCAGCACAGACACCCCAGGAGTGGCCGCTCGGGAAGTCAGTGACTCCGTCCCTTCCACAAGGACTAGTCTGGGTACCAGGGGTGGATTTGCAGGAGATGGGAGTGGGACACATGGTGGCTGTTCCGTGCCCTGTTTCTCTTGCTTCTGCATGCTTTGTCCCCACCTCCCTGGTGGCCAGGCTGAGGGACGTGCCTGGACGGTGCTGTCAGGTAGTCAGGGAGGAGAGCGGGTGGATAGCTGCTGACCAGCGGTGTCACGTGTGTCTGTCCAGAGGAGGCCTTCACTGCAGCCCCTACCCACCCCTGCTGTCACAGCCCGGACCTGAGGCGGAGGGGGTTCGTTCTGGAGCTCCATCTCCCAGCATCCACACTTCTCCAAAACGTTGCCCTTTGCAATTAAATTCACCTTGAACTCCAGGACCGTCTGCCCTGGCCTGATAGTCCCCTCCCTCCACTTAACAGGGAGGTGGTACATTCTGGAACCCTGCCGTTCGGGAACAGTGGCTGCAGGGAGGCCTGAGCTCCTGGGACCTAGGCTGCACGGCTCCCCGACTCCCCGACTCCCCGACTCACCTTCTTCCTCCCTTAAAGTGAGCTTCAGGCTAGGTGTCCCCACGGCCCCGTGAAACCTGTGCTGCTGTGAGGCCAGAGGCCACCAGGCCTCCCTAGCCAAGGAAGGCGCCCCAAGTGAGGGGGTACATCTGGTGCTTTTTCTTTCCCTGTAGAACATATCATCTGACATTAAACAATATTGAACCTGTGAACTAAGAAACTGAGACCCTGAGAACGTCCCTGTTCCTCTGACAACAGCGTTTTGGAATGTGTACCCTTTCTCATGATGCACAGCTGAGGTGGTGTAGGCCTCCACAGACTCAAGGATGCTCAGTGACCCCGCTCCCCTCCGTGCAGGCAGCCCCGAGACCCCTGTGCGTGAGTGCGTCTGTCTGGAGAGGCCCTCCTCTCCTCTCCCCGGTCACTGGCTGCCTGTTTCCCTGTGACGAGCAGAGGTGCTCCATGTGCCCTGGCGCCGGGACCTGACTGATGTGGACAAGTCCAGAAATGCCGACGAGCGTGACCGCCATCCTGTAGTGCCCTCAGGCGGCAGCTCCTGGTCCTGAGGGCAAGGGTTTGGGACAGAGTATGGTTCCTTTCAAGTTTGGTAACAGGAAGTGCTAGGTACCCTTTCGGGGCCCACGACCTTCACCCTGCACCTGGCTCTCTGAGCTCAGCAGGCTGGTGACATCACCTCCCAGGGCACAGTGGCCTGCGAAGCAGGTGGGGGAGACCGGCCTTGTGTTTGCCTAAGGGCAACAGAGGGCTGGTGGAGGAGGCCACAGGGAGGCGGAGTCTGGGCCCTTCTGGCCTGAAGGACCGAGCAGGCCGCCAGTGCCCCTCCCCACCGCGGTCATCCCGTACCAAGGAGCACAGCTGCACACGGTTGCCCCGTCGGTGGGTAGAGTGGCCGGTGGTGCTGGGGTCTGAGTCCAGGTGAATCTCCGTAGCTGGCAAGCTGCTGGCCTGGAGCCCTGCCCACTTGGGCACCTTTCTCTGGCAGCCCCTGTCCCCTGAGGACTCAGGATCTTCAACAGCCCCATCTGCCACCCTGGCTGGCCCATGGAGTTCAGGGGTCTTGAAGCAGGCAGCAAGGGGCTGGTGAGCCACGCAGCTGTCCTGGAGCCCCTAGCCTTCTCTGGGTAAGGGACAGATGCAGCTTCTAAAGGGACCTAGTCCCTCAGCCACCAACCTTGGAAGCATTGTCCTGCTCCCTGGCACGTCAGGGTCTAGCACAACAGGGGAATCCATCAATTTGCTGCAATGACAAATAAATATATAAATCAATGTCCCATATTTATGACTGCGCAGGACCCAACTTTTGGCCCCAGTACTCTTTAAAAAATATGTCGAGACAACTCCGTGATCGTACTTAAAAACAGAGACCTCTGAGACCCTTTCTGGACGCCGCCCCTAAAATTGCAAGTGCTTCTTCAGGGATGAGGTGTCCACCAGGCTCCCATCTGGACGTTTTCCTCAGGGAACCGTCCGGACGGCATACAGCCTAGACAATGAGGGTTGGTCCTCGTCCAGGCCCACGTGCCCAGGGTAGGACAGCCTTCGCGTGACCCTGGCCCGGGGGTGAGAGGCAGAGCCTGGACGGAGTGGACTCTGGCTCGTGCTGATAAGCCTGGGGGTGGGTGTGCAGGCCCAGGGCCAGAGTCCAGAACCTTCCAGGAAAGGGAGTGCCCTCCGGGTGGATGTACCGCCGGCAAGCCTGCTGTCACGGAGCCTTCCCTCTGCGTGGAGGGTCTGGCACCTGAAGCGCTGGGAGGGCCCCGTCCCAAGGGCTGTGGGTGCGTCTGGGCCACAGGGCTCGTGTGCAGTGCAGGCAACCCCTCGCCCTGCCCAGAGAGAGCTTGGCTCTCGGGGCCACCTTGCATCAGGGCGTGCTGCAGGGAACCCCTACTCGCCTGGTGGTCCAGCCCCGACTCCGGCACCCTGGCGGGATGGCCTTTGAGGGAGAGTGCTGTCCTGTCAGTCCTGGGGTACAGGAAGGTCGAAGTCTGGCTCTCCCCAGGGCGGGTCCGGCCCGATTGCACTCAGGCTGTGGGGGTGCTGAATGACCGGTTTTGTGTCTGCTGGGTGCGATCCTGGGCTTCAGCAGGGTGGCTGCTCCCCCATGTCCCCCCACCCCTGCCAGCAGGCTGCTCCCCGCCGTGCCCCCTCCGTTCTCCCCCCCAGCAAGCTGCTCCCCCCATGCCTCCCTGTGCCCCCCTCCCCCGTGCCCCCCCAGCAGGCTGCTCCCCCTGTGCCCACCCCTGTGGGCCTGTCCTGGGGCTGACCTCAGGCAGCCTGTCAGGGTTGCTGTGGTTCTCACCATTATTGTGGGACTGGGAGGTACATGTAGACTTGCTCCCTGGGACACCTGGGTGGGGGTGTTGTGGAGCTGGGACACAAAGTTCGCCTTCTCACCTGGTGAGAACTAGCACAGCACGGGGAGCATGTGCAGCGTGGACATAGTCGTGGTGCTGCGTGTTTGGGGAGGGGCTTGGGCGAGGAGTGTGCATACGGAAAGAGGCATCATTAGGCAGCATACAGCTGTGTGGAACCCGGGTCGTTGGCACACGGGACTAAGGGACCCAGGAGCACAGGACACAGTGGGCCGTAAACACCCCAATTGGCTCCTGGGGTGTGACCCATACTGTGTATTCACCCCCGCCCCCAGCCGTGGCTTTTACTTGCCCGTAGGCTTCTCGGTTGACAAGTCATGGTGACCCCTGCGGGGTGGGTGGCCCCTGCTGGGTGTCACCTGGGTGAACTCTCACTTGGCGGAAGCAGCTCACCTGACCCCTGCACCTCAGCACTCCACCCCTACTCTCCCCGCCCTGCGCCTGCTGAAGTCTCAGTGCTCACCCTCTCAGAGGGCCCACAGGGGCAGGGGAGGTGGGTGGGGGGACGGAGTAGTCCTCATCTAGCCCTTCTCGTGCTGGTCCCTCTGGGCGGGTCGTGCCCTGCCAGGCGCACGCCTCACCCCCCGCCGGGGGACAGGCCGCTCAGCCCCCGCTGGTCAGCACCTCAGAGCGGAGACTGCAGCCCTACCTCCGGGCTTCCATGAGGCCAGATCTAGGCCACTGCCCCGTTTAAATCTAGGGCAGCGGCTCCCGAACAAGGCCGAGGGGGCCCGTGTGGTTTGTCAGGCGGCGGGCAGGGCTTTGCCCTCGGCGCCATGTTGCCAACCGAGCACGCTGCCCTTTGCGCGTCGCGGGACTCTGGCGCCACCACCGTGTGCGCTCTGGCTTCCCCCCAGAGACGTGATGTTCATCGCGCTTGTCCTAAGGCACGACAGCGGAAGGGGCGCCCTTCACGCACAGGGTTCGAGTGTTGTCGCTTGCCCGGCCCACGCGGGCACCTGACGGGTGTTGGCTGAGTGAGCGAAGATGCAGGAGGTGTGGATGTGTGGCCCGTGTCCGCTCTTTCGCCTGGGTGAGGGCTTTGCCCACCCAGCAGGCCCTGCAGGAGAGGAGGGCGGCGTGATGCCCGTCACCTGGGGTCGGGGTGTGCTCTGCCCCACAGGAGGCCCTCCCCTGGGTTTCGTCTTAAGGGGCAGGGCCTGTGGAACTGGGTGTGGAAATGTCCCCGTGCCTGGTTGTTCTGGCGCGGAGCCAGCGTGAGAGTCCGGGACTGACCAGCCTGCCTGGCGGAATTTCCCGCACGTCACCTCGCGCAGGTGGCACTCTCGGGTTAGCACGGGGCTGGTGGCCATTCCCCAGGGGGCCTCACTACTCCCAGTGGGGCCCAGACGGAGGATGGGGTGCAGGGTGCCGTCCTCCCTGGCGGTCCCAGAGAGGCCCTCTGGAGCCAGCTGCTCTCTGGGGAGCATTTCCCCTTGCAGGGCACCCCTTGTCTTGAGCCCCTGGGGAGAGGGACCCTGTGCTGCCTCTGCCCTCCCAGGAGACGCTGGGCTGCTACCACATAGCCCACCCCAGACGGGGCCTGAAGGGTCCCAGTTCCCCAAAGACACGTCAGGAGGCTGTTGCTCAGGGAGCCACGTGCAGGGCTCCCTGAGCGACCGGGACAGGCCTAAGCGCTCACCGCCCTGCCGCCGAAGACCTGTTCTGGGCCTTACTGAGGAGCCGGTGGGTCCTCGACGGTGCTTCGGTGCTTCGGACAGCACGCCCAGCCTGTGCGAGGGCCTTGAGACCTCTTCCTTCCGGGCAGAGTCACATCCCCCTGGGAAGCCTGGGGCCACACCCTCACTCTGCTTGGGGGCTCGTTTCTCCTCAGCTCTGCCTGCCTCGGGTACGTGTGGTGCTGGCACTGACTCAGGGCGGGTGGCATGGTCCACCCCCCGCCGGCCCTCTGCTCTCCCGGGGGGGCACAGGCAGAGCTCTTGGTCAGGGACGCCCCAGCCCTGGAGCCAAGCCTGAGCGTCTGCGGTCCCTCCAGTGCATATGGCCCCACCTCAGGCCCCTCTGCCCTGGATTTGGCTGTGAAAGGTGGGTCAGAAATACTCGGGCCCTTCCTAGGAGGGGCTCCCGCGTGGACTGGAGTCCAGGGGGCTGTTCTGATTGTTCGGGGTCTGACTCGAGCTCGTCTCGTCCACACGAAGGGGTGCCATCACAGCGGAGTCCGAGGATCTCGCCTGGAAACGTATCACTAGCTCACACGTGGTTTTACCTCAATTTCACGCCGACGCGGGGACAGTTAGGATGTGTTGGGTTGCATAAGATGCATCTTTCAGAGTCCGCTCATGTGTTTTACCTTCCTCACACGGCTGCCGGGAGACTGGAAAGGGCATCTGTGGCTCGTGCGGCGCCTGTGGGTCGGTGCCCGCAGACATTCCTTCATGGATGGGGCGGGATGGCGTCGGTGTTGCAGGCCACGGGGTCTCTGCCTCCCAGAATCTGCTCTGGCGGTGCCCCGTGGGGAGGCCCGAGTGGTGGGGGCTGGCGCTGCTCTGTCCCACCCACATCCCCATTCCTCCAAGGCAAGGCTGTGCACAGGACCCGGGTGATCTGGCTGGAGCTCTTATGGGGCAGGGGACCCAAACTTGTCCCGGCCCTGGCCTCCAGAGCCGCGTGTGTGCTGCTGGTCACTCTCGGCTCGGGGAGCCTCTGGCCCCACCCACATACGCTGTCCCCGTGGCCCTCTAGAGCCTGGGCGCCCACTGGCCTGCGCTGCACAGAGGCCTCCCCCGGTCCCACCCCAGCCGCCGGCCCCCTGGGGGCTGGGCTCCTTGACCCCAAGCCTCATTGGAACTTGCCTTGTTTGGAACAAGCCTCGAGGTCTCTCCCTCGTCCCATGGGGCGTCAGACGGCCTCCCCTGAGTGCAGGCCGTCTCTGCCAGAGTCCCCTTGTCTTCCTGGGCCCTTGGGGTCCGTCTGGCCTGGGAGGCTCACCCTCAGGAAGGCTCCGCAGAAGCAGGTGGATCAAGTCCGCTTGCCTCTGCCGGGCCACATGGGTCCTTGGTGGCCCCTCCCGAAGGCCGTCCCTCAGGCTCCCCAGCTCCACTGCACACACTTCCTCGCTCCTCTGCTTTCAGCCTGATGCTCCTCAGGCCTTGTCTCTACAATAAAGCGTGATCCTGTGACTTCTTTCTCCCTGAGGGTGGGGCCCTCTGAAGACCAGCTGGACACGTGCCCGACCCCCCCCCAGGGGCAGGTGATGGGCTGGCTGTGGTCGGTCGTCAGGAGCGGAGCAGGGGCCCTGGTGGCGGGGTGGGGGTCCTGGGTCCCCGAGGTTGCTTGTGCCCCGGGGAGCCTCCCCAGGCTTTGGGGGTTCATTCCCGTGAGTCATGCTGTTTCTCCTCTTTCTCTTTATTCTCTCTGTGTTTATTTCTGTCGTGTGACTGACCAGCCCGGCCGCCCTGTCTCCGGCGTGGGCGCTGTCCTCCCTCCATGCTCCACCTCACCCGCTGCCGGCCGCGTGTGACCAGGCCCGGGTCTCAGCGCGGCCGCCACCGCGGGGGCCATGGGGAGCTCCGCCTCCTCGCTGGCCACCGAGACCGAGTCGGACCACGGCTTCCCCGGGGGACCGCCTTACCCTGGGCCCCCTGCAGCAGCCGGCTGGTGTAGGAGCGGCCCCGGGGGGCCTGTCTGGGGTGGTGCCCTGGTCACCCGGCAGCACCCGTCCCCGCGTCCCCGGGCCCGAAGGTAAGAGGGTGGGGAGGGGAGGGCCCAGGGGGCGGGAGTGCTGTTGTGTCAGAGTGACCCTTCCTGGGCAGAGGGCGGCGGGGGGGTCCTGTTTCTGAGAATCCTCTGGCAAGTCGCTTCCCCCACAAGGCCCGAGACTTGAGAGGCTCTTGGAGAAAATCTGGGGCGCCAGCCCTCCCCTCACACGTGCAGCGTGGGTCTGGGCCTGGCTGGCTGGT
The DNA here is from genome assembly GCF_028018385.1 of Neofelis nebulosa. Taxonomy (NCBI): domain Eukaryota; kingdom Metazoa; phylum Chordata; class Mammalia; order Carnivora; family Felidae; genus Neofelis; species Neofelis nebulosa. The sequence continues at coordinate 45,073,782 of NC_080799.1, read as the reverse complement.
GTAGTTGGGACAGGGACTGTGTGGCCTGCTTGCCAGGTACAGGGCTTGCTCTGCTGCTCCTCCTGCCGTGGTGCCCCTGCCCGGGCAGGCCTTCACGTGCCAGCCCAAGCCAGCTGCGGGCACGGCCGGGCTCCACCCAGGTTTCTCCGCCGAGGCCGCCCATTGAGTCACCTGGGTACCCTTCCCCAGGAGTTCTGGGATGACTGGTGGGGAGCAGCCTGGGCGCTGTGCCCACTGCTCAGGTCTCGGAGGGGAATGGGCTCAGACGGCCCACCCCTGACTTTGGCCCATCCTGTGGCCTCGCTGGAGAGGGGAGCCTCGTGCTCAGCAGGCACTCAGGGTACCTCCAGCGGTAGCCCCTGCTCTCTTGTGACTCCCGCCAGTGGCGGCACACCTTCCCTCAGGCACCTGCCATGCTGCGTGCGCTTGGCCGTCACTTCCTGTGGGCGCAGCTCACTCTGCAGGACAGTCTTCCGGTGTCTGGACCCCAGGCCTGTTCTGGGGTCACCGGCTAGGTGGATAGTAGACAGGGTCCTGACGGATATCCCTTCTGGAATGGCATTGGAGGCCCCTGCAGGGTGCTGGAGAAGTGAGCCCAGCCGGTGGTGGTATCTGGCCGTGTTACCTAAGTTACCCCGGTGGCAGGAAGCACTGGGCCTGGTGGCCCAGTGAGCGACAGGAGGAGTTTCCTCTGTTCCCTCGTCACGGTATTGGTGACGCACGGGTAGACATCTGTGTGTCTCTACTTGCGTGCCCTCAAATTCACCCCCTTGTAAGCGTGCAGCTGCCTGGTTTTGGACATCCATAGAGTTGTACGCCCAGGTCTCTGAGCCCCCGGGGACCCTGCCCATTTGCCACCCTTCCCCAAGCAGCCATCCTGCCTCCTGCCTGTAGATTTGCCTTTTCGAGAAATTTCATACCAGTGGAATCGTATAACTTTTGCATCTGGCTTCTGTCACCGAGTGTAACTTCCTCAGGGTCTGTCCACGTGACAGTGGGTGTCAGGGCTTCATTCCTTTTTGTGGCTGAATAATAAATACCCCCTTGTACGGATGGACCCCATTCTGTTGTATCCATTTCTCAGTTACAGATACTTGGTTGTTTCCACTTGGTTTTCATGGATCGTGTAGCCGTGAGCATTCACGTACAAGCGTTTGTGCAGACACACGTTTTCCTTTCTCTTGGGCGGGGACCCAGGGGTACAGCTGCCGAGGGTCACTGTAAGTTTGCCCGACCTCCTGAGACAGCGCCAGCCTGTGTTCCACAGCGCTGTACCGTTGTGCGTCCCTACCAGTGATGGGGGGGGAGGGTTCTAGCTTCTCCCCGCCCTGACCAACACTTGTGACCATCTGCCTGGTTGAATCCAGACACCCTGGCGGGTGCGGGGCACTACCCCCATGTGGTTTGGTTTCCGTCTTCCTGACTGATGATGTGGGGCATCTCCCCGTGTGACCCGTCTGTCCACACGCTTTTCACAAATTCCCACTTCCTTCCTTCCTGGGGGTAATTCCTTACTGGGTCCTGGGGCGGGGGCTGGCCGAAAGGAGCAGCAGGCCAGGTGTGGGCCCTGCAGAACACACCCCAGCGTGCTGAGGGACACGTGTGCCCGTCAGACTTTGGATCCTGGCGCACGCTGCCGAACCAAGTCAAACTTTTTCATTCTGGCCTCCTGCCAGGCTCTTCCCCTGGGCTGGGGCACCGGCGGCTCCTCCTGTTGCCCCCTGCAGCCAGCCAGACCCGGGGCAGTCCCTGTCTGCCCTCGCGAGCAGCAGGCAAAGCAGGAGGAGTTGACAGACGCCCCGACTGCGGATGAGAAACGGTTGGGGGGAGCTGCACCAGGCAGATGGCCGGAAATGGGGCAGAAAGGCAGGTGCCCACGCCCAACCACCCCTCAGGACCCTTCCCCTCACACACACCTGGACGCGCGCACACACGCATTGGGCGCTCTGCCAGTCTGGAGGGCGCCGTTCACTGAAGAGCCTCCGTGCCTGGGCGCGCTGTCTCCTTGGCCGGGACCGTCCCGTTGCACCGGCTTCCCTGTAACCCACCGCCAGGCCTTGGGAGCTACTCACCTTAATCCACAAGCGGTGGACGAGGGCATCGTCGCCTGCAAGCCCTGGGAACACAGAAATGAGGAGGATGACCCCAGAGGAGGGCACCTAGGCCTGCCTCGAGACCTCGGGTCAGGGGTTCTGTGGTCACGGCCAGTGGGGCATCCAGACCTTTTGGCGTGGCCTGCCCAGGACCCTAACAGCCTCAGGTCTGGCGGCTTCACTGAGGGCCTCGAGTGTGGACACCACTTACCACTCTCAACTGTCTGGGGAGGAAAGGCATCCCCCCAGGGCTGTGCTGCACCCTGCGCTGATGACCACTAGCGTCCGTGTTCCTGCAAACGTGCGTGTCCTGGGTACTAGGGGGAGCTTACAGTGTGCCCCCAGAGGAACTCCGTAGCCTCCCTTTTGAATTGGAACCGGGTGCCGGCGACTCCCGGAAGACTGAGGGCACGGTGGGCATTTGGAGTTGGGATTTTTTGGACAAGTGCCTCAGTTTCCCATTGACTTGGCCTTCTGTTGTAAGGAGTAACTCAAGTCTTTCCGTGGGCAGCTGGCTCCTCCCAAGACACAACTCAGCCCGTGTCCTGAACTGTGTGGTGTCGTGGCGCTCAGGTGCGCTTTGTGTTGGAGTCCTGCTTGGCTCCGGGTCCCGACGCCGTTGCTTCCTCCCAGGCTGCTTGGGCGCTCTGGCCTCTCTGAGTGTCTTGTGAGCCCTCAGCTCCTACCCGGGCCCTGCGTCACATCGGGGCGACCTGGGGTTCTGGGGTTGTGTAGTTGGAGGTGACCTGAGGGAGGTGAGGGCCAGGGGCCTCTGGTCAGCAGGTCACTGACCTCTGAGCCACTTCTCAGCCTGCCCAGTGACCCCCAAGATGTGGGCTGCAGGGGTCAGTGAGGGAGCACAGTGCCCTCACCACTGCCTGTCCTGGGAACCCCTGTGCCACTGCCGCCATCCCCAGGGCCGCCCCTGCACAGGGCTAAATTTGAGTTTTGGGCACTACTTTGATTTAACCCTTTCTGACCCCCAGACAGAACCTTCCTGGTGTGTTTTGTCCACCACGATGGCTATAAAACCTGCCGCATGCTGCCAGTGTCCCCAGGTGCTGGCCAGGACCAACAGACACCATACCTCAAGTTTACTGGGCCCAGATGGGAGACTGGCCAGCTGGCAGATTAGGAGGGCAAACGGCAATTGGGCCCCTTCCCTCCCCATGCTGTCCTTGCTTAGAGCATCTGGGACCCCCAGAGCCCTGGATCCAAGGGCAGATGTGTCCTAGAACAGGTGTCATCTCCCCTTCCTGCACCGGGGCCAGGGGCTTTTCTTTGGAGACCCCGCTCAGGAGTGGACAGTCTCCAGAGTGTCATGTTAGCTCTGGTGGCCCCCGCGACCAAGCCAGGTGAGGTGTGCGGGGTGAGTGACCGTGCCCTGATCCTGGAGCTGGGGTGAAAGCAGCCTAGGACTTAACCCATGCTTGTGTGCGTGTCTCTGGGCACACACTGTGACCCACACCCTGACTGTGGACCCTTCTCTGAGTGGGGAACAGTGTGGGGGAGGGCCCAGTGGTCTCCAGGAAGATTTCTTAGGCTTTTTGTAGCACGGAAGCCAAGGCCAAAGCTCGTGTGCCCCTCTCTGCTGGTGCTGAGTGCCTGTACCGAGCCCAGCCTGGCACCCATTCACCCCACCGCCTCGTCTGTCTGCTTGGGCACTGCCATCTGTGGGCAAGGCTGTGTTGGCTCCTGAGCCTCGGCCACACAGGCTGGGAAGGTGGCTTCACAGAGTTTGCCCTGGGCCCTGAGAAACTTTCCTGTTGCTTGGGTTTTTGTTTTGTTTTGTTTTTTTGTGTTTTTTTGAAGAGGCAACTTTTCTTTCTTCCTGAACCAAAAGGTTTTGGCATAAACAGCATCAGAAGCACGGGCTTCATGCCTTGTAAAGAACAATTGATTTTTCCGCCAGGCAGAACAGCTACAATCGGTGAGGAGACTGTGTGTCATGGAGTGTAGACGCCCCCTTGCACCCAGATTAGCCCTTGAGAAGCAGGTCGAAGGGCTCTCTCCGCCCCCAGGCATTGACCCATCTGAGGCGGCAGAGGAGCCGGGAGCACCCCCCACACACACACACTGCCCTCCAGCGTTACTAGACCCATACACGCACACGCCACAGCCCAGCCGCTGGGAGGTGCTGTGTCCTCTGTGGCCACTACACCTGGCATCTGGGGCACACAGCCGTGCCTGCAGGCTGCCCCCTCGGGACGAGGGACAGGGGCTCCAGGCAGGGTGCGGTGCACTGTGAGTGTTGCCAGCCCTGCAGCCACCCGTCCTGGGAGGGGCACGGGATCCCTCGGGTCTGGGCACTGCCAGCACTTCAGGATAAGCTGCTGGTGGAAGGGGCTCTCCCCTTTCTCCCGCCTCCTTTGACCTTCAACACCTCCCCCGGGATGCCCCTGGGCTGGGCAGCTCCCCACCACAACCCCACGGGACTGCCAGCTGCGGGTGGGCCTCACCGGGCGTGGCCCCCGCAGCTGGGCTGCGTGCCACGGGAGGGCAGGTTCACACGGTGCCGTGGGGCCACACAGGGCGGGCCTGCGGTGGTCTGGGTTGGTAGTGGGCAGGTGAGTGGGCAGTGCCCAGCCCCGCAGGATACAGCCTGCCCCTCCCTTGACCCAGCGGGTGAGCCTGGACCACTGCTAGGCTGCTTTTCGTGGTCAGATGTCTGCCCAGGGTCCCCAGAGAGACCAAAGAAGTAGCTGGGCTGGGGGAGCCAGCCGTTGGCCCTGAGTGGGCATGACCCCCAGTCACTTAGGCCCTCCCCTTGAGTTTTCTTTTTTTTTTTTTTTTGAGATGAAATTCATACAATATCGAGTAACCATTTCAGAGCGAATGACCAGTGGCATTTAGTACATTCACACTGTGTGTGCCCATCACCTCTACCCAGTCCCCGGACTTCATCACCCCGGTGCTCCTTACGAAGCTGTCCCCAGCCCTTGGGGGTCACCACACTTCTTACTGCCTCTGGGTCTCCCGTCGTGAAGATTTCCTGTAAATGGACTCCTACAACGTGTGGTCTTTTGTGTTTTTGTGTTTGTTTTCTCTCACTTAGCTCCACGTGTTCACGGTTCATCCACATTGCTGCCTGTGTCGGAATTTCATTCTTTTTTAGGGCCAAATAACAGTGCACAGTTCGTTTACGTGTTTATTCACTGACGGGCCTTTGAGTTGTTTCCATCTTTGACTGTCGTGAATAGATCTGCTCTGAGCATGTGTGTGCGTCCTGGGGTACCAGTTGTCATTTGTTGGGGGTGCACACCCAGGAGAGGAATTGCTGGGTCAGGTGGTAATTGTCACGTGCTGAGGGCCGCCTCCGCGTTCCCGCTGGCGATGCGGCGTCGGGTTCTCTCTTCTCCGGTGCCCATGGGTCCTTGTTGTCATCTGCACTGTGGATTCCGGCCAGCCATCATGGTGCCTCTCGGAGGCTTCGGTTTGCCTTTTCCTGGTGGCCGGTGATGTTGAGCATCTTTCCACAGGCTTCCATAGCCACTTGTGTGTCCTCTTTGGAGAAATGTCCGTTCACATCCTTTGACCATTTTTAAAACAGAATTTTTGTTGTTATTCAGTTATAGGAGTTATTTATATTTCCTGGATGCAAAACCCTTGTCAGACACGTTTGCAAATATTCTCTCTCGTTTTTTTTTTGTTTTGTTTTGTTTTGTTTTTTAATTTTTTTTTCAACTTTTTTATTTACTTTTGGGACAGAGAGAGACAGAGCGTGAACGGGGGAGGGGCAGAGAGAGAGGGAGACACAGAATCGGAAGCAGGCTCCAGGCTCCGAGCCATCAGCCCAGAGCCCGACGCGGGGCTCGAACTCACGGACCGCGAGATCGTGACCTGGCTGAAGTCGGACGCTTAACCGACTGCGCCACCCAGGCACCCCTATTCTCTCTCGTTTTATGAGTGATCTTTTCACTTGTCCAGCTGTGCCCTTTGAAGCATGGAAGCTGTTCATTCTAAGTCCGATTTTCCCCTTATTGGCCTGTGCTTTTAGTGTCGTAACTGGCCCATTGTCAAATTCAAGGTCACAGAATTTTCTCTTTTTTTCTTTCTTTATTTTATTTTTTATTTAGGTGGCCATTATGCCCAGTGTGGGGCTCAAACTCACAACCCTGAGATCAAAAGTTGGATGTTCTACTGACTGAGCCAGCCAGGCGCCCTTCAGGGTCCCAGAAATTTACTTGGGTTTTTTTTTGTAGGAGTTTTATAGTCCTCACTCCTACATTCAGGTCATTGATCCATTTGGAGTTACTGGTGTGAGGTAAGGGCCCCACTTCATTGTTTAGTGCCTAGATCCTGCTTTCCCAGCACCATTTGTTGACAAGACTGCCCTCAACCTGAGCGGCCTTGGCACCCTTGTCTAAAATCATTTGGCGAGGGGTGCTCAGCTGGCTCAATTGGCAGAGCATGTGACCCTTGATCTCAGGGTCGTGAGTTTAAGCCCCACGTTGTGTGTGGAGCCTACTTAAAAAATAAGAAGTTTTGGCCATATGTGTGAGGGTGTCTTCCAGACTGCTCACTTGTGTCCTGTTGGTCACACAGACCATATGGAGATATATGCTTTGTCCTTGTCTTGAGTTTTTTTGCAAGATTGTTTTGGCTAGTTGAGGGGAGGGGGGTGTCCTTGCAGTTTGATACGAATTTTAGAATCAGGTTTTTCCATTCCTGCAAAAAAGAAAAGAAAAATGGGATTTTGATTGGGCTTGCATTGAATCTGATTTTATCAATCACTTGGGAATTACTGTCATTGTAACCGTATGAAGTCGTACGGTCGAGGGGGTGTCTTTCCATTCCTTCATGTCTTCTGTGATTTCTTTCAGTGACGTTTTGTACTTTTCAAGGTACAAGTCTCTCCTCCTTAGTTACATGTATCCTTAGATATTTCATTGTTTTGGATGAAGTGGTATTGCTCTCCTAAGCGCTTGCTGGCCTAGAAACCCAGCTGACGCTTGTGTGTCAATCTCGTGCCCTGTAACGTTGCTGAATTCATTTATTAGCTCTGGTGGTTTCTCTTTTTAATGTTTATTTATTTTTAAGAGAGAGAGCACGCACATGAGCGGGGGGGGGGGGGGGGGGGGGGCAGGTGGCAGAGGATCCCAAGCAGTGTGAGGCAAGATCGGAGCTGAAGGTACGGAGCTGAAGTTGGTCACTCAACCAACTCAACCACCCAGGCGCCCCAACTCTAGTATATTTTTTATGGATTCTTGGGATTTCTAGAGGTAGTGTTACTTCTTCCTTTCCAGTTGGATGCCTCTTACCTCTTTTTCCTGCCTAAGTGCTCTGGTTGAGACTCGAGTACAATGCTGACCAGCAGTGCTGAGCCCCTGGTCTTGGGAGGAAAGCACTCAGTGTGTCACCTCTGGGTATGATGTTCGCTGTAGATTTTTGAGTATGCCCTTTTTCCCGTCCAGGAAGTTCACTCATGCTCTCTCCTGGAACTGGCTAAAGACTGCCTGCCTCCCCAGCAGAGCGCTGTGGCCACTAGGGTAGCATGTCTTGACCCCATTGCTCTGTTCCCACAGGTCTGCCCCTCCAGAAGGGGTCTGAGGACAGACCTGTGAGGTCCCTTGGAGGCCTTGAGGGCTCCTGACTCCTCAGAATCCTCGAGCCCCTCATAGGGTGCGCTCTTGGGGCCGATGTCTGTTACAGCCCAGAAGGACACAGACGCTGCGGCTCAACCCCTTTGTCCCAGGTGGACACTCGGGCCTGCACTGATCAGGACCTTCCCTTGCAGCCACACGCACTCTCCTGGGTCCATGGCCGCGATTGGGGAGTGGTCCTGTGCGCGCTGCACCTTCCTGAACCCAGCCGGGCAGCGCCAGTGCTCCATCTGTGAGGCCCCCCGGCACAAGCCTGACCTCGACCACATCCTCCGGCTCAGCGTGGAGGAGCAGAAATGGCCCTGCGCCCGCTGCACATTCCGGAACTTCCTGGGCAAGGAGACCTGCGAGGTGTGCGGCTTTGCCCCAGAGCCTGTGCCTGGCACGTCCCTGCTGCCCATCATCAATGGGGTCCTGGCGGAGCCCAGGGGCAGCTGCAAGGAGGAAGCCGGCCCCGTGCGGACGGTGGGGCTGGCGGCCTCAGAGCCAGCTCGGGGGCCGCCTGAGGAGGAGGAGGAGGAGGAGGAGGAGGAGGAAGAAGAGGAGTTAGAGGAGGAGGAGCAGGAGAGGGCAGCAGAGCCTGGGAGTGGCTGGGCCTGCCAGCGATGCACACTGCACAACACGCCCGTGGCCAGCTCCTGCTCGGCCTGCGGAGGCCCCCGGAAACTCTCGCTGCCCAGAATCCCTCCCGAGGCCCTAGTGGTCCCCGAAATCGTGGCCCCCGCCGGCTTCCACGTCATACCTGCCCCACCCCAGCCCGGGGAAGGCGCCGAAGCTGACCCTCCCTCTGCCACCGACCAGGAGCCCCCCCGGGCGCCGTCCTTCAGTCCTTTCTCGCCCACCCTGCAGAACAACCCTGTGCCTCGCAGCCGCCGCGAGGTTCCCCCCCAGCTGCAGCCACTGGTGCCTGAGGCCACCCAGCCCTCACCCACTGCCGGCTCCAAGGGGCCCCCCCAGGGCCCAGGGCGGACCGCAGCCGGGGCCTCCCGCTTGGCAGAGCTGCTGTCAAGCAAAAGGCTGAGCATGCTGGAGGAGGAGGCCACTGAGGGTGGCCCTGCGCCGCACCGGTGTGGCTCCTGCTCTGTGCCCGGCCCCGCGAGCCCTGCCCGCTGCGAGGCCTGCGGTGCTGTGCCGGGCAGCGACGTCATTGACCTGGCTGGAGACACTGTGCGCTACAAGCCGGCCAGCCCCTCCAGCCCCGACTTCACCACCTGGTCATGCGCCAAGTGCACACTTCGGAACCCCACGGCAGCCCCCAGATGCACCGCGTGCGGCTGCTCCAAGCTGCATGGCTTCCAGGAGCACGGTGAGGTCGCCACCCGCTGCCCCGACTGCAACGCCGAGAAGTCCGGTCCCTGCTCAGCCCACAAGGCCAGCTGCCCGGTTCTCGTGGGGCCGCCCGACCGCCCAGGCCAGTGGGCCTGCCCTGCCTGCACTCTGCTCAACACACCCAGGGCCAAGCACTGTGCCGCCTGTCACACGCCCCAGCTCCTCGTGGCCCAGCGCCGGGGCGTCGCGCCCCTGAGGCGCAGGGAGAGCATGCACGTGGAGAAGCGGCGGCAGACCGATGAGGGCGAGGCCAAGGCCCTCTGGGAAAACATCGTGGCCTTCTGCCGGGAGGTGAGCGCCCTGCTGATGGTGGCCCCGCTCCGGGTCTGGCACTCTGCTTCCACAGACCTCTCCTCTTTGTGGGCCCCCCCCCCCCCCGCCCCGTCCCCCGACCAGGGTGTCTGCGCCTTCTGTCCTTTCTGGGTGGTCCTTCTCTGGCCGGAGGGACAGCACCAACACTCTTTTCCCCAAGCTCTGTGCACCAGCCTGCTCTCCTCCCCCTTGCCCTTTGATCCTGTCTACACATGAGGCTCTGTACTCCTGACCCCTCTCAGCTGTGATCTCCCGTAGATGGTGAAGCCAAGGGGAGGTGGGGACACAGGTGCAGGCTTCTTGCCACAGGCAGGCCTGGTGCCTCCTCCAGCCAGGGAGACCCTGCGGAAACTCGGGGTTGGGACACTTCCTCACTCTCTTCTGCCCTTGTAGCTGTGGGGGTCCTGAGTCCAGGGGAGCCTTGCCCCCCCCGCATCACTTGGAGGGACTATCTGTCCCCCCCTCAGGTTGCTGCCCCCATCACTGCCAGCAGCCCACCCTGACGGCCTGTCTGGGGGTTTGTGCCCTGGCTTCCCCATCCCAGGTTCTCCGCACCCCCATGCCTGCCATCCCTGTAACTTCCAGGCTGGGGATGTGCAGTGTCCCCCGTGTCCACATGGCGTGGTGTGGCTCACACAAAGCCTTGGCCAGGACCTCCAGATCGGTCAGGGTGGCTGCACATACCCACCCTCTTGCTTCCGGGACTCAGGCAGCATTTTCAGGGTGCTGGCTCTGGCCTCAGCCAGGAGGAGACTGAGTGTGAGGCCATGGCCCTTGCAGAACAGTGTGAACTTCGTGGATGACAGCTTCCCCCCTGGGCCCAAGTCTGTGGGCTTCCCCGCGGGTGACAGCGTCCAGCAGCGTGTGCGGCAGTGGCTGCGGCCCCACGAGATCAACTGCTCCGTCTCCAGGGACCACAACGCCTCGTGGTCCGTGTTCCACACTCTCCGGCCCTCGGACATCCTGCAGGGGCTGCTGGGGAACTGCTGGTGAGCGGGGCGCCCACAGGGGGCTGGGCAGCGGACGGCCCAGTGTGCTCACAGCAAGGCCCTGGTTCCGTACAGGTTCCTGAGCGCTCTGGCCGTGCTCGCCGAGCGGCCTGACCTGGTCGAGCGGGTGATGGTCACACGCAGCCTGTGTGCAGAGGGCGCCTACCAGGTGCGGCTCTGCAAGGACGGCACGTGGACGACAGTGCTGGTGGACGACATGCTACCCTGCGACGAGGCCGGCTTCCTCCTCTTCTCCCAGGTGGCGGGATGGGGGGGCCTGGGGCGGGCATCATGGGTCTCGGCGGGCGCCAGGCCTCTCGACTCCAGCCCCTCCCTGTAGGCTCAGCGGAAGCAGCTGTGGGTGGCGCTCATCGAGAAGGCGCTGGCCAAGCTGCACGGCTCCTACTTCGCCCTCCAGGCGGGGCGCGCCATCGAAGGCCTGGCCACGCTCACCGGTGCCCCCTGTGAGAGCCTGGCGCTGCAGGTCAGCTCCACTAACCCCCGCGAGGAGCCCGTTGACACTGACCTCATCTGGGCCAAAATGCTGAGTTCTAAGGAGGCTGGGTAAGAGGGGCGGGCGCTGTGGCGGTCAGCGGCGTTGGGAGGAGAGGCGAGACAAGGGGACGGCCAGGCCGGGGCCTGGAGCGGTGGGAGAACCGGGGCACGCGCCCTCTGGCCCGCACCCTGCATCTCAAGTTCGCCAGCATCTCTTACGGCAGGCAGGATGCTTGCCCATTGGCCTGACCTGGAAGGCCTCATCCTGAGTTGGGCCTCTGGTGACTGTCAGGGTCCACTCGGAGCCGCATGGAGAGAGAGCCCCACCGAGGCACCTGGTGGGAGTGGGGCTTGCCTTCTAAGACCTGGCACGCGCTGGCCAGGGTGTCTGTGGGAAGGGCTCAGAACCTTAGGCCTGGGAGAGACGGCTTATGAGTGCCAAGGCCTTGTGCTCTCGGCTGATAGTGGGCAGTATTGCTGCCCTCCGAGAGCCACAGCCTGGAGCCGGCAGGACCAGCCAGCCTCAGGAGGCTCGTGGGGACTGGAGCCCAAGGCCTCTGAGCTCCTGGACCACAGCGGAGGGGGCTGGGCCAGCAATTTCCCGAGTCCCCTGTGTCTCATGAGGGTCCCACAGGCAGGACCCCCCCCTCCCCCCACCCCTGCTACCTTCCGCTCTCCTCCTATCCCCCCCCCCCACCCACTGGGGGGCAGGGCCAGCAGTCGCTGAGGCTGCTTACTAAGGGCCCCCAGTCGCTGAGGCTGCTCTGCCCGTGCAGGTTCCTCATGGGTGCCTCCTGTGGTGGGGGTAACATGAAGGTGGACGATGCCACGTACGAGAGCCTGGGCCTGCGTCCCCGCCACGCCTACTCCATTCTAGATGTCCGGGACGTCCAGGGCTCCAGGTAGGGGCCGGGTGGATGTGTGGTGGAGGCGGTGGGGGCACGGCCATGGCCCTCAGCCCTGTGGTCCGCAGGCTCCTGCGTCTCCGGAACCCGTGGGGCCGCTTCTCCTGGAACGGCAGCTGGTCAGATGAGTGGCCGCACTGGCCAGGGCACCTGCGCGGTGAGCTCATGCCACATGGGAGCAGCGAAGGCGTCTTCTGGATGGAGTACAGCGACTTCATCAGGTACCCAGACGCTGCAGGCAGGCCCCATGGCAGCCCCTGTGCTTCAGCCACCTTCACCTTGGCTCACCTGATCTCTCTGCCCCAGTTGACCCGTCGTGTGGTGCCCTGCCCTGGGGACCCCACCTGCCCTTCCCGACAGCTTGAGCGGGGCGGGGGCATTCCAGAATCCAGCTCAGCACAGAATCAGTGAGGGAGGGGCTTGTATTGCCAGGGCTGGGCCTCCTCCTCCTCCCCGCTTCATGATGCTCAGGGCTGGGGACCCCTGGTGGTGTCCAGGGGCAACAGGCCGGGACCAGGGCTTCCCGACCCTGGTCCCAGGAGATGCCCTGGGGCAGGGAGTGGAGAGGGTGCAGAAGTGCCTGCACCGGAGCGCAGCGGGGCTGTCCTCTCGCTGCCCAGGTACTTCGACTCCGTGGACATCTGCAAGGTGCACTCGGACTGGCAGGAGGCGCGCGTGCAGGGCTGCTTCCCCAGCTCTGCCAGCGGGCCCGTGGGGGTGACTGCTCTCACGGTGCTGGAGCGCGCGTCCCTGGAGTTTGCCCTCTTCCAGGAGGGCAGCAGGTGGGCGGGGCCCTGGGCTGGAGGTGGGCGGGGCCGGAGGTGGGCGGGGCGACTCCCCTGACCGCAGCCCCACCTCTGGCCGCAGGCGCGCCGACTCGGGGGACAGCCACTTGCTGGACCTGTGCGTGTTGGTGTTCCGCGCGTCCTTCGGCAGCGGTGGCCGCCTGAGCCTGGGCCGCCTGCTGGCCCACAGCAAGCGCGCGGTCAAGAAGTTTGTCAACTGCGACGTGATGCTGGAGCCCGGCGAGTACGCTGTGGTGTGCTGTGCCTTCAACCACTGGAGCCCCGCCGCGCCGGGACCCCCAGCCGGCTCGCAGGGTAAGCCCCACCCCGCCGCCCCCCACCCGCAGGGAGGGCCGCGCTGTGCCCCCCCCCCCCCCCCCCGCCTCCCCCACTCACGCCCCCAACTCCCGCCCCCCACAGCCTCCAGCCCCTCGGCGGGAGTCCCGCGCTGCGCCCCGCAGCCGCCCGGCCACGTGCTGGCCGTGTACAGCTCCAGGCTGGTCATGGTGGAGCCCGTGGAGGCCCAGCCGACCACGCTGGCCGACGCCATCATTCTGCTCACGGAGAGCCGGGGCGAGCGGCACGAGGTGGGCCGGCGGGCGGGGTCCTGGGTGGGGGGGAGGAGGGGAGGCCCGGTCCCAGCCCACTCTGTACTGTCTGGTGTCCAGGGACGCGAGGGCATGACCTGCTACTACCTGACGCACGGCTGGGCAGGGCTCATCGTGGTAGTGGAGAACCGGCATCCCAAGTCCTACTTGCACGTGCAGTGTGACTGCTCCGACAGCTTCAACGTGGTGTCCACGCGCGGCAGCCTGCGCACCCAGGACAGCGTGCCCCCCCTGCACAGGTGGGCACCGCCCGGGCCCCGGCTGCTCCCTCGACGCCCGCCCCCTGCCCACCCCGCTTCCTCTGCCTTCGCTGGCCCCTTCCCCCCGGTGGGCACCGGCCCCACCCCTCACCCCACCCCACCCCCATCCTCACCGGCCCCCTCCCCCAGGCAGGTCCTGGTGATCCTGTCCCAGCTGGAGGGCAACGCAGGCTTCTCCATCACCCACCGCCTGGCACACCGCAAAGCCGCCCAGGCTTTCCTCAGTGACTGGACGGCCTCCAGGGGCACCCACAGCCCCCCTCTCACGCCGGAAGTCGCTGGCCTGCATGGCCCCCGGCCTCTGTGACCACCCCACCTTCCCAGCCCCCACGTGCACTTTATGAGGGAGACCCCCACAGAGGCCGCTTGAACCAGAATCTCAGGACCCCGCCCGGGGAGCCACTAGCTGCAGTAGCTTCCCCTAGGCCTTCCTCCCTGCCCCTTCCTTCCTGCCCAGGGCCTCCCAGCTACCAAGCAGAATACCTCGAACCTGCCTCTGGCACACGGGGCCTGTACGCCGGCCCCCCTGACCGGCCACCTCCAGGTCGGGTTCAGGCTGCCAGGGCCAAACCAAGGTGAGGCTTCTCTTCCCTGGGGGCCTGGGGCCTCCTGCCTGGGTGAGGCAGCCAGGGGCCCTGTTCCTAGAACCAGATCTGGGCAGGTCAGAAGCCAGGACCCCAGGGTGAGAGCAGGGATCGCTCCCGTGTAGGGGTCGGAGACTGGGACTCCAGGCTGAGCAGGGACCACCACCTTCTGTGGGGGTGAGGACAGGGACCACCCCTCATGGGACATGAGATCAGGAGCCTTCTCGCCTCAGCTTACCCCCAGAGCACATTTCCCTGCCCTCCAGCCCCCACAAGGCAAGCAGGGGCCCTTGGAGTCCCAGCAGTGTGTCCCGGGAGGCAGGTGCCTGGCGACCGTGGGCTCAGGGCCAGGGATGGGGAAGGTCCCAGCTGCCCCTCTGGCGACACTATGCAATTCCTGGAGCGCCTGCCAGGATCGAAGCCATGCCCCGGGGGCTGGAGGTCAGAGCCTCCCGGTCAGGGTCCAGCCAGGCCCAGGTCCCGCCCTGCTGTTTGGTGTCCGCATCCCTGGCAGGCTCCCTGTCTAGGCACATGTAGGGCCCGGCGGCCCCTCCCTGCTCCTCCCCCACCTCAGAAGCCCAGGGAGCTGAGCCGCCACTTGGCCACCCGGCCATCCTCCCTTGAGGTTGCTGTCAGGCCAGAGAGCTGCAGTTGCCCGCAGACATCTGAGGCCAGCTTCCTGGGGGCCCCACCCGGCCTCGGTGTCCTGCAGCTCCCAGTCAGCGGGCAGCCCTGGGGGCCTTTTACACCTGGAGAAACACCGGGAGGCAGTCCACTCCCCTTTTACTCTGAGCTGTGAATATTTTTAACCCTGTATATATGGCCAGCTCTTCTGACACAGAGACTATTTTACCAATTGTCAGTCCCCATCCCTGTAGGATGGCTCTCCATGGGTGTTTCCAGACTCAGGCTCCAACGGACCAAATAAAAATGTTTTGTTTTGTAACGACGCCTGCTCGTCTGTCTGCTGCCCCTGCCAGGGTCCCTGGCCTCTCCCCTCCCTGTGCAGGCAGGGCTGTGCCGAGGGGCACCAGCCTGCCCGGTGGCAGCACCTCACTTGAGGGGGGCTTGCCAGCTGCCTGCACGTCAGAAGGGCTGGGGCTGGGGGTCCGGGCAGGGCAGAGGCTTGGGGCAGACCTCGGGGCTGCCACGGTCAGCAGGCGGATCCCACGCATACAGCACACCCTGCCACGGCCAGCAGACCAGTCCCCACGCACACAGGACAGTACTTTTCCCTGTGGAATCTGCTTCCAGGGGTCCCGTCTGAACCCGTCAGGCTCGTTAGGCGGGAGCAGATGGAGTGAGGGGCTGCACCGGGAGAAAAGTTTCCGTCTGGGACGGCAGCTGTCCTGCTCCTGCTCGGCCCCAGCCAGCCCACGTCCCCTCCTGCCCATCCTGGGAGGCCCCATCCCCGTGTCTCGGGTGGCGGGCCGAGGCGGGCGTGCCGAGTGGCTCACCGGGCTGCAGTTTGCACAGCGGGGGCCGCCCCCCCACACACACACCCAGAGGCTGCGGTGGGGGGGGGGGGGGGGGGCTGCACAGGCCGGTGCTCGGGCGGGTGTAAGAGGCCTGTCACAGGCCAGCCTATCGAATGTGAAAGCAATTAAAGCCACCAGCAGTGTTCGCTCCGGGCGGGCCTCGGGCAGCGGGGCAGCTGCCACAACACATCTCACGGGCGCCCTGCTCCACCGCGGCTGCGCCGGCCACGCTGGGCCTCGTCCTGCGGGGCGGGGGCCCAGGCGCGTCCACCTTGAGTTGGCACGGGGCTGGCCCTGCCACCCCTGGGGTGTCCCAGCATCCTGGGCCACGTCCCTCCCTGGGACAACCCAGGAAGCAAGACGTGAGGACAGCGGGCTCCTGACATCCTTGGGTCCCGCCAGGCCGCAGTCTCCACAGGAGGCTAGAGGTGGGGGGGGGGGGGGCTGCTGCTGTGTGCCCACCCCCTCCCCTAGAGCCCCGGTGTGCACGGGAGGAGGCTCTAGCAGGGAGGGGGTGGTAGAAAGAGGGGCCACGTGGCCCCAGCCTGAAAGGGCACACGGTGTCTGGGAAGGAGTTGGGGGACCCCGTAGTCCAGACCCTTAGTTTTGATTCAGGAGCTCACAGGAGGTGCTGGAAGGGGGTTGAGGTGGGCGCTTGGCCAGGATCAGGGGGCTCCTGGGGTGTGGACTTAGCCACCAAGCCCTTGGCTGTGGCTGGCCTCACCTGAACCCCAGGGCCACCAAAATGGGGATCGGGCATAAGGCCAGAGGCCATCCCCCTTCTGTTGGGTCCCGGCTCCCCACCTCAGCCCACTGCCTCCTGTGTCTCCCACCCTCTGGCCGCTGAAGCTGCTGGTCCTGGGCCCTCCTCCCCATCTCTGCCTGCCAGGTTGGCCTTGGGCCTCCCACAGCCCTCTCTCCTGGCCTCCCGGCCAGGCCACCTCACTGCCCACACGGCCACGGCGGCCTTCTCCAGGCGGGCGGTGGTGTGTTCTCACTTGTGAAGCGTCCCTGTCAGAAGCACTTAGTGTACAAATTAGCCGCAGCCTCCCGCCTCCCTCTGCACGGCTGTGGGCGCCGGGCTGACAGGGCCGAGGCTCCGGGCGCTCTCCCGCCTGCCCCGGGCGCCCACACAGCCCGCGTGCACCCCTGGCCGCCCGCCCACGACTGAGCAGGAGGGCTGTTCCTTGCCAACCAGCCAGGGGTCCTCCCGGGGCCCCCGACCCTGACCTGGCCAGGGAGAGGGGCGGGGGGACCACAACAGGGCAGGGCATTCGGCAAGATCCCGGGGGTCCCAAGCTCAAGGCCCAGCACTTGGACCTACCCCAGAGTTGCAGGTCCAGTGTTGAGAGCCTTGGGGGGGACCTAGAGCCGTCACAGAGGCTCGGCAGCCCCCACCTGCCCCTCCTGTTGGCTGGCCTGCCACTCAGGCAGGGAAAATCATGTGTGACAGGCCCAGGAAGGCCGGGCCCGGGGGGCCGCGGAGCGACGCACACAGCTCCTCTTCCAACATATGGCTGCTGTCGGCCCCAGGCGCTGCTCGGCCAACGCCGGCTTGGGAGCGGGTGGGGGCTCCGGAGGCCCGAACCTCTCATCCCACCCGTCTGGCCACACTGCTCCCTCAGAGATCGGAAAGGCCCCTGCCTTAGCTCACATGCCTCCCGTGACAGGGAGCTCACTCCTGCTGGACCTCTTCCCTGTGCCTCCAGGGAGCGTCCAGGAGCCCCCCTCCCCCTTCCCGGCAGCCCGAGGCACACAGCCACCCCATGCCCTGCCCCCGGGGGGCCAAGGATCTAACATGTCTGGGGACTGATCTGGGGGTGGGGGCGGGCATGGGGGTTTCCAGGAGAGGTAGCCCGCAGCTAGGGACACAGGCAGGCTGGGGCTGCCGCCGGACCGTCCTCCACAGGCCCGGGGGAGCTGGAGCCAGAGGGCCTCTCCTGGGGACCCTGGGGCCAGAAGTTTCCTGGCTGGGCCAACTCCCTCAGGGTGGGCCCGCTCTGCTCCCCAATTCCTGGTCCCATTTCAGTGGCCCCCTCATGGACTCTCCAAGAATTCCCCAGGCCTGGCACATGTCCCCTGTGGGCCACACTCTGCCCAGCCCTTGTTAAGCCTGCATTGGGGACCCCCAGACCCACTCACAGCCCTGCCCACGTCGCATCCCTGGCTCTGCTGCTCCCCCTCACAACCCCGCCGTGAGCCTCCGGTGGCTCCCCAGTGCTTTTCGGGTCAGCAACCACAGGCTAGCATCCGGGGCCCTCAGGTGTGACGCTGCCCCTTTTGGCCAAGCCCTGGGCCCACCCCTTTTAGCCAGGAGTCCCCGAGCTTCACCTCCAACGGGTGAGAAGGAAGAAGTGCCAAGGATGATCCATGTTCTGGGATCAAGGGGCTCCTGCATGGTGCCACCCCTCTCAGGGACTCTGAGCCCCTGCCTGGGGGCTCCAGCCCCTAGATCTGTGTTCCCAGCACAGGCTGGCCCGGCCCCTATACCTGTCCCGGGGAGGGCTGTGTGCCGACACTGAGAGAGTCAGACAGGCCCGCCGTGGGCACTGCTCCACTGCCCCCTGCCTGGCCTGGCCCCGCTGTCCGTCCTGACTACTCGCCCCCCGCATGGATGTACCAGCATTAATAGAGGTGACAGGCGGACAGCCGTGGGCCAGCCAGGCAGAGGAGGTTAATGGCCAAGATGAGGCTCTGGCAGGGATCAGATGGAGGGGTTGTGGGTCCCCACTGCACCCTACGCCAGCCCCAGCTGAGGACGAGCCTGCTCCCCAGGCCCCCACTGGTGCCAGAAGCACCCAGAGACCAAGCCTCCTGTCACCCTCTCTGCAAATGAAGGGAACACGACAGGTGTCTCAGAGCTCAGGGCCACATGGATGACCAAGCCCCAAAGCCACAGGGGTCCCTGTCACTGCCTCAGGGGGCAGGAGCTATCTCTGCAGGCCCAAGTTCTTCGCAGCACGCGTGGGGCGGGTCCCAGTGGGAGGTTTATGACCCACCCTCACTCCCCACTCCTGAGTGGAAAGTGTGACAAGCCACGGGCACAAGGTGTGCCAGCGACAAGGGAGCAGACGTGCCCCAGGGAGAACACCTTGGGCAGAGGGCACGGGGGTGCAAGGGGCTGGCATCAACGTCCCTGCCTTGCCTGGCCGAAG
This sequence comes from Neofelis nebulosa, assembly GCF_028018385.1. Lineage (NCBI taxonomy): Eukaryota > Metazoa > Chordata > Mammalia > Carnivora > Felidae > Neofelis > Neofelis nebulosa. The sequence goes on along the minus strand of NC_080799.1, from coordinate 45,055,186 downwards.
GTGCTAGGGAAGGTCATAGTACACCCGATGGGCCGGCTTGACTCACACTCCCACGCAGAGGTACTGGGTTGCAGCCACAGCTGGTCTCTAGGGACCACCCCTCCGCAGACCCCTCCCGGAAGCTCAGAAGTGCACAGGAATCATGCCCCTTAGGGCTGGGTTCCTCTGGAGGTGCCCCCACCCCTCCTCTTACTTCAGCTTCTGGAGAAGCCCGTCCATAGCGGTGGCCTCCACGGCCGGTCCCCAGGCATATCTTCCTGGGGCTCCTTGGTCACCTGGGTGTCACTGGCTGCCCTCTCTGCATGCCGGAACGAGGGCTTCCTGATCCACGTCCTTCCTTCCCCAACCAGCCCATCCCCTGTGCTGGCGGCTGTAGCCTCTCCCAGACCCTCAGAGGGGTCAGCCAGTGAGGTATGGGGAAGCACAGAACTGTCCCGGGAACAAGTGGCCAAGGCCTGGGACACCCCCCCACCACGCTGTCTCTGGGCGATCTGTGCCCCTGGCTCCCTTGGGGCCGTGCCTGTGCCTGTGATGAGGGGCCCAGGCCTGGCTGAGCACATCCAGGGGTCTGAGCACAGAAGGAACAGGCCTCCTGGCCTCCTCTCTCCACAGGGCTGCTGGCGTGACGGCCGCTCAAGCTGTCTCCCGGCCTAGGGCTGCCTGCACGGTCAGCTGGTCAGCTGGGCCAGGCCAGGCAGGCAGAGAGGAGAAGGCTGGCGTGCCGTGCCGCCCAGCCCCCAGCCCTGCCCCTTGGACTCGGTGAGAAGTGGGTCCCCTCAGGTGGTGTCAGGGAAGGTGACACTAGGGCAGAAGGGAGCCAGACCGCAGGACCCTATTTCCTACAGATGCCTGTCGTAGTTACCAGAGCCCCAGGAGACCCGCGCCACCCTCCTGCATAGACAGGGAAACTGAGGTCAGTCTCCCAGGGTTCTGACTCTGGATCCAGTGCTCTCCTCTGTCTGCCCCACTTGAGGGATAACACTCGGAGGCCCCTAGAGGACACTCCTTCCTTCCCCAAGGTGCTCCTGCCCCCCAAATTTAGCAGGGGATACCCCAGGAAACCTATACCTGCTTCTGTGCCCCCACGGCGCTGGCCTGGAGCCTCACTCCCGCTCTGGCTGCAGACCCCATCCTGAACGTGAAACGACATGGTCACACGTGTCCCCCAAACACAGGTGAGACTCCCCGAGAGAGACACAGTCCGGCCCTGCCCCAGCGAGTCTGCGTTTGCATCTGGAATGGGACCCGCCAGTCAGGTGAATTTCTACGAGGATTTGGCTGAGAAGTGGGACCCCTGACCGTTACGTTTTGGCAGCTTGGGGAGCAACGTGGACTTTGGCACACTTTGGGAGCCGGGAGGGAAACAAGTCTGGCCGTGAGGACATTGGGGGCAGGGGTCTTAGGGTGGCTCCTGGATACCCAAGTCTTTCCCCCGCCCCCACTCTCACCCCAGGTCCTCCCGGGAGGGATGGCCAGCGAGGACCAGTCCTGCAAACGCACAGGCAGGCCTGGGCACCCGTCAGGGTCGTGAGGAGTGATGTTTACAGAAAAGGGGAAGCAAGCCCATGGTGGCCGTCCCTTCCTGAGCCCGTAGCCATCAGGGGGCAGGGCAGGGGTTTACAGGGTGCAGACCCGTTCAGCCTCCTGCTCAGAGGAGAGGAAACATCTCTGGAGTCAAGGCTTGGCCAGGGACAGCTGGCAGGGAAGGGAGGGTTGCCGCACTGTCTGCTGCCCGGCTCCGGGCTCCAGCGCTCTCAGGGCTCAGCTCCCTCTCGGGGCCGGTCTGGGCTCCCATCCCATCCCTGGCCGGGCTGCAGCCCTCCCCAGGCTGGCTCCTGGCTCCCCCTGTCCCAGGGCTCAGCCTCCAGGCTTTGGCTCAGGAGGGCGGCTGTCAGGGGCCAGAGCCCTGCCCTGACGGATGAGTGCTGACGGCGCCTCTCCCCGCGCCCTCGGCCGCTGACACCCCGTCACGCCGCTGCGGGGACCCCGGGAGACCTGGCCGCCTCTGCGCACCCCCGCAGCAGCCCGCAGGCGACGGGGGCGGGGACGGTGCCAGGAGCCCCTCATTCGGCCGCACACCTGCGCCCGCACCGCCGGCTCCTCCACGCCGCTCCCCGTCCCTGTCCCTGCCGGTGTCACCGGCCACCGCTCGACCCAGGAGTGGCCGGCGCCGCGGAGCGAGGTGAGTGCGGCCAGCGGGAGACGCGGGCGGGGGCACCTGGGGCGGCCCCGGGGACGCCGCTCCCCGCGCTGGCGCGTCCCCTCCCGCGTGAGCCCGGGTCGGAGGTCGCGGCGCCCACCGAGCCCGGCGCCGTAGCGCACGCGCGCCAGTCCCGCCGCCAACTTCGGAGGGTGCGAGTCGGCGTCGGGGGGCCGCGCGCGGTCGGCGGCGGAGGCTTCGGGGGGCTCGCTGCCGAGTGAGTGACTGCGGACCGCGCGGGGGCCTCAGTTTCCCCTGCGGGAGTCTGTGTGACTGCCCAGAGGGCCTGAGCCGGGGGCGCGGGCGGGGCTGGGGCCGGAAGTTTCCGCCGCGTCCTCGGGGGACGCAGCCTTCGCGGGGCGCGCAGGTAGGGCGGGCGCGGGCGGCGGCGAGTCCCGAGAAGTTTGGGGGCCGCGCGGGGCCGGTTGGGCGCCAAGGGCGCGGGGGCGCGGGACGCCGGGAGTGTCCAGGCGCGGGGTGGGGGGGGTGGGGGTGGGTGGGTGGAGGAGGCGGCCCCAGTCCCCATGTCCCTCATTTCCGCGCGGCGGACCCCTGGGCGCAGCAGCCCCATCCCTGCAGGAGGGCGCCCTCCCTCCGGGGAGGGCAAGGGGGAGGGAGTTGGGGTGTCGACCTCAGCCAGGGAGGAGGCTGGCCACCGCCTCCCTACCAAGCCCTGTGCTGTGCTCCCCAAGTGTCGGGTGGGGATGGGTGGACTATATTCCCCGTCCCCCCCGTCCCCCCCCCCCCCCCCCGGTAGCTGGTGGTGGCTCCCGGCACTGGGTGCCCCCTCTCCCACCCCGGGGTGGGGCCTCCCACTACTCTCCTGCCACCAGTTGTCTCCAGCACGGGGAAAGGTTAGCCGGCTCAGGGGTCCGGGCCAGCACACTGGGGGTGTGGGCCACCGAGGAGCCCAGAGCACGCACCCAGTCACGGGTTGGGACACGTGTGCAAATGAATGTGCTTTTGGGTGTGTGTGGGTGCATGCTACTGTCCGGGGGTGTCTTCTGCTCGTGCACAAGCATGCGGGGGGTGGGGTGCAGCCAGGGCCCTCTCCGGGGTCCCCGTGGGGTCAATAGCTGCCAAGACAGATCCTGGACAAGTCCCCCACCCCCAGGGGACAGATCTGAAGAGGGAGCATGGGAGGAGCTGCACCTCCGGAGTCCAGGGGCCTGGCGGGGAGGTGGGATGGGTGTCGGCACCAGGCGGCACAGCTGTGTGGCTCCCAGGGCTGGGTGATCGATGGCCCCGGCACAGCCGCCTCTGTCTCCCAAGCACATGTGCCCATTTGTCATCTGTGTCTCGGGGAGGGTTCGGAGGACAGGGATGGGCCCACCTCTGCACCCACCACCAAGTCCACGAGGGTCTGCTGCTCCTCGGGGAGCCCAGCTCCCTCCTCCCACCCTCTCACTTCTCTCAGAGCCCCTCCCCTCCAAGATGTGGACGTGCAGACCACCCAGGCTCAGTCCGCCTGCCTCACCCTCCACACCCTGCTGGTTGCCATGCTGACCCCCCTCTGAAGGGCTCCTTCGGGTGGGCTGCCCTCTCCACCCCTCTGGCCGTCCCCACACCGGGGGTGCCCACCCTCTGTTTGGGGACAGCGGACGTGACTGCCTGCTGTGCGCAGAGCCTGAAGGCTGGTGAGGAGGATGGCCTGTTCCCAGTGGCTGCCTGGCCGCCCCAGCCCTGCCCCACTCAACCCACCGGCCATCCCTGAACCCTGGGGGAAAGGGCGAGTGTATGTGTGTCCACACCTGTCAGAGTGTCCGTGACCGTGGGTGTCCTCAGATGTGTGTGCGTGTGTGTGTGCACAATCGCCTGAGTGTGTCCAAGGGTCTACTCACACCCCGGCTCTGCTGTGAGTGCTTTCATGTGCACAGCCACTGTGCCCACTCTGAGTGGTGTGTGAGCTCCACAGTGTGTGTGTATGCATGTGTGTGTGTGTGTGTGTGTGTGTGGCAGTGGGCGAGCTCCCAGGCCCCGTGCATTTTGGCGGCCGACTGACTCCGTTCCCAGTCGGCCCAGCCGTGCAGAGGCTGTGCCTCCGGGCGCCGGGTAAGGGCTCGTCTGGAGCCTGGTAACGCTTGTGTGCACACACCCGAAGCCGGTGTGCACACACTCACCGTGTGCCCCACGCAGGCGCGCACTGGGGCGGTGGATGGCCCAGGTGGCGGCCCAGATGGAGTGTGGAGCGGCTTCCGAGCGAGTGTGTGGGGCGTGGGGAGAGGAGGGTCTTGGCTGAGCTTGGCCGCTGCAGGCTCGGACGCTGACCTGCCTGAAGCCACCCAGATGGAGCCAGGCTGAGCAGGTGGCTGGGCCGGGGGGCCATGCTGTGACGTCCACGCCCCCCAGCCTGGCCTGGCCCCACATGAGGCCGACCCCCTCAGAGACCCGCGTTGCGCACCCAGCACCCTGCTGGAGCGGAACACGCGTACATGAGCTCAGTGGTAGCGATCCTCTCGGAGCCTTCTGCCGGGGTCTCTCACCCAGGCAGCTTTCGTCTCCGGCTTCCCAGCGCGGCAGAGGCCTCCGGAGGGGAGTGAGGAGGGCTGGTGTCCCAGGAACGGGCCTCCTCATGCCTGGCTTCTGGTCACTCACCAGATGCCCAGCGGGTAGACGGGTAGACGGGTAGACGGAGACCCAGGCGGGGGCGGACAGAATCATCCCCGGAACGGGCCTGCTGGAGGCTGATGGGCGTGGCGGGGGGTGGCGTGGAGACGAGAGCTGGGCCCACGGATGAGACACAGGATGCTTAGTTAACCTCAGATTTCCCATAAACAGCAGGGGTTCTTAGCGTACGTTCCAAATACCGGCTAGAACATACTTCCGCTACAGAAGTGTTTGCCGTTTACCCGGATTTAACTGGTGTCTTGTGTTTTTATCTGCCGCATCTGGTGCCCCTAGACGTGTGCGTGAAGCAGAACGGGAGGATGAGGGGGGCGGGCCAGGGAGGCAGGGCTGCAGGGCACAGGTGGGCAGAGGGGGGCGCGGAGCCGTCAGGGGCCGGCGCTGACCACGGCCCCCCTCCCCCGTGCACAGGTGGCCATGGGCCCGGGCCCCGCCCACTAGCAGGCCGCCGTCATGTCCCGAGAGGCAGGCTCGTGCCGCCTGGGCCCCGGGGCGCGGGCGCGGGCCCGCAAGCCCAAGAAGCCGCACTACATCCCGCGGCCCTGGGGCAAGCCCTACAACTACAAGTGCTTCCAGTGCCCCTTCACCTGCCTGGAGAAGTCGCACCTCTACAACCACATGAAGTACAGCCTCTGCAAGGACTCGCTCTCGCTGCTGCTCGACTCCCCGGACTGGGCGTGCCGTCGCCCCCCGGCCGCTCCCCGGCCCCGCGCGCCCACCCCCGACCGCCCCTCGGGCCCCACAGACACCGGCGGCCAGCCCCGAGGAGGAGGAGGAGGAGGAGGAGGAGGAGGAGGAGGAGGAGGAGGAGGAGTGCGGCCCCCTGGCGCTCCCCCTGCGCCCGACCCGGCCTCCCCAGTCCTCTCCCTGCGCCGCCACGTCGGGGGCCCTAAGCTGGGGGCGGAGGGGTCCCCTGCGGCCCGGGATGCTCCGAAGGGTGTGGGCCTCGGCGGGCTCCTGGCTGAGTCCTGGAAGTCGGGGCCGGGCGGGGGTCCCGGGGGCCTGGCCGTGGTGGACGCGGCTGCAGCGGGCCCTGAGAGCGGGGTCCCCTGCTACCCCCCACCCGCCCCCAGTGAGTTCCCCGAGGCCCAGAGCCTCCATGTGTCCCTGCTGGGTGTCAACTGCCCTCTCGGGCCGGGTCTCTTCTCCTACCTGGGACCCTCCTTGGCCGCTGCGGCCCACATGCCCTTTCTGGCCTCGGCCAGCCCCCTGCTGCCGCCGGCTTCCACTTTCCCTTCCCCACAAGCCCCCGAGCGCCCTGCCCTGGTCCCCCGCCTATACTACCCCCTGCTCCTGGAGCATACCCTGGGGCTGCCAGCAGGCAAGGCTGCCCCTGCCAAGCCCCCAGCAGCCCCAAAGGGGCCCCCTGGGGCTCTGGCCCCGGGGCTGCTGAAAGTGCCGGTGCCTGGGCTGGGCAGGCCCTGGCCCCGAGGAGGAGCCCCTAGGGACTCAGGGCCGGAGGGGGAGCTGGAGCCGGCTGCCCAGAGTGACCCCAAGAGGAGGCTGCCCCTGGGAAGCAGTCTGGAGCCCCTGAGGGCCCCCTGTAGCGTGGTGAAGTTTGGTTCCCAGAGCAGGTAGGTGTCAGGGGCCCCTGGCCATGGGGGTTGGGAGGGGTGGGAGGCGAGCTGGCCAGGATGGCTGGGCCCCCTTCTGAGCTTAGCTGCCAGGAATGTGGGCTTCAGGCGACAGAGGGGAAACCAAGGCCACAGAGCCAGCCTCTCTATCCTTCAGGGGTCTCAAGGCCCTCAGCCAGGCTGAAAGGGGTTGGGGGGGGTGGACCCAGGGGGAGTGTGGGGCAGGGACTGGGCACACTGAGGGGCACAGTGCAGCCTCTTGACTGGCTTCTACCCCCTAGCTTGCAGACTGGCCCCTCCGCGATGCTCTGGCCTGAGGACAAGGAGCCCAGCAACCCTGAGCCCCCAGGCCCCATGGCCCTCCTGCCCCAGCAGCCCCTGGACCTAGTGCCAGGTGGCCCCGGGCACGTGGGTGAGGACCTCACCCGGGCCCTGGGTGACTATGCCAGGGTGGAGCAGCGCCTGGGGCAGTTGGCGCCTGCCGGGGGCCTGGCCCCTCGGCCTCTGCGGGAGCAGCTGGGCAAGATTCGCCAGGAGCTGCTCACCATCCACCAGGCCCTGGAGCGGGCTGTTCGGCCGCCGGACGCACCCCTCGACCTCTCTGTGAAACGGGTGCCCACCAAGGGGCTCAAGGGGCCTGTGGGGCCCTGGGGGCAGCGGGAGCTGGGCCCCACGCTCGCCCAGGGGGCCCCCGAACCACCCAGCATGCTGGGCCCTGCACCAGCTGAGCCTTTCTCTGGCCACACCACCAAGTGCGAGGCTGACTCCAGTGTCCCACCCCCGGGCCTCCCCCTTCAGGCCCCGGAGGACCCTGTCATTCCTGGTAGCAGTTGGGGTGCCCGAGGTGGGCCTGTGGGCTCCTGGCCCCCTGAGGCTGTCCCTAGCATTCAGAGCCCCCCTGGTGCTGAGGTCTGACCACAGCTTCTGTGTTAGCTCTGCTCTTAACAGACAGGCACTCCTCTCCAACCCCGTGTCCGCTGCCTGGCCCCCCACCTGCCCCAGCCCCAGAGGCGTGGCCTAGAGCCTGTCCAGCATGCCTGTGGACTGACCTGCCATGGCTGTCGCCTGTCTATGAGGCCATGAGGGACAGTGGAGGGTCATAGCTACGTACTGATCACAATCGTGGACGTTAAAATAGAAACCATCTTCACACACCCTGTCTGGGCCTCCTTCTTCCCCTGCCTCACCAGCATCACCACTGGGACACTCTCTGACATGGAAATGTCCCCGGCCTCAGCTTCTGAGGTGGCCAGTGTCCTGGGCTATCTTGCTGGGTATTTACCTTCAGGCGCTGACCTGCTTCCTGTAGGCTGGGCCCTCCCTGGGAGAGCCAGAGTCTGGAAACCGAAGTGGCTTTCCATCCAAGGCGGGTAAAGCAAGCAGAGGTGGGGAGGCCCGTGTGCATGGTCTTGGGGCCAGTCAGGCCTGTGTTTCAGCACGTTGGTGGTGGACAGGGACCCCTGGGCCTGCCTCCAGCCCTCGTGTCTGGCAGGGCAGCCCTAATGTCAGATCCATGCTGGAGGCGGCCCCCTCTGTGGTTACACGGTGCACCCACATTCTGTGGCCCAGGGCTGCTTGCCCAGCGTGGCCTTTGCTGGCCCCCCGCCAGCCCCTGCAGCCACGATAGGCATCGGTGGCCTTCACAGTTCACTGCTTCCCTCCCTGCACGGCCACACTTGGCCTTTCCCACAGGCGGGGGCAGGGGGAAGACAGGGAGGGGTGCCCGGGGGGACCCTTGGACCCAGCTAATCACTTCTCTCCTGGGAGCTGGCCATACCTCCGTGCCCACCCAGGAGTGGCCCCAGGACGGGGCCTGCCTGTGCCTGGTTCCCCAAGCTGGGCCGGCCGGGCTGGGGCCAGTCGGAGCAGGACCTATGGCTGCCCCATTAATTGTGCCGGGCAGCAGATAGCATCGGCCGCCCACCCCACCTCGGGGCATTAAGAGGCCAAGTCCAGAGCTGGGGTGTGAGTCAGCCAGGTGGGAAGTGCGGCAAGCCACAGACAGGGGCTGACCCCCCACCTTCCAGGGGCTTCCTGGATGGGCTGCAGGGTCTGTGGGCTGAGTTGGGAGTCATCCGGAGACCTGCCCCTCCTTGGCACCCTGTTGGCACCCCCATGTGCCTACTGCACCCAGATTTCTCATCACCCCCCAGGCAGACCTGAACTTAGGAGCATCAGCCCAGTTTCACAGGTGTAGAAGCAGGATCAGAGAGACAGGACGCAACCCTGCCGGTTTTGGGGGGGGCAGGATGAACACCCTGGAGGTTCCCCACCCCAGACTCTGGTGAGAGACGCATTCAGCATGGGACGAGTGCAGCCCTTTCCCCGAAGTCCTAACCCTGCAGTCGTACCCGGGGGACAGCGCTCTAGGCTGCCTCACACGCATGTCCGCTCAGTGCCCTCTGAGCAGCAAACCCACGAATTACATTACGGCGGTTTTGGGAGGGCTGTGCGGGCCTCCCTGAAGAGGGGTGGGGGTGGCTGGGCTGACCGCGAGTGGCATCCAGACCAGGTGGGGGCAGTGGGAAGAATGTCCCAGAGGCCAGTACAAAGTCCCCGAGGCAGGAATGCGGCAGCACTGGGGCGCCTCTAGGGGTTTAGCCGCTGAGTGGCGGCTCCACAGAGCTTTCTTGGGCCACTGCTCAAACATGTTCTTGGCCAGAGTCCCACCTGCCCCTCCCACCTGCCCATGCCAGCTCATCAAGGCTGCCCCTCCCTCAGACTCCAGTTTCTAACAACAGAGGCTGTTGCTGCCGGAGCAGGGCCCAGGGCGACTAGCCCCAGGTAGGAGACTCCCACCCAGCCTCTCTGGGTGGGAGCAGGCAGAGAGGCCCAGGAAAGGCCCCCTGCCTAATCCTTCAGGGGTCGGAAGTTTCCAGGGGCTTTGTGGGGACAATGGGCAGACCCTTGGGCTGCCCCCAGGAAGAGTCATTTTCCCTGCCTGAGGGAAGGCAGGGTTCCCTGGGCAGATGAGTTTGAGAAACACCCCCCCACCACCCCCACCACCACCTCAGGACCTCCCAAGGCCCGTGAGCTCATTCGGGCCTTCACAGGCCTGTGACTCCCAGAATTGTGTCTCAGGGGCCATGTCTGGTGAAACGGGACCCAGACACATGGCTGGCTGCTGGGCTTGCGAACTGTGCCAGCACTCGGGATCTGGTGGAACTGGGTTTGAATCCAGCTCCCCACCCCCATGCCTCAGTTTCCTCTTGTGTAAAACAGGAGAACGCCAGCACGGAAGGGAGCAGGGGAATAGGGGTAGCCACTGCTTGGCCCACAGTGGGTATTTCTCTTGCAGCCCCACGCGCGGCCCAGCTGCAGGAACTCAGCTCAGAGGGGCCGAACTGTGATCTCTGCCCACCACCTCTCTGGCCTCTGGCCTCCTGGGCCTCCCCGCCCAGCTGCTCCCAAGCTGGACCCACCTGGAGACCCCACTCGCTCCCGGCAGCCCCGGCTGCTGGGACAGATCCCAGTGCCGGCAGGGGCTGTGGGAGGACCCCGGGGTCTGCACTGCTCCCCGGATGGCCTGCTCTTCCTGACGGCTGGGGCTGCACCCTGCGTCCACGTGATGGACCTCGAGGGACGCTCCATCTGCCACCTGCCCTGCCATCTGCCGGGGACTGGGGCCTTCGTGCCGGAGGACGTTGCTGTGACGGCCGCTGGGCTTGTGGTGGTCAGTGACCTCGTCCGTGGGGCTGTCCATGCACTTCAGCACGCCGCCCGAGCCCCCCTGGGCCGCTGGGTCACGGTGGGCACCTACCTGGCCCCCCGGGGACTGGCTGTGGATGCCACTGGCCGCCTTCTGGTGACAGACTATGTGCTTGGGGCTGTCCACAGCTTCACACTGAGCCCTGCCTTGCAGCCACTGGCCCCAGCCTCCATGCTGGGTCTGGAGGGCCCGTGCTGGGTGGGCCCAGGGCCTGACGGGGGCCTCGCTGTGAGCGAAGAGTTTGGGGATGTGTGGCTGTTCGGCAGTGCCTGCCAGCCCCTGGGCTCCCTGGGAGTTCTGAAAGGGCATGCTTTTGGGAACCCAGCAGGCGTGTGCACCGATGTGGAGGGCAGTGTCATTGTGGCAGATGAGCAAGGGCGCCGCGTGACCCTCTTTCCTCGGGCCAGGGAGCCTGTCTGCCTGGTGTCTGAGGGGCTGGGGCGGCCCCTGGGTGTGGCCTGTGCCCCTCAGGGCCAGCTCGTGGTGGCAGACGCAGGGGACAGCTGCATCAAGGTGTACCAGTACCACTCAGAGCCAGCCTGACCCGTGGACTCAGATGGGAGCAGCACCTCGCTGCATGTGGGCCCAGCCCCCAGGGCCCTGGACCACTACGGGAGGGACATTCAGGGTTGGTGGGGTCCTCCAGGGCTGCCGGCGGTGCCTTTCTGACCTGATATAATGGCTGACAGTTGCTAAGCACCTGTTGTGCCGGGCTCTGGGCTGGCCCCGTCCTCCTCTTGGAGAGGATTCAGACTTGCCACAAACCAACCACCTCTCGGCCTCCCCTACCAGGTGCACAGCCTCCAAGTTTGGGTCCTCTCCACACCCCAGTTTAGTGGGCCCCCCAACTCACTGCCCCCATGGCCACTCAGGCCCTGGTCCTTCTGGCTCAGGGCCCTGGAGGCCTGAGCTTTGAGGCCAGCAGCTGAAGCCTGGAGATGATTGGTGTGTCGGGCTGGGCGCCCCAGGGTCCTAATCAGACAGAAGCAGGCGGGGAGGGTTCTGCTGGGCTGGGCTGGGCTGGCAGGGGTGTGGCCTCTCACTGTCCCCCGTCCTCAGAGGCACCCCAGGCGCCAAGCCTCTCGCAGCTTCTCTGGGCCTAACTGAGGTAAGGGAAAGCAGAGGAAGGACCACCCCTGAGGCGCCTAGGGGTGGCACGTGGCTGGGCTGGGAGCCTCCATACCCCTGGTCTCCTGCTCCCATGTAAGACTATGTCTCAGGCTGAACCTTCACTTTCTCCTCTGCAAGCGCTCCAAACTCATGGGTGGGGTGTGCTGGGAAGGTTCCAGACCATGGTCAAGCCAGGAGAGCCTTCCTATGAGGAGACACTCCTGTTACTTGAGCACAATGAGCAAATGAGGCCCCAAAGGGATGGGAGATGAGGGCTTCCTCTGAATCTGGGGCCCGGCCAGGCTCCCAGTTCCAGTGAGGGGGCTCATTGGGAGGGGACAGTGCCTGGTCCAGTCTGTCACCAGGACAATCCCTCTGACAAGGTCCCTTTCGTATGTACCAGCCCCTGTGAGTGGCAGGGTTATGTGGTCAGTGTAAGGAAGCGTGTGCAGTAAGTGCTCAGTAAATGTAATTTGTCGCTGCTGGTGTTGGTGGTATTGTTCCCTGGGGCAGGAGGGGCCAGGGACACCTCTGACAATCAAACCAGATGGCCGCAGCCTTCCTAGCCCACTTAGCCCTGGGGGGACATGGGGGCGCCCCTTTGCAGAGACCCCTTTGGAGGGGCCAGCCTGGGGCTGGGGAGGCAGCTCCTTTCGCAACCCCATGCAGGGCTTGGGGGTTGCTTTTCACCCTCGGAGGGTGGTGGCCCAGTGAGGTTGGGGACCCTCAAAAGCCAGGTCCGCTGGGTCCCTCAGATGAGAAAATGGGGGATGGGGGAGGTTTGGCAGCTGTGAGAAGTTGGGGGACGGGAAGGCAGTGGTGTTGGGGACACTGCGGGTAGACCGGATGGGGTACAAGAGCTGGGGAGGGGACATGAATGCCTTGGCGGGAGCGAGGATGCCGCATGAGGGGGACAAGGACGCCGCACAAGCCTGCCTCCGACTCCCGGGACTGGAACGTTGCGTGCGCGGAACGCTCGGGCGGGGCCGGCGGGCAGCTCGGGCGCCTTTGGGGGCCGGACCGTCGCGCGGCAACGCCGGGAGCCGGCGGAAATGGGGCTCGTGTCCCGCGGCACGGCCGCGGCGGGGCTGGGGGCCGGGGGCCGCGAGCGCTGTCGTCCGCTCGGGCCGGCCCGACGCGGTCCCCGACCCCATGCCGACTCCGCCGCCTGAGAGCGCGGCCCCGGGGAACAGCCGGTGAGCGTTCGGCGGGGGGAGGAGGGGGGGCCGTGCGGTGTGACCTTGGGGCGCCGCCCCTCCCCCCGGGGCTGTGGGCCCCGACTCCCCGGGCGCCGCGGGACCGGGCGCGGGGCGCGGGCGAGGCGGCGGAAGGGGCCCCGGTGGCTACCTCCAGCCCCCGCCCGGCCGGCGCGGGCCTGTCGCCGCTGGAGCCTCTGTTTCCTCATCCGTAGAGTGGGGCCCGGGAGGGGCGGCGGCGGGGCCGCGTGGGCGCCCTTCGCGGGGAGCCTTGGCTCAGCGCGCTCACCGCGGGCCGGCCTCGGCCCTGGACCCTCCGGAAGGGCATTCAGGGTCAGCGAGGGGGCCTCGGCACCTCCAGGCGTCCCTGACTGCGGGAAGGCGGCGCCTGGTGGCTCATTCGGTAGGGCAGGCGACTTGTTGTTGGGGGGGGGGGGGCGGGGGGGGGGAGGCAGTTCAAGCCCCACGTTGGGCTTAGAGCTTACTTAAAAAAAAAAAATTGGGGCGCCTGGGTGGCTCAGTCGGTTGAGCGTCTGACTTTGGCTCAGGTGGTGATCTCACGGCCCGTGAGTTCGAGCCCCGCGTCCAGCTCTGTGCTGACAGCTCAGAGCCTGGAGCCTGCCTCTGATTCTGTGCCTCCTTCTCTGCCCCTAACCCACTTGCATTCTGTCTCTGTCTCTCTCAAAAATGGATAAACATTAAAAAAAATAATAATAATAATTAAAAAAAAATAATAAAATAAACCCAAAACCAGAATCGTAGATTGAGTTCTTCTGTAATGAGGGGTAGAAAGCAGTGTGTACCCCATGCAAGAAAAACAAACAAACGAACGGTTGTTGGTTTTTTAAGCACAAACTACACGGAGTAAAAGTGAATGTTCCCGGATTATGGAGAGGCAGCCGTGGGGAGGCTTGTCAGAGGACGGCTCCAGCCAGTGAGCTGTCCCTGGCCAGTCCCGTCTGCGCTTTTCCCCAGTGGCCGCTGGTGCCCAGGAGAGAAGGCAGTAGGCTTCCACCCTGTCAGGGAGACCTTGTGGGAGCAGGGCTGTCCCAGCCCCCCGAGACCTGTCACCGGACAGATCGGGAAGGGAACTCGCTGGCATTGTGAACACGAGGCCGCCCTGGGCACGCGCCCTGGCTTTGTATTCCCGTCTTGAAAGAGCAGCGCTTTGCCCAAGTTACTGCCCTCCTCCCTTTGCACCTCTGCTATCGATTGCCTGCTCTTTCTTCTTTGTCTGGATGTCTGATCTGAGTAGACTTCTCTGTGTTCATCCCTCCCAGAGGCTGAGGTGGGGGTGCGGGTGGGGATTCGCCCCGTGATGTGTGAAGAGTTCTCTCTCTCTGCCCCATGGATAAGAACACCAGTTTCTACCCTCTGCTCTCCGTCCTTCCACACGAGGAGCCTTTTCTTCCTTCTTAGGCAAACTTTGTAGATGAAGCGTAACGCACACAAAGAAAACACACTCACCGTTTGTGCACAACTCAGTGAAGTTTCCCGAAGTGAAAACACCTTTGTTTCAACAGATGCAGCTTTTCCTCCAGAGCATCTGTTCGCTGTTGGGCCGATCGTTGTTCTTTTCCGGCAGTAGCCATGCGTAGTTTTCCTTAGGTCCTGTGAAAGGGGTCCCCAAGGAGGGCATGATGGTGTCGTTCGGCCAAGCTGGTGTATCTCAGTGGGCTGGCACTGAGAGGCCTTAGGGTGGGATGTCTGGTCCCCCTGCTGGTCACCAAACCAGAGCTGCCAGGTTCCTCCCAGGTCTCACAGTGGCCCCTGTCAGGAGGGTCAGGAAGATAAGTTGGCCTCGATGCCTTTGATAGTGGCCGCAGGGATTTGGCCCCGGCTGCTCCAGGCCGTCCCCTGCCTGCACTTGCTGCTGGCTGCCCTCTCCTGTCGCTTGGTGAGGAGGGGGCGTTTGGGAGTCCTGCTGCTCTGCCCGGAAGGACCCTCTTCAGCTGGAACCCACAGCTGTGGGAAGCCCCCTTTACAACCGGCTGGAAGAGGCCTCTACCTTCCAGCCCCAGTCTGGGCCCCTGCAAGGGAGGAAAGCAGCCACACCAGTGATCTCTTGAGCCCTGGGCCTTTGTGTCTGCCGAAGGCCTTTCCCAGAGCCCCCTGCCAGAGCCCCACAAGAGCAGCAAGTTTCCTCTGGTATATTCTGGGGCTCCCGTCCTGTGCCCACAGCCGCCAGCATGTGGTTTCCCTCAGCCCAGCAGGAATCTGTTTAAATTTTCATCTTTAGTCTCGCTGGCTTAGTGAGTAAATCAAGGTTCGTCAGATTTTCATCTGTATCTTTCATTGTTAATGAGATCGTGCGTTTTTCCACGTGCTACACGTAAAATACTCTCATCACTTTCCTTAAAAACAAGAAGTAAACCTTCACGTTCAGCCCTGCACACCCTTGTGAGTGGTACCGGGGTCACGTCGCCTCGCCCCCTTTCGGCCTGCCTGTCTCTGAAAGGGGGGAAAGCGTTGCCTGGCCTGGGGTGGGGGTGGGGGCGGTACCCACGCGAGATGGGGAGCTGGGGTCGACGCGGCCCTGCGGCCCCGCGGCCGTGTGTGCATGTCCGTCAGGGCCGTCATGGGGCGGCGGCGGCCCTGAGCAGGGTCTCTCACCTCTCTTCCAGCGTGCCCGGCATGGTGCTCAAGGCCTTCTTCCCCACGTGCTGCGCCTCGGCCGACAGCGGCCTGCTGGTGGGACGGTGGGTCCCGGAGCAGACCAGTGCTGTGGTCCTGGCTGTGGTGCACTTTCCCTTCATCCCCATCCAGGTGAAGGAGCTCCTGGCTCGGGTGCAGCAGGCCAGCCAGGTGGGGGTGGCCGTGCTGGGCACCTGGTGCCACCGCCGGCAGGATGCCGAGGAGAGCCTGGGCCACTTCCTGGAGGGCCTGGGCGCCATCTTCTCCCATGAGCCCTGGCTCCAGCTGTGCCGGGAGAGGGGCAGCAAGTTCTGGAGCTGCAAGGCCACCCGCCGGCAGGCACCTACCTGCCCCGGTGCCCCCGGCGAGGACCAGGTCATGCTTGTCTTCTACGACCAGCGCAAGGTGCTGCTGTCCCAGCTGCACCCGCCCGTGGCCCTGCCTGACCACCAGGCTGGCGATGCCATGGCCGGTGCTGGGGGCTTGGCTGCTGTCTTTGACACGGTGGCGCGCAGTGAGGAGCTCTTCCGAAGTGACCGGTTCGACGAGGGCCCCGTGCGGTTGAGCCACTGGCAGTCGGAGGGCGTGGAGGCCAGCATCCTCGCGGAGCTGGCGAAGCGGGCCTCGGGGCCCATCTGCCTGCTGCTGGGCGGCCTGCTGTCACTTGTCTCAGCCGCCAGCGCCTGCCGGTAAGTGCCCCTGGGGCCGGGGCGGGAGGAAGTCCGGCCCCTGAGCCGTAGCCCAGCCCTCTCTGGGTATGTCTGAGGCTGCCTGAGTGCTGGTTGCTGTCCGTGCCCCTTGCTCCCTGGGTAGAGCATGCCTCCTCGGCAGCGTCTGGCTGCATGGGACCCCGCTGGGTCAGGGGCCAGAGTGGACTTCAGGTGGTTTGGTCCCCTACACGGGCAATCAGGCCATGAGCAGGCCCAGGTGGTTGCCACCCGAGGGCTGGTGTTTGCCCTGCCTGGTGCCTAGGACTTGTTTGTCCTGGAGGCCTTCGGGTCCCACCCACTTGCCTGGCCCTGGAAGGGCTGGGGCCCGCTCGCTGGTGGGCCGTGTGTCTGGGATGGTGGTCCCTAGCCTTGGCTCTTCTCCACAGTGGCCTGGGCTACTCCTGGCTGCAGGCCTGACTGAGGGATTTATAAAAGTCCTTGAGGGCCCTGGGGAATGCTGGCACCCCTCCCCCTGTGAGAAGCTGGCTCCCTCATGGCGCCACCCACCTAGGTCCTGGGGTTCTGGCTGTCGGGTCTGGGGACTGGCCTCACCTCCTCACTGAGGGCTGTGGAGTGCTCTCGCCTGTGCTGGCAGAGAGCCCTTGGCAGCTGTGTGTGGACAGCACCTTGGGTTGAGGGCTGCAGGGGATCTGGACACGAAGGGCGGGTTTCGGATCTTCACTACTCCCTGGAACGAATGACAGGAAAGTGTGTGTCAGCCAAAGTACGGTTTTGGGGAGAGACGGTCCTTAGCTTTTATCAGCTTTCAGAGGACTCAAGAAAGGTTAACAGTGGCTCATGTGCCCCGAATCCTGATTAGCCCATCGGGTTAGAGCACAGGGACAGTCATGCGAGGCAGAGCTGTTACTGTGCAGAAGGGCAGCCCCCTCTTCCCCTTGGGCAGCCCCAGGGGTGCTGGCGGTGCCCTGGCCGCCCACGGCTGGTGTGAGCCTCGGGGAAACAGCTGTGCAGGAGGGGGTCTCTTGTGCAGACAGTGCGAGGCCGCCTTCCAGCTGACTGGAGTTCAGGAGGGGTGTGCTGAGCACGTCTGGCTCCTGGAGTTGGCTCGGAACGGCTCAAAGACCTCCTCCTTCCTCCCGAGGGCCCGGCACTCGGCTCGTTGGCGGCTCCGCGCCCTTCAAGCTCCTGCTGGCGGCAGCAGGGACTCAGGTTCGAAGTGGGGACTCTTGAGTGTAGCCGAGTTCCGACAGGGCACTTTGCTCACAAACGTCTCCCCTCAACGTCCCACTGTCTGCAGAAGCATCTCAGTGCTTCCTTTGCCTTGTGAGAAATCAGTCTCGTGGGGCAGCCCTGGCAGCCTGGAGACCCTCGATGAGGGTCACCCGTCCAGCGGGGCGAGGCGCTGGGTGGCTGGACAGCACATTCTCTCACTCCTGGGGCAAGGTCTTGGCGCTTGGCCTTGGGTGTGCCTCAGGTCACTGCTTTGTGAGGAGGTCAGGTTCCCAGTTAACGTCCGTGAGTGCGTCATGGCCCTCACCGGGCTGCCCGCCTGTGCCCCCCGCCATGTGCCTGTGCTGCCGAGTTCGGGAGTGTGGCCATCGGTGTTCGGGGACTTCCAGGGCCTTGCGTCGAGCCTGGTGACGGCACCAGCCAAGGGGGCCCTCGGCCCTTGGCCGCCAGGGAACCCCAGCTGAAGATCCACCTCTCGGTTCCTTCATAGGGTCTTCCAGCTGTGGCCCCTGTCCTTTATCTGGAGCAAGCTCTCCACATGTCAGCAGCTCAGGCACCGGCTGGAGCAGCTCACGTTTGTCTTCAGCACCCAGAAGGCCGAGAACCCCACCCAGCTGATGAGGTGCTGGGTCTCCACCACAGCTGCTGGTCATGCCACCAACCCGTGCCCCCCGCCCACTTCTCTACACCCAGCCCATCCACAGTGACCCTTTCGGGGCCGGCCCCCTCACCGCCCGCCCCATCAGACCCCTCCTCCTTCCAGAAAGGCCCCCTCACCACCCGCCCTGTTGGACCCCTCCTTCCAGAAAGGCCCCCTCACCACCCGCCCCGTCGGACCCCTCCTTCCAGAAAGGCCCCCTCACCACCTGCCCCGTCGGACCCCTCCTTCCGGAAAGACCCCCTCACCACTCACTCCCTCCCATCGGGCTCCTCCTTCGGGCTGGTCCCCTCACCACCTACCCTGTGGGGCTCCTCCTTCCAGAAAGGCCAATGTTCTTGTCTCTGTGCTTCTTGACGTGGCCCTTGGTCTTGTGCTGCTGTCTTGGCTTCACGGGAAGGACCGGATCGGCCACCTGGCAGAGGCGCTCGTCCCCGTGGCTGATGTGAGTCGGTTGGGGGAGTCTGGCGTGTCCCAGGGGTGACTTGGTTGGGGGAGCCCAGTGTGTCCCAGAGTTGGAGGTGGGGCCCTTCCTGGGGGCGGCAGAGGCCGATCCGCTGGCCAGAGCACCATTGCCCTTTCCCTCTGTGGGGCCCGTAAGCAGCCCTTGTCCTTGACCCCAGACGGGTCCCATCCCCGGCTCCTGGCTTGGGCGCTCTGCACAGAAAGCATCGCGGAAACCTTGCGTGTGTCCAGGGCTGTCTGTGTGCGGTCAGGCTCGGGCCTCACGCCCTGTGGCAGTCAGGCCACTCGCACGGCTGATTCTGCAGTTCCCATGCTGAGTGCTGGGGGCCCAGCTTGTCCGTGGGGCTCCCTCCTCTCCTTCCACGGCCCTCCTCTCAGCTTCTACCCTGCTGCTCGTTTATGCCGGCACCGAGCCTTCGGCTTCTCTGCCTCCCCTCCTCAGAGCCACAGGCCCTGTCACTCCTGTCGGGGAGCTTGTCTGCCTGCTGAGAGCAGTCCCTCTGGCCCCTTGGGCCTCCCCACGCCTCTGCCAGTGGCCTGCTGGCCCTGGTGTGGTCCCTGTGCGTGCCACCCCTGCCACTGCCATCAGCATCAGTCGCAGCTGTGCTCTGGGCCTGCTTGTGGGCGGGAGCCCCCACGGGCCGGGAGCCCCCACGGCTTCTCTGGGAGACCTGGTCCGAGAGGAAGAGAGCAAGGAGGGCCTGGCGGCTGGGAAGGTGGCTTGGTCGCTTCACCTTGCTTGTCCACGCTCTGCCTCTTGGCCGCTCATCTTAGACCTCCCTTTTGCAGAATTGCGCAGAAATATAAATATTTAATTTAAAAATGAAAGCTCCTTCCTGCCGCCTAGCTCTTATCCTTTAAATATTAGATAAGCTCTATTTATAAAGAATGCTTTGTTTCTTTCCTCACTGCCCCTGACATGGCTGAGGCTTTCCTAGGCCCGCACAGTGGGCAGGAGGGGGGTGACAGGTCGGTGACCGTGGGGCAGTCACCGCTGTGGTCTCAGCATTGCTGATAAGGCTGAGGGTCCTTAGGCCTTTGCTCTGGGACGGGCACAGCGCTTGGACATTGGCTTCCTCCGTGGGCACCCAGGATGCGGGTCAGCTTCCCTGCTTGCCTGTGAGAGTCCCCGTGCCGTCTCTGGCCCTCGCTCACTGTAGTCGATGACTCACGTCTCATCCGTCCTTTTCTCCCGGGAACTCTCTGGCCTTCTCACTGGCACCTGGGCCCCTGATGGGCTCGATACCCTTCAGGATTACCTGAGGGCACCCGCCCAGGGCAGGCCTGGGCCTCTGCAGCCGCAGGTGATGGGGTGGGGTCCTCAGCAGAGGGGCACTGTAGACCCATGGGCTCCCCCTACAAGGTTCACGGTGAGCTGGGGTCTGTCCCTCATCTGGGCATGTGGGGCTGAGTGCTCCGGTAGGCCCAGTGGCGGGAGGGGTGGGACGCGGGAAAGGGTGATGGCCATTCGGGGCCCCATGTCCGGAGGGCCAGGGGAAGACTGTCAGCCTTGTAGGCTGTGCCTCTCAGCGGGTCCCAGAGCATCTGCGAAGAGGGGTTTCCTGGCCAGACCAGCATGGGAAAGCTTGTGTGCCCGTCATGTTAGGAGACACCTGGAGGGAGGCACCCAGGCTACCTTGTCCCTGCCCGGATGGGCTGGCCGTGGTGGGGTGCAGCTGACAGACCGCGGGCCCCTCCTGCATCCCTCCAGCACGTGGCCGAGGAGCTCCAGCATCTCGTGCAGTGGCTGATGGGAGCCCCTGCTGGGCTGAAGATGAACCGGGCACTGGACCAGGTCCTGGGCCGCTTCTTCCTGTACCATCTGCACCTGTGGACCAGTGAGTGGCAGCTCCCCCCGGCCCCAGTGAGCCCCCAACTCGGCTTCTAAAGCCTGTGCGCCCAGGGGACAGCCCTGGCTGCGTGGGGCCCCACCCATCCCCTTGGTCCCTGCTTTCCTCCCTCTCGGTGCCGTGTGTGCGCGCGCGTGTGCGCGTGTGCGCGTGCGCGTGTGTGCGTGTGTGCGCGTGCGCGCGTGCGCGTGTGTGCGTGTGTGCGCGTGCGCGCGTGTGCGTAGCCCTGCTCTACCAGGCCGGCTGTTAAGCCAGGAGACGGCCAGGAAGGAGAGCAGTCTGGCAGCCTCAGGCGCGCCTGGTCCGTGAGGAACTGGGGGGCCAGGACCCATAGCTGACCGTCCCCCATCCCACCAGGCTACATCCACCTCATGTCCCCCTTCATCGAGCGCATCCTGTGGCACGTGGGCCTCTCGGCCTGCCTGGGCCTGACGGTCGCCCTGTCCATCCTGTCAGACATCGTCGCTCTCCTCACCTTCCACATCTACTGCTTCTACGTCTACGGCGCCAGGTGGGCGTGTGCTCCCCGCTCGTGAGCACCCTGGACGCTTGCCGGGCCCGGGGGGCTCCCGGGGTGGCCCAGAGGCCTGGCCCTGATGCTGCCCGTGTCCCTCCCGCAGGCTGTACTGCCTGAAGATCTGTGGCCTGTCCTCGCTCTGGCGTCTGTTCCGGGGGAAGAAGTGGAATGTTCTGCGCCAGCGGGTGGACTCCTGCTCCTATGACCTGGACCAGGTACTGGGCAGGACTGCAGGGGAGGGGCACACCTCCAGGCGGCCGGCGGGACCCACAGCCGACTGCCCCCCGAGCTCCAGTCCATCCGGTCCTCTAAACGGCTTGGCCAGTGTAGCCGCTTGGCACCCTGATGGGGTGACCACACTCCTGTCCGTGGCTCACCTCACCTGCCAAGGGTCAGCACGGACGCTGGGGAACGTGAGGAGCCTGCAAGGGGCAGGGCGCATACGGAGCCTCAGACAGCACGGGACCTTGCCCCAGGCGGGAGGTGGACGCTGCTCTGGGGAGGGTGCCGGACCCCCGGGAGCCGCTGGGTGGCAGGGCATGGAGGTGACCTAGGCTCAAGGCCTGCCTCTGGCCTTTCCCGTAGCTTAGACCTGGCACACGGACCCTGCGTGCTGCCCTCCAAGGCCTACTTTTGCTGCCCCAGATTCACAACCCGCCCGCTTCTGGTGTACGTGCTCATGTCCTGCTGGCTGGTTCTGTCCGCCCGAGTCTGGAGGGCACGCGGACACGTCCCTCCCAGTACTGGAGAAAGCTGTCCTGAGCAGCTTTTCCTGACTTGTCTCAGGAAGCCAGAGTGTCCCGGCGGCAGGCGTCCCTTTTCCGCTCGGTTACCGGATGGGTCTGGTGGGGACGGGGCTGTTCCCGGCGTGGGGCTCTTGCTGATGCCGACGGTGGTGTCCTTTCTCCCTGCAGCTGTTCATCGGGACCTTGCTCTTCACCATCCTGCTCTTCCTCCTGCCCACCACGGCCCTGTACTACCTGGTGTTCACCCTGGTGAGCCGAGGGGCTCGCGGCCTGGGAGGGCCTTGGCCACGGCACCTGGCCGAGCCGGCCCCATGGGCCTCGCCCACAGTGCTTGGGGTGATGAGTGTGTGCTCTGCCTGCCGTCTGTCCCCGAAGTCCATGGAGGGTGTGGCTCTCCTATGCTCTCGGGACACTGTGTGGTGGGCCCTACCCTCGGGGGACAAGCGGCTGGGCGCAGGACTCAGGGGCATGGCACCCAGGTGGCCCACGCCGAGGGGAGGGGCTGGTGGCGTGTTTCCCTGGGCTCAGCCACTCCCGCTCGCGGCCCCCTGCCTCCTCATACCTGGGCCTTAGGATTGGGGTGGGAACCGCGCCCTCCCCGGGGGTTCCGAGCTCCTGGTCGCCCTTGGTCGTGGCCCGGGACCCTCCCGGCTGCTCTGCTCCTGGGCGTGCGGCGTGGCTCTGAGCGCTGTCTGTGCTGTAGCTTCGGCTCCTGGTGGTGGCCGTGCAGGGCCTGATCCATGTGCTCGTGGACCTCATCAACTCCCTGCCGCTGTACTCCCTCGGCCTCCGGCTCTGCCGGCCTTACAGGCTTGCAGGTGGGTCCGTGTGCTTCTGGAAGCAGTAGTGTGGGGCATGGGGGCGGCTGGTGGGGGAGGGCAGGGACCCCTGGTGTCCACCGGGCCGGCTGCCTGCAGTGAGCTGGAGGGAGACCCACCTCGCCCTCGGGTTTAGAGGCTGCAGAGGCGACCTTTCCTCTTTCTCACCCTTTCCTGCGACGAGTGTGAGATTTGCCCTGAGGTCTGTGTGTAGTAGTGTAGGTGGCACCTGAACGTGGCTCAGAAAAGTGTCCCCGTGTGCTTGTGTGTGACTGTGTGTGCCTGCTCATGCCCTTCAGCCTTGGAGAGGACAGGCCAGGGCGGAGACTGCTGGGCTGGCCAGATCTGTGAGATAGGAGCCTCGCCCCACCCCACAGACCACTGCCCACCGGGACAGTACCCACCGTCCCAGCTGCTCCTGGCTGTGCCCCCTGCAGCTGGCTGCCCCTGTTTTCATGATGACACCAACCACTAGGTTGGCCAGATGCCCCTGAGGGGAGGCTATCCCCACGGCAGGCCCAGGGAGGCAGACCAAACCGGTCACAGCATCGTGAGCTGGCCAGTCCCGTTCAGGGGCTTTGCGCACGTCAGGGAACACGGGGAGGGCAAACCTGGCCCTGTGTCCGGTTTGCAGCTCAGCCCCCACACCAAGCTCAAGCAGCCTCTTCCAGCCCGTGGAGGGCCAGAGGACTTGAACCTGCATGTTCCGTGGGCTTTGGGCCTAACATCTGCCTACTGGGTATCCTTGAGTTCCTTTTCCAGACCACTTCCCCTGCAGGCCCCCAGGTGGCCCATGCCAGGGGCTCCAGCCTCTGCCCATACTTTATTGCCAGGACCAGGCTGGTGAAGAGCCCGAGACCCAGGGTCTCCCTCCCCCAGCCCACAGCTCGTGGCCAGAACCGAGTTGTTTTAACTTCACATAAAAACCCACAGATGCTGCTGCTTTCTCTCCTTTTCACTGAGTTTGCCTTGGGGCCTCTTCATCAATTGATAATTAGCTCCTGCCTCTCTTTTTAAGAACTTTCTGCCTTGGGAATTCCCAGGCTTCGGAGCCCACACTGTAGGCCAGGGGCATGGTGGGTTCCCAAGTCGGCCACGCACACAGAATTTAGAAGACCTTTAGATGCCAGGAGGGTGGCCACAACCCAGCAAGCACCCTGTCCATCCTGTGGGACAGCCCAGCCCAGCCTGCATCCCGTTTGGAAAGCAGCACAGCCCGTGCCCCCGATGCCCAGCTGACTCTTCCCTGGCTCCCAGACACGCAGCTTCTGCCTTTCGGTGAAGTTCTGTGGAGGCTTTGATTCCGGCCAGGCAGCCAGCCCAGAGACAGACGGGAAGGTTGGGGCTGGGCTGGGGGCGGGTGAGCCTGTGGCGCCACCGGGGCCGTCCTCAGCCTTCTGAGTGCCACCGGAGGTGCAGGGCCCTCTGCCCGCACCCACCCGCCTGTGCTGACACGAGGAGAGGAAGGCCTGGGAGGCTGTCTGCAGGCCGTGGGCCTTGGGTGGGGCTGGGGGGCTCCGCCCTCCCTCACAGCCGCCTTGCCCTTCCTGCAGCCGGCGTGAAGTTCCGAGTCCTGGAGCATGAGGCTCATAGGCCCCTCCGCCTCTTGATGCAGGTGAGGCCTCTGCGCACCCCTCACGCCGCTGCCAGTGGACTAACCTGGCACCCACCTGCCGTGGTGTTGCCCAGATTCAGGGGCAGCTGGGATCTCATCCCTCTGTGCTTCCCTGGGCGTAGGGCTGCAGGGTGCAGCAGAGCTGATGGGTGGGGCCCAAGGGGAGGCTCCCTCACCTCCGAGACACCTGGGCACTGTGACCCCCTCTGCCTGGACCCTCCTTCGGCAGGACCCTGGATGGGATCCCTTGTGCTGTTATGTCAGATGCTTTCAGCCACCCAGGGCTCCTGCCTGCTGGGCCTTGCACCCTTGTTTCCTGCCCTGGGTCCCACGGGCTCTCATTCCAGGTGGACAAGGACAGACTTGGTGAAGGCCTCGGGACACACAGGCCTTTTCTCTCGGGCTCTTTTCTCGGAAACAGCCCCTTTGGCCTGTGGGAGGGAGTAGGTGGGTGGCTACTGGCTGCTGGGGGGCGGGGTGGTTGGCCTGAGGGCCATATCTCAGGGACAGTCAGATACTGAGGCAGCCAGCCTGTGTGGTTTTCTCGGGATGGGGGGTGTGTTCCCAGACCACTTGCGAGGCTCCTGCGAGGTAAGTCCTTTAGTAGAGGGGTCTGTACCCCTCCAGTCTGGCCCACCTCCCCTCCCCGAAGCCTATCTCGAGGAGGGCATGCCCGTCTCAGCCAGAGTGTTCCCTTTTGAGCTGCTCACACTACCCCTGGGTGCTGCAGAGAGGGCATGACTGGGCAGCGCCGGCTCCGACACGGGCACGATCGACAGCCCGGTGCGTTGGGGGCTGTGTGCTGGCTGACCACCGCCCTTGTGCTTTCAGATAAACCCCCTGCCCTTCAGTCACGTGATACGCACCTACCGCCTCCCCAGCTGTGGCTGCCACCCCACCCACTCCTGGGGCTCCCTGTGCCGCAAGCTTTTCTTCGGGGAGCTCATCTACCCCTGGAGGCAGAAAGGGGACAAGCGGGACTGACGGACCCTGGCCCCCGGCCCGCCCGGCACCGCCACACGGCCACAGTCAGCCCTCCACCCTGCCGGGGACGCTGACTGTCAGGACGGCACGCATCCGTGCCGTTTGCCTTCTGTGCCCCCGGTTGTCTGAGGCCTCTACATCTGCCCCTGGCTCTGAGGCTGCGGGGTGCTGAGCAGGAGGTCACAGGGGCAGCCAGCCGGGCCAGCAGGCCCGTGCTTCATCACTAGCAGTGTTTGCCTCGGGACCCGCCTCCTGACCTGCTGGGATGGCATCGGCAACCCGGTGCCCCCCCAGCCCCCGGGGGCCTGCCCAGGAGCCCTGCTCTGCCCCTCCCATCACACCCAGACTCTGGGAGGGGTTTGTAGGCCTCTACCCCTGACCACCACGGCCACTGCCAACGGGGCAAGCTGGCAGCTCTCCCTGTCGGGAGGTGGAGGGACCCCCTCCCGGGATGCGCTCAACGGTCCTTGAGGCGGACCCCCGGCATCCCGTCCTTGGGGGTGGCCCCAGGGTCCCCAGAACCAGCAGCCCCGGTGGCCCCGAGCCCTCTGGGAAGCCGGCAGCACTGCCCTCGGAGCCTGGACCACACAAGGGTTTGCTTGATGCCACCCAGAGAGGTTGTCCTGCAGGGGGAGCGGCCGTGGGCCTTCGGGTCTCCCTGTGTGAAGCCGGGCCACGCGGGTGCCCGGAGCCGCCTTGCCAGAGACCAGACAGCCATTCACCTTGCCGCCCTGTCCCTGCCCCACACCCCTGCGGGAACAGGCCGCTGGGCCAAATACCATCTCCCTCACTGACGTCGCACAGAAGCAGGCAGCTCCTAGAGAGACACGTTTGTGGTCTCCAGTGTGTGTGGCGGGGGGGGTGGGGGGCAGCATTCAGGCCGCGTCTGCCTGCCGGCTGGCGTGGCGTCTGACTACGGGCGCGAGCCCCACAATCCCCGGGGGGAGGGAGACTGTACGCGCGGATGGCAGCGTGTGTGTTTTGTCCTCCTGGAGCTGCCTGTGCTCGTGCCGTAGCCCGAGCAGGAGAAGGGGCAGCGGCCTCTGTTCACTGCGGGCACTCGGGCCTGTCCACCTCTGCCACCTGCACTCCTTGGCTGTGGGCCACGGCGGGGAGCCCCTGGGGGAGTTCCCAGCAGCTCGGCGTGTGGCAGGACGGGTCCCGGCTCTGCCTTTTTCTGCTGAGACAATAAAACTTCCCACCCGTTTGGAGCGTACCCTCTACCTTCCCATCGCCATCGCCACGCGGGCAGTGGGTCTGAGGCGGCCCCCCACCCCCGCCGCGACGGTGGTGGGGCTGAGGTGAGGTTCCCCTTGCCCTGGGGTGGTAGGACAGCCGGGCCCCGTTGTTTTTCCTACGGTGTCTATGACACCCATTTCTTGTTCGATGCCAGCCTGGGGAGCGGTGGGCACACCATCCCCTGAAGCAGGCCTCCCTGCGGGTCTGGCAGGCGGGTATGGAAGTTCTGGCCCCTTGAAGATGTCCTGGCACGGGTGGGCGGACCCAGGGCCACGCACTCTCTGGTTTTGGCCTTGCCCTGGTATGAGTGACAGGGCTGAGGGTAGGGGTGCGGGCCTCCCTGGGGCAGGGGTGAGCTGCCCTGGCTCTGATGAATAGACCACCTCAAACCTGTGGACTCCTCGCAGGGCAGGGGTCCTGCCCGCCTCCCTCTACCCATCCTGCAGCCTTGAGGGACGCTTGGCTGGCCGCCTGTGCACCCGCCGTCCTGGCTTTGCAGGGAAGGGCTAAAGTCCAGAGAGGTCCGTCAGCACCTCCCAGTGCCGTGCCTCCACTAACAGGTCGGCAGAGGCTGGATGGGGAGCCCTACGAGGCCCCTGTGGGTCCCTGTGGTGCCTTTCCGGTCTGAGGCAGGTCGGTGAGAGATGAGGGGTGGGGAGTGGTGCGGGAACCCAGTGGAGGGCCCAGAGCCTCCGAGGAGTTTGTTCAGGTCTGTCCCCAGGCCCCCAGAGCCTGCTGAGAGAAGCCTCCACCACCCGTCTTTCTTGCCGGCAGATGCCAAAACTCGAGATCACGTGGGGCCCCCCGCCTCTCCTCTCGGGGCTCTGCCCAGCCCGTGGGACGGTGGTGGCCACTTGACGGGCCGTGCCTGGCAGCTGTCCGCCTCTGCCCGGCTGCCTCCCCACCTCCCGAGGGCAGCACCGGTCGCTCCAGCCGCTGCTGCACCTCCCAGGCTGCTCCCATCCTCCCAAGAACAGCCTTCTTCTGTGCACGGCCTTGTCCTCACCCCACCAGTAAGGTGTCTCTTACCACCTCTGCCACGCTGACCGGGGCAGAGCCCTGTGCTCCGGCTTCCCTGAGGCTGGATCGCAGGTTGCCCCGAGAAGTGGACATTTGCCTTCCATTCAGGGCCACCGCTTCCCGCTCCGGTTCTCACGGCTGGAAGACCGTGGCCTCACGCACATCAGTCAGGAGATGAGCTCAGAGAGGGAGGGCGACTAGTTGAAGACCACACAGCGGGCAGGTCTGAGCCCCACAGTGTCTCCACACCGGCACCTCCTGTGTTTGGAAGCTCCCTGTGTTGACATATTTCAAACTTACAGAAACACAGTGCACAGTACTGTCTGGCACCCCTGACCCACACTCCCCATCGTTCACACTGTGCCACTTCGGGTTTTGTACTTGTGCCGTATTTTTTTCCAAACAATTTGTCACTTGCCCTTAATTTTGCCCCTAAAACGTCCAGTGTGTACCTTGCAGCCACAGCACAGCGAGGGGAGTCGATTAGCATGGGCGGGCCCCTTGCTGGGTGCCCCCAGGTGACCTCTGCAGTAGCCTGTCCTCCCCCCCCAACTCCTCCGCCCCCCCTCCCCCGTCCCTGCCACACACTCGCTGTGCCGCTCCCCAGGGCCCTGTAGCCTCCGGTGCCCCCAGCCTGCCTGCCTTTCACCACAGTTACTCTGTAGGATGTCCCTCTGTGGGGCTCATCTGATGATTCTGACCAGAAGATGCAGCCCCTGTGCTCTTGGCAGGAAGACCCTGGACATGCGACTGTGTCCTTCCCAGGGTGTCACCTTGGGAGGCACATGGCGTCCGTCCATCCTGGTGACGTCTACTTGGTCGCCAGGGGTTCTCCTCCGCAAAGCCACTTACTCTTTAATAAGTAATTTGTGCCAAGATGTTTGCGACCACGTGAGTGTCCACCCTCCTCGCCCTCCGGCTCACCGGCTGCGCCATTGGGTGTTGCTGGACGCGCACGGGGACTTCCGGCTTCCTCCTGGTGTGGGGTTTCATGGGGCCTCTCCTTGGCTCCAGCCTTGGGCTGGGGGGAGTTCCAGAGTAATTGAACTTTTGTGGGTGCCCCCAGAGAGCCTGGGCACAGGACTTTGGAGCCAAGATCTGTTTGCCCGGGGTCGGGGGGGGGGGGAAACCCCAGACCCTTCTTGGAGAGCAGAGCTTGGGGTTCAGCATAGAGAGCAGTGGGAATCCTGGAGGGGAAGGCAGAGACATCCCAGACCACTCCCCGCCTGGACAGGAGCCGGGTGTGGAGGCCTGTGGGGGGGCCTGGAGGGGTTTCTTCACTAGATGCTTCCTGAGTCTCCCGAGAGAGGGGGGTGCCGGGAATCACCCTTAACCACCTAACGCGTGGGCACCTCAGCAAGGCTGAGCCAGGACTTGGAAGCAGAGGACTGCTCTGGACTGCTTCGTTCTTGGCCTGAGGCCCTCCTTGGCAGCAGGGATGCCGTCCTGTCCCCTCCTCAGTCTGGAGAGCTGGCATTTAGCCCCAGGACGTCTTTGCAGAAGGGCACACATCTGCGTGGGAGGCAGCGCCTCTGTCCACCAGGCCTCCCGGACACCAGGGAGTTCGCCCGCCACCCCGTCCCCCCATCCCGCCCTTGTCTGGGCCCTAATGCCCCAGACCCTGTGGGTTCCTATGGTGCCTTTTTGGTCTGAGGCAGGGAGGTAAGAGTTCAGAGGGGCTGGGAGCAGTGCAGGAACCCAGCGGAGGGCCCGAAGCCCCTGAGGAGAGTTCGCCCAAGACTGCCCCCCAAGGATCACACCCCCGGACGGGCCTCCAACCTACAAAGCAGGGACGGTTGCACCTGCTCCACAGGCTGTGCTGGGAAAGGCCCGGTTGAAAAGCCTGCATACGGAGCCCAATTCCTCGGTTTGTCCTGGGTGATGGGGAGCAGGCGGTGGAGCTAAAGCCACCGGAACCTCTTCGGGGGAAGTCCTAGAGGGATGAAGGATGCTTCTGATTTAAAATCTCTGAAAAAAATTTAAAAATAAATAAATAAAATCTCTGGGGAGGGGATGATAGTGGGTTCTCACCCACCGCCACTTTCAGGCAGCCGCAGAAACCAAGAAGGAAAGTGGCAACCCCACAGTGCTTCCAGTCCCGGAACGAGGGTCTTGGTACTTCCGAGCAGGGAGCGGGAGGCGCCAGGGCAGAGCCGCCACTGACCGCTGCGGGAGAGGCCGGTCCCGTCACCCCCAAGCACCCTCCCTGCCCTGCCAGCTCGAGGTTCAGGGGTGGGCAGACACCTGCCAGCTCCCTTGTGCTGCGCCAGTCAACACTCGGTCCCTGGCCCCTCTGGGGACTCGGTCCCCCACCTCCCAACAAGACCCTGCCTTTGGCTGTTTCTGTAGCATTGTGTGAGGCGGGTGGCTGTGCCCTTCCTGTAAATGTGGAGGCTGTATCTGCTGCCACCCAGCATCCAGGGAACAGCCATTTCGCAGGAGGAGGGCGTGGCCTGAGCAAGTGCACGAGCAGGATCGAGCAGGATCGTCAGGGCTCCTTTGTAGGTTACAAACGAGCCAGGTGGCCCTGCCCATCCCTAGTCAGTCTCTGCCCTCAAGTGTCCCAGCTCTGTGCGTCCCCAGAGGACCAGGAGCACCAGAGGAGAGTCTCTGAAGGCAGGTGAGGAAGGCCCAGGTGCTACTCACCCAGCAGAGGAACCAGCTCCTCAGGAAGCCCCCCAGGCACCACATCAAAATGCTCAGCGGCTTGCCCGTGGCACACTTCCCGGGAAAGGCTGCTGCAGCTTGGGGACGAGGTCACTGGTGTGGTGCCATTCACGCTGGGGTCGGCTGCCTGACAACCACCTGCTACTGGAGGGATGGCCTAGGTTTTCGGTGACCTCATGGGAAGAAAGTTCTTGCAACCAGCTCCTTACTTCCTGGGTGGACATGCCAGCTGGGCTGTCCTCAGCGCAGCACACCGGGGGATGGCCCTTGTGGGGACATGCCTGTTCCCTCTGCACAGATGTGCTTTCCAGGGAGCCCTACCTCTCTGTGGCCTCTCCGCTGCACGTAGCACTCAGCGCCTGTTCTGGTAAGGGCTGTGCTTGGCTTAGCTTTGGCAACGAATTCTTTTATTAACAATTTTACTGAGGCATATTTTACATATTATACAATTCACCCATTCTGTGAGCACAATTCAATGATTTTTATTCAAGGTGAAAAAAGTGCTTTTATCATTAAATTTTTAAATGCTTATTTATTTTTGAGAGAAAGAGAATGAGCGGGGGAGAGGCAGAGAGAGAGAGAGGGAGGCACAGCATCTGAAGCAGGCTCCAGGCTTTGAGCTGTCAGCCGGGAGCCTGACGAGGGGCTCGTACTCACCAACTGTGAGATCATGACCTGAGCCAAAGTGGGAGGCTTAACAGACTGAGCCACCCAGGTGCCCCAGGGCTACTCATTATTAAGCGTCATGTGTAAATAATGTTCTCATAAAAATGTTATCAATGAAGAGAAAGCCACTTTTTTTTTTTCAACATTTTTTTTTTTTTTTTTTTTGGGACAGAGAGAGACAGAGCATGAACGGGGGAGGGGCAGAGAGAGAGGGAGACGCAGAATCGGAAACAGGCTCCAGGCTCCGAGCCATCAGCCCAGAGCCTGACGCGGGGCTCGAACTCACGGACCGCGAGATCGTGACCTGGCTGAAGTCGGACGCTTAACCGACTGCGCCACCCAGGCGCCCCAGAAAGCCACTTTTTTAAAAGTTTATTTATTTTCAGAGAGAGAGTGCGAGCGAGCACGTGCAGGGCGGAAAGGGAGATGGGAGACCCCAGCAGGCTCCGCACCATCAGGACAGAGCCCATCGCGGGACCGAAATCACAAACCTCGAGATCATGACCTGAGCGGAGACCAAGAGCTGGAGCTACCCAAGTGCCCAGAGAAAGTCACTCTTGATCCGCAATCCCAGAGGAAAGGATCCTGTCATACTTCCCAGACCACTTCCTATGGACGCATTATGCTTTCATACACCTAAACCTGGAATCAAATGTGTTGTTAGCTTTTTAAGAGCATAAACTGAAATTACACTGGATAGACCATGCTGTCATTTGCATTCTTCTCATCTCTTCTCACGACAGCGTTGTTTGCACCTCATCTCGTTCACTGTAGAACTGCATGAACGGGGTTGATTCAACAGCTCCCAAACAGCGGCCCTAGATGTTTCTGGACCTTCAACATGACTACAACGTTGTAGTGAAGTTCGTTGACCTCGTTTCTGAGGACTTCTCCAGGCTAAATTACGAGCCTGTCCGACCCCCTCAAGAGAGCTGTTTCCCACGTCCTGGCCCACAAGCGCTGTTGCCAATCTGATGGCTGGAAGGGGAATTATTTTGCTTTAATTTCCATTTTGCAGAGTGAAAATGCGTCTTCACACGTGTTCACAGGTTCTGCATACTTCTTTGCCCACTAAGAAAAATAACCCTTTCTTCTCGTAAACAACTGCGGGCTGACTTCCTCCTGGAGGCCCCCCAGTCCTGCCCCGGACCGCCACGCCCCTCTCCTCCTGGGACCCCCACCCTGCCTGACTCGCTACGACCTGGTGGGCGGCGCGGCTCCTGCCTCGAGACCCTGGGGGCAGGCCCCGTGCTGCCGTCCTCCCAGGCGCCGAGGTTCGAGAACTTTGGGCCTTCGCAGTCGTGCACCGCGACCTAAGGACCACCGGGCCAGGCCGCGGCGCCCCTTACCCTCGCCAGTTCGCCGGAGGGCTCTGAGCGCCTCCGGCGACCCCACCCCCACCGGAGAGGAAGTCCCGCCTCCCAGGCCTCCCCTGAGCGCCGATTGGCCGGACTCGTCCCGCCACGCCCGGGCCCCGCCCCAACGCGGGGAGGGCGGCTCCCGAGAGCACAGTTCCAGGGGGGCTCTCTGCCCTCGCTGAGGTCTCTGCGGGAGTAGCGACCGCAACTTGTTAGAGGCTTAAGTCCTCCGGGACCCAGCCGCGTCACCTGACCCCCGGGGACGGCCACCATCCTGCTCCCGCTTGTGGGAAGGGGGCGTATGCAAACAATCTGGAGTCCCAAGCTCCTGATTGGTGAGCATGTAGGGAAGGGAGGAAAGCACGGGGTGAGCGGGGCGGGCTTAGAGGGGCCGTGATCGACGTGTGGGCGGACCAGTGGCTCTGGGAGGATAGGCAGCGGTGGCCAATGGCGACGGGGAGGGGGCGGGCGAGGGCCGAGGTGTTGCGAGGGCAGAGAACGGGATTGCTGTTGACTCGGAGGTGCTCTGCGGGAAGCGACGGGGGCGGTAGAGGTGCTGACGGACGTGCCGGCAAACCAGAGTTTCCGGGAAATAGGGAGGTGAGTAGCCGACGGCGACGGCGACCAGGCAAGACGGTCAGCATCTTCGCAACGCTGCGTGGGGAACGGTGGGGGCGGACAGTCGTGACAGACGTGCGTATGGGCCAATGGCGATGAGAAAATGCCGGCGGGCGACCAATGAGGATGGCGTGGAGGTGGGGCGACAGGAGGCTTCTTGGTGCTGTGTGGGAAACGGTGGAGGGGGGTGGGGGCCGGCGACCGTGACGGACTTGCGCAGGGGCCAATGGGCCTGGGCGGGCGGGCGGGGCGACAGCCAATGGCAGCGCTCGGTCCGGGGGCGGGGCGGCGAGGCAGCTAGTCTCCGTGCGGGAAGCGGCGGGGCGGCGGCAGCGTTGAGGTGAGGCGGGCGGGTGGTGGCGGCGGTGGCGGTGGTGCAGGTGCAAGCGGCGGGGGCGGAGGAGCGGGCGCGGCCCGGGCCTCGCCGGCCGGCCCCGCTCACCGGCGCTCCGGCCCGCAGGTCGTTCCGAGGCCTCCTCCCCGCCGTGCTCCCGCGGCCGGCGCCGTGGGCATGCGGGCGCGGCCCGCGCGCGCGTGAGAGGATGGGGACGCAGGGCAGCCCGGTCAAGAGCTACGACTACCTGCTCAAGTTCCTGCTGGTGGGCGACAGCGACGTGGGCAAGGGCGAGATCCTGGAGAGCCTGCAGGACGGCGCGGCCGAGTCTCCGTACGCCTATAGCAACGGTAAGGCCGCGCTCCGGGCCCGCCCGGCCAGCCCGGCCGGCAGTCGCGGGGGCCTGCCTTCTCGCGTCCACGGCGCCCGGACCGACCCCGCGCCGGCGGGGAGCGGGCCTGCGTCCCCGCCTCCTCTTTCTTCCCCGGAGGAGGCCCCCGGCGGCGCCGCGGCAGCCGGAGCCGGAGCTCTCGGCGGCTTGGCACTTTGCTCATCGGCCTGAGGCCTTCGTGGGGGCTGCGCGCTAGACGGGCGGCCGCGACTTGGCGGCGAGCGGCCTGGTGGCTGCGGGCCCCCGCGCGGCCGGCAGTGCCTTGAGAGGGGCCGTGAAAGTGGGGGCCAGGATGTAGGTGCGGGGGCTTCTGTGCGGCGCACAGCCCGTGAGCAGGTGTGCCAGGGGTGGCCGGGCCGCTCCCGTGACCCCGCGGCTGCGCCCGGGGAACCGGCGCCGGTGCTGGAAGGACATGCCCCGCTCTCAACGCTAGTGGCTGCGCGGCTGAAATACGCAGCACATACGCGTCCCCTGCGAAGGCAGTTAACGCGGCCAAGTGCAGCGGTGGGGCCGGTGCCCCCTCTGTGCTGGGGCCCGTCCCAAGCCACGTGGACTTGGGGTCCCTTTAGAGGAACCAGGAGAGCCGCTTCGGAACGTCAGCACCCAGGTTTTGCAAGGACCTCTGTGCTCCCGCAAGTAGTTTTATCTAATTTTACCTCTTCAGGTCTTTGTTCTCCACGCCCTTTGTTGCTTTGTTTCTTGGACTCTGGTCGGTCCTGTCAGACTGCTCTGAGCGTTTGCTGTTTGCTAAATTGCTCGCCTACAGGCGGCTGGCGGCGTGGACGCTGTTTTTCCCAACCTTTCGTTTTAGGACTTGTCAAGGTTGTTGGATCACCTGGACCGGCTGCACGCCCTTCCTGCTGGGACGGCCTCGGTGGTAGGCAGCCGCCGCCTCGCCTCCCAGAGCCTGTGTTCTCAGCCCTTCTCAGAGGAGGTCCCTCGAAGGGCAAGAAGGGAGCAGCCCTGGGTGTGTTGTGGGTGAGGGAGGGGCCCTACTGGGGCCTTAGCGTGCCCTGTCATGGGCTCCTGCCACCTCAACGGTCGCACGGTCGCTTCGCAGTGACGGTCAGAGCTGTCTTTCCTGACAGTGAGCGGTTGGCTGCCTTTCCAGGGGGAGCCGCGCTCCCCGGAGGCCGGTGGTGCGCGTTTACAAGAGCGCGAGGGGCCCTGGCTTCATCAGGGGCAGCAGCGTTTTTCTGGAACCTGGGTCTGTGCTTTTGAGGCCTAGCTCAGCCTGCCGGCAGCTACTCCAGTCGGGTGCAGTGAGCACTCAGGGCACACAGAGCCACTAGTCGGAGAGAGGGGTCCCGCCTCCTGTCCCCTCTGTCGGGTGGTGGCCGTGGCTGCCCTACTTCCTGTGGCACGTTGACTGAAGTGGGGCCAGTATTGAGTAGAGCATGGCGACCTGCCTGAGGCCAGGGAGCTGGGCCAGGGGGAGGGCCGTCTTCCAGAAGTGGTGAGGAAAGCCCACCCTTGGAAAGGCCGCATGTGCAGTTAGGGCCAGGGCACACTCACAATTCCCATCGAGTAGAAAATACGAAGCGCCAGCCTCTGCGTAGCGTCCTCAGGGTTAAGACGTGTGCAGCAGGGGAGCGGGTGTTTGTGGTCAGGGCATCAGCTCACGGACCCCGGGGGCCAGTGCTCTTTCGCCGAGTGAAGTTGGTGGTTCCGAGAGCGCCTCTTTCTTCTCTGAAG
The DNA here is from genome assembly GCF_028018385.1 of Neofelis nebulosa. Classification (NCBI taxonomy): domain Eukaryota; kingdom Metazoa; phylum Chordata; class Mammalia; order Carnivora; family Felidae; genus Neofelis; species Neofelis nebulosa. The sequence goes on along the minus strand of NC_080799.1, from coordinate 45,020,596 downwards.
GCTTCTTTTTTTTTTTTTTTAATTTTTGGGACAGAGAGAGACAGAGCATGAACGGGGGAGGGGCAGAGAGAGAGGGAGACACAGAATCGGAAACAGGCTCCAGGCTCCAGGCTCCGAGCCATCAGCCCAGAGCCTGACGCGGGGCTCGAACTCACGGACCGCGAGATCGTGACCTGGCTGAAGTCGGACGCTTAACCGACTGCGCCACCCAGGCGCCCCATCTGAAGGCTTCTTAAGGGAGACTCTTGAGGGTTTGGGGAGCTCTGGAGCAGCTGGTTCTCGGGTTTCCGTGAGAACCTAAATTCGCTTTTTGGAAGAGTTAATAACGTTCAGGGATTTTCTTTTAGTGTTTATTTTTGAGGGAGAGAATGAGCGGGGTGGGGGGGCGGAACGGACAGGATCCGAAGCGGGCTCGGTGCTGACAACAGAGAGCCTGATGTGGGGCTTGAATTCACGAACTTCGAGATCCTGACCTGAGCCGAAGCTGGACGAAGCTTAACCAACTGAGCCACCCAGGCTCCCCGGGAATTGTTGTATTTTTGATTCTCTTGCAAGGGATATACGTGCATTTCTTTTTCCCATTCACCGTTGAAAGCCTTCAGCGTCTCTCCCGGTTTCTTTGTGTTCTGCCTGAATGTGCATGGTTCCTGTGACCAGGAGCGGATACCCCATGGCAGGGAAATCCCCACTTCGTGGAGGACGGGTGATCAAAGTCCCTTCCTTGGGCCGACCTGATTCCTCACCTGCATCGAAGTCTCGCCTAGCTTGTTCTTGAGGCAGGTATGTGAGTGCGAGTCGTTCTTCTCGGCTTTGCAGACACGGGAGTCATCCAGGTGGCCTTCCTCGTGCTGGCACCCAAAGCGGGGACAGCCGTGTACGACACTGTGCCTGTGCCCCAGGGAGCCCGCAGCAGGCTCTTGCTCTCTGGCCGGGCCGGTGTGCTCTGTGTGTGCAGGTCTCCATGGTCTGGAACCGTTCCCTGCAGGAGGTCTCTGTCTCCCCTAAATACGCAGCAGTGGTTGTAGAGGAGGCGGGCGCCGTCTTTGGGGGAGAGGCGTGCTCTGCACAGAGGTCCAGCCGGGCTACCTGCTGGGACGTTACGCTCCGGAACCAATGTGTCAAGGGGTCTTGGTTGTGAGAGCTGGCTGGAAGGAGGTGCGGGTGTTTCATGAGCAACTTCTACTCCCGAGTGCACCCCGGCTCTGAGTCTGCCCTGGGGGTGTGTGCTGGCCGCCCCCGGAGCCCAGGGACGCCCTTGTTGTGGGTGCACGGGCCCGCTGCCACCTTTCTGAGGGCAGCGAACGTCTTGGCGCCCACAGGTCTTCACAGTGAGGCTCGAGGGCTGACGAGCAAGTGCACTGTGGTCGATAGGCCCATGTTCTGAAAGACTCACTAGCGGACACGAATCCATCCCGGCCTGTCTGCTTCTCCCGCGGTCAGGGTCGCTGGGAGCTGCTGAGTGTACTTTGAGCCTCGGGCATGGCTGGCGGGTTAGTAGGAGGAGCGGGGCGTTTGTGACGGGTGTGGACAGAGCCAGGCAAGCGTGATGTCTGCGTGAGCTTCTGGGGCCTGCTGGTTGTTGATGTCTGTGGGAGCGAACAGTGCTTGCCGTGCCCGTGGGGGGGAGCGGTCCAGAGCGTCGGCCACAGCCCCTGTCAGCCACCCGCTGGCTAGGCTGGTAGCTCACCGTTCCCCCAGCTCCATGGTGCTTCCTTGGACGGTTCTGAACATCTCTTCCCGCCTGGCTGGAAGTTGGTGTGTGTCCTCAGCGCCAACCCAGGGGAAAGGCCGTGCTGTTTTCCTGAGTCAGGACGGGTCCTGGACGGTATGCCTGTGGTGCGTCATCCGCTGCTTTGTCCCCAGTGTTGGTGTGAGATGTGTACCCAGGAGGCATCAACTGCTGCGTGTCCTGAATGAACAAGCGGCCCGTGTGCAGCGTGTCTGTGTTGACAGAAACTTGCTGTTGTCTCTGGGTCACCGCACAACCCCTCATAGTCTCTTTTCTTTCTCTGTGTGTGGTTGGTGCTTGTGTCTGGGTTCTGTCCGTTTTCTGGGCGATTTCTTAGGCTTTACCTTTCTTCCGTCAGATGCCAGGTTCCAAGAGGGGCGTCGGCCCTGAGTGTGAGGTGTGCCCGGCATGGTCACAGTGCTGGGTTCCCCCTTGGCTCTCTGTCATCTCGTTCTATCCACCACCCTGTGACGGAAGCACCACCATCGTCCCGTTTTGCAGATGAGGAGCTAAAACTCAGACAAGCCGAGGCTCTGCAGCTGTCACAGGCAGCACGGGGCCTGGCACCCATTGTCTCCCTAGGTGCTGGCTGCCCGACCCCCTTCTCCTGGGCCCTGAGCAGCTGGTTGCTGAGTTCCTGGGTGACACTTCTCTCCAGGCTTTGTCGGCCGGAGTGTGGCTGCTGGGCACCTGGTGCTGATGGGTGTGGGTGCCCTCTTCTCACCACGTGCCCTCCCTGGTCCTGGAGCTGCCTCCCCCACTGCTCTGGGACGTGGGCCCAGTCAGTGAGGCCTGTTTGTTCTGCCTTCACTGCATTGCTCCTGCCCTGCCTGCCTCTCTCCTAGCTGTGACCAGCGGAGCAGAGCCCCAGCAGCTCCCAGGGTCAGTGGCTAACCAGGGCAGCAAACCACCAGTTTCCAGTGTATGCGACTCATCTGTGCGGGGCTGGGTTTCTTACCTGTCCCTTTGCCAGAGGCGCTCACCTACGCTGTGTGTGATGTAGAGATCGGCCTACCCCAGCCGGACAGGGTGGCAGGCTGAGAGGGGCAACATTCTGTTTCTGCTTCCGGACAAGCTGACTAGGCTGATTTGTAATTTGAACTGGCATGGCCTTGCCTGAATTTTCTTAAAGTGGGTAGGTAGAATATTTTACTTTCTTTAAAATTGTTTATTTTTTGAGAGAGAGAGACAGAGACAGAGAGTGAGCAGGGGAGGGGCAGAGAGAGAGGGAGACACAGAGTCAGAAGCAGGCTCCAGGCTCTGAGCTGTCAGCACAGAGCCTGTTGTGGGGCTTGAACCCACGAACTGTGAGATCATGACCTGAGCCGAAGTGGGACACTCAACCGACTGAGCCACCCAGGCACCCCGTAGAATATTTTAAATTTTCAGTTTTTTTTCCCTCCAACCTGCAGCAGTTTCCATAAGCTCGAGCGGATAACAGAACAGGTGTCTCAGTGACATTGCCCTGTCGTGTTGGGTACACGTAATGTCATTGTCCCCGCCAACAAGCGTGTGGCTTGGATGATGAACTAAACCGAGGTGTGTTTCAGGGAGGAGACCGCAACAGGGAGCAAAGGACGCAGGCAGGAAGGGTCTTTCAGCCACGTCACTTCCTTTCGTAACTGGTAAGGTGCGAATTTGCTGGTCCCTGAAAAGTTGACCACATACCTAGTCTGGGGCCCGTGGCCAGTGAGGAGGAGAAGGGAGAGGGTGGAGTTTCAGCCAGGCCCCCGGCAGTGGGCAGCACCTAGTGTGGGTGTTGGTGGGTCCTGGGGCCACACGGGTCAGGGCGTCGCCATCAGGCATTTGGAGAAAATGGAGTAAGGTCTCAGTGTCCAGCACCCTGGCTTGGAACAAGGTGGCCCGTGAGGCTGGGTTTACTGCCCTGGGCATTCAGGGGAAGGAGGCTGGGACTGTGAGTGCAGATGTCAGAGACCCGGAAGGGGGCCGACCGCGCCAAGGCTGGGTGTATTGGGTCGCCCTTAGGGTGGGAAAGTGGGCCCCTTAAGTCTTTTGGGAGTGAGAGTAAATACAAGTGAACAAAATGAACTTGCACTTTGAGCCAGGGGACACCCGAGGCTTGCTTGTTGTGACTGTGCTCACGTGGACCTGGTAGTGAAGGAGAAGTAGTGAAGTGTCCACAGCGTGCAGTTGTCTTCTGCCAAGACTGGAGCGCTGGGTACCTCATCGACTGTGGATGTGTGTCCTTCGGAGGGTAGAGGGGGGCCAGGGGAACAGAGGTGACCGGGTAAGCCTGGCACTGACGGATGTGGTGGGGACCCCAGGACACGAGCGGGACGGTGGGGTACCACCAGACAAGCTTTGGCCCTTCATGGTGCTAGGCGTTTATGTCCAGAGGGGTACGGCCCTTTGGCTGGAATGCGTGAGGGGGAGGCGATTTGGGAAGTGATTTGCGCAGGGTGAGCGGCCAGTGCTCAGAAAGACAGGGCTTCGGGATCGCGAGGAGGGAGGGAAGGTCGGAGTGGTCTAACCAGGAAGGAATGCAGAGGGCCTGGTGTCAGGAGGCCAGCCTCCTGGAAGAGAACGTACCGGCATCTCTCAGCAAGAACAGAGGACGGAAGAAGGCCCGAGTGCTGGCCACAGGCAGACACTTGGCGGATCTTGGAAAGTGTCAGAGTACAGACAGTCAGGAGCTGGGTCATTGCCAACCTGGATCTTCCTGGGCAGCAGTGCCCATCACCCAGGCCGAGCTCGGGTGAGCCCCTGGTCATCAGGTCTGTGCAACACCTCGCTCGGGGGACGGCTAGTGGGTTCGGTGACAGTATCCGGACTTGAAAACACTGTGTACGGCCTTGAGCAACTGAAGGAACAGGGTGGTTTAGTCCTTCCTGGGTCTGATGTTGGCAGTCTTCAGAGTGCCGGAAGATGTCGGGAGCGGAGTCTGGTTTCCTTATAGATGCTGTTTGGACAGGGACCAGCTATGTCCCTGAGCACAGATTTCAGCCGAGGTATGGCACGTGGCTTCGCATCACCGTGCGGAGGCTGCCGCACTCGTGTGTGACGTGGCTCTCCCGCGGGAGCCAGAGGTCCTGGGTGCGTGTGCACGCTTACAGCTCTCGTGGTCACTGGGGCTGGCAGTGAGCAGCTTCCTGGATAAGTGAGAACAACTTGGTGGTAGTGTCATCAGTAGGAGGATCTCCCTCATTTTAAGTCGCTTGGCCAGGGCCACACAGAGTTGCTGTCAGAGGTGGGATTCTAACGAAAAACAATGCATGGAAAGAAGTTTAACTTTATTTTTTTTTAACTGTTTCTTTATTTTATATTAGAGAGAGAGAGAGAGAGAGAGAGACAGCGAGACAAAGCCCGAGTGGGTTAGGAGCAGAGGGAGAGGGAGACACAGAATCCGAAGCAGGCTCCAGGCTCTGAGCTGTCAGCACAGAGCCCATTGTGGGGCTCGAACTCACGAACTGTGAGATCTCATGACTTGAGCCGAAGTCAGACACTTAACCGACGGAGCCACCCAGGCACCCTAAGATGTTTAACTTTAAAATTAAGTATATTGCAAAGTAATTGTGTAAGTATATTACAGAGAAAATCTGGTGACACTCAACATTAAAAATGTGCCGGGGTATGTATTTTGTGCTGTAAGGGAGTCAGCAACATGTGTTATCCAGAGCCTTAAAGAGCCTTCCCTTTTGACCTAAGTAATTAGGAATCTTTCCTGAGGGATAATAGGGGACACAACTGAAGAAAGTCAAGGCTTTTTTTTTTCTTTTTTTTTTTCTAACGGTCCAGCAGTAGATATATGGTATATTCATAGAGTGAGATATTACATAGCCTTTAAAAACGCTGGTTTGGGGGGCACCGGGGTGGCTCAGTCGGTTGAGCATCCGACTTCAGCTCAGGTCACGATCTCGCGGTTTGTGAGTTCGAGCCCCGCATCAGGCTCTGGGCTGATGGCTCAGAGCCTGGAGCCTGCTTCCGATTCTGTGTCTCCCTCTCTCTCTGGCCCTCGCCCATTCATGCTCTGTCTCTCTCTGTCTCAAAAATAAATAAACATTTAAAAAAATTAAAACAAAACAAAACAAAAAAAACACGCTGGTTTGGGGGCACCTGGGTGGCTCACTTGGTTAAGTGTCTGACTTTGGCTCAGGTCATGATTTCATGGTTTGTGTGTTCAAGCCCTGCATCAGGCTTTCTCGGGTCAGCACAGAGCCCACTTTGGATCTTCTCTCTTTCTCTCTTGCCCCCCTCCCCAAATAAATAAACATGAAAAAATATAAAGAAAGAAAGAAAGAAAAATGCTGGTTTGGGGTGCCTGGGTGGCTCAGTCAGTTGAGTGTCTGACTCCTGATTTTGGCTCAGGTCTTGATCCCAGGGTTGTGAGATCCAGCCCCGTGTCGGGCTCTGCACTGAGCGTGGAGCCTGTTTGGGATTCTGTGTCTCCCTTTGCCTGCCTCCCTCCTCCCTCTCTCTCTCCCTCTCTCTCTCTCTCTCTCTCTCACACACACACACACACACACATAAACAAAACAAACAATGTTTGTTTGGAGGAATGACCAGTGAATATTCAATGAAATGAGGAAATCTTTGATATCTTGTTAAGTGGGCAAAGTATGTCTAATTACATAGTGTATAAATGTGTGTCAAATGAAAGAATTGGGCGATGAAATACGAAAAAACATTATGGTGTGTTATCTCTGAATTTTGGGCTTATGAGTAATTTTTGTATTTTTTGTAAGCGTTCTTTATTTTGCCAAGTTTTGTACACAAGGGGTGCTTGCTGTTTATGAAAGCTTTTGCTTTGGTTTGCTCTGCTGTGGGTTTTAAGGCATTAAGGAAAAGCTCTTTCATAGAAACCGGTCCACAAAGTGGCCCAGAGCCCTCCTGAAAGCCAGCATGTAGCCTAGAAAGGCATTTTGAAATTGATTAGGTAACTTCTGCTTCCTTTTCTGTCCTTCCCCAGGCGGCCCCTGCCTTCTTTCCCCAGCGACAGACTTACTTGTGCCCATAGTGGCAGACCCTGGCCTGTAGAAGGGCAGGCACTAGGAGCTAGCGGGCTGTCCCTGTTCCAGAACATCTGTGCCCTCGGCATCCAGCTCTGGTCAGTGTTCAGACCCATCTCATAGGGTAGTTCAGCCCCTGGCGGTCAAAGGGCCTGTTAACCTAAACTCCATACAGGTCCTATCCTGTGGGTTTATCATTTTTTTAAATAAAGTTTATTGAGATCTAATGTACGTGTGATGAGATGTACCCATTTCAAGTGTATAGTTCAAGGAGTTGACCAGCGCGCATACCTACATAACCACTGCCTTATTTGGCGTAGGGAACGTTTCCACTTTGCCTACACATTCTGCCATGGCCCTTGGGAGTCCAGCCTCCAGCCCCCGGCCCCCGAGGGTCTGCTTCCTGTCACTATAAGGTTACTTTTGCCCCTCCAGAACTTCCTGTAAATTGAGTCACGCAAGATGGTCCTTTGCGTTGTTGGTGTTTTCACCTGGCAGGATGTACGTGAGACTGGCCGGGGCGCACACCATAACCGTCTCTCCTGTTCCCGAGCCCCGTTCCTTTGCGCACATAGACCCCAATTCGTTTATCCTTTTACCTGTCAATACACTTCAGAGTATCTCCTGATTTGGGCTGTTGTGAACAATGCCAGTATGAGCGAACGTTCTTGAACAAATCCTTAAAGTTTTTTTAAACATTTGTTTTTGTGGTACATATGCATATTATGTTCGCCGTTTGTACGTGTGTGATTTAGTGGCATGAAACACATTCCCAGCTCACACGTCCTTGTGTGAATGTGCCTCTGCGAGTGGGGTTGCCTAGGTCACATGTGTGCGTGTCTGCCTAATTCATAAGAAATTGCCACACTGTGTCCAAAGCCCTCTGTCATTCTGAATTCCCACCACCAATACTGCGTTACATCTTGGCAAATGCTTGCTGTTGTTAGCATTTTTTTTTTTCTTATTAATCAAACTACGAGGTATAACCTGTGTACCAAAAGCCTGGATCCATTTAAAATTTGCAGTTCAGGGAGTGTTGACAGGTGTGCACACCTGAGAAGCCATCGGACACCCGTGGTCTCTGCATCGGCCTGTCTGCTGCCAGATCTGGCAAACTCTGGTTTTCATGTTACAGACTCATTTGTATTTCTGGGGTTTTTCTAGAAGTGGAATCACACAGCACTCTTGTGTGTCTGGATTCTCTTTCTCCGTTTTCATTTCTTTAACAAAATTTTTTTTAATGTTAATTATTAATTTTTGAGAGAGGCAGACACAGCATGATCAGGGGAGGGGCAGAGAGCGAGGGAGACACAGAATCTGAAGCAGCTCCAGGCTCTGAGCTGTCAGCACAGAGCCAGACACAGGGCTGGAACTCACGAATTGTGAGATCATGACCTGAGCCAAAGCTCAACTGAGCGCCCCCCCCCCCCCCCACGTGCCCTCTCTTTCTCCATTTTCTTTGAGATGTAGACGCACATCTCACACCTTTGTGTTGTGTAGCATTCCACTTGTGAGGACTGCAGTGCGTTTATCTCTTCTTCTGCAGTGGACTTTTGCATGGCTTCCGTGTTTGGGTTTTTCTGAACAGTGTTCCTAGGAACATTCTCATACCTGTTTCTGGTGACTGTATGTATACGTTTCTGTCGGGGATACACTGGTGAGTGGGTTTACTCCAGCCTTAAAAGACATCAAACTGGTTTCCATGTGGTCCCGTGGTGGCGGGGTGACAGTTCATCTGCCTTCCTTTTATCCTGTTACTTTGTAACAGCCTTGCAGCACTGGGTCCTAAGGATCACCTTCTGTTACTTCACCACCCCCCAGTGGGTGGGCTTTAGTTTGTTAATAATGCAGTAATTAACCTTTAGTTACTTTTACACGAGGTACTCGAGCTCTGTTGGTGCTATAACACATTATCTTACAGTTAGTTATGTGGTCACAAGTCAGCAGGCAGGACGCTGGGGGTTGGGCTCTCCTTTCTGTGGGCTTTAGGGGAGGTCTGTTTCCTTGCTCATGGGCCCGTCCCGCCCTTGTCTTTGCTGACCGTGAACCAGTAGCTGCCCCAGCTTCTGGAGACCATCCACATGCCTCGCCCACCTTCCTTTTTCTCCGCCTTCAAAGCGGGGTCAAGTCCCTTTCAGACTTGGAGTCTCTCCTCCTTCAGTTTCATCTCTGACTCCGCCAGGAAAGAGTCCACATCTTTTAGGGCTCCTGACACATCAGACCTCAGGCCTACCCGGATGACCCAGGGCGCTCTCCCTCTCCCTCTCAAAGCGCACAACTACCCAGGTGCACCTGCAGGGTCCCCTCGCCTTGTGGGATGCATGTTCACAGGCTCCAGGGATTAGGAGGAGGGCATCCCCAGGGACAGGGCGAGGGCATTATTCTGCCCACCACACCGTCATGAAAAGTTCTCTGTATCTTGTTGGTTTGGTTAGATTTTTATAGGCTGGTGAGAGGGATGCAGGTCTGCATTTCTGGTAGGTACTGGTGGTCTTAGTTATTGCTGTGGACTGATGTTTGTGTCTCCTGACCCCCCAGGGAATGGTCAGGGGCGGTGCCTTTGGGAAGTGACTCAGTCATGGGGGTGGAGCCTCAGGAGTGGGATCAGTGCCCTTGTAGAAGAGACACCACCCCCCCCCCCAGGGCTGCCTGGCCCCTCCCGCTGTCCATGAACCAGGAGGCTGGCCCTCACCACATACAGGCTCTGCTGGGGCCTTGTCTCCAACTTCCAGCCTCCAGAGCCTCGAGAAGTAAATCTCTGTTGTTTATAAACCACCCAGTTTCTGTATTTTGTCACAGTAGCCCGAGCCGACTAAGAAATTACTACAAACATCACCTACTTTATCAGCAAATAGTTTCTGTGAGTCAGAAGTCTGGTCACAGTGTAGCTGGATGCTCACTGGGTCTCAGGGTCTTTCTTGGGCTGCAGTCAGGTGTGGGCCGGGACAGGAAGAATCCTTTTCAAGTTCGTGTTGGCATGAGGCTCGGGTCGGCAGTGCTCACCGCCTCGCTTCCCAGCTGCGTGGGGCTGGGCGTGGGCGGCCTGCCCCATCGAGCCAGCAAGGTAGACGCTGCCAGCGGCATGGTCCCATGCAACATGATCGTGGAGGGACGTCCATCACCTTGGCCCCCCTCCACAGGTCAGTAGCAAGTCTTAGTTCCCACCACCCTTGAGGTGAGGGGCGGGACCCCGGGCCCATGTGAGAGTGCCTGCCACGCTGCCCACCATTGCTTCCTGTCCGCTGGGGGCGTGTGCAGTTCCCTTGTGGGTCCCCAAGCGTGCCCTGTGCTGCGAGGCACATCTCCTCAGCACAGGCATGTGCCGTGGCCTTCCCCGGGGGGGTGGGGGGGGCGGCGTGAAGGCTGCACACGTATGTGCTGAGGGCCGCCTGGGCCTGAGGCCGGAGTGTGGGTCCCAGGGCGTTCTGTGTGTCCACCTGCGCTGCGGGAAGCTTTTTCTGGTTCTTGGAAGACCAGCATTCCTCTTCTGCTTCCCGGCTATCTTTGGGGACTTGAGGACAGCTCACCTGCCTTCCCTGGGGAGTAACATTTAGGAAACAAGAGCTGCCTGTGCTGGGTTTAGACGCCCGGTCCTCTTGGAAGCACACGCTGGGAGGTGGGGTCCGGGAGCTCCGTGGGTGGTGTCGCTGTGGGAGCGTGCTCGCCCCGAGCGCCGGGGACCCACTCCCGTCAGTGGGCCGCTGCGGTGGAGACAGCCTGCGGGGTTGGCCTCCTCTGCCTCGGGACACCGCTGGCACGTGAGTTTCAAAGGAAGACACCAATTAGCATTTTGTTTCGTTCTGTTTCGTTCCTTTTTAAAATCCTTTTTATAAACTTCCTCTCACTGTGAGGCATTTAAAAAAATTTATGTTTTATTTATTATTATTTTTTAAGTTTCTTTATTTATTTTGAGGACGTGGGGGCAGGAGAGGCGGAGAGAAGGAGACAGAGAATCCCAAGCAGGCTCTGCGCTGTCAGCACAAGAGTCGAACGTGGGGCTTGAACCCATGAACCATGAGATCATGACCTGAGGTAAAGTCAGACATTTAACCAACTGAGCCACCCAGATGCCCCTATTTATTTTTGAGAGAGAGAGAGAGAGAGAGAGAGACAGTGTGAGTGGGTGGGCGGGGCACAGAGAGAGAGAGAGAGAGGGAGGGAGAGAGAGAGTTCAAGAATCCAAAGCAGGTTCCAGGCTCTGAGCTGTCAGCACAGAGCTTGACGCGGCACAGATCATGACCTGAGCCAAAGTCGGACGCTTAACCAACAGAGCCAGCCAGGCCCCCCTTACTGTGAGGAATTTTTACAAAGTCCTCCTGTGGGGTGCCTGGCTGGCTCAGTAGGTAGAGGATGTGACTGTTGATCTCAGGGTTGTGAGGTCAAGTGCCACATTGAGCATAAAGCTTACTTTGAAAAAAAAAAAAGTCCTCCTGTGGCTTTTAATCATGTTGTACAGTAGCTGGATAATTACCCATTTAGTGTTGCCTTTTTTCCATAAAGACTGGACCCTCAGGGGGCGCCTGGGTGGCTCAGTCCGTTGAGCGTCCGACTTCAGCTCAGGTCATGGTCTCTGTGCTGACAGCTCGGAGCCTGGAGCCTGCTTCAGGTTCTGTGTCTCCCTCTCTCTCTCTGCACCGCTCCTGCTCCTGCTCTGTCTCTCTCTCTCTCTCAAGATAAATAAACATTAAAGAAAAAAGTCTGGAAGCTCAGAGAGGTGGTGTGACACACGTGCTGTCTGGGCAGGTGACGAGACACCCTTCCTTGCCCGCTCCCGTCAGACGGGTCCGGCAGGCCCGTGGGAAAGGGCCACGCCCAGAGGTCAGCCAGGCTGTGTGCAGGGTCTCCAATCTGAACAGCCCCTGGTCCCTCTCCACAGTGGAAAACTGAGCCAACAATCTCAGTTTCCGCACGAAGTCAAGCTGACCCGGCGGGTAGCCGAAGACACTTGGTTCTTTTTGGTGTGTTCCTCTCACCATGAGTCCCATGTAATTCCTGGTGACAGGGGGTCTTCTTGGGGGGGTCTGTGGTCCTCAGTCGGTGCTGACAGTCATGTGGGCATTGGTGAAGGTCTGAAGGAGGGAGCTGAGGCGGAGAGCATGTGACCCGCGGCCTGTTCTTTATTTATTTATAATTTTTTTTTTTAACGTTTATTTATTTTCAAGATAGGGAGAGACAGAGCATGAACAGAGGAGGGCCAGAGAGCAGGAGACACAGAATATGAAGCAGGCTCCAGGCTCTGAGCTGTCAGCACAGAGCCCGACGCGGGGCTAGAACTCACGGACCGCTAGATCATGACCCGAGCCGAAGTCGGCCGCCTAACCCACTGAGCCACCCAGGCGCCCCGACCCGCGGCCTGTTCTGTCGGGTGACTCCTGTTGGGACATCACACCTCCACTCGGGCCAGCGGCGTGGCTCTTGTGCCACCTTGTCTTGACAGGCTGGCCACGTGGCCACCGACGCCCCACCTGGTGGCAGGCGTCCCACCCCCAAGCGTGAGAGGCCAGGGGCGACAGAGGGTCATGTCCTGCTGGTTGGTGCCGCCCGTGGCCAGCCTTCATCCTGCACACGCCCGCAGCTCTGGTCACAGCCCCTGGTGAGGTGGTCTCGGCGGGAGAGGCGTACCTTGGTGAGTCCCCCAAACCACCCGGGAGGGGGACACTGTCAAAACCTGGCATTCCCGAAAGTTGAAACCTCATGACCTTTTCTGCACCATTGCCTCCTCCTTCCACCTCCCCTCTCCGACCCGTCTCTTCGAAGAACGCCGCAGTCCTCAGCCCATGATTATGGTGTTCCTGCCCCTCCAGCCTCTGTTGGTGTTTTCCTGGGGCCGGGAGCTGCTCACCTCGCACTGTCCGGGCTGTTGTCAAGGGCAGGGACTCGAGGCCAGTGACGCAGGGACATGGTGTCGGGGGGCGGTGGCCGGCGCCATCCTCGGCCCTGGCAGGCCTGGCTGGACCAGGGCCTTGCACACGCCCCCACCGCCCCGAAACGGAGCGGAGTGAGGCTGGTTCCGGGTCACGTGCTCTGCCTGCACGCAGAGCCAGATCCCGCACGCGCAGGCGCGCTGCAAGGTGAGGTGGAGAAGTGCTCGCCCCCTACACCATCTGTGCTCGTGCGCCGTCGTACTAGATGCCGAGGCGGGGGCGGTGAAAACGTACCTGGTGCGTGTAACACCCGTGTTACGACAGGCGATGTGATTTTTTTCCCCAAAATGGTAAAGAACTTTCGGTAAAATTCCGCACAAACGAGACACCCGTGGTTCACAAGGTGGTGGCGTCCCTGCCAAGTGTGGTGTGCGCCTGGGACACACACGCTGCGCAGGACAGGTCAGGATCTCCGCTCAGAGTGAGGGCACGGGAACTTCACCTGTGCAAACACCTGGCCAGATGTTGGAGGTGTTTTCAGGACTCAGGATGATTCCCTGTGCTGCACAGTGATCACGTGCATGGCAGTTCACCCGGAGTCCCTGGCCTCTGCCTCCTGAGCTTGTGACAGCAAGACATGTCCCCACGGTCTCTAAATGTCTCCCTGGAGGGACCCTGGGTCGCTCTTGCTCCCAGTGCAGCTGTGGTACAGCTGGCAGCGATGTGAGCCCCTTTACTTCCCGGAACGATGCCTGGTGTAGAGTAGGAATGTAAACGGTAATTTGTGTCAGGTGAATTGCCACTCCACTCAGAGACCCCAGTAAAACAATAGAAAAGACAGTCTCAAAAACCCGTGACTCCGTCAGGTGAGAGAGGCTGACAGGTTGGGAAGCAGGTACCACTGCCAGGATGAAGTGCAGAAGCCCGAAAGAGGCTGCGAGGCGCGGCAAGGCCCCCGGGCCCCTCTGAGCTCAGCGCCGGAAGGCAGGGCTGAGCTGGGCTGGGGGCGGCTGTGCAGGGGCACCGCAGGTCTGCTCCCGGCGAGGCTCAGGCGTGGTGGAGGGCCGGCCAGCCCTGCCTCTGGTGCTCAGGCGGTGTTCCCCTGCTGCCCCAAGGCGGCAGCCAGTTCTCTGCTGGGACAGTCCCAAGTCCAGGAGGAAGGACCTGCACGCCCCCCGAGGCTCCAGGCAGCTCTGCCGGGAGCCCCGCGTCAGTAGAGTCGCCGAACATCCTGCAGCTTCTTAGGGTCTCTCGGGTGGACATCCAAGCGCTGCCCCACTGTGAGGAAAGACAACAATCTACTAAGTAGTAGTGTTACCTGAGGTACAGAGATACTGGCTCCAAGAACTAGGAACACGGTGTTATTCGAAAGGAGCGTTCAGAGGGCCAGAAAGAGCGTTTAGAAGTTAAACTAGAGAGAGCAGCAGATGGGAAAGCAAACGGGCGCAGCCACTCTGGAAAACAGTATGGAGGCTCCTCAAAAAATTAAAAACAGAACTGCCCTAGGACCCAGCAATTGCACTACTGGGTGTTTATCCAGGGGGTAAATGAGTCATGACCTCGCTCTTGATGAGTTTGAACCCTGCATGGGGCTCTGTGCTGACACTGCGGAGCCTGCTTGGGATTCATTCTCTCTGTCTCTGTCTCTGTCTCTGCCCCTTCCCCACTTGCATTGTCTGTGTCTCTCTCAAAATAAATTAACTAAATAAGAAGGATCGTGAATCAGAACAGCACCTGTCTCCCTTGGGTGCCTCTGGCCACCTGCCCCTGGCCCTTCCTGGCCTCCCAGTGCCCTGTGGTCCATCCAGAGAGTGTTCGTAAGTCCTTGGGCCTGAGACCTGCCCAGGATGACTCCTCCTTGTGTTTGAGCTTCGTGCGTTGAGCGCATGCACTGCGGTGGCTGGGGCCCAGCCCGTGAGAGGCCCGGTCGCCCCCGGTGCCCTCGGGCAGCTGCTCCTGCCCCCGCTAGCTGATTCTGTTCTCAGTGGTCGCGCCTGTGCCGTACAAGCCACTCAGCATTTTTTTTTTTTTTAATTTTTTTTTTCAACGTTTTTTATTTATTTTTGGGACAGAGAGAGACAGAGCATGAACGGGGGAGGGGCAGAGAGAGAGGGAGACACAGAATCGGAAACAGGCTCCAGGCTCCGAGCCATCAGCCCAGAGCCTGACGCGGGGCTCGAACTCACGGACCGCGAGATCGTGACCTGGCTGAAGTCGGACGCTCAACCGACTGCGCCACCCAGGCGCCCCGCCACTCAGCATTTTGAATGAAGCCTCTGGTTATCATGTTTTCCAAGAGACGCTCGGTATTTATGGACTGAGGGGCTGAAGTAGGGGGAGGAGGATTGAAATTCTCCAGCAACAGATCTGGAGACCCGAGACGTGTCCGAGCCGACTCAGCACTGAAGTCTGGTTGGTTCCGGCACAGGTTTACGGCAGGGAGATCCTGCCTTTCTCTTTGGACTCTCGTCTGTGTTTTCTAAGGCTCTAAAAAGTACGCTTTAAGTTTCTGTCCAGATTTGGGAGGTGGGGATGTGGGGCAGGGCAGTCACGAAGCTCTCTGCCCCATCTGGACCTCTCGGCCAGCGACCAGGCCACCTGCAGCTGGGCCCTGCTGTCTGCTTTCCGCAGGCCCCTCGCACGGGCTGCCCGGTCTTCCTCGGGGATGGGAGGGCATGGCTCCGAGCCGTCTCCGGGCTCTCCTGTGTGGCCTTCCCCGAGAACCCTGTGCTCTGGGAGCCCTCTGACCTAAGCTGGGTGGGCTGTGCAGCAGGAGGGGCCAGGAGCAGAGCGGACCCTCCCTCGGTCTGGCTCCCGGCTCCGAGTGCCCATCTGCGTGGGTCCCGCTGTGCGCATGGCCAGGCCTTCAGTGGAGCTGCCGGTGGGCAGAGACTGGAGACCGCCGTGGACGCGCTGCCGCATTGGGTCGGGTGGAGCGCAGGCAGACAGGTCAGCGGGGTGCCGGGCTGCACACGGTGCGGTCCACGTCGACGTCGTCTCCGGGGCCTTTCCTGGGCGCGCCCTCCTCCCTGCGGCTCCCAGCTGGGCTTCCGGAGTTGCCTCGGGGGGACTTGGCGTCAGGGAGGCCCCTTTCCTGGGAGCCTCAGAGACGTCCTGGGCGGTGTCCAGTCCCCGAGGCCCAAGCCTGCCGGGCTGATCGCCACCCGGAGGAGATGTTGCCCAGAGGATGGGCGTCCACACCAACAACCTTTCTGGTCATCTCTGTTTCCCACATTATCCTCCTGTGGTCCACGTCACAGCAGCTGTAGAGCCAGAACCAAAAGGAGGCGAGTTTCGGGTCAAACCTGTGCTGCTTTTTTGACGGAATTACAGGAGCTTCCTCTGAGGGTCAGGGGAAGGGCAGGTGTCGAGGAAAGACGGTGGGACAGGCCTGAGTTTGCTTCTTCCGAGAAGTGTCTCTGTCACTTGAGAATGTGTACAAGACAGTCTTCTCCCTTTTCTGTGTGTTGTGGTAAAGCGTACGTAGTCGAAGTTTCCCGCCTTAAGCGTTTCTAGGAGCACAGTTCAGTGGCAGGAGGCGCATCCCCACTGTTTGGGACCACGACCGCCGCCCATCCGCACAGCTCTCCCACGGCCCCAAGCGGAAGCTCTGTGCCCACCCCTCCCCTGCCCCTGGGGACCACCGTCTCCTTCTGTCCCCAGGGGCACCCGCACTGTCTTCCCGTGACAGGCGTTATGTCACTGACCACGGCATCCTCGAGGTCCATCCGCGTCCGAGCGCATGTCGGAATCTCCTCCCCTTTAAGGTACAGGACTAGTCCGCTGCGTGGACAGACCACATTCTACCCATCCGCCGATGGGCCCATGAGCTCCTCCCGCCTTTCGGCTGCTGTGAATAGTGCTGCAGTGAGCGTGGGTGTGGAAATACATCCGTGTTTGATTCCCTGCTTTCGTTTTTGGTTGTGCACCCAGAAGTGGAATTTCTGCATCATAAAGTAATGGTGTTTAATTTTTTGAGGCATCACCTGAGTGTTTTCCGTGTGTCTGCACCCTTTTCTGTTCCTCCCGGCCGTGCACGACGGTACAGTTTCTCCACATCCTTACCAGCGCCTGTTATTTTCTGTTTGTTCATTTGTTTTTCTATAACTGTCTGAATGGTGCGCGGTGACATCTCGTTGTGGTTTGATTTGCATTTTTCCTGATGATGGGTGCTGTTTCCGTGTGCTTATTGGTCATTTCTGTATCTTCTTTGGAGAAATGTCTACCCGAGTCTTTGGACCATTTCTTAATTGGATTTTTTGTTGTTTTTTTCGTTGTCGTGTTTCCTTCTCTATTCTGGATATCAGCCCCTCATCAGATACGTGACGTGCGAATATTTTCTCCCATTTTGTGGATTCCATCTTCATTCCGTCGAATGTCTTTTGACGCGTGGGAGCCGGGTTTAGGGGCACACTTGGGAGTTCGCCAGGCAGAGGCACAGCGAGGGTAGAGGCACTGGTGCCGGAGTGGGTGTGCCATATGCACAGTGTGAGAACAGCACCTGCATTAAAAATGCCCATTTGCGGGGCGCCTGGGTGGCGCAGTCGGTTAAGCGTCCGACTTCAGCCAGGTCACCATCTCGCGGTCCGTGAGTTCGAGCCCCGCGTCAGGCTCTGGGCTGATGGCTCGGAGCCTGGAGCCTGTTTCCGATTCTGTGTCTCCCTCTCTCTGACCCTCCCCCGTTCATGCTCTGTCTCTCTCTGTCCCAAAAATAAATAAAAAACGTTGAAAAAAAAATTAAAAAAAAAAAATGCCCATTTGCAAGCCCTCTTGGAGGAAGTGTTATGAAAAGACAAGAAACCTGTGAGATATTTAAGGGTTAAAGAGGTGGAGGGAAGACAGAGCTCGTGCAGTTTCCAGATGGCCCACAAAGCACTAGAAGATGTTACACGTAAGCTAAGTGTCCCTGCTCCTGCCGACTTCTCTTTACATGAAAGCGTGAAAAAATAAAAACTAAAGATATGGCAAGCATAGGTCTTTCGGAAGGCTCTCCAGGGAAATGGCATTTTAGGAATTACTTTACCCTTAATAATGCTCCCACCACGCTCCAGTTGCCAGTACCTGGGGACTGTGTTGAGCCCAAGGACCCAGAAGCACACCGAGCCTTCGGGAGGTCGACGACAGGACCTACAGGAAGGAGGTCAGCATGGAGATGAGCCATCCTCCTGCAGCCTCCCTCCCTGCAGCCGGGGCTCTTGGGGCAACACGGGGGTGGCCAGCTCAGGTTGCTGGGCTGGAGCCACAGGAAGGCTCAGGTGGGGTGGCACACCTCTCGGCCCCGGCGGGCCCGTTCCCAGGCGTCGCCTACAGCTGCCCTCTGCTTCCTTGCAGGCATCGACTATAAGACGACCACTATCCTGCTGGATGGACGGCGGGTCAAGCTGGAACTCTGGTGAGTCAGGCCATGCCAGGCAAGGTGCCTGGGGGCAGGGGCTGTGGCACCTCAGTGTCATTGCACAGTGCCTGAAGTGAGTCGGAAACCCTTAAAGAGACCGGGGGGGCATCCCGGTTTACATTCACGTGCATAGCCATTTGCACAGACCCTATGTCAGCATGGAATGGACTTCGCCCCGTGGAGCAGAACCCAAAAGTCCGAGCCCAGCTCCTTTTCCCGTAGAGACTCATTCCCACAGTGGCCATGGCCCCTCTCCCCTTGCCCTTTACTGGGCTACACGTTAAGGAGCATTTTCCAGAACCTCAGTGTGGAGGCGTAAAATCCCACGGGGGTGGGGTTCTCCAGCCCAGCGGGGCAGGGTTCCAGGGAACAGAGGCCCGTGGGGGTCAGCCAGGGCACGCTGGGGGGGGGGGGGGGGGGCGGGGGGCGCGCGCCTCCCAGGATTCACGCTGTGCGTGCTGCGTCCCCCGTCCCCTGTGTTGCAGGGACACGTCGGGCCAGGGCAGGTTCTGCACCATCTTCAGGTCCTACTCCAGGGGCGCGCAGGTAAGCCCAGCATCAGCGCGGGTGCCGTTCTCCAGGACGACCTCCCCGGCTGCTGTGTTGTCACACCCCCCGTGCGTCACTCTTCCTAAGCAAGTCTTGGTGTTGGAACACCCGGCTTCCGCTAGGAGTTCAAGCGAGGATGTCCTCTGAGTGACGCAGCCTTGGCCGTCAGAGCTCCGTGGCGCCAGTCGGCGTCCCGAGCTCTGCGGGGGGTGTGGTGGGAGCCTTGGGGAGCCGCTCAGTCACCGGTTCACCGGGAAGAGGGGGCTGCCCGGGCAGGCTGGCCGGGATCACTGTTGAGGGCTTCAGGGACTGGGCATCGGAGCCACCGCGGAGGGGGCTGCTGCAGGCCCTTAGGGGCAGGGGCGCCTGCCCGTTTCTGTCTGCGCCCACAGGTTCCCCCAGCGTGCTTACGCGCCGACTGGGTCTGTGTGGTTCAAGGCTAGGCGAAGGGAAAGTAGCCACACCAACAGAGCTGTGGACTCTCACTGCCGGGTGGGGTTTGTCAGCTTTGATTCAGGGCAGGCTGTGACCCCCCCTGCGGAGGAGACCCCTGGAGTCAGCTGCCCTGCACCCCAGGCAGGGTCCCCCGTCAGGAGCACCACCCACTCATGCAGGGACCTGGCGCTTGGGCACGTGGCCGGGCCTCTGGCCGTGGGGCACGGGCCACAGGTGGGTCTGCACTCAGCAGGAGCAAGCGCTGCCTGTCACCAGCCCCCCACTCTGGCTCGGGCTTGAGGGGAGTCCCCTGGGCATTTGTTTTGCTTCGTGAGCAGGGACGAATGCCCAGCCACTCCCGTGCTACTCTTTCTGGTCCATGGGACCTGGGAAACCAGAGGGAGATGTCTTCTGTGACAGAGTCGGATGGAGTCTGAGTAGATGTCGACAGGAACACCCAGCCCCAGCCTTTCCTCCAGGGCCTCCTGAGTGGGGGAGCCTCTCTGGCATGGTGATCGGGAGGAAGACCCCAAACGGGGCCCCCATCTGCTTTCTGCTGAGGTTGGGGTGGAGGACCCCCAGGCTGGGCTTGGGAGCTCCTGTCCCGGGAGCTCTGCCCCTGGAGCGGCCCGCTTGGTGATGTGACCCACGCACGGGCTACCCCCAGTGCGTGCCCGATGCCTGGGGGGGCCCTGCAGAGGTGGTGTGCACCCGGCAGGTCCTAAACTGAGCCTAAGCAAGGAAAGACAGAGGGACCTCCGGGTGTGGGTCGCAGCTTTGGGGCCTGTCAGCTTGAGTGAGCACAGGGAGAGTTCAGGCACGCACGTGTGGTCCACGGGCCGCTTTTGCTTCAAGGCGGGACGGCACGTGTGGTTTCATACATAGGAGACGAGAAGGCTGTCTTCTGACCGCTAGTGTTCGTTGTCAGTGGACCATGGGTCACTGATGAGTTCCGACGTGTTTCTTTTGCATTTTACCATTTCCTAACTTTGCTACAATAAACGCATACTACTTTTGTAATAAAACGGAAAACGAAGAGATGGCAGGAGTTACGTTGGGTGTGATAGATAATAAAGGCCCCCTGGGAGATGCTGAGAAAAGACCCGAGAGGCCTCGGCTGCCCTGCCTGCTGTGAGTGTGAACGTGGGACGGACCACAGACACCCACTTCTGTGTAGACACTTGAGGACCAAAGCAGCAGCCAGGCCTGCACGTTCGCCAGACTGTACGTTCTGAGGAAGCACATCCTGTTACCACGTCCACGTTCTCTCCAAAGCATCCAGCCCAGCCGGTTGTGTATCAGCTGTTGCTGTTGCTTTGCTAGCCCTGGGGGTGCTGGTCGTTTCGGGGCTGGGTGGCCGGCAGCGGGCGCCGAGTCTGGGGTGCTTCTGCCTGTCGTGCTTCTGTCCCGTCTGGTGGTGGCAGTGAGGACGGTGGGGTCTGCGTGGTCAGCGCTACCTGACTTTGCGGCTGATGATACCGCTAGTGGAGTTTCCTCTCTCCTGTCACTCTCCTACCCTCGGTTAAGGTCCGAGAGGCCTTGCGGGTCCCGTAAGGTCCAGAACACAGAAGCCCCTGGCCAGCCCCTGTGTGTTGTCACCTGCCCCACAGCGGTACTGTCTCGTGGCTCTTGCCATGAGTACCTTCCTGTCCTGGACCACTGGACTGTGGCCCGTGTTTGCTGTTGCTGGGTGCTGAGGTGGCCCTGGGAGGCCGGTGCCTCCCGTTGGGGTCCCCTGGAGTCCCAGGGAGGGGACTGGGGGCCAGGAGCAGCGAACATTCTGTTCAGTTGAGGGTTTGGGGTCACCTGGATTAGCACTGGGGAGAGCACGGCCAGGCGCCGGTCTGGATAGAGAGGGTTCAATTCATTCCCGTGAAAAGGGGTTTCCTGTGAAAAATGGTCTCGGGCTCACATTTGCCATTACACGAATGCTGGTGAGGGTACCAGCATGCCACCTGTCACCGCCCAGCTTGGGGGGCATTTGGGCCAGAGACCGTTTGACAGACACCTGCTCCCCATTTTCAGTGCTTGTCTTGCTCCTGGCAGAGGCCTGGGCGCGTGTTGGGGGCGTAGGCGGAGCTCCTTGGGAGCCTCACCGTACAACATGCATCACATGTGCCCAAAACTGACTTCATAAAAAGTGCACCTCTGCACCTCGGTTGGGGTGCTGGTGGCACAGGTACGTACGTTTGTCCAAGCTCGTCAAACTGCTCACCCTTAAAATCTCTCTGCATCTTCTGAGGGATAAGCGGTAGCTCAGAAATGGACAGAATGAGGACCCGGGCCCCGCACTCCCACCTCTGGGAATCCTGTGGCCCGGGTCACGTTGTACGTGCTCAGGCCTTCATCTCAGGTGTTGCTAATCACACAGTAGGTGAAGTCACCTGAGCGCCAACAGCCGCGCGACCTGCTGAGCCTGGCGTGAGGCTCTGGCGTCTGTGGGGCAGGGGGTCCCGGGTGGGGGCTGGGCAGCTCGCACCACATCCCCGTCTGTGTCAGGAATGAGACGGTAAGCGGTTATCCCTGGAGCGATGGGGAGGGCTTCTGTTTGTACCCTGGAGTACCCGCTCATTTAAAAACTCTGAGCCTGTGGTACTTTTATTAACTGAAAAAACAGTATAGTGAGAA
Source organism: Neofelis nebulosa (assembly GCF_028018385.1). Classification (NCBI taxonomy): domain Eukaryota; kingdom Metazoa; phylum Chordata; class Mammalia; order Carnivora; family Felidae; genus Neofelis; species Neofelis nebulosa. The sequence goes on along the minus strand of NC_080799.1, from coordinate 44,999,029 downwards.
TTTATTTGCTCCTCCTTCTGCCTCTTTGGAATGCACGGCCGACTTGGGACCCCTTGGGGTCTTCTGGTAACGAGCAGCCTCGCTTTGGTTTCTCATCGGTGCCACGTGTGCTCGATCCCACCTGTCCTTCCCACACTCATTTTGGTCCCTGCTGCCTGCGATGTGACCAGCTCTGTGTCCTTCCTCCCTGTGATGGACCGCGACTGGGGCAGCCGCAGGAAGATGGTTGTGGGTGCAGGTTGGCGCCAGCTGGGAGGGACAGCCAGGGGTTCCACAGCCGCCTAGGGGCGTGGCTGAAGTCTGAGCCCAAGAGATGAGCTTCTGCCTGCTTGTTTGAGCTTTTCGGCCTCACACAGGTGAGCAGGAGCAAGAAGGTGAGTCCCTGTCGAGCTCCAACACGTGGTTGTGCGTGGAAACTGTTCTCTGTGGGTTGTTGTGTGTTTGCACTTCCGTTTCTAAAAACTGTGCGGGGGCACCTGGGGGGCTCGGTTGGTTAAGCGTCCCCCTCTTGCTTCGGCTCAGGTCATGATCTCACTTACGGTTTTGTGGGATCGAGCCCCACATCGGGCTCTGAGCTGATAGTGGAGTCTGCTTGGGATTCTGTCTCCCTTTCTTTCTGCCCCTCCCCCACCCCCCACTTGTGCTCATTCTCTCAAAAAAAAAAAAAAAAAACTTAAAAGGTCTGCACATCTGTGTACTTCTCACAGTCTGCTGTGCACCTCCGTGTCTTACGTTTATACCCACTTGGTACGTCCATACCTTGACTTACTCCAGTCCTGGGACTGCACGTTTAGCTGTATGAACGGGGCTGAGATGAGGTCACTACATGCGCCCTCTGTTATGTCGAAGAAGGGGGGGGTGGTCAGGGGCCCCCCACTGCAGCACTAGCCAGAGGCTTTGTTCCTTGTGCCCCAGGCAACAGGGTTAACCCCAGCTGCTCACGGGTCCAGTCCAGTCTCACTCGTGGCACTGCCCCCGCCAGACTGGTGTCTCCGCCCTTGACTTCAAGTGAGTCTGTGCACATCTGTCTCCAGAGAATGTTGCTCCGGGCCTGGCTCTTCCTTCCCCGCAAGGGTCCCTCCCGGCTCGGCAAGTGGCTCTGCGCTGCCAGAGGCCTTCCGGCCCAAGAGTGGGGTTTTGAGCTCCACGTCGACAAGATCGAGGGCTACACTTCAGTCTTGCAGGATTTGAAGGACACTTTTTGAGGGGAAAGGCGCATTTGGAGGTGGAGGGTGCCCTGTCCTTTTGATCTCAGCTGCATTGTCCCCGTGTATGACAGAGACACAGGCTGAATGGAGCCTTGATGGGGCAGGATGGGGTGGATCCTGCCTGCTGAGAGGTTCCGGCTCCTGAGCCTGCTTCAGAGTGGCCTGAAGGGGCAGAGAGAGGCGGGAGCCCGCAGCTACGCTCTCTGCTGGAATCACCTTTCTGCGGCTCGTGATGGAGATCTCTCGGGCAGGGACGATGGGTGAGCCAGGCAGGCGGAGACAGCCCAGAGCTGAGCTCTGACTGCTTGGTCTCTAAGGGACGTGCAGCAAAATCCCCACAGCAGATCCTCTGCCCGGTTCGGGGGCGGGGGGCTGCTAGAGTGACTGGCGTCCTGCCTGCAAATTTGGGTTGGAAAACTAAGAACCCGTCCGCTCGGCCCCCAGGTCCCCTGAGCAGAGCTCCGTTGGACAGTGTCAGGGACATCACCCCTGTCTGCCTGCCAGGGTTGTCCGCAGGGCCTGTCCACACTGTCTGTAGACCTTTGTAGACTGTCTTAGCTTGGGTGATTTTTTTTTTAATGCTTATTTATTTATTTTGAGAGAGAGAACTCGAGAGCAGGAGAGGGCCAGAGAGGGGATGGGAAGAGAATCCCAAGCAGGCTCCACACTGTCAGCACAGAGCCCGACACGGGGCTCAGTCCCACAACCCTGGGATCATGACCTGAGCCAAAATCAAGAGTCGGATGCTTAACCGACCGAGCCACCCAGGCGCCCCTTCAGCTTGAGTCATTTTTAAATGATCACAGGATAATGCTTACAATGTGTTTGGAGGAAAGAAATTGAAAAAAATACCAGTTTTCCCAGCCAAGTCTTCAAGATAGGGAGGGAAGAGGCAGCACTGAGCCCACGAGATCCCCCCCATTGCCATCACCCCACACAGAGGGTATCCAGGACCACACGGGCCTGCCCTCGGTGAGGAGATGGGGACAGGGCTGGCTGAGCCCTACGTACAGAGCTGATGCCAGCAATGCCTCTGAAGCGTGACAGAGTCTCAAAGCCAGGCGTTTTTCACATGGAAAACATGTGACCCTCACAGTCCCCTTAAGGGGCGCCTGGGTGGCTCAGTCGGTTGGACGTCCAACTTCGGCTCAGGTCATGATCTCACAGCTCATGAGTTTGAGCCCCATGTCAGGCTCTGTGCTGACAGTTCAGAGCCTGGAGCCTGCTTCGGATTCTGTGTCTCCCTCTCTCTCTGCCCCTAACCCACTCACATTCTGTCTCTTGTCTCTCTCAAAAATAAATAAACATTAAAAAATAATAATAAAATAAATAAAAGCTGTCTGTCTGGAGCCGAGTGCCCCTGGCCCCGCCTATGCTGGAAAGGAGTGGTGCTTGGCCACATAGGGCACTGTGCCTGGAATAGGACCCCTTCCATCCAGGCGGCCCCCGGCCTCTCGACGCCCGTGTCTCCCTTGCAGGGGATCCTCCTGGTGTATGACATCACCAACCGCTGGTCCTTTGACGGCATCGACCGGTGGATCAAGGAGATTGATGAGGTAGGTGTGCATCCATAGATAGCCCTTGCACGGTCCCTTCCCAGGATGCACTCCCATCCCTGGCAGGAAGCTGGGGGACCCCGTTGGCTGTCCCTACCCCCGCCTCTGCCCGTTGCCCTGGCTCTCTGTCATCTTGCACACTGACTGCCACATACTCGGTGGCCACAGAATGGACAGTGAGGGCCCTGCCTGCTTTGGGGGCAGGGGGACAGTGCCAACATGGGGGTGTCCTGTGCTCGTGCCTCTGCTGAGTCCTGTGCCCCCCCCGGCAAGCATGCACCCGGGGTCCCCCGGATCCTGGTTGGGAACCGGCTACACCTGGCCTTCAAGCGGCAAGTTCCAACAGAGCAGGCACGCGCCTATGCAGAGAAGAATGGCATGACCTTCTTCGAGGTCAGCCCTCTGTGCAACTTCAATGTCATTGAGTCCTTCACGGAGCTGTCCCGCATCGTGCTTATGAGGCACGGCATGGAGAAGATCTGGAGGCCCAACCGAGGTGAGGTGGTGTCGCAGCTACGGTCAGGAGAACGGAGGCAGAGGGGGCCTCTGGCAGCCCACTCAGGGGCCTGCCTCCCCGGGTTGGAGGGGAAGCAAGATCCCCGCTGCTTCCCTGACACCTGGAAGCTAAGTTAGCCTGCGCCCTGTGTCTGCTCTGTGTGGGGTCCCGGCGCTGTGCAGGGGTCTGCGCCTCGGTGCTGGGAGGGAGTGCTGTGGACTCTGCCCTGGAGCGAACAGGGGACTGGCTCCAAGCCTCCCCTCCTGGAGCTGACCCATGAAGATCCTGGCTGTGTGCTCCCCCGTCCCTCAGCCCCGTCCCACCCCAGCTGCCAGAGGGCCAGGGCTGGCTGGAGGCCTCCATCTCCCGTTAGGCCCCAGGACAGGGCTGGCGACCCTTGGAAGCGGGGTCTCCCGGGGCACCTCTCTGCGTGCGGCTTCAGGGAGAAGTCGGGAACGGGACACCGGCAGCTGGGCTGTGGAGTGGTGGGCATCCAGGGTCCCGAGCAGGGCAAGCCTGAGCTTTGCGGACCTCTGCACCCCGCCGCCTGACCTTTCCCTCTCCCCCCCCGCCCCCATCCATAGTGTTCAGCCTGCAGGACCTGTGCTGCCGGGCCATCGTCTCCTGCACCCCGGTGCACCTCATCGACAAGCTCCCACTGCCGGTCACCATCAAGAGCCATCTCAAGTCCTTCTCGATGGCCAACGGCATGAACGCCGTCATGATGCACGGGCGCTCCTACTCGCTGGCCAGTGGGGCAGGCGGGGGCAGCAGCAAGGGCAACAGTCTCAAGAGGTCCAAGTCCATCCGCCCCCCGCAGAGCCCGCCCCAGAACTGCTCAAGGAGCAACTGCAAGATCTCCTAGCAGGACGGGCCGGGTGCCACCCCGTCCAGTTCGCTCCGGGAGGGCTCACGCTCGGGGAGCGTCTCTGGCCGGGCGCTGGGCCTGGCGCTGTGTGCAGGGAAGGCTTTGACCTCGCCGCCTCCTGGGAAGCATGGGGGCTCACTGCGCGGGCAGTGGTCTGGGCCAGAGAAGCTCCGCGGGACCGGAGAGCGCTGCGGGGATCTTGGCGGAACAAGCCCGGGACCCCGCAGTGCCGGCAGTGCCGTGCGTGCGTGCGGCTGGGAAGTGCCCGGGGGGCAGCTCTGCCCTGCCCGGCCTCAAGGGGGCGGCCCTTGGGGACCCAGGAGGCCTGGCTCCCTTTCTTATTTATGTGGAAGATGTTCACCTTTCTGTACATTTTTAAAGGACGGGCAGGGAGGCCTTTGGTGCAGCCACACGTGAGCCCCTGTCAGCTGTGGGGTCAAGCTTCGGGACCTTGGGAGAGGGAGGGGATTTGAGGCAAAGACGAGGAGGAACCCCCAAGACTTCACCCTTTGAGTTCAGACACTTCACGTGGGGTGTGGGCTGTGCAGAGACCACAGGGGACAGGTGGGAGCTTCGGGCAGGGCTCTAGGGCCCGTGGCTGCCCCCGCCAGCCTGAGTGCGGGGCTCCTTGTGCCCCCCCTAAGGGGCTGGGCAGCCCGCATGGCTCCGGCGGTCTGAATGGTGCGGCCACACCTTCCTGGGTGACATCCTGCGCGTCTCAGATGGGCTCAGAGTTGGGGGCAATTTCCTAGGTTCCCCAGGGGAATGTTGGGGCTTCTCAGAGGGGCTAGTGGGATGCACTCCCCCCGTGTCCCTCCACGTGTAGGGGCAAACAGCCTCCCCCTTGACTCTGCCCCTTCCCTTCCGGTCCTGTCTCTGTCTGTTGCTCCATGAAACCGGCCCAGCATCTCCCGTGAGAAGGCGCCGAGATCCTCAGGGGGGCTGCCAGGTGCTCTGCGGGTCTGGACAGATCTGCCTGTTTGTCTCCTGGGGCACCTGGCCTCCACTCTTGCCACCTTCCGTCTGCTGGCCTCGGGTGTGACCCCACAGCTGCTCCTGGCCTGGCGTCACCCCTCGGGGTCACACGTCACCAGAACCGTTCTGACCCAGATTTTCTTAGTGATGCTGCCTGGAGTGGTCCCGGCAGCAGAGACACCGAGCCTCTCCTGGAGAACCCGCCAGCCAGCCTCCTCCTGCCACCTGGTTGGTGACACGGCCACCGGGTCACACTGGTGCTCAGCTCTACCTCCTACTCACGGCCCCATCCTGGGCTCTGGGACTCTCCTGTCCTGGGTGTCTGGGAGGCAGGGTGGGGGCCGTGGCCCGGGTGTGCAGGGGCACCCAGGGTCCCCGTGTGAGGCCTGGCCTCAGCAGGGTCAGGCAGAGGAGGCCACACCCATCCTGTCTTGCCTGTCAGGCCCCTTTCTTCGGACTTTGGACCCCGTCACACAGACTGTGTTTTGAGGACGTGGACAGTCCTACGTTCACCTTATCAACACTACTTTTCGCTGCTGACACACCATTCCTGTGCTCATTTTGGACGGTTTTTGTTTCTTTGTACAGTAAACCTAATTCAGCTCTGATTTTCAGGCTGCGTTTTATAGAAATTAAAGCCTCTGGTTTTAACTGGCCAAGTGGTGGGTGTGACGTGGCAGGGTGGGTCCGGTGCCGCTTCGTTGACACCCCCTCCACGCCTGGCCTGGATGGCTGGTGCGCGTCTGGCTGTGAGGGCTGAGCGTGGCCGCACGGCCTTTCCTGGTGGGCCGGACGGGTGCAACAGAGACGCTCTGTGCCGCGCTGCCTCCGAGGGTAGGAACACCCTCGATGTCCGTGGGTCCGGGGCCTAACTGCCGAGTTCGCTCCGCCGCCTGCGAGGGTGGTGGGCACAGAGCCAGGGATGCAGCGGATGACTCGGGATCACCACCTGCCAGCGCTCAGCACGGCACTACCCGGGCCTGGAGTTGGCGCCCTCGCCGGAAAGCCACCAGGCGACAGTGCGTGAGGCTCAGTCCAGGGCTGTGGTGGGCACTGGGGGGTTGGGAACGATCACTCTGAACCTGGCAGCCCCACGCTCGGGGACCCAGGCCTGACCGCAGCTCTGAGGGACCGTCCTGGACCCCGTGCCCACAGTCCCCCAGGATGCATTCTCCATATCTGGGCCGTCTCCCGGTCTCACGCTGACCAGACACGGCTTTTATTACTCTGCCTCCTAGGTCATAAGGTCAGACGTGGGGTCATGGGATGTTTTCCATCCCATCTCAGAGCAGATGCTCGTGGGGCCCCAGACCCTGGGGAAGGGTTTGGAAGGGCGGGTTCCAGCGGCTTTGTCCTGTTTTGCTGCATTAGCTCTCCCTGCCAGCCCTGCCAGGGAAGGGCTTCCGTACCCGTCTGAGGGAAGACTCCTCCTCCCAGGCGCTTGTGCAGCTCCCAGGAAACCGCCCCCCCCCATTTCCAGGGTGCTTTTTAGGTGGCCTTGGCCTCTAGGGACTGGCCCCACATGGGGCCACAACCACTGAAATTCAAGTCCGTCCAAGTAGATACACTCAGTGCCTCGCTCACACCAGCCATGTTTGCAGTCTTTGCTGCCTGTGCGACTGGGGGCCATACTGGGGGCACACAGTTCCCTCCCTGCTGGTCATCCCGGGACCTCACTTTGGTGGCACGTGCCTTGTCCAGTTGTGGAAGAGCCTGGACCAGGGCCATCCTGGGGGCGGGGGCAAAGTCCAGCCCTGCATTGGCCTCCCCCAACCCTCATCTGCTGAGGGTCACCATGGAAAGGCCCAGGCTGAGCTCACTGTGCACCCCTGTGCTTCAGGGACCTCACCACTAACTTTAGAGAGGGTTTCATTTTGACCCCGAGACCTGTTGGCAGGTCGTGACCCTTCTCCCAGGAGAAGGTTGTGGAGTTTTTCCTGGGAAGGAACAGAATGCTTACTCATTGCTGGGCTGAACACGGTACCCCTGTGCCTCTGTCTTGTCTGGAAGAAATAAATCTAAGGAAGGGGCTGGCCTGGGCCTGCTTGGGGGAGACCCAGGCCCTGGACAGCTGGGGCAGGTTGGAGAGCCGGAGGGGGTTGGCCAGCCTGGCCCCCTCCCCTGACCTGGGCTGGGAGGGTCTGAGAGGCAGCTTTGATCCCAGGGCCCTTCCATCCGAAGCCCAGCGCCCAGAGGGAGGAGGGGCTCCAGTTACAGTGTCCCCTCCCCTCCCCTCCCGCCGCAGCCAGCCCTTCTCTGGTCCTTCTCCGCCCCTTGGTGACCCTCTCGGCCAGTGTCTTCTGTGCTCCTGGGCCTCGGCCCCTCCCCAGCTCTCCTCCCCTCCCCACCCCCTGCCCTGCGCTGACCACAGAGGGGCCAGGCAGGGGAGGGGCTGGCGCCGCACGCACAGACTCAGAGCTGGGAGAGGCCCGGAACCTACCCAGCCCCTCGAACTGGGGTGTTGAGACGAAGCATCTGCTGTGGGCTTAGACCTTGGGGGTGAGGGGAGAGCCCCGGGATCAGCTGGGGGCTGGAGGGCAGGGGCAGCGACCACAGGCCTGGGGAGGCAGATGCCTTCAGGGAGGAGGCTGGGCAGGGCCTGAGGAGGGACTGGTGGTCACATCCCCCACCCCCTGTCCTGGCGGTCCCCATGCTGGCCCCGAGGCCACTCCTGCTGCCGCTCCTCGTGGTTGGGCTGACCTTGGGGGCCAGCCTGCCGCCAGGACCCAGGAGCCACCCAGGCGTGTGCCCCAACCAGCTCAGCCCCAACCTGTGGGTGGATGCCCAGAGCACCTGTGAGCGTGAGTGCATCGGGGACCAGGTAAGCAGAGGCACCACCCCCGCCGGCCCTCGTTGGGGGTGGGGGGGGGGCCCTCAGGGCATCTTGGCGGCTTGCCCCCTACCCCTGCACCCAGGCCTTGCCCACAGAGGGGGAACCCAGCGGCTGCACTACGGCCCCAATCCTGGGCCCCAATCCTCAGACTCCCCACGCTCTGCTGCTGGTTTTGGGCTGCTGCACATACGAGGGCCCCAGGGAACACCCCCAGTCTGCGCCTTCATGTGTCTGAAGATTAAGAGCCCCCTCCTCGCTCCCCGAACCCACCTGCCCACACCCTGGGACCAGCAAGCCAGAAAGGCAGGGGGCCATGCGGGACCTCTGCCCTGGAGCCCTGCAGTCGCCTTGAGCACGTTGTGCACGCCCCGCCCCGGGCCTCGGTTTCTGCGGTGAAACCTGCCTTGTAGGGGGAATGTCTGAGGATGCAGTGAGGCTCAGGGAGACAACACCTGTGACGGCCCCCTAGACAGCGGGCAGCTGTGGCTCACTCTAGAGAACAGGAGGGAAACTTCTGCAGACGCGCTCAGCTTCCCACGGGGGAGACAGGTCCGGGAGGGGCAGCAGGAGCTCGGCCCCCCTCCCTCGGGACAGCCTGCCAGGCAGAGCTAGGGTCCCCGCTGAGCTGCCCCCCCCCCCTCCCCCAGGACTGCCAGGCCTCTGAGAAGTGCTGCGCCAACGTGTGTGGGCTGCGGAGCTGCGTGGCGGCCCGCTTCCCTGACGGCGGCCCGGCTGTGCCCACGCCGCCGGCCTCCTGTGAGGGCTTCACGTGCGCACAGCAGGGCTCCGACTGTGACATCTGGGACGGGCAGCCCGTGTGCCGCTGCCGTGACCGCTGCGAGAAGGAGCCCAGCTTCACCTGTGCCTCCGACGGCCTCACCTACTACAACCGCTGCTACATGGACGCAGAGGCCTGCCTGCGCGGCCTCCGCCTGCACGTGGTGCCCTGCAAGCACGTCCTCAGCTGGCCGCCCAGCAGCCCCGGCCCACCTGAGACCACGGCCCGCCCCACGCCCGGGGATGCCCCGACGCCACCCGCCCTCTACAGCAGCCCCGCCCCGCAGGCCGTGTTCGTGGGGGGCACGGCCAGCCTCCACTGCGAGGTCAGCGGCCGCCCGCCGCCGGCCGTGACCTGGGAGAAGCAGAGCAACCGGCGTGAGACCCTCATCATGCGGCCCGACCAGATGTACGGCAACGTGGTGGTCACCAGCGTCGGGCAGCTGGTGCTTTACAACGCCCGGCCCGAGGACGCCGGCCTCTACACGTGCACTGCACGCAACGCCGCGGGCCTGCTGCGGGCCGACTTCCCGCTGTCGGTGGTCCGGCGGGAGCCGGCCGGGGACGCGGCGCCCACCCCCCCTGACCCGGCCGAGTGCCTGCCCGCCGCGCAGGCCTGCACCGGCGCCCCCTCCGGCCTGGTCCTCTGGCAGTACGACCCCCAGCGCGGGGGCTGCATGACCTTCCCCGCCTGCAGCTGCGAGGGCGGCGGCCGGGGCTTCGAGACCTATGAGGCGTGCCAGCGGGCCTGCGCCCGCGGCCCCGGCGACGCCTGCGTGCTGCCGGCCGTGCAGGGCCGCTGCCAGGGCTGGGAGCCCCGCTGGGCCTACAGCCCGCTGCTGCGGCAGTGTCACCCCTTCGTCTACGGCGGCTGTGAGGGCAACGGCAACAACTTCGAGAGCCGCGCGAGCTGCGAGGACGCCTGCCCCGTGCCGCGCACGCCGCCCTGCCGGGCCTGCCGCCTGCGGAGCAAGCTGGCGCTGAGTCTGTGCCGCAGCGACTTCGCCATCGTGGGGCGGCTCACCGAGGTGCTGGAGGAGCCCGAGGTGGGGGGCGGCGGCATCGCCCGCGTGGCCCTGGACGAGGTGCTCAAGGATGACAAGATGGGCCTCAGGTTCTTGGGCACCAAGTACCTGGAGGTGACGCTGAGTGGCATGGACTGGACCTGCCCCTGCCCCAACGTGACAGCTGGCGACGGCCCCCTGGTCATCATGGGAGAGGTGCGAGACGGCGTGGCCGTGCTGGACGCTGGCAGCTACGTCCGCACGGCGAGCGAGAAGCGTGTCAAAAAGATCTCGGAGCTGCTCGAGAAGAAGGCCTGTGAGCTGCTGAACCGCTTCCAGGACTAGCCCCACCCCCCCGCCAGTGTCTGCCCACCCTGCCTTCCTGTCCTGCTGAATAAAAGCCTGACCTCATGGCCTGCGGGTGCCGGACCTCCTGGTGGGACCCTCACCCCACTCAGCCTGCCTTCCGGCTGGTAACCCGCTGCCCGAGGGAGCACTGGCTCCTCGGGAACCTCCCATGTCCCTGCAGGAGCACAAGCCATGACCAGCCCGAGATGGGCACCTCCTCTCGTGGCAGCAGAGCCAGGCAGCCAGCTCGGTCCCGCCTCGGCAGTCCCTGAGCTCTCCCTCCTTCCTCTGCTGCTGGAGCAGAGCAACACGGTCCAGGATGCCCCAGAGCCCTGACTCCACAGGCCAGACCCCTCCTACCCCTAGTACAGAGCCCCTGGCGACAACAGCCTGCCCACCCAGCACCGCCAGAAATGCCCCCAGGAGCAGGGGCGGTTAACATCAGCAATGAGCAGCAAGAAACACTTTATTCCCAGGTTCTAAGCAGCCCAGTGGCCACCAGCCAAGAGCCCCCAGACCAGGCAAGGGCAGCCCCCAGGGCCCAGCCCTGGGAGGCAGGGGCTGGCATCTGGGTTTATTCCAGAACGGGTCTTGGTGGAGACACAAACATGCGGGAGAAAGTTACTCTTTCCGGAATATCAGGCACTTATTGTTGGCTGGCATGTCCACCTAGGGAAGATGTTTTGGCTGGAGCAGCTGCCCCCGGTCCCCAGGGAGGTCACCTGTGCCCCCAGCCCTTCCCACCTACCATCCTCTCCAGGAGCAGGCCACTGGCTTGGCCCAGGTCCTCCAGAAGGGCTGTGTCCCGCAGCCCCCACTCAGGGTTCCTGCAGTGGGAAGGAGGTAGGGGAGAAGGTGGAGTTGTGGCTGGGGGGTGTCACCCAGCCCACCTGCCCTCCCAGCCAGGCCCCCCACCTATCCAGCTCTGACCTGCATCTAAGGGTGAGATCAAAGTCCACGTTACTCTGCGGAGTGATCTTCCCATTGATGGCATAAGGCTGTGGAGACGGGAAGACAGCTCTGCCGGCCACCCACAGACACAGGGTCAGCCATTCCTCAGCAAACAGGCAGACTGGCATGCTGGCACTCAGACAAAGAAAAGAACACAGCCCTCCCCGCCCCCAAGATGGGGGACAGCTGAGGACCAGCTGGTGAGCCAAGGGGTTGCAGGGAGCCTGGCAGGTGACCAGGAGGGAGTTCGAGACAGAAGACACCGGGTGGGGTTTAACGGTGACAAGCAGTGGTGGGAGAAAGCAACCGAAAATACTGAAACCAAAATGAGAGAGTCCAGAAAGGAGAGCTCAGCATAGACTGGCTGGGATCAGGGTCAGGACTGGCCTGCCAGGGGAGGCCCATCATCTCCGGCAGGGACACTAACCCCATAGGTGATCAGCAGCGCCTTGGGTTTCAGCAGGTGTCCTGCTGCTCTGAAGAGCCCCTGGGGAGTGAGAAAACAGGGCACCGGTGAAGAGCGTTCTCTCCCCCACGCACCTGAAAGAGCCCTCAGTGCCCCATCTGAGACGTGGGGCAGACCGCCGCCCTGCTCCCTTCCTGCCGCACCGGGAGGGGTGCTGCATGGCCCACAGACCTGCTCCCACAGACCTCGGTGCAGTTGAGGGGGCTGATGTGGATCATGTTGATGCAGAGCAGCAGGTCCAGCGACTGGGGAAGGATCCCGCCCCAATGCTCCCAATCCCAGGTCACGTCCAGGTACAGCGGGGCCTTCACGTTGGACAGGCCCTGAGCCTGAGTGGTGGCCGAGATGCTGTGGAAGGGCAGCACCTGGTTGGGGGAGCTTCGAGGGGTCTGGGTGGCGTGAGGAGTCTGGACAGCGGGACAGGCCCCGCTCCACCTGCCCTTGCTTCCCGCCCACTTTCACCAGCCGGGACCCGGCCTTCCGGGAGCCCTTCCGCACCTGTCCAGGCAGCGCTGGTCCACGTCGGACGGCTGCCACTCGGCGTGGGGGAAGGCCCGCGCGAAGTGGGCCGTGTGTTGGCCGGAGCCAGAGGCCACCTCGAGCACTCGAACGCCGCGCTGGGCCGGGTCCATGTACTGCCGCAGCACACGCAGGATAGGCTCCTTGTTCCGCTCTGCGGCCGCAGCCACCAGCATCGCAGCAGCTCAGCCGGCCCGCGGGTCGCCGTACTCCGTCGCCGCGAGGCCCGCCGGGAGCCGTAGTCCGTCGCTGCGAACCCTGCCGGGAGCTGTGGTCCGGCCTCCCCCAAAGACTACAATTCCCAGGAGGAGGCGCGCAGCGCGTTAAGGGGCCCGCAGCCGCGGGAGTCGCACCGGGAGCGGCAGCCAACCCGAGGGGACTGGGCAGTGAGTTGGGGTCACTGGTTTACAGGTGACCATCAGCTCAGCGCCCGGGTGTCCGTGGCCGCTCTGGCATTTTCAAAGCTCTTGTTCTCTGAAATCGTCTCGTTCGCGCTGCACTAGAATTGGTGCTTCCCCGGTTCTGGTTTTCTTTTGAAATTGCAGTCGTCAGCGAGTCCGTCCAGTCGACATGGGGGAAAACTAAAACTAACGCTTGCGCCGCCCGGGAATCGAACCCGGGTCGCAAGAATGGGAATCTTGCATGATACCACTACACCAGCGGCGCCGTTGTCCAGCGTCCTACCCGCGAGACTTAAGAGATTGTGACGCACCCTCTCCTCGCGCAGAAGTACTACGGTGCATGCGCGCTGCCTCGGGGGAGGCCGGCCCCGGCGCATTGCAGCCGGCAGCCGCGGTGGCAGCACCGATCTTGGCGGGGTCCGCGTGCTGGGGGATCTCGCGGCGTCGCTTGGGCGCCCAGCGCTAGAGAGGAACGAGGGGGGCTAAGGGAGGCTGGCTTGAGGCCCGGATTCGCGCCGGCGCCGTGGAAACCATGGCAACCGCGGGCGTTCGGTGGGGTGGGGCCGGGGCGGGGTTCCTCGTGGGCGGGGCTCCCTGCGAGGGGGGCCGCGGGCGAGCGGGGCGGTCCTAGCCGCCGGCCCCGCGGTCCTGTGCTGCTCGGGGCTTTCCGGTGACGCTGACCTGACCAGCGCTAGCCCAGGGTCCCCGGACGTTGTGAGGGGGTCGGAGCCCTATTTGTTGTGTCCAAGGGTGTTTTCCCCGTGGACGGCTTGGGGCCCGTGTCTCCTAGGGGCCCTGTTCTGCAGCCGGCCAGTTTATCTTTGGTGGGCAGCTTCTCACGAGTGAGATCCCCAAACCCGACGTCACTCTGGCCAGAGCTCAGATGGTGGCCCTGACCCGGGCTTTAACCTGGGATTGTCGTGGAGGGGCCGAGATGTGGGTTTCGTCAGGGGAGGATGGCAGTCTTGCAGCTTAGGCTGGGGAAGTGGTGTGGGGCTGGCCATTCTGGACAGGCCCCCTGGGCCAGGCAGCTCTGCTGGCATTCTGCGCGTGACCACCATTTCACAGCCCCGGCTTTCCTTTCCTGAATGCGCTTTTGCCTCCAGCCACGTTGGGTGTACTCTGCATTTTCCTTGTCCTTCCATGTGTGGGCGTGGAGAGGAGACTGCTGTTTGTGCATGACAAGCCCCTTTCAACCTGACTTGGGTTCCCACCAAGCAGGTGACCCTTGGGCCTTGGGGGCTGGTGGCCGGGGGACCCAACCTGTGATTAGCAGGTGGGAGACCGAGCTGATCACCCAGGACCGATGATCTCATCAACCACACCTGTGTCACGGGGCCTCCACAAAGACCCCAAGGAAAGGGGCTCAGGAGCCTCCGGGCAGGTCAAGGGACACACAGAGTTGCCGGGAGGGTGGCACGCCCCCGTGGGGCCTGGAGGCTCCCAGCCCCCTCCCCACCCCTTGCCCTGTGTGTGTGTCTCTTCCATCCCTGTTCCCAAGAGTCCTATCCTTGACGATGGACCAGTAAACGTGAGGGTTTCCCTGAGTTCTGTGAGCCGTTCTAGCAAATTATGGAAGCTGAGAAGGGGGGGGGGGGGTGAGAACCCCGACCGGAGTTAGAGCTGATGGATCAGAGGCACAGGTGACAGCCTGGATTTGTGACTGGCATCGGAAGTGGGGGTGGTCTCGTGGGACTGGGCCCTCAGCCCCGGGGGTCTGCATAATGCCGGATAAGAGTGTCAGAATTGAGTTAAGTCGTAGGACACCCGGTCAATGTCTGCAGAGAACTGCTTGGCGAGGAAAACCCACACACTTGGTGTCTAAAGGGTTGAAAGTGCAGAAAACGTTGCTTTCTTTTACACCAGATGTTCTCTTGAGGCGGGGAACCTGACTGACCGGTGTCCCTGCTTCCTCCATGCCCTATGGCCCTGCTTCGGAAGTTGTCCAAATGCTCAGCAAAGTCTTCCTTTCAACAGTACTTGACCTTAGGTTGATACCCGCCTGCCATATTTGTCATTCCGGGCTGGACGCCATGTGAGATACCCCCTGCACTGGGCGCTCACCAGGCTCTGACCTGGCGAAGGCAGACCTGAAGCCTTTCCTGCGTTGTGTAGGTGAATACGTACGTGCACATGCCTGTGAAGGCTGGTGTGCACACTTGTGAACGCACACTTTCTGGAAAGTCATGGATGTGTGTCAGATTCTGGGAGGATCTAGGCCCCCCAGCAAATGCTGAACGGTGGACCCCTGGAAGTGTCCCCTGATGTAGAAAATGTTGGGGTTCGGCACTGACAGTCAAGAAGGAATTCTTGAGATGTGTTTTGGTGCAAAAAGGTGGTTTTATTAAAACACGGGAATAGGAAATGTGGGCACAAAGAGCTGCACTGGGGTCGTAAGGAGCGATGGATTATGCACTTTCAAGTTGGGAGGGGCTCAGAGATAGTATAAGTCTCTAAGAAATTTTGGAAGCAAGGTTTCCAGGACCTCGAGGGGGCCAGCTGTTGTTAGGGAAGGGTCATTACTACTGTCCAATAAATCCTCGTCATGAACCCCTTCGGGTGTAGATGAGCAGGCCATAAGCTTGGAGTGTGGTTGCCAACATGTATCGTGGGCAGGAAAAGACAAGGGCAGTTTCCAAAGGAATTTCTACATGTTAAAGTAGACTTATAGGATCGGGGGTGTCAGGCTAAGGTTGCCTTTGGCCCTTAGCAAAGCGTCATCATGGAGGCAGCTGAGCTCCCAGAGGAAGGTCACTCTGCCAGTTTCAAGGACTTGTCAATGGGCTGTAAGTTGTAAGGAAATTTCATTTTTCCTTTGCCTTTGGTTCTCACGTCATCCCCCCCCGCCCCACCCCATGGCCTGTGCTCCGTGGGGCCTCCTGAGGTTTTGTGTCCTGAGGTGGAATTCAGCTCCCAGGCAGCCCTCTTGAGCTTCTCACCCACTGTGTGGAAGTTTCTGTGGCACGGGGCACCTTTCCAAATGAGTGTTTATCCACATGATAAAATCTCTAGTGCCCAGAGAGCCATGAGCAAACAAGACATCCCCTGCCCTGCTGCCCACCCCGATGGGGGTGCACGCTTCCTCCCTAGCCCTGCCCCCCACCCCCCGGCACTTCCTATTTCCTTATCACTGCTTCCCTTCCCTTGGTTTCATGGAGCTACCGTAACAAATCACCCCAAACTGGGTGGCTTAAAACAACAGAAAAATATTTTCTCATGCTTCTGGAAGCCAAGTCCAAGGTAAAAGTGTCTGCTCACTCCAAAGGCCCTATAGGAAGATGGTTCCAGCTGCTGGTGGCCGCTGTTCTGCATGCTGGGTGAGGCCCCACCCCTCTGTCTACCTGCCTCTCTCCAGCTTGGGGATGGGTTCCCAGCTTCTCCACCAAAGGCCATGTTACCGGCCCCTTGCAGGGGGTTCCCAGCCAACTTGCCTTCAAGGACAGTGTAGTCTAGGGGAAGGGGAGTGAGTCTGGGGACAGAAACTTCAGCTCCCCAGGCTCCATCCCAAGCTAGGGTGTGTTCTGGGGGCAGCGAGGCTGAGCCGACATCTCTGGGGGAGACCAGCCCTGCTCCCTACAGGTGCGTTCCTCCTGATGTCACTACCCCCCCCCCCCCACTGGAGCTAACCCCTCACAGTTCCCACTCCCCATGTTGTGCTCTCTGCCTGTTTCAGCCCTGCTGTGAAGGGGAAGTGTAGGGAAAGTGGGGCTGCATTTGCTCCAGGGCCACTGCCCCTCCGGTGGCAGCTCCGGACTGAGACATGGCCCCATTGGACTCCCCAGGCCCTGGTGCCTGCTGCATTCAGCCTCCTCAAATACTTGTAGGAACAGTGTAGGAGCCCCGTGGGAGCCACACAAGCCTCGGGGGTGGATTCCAAGACCCCTGGACAACTCTGGACAGAGTGTTTTCTTGGGTGGGGGGATGTTAAGGATTGAATTCAACCAAATGGAGGACGAAGGGAGCCTTATGCTGAGCCCACCAGGTCCTCAGGCTCACAGGCTCCAGAGTGCCCTGGTTCCCCGGCCTCAACCTGAGGAGCTCGGAGCAGCCTGTGAGCTAGAACGAAGGAAGCCTGCGGGTGGGAGGCCACCTGGCCTCTACATTCCAGGCAGGCCTGGTCCCCAGGCAGCTCTGGAGGGGGACCTCTATGCCTCCAGGAGGGCGGGAGTGGGAGGTAACTGCTCCCTTCCAATTGGAGTTAAACAGGCAAACTGGGCGTCCTCACCCACCTTCTCTCTCCCCAGGATATCACCCTCACACTGGTCCCAGTCTATAAGGGGCCTCCCCTCCCTGAAGCTGGGTGGGGACCCTGGCATGGGAGGCTGAGTCAGGAAATGGAGTGCACCCATTATTCCTGTCCCCTGGAGTGGAAGGGAGATTCCCAGGGCGTTGGGTCTCTGCCCAAACCCAGGGGGCGGACCCACTTTTTCTGGTCTCTGGCCCAGCAGTCCCAAGACACAGGCCCAGAATGCCCCCTGATACTGGCCCAGGCCCACGCAGGCACCTTGGCCGAAGCTCCCCGACAGGAGTGGGGGCAAGCCTTGGTTCCAGGGTCCACACAGAGCGTTCCCAGCGCCTGCCAACGCCCCCGCCTCCCCCGCGGCTCACCTGGCCTTCAGGCGGCCGAAGGCCGTCCCAGGCCTCAGAACGCGTCCTCTGCCTTGGCCTTGAGCCATGCGGGGTGGGGCGCTGGTTACTGCGGCCCCGGCCGGCCTCCCAACAGCCCGACCTCCGCCGCGTGCCCCGAGGCCGACCGGTACGCGCGGGCCCTTTAAGGGCCGGGGGCGTGTAGCGGCCCGCCCCCTCCCCGCCGCGCCCGGCCGCCGGTTAAAGGGGCCGCGCCCTGGGCCCCCGCCGAGTGCGAGCCCGGGCGGAGGGCAGGGCAGGGCGTGCGTCCGGGCGAGCGCGCGGGCTGGCTGCCCGTCCGCACCATGTACACCATCACCAAGGGGCCCAGCAAGCTGGTCGCGCAGCGCCGCACAGGTGCGTGGGGCGAGGGGCCGGGGGCGGGCAGGGCCGCCTGGGGGAGGGTCCGCGCAGTGACCGCCCAGCCTCGGCGGCGGCTGACGCGCCCCGTGCCCGCAGGTCCCTCGCAGCAGCAGGTGGAGAGCAGGCTCGGCGAGCTCCTGAAATGCCGGCAGCCCGCGCCGCCGACCCCATCGCCCCCGCGGGCGCAGCCGCCGGGACCCTGGCCCCTGTCGAGGTGAGACGCGTGAGCCGGCCGCCGCGGCACAGAGAGGGTGACCTTGGGGAAGGTTTGCGGAGACCCGGCCACATGCCCCGGGAGGGCGCGGGGGCGGGGCATCCGACCCCGCCCGCGCGGGCAGCTCTGGCTTCCGCACCTCGGCGCCTCCACCTCACCTGGCACCTGGCTGGGTCGGAGGGGCTGGGCTGGATGTGCATGAACCCCTCTTCGGCTCTGGCCCTGTGGGATCCTGGCGACCCCGAGTGGGGAGGAAGCTGACCAGCTCCTGGATCGGAGGAGCTCCACGCGGCTGACTCACATGCCCCCGGCGACCTTGGGCGGCAAGGCCGAGGTTTGAGGCGAGCTGCCCAGGAGGACAAGAGCAAAATATCCCCGGGAGTGCTGGCCCCGAAGGCCTCCTGGCGCTGGCCCCGTCCTTGCGGAACCGGCTAGGGGAGAGGGTGCACGTGGTTCCCTCTGGCCCTGCCAGGCCACTGCTCTCCTCTACCCTTCACCCACAACACCCTGGCTGGGCACTGGGAGGCCTCCCACAGATGGTCAGGGCTTGCTGGAAGCTGCAGTTTTCTGCCTTTTTATGATCACCAGTTTTGCCAGCCTACAACCCCTGTGGCCACAGGAATGGCAGTCCCAGTCAGTTTGGCCTCCACGTGACCTTGACCTGAAGGTCAGATCCTCTCCATCTCCCAGACCTGAACCTTCTACTCTTTTGTCTCGACTCTGGGCCTTTGGTGTCAGCTATTCTATGCATTGCCTGGGCCCTGGGCTTTCTTCTAGGCCCACAGGGGCCTGAGGCCGCCTGCACTAGGGCTGTGTGTCCAGGCAGCAGATAAACAAGGGGGCATGCTGAGGAGGGTGCAGGTGACGGGCGCCTGCCTGGAGGGGGCATCCTGTGGGGATCTTTCTGGGCCGAGACTCTTCCCCGGGGGGCCTTCTGCTGGGGGCCGGTTGACACTTGGAACTTAGTGGTGAAAACGTTCTGGGCCAGCCACAGGTGTGTCGTGGGGAGACAGGTGAACAGGGCCTTGGGGGGTGACTCCTGGGACCCAGGCTGAGCTATAATATTGCCTTGTGATTTCAGCTTGGGTCCTCACAGCTGCCCTACTGCCCAGAGGAATAAATGAGACCTAGGCATATAGCCACCTCTGGTCACCCAGGCAGACAGTCTGGGACCCAAGTGGCCCAGGCACTCCACCTGGAGAAACTTGCCACCATCTGCCCGTTGTCGCTGGCCCAGGGTGCACCCGGGACGCAGCTGGCAAGTGCTAGGGAAGAAGACGGGACAGATAGCATAGAGCCCTTCAAACCCCCGGGAGGCCTCACCTTTGTCCTCATCTGGCCCTAGCCAGTTGGGCACACTGCAGCCTGCCAGGCCAGGGTGGTGCCGACCAGCCTGGCCTGAGGGAGCATGTCCCTCAGTGTCCCGCTTGTGTAGGGAGTAGTGAGGCACGCTGTGTGCTCGCTGGGCCGGCCCACTCCCTTCCCAAATCACTCCCTCTTTTGGAGCTGCCCCTGCCCCCAGTCCCAGTTGCCTTGAAAGGACCCTGCCAGGAGGCCAAAGCAGCCTGCGGGTCCTCCCTACCCCCTCTCCTGCACCTTCTCAGGGCCCCCCCCCCCACTCCAAAACGGCTGCACCGTTCCTGTTGTTTTCTCTGCAGCACCCTGACTGGCCGGTGAGAGAGGGCGTGTCTGGGCCGCTGCCGCATCCTCTACGCCTGGTGCCCTACAGGTGTGCCAGGTGTCTGACCAGCTAAATATACAGGCTGGGGTTCCAGCCAGGCATGGGTCTGGGCACGGGCCATGGTGGTGAACAGGCCACGTGGGGTCTGTGCCTCTGAGGAGCTCTTGCTCCCAGTGTGAGACCGACGGGAGAGAAAACATCAGTGGAGGTGATATCCGTCCTTGGAAAGAAAATAATATGACGCCGCGTGACCACCTGTGGTCATGTGAGCAGGTGGGGGAGGCAGCCTGGGGGTTTTACTGAGTTGTGGGCTTTGAGGTCAGACAGGTGTGCAGTTAAGTCCTGAAACTGCCACCCAGACGCAGCATGTGACTTTGGGCGGGTCACTTCCCTCTCGAGTCTGGGGCCCTGGGCTGGAAAACGGGTGGGCGGTTGACCTCAGGGGTCGGAGAGGAGACTATGTGACAGGATACCCAGGTAGGCCTGAGCAGGGGCACTGGAGCATGCCTGGGGGCACCACCCTTGGGAGCAGGCACAGTGTGGCCTTCATCTACAGGTGCACGCTCGAGCCAGTGTCCTTTCACCAGAAGGCCTGTGGAGGGGCCTTACGTAAATGACTCCAGGCAGCAGGCAGGTGGGCGCCTGCCCCTCGGGCCCCTACGCAGCCTTGGTCAGGCCACCACCGTGGTCCCTGTGATTCACAGCCTATGGCTGCAATTCCCTTTTTTGTTTTGCTTTTTTGATGCCCGGCCTCCACTTTCCTGGAACCAGCAGCCTTTGCGGGGGCGGGGGTGGCAGGCGAGGGGCTGTCCGAGGCAAGGACAAACCTTCACACCCCCTGGCTGGTGCAGCTCAGGCCTGGGAGGAGCCCCGCCCCTCTACATTTTCTTGGGCCACCAGACCCTGCCGGCCCAGAGCTGGCGGGACCGGTGCCCCTCAAGACCCTCCTCTTTATTTTAGTGGCCCTCTCAGCCAAGGAGGACCCCCGAGCGGCGGTGGGGCACCTGAGCCCAGGAAGGCGAGCAGGCCGGCGGGACCGCGAGTGCCTGGCGGAGTGGCACGTGCAGCCCAGGACTCCCGGCTCCCACCTCCTGCTGTAGGTGCGGGCCCCGCCCCCTCCACGGCCCCGTCCTGGGCTTTGTGTGTGCAGGGCCAGGCCAGCTGCCGCCAGCTGGAGCGGCCCATCACCGCCCTGGGCCCTGCTGACTGGGACAGACCCAGCGGCTCCCTGGACATCCCACACCCAGTAGGCTGAGCCCTGGGCTCCCGGGGACCGCCTCTTCACTCAACTTTCCCACCCCTGTGGGCAACAGCGGTGCCTGGTCTGGGGCCTGCAGGGTTGGGCTGGGGTTGTAGTCACACCTTCCCGACCCAGTGGTCTTCGGCCAGACCATCACTTAGGGCTCATCCCCTCGGAGCCTGGGGCGGCCAGGAAGAGGGAAGGGCTCAGACCACCTTCTTGTTTGGGTCCTTCCTCCCACACTGGGGGTAATGGTGAGACGGAGAAGCTTTTGTGGGGGAAGAAGATGGCCGAGAATTGTGCTTGGGACAGAGTGACCCGGCAGTAGCTTAGATCAGAAAAGGGACTGCCAGAGGCCTGGCCCGTCCTGGGGAGGCGGGATGCAGGTGGCAGCAGGGGTGCCCGAGAGACCCTTGGACAAAGAGCACCTGTGTGCCTTGAGCAGGGAACCCTGCTGGGGATCTGGGACATGGCTGGGGACCGCAGGTGTGAACTGAGCTGCTGGGGGCTTGGGCCTGTGGGGAGCGGCCTCGACCACCCCTGCAGCCGCCCTGAAGTTCAAGGAAGTGCCTGGGCTGGGCCCGGGCCCGGGGTGGGGGTGTGTGGCCTGCACCTGCTCCTGGAGCTTTGCCGGGCATCACCTGGGCTCTGGACAGTTGCTGACTGGCTCCTCCCCCCTCCACAGCCCGGGGCCAAGGCTCGTGTTCAATCGGGTGAATGGCCGGCGGCCCCCCGTCACGTCTCCATCCCTTGAGGGGACCCAAGAGACCTATACACTGGCCCATGAGGAAAACGTCCGATTTGTGTCTGAAGGTAGCGTTGAGGCCCGAGGGTGTGGCTCGGGCCCCTGTTCCTCTTCCCCACTGCCACCTGACTCAGAGTAGCCAGAGGGCTGGGCCCTTCCTAGACTCTCTATTTGTCCCATGACCGTCCAGGGGACTGCCTGCTCCAGTTCTGGGCTGGGGTCCAGGGTGGCCACCAGGCTCTGGGCGGAAGACAGGATGCCAGGGCCCTGGCTCAGTCCGACTGCCCTCTCCCCACAGCGTGGCAGCAAGTGGAGCGGCAGCTGGGTGGTGGCCCAGCTGGCGAGAGTGGGCCCAGGCCCGTGCAGTATGTGGAGAAGACCCCCAACCCCCGGCTGCAGAGTGAGCCCTCCCCTGCCCTCAGGGAGTCCCCCCCCCCCACTCCCTCTGACCCTGACCTGGGCCCTGCTGGGTTCTAGCCCCAGGGGATTGGGGAGGGCGCTTGAACTTGACCCGCTTTTTCCTAGCGCTTGCTACATTTGGGCCTGGGTGAAGGGCTTGTGGTCAGCTCACAGGGAGAGACATTGACCGACCTGGAAGGCAGCGTCACTGCCCAGCCTTCTACTGTGCCCGCAGACTTCGTGCCCATTGACCTGGACGAGTGGTGGGCGCAGCAGTTCCTGGCCAGAATCACTAACTGCTCCTAGCCACCTTGGAAGGAACCGCTCCCCTGCAGGGCCCAAATGAGCCTCATGGTGGACCCCTGCCAGGAGAGGACCACGGCGCCCTGATGAACTGCTGAGGCGGACCATGCTCCACCCTGAGCCCGGCCAGGCGCCGGCCACACCTGAAGTGCCAGCATTTGGACTTTTGCACCTGCTGACCCCTTGGCCCGGCTGTCCCATGCTGCCAGGGGCTGAAACTGTCTGACCTCAATCCTGCTCACTGTGCCCAGGGACCAGCCCCTAGGGCTGGCAGGGAGGAGCTCCAGGCTAATAATAATAATAAAGTCGAGAAACTGCCCTTTTTGAGTGGCTTTTACTTGGTGCGTGGGGGGTGGGGTCAGGGTCCTCCTGTCCCTGTGCCGCGTCCAGCCCGACCTTTCCTTGGCTCCACAGTGCGGTTCTGTCCAGTTCTGGCCCTTCTGGGTCCTGACAGAGGTGCCGGGGCCCTGGGCCAGCTCCTCTTCCTTGGATGTCACTGGACCTACCCTGCACCACCCGGCTTTCTCTTCCCTTGGCAAGGTGCTTTACCCCATCTCCAGACCCACAAATGTTACGAAACTAGCCCTGGGATATAGTTCCAGTGGCTCGGGGCTGGGGCCAAGTCTCAGGACGCCTAGTACTGTCTCTTAATCCCCCAGAGTTGCTGGACACTGAACACAGGTGAGTTGCTCTGTGAAACACTGCTTTGCCTCTTGGGTGGGTGGGGTTGCCTGCGGCTGACACGGGACCGAGTGGAGTACCCCCGGTGTGGACGGCATCGCTAGAGGGCTGGAGGCAGCAGGTGGAGCCCAGTGTGGGCCGTCGGTGGGTACGGACTAATTCTGCCAAGCGCGTTCCCACCACACATGGTGTTCCCGCTATACAGGTGGGCCCCAGAGAGGCCCCTCCCAGGTCCCCACAGCTAAACTTGCTAGAGCATCCCCGCAGGGCCCCGGCTTGAGAGTGGCCGCAGAGGCCCGAGGCGCCCGAGAGGCTGCGGACAGCGAGCCAGGAGCACCCTCCGGCCGTGACCCGGGCCGCGCGACCGGACTCCTGGCCGATCGCAGTCACGCGGCCACCACCGCGCGCTCTCGTGCGCCCCGCCCCGCCGCAGGTCACGTGGCCCGGTCCGCGGGCCGGCGGAAGTGGCGCCGTTGCCAGGCGGCCGTTGCTAAGCGCGCGCTGCGTGCCCTGCGTAGGGTGAGCGGCGGTCTAGGCGGGAAGTGCGAGCCGGGACGCCATGGCGAAAGGTAGCGGCGCGCGGGAGGCCGGGGCTCGGGGTCCGGGGTTCGGGGACCGGAGCGTACTGAACCCGCGCTGTCCCAGCCGGGTCCGCGCGCTGTGATCGCCGTCACCGTGGGGGGAGCGTAGAGCCAGACTTTGGCCCCTCCGTGGAAGGTCTGGAGGCCCACGGAGGGATGCCGCTCTCCTCTCCCAGGACCCGCAGAGCTCTGGTACCCGGGGACGGGTCCCCCGTCCCCAGGACGCGCGGGTCTGGCACCCGGGGACAGGTTTCCCCCAAGGACCCGCGGGGGTCTGGCACCTGGGGTCAGGCCTTCATGCCCGTGGGGGTCCTCATACCTTCGTGACCCCCCAGCGTGGCAGCACCCGTTCCTCAACGTCTTCAGACACTTCAAAGTGGGCGAGTGGAAGCGGTCTACTAAGGAAGGCGACGTGACTCCTGTGACAGTAAGTGGACAAGGGACTTGGTGGCAGCAGCAGGGACCCGTTCGCTCCTGAGACATTTCGTAGAACCACCCAAGGGTCACGCGTGTGCTGCTTTGTCTCTTTTCAGGATAAGACTCTCAAGTGCACGGTGTATCGCATCCGGGGTTCCGTGTCTGCCGGGAATTACATCCAGCTCCCCCAAACCAGCACCCAGTCTTTGGGGCTGACGGGACGGTACCTGTATGTGCTGTTCCGGCCCCTGCCCTCCAAGCACTTCATCATTCATCTGGACGTAGCCACTGAGGTGCCCGGCTCGGGAGTGGGGGCTGGGGGGTGGGCTGCGTTCCTGCAGCCCCGCTTGTCTTCTCATGGTCATGCTCTGCCTGCAGGACAGCCAGGTCATCCGTGTGTCCTTCTCCAGCCTCTTCAGGGAGTTCAAGTCTACGGCCACGTGGCTTCAGTTTCCCTTCATCTGTGAGGCCGGGACGTCTAGGAAAGGTGAGGTGGAGGCAGGGAGTGAACAGGATTCAGCGGTCCGGGAGAGGCAGCCTGGGAGCAGGGAGGGAGGTGGGCAGGCCCAGGCACAGGGGTAGGTGCTGGGGGGCACGTGTGGTTGCGGCCAAGTGGAGCGCCGTGGGCTGGCCGCCGAGACCACGGGCACTGATCTTGGCTCATGCCGTGCAGACCTGGCTGGCGTTGCCCCCTCTGGTGCCCGCTGGACGTGCCTGCAGCTGGATCTGCAGGACATCCTCCTGGTCTACCTGAACCGGCGTTATGGTCACCTCAAGAGCGTCAGGCTGTGCGCCAGTCTGCTCGTCAAGAGCCTCTACACCAGCGATTTGTGCTTTGACCCCGGTAGGCGCCGCAGCCCGCTCTTACCGCAGCGTCCCCTCCCGCTGCCCGTGTGCGCCTCCCCTCCCTCCGTCCCGGGCTTCTCAGCAGGAGGGGCTGGCATCGCAGCCATCTTGGAGCCCCCCGACTCCTGAGGCGCCCGTGGGGGGCAAGGGGCAGTGGTGGCTGGGCTGGGGACCGGGTGACACCGTATCGTCCCCCGGTATTGAGTCTCGCCTGTGTTGGAAGAGGGAGCCGGGTGGGCTTCCTCGAACCGGTTCTGCCTTTCGTAGCCGTCACCGTTGCCGAGGCCCGGCGGGCAAAGCTGCCTGTCACTCCTGTACCTCGAGAAATGGCATTCCCGGTGCCCAAGGGGGACAGCTGGCACGAGCACTACGTCCACATCCGGTGAGCGGCTCTGCCCGTCCTGAGGCGGCTGCCGAAGGGAGGGCAGGGCAGTCTGGACACTGACTCTCCCTCCACCCCGTTAAGGTTTCCAAGTGTCGGCTCAAGAGCGTCTTCCGAGCCGGCTCAGAAGAGCCGCTCCCCTCCTGAGGCAGGTGGGCCTGTGGGGTCAGCAGGGACGTGGAGTGTGGCAGGAGTGGGTGTTGACACCGTTTGGGGGTGGTGAGCCTGGCGGGATGGGGCCCGCGGGGGCCGGGCCTAGTCTGGAGGCCGTCCTGGGATGCCAGAACCATGTGGGAGGTTGTGTGGGGTGCCTGCTGGTCTCAGACCTCGCGGGGGCCCCAGGGTGGAAGGGTGGGCTGCTGCCGGAGGAGGGGCGAGGTCAGGGCCCACGTTCTCCCCAGGCCTCTGTGCTCTGCTCCACGCCCATTTGCTCTTTTCCAGTTTTCCGGGGGCGCGTGCGGGAGCTTGTCCCTCCCCCAGTGGCTTTCAGTAATCCTTTCCCGGACGGCGTGTCCCCCGCGGTCCAGATGTTTGGCCCCACAGCCGTGAGTGCTCCTGCGCCCTCGGGGATGGGGCTGGAGGGTGGTGGCCCTAGGGTGCTGACAGGCATTTGTACCTCTGCAGTCTCGCCAGGCCCGGCCTGTGCCCAGGCCCCTTCCAGAGGTCAGCTTGTTCTGTGAGCACTCGGAGGTCGCCAGTATGAATGGCCCCCGTGACCGGAGCCAGGAGCCCTCGGCCAGGGCGGAGGTCACTGACAAGCACACAGCCGGCAACGGTGTTCACACGGCTGTCCCGGAGTCAGCCGTGGTGCCGGTGGCCCTGGAGGATGTGGCCCCGCGCCAGGTCAGTGCCTTTTCCAAGGAAGGTAGGGGCCTTGAGTGGGGGTGAGGCCTTGAGGGAGTGGAGCCTTGATGAGGTATGGACAGGGGCTGCTGGGCTTCTGGTAACCGTTTGTTTTCCAGCGTCCTGGCAGAAAGCAGAGCAGGCCAGAGATGACTTTGGGCGAGACTATCTTTGAACAAAGAGTAAGGAGGCACCAAGTGATCTTCAGGAGCCTTGGACTCCAGGCAGGGGCAGGAGCTAGAGTCCCCGGAGGATCCGCACTGTGGCCCCATCCTGGCTCCCTGCCACAGTGCAGCTGGCAGCCATGAGGACGATGACACTTTCTCGGGAGGGAGGGACTAGCCCTGGCTGGTGCAGTCCCAGTGGATGGGGCCTCGCCTCCTGTGTCTCACTGGGACTTTGTTTCTTTCAGAGCTTTCTTCCAGATCCGATCCTTAAGCTCAAGGGCGTCATTGGCTTTGGGGGCCACAGTACCAAATGGGTGAGGGCTCTTATGTTCTTTTTGGAACTACACAGAGGGTGTTGAGGTCCTCAATCCCATGCCTGCACGTGGCTCTGTGTTTTCTTAGTGGACGTGTGGACTTCCTGTCCGGACGTCCCTTGCTTGTTCCATGAGCACAGGCTGGGTCAGCACTGGCCCGGCTGCTTGCGCTTCTGTCGGCCCGAGAACTCACACTTGGCTGTGTGAGGCGCTGATGCTTGTCGTCTGGCGTGTGGGGCTGGGCGTGGGCACCACCTCTGGGTCTCTACGGTCCTGTGCTTGCCAGGAGTTTCTGTGGGTTCCGGTGTTTCGTTGTCTGAGCCCCAGAGTTTCTTGTATCGCAGACGGGGTTCAGAGGAAGCCCTGTGTCTGTGTGTGTGTGCATCCCGGAAACACAGGGTGGGGTGTGCCGGGGTTGAGGAGGCGTGAGGCCAACCGGCCTGTGACACCGGACTCTGGCCCCCGTGCACAGGCCCTGTGGACCAAGGATGGGGCTGCTGTGGTGTATCCCTGCCACGCAGTCATCGTGGTCCTGCACGTGGACACCCGGGAGCAGCGCTTCTTTCTCGGCCATACTGACAAGGTGGGCACCGCCGGCCTGTCCCCAGGGGGGCTCGCGCCTGCAGGCTGAGCCCCGTCCCTCAACCTGCCCCCTCCCTAGGTCTCTGCCCTGGCGCTGGATGGGAGCGGCTCGCTACTGGCCTCAGCCCAGGCCCGGCCCCCAAGCATGCTGCGCCTGTGGGACTTCCAGACCGGGGGGTGTCTGTCCCTGTTCCGGAGCCCGGTCCACGCCCTCTGTTCCCTTAGGTGGGCGCGGGGTCTCTGAGGGGTGGGGGGCCAGCCCCAGCGACGCTCACCGCCCGCCTGCCCTTGCAGCTTCTCCAGCAACGGGGTGCTGCTCTGTGGCGTCGGCAAGGACCCCCATGGGAGAACGGTAACGGGCCGGGGCTGGGGGGCCGGGGCGAGGACCCCCACGGGCGAGCGGTAACAGGCCGGGGCTGGGGGGCCGGGGCGCAGGTAGAGTCCAGACTGCTTGGGAAGCAGAGCTCCCCGGCCCGGCCTCGCGCTCCGTGCACACCATGTAGTACGGCGGGTTTTCAGCCCTCCCGGACAGGGGCAGCATTTATACGAGGCACGCTGTCCTTGCTGGCCGTGTGTTACACGTCAGCTCTTCGCAAGTCTGCTGCGTCCACGGGGTCTCGTATGCTACCGCGGGTCTGTCTCTGCTTGTGGGTCGGTGTTCGCCGTTTCCGCAGACGCGCCCGGCTTCGAGTGTCTGTGGAAGCCGCGGGGTACGCGCATAGGCCGACGTGCCCACACTCCTGGCCGCCGAGGGCCCAGGCGGGCTGGTATGGGAAGGGAGAGCTGAGGCGTAGGGGAGGCCAGGCGGGGTGGGTGGGCGGGCTTCGGGCCCTCAGCACGGGTTTGTCGCAGGTGGTGCTGGCCTGGGGCACAGAGCAGGTGGGACGAGGCGGCGAGGCCGTCCTTCTGGCAAAGACGCACACCGGCGTTGACATCCAGGCGTTTAAGGTTGCCTTTTTTGATGAAACCAGGTGATCGGACTGTCCTTGCCCTGCCCCTGCCCTGCCGGGATGGGTCCTGGGCAGCCCAGGGGCCCAGGTGGGGGCTGAGCCTGCCCCTCCTGCCTGGCGTGCGGACTGTCCTCAGTGTCGGGTTTCTGCCGGGCAGGATGGCGTCGTGCGGGCAGGGCGGCATACGGCTCTGGCGGCTGCGAGGCAGGGAGCTGCGTTCCTGCCCCGTGGACTTGGGGGAGCACCGCGTGCTGGAGTTGACCGACCTGGCCTTCGGGCAGGCCCAGGACAGCCATACGCTGTGAGCCCTGCCCTCACTCCGGTAACTGGCTGGGTCCTGCTTCCTGCTGCCCCTTCGGCCCTCACTTGTCGCTTTCCCGAGCAGCTACGTGTGCGGCCGCAGCGGCCACATCCTGGAAATCGACCACCGGCGCAGGGCCGTGCGGCGTGCTCGCCGCCTGTTGCCCACACAGACCCCTGGCGGCCACTCCTCACAGAAGCAGCCATTTGGCACAGGTGGGTGGGTCCCCCGCTGCGTGGGGGGAGCGGTCCTGATGCTTCGGGCTGACGCTGCCCACCCCCTAGGCCCCGGCATTTCCATCAGCAGTCTCAGTGTCTCCCAGACCACGTGCGCCGTGGGCTCCGACGACGGTTACGTGCGCCTCTGGCCCCTGGACTTCTCCTCCGTGCTCCTAGAGGCAGGTGGGGCCATGACACCGACTGCCACCGCCAGAGCTGCCGCGGGAGGGCCGTGTTCTGGGGCCGTCCCTTGGCTAGAAGGCAGTCGTGGGCTCCAGAGGGCTGAGTGCTGAGCCCAGAAGCCGGTGGTTATGGGGGAGCCGCAGGCCGCAAGGAGACGGGTCTGTGTGGGTTGGGTAGGGGCCGAGAGGTCGCCGAGCCCCCCTCCTTTCCCCTCGCCTGCAGAGCACGAGGGCCCGGTCTCTTGGGTCTGCGTCAGCCCCGACGGTCTGCGTGTGCTGTCCGCCACCCTCTCGGGCCACCTGGGCTTCCTGGACGTCCCCTCCCGAGAATACAACACGCTGGCTCGCTCCCACACTGCGCCGGTGCTGGCCCTGGCCACCGAGTGCAGCCGAGGGCAGCTGGCCACCGTGTCCCAGGACCACACCGTCCGCGTCTGGGACTTGGCGACCCTGCAGCAGGTGGGGTGTGGCCCGAAGGGAGGCATGGCGGAGGGGGGGACCGGAAGGCTGCAGGCCACCCTGGGGGCCGGTGGGTGGGGCCCAGGCAGACATGGAACACAGGAGGGCCCGTGGGGCCTGAGGGCTCAGGCCAGCCGGAAAGGTTGGCCGTCGGGCTCCTGAGGCCAGAGGCCATCTGGTAGCCCTGCCTCTGCGTGCCCTCACGGAGCCCCGCCCTCCAGCTGTATGACCTGAGGTCCCCCGAGGAGACACCGCGCGCCATCGCCTTCCACCCCACGCAGCCAGTTCTTTTCTGTGGCTTTGCCAGCGGGGCCGTCTGCTCCTTCAGCCTGGAGAACGCTGGCGTTCTGGTACGGCACAGGTGGGTGCCCGGCGGGCTCCAGCCCCAAGACACCCGTGGTGGAAGCTGACGTGGTGTGGGGGGGCCCTCCGCTGCCCTCCGGGGACTCGGCCAGGCCCGGCTGTGAGAGGTCTGGGCAGTGGGTGTCCCCGTGTGTTACAGGCGTCACCAAGGAGCGGTCACCGGCCTGGCCGCCAGCCCCGACGGCAGCTTCCTGTTCAGCTCCTGCTCTCGGGGCACCTTGGCCCAGTACCACTGCTCCACCACCCGGTGCCGCGTCCTGCGTGTGACAGGTCAGGCCCCCCGGGCCCCACTGGGCCCTCCAGCCGTGTCCTTGTCGGGTCCCTGCGGGGTGGCGCTCGCTCGCTACCCAGAGCTCCGGGGTGAGGGTGGTTTTGGGACTCCTCGGCCCCCAGGTCAGTGCAGGTCCGTGAGGGTCTGTGCCAGCCGGCTCCAGGAGCAGGTGTGTGGCCTGAGCACCAGGTGGGGGTCGGCCCACCCCCGAGCACCCCCCGAGGCCATCTGTCTGTTTTCTCTTGTGGCTGCTATAACTCGGGCCAGCCAGGTGGTCACCTGGAGAACCGCCAGCCGCCCCAGCAGTAGCCGGGTAACCTGGTGCTCTCGCGTGCGGGTCTTGTGGGCTGTTGCTGTGTGACCTGCCAGGCTCTGGGCGGGTGTTTCCCACAGCTGGGGGCAGGTTTGGGTCCTGACCCGTGTCTCCTGCGGGTACGCTCTCAGCACCCAGTTGACCGTGTTCCCCCGTGCTGTCGGCAGCTAACATGGTGTGCCGGGATGCCCACCCAACCCCCAATGCCCTGGTGGTTAGTGGGGACAGCCGCCTGCTGGCTTTCGTGGGCCCCTCCAAGTACGTGGTGACCATCGTGAGCACAGCCTCCCTAGAAGAGGTGAGTCAGCTGGAGCTTTCTGTGTGTCTGTGTCGGCCCGGCCAGCGGACTCCGTGGGGATCATCTCTTGGCTGCTGCGTGACTGTCCTGGGTTCCACCAGGGTGGAGGGAGGCAGGGAGGGGCAGGGGCTCTCCTTGGCCTGGTATGGAGCCGGAGGGAGTTGAGGGGGCAGCTGGGAGGCTGTGCTTACCTCGGAGAGGGTCTAGGCTCCGCTGCCTTGACTCAGACACAGCGTGTGAGCCACAGGCAGGCAGGGGTGCTGAGTAGGGGCCTGAGGCTGCCCGCCTCCCGCGCTCTGGCTCTGGGGGCGTCAGCTCCGTCTGGAGGTCGTGGCTGGTGGCTACTTGCTGCTCTCCCCCAGCTGCTGCGAGTTGATGTCAGTGCCCTAGAGCTGGCCAGCAGCCGCCTGGACTCGGCTGTGGCCATCTGCTTTGGCCCCGTACCCCCCGGCCACCTGCTAGTGTCCACGTCGTCCCACACAGTGGTGGTGCTGGATGCCGCGTCGGGCCGCGTGGTCCGGGAGGTGAGCCCGGGGCTGTGGTCAGCGGCTTGGCTTCTTTTTCTCTCTGGGTTCCAGCTTTGGTACCTGCAGTGCCTCGAGGAGTCGGGGGGGGGGGGGGGTGTGGGGGGCCCTGGGCCACCTGCTGCTCCTCAGAGGGGGCGTTTTCTGAGAAGGGAGGAAGGAGAGGCTTCTCCCACGCGGGGCCTCTGTGAGCTTCAATCTCCCTTCACTGACAAGAGCCCTCTTGCAGCTATCAGGCGTCCACTCTGTGGCCTGCCCCTCCCTGGCTCTCAGCAGGGATGCCCGCTTCCTGCTGACGGCCACTGACCGGGTCATCAGGGTGTGGGACTACCTGGCCAAGGCCAGCCCCGGCTGCCAGGTGGGTGCCGAAGGCAGGTGCGTGGCGGGTGGTGGGAGGGCAGGTGGAGGACGATACCCTCAACTCACCCTGTGCCCGCTGGGGCCTGACACCCCGGAGGACCTCTTGCTCAGGCCCTGGTCTGGAGGGTCAGGGGGTCACGGCCAGGCCTGCAGGATGCGTCCGCTGCGTGAAGCGTGGAGCACTACTTCTGTCCCGGCACTGGGAGGACCGTGGTGCCCCGGCCATGCCTTGAGGGCCTCTGGACATGCCTGCTGTTGCCCCCAGGTCTACATCGGCCACTCAGAGCCCGTGCGTGCTGTGGCCTTCGCCCCCGGCCAGCGGCAGCTCCTCAGCGTGGCGGATGCCATCTTCCTCTGGGACGTTCTGGGTGCCCCCGGGAGGTCACCTTCGGGAAGGCGAGTGCCCGCCCTCGACCCCTGTCCACCAGGCCTTCGGCTACCTGCTCCCCCCCCCCACCTGACTCTCTTGTTGCCCCGCAGTGCCGGAGACTCACCTGGGGCACCCCCGACCTGCGAGGCTAGTGAGTGGCCCCACCACGTGGGTAGGCTTTGTGGTGATCTCTGGGGCCGGTTCTTCAGTCCCTGTGGGTAGCATAGTGCCCCTGCCTTTCCTGGGGTCCCCGGGGCAGAACTGGGGTGTGTGGACACCTGTCTGTATGTGCCGTGCGTGCCCCGGGCCCTGAGCCCAGGCTGACCTCTTGTGTCTCCAGGCCCAGGTGCGAGGCAGCCGGAGGACACCGAGGCAGGCACCGGTGGGCTCCCCCGGCAGCAGGTGCCTGTGCCATCCCAGGCTTCCCCACTCCAGCTGGGCGCCCGTGCTGGGCCCCTCAAGGGTGCTGATGGTAAGGGTGGGGGTCCTGGGAGGGACTGTTGGGTGGAGCCAGCATGCTTCCCTCCAGGCCTCCGGGGAGGGGCAGGGGCAGGGACAGGGGCGAGGGAGCTCTGTTCCTTCCTCTCACCTTCCCCGCCCCCCCCCCCCCCCCCAGGTGCTTTCTCCACATCAGATGAAGAAGGACCGTCCCAGGAGAGCCACAGCCCCGAGGGGCTCCATCAGGCCTCAAGCCTGCCCATGCTGGTGAAAGAGGCCAGCGGGGCTGGAGATGGGGCCCGGGGGGCTCCCGGGGGCCCCTGGGGCTTCAGCATGCGTCCCCACCCCTGTGGCTGGGCCAGTAAGCAGAGGAGGGGCTGCAGGGTGGGGCAGGGACACTCATGACCGGCCGGCCAAGGTGTCTTGTGGGTGCCAGGTGGCCTAAGGGAGGCCCAGCTGCTGACAGGCTGAGGTTTACCCTGTGAGGTGTTCCCTGCAGGGCAGGGAGGCTGGCCTGGGGCCCCCGCCGGGCCAGGCTAGCAGTGGGATGCGGCCTGAGTGCGCCCTCGACCTCAGGTATCCAGAGCGGGTCAGGCACTTGTCCCATCCGGCAGGGCCAGCCGACTGTGTGCGAGGAGGGGTGAGCACCACAAAAGCCCAGGCCCGTCCCTCTGCTCGCCCAGACTGCTACAGGCACTTCACCGCTCGCTACAAGGCCTCCTCGCTCGTCAAGGTCAGCTGGGGGCATCCTCACGGCACCTTTCACAAGGAGATGCTGCGGGCCCCGGGGTGGAGGCAGCATGGCCCTGCGTTTTCTGGGAGACTTCTTTCTCCCTGGGAAGCTCAGTTTCCTGGGGTCTCCCTGGGGTGGCTGCCATAGCCCTTGGGGCCAGTCCCCCTGCAGCTCTCCCGTGCACCTTGTGTCTGCACTCTGGCTTGGCTGGTCAAGGCTCTTACTGCCCTGCTGATACCCACAGTGGCCCCAGGTGGTGTCCTGTGGAGCCTTCCCTTCCCCCCGTCCCCGCCGCCCCTCCCTCACCTGCGCCCTCCCGACCCAGGTGCCTCCTGCACTGCCTGCCCCCAGCATTCACACCTCTCGGCTTCCCTGGCCTCTTACACAGGCCTTGGGCCCAGGCTCCTGTCATTTGTCTCCCGGGATCCTGCATGACCTAAGGCTTCATCCCCGGCCCCGGCCTGAGGGAGGAAGAGCTTGAGACATTGGGGGGGGGCGGGGTGCTGGGTGCTGTGCCGGCGCACCGTCGTCCTTTCCGTGTCCTCGCAGAGTGCCTCTGTCCCCAGTGCCCGAGTCGAGCGTCTGCTCCTGAAGGCCGTCGTGGGCTACAACGGGAACGGGCGGGCCAATGTGGTCTGGAAGCCAGATACAGGTGGGGCCGCAGCGCACCCTGGCTCCCAGCCCAGAAGCTGTGGGGAGGGGCCCAGCTCTACCCACCCTTAGGTGGCTCTGAGGCTCTACCCAGCCTCAGAGCACGCGAGCCCTTGCCACTGCGGGGGGCTTGGGTGGCAGGCCAGGAGGGATCCCCGAGCTGAGGCGTGTTCTCCCGGTAACCTGTCCTGTGTTCCATCCCGCACGGACCTGTGCCGCCTCTGAGCTGGGCTTCCCAGGCGCGAGCGCCCACGGCTGTGGAAGCAAACAGGGAGGATGCACCCTGGGCCTGGCCGACTGGCTCAGGGGTGCCCTCCCTGCCCCCAGGCTTCTTCGCCTACACGTGTGGCTGCCTGGTGGTGGTGGAGGACCTGCATTCTGGCACCCAGCGGCACTGGCTCGGCCACCCTGAGGAGATCTCCACGCTGGCCCTCAGCCACGATGCTCAGGTGCTGGCTGCACGCCCTACCCTGTGCGCCTGGGGCCGGAGTGCACTTGGGAGCCTGGATTCTTGAGAGCCACGCTGGCTCTCCTCCCCAGAGCAGGACGGGGCCCAGGGTGGGCCGGTGGGCCGCGCCCTCCTGGTTGACCGCCCGCTTTCCGGCCCGGCAGATCTTAGCCTCTGCCTCGGGCTGCAGCAGCACAGCCTCCTGCTGCCAGATCCGCATCTGGGATGTGCCTGGGGGCTCCTGCCGGCACCTTCTCTCTTACCACGACACCGCCGTGCAGGCCCTGGCTTTTTCGCCGGACGACGCGCTGCTCGTCACACTGGGTGAGTCGGGTTGCGGGGAGACCGTCGTCTCTGGGCTCGCCTGCCTGTCCTGAGACTCCCGGGAAGCTGATGCATCCACTGTGCGTCTTCCCCAGGGGACTACGGTGACTGCACCCTGGCCCTGTGGAGCGTGGCCACCTGCGAGCTCCTGTCCTCTGCCCGCCTGCCGGAGCCAGCGCACGGCGTGGCCTTCAACCCCAGGGATGCCAGAGAGCTCGCCTGCGTGGGCCAAGGTGCCATCACCTCGTGGCTCCTGCAGCAACGCGGGGCTGAAGTCACCCTCCAGGTGCCAGGGTTCAGAGGCTGTGGTGGAGGGTGGGGTCTGGCTCCGCCCCGGGACGTTGCCGACCCCCGCTGCCCTTGTGTCCCTCCAGGTGCACCGGGAGCCCGTCCCTGAGGAGGTGGGGGCGGGCGAGCTGACCTCGCTCTGCTACGGGGCCGCGCCTCTGCTCTACTGCGGCTCCAACACTGGCCGGGTGTGTGTCTGGGACACACGTGCCGGCCGCTGCTTCCTGGCCTGGGAAGCAGATGACGGCGAGATCGGTGGGTGCCTGACGGAGCCCCTGCGCCCCCTGACAGCTCGGGGCTGGGCCTCTCCCCGGGAGCCTTCGTCTCGAGGTCTGGGCGTCTGGGGAAGCGGCTCACGCCACCTCCTACCCCCCAGGAGTGCTGCTGTGCTCGGGAGCGCGGCTGGTCAGCGGAAGCAACACCAGGCGCCTACGCCTGTGGGCGGTGGGGGCCGTGCCGGAGCTGAGGCGCAAAGGTGCCCGTGCCAGGTGGGACGTGTGTGGGTGTGTCTGGGAGCCAGTGTCCTTGACCCCTTGAGCGGGGCCCTGGGGGTCGCAGCCCCAGGCTGGGGACGTGTCCCCAGAGCCCTGGGCCCCGGCTGCCACCTTTTGAAGCCAATCCCCCGCCACGCCTTAGGTCTAGCTCTGTGTTCATGGAGCACGAACTGACCTTGGATGGTGCCATCGTGAGCGCCGTCTTCCACGACAGCATGGACATGGGCGTGGTGGGCACCACGGCGGGGACCCTTTGGTATGTCAGCTGGGCCGAGGGCACCAGCACCCGCCTCATCAGTGGCCACAGGAGTAAGGTGAGGGGATTTCCAAGCCGGACAGGGGCAGGGCAGCCAGCCACACACGCTGTCCTCTGTCCCTGCCTCCCCCAGGTTGTTCCCAGTCCGAGCCCAGCAGTCAGACGGGTTTATGTGGAAATGGTTCTGGGGGTCCCGCCAGGGATGAGGACTCCACAGCAGAGAGATACGTGCTTACCCCTTGTGGATCCAGGACCCACAGGCGTCCCCCCAGGCCAGGACCCATAGGCGGGACCCCCCAGCCTTTTGGCCTGCTCTGACCTGTTTCTTGTGGTGCCTTTTTTTCCTCTGGTCATTGATTTGCCGAAAAAACCATGTTGGCTGCCTTGGAGCCTCCCATGGCCACGGGGCCGGACATGCCTCTCTGCCCTGCGCTCCCCGGGGTCCGAGCTGTCCGGGGGCCAGGCCAGGGCCTGGTCAGGGCCGGTTTGTCCCCGTGGCACCTGCTGAGCAAGCTGTCTCACCAGGAAGCACTCGGGGACCGCTTGCCTATCACCGATGTCCTCATAGAATGACTCACCGCTCGGGGGTGTCTTGGGCGGTGCTGGTCTGATCCTTTTCGGGAGAGACGTCCTGGTGAGCTTGCTTCCCCCGAGGCACAGCCGAGGCAGGAGTGGCAGGGTAGCCGATCGTCTGGCTCTGGGCTGGGTGTCCTCGGTGCCAGCTTGGTCCTCAGCATCCAGCAGTGGCCCACCAGTTTGGAGTGTCTGTGAGCCGCGGGATGGAAATGTGGGTCCCGCAGCTTCGTGCTCACCGTTCCTC
The DNA here is from genome assembly GCF_028018385.1 of Neofelis nebulosa. Taxonomy (NCBI): domain Eukaryota; kingdom Metazoa; phylum Chordata; class Mammalia; order Carnivora; family Felidae; genus Neofelis; species Neofelis nebulosa. Next base: position 44,963,182 of record NC_080799.1, on the reverse strand, counting down.
CGGATGCTCAGCGAGCCTTTAGGCAGCGGGAGGTTCTAGGAGTTGGTACCTGAGCCCCTCCCCCGCTTTTTAAAAAAAAATATCTGTTCATTTGTTCAGATATAACAGTTGCCATCAAAGAAACGAGTTTGAGATGGGTGAGGACTGCATACTTGTTCTGTTCTTGGTGACAGCTGCGTGTGGCAACATAAGCCACGTGCCCTGTGCTTTCTCCGCTGAAAGTCTGTGGTTTTGTTACATGCACAGAATTGTACAACCAGCACCACAGTCAAATTTCAGGGCATTTCATCTCCCCAAAAGGGGGCCCCATACCCTTTAACCATTCACCCCCATTCCCTTGCCCGGTCCTTGGTCCTCATAGACCAACCTGTTTCTGTGGATGTGCCTGCCCCGGGCATTGCTTTTTGCCTTCTCTCCCTGAGCACCATGCTTTCCGGGGCTTTCCATGCTGTAGCTTGTCAAAGCCAAGTGCCATCCTGTGGTCCAGGTAGAACTCGTGTCCATTCATCCACTGGGGCCTGCACACTTGGGTCCTGAGGCCTTGACCTGAGCTGGCATTTGCTGGCGATCTCCCTCTCGTGTGGAACAAGGTGTTCCAGGCGGCCCTCTGCAGCTCCTCCCAGGACCTGCCGTGGCTGTTTCTTCTCAGAGCCCGGGGTGCCTCCTGTGGGAGATGACATAGAGGTCATGGTCTGAGTCCCAGAGGAACCTGTTACTGCTCAGCCAGTTTTTTATTTTATTTATTTTATTTTTTAATGTTTATTTATTTTTGAGAGAGAGAGAGAGAGAGAGACAGAGTGTGATCGGGGGAGGGGCAGAGAGAGAGGAAAACACAGAACCTGAAGCAGGCTCTGGACTCTGTGACGCCGAGTTGGAACTCAAAAACCGTGCAATCACGACCTGAGCCAAAGTCAAGAATTGGCCACTTAACCAACTGAGCCAGCCAGGTGCCCCAAATTATTTTTTTAAGTGAGAAGCATTATGAGTTCACGCTTACGCTTGAAATTCACATTCAAGACTAGACCACTTGGGGCGCCTGGGTGGTTCAGTTGGAAGAGGATGTGACCCTTGATCTCAGGATCGTGAGTTTGGGCCCCACACCGAGGGCAGAGATTACGTTAAAAAAAAATGACGTCTTAAAAGAAAAAAAGACCCGGGCCTGCTGTGTCTCCTCTCTGCCTGGGGTCCACGCGGCCTCACGTGGGGCTGGCTGGCTCCCTGCAGGTGAACGAGGTGGTTTTCAGTCCCAGTGCGTCCCACTGGGCCACATGCAGTGATGACGGCAGTGTGAGGGTGTGGTCCCTGGCCAGCATGGAGCTCCTGATCCGGTTCCAGGTGCTGAACCAGGTACTGGGGGCACCGGGGCTGAGCCCAGACCACATCCCGGCCCTGCCTGGTGGTGGCCACGTCCTCCCCACAGTGTCCGTCCCAGCCTTGGGGCTGGGCTCCTGTCCTCCACCCTCAGGGGAGCCTGGTGTGTCCCCACTGGGTCCCCAGAGCTGCCTCTGCCTGGCTTGGAGCCCTCCGTCCTGCGGGCGTCCCGAGGAGCAGCAGGTAGCAGCAGGCTACAGCGATGGCACGCTGCGTGTCTTCAGCGTCTCCCACATTGCCATGGAACTCAAGCTGCGCCCCCACCGGGCTGCGCTGACGGCCATTGCCTTCTCTGCTGATGGTGAGGGGTGGGGGCCCACGGGGGGACAGGGCAGCCCCCGCTGGGCCCAGGTCATACCTCTGGGCTGGGGTCAGGGCCTTCGGGGTAGCGGAGTGTGACCCTGCCTGGCCTAGGTCAGACCATCCTCTCCGGAGATAAGGATGGGCTTGTGGCCGTGAGCCGTCCCCGCACAGGGATGACCTTCCACGTGTTGAGTGACCACCGGGGCGCTCCGATCTCCGCCATCCAGAGCACGAACAAAGAGGTGAGGTGGCCCCACGAGCTGGCGGGGATTGGCCTTGGGGGTGCCGGAAGGGGAGGGGAGTTGGGCACGGCAGGGCAGGAGGCACCCACCAGCCCTCACGCACCCCCAGTGTGGAGACCTAGGGGCAGAGGGTGCCGACCTGTGGCTGGCTGCCAGCTCAGACCAGCGGATCAGCATCTGGGCCTCCGACTGGCCACGTGGCCACTGTGAGCTCTTGGATTGGCTGAGTTCCCCCTCGCCCACCCTCACGGAGGTAAGGCTCCCGGTGGCACGGGCGGCGGGGACAGTTGCCTGCCCACCTCACCGCAGCAGGCCGTGCCCTGCCCAGTTTCCCAGCCGTCCGCCGCCCTGTCTTGTTGCCTTCTGCCCCTGGGATGGGGCGCTGCTGGCGTGTGCGGGTCTCGGCATGCACCCAGAGGTGGTCTTCTACAGCCTCCACCAGAAGCAGGCACGTGCGCCCCCTCCCCCCCCCCCCCATGCGGTGCCCGGAGCCGGGGGGATCCAAGGCTGGGGAGGGGAGGCTCATGCTCACTGCCCACAGGTGGTGGAGAGGATCCCGCTTCCTTTCTTTGCCGTGTCCCTGAGCCTGTCCCCCGGAGCCCACCTCATGGCCGTTGGCTTTGCTGGTGAGTCCTGGCGGGCAGGGACTCCAGCCCGTCTTGAGCAGGGCCGAGTGGGTCACCCATACCACCACCTGAGATGTGCCTCTCACCTCCGTGTCCCAAGCTCCCTATCCCTGAAGCGGGGTGAGGACACCTGTCCCAGGGGAGTTGTAGGGTCCAGAGATGAGTGCGGGGTGCCGATTGCTGTACCCAGCACGAGGGCCTCAGCAGAGGGACTCCGTGGTGTAGACTGGGGCCTCGAAAGCCCCATGTTGTGAGGCACCTTGGTGCTGATGGGCCCCCCCCCCATAGCTCGGCTGCCCCTGGTCCCAGGTGTAGCAGGCCTGGGGGTATGGAGGGCACAGGGCTTTTAGCTACACATTCCTCCACGAGGCATCGGCAGCCAGATGGGTTGGGGGACCCCTGGGCCCCGGAGCTACACAGACACGGGGCCTGGCATGCGCGGCACCCTGCCTGTCCTGCCCAACCCTGTGCCCTCTGCCCGCAGAGCGCATGCTGAGGCTGGTGGACTGTGAGTCGGGGGCCGTGCAGGACTTTGCTGGCCATGACGACTTGGTGCAGCTCTGCAGGTTCGCCCCCTCTGCCCGGCTGCTCTTCTCAGTGGCCCACAGTGAGATCCTGGTGTGGGAAGTCTCGGGCCACCGGGCCACAGAGGAGTCCCTGGGCTCAGGGTCCTGGCCAGCCTGGCGGAGAAGCTGAGCTGTCCCAGGGCCTCCCGCTGAGCCAAGGTGGTTTCTAGGCCCATGTCTACACGCCAGCGGACCTGCCGCTGTAAATCGTCAAGAGTCTGGACTTTACGGAAAGTGCTCTTGGTCTGAGAGCTTTTGTATGCTTCCGCCCTGTGAAGTTCAAATAAACGTGGGTGTTGCATTCTGGCATCGTGAGATGGTCATTCCAGGATCCTGCTGCCCTGGCCTGAGCTCAGCCTGCACAGAGCGCCCAGACCTGCTCCCTGCCCAGAGTGGGCGGGTCAGGTCCTCCTCGCGCGCGGAGCTGCGGGGTGGCGCGGCACCTTGGGCGAGAGCCGCGTCCCTCCGGCGCGATGCCCGCGGTGCCCAGTGTGCCCGCGCGGTGGCGCCGCCGCACAGTCCGGACGCTCTGGCCCGCCTCGCTCGTTAGTGCGGCTCCGCGGGCGGGGGGCGGAAGTGCGGGCGGGGGGCGGAAGTGCGGGCAAGTGGGAGAGCGTGGGTTGGATCCGTGATCGGGGTCGGGCTGGGGTCGAGCCGAGATCGGGGTCGAGATCTAAATCCGGATCCGTGCGGCCGCCATGAAGCGGGATGTGCGCATCTTGCTCCTGGGAGAGGGTAGGACCCCGGGCTTGGGAGCTGGGTGGGGGTCTTGGGGCCACCGGGGTCGCGGCGAGGGTCCGGCCTCATTGGGGCTGGGGCGCCGCGCTCTTGGCCGCTGCGCTGACCGCTCCGCCCCGCGCAGCCCAGGTGGGAAAGACGTCGCTGATCCTGTCTCTCGTGGGCGAAGAGTTCCCCGCGGAGGTAAGAGCCGAGCGCGGCCGCACCCCTCGGTGTCTCTCCGGCGCGACCTCCCTCTGTCCCGGGCCACCTGTACGCCGCGTCTTTTCCAGGTCCCTCCCCGAGCAGAAGAGATCACCATCCCCGCAGACGTCACCCCGGAGAAGGTGCCCACCCACATCGTGGATTACTCAGGTAGAGCCGGCCCGCCCAGCCCACCCTCCGCCTCTGCCCAGGAACAGGCATTTGGGCAGTTCTGCAGTAGTGTGTCTTTTCTTTCCAGAAGCCGAGCAGACGGCGGAGGAGCTTCAGGAAGAGATTGACAAGGTACAGCGTGCCCTGAGGGCTCGGGAAGGGGGTGCTGATCACTTAGGGCCTGGGTGCGGGCTGCTGCCTCCGCCTGATCTGCTTCTCTCTCCGAGGGATTAGACCAAGGTGCTCCTGGAGGCTTCGCTAATCCCTCCCTGACCTCCCAGTGCCGAGAGTCGTCTGGCTCCTCTGACTCACCCCGCTGGGAGCTGGGGAGAAGAGGGGCCCTGGTACCCACACAACATGGCTGGCCAGCCCTTTGGCTCAGTGCGCCCGTTATTTGCTCTTCTGGTGGGCTCTGGGGAGCAGTCTCAGTGTTCTTCAAAGTGACCCCTTAGGCACCTCCGTGCCTTGGCCACCTACCCTCCCATCCCGTAGTCCGGTCCACTGCTCCAAGCCTCTGGATCCTAGTGGGTGCTGTGACCACGGCTGTAGGTCATCGTTGCTCATGTGCTGTCACCAGGAGGATCTGTACCTGAACCAGGCTGCGATGGGGGAGGTGGGGGCGGGTAGCTGTCCCTGTAGTTCCTGCTGTGTTCTGGGGCGTTGCTGGGCAAGGGCAATGGCCACTGTTACTCAGAGGCGGCCTTTTCGCCACAGTCATCCTTCACGGCGTACTTCGTTATTCTCTCTGCCCGAGATGGCAAGGGAATGCAGGGCTGGGGTGCCAAGTGCTGGGGGTGGCGGTGTCGGTCCTGAGCCCTCCAGGAGCCTCACTGGCCAGAGCTGCAGTGCTCGGGCCTGGCAGCCGCAACACCCCCACCACCAAGAGGGACTTGCCAAGTCAGAGCAGCTGACGGTAGCCGGGGAGCATCGGCTAGAGGGGCGTTTCCAAGGTCTCTGGCCCCATCAAGGGCAGCGTGAAGCAAGGAGCCCGTGGTCACGCCGTGCCTCACCCCCTTTCCCGCAGGCGAACGTGGTGTGTGTGGTGTATGACGTGTCTGAGGAGGCTACCATCGAGAAGGTGAGGGGGTAGAGCTCCTGACCCACCCCGGTCCTTGCTGCTGGCACCCACCTCCATGCTGCCCTCCATACAGACTTCAGCTGGACACCTTGCTGACCCAGGCCCTGGGCGACTTGTACTTGTGTCTGGCCCCATCTCTGACCAGCGCATCAGGAAACCTTGCAGAGCCACTCTGGGTGCGGGGGCCTGTAGCCAGGACCCCGCAGCTTCCCCGGGGAGCTCCTGTGGCCCTGTCTCCCCACAGGGCCCGTGGGTGGTCAGAAGTCTGTGGAATGGGGTGCCGTGGGCTGCTGATCCCGGGTCCCTTGGGTGTGTCTGCTAGGATCACATGAGGTCCCACCTGCTGTCCTCTCCAAGCGGGCACATTCCCGGTATCTGTGACTTTGTCCCTCTGTGGGCCTCGACCTCCCCCTTTAGGCGTGAGTTCCGGGTGGGAGCCGTGGGGCAGGCAGGCCCCTCTCCTCACGGCTAGGCCTTGCTTTTCAGATCCGCACCAAATGGATCCCACTGGTGAACGGGGGTACCGAGAGGGGCCCCAGGTAATGGGCAGGGCCCAGGGGGGTGGGCCCCGCCAGCTCCCCCACCCACGGTGACCATGGGTCTCTCTCCCCAGAGTCCCCATCATCCTGGTGGGCAACAAGTCAGACCTGCGGGCGGGCAGCTCGATGGAGGCCGTGCTGCCCATCATGAGCCAGTTCCCTGAGATCGAGACCTGCGTGGAGGTGAGTGGCGGGTGAGACCGGGAACCCAGCACCGAGGCCCCGCGGCCCGCGCCCCTGCGCCGCTGTCCCCGGGACCTCAGCCGGTGTCCTTGAGGCCGGGTGCAGCCTTGCTTGCTACCCTGTGCCAGCATCTCGGGGGCCCTTCGAGTCCTCTGATACTGGGCACGTTTCTGAGTCTGTCTCCGTGGCCACCAGTGCTCTGCCAAGAACCTGAGAAACATCTCGGAGCTGTTCTACTATGCACAGAAGGCTGTGCTACACCCCACGGCCCCGCTGTACGACCCTGAGGCCAAGCAGGTGGGCGACAGGCAGGGTGAGGAGGTGAAGCTGACCGGCGGGGGGGCGGGGGGCGGGGGCGGGGGGGTACGTGCTGAGCCGGCTGTCCCTGCAGCTGAGGCCCGCGTGTGTCCAGGCCCTCACGCGCATCTTCAGGCTCTCAGACCAGGACCTAGATCAGGCGCTCAGTGACGAGGAACTCAACGCGTTCCAGGTGCGGCCCCCTCTGCTGCTGGTGCCCACCCCTCGAGGGCTCAGCTGCGCTCCGTGCCTCGGGTGCCCTTAGTGACGCTGAGCAGTCGCTGAGGCGGCTGGCCGGCTGACGGCGACTTTCCCTCGGGGGCAGAAATCCTGCTTCGGGCACCCCCTGGCCCCCCAGGCCCTGGAGGACGTGAAGACGGTGGTGTGCAAGAACGTGGCGGGAGGTGTGCGGGAGGACCGGCTGACCCTGGACGGTGAGTCCCGACGCCCTGCCCGCCCCATGGGAGCAGGGGGGAGTCAGGCCGCGCCCAGCGTCACTCGCCCTTCTGCCCCTTCCGGGACAGGCTTCCTTTTTCTGAACACGCTGTTCATCCAGCGTGGCCGCCACGAGACCACGTGGACTATCCTGCGGCGCTTTGGCTACGGCGACACACTGGAGTTGACCCTGGACTACCTTGCTCCGCCGTGAGTGCTGGGCGGGGCGCTGGGCTCCCCCTCTCTTCTCCGTGTCAGGCCGGTGCCCGGGGGAGGGGGGGGCGGGGGGGGCTCCTCAGCAACCCCCATCGCGGGGAGGCAGGCTGGGAGGAACGCGTGTGGGCGGGCTCTGCTCTGCCGAGGGGGTGATGCGGGAGCCTCCCTGTCCCGGGACACGGGGGGTGTGGGGAGCGTGGTGGGCCCGGGGCTCCCTGGGAACCAGAGAGCCCCTGCCACCCCCACAGGCTCCACGTGCCCCCCGGCTGCAGCACCGAGCTCAACCACTTCGGTTACCAGTTTGTGCAGAGGGTGTTTGAGAAGCACGATCAGGTGAGGGTGTCGTGACTCCCGCCGTGCGCCCCCCCAGCCCCTCCAGCCTCCAGGCACACGTCCCCACAGCCTCTCTGCCTGTAGGACCACGATGGCAGCCTCTCGCCTGTGGAGCTGGACAGCTTCTTCAGCGTGTTTCCAGCTGCGCCCTGGGGCTCCCAGCTGCCTCTTGAGGTCCCCACCGAGGCGGGCCGGCTGCCCCTGCACGGGTACCTCTGCCAGTGGACGTGAGTGCCACCCCTGCCACCGCCCCCTCCCGCTCGGCGGTGACAGCACGCCTCCCTGGCCTCACGTCCCTCCTGTCCCCCAGCCTGGTGACCTACTTGGATGTCCGCCGCTGCCTTGAGCACCTTGGTTACTTGGGTTACCCCACTCTCTGCGAGCGGGACTCCCAGGCCCACGCCATCACAGGTGGGCATCCGCCCTCTCACCCCAAGCCCAGCCCCTCCCGGGCGGCCCCCTCAGTCACGCCCTGGCTGTCTGTCCACAGTCACGCGTGAGAAGAGGTTGGATCAGGAGAAGGGGCAGACGCAGAGGAACGTCCTCCTGTGCAAGGTGGCGGGAGCCCGCGGAGTGGGCAAATCCGCCTTTCTGCAGGCCTTCCTCGGCCGCCGTCTGGGGGTGAGCGTCCGAGTATCCCTGGGCGAGGGGGCCCAGCTCCTGCCCCGGCCCTCCCCCCACCGCCCGAGGGGCAAGGGGCTCTGGGCGGCTTCTAGGCCGGTGGGCTTCAGACGCCTCCCTCCTCCATGCCAGGATCGCAGGGAGTCCCCCGAGGAGCCTGCCGTCTACGCCATCAACACAGTGCAGGTCAACGGGCAGGAGAAGTACCTGATAGTGAGTGTGACACCCCCCCCCCCCGGGATAGACCCCGAGTCCGTGCTGGGGGACCTGTCTCAATGTGGCCCAGAGGGCCAAGCCCCGGACCCCTTCCTGAGACCGCCCTGTGTCTAGCTGTGCGAGGTGAGCGCAGACAGCCTGTTGGCTGCCGCACCCGATGCTGCTTGTGACGTGGCCTGCTTGATGTTCGATGGCAGCGACCCCGGGTCCTTTGCGTTCTGTGCCAGCGTCTACAAGGCAAGGCCCCCACCCCTAGTCCCTTTGGGGCAGTACCCTGGCCCAGGCCACTGGGGATGGCACCCTGACGTGGCCCCTCTCTCCGCAGCGCCACTACATGGACGGGCAGACCCCCTGCCTCTTCGTCTCTTCCAAGGCTGACCTGCCTGAGGGCATCTCGCCACCTGGCCTGTCGCCTGCAGAGTTCTGCCGCAGGCACCGGCTGCCCGCCCCTGCTCCGTTCTCCTGCGCCAGCCCGGCCAAGCTCAGCACCGCTGTCTTCACCCGGCTCGCTGCCATGGCCACTTTCCCGTGGGTACCGGCACACAGCCCCTGTGGTGGGAGCCTGTCCTCAGCCCGGTGACCGGTAGTCTCTGTCACCGGGAGAGCAGGACAGCTGTAACCGTGTGGTTGGAGTCACGCAGGTGCGGGGCGGGTCTGGTCTCGCTGGTCGCCCCCTGCCGTGGGAGCCCTCTTGTTCCCCACGCTAACAGCCCCGTGGGCTCTGGGGCTTTCCAGGAGGCGGGTGGGGGTGTGGCAGCAAGCTTCTGGGCAGCGTCCCGGAGGCGCCTCCAGCCGGCCTCTCTTTTCCTGCAGACACCTGGCCCACGGGGAGCTGCACTCTACCTCCTTCTGGCTTCGGGTGACACTGGGGGTCATCGGGGCTGCTGTCACTGCTGTTCTCAGCTTCTCACTCTACAGGGCCCTGGTGAAGACCCGATGAGGCCTCAGGGGCCCCCGGGGGGTTGGTATTGGGGCCACGTGCTCGAGGGGACCTAACTTCTGTCTGAACCTGGTTTCTGGGGACACTTTGCCCACTGCCCTGCCTGTGCCCAAGACCCGTGGGTGGGTCCCGAGGTTCTGGGGGCACTGGGGATCATGAGTGAGGAAGCGTGTGACCCCAGACTCCAATAGTTCTCAGGGCTCCAAACCTTTCTGGTCCCAGGCAGCCAGTGGGCGTGAAGGGTGTCGGAAGACAGAACTTTGGGCCGGAGGCGGGGGCAGGAAATGGTTGAGCACCGTGTGGCCTTCCTCCCTGGTTTGGAGACGGGTCCAGTGCCGCACCCCTCTCAGAAGGCATCAGCTCGGGTGTCCTGATTAAACTTTGCTGGTGTCTTTTGCATCTCGAATCCTGCTTTCGGAAGACAACTTTTCTTGAATCCGCTGGAATGTGTCCTTTGTCTCGCATGGGCTTGAAGGCTCACCACTGGCTCCCACGCCTCCTCCAGGTCTGGGGCCCACTCTGGGGTCTCATTCGCGGCCCAGCCGCAGCTTACCAGCCTCTGCACCCTTCAAGGTCCGTGCTGGCCTGAGGGGATCTGCTACCTGAGAGCCTCCCGATGCCCCGCCCCCGGGGCCGGTGTGCCCCCGCAGCACTGCCTCCCCACCCCCACCCCCAGTCTGACCATCCTGTTAGTTAGCGAGGCTGTGGTGTATGGAAGATGGGGGACTCTGCAGTGGGACGGGGGCCCGCCCAGATGTCGCCCTTCTGGTGTGGTCTGGCCCCAGCCTGGGGTATCTGCCCTGTTTCCTCAGGCCCTGACCAGAGGCCTCTGCCCCTCTCCCTGGGCAGGGGACAGCCAGAGACCCCAGCCTGCAGGGCTGGGGGTGGGGGGGCCCGGCTTAGGGCTGGGCTTCAGCACTTCTTAGTGTTCACTCGGTATGTGTTCTGGGGTCTGGAGCAGCGAGCCCGTGGTGTGGCGGGGTGCCCTTCCTGCCATCGCGGTCCTGAGAGGCACCTTCCCCAAGTCCCAAAATGCTCTTTGCAGGAGTTGGGACGGGGGGGGCGGGGGGGGGGCGGGGGAGGGGCTTGCTGCTCCACGGGGAGGCTCAGGCCTGCTGAAGCGTCTGGGGTTGACTCCGAAATTGTCCTTCCAACATGCCTGCCAGCCTTCCGGCCCGCTGGCCCACAGGGGCAGCTCTCACCTGCCTTAGGGTGGGGCAGGATGCTCTTTGTAGCCACTGGGGTTGCTGTGATGACACATTCCTTTGGTCTCTGTCACCTCTATTGCCAGAGGGCTCTGCTTGCCATCCCCAGAAAGTAGCGACCTTTCCTAGCCAGCTGCAGCCTCGTGGGCATTGGGGCTCTGCCCCAATGCCCATGGGTCTGTCTCGGCTCCCAGTGAGCTGGAACTGGAGGTCCTGCATTGCAGCATCGTGGCTGCAGGAGTGGTCAGGGGCCTCCAGGCCCAGATGGGTGCTGGGGCTCAGCCTCCACGGGCTGAGCAAAGAGAGCCGCACTGAGCCTGCCCGACTCCTGCTAGTTGCCCTGTTGGACTTGGTTCCCACACGGAGGGGCTGTGGTGCGTTCTTAACGCCTGGGAGCAAAGCGTGTCTGGCGGGCCTGCCGGCACCTTCAAGGGAGCCCTGGCCTGGTAAAGACTCACAGGCAGTGCGGTGGTCAGGAAGGCTTCCCCGAGGGGGTGGTTTCAGCGCTGAGGCCCCGAGCAGAGGGGCGCGCGAGGGAGGGATCAGGACGCTGCCCTGTGACTCAGTTTCCCAGTCGCTTCCCCGCGTAACGAGCGGCCCCGGAACGGGACGGCAGCAAGCGTGGCGGCGCGACCCCAGCTCCGGTCGCGGCTGTTCCTGCCCGCGGCGCGTCCGCAGGCAGGGCGCGCGCGTGTCCCGGCCGCGCGTGGCGGGGCGGGCGGCGGCAGCGTGCGCGCGGGGGCGGGCGGCTCTGGCTCGGTGACGCGGCGCCGAACGGAGCGGGCGGAGCGGGCGGGCCGGGGCGGAGCGGAGTCCTCCGCAGAGCAGCCCCTTCCGGCCGCGGCCGCCGACCCCGGCCCCCGGCCCCGCCTGGCTCTATGGACAGGAGCTCGCTGCTGCAGCTTATCCAGGAGCAGGTGCGTGGGGTGGGTGGGGGGCGCCGGCACCGCCCCCGCCGCAGCCCTCGGCCCAACGTTGGGGTGGGCCGAGGCGACGGAGCTCCCAGAGAGCCGCGGTCCAGCCCCGGCTTGGCGCCTAGCCTCTCAAGCCCCCTCCCCCACGACCTCGGCCCCCCCTGCGTGTGACCCCAGGAGAGGGCCAGCCAGACCAGGGAGCCTGGGGAGGTACAGGAGGGAGGGAGATTGTGCTCAGACCTTGGTCCTATCCTTCCAGGAGGATGGGCAGGGCAGAAATGAGGCGGGGAGGCCCCTAAGAGCTGTAGGAGCTGAAGGCCTGGGACCCAGGCACTGGTGTCCTGGCGGCTCCGGGGACTACGTGGGTACAGAGGTCTGGTCTCAGGGTGCTTGGAGCCTGCCTCTCCCAGCTGGCCTGACCCACCCTCAAGCCTTGGCCGGCGGCCCCCCCCCCCCCCCCCCCCCCCCAGCAGCTGGACCCTGAGAACACAGGTTTCATCGGCGCGGACACCTTCACTGGCCTGGTGCACAGCCATGAGCTGCCTCTGGACCCAGCCAAGCTGGACATGCTGGTGGCCTTGGCCCAGAGCAACGAGCGGGGCCAGGTCTGCTACCAGGAGCTGGTGGACCTGGTCAGTGCCATAACGGGCAAACAGCAAGGGTACGGGCCCAGGCCTTGACAGGCACAGTGCCCTGGCCAGAGTGGGGTGGGCGGGCAGCCCTCACTCCCTGCCCTTCCCACCAGGGAGGGGTTGTGCACTTGGGGCAGGGCCTCAGACTCTGCCAGAAGCTGGGTGGGGCCAAGGGGGCAGGGTGGCTGGGGGTGGGTGGGCAGGGAGTACGGCGGCCCATGCTTAGGCCCCCCCCCCCCCCCCCAGATCAGCAGTAAACGCTCAAGCAGCTTTAAGCGGGCCATCGCCAACGGACAGAGGGCCCTGCCCCGGGACGGGCTGCTGGATGAGCCAGGCCTGGGCGTCTACAAGCGGTTTGTGCGCTACGTCGCCTACGAGATCCTGCCCCGGGAGGTGGACCGCCACTGGTACTTCTACCGGCACCGCAGCTGCCCACCCCCCGTGTTTATGGCCTCGGTCACCCTTGCCCAGGTGTGCCCACCTGTCCACCCCTCTGGGAACCGCCCCCGTGCCTGGCCTCGCCTGGCCCTAACCCCTCTGTCTCCCAGATCATCGTGTTCCTGTGCTACGGGGCCCGCCTCAACAAGTGGGTGCTGCAGACCTACCACCCTGAGTACATGAAGAGCCCCCTCGTGTACCATCCCGGCCACCGTGCTCGAGCCTGGCGCTTCCTCACCTACATGTTCATGCACGTCGGGTGAGTCCGGGCCCGCCTCTGGCATCTCTCTGAGGGCGTCAGGAGGACTCCGGCCCTCGAGGCCAGGGCCGCTGGCCTGACCGCTGCCTTCGCATCTGTTCACGCCCACACGGCCAGCCTGGAGCAGCTGGGGTTCAACGCGCTCCTGCAGCTGATGATCGGGGTGCCCTTGGAGATGGTGCACGGTCTGCTCCGCATCAGCCTGCTCTACCTGGCCGGCGTGCTGGCAGGTGAGGCAGGCGCGTGCCCCCTGGCCTGGTCACTGGTGAGCCTCGCCCTCACCGCTCTCCCTTTGTCACACAGGCTCCCTGACTGTCTCCGTTACCGACATGCGGGCCCCCGTGGTGGGGGGCTCTGGTGGGGTCTACGCCTTGTGCTCGGCACACCTGGCCAACGTCGTCACGGTAACAGGGCAGACTGTGGGGCGGGCGCGGGGAGGGGCCCACGAGGCCTGTCTCACAGCCTCTGTCTCACGCTCCGTCAGAACTGGGCTGGGATGAGGTGTCCCTACAAGCTGCTGAGGATGGTGCTGGCCTTGGTGTGCAGTAAGTAGGGGGTCAGGGGGCTGGGGGGCCTCAGCCTCAGGCCAGCGTGCCTCCCACCTGCGGCCTCTCTCCGCAGTGAGCTCCGAGGTGGGCCGGGCCGTGTGGCTCCGCTTTTCCCCACCACTGCCGGCCTCGGGCCCGCAGCCCAGCTTCATGGCACACCTGGCGGGTGCCGTGGTCGGGGTCAGCATGGGTCTGACCATTCTGCGCAGCTATGAGGAGCGGCTTCGGGACCAGTGCGGCTGGTGGGTGGTGCTGCTTGCCTACGGCACTTTCCTGCTCTTTGCCATCTTCTGGAACGTCTTCGCCTATGACCTGCTAGGCGCCCACATCCCCCCACCACCCTGATGGGCTCCTCAGGGCCACACAGGCCGGGGTGCGGGCGTGTGTGGGCCGGCCACCGGGCGAGCCCGCGTGTCCGTCCGCTGTGAATGTACATCTCAAGACTGCTTGTCCTCCGTGGGGACCGGTGGGTCCTGTAGCCCACGGTGTCCAGGCCAAGCCTTACATCAGCCCCGGCCACCCCCCTCCCAGGCCTGGGGAGGTAGGACTGCCTGGCCGGGCGGTGGAGGTCCCCAAGTGTGGCCCTGGAGGAGACCCTGCCCCAGCCTCCCCACCACGATTTGCGGTCTGAGCCTTTTTGGAAGACGAATAAATATTTTACACAGCACCAGGTGGCTGCACCAGGGCTCTGAGGGCGGGCCTGGCCTCCTTCCCACTCGCTGAGCAGACCGTAAGGGCCTTTCCCTCCATGTGGACAACTTGGGCTCCTCCCTCACTCTTCTGCACTCCTATGCTGTGTAGGGCGGGGGGGGGGGGGGGTGTGTGGCAGGGGGGAGTGGGGTGGTCCTCACAGTCAGGTGAGAGTTCAGCAAGCGTTTATTGAGTTCCTGCAGCAGCCAGCCTCCTCCTTGGCCAGCTCACACCCAGAGAAACCTGTGGCCTGAGGTTACCGGGCAGGTGCAGGCCCTGGGCCACACCCAAGTTCACTCAGCCCGAGTCCTGCTCTCCTTGGCTGGCACGGTGTCATCAGGTGGCCGGGCTGGGGCCAAGGTCTGGGCACAGCTTCCGCCCCACAGCCCACGTCCGTAGTGCTGTCTGCACACGGTGAGGGGTCCACAACCCTCAGGTACTATCTAGGGAGGGGCAGAGGCAGTTTGGGGCCCCGGGACGCTGGCCAGTCTATGCTGTGCAGCCGTGCATTCGCCAGCCTGACCAGGGCCTTGGATGCCCTCCCTGCCTTCCGACGGGCCCCTCCCCTCTGCTGAGGGCTGCGGCGTGGTTCTGCACCCGGCTCAGGTGCAACACTTAGGGCTTGTGGGCGTACTGCAGCGCTGGCTGGTCCGGCACCGCGGCCACTGCGGCCTTCGGACGTGAAGGCTGCCGCCTCTGGAGCTCCCGCAGCCAGGAAGGTTATGGGCAGTGAAGGGGCAGCCCTCATGCCCCGCCAGCGTCTGGACGACCTCGGCGTAGGGCTGCCGTTCCCAGGGATCCCCAAGTGTCATGGACGTGGCCCTGGGCTCACTTTACAGACAGGGTCACTAACACGCCCGGTCTCGCGACCCCGCCGGGGCGCCCAGCTCTTCCGACCAACCCGAGGCAGTCGCGAGGCCCACAATTCCGTGACGGCTGCCCGCACGTCGGCCTGGAGGCGGAGGGCGCCGGCCGAGCGCTGCACCACCAGCTCGGGCAGCGGCCCCTCCGCGGCCAGATCGGGGCAGATCGGGTTGGGGGTCACGGGTGGTGGACCTCACCCGGGGGGCCCGCCCCCACGCCGCGAGGCCCCGCCCCACACGTGGGAAGCCCTCACCACCCGCTTGCACGCCGGCAGCCGCTCCACTTCGTCCCGTGTCACGTGCTTCTCCGCTCGGCCCTCGGTGGCCGCGGACACTCCTCTCTCGACACCTGGGGAAGGGCGGTGACGGAGACTCGGGCATCGGGGGGTGGTCCGCCCTACCATCGGCCCAGGGCCTCGAGCCGCCCTGGCGGTCCCCGCGCGCCCGCAGCACCACGCAGTGGAGCGCCGGGACCACGGCCCGGCGGCCGGAGGCCTCAGGCCCCACTGCCCGCGGACAGCCGCCATGTTCCCGCGCGGGGCGGGGTCTCGGCGGGGCGGGGCTGAGCTCAGCCCCGGTTACTCCTGACGCTTCCGTAGCCTTCCGAAGTCGCGGGTCGCTTTGCCTCGAGCGCATGCTCCAGCCGGCCCCACCCCCGCAGCCCGTCGGACGCACACGCGTCCCCGCCCACCGCGGCCGGAAGTTCCGGTGGCGGATCGCTGGACCGGGCCCGAGCGGATCGCGGGCTCGGGCTGCGGGCTGCGGGCTCGGGCTGCGGGCGCTGGGTGGGCCAGACGCGGAGCCTGGGAGCTGAGCCCAGGCTGTGCCGCGCGGCGCCATGAAGGGCAAGGAGGAGAAGGAAGGCGGCGCGCGGCTGGGCGCCGGCGGCGGAAGCCCCGAAAAAAGCCCGAGCGCGCAAGAGCTCAAGGAGCAGGGCAACCGGCTCTTCGTGGGCCGCAAGTACCCGGAGGCGGCGGCCTGCTACGGCCGCGCCATCGTGAGTGCACCCGCGCCGGGGAGGGGATCTGCGACCGGGCCAGGGGAGGGGGCGGGGCCCCGACTTCGGGCCCCGGGCCTTCGGAGGGTCCTGGCTCGTACGCGCGGACGTTTGGGCCCTGAGAGTTTAGCGATGCTCTTATTCCAAAGGTGTCAAGGCCGCTGCTCTCCAGCCAGTGCTGCTTGCTGGAGAAGTATGGCGAGTGGGGCTTCAGGGTGCTTGAGGTTCCCGGCCAGCGGACGAGGGATCCCTGTTCCTTGAGAACTCCAGGCCCAAAGCTGGGGATCTCCACAGGGCTCGGAAGTTTATCTCGGCAACATTTCGTGGGAGGCAAGAAGGAGGGCTCAGGCAGGCCTTGGGACCGGGAGCGCACCGTCCACTAATCTTTAGCATGCAGGAGCTTTGAAACTCAGAAATGTCCGATGTCTTGATTCTCGCCGTGGGTTCCAAACTGGGATAGGGTTTAGGACAGAGGGGGGCGCGCAGAGCTCACTTCCTCACGCTGGCTGGCCCGGCCTTGGTCCCCAGACCCGGAATCCTCTGGTGGCAGTGTACTACACCAACCGGGCATTGTGCTACCTGAAAATGCAGCAGCACGAGCAGGCCCTAGCAGACTGTCGGCGGGCCTTGGAGCTGGACGGGCAGTCTGTGAAGGCACACTTCTTCCTGGGACAATGCCAGCTGGAGATGGAGAGCTATGATGAGGCCATTGCCAACCTGCAGCGAGGTGGGCCTACTGCTTATTAGGTTGTAGGGGTGCCTGGGACCAGGTGGATAGTCTGGCCAGGTGACCTGAAGCCCCTCTCCCCGCAGCCTACAACCTCGCCAAGGAGCAGCGGCTCAACTTTGGGGATGACATCCCTAGTGCCCTGCGCATCGCCAAGAAGAAGCGCTGGAACAGCATCGAGGAGCGGCGCATCCACCAGGAGAACGAGCTGCACTCCTACCTCACCCGGCTTATCGTGGCCGAGCGGGAGAGGTGAGCTGTGCAAGTGGCAGGCTCCGCGCCCCCCCCCCCCACCCCCCCCCTCAAGTCAGCACTCTCGGGCTAATCCGGAGCCAAGAACACGAGTGTTTATTGAAGGCCGACACGGGCGAGCGGGAGAGGGAGGGAAATGAAACCTGAACAAGGTGTGGGTGGAGTGTGGCCTCTCCTGGCCAGACCCATTTCTGACTAGCTCCTGGCTGACTCCCAGGGAGCTGGAAGAATGCCAGAGGAACCACGAGGGTGATGAGGACGACAGCCACGTTCGGGCCCAGCAGGCCTGCATCGAGGCCAAGCACGTGAGGGTGCCCCAGCCCGTGTGTGGGTGTGCGCCAGACCGCGTGCCTGTGGTGGGAGGGGGCCTGTGCCTGGGGAAGGGGGATGGGGCGTCTGGCCCACGCGTAGCTGCTTGCTTCTTCGCAGGACAAGTACTTAGCAGACATGGATGAGCTTTTCTCCCAGGTGGATGAGAAAAGAAAGGTAAGCCCGGGTAGGTCCTCTGGCGCTGGGGAGCAGGCATCGGAGCGGCGTCCCCTTCCTGGTGCCTGACTGGACGGTCTGTGCCGTAGAAGCGAGACATCCCCGACTACCTGTGTGGCAAGATCAGCTTTGAGCTCATGCGGGAGCCGTGCATCACACCCAGTGGCATCACCTACGACCGCAAGGACATCGAGGAGCACCTGCAGGTGAGGGCCCACAGGTGTTGGGAGCAGGACCCATAAGCACTGAGCGCTTTCTGACCCTGTTGTCACTGCACACTGCAGCGCGTGGGTCACTTTGACCCTGTCACCCGGAGCCCCCTGACCCAGGAACAGCTCATCCCGAACCTGGCCATGAAAGAGGTCATTGATGCGTTCATCTCTGAGAACGGCTGGGTGGAGGACTACTGAGGCCGGGCGAGTGCAAGGGCAGCCCGCCGTGCCTAGTATCCTGGCCCAGGAGGGCCTTGGGGCAGTAGCTCCCAGTCCCTGTACATAGTTTGTGTCCCTAGATCCCTGCCCCAGTGTCCCCACCCCCACCCTCATCAGTTTTGCTGCTGGACCATGAACCCCACCTCCACCTGTCTGGGCCAGAAACAGCAGGTGAGGGTGGGCTGCCGCCACCACTGTCCTGTAATAAAATCTGTGAGCACTAATAGGGGTGTGTGCTGGTGTGTGCGGGGCTCACCAGCCGCCCGCTCTGGCTAGCTGAGGAAGGTGGAGATGAAAACACTGGTGTCCAGGTTTAGTGTGGCGTGCCACCATCGGTCAGGGAAATACAGCACCTGGTGGGGGACGGAGGCGGGACACAGAAATGAGTTAGTGGCAGCTGGTCCAGCCCGGAGGCCCCTTCCTGCTGTCACCTACTGACCTCGCCAGCCTGGACGGTGCACTCCAGGGGTCTCTCAGATGGTGCCAGGGCTGGGTATACGTCCTGCAGCCAGGCCAGTGTGGTCTTATTGGGGTGGAACTCCGGCGTCTTCTCGGGGGGGTACAGGAACCAGCGCTGGGGGCGGGAGCAGCAAGGTCACTCTGTGTTGCAGGCAGCGAGCCCCAAGCCTCAGCCCCCATCCTGCGCTGACCTTGCGGCCGTAGACCACCTCTGAGAAGCCGGGCCCATGCCAGTGGAAAGGCACCCCAGAACCAGCTCCTGTGGAGTTACCGGCAGTCGCTAACCAAACCCAGCCTGTAGTCTCCCCACCCCCTCCCTCTCCCCCATGCTCTCTGCTCCTGCAAGGTACCCACCTGCAACTCCAAAGCTGTAAGCAGCTGTGGTACCCAACAGGCTGAACGGGGGTGGGGAATAGTGCTGGAAAAGTGATGCCCATTCGCTGAAATTATTGTCCCCAAAGAAATACAAAGTGTCTGCCAGCAAAGAACACAGGACACACAGGAATTTTGGCACCCGAGTACTTCCAATGCTCCCATTCCCTCCCACCCCACCCCAGGGCCGACCAAAGCCCACTCACCGTTGCCCAAGGAGGTAGGATCCTGGGGGTGTAACAGGTGCTCCACATACTCCTGGAAGGGCAGGTCCACTGCGGGAAAGGGGCTGGTCAGGACTCGCTGGGGCCGCCTGCAAGATGCTGGCGGGCAGGGTGGGGCAGCTCACCTTTCCGGTAGGAGTAGGTGTTGGCAGTGCTCAGCCGTACCACGCTGTCCCCAAACGAGGCCAGCAGCTTTTCTCGGGAGCACAGGGCCCGGAACCTCTAAGGGGGTGGGGAGAAGACTCAAGGGCTGGGCCCAGCAAGGGCGGAAAGTGGCCAGGAGGGGCGCCAGCACTCACCGAGTTGTCTGTGAGCCTCTGGAGGATGACGGGTCTGGAGAAGGCGTAGCTAGAAGGGGCAAGAGTCACGGCCAAGTCTGACCCGCGCCTGCCCGCTCCAGCCCCCACGCGTTAGTTCAAATACATCTTGGGAGGTAAGGGAGGACGGGTGGGCCAGAAAGGGCGCGACATCGGCGCTCCGGGGGGGGGGGGGGGGGGTAGGGGGGGACGTACTGCTGCACGAACTCGGAGTAGCTAAGGTCGGCCCGACGCTCCACGGCACAGCGCTCCTCCTCCGCCACCGCCGCCGCCGCCGCCCCAGACCCGCGTCGCTGCCTGCGGGCACAGCCGGTCAGCCGCCCCCCCCGCCCCACCGCGTGCCCCGGGCCCCACCGCGCGCCCCGACCCCGCCGCTCACCACCCTCCGTCGCCCGCGTCCGCGGCCACCGGCCGGGCCGGAGCCGCCAGCGTCCAGAGCGCGAGCAGTAACTGCAGCCGCGCCCCCGACGCCATTAGCCCGCCGCCGCGAGGCATGCCGGGAACTCCGTCGTCGCGGCAACGGCCCGGAAGCACCTTCCTCTGGCCCGCCCCGGAAGGAAGGGCATTTTCGAAGGCGGAGCGAAGGCCACCCGACCCGGGCTAGGGCCACGCCCCACCCGCGGCAGTTCCCATGGCGACGAGGCCATCTACCCTCCCCGGGTCGCCCAGCGCGGAAAAACCGGGCCGTCGGCGGCGTGATGGGGTGACAGGCAGCCTCAGACCGCGGCTCCCGCGTCCTTTATTTGGTTCGCACGCCCAGCCCCACCCACCCCAGGCCCAGCGCGGATGGGTCACGAGTACTCGCACAAGTGGCCGCAGCCCGCAGGGCAGTGGGAGCTGCCCTCCAGCCACTTCATGATGTGCTGCAGGTGGCCGCCGTGACTGCAGCCCTGGCACCACACGAACAGACCCTTGACCACGTGGTGGCAGACAGCACACATGCTGGCGCAGCGGTGGCACCGGTCACAGACCCAGCCACGGCTGCTCATGGGCCGCTTGCAGTGGCTGCAGTTGACGTGCAGGGTGGTGGAGGCCTGGTTGAGGCAGCTGACGGCGCGGCTGGTGCTGAGCTTGACCACCTGGTTGGACACGTTCCAGAGGCAGAAGCGCTGCAGCAGGTCGATGTAGGACGTGTACCAGTGCTCCTGGCGGTGCGGAGAGGGGAGGGAGGCAAGAGGCCGGGAGGTGGGCGCGCTGTGGGCTTCACCCTGAGCGCGCCGGGTGCAGGTGAAGGCAGACGTGCGGGGGGTCAGGTCTGGGGGTGGCAGGGAGGCCCTCCCGGAGACCCGGTCACCCACCTGGGTCTGCTCGTCGATGTCCCTGCGCACGCGTTCACCCAGCACAATGAGCACGGACACGGCCATCTGCACGTCGCCCTGCTCGGCGTAGAAGCGCAGCATGTCGCACACCAGGGCGCTGAAGAAGTCAGGCGGCAGGCGGCTGTCGTAGAGGGCGTGTGATACCGAGATGAGCGAGAAGGAGGAGTCCATGGGAGCTGAGGAAGCCGCATCAGCCTCGCTGCCGCTCACGTGGGGCGAGTCGGCCTTGTCCTGCAGGTGCTCGGGGCCAGGTGGAGTGTCCACGATCTCGTGGCGTAGCGGGAAGGCCTCCTGGGGCAGCACATATTCGGGCTCCTCCGCTGCAAGGCAGGGGCAGGGAAGGCAGGGTCTGAGCCTCCGGCCCTGCCTCCCAACCCCACTCTCCCGGCCCCCACTCACGGTGTGCGTGTTCCGGGTCCAGCAGGTACAGCTCGTCCTCCTCGCCCTCCACGTCGCCCAGCAGGTAGTCTGCAGGCACATCGCTGCCCTCTGTCTCTTCGTTATCTGCCCACAAGGGAGGGTGGGCGTTCCAGAGGCAGCTGGTTCTGGGATGCCCTGGCCCCACTCCCATCAACCCCCTGCCCGCCCCTCAGCCTACCCTCATTGGTGATGAGTGTGGCTGAGGAGTCAAGCAGCACCGTGTCGCTCCGTGTGTCACCCTTGCTACGGTCCAGCCTGGTCTCACTGCCCAACCCCGGGGCCATATCCTTCAGATTGAAACTGGGGACAGGGAGGGCTGATGGGTAGATGGGTTCCAACGGTCCCACCCTCTGTGGAGAGCCACCCCCAGGCGTCTACCTGTTCATAAGTGGCAAGCCGCAAGAGCTGCCCTTGCCCACGCTGTGGTTGAGGCTGGTGGCAGGCGCCAGGCCAGGGCTACAGTAGATGATCCGTAGCATGGTCCAGGTCTGTGCCACCTAGGAGCAGCCACCAGGCACTTACAAAGGAGCCTGGGTCCCTGGTGCCCCATGCAGCACCCGCCCCCCCCACGCCCAGATGGAATCACAACCCCTCAGTGTTCAGCTGCCCCAGGGACCTAGCATCCTGGCCCACCCCAAGCGGGGGAAACTGAGGCCTATGCCAAAGGCAAAAATTCTAGCCTCCTTCCTACAGGAGAATAGACAAAAGCAGAAATTGAAGGCAGCCAACACGAAAATGAGCCTGCTGACCCAGGGAGACCAGAGTGGCTGCATGCACCTCTGCAGAGCGGGGACAGCTTGGGAAATCCAAAAGCAAAGACGAGCCACAAGAGGGCACCTGAACCCCATAACACCCGAGACCTGCACCCAGAGGACGGCACTGGCCTCGGGCTCACGGCAGGGCACTGGGCACCCTGTTACCAGGGTGATGGCTGGTGGTGGGAGCAGCCAGAGCTGAGTGCTAAATCCCTGAAAGCGTTTGGATGTAACAGTCGGAGGAACCCCCAAGGTCATGGCCCCTGGGAGCCCATGGCCTCTGGGGCCACCCCGCCTACCTGGTTGCGGCCAAGCTCCCGAGCCACTTTGGCATTGTGGTCACAGAGCTCAGCCAGAGGCCGACCAGCAAGGGCATAACGCTCGGCCGTGTCCACAAACCAGCTCATGCTGCCACTGCCAGGCTCTATCTCGAAGACGCTCAGAGCACTGGAGGCGAGGCCCACAAAAGGCTCGGCAGGGTCCAGCTTGCGCTTGAAGAAGATGGGGTGGCGCCGATCACCAGCGTAGGGCTTGCGCCCAGACTCAGCGGCCACTAGGCTCTCCTTGGCAGCAAAGGCCAGGTCCCCAAAGAGGCCATAGCAGAGGCCTTCGGGGTTGGCGCGCTCAACAGGCTGGCTGGCATCACGGAACAGGTGTTGGCACAGCGTGCTGTCCTTAGAGCCGGAGAGCAGGAAAGAGGGGTCGTGTGGATGGCGCCAGGCGATGCCCGTTGTGACGTCGCGGTGCTCCTCAAACATGGCAGCCGGGACGAAAGGCCGGCGCACGTCCCACACGTAGATGTTATGGTCCACCATCATGGAGCAGGTGGCCAGGTGGTGGCGGCACTCGGGTCGCCACTTGACTCGAGCCACCGAGGCGATGGTTTGCACGCAGTGCACCTCCTTGGCGCGGTGCGTGGTCATGTCCCAGACCTTCACCATCTTGTCACGCCCACCTGTGGCCAGCCAGCCCCTGCAATAGGTCCGTGAAACCCTCAGCATCCTCTCCAGGGGTGGGAGGGCTCCCCGCTCTCTGCCTCACAGGTTCTGAGGCAGCCCTTCCATGAGCCCATCCATCCCACCCTACTGCCACCGCCCTCCCCTCCCCACCCCTCCCCACACCTGTCCTCAGGGTGCCAGTCGCAGCAGAAGACAGGTCCATTGTGGGCTGTGAACATCCTCTCACAGCGGTCAGGCCGCCGAATGTCCCAGAGCTGCACGTTGCCGTTCTCAAAGGTGGAGGCGAAGGTGAAATAGTCTCGGATGCTGAACTGGACGTCCCGCACACTCTCAGACTGGCCTGTCGACATCCATGGAGGGAGAAGGTGAGAGAGCCAGCCCACAGGAGGCTCCAGGAGAGAGGGCAGCCAGGTGTGGCGGCCTTGGAGTGACTGGACTGCAGTCACGTGGCTGCCCATGACCAAGGCCGGGAAGCCTAGGAGGCGGAGTAAACACCCCTAAGCCTGCCTAGGGTGGGCGGTGGTGGGCAGAGGCTTCACAGAGGAGCTCGGGTGGATCAGGTCAGGGAGCAGGATGCCAGGCATCGTGTGGTTTCCGAAGCAGAAACACGACCTCAACTTTCCCTGGATCCTGCATCTGACGTGAGCCCTTGCACAAAGCTGCGGCCTGCCTTCCGGACTGGCCATCGGAGCACCGAGCGTTGTTGGGCTGTCTGCACTCCCCCGAGGGTGCCCCAGCTTCGGCCCCATCCCTTCGCCTTGAGGCGGAGTGCCGGGTCAGCTCCGGGGACCGGAGACCTTAACGGTCCACATCCACCCCCCGGACCAGCACACCGAGAGCCTTCAAAGACTCCAGCTTTTTCACAGCGCAGGTAGTTCAGGTGCTTTAGGAGGCCCCCCAATTCTCTGAGGCGACCGAGGGCTCCGCCCTGTGCCGCACTTGGTCTCCTCAGGGTGAATGGGCCAGCTGGCCTTGAGCCAGTGGCGGAGGAGCTGGGCCTGCTGGGAAAAGAACTTGGGGGGCAGGGGCAGGCAGCATACTCCGCCCCCTCTCATCCCTGAGCTGCGGACCTTGGAGGTCCCCGTGGCTTCCTTCATTCAGTGAAGCGGCCCGGGGCTCTGAGGCAGGAAAAGAGGAGGCAGCAGACCAAAGCGTCCGCTCAGCGGCCCAGGTCGGCCGCAGTCTGCTCAGGCTCTCCCTCATCCCACGCCCCCTGCTCCCATGCTGACCCTCGGCCACTCTGGCAGCGCTCTCGGGGAGCACACCTGAAGACCCTAGAAGCACATGGTGCCCTTCTCCACCTGCCCGACCACCTCCAGGGCCTCACCAGAGAAGGTGCTGACAGAGTCCTTCCTGCGGAGGTCGAAGCACTTCATGAAGCCGTCCTGGGAGCCGCTGAGCAGCACGTGGGCTTCGGTGGGGTGGAAGCAGACTTTGTTCACCGTGCGCTTGTGCTCTGTGAACAGCTGGTCCTGCTTGTTGCGCGACGGCCGTCCCAGGTTCCACGTGACCACCACGCCGTTGGTGGCCGCCGTGGCCAGCAGGTTCTCATCCATCTGGTGCCAGACCACGTCGGCGCAGCTCAGGTTGAGCGAGGGCTTGCGGCCCACACGCAGGTTCAACTTCTCCACAAACTGCTCGTCCTCAATGGCATAGATCTTGAAGATGCTGCGGCCCGCCACGACCACCTGGGCGGCGTCACGGCACACACTGATGGCATTGGCCGGCGCGTCCAGGTGGCAGTGCATGGTGCGGCCCGTCAGCGCGCTGCCACCCAGGGCCGTGGTCACTCGGGACATCTTCTCCATGGCTGCCCGGGGGGGGGTGGGGACACGAGGCCCGTCAAGTGGACTGGCCTGGTCAGCCAGGAGGGGCCTGTCAGTCCAGACCCGCCACCCTGGTTGGGTCCCCCCCCCCAAGCTGCTTAGTCCTGGGCCGGTCGGTCTTGGGGAGCCAATCCAGGACCGTTCACCGCCCCTCAGGAGACACGTCTGACTTGTGGGGAGACCCTACCCGGTCAGTGCCAGCCCTGGTCCCCGCTCCATCCCCCAACAGTCAGACCCGGGTGGTTACTGGACCTTCGGTCAGTCAGTGCCTGCAAGGATGCGAAGTAGTCCCCACAGTCCGTCTCAGGGCCTCCAGGGAAGAGGCGGAAGGGCCAGAGGGGCGCGGCGGCCACCGACGGGACTTCAAGGGCCAAGCCGGGTAAAGAGCCTGAGGGGTCTGGCCGGACGGGAGGCAGGAGACCCCGGCGGCGCGGAGCACTGAGAGTGGCGCGCGCGGGGCCGGGGAGGCCGCGGGAACACCGCTGGAGGGATCGGAGAAGCCTCTCCCTCCGCCGGCACCGGAGCCATCGCCTAAAACTGCCGGGCGGGCCTGGCCGGAAGCGCCAGGCCGGAAGCAGCCCTTCTCTTTCCCGCCCACCTGCTCGCCGGAAGTGGTCCGTGCTTGTCAGCCCCTCAGCGGAACCGGGCACCTCACTGCAAGCGTTCCGGATGAGGGAGCCGAGTTGGTGCAGCCGGAAGGATGGTCCCGAACTGTGGGAGAGGCGCTGCCGTGCGTTCCCGCGGTTCCGCCTCAGCGGTTGGTCTTTTGATGCTGGTGCTCGCTCTCCGCCAGCAAGTCCAGCCATCCCTAAACGAGTCCCGAGTCCCTGCGGTCGTCTCCACCTCCTTCCTCACTCTCCTCCCCTGGACCCACCTCGTTCCCCCCGATCTGAGCCCCGCACAGCTGCCAGGTACCACTCTTTGGTCTAAGTCCACAGGGCTCCCCACCGCTTTAGGAATAACCCCCAGACTCCCGGCCTCCGTCTCTCCTGGCGCACTTCCAGCAACGGCCGCTTACACCGCTTCTTCAGCCCACCGAGCTCTTTCCTGTCCGGGCCACGCGATTGCTCTGCACTCTCCGCTCTGCAGAAAGCGTCTTCTCCACGCTCCAGGGTTCGGCATAAGCATCTCGTTGTCAAAGGCCTTCCCCGGCCCCCACATCTAACATGTGGCCTCTCCAGTCACTGTCACCTCCACAGTGCTTGTCAAAACGCATTCCTTCGTTTAGTGGTCATTGCGTGTGGCACACGAGTGTATATCAGGCAGGGATCATGCCTGTCTCGGTCTCCACAAACTCCGGTGCCTGACAGATCCTGCTGGTTCACACCACCCCCGGGCAATCGAATGACCCTCTCTGAGCCGTCCTTTCTTTCCTGGTTTTGAGTCCTGTTCGGTCCTTGCTGTACTGTATGATTATAGGACATCCCTGCCCCCCTCTTAACCTCAGTTACCCAAAGCACGAAACAGGGCTCATCTTTGCCCTTCTGGAAGGATGGACTAGATTCTAGATATTTTGAGGTTAATCTTATATGTAATGACTTTGGTATCATTCTCTCCTCCCCAAAGCAATGAAAGCTTAGGGACCGTCTGTACTGGTCACTGCTGTGTTCCCAGTCTGCATAGTGGCACCAACCTCTGCGTGTTGAGAGAACCAGAAAGTGTGATGAGTTGAGCGGTGCACAAGAGTCCAGAGACTTGGGCCACCCTGGGCAGATACACCTTCCCCTGCCACGGTCGGATGACCTAAAAACAACTCAGACACGTGTTTTTACAACTTTTTTAATATATATTTTTATAAACAGGTCACGTGATAAAATAGCACAAGAAACACTTACCAAATATAAGGTTATATCTTCCGCATATACAGGAGAATGAGGTCGTTATGTACAATAAGAAAATGATTTTAGGGGTTGGTTGGTTTTGTTTTGTTTTCCTCTCTCCCCTTAATTTTTCCTCCTACAGTCGTTGGAAATATCACAGCTTCAGTTGCATTAATACTTTGGACAAATGGACAGCTGCCTCCTCCCCACTAGGGAGCCGTGGGGAGGAGGGGCTGAAGAAACTGGCTCCTGACCACCTCAGCCCCGGAGCTTCCTGTGGGCACTCCAGGACAGGGAAATCTTTGGGCTGTTGAACTGTTTCTCCGCTTCAACAGCATCTCTCGCTCTCTCGCTCGCTCTCGCTCTCTCTCTCTCTCGCTCGCTCTCTCTCGCTCACTCTCTGGCTCTCTGGAAACTGGTTACTTTCTTCCAACCAGACAGGGGGTGTCCCAAGATTGGGTGTGGGCACTGTATTTCCTGGGGCTCAAGGTTGGGATGGAAAGGGGTCCCAGCCCCCTCCTCAGCAATTGCCAAGATGTGCCAGCATCCCCAGGACTTCCGTATGTCTTGGGATTGGACAGAACATGGCGAGAGCCCATTTGGGCAGGCAGAGGTTTGGGAAGCTGGGGAGGGGGTGGGGGCAGCTAGAAAGGAGCCCTCCCTCCTCTGGATGCTGAGGGTGTGCTGGCCACTGTAAGATTGGAGTTGCTGGCTGGCACTGATCCTGAGCCTTGGCTGGGGCCCGCTTTTCCAGCTTCCACCTGACAGAGACCTGCCCAGGATAAAATGTGGCGCTGAGGAGGCTGGGCCTAGCTGGCTACAGGGACTGGTGTGGGATCCACCCAGGGCTGTTTGCAAGGCCTGCAGGGCCTGAGGGTCGCTCCAGCTTGTGGTTTCTCAAGGTGGTGGTGTCCTGCCGGGGTTGAGGTAAGCTGCAGCCGGCTCGGTTAATGTTGACTACACCAATATCATTGTCAGCCAGGGCTGTCCCTCCCTCAACCCAATTCCACCCCATTCTGGCCCAGGGACCCATAGACCTGCCAGTGGGGGATGGGGCGAGCAGGGGACTGCCTCATACAGTGGCCAGGAAAAGGGGAGGTCTCATGGGGTCAGGCTGGCATGAGGTGGGGCACGGGCGGGAGGGACTTGGGCTCCTTGGCGGGCCATGGCTTTGGCGGTGGCCTGTTTCCCCTCGCACCCCTCCGAGGGCCTCAGGCGCGGTGCAGTGGAAGATGCAGGAAGCCCTTGGGGCTCTTCTGGCCCCTGTGTCCTGGGGGACTCAGCTCCCCTCAATCCCTCCGGGCCCTGCCCGAGATGGGGGGACAGCGGGGAGACAGAGCGGGGTGTGGCGGGGAAGGTGGTAAGGGCGGCGGTCAGGAGAGCTTAAAGCGCCCCCTGGGACCGAGCCCCGGCCCCCCCCACCCCCCCCACCCCCAGCGGGTGGACGAATGATGGAGGCGGCTGTGGTGCGGTGGAGGGCGGGCGTGCAGTGCGGGCACGAGGGGCATGCACAGAGTCCCCGAGTGTGCGTGCGTGCGTGGGGCTGGGCCCGCCCGCCGCCCCTCCCCGCCCGGGCGGGGCCAGGAGGGGCGCGGGGGCCGGGCGGTCACTAGGTTCGCCCTGCCTCCCGCGCTGGGCCGCAGGCGCGAGGGCTCCCCTGAGGGCAGGGCCGGGAGAAGGCGTCCCGCCCCGGAGCGTGGCGGCTTCCTGCGCCGGGGGCGGGGAGGCCCGCGCTACTCGATGACGAGACAGCGGGGCAGGTGCTGCGAGAAGTACTTGAAGAGCTCGGGGGTGGCCCCGGGGCAGTTGGTCAGCTCTAGCTCCTCCAGCTCCTGCAGCTGCACCAGGCCCGACAGCCCCGTGGTGGTCAGCAGCGGGCAGCCTGCAGCGGGCGGGAGGCGAGGCGGCGGCTGAGTGCGGGGCCGGCGGAGCTCGCCCGGCGTCTCCCTCCGGCCCGGGCCGTGGGACCCGGGGAGTCAGTCCCAGGTATGAATCGGCGCGAGGGACCCGGCAGGGCTAGGTGGGGGCGGGTGGGGTCTCACCTGCCAGAGACAAGAGCCGCAAACTCCTCATGGCCAGGAGGTGCTTCAGCCCGAAGTCCTGCACCTGGGCGGGAGGGGAGGGAGGGCAGGGCGGGTTAACGACCTCCGGTCGCGCCCTGGCGGGGAGGGGGGTGGGGGGCACTTCTAGGGTCAGGCCTTGGGCCTGGAGCTGTTGGAGGGGCAGGGGGGCAGGGCTCAAAAAGGGGGGTTTCTCGGCCTCCCAAGGAGCCAGGAGGCAGCGGGGGAGTGG
This sequence comes from Neofelis nebulosa, assembly GCF_028018385.1. Taxonomy (NCBI): domain Eukaryota; kingdom Metazoa; phylum Chordata; class Mammalia; order Carnivora; family Felidae; genus Neofelis; species Neofelis nebulosa. Next base: position 44,934,919 of record NC_080799.1, on the reverse strand, counting down.
TGCTGAGGGTCCCAGGGAGTCCGGGCGCTCGGCCTATGTCGCGCGCTAGGTGTGGAGGGACCCAAACTGCCTCTGACCCTTCCGGGATCAGGGCAGCGGGCTGAGCGGCCGGGAAGGGCCGAGTCCCCCACCTCCGCTCCCCAGTCTTCGGAGGCGAGGAGGGCGGGTACCTGGCAGCACCATCGCAGGTAGAGGCTGCGGAGGGACGACATGGTGGACAAGTAGCTGAGGCCAGTATCCGTGATGCGTACACACCTGTGGGTGCAACAGAGGGGCGCTGCCCACCTTGAAACACCCCGCCCCTCAGCTCCGCCCCTTCCTGCTTTTCCCGGCGGGTCCAGGCCTGAAGCTCCTCTCCGGGCGGCACAGATGAGAGCGCTTCCCTTTCCACAGACTCTCCCCAGCCAGGTCCCCCCCAACCCCCACCCTGGCTGCTTGGTGGCACCACCCGTTCCCGGGGGGGGGGGGCGGTTCAGCCCCACCCTTGTTACAGGGCCACTCTGGATCCCGGGTTTGTGAGCGCCCGTCCTCAACCCACTCCCCATCACGCGGCAGCGCCACTCCGCTACAGGTCGCTCCACTGGTCTAGGCTCCCCGCTCAGAAGGCCCCGCCCCCCCCGCCCCCCCCCCCCCCCACTGCCCGGGCGTGGGGGTCGCGCGCACCTGTCCAGCACCAGCTCCTCCAGGCGGTGCAGGTCGCAGGCCACGTACTCGAGCGCCATGTCGGTGATGCGCGGGCACCACGAAAGGTCAAGGCTGCGCAGCTTGCGCAGGTTTTCGGCCACGAGCTCGACGCCGTCGTCGGTGACCTTGGAGCAGCCGGAGAGGCTGAGCGCGGTGAGGTTGGGCAGGCTGTGCACCACGTTGACCACGCCGTGGTTGGTGATCTCCCAGCAGGAGAGCAGACGCAGCGTGTGCGTGCTGTGGCCCTGGCGTGCTGTGAAGTAGGCCAGCGCCGTGTCCGTCACGTGGTAGGCCTGCAAGCTCAGCTCGGCCAGGTTGGGCAGCAGCTGCGAGATGGCCGCAATGGCGTCGTCGGCCACGTTGATGCAGTCGCTCACGCTCAGCGAGGTGATCCGGGCGCTCAGGCTGGACCACAGCCCCGCCTCGGTGAAGTCGTTGCAGCCTGACAGCTCCAGGCGCACGACCCCCTGCATCTGCTCCAGCATCACCTGCGGGCAGCAGGGCGTGGTGAGGATGGGGGGGGAGGGCGGGGCGGAAGGAGCCCGATGAGGGGCAGAAAGCAGTGTTCTCGAGTGTAGACGGGTGTAAAACAGGACAAGTGCACTTCACAGTGTGTTTCTCACATCACCACCACATTCTAAGAGAAGAGGCAGAGCACGGGGGGACCTGGGAGCTCAGGGCCTCTCCAGAGCAGGGGCTGGAGAGCACTTGGTGCTAAGGATTTGATGGTTAGAGTCCTGGCCCTGGGGAAGGGGCAGCTTGCACAGCTGCTCCTCTGGCCTGAGCACCTGCTCCCTTGCAGCATCCCTCCCCCCCCTCCCCCCCCCGCCCCAAGGCTGGCCTCACAGGCATGTGGGGCTCTGAGCTCAGAGGGGGCTCCCACTTGACTGATTGCTTTGATGTTGCTGTCTTGAAATTCTTAACCATCTTTGAACAAGGGACTTGAATTTTCATTTTGGATTGGGTCCCCCCAATTATGTAACCAGTCCTGCTTCCCCTCCCCCAGAGACATGATCCACAGAGCACCAGCTCCACCCTCAGCTCCTTTGCTCCTTGTATGCCTGGGGTTTCCTCCGGGGGCACCCTCCCTCCCCCCACCCCCCAGCTCATTTGCTGCTGCTTGGCCCTGCCCACCCCATCCCTGTCCCTTCCAGGCCACCGGTGGGGCGCACCTCCAGGCCGGCATCGGTGATGGTGGAGCGCTTGAGGCTCATGGCCTTGACGCCCTTCTTAGAGAGGGAGTAGTTGTCGATGAACTCACAGATGTCCAGGTCGGAGACACCAACCAGGCAGAAGCCCTCAAAACCACGCGCAGCGAAGCCCTGCAGGTTCACAAACTCCTTCTCGCCACCAGGCAACACGTTGTACAGCTCCTTGGCGTGCAGCACAGGTGTGAGGCCCGCCCAGAACTTGGGCTGGTAGAGCACACGCCGCCAGGCCTTGCACACCTGGGCCAGCACGCACTTCTCACAGGCCGAGAAGTACCAGAAGAGGCCATTGAGGATCTTTTCATCTGTGGCCAGTGGTGGCCGCTCCACTGGGGGCCCAGGAACTGGGACTGAGGCTGGTCCACCAAGGGGGAGCCCTGCCGGGGGGCACAGGCCCCCAGCTAGGGCAGCCCGTGGCAGTGGGGCAGCCAGGCTGGGCGGTGGGAGGGTGGGTGGGGGTGGTGGCTGGCAGGGCCGGTTCTTGGCAGCTGGTGTGCCCTTGGTGATACTGGCTGCACCCAGGCCGTTGGGCTGGCCCGGCAGCTTTACCAGGCCATTTCGAGGCAAGCATGGAGGCTTGGGGTCGCCGTCCACACCCGGGCTCGACATCTTCCTCGCTCGATCTGCAGACAGGGTCCAGGATGGGGTAATGAGTCTCCTGCCGCAGGAGGGCTGGGCTCCTTCCCATCCCAGGGCATCTCCTCCCCTGGCACTCCCAGAACCACCCAACAGAAAGGATCTGAATCCAAGTCCCTCCTTCCCCGACTGTGAGATCAGGGCTGTTCATGACTATGACACTCCCTGAGCACCTACTATGCGCACTGAGCTCAACCAGTACTCACATCTTTTTGACAGCTAGGTACTATGGTTCTCGTTTTAGAGATGAGAGAAGAGAGGCAGCGACAGACAGACACTTGCCTGTGACTTCTCCCTTCACCTTTACTACCCTGATGCCCAACATCAGTGTCTGCCAGGCCTACCTCTACCCGGGTAGGAACTGGGAAACTGAGGGAGCTGGTGTGGGGTGGCCTCTGCATCTCCACTGTGGGGTTCCGGCATGCCTCTGAGGAGTGGTTCCAGGACCCTGTCTGAGACTCACACACCAGCCCCTGAAAATGTCAGTGCCTACTGGAGGTTCTGTGGTTCATAATCTACCCAAAAGAAAGGGCGAGGTTTACTCTGATGCCAGCACAATGATCCCTGGACACATACTGTTCTGTAATCCTCCATCTAACCCGTTGAGGATCGTACTATGATGATTGTGCCCATTGTTACAGATGAGGAAAATCAAGCAGCATGAACTGTTTGCCCAAGGTCACAGTAAGTGGTGGAGTCGAGGCTTGGACTAGAGCTGGCTGTGGAAGCATATTTGTAGAGAGTTCCTCATAGGGTGGGACTGAAGCCACCCCGCCAATGCGCCCCCCCCCCACCAGGGCTCTGAGGTTGTGAGTGGGTGGCAGATGGCTTTGAGCACAGATAGCCCTGGAGAGGGGGGCAGGGGGACCCTCACAGTACCACCATCTGCTCCACATTCCAGATCTTCTCTCGCCCAGCCCCACTCTAGACATCCCACGGGAAAGGCAGTGCACCCACTGGTTCAGCCATACAAGCTCTGGGGTCACATACCCTGGCTCTGTGGCCTCAGTGAGGCACTTTTCTCTGAGACTCACTTTCCTTACTTTTGAGCCTGAGAAAGGATGATACACCCCCACGGGACAACATGTGAAAAGGGCTAAGCATAGTGTATGGCCCACAGTCAGCCTTTGGAAAGTGGTGAGGAAGTTGCTTCTAGACCCCATGGCCAGCCTGAGGGGAAGGGGTAAGGAGCCATTAGGAGGGAGGGAAGTGAGCCACCCTGCCCTGCTCTACCCAGCACCATGCCTCCACTGGCTTCCAAGCCCTGGACAGGACAACCCTTGCTGGCCTTCCACGTCTGTGGAGGGGTTGCTGACCTGGGCTGGGACCAGGGGTCTATGGGAACACATGGCCTCATGGCTACCAACTCAGCTTTGGGTTGAAAGGCCTTCCTGCTCTGACAGCCATGAGCCCCCAGCCTGGCAGTCCACATCAGGCCCACCCTCCCCAGGGGAGGCTCCCCAAGCTTGGCTGTCCCTTTACTGAAGCTCATGACCAGATAGTAGCAGCCTCACGCTGGATAAAACACGACATTCATAACAACGTCCGCTGAATGTCCACTAGCTTCATGTCGGCCCCGTGTGTGTTGGGGCGGGGGGCGGGGGGAGCAGCCTGACACGAGGGCTGCCCCAGATCTCTTAAAACCAGTATGTGATGAGGAGACCGTTGTGGATCAGAAGTGCCTCATGGAGGGACAGCGTGAAGCCCACGACTAGCCGCCCACTCCTGGGACCAGAGGAGAGGCTGTCCTGTCGTCCTGTCGACTCCCTCCTGTGGGCTGTGCTGGGTTCAGAGAGGCAGCCCCAGCCTGAATACGTTCTGTGTCCCCGGTGCCGGGCGCCAGGATCTCAGGGCTCAGGGCGCGCCGCCCACCCGGTCTCCGCCGCTTCCCGCAGACCAGGCGCGGCTGGCTCGGCCCCGGAGCGCAGCACCATGGACAGCGCCCCTCCAGCCGCTGTGCGCGTGCTCGGAGGCCAGGCCCCGGCGGGCTCCACCGCGGACAGCGGCTGGTAGGGGTGGGAAGGGGGGCCGGCCCCGGCAAACCCAGCTCAGCAGGCGACGGGGCGGGGCGAGAAGCCGCCCGCTCCGCCAAGATCCGGAGGAGGCGGCGGAGGTGGCACCAGGGGAGAAATAACTCAAGAGCAGTGCCGATTTAGGTTAAAGATGCTCCCAGCCACGGGTGTGCACGTGGAGTGCCTGAGTTGGTGGTGGGGGGCAGGGTGCACGTGGATGCCCCGGGCATCTGCAGGGCTCTTCCCTTCCCCCGCCCCCCCCCATCCACCCCACTGGAGCTCACATTTGCACGCGCCCACAGTCCCATCCCCTCTTCAGGCCTCAGGGTGGAGCTGGTGAAAACAGCCAGCGGGTGAAGAGAGCCCACGGGAGGGAGGGGCCAGGTCGAGGATGGCCTCCGCCTGGGGGTGGGGGTGGGGGTGCCCGAGGCCTGGCTGCCCCTTATCTCACACTCACATCCCTGGCCAGAAGGCACTGCCCTGCCTGCCAGTGGGTCAGCCCTTCTGCCGAGCCTTCGCCTGGAGCTGCCTCTCGGCCGAAGCAGCTCTGAGCTCCTGACCTTGTCCATGGTCCTGCTGGGCTCCACCTGCACACTCCAGCCTCACTGACCCAGCCTGACAATCCTTGCTCTGTGGCTCAAAACTGGAAACAGCCACACCTTGGCCCAGGGGTCAGGGCTTTAGGAGAGAACCGAGCTTGCTGTCAGAGATGAGTCTTCCTGTCAGTTAGGCAGGGGGTCTCTTGCAGGGGGCTGGGACAAGTGGCCCTCTGCCTGGTCCCACCCACCCAGCCAGATGGGCTGCGAGACCCCAACCTCTTTGGTACTTGTTCCTGTCCCTACTGCATGCACTGGGGCTCAGAGGACCTGCCTGGAGTTTCTAGTCAGGATGGGGAAGGGGCAGTGGCCAGTCTTATGTGGTCTGCCTCCTCCTTTAGCACTAAGCACTAGGAGCTAACGCTAGGAAAAGAGGCGTTTTAAAAAGATGGCCAAACTTGCACTATTCTCAGCCTCAGCCCCTGGTGTCTTGTGCCTCCGTGTGGAGCGGAATTCTGGAGGAGGTCCTCCTGGGATAGGCTGCGGGGGCTCCAGGTTCCTGGGAGGACTCCAGAACTTGGTGGCTCCCAGGCCGACAGTCTCCAGATGCCCACGCTGAGGCCCTGAAAGGAACTGCTTCTTTTGCGGCCAAGTCACTGGGCCTAGCAAGTCCACCTTACAGCCTCGCCTCTGGTTCCTCCCCAGCCATGGCCCTACAGTCCAGCCAGAACCCCTGTTCTGTATTCCTCATCCCCTCCCAGGGCACATGGTGGGCCCCCTGCTTGCTCAGTTGGCCTCCCTACTTCTTAATCCTGCCAGCCTCTCACCCTCCATTCTTCAGTGTGAGCACCACCCCGGTCTCCCCCTGCGGGACTCCCCAGCCCTGAAAAAAAGCATCTCCAGGGTCTCAGTCATTACTGTCCATCCATCTGTCTCTTCCCTTGGCTGGGGACTTCTTGAAGACAGGCAGCACCATGACTGAGTGGCCTCTGAGTGCTGGCTGAATGAATGAATGAATGAATGAATGAATGAATGAATAATGGCAGTCAGCAGGGTCATGCAGAAAGGGATATGGCTGCCAGATGCCCAGGAGGCTTGATGGAAGACAGGCCAGATGAAGAAGAGGGCAGTGGATGGTAGGAGAGCTGCTTGTAGCTCAGTTTGTTAATCCTGGTTGTAGCAGAGGCCACTGTCCACAGTGAGGGCAGCCACTGTGTTGGGTTGGTGCCAGAGTCTCTGAGAAGGCGCCCAAGACCCTGGGGCTTAGGGTGGGCCTTGCAATTATTCAGGCCCATGGGAAGAGGATGGCTCACATCTCTTTTTTGGCTGAGTCCCCACTATGGGAGCTGCAGGGTTAAGGAGGCTGCCTGCCCATCCCTCATAATCTGGCCAGATCCAGGGAGAGGGGACAGGAACCACCAGAAGGGAGGGAGGAGCTGGTCCTGCCCTGCTCTTCCCAGTGCCACTCCTCTATTGCTGGTCTGAGCCCTTCCCACACTGCCTGACCAGGCGTGGGGAAAGTGGGGCTCGGAGACTGAATTTTCAAAAGGTGCACAAAGCTGGGATTTGACCCCAGTCTGTCTGACCTCCAAAGACCAAGCTAGGCATTGAGGTCCAGGTGGTGACCCTGGGCCCCCAGCTGGTCTGCCGCTGGCCAGGTGCACTTCCTGAGGCCTCTTCCTCCGCCCTGTTCTGCTTCTCCTGTCCCCTGTGTCCTCCCAGCCTGGGACCTTAGGCTAGTGGTCTCCCCCAGCATTATCTCTGTCATGCCCCTGCTCTCTCACCAGAGGTTGCAAGCTGCAGGACTCTCTTCTTTTGGACTGCTCGTGCCTGGGAAACCCTCCACTCCTCATGGCCCCCAACTCCGAGATCTCTTCCTTCATCCCCGATACTCTGACACAGCCCACCGTGAATGCTGGAGGGGTCTGGCCCTGATAGGACCTGCACTGACCAATTCTCCCAGCCCACTGAGGCCCATGGAGCTGGGCAGGGCATGGGTAGCCCGAAAAATTCACATCGGGTCGATCTGCAGTGACATCCCCAGGGACTGGGGTGACAACCAGCTTGGGATTAGGGACACAGTGCGGGCTGACAAACTCCATGACAAGCCCCGTGACTCAGGCACATTCACATCCCTGTCACTTTGCACATGTGCCAGGCAGCACTCCCTTCCCGCCCCCAGCCCAGAGATGCTTCTGGGGTGCAGGCTGCCCCACCCGTGCCCCGGGGGCTCCAGGAAGTGAGCACATGGCTTCAAAAGAGACCCAATGGGTGCTTCATCAGACCCAGTCCTGCGGTCAAGCTCAAGACAGCTTGGCCATGTGGGACTGGGCACCTTGGGGAATGGGCTTGGGCTCCACGCCTCATCTTGGCTCTTTTGCTCTGGAGGATGAGCCCCCCCAGTGCCTAGACTGGGGGCATCTAGTGTCTGCCTCTTTGGGTGGCTGTCTCAAACCCTCCCCCTCTTCCCCACCAAGTGAAGTGATGGGGTCCAAGCCCACCCTCTGTGACTGGTCTGGCTGCGGCTCCAACCTGCCAGTGGTGGGGAAGGTTCTGAACCACCCACTTACCCCACAGAGCCTTCCTTCACTGCCACCTCCACTCTTCCCCTCTGAGGCATGGCAGCGAGCACCCACGTGTGACAAGATGGGGCTACGGGCAGCCGAGCAGGGCCCTACCTTGGGGTGAGATGTCTCCCTGGCTCTCAGCAGCGCAGGCTTCCTGGGCCCAGGCCAGCGGTCTCGAGGGCCCCAGGTGCCCCTACCTCAGGGCTAATTGTGTCCTTCTTCCATTGGGAGAGAGGACTCGCTGAAGTGCCCTGGAAGTGGGTGTGAACTGGAGGGTAGCGCCTGTCCAGAGAGCCTGCCCAGCATCAGGGGTACTTATAGGCCTGGCCCAAGTGAGAGGTGGCTGAGGAAGAGGGGAGCCAAGTAGCGGAGACGGCGGGCCCTTGCGGCCTGAACAGTCTGCCCTGCACTGCCCACGTTTATGACCGGGGTTTGGATCTCCCTTGTCCCCATAGCTCCTGGTCCAGACCTGTGGCCACCTCCTGCCAGGCCAGCAAGTCTCCATCAAGCCTTTGCCCTCTCAGGGACCCAGCCCAGGCCTCCGCTCAAAGGCGTTGGCTGAAAGAAGGGGCCTGGGAGGTGGCGGGTACCGGGAAGGGACTGACCGAGTGGGCAGGTGAAGCGGCATCCGCCATCTGTTGTCTCTTTGGAGGGAAGGCTTCCCGTGCAGAGGCCGGGAGGGGCTGGAGGAGTGGCCACTGGGCCGTGGGCTCCCTGAGGCTCCAACAGCTAGGCCTGCTTTCCTTCTGGGGTGATGGGTGGGGGACTCTCTCCCCTGAAATCCCGGGAGGCCAGACCCCTACCCTAGCAAGTCTCAGAGTGCCCGGTTTCCCTTCTGAGGCCGTCCAACCTTGGCCAAGGCTCGACCCCTCCTCCAGGACCAGGCACGTGGCCAGCCTCCTCCTTTCCCCTCATCCTCCTGCTGTGGTGGCAGCTCCACACAGGCCCAGGTGTCCAGGGCAGACTGGGCCCCCGCCATGCATCCACATGGCTCCTGGAGTGGAACTGTGTCTAACACCTGTCTCATAGGCCCAGGGGCTCGTGGTGCTGGGAGGGAAGCTCAGAGCTCAAAGGAGGTCCAGGATCTCACCCAGCCACGCCGGCTGGGGGCCTGCAGTTCTGCTCCCACCGAGATATGGTCGGGCGGCACCGGCCCACAGCCCTGGTCCAGTGGCTGTGGGGAGCGTGCTTCAACCAGGCAGCCTCTGGGGTCAGGAGCCCTGGGAGGGCCTGTCAGGACCACAGGCTCAGTGGCCTCCGCCTGGGAAGCGGCGGCGCGGATGTGAGACCCTGGGGGTGTTGGCGGCCCTGTCCGAAGCCCCCTCCCCCCTCCTCATTGTGGCCGCCGCGATGGCGTGGCCTGGCCCCTTCCCCGCTCCACAACCTGGCCCGGTGCACACACCTTACCTCGGCCCGGGCACCTGGCTCATGCCACGCTGTCCGCCGGGCGTCTTCTCGTCATGGGGAGCCCGGCATGGGCGCTGGCGAAGCGGGGAGGCGGCCGAGGTGCTGGCCTGGCCGGCAGGGCCCAGCCGCGCCCCGCGCCCCGGCCTGGCCGGCCCCCTCGGCCGCGCCCGGAGAGGAGCTCCCCGGTGGGAGAGGATCGGCTGCCCGAGCCTCCCACCGGGGAGGCTGAGGCAGTGCCCAGATAAATAAGGCCGCTTTGCAGGGAGCCGGGCGGGCGCCTCCTCCCTCCCCGCGCCCTCCTCCCCGCGCTCCTCCGCGGCCGCCGGCGGCGCCGCGCGCGCCCCCCGCCCGGCTCTACACGCCGCGCCCTCGCGCGCTCCCGGCGCCGGGAGCCAATCCGGTTGGCGAGCCCGGGCGGGGGCGCCGAGGATGCCGAGCCCCGCCCCGCCCGCCGCGCCCTGCCGCGCGCCCACGGGCACGCGCCGGCCCGGCGGCACCCCTGCCCCTCCGCCTCGGGCGCCCGCACAACAGCAGACCCGCGCGCACGGCGGGGCGGGGCGGGGCGGGCAGGGCGCGCAGCCCGAGAGCCGCCGGCCCGGGGAGAGCCCTGCCTGCCCGGAGCCCTGCGGGGGGAGAGGACTCGAGCTCTTTGGCGCCGGCGGTTGGCTCGGGGGTACGTGGTCCCGCGCAGACAGGTGCGGGCCCCGCGCGTCCCGACCCTGGGATGCCACCTTCGAGGGCAAGGACGGTGCCCCCCTCCCCCTCCCAGCCCTTCCTGCGGAGCGGAGCGGGCGGCCAAGCCCCCTTCATGGCCCTCACGTCTCCGGCGCACCTGCTGGGTGCCAAGTCCAGAACCCCCCGCAGCGGGGACGCCCCCTCTCCCGCAGAGCCGAGAAACAAGTGACCACCAGATCATTTCAAGGGAGTGACAAGCGCGATGAAATTTCAGGAGGGCCACGTGACAGTAACCGCGGGAGGGGGCTGGAGGCGTCGCTCCTGAGGACAGGACACTTGACAGGCGACCCCAAGGATGGCAGGGTGGGCGAAGTTACCCCGGAAGGGGTGTGCACGGGTTTTTAGGTTTTGAGGACTTGAGCCTGACGAGCCCGCTCTGGAACCCGCTGGAGGCGGGTGTTGGTAATGGCCGCTGTGTAGGGACCAGGCTGGGAGAGGGGCCCGGGTGGGATGCAGAGGGAGGGTGTGCAGGGCTCTGTTCCGGCCTCCCAGCAGGCTCAGAGCAGAGAATGGAGGCTAATGGTGACCATCCCGGACCCCATCCCGGGGTCTCCTGGGAGCAGAGACTGGGGAGGGATCAGGTGTGGGGAGAGCAGAGAGGGGTCTTCATATTAGGGGAGGAGCCTTAAGGCCAAGAGGGAAGGCCCTGGAGAGGGAGAGGGAAATGCAAACAGCTGGTGTTCGCAGCGTTTGGTGGGAAGCAGGACCCAGTGGGGCTGCTGTGAGGTGGGGGCAGCTGCAGGGGGGGAGCCTAGCTGTTTGCGAGCTGGAGCGCTGCGTTTGCTGTGTGCAGGGCCCTGGATCCGGTTGCTGAGGCTGGGGTGACGGCCGCTTTCCCGTGCGGCAGGGGCTCAAGAATCAGTGTCTTGCCTTTGTGCTAATTCTGGTCAAAGCAGGGAGCTTGGCACGGGCAGTCAGAATAGGACGCGTGCAGACCTCTGGGGTGACTGAGTGTTGTCACCCACACGGTCGCCCCTGGTGTGCAAGTCCAGCGGGCTGGCCTTCCAGTTCATCCTCCACCCCGCGGGGGCCCCGGTGTGGAGGGTGCGTGACCGTGACCTGGAGGACAGGGTTTTACCTCCTGCTTCCAGGAGGCGCCAGGACCTCGTGCAGAGAGCAAGTTCCGCCCTCAGCCGGGCCTCAGAAGACTCCCTGCCTTGGAAGGATCTGAGCGAAGAAAAATATTTATTCGGAGGGATGTGAAATACCGTTGTACAAGCCTGCCTCCCGAATACCAGTGGGTTCTGCTCCCTCCTCCACCTCTTTCACCCTCCCCGTCCGGCCGGCTGCCCTCCTCCATGGCTGATGGCGGCCACTGTTCTCCCCGTGGTGCAGGGGATTCGGCCCCATCCTCCTAGGGCTCTGTCTGCTCCGCTGCAGCCCAAGAAACCCCGAGTCTCCAGCACCGTCGGCCCCAGCTGTGCCCTATACCTGGCCCCTTGCTCTTGGAGCTGTGGCCACACTGGCCTTCCTCCAGGGCCACAGTGCTCCCCTATGGTGTCCCCTCACCTGAACACCCCGTCCCATGGAGCACTCCTCACCCGGAGCACTTCTCACCTACAGCAGCACATCACCTAAAATACTCCCTCCCCTGGAGCACCTCCCTCATCTGGAGCACTCCTCACCTGGAGCACCCCCTTAGCTGGAGCACCTCTCACCTAGAGCATCACATCACCTGAAATACTCCCTCCTCTGGAGCAACTCCATCCCCTGGAGCACTCCTTGGGCTGGTGCACGAGCACAGAGGAGTCTCCCCAGGCCAGGCTGCTGGAGGTTTCCGGTTGTTTAGTGCCGGGAGGGTGAGGAGCGAAGGCTGTTTGGCGCATCCCACCCTGAGTCCTTTCTATGAGACGGGGAGAAGGGTCACATCAGGGGTTGGGGCTGCCCACGATGCGGTCACTCCTCATGGCTGGCCTGGGGTTCCTTCCAGAAGGTCCTCAGGCAGTTCCTTGTGGGGGCTCTGGGTACATGTGGCCTGGAGCAACCTGCCTGGCCCAAATCCTCCCGTCCGTGGTGGTGGTGGTGGGGGGGGGGGATCAGGCAAATATTTCCCCTCCTGGGAAATAGGTGTGGGGTCCAAGGGGGTGCCCTGAAGGTCAGCATGGCAGCTAGCACAGCCCAGGCTGTGAGAGCCCCATGCCCGATTGTAATTCGGCAGGCTTTGAAGCTTCCTGCTGTGGAGCCATGGGTCACACTTTCCACCTCTGTCCCCACCCCCCCCCCACCCTCCCTCCCGTGCCCCAGCACCCGGGGAGGGGCCGTGTGGGGCAGAGTTGTGTGTTCCGCCGCCCTCACCACTCCACTGCTGGAATGGGCGCCCACAGGAGTGAGAACCTCCAAGCCTGGTGTGGCCATGGTGGCTGTGGGCATCAGGGGGTGGGCCCCTTTGCTGCCTTCTGCTCCCAGCCTTTCCTCCTCTTGGGACCCAGCCGACTGCCAGGGGCAGAGGGGCGGAGCAACAGGGCTGAGCATGACTCAGGGCCCAGCTGTCACCACGGCAACCCTGTCGCCTAGCAATGGCGGTCTCCCAGTAACGGTCGTCTCCTAGCAATGAGATATTTTCCTGGGCCCTGGCTGGAGCCTGGCAGTTATTTTTAGCTCAGCTGCAAGTCAATCTGCAGCTGCATTTTTGGCTCCTCCAGAAGATACAAGGTGTGTGTGTGGGGGGGGGGGGGGGGAGGGGGGTGGATTTCTTGTCAAGGGGAAGAAAACATCCCCATGACAGAAACCTTGCTGTCGAGGGTCTCCAGATGCAGCATCCATAGGTGGGCAAGGCCAGATTCTCCTGGGGGTGAGGGTCAGGGAAATGGGGTGCTGGCAAAGGGGAGCCAGAAGAGTCAGCAGATATGACCATTTCCCTGATGGGGTCTCTGGGCAGGCTGGTCACTCCAGCACCTTGGGAGACCCTGGGTCAAGCTGGGTAGGGGCAATCCAGGCCAGTGCTCATGGTGGATACCATCAGAGCACATCACTGGGGGGTCCGGGTTCTGGTAGGCTCCTGGCACCCCCTGGCATTCAGTTTGGGAACTGTCTCTGCTGTCCCCAGCCCCTAGCCCCACCCCAGAGGGGCAGCACATCCAGGTGGGCCTAGCTGCAAGGGTCTGGATGACTACAGGTCCAGCTGGGGACTCAGGCAGGGCTGGCCTCTGCTCGGGCCTCACCTCTCCTTCTCCCCCACTTTTGCTGAAATGAGAGCCCAGGCGAGTCTTGTGCGAGTGAAAGAACTTGACCTCTCTGTCTGGGCTTTCTTACTCTGGGGCCCTGTTCACTGTCCCCTCCAGGCCAAGTGCAGGCCCTTCGGTACCTGATGGGCCTGGGACTGGACCTGCACTCCTCCAACTCGCCACCTTCCTGGTTGCAGGTCTGTCCTGGGCTCCACACTGTCCTTGAGGCATTCCCCCTGTTTCTCAGACCTGCCGCTCCCCCAGGTCTTCGACCAGCTCAGCCCCTGCCTTGGTCATGAGGGTTCCTTGCCTGTGCCCCCAGGGCTGGGGCTTCCTGTCAGGCATCTGTTGTCCTCTGGGGCCGACCCCCTGCTTGAGTACAGGGCTCCGTGTGGATGCCCCTCCTTGTCCAGCCTCAGCTGCACCCCCTGCGAAGAACTAGGGTATGGGTGGGGATGGAGAGAGGCCCCTTTAGAGGGTCAGGGCCCTGAAGGTCCTGGAGCTGGGGGCATGTGAGCACAGACACTGGAGTCTGAGATGTCTTTCATTCACTCATTCAGCCCTCTGTTCACTCATTGGTGCAGCCACTCACTGCTCATGTATTTACTGAACACCTGCAGTGTTTCTGGTCACTGCACTCAGTGATCGAGGGCAGGCATGGCCTGATGGACTCCTTATCCTACGGGAAGCAGATCTTTGATGGCTAACGACAGCAAGGTACTTTGCTGGTGGGAGGGCAGCAGCTGTGAAGACAGGTTGCCTCTGTGCAGGTTTTCTGAGGGAGAGGGTCGGGATTACCCACTGGGCGACGGTAAGAGGTCTGCACGGGGGAATCCTGGTGATGAGGAGACGGCTCAGGGCCAGGCCGCTGGCCACGGACACCCACAGGACATTGACTCATTCTCTGGGGGAGAGCTGGCGTGGGGAGTCAGAGACGGGCTCTAGGCTGGCAGCGGGGAGTCTGCAGCTGACTCCTCACGCTGCCACCAGAGGGCGCCCGGAGCCCACTACGTGCCTCAGAGACCGCGGCTGGACACGGGCCCTAGAGACTGGTCAGAAGGTGGAAGGTGGACGTGGGCGCCTGGGCCGCAGCAGCTGTGGTGTTGTCCGGGGTGCCCTCTCCCCTCCTCCTACTGGAACCTCTTTTGCCTTCTATGTTCCCAGCACGGGCCCTGTCTACCTCTTTCATTTTTAACTGAGTAAAATTTGCTCCCTTGACCATTTTTTTAATTTTTATTTTTTAATGTTTATTTATTTCTGAGACAGAGAGAGACACAGCATGAGCAGGGAAGGGGCAGAGAGAGAGGGAGACACAGAATGTGAAACAGCCTCCAGGCTCTGATCTGTCAGCCTAGAGTCTGAGGCTGGAACTCATGAACTATGTATGAGACCATGACCTGAGCCCAAGTTGGGGCTAAACCGACTGAGCCACCCAGGTGCCCCTCCTTCCTTTCTAAGGTGGAATCACAGTCCACTGTTGGATGGACATTTTGTTTATCCTCTCCTGTGTCTGTAAACACTTAGGTTCCTTCTGCCTTTTGGCTGTTGCGATAGTTGGTTTTCACTCCACCTTGCCTGGAGCCAGGGGCCTGTTGTGCCCTGGGGTGTGTCCCCTTTCTCCTTGGGACCACCTCCCTCATGTGCCAGCCATGCCCTTCAGGCTCAGGAGTAGCTGAAGGGCTGAGTGGGGGGCAGTGGTGTGGAGGGTTCACATCCACAGATGGCAGAGAGTCTATATTGTTACCTGCAGACCCTGGTTAAAAGCTCTCAGTGACCCCAAGGGTTGGAGTACGCGGTTGGACTCCTGGCTTTGTGCCTAGAGCCTCTGTGATCTGACTCAGGGGTTTCACCCAGCTCTGGGCCTTTGCCGGGGCAGTCTGCTTCCCCCCTCCCCCCATGCCTGCAATCCTCTCCAGGCCCTACCTGGCCATCTGTTCCCCATCCCCTCTACGCAGAGGAAGTCCTTGCTCCCAGGAAATCTCTGGGCTCCCCGCCCTCCCCACACACAGCCTCCACACGCACCCTGGGGTGTTTGGTTTTAGCCCCATTTCAGTTTGTCTGGACCTCCTGATTCTGGGGCTCAGGGCTGTCCTTTGGCTCCTGGTTTCCGTGGTGCCCACATGCCTAGCATCGGGCTCCTCATCCTTGGGGGGTTCTGTGGCCACCTCTTGGGACGAATCAGCAGGGCCAGGTCGGGGCACGATGGGAGCTGGAAGCCCAGGGCCCACTCTTGGAAAGGGTCACCGAGATGAGCCGCCCTTCCTCCTCCCCTCCCCCCACGCCCCACAGCACCCCACCACCCGCCCCCGCCCCGAGGCTCCAGTGGGCGCCTTTCCCACCCCTATCCAGGCCGGGGCTCCGGGACATGGGCGCACACGGCGAGGCCGGGGTCGGGGGGTCCCGAGCTGGGGACACACGGCACACAGAGCCCCGAGCTCGGTCCTCCTCACCTCCCCGGCCGAGGCTCGGCCTCCCGTCCCTGCGAGCGCCGCTGCGATTGGTGGAAAGTTCCTGGGCCGCGCCGCGATTGGCTGCGCCCGGCCCGCCGCCTCCCGGCCTCCCGGCCGCCCGGGACCCGGCGGGACTGCCCCGCTGCCGTGCGGCGCGGGCGGAGGGGTGCGCGGGGCCGGCTGGCGACCCAGGGGCTCCCGCCGCCGCCCCGCCCGCCCGCCCGCGTCATGCCGCCCCCTGCTCTGCTTTGCGCGCTCTGCTGGGGCCTCCTGGCCACCGCCACCCACGCCGGCTACTCGGGGGACGGCTGCAGCTGGAGCGGCAGGTACGACCGCCCCAAGGCCGCGTCCCCGGGGTCCGGAGAACAAAGTGAACACAGCTGCCGCTGGCTGCGGGGGAGGGTGCAGGGCGAGCGGGCCGTGCCGGGTGGGGACGCGGGCCGCCTGCCTCAGCGCCTCCCGTCCTGTCCCCAGCGGCCTGACCCAGGAGCCGGGCAGCGTGGGGCAGCTGTCCCTGGCCTGCTCGGAGGGCGTGATCCAGTGGCTGTACCCGGCCGGGGCGCTGCGCCTGACCCTGGCCGGCTCCGGCTCCGGCACGCGCTCGGGCATCGCCTGCCTGCGGCCCGCGCGGTCCTTCGCAGGCGCCCAAGTCTTCGCGGAGCGGGCGGGCGGCGCCCTGGAGCTGCTGCTGGCCGAGGGTTTGGGCCCGGCGGGGGGCCGGTGCGTGCGCTGGGGTCCCCGTGAGCGCCGGGCCCTCTTCCTGCAGGCCACCCCGCACCCAGACATCAGCCGCCGCGTGGCTTCCTTCCGCTTCGAAACGCACGAGGACAGGTACCCAGAGCTGCCTCCACAGGCCCACGGTCTTGGTGCCGATGGTGAGTGATGAGCTGGGTGGGGGGTGGGCCTGTCGTCCCCACTGTACAGGGAGAGCAACAGGCATGAGAGTGAAATGGGTTGCCAGAGGCCACACAGCTAGCGAGGACAGGTCGGAGGGTCTGGAAAGGGGGCGGGCAATGCCTCATGATTCAGCCTAGGGAAAGAGCTAGCACCGGGCAGAATGGGGGAAAGGGGAGGCCGCGGGGACTCCTGGTCCCTGAGGGGCTGGGGGAGGGGAAGACGGAGGGACAGAATCAAAGCCTCCAGCCAAAGCTGTCCAGGGCTCCCTGGCCCGGCAGTGACCTCCCTCCCCTCCCCCAGTCTAGTACAACAAAAAGTCCAGTGTGTGCTTGGTCACCATGGAGACGCTGCCTTGCCCCCCCTGCAGGGCACCAGGCCCAGCTCTTTACTCTCTTAGAACTTGAAGCCTGACCCCACAGGGGATCTTTCTGTTCTGCACCCTGGCCCCCGGCCAACTACTCCAAAGTCCCTCCTGTCTCCCACCAGGTTGGGCTGGTGTCTTTGGGCGGCGGGAGGCAGCTCTGGGGGGCGCAGGGTTCCCTCGTGCTGGTGTGCGTATGTAAGATGGGTGTATGGGAGTGTGCCCCCATACACCCCCTGCAGGTCGGCGAGTCCCTGTGCCCGCGCACTGGGCACGGCCCCTAGGCCCACGTCTGTTCCCCGCACAAGCGTGCAAGTGTCACCCCGGATACAGCGTGTCTTCAAGATGTGTGTGCCCGTCTGCTCCCTCAGGTCCCCCGTTGCCATCAGGCCGTGAGGGGAGGGTCTGGCGGCCTGCCCTCTCCCTCCTGCCTCTAGCTGGGGGGAGGCCTAGGGGGGTCCAGGAGAGGGCAGGACCTACGGTCAGGATCCCCCCCTTCATGCCAGGTGTCTGCAGGCCCTGCAGCGATGCCGAGCTCCTGCTGACTGCGTGCACCAGCGACTTTGGTGAGTGTCCCCACCGCAGGGGGGTGGGGGCTGGGGTCTGCCCTGCCCTGCCCTGCCCTGCAAGCCACTGGCAGCATGTCTCCTCGCAGTGATCAACGGAACCATCCGTGGGGTTGCCCACAACACAGAGCTGCAGGAATCTGTTATCACAGTGGCAGCTGCCCGTGTCCTCCGACAGACGCTGCCGCTGTTCCGGGTCGGGGAGTCTGGGGGCCAGGCCTCCATTCACACCCCGCTGCGCTGCGGCGTCCGTCCTGGCCCCGGCGCCTTCCTCTTCATGGGCTGGAGCCGCTTTGGTGAGGCCTGGCTGGGCTGTGCACCCCGCTTCCAGGAATTCAGCCGTGCCTATGCGGCTGCCCACGCCGACCACCTCCACCCCTGTGAGGTGGCACTGGACTGAGCGGCCGGGAGCAGGGCACTGGGGAGGGGCTGGGAGAGGGTGGGTGGGGAGGGACAGCCTCCTCAGGGTCCCAGCTGCTTCTGAGGTGATAGCCATAACCAATAAGAACACTGATGTCATTAGCCAGCGTAGATGGAATGTCCCATGCCTGAGCCTGGGCCATCTAAGCCCCCCCAGCCCCACTGCTCTGATTTCTGCTTCGGAGTAGGACACTGAGGCTCTGGGCAGTGATGCCTTGTCTAAGGCCACCCAGCTAGTGAGTGGGAGAGTGGCCCGTGCCCGTGCCTTGAAGGCGAGCTGCTGCTTGGGTTGGGGGGAAGCAGGGACCCTTCCTTCCACGCGATCCTCAGCTCTGCTGCTCCTACCTTCGAGGCCAGGTTCTTCCGTAAGTGAGAATGCAAGCGGAAAAAGGGCTGTAACTCCCCAGGTCTGAGGTGGGAGGGGTCCTTTACTGGGGGACAGGCAGGAAGACAGCACTCCTAGCCTGTGAGGGAAGGCGGTGCAATCTGGCAGGATGCCAGACTTCCCTCTGTGGTCCGCTGGGAGCCCAGCAGAGTCATCCTGGCTGCGTCCGATCCTCAGGGAAGAATGGCCCCCTCTGTCCTGAGGGCCCTGAGACGTGCATAGCATCCGGACATGGCTCATCCTCACGGGAGCGGGGTCTCCCCTGCAGGTCGGGCACCGTTTCTGGAGGGCAGGGTGATACAATGGGGTCTCTAAGGACCGTTTCCCGCCACTGGCCCCATTGTTGCTGCCTGCGCCTTCCTCTTCAGCCTCAGTCACATAAAAGGCCAGGGCAGTTTGGGACAAAGCCCTGTGCGGAGGCTGAATGCCCCTGGGGCGGGGGTGCATGCGAGGGCTTCTGAACCGGGGACTGGCTGACTCTGCTCACTCCAACCCCACCAGTTCCTGAGGAAGCCAAAGCTCAGGGTGGGGGTGGGGCACCTGGACTCACAGGCTGAGCCCCAGAAACAGCTTCCCATCCTCATCTGCCAGTCTGCGGTGGGGAAGGAGCTGACGGTGGGCGTGGAGGCCGGGGGCGGCCTCCTCTTTCAGGTAGGAGCTGAGACTAAAAGAGAGGCCGGCCGGTCTGTGCAGGGCCCAGATACAGGGCTCCTTCCTCCAGATTTGGCTGACAGTTGTGGGTAGGGGAGGCAGGTTCCCAGGGGTTTGCAGCCACCTGCCCTCCTGAGGCTCACTGCCGCTCCCTTCTCCCCAAACTCTCAACCATGGAGTGCTCAGGGTCACGCAGTAGACCTCTCCTGTCCCTTGATATTCACTCATCGGAGAGCTGGAGCAGCCTCGTGGCTTTAAAAACCATCAGTGTGCTGATGACCCTGTGTTTTGATCTCCAGCCTGGACCTTTCCCCTGGACTCTTCCCCTCACCGAAGAGCATCTCGGCAAAGACCAGAGGAGGAAGAGATGGGTGTACTCTCCTGATCCTCCTCCTCTGCTGGGAGGTTTCTGCTTTGTCCAGGCCCCAAGGACGGCTTCCTCTCCAAGGCTATCCTTACCCTTGGTATCTGTCCTGATTTTGTGGTCAGTTCCCCACAGCCTTTCATGGGAAGGACGCCCCTGGCCACACCCAGGGGTCACTGTGGACTGCCTCCCAGACCACCTGTCCACAAAAACGTAGGGCGGCTGCTCTGGGCTGAGCCCTTGGTTGGACACCGGTCTCTACGCACCTGTCCCAGGAAGTGCCTGAGCCTCCCATGCACACCCCCTCCGCAAAGTGCTAACTTTGCAACTAGTATTCTTTTCATAAGGTGCAGAAAGGGCAGGAGTGGGTATGGCTAACAGGGCTAAAAGAGGCCCGGGGTGCTCCAGGTCATGCCCCAAAGTCTTGGGCCAGGGGCTTCATGCCTGCCCTGGGGGGCGGGGGCAAGGGGAAACGGTGTGGGTGAGCATGTATGTGGGGGCTGTGGGCTAAGGGAGCTGGCCTGTGGGGCACCTCTGGGCGTGTGCACTCACACAGGTACGTGCCCAACTGCTGAGGAGCAGAGCACCTGAGTAAACATGAGAGTTGTGGGGTGTGTGCACTGAGGAGTCTGGTTACGTGCATTCATTCAGTCAACAAATTTTATTGAGTGCCTTCTAGGTGCCAGGTGCTACCCTCGTAATAAAACAAGGAACAAAACACACAAGGGTGGGGTACTGTGTAAGCACCCCCCCCCCCAACTGCCTAGAGCCCAGTGCACAAACTTTCTTTCTGGGGAGGGCTCAGTGACAGTCCCACAGGAGACAGGATCCTGTGAGCCACGTGGGGCCGACCCTCCTCCCCAGTGCTCATTTCTTGGGAGCATGGCACTGGAGTTTCCTGCCACCCACAGACGCCTTTCAGGACTGGGGCCAGTTGGGGACAAGTACAGGCAGGCATGTGAGGCGATGTGTACCTGAAGGTGGGGGCAGGGGTCTTGGGCATGTTTATATTGTCTGATGCTGAGGCTCCGGACCAGGGTCGCGGATGTCCAAGTAGCCAGGCCATGACCTGTGTACATGAAAGCCCCTAACATTCACGAGACATCTCACCCAGCCTCAAGGTGGGATGAGGAGGTTCTGGCTCTGCCACCTGACCCAGGGCTCTGTCCCCCTATTTGTTTCTCCCACCCCCAGGCTTTGCCAGATCACCTCCGGGAACTCTTTTTTTTTTTTTTTGCGTTTTTGGAGAAGGAAGGTGGTCTGCCTAGCTCTTGGGGCTCTTTCTTCCACTCCCGTGGCTGGGCCGGCTGCCAGTCGCTCGACCCCTCATATCCGGCCCCCGTCCGACCACACTCACAGCCAACATGTGCCTTCTCGGGTCAGCTGGATCTCCTGGTCAACCCTCTCAGCTGAGCTCCCAACTTCCGCCGCACCCTCCCCGTCCTGTCCACTCGGGCTAATTGCCTTCAGCTGTGGGAAGGGCCCGGGAGGGTGTCCTCCCTGAGCCCGCCCCCGGGCTTGGCTGGCCTTCGGGTGTCGCGGTGGGCGGGGACCTCCACCAGTCTCTCTGACACAGCCTTGCGGCTCGGGCCGCCCCACACCCCGGGGCTCCCTTCCCGCCAAGCTCCACGGCCGCCCCCCGCCCCCGGCTCCGGCCACGCCTGCCTTGCCCTCCCCAGGGGTCCCCTGCGTGCGCCGGCTGTGCCGGTGCGGCTGGCGGCCGCAGACGTCCCAGTAGGACCCGGAACGCGCGGGAAGGGCCCCGGGCCGCGGCGGAAAGCGAGTGGAAGGCCGCTTCCGGCGCTCCCCCCCCCCCCCGCACTTCCGGCTCCCCGCCACTTCCAGTAGGGGGCGGGGAGGAGGGCCCCCTCCGGCTTCCGGCTCGCGTGTGAGGGTGTCCGACCCGAGCCCGGGAGGGGCCTTCGGGCGGGGCGACCCTGGGGCGCGCGTCCCGCCGCCATGGAGCAGGACGACCCGGGCGAGGCGCTGTCGGAGCTGCGCGAGCGGCGGCTGGGCGCGCTGGAGCTGCTGCAGGCGGCGGCGGGCTCAGGCCTGGCCGCCTACATCGCGTGGGCGCTGCTGCTGCAGCCTGGCTTCCGCCGCGTACCGCTGCGCCTGCAGGTGCGGGGCGGGGCCATGGCTGGGGGCGGGGTCCGGGGGCGGAGCCGAACCCGCAGTGAGTGGGAGGCGCTGCCTCTCCCTGGCGGGCCGCGGGTGGGGACCTTGAAAGCTCAGGAGGCAAGCTCTGCGCGTCTCACCCCCCCCCCCCCCCCAACGTGGGATCAGGTTTGGGGACCCAGCCCCGCTTGCCTCCTTGCCCAGGTGCCCTATGTCGGTGCAAGTGAGCGGCAGGTGGAGCACGTGTTGTCGCTATTGCGAGGCCGTCCTGGAAAGACGGTGGACCTGGGCTCTGGCGACGGCAGGATTGTAAGGAGTGGGATGCGGGGGGGTGTCCTTGTCTCCCCCTCTCGCCAGCGCACCTCCCCACCTTCTGGACCCACAGTTGCGTGTGCCCACAGGTGCTGGCTGCTCATAAGTGCGGTCTCCGCCCGGCTGTGGGCTACGAGCTGAACCCGTGGCTAGTGGGGCTGGCCCGGCTGCACGCGTGGAGAGCAGGCTGTGCCGGCAGTGTTTGCTACCTCCGTGAGGACCTCTGGAAGGTAACCCAGGGAGTCCCGGACCCCCAGGGGCCCCCACGCCTGGTCTCCACACTTCCAGCTCTGGGTTGGCCACCCTGCTGACAACCCCAGGTTCCCCTGCCTGCACCCGCGTGGGCTGGGGCCAGGACTTGGAAGCCACAGTTACCCCAAGCTCACCAGACCTCTTCCTCGGCCGGGGCCCCGCTCCCTGCTGGGGTGACCTCTTCTTGCAGGTGAGCCTGAGGGACTGCCACAACGTGTCTGTGTTCCTGGCCCCTAGCGTGGTAGGTGTGGGGTTTGCTAGCCCCAGGGGAGGCCCGGGCCCCCCTCAGTGGAGGGGTTGGGCCTGGAGGAGCTGGGCAGGGGCAGTTGTATTCAATCCTGCCCACCCTGTCCTCCCTCCTGCTCTCTCTCCCACAGCTCCCCCTGCTGGAAGACAAGCTGCAGGCAGAGTTGCCCGCAGGGGCCCGAGTGGTGTCGGGGCGCTTCCCCCTCCCCACTTGGCAGCCTGTGGCTGTGATGGGGGAGGGTCTGGACCGTGTCTGGGCCTATGATGTCCATAGTGGTGGGCCAAACGGTCAGGCTTCCCCGGAACCCAGTTCTGCCTCAGTCCCTGGGGCCCCCCGTTCTCAGGTTGGCTGACCACTTGGACACAATAAAGACTCTGGACTACGTACTGACTCTTGTTAGGTGGAGGGTTGGGTGGCATGACCTCTGCCGGCAAGGGGGTGCTGTGAGGAGGGTTCCATGCCGGCTGCGAAGAGTTCTGCTGAGTGCATTTGACAGCTGGCTAGCGGCTGTGGGTCTTGGAGTGCTGGGGCTTGACTGGAGGGGTGGCCCCCACTTTGCAGACATCCTCTGTACCCATTAGCTTCCTCAGCCTCAGGATCTCTTGTTTGTACCTGCTCAAAGGAGTCAGGCTTAGTCACCTGCCTGGCTGTGCACAAGCCGTGACTCTCTTGCCTGGAGCTGAGGCCCTCAGTTCACTCCCAGCCCACCTGCCTAAGTGCTGGTCCACATAGTCCTGTAGCTCAGAAAGTTGCTCCTCAGCCATCGTGGCCCGGACTAGTAGCTTTGCCCGCTCACGTTCCAGCTCTGCCTGGCATGGGGAGGGCAGAAGCTCTGAGGCAGGACAGAGTGTGAGGAGGGGGTCCCCAGCCAGGCCTTGCCCACTACCTGGGTGCCACGGGAGAAGTCCCGGAGCTTCTGGTGGATCTGGGCCCAGGAGGCAGGTTCCTGGCCCCTGGGAGGAGAGAGGGAGGGGCAT
Source organism: Neofelis nebulosa (assembly GCF_028018385.1). NCBI lineage: Eukaryota > Metazoa > Chordata > Mammalia > Carnivora > Felidae > Neofelis > Neofelis nebulosa. The sequence continues at coordinate 44,911,970 of NC_080799.1, read as the reverse complement.
GTGTGAGGGCCAGCATCAGGCCAGGTGTTGACCGATGATCATGCTCAAATTGGGGCACCTAGATTCCTGATTTGCCTGCTGGGAGCCAGTGCAGGACTGCATGGGCCCACCTGTCCACTTTGGGCCCCACTTGGGCCTTTGAGCCATCTGTACAGGAGGACAGCCCTCCCTGTACAGGGACTCAGAGAGGCCTAAGTCATGAGGTAACATAGTGACCCCAGTGCTGTATGGATGTTGATGGAAGACTTCCCCCATTCTAGGGGTTTGCTTCTCGAAACTCGGAGTTGCGCTGACACAGTCCCTGCCCACTGTAGTCAGACACACGGAGATCTAGAGGCAAGGGCTGTGAAAGTCACCAGGCGGCCCGCCCCTATCCCGTCCTGGGGCCAGGGCCTCTGCTGGCCATCCCACCACACCTCTTCATCCTTCCGTCCTCTGGGTCTTGCTGAAATGTCCCTTCCTCAGGGTCTCTCCCTGATCCTTCTAGTCATGGTTAGCCCCTCTCCTGTCAGGTACCCCCTTCACCCCAGGCACTTGGCTTTCTGTGATTGTTGATGCCCCCCATATAGACCGAGACCCAAGGACACAGATGGGCCTCCCTGTTCTCCCACCCCGCAGTTAGAGTTGGGGGAATAAATGAATGCTCTCCCCGCAGATCTCCCCAACACCCACCCCAGGGTACTCACTGTGGCTCTGATGTGCTCCCCTGGGAGGCTCCACTGGGTCCCTTCTGTAGGAACAAGAGCAGCGTCATGAGCCCATTGGACTGGAAAGGCTGTGTGGTAGGAACTCTCTGTCAGCTCAGTAAGGCAGGCTACTCAAGGGTTGGACCTTTGCTGAGCCTGTCCTGGGGCTGGGGTTTCTTCTGGGGCTCTGAGCTCCAAGGCCAGTGTAGGGCAGCAGGGAGAGCCCACCTGGGCCTGGAGCTTCCAAAGCTTGGTCTCCAGCCTGGCCTGGTTCTCTGGTAGGTGACTGAGTTCGGTGACCAGGTGGAGAGGCAGTGGCTCCAGGTCTGAGGTGGCTGCATCAAAGGTAGCCTTGGGGGTCCAGGGTGCCCCACTGGGGTCTGCCGGCACCTGCTGCACACTAAGCCACATGCCGGGTCACACAGGGCCACCCCACCCCCAGGTGCCCGTCTCAGGGACGGGCCCACCTGTGGTTGGCCAGCAGCTCCTCATGTCTACGGCTCAGATCTGCCAGGCGCTTGCGGTAGGCGCGAGCAGCCCGGGCCAACTGCTGTTCACGGCTGCGGTGTGCTGCCCGGATGTCCTCCAGAGTGCTCTCCAGGAACGTCCTAAGGGCTGCGGCTTCGGGCACCTGGCCGGTGCGCTTTGCAGACTCCTGGAGGAGATTGGGCGGGGCTGGGGCTGGGGGTGGGGCCAGGGCTGACAAGGGCGGGGCTTGGTTGGGCCCACACTTCCTCCCACGGTTCCCTCTGTGGAGCAGATTGGGCCGTGCGGCAGGCCGGGCGGGCCCACGGGGTGTCCCGGAAGCAGCCCAGCGCACTCGGGCCAGGCTTGGGCTCCGCGGGACCCGAAGCCTCCCACCCAGCACAGGGCCACCCCCACGTGGTGCTCACGGCCACGGCTTGGGCACATCGCTGCAGCTGGATGGCATACTCTTGGTTCAGCTTCTTGAGCTGCAGCTGCAGCTGGGCGTTCTCCGCCTCAGCCTGGCGGAGCTGGCCCTGGCAGGCAGACAATACCTGCGGGTGGAGGCAGCCTTGAACCTACGCTCCACGAGGTGGCCCTTTGCTGACGTAGTAGGACACCCGTCTACCAGATGTCAGGGGATAGGGCTGGGCCTCACCATGGCTTGTGTGGCCAGTCGCTGCCCAGCTATCTTGGCCTCCTCTCGGGCTCCCTGCAGCCGCCGACCCAGATCTGCCCTGTAGACGTGGGCGTCAAGCTCAGCTGGGCTCAGGGCGGGGCCTCCCTCTGCCTCTTGGGAACAGCCGATCTGCGCCAGGTGCCCTCCAGGATCCTCCCCATCCCGGGTGAGGCAGCCACTCACACGAGGGTCTCCAGCGCCTGCTTCTGGGCCCTGTGCTGCTCCAGCACTCGCTGCCATTCTCCCTGTAGCTGCCGGGTACACAAGGGCTGGCTGAATGAGACCCCAAGCTCTGGGTCCCTGGCATTGCCCAGCCGCACCCTGGGCTGGGACAGATCTGCACTAATTCCCAGGCTAGGGAGCTGCACGCTCACACTGTTCCCCAGCTTCTGTTGTTCGGTCTTAGGGGTCAATAAGTCCTCAGGCTGTGCCTGTACAGGAGAGCCGGTCCCAACCTCACTGCGCCCCTGTGCACCCCCGTTTGGCTCCCCGCCGCCCAATCCACCCAGCCAGGCCCTCCATGCACTTAGGGTGACCTGGGGTCTGTGGTGGATGGAGTGTACCTGCTCCTGAGCCTTGTGCCCAAGCCCCTGTGCCAGCTTCTGGCGGCGCCCCAGGTCAGCCTCTGCCGGGGCTGCACAATCTCCATGCAGCTCCAGCTCCAGCACCCGGCTCTCCAGCCGCAGGACCTGCAGGGTGGCCAGGGTGAGCAGGTGCGCCTGCCTGCCAGGACACCCGGGGCAGGTCAACATCATCTGGACCCATGCAGGGCACCAGAGCACACGCGGGAGAGGTGGAGACACAGGCACTCCGTGAGTGTGTACAATCACATGGGGTGCCCCTGGACCCCTCCCAGCACTGGTCCTCGGTATGCGCCCTCCTCCTGTGTGTTCAGGGCACATGTGGGCACACATCAGCACCCACCTCACTCTTCAGCTCGAAGAGTTCAGCCTCGTGTTGCTCCCTCAAGTGATGCGTTGTGATCTGCAGGTCAACCAACTCCTTGGAGATCTGTGGGTGGCCAGAGTAAGAGGTGGGGTCTGTGGGACCCTCCTTGCTAGCACCCCAGGGCCCCACACCAACCTGCAGCCGCTGCTCCTCACTCAGTTGTAGATCTGAGGGAAGCTCTGTCTTGAGGCTGGTTGTCCAGTCCTCGGCCTGCCGCAGAACCTGGGGAGGAACCGCCTACCCGCACCCCCCAGGTGGGTCTCACGCCTGGGCTGTGGCCTCCACTCCCATGGAGCCACCAGCCATGCACTCTTCCTCCCTAATATCCCCTACACATACACACACACACACACACACACACACACACACACCCCACAGCCTGAGTGAACTAGGCAGTTTCTCCCATGGCCAGGATCAAATCCAGGACATGGCACCCTTCCTGGCCTTTGAGGTGATGGGGAGGCACCCTGACCCCATGACAGAAGCAGGAGTGTCCTTGAAGGACTCACATTCTCAGTGGCCCAGGGTGGGGGCTCCGGCCTGGGGCCTGGGGCTGCTGCATGCTCCATAAGCAAAAGGAAGTCTGGCCCAAGTGCAGTGCCACCTTGCCTACTGGCCTGTTGCTGCAACACAGAGGCTTGGGGCGTTGCTAAGGCCTCTGTTGGTCTCCTGCTGGTCCCCGGTCTCTGAGGGCCCCACCCACGAGGGCAGTCGGGAAGGGGAAGTTCGGTGGTGGCTGAGGAGGTGGGGAGGGGGACTCTCTCAGCTCATTCCATGGTCCATCCTTTTTGGTTTCCGTTTTCTCCTCTCCGAAATGCAGACCAGCACCGCTGCATTTATCCTGGGCGCAGATGGAACCAGGAGTGCATGAGAGCGCCCAGCCTGGGAAGGTGTGAGACAGAGTGACCGCTGCTGTTAGCGTTTTCCTCTCGCAGAGTGCCCTGCTCTACCGTGGGGGTTCACACACTCAGCAGGCGCCCCCTGTGTGCCTGCTGTTTCTGGTCGGACGCTGGGATGGGCAGGCGAACAAACTGCAGATTCTCTCACCACCAGCCTGAGGGAAGGGGACGCAGACATTCGTGTTAAGGCCTGGGGGTCTCAAGAGAAATGGCTCAGCTCCCGAGCCGGGAAGGCTTCGCGGAGGACGCACCGCAGCGCCCCGCGTGGCGGGGCCGAACGTGCGTGCGGCCCCCACCGGGCACGCGCGCGCCCCCGCCTGCGCACGCTTGTTCCCTGCGCCGGGGCGCGGGCCGGTGGCGGCGGCCAGGCGGAGCGCCGCGCTCCGCTCGGGCCCTGAGGATAGTGCCCTGGGCCCATCTCTGTCCCGCTGTCTCTCAAGCGGTCCGCGCAGTCGGGGGGCGGGCGCAGCCCTTGCGGGTAAGGGGAACATTTCGGGACCCGTGTCGCGCCGTGACGGGAGGGGGGCCTGAGGGGCGGGGCGGGCCTGGAGAGGGGCGGGGCATTGACGAGGGGCGTGGCTTAGGCAGAGCGCTGAGCGGCACGGGAGGGCGTGGCTCAAGGGGAAGGCGGGGTGAGTGGGGCGGGGCTGGGGAGGTCGTATCGTCGCGAGGGGCGTGGCCTGAGCGTGGAGCAGGCGGTGTGGTCGCGGGGACCGGGCCGGCGGCGGGGGGCGGGGCCTGCGCAGCGGGCGGCGGCGGCGTTGGCGTCGCTGGGGGCTGGCCTCCGCACTTGGCCGGACCGCCAGAGCTTGGGGCGTTGGCTTCCGCACCGGTCCTCCGGGAAGTCCACGGAGCAGGGGGCGGGCTCCCTTTCTGGCCCCCGAAGTGTGTGTGGAGCTGACCCCTCCCTCTCCCAGCCCTGCTTTGAGGGAAGCCCCCGCCCAGGGGAAGGGGCTCAGAAGCGGGGGGCCTCTCTAGGAGAAGACGCGGGGTGCCTGGACTTTGCGACCATGAAGGTCAAGGTCATCCCTGTGCTCGAGGATAACTACATGTACCTGGTCATCGAGGAGCACACGCGGGAGGCTGTGGCCGTGGACGTGGCCGTGCCCAAGAGGGTGAGGGCAACCTGTGGGCGGCGGGGAGCGCCGCGGCGGGCCTAGGCAACTTGGCCCCCGAGGGTCCCCCCACCGCCCCGACCACCCTGGTTGGAGCAGGCCTTTCCCCTATTCTCTAATCTTGAGTCTGCCCTCAAGTTAGGACCACGTCACCTCCGTTTTCCCCGTTCCCTGGTGCCTAACTGTTCTGTACGCACGGGGCGCTCAGATATCGTCTGCTGCTGCTGGGTCTCCCCTACCCCTACCCGCTCCTGGCCTGCCCGGCAGTCTGTGTACATCACACCTGGCGCCCTAGCGTGGGTGGGGGGCGGCCACCTGCCCGGCCGAATCTCCCTAATTCCCATCCCTTTCAGCTGCTGGAGATCGTGGGCCGGGAGGGGGTGTCACTGACCACTGTGCTGACCACCCACCACCACTGGTGAGCGCGGTCGGGGCGGGCCGAGGCGCGAGGGCATCGCCCCTGCCCCACTCCGACCCGCCTGTGATCCTGCTTCCGCCCCGTCCGCAGGGACCATGCGCGGGGTAACGCGGAGCTGGCGCGGCTGCGGCCGGGGCTGGCCGTGCTGGGCGCGGACGAGCGCATCTGCGCGCTGACCCGCAGGCTGGTGCACGGCGAGGAGCTGCAGGTGAGCGCCGGTCCGGGGGCGGGGTGGGGGGTGGGAATGGCGCCGCGGGCCCTCCCGCGTCACCAGCCGCTTGCCCCTCTGCGGCAGTTTGGGGCCATCCATGTGCGCTGTCTCCTGACGCCGGGCCACACCTCCGGCCACATGAGCTACTTCCTATGGGAAGAGGACTGTCCTGATCCGCCGGCTGTGTTCTCGGGTACTGGTCGCCCCACCCCACCAGCCCCACCTCCCTCTGACCCCGCCCCACTTTCCCTGACCTGCTCTCCTCCCCAGGGGATGCGCTGTCGGTGGGTGGCTGTGGCTTGCGCCTGGAGAGCACAGCTCAGCAAATGTATCAGAGCTTGGTCGAGACCCTGGGGACGCTGCCCCCCGAGACGGTGAGCCGGCATCCCTTGCCTTCCTGCAGGGTCCAGACTCCCTGCACAACCTCCACACTCTGTACCTGCCTTGTGCCAGAGATACAGAGTGAACCTTAGCCAAGGAGTCCAGGCAGATCAGGCCTGGGGTTCTGGGGTCCAGGGAGGGTCCAGGCCAGCCCCGGTGAGCGCCTTCCCCCATCACTGCCTGTGGCAGCACTGTGCACCCTCTGAGTGCCTCCTTTCTCCAGAAGGTGTTCTGTGGCCACGAGCACACGCTGGGCAACCTTGAGTTTGCACAGAAAGTGGAGCCCGGCAATGACCACGTGAGGGCCAAGCTGTCATGGGCCAAGGTGCGGCCACTCCTCTGAATGGCGAGGTTTGGAGGGTGGATGAAGATTGGGACGGAGGAGGGGCACTGCAGGGAGAGTCAGGCATGACTGGCCTGGAGTGATCAGACCTGGCTTAGCCTTGAGTATCCTGCTGACTGAGGCTCCTATTGGTGAGGGGAGGGACTGGTGGCCTCGGACAAGGGGCTGGGCAGCTGGCAGAACTGACCCAAGGGTGGCGGCCCTCAAGTACTAGATGGGGCGAGGCAGCCCTTCTTCTGCTCCTGCCCCCAGGAAGGGGCGGGGGTGAGTGGAGCGGAGTTGTCTGGGGCTCTCGAGACAAGGCTGTGACAAGGGCCTGTGGTCATTCCAGAAGAGGGATGAGGACGACATGCCCACAGTGCCATCCACCCTGGGCGAGGAGCTCCTCTACAACCCCTTCCTAAGGGTGGCGTGAGTACTGGTCGGCATCCCAGGCCTTCTTGCGGGGGCCCTGTGCCCACTCCAGGGGCTGTCCCACCGAGCAGGCTGCCTGAGGGCCGGCCTGCTGGCCTTGAGCCCGACTCGACAGCCACTTGGGCTCTGCAGGAGGTGCCAGGGAACTGGTTATTGGGCTGACTTGCACCAGGGAGAGGCTGCTCATTAAGTGTCCTCTGCCAGCACCCACCCGGCAGTGTCCCCAGGGAGAGTCCCCACGGCGCCCCCTCTCCCCGCAGAGAAGAGCCTGTGTGCAAGTTCACGGGGAAGGCGGCCCCGGCCGAGGTCCTGGAGGCACTCTGCAGGGAGCGGGCAAGCTTCGAGCGGGCAGCTGAGCCCCTGCAGCCGCAGGCCCGGGCTCTCCTGGCACTGCAGTGGGGGCCCTGAGCACACCCCAACAGAAGTGAGCCCCAAGTGGACCCACCGTGCGGCCCGGCAGCACATCTCTTCTCCTTCAACCCTCGGCACATTGAGCCCACAGGAGGGTTGCGTCTGGAACCTTCCATGGCCCCACCCAGCTGGCTGGCTGGCTTTGGAGGGTAGGCACCCTGGCAGGGGACATATGAGGCCCCTCTCTGGGGTGCATGTGAGCCCTGAGACCTGGGTGTTTGGGATGCAGCCTAGTGGGGTGCACGGGGCTTTTGAACTTTGAATAAAGCTTTGAAAGACTTTTTTGATGCTGGTGGATGCTCTCGGAGAGAAACCATCGGGAGAGAGATCCCTTTATTAGACTTGGAACTTGGTAAGGAAAGGCCTGTGGGCTCAGCCTGATCCGTCCTCTCCCCCACTCCTGTAAGTGGAGAAGGGACTTCGTGCCTAGTCTCAGCGGTCTCTCTCACAGAGCCTGCTTCCCCATCTGGAATTCTGCCCAGAGAACGCAAGCTATCAGGTCCCAGAGGCCATGCCTGGCATCATCAGTGCCCAGTCCCAGGTGGGGCAGGTGCCGCACCCCAGCAGGGGGTGTCGCAGGCTGGGCGCCCTTCTCCTGCCAGCATTCTACGCCATCCAGCGCGGTAGGGTTCCTCACACTGGGCTCCGAGTTTGACCGGCCCGGCAGGCGCAGCCCATCACTGTCCTTCACGGCCTGGCTTCAGTGGGAGCCTGGCTCCTACTTTTGTTCTGCCCCGTGCAGCCCACGGGACCGGCTGAAACCCTCACACACTTGGGCCACAAGGCAGGAGTGGCCAGCACCCTGCTCGCAGAGCTGGGCCTGTGGGGAGGTTCTGGGACCTTGTGGACCATCGGACCTCCTGCAGGGGGCAGTCAGGACGAGCACACCCGTCCTGGCTATGGGTTCTGAGGCTCGTTTCTGTATGGGCTCCGGCACATCCCCACAGCTGACGTCCGCGTTTTGGGGGTGGTCCCCGGGGTCTCGGGACACGACCTTCCCGGGAGTCCGGGTGCGGGCTGTGGTGGGCCTAAAAGGCTGGCGAGGAGGCCTCCTACCACCTGATGCCGAGGCTGGAGCTGGCCTTCTCCACCGCGTGGTAGCTTGTGTGCAGCAGGCGGCCAGCACGCTCCGAGCCCTCGCCCTGCAGCCAGCACCTGTACAGCTCCTGGATGCCAGGCGCATCCTCCGGCGCCTCTGTCCTGACCATGCCATACAGCGTCTCCACGCGCTGGAGAAGCTCCTTGCCGGGCGTGTTGGGGGCCTTGAGCTGGCCTCCGCCGTTCAAGCAGCCTGTAGCAGAGCAAGACAGGTGAGCGCACGGTGACAGGGAGGATGCCTATACCGGGGAGTGGGGGAAGGGGGTTGGGAAGCACAGCACGACCCCTTCCCAACAGCGGCCCTCCTGAGCCTCCTGACCCCCGGGCTCCGCCTCCACCCCTCCTGCCCTGGTGAGACACTGCCCACAGCCCTGGTCCTGGAAAGGGCCCCCGTGCCCTCTGGGAGAAGCGGGCCCCACCCCAGCTACCTGCGGGGCAGGCCATGACCTCCACATAATGGTACGGGCAGCGCCCTCGCTTGAGCTTCTGCACCAGGTTCTGGATGTTGCGGAAGCCATAGGCCGCGGCAAAGTGCAGCACGATTTGGCCCTCCTTCTCCAGGGTTACCTCCTGGAAGTCCTTGTTCCTGGGGGGGGAGCACAGGCCAGGCTCCCTTGGTACCTGCCCCTGCAGGCACCTCTGCCCCCTAACCGGCTCCTCGGTGAGTGACGGGGAGGACAGGGATGGAAGGACAGGGTAGAAAGCTTGCTTCCGCCGTTAGGCAGGGGGCCTCAGTGTCCTGATCCTCCCTCCCAAGAATGGCCGTGAGGCGTGGCGAGGTCGCACAAAGCCCCCGGCCCTCCCTCCGTGGAAGGGAGCATCGTGTCGGGACACACCCTGTGCCAGGCGCGCCACCGTGGCCTTGGGGCTCTCACCCCCTGTGGTGTGGGCAGGGACGCGGACCACTGGGTGGGGAGGCCGGTTCACGTGAGCGGGAGAGGAGGGCTGGTGCCCTGGGTCTTCCCCCACCCCAGCCTGCCGCCCTGTCCCCATGCTCCAGCCCTTCCCACTGACCTCAGGGGTCTGTAGGTGATCTCGTCCACGTGGATTCCAAAGAGCTCCCGGGCTGCGTGCTGGAACACGTGCTCCAGGTAGCCCCCTGAGCCCCCGCCCCGATGGCTGCTGGGCTCCTGGGCAGACACACTGCTGCACCTGGGGAGCAGAGCATGGCCTCGGTGGCAGCGGGAGCTTTCGGGTGACCTTTTGTCTCTCCCATGTGAGGGAGCTGCTTGCTAGATGGGAGAGGAGTCCAGAACCCCCAGGGCCTTTGTCTGCGTGTCAAGAGGAAGCTCAGGTGGGAGAAATCGTTCCTCTGTTGAGTCACCTATTTGGGGAGCTCAGATGTGTGTCAAGTTTGGGACAGCTCTGATGACCATCAGTGCACTGTCCGTTGGCCATGTCATGAACTTGACCACCTCTGTGTGCACTGAGACCGGCGACAGGGCGGAGGCGGACCTGGCTAGGAGGAAGTCACGGTGGAGAAGAGGAAGGGAGGGGACGCAGAGCTGAGGTCCATCTGGGGACCGTCTATCCCCACGCCCTCACTGCTGCTGCTTGCCAGCGCGCCTGCAACCCCCCAACCCACACGTCGAGCTCCCCGACGCTGGATTCACGTTCTCCCCTCTGCTGCAGTGGGTGGTGACTTACAGACTGTCCAGGGGGGCTGGCTCCAGTTCCGAGAGTGAGACCCCTTCTTCTTCCAGCAGCTTGAAGACTTCTCCTACAATAAGACCCCAGCACAGGGGCGCTTCAGCTGAGATCTCAATCAAAACAGAACGCTGAGGAAACCCGCATCATCTGCATCCCTGGCAACCTGTACCTTAGCTCCAGAGACCCAGATGTCCACCTCCTGGCTTATGGGTGGAGGGCCAACCTGGCCACTGAGGCGAGGAAGGACTCCACTTCTGAGGACCCTCACAAGAGCCAGCCAGCTCCCCAGACCCGCAGCCCACCCTCCACCCTCCCAGCAGCGTGGCGGGGGGTGGACGTACCCATCCCTGGACCTGCCGCGGTGCGGTCGTGGCTCCCCATGAGGTGGAGAGGGGCGGGCATGTGTTCATGCAGGGAGGCCCCCCATCCCCGCCGCCACTGTCTGGGTTCCTGAGCATTTTCTTTTCTGTATTTTAAGCACTTGGGAGACTGTGAGGCTGCTCAATTCAAAAATGGGGTGACTGGCCCATGTGAGTCAGAGTGGAAGACGAGAATCCCCACCCGTCTCTTCATGCAGACTGTTTTAGAGCAAACACCCGGCCCTTTGGCCACACGTCCCCCAAGACAATGGAACAGCCGTGAGGTCTGATCTGGCACCCAGGGGAGGGCCACCGGCTGCCTCATGCATAGGGGCTGGCAGCTGCAGCCAGAGCCTGCGGGCAGGACCCGGGCAATACCACTACGTGGGACCCACACCTGTGGTGACAACACAATCCACATCACGAGTCTGGTAGTCCTGGCTGAAAAAGTCTGGTCTGGAAGCTTCCAGCTTTTTGTCATAGCAGGGCATGACCGTCACATGGTAGATGCTGTCCGGGGTCAAATGCTGCAGGGAAATGTGGAACTGTGAAGTCGCTGCCTGACCTGATAGTAAAGGAGCCTGCAGGATAAGGTGGGGGGTGACATCACAGGCACGGCCTGGGACACAGCCGGCCAGCGGCCAGGATGGGACCGAGATTCCTCATGTGGCCGTGTGCACATCGGAGGTCTTGGCTCATCTTTGAGAACAATGGCAGTGAATCGTTCACAGCTGGAATATTCTTGTTACCTGCTGCTGGGCAAAGAAGTCCTTGACCAGGGAGCCCATGACCTGCTGTGGGGACCGAACAGTGCTGAGGTAGGGGATGAGGAAGCTTCCGTGCGTCTTCTCCGCGTAGCAGATCCAGCCTGAGGCCGACACGGGGAACAAACGGGGTGTCTGAGCAGCTGGGCAGGGAGTGGCATGACCTGGGGTGCACCGGCTTGTATGGGGAGTTTTGGTCCCGTTAAAGAATGTCCCTACTCTGCTGTCACTGCCGTGTGCTTCTAGCATCTGTGAGATCACAGTCTTGGGGAACTCGGTGACCCCAGGTGGCTCTCAGGGCAGCTTCTTCTGCCGAGGCGGCCATTGTGGCAGAAGCCTCGTGTGGCCCCACCCGGCGTTCCTGTCCCCCGTGTCCCGCAGCGTGAACACACCTGGGCAGGCGGACGCAAGCACAGGCAAGGCCTGCTGGGAGCCGGCCTGTCCTCGGAATCTCTGCACAAACTCTCGCTGGCTCTCAAGGAGACTGAAGTTCCTCGAGAAGGAGGTATCGAACACGTAGTGCACCCCTGCAACACAAGCACCCGCCTCACCGCCACGAAGCGTGGCTACATCGCAAGGCCCCGATCACGCCCCTGGGAGCGGGGACGCCACTTTCCAGGGGCGCTTCAGCTGTCTGCACAGCGGCTGTCCGGGCCAGGCCACACCTCTTGTGCCCGCCCCATGTCATCCCAGGCCTGCTCCTGGCTCACAGAGATCGACCAAAGTCTTTGGGAGCCAGAGCGTGACAGGGGACCAGGGAAACAGGCCTCGAGGGTGATAGTTTAAAAACAATACAAGGGGGAGCAAATTCCAGAGAATTCCAGGAATTCCAGACTGGAGGAGGACAGCCACGATTCAGATGGCTGCCTCTTAAAAGGCTCAGCTCTCATTTGTCAAACCCAAACTTCATACTGAAGTCAACTCAGAACAGTTTCTGGTGCGTTTGAGTTCAGTGAGTCAGAGGCCGGAGGAGCTCCTCGCTGGACCCCGCACACGCTGAGCTCAGCACACACGCGAGGTCTGCTGCCTACCGATTTTCTTAAAGAATGCAGTCAGCTTCCTGGCGGTGTCTGTAGGGTTCAGCCCGAACTGTGCGGCCAGCGATGCCCTGGACTGGGGCGAGACGGACACGACAACCAGCCTCTGCTGACCGGGGGCCGCCGTCTGCAAAGCGGAGGACACATGCTCACTCGCTGTGTTTTACAGACTCCCAGGGGGCCAGCGCTGGGGGGAGTGCGTGCTGCCTCCGGCAGGGCAGGTCGCTTCCACGTACACGCAGGGCCCCACACCCCGGTGTGAAATCCTGACCAGCAATTCACGGGCATCCTGCCGACGAGACCTACAAGAGGCAGGAGGCACCAGATGGGCTGCCCTTGGCAGCAAGAGCAAAGGACACTGGGGCTGACGTCAGCTTAAAAAAGTCTCAAAGACGCCCACCACTTACCTTATTGGCATCTATAACCTTCCGCAGCTCCTCGTGGCTTTGCTGAGTGATGAGCACGGTCTCTGCCGAGGTGACACAGCCACTGCATGCCAGGCAGTCATCCAGCGAGATCTTGGCCTTCTCCAGCTTCCGGGTCCCTCCATCCTGGAAAGCACAAGCACTCGGGACTCAGAGGGCCTCTACGCAAGGACACGAGCACTCAGCATAATGGAACCTGAAGGAAGCCTTTATTCTCTGGCTCACAACACCGACAACCAATGTGGTGGGAGGCTGGCTTTGTGTGCCACTGAATTCTTAAAAATTAAATATTGGTTGGGGCGCCTGGGTGCCTCAGTCTGTGAAGTGTCCAACTTTGGCTCAGGTCAGGACCTCACGGTTTGTGGGTTCAAGCCCTGGATCAGGCTCCGTGCTGACAGTTAAGAGCCTGGAGCTTGCTTCGGATTCTGTGTCTCCTTCTCTCTCTGCCCCTCCCCTTCTCAAGTTCGCTCTCTCTCTCTCAAAAATAAACATAAAAAAATAAAAAGAGAGTGTCAGACCCTTAACCAACTGAGCCGCCCAGGGGGTCCTTAACTGGAAAATCTTACAGAATTAGAACTCACAGAGGGGGGAGAGAGGGAAGGGAAGACAGGAACCACCATCTGCAAAAAGAGCCCCCCCCCCGCAGCTCCATGTTCTGCCTCTGTGCCCCTCCACCGCCACCCCAGGCACCATCTCTGCCCTCCCAGCCGTGACGACAGTGAATCTGACCACTCTCATGACGGCGAAAGGTCCCATGATCTCCGTACCTGTGACTGGACGGAGCAGCAAAAACAGGTGTTTGGTCATCTGGGCTGGAACTTACCTGAGTGACTTGGAAGTAACTGCCATCGTCTTCGATGTGGATCTTGGCCACACCGCTTCCCGACCTCTTATCCACTTTCATGGGCTTGATGCAATCCTGTACCAGGAAGAGACCCCAAGTGGGGGCCCGAGTGTGTGGAGGTTACCGAAGAGGAGGGGCACCACCACGTGGGACAGGGGTGCTTCCCGACTCTCTTCCTGCCACAGCAGCAGTCATGGCAATACAGCTGTCACCCTGCTTGCACAGGGGCACACGTTCTAACCCCTGCCAGCACTGAGGCCTACTCTGCAGCTCAGTCAGGGGAAGGCGGCCTTAGCTGGGCCTATACACTAACGTGCCTGCGGGCACCACCAGCCCTGACCTCTACTCTGTTCAGCACAAACCGAAGGCGTGGCCACACATGGAGAGCCAGTGTTACCCTGGCTACCAAGAGGACGCCCAGGAATCACCTTTCTGCATCACTCCAGGAACACTTGGAGTCCCCGCCTTGCCCAGTGAAATGTTCTTTTTCTCTTCAACTTCGAGTTCTTGCCCTTTCTCGCTGTCACTACAAGAGTCTCTCTGGCCATTCCCTTCCCAGAGATGATCAGCCCCAGAAAGCCCTGGTGGGGGGGCCCTGTGCAAGCTCATCCCTGACCTCGGAGCTATGACCAGCCCCATGCCCTCCCCCTCCCAGCCCTGTGTGTCCTGCGCAGCTGGTGCAGTTGATAGGCAGCTACACCGGGGAAGGCCGCCTCCCGCTTTCAAGTGTACCTGACCTGTCCCCTTTAGGGGCAAGCTCGGTCTTCCTCCCCAAACCAGCACCTAGGACGACCACCGCCCCCGCCCCCCTCCCCCCTTCACGGTAGGTGATTCCAAGGGACCTACTCCCCTGCCTTCCAAACAGAGATGGGATCATTCCCCGCCCCCGTCTACCAGAGTAAGCGGACAGGTTCGTCCGGCCTCAGTCCTGAGCCCGCCACTGCCCGGCTCCCTCCCGCTTCCTGCTGCCCACTCGGCACTCCCGTCCCCCGGTCGCGCCGAGGACAGCGTGATGACCCGAAACTACTTGTCCTATTGGGCGCTGCGGGCTGGTGACCTGGCCTCGCCTCGCCTCGCGGCACAGGAACCCGGCTCGGGGCGCCTCCATCCCTGGCCTCGGGTCCCCATCGGTAGGAAGCTAGCCCGAGCACCAGAGGCCCGGGGGGACGCGGGCGGGGAGTCTGGGTTCCGATCTCGTTTTTCAGGGAAAGAAACCGAGCGGAGGGGAGTCCTCCCCCACCCCCCGCCAGGCACGGCCGCCACCGACCCGGGCCGCCCCACCTGAGACGGTCCGATGAAGTCATCCAGGTCTGTCAGCTGCAGCACCCCGCTGAAGGGCGACGCCATGGCGGCCGTACTGCGGCTGGGCGCGGGGCGCCGACGTCGCCAAGCGGCGCGAAACTGCGGGACTGTTCCGCCACGCTGCCGGAAAGCGACCCGCCTGGCGCATGCGCATCCGCGTCCCCCGGGCCGCGCGCCCCCTGCCGGCGGGGCCCGTGCCGCGGGGGAGCGTGTCCCCTTCCCGGCCTCCTGAGCGCGGGCGGAGGGGCCGCCAGGACCACAGTGTGGCCTCCCTCACCCAGGGCTCACTGCCGGCGGGATATGCGGCCCTGAGTCCTTGCCCTGGGAGCTTGCAGAGGCAGCGGCCTTGCTATACTTGGTCGCAGGGGCGCTCGAGACCCCAGAAGGGCGCCTGCCGCCCCCCCACCCCCCCACCCCCCCTCCCCGGGCGTGCAGTTCCTGTTGGAGAGCGAGGGAAATGGAAGTGACAGGGCGGGCAGCGCTCCCCACAACTCGGCGGCTCCGTGCGGAGCTTCTCTCACGGGCTCCGACACCCTCTCCTGTCATTTTGGAGACCAGCTTGGGAAAGCGCCATTTCCCTGTAAGGTTTGGTAGCGCGACGCGGGACTGCTGCTGGCCAGGCTCGGGCCCTGGGCCGTTATAAATCGTGTCGGGTCCAGTTTTATTGCCACTACTGACCCCTTTTTAGTAGGGCTTTCCAGACACCTGCAGGAGTTGAGTCTGGCACGTCCCGGTGTTCATCTCGTGTTTCTGAGGGCCCAGCCTGGCCTGTGCTCCCAGTCTCCTTGCAGTACTTAACCCAGTGTGGACTTGAGTGCTGCTGACTCCCACACCTGCCTGTGGGCTTTCCCCGAGGCCCAGGGACCCAAGGTCCACCGGCGGGGGCAGTGTCCTCGGGCCCCTGCAGCTGCTCCTCTTGGCTGCCAAGACAGGACTGCTTTCCCTAGCAGCTAGGGGAGCTCAGCTTCCAGGCCCCCAGGCGCCACCCGCCCCCTGTCCCGACAATACCTGACCGAGGTCTGAGATACGGTGCTTGAAATCTGGACAATCCCAAGCGATTCTTAGAAGTGGGCGAGCCCCAACCAACCTTAGTTTCACCGAAACGCTCCAGAGTAGGTTTCCAAAAGACTCGTGAGAGTAACAAGCGGCATCGAGACGGGGGCCAGGAGTGAGGGTCCGTTAGGAGTGGTGGAGAGGATTTACACGGGAGGGGCCCTGGCTGAGGCTGGGGGGACAGGGAGGGTTCTCCCGACGATGGAAAGGGGGGCTGCAGCCAGTAGGTGTGCAGAGCCGGGGTCCCTGCAGGGTGGGCTTCCTGCCTCCTTCCCCTGGAACCCCGGTCTGTGGGAGCGAACCAGGTGGAGCAAAGGGTGGGGGTGGACGAAAGTGGAAGAGCCCACGCGTCCATTGGCAGATGAGTGGGTAGACGGGCGAGGACTCAGCTGTAAAGCCGTGTAGATGAGCCCTGGTGACATGATGCTCGGCGAGAGAAGCCAGTCGAAAGGCCGCCTATCGTAGGATTCCATTTCTGTGAAGCCCGTGAAATAGGCAACTCCACAGGGACGTTAAGCAGATTGGAGGTTGCCAGGGGCCCGGAGGAGGCTTCCGGGTGAGGTGATGAGAAAGTTTTGGAAAGCGAGGTAATCTTTGCACAACACTGTGACTAATGCCACTTAAAAAGGGTTGCTATGGCAACTTTTGTTGTAAGTATGTTACCACAATTTGAAAACTACTAATGTAATATATCAAAAATCACGGAACGGCACCCTTTAAGTGGGCAGATTTTATGGCATGTGTATCTATATCTCAATAAAACTGGCTGCCCCAAGGTAGCTTCAAGAGGTCTGGACGCTGAGTGCACCCAGGTTGGCCTAGCATCGAACCATCGGTCCCAGCGTCCCCGTGCCGTGCCTGGGCGACGGTTTCTGGTTCAGACAACCTGACTGGGGATCTCTGATATCACCCACACCCTCACACAACAAGGGCCCCTCGAGGGTCTTTTACTCAAGCGCAGCCCCGTCCCTGGAGACCTGGGGCTCTTGAGCAGACGCGTGCACCTCCTCTGTGCACCTGCTCTCACACCTGCAGATTCTTTCATCATCATTAGTATTTACTGCACGCTTCCCGTGTGCCGGGGTTTACACACGTGGGGGAAACTGAGGGCCAGCTGAGGACTTCAGAGGCCGTGGGCCCCGTAGCCAGCCTGGGCAGCGGCTGCGATGCTGTGCCTGGGTGTCGGCACCCCTCTCCCTGAGCTGGGACAGGAGCAGAGCTTGGCCTCTGCTCTGGATGTGTCCCCAGGACCCCCTTTGCCCAAAGCTGGCCACCAGATCTTTGGGTGGGAGCAGACGCACATCAGAGTTTCACCGTCTGAGGAACCCGCCTGATGTTAGTATCCAGGCAGCTACAACAAAGGGCCACGACTGGGGGGTTTAGAACAACAGAAGTTTATCTTCTTAGTTTTTTTCTTTCTTTGTTTTTAAAATGTTTATTTATTGTGTGTATGAGAGAGAGAATCCCAAGCAGGCTCCGTGCTGTGAGCACGGAGCCCGACGCGGGGCTCGATCTCACGAGCTGTGAGATCATGACCTGAGCTGAGATCAAGAGTTGGTCGCTTGCCGACCTCTTTGGGCCGTGGACCTGAGGCGGTAAAGAGCCGAGAAAAAGACGACAGTATAGCGAGGCACAGGGGACCCCGAGCCAACCGCCCGAGGCCCCGAGGTTTATTGTACATCTCCTTTTATACTTTTACAAAGCTACAGATCCACGACGATTAACTGTAGAAGGTTAGTAAGGCATGGCAACAAAGTACGTGTGGTTCAGCTGAAGCACAAACGTACGTTGCCGTTGCGTGCAAAGGCTTTCTTGCAGATACATAGGATATGATAGGAATCTTTATGGCAGGATGAGAAACAAAGAGGGGAGTGAACACGCTGTATTATTTACAGCTGGCTTCCTTTGAGCAAAACATCCTTGTCTGCCTGCTAGAGAACAGGCCACATTTCCCGAGGGCATTTCGCTCCATTCCTTTTGCATTATTTTTAACCCTATGATCTCGAGCTTTCTCAGAGATCTTGGAGCCTGAACGAATATGCCCCTGTGGTTATTGTGTTCTGTTTCCCACAGTCGCTCAACCGACTGAGCCCCGCAGGCGTCCCCACGCTCTCAGTTCTTGAGGCCAGAAGTCTGAGGCCAAGGTGTCAGCAGGCCCAGCTCCTGGTGGCCGTGGGGAGCCCTGGGCACAAGACAGCATCTCCCCAGCATCTGCCTCATCAGCACATGGACCCTGTGTGTCTTCTCCTGACACTTGTCACTGGATTCAGGGCCCAACCTACCTCCCAGCATGATCTCATCTCGA
Organism: Neofelis nebulosa; assembly: GCF_028018385.1. Classification (NCBI taxonomy): domain Eukaryota; kingdom Metazoa; phylum Chordata; class Mammalia; order Carnivora; family Felidae; genus Neofelis; species Neofelis nebulosa. The sequence continues at coordinate 44,894,163 of NC_080799.1, read as the reverse complement.
AACCCTCAGCTTAATTACCTATGCAAGGACCCGATTTCCAAGTGAGGCCCCATTTACGGGTTTGGGGCCCATGTTATTTGGGGGGCACTGTTCAACCCGCCAGAGCCCTCATGTCCAACTTTTGTGGGACCCTCAAGGGTCAGAGGACAGCTGCATAACATGATGCATCTCACAGGTCATATGACTGCGCTGGCCCTGGGGTGCAAGGCGGGGGCGGACCGCTCCTGCTGGGCTGTGCTGAGTCGGGCTGCAGGGTCTTGGAGGGGCGGGGACAGACAGCCTGTGTGCTGTAGGAATACATCCACTTAGGGTCAGGAAAAGTAAACGGCCTTTGTCTTTTCCAAAAAAAAATTAGGGGCTCCTGGCTGGCTCAGAAGAGCATGCAACTCTTAATCTCGGGGTTGTGAGTTTGAGCCCCATGTTGGGTGTGGAGATTGTCTAAATAAACACTTAAAAAAAATTTTTTTTTTAATTTTTTTTTCAACGTTTTTTATTTATTTTTGGGACAGAGAGAGACAGAGCATGAACGGGGGAGGGGCAGAGAGAGAGGGAGACACAGAATCGGAAACAGGCTCCAGGCTCCGAGCCATCAGCCCAGAGCCTGACGCGGGGCTCGAACTCACGGACCGCGAGATCGTGACCTGGTTGAAGTCGGACGCTTAACCGACTGCGCCACCCAGGCGCCCCTAAAAAATTTTTTTTAACTTTCTCTTAAAATGTAATTTCAAAACACTACCTTCTCCAGGGTTACTGTTTTGTGCATCAAGGCCCCCCAAGATGTCGGTAAGGAGAAGTGGGGTCCGCTCCCCCTTCTCCGCATGGCTGTAGGGGGAGGAGCGTGTGCCCAGGGACGGCCCGTGTGCTTGTGCTGTCCGTCTGCCCACCGGGCCCACCCGGACACTTGTGGCTGGTGCAGAGGCCCTGGCCTCCTCATCGGGCACCGGGGTGGGGAGGGGCAAACAGGGCCCACGGAGGGGCTCCCTTGTACAGCGGAGCCCCTGCCTGGTAGGGAGGGGGGTCAGGTAGAACAAGGCTGGCCCCCCCACCCAAACAAGTGGTTCTGGCCTTCGGAATCTGCTCCCGTGCTGTTTGTGAACTGGGGACTATTTTGTTTGTGGGCCTGGGCGGCCACGGAGGGGTCTCCTTCCCACGTGAGGGCCTTCGTGCTCAAGAGTTTCTGAGTAAATCAGCCCAGGTCCCTGAGGATCATGGCTCTCCTGCCCCGTCTCGGTGGCTGTGGGGGCACAGCCTTCCAGGCCAGTCCCTGCAAACCTTCCACTCACCTGGGAGGCTCTCTGGGCCCTGGGCTGGGGTGTGGGGAGGGAGGATAAAGGAAGAGCCCACTCGGGGAGGGTCTGCGTCAGGGTGGGACCCAGCGCCCCTTATGCTCAGAGTCGAGACAGAAAGCAGTCTCTCTTCGGAGCACACACAGGCACTGCGGGCAGTTCGTCCAGTGCTTGGATCGGGACACTCCTTGGTGGCCTGAGGTGTCCCGTTCGGAACCCACCAGCCCTCCCCACCCTCAGGTGCACGCCGGGCTCCTCGTGAAGCCAGAAGTGTCCCTAGGCTGAGCAGACACAGCGTTTTATTTGTTGAAGGAAATTACCGTGGGCAATGAACACATCATTAGCGGCGTAATCAGCACACGCGCCTTCCCGCTGGGGACGCCACATCTTGTCAACAGGTGTAATCCGGCAACAGCCCGGGGAGGGCCGGGAACGGGCTGCAATTAGTAGCTAATGAGGACGCCTGCCCTGACCTGTTCCTCCTTGGGAGAGAGACCGGTGTGGGCCTGAGGGGGGAGGGTCACAGAGAGAGCGCTGGGGCTCCCAGGGTCCTGCCTCCACACCCACCAGGCGCAGGAAGCAGCAGAAAGAGCTCGTCGGCCACACGGCCTCACTGCTGCACACGTGTCCCTAGGTCTGGGAGGTTGGCTCCGCTTCAGCCCTGGACGCCGAAGCCGTCTCAGTGGGGAGGTGCCAGCAGGAAGCCCCCTTTGCTTGACCAGGTGCCAGAAAGAGAGTGCCAGGAAGGCCCCGGGACATGGCCGGCCACTTTCTGTGGCTGGGCCTCTGGGCTGTGGCCTAGGAAGTGTGGCCGGGGGCACAGTCCACTCTTGGAGGGCGCGCCTGAGGCTGGTCAGGCTTCGAGGCCTGCAGCTCGGAGCGGGAGCGGGTGGGGGGAGCGAGGCAACTCTCTGGGGGCGGGTTGTGGGGCTCGTTTGTGGCACTCTCCCCCTGGCCCTGAGCTGCCTCTGCGTCTGCACTTTGTACTCAGCCCCCAAGTCATCAAGGGGGCCATCTGGGGTGTCTGGAGGCAGAGCTGAGACTGCTGGGTGGCGCGGGGCCCCCTCAGGAGCCCCCAGGCCTCCGGGCCCATGCACCCTTGGTGCTCACGTGCTTCGGCTCTGCAGCCCACCCGGCAGTCCCTCCACGTGTTGTACCTGCAGCCCCCTCGCCCATTGCCAGCCACACCCATGCTCACGGCGGGCTGACCAGTCCAGGAACCCCTGGTCGGGGTGAAGGGGGTCGCAGTGTTGTCCCGCTGGCCTGGCCCTGTGAAGATGACAGGCTCAGAGACGGGCAGGGCCACCCATCCAGACCTCCCCGGGGTTGGGGATCACACACGTGTCCGTGTTCACATCTGGCCCATCGGCAGCACCAGGTTGGTCCTCTGGGGCGCCTTCTTTTGGGGGACGTGGCATTTTCCCCACCCTGCTGCCACTTATGAGCTCCCTCCTAAGTCATCTCTGTGGCCCCCCCCCCCCCACCGTCCCTGGCTGTGGCCCCTCTGATGCTGCCCTGCCGGCCACCCTCACCTAGCCCCCACGGCCCCGGGAGGACCCCTCCCCAGCACCTTCCAAGGTGTTCCATGGAGCTCCAGGTGGGGCCGGCTCAGACAGCACCCCCCGGGATAGCTCAGGGGGCTTGACCAGCACAGTGACTGGAGGACCAGGAACCTGGAAGCCCACTTGGTTTTCTCTGTGTGAGGTTTGTATTGGTTCGTGAGGTCAGGCCTGGCCCACTGCCTGTGGGCGGGTGACCCCGTGCTTTGGGCCTCGGAGCCGAGCCCTGAGACGTCTCAGCTCTTGACGTTTTGGCACTCTTCAGCAGACCCATCCCAGGCTCCCTTCCCTCCTGCCCTGCCAGTCTCCGCTGGGGACAGCCTCCAGCTCACCTGGGCTGTAGCAGCTGGGAGTAGGGGGGAGTCCCCCACACTCCGTAGAAGATGAGGTCTTTCTTGTGCTGGGGGCACTGGGAGGGAGGAGCCCGCTGCCTTGCTATAGATGGGGTAGGGGAGCCATTGTGCAGAACAGAAGGGCTCACGGCAGGGTCCGCTCCACCGCTGCCCGGACGACGCTCTTCCGTGACTGTGACCTGTGAGAGCCGCAGCTTGATTCCCCGAGGTCCTGGCTCGTCTCTCCATCTCGGCCTCGTTTTCCCTTCTGTGGTGGCATGGAGGAAGTGACCTGGGGCCACCTCCACCCTGGGCAGCCCTGACTTCCCCGTGTACCTTAGGGTCCTTGTCATCCCAATCCGGACCACTGCTCCCAGAGGTCACCCTGACTGCAGGAGGCACTGGGAGGTGGGGATGTGTCAAAGCCAGAGAACAGTGAGGAAGCACTTCCACCCTCTGATGGCCAGGTGAGCCACCTCCTGCCAGAGCCCGGTCACTCGCCCTTGGAAGCCGTCCTGACGTGCGGTAGGGTCCTTGTGGGTGGCCAGGGGTCTGAGGAAGGGACCAGACCTGGAGTCGGTGGGGCCAAGTAGGCCACAGGCCAAGTCTGGTGGGGAGGGGAAACAGGTCACCCCAGATGCCCTGGCTGCAGTGGCTTCAGAGCAGGCCCAGGACACCTGCCACGTGGAGGCCAGAGGCCAGTCTTGACAGACCCGGGGAGCTCCACAGAGAGCTGGTCCAGGGCCTGGTCCACGGTCAGCTCCTGGGTGATGGTGCCTGAGGCCATGAAGGAGGTGGCCAGCTGGGCTGGCGGGCCTATCCGGGACCCGGGCCTGGAGGTGGGCATTGCCCGTCAGCTTGGCTGTCAGGGAGGCACCTGTCCCGCTCCAAAGTCCAGCTGGCTTCGCTCCTCCCTCCCCGTGCTTGAGCCACCGAGCCTCCGGTCCCGATGTAGCAGGTGCTCGGTCGGAAAGACGCAGTCTCCCTGGAGCACGTGGCCACGTCTGAGCATGAGGGTCCCTGCAGGCATGTCCTCAGCCCACACTGTGGTTCAGCTCCCTGCGGGGGAGGCAAGTTCTGCCCATCTGCTCCCAGTGACCGCCCAGGGACCCGAACGGTGCTGGGGTGGGGTGGGGGGGTCAGAGAGTGAGGGTAGCCCCGTGTGCTGCTGACCCTCACCCCCAGATGCCTTGCACGCCAGGAGGGTTCTGCAGAGGCCACTGGTGCTGTGGGGAGCCAGCACCAGGAGCAGCTGGAAGACACCGTCGCGGCCCCTCACTCGGGGGTTGGGGCACAGGGGTGGGGTCACTGCCCAGGCGCCCCCTACCCGACTCAGCACCGGGGCCACCCACCCCCACCTTTTCCTACATCTGCTGGAAGGCATCACGGAAGACATCCCCCCGGATCAGGGCCAGGATGGCACCAGCCGTGGCCAGCAGGAAGGGCAGCAGGTGAGTCTGGAACCAGAGGGTGATGTCCTGGCTGTGCTGGCCCTGGAGGCCAGGTCCCATGTGGCAGCAGGGGAGGTCCAGGGGAGGTCCAGGGGGAGGTGGCCGGGGCAACGCTCGTTCGTCAGGCCTGAGGAACAGGGGTCAGTTGGGCAAGTGGCAGTTCCATCTCCCCTGTGCCCTCTGACCCAGGACACCACTCACAGATGCCAGTGGGCCTGCAAAGCAAGCCCGGGAGTGTCTGGGTGGGGCTGGCCCTCATCTTGGCCAGCGGAGCCAGCTGGGTCAGGGTCAGCAGGGCCCAAGTAGAGACCTGGGGTCAGCCCCAAGATTGCCCCCTCTCCCTGACACTGTTGTGCCGTGCTGGGGTGTGCTGGGTCCCCACATCTAGCTGTGCGTGAGCTTCCTCTGCTCCTCTGAGAAGGCATCAAGGTCATATCCAGGCAAATTATGTTGGGGGAGGGCTGATGGTCAGGGGGAGGCTCTGGGAGCCCAGCAGGCTATCCCAGTACCACGGTGGCCCGTGGGGACACTCACAGGTTCCACTGGGCCTCATCGCCCAGGGCTTGGGGTGGCAGCAGCAGCAGGCAGGTGGGCATTCAGGTCAAACTTGGTCCTGGCCCGCTCCCCCCTCCCTGGGACCTGGCCCGTGTCCTCCACCCCTGCACGAAGCAGTCCCAGCTCTGCCCACAGCCCTGCCCCTGTTGGGAGCATGCACGTGGGCCTCCACTGAGAGTAGTAAGTGAACTGGGACAGGAGTCACCGAAGCCTGGAAGAGGGTCAGTGGCCCTTGGAAGCCGTCCTTGAGTTCAGTGATGGCCATGGTGTGAGCTCTGGCCCCAGGCAGTGGACCACAGCCTCCAGGACGATGGTGTGGAGTCGTGAGAGGGGGTGGCGGGAGGGCTGGGCAGGGCCCGACCGGAACAGATCCTCTGGTGATGTCTCTCCAGCCCCTGCAGCCCACCTGGGAAGCCACAACATACAAGAAGCCCACAGGCCTGGCTGACGCAGAGTGTGGTGTTGGCAGCCTCAGCCCTGGCACTCGCGGACACCCTCAGAATGTCCAACAAGACGAGCGGCCACCTAGCTGGTGGCTCTGAGCAGGTCTATAGCTGTGAGCAGAGGTGAGGCTCAGCAGGGCAGGGGACATCAGCCGGGTGAATAGCCACAGCCCCACCACCCACACGTCTGCCTCAGGCCAGCTGGGCTGGGTCACTGGTTCCTGTGGCTGCAGTCCCCGTGGCCTCAGGGACACAGCGGCAAAGGGAAACATCCCTGGCCACCTACCAGACCTGGCCAGTTCTGGGGGGCAGGAAGGGGCCCCCTCGTTTCCTTGAGGCTGGGGCCCAGCTGCAGGCATGCAGCCACCCCCTGGCAAGTGCCACCCGGCAAAGCGGGAAACCGAGGCCCTGGAACCTGCTCGCAGGGCAGTGGCTGAGGGAGAATGTCGCCCTTGGGGTGCCAGACACCGGAACCGTCCCCACACTCCTCTCTCAAAGCCGAGAGACCTGACTCTTACGTGGGCTCTGGTCAGTCATCGGACCTCTCTGGCCCTCAGTTTCCTTCTCTGTAAAAAGGTAAAAACCCATCTGCAGTGGGTCTTCATTCACAGAATGAATATTCTGCTCTGGACTGGCATCAGGGCGGAAACAGGGGCTCAGGGAGAAAGGGGCTGACCTCTCAGAGTCAGGAAGACCGCCAGCCAATGAAGGCTTCCTGGAAGAGGCCACCTGGTGCAGAGACCCGTGACAGGTCTGCTCCAGGCTCCAGGCCAGCCTACTCTGGTTCTTTTTGTTATTTTGCCCACACTGGGGAACAGGTGTTTCAAGAAATCGGACTGGAGACAGCCTACTGAACTCGGGGCACGGACCCTGCCGTGCCAGGACGTGGGTCCTGCCGGGGAACCTGGCCGCCCACCCTTGGACTCATGGAGATGATCAGATTAGACGGAAGTGCGTCCACACCAGCGATCAAACCAGGAGTGACCGTTCATCCGATTCCTTAGCCGTGACTGGATGCCTTCCCTGATGAGGAACAGATTCAGTCCTGTGAACAGGAGAAAAAAGGCCTTTTCTTTTTGTGCAGAATAAGCAGCCCACATTTGTTTTGTTCACCCGAAGAGTGACAAGGCCAGCAATAGCCTGGGGGCAACGCCTGACAGAGAGGAAGGACAAACAGAGGTCGTGCATGAGGAAGGAGAAGCCAGCTGCACGCCTGAGCGCAACTTGCAAAACGTGGAGCTGAGCCGCGCTGGGAGGAGACCGGAAAGGAAGGCACATCCAGGTTGCCAGGGTGGGGGTGGGGGGGTGAGAGCTTCGTTCCAGGTGTCCGCCGTCGGGCCGTCCCTCACATGGTCACCAACACCTGTTACCCCCCACCTTTCTTTTTTTTTTTTTTTTTTTTTTTTAACATTTTTTAATTTATTTTTGGGACAGAGAGAGACAGAGCATGAACGGGGGAGGGGCAGAGAGAGAGGGAGACACAGAATCGGAAACAGGCTCCAGGCTCCGAGCCATCGGCCCAGAGCCTGACGCGGGGCTCGAACTCACGGACCGCGAGATCGTGACCTGGCTGAAGTCGGACGCTTAACCGACTGCGCCACCCAGGCGCCCCAACCCCCCACCTTTCTAATTGTGTCCGTCTCCTTGCTTGACTTGGAATCTCTGTGGTCACAGGGGCTCCTGTTCTCCCCCGTTCTAGGTACTCACCGAGCCTCGGGCACTTCTAGGCTTCGGCTGTCCCTCTCCTTGTTGACGCCTGCCTGCTAACTGCCAATCGTTTGTGGAACAGGAATCCTTCATTCTGGTGAAGTCCGACTCACCCACAATCAGCAGGTAGTTTCTGTTTGGGTCTTGGCATCTTTCGCGACTCCTCGGTCCATGTCCTTCTATGTGCCTAGAGTGTTCTCTGCCGTACGCAGGTCTTACTGAATTTGGTACCCAGCTTGTCTGCCATGCGGGCAAGGGGCCTTCTTTCCCTGCCCCACCTGTCCCATGGACTGTCCCTTTCCCCGCCATTGCTGGTAGCAGTCCCTGCGTGCACACGGGGGCATTTTGTGTCGTCTCGTGCCTGCCCCCGCTGTCTGTTCCTGACTTCATTACGCGTGGCTTTGTCTTAGCATCCAGGAGCTTGTCTCTTCTTACGTCATGGATATTTTTTCTCTTTATTTTAAAAATGAAATCGTTACATTCCTGAAAAAAAAAAAACACCTCGTATTTTAATTTTTAATAGGATTGAATCGATTGGGGCGCCTGGGTGGCTCAGTCAGTTGAGCGTCCAACTTCAGCTCAGGTCATGATCTCGCGGTCTGTGAGTTCAAGCCCCGCGTCAGGCTCTGGGCTGACGGCTCAGAGCCTGGAGCCTGCTTCCGATTCTGTGTCTCCCTCTCTCTCTGCCCCTCCCCCGTTCATGTTCTGTCTCTCTCTGTCAAAAATAAATAAACATTAAAAAAATTAAAAAAAAATAGGATCCGATTGTACAGTACAATTTTAGGAGCACTGATAGCATTATCCTGCTGGGTTGTTCTCTGCATTATTAGGCTGATTCCTAGAGACTTTGTGGATCTCCTCGTTATTAGAAAGGATTACTTTTCTACTGAGTTTGTTATTATTGCTGACAAGAATGAATGCTGTTGATGTTTTATGGTTGTAAAATATACATAAAACTTACTCTTTTAATCACCTTTAAGCGTACGATTTGGTGGTATTAGGTACACTCACAATGCTGTGTACCCATCACCACCGTCAACTTCCAGCCGAACTTTTTTTTTTTTTTTAATTTTTTTTTTTCAACGTTTTTTTTTTTTATTTATTTTTGGGACAGAGAGAGACAGAGCATGAACGGGGGAGGGGCAGAGAGAGAGGGAGACACAGAATCGGAAACAGGCTCCAGGCTCCGAGCCGTCAGCCCAGAGCCTGACGCGGGGCTCGAACTCACGGACCGCGAGATCGTGACCTGGCTGAAGTCGGACGCTTAACCCGACTGCGCCACCCAGGCACCCCAGCGTGTTTGCCATTTCTAAAACTTGGTTATATGCGTGTGTGTGTGTGTGTGTGTGTGTGTGTCCTACATCTCCATTCATGAAAGCCTATTTTCCGTTACTCAGTTGAGTATAGTTGTAATAGCTGCTTTAACAATTTTATTTATTTATTTATTTATTTATTTATTTATTTATTTATTTATTTATTTATTTTTGAGAGAGAGCATGAGCCGGGGTGCAGCAGAGAGAGAGGGAGACACAGAATCCAAAGCAGGCTCCATGCTCTGAACTGTCAGCACAGCCCGATGAGGAGCTCGAACTTGTGAACTGTGAGGTCATGACCTGAGCCAAAGTCGGACGCCCAACCAACTGAGCCACCCAGGTGCCCTTGGATTTTTTTTCTTTTTTTTTTTTTTTTTTAATTTTTTTTTCAACGTTTTTTATTTATTTTTGGGACAGAGAGAGACAGAGCATGAACGGGGGAGGGGCAGAGAGAGAGGGAGACACAGAATCGGAAACAGGCTCCAGGCTCCGAGCCATCAGCCCAGAGCCCGACGCGGGGCTCGAACTCACGGACCGCGAGATCGTGACCTGGCTGAAGTCGGACGCTCAACCGACTGCGCCACCCAGGCGCCCCTGGATTTTTTTCTTAAGCAAAGTATAGTTACACGGTCTTGGATTTTATCATAAATACTGTGACTATCACGTCGTAGAGACACTGCATTCTGTTATATTCCTGTGAAGACTGTTGATGCTTTTGTCTTGGCAGGCAATAAACTTGATTAGGCTTGAGCAGTGAACTCTGCATACCCGTCGGTCTCGGCCAGTATTTCATCTTTGGCTGAGCTGTTTCCAGTCTGCCTTGCACATGCATGATTCAGGGGTCAGCCAGAGACCTGGGTAGAGTTCAAACACAGAATTTGGGGTCCCCTCCCCAGGCTCTCTTTCAGAATTCTCCACTTATTCTCTGGGATCTGCTGATCCTGGGCTCTTTGCTCCTTCAGCCAGAAAGATGGTGGGATCTCTGCTGGAGCCCAATCACGGGGGCCCTGCCTCTGACTGTCTTCAGGGCAAAGCTACATATGCAGATGGAGACCTCCTCCCTGCTGCTCTCCTCTGTCAGTGTCAATTCCCCTCCAAATTCTGCCAGCTTTCGTTTCTTCCCCAGGACCCTTAAGGACTTGGTTTCTACGATTTGTCCGGAATGTTTCAGTTGTCATCTGTGGACGGATCTTTCTTTTCTTTTCTTTTCTTTTCTTTTCTTTTCTTTTCTTTTCTTTTCTTTTCTTTTCTTTTTTCTTTTCTTCTTTTCTTTTTTCTTTCTTTCTTTCTTTCTCTTTCTTTCTTTCTTTCTTTCTTTCCTTCCTTCCTTTTCTTTCTTTCTTTCTTTCTTTCTTTCTTTCTTTCTTTCTTTCCTCTTTCTTTCTTTCTTTCTTTCTTTCTCTCTTTCTTTCTTTCCTTCCTTCCTTCCTTCCTTCCTTCCTTCCTTCCTTCCTTTCTTCCTTCCTTTTCTTTCTTTCTTTCTTTCTTTCTTTCTTTCTTTCTTTCTTTCTTTCTTCTTTTTCTTTCTTTCTTTCTTGTTTATTTTTTAAAAAATTTAATGTTTATTTTATTTTTGAGACAGAGAGACAGCATGAGTGGAGAAGGGGCAGAGAGAGAGTGAGACACATAATCTGAAGCAGGCTCCAGGCTCTGAGCTGTCAGCACAGAGTCTGATGCGGGGCTCGAACTCATCAACTGCGAGATCATGGTCTGAGCTGAAGTTGGATGCTTAGCCGACTGAGCCACCCAGGCACCCCTTTAATATTTATTTTTACTTTTAGGAGACAGAGAGAGGGAGAGCAGGGGAGGGGCAGAGTGAGAGAGAGACAAAGGATCTGAAGTGGGCTCTGTGCTGACCAGCAGAGAGCCCAATGCAGGGCTGGAACTCATGAACCGCGAGATTATGACTGAGCTGCTGAGCTGAAGTTAGTCGCTTAACAAATTGAGCCACCCGGGAACCCCTGGATGGACCTTTCCTTTGTCTTTGTCTTTCTTCCTTTCTTTTAATTAATTTTTAAATTTACATCTAAGTTAGTTAGTATATAGTGCAATAATGATTTCAGGAGTAGATTCCAGTAATTCATCCCCTGTGTATAACACCCAGTGCTCAACCCAACGAGTGTCCTCCTTAATGCCCATCACTAATTTGGCCCATCCCCCCACCCACAACCCTCCAACAACCCTCAGTTTGTTTTCAGTCTTTAAGAGTCTCTTGTGTTTTGTCCCCCTCCCTGTTTTTATATTATTTTTGTTTCCCTTCCCTTGTGTTCATCTGTTTTGTGTCTTAAAGTCCTCATAGGAGTGAAGTCCTATGATATCTGTCTTTCTCTGACTGACTAATTTCACTTAGCATAATACCTTCCAGTTCCATCCATGTAGTTGCAAATGGAAAGATTTCATTCTTTTTGATTGCTGAGTAATACTCCATCGTGAATATATTCCACATCTTCCTTATCCATTCATCCATCATTGGACATTTGGGCTCTTTCCATACTTTGGCTGTTGTTGATCGTGCTGCTATAAACATGGGGGTGCACGTGTCCCTTCGAAACAGCACACCTGTATCCCTTGGATAAATGCCTAGTAGTGCCATTGCTGGGTCGTAGGGTAGTTCTACCTTTAATTTTTTGAGGAGCCTCCATACCGTTTTCCAGAGTGGCCGCACCAGCCAGCATTCCCACCAGCAGTGCCAAAGAGATCCTCTCTCTCCGCATCCTCGCCCGTGTCAGGACTAGTGGGGTGGCCTGCGGAGATCCTGTGGCGGCACCAGGTGGGGGACCCACCCTTGCCCACTGAGCCTCGTCTCACGGCACGAGAAATGGGGCAGTGAGACGCTGTGAAGTAAGGCGTCAGCTCCCAACTCGAGCCTGGTACGTGCCCGCGCCCCCCAGGGGAGGCCCAGGCTGGGGCTGCTCTCCACCCGGGGCCCCCCCTCCTCCCGGGTGACTCCCCCCTACATTCCTGCGGCAGGAGCAGCCTGCTCCCAGCTGGCAAGGCCTCCTTTGTTTGGCTCGACTGACCCGAGGGGGTGCCGGACTCTTGGCCACTTCCGGGTTGAGGAAACCAAGGCGAAGGAGGCTCGGGTTTGGTAGATCGCCCTGAAAGAACCACAGTGCAGGGCCCACTGGCACCGGGGGACGTTCCCAGGGGACTTTCCCGTGGTGTCCTGGGGTCCAGCCCAGTATCCAGGGCCAAAAGGGGCTGACCATGGCCTCATCCGCGTGGGGTGGGGACAACGGCCCAGCTGGGGTCTGGGTCACCCGCATGAACATGCCTGGGGAGGTGAGGGTGGGGTCACGTCCATCAGCACTCCTGGCACCTCTAGCTAAGGTCTGAGTGGGAGCGGCGGTTAGCCAAGGCTGGTCCCAGGGCCCACCTGGGAGGGACGCTGGCCACCCCAAAGAAGCAGGCTGGGGGGGCAACCCGGCCCCTGCCACCACAGATGCCCCCTTCCAAGGTCCTTGCACTCGGCGAGTGTGAGGACCGCCCCCCTCCCCCCGCCAATTCTCCTCAGGGTCAGTTCTGCCCTAGTGCCAGCTGCCCCGGCCACACTGTGTGACCCCGGGCTGGCTGCACAGCGCGTCTGTGCTTGGGGCTGACTAAATGACCATGCGTGGAAGACCCAGAACCTGTCCGGCTCCCCTGCCAACTCGCACCAGAAGGACCTGAAGTTGGGAATGTGGTCTGGCTTCATTTTCTGTCGCTTGAAGACCAGGTGGTGGGTGGGGGTTGGGCGGGGGGGGGGGGGGCTGGGGGGGGCAGCTGGCCTGGCTGCCGAGTTCTGAGCTCTTGATGCTCGGGCCGGGGAAGGAGCTGGACGTTAATCTGTCAGGGCAGAGCTACCTCTGCCTCATCCTGTCCTCTGAGCAGCTTGTGGTCCGCTCAGACCCCAGACCCCACCCGGCAGCAGGGTAGGGGCAGAAAGGCAGGGGCAGGGCCAGCCTCTCTGTCGCCAGGCCCCACTGCCAGGGCCCTGGACAGGCCCCGGACCTTGCCCACTCTAGCACGTGCCGGCATCTGAGTAGGGCCCAGCACGTAGTTGGCCCTGAGCCAGCGTGTAGGTGTTGAAGGGTGACAGCGACCAGGTGGATGCTGTCACAGAGGCCTCAGGGTTAGAGATGGGGCCAGCCCTGACACCCTCCCTGTACTGCCCCCCCCCCCCCAACCGGGGAACGATGCAGGACAGAAAAGGAGGCTCGGGAGCAGGCTCGCAGAGGGAGACAGAGCTCTGCTGGGGACCATTTCCACGTCACACACAAACACGGGCACTCCAGACTGGCAGGAACAGACTTGAAACCGCAGGTCGAGCTCAGGCCACTTCGGAAGCTGACAGCTGAAGTGCCTCCGTGGCCCCAACCTGGCCTTCCGGGGGTGGGTCTGGGGGTGGAGATGTGAGGGATGCAGATTCCAGGGCCCACGTGGCCTGCAGGGGCTCCCGGGAAGCCCCATCTGAGGTGCTGGGGGTTCTCTGGTTACATGGGCCTGGGGAGGGGCCCACCTGGCCTCGCCCATCCAAGGGGTGGGGTCGTCCCTCACTCCACTGCCCGTTTACTGGTCTGGGGGTCTGGTTTTCTCGTGTCACCTCTGGAACCTGGGAAGGGAGGGGAGAAGGCTCACCTGGGGCCACTTCCCAGGACACAACCCCAGCGCTAGGCTCCTCGCCCCGCTGAAAGGCGTTGCTGATGGGCGGGTGCGCCCCCCTCATTTTTGACTCCGGGTGGGGCTGACGCAGGCTTGCACGGAGGCTTGTGGGGAGGGGATGTCTCCGCTCACCACGCCCAGGGCGGGCAGCCTCCCTCCCTGGGAGGGGTGAATGTAGTTTGGTCTACACTGGTTCCGTCTCCCGCAGGTAGACCCACCCTACCTGGGACAATACTCCCTGGAAAGCGGCTCTCCACCCACTTCCACACCCCACACTGGCTGGCAAGGCCCCCTGAACCCCACTCCAAAAATGCAGGGGAACCGCCCCAGAATCCCTATCCACCCACTGCCTCACCCAAGGGACTGGCAGGTAAGAGGGGGTGTTGTACCCACAGGACACTGAGGCCTCTGTCTTGGGAGGGACCTCAGAAGAGAAAGCAGGAGGGCAGGTGGGCCTCAGTGGCCTTGTCCACCCGGGCCCTGGGTTTGCACAAAGCCTGGCAGGTGCCAGGAGCAGGAGGATGGGGAGGAGAGAGTGGCCACGCCCCAGGTTGTGGGGCGGCGGGGGGGGGGGGGTCACTCAAATCTATCCCCAGCTCTGGTACAAATGTGGAATCAGGCCAGCCTGGGCCAGAGGCAGCCCTGCCCTAACCAGTTGCCCGCCTGGGCTCTCACTGCTGGGGGCCTGGCTGACTCAGACTCAACACCCCCTGCATGAGGGGCCAGCTTCCCGGAGGGGGTGGGTCAGGTGGACAGGTCAGTCCTGAGAGCAGGGCTGGAGGCCGCAGAGACACCACCTGCAGGGGCCTGAGAAGGTTCGGTGTGGGGCTCTGAGACCGTCCAGCCTCATAAAGCCCTGCACTGGCCCAGGGTGAGGCAGGTGGGTTGGAGGGGAAAGGAGGGGTGCGGGGGGGGGGGTTGTTCACCCAAACGGTGGGGATATCAGACCGGCTGTCCTCCACAGACAATGGCCTTGCAGGCTGCTCTGCCTCCCCTGGGGTCCCGTGGGACCCCCACCCACTGCAGCCTCCTGCTCCTGCTTCTCAGCCTCGGTGAGTAATGCAGTGGGGGTGGGGGTGGGGGTGGGTGCTGCTGCAAAGTAGCGGGGGCCCAAACAGCTGAGGGGCCTCAAGAAAGGCTCTCATTGGGGCGCCTGGGTGGCGCCGTCGGTTAAGCGTCCGACTTCAGCTCAGGTCACGATCTCGCGGTCTGTGAGTTCGAGCCCCGCGTCGGGCTCTGGGCTGACGGCTCGGAGCCCGGAGCCTGTTTCCGATTCTGTGTCTCCCCCTCTCTCTCTGCCCCTCCCCCGTTCATGCTCTGTCTCTCTCTGTCCCCAAAATCAATAAAAAACGTTGGAAAAAAAAAAATTAAAAAAAAAAAAAAAAAAAAAGAAAGGCTCTCATTGCCCCACACCTCCTCCCTGCCCGTGGGCAGTGCCCCCTCCCCCATCCTTGGCAGGTGTCCTGAGGTCAGGCAGCTGTCCCAAGTTCTGGGCAGGTGGCCCGAGTCTTGGCGGGTGCTCCGAATCTCGGCGGGTGCCCTGAGTCCTGAACAGGTGCCCTGAGTTCCAGATGGGTGCCCCAAGTTGTAGGTAGGTGCCCTAGACCTGGGCAGGCTGTCAGCCGTGTCTCTGTCCCCAGAGGTGACTGTGGCGGCCCCCCTGCTGGACCTCCACGCCCTGCAGCATTAGCGGCTGAGCCAGGGCAGTGATGGGCGCTCAGGCCAAGCTGAGAGTGTCCATGGAGAGGGTAACTCCTCGGCCGGAGCAGTGAAGGCTTAGGAGGAGGATGAGGGACGCCTGGGCCCCTTGGGGTGGGGTGGGCTGTGACATCATGGGGTGCAGGGGCCCAAGTCTGTGGGGGGAGCGCAGTGTTGGGGGAGCAGCTTTGCCTCCTTCCTACACACGGTGGGGGCCGGTGGCAGGCACCCCAGGAATCCCTGGCTGTCCCTTCCAGCCTTATGCTCTTCTCCTGCAGGGTGGGTGCTACCTTCCAGGGTCCGGGCTGCAGACTCACGACCGGTAAGTTCCCTCTGGGGAGACAGAGGAAGGTGTCTGGCCCCAGGTAGGGGGCCTCGGACCCCCGGCCATGCACAGCTCAGCTACAGCCCTGCTCTGTCCTCAGGGTGTCATGACCCCCTGGCTGCAAGGCACCTCCCGGGACCTGTCTTGGCAGCGGCCTGAGCTGACTGTCCTCCTCCCAAGGGACCAGCGGGACACAGAGAGTAAGTGGGAAACCCTGTCCCACTGGCTGTCAAGAGACCCGGGGATGGGGCAGGGTCGTGGGCTCACACCTGCCCATACCTGTGGCCCTTTCTGGCTGCTCGGCTTGCTCCACGGTGGCAACCTCGGAGAAGGGACAGAATCACTCCATCCTGCTGATGTGTAAACTGAGGCCTGGAGGGGGTCCTGCATTGCCCAGGATCTGTCTCCCTGAGGTTTGGGAGGAGGAGGTTGACAAGAGACGTCCAGCCTTCAATCCCCCGCCTGCCCCCACAGAGAAAGCCTGCCCACCAGAGCGGAGGGCCCGTGTGGTGGATGAAAACCTTGTCTTCTACGAGCCCTGGGAGCTGGAGGCCTGTGTAGATGGGGCCCTGCTGGCTGCTCAGATGGACCGGGTGAACACAGTGCCCTTCACCTACCAGCAGCTGGGCGTTTTTAAGCGCAAATTGGACGAGGTAGTTCACGAGGGGCTCATACCTGCCCACCCTGCCGGAGCATCCCCAGCCATCCGGTCACCTCCCCGGGCAGCTCTATCCACAGGGGTACCCTGAGTCCCTGGTCCGGCACCTCGGGTACTTCTTCCTTGAGCTCACCCCCGAGGACATCCACAAGTGGAACGCGATGTCCCTGGAAACCGTGAAATCTCTTCTTGAAGTCAGCAAAGGGCACAAAATGGATGCTCAGGTGACAGGGAAGGAGCGGGTGGTGTGAGGCCGTGCAGACCCCAGGGGATTGTGGGTCTCCTTGCCCCAAGGCACCCGTGGCCTCCTTCCACAGGTGGCTGCCCTGATTGCCCGCTATCTGGTGGGAAGGGGCCAGCTGGACAAGGCCACCCTGGACACACTGGCCGCTTTCCATCCGACGTACCTGTGCTTCCTCAGTCCTGAGCAGCTGGCGTTGTTTGGTGAGTCCCAGGGGTCCGTCGGGGGTGGTGGGCACGCTGCGCCCTGGGCTCACTGTCCGGGCCCTGCTGCCTCTCCAGGGCAGCCCGGCCCCCGGATCTGGATGCATGCCGCCCGGCCCAGATGGACGTACTCTATCCCAAGGCCCGCCTTGCCTTCCAGAACATGAGCGGGTCTGAATACCTCGAGAAGATGAAGCCCTACCTGGGTGAGCCAGGGTACACCCAGGGGGCGGTGATGGCCAAGGCTCCCCACGCGGGAGCCGTCAGTTCCTGCCTCACTAGGCTACTGCTGGTGTGACTGGTGGTCACTGTGCCCTGCGCCCTTACGAGTGTGTGTAGGTGGAGACCCTGTGAGTTCTGAGCCGACCCAGATGCTCCCGCGGCCACCTCCGGCCTCTGCACGCACCCTGAGGGTCAGATGGGCACCAGGGGAACCCAGGGCCCAGGAGCTCTTTAGGGAAAGGGAATCTTGGGGAAGGAGGACGGCTTCTTGCAGCCTCCGCGCAGGGGATAAGACTGGGGCTGTTGCGAGGTCTCACGCTTGGGGCCCTCTCCCCGCGGTCAGGTGGGGCCCCCACGGAGGACCTGCGGGCTCTCAGCCGTCGGAACATAAGCATGGACTTGGCCACGTTCCGGACGCTGCGGCCCGAGGCAGTGGTGGTACGGCCACGGGGCGGGGCCGCGGGGGCGGGGCCACATGGGGGCGGGGCCCAGGGGCGGGGGCACGGGAGGGGCGGGGCCAGGCAGGGGCTGCCTTCGCGCCGGGGCGAGCGCGGAATCCTGGAGCGGCCAAGGCAGGGTCTGTGCGCCCGGGAAGGGAAGCGCCGGGAGGTTTGGGCGGAGCAGAGCCCGGCAGCCTTCCGTGGGTGAGGCAGGGCGCCCTTGACCGCCCCCTGGGGGCTCTGGCAGCCGCTGACCGTTGCCGAGGTCCGAAACCTCCTGGGTCCGAACCTGGTGGGCCTGAAGACGGCGCGGGAGAGCAGCCCCGTGCGGGATTGGATCTCACGGCAGCGGCAGGAGGACCTGGACAGTCTGGGCCTGGGGCTCCGAGGCGGCATCCCCAATGGCTACCTGGTCGTGGACCTCAGCTTCCGAGGTGGGCCAGGGTGGCCGGCTGGGTGGGGTCAGAGCGGAGCGGCAGGGGGCGTCTGAGTCACTCCCTCTGTACAGAGGCCCTCTCAGGGGGCGCCCGCCTGCTCCGACCCGGACCTGTGCTCACTGCGGTCCCCACTCTGCTGTGGGCTTTGGTCCCGAACTGAGCTCGCTGCTCCGGATGCTGGACCTGCCCTGCTGGAGGCCCCGCCTGGCCAAAGCGGCCCCGGTGCTCCCTGGCCCGCCTCAAGGGGACTGGGGTTCAATAAAAGGACGCTTTCCTTCCCTGCAGAGGCACCCTGTGGTGTTCTGAGGACGTGGTGGGAAGGCCCTGACCTGGTAGATGTGGTTCCCGAGTTGTAGCCCCTCCTATTTGCACTTGGAGGAGGGGGTCCAGGGGAGGTAGTCCAGGCAGGTAGGTGGCCTTCAGGGCCTTCCTATCACTGTTTCCAGTCCCGGGGTCTCCCCTCTGAGTCCAGGCCAACACTCAGGGTGGCGTCTGGAGACACGGCCGGAAGTCCCGTTCCCGGCTGAGAGGGTCTCTGCCCCTCCTCGGGCTCAGAACGAAGGGACACAGGCTGGAAAGTCACCTTGTCTTTTATTCGAATCCCTCAGTGACGCCCCCTCCCCAGCAGCATCTGAGGGAGACCAGAGGGCTGGGACGGCATCTCCGTCAACTCTTCAGGGCTAGCCTCGGGGTGGGCCCAGATCCTCATTCCAGCTCCGTGTCCCGGGAGCTGGATGTGGGTGGGGACCAGCCCTGCGGGCCCCTAGAACGCCGGACGTGGTGGACTCCGGCTACCCGTCCCCGTTTCCCTGCTCGTGGTGCTGGGGCAGCGCCGTCTTCAGAGGCCATAGTGCAGGTGTCCCAGGAGCAGTCCTGGCTGAGCCCTGGGGTGCCCCAGTACAGCAGCCACAGGAGGCCAGAGGGCAGGGCCACAGAGAGTGGCAGGTACCCCAGATGGGCTGGTGGGCTGCCTGTAGGCAGAACATGGAGGGAGCACCCATCAGTCCCAGCTGGGAGCCGCCCCCGGGCTGTCCCGCCGCCTCCCGGGCCTGGGCACCCCCTCAAGGCTCACACCGTCCCTGCAGCTGGGGAAGGCCATGTAGGCTGCTGTCCTGGGCCCTGGGCAGGGATGGCACATCTCCCCCCCCCCCCCCCCCCCCCCCACACACACACACACTTTCTGGCACTCAGCAGGTTTTGGAGGAGGGGATTTTGTCCTCCAATAACTCAGTCGCCAGTGAAGAGTGAGGCCGGTGTCACCTAGATGCCACCCAGGGAGACAAACAGAAAGAGTGGCCGACAGAGTGTGCGGTTGGGGGTTCACAGAGGCGCTGGGCAGACCAACCGGGCCGAGTGGGGAAGGCCCACCAGAGGCGAGGGCGGGTTGGGAGCATACCGGAGGCGGGGGCGCTGTGCCTGGGAAGGCCTGACGTGGGGGCTGGGTAGGGCCCCCGGGGCGCGGTGTTGGGGGTGACGGTGGTGGAGCGGCCTGGGCCGCTGAGGCCGGCAGGGTCCGAGTCTAGGCCCAGCTCGCCAAGGGCCGACCTGTTGAGGCTGCGCAGCCAAGAGCTGATGGTCGGGTGACTCCGTGCCTTCTGTAGGTCCCCCACGTTCTGGCCCAGCAGTGTCGTCACATTGCCGACACTCAGGCTCTGCGAGGGAAGGGAGGGGGCCGTGGGGGGAGGGCCGGAGGGTCCCGCAGAGGCCAGCTTTGGGGCCAAGGGCAGACCTGGCAGGGCAGTGCTTGACTGAGGAGTGAGCACAGGGGTGAGGCCGGGCAGCAGTGAGCTGGGGTTCACGCGGTCTGCATCCCTCTGACTTTGGGGCTCTTGGGCCTCCCCTGGGCGGGCAGCCCCCAGGGCTCACCTGCAGCACACGGGGGTTCAGATTGGTGAACGTGTCGATGTCCATGGAGACGTTTGCCTGGACCAGATGCCGCAGCTCCTCCACGGGGGCACCTCCTGGGGGCCGGGCAGTGGTGAGGGGAGAGGGGCGGCGGGCTTCTGGGGACGGGTTGCTGCACACAGGGCAGGGTCTCACCAAGGTAAGGACGCATGAACCGGTAATAGGCAGCCGTGGTCCTGGTGCTGCCGAAGGCCTCTCGGGCCTTGGCGTAGAGCACGTCTTTCCGGCTCTGAGGGCAGGAGGAGATATCCAGGGCCCCGGCCAGCCTGGGGGAGGAGGAGGCTGCTGGGCAGGCCGGGAGCCCCTCACGCTCCTGGCCGCTCCCCTCCACAGCTTTCCTCTCGCCCTCTGTACTGTGCCTAATAGCGTCCCTCCCCAAACTCGCACCTGCCCCAGCCTCAGAAGGTGGTCTTGTTTGCAAACGGAAGTCGTGGTCGCTATCTGTAGGTCTATTCTAACATGACCCCACGCTGAATTAGCGTGGCCCAAGGTCTAACAACTGGATGCAAGAAGGAGATCTGTACGCAGACAGAGTGCGAGGCCGCGTGACCACGGAGGCCGAGGCCGGGGCGAGGCGTCTGCCAGCCCGGGAAGGCCAAGGGGTTTGGGCAGCCCCAGAAGCAGGAACGTCCCTGCTGGGGCTGGTCCTGTGACACCTTGATCTCAGACTTCCGGTCTCCAGACTGCGAGAGGTCTCAAACGGCTGGGTTAATGGCACTCTGTTGTGCAGCCGTAGAAAACTAACAGCCTCAGGTGGCCTGGCCGAGCCCCACCCTCCTTGGCTGAGGGGCGGTGAGCGGGGGGTGGGGTCACTGGGCCGGCTCACCGGAACTCCGAGGGCCTGATGGCCTGGATCTGCCTGGCACTCATCCAGCAGAGGCGGGAGCCCCCGATGGCCACGAGCAGGGCGCCGGTGAGGGTGCCGTTGTGGTCCAGGTACTTCTGTAGCACAGCCTGGAGGCGAGGCCGAGTCAGCGGGGTCGGCGCCCCCCACCCCCATGCCCCCCCGCACCGCCCTCACCTCAGTCTGGTTCTCCAGGGCCACATCTGAGGCCAGCAGGGCCACGACGGTGTCTCTGGACGTGACGTTCCACTGGCCGATCTCGGAGCGGGAGTAGAGGTAGACCAGCGAGGCAATGAGCGGCAGCTGCTCCTCGGGGACCCCGCGCGGGTAGACCTGGGGTGGAGATGGGGGGGTCAGGCCACACCGCCCGGCGCCCGCCCACCTCTTCCCCGCAGCTGGCCCGCGGCGCACCCGAGCCAGCTTGGCCTTGACGACGCGCTGGCACTCGGCCGGCAGCGGGTGCTGCAGCAGGGGGTCCAGGTTGGCTTCGAGCACGCGGCTCCCCAGGCAGGACTCCAGCTGCACACAGTCATAGCGCACCAGAAAGAGGTCGTCGCGCAGCGTGGCCGCCGTGATGTCCCCGCGGAGGCAGGGTCTCCCTGTGGCTGGGGGTGGGTTGGGGGTTTTGAGCTGACCTGTGCTGACCTGGGGCCCCACCCACCTCACTCCTAAATGTGGCCTGCCCTTGACTCTCTCCCCAAGCTTGACCTCTAGCCAAGAAAACTGTGCCCAGACCAGATTGAGTTTGACCTCGACTCCCAACCCAGGCCCGACCTTACAGTTCAGCTCCACTGGGCTCTAACCAACCCCGACGCCCCCCACCCCCTGCGCCCCCCCGGCTGGAAGCAGACCCCTAGGCCACGCCCAGGCCACCATGCCACATGTTGGGTGAGCCCGCCCTAGGGTTAGGAGCCCAAAGCGGAGGAGACAGAGCATCCCCGGGCCACAGTGGCCACACTGACCTGTGCCCCGCTTGGGCCGAGAGGACACCGACTCAGCCTTGGCCTTCAGAAAGCCAGTGACGAAGCGCCTGGCGTCCTGCTGGCTGAGCCGCCCAGCTCGGTACGTGGCCACCGTGCTGCCGAAGAAGTCCAGGCCCACAGCCTGGCAGAGCGGGCGTACAGACTCCATACCCTGGCGAGGGGCTGGCAGGGGCCCCTGGTTCCTCCTCCCGCCCCGTGGATGGAAACCCTGGGGCAGGGAGGGACTGGGGACACCAGTCCCCAGCGGAGTGGCTGGTGGAAGGCCGGCTGGCCGCCCCTCCCCTTGTCCACAGCCAGCTGGACAACCCCCCACTCCAGAGCACCCTACCTGCTGCACCTGTATCCACAGGCTGGAGCTGATGTAGGTGGCCAGGGGTCCCAGAGCCTGCAGCCCCTCTAGGTTCCAGGAACCCGGAGGCCTGGTGTGTGGGAAGGGGGGCACTGTGTCAGGGTCGGGAGCACAGCCCCGGGGCCTGGAGGCTGCCTGCCCCTCTCCGAGCACCCCCTTTCTGGGGCCTGCCCGGCGGGGGACACCCCGCTCAGGAGAGACTCTCCCACTCCGGGTGTGGGGGCAGGGGACCGTGGGGTTCGGAGGGTGGGGGCAGCACCCCTAAGCTGGTGTGTCCCAGGCTGCGGGGTCAGTGGGGCTGTGAGCCGGGGCGAGAGGTCGAAGGTCAGCAGAGCGGTACACACTGGCGGCCTCCTCCGGAGGGGGAGGCCTGGGCAGAGAGTTCCGGCCCTGCCTACCCAAGCCTGGTCTCCCCACTGGCCAGCAGCGTGTTGAGGGCGGCTTGCTGGGGGGCGGTCAGCCGACGGCAGCGCTGCAGATTCTGCAGCACACGGGGGTCCGCGGCCACGATGCTGGACGCGTCCATGTCGCACACCAGGACCCCGAGGAGCAGCAGGTCAGAGGCGCTGAGCCGCAAGCGGGGTCCTCCCTACGGGACAGCAGGTCAGCGTGAGCCTGGCCCCGCTTCCGGTCCACCCGGCCCGCCCGCAGTGCCTACCAGGCAGGCCAAGGCCACACGCTGCAGGGCGGCCCTCTGGTCCGGCAGGTTGGCCAGCAGCTCCGTGTCCCCCTGGGCGGCACGGTGGGTGAAGGCCCGGCAGTCAGCTTCCCTCACCTGCGTCAGGCTGCGGGAGGGTTGGGGGGCTGTCGGGAGGGTGGGGACCGGCCAATGGTGCTCTGGGGCGGCCCGGATATCCCTGGGGAGCTGGGGTCCCCGGGACCCCAAAGGAGGCACGCTCAGCCTGTGCCGCCCAGGTTTCGGGCCGGGAGCGGGCACTCACTTGTAGAAAAGCAGCAGGTCTGGCGGGTGGAGCTCAAAGTCGTCCTGGAGGCCGTGCAGCGCGGCCAGGTTGGCCAGGCAGCTGAGCTGGGCAGGGCGGTGATGGGTCACCCGCTCGCCCAGCCCGGGGCTCCCCCGGCCCCCTTCTCTCTGCCACGTTACCCTCCCCCTCAGGGTGGCCCCTTCCCTGCCTGCCTGGACCCCGCCTCACCTGGACATCACGTTGTCTTCCCGTCTCAGCAGCTCTCGGGATGTGTCAAGGCCAGCCCGAGAGTCCTCCCCACCCTGGGCCCCCCTGCGCTACGGTGACTCAGAGGGCATTTTTCTCAGGGCCGCCTGCCTGGATTTCTTGTGTTGCTTGACTCACTTGGAGGTCGTTCTAGGTTCGGTACTAACTTCATACCAATGTTACAAAGACACGAAATGGTAGCTTTTCTTCTTTCCGTTTCTTTAAACTCAGGGATGGGCAATGCTTGGATCAGTGGTGGGTCGCGGGGAGAGGCCAGCAGGCTGGGGGATCTGCCCCGGGCCCAGAACCCGTCCCAAAGGGGGACGCTGCATGACAGATGGAGGGAGGAAGCGGCCAGCGCAGGCCTGGCGGGTAAGCCCTCACCCGAACACAAGAACAGAAGGCAGGGGGTCTGCAGGTAATTGGCAGAGAAGGCCCTAGAAATGATCCAAAGTGGGCAGCAGCAGAGAATCACTCAGGGGAGGGAAAGCCCGACCTCTGGAGGGCCAGACCCCCTGTCGCGTCGGGGTCTACTGAAGCGACACCCCTCAGGCGGTGGTGACGCTGGCGGTGTCTCCCGCAGGGCCCCAGTGCTCCCCCCTTCTCTCCCCCACTGTGGGCTCGCTCCCACCCGGGCCCGCGGGCCCCCCGCTGGCCCGTGTCCTGCGCTGGGGACACCCCTGCCCTCAGCACCCCAGCCTGTGCCCATCCGCCACAGCCATTCACCTGCCAGGCTCTGAGGAGGACCCGGCGAGTCGCCATCGCCCTGATGAGAGCGGAGAGCTGGTCCCGGGGCAGCTGGCTGGCCGGCTGGCACCAGAAGCTGTGCAGGAGGGAGGCGTTGGCACTGGGCAGAAAGGAGGCAGGCGGTGAGTGGGGGGGTGGGGTGTAGCCTGGACTGCAGTGCACAGGAGGGAGGTCAGCTCCCCAACACCCAGGGGCTGAGACACAGGAAGGGTGGCTGGTGGCGCCTGGGCGCAGGCAAGACCGCTGCTCCGCTCGGCACGCACTTGTGCCCCTGTGGCACGTAGTTGGCCCCAGGCTCCAGGCGATGAGCAGGGCTTCAGTATGGCCCCGGCCTGGACTCTGGGTCTGTGCTCCCGCCCGAGGCCCGGTCCCAGGGGGCTCCGAGCTCGAGTGAGCTCCCCGGCCCCAGCAACGGCTGAGTGTTTGGAGCAGATGTGGTCCGGGCATCTGCGGTGTCACCACGGCCAGGCTGGTTCCTAGCTGAGTGCTCCGCAGGCTGTGCGTCTACTAAAATCCGTGCGTGGGGAGGGCATCTCACGGGACTTCAGCCTGGGTCTCCAGCCCTGCCTAATCAGCACACTGATTGGTCAGTGATTGATGGTCCACGAGAGGTCTCTGACTCCCAGGGAAGGGAAGGGTGGCTGAGCCCACGCATGAGCCCTCTGAACAGTGCTTGGGAATTACGGAGTCTCTGTTTAGGACCTGAGAGAGCAGCCAAGCCTCGGGGCAGGGGAAGAAAGCCGAGAGGACTCTGGCCGGGAGAGCAGTGTGAGAGGTGAGGGGTTCAGCGGCCCCAGCCCCAGCTGCGACAGCCTGGGGGACCCACTCTTGGCTACTCTGGTGTGGTTGGGACATGATGCAGGACACTGGGTGATCTGGGCCACCTTGGGGCAAGGTCGGTGAGTGCTGGGGGCAGCCCTGCCTCAGCCTCGCCTGGGCCGTCAGGTGCAGCCCCTGGAGCCGCACCCTTCCCCCCCCCCCCCCCCCCCCCCCGCCTGCCAGGGGATCAGCTGCCAGGATGTGACCTGTAGGTTGGAACTGCAGGAGGGGCTGGCACTCACCTGGCCCACAGGTCAGCCCTGCTGGCATCCAGCCCTCCCTGGGAGAAGCCCTGGGCCTGGGGACAAGAGCAGTGGGCCGTGAGCCACACGAGGAGGGCGAGGCCTGGGCTCACCTGGGCACCTGGAACAGAATGGGCCATGAGTGGCTGACAACCCCCCCTTCCCCCCCCCCCCCCCGGCACGGCTGCGCCTGCCTGGTGGGGGCATCCGTCAAGGGTCTGCCCAGGGCTGCCTGTGTCCCTATGACCACAGATGGTCCTGCCACCTGAGAGGAGCCGGCCGTGGGAACCACCCCCGGAGGGTCCACGGTGCCCTTTGTGAGGCGGGGCAGTCTCACCTGCTTTTAGGCCCATGGCTGTGCAGGAAGGTGTGGAGTCACGGGCGGTGGGTTCGGGACAAGCTGGAGAGGAGATAGGACGTGATGAGGCCCACGCCATCACCGTCCCCTGCCCTCCTCGGCCCGGGCACAGAGAGGGCATTGCAGTCTGGGGTCACACAGGATGGCTGCCCCACAAGTGTGTCTGTCTTTGGGGAGGGTAGCAGCCCCACAAACAATAGCTCTGCAGAACCAAAGGGAGCGGCAGAAGGGGGCCGGCCCTAACCCCGGGGCCTTCCTTATCGCAGGTCAGGGCTCAAGGCACCTGCAGGCTCTGGTGTCTCCGAAAAACAGATCTCCACACAGCTGCAGGGCAGGGGCGGTGGTCCCAGTAAGTCCTCCGCACGCAGGGAGCTGGGGGTTGAAGCTTCAGGGGTTCCCTAACCTGTGCCCACACCTGGGTGGCCTAGAAAGCTCTCTTCTCCTCCAGGGAGACCTGGAGGCCCAGCCAGACCTTGCCTCCGGCCACAACCCCCACCACAGCCCCGGAACAGCCCTGGCCAGCCTGCAGATGGAGGTCCTGAGGGTGTTGGCGCTTGTGGGCTTCTAGATTCTGCTCCACCCAGGGTGTTACTGTCCTCTGCAGGGAGCAAAGCGTTAGCTCAGAGGGGCTCAGCTCCCCACCCAGAGCCACGATGACACTGACTCCCAGCCTGCGCCCTGAGGTTCGGGTGGCCCTGCCCCAGCCGTCACTTCTCACCTGGGCTCGGAGACCTTCTGCTGTAGAGGGAGGCTGCTCCCGCGCCCCGGGGTGGCTGTCCAATGCAGGGGGGTATAAGCCAGGTGACGGGTGCTCCAGCCACTAGGGACCCCAGCCCACCGAGTGCGTCAGACCCTGCAGCTGAGCCCTGGGGCACGGGGCTGGTGCAGGGGGTGGGCACCTGTGTCCCTGCTCGGCTCCATGCCTCGCCTGACACCCTGCCTGCCTGGCCACCCAGTCCTGCAGTGATGCCTACCTGGCAGATGTGCAGGGGAGAGACCAGGGCTGTGCCAGGTGACGGTGCCGTGTCCGCCCCGGGGGACCTTGAGCACAGCAGACACCTGCCCTCCGGCCCCGGCGGAGCGACAGACTGAGCTCACGGTTGGCAGCCGCCCAACGCACACCCCTGCCCACTGGGGAATGTGTCTGTTCCCCGGGGGGTCACGTGTGTATTCATACACGTGCGTGTCTGCAGCTGTCGTGTGTGCTGCTGTCCTTGTGCACACGCGTGTGCCTGGGGGCGGCCACAACTATGCGAATGATAGATGTGTTCCCCACAGGGACATCAGGCACACGTGGATCCAGTGTGGCACCTGGGTTCAGCGACGCATGCGGCACTTTCTGCCCCGTGAGTGTGTGTGTCAGTAAGTGTGCGTGCTGTGAGGCGGGGAGGGGATGAAGGCAGCAGACAGGTGTCCTCAATGGCAAAGAGTTGTGGTGCACACGCTCTGGGGCCCAGGATGGGTCCCCTGAGGTAGAGTGGGAGGTGCCGTGGAGGCTTATCCCCAGCTGAGGGGGGCAGGGCCCGGGGGATACGGGGACCTGGAACCCCATGGTCCTGGGTCAGCTACCGAACTACTGTCATCAGCACCACAAGGAGAGCCACACGTGCCCAGAGAGCCAGCCTCACCGCCAAGCAGGCGTGTTGACCCAGGGCCTAAGGCGCCAACAGCTAGAGGGACCGGCTGAAGACAGCTCCCCCCTCCCCTGCTGTGGACAGGCCTCACCGAAGTCCAGCTGCCCTTCCGCGTGGCTGGGGGCTGGGCCCCACCAGCACACGCAGCTCCCCAGTGGGGACCTGCCAATGCTCTGGCCCCACCAGCAGTGCCTGTCCTGCCACTCTTGCTAAGGAAGCTCTCCTTTTCCCCCTTGCCCAGAGGCACCTGCACGATCCCCACACCCTCCAACCCTGCCCACCCATGGCCGGGGCGGGGCGGGGGGGGGGGGGCACAGACGGGCCGTGTGCGCCCGTATCTGGCCTCTGCAGTCTCAGCCTAGAGGCCCACAGGGTGGTGGGAGACAACCTCCCAGCCTACCCGTAGGAAGCAAGGTCCAGACCTGGCCTGTGGGTGGCTTTCTGGATCCCGGGGGGATTCAAGGCACCAAGGAGATCTTTTACAGGGAGCAGCAGCACATGGAGAACGTTCCCCAGGACGGTGCCTACTCCTGTGTGCCTTACCCTCATGCCTTTCTACCTTGGTGACTACGAGGTATACCCAGCCCTCTGACTTCTCTGTTGTTGGCTCTGTAGGCCCACCCCGTGGGCCCCCCCAGGCCAGTGTGTCCAGACAAGTGTCCTGCGGCTGGTCACACCTGCCTCCTGCTCTCCCCGACCCTGGAGACTGGCTGGCCCTCTGAGACCGTGAAGGGCCCTAAGGCGGATGTGGAGACCACAGCTCTAGGAAGAACTGGTGAGAACAGATGGATGCTGCAGTGTTTTTGGCCAGAAATGGGGATCTCCAGGAACAGGACTGACCCAGTTTCGGTCCTCTACCCAGAGCCCGGCCCTCACACTAGGGCTGTGGGGTGCTCATTGCACCGTGGGGGAGGACAGGTCAGCGGCCGGGACCATGAGGTCCATCCTGGGTCCTGCTGGGGGGCCTAGGGCAGAGGTCTGCCCCATTCAGGGAAGAGGGCAGGGATCCGGGACCCCCAAGTCCCCCACGTCGGACAGATTCACGATTGCTCACGGGGTCAGTCACTGAGTATTTATTGAGTCCCTGACGCTCAGCTGCAAGTAGGCTGATGGGGCTGTTACGGGGGATGGGGGCTGGTCGTCCTCACTCCCAAGCCCAAACCCGGGACTGCTGGCTGCCTAGGCATTGTGAGAGGGTCGAGAGGCGTGGCTCAGACCCTCCCCACAAGCCATCTGGGTAGGAGGGGGCCCACGGGCAGAGTCTGGTAGAAGCAAAGGCACAAGGCAGTATCACGGGCAGGATGGGTCAGGGTCTGCAAGAGGGGAGGCCCAGCCCGGCTAGGCTGACCAACACAGGACCTCTGAGAACGGTGAGGACCAGGTGCTCTGAGGCCCCGGCTGGGGGCCCCCGGAGGGACCCAACTCGAGGCTGGCTCAGCTCTTGCCTCTGCCTCTTGCAGGGAGACCTTGAGCAAATTTACAAAAACAAGCCGCGAGGGATGAAGCTTTGGAGCCAGGAAGGCAGGCCTTGGTTTCCCCTGGGGGAGAGGGGGCTTGGAGGAAGGCCTCATCCTCCAGAATCGTGGCGGCCTGGCTCCCCCTGCTGGCCTTGCGGCCCCTCTCCAGGTCTAGCTGCCACAGCCAGGGGATTCCGTCCCTGTCCGCACGGGCGCCGCACACAGGGACACCCCCAACTTGGGACGGGCCTAGGATTCTCCCCTGAAGCCCCCACCCCTAGTGGTCCCAGCTGGCGCTCCCACCCACCGTGGCGCCCTTAGTTGTCAGGCTCCAGTGTCCACTCTGACAGCCACTGCAGGCACGACGCCCGCTGTGCCTCTGTCTCGGGGGGCCTGGTGGAGGGTGTGGGAGTGCTGCAAGGTCCGGGGCTCCCTTCTGCAGGCTCAGGGTCGGGAGCAGCCCTCAGGACCTGGACGAGCTGGTCCAGTGACCGCACCAGGGTGTGGGGGCTCCAGCAGGCATCGAGCGTGGGCACGAAGGGATCTGGCGTGCAGGCCTCCACACACTCGGTGTGGGTGGGGATGCGCAGGTAAAACGCGTGCAGCATCATGCGGAAGGGCTGGTCTTCCCGGCCTGACGCCTGCCCGTAGGTCAGGTCCCCCACGACGGGGTGACTGAGGGCGCTGCAGTGCACGCGCAGTTGGTGCGTCCGGCCTGTGGGGGTGCCGAGGGAACAGGTAGGGTGGGGAGGGCATCCCGTGCCCCTCCCCTCCCCCCACATTGCCCCAGCCCTGTCCTGTCGCTGTCCGGAAGCCCCACGAAACCCCTGAAAATGGCAGACCTCTCTGTTTCCTGGCACAAACGAGAACATCGGGATTTAGAGAAGCGGTCGACTCCCAAGAGTCGCTGCCGGGAGGGTCAGGGCCAGGCACGCTGGAGAACTCCTGCCGGCCTTCCAGAGGCCCTCACGTCCAGGAGCAAGACCCCGTGTGGGGCTGAGATAGTGGAACGGCCCCAGGCAGGCCACTCTGCCCCTGTGCCACCGTTTCATCTCACGCGTAACAGAAGGGACACTGCAGCACCTCGTGTGAAGAGACGTGGGTGCCAGACATCGACCACGCCAGGGGCGCGAGGGACATCGTTAACAGAGAGCAAAGGGGCCTGGACAGCTTCCTGGTCCCCGCCCCCAGACGTACCCGTGAGGGGCTGCAACAGCACTTTGGAGACGGGGTCGCCCGCGTACAGCCCATGTTCCAAGACCACCAGCTCGGTGACACTTGGCTTTGGGTTCTCACAGCCTGTGAAGAGGAGAACAGGGCGTGAAGTTGGCTGGACCAGCCTAGGGCCCCATCCACTCCAGCCCAGCTCACCTGTCTCCACGGGCCCTGCCCGCTCAGGCTTCTCACTGGATGCCCCTCCCCCTCCCACTGGTCCCCAGGGATGTCCCCCTGACAGACCCCACTCCCCTGGCCTGCGTACCCTGTGTACCCTCGATGCACATGGTGTGAGCCCGACCCTCTGTGCTGTTCCTGCCGATGGCATAGTTGATGGTCATCCGGCTCTCCTGGACGTGTCCCCGTACCTGCCAGGCAGAGGGTCACGAGCTGCCCTCGGGGCCACCCACCACTTCTGGGGAACCCCCTGCCTCGGAGACTGGTCAGGCCTTACCAGAGCCAAGTAAGCCTTGGTGACACGGCGCTCCTTGAAGCACTTGTAAGCGCTGCCCGCTGCAGCCTTGTTCAAGGCCACACAGAGGGCCCCGCTGGTGGAGAAGTCCAACTGGTGGCAGAACCTGGCATGGGGCAGCGGATCAGGGGTGGCTAGACTGGGGGTGGCCACTTCCCTCCCGCAGAGGCCGCTGGGGGCCACCAGTGCCTGGCCTCTGCACACCTGAACCCATAGTAGGTGTCAGGGTCCGCTAATTCGGGGAAGCGGAGGCGCAGCTGCTTTTGGAGGGTGGGGGTCTCACGCCACATCCTACTGTCGATGCGCAGGTCCCAGTGCTTGTTCACCACCAGGAAATCCTGGCTCTGGTACACCACCGACAGGCTCTCTACTGGGCCTGCTTCCATGCTGGCGCCTGCAACGCACGGGGGTCCACGGGAAGTACAGCGCACGTCAGCGTCCTGCGCAATTGGCGTGTACATCCCTGTTCTCCAGGGTCCCCGGCGTGAAGCTACTGACGCGGCGTCCGCACGCACTAAATCCCTTTCTACTCTCACTTCTCAGCTCTGACTGTGGGGTTGTCCGACCCAAACGCAGAGCCCAGAAGAAGCATTCTCGCGCCTCAGCCCACCCCCGCGGACCCCTCCGGGGCAGTCCTCCAACGCGCGACAGGAGCCGCTTGCCGAGAGGGGAGGGGCCAAGAGAGGAGCTGCCGGGCCCCCCCCCCCCCCCCCCCGGCGGCCGTGGCGCCCAGCGAGGGCGGCCATCTCCGCCCTCATCCCCCGCCCCGAAGCAGATACAATCCTCCCCGGCAGCCCCCGACCCCCGCGTCTGATGGGCACCGGCCTACGGGTTCTGGGAGCCCTTCCCGCAGCCTGCCCCGCCCCTACATCGGACCGACCTGCAGCTTAGCCGCGCTGCCCCGGCCCGCGAGGCAGCTGCCGGGCGCCGGCTCCAGCACCACGTCCCCGCACCTGGCGGCCCAGCGACCCCGCAGCCGCGCCTCACGGGACCTACCGGAGCGCGCAGCCCTGCCCACGCCCCGCCCACGCCCCGCGCACGCCCCGGACGGGCGGCCGTGCGGGCCAATGGTGAGCGCCCAGGACCTCCGCTTCGACTCCGGCGCGTCTGCTCAGCCCGGCGCTCTCCCCGCCCTCGTCGCAGACAGGCGGGCGTGCCGGCCAATGGTGAGCGCCCGAGGCCCCGGCGCTGGCTCGGCCCCGCCCGGTCTGCGCGCGCAGCCCCGCCTCCGCCCCGCTCCTCCCGGTGGCCAATGGCGAGAGCCGCCGGGCACGCCGGCCATTGATTGGCGGCGCCGAGACGCGAGGGGCGGGGACGGCGCGCAGCACCGGCGGCCGCGCGGGAGGTTCGGAGCGGCGGGTTGGTGCAGCGTGAGCGGGCGCCATGGGAGACACCGAGCGCGAGCTGGGGGGCGGCCAGGACGACTTCTACAGCCAGTTTGCGGCCGAGCTCGAGGTGCTGGCCGAACTGGAAGGTGGGCGTGGGCCCCGCCTCGGCCTCGTCCCCCTAGTCCTGGAGGGCTGGTCGGAGGAGGGGAGGCGGCGGGGGACCCGGAGGCTGGAGCGAGCTCAGGCGGGGGCGTATCGGAGCGAGAAGGGCCCTCCAGCGCCCCAGGCCGCGGGAGCTGTTGCCTGTACAGGCTGACCTGGCGCCGCTGCTGTCAACCTTCTCTCCCGGCAGGGACAGCCACCCCGTCGCCCTCCAGGGGTCCCTGGCCCGCAGTGTGTCGGTCCCGGCTGACATTCGAGGAGGCCGTTGCTGGAGGGGACGCTGCCACTCATTGCTCTCCAGGCGGACCTCCAGGGAACCACAAAGGCAGTGCCAGGAAGAGGCAGCTGGCCGATCATGACGCCAGGGACGGGGCCTTGCCCCCCAGTATGTCCTCAGAGCCCCAAGGCATACGGGTGGGGTGTGAGGCTTGGCAAGAGCTTCTGAAACTTTCGACTTTCTCCCCAGCCCCCAGGGTCAAACGGCTCAGGCTGGAAGTCGTGAAGAAGCTGAACTTCAGACCTGAGCAAATGGAAGAGCCGCCCCTTCCTGACTCACCTGCTGGGGACATCACCCCCCCACCGAGTCCAGAGATCCCCCCTGAACTGTGGGGCAAAGGGTGTGTGGCTTGGGGCACAGATGCCCCAGGGATTTTGGGAGGATCCCAGGTTTTGGGAGGCTTGGGGCTGAGTGTGTGTGGGAGGAATGTATAGTCAAGAGTGGATCTGAGTTTCTCCTGCCATGGTCACAGGAGGTGAGTGTCCCCAGGTCAGCATCTGTCCCTTCCTAGGCCCTTGGATGCTGGTGCTGATGTGGGTCCCCTTCAGGCCTCTCCAGCAGCTCGAAATCCTGTCCTGAGGCGGCCCCCTGTCCTGGAGGACTATGTCAGTGTGACCTCCACTGGTGGCTGCCGGGCTTTTCTGGTGCTGCGGGGTGACCCCGTGGGCACAGGGGCGCAGGTGAGTGTTGTGTGGCCACAAGTGGGGGTGAGAGGCTGGCAACAGCCTTCCTGCAGGGTTGGCGGGCTCGGTGCTGTCCAGGAAAGGGTCCTAGACATCATATCAACCCTCAGACCCTGGGGACCCCTCAGGAAGTTCATGTAACCTGCAGTCATCCACCTGTGAGGGCCTGTTTCACTGTCCCCTTCCTGTGGTGTCTCTTTTCCCTTTCTCTGATGTTTTAACCTTTACCTTTTTTCTTTAAAACTATCTCCATCCAAGTGCATTTTCTCTTTAGGATTTTTGTTTGGAGATGTGGTTTGTCCTTGCGTTGGTCTGTTGTCAGTAGAAAACGCCACCTGGGTCCTTGAGCACTGACGAGAGAGGGTCTGTGGGTGGTTGCGTTCTGAGAGATGACAAATGGTGTCCTCGTTTCCATGCAGAACCCTTTCCTTGATATCTGGTGGCGAGGCCGTGGCCAGCTGGACCTGTTGGGTGTGTCCTTCGCGTCCCTGAAGGAGCAGGTCGACAACGAGGTGGGATTTGTCGGGAGAAGGGTAGCTCTGGGGTGACTGCGTGCTGGAGACACGCTGATCCCGTCTCTGCTGTTTGCACAGCGGAGGCAGCAACTGCTTGAGGAGGCCCGTCAGCTCTCAGACACGCTTCGCAGGTGACACGGTGGGCCCTTCCAGCCCTGGGACCCTTACCGGCTCTTGGACTGCTGATCTCCAGCCTGTAGTCGGGGGGGGGGGGGGGGGGGCGGGGGCAGTCCCTCTACTCGCCCGGCAGCTCAGGGCATGATGTTCTCCAGCCTCAGCTCTGAGGAGGTGGGAGAGGAGGTCCAGACTTCGGGGGCCCCTGAGGAAGAGCTGGCTGACAGCCAAGACGACTCCCAGCACTGCCTCTGGGTGGATGAGTTCGCACCCCGGTGCTACACGGAGCTTCTTAGCGATGACGTGAGACCTCGTTCTCTTGTTCCCGTTCAAGCGTGACTGATTTTTTTGTTGCCCCAGAGTTGCTCTTGTCAGCTTGAAGGACCTTGGGAGGGCGGAGAGGGTTTGGATTTGCGCTTTGGAGCTGTATGTGGGGAAGCTGAGGCCGGCATGGGGCTGGCGTTCTGGAAGTCCCCTGCGACCTGGGCTGGGGGTCCAGGGCTCCCCCTGCCTGCAGCCTGTTTCCTTCCCCACTGCCCCAGCAGCTGATGCTGGAACACGGGGGACAGTGGGATCTCCTGAGGGAGTTAGGGTGGTAGGGATGGAGGTCGTGGTGTGCGCCTCGCTCTGTCACTCACCGGCAGGGTGACCTGTTCCTTAGCTTCCACATTCCCGTGTGTCTCTCGGGGCTTGGGACCGCAGGCTGATGTGAAGGGCGGGCACGGGGAGTCCTTGGCGCTGGCGGTTCCTCCAGGCCACGCTTCCCGTCCCGCAGTTCACTAACCGCTGCCTCCTCAAGTGGCTGAAGCTGTGGGACCTGGTGGTGTTCGGCCGAGAGAGGCCTGCGAGGAGGCCCAGACCCAGTCTGGAGCTGGCCCGCGGTGGCAAGGAGGCCACGACCTCCGGCAAATGGAGAAGCCATGAGCAGGTGCTAGAGGACATGCTGGAGGCTGACCTGGACCCGAGCCGGCGGCCCCGGCAGAAGGTGAGCCCCACCTGGCCGTGCCACACACGTCTCTGAGCCCGGGGGCTGTGCTCTCGGGTGGCCAGCGCGCGTGCGGCCTCTGGGGGCCTCTGTCTCCGTGGCTGAGGGCGTCATAGCGCCAGGCTGTTGGCACGGAACGTCGGCGCCGTGAGTTGGAATTTGAGCGTGCTTTAAAGACCCGGCCGAAGTTTGCCTTTCGGAGGACCGCGTACCTTTCCAGGACGCTCACGGCGACGGCGGGTGGTTTCTGGGGGTCAGTTGCACTAGCAGCGTCTGTGTCCGTGTCCGATCTCCTCACTGCTGGTCTCGGGCGGCGCTGTCTCCGACTCTGAAGCGGTAGGCGGGAAGCCAAGCGCGCTGAGTGTGGTCTGTGCTTGTGTGCTCGCCACGGTGGGCTTGGGGCACATCCCTTAGGAGTGAGCCTCACGGGACGGGAGTTTCAGCCTCGAGGGCGGGGCAGGGGCTCTGCGGCAGTACGGGTGGTAGCCTGTCTTCATCCGGCCTGTCTCCGCCACAGGTGGCGCTGCTGTGTGGCCCCCCGGGGCTGGGCAAGACCACCCTGGCTCACGTGATTGCGCGGCAAGCTGGTTACTGCGTGGTGGAGTTGAATGCGAGGTACGTGCCAGGCCTCCGGTCTGTTCTGACTCCCCCGAAACCGTGGTGGGCCAGAGGTGGGGCTTGGTCCCGGGGTCTTGGGCGGTGGAGTTCGTGCTTTGGCTGGGCTCGCTGGGACGCGGGGTGGTCCTGTCACAGGGTAGCCTCTAGCTGTAGGCCTGGTGGCCCAGTCCTGGGAGCCTGTGCTGCCAGGGACCCCGATAGCTCCCCTGATGGCCTCACCTCTGGCCTCACTGGTTCCAGTGACGACCGCAGCCCTGAGGCCTTCCGCACGTGCATCGAGGCGGCCACGCAGATGGAGTCGGTGCTGGGTGCTGGCGGGAAACCCAACTGTCTGGTCATCGATGAGATCGACGGGGCCCCTGTGGTGGGCCTCCTGGGCGCCCCAGTGGGTGGGCAGGTGGGCCGGCGACGGGCTAGGGCTCACCGTGTCTTCCGCCCATACCCCAGGCCGCTGTCAACGTTCTTCTGAGCATCCTGGATCGCAAGGGCCCGCAAGAAGCAGAGTCTGGGGGTCCGGCTGTTCCCACAAGTGGGGGACGGCGACGCCGGGCTGAGGGGGGACTCCTGATGAGGCCCGTCATCTGCATTTGCAATGACCAGTGAGTGGGGGAGAGCAGAGGGCCCCTGGGAGGGTGCCGCCTCCTCCCCCTCCACCGCCTTTGCCCTTGGGGGCGGGTGTGTGCCTGTGTCTGCCCCCTACAGGTTTGTGCCCTCCTTGCGGCAGCTGAGGCAGCAGGCCTTTCTTCTCCACTTTCCGCCCACACTGTCTTCCAGGCTCGTGCAGCGGCTACAAGAGGTGGGTGAGGGCTGTGGTGGGGAATACGCAACCGGGGGGCCATGTGGCCAGCTATGGGGTGGGGGGATGCCACGCCTGTCCTGGTCCCCTCTCGCATCCAGGCCCCATCCCCTAGCTGACCCCTGGGCATGGGGGTGACTGGACCAGTTTGCCCTCTGGCAGTAGATGGTTCGAGCACAGAGCGAGGCCGGGCCCCAGAGTCTGTAGCTGTTGTTCCCCTGCATTCACCTGTGTTCTCGGGAAGAGGTGGCCTTGGGGTGGGTTTCTCGGGGGGAGAGCGCCCACCCTCCCGCCTCCCTGCAGATCTCCCTGCGGCGGGGCATGCAGGCCGACCCGGGTGCGCTGGCGGCTCTCTGTGAGAAGACGGACAACGACATCCGCGCCTGCATCAACACCCTGCAGGTGGGCAGGTGGGCAGGTGGGGCAGGGGCTGCGGCCGGGGGAGGCAGGGCTCAGCCGCCTCTCACTGCCCCGCACACCCTGTGTCCAGTTCCTGCACGGGCGGGGCCGGCGGCAGCTGAGCGTGCAGGTCGTGCAGACCACTCGCGTGGGTCTCAAGGACCAGCGCAAGGGGCTCTTCTCCGTGTGGCAGGAGGTCTTCCAGCTGCCCCGGGCCCAGAGGTAAGCAGGCCGGCCAGCCCTGCCTCCAGCAGAGACCGAATGCTGCCCAGGCCCTGGGGGCGCTTGGCCTCCCCACCATCCCGTTCAGGACCAGTAGAGCAGACCCTCAGGCCGCTTTGGGTGGCAAGGTGCCACCGAGAGCGCTAAAGAGGCGGGGCTCCGTTCCAGCCTCGGCACCCCTCTGCAGGCAACGCTGGGGCCAGAACCTGGCCCTGACCCCGCACACGCTCCTGCCTGGCGATGGGCCCACAGGTCTGGGGCCCCGTCCTGCCGAGGTGCCTTTGACCGCGACTTCCCAGCGGTTCTACCGCATCCTGCACGTGGCTGCGTCTGCAGGCGAGCACGAGAAGGTGGTCCAGGTAACGATGCTCTTGGGACGTTTTTGGGGGCTCCCAGTGGGTCAGTACCTGGCTGTGTGTCTGTCCCCAGACAGCGGGTGGGAGACACCTCAGATGGCGTCAGGGAAACAGGGTAGGTGCGAGGGGTGGTGGACACGGGGCATCGGGGAGATCTCTCAGAGATGACAGCAAATGGACAGAGGCCTGGGTGGAGGGACGAGCTGGTGCCAGGAGGGGACGCCCCGTGTGGGCTGGCAGGGTGGGGAGGTGGGCCGGGTGAGCGGTGGGGTCACTCCATTTGCTGGTCAGGATCCATCTGGGTGGGGCGGAGCGGGCAGAGTGGAGTTCCGGTTTGGGCGGGTGGCACAGGTGCCCCCCACCCCCGGGAAGCCTGGCCTAAGCTGCCTCCCTGACTAAGCAGCTTTGGATTATTGGGTGATCCGTAAATCTGGAAACTGTTACGGGGAGGCGTCGTGCCGTAGCCCAAGGAGACGACTCTCGCAAGGGACGAGAGTGGGGCTGCTTCTATGCCCTTGATTCTGACCGACGGAACTTCCTTTAGGGAGGAGGTCAGGTTCTTTTGTGCGTCTGTCAGGGATTTGGTCAGAACACCGGGGTGGCAGGCTGGGCCTTCTTGGGTCTGTCTTTGGGGTTTTGGGGCGGGCCCTTGCTGCTGTTTGCAGATGTCCCGAGGCCCTGCATTTGGCAGGGCGGTGGGAGGTGGAGGTTCCCGTTGGGTGGTGTTTACACGGCGGGCTGGGGGCCGCGGCTGGAGGGGTTTGGGGCCCACCCACCTGCTCACCCCCAGGGCCTGTTTGACAACTTCCTGCGCCTGCGGCTTCGGGACTCCAGCCTGGGTGCCGTGTGCGCGGCGCTCGACTGGCTGGCCTTTGACGACCTGCTGAGCCGGGCCGCCCACCATGGCCAGAGCTTCCGGTTGCTGCGCTACCTGCCCTTCCTGCCGGCAGCCTTCCACCTGCTCTTCGCCTCCAGCCACGTGCCGAGGATCGCCTTCCCCAGCAGCCAGCAGGAGGTGTGCCCCTGCACCCAGCCCGGGGCTCGGGGCCGGCCCAGAGACGCCGGGTTACCCAGGCCCCATTCACTCTCTGCCCCAGGCCCAGAACCGGACAAGCAGGACACAGAACCTCATCCAGACGCTGGTGTCGGGCCTGACGCCCGCTACCCGCAGCCGAGCTGCACCTCAGGCCCTCGTCCTGGATGTCCTCTGCCTGCTTCTGGACATCCTGGCGCCCAAGCTGCGCCCTGTGAGTGCCTCAGCCAGGGTGGGGTTGCGACTGCCCACAGGGGAGGGCCCCTGGCCGTGCTCAGCGTCCGTGCCCTTGCCCCTGCCCCATGTCCCCAGGTGAGCACACAGCTGTACAGCACTCGTGAGAAACAGCAGCTGGCCGGCCTTGTGGGAACCATGCTTGCCTACAGCCTAACCTACCGCCAGGAGCGCATGCCCGACGGGCACTATGTCTACAGGCTAGAACCGTGAGTCTGTGCGGCCCCTGGGGCGGGGGTGCCGGGGGCAGGAAGCTGGGCTCCAAGTGCTGTGGCGGTCTCTGGGCCGGGAATCTGAAAGCGTGGTCTCGGCGACGCGTGTGTTGGTGTTGCCGTCTGTGGGGGAGCGGCAGGGGCTCGGTTCCTGCTTAGCCTTTGCCCGGATGTGATCGTGAGGCGTGGTGTTCCAGGTCAGGCACAGTGCTGGGGTCTGAGGTTTATTGCGGAGGCTCTCGCTGCCTCAGTGTCCCGCAGAGGGCCCTTGAGCTCCCCAGGACTCGGCTTCCCCATCCCGAGATAGTCCCCGGGGCCCTGCTACCCAGTGAGGCACCAGCCGCACGTCTCCTTCTGTCACAGTCACAGGGAAGCAGTAGTGGTGACAGTTCCAGGCACTCAGCCCCAGACTTGAGACCAGGCCTTGCCTTGTCTCATTTCTTCACCCTGTGGCCCTGGAGGGGTTCCCTTCTTGTGCCCGCGTGTAGTCGGGGAAACTGAGGTTTGGGGCAGGTAATCTTCTCTGGCTGTGGGGCTCAGGCATTGTGTTGCCAGGACCGGGCCCACCCTGCAGCTCTTACATTCTGGCATCTGGGGCTGGTGTGGCAGGTGGCCTCTGCCTGTCTCTGCTGACCAGGTGCATCTCTGTGCCAACTCTGAGAGCAGGAATGTGGAGGAGGTCTGCCGCTTTCCTGAGCTGCCGGCCCGCAAGCCCCTCACCTACCAGGCCAAGCAGCTCATCGCCCACGAGATTGAAATGGAGAAGATGCGGCGGGCAGAGGCCTTGGCCCGGGCTGGGGACAGCCACCAGGTAAGCCTGGCCAGGCTTCGGGCCAGAGCCAGGCCTGGGAGGGCAGGGCTGTTGGAAGGGACCTTGTCCCTGGAGTGGCCCTGCGCAGTCAGCCTTCGCCACCTGTTTTTGCAGGCAGAGGAGGGTCCCCAGGGGGTTGCTGGGGAGAAAGGGACACAGCCACCCGCCTCACGCAGCCACGAGGAGCAGCGGCTGGAGCGCATCCTGAAGAAAGCGGCCCTGGAGGAACAGGTGCAGGGGGTGGGGGTGGAGGGCAGGCGGGTAGGGATGGGGCTGGTGCTCAGCCCTGGGGGGCCTGCCAGTGGTTCCCTGCTGCTCAGCGTAGGGCGTTCCACTTGGCTCAGTTTGGATCTGGTTACGGTGTCCTCCTGCCACTATGCGGGTTCTGAGGGGCTGAAGGGAAGGGAGACTCGGAGGGGAGGTGGGCGTCTGCTCCCGCAGCCGCTGGGCCCTCTGCTCACAGCAGGGAGTCTGAGACCCTGACCAACCTGCCTCCTTCAGCCCGAGAGAGACTTCTTTGGTCGTGTGGTCATCAAGAGACCGCCAGCCCTGAATGCAGGTGTGTGGCGGGAGGGAGGGGAGGGAGGCAGGGGCCGGAGCAAGGCAGAGTAGCAACCACACGTCCTCCACAGGAGATGTGGCCCCGGACACAGATGCGACCGAGTGGCGCATAGGCACAGCGGTGGGCAGGAGTGACGTCTGGTTTCGCTTCAAGGAGGGCGTCTCCAATGCCGTGCGGCGCAGCCTGCACATCCGGGACCTGCTGTAGCGGGCCTGCGCCGGACACCTCGACCCGTGCTGGGTGCCCTGGAACCCCCCCACCAGACGCCCCAGGGCCCAGGCTTGATGCTGTGCTGTTGCTTTTTCTCCCTCAGAAAATGTACAAAAGCACGGACGTCATCAAAGAGTCTTTATAAAAGCCACACCTTTATCGAGGTGTTCTCCCTACAAAGAGGCAAGAGTCGGGGCGGGGGTGCTTCACAGGATGGCGCACTTGCCCTTCTCCACCCACGGGTTGTTCTTCATCAGGTCGGGGTTCAGGAACGGGTCCTTGGGGATCCCATCCTCGATCCACTTGAGGAGCCTGTGTGCAGCAGGGTGGAGAGGGGGAGGTGAGCAGGCGGGTGCCCGAGGGCGAGGGCTGGCTGTGGAGGTGTGGTTCTGGCTCATGCAAAACGCTCGGGGCAGGGAAATGAGATGCCGATGGGAGCCGGCAGCCCTGGGTGGGCGGGGCTCCATGGGGTCCTGGGGACTTACTCAGGGATGGTCTTGGACGACATCTCCCTCTTGAAAGCCAGCTGGTACTTGAGGCTTTCTACCTCTTTTTTCATCTGAGGCACATCCCACTCCTCCATGGCGTCGGGAGCTTCGGAAGTGGCCAGCCTGGGGCTGGAGGGCGCGAGAGGAAGCAACAGCCAGGGGGCCCGCCAGCCGGCGGTCACCCCCAGATGTGCCCTACCCACTGGTTGAGGGCACCCCCTCCCAAAGGAAGGAGGGAGGCCCACCCTTGTACAGTGACACCCAGTCTGCGGCTTGGGAGGTCCCCAGGGGCCTCACCACCGGTTTCCCAAGGTCCACATAGGTACCCACACAGTCCACAGGGTGCAGGGCCTGGAGCTGAAGCCCCACAAATGAGGCCCCATGTGCCTGCCCCTCCCCCATGGGGCTAATTAGCCGCAGGGAAAAGTTTTTACTCAGTTCCACACCCTTACCTCCCACCCCCACCAAAGCCTTACCACGGCCCGGTCTCTGGGTGGGAAGGAAAGGGGCAATGTTGTGGCGACAGCAGGGCCAGGCACACGGCACAAGTGGGTTCCCAGAAGCCCGCCCTCCCGACTCCCAGGCCCACTTGCCACCCTGGTTGCAGAGGGTGACCCAGACCATCATCATGTAAGGGGTGGGGCCCTGCTTGGCTTCCTTCCAGTTCCTTTCTAATGCTTTGCATGGGGAAGCCTACCCAGAGGAAGTTAATCCCAGAGCCAGGAGGATTTGGCTGCAATTTGCATCTCTGCCTAGAGGCTGCAGAGAGGAGGTGCTGAGGACCTTGGGGTCCCAGGCTGCACAGCAGGTGGGGGACTGGGGAGGGGCTGCAGCCTCTTTGGGCCCAGGGCTGCCCCCAGCACCCTCCACAAGCCATCTGGCCCAGTTTCTGCTGTGCACCAGCCTGGCAGAGCAGGTTGCTTCCTGCCTCCTCCCCCACCTCAGCCCACTCCAGGGGCCCAGGGAGTCCCTCACTGGGCCCCAGGCCCTGCTCCCATCACTGAGGCTGAGAGCCAGGCTTTCTGGGCCTTGGGAGGGTGGGCAGGGGTTGACGGGAGCGCGGCCCTGTCTGCGTCAGCCTGTGGAGGGGACTCCTGGCCGGAAGATCTCTTGTGGGGGTGGTGGGGGGTGGTGGTCAGCCCTGGTCGGTTGGGGACAGAACAGCCGCACTAGGAGTCGTCGTGGGAGGGTCAGTCAGGAGCCAGGGATAAGAGCCCCGGTGGAGGGGAGTCTGCCTCTTGGGCGGGGGGGCAGTCAATGGGGGGCATGCAGGTGCTCCCCTCCCGGAGACCCCAAGTTCAGCATCCCCACCCCTGGCCGGGACAGCCACGTGGTTGGGGGCTCTCCGCGGCGGGGGCGGGGGCGGCGGCCCTGCCCGCCGCCCCCGCCGCCTGCCCTGCTTGCCCTACCTGCGCGCAGCGCCGCCGGAGCCGGCTGCCCGTCCCGCGCGCCCCGCGACGCCCCCGGCCACGGCGCTCGGCGGGCACTGCGGGCGGCGCGCACGGCGCAGGACGCGGCTCCCCTCCCCTTCGGCCGCTCCGCCCCCGCCCCCGCCCCGCCCTCCCGAAGACCGAGGGGGTTCTCCCCACTGGTGGGGTCGGGCCTGCTGGGACACGCAGGGCAGCTGCCCTCGGCCATAAGACCAACAGGCAGGGGCATCTGGGGGTTAGGATGGTCCAGGTCAGCCTGGTGGGATTTGGGCGAGTCCCAGAATCCCTCCCGGCCTCGGTTTCCTGCTCTGCACAGGGGGCCAGTTGATCAGACCTACCTTGGACGGTGCCAGCAAGGGCCAAGTGACAAGGACCAAGTGATGGTGAGTGACAGCGAAGACCAAGTGAATGAGTGAGCGGGCACATAAGCGGGCAGAGCCTGGGCAGGTGCCCCGCCCACTCCTGCCACCTGGGGGCCAGGCTCTGGCACCGCCCCCATTGCCTCCCCTCCTCCTCCAGGGACTGAGCCTGACCCTACATGGTCTGCCAGATGTTGGGGGTGGGAGATGCAGGGGTAGGCAACGTGGGTCAGCTCTGGCCCTGGACAGTGGTCTCCCACAGGGCTGGGTGGGCTCCTGGGCTGCCGTGTGGTGCTGCCACCAAAGACTTAGAGCCATTAGATTGTGCCCCAGCCCTCCGTGCCCCTGATGGGCTGAATCATAGACTAGGTATGGGTAACAGGGCCAGGACACTGTACCCCTCTGAGGTCTCAGCAGTGCCACCTGAAGGGTCTGTGGGCAGCCCTCCCCTGGAGCTGAGCCACCCACAGGAGTGAGCCTGTCCCCTCGAGGGCATCTGGGCCTGTGCCCCATGCCCAGGCCAGCAGCGGGTAGACTGGGTAGCTGCCCTGAGGGTGGGGAGGTATGTCCATACTTCAGTTTACCCTAAGCCAGAGACAGCCAGACTTGCTCTTCGTGGGCCCAGGGGTGCCCTGGCAGTGTCCTGCCTCAGGAGGCGGTGTCTGGCTCGGGGGTGCCCAAGCCCAGGCTGAGTGGCTTTGGGGGCTCCGAGGAGGGAGGGGGCCCATCACCTCTCTGTCAGGCTCCTCACCCGGCCCGCGATGGGGCCCAAGCAGACAGTCCCTCTGCCTTCTGCCCCTCAGGGCAGAAGGTGCCGTCGGGGCTGGGACCACATTCCCCTCAGCCGTGATGCTCTGGGTGTGTGTGGTAGGCCCTACTGTCCTGCTCTCGGGGGAACTGTGCCCCTGGGGCTACTGAGTGACGCAGGCGCCAGGCTGCATCCTGGGTGGGGGGCCCCCAGGCAGCAACGGCAGCCGCAGGGACCAGCAGTGCCCAGCTTCCCAGTCATGATCCTCGCAAAGGCCTGGACCAGGCTCTTAGCAGGAGCTCTGGGCTAGGGGCCTATGAAAAGTCAGGTGTCCTCACCTAGAAGGCAGGATGGGGTGTCCCCTGCCCCCTTGGGCTCCCAAACCCTCCCTGGTGCAATTCTGTGAAATGGGGTCAGCTGTGCCTCCCTGGACTGCTGTCACGCATCAACACGATGACACATCAGGAGACACTTCTGGAACTGGGGCAGATCAGGCAAATGCGGGATTATTTTTATTATGGATTTAGGGGAATGGGGGCTTAGATCCCAGGGCACTGCCATCCTGCCAGGGCAGATGGCCGGCAGTGCTGGCCTTGCTCCCCCCCTCTGAGGCCCATTTGTGCTCACCTGCCTGCGAGGCCCCACATACTGTTTTGCTCCTGCTGCCCAGGGCTCTCCTGTGGCCCGTGGTGCTGCTCACACGGGGTGGGCAGCCAAGGGCACGGCATTATGTCGGCCCTCGGGACTGGTTCCAGGTTTGGACTGACCCCCGGGCCGGGCAGATCCTGCCACACAATCATGTCTTCTCTCCAGGCTGCACAGGCAGAACAGGGCACCCGCACCAGACAGCTTCTGGAGAGCCCACTGGGGGAAGCCCTGCTGTGACCCGGGTCCGCTGTGGTCTCAGCTGTGACCGACGCAGGAAGTACACGGCAGGGGCACCTGGGCGCAGCTAGGCAGCAGCGTGGGTCGTCAGGACGGTGGGAGCCAGGCCTACAGGTGGCAGCTGCGGGGGGCACAGGCCCTCCCTGAACATCACTGCTGTGCTGTCTCTGGCCTCTGGGCGCCGGCCACACCTGCTGCCGGGCGGACACCTGCTGCTGTGGTCCTCGAGCTGACCGCAGCCCCACGTCACAGAGGCCACGAGTTCATGTGGTGGAACCGGTGGCGCAAGTCTGCTCTCATGCCTGTAAGGACCCGCATTTCTCACCTTCCTGGGATGCTGCGCAGGGGGAAGCAGTAACAGCTCGTCCTCTAGCTGACCGCCACCTTGCAGGCACCCAGAGCAGGTCCTGGGACACCAGACACCGTGCTGAAATTAGCTGCGCTAACTGGGCTGCTGGCGAGACCAACGGGCTGGTTGCTGGCCTAGAAACGGCTGCC
Source organism: Neofelis nebulosa (assembly GCF_028018385.1). NCBI lineage: Eukaryota > Metazoa > Chordata > Mammalia > Carnivora > Felidae > Neofelis > Neofelis nebulosa. The sequence continues at coordinate 44,850,533 of NC_080799.1, read as the reverse complement.
GCAGGCCCCACTGCCAGGCTCCTGCCACGCGGGCGGGCGGGTGGGCAGTGTGGGCCGGGCCTCTGGGGGACGCGGCAGGCATAGTGAGACTGCGGCAGGAAGTCAAAGACTGGTGCGTGTGGGGTGCCCTGATCCCTTCTGGGTGGGACCCTGAAGAGGGCCCAGGGAGGAGGGAGAGGAAACACCCCCACCAGACAGGGACCCGCCGTCTAGTGTCGTCCCCGATACCACCGTGACCTGTGGGTTCTCTACTGGTAGAGGCCAGAGCTGGGGTTGGTCTCCATCACTGGGCCACTGATGCACAGGCATGTTGGCAACTCTGGGCCATGGGCACACTCGGGTCCTGAGACCAGGCTCCTCAGAGAGCAAGACACGGCTCTGGGCAGATGGCCGGCCTGCACGTGGGCACCATGAGGCCCGAGGCGAGACCGCTGAGTGCCAGTGTGCGGCTCTGCCTCAGACTTCTGGGGGGTCAGACCCCCCACAACCCTCCCAAGGCCACAGACACGTCCTAAGGGGGCGAGACCACAGGACAAGCGGTCAACGCTGCAGGGCCTGGGCTGGCGGGGGGAAGGCCTGTCAACGTTCTGTCCCAGGGGAGGGCATGGGACCCATGGGCTTACAACAGGCACGGCGACGGTGGCCCTGGCAGCCCCACGGGGACATGCCGACTTGTTTCCTGCCCCGGGGATGACCGGCGGTGGTAAATACCAGGACTGGAAAACCAGCACAGAGCCTCTGATTTTACCCTGTTAAGCAGAGCTCACGGAACACCGGCCTGTACGTGACCTCTGCAAGCTCGGAAGCGACAGTCGTAAATAACTTAGGCTCGCTTAGACTGTTCTGCGCAAACCTGTAAGACACGGTTCCGGGGAAGCCACGGGCAGGAGGGTGGATGTCATCTGCAACACCTCTTGAGTCCGTCTCAGGGAAGCGGCTCATTCTAGCAGCTCTGTGGCCAGGGAACCAATGCCAGGCCCTCGTCTGCAGCTGACCCAAGTCCTCGAGGTGTCTTTCAGGGCAAAGCGAGAGACTAGTAAAGCAGCTTCTTCTTTTTCTTTTTTTAAAATATAGATCTATTTTAAGTTTATTTACTTTGAGAGAGTGAGCTGGCAAGCAAGGAGGACAGGGGCAGAGAGGGAGTGGGAGAGAGAATCCCAAGTAGGCTCCACACTGGCAGCACGGAGCTGGACGTAGGGCTCAAACTCATAAACCAGGAGATTGGGGCCTGAACCGAAACCAAAAGTCACATGCTTAGCCCACTGAGCCACCCAGGCGCCCAATAGTAAAGCAGTTTCTGAACGTCAAGCAAAGTCAGGGTAGTTGTCTAAAACAGACAAATCTGCCGAGCTGCAGGTGATCCCATCTCGGGAAGGCCCGTGGAGGGGAGCCTGTGATACATGGTGGGTGCAGGGGAGGCCTGCCATGTCACTGGCTCAGGCTGCCCACTGTCCCATTTTGCACCGGCCCCACAGGCCCCCCTGGCTGTCAGAGCTGTCTCCCCTCCAGCGGACGCTTACTCTGAGACGAGGTCAAGTAACTTTGCCCGGTCACCTGTGGAGTGAAGGGGCATCTCAGAGCTGGCCCAGCACCATCCTCCCCGCCAGGGCCAGCAGCCAAGGCCAGACCCAGGGGACAAGTCCTCGGGGGAGGGTCCTGCCGTGCTGAGACCCCCTGCGTGCGGTTCACATCACCTCATCCCTGCTGAGAGATGGAACGTGGGCAGGTGCCACCTACTGGCTCAGGCCTCCCGCTACCAGACAGGACTGGAGGGTGCCAGTGGCCTGGATGTGTGGCCACCAAGTGTGGGGACAGGCACAGCAGCTTGCATACAGTGGGGCCTAGGTCTGCCACTTGCGCAGGCTCAGGATACTTTGGCGTGCGGCTGGTTCTGGTCTGACTGCACCTACAGGCTGCGTGGGGTCACTGCTTGATGAGGCTCGCGTCATTTGGGGGGGGGGTCCCACCCAGTGCATCATCAGCAAGTCTATTGGTCTGCACCCCCAGAGACACGCACCATAAAGGGGGGGGATGTATGCATTGGGCCACCGGGCCATCTGGGCATCTGGCGCGTAGGGGCACAGGCTGCTCTGAGGGCTGGCCGTGCTGCAGCGACTGCTGGCCTGACCCCAGTTCCAGCCAACAGGGGTGGTGGCACCACAGCAGCAGTGTGGATGCAGGCACGCGGACAGGGCTGGGGCTGAATGGAGGGCCCCTTGCGCTCTATGCTTAGCAGCTGACACCCCCCACACAGCTCCTGAAGCAGGCACAGACCGCTGTCCCTGCACCGGGAGCCACCCCACGCGGTGACAGTGGCCTGATGGCCAAGTCAACAAGGTGTGGCTCTGGTAATTGCGGTGCCAGGTGATCGCACCCACCACTGAAGGTGGTGTTATGCCAGAGGCCTTTTAGAAACAGCTTCAGGGCCCAGTTCTTCCTCCCAGAGCAAAAGGAGGAGACACCTCAGGGGACATCACTCTGCTCCCTCCCCCCGCAGGCCTCACCCCAAAGGCGAGGATGTCTAGCAGCCAGGGCAGCTCCCCAAGCAGCATGTGGACAGTGGCCTGGAGGCAGAGGACGCAGGTCTCCAAAGCCCAGCTGACAGACAGATGGTGTCCATGACTACGTAGAGGGGGCAGTGAGGGCAAACTGAGGCTGTGCACCGTGTGAGGGGTGCCCTACACAAACTGTCCACGCCAGAGAAGAGTCTGGGGGCAGAGAAGGCTGTCGTTGTGCCCCTGCAAGATTCTCTGGCCACACGCATGGTATGTGTCAAGGCCGCAACGCATCAGGGAGCCATTCAGAGAGAAGCCAGGCCCACGCAATGGGGATGGAGCCCACACAGGCTGTCTGCTGCCCTGGGGCCATGTGGAGAGGGGGTGGTCACAGGTCGGGCCAGCCGGGCAGTTGCATCTGGTGCTGTGCAGGCGGGTGTTCACAAGGGTGTGGGTGGGGGGGCAGCTCACAGGCCAGTCCCCACCAAATGCGGAGGTGCAGGGTGGGCGCAGAATCCCTAGGAGGGGAAGAGTCAGCACAGGCGCCTGGTGTTCTGCGACCATCCAGGATGCCGTTACACCCTCTATCTGCAGCAAGTCGTGGCATCCAGGAAGCCATCTGGTCCTCCTGAGGACTCCCGAGTGCAGGAACTGTGGCCAAAGCCCCACAAAGCTGCCTGGGGAGGAGACCTAAGACCCAAGGGTGGATGTGATGCTAACCATTTACCGGTCTCATGACCACAGACACCCCTCAGCCACAGGCACACGGTGGAAGGCAGCGGGAGGCACAGCACTCGGGGCGACAGTGGCTGCCAGCCTCCCAGTGTCCTGGCACTGTCCTGAGTCAGTCACTTGTAGCACTACTTTATGAACGTGCTCAGGGCCCTTATTGCCTCTAGGACCCACCCAGCTCTCCAGCCTGGTAGAGGTACCTGTCACCTACTTTACATCCAGGGTGAAACCACACAGTGAGCACAGGCAGAACCCCCAGGATAATGCCGTCCTGGTGCATCCTGGTGATCAGCTACAAAACCCTAGTGGTTATAAAATAAACACTACCCTTAATGGAAAAGGCCAACGGTTGCACCACATACTGGAAGGCTTCACCAGGACGGAGTTCCTGAAGCTCACGTCCACGCCTGTCTCGCCATCGCTGATCCAGGACCATGTCTTCGCTGGTCCCCGGGCGTCGGCATCAAAGCCCGAGCATCTCTGGGGATCCAGCCAGGCGGCAAACCTGGTCCCTGCGAACAGTCACGCCGGCTCACCGACCAACGCCGCCCACGGTCCCCCAGAGGGGTCCGAACGGGCCGGGGCTGAGAGACCGGCTCTCCCTGGGAGCACTTGTTAGGAACACAGTGTCCTCAGCGCCTCACCGCTTCCCGGCCTCCGATCCGCCAGGCACAGAACCTGAGGGCAAACAGATGTGCCTTGAGCACTTTCCCCGGGCCCAAGGCGGCTGCTCATCTAAACCTCTACAAACATAAAAACAATTTTTCGCTCAGAGGCCGTACAAAACCCTGCTCTTTTGGGACGAAGAGGAGGGACGAAAGCTGGAGGCGGAAGGGGACGCCAAATGTCTGTGGTCCTGCCTTCGCTGCGGAGGCTTCGCTGAGCGCCCCGGCTGCCCAGAATGGGGGTCTCGGTCTGTGTCCCCGCGGCCACCCAGGATCTGCCCCGGAAGGCCGGCCGGGCCCCATCCTCGCCGTGCGGGTGCGCCCTCCAGGCTCTCGGGGGACCGCCTGGCACGGGCCCGACTTCCCTGCAGCCTCCCACCCCACCGAACCAAACCCACCGGTCGCCAACTTTCCACCCGCCCGGGTACTTCCGCCTTGGGAGGTCGCTTCCTGTTAAGTGCCGGAAGGGGCGGGTCACCGGAGCGTGGGGGAGGAGTCTAGAGCTACGGCTCGCAAGACGCAAGCAACCCGGAGCACGGCGGCGACGGCGGCGGCCTGGAACGAAGGCCGGGCGAGGTGTCAGGGGTCCGACTTTCGGATTTTTTCCCGCTGGAGCCGCGTTTCCAACGTGCAATTCCTCGGCCGGAAGGGTTTTCCAGGCCTGTGTTAACCCTAACTCGACCAGTGGATGAGCGAGTTGGGCTGTGGAACCCCGCGTAAACCCGAGCGTTGTTAGAGACAGAAGACGGCGCCTGGCAAGGACTCCACTCAGGTCCCCTCAGGTCTCCTCCCGTCTCTTTTCCAGCATCTCCTCATTCAGGTCCCTCCCTCGCCCGCCTCCGGTCTCCTCTCCAGCATCTCATCACTCAGGATCCCCCCAGGTGCCCCCTCGGCGTGTCCCCACTCGGGTCTCCCCCCCCCCCCCCCCCCCCCGCCCAGGTCTCCTCACCAGCGTCTCCCCCTAGGCTCCTTGCCCTGGGTCACCACCCTCAGCCCTCCCCACCCCATATTGTCCCTTTGCAAAGCAGCGGAAGCTCTTCCAGGCTAAAGGAGTGTTGTATACATCTGAGCAGGCTACGTAGTTACTGTTCAAAAGGAATCTTCGGAAGGTCTGTTAGAGCTTGACATCAGGGGCTGAGGTGTACAAAAGTCCCAGGCTGGAAAGATGGGTGACAGTAGGCAAAGGTGGTCTTCCAGTGGGACTTGGTCCAAGGACTTCAGGCTCTGTCCCCAGTGGCGTCGTGGCTCTGGACCCTGACGAGGAAAGGCGTGATGGCAGGTTTGTAGGCGAGTGGGGAGGGGTGGCCTGGAGACAGATCGCAGCCTAGTTGAGGCACAGGAAGAGAGCTGTGACGTCTGGCATTCCCGCGAAGCTTGGTGTCCCACGTCTGTTCTGGCCCCACCGCTGTCTGTGCCACATTTGTGCTACTGGGTCGATACGGTGTCGGTTGCCCAGGGTGGCCCTACCACTGCCCTATCCTGCTGGGCCTCTGAGTTCCGGCCTTAAGACTGCTTCTCATCCCTTCCTGTTGGCCGTGTGCTCGTGCATTCCCTCCTTGCCTCCCCGAGCCCTCTGGACCCGGGCCTGCGTGCGGTGTGGGGTGTGCAGGTGGGAACCTTGTCTAGCCGGTTGCAAACAAACCAGCGGCAGCACACTCTGCGGAACCTGGAGGACCCCCAGTAGAACCTTGGGCCAAGGTTCCGCGGGGCTGGACGTTGCGGGGAAGACCTTGTCAGGACAGAATTTGATTATACATCTAACAGCACCCCAAAAAGGCACTAGTCAGGATCTTTCCATGACACCCATTTACCTTGGAAAACAGAAGCCCGGTGCCTCTGCGCGGCGGATGGAATAAGGCACCAGGCGGCCGCATCATCCGTCAGCAGGCTGGGCCCTGTGCGCGCCCCGGTCCGGTCCTCGCCGCTAGGTGGCGCCGCAGGCGCGCGTGAGTGCCATCCCTGGTTCCCAGTCTCAGGACCCCTTAACTATCTTCCAACGTTGTTGAACTTCGGTCATGTGGTGCTGTATAGGGAGGGGTATATACTGTGTTAGAAGTGGAAACAAATTTGTTGCGCATACTTTTTTTTTTTTTTTTTTTACTTAAAACAAACAATGATAGGAGCTCCTGGACGGCTCAGTTGGTTAAGTGTCCGACTTCAGCTCAGGTCATGGTCTCAAGGTTCCCAAGTTTGAGCCTCACATCGGGCTCTGCACTGACAGTGCGGAGCCTGCCTGGTATTCTCCCCCTCTCTCTATCTGTAAATAAATAAATAAATAAATAAATAAACTTAAAACAAAAAACGATAATAAAACCCACTACACACGAGCACTCCTTTTTAAGAAAAAGCAGTATTTTACCCAAACAAATTTACAGGTATGTTTTACATTTAGGCCGATCCCTTGAAGGCAGAGTTGTGCTCTCCACTCTCCTTTTGCCCTCGTCCCTACCAACATCACCATCGGGTAGCCTCTGGAGCGCGCTGCTGGGCCCTTTCAAGAGAACGGGTGTGAAAGGCCGTTCTTGGGGCGCTCGGTGGCTCAGTGAGACATCTGACTTTGGCTCAGCTCATGACCTGGCCGTTCGTGAGTTTGAGCCCCGCAGAGCCCCGCACGGGGCTCTCTGCAGGCAGCGCAGATCCCGCTTGGGATCCTCTGTCCCCCTGTCTCTCTGCCCTTCCCTCACTCATGCTGTTTCTCTCAAGAATAAATAAACATTAAAAAAAAAAAAACCAGGCAAGTTCTTAGCAGTCCCCACAGCCCTGCAACTACCTTGAGAAGCAGACACAGCTGTCAGCTGCCTCGTGTCCTTTTTGGTATCCTGTCTACATTGATTTGCTGCATTTTCATTTGATTTATTTATTTATTTTATTTCCTTTTATTTATTTTTTTGTTAAAGAGCAGGAGGACCAGACGTAAAATATTTAATATGCTTTTATGGGGAGAAATGAACTTGAAGCAGTCTGATTTGTAATAAAGGTTACTCTGCACATTAAGGAGCTGCCCCTTTCACTCCTGCCGAGGCCCGGATTATTTGAGATTCCCAGAAGTCACCGTCTCAAGAAACCCCGAGAAGGATGGCAAGTTGAGTGGGGCTCTTGTGGGAGTGGCCCCCAAGTATCGCAGAGACTTACTGGGGGGACCATGCATATGTCTGTGTCAGGGACTTTGCAGATCAGTCGCGAAGGGCAAGGGCCTTGTTCGTTTTGGGGGTCTGTGGAAAGACTGAGCTGGTGTGGTTCTGGGAGTCTTTCTAGTTTTTAAAAATAGTAGACTTCCCTTTTTTTTTTTCTTCCTTTGGAGGGGGCAGCATGTGCACATACACGAGCTGGGGAGGGGCAGAGAGAGAGAATCCTAGGCAGGTTCTGTGTTCAGTGTGGAGCCCGATGCGGGGCTCGATCTCATGAACCATGAGGTCATGACCTGGGCTGAAATCAAGAGTCAGGCACTTAACCGACTGAGCCCCTCAAGCGCCCCCAGACTTCCTTTTTTAGAGAAGTTTTAGGTTTCCAAGAAAACAGAGCAGAAAGGACAGAGCTCCCCTGTGCTTGTCGGCCCGTGCAGAAGGTCCTGCTGATGACCTCTCGCATCAGTGTGGTTTGCCTGTCACAGTTACTGAGCTGTCCCTGGCACAGTGTTGCAGACTGAGGCTGGCACTCTAAGCACATGTCCTGAGCTGTTACCTGGTACCCTCTGTCCTGGGACCCAATGGCGTTTGATCATCCTGTCCCCTTGGGCTCCTCTGAGCTGGGACAATAGCGATAATGTCTCAGACTTTTCTTAGTTTCGATGGCCTTGACCATCTGAGGTGTGTCGGTCAGGAATTTTTTTGGATGCTTCTCACTTGGGGTCTGTTAGCTGTTTTTTTCTCATGGGTAGGTGGGGACATGGCAACTGCTTCTCGCACCATGACCTTTGTGTAGGTCCCATTTCCCTCCCTTGAGACGGAGACTCAAGGGGACTGGGGAACAGAGTGGAGAGAGAGAGGGAGGTGGGGCCGAGCGTGTGAAGGGATAGCAGCCCTTGGCTGGGGGAGCCCGTGGTGTCCCAGAAGCGGCAACCAGAAAGCAGAGCCAAGGGAAATGGGGGCCCGACGTTCTTGAACACCTGGTGAGAGCAGCCGGTGGGAGCACCTGGCGGGAGCACCTGGCAGGGAGCACTTAGCAGGGAGGGGCCTCAGGGGGGAGCAGAGGGTCCGCTTTGGCCAGGAGCTGTTCGGTCGCTGGCGGCCGGGCTCTGCCCAGGGAGCATGCGTCTTCCAGCTTCAGCCCGTGGGTCTGCAGGGATCCCTCGGGCACCCTGGCCAGCCTTCCGGCTCCCTGTCGGGCCTGCTCCTCAGGTCAGCTAACGGGGCGGGGGGGGGGGGGGGGCGTGTGTTCAGGACGGCGTCTCTCACCATCTCCTTTTGTTTTTTCTGGGGGCTTCACTGTGGCGATGGGAGTTTCTTAGGGCTTCGAGGTGCCGCTTTTATCTGTGTTACCCTTTAGCACCCAGGTGAGGCTTTGAGGCCCCCGATTCTGCTGGTGTAGCCAATACGTGGAGGGCGGCTCGGGCCGGGAAAGGCAGCCCTGCGCCCAGCCCAGGCTGCTTGTGGGTGACCTGCTTCTGCTGAGAGCTGGGCTCCACGGGGAGCCGGTGGGGGTGGAAAGTCACGTGGGTGTGTGCACAGCCGGACGCAGTGGCGTGCATAGGAGCCTGGAAGGGTCAGGCTGGACTGGGTAGGGGGGAAGGTGCTGAAGGACCAGAAGCCATTCTGGGACGTCCCCTTCACCCTCCCAGTGCTTTGGTGGGGGAGCCGCCTGGAGCCCCATGGCCGTCTGGATCTGACACATCGCTGCTCTGGTGACACCTGCTTTGTGGTGAAGGTTGCTTCCTGCTTTAAAAAAGTACGTCTGGGGCGCCTGGGTGGCGCAGTCGGTTAAGTGGCCGACTTCAGCCAGGTCACGATCTCGCGTCTGTGAGTTCGAGCCCCGCGTCGGGCTCTGTGCTGACAGCTCGGAGCCTGGAACCTGTTTCCAATTCTGTGTCTCCCTCTCTCTCTGCCCCTCCCCCGTTCATGCTCTGTGTCTCTCTGTCCCAAAAATAAATAAAAAACATTGAAAAAAAAAAATTAAAAAAAAAAAAAAAAAAAAAAGTACGTCTGGCTCCAGTCAGCCCTGATGTGCCTTGAGCTGAGTAACAGTCTAGGTTGGCTTTTGATGTTCTCAGCGAGCTTCTGGACACTGGCTGGTGGACGGACGACAGCTTTCCACACCTCTCTGCAGGACCCGTGACTGAGGCAGCCGTGCGTGGAGCTGGCAAGGTGTGACTGCTGGTTCTGGCTGCTTCTGGTGAGAGCGTTTCTTGGCCCTTCACCCGTAGCTTCTTCCAGACCCTCGGCCTGTCTGCTCTTCTCAGCCTGGAGCCCCCGAGTTGTGACATCGTCTAGCATTTAAAGCAGAAACAGAACCAACTCTGCTCCCCAGGAATTGAACTTTTGTGGCTTGTCTTCAGAAAAGCAAACCACATGCTGAGTTGGACTCATGTGGGCTGCTTTAGCTGTGGGTGAATAGCCAGAGCTTCCCCCCTTCCTTCTTCCCCAGTGGGGGCTGGCGGAGCTTTTGCTGTACGTTACCCAGGCCACCCCATTTTACTGCCGAAGAGCTCAGAGTTCTCTGTGTCAAAAACAGAGAAGTAAGAGAAAGAGAAGCAGGACGGCTCCCTGCTAACCAGGCACCCGTGAGCCTTCCGGGCCCTGGGAGGTAGGCTCGCAAATGTTCTGGTGTCTCGGGGACAGGTCTGGTGTTTATTGTGGAGAAAGACTGCCAGGTTCGCACTGTGGTGTTGTCCTTTCCTAGGCGTATGGCTTTAGTTTCTGGATGCCCTGGTTGCTTCATTTGTGAACTGGGGTTAATGATCTCTACTCCCGAGGGTGCCAAGATGAGATACAGTTAGCTTAAGATAAGATAAGATAACAGACAGTTAGCTTAACCATAGGTTGATGGTTAGTGCCACGGAAGCGTCAGCCTGAGACGATGCGAGTGGTGATGTTGGTGACGACAGCGATGCTGGTGGTGATGATGGGCCTCACAGCCTTGGCTGCACCCTGTCTGGGAGCTACTGCTAACGGCCAGGACACAGCCTGAGGATTCTGACCCCCACCTCTTAAGCCCAGAGGACCCGTTCTAGCTCTCTTCTTTCCGACCACTTGAGGAGAATGTATTCTTCTTATTCCAACTGGAAGAAACGCTTCTTATTCCAACTGGAAGAAGGGCAGACCCTTCAACTTGTGTTATTGTCACAGCAATCGATCAGGTGCCCTGAACACAACCGTGGTTTGGCTGAAAGAGTCAACCGTGGGGCGGCGGGGTGCTGGCCATAGAGGAGAAGGGCAGCGGACACGAGCACAGTGCTTATCTAAGCCGCTCAGTACTGTCCGTATCACCAGGGCTCCAGGAAGCGATTAGCTGAATGGTTTCCGTCAGAGGATGTTTTTGTGACCTCTCCTTACTCAGGGCGGCCCGGACCGTGAGGCCCTGGCCTGGCTGGCGGAACACGGGAGGCTGTGGCATATCCGGCCCCTTCTCCTTCCTAAGCTCTGTCACTGGCTTCCTGGAGCGAGGACCTGACGTGGTCCCTCTCCTCTGCTCCACAGTGGGCTCTGGGCTGCCGCGGGGGCCACACTCTTCTCCTGGCTCCTTCTGCATTGGGTGTTCTAAACATCCTCACTCGGGAGATCGAGTGGCTCTTAAAAGATCTGCCGTGGGCCGGTCTTAGAGGAAAGAACAGACAGAGTCCACACAGCAGTGACTCCCGTTGGCCCAGGAGGACTGGTTATAGCTGGGTGATGGGGCGAATGCGTCATGGTTAGAGGCCTTGAAGGGAGCGGGAGATGGCACTCCAAAATATACCACCTCGGCCTGAGGGTTATTTTGAGCTGAAGATAATTGAGACTCAGACGCAGAAAGAATCCTTGTCGGAGCCTCCCCTATCTGACTACCAGAAGCAACTTCTGGGAAATCAGGCTGCCACCAAGTCCTTCTTTAGGGCAGGTCTACTCCCAAAGGGGATCCCACGGATAAACCTATCCCAAGTCTCTTCTCCGGGGGTTTTATGGCCCTGAAAGGGCCAAAGAGGCCACTTACACCTGTAGAGACAAGTGGTGTCACAAACTTCCTTACATCTCACTTATTTTCCTGAAACACATTTGTCTTTCCTAAAGAAGTCTATTTGTTCCAATTTTAAGAAGGATCTTTCTCCCCTCTCCCTCTCCCCTACCAACTTAGATATATAAACATCTAATTGAAACTACTGAACCGACTATTTGTCTTGGCTCCCATGGGCGCGTGACTAAACTATTTTCTTTTGTTAATCCGTTGCTTGTCAGTTTAATTCACAGGCCCCACGCACATAACATAAGAGGGGCTCCTGCAGCCTTCTTGACAGAGGCTCCCCAACTTGGCCAGTCATGGGGGTGGGGTGAGGGAATGCGGGTGGAAGGGGGTGGGGGATGGGTGCCGGGACCGAGGACCCCTACACCCTCCATCTTCCTTTCTTTCTTGTATGTGTGACATCACGCTCACAAAACTCAGCAGAATGAGTGGAAAGATCAAGATCGCTCATCATGTCCTTGGCAGACTTGTCACGTTGTGAAGGTGAGTGGGAGAAGAAGGCCCGGTCGAAGGCAGGCGGGGGCCCCCGTGGAGCAGGCCAGGATACGCGCCTCTCCAGGGTGGGTGGCTCATCGCAGTCTCGGGTGGCTAGTGGATATTGGAAAATTCCACAAAATGTTTAGTTTTCCCCGGTGTTTTGTTTCAATCGGGTTCAAAATGTCCCACGTGAGAAACGAAAGGGGGATTGGCCCCACGGCCCCACCGCACCCCGCGTGTGTCATCTGCATGGTGCTCGGAGAGAACTGGGAGCCCTTCACTGCCTGGGCCAGGGGGACACCAGGGGCTCAGCCAGCTCCAGCACGCTTCTGGCATCAGGACAACCTGGACGGGGCGGCACTGTGTAGAGCGGCCCTCGGAACCCCGGCCCGGACGGGGCTGTGCTCACGTGGCCGGGGGTGTTTACCATCCCGGGCTTCACTGCTAGCTTGCACGTGTGAGCGGTCACACCCATATTTCCACGCAGGGACGGAGAAACATGGTTTCTCTGTTTTGGGTAGCTCCTTTTAAATCATGCAGTGTGTCAGGGAGAGACACTTTGGAACGTCAGAAATTTGAAATGCAAAGTGCTGTAACATGGCTCTTAGCGCCTCGTGTGCTGAGAGCATGTCTGTTGAGAGTTACGTGGGCCCGGCTTTTGTGGCAATGAATCCCAGTAGTCTGTTTGTCGCAGGCAGAAAACTGAAGGAACACGGAGCCCACAGCGCGGGGAGCGGCAGGGCTGGTGGCACGACCTTGAAGCGGGAGAAGGCGTCTTTTGCGTTCGGGACTTGTCACTATTTTAAGCATAACGGTGACATCTGGTATCGCTACATGTTGTCTCTTTCAAGCGGTAACCATTTTTCCCTCTGAATGAAGGCAGCGTCTGGTTCCGAAAGCCTTTTCCAGAATTTCTGGTTGCCACGGGCTTTCGTTTGGATGGTTTGGACGGGTTACGTCACTCTGGCTCAAGCCGTCCGCCTGGCCTCTGGGTCACTGCTTACGCTCTGTGCTAGCTGGGATCCGTTTCCTCCTGGGAGAAAATAAGATCTACTGGATGATACCGTCCCTTGATCCAAGATCCTTAACTAGGGATCACCCAGGAGACAGGCAAAAAGCTGAGCCGGCCCCTCCTGCCTGTTTCCAAGCAGTGAGCGAGGCTGCTGCACCATGTCTGGCCCATCGTCCTGCAGGGTGGGCTGTGCCGGCAGGCCCTGCGAGCCTCCCCACCGAGCACGGGGGACCCCCCCTGCGCCCAGACCGTGGGACGCCCAGAGCCTCCTCCGTTCGGGGGCTCGAGAAAGACCAGCGGAAACAAAAGGCCCACTTTAAAAAACGCACAAAGGGCTTAACGGACATTTCCCGAAAGGAGAGACACAGACGGCCAGCGGGCCCCCGAAAAAAACTCCTCGCAGAACGTGGCTCACAGCCACCCCGAGGTACCGTTTCACACCCACTGTGGTGATGACGAGAAAACAAAACGCGAAATAACGAGTTCTGGCGGGACGGGAAACGGTGCGGCCGCTGTGGAAAACGGCGTGGTGGCTCCTCAGCAGGTGGAACGTGGAGTCACCGTATGGCCCGCGATCCCGCTCCCGGGTGCACGTCCAAGGCCGCCGAGAGCAGGGGTCTGCACGGATCGCCGTACACCCAGGCTCGTAGCAGGTCTATTCACAGCAGCCAAAGGTTCAGACGACCTGAGTGTCTCTAGATGGACAGATGGCTGGGCACACGTGCCCTGTCCACGCAGGCGAGGGGAGAGGGTGGCTGTGGAGGCGGAGCCCAGGACCGGCCTTTCTCTGCAAGGTCTCCGGGGCCAAGAGCTGCCAGCTGGCATCTCGGAGGAGACCCCCCCCCCCCCCCCCCCAGGCCAGGAGGAGGCTCGGGGGCATAAACACAAGCACGTCTTGGCCTCGTGTTCAGTGACAGGGTGTTCAGGGAGCCGCAGGACAGTCTGAAGGCTTCACATGAGGCAGTTCTCCGGGCAGGATGCGGGGCTGCTGGGGCCCTTCCCAGCAGGATCCCCGGAGAACTCCAAGTTCGGTCTCTACATTTTCATTAAGAGCTTCCACCCGGGAGAATGATGGATTAGATTTTGCTGTTGGAAAGAAGCCAGATAAAATTAGATGCCTCTTGGCTCCCCACCACCCGCCCCTTGCCCCTGTTCTTTTCTGAAAGCTTTACTTTTCTCTCTCGGTTCCTGGCAGGAAGGAACCGAGCGGGTACGGTCGCTTCCTTGAGCCTCCCTGCCTTAATTTCAAGTGTGATTTTGCTATCGCTCTAATTTTCTTCTGTTCTGGAACAGCTTTGGGCCTTGGGCTCTGCATTGGGGGGGTGTGTGTGCGTGTGGTTTCTGTTTTCTTTTCAGTAAGCTTGTTAGAATTTATAGCTGGAAACGGAGGGAATACTCTGCCTCACAAAAGAAATTCATCTGATTCCTCAAGTCTTGTCTCTTCTCTCCAAGTTCTCGTTCTTGGCCAAGCTAACCTGCCGTCTCATCCACCTAAATAGAATCGGGTTTGCCTCCCAGCCAGCCACTTTGTAGCAAAGCTGGGTTCTGACGGTCTGCTGTCTTCTGTTACCGTGCGCCGACAGTGGATTTCAAGAAGAGCTGTTGTGTTTTCCCAGTGCAGGAAAGGAAAGACTAGGGTTCCATCTGTCCAGAGGAGCTGAGAGCACATGGTTGGCAAACCTCCAGGGACAGACTGTGAGGCGGTCGCAGGTTGCAGAGGGCGCGGGCGTGGGTGCCATTCACGTGGGTGTTGTTTTCTTGAAGTCGAACCCCGTGGAATTCAGCAGAGACCTCGAGCGGATTTGAACAGCCTCAGCCCCCACGTCCCGGGTCTCAAATTTACGTGTGGGAGGAGCCGCCCCGGCAGAGCTGCCTGCCCGCCATGCAGCCGAGTACCTGCTCCCGCAACCTGACCAGAACATTCCCCTTGTGCGTGCAGGCAGCCCACGCTCAGGGGCACGCCATGGTCCGAAGGGCCGGTCATCTGGAACCCGGCGTTCCCAGCGCCGAGAGCCTCACGGGTCTCTCCGGGCCTTTTTCTGGGCCGCCAGTGTGGACATGGCAGACACACAGACGCACAGACACGGCCTGAGAGGGTCTTCCTTCCAGCCCTGCCCTGAGTTCCCGCGCTGTCCTGCAGGGGCACCCCGGGCAGCTGAAAGCAGCTTAATGGACAGTTTTGTTGGTTTGGTGATGCCATCTCATGACGACATTACCCAAATCCCTTGGAACATTTTTGGGACTGTGGATTCAGGGGCCTGGACCAAGGGACTCGGCAAGGGAGGTGTGATCTGCCTGCTGCCCCTCGGGCTCGGAACCGGACCTCAGAGCCACCGTTGGGTCACGGCGGCCATTCCCATGGCTGTGCTGGTGCCCCCTGGGCCAGCAGTGGCTGTGTGCAATTTTGTCAGTCGTTTTGTTCTTTAAAAAAGATTTTTTTTTAATCTTTATTTTGAGAGAGAGACAGAGTGTGAGCAGGGGAGGGGCAGAGAGAGGGGGAGACACAGAATCCAAGGCAGGCTCCAAGCCCCGAGCTGTCAGCGCGGAGCCCGACGCAGGGCTCGAACCCACACACTGTGAGATCATGACCTGGGCCAAAGTCGGACACCGAACCGACTGAGCCACCCAGGCGCCCTTCGTCGGTCGTTTCTGACTCGCCATTGGTGCCGGCCGCAGCGAGGAGGAGCCGGGGTGCCCGCCACGTGCCG
Source organism: Neofelis nebulosa (assembly GCF_028018385.1). NCBI lineage: Eukaryota > Metazoa > Chordata > Mammalia > Carnivora > Felidae > Neofelis > Neofelis nebulosa. Next base: position 44,835,295 of record NC_080799.1, on the reverse strand, counting down.
CTGGACACCGCGGCCTCCGTGCCCCGGAAGTGTGGCTGGCCCGCAGCGAGGGGCTTCGGGGCGGAGACCCACCTGACGGGGAGACTTGGCACAGATCGCGAGACGGCAGGTGAATAACGCGCTATATGCGTTATGTGGCCGGGTAGTAGTGTTTTAGACCGATCCGGTTAAATGTATCATTCACATTAACTCTGTGTTTCCTTTTCCTTTTACGATATGGGCAGCTCCTGGAAAACTCAACAGCCAAGGGGCGCTCGGCTGGCTCTGTCAGAGGATCGTGCGGCTTTTGATCACGGGGTTGTGAGTTCCAGCCCCACGCTGGGTGTAGAGATTATTATTTAAAAAAAAATTTTTTTAATGTTTTTATTTATTTTTGAGAACAGAGGGAGACAGAGTGTGAGCAGGGGAGGGGCAGAGAGAGGGGGAGACACAGAATCCGAAGGAGGCTCCAGGCTCCGAGCTGTCAGCACAGAGCCCGACGTGGGGCTCGAACCCATGGAGTGTGAGATCACGACCTGAGCCGAAGTCGGACGCTCAACCGACGGAGCCACCCAGGTGCCCCTAGAGATTATTTAATAAAATCTTAAAAAAAAAAAGGTGAGTCTGTGGCTCATATGGTATTTCTTTGGATGGAGCTGTGCCACAGCCGCCTTCTCAGAACACACGTGCACGGACACGCACGCAAATGAGCACACGCCATCACACGCAAACACGGGCATGTGTATGTGCGCGCAGATGTGGATGCGACACGGTGCATGGTGCGTGAGTGCACACAAGCACGGGCACACGCACGTGAGTCCTGCTCAGGACGCAGCTGGATTCCGGCCGACGCTGGGCGCCGGGGGCCTCGAGGCTCCTGGAGGGGCGGGGAAGTAACAGGCCTGAGGTCACAACGGGGAACGGGGCCATCCCCTGTCCCGAGTGCATCAGTCACATGTCCTAAGGACGCTGTCCTGCAGGGCGTGCCACGAGTGTGGGAACCTCGGGCCGTGACGGCGGGAAGGACGTCAGACACACCGGCCTCTCTCCGCTCCATCTTTCTCTGCCACCACCGGTCTGTGATTCTAAACGAATTGATTTTTCACGGTTTCTTCTGTTTTAAAAAACGAGGCGAGGGGCGCCTGGGTGGCGCAGTCGGTTAAGCGTCCGACTTCAGCCAGGTCACGATCTCGCGGTCTGTGAGTTCGAGCCCCGCGTCAGGCTCTGGGCTGATGGCTCGGAGCCTGGAGCCTGTTTCCAATTCTGTGTGTCTCCCTCTCTCTCTGCCCCTTCCCCGTTCATGCTCTGTCTCTCTCTGTCCCAAAAATAAATAAAAAACATTGAAAAAAAATTAAAAAAAAAAAAAACGAGGCGAAACGCACGTAAAATTAACCACTTAGTACTCGACAATGCAGCGGCATTTAGCACATTCGCAGTGTTGTGCACCCACCACCTCTGTCTCGTTCCGGAACATTCCCATCACCTGCCCCCAAAAGAAACTCTGTACCGGGTAGTGGTCACTCCCCACCCACTGTGCTCTCGGTGTCCGCGGGCTTGCCTGCTCCGGGCGTGTCCCGTCAGTGGAGTCACGCCGTGTGGCCTGTTGCCTGGCTTTCCCCACTGAGCGGCCCGCGTGTGAGGTTGGTGTTGCGGGATACGTCCGTGCCTCTTTCCCGCGACGTTCCGCGTGTGGATGGGGTGCTTTATTTGTCTGTCCGTCTGGGGATGGACCTGCGGGTTGCCTCTGCCTTTTGCTGTTGTGCTGCCGCGACGTGGGGCCGAGTCTGACACCTGCCTCCGTTCCCGTAGGGTCTGCGCCCACGGGTGGAGAGGGGCCGCCTTCAGGACGGGCTCCGGCCCCTCTCCCACAGCCCCCTCGGGACCTTGGAGGAACCCCCGTGTCGCTTCCAGACCGAATGCCGTGCGGCTGGCTGGAGGCCGGCGGTGCCCCTCCACAGGGGTCCAGCGAGCGAGCCTCTGGGAGCCGCCCCCAGGGCTTCGGGCCCTGGAGCAGCCGGATCTGCTGCTCCCTCAGGGAGCCGAGGCTGACCGTTCATTCAAGCCTCTGCCGAGAGAGACCTTCGTACGTGTGCGTTGGAAGGCCGAGGTCTTCTCATAAAGTGGGGCCAGAGTTCACTTCTCAGACCCCTGGATGAGCGTTGGGGCGGGGCGTGTGGGGGACTCGGGCCCTTTGGCCGGGCTTTCCGCCCGTGGAGGCTGGTGCTCCCGGCCCACCCTCTTGGCTTCTTTGTCTGTTACGTTGGGCGTCGAGTGGCTGCGCCGTGGGGGGCCCCGGCAAAGGCGGGAGACCGCGGGGCGGTGCGCGGCGGTGGGAGTGAGGAAGCGGGGGTGCCTGGCGGAATCCGGGGAGGGAGGGCAGGTGCGGCACGCTGCCCGCCTGCTCGCCCGGGGCCCTGTCTGCTGGGGGACGGGCCGCCGGGCCTCGCGGGGCGGCCTCGGGCTCCTTTACCGAGGCAACGTTCACCTGGCACAGAATAACCATGTTGAGGGGAACAACTCGGTGGCGTTTAGGCCATTCACGAGGTCGTGCGACATCGCCTCTCTCTGGGCCCAAGACATTTTGCTGTCCCCAAATGAAACCCCAGGTCGGTTGGCACTGGCTCCGGTGCCCACCGTCTACTCCCCGCGTCTGTGGCTTGGACCCCTCCAGGGACCTCCCAGAAGGGGAACCACAGCATGTTCCTGTGGCGGCGGCTTTCCGCGGGTGCGACGTCCTCCGGGTGCGTCCGTGTCGGAGCGCGCGTCAGAATCCCCTTCCTTTCTGAGGCAGGGTGGTATTCCATCCTGTGGATGGGCCCCGTGTTGCCCACCCTCCTCTGTGGGCGGACTCTGCCCTGCTGTGGACACTGCGGCACAGGTCCTCGTGTGCGGGGGTGGTCGCGGGGCGGCTCCGCGGATCGGTCTGTGGGGCGGGTTGGGTCTGCGTGGTTCCCTGCGTCTCCTCCTGGGGCCCCTCCCGGAGATGCGGGTGTCTGCCCCCGCCTGGCCCTGCTTTCCACGAGCCGCCTGCAGGGAGGCCGCGAGCAGAGCCACGCGTCTGCGCACAGGCTGCGTTGGGGCCGCCGCTCTGCGCCTGCGGATCAAAAAAGTTGTTCCCGGACCTCGGCTTTCAAGACAGCTGAAGGATGTTCGTGGGAAGAGGCCTGTGGGATGATAAAAAGTCGACATTTGATCTTTGTCCCCAGGCACTGGCCCCTGGGGCGGGTGAGGCTCTTTGGCTTGCTGCTGAGACGCCTGGGGGCTGCTCCCAGAGAGACCAGTGGAGGAGCAAAGTGATGGGGATTGACGCCCAGCCTCCGGTGATGCGATCAATCGCGCTTCTGTAATGAAACCGCCTTAACAGCCCCTGGGCTCCTGGGGAGAAGGGACACATTGAGGTGCCGGGAGGGTGGTGCCTCCCCCCCCCCCCACATCTCCCCGCCCCCCTACCCCCCCCCCCCCCCCCCGCAGGGCCTGGAGGCTCCGAGCCCCTTCCCCACCCCTTGCCCTGTGTGTCTCTTCCATCCCTGTTCCCGAGTCTTATCCTTCATAAGAAACCCCCAAACTCTCCGGGTGACCTGATACTGTGGCACCTGACATGGGGGAGTCTCGAGGGGCCCCTCAGCCCGGGGGGTCTGCACTGACGTTGGCGGTTGGTATCGGGATTGAGTTCAGTCGCAGGACCCCCGGCTGGTGTCCGGAGAGCGGCAGACTCGGCTGATGTCAGGAGAAAAGCGCACACGTTGTGTTGGTCGTGCCCCGAGTGACAGCAGCTCAGTGGCCTCCTTTCTGACGTGGGAGGTTCTCGGGTGGGAGGAGGGGGAAGTTTGGAGCCTCCTGTGGAACTGGACAGTCCTGCGTCCATGGCCCCACCGCCCCTTGTCCACCTCCCACACAGCGCGGGCGTTCCCCGTGTCCTAGATCACCAGGGCCAGGGACTGGGCAGCAGCGGGCGGTCGTGCCCAAGCCCGTTCGAATCTCAAGCCTGCAGCCTGCCGCCCCAACTCAGGCCTCTGCCCCCAACACTCTGGTGCTTCCTGTGCCCTGTGTCCGTGGGCCCTTCTCTGCCACCCGTGGGCGTAATAAGCTGTCTTTGCCCGGAGCCTCTCCTCTGTGGACATGAATATTTGGGGGACCCTGATCGGCTCACACTGTGTTGATGGTGCTCAGGCCTCAGTGAAGTTCCTCTCGAATGGGAAGCTACTCCCACGTCTGCGCTGCACTAGGCCAGCAGGGCTGGCCGGGGCTCACTAGGGTGGGACGTGGTCACCTTTGGGTGTGGCCCCTGCCCCAAGGCTGAGCCCGGGGTCCTGGGAGCCTCCGCCTGGGCTCTGAGGTGCTGCTGATTCAGTGCATTTCAGTTAGGCAGGAAGTTCCTGAGAGGAAAACCACAAGCTTTATGTTTATTTAATTCCAGCCATTCTGTGGTTTTTGGAGATGGCCTTTAAAGATTTGTTTTTGATTTTTATCTCAAAGAGAATGCAGAAAAGCCCATGGGTCGGGCTCCAGAGAAAATACACACAAAGAAGAGAAGTGAATTTGAATCTCACCAGGCAGCTTTCGGGTAAGCAAGTGGCAGGATGGGGCTGGGGTACGTCCCCTCAGGGTAGCAGCCCTGCGTGGCCTGCACATGTGGGTCACGGAGACACGCTCTCTGGAATCCAAACGGGCCTTGAGTTCAGGCCCACGGGCAGCCTGCGCTGGAGCTTGGGCTCTGGGGAGGCCTCCCTTCACGGACCCAGGGTACCTTGTTCACCCCTCTGGCCACAGCAAGGGGCCAGGCCTCGGGGGTCCTGTCCAGCACCACCGGAACCAGTGGGGTAGGAAGCGGCCCCTGGAAACACCATGATAGGTGCCCATCTTGGCTGGGGGAGGGGTGGGGGGTGCCCCGGGACAGTGGCACCGTCAGCCCAGAACCCCTGCCACGTGCCCACCTTGGTCCCTCTCGGCTCTGTGTGCTCTGAGTTCCCCGCCAGAGCCTTGCACGGGGTGGCCCGCCTCCTGATGCTCCCCACGCAGACCTGTCTGAGGGCAAGGCTCTTGCCTGGAGCAGCAAAGTCATCGGGAGTCTTTCCTCCGGGTCAGGACCCCCTCCTGGAATCTGAGGTCATTCTCTGTGCCAAGGGAAGGTCACTAAATTCTTAGGAAAACTCCAAAGCAGAGTCAATAGAGAAGTTAATCCACGCTGTAGGGTCCTTTGGGGAAGGGGATCAGCTCTGTGACACCCACCAGCTGCCACGTGTGGACCCTGTGCAAGCTGGGGCGCTCATGGAGTGGGCCCTGGGCCAAGAGGTTGACGCTGCTGCATCTCATTTATTTCTGGAGAGCTCAGGCTCTGCCCAGTGGGTCCCCGGATTTGAGTCGGCCTGACGTCACCACGCTACAGGAGGCGGTGTGTGTGTGTGTGTGTGTGTGTGTGTGTGTGCGTGTGCGTGTGCGCGTGCAGGAGCGGGCCTGGCATGTGCCATGGGGGAGGGCGTGATTCCCCCGTGCTCTGTCAGCAAGGAACCGTCCAGGCCCCTTCTCCCCTCGTAGCCTGGAAACTGCCAGTGCCCTCTTCCCGTCAAACTCTCTTCGTTCATTTATGTGATTTCCTCGTACTTTCAGGCTCCGGCTGCCTGGGCCATGGCCAGTGGGAGCCTGTCCTGGACGCGTCCTTCCTTGTTGTCCGGGACTCCGGTGTTGAGATCCTCCGCCCGTCCCCTCTGTCCTGGTGCCTCTGGCAGACGCGGATTTGAGAAAGTACACGCTTCCGTGTGCCTACGTCTACCACCGCTCCCACCAGAGCCATGAGTTCGCTGATGCCTCGGCTCCACCGCGTCCACAGGCTCGTTTGGGTTTTCCGTGTCGGAGCCTGTGGCTCCTGTCTCCACAGCGCGGATCCCCCCTGTGCTGCTCAGAGCCCTGCTGCCACAATGCCGGTGTGACTGCCAGTCCGGGGGCGGGGGCGGGGGCACCTCGGGCCGACCCTCTGTGGCTTTAGGGTTGCTCCTTCTGGGAAGGGCAGAGCGGTCTGCCCTGGCCTCCGCTCAGGGCCAGCAGGGAGGGGGAGGAGAGCCTGGTTCCACCACCAGCTCTGGGTATGGTCGTGTCCACCCCACGTCCCCTCGGGATGGGGGCTGAGACGCCGGCTGTCCCGTTGGAGTCAGGTCGCGGCTGTGAAGACACAGTGGGGCGCCTGGTGAGCCCTTGTGGCTGGGGTGCTGCATGTGTCCATGTCTAGGACCGCAGAATGAGCGGCGTTCGCCTGGGCGTCGGCTTCCGCTCCTGCAGCCGCGTGATGCCCACCCCGAGGCCGCCGGCCTGCACACCTGTGAGACCCTCGGGCTGACACGGCTACTCCTGCTCCACTGTGCCGGCAGCCACTGCGGCCACTGGGACGCGTGCCGGTCACTGTCCTCTGCTCTCTGGTCACCACATGCCCCGTCCTCGGTGCTGTGGGTGGCGGACCCGCATCTGTAGCTCCTCTGAGCTTCTGGTGCCTCCTGCGCGTTTCCTTCGTGGAGCCTCCTGCGTGTCCCGGCGACCTGTGGAAATCGTGTTTGCGCTGAACAAGCCAGAGGTGGTTTCTCGCTACAGCAGGGAGGACCCGTTCCACATCCTGTGACAGGGACGGAGGAGGGGGTGTCCCTGGCCAATGGAGGGTTCCTGGACGCTGGGCCCACCGTGGACTCAGGAATTTCTGTTTGTCTTTAGGGTCTTATTACTTTCCTGGGGCTGCCCTAACGAAGCCACAGACTCAGGGCTCAACCCGCAGGCATCCCTCTCAGCCTGCAGGCCGCAAGCCCTAAACTGAGGTGTCGCGGGGCCGTGCTGCCTTTGGGGGGGCACCCTGTGCATCTTCCAGCCTCTGGTGGTGCCAGACATACTCGCCGTCCCTTGGTTGGTGGATGCGTCACCCCTTCTCTGCCTCCAGGGGCACACGGCGTTGCTCTCTTGTTGGGGTGGGAGTCACCGACTCTAGCTGGTCACTGACCCCCTCTTACTGATGGTGCCTGCAGTGGCCCTGTTTCCAAGTAAGGCCCCATGCTGCGATCCCCAGGGTCAGGACTGAGACATATCATTTCGTGGGAGGGTTCAACCTAGTGCAGGTCCCAGCTGTGCCCTCTTCCATTTGACAGTATTGAAAAACCATTTATATTAAAAAAAATTAGATTTGAGAGAAACGCACAGAAATGTGGCTTTTCCCAAGCTCAATGCCACCACCTCCAGCCCAGTGGTGGTGGGTCGCGAGGCCGGGCATCCCGGGGATGCTGTACGCGTGCAGAGGCCCCGTGCATCATCTGCCCTCCTCCCTCAGCCCCAGGACGCCGTGGGGATTGCACAGCATCAGTGTGTCCGGAGCTGCTGGGTTCTTCTCAGTGGCTGCGTGAGAAGCCGTCGGGAGACTTTCAGGACGTAATCACAAAGGCCGGAACGAGCAGAAGGTACCCTCACAGACCAAGCGTGATCTGAGTTCCTGCCAGGGAGCACCTGGGCCCAGGACATGGGTGTTCGTAAATTATTTTTTGATTTTGAATTCATCTCACTTTTAGAGAAAAGTTGTGAAAAACAGTACAGCGGATCCCTGTGTTCTTTTCTGGCAGGTCGCCCAAACGTTCACGTGTTCCTGCGTTTGCTTTCTCCTTCTCACACCTGAATCTGCAGAGTGGAATATGTCGGGGTGTGTTCCCCACACCAGGGTGTGCTGCCGCCGGGGCGGCCGTTCGTGTTGCTGCAACGATACATGGTCTCTACTCTGCAGTCTGCATTCACAGGTCTTCGGTTCTCTGTCCCGGGAAGGACTCCCACTGCTCCCGGGGGCCTTTCCGAGTACCTCACCTTCTTGCTTGCCATCGTTGCCGGGGTCCCTCTGCCATTCCATCCTCCAACTGGTGACTGTGCAGCTATGAGGACTTTTGGTTTTTGTGTGTTAGTTTTAGCCTTACTGAGTTCGTTTATCCTTTGAGTCTGTTTCCTCCCTGTTCATGGCCTGGTGCTACACTCGCTGCCTGGTCTGGAGTCCCATGTGGCTAAGCTCGCGTGTACAGATGAGATGAAATGAGACCAAAGGCTCACAATTCCGCCACATTCGCCCCATTCCCAGTGCTTGGCGGCCGCACGGGCTTGGCGGGTTTCCGACACTGAGCTTGTGGGACATCCCCTCATCGTGAAAAGTTTACTGCATATTACTGTTCCAGCGTTTAACAGGTACGTCAGTTTAGCCTTTGCAAATGGACACAGCTGGCTTTGGGCTCTGTTCTCGGGGCCCTGACGGGTTCCCTGTGTCTGACTGCAGCGGCTGAGGCCTCCAGGGCCGGGCTGGCGGGCGATGAAGGCAAGCATAGTCCTCATCTTGCCCCTAATGACACCAGCGTCTGCTTCAGTGAGGTGGAGACTTTAGAAAAGGCTCTGTTACTATGTTAAGAAAGCGGCTGTCACTTCCTATTTTCCTTACTGTTTGTACTTTTATCAGGAATGGGTGTTAAATTTTGCCAGAGGCTTTTTGTGCACCTATGGGGAGAAAGCATGTGATTTTTCTCTTTGGGTCTGTCAAGAGTGACTTTCACAAATGGATTTCCCAGCAACCAGGCGGGCCGTGGCATCTGGGCGTCAGTCCCGCACGTGGTCACCATGTCTGTCTTCCCACCCATTGCACCTTCCAGTAGGGTCTGGGGGTCAGAGCTCCCGTTGCGGTGGGGCTCTGCCGGCCGGCCTTCTAGGAGGGGGCTGGGGTCAGCACTCCTGGGCGGGGCTCCACTGGCCGGCACAGTTTAGCGTGTGCCCCTCCACTTCAGGGTGCCGGAACAACCGGGCAAGCTGTGACCATCTGGTCCCTAGACATGTGGTGGAGTTCATCTGTGGAGTCATTAGGGCCCGTTTTTGTTGGGGGCTGCGGTTCGCTGGAGGCTTTTTTCTTCCGTGGAACCGGTGTGGTTAGGGTCCCGCCCCCCACTGTAGCCGCTTCATCTGGAAATTCGCATTTATTGCGCTCCGCATGAAATGTCACTACGGCATAGTTATTCTATGTCATTTATTCCTAGCGGGGCCAGAACTCGAGTCTCCTCTGCCACCCGGCGCTTCCTGGGCCCTTACGGGTGGGCGAGAGGCGGACTCCGCCTGCAGTCTGCACAGGCCGAGCCGAGCAACCGCGGCTCGAGCGGCACACGGGGTTCGCGGGGAGACCAGCCCGGCTCTGCTCGCTCTCCACTCGGCCCCGTGCCGGGCAGGGTGGCCCCGGGAACGCGGGTGGCCGCAGCGGAGCTTCCTGGGGAGGGGAGACGGCTGTGCCCAGGCACAGCCACAGGCCACTGCCACCGACAGCGCATCTCTCGCGGCCGCCTGGCGCTGCCTGCTGGAGGTTGTGCGCAGGCGCAGCTGCAGGCTCCCGCTGTTGGCCTCGAGGCTCCCCCGTCGCGCAGCCGCCTGCTCGAGGCCGTGCGCAGGCGCAGCTGCAGGCCTCGCAGTTGGCCTCGAGGCTCCCCCGTCGCGCAGCCGCACTGTCCGCACGCTGCCGCCGGCTCCAGGCTGTGCGCAGGCGCAGCGTTGGCGCTCTGGCAGCAGGAGGCGGGGAGTCGGCCCAGATGGCGCCTCCTTGGCTCCTGAGCCGAAGCCAGGGGACCACGGCGGAAACTCGCGGACTCTACGCTGAGGGGCGTCGGGCCGTCTCTCCGAGAAGAGGAGCGTGAGTAGGGGTCCGCCAGGAAGGGGAGCGTGTCCTAGAGCCCCGTGAGCGGGGATGAGGCAGGTGGGGCGGCCGGGCGGGGCAGCTGGAGCCCTGGCTGGCGACATGCTTTGGGGTGGGGTTCGCGGCAAGTGCTGGGGAAGGCTGTGAGGACGGTGGGGGACTGGGAGGCGGGCTGGTGCGTCAGGCGTTTGGACCGGATGTGGAGGGATCGCCGGGCAGCTGGACACGCTGTGGAGGGAGGGGGCGAGTGGGGGGGCTCACGCGGGCTCAGTCAGGCCCTGGCCAGTGGAGTCTGGAACCTGGCAGGGCACGCGTTCCTCTGTTGTCGGCCTTGGACGTAATCTGTGGCGGAAGTTGCTGGTGTGGGCTCCTAGCAGGCGCCGTTATCAGCAGGAGTGGGAGCGGGGTGGTGGCTTGACTCGCTCACCCGAGGACGCCCCAGGTGGAGGACGGGCTGGTCCTCCGGGGATGCCTGCAGGGTCTCACACGCCCTTCCTGCGCGCCCCAAGTGGGCCAGCATCTGCCCCTTCCCAGTGGTGGCCACACACCGGCTTTTGGGCTGGCCCCGGTCACCTTCCTGTCCTCGAGCCGTCTGGACAGGACACAGACCCCAGGGACATGGGTCCCCTTTGTTATGAGGGGCCCGTCGGCCCTGGAGGTTGGCTCTGCGGAGTCTTTGCTTCATGCATCCCCCTCTCACAGCCAGGGACGGGGGACGACTTCAGGGGAGCAGATGTTTGGGTCACAGTCGGAAAATAGAGCTGAGAACACAGACGGGTTCCTTCTCTCCAGACTCACATCCATGTGATTTCCGTGGTTTTTGCCCTTTGTCTTTTTTCACTGTCAGAGGCCGAGAGGCACCGTGAGAATGCAGGTAAGCCCAGGACACGGGGCTGTCCCCACCCAGGACCCTGTGGTTCCAACCCGAGGACCAGGGCTGCTCTGGCCCCGTGACCGTGCGAACATGCCACCCTCTCTGAAATGTCTGTAGGCTTTGGTCAGAGTCAGATACAGTTCCTCCCCTGTCCCTGGGGTTCCCGAGCTTCTCACCCTAGCACGGGTTGCCTTGATAGTTAAAAGGACACAAGAAAACAAACCCAGACCGAACCAAACAAAAAAGCTCACTAGAAATTAAGAAAATGAATAAATATTGAAAGCAAGGCCTGGGGAGATGGTGTAGAGCTTGCAGGTTTAAAGCGTGTTGCTGGCTTTCTTCAAGTGACAGCCCCAAGGGGAGATGTCACCGCTGTGGTGTCCACCCTGGCGTTTGAGCCAGTGGTCGGAGAATCTCTGACAAGATGCTAACAGCCGGCTCTTGTTGCATGACCTGGCCCTGGACGTGACAGGTGACTTTCAGGACAGAGCTGGGGATGTCTGTGGGGACTTGAACACACCCCTCCAACACGCCGAACAAGTAGAGCGAAAGTAGGGAAAAATACAGAAAATCAGAATACCGTTGTTGATAAAATGAATTTTATTTATATTTATAGATATTTGTATCCTAGAGATAGGCATTGATAAACATGTGCATCATTATTAGGGATTTAGTAATATAATTTTATATCTGAGAGTCGGTACTACTTATTTATGAGTTGATGCTGAAAAGTATTTAATTTTCCACACCAGTTTATGATAAAAACCCTCAGAAAATTAGGAATATGGCACGTCATTTCTTGAACTTGAAAGAGAGTGTGCAGGGGCGCCTGGGTGGCGCAGTCGGTTAAGCGTCCGACTTCAGCCAGGTCACGATCTCGCGGTCCGTGAGTTCGAGCCCCGCGTCGGGCTCTGGGCTGACGGCTCGGAGCCTGGAGCCTGTTTCCGATTCTGTGTCTCCCTCTCTCTCTGCCCCTCCCCCGTTCATGCTCTGTCTCTCTCTCTGTCCCAAAAATAAATAAAAAACGTTGAAAAAAAAAATTAAAAAAAAAAAAAAAAAAAAAAAGAAAGAAAGAGAGTGTGCAGCACAGATGCACAGCACTGTGGGGGACGACTTCCTGACCTCTTTGCTGTAAGTTAGGAATGAGGCCAGGCTGCCCGCAGGCCTTACGCCGACTTAGAGGAGGTCACAAGGGGGTGTGGTGAAAACCGCATACTGACCGTCACCGGATCAGATGTATAGATTCCTGGAAAGACAGAAACCACCAAAACTGTGTCAAGCAGAAATAGGCACTCTGAACAGGTCTGTAAGGAAGAGATGAAATTCCTAATGTAACTTCCGGCAGAGGAGCCCAGGCGGCTCCTCCGAAGCCTGTAGGGTTGTCAGCTGGGAGCTGGGAGCCGCAGGGGGACGCCTGCAGGCCTGGGCGCCAGTCCCCGGGGAGGCCCCGCCCAGAGCCTGGCAGGCCTGTGGGGGAGGGGCAAGGTCTGGTCCCATTCTCGCCTTCTCAGAGACCAGAGTCACCTCGAAGCGTCAGAGTTTTGGTGGAGGGACTCGTGGGGAGGCATCCGGCCCAGGTCCTTTCGGCCATAAGCCGGGGAGGCATGCACCAGCTTCCTTCCTGCCTCTAGCTGTCATCGCCGATGGGCCTCACAAGTCATGCTCATGTGGGGACGTCCCTCTGGGGCTCCTCAAGCCGAGAGCTGCCAGGAGGGCAGTGTGGGGCAGGCCTCACCCAGGCTGACACTGGATCCAGCACGTTACCAAACTTGGGGTAGGAGGGGGGCCCACCAGGAGATCTGTGAGGGTCAGAGGCCCTTCCCCTCTGGCGTGTGTGAGCCCCCCACGTGGGCCGTCACCGAAGGCTGCGAAGGGGGAGCGGGGTTGCCAGGGACTGGCCTGGGAGGCGCACACCAGGCTGCATGAGTGTGTGGAGGCTGGCAGTGCCTTCCTGGGGGCGGGCTGGATGGTGCCCCCCGAAGGTGTGTCCCTAGTTCCTCTGAACGTGGCCTTGTTTGGAGACAGAGTCTTTACAGATGGAATTGAGTTAAGGTGAGGGGCTGGGCTACAGTGTGGGCATCCTCAGGGGGCTTAGAGGGACCTGGGCCGTGGCTTCCATACTGATGAGATGGAGGGCCACAGACACGCCGAGGTCCCCCACGCTTCCGTTTGTGAGAGTGTGACCGCACACGGCTTGTGGGTTCCGACAAAAGGGCCCGTCGGAAACCCATGCCCCTGCCCCCACCATTGCCCTGGAAGCTCCTTGTGCTCCCTCAGGTCTGTCCATCTGTCCAGAAGGGCCCCACCTGTCCCAAAACTGCGCGTGAAGTGCGGCCGGTCTGTACGTGGCCTCATGTGTCTGGTTTCTTTCACTCAGTGTAATTCCTCTCTCCCCCTTCCCTCCGTCCGTGGCTCTGAAGGGTGGTGGCGGGACAGGCGTCCTTGTCTTGTGCCTAAGCTGCTGGGAGGCACCGCATAAGTGGTGGGGTAGAGCTCATCAGTAGGCCGAGGAGGTTCCGCTTTGTTCCTAATTTGCTGAGAGGTAAAACAAATTTTTTTTGGTCACGAATACATGTTGGATTTTGCCTAGTATTCTTTCCGCATCTATCGATTGTGTTTTTTTCTTAGACTTTTCATTGATTTTCCATTGTTTTTGATAACGTTTACTTTTGAGAGAGAGAGACAGACAGACCAGAGTGCAAGTGGGGAGGGGCAGAGAGAGAGGGAGACACAGACTCGGAAGCAGGCTCCAGGCTTCGAGCTGTCAGCACAGAGCCCGACGTGGGGCTCGAACCCAGGAACCGTGAGATCGTGACCTGAGCCGAAGTCGGACGCTTAACCGAAGTCGGAGGCTCAACCGACGGAGCCACCCAGGCGCCTTGATTTTCCATTTTCAAACTGCTCTTGCGTTTCTGCGGTGAACCCCACTTGGTCACGGCACGTGATTCTGCGTTTACGTGTCTACAGCTGGTGCACTGGCTGGTATGCTGTTAAGGACTTTTCTACGTTCGTGAGATATGTCGGTCTGTGGTTTTTTTGTGTTGTCTTTCCTGGGTTTGGTTTTGGTAATGCCGGCCTGATAAAATGAATTGGGAAGTGTTCCCTTGTTTTGTACTTTCTAGAAGAGATTGGGTACAATTGGTGTTTTTTCTTTAAATGTTTGGCAGAATTCACCAGTTAAATCACTTGGACCTGGACATTTATATTTTAACTGCAAATTGAATGTCTTTATCAGTTACATATTATTGAATATCTGGTAACATGTGGATGAGTTTGGCGTTTTGTGGATTTGAGGGATTGGTCCGTTCCATCTAAGTTATCAAAGTTTCTGCTTCTCGCTTTCGGTAGCTCAGGTGTAGCCCAAGGTCAAGGGTGAGTTCCGACAAGGCTGAGGGGCAGCTGTTCCCCCAGGGCTGACCAGAGCAGTTAGAGGAAGCGTGGGCCGATGGGGCTGCCCTGTTGCGCGCACATCACGGCTGGGATGGTGGCTGTGCTGTGTCCTGAGGCTGCTGGAACTATTTACCACGAACTAGGCAGCTGAGGACACCAGGAGCTTGTTTCGTCAGAGTCCTGGAGGCCGGAGTTTGAGATGAAGACCGTCGTGGGGTCGTGCTCTCTCCAGAGGCTCCAGAGGAGGCTCCTTCCTGCCTCTGGGGGCTCCGGGCATCCCTTGGGTTGTGGCCGCATCCCTCCAGGCTCTGCCTCTGTATTCATGTGGTCTCTCCTCTCTGTCTCTTGTAAGGATGGTTGTCACTGGATTCAGGATCTGTCCCGGTAAGCCAAGACGATCTCCTCTTGAGACTTTTAATCACAACAGCAAAGATCCTAAGTAAGGTCGTATCCCTAGGGATGGGACTTGCCCCTTGCCCATTGGGGGCCGCGTTTACTCTGTGCCCCTGTTGCCGGGCTTTCTCACCCTCCCGCCTCCCCGCCAGCCTGTTCTGGGAGACCACCCTCGTTTAGATCTTGCTCCAGAGCCGAGCTGCTCTTGGAACCCGAGCCAGAGACCCCAGTCCTAAAAAGGTGTGTCCCACTGAGTCCGGGGACCTGGCATCTTCTGTGTTGCATGTGGCTGTCCCTCCTGCACTGGCAGCTGTCTTGCCCCGGCCATTCGGGCGTGGCTGGGCTAGGGGAGAACCAACCCCGAGAAGGCATGGAGCCCTCCTGAGTGCCCTCCCCTGGCGCTGGGGACTTGGGAAGGGAGGACTACTGTGTGATATCTCTGTGGGGTCAGGGGGCAGAGCTGCCTGGAGGCTTCCAGAGCTGCGGCCTCCACCTGGAGGCCCTCTGTGCTTCGCTGCTCTTCCCCAACCCCAGCGCTTAGGGATGAAAGGAGGTGTCCCCCCAGCCAGATCTTGCAAGAAGAGTGAGTGTGGAATGAGCCCGGGGGGCTGTGTGCGGTGGGCTCATTGCTCACAGCTGCCCTGCGTGGGGCCAGTCAGCGCAGCTGCAGATTGGGCAGGGGGCCGGGCCCAGCAGACTGTGTCCTCCTGGCACCTTCCTGGCTCCTGAGAGGCAGCGGACACCACCCTCCTGGGCATCCTGTGGGGGCACAGGGACGGTCAGCAAGACCGTGTGGGCTCTGGGCTGGCCTCGGATGTCCCCAGCCCTGGGGTGTTGGACCTTCCTTTCGAAGGGGCATTGGAACCCAGAGAGAGTTCCTTCCTTGGCGTTTCGAAGCCTGGAGCTTATGTTCCTTGCTGTAGAAGGAAAAGGCAGCTGATACCTCAGGCAGGTGGCTCCTGCTTGGAGGCTGTCCCTTGGGGTAGATGCCCTCGGTCCGGCGGGCTGCAGCCTGTGGGCCCACAGGGCGGAAGGTCAGGTCTGGGTGCTTATTCCTAGGTCTGGAATATCTAGCCGCTCACATGGTGTATGACATTGTGATATTAGTGTGTGCTGTCGAACGTGCCCCTGCCTGCTCGTGAGTGCACGTGTGTGTGCCTGGGCCATCTCCAGGCGTTCCGCACTTTCTCTCCCTGGGGAACGGGGAGCAGGGGGGGTCTCTACTCAGGGAAATCCATGACCCAGGAGGCCCGCCCACCGCCCCGACCTGCAGCTCCAAATCCCACACTTGGAGACCAGACGTTTTATCGGAGGTTTGGCAAGAAACTTCCGCTGGTCTAGCCTGTCCTCTGTCTGTCCCCTGCAGAAACCCCGAGTGCCAGTGACGTTGGGGCTGCCCCAGCCCTGCCTGTAAACCTCCAAACTCACCTGGCCCCCAGGGGCAGGGAAAAGATCAGGTGAGGTGAGTTCCTCTGCTCCTCACACGTTGGCCTCGCCTGGGACCCCGGGTCGGGGTGGGAGATGGAAGGTGCTGAGTTTCAGATCAGGGACCCACGTGAATCATGGGGAGGGAACGGTGTTTGGGGGTGGGGTGGGCAGGGCCCCTCCTAGGCAGGCGCGCGTGCAGAGCCTGTCCCTGTGGCCTTCCCTCTGGGGAAGGGGACTGACTGTCGAGTCAACCCAACGATCTCGGTGGCCCCTAGCCTGGACCTGCCGTGAGGGAGGGCAGGTGCTGGGTGGGCAGGAGCCAGAGGCCCCAGGTCTGGGGGACCTGGCCATGCTGTCTGGGGAAGAATTTGATGATGAGCTCTGAGGACGAGTGGCTTCCTCTGGACCGGCCCTCGGGTGGGGGTGGGGGGGTGGGAGAAGAAGCAGGGCCTGGGACTGTCCCCTCCCCCAGGTGGAGGCCTCCGTGCATGCCCAGCAGAGCCTCCCAGGAACTCGGTGATCCAGGGGTTCCTGTGTATTGAGGGCGAAAGGCCCCCCTGCGTGGGGGTGAGGGGCCCTGGGTGGTTCCTAGCTCGGTGCTCAGGGCTTGGAGAGGGCCCGGGACTCACACGGGGTGGAGATCAAGGGGCCAGACAGGGCTTGGGAGGGCGGTCCCAGGCCACCGTTGGCCCCACCGCCCTCCACCCCCCGACCTTCTCGGTGGGGCTGCTGTCCAGGAGGCAACCGGCCCCTGCCACCAGGTTGGCGAGGAGGGTGGCTGTGAGCGGCCACTCCGGGCCCAGAGTCATTACCTGCACTGCCGCAGAGTGTGTGGGACACTGGGGGCCGCAGGTTTGGGGTCCCCTGGTCTTCTCCCCATGTCTCCTCTTACTACAGGGACACCACACATTGGATTCAAGGCCCACCGTGTTCTAGCGTGACCTCCTCTTAGCTAATTGTATTTGCAAAGATCCTCTTTCCAAAGACAGTCATGTCCTGAGGTTCTGGGAGGACATGCCTTTTGAGGGACGCTGTTTAACCCGCTGCAACTGACACCTGCCTGGAGACCCACAGTGGAGGCTTCTTGGGCAGACTTGTGAGCCAGGGCCCGGCCTGGGGCGGTGGCCAGCGAGGGGAGGGCTCTCTGCACCGGCGGCTGTGCAGGCGTCGGGGGACGGTGATGGGCGGGGGCGCTGGCTGGTTCAGCCCCCACGTCGGGGTCTGAGCTCCGAACATGCTGTCCACTTCCGTTGGATGGGGCAGTGACAGGCCACGCTGGACGCAGTTCCCGATGACAACGGACAGACAGAGGGACGGGGCCCAGCCCGGCAGCTTGCCGCGCCAGCCCTGCAGCTGCACGGCGGCCACAATGGACTGAGGGGCATTGATGGGGACACAGTCGGCCCCTGATAGCTCGCTAATGGCGCTTCGTATTTTCTCGTGGAGAAGAATCGTGTGAATGTGAAGACCCGGTGGGGAGATGAAGGCCACTTGATGAAGGGTCTTGGGCCCACCCCTTAAAGGAACAAGGCGGGTTTTTTTCCCCCCTTTTTCCATGTGGCACAGACAGCTGGCTCCTTAAATATTAATCAGGGGTTATTGAGATGCAAATGTGTGCCCACCACAGAAAGGCCCCAGCTGCAGGGCTGGCGCCGAGTGCCCTCCACGGCCCAGGTGCAGCGCCCGCCAGAGCCAGCGCAAGGAGGAGGTGACTGCCGGCGACCCTCCCCGAGGACAAAGGCACCGTTTGCTCCTCGACAGGAGGCATCATCTCGTCTCGTTGGCCTTGCCCGTCACAGCTTCCTTGGCTTTTCGCCTCAAGCCAAGGTGTCTTTGCAGGGAGCCGTGGGCGGGAACGGGGGCCTGTCCATCTTCTCCGTGGTGGCAAGCTTTGTCAGGCTCGCACGTGTCCCTCGGGCGTCAGGCGAACTCAGTTCACGCTCGTGGGAGAGCCACGTCACCACCCTGATGCCCTGCATGGAGAAAAGGGGCGTGCGGGGCTTTGCCGGTCCCTGCCTGGGCCAGAACAGGTACCCTGGCAGCTTAAAAAGAGGATGGAAACACTTGCAAAGAGTGAAAAACGGCGGGTGGGGAGGGGTGGCAACAAGCAGGGGAGGAGCGCAGTCGAGACACGAGAGGATGGGGCAGAGGTGCATCAGGACTCGGGAGGGGAGCGGACATCCGTTGTGCTTACGCTTGCTTGTGTGTGCCTGTGAAAGGACAACAGTGTAGGGTTCTTGATAATAAAATACCGGAAATAAAGTAGGCTCTCCCCCTTGACATTGGAAACATAGGTTTTTGTGTTTAGAATATTTTAGTTGTGAATCGGAACACACAGAAAAAGCCCACAAAATGTGTGCACTCAGGAAACTGCCACAAACCGAATGTCAGCGTAACTGCCATCCGGCCAAGAGCTAGAACACTGCTATACCTCTGTGTCACCCCCACTGTACGCCTGGCCCTGTGTGGCCCCCAGTGTCATCCTTCACACCTGTGACTCGGTCGTGCGGCCTTTGCCACAGTGCTTCAGGCCCCCTGGCTCAGCAGCGTGCCTGTGACACTCACCCCGTCTGCCAGGGGTTCTAGATTGTCGGTGCTCTTTGCCGCAGTGAAGTATTCCGCGAACGCCCGTTTGTCCGTTCTTCTCTTGGCGCTGACCTGGCAGTTTTTGTCTCTTAGGAGCAGTGCTGGTGACCTCCAGCGCAGACCTCCTCGAAGGTACTTGTCCGTGCATCTGTTGAGTCCCAGGTGAGCCAGTGTTGTGAGTGCTCTGTGCCTTTGTCTACTTGGCATTGCCAGTGTTACTTAGCGTAGCCTGGTGTAGGGATATTTTGGGGTTTCTTGGTCATCTTTTGTTTTCAAAATCAACTTGACTGAGGTACAGGTGATAGCCGGCTTATACCGCCACACGAGAGCCGACTGTGTGTATCCCTCTCCACTTCCGTGCCGAAATCAGACGCAGTGTATTTAGATCATGGAAATTAAAAAAAAAAACAAAAACACTACAAATCAGGTCTTTGTTTGGAGGGTCTATTGCAGTTTCCATAAATTGCATCTCCTTTAAGCGTACAGCTTGATGGGTTTTGGCAGATGCCACGATACCTGCCACGCAGTTGAGACCTGGAATGTTTCTAGCTCCCTGCAAACTCCCTTGTTCTGCTCTTCTGTCAGCCCCTGCGCATCGTGGCCCCAGGTATCCACTGACCTGTTTTCCGTCACCACAGTTGAGACTTCCTTCCTCCTTAAGAGTTCCGTATAAATGGAATCATAGGGTGTATATTTTCTTGTCTCTGGATTCATTAGTTGAGCATGTTTTTGACGTTCAGATGTGTGGTGATGTGTGTCAATAATATGATCTACTAATTGCTAAGGACTGTTTGTGTGTGGATAGAGCACAATGGGCTCATCTACTCTTCTGCTGGTGGACCCCTGGGCTGTTTCCCAGTATTTGGCTGGTCTGAATAAACCTGCTAAAAGCATGGCTCACAAGTCTGTCTTCTCATTTTTCTTGGGTAGATACTTAGAATGGCTGGGTTGTATGGTAGATTATGCTCAGTGTTTTCAGAAAAGCCAGACGTTTCCAGAGCAGTTGTACCTTTTTTATACTCTGACCAGCAGTGTATGAGTGTTTGTGCAGGATGATGTCATTCTTTCATTAAATGTCGGATAGAATACACCAGTCAAGTCATCTCAGCCTGAAATTTTCTGTGTGAGGTTTTAAATCACAAATTCATTTCCTTCAATTGTTATGAGACTGTTTGGGTTTTCTCTTTCTTTGTGACTCAGTTTTAGTAATTTATGTCTTTTCAGGGATTTTAAAAAATTTCATCTAGTATTCTAATGCAGAATAAAGTTGATAATGTTAATACCCTTTCAGTGTTTGTTGGATCTGTAGTGATGACCCTGCTTTCCTTCTTGATATAGATAATTTGTCTTTTCTCTCTTTTTCTCTTGATCGTTGTAGCTAGAGGTTTATCCATCTCACTGGTATTTTCAAAGAACCAGATTGGGTTCCATTGGTTTTGTTCTCAAATGTTTGCCCCTGAAAAGGTTCTAGTTTGATGCAAAGGTCTTTGTTGGGAGTCCCCATGTTGTCAGGACAAGGTGCCTCTTCCCTGCAGCCTGGGGTGCACCATTCTGGCTTTTTGGCTTCTCTTCTTGGGTCAGATTTTTCCACTTTTCTTTTTGTGAGTTCACATATCAAGTTTGTTTATATTTTACCTAGTATTTGTAAAGGGTAGTAGATTAGCTCACCATAGTGAGATTTTTAAATGGACAGCTTCTAGGCTAAGAAAAAGATGAGGTCCTAAGGGAGATGGTGGGCCTCAACCTGGATACCAGCACAAGATAAGAAAGGGACGAGGGCGGGAAGGGAAGAAACGACACTGTCCACTGTTTACACGTGAACTATTAGAATAAGGAACTTTAGCTTGTTTTGAGCACTGGGCCAATAGTGATAGGCAGTTTTGAGAATCGGGGGGCTGAAACCACCAGGTGCCAGGATTATGAAGCTGTAACAGTTTGGACTATGTAGAAACACGTGGGCACATATGGATCCCCAACAATGAGCCGCCCAGCCTGGAGGCTGCTGCCAACCCAGCCAGGTCAGTCCCAGTGGAGCGAGGTGGGGCGTAACCCCATCCAGGCTACGTGCTGAGCTGACACCAGGTAACCACAGGGCGGAAGCCTCGGCAGAAGCCATCCGGATGGCAAAGGCTTATGCCTCACCGACATAATGTAACCATGGCTGCCCTTCCGTCTGCTCAAATTTCCCACGACTGACTGGTACTTGTGTACCTGTAACTGTCCTTCCTAGACCTTTAGTTAGAAGAAAGTTCATGTACGGTCATACACTGTCTCTGCACACCTGCTTTCTATCCCACTGGCTAAGTACCACCTTATGTCCTGGCCTTAAGGGAATCTAGCCGAATGCACTTAACAAACACAAGGGATGGCCGCTTTATCTGCTGGCTCTCCCTGCGTTCCCACTCGATCGTGGCAGTGTGAGGTCTCTGGACGCCGGAGACAGGGAGGTCCAGGGTCTTGGGACGCTTAGGAGGCCTTTCTTCGCTTTTGTTCATTTTGAAAACTTAAGGTGAAGACGGCATTACCACAGTTAAATGTTTTATAGGGAACAGTTGGTGGCACTGAGCACGCATATCATAGTGTTGTGGACCCACCGCCTCCATCGAGTCCCCAACTGCTTCGTCCCGTCAAGAGGAACCCACGATGCTGTCACTCTTCATTCTCCCCTCGCTCCAGCTTCTAGTGATCACTAGTCTTTCGGTCTCTACAGACTTACCTATTGAGGATATTTCCTATAAATAGAGCCACGTAATGGGTGACCTTTTGTGTCTGGCTTATTTCATGGAGCACAATACTTTTAAGGTTTTCCACATTGTAGCAGGCGACAAATCGTCTGTTGGTGGACACATGAACAAAATGTGGTCTCTCTGCACAATGGGACAAGGAATAAAGTTTTGTCGCCAATTTCTCCACATCCTTGCCAATACTTGTCATGTTTATTAAAAAAAAAAAATCAGAGCCGTTATAGCGGGTGTGAAGTAATATCCCGTTGTGGTTTTCATGTGCATTTCCCAGCGACTGAGGATGTCGAGGATCTTTTCATGTGCTTTTTGGCCAGTTGTGTGCCTTTCTTGGAGAAATGGCTAATCAACTCCTTTTGAATTGGTTTGTCTTTTTTGTGGTTTGGCTGTAAGAGTTCTCTATTTATCCTGGATACTAGACTTTTATCAGATCTATGACTTGCAAATATTTTCTCCCACTGTGTGGGTTGTCTTTTCACTTTGCTGATAACGTTCTTAGAGGCACGAAAGTTTAAAATTTTGATGGTGTCCAATTTATCTGGTTTTCCTTTTGTTGCTTCTGCTGTTGGCATCCCATCTAAGGATCCATTGGTAAATCTATTTTTTTTTCTGGGACTTTTAATAGTTGCCGCTCTTGCATCCATTTGGAGTTAATTTTTGAATACGGTGTGGGGTAAGGGCCCAACTTCATCATTTAGTGCTTAGATCCTGCTTTCGCAGCACCATTTGTTGAAAAGACTGCCCTCTCCCTGAGTGGCCTTGGCACCCTTGTCTAAAATCATTTGACCATATGTGTGAGGGTCTGTTAGCTCTCCGTTCTATTCTGGTCCGCGTGTCTGTCGCTATGCCAGGACCACACCGTTTTGATAACTGTAGCTTTGGAGTAAGTTTTCATATCAGGAAATGTGAGTCCGCCAACTTTTTAAGATTGTTTTGTTATTTGGGGCCCTGTGCAGTTCCATGTGAATTTGAGCATTGGCTTTTCCATTTCTCCAACGGAATTTCGATAGAGATTTCACTGTGTCTTTAGATACTTTGGGTAGTACTGTCCTCTTGACGCTCCAGCCGCACGGTTGGTGGAGGGGCATGCTTCTCATCGACTTAGGTCTTTAGAATGTTTTCCAGCAGTGTTATGTAGTGTTCAGCATGTAGGTCGTTCACCTCCTTGGTTACGTTTTTTTGGTAGGTATTTTGTCTTTTGGCTGCACTCGTAAATGCAACTGTTGCCTTGGTTTCTTTGCCAAATTGCTCATTGCCGGTGTGTAGCAGCACAGCTGATTTCTGCGTGTCGGTCTTGCACCCTGCGGGTTGCTGAGTTAGTGTATTAGCTCCTGTGTGGCGTGGGGTTGTTGTGTTTGTTTTTGTGGATCTTCGGAATTTTCTGTCTGTGGGATCATGTCATTTGTGAATAGAGGTGGTTATACTTCAGTTTTCCTCAACTAACTGCCCTCGCTGGAATCCGAGTGCAGTGCTGGGTGGCTCCGGTGACCGCGGACATTCTGGTTTCAGCTCTGATCTTGGGGGGAAAGCTTTCAGTCTTTCGTTACTGAGAATGACGTGGGCTGTGGGCTGTGGCTGGCCACCTTGAATTATGTTGAGGAAGTTTTCTGAGCGGCTCTTATCCCGAAAGGCGGCTGGATTTTGTCAGATGCTTTTCCTGCATCTGCTGAGAGGACTGTGCGTGCCCCACCCGCCGCGTTCTGTCGATGCGGATGCGCGTACCGCGGTGATGGATTTTCTGAAGTTGAGCCACTCTGGCACTCCTGGGGCAGAATCCCACTTGGCCGTGGCATGGAATCCTCTCTGGTCATGCTGTTATTTTGCTAGTATTTTGTTGAGGACTTTCCGGTCTGTATGTTTAAGGGATACTGGTGTTTTTGGCTTTGTTACCAAGTAAAACTGGCTTCACGAGAGGACTTAGGAAGTGTTCCCTTTTCTGAGTTTTTTGGAAGAGTTTGGGGAGAATCGCTGTTAACGCTCTTTTTAATTCTTGGCAGAATTCATCAGTGAAGCCACTGGTCCAGTGTTTTTATTTACTGGGAGGTTTTTGATTATTGATGCAGTCTCTTGTGATAGATCTTTTACAGCTTTGTTTTTTCCTGAGTCACTTTTGGTAGTCGGTGCGTCTCTAGGATTTTGTCTGTTTCGTCGACGCGATCTCACTTGTCGGCATACTGCTCTTAGTACTCCTAAAGTTCTTTTTACTTAAGGTCAGTAGTAATGCTCCCGATCTCTTTTTTCTGATTTTAGTTCTCTGCATCTTTTTTTTTTTTTTTTTCCTGTTTGTTAAACTAAAGGTTTGTCGATTTCATGGATTACTTTAGGAGTTTTAAAGGTCAGTTTGCTTTACTCAGTGGCTTTGGAACCAGTTCCCTGAGGACAAAGGCATCTTTATGCCCTGAGGGTACAGGGCCGGGAGGTCGACTTGGGGAGCGGCCCAGGGCCCAGGGTGTTGTGCTGCGGAGCAAGGGGACTTGTCGGCAGGGGGAGGCAAGCAGCCACCTCACGTCTGGCGAGGGTGTCCTTCCCAGAGGGACGTCGGTCCTAAGGATGCGGGGGCCTGAGGTGGAGGGGGGTCTTGGGGGTGGCGAACGCATGGGGTAAAATAGAAGACAGTCAAAAGGTAGCCCCAAGTCCTTTTTTCTGGAAACTAAAATCCCCACCTCTGTCTTTGGATGGGTTGAAGGGGAAAGCAGCAGTTCTAGAATCCACAGACCAGGCCCACAGTGTCCAGCTGAGCCATGGGGCCCTTGGCCCCATTTCCTCGAGGTCAGAAGGAGGAATAGAAAGAAGTGAAGTTTCCAGTCCAAGATGGCACCGATGGAACCCCCGCAAGGTGGCAGGGAGGAAGAACGAGTGTCTGTGCGCTAGGGCCGGGGGACGCTGGCTGGAAAACCCAGCGCCGGTGCTGCGAGACTGAGAAGGCGGTAAGAAAGACCAGCCCCAGATGAGCCTCGGGAGCAGGGAAGGGCCGTCACCCCACGGACAGCAGAGGCTGGTGACCCGTGAGTAATCGCAAAAGCAGCTGAGCGGAACAGTGATGGCTAACGGCCACTCAGGCTGCCCGGGCCCACCAGGCAGGTTTTAGGAATCTGCGCCCTTCTCGAATTTGTCACTGTGTCCGTCCGCAGAGCCACGGGGCCTGAAGTGCATGGACCCTGTACAGACGCAACCCGGCGGCCCCGGGGGCAGAGCACGGGGGCCTTCCCCGTGCAGATGCAGGAGGCCTGCAGTGGCGGGCAGGGCCCGGAACTCCCGCGCCCGCAGGTCTGCGGTCCGAGCGAGGTAGAGAGGAGCCCCGCTCGACCTTCACACGTCACCACTGCCGAGCGAAAACCCTCTCGGAAAGGGAAGGTTCCCCTGCCCCGGCCCCCACACGCACACGGTCGGTGGGTCTGTCGCTGGCTTGGGCGGGCTCGGCTCCCTGGGGCCAGGCCCTTCCCTCGAGCCTTGTGCCCCAGGAGGTGCGGGCAGCATATCTAGCCTAGCGTTGACCTGAGCCTGACCTCCCCGTCTGTTTGTTCCTAGTGAGAAGAGAGCCCCGCCCCCGCCCCCGCCCCCGGGAGACGATTTTTCTACAGTGGAGCCGGGGGTGGGTAGAGGAGGCACCCGGTCCACCTGCACCACCCAGGCAGGGTGAGCTAATGTCCCCATGTGTCCCCGAGCCCCAGCCCCTGAAGTTTCTCTTGGGTTGACCAAGAAATAGCTTCCCAGAGACCACAGGGTCAGGCTGAGTAGATGCGGATTTGGGACCTTTCAACTTTGTCAGGCGGACAGTTTATCCAGCAGGCCTGTATCGGTGTCGCTCGGCCCTGAGAGGAGCGGCTTGGGGTCCGGCGAAGGCAGGGTGAGGTGGCCCTCAAGGGGAGTGGGCTGTGTGGAGCCGGCACGGGAGCTGCCAGAGCAAAGGCCCTGCGGCCCGGCACCGGTGGGCGTGAGGAACGGGGGCCACGGCGCGACCCCAGGCTTGTGCTCAGTGAGGCTGGGGCCACGGGAGGATTTCGAGTGGAGGAGGGGTGGGGTCTCAGGAGGGAGATGATGGGCCTCAGGACAGGCTCTGAAGGTGGAGGCTGGGGCGCCCTGGGCCTCTGGGAGGGTACGGGCCGTGGAAGATGTCGTGTGTCCCTTGCAGCGGCCCTCTGGGCGAGCGGATGTTTGTCTTGTCTGAGGGCCGGTGTGCCCCGAAGGCCTAAGCATCGTGCCCGTTGGAGGCTGTCCTGGGAGAGGTGGAGGAGGCCTGGCGTGGCGCCCACGGGCAGGGGTGTGGTGAGCCCAGGGTACGGAACGAGAGCTGCCAGGGGCCTGCGGTGGTTCTGGCGGCAGAGTCTCCCCAGGGCGCCCGCCCGCCCCGTGCCCCCACCCAGCGGCAGAGCTCCCGGGACAGCCCCCTAGGAAGGGCTGCCCAGGCCACGGCGGGCTGGTGGGCAGCTCCGTGCGGCCGCCGCGGGCAGACTCGCTGGCTCCAGGCTCCTCGTCTGAGGCCACGTCTGTCCTGAGCCAGACACAGGGAGCCTGTGTCCCCGCGAGCAGGAACACGGCCTCTCTGTTGGCACCTGGACCGGCTGGCCGCCCCCCCCCCCCCCCCCCCGCCCGGCGGGCTGTGTGTGTGGGGGGGCCCTCCACACAGACCCGCGCTTGTGCCCCCCTCGGCCGGGCCTCCTGCCTGAAGCACCTCGTTCCCGCCGGGACCCTCCCTGGGGTGGCCAGGCGCTCCTGACGGGTGCGGGGAGGGGGAGGGGCAGCTAGGGCAGGGAGTCGGGCCACCTGATCGGCAGGGGCGCCACCGTGGGGTGGGAGTCGTGTGTGCTCCCAGCTAATATCAGGCAGTAACGATGTGGGGCCTCAGTCCACGTCACATGGCAGAGACCCCCAGAAGGACGCCTGGCAAGGAAGAATCCACGTAGTTTAACTTGCGCCCGTCAGTCCTCGGAATTGCCGCCGTGGGCACTCCCAGGGCGGGGGGTCAGGGAGCAGGAGGCTCCACGGTCACTCACGGGCCGGGGGGGTGGGGGTGGGAGGGGGCTCGCCTAGGGAGGAACAAAGGGCTTCTGTCTGTGCCTCTGGACCCTGGAGCTGGGGGAGGGGGAGGCGTGCAGGTTCTGAGAAGAGGGCGGGCGGGAGCCGTGGTGTCTCCCTCTCCCGGGCACCTCCCGGGCGTGGGGGCAGCACCAGGGGCTTCTAAGAGCACAGGTCGGGAGTGGCAGCTTCCCTGTGGCCCCGCCAGGCACGTGATGGGGTTTGGGTGCCCCAGGGCCGGGGGCTTGTGTGGGCCCAGCGCCCTGGTGCTGGTGGACATGGTGGGGTCAGGGCCGTACTGGTGACCGGCAAAGGGACCGGGGCTGACTCTCCGCAGTGAACTCCATCTGTAAGGAAGAGGACGTGGCGGCCCGGGGACGGACTCTGGAGGCCAGCACGAGTCGCCCTGGGACGCCCCTCCTCTGTGGGAGTGGGTGGCGGTTCCCCGGGCGCACGAGACCTCACCCAGGTAGCCGGGCCTTCCTGCTTTATTCCTCTGCGCACTGGCCCGGGACCGCCTCTACTCCAGCTCCGGGAGCGGCCAGTCTCGGGACTGGAAGTAGCCCTCCAGGTCTCGCAGGCTGAGTGGGGGGAAGTAGGGGCCGATCCTCTTCCGGACCCACCACCTGCCTGCCGCAGCATGCCGGCCCCCCAGGCGGCTGAACTTGTACCTGTAGTGCTCTCCCCGGACCCACCTGCAAGGGAAGACTCGTGTCGGGCAGCCTGGCCCCTTGCCTGCAGAGCGGCTGCGGGGGTGGGGTGGGGGGGCAGGTGACCGCTGGAAAAGGAAGGGCTCGACACTCGGTGCCACATCCTGCCCTCTGGCGCAGGCGAGCAGTGCCGATCAAGGTGGGGGGTCCAGAGCGTAGGGACCTTGGCACTCAGGCATGTTTTCAGGTGTTTGGGGCATGGCCGGGGGTGCCCGCATTTGTAGGACCAGCGCTGAGGGCACGCTGGGCTGTCCAGGAAAGGGTTCTTACCTGGGGGGGGCCCTGTCCTTGAAAGGGTTGAAGGCCAGTAGGGACAGAGCCTCCCTGTCGTTGGCCAGGAGCTTGCCTGCCAGGTGAATGATCCACTCGTTGTGCTCGTAGGTCTGGGGGTGAGAAAGGAGTGGGGTGCTGGCTGTGGGCACAGAGCCGGGCACGTGGGGGGCCCCCTGGATGGGCCAGAACAGTTAAGCCGTGGTCCCTGGGGCCCTCAGCTTGCTGCTTCCTCACCCCCCCCCCCCCAAGTGTGGTCAGGGTTAGTCTCTCCTGGGGGCCAGGCCCACCCTCCCACTTTCTCCGTCTGG
The DNA here is from genome assembly GCF_028018385.1 of Neofelis nebulosa. NCBI lineage: Eukaryota > Metazoa > Chordata > Mammalia > Carnivora > Felidae > Neofelis > Neofelis nebulosa. Next base: position 44,807,930 of record NC_080799.1, on the reverse strand, counting down.
GTTCCTCTCTGGAGGGGCCGCTCACTCCCTGCTCTTGGCCGTGGGGCAGGTGCCTGTGGACCGTTCCTCTCAGGGCCCAGCTCCCGCCATACTGTCCTGTCCTCGGATGGAGCGGGCAAGGACCTGTCAGTGTTGTCACCTGCCGGCCCCGGGGTCTCGTGTGAGGCGTCTTCCTGAGGCTGTCTTTGAGTGAACGAGGCCCCCGCTGACACCCTGACGCTGGCTTTCTCGGCCGCGTCCTCTCCCAGGGGGGCCGTGTGAGGCAAGGGCTCACCCCCACTAAGGGCGTCGTGGCCTTGGGAATGCGCTGGGAGCAGGAGAGGCCCTTACCTGGAAGGCTGCGAACCACATGAGCCAGTCCAGGCGGTAGTGGTACGGAGAGATGAGGCATGGCCGCCGCCCCGGGTCACCCGGCTTGCACTTGAACCCATAGTCCTCCCACACGGCATCCGGCGCGCTGGCGTTGGGGCTGGCCGTGCCCTGCAGGATGACCTCCGTGCGCTCCTTGGTGATGCTGTGGGGAGACCGAGGCGGGGGGCTTTGGGCGCACGACGGTGGCGGCTGCTGTACCTCTGCACCGTGGCTTCTCTCCTGAGCAGACCCGGCTGAGACTGGGGTGTCCACGCCCTGGCTGATCTCGGAGGCAGGTTCTTCCCAGAGCTTTGAGTGGAACCTGGCCTCCGGACACGGTGGTTCCGGCCTCCGGGGCTGCCCGGTTCCCACCCACCTCCCCACGACCCTGCCCTAGACCGAGGCTGCCCCCTTGGAAGGTTGGGGTGGGTCTCCGTGAGGGACCTTGGGTCTCACGGGCGCACACAGGGGACGGGGTGAGGAGAGACCTCGCACGTACCTTCCGAAGGCGCCGTATGTGTTGACGATCCTCAGAGAGTTGAAGGAGGTGTTCATGACCTGCGTGGGACTCAGCAGGTTGAGGACCACGGGGACACTGAGCCAGGCCACCAGGATGCCTAGTGCCACGTGCACTGCCTGTCGCACCACACAGCCTGGGGGGGGGCAGGGAGGGGGATGGTGGGGTGAGCCTGACTCTAGGCCAGGTGCCCGCCAGGGAGGGGCGCCTGGCGCAGCCCCGACACCCGAGCCAGGACGCTCTCTGAGGCTGATGTGGACCCTCTCTGATGGGCTGGTTGTTCCCATCCTGGGGACGAAGGGCTTCTGTCCACGGCGGGGGTGTCCACTCACCATATCTTAGGGTGAGCCGGGCCCCTCGGTCCGCCTCTTCCTGCATCTTCCGGACTCGGTCCTTGAGGCCCCCAGGCCCGGAGGGGAACAAGAACCCCAGAGCGGCGTCATCGAAGCAGGCGACGCTGGGCACCATGGTCAGCCAGTTCAGGAAGCTCAGGTTCCCGCTGATGACAAGGACCACCTGGAGGGGGCGGGGCAGCGCCTGAGCCCAGGGCAGGGGTGCTCACCGAGGACCTCGACCGTGGCATGCTCTGCCTGGGACGAGGCAGCCTAGCGTGGGTGGCCCTTGGAGAAACATGGGGTGTGCGAGGTCTGGACCCCTCTCCCTCATCAGGGTGTCCACGCCCCAGCTGATCTCGGAGGCGGGTTCTTCCCAGAGCTTTGAGTGGAACCCGGCCTCCGGACATTGCGATTCCGGCCTCCGGGGCTGCCCGGTTCCCACCCACGGGACCGCCAGCTGGTCTCCTTGCGCTGTTTGATGCCGTAGTTTGCGTTGGGGCAATTGCTGTGGTGACCGTCGACGAGTACAGGCCTGCGGCAGCCCCTGGGGACCTGTGCCCAAGTCACGCGGGAGGGGGACGAGGCTCTGGCTGCTTACCCGGAAGTTAGGGGTGGGGGGCGCCTGTGCAGCCACCCCATCCTCCACAGCCAGCGGTCCTCGAGGCACGTCCTGAGTGACCACGTACAAGGCCGGCCGGGGCCCAGGGCGCCTGCTGGGATAGCGTGGCCGGCCTCCACTCGGGTTCGGCTCCAGTGCGGCTGGACTGCCGGCACGCTGTCCGCCTGAGCCGGGGCTGGCCACCGTCCGTCCCGAGAGGCTGGTTCTGCTGCAGGGTCTGGGGTGACCCGGGGTCTAGGAAGTCCCGATGTGCTTGGGGAGAAACTGCCGCCGGCTTTACCAGTTGTCTGCCGACTTCCCACTACCCAGGCTGTGGCAGTTTTCCGATAGGGCTCATCCCTAAAAGCGACTTAGCACCTTGGCTGTGAGAAGTAAGGTCACAGAACCTCTGAGCGGATGGAGTGCCAACAGCCTGGGGTTTTCCCGCACGCCCAGCCTCTTTCCCGGCGAGATGCTGGCTGTCACGGCTGCATCCCAGCCAGAAATGGGGAAAGTTCCTTCTGGCAGCTGCACATTTTTAAGTTGTTTTAGTGACTTGAAAATAATCAGGCCTGATTACAGCCCTGTCAGTGGGCACTGGAGGGGGAGGGGTGGGGAGGCTGCTGGGCCCGCGCCCCGTTCACGGACATGGGGCCGCGAATCCGGCCTCAGAGACCCACGCCGCCCCGGGCCGCACGGCTCAGCCAGATGCGCCCGACCCGAGCGGGGAGGGTCCCATGAGGCCGGTCCTCCAAGGAGGTGCCGATGCCCTGGGCTGCCGCTCCCTGGGGATGGACGGGCGCCCTCAGAGCGGCTCGGACTCGGGAACCCGGCAGGAGCAGGCGGCGAGGGCGGCAGCAGCCGTGAGCTTCTGGCAAACGTGCGTCCTTACTTTCTAACTCCATTCTCTTGACATAGATGATAAAGGCGTATAGTTCAGGCTCTTGACAAATGCTGACTCTTGTGTAAATCACCATAAAGTCTAGAAAGTTCCACTCCAGATAGTCCCCTGGTGCCTGTGTCGTCCACCCTCCCACCCTATGACCTGTGAGCCGACCTCTGCCTTCTGTCACTCTGCCTGTCCCCGAACGTGGCAGGCACGAAACCTCGGTGTCCCGAGACCCGCGGCCACCACGTGTGCAGTGGGGCTCGGGCGTGCGGGGCCCAGCGAAGCCCGCAGGGTCTCGGTGTCCCCGCGGGAGCAGTGCTGGGGTGTCCCTGTGGGGCCTGTTAGACGTGCATGCGTTCCCGTCGTTTCCAGCCAGCAGACTGCTTCTGTCGGGGCATCGGGTTGCCGTTGACGCTTTCACAAAATTACAAGTGACTAGTTTTTTAGAAGCTTTACAAGCGGTGCTCTGTGTGTCCTGAGACGCGTCCCGAGAGATGCTTGGTTACTCTGGGGCCACACGGGTGTGAACGTCACGTGTTTAGTTGCGAATTAGCTTCTTGCATGTGGGGTGAGGCTGGGGACTCCTCTGCACCCAGACCCCGTTGTAGGCCGGCGGCCCCGCTCGCACCCGGGACCTGCCCTGGGATGGCCGAGGCCCGCAAGTCCGGGGGCGGGGGAAAGGGGGGTGCAGAGAGGCAGGACGGGGCAGGAGTTGACGCGTTCACAGGAGACAGCCGCCTGCCGCATACGCCCCGAGGAGACGTGAGGATGGGAGTGGCCAGACGGACCTGCTTTAGGAGGGACTTTGAGAAAAAGAGGAAGCCAGAAAGCAGCAGAATCGGCCCAGAGGCGAGAAGAATCCGAGCCAGTCACCCAGCACACGTGAGCAGATGGACAGACCTCGGCAGCGACTACGGCCTGGACAAGCCAGTGGCCGTCACCAAGCCGAGCAGGCCGTCTCCCCGTGCAGCGACCTCACCGTGGGACGGCCCGGAGCGGGGCGTCAAGGTCAGGTCTCCCCGCGTGGCCCGTGGGTGCCGGGGGCCTCTCTGCCTCTGCTCTTCTCTGTGGCGGGCGAGTCCCAGCTGACGCCCCAGCCCCTTATTTCCTGAGTTGTCGTTGCAGCCGGTCCTGGTCCTGGCGACTGGGGAGGAAGGTGGGGTCACAGCCACCAGCCTCAGGAGGCTCTGGCAGGAGGAGCCGTGCTTCCGGCGGGTCTCAGCAGCTTTAAGGATGAGGGCACATCACGAGGTGGGACGTGAGAGGCAGGGACTCACGGCTCTCCCGGGAGTAATTCTTGGTTCCAAGCCCCTAGATGATTTCTCCCCCGGGCCTTGGTCCCTACTGGCAGGTGCCCTGGGCACACTGGGCTCCCCCCGCAGTGTGCCGCACACGGCATCCTGGTCCCCTTCCTCCAGGCGCCTGACCTCGGGCGCTGGTCTCCCTGGGCCCGGGGGCCCGGACGCTCTCCCAGGCGCATCGGCAGGTGACTCGAGGGGAAGCTGTGCCTCCTCTCTGCCGTCTTGGCCGTCGGCAGCTGCCTGCGTCTTCTGACAAAAGTCGTGTTTTCCATGCTGTCGACTGGGGGTCCGCTCTGTCGGGACCCCACGGGGCTGGCGGGCTCGGTGCAGCTCCGGGGCCGCGGTGCCAGCAGAAGCTCCCTCCGCTGCTCCCTACGGCTCGGCTGCCACTGAGACGGTGAGCCCTGCCTCCTCCCCCCCGCCTGCACTCGGGTGCGTTTCCAAAGTCCTCTCTGGCCCAGCCAGGACACCGGGGCCCACCTGGGGTGGCTAGGTGGGGCGTTCACACCCCTGCCCCGCAGAGCCCGGCAGCCGCCCTCTCACTGCTGGCCGCCAGCACCCACCTCTGCCTACAGACACTGCGCTGACTCTCGTAGTGCCCGGGGACATGGCCCAGGGGCTCCCCTCCAGGCGTAATTGGTGGAACCTGCACAGGTACCGAGGCACAGTCTCGCCTCTGGCCCCTCACGGCCGCCTCTGAGACCCCAGAGAAACCCAGTCCAAAGCCGCTAATCTTAAAGGAGCCTCACTGGCAGAGAACGTTGACGTTCTCCAGTGTGTCAAGGAGAATAAAAACACCAGGGGAAGGGCAGGGGGATTCTGCTGAGATCTGAGTGGTGCTTCAGAAGGCAACTTGACAAACCCTTGAGGGAAGGGAGACAGGCTGAGCAGCATCAGGGGCTTCCTGCTGGACTTTCCAGAAATCCCCCGAAGGGGAAGGAGACCCGTGTGTCAGAGTGAAAGGGGGCCAGGACACCCCAGTGGAGCAAGGCACAGGCTCACCGGGCTCTGGCGGGCTCTCGTGTCCCAGGCTGAATTAGCAGTAAAGATCGTGTAAGCGTTTAGACTGAAAGATGTGAAACACGCGGCAGGACAGGTGGCGTGTGGAGTGGCAGGCTGGAGTCGGAGTGGCACGGGGCTGGCCAGATCGGGGCTCGCCCGCTTGCCACGTGGGAACAGAGGTTGGGGGAGCAGGGTGGTCGCACGGTTTCTTGACAGCACTTGGCAGGTGGGAGGCAGATCACCAGGGCGCAGCCATGGGGTCTGGCCCCAGAGCTGAGAACTGGGCAGAACCACGTGGCCCGGTGTCCGCCCCGAGTTCCGTCTGTAAACACCCAGACCGAGGACGGGGACGCCCCGTCCTGTCTGCCTCCCCAGAACAATCCCATCGCACGCCCTTCCTCCTGTTTCCACCGAGTAGAGCCTGACGGGGACGGGCCGAGGCAGAGGAATGGTAGCTGGCATCCCGCCACGGCCTCCTCATCCTGGAAAAGTGGGGTCAGCCTCTGGGGCCCAAGGCTACAGCCGTCCTGCCTTATCATCGCTCGGCAGCCCCAGTGACATCTGAGCGACGGGCTTCTCCGGGCTAAGGGCCCGAGGGGCGGATATAGTGCGGCAGCGGGACAGCGGGGACAGAGCAGGTGAGGCGGCCATCCTGCAAGCCATGGCGGCCAGTGCCGCGGCACCGCTCCGGCCTCTGCTCTCCCCAGAGGCACTTGGGTGGCCTCAGCACAGGGAGGGAACCCCAGGAGCGCAAGCCTGACTCCGGGGAGGTCGAGGTGTCGGGCGCTCGCCACACGAGCACTGCAGGGATGGCCCGGGTGCCCTCGGGCCTGCCACCACTGAGTCACGGGCACATGGAAGCTCACACAGGGAAAAGAAGCCAGGTACCCGGCAGAGACCCTGGCGAGGCGCAGGCCCTGTGAGGGCCAGACCAGCCTTGCAGTGAAGGGTATGTCCCACCTGCCTGGGACGGAGGAACGGACCCGTGAACAGTTAGCCGCTCGTCAGGAGAGAGAACTCAGCACCAAGAGGACACTCGCTAGCACGGCCCGTGGTGGCCGGCGTCCGGTCACCTCTGCAGACAAGCTGCCACCGCTGGGATGGAACGGGAGTAGAATCACATGAGAAAATCTGCAACGAGGAGGCAAGAGCGTTGAAGCAGCTACTGTGAGTTAAGTAAGGCATTGATGAGAAAACATCATCATAATTAAGAGAACTAGGAAAACTACGTAAAAGAACCAAATGCACTCTGAGAGTTTAAGAGGTCACATGAAAGATGGAGAATTTACCGCAAGGACTTCGGACAAACGGACACGATAAAAGTCCGCCAAACTGCGGGAACAGAGCAGGGGCCGCCTTGTGAACTGAGGCCCAGACCACCGCTGACCAAAGTGCAGCCCCCAGGGGCACGGGTCTGTCACACCCGGGGAGGTGTGGCAGTAAGAGAATCAGGAAGGCAGGTGCAAACATTCTAATTTGACGACAATGCTGAGCGCACAGATGAGAGGAGCCCAAGGAAACACAGGCGCACTTCGGTTGTGGGAGCCTCACCAGCAGGCTCACGACGCGAGCAGGAGCCAGGGTCGCAGCGGTGCGAGTCCACAGTGGAGACCCCAGGGCATCGTGTGTCGGGCTCAAATGCCCACGTGACAGAGTGGTCCTGCAAGGTGGCCGGAGTCCAGAGCCGGCCGCGGCCTGTTGGAGCACCGTTCCAGCAGCACAGCTCCCGGGAGCCCTGGGTCTGTGCCCTGGGGGGGGCAGAGTCCGCAACGGCCATACGTGCGTGAATTTTTAAATATGCCTTAAATTTCCTTAAAGGAGAATTGTTCGGGCAACAAACGACCCTGGACCGTGGCGTGGCTGCCGAAAGGAGGGCTGCTGGCCCGCAGTGGCGACGGGCCGTTCGTGCTGACCGCTGGCCGCAGCTGCAGTGCCCGGGGCGGGAAACCTGCGGGTGGCTGCCGGGGGTGTGACGGACCCTGCTCTTCCCGCTTCTGTGCCAGATTGCCGGTGTTTTCCACTTGAGTGCCATCAAGAGGCTTTGCTGGCCACTCCCTCTGCCGTGCCCTAACCTGAGGCTTCCTGGAGGGGCAGACGGCCCAGGCCACGGGGGCCCACATCCCCATCCGGCCAGAGTGAACTGGGGTTTGGTGGCCACGCCCGGGCGGACCCTCCCTCCCCAGCTGCTCAGCACAGGCCGGGCTATCTCCTGTGGGGCCCTTGCTCCTGCTGCAGACTCCCCGAAGAGGGGGATGTTTGCAGCCAGCTGCCCCCTCGCGTGTGATCCCCAGAGGCCCCGAGGCCTTGCCTGAGGCTTGAGACGCGGGCCGCCTTCTGAGGCTCGCTGGTGCCCCTGTGTGGCACCGTTACTTTGGCAGCTGGGGGCTCTGAGTCTGCATCTCGGGACACGGGTCCTGTCAGCCCAGACCCGGTCGTCTGCCTGGTGACCAGCGTCTCCAGCCACACGTGAGAATAGGGGCTGCGTGGGACCTGCCCCGGGGAGGGCCACTGCTGAACAGCTTGCTGGGAACCAAGCGGCTCCGCTGCGGGTCACAGTTGGTAGCCAGCCATCCCACCCCTGGCGCCACCTCCTGGCCGTTGGGCTCCCAGCCCACCCCCGCCTTTGGAGTCGGGATGGGGCGTGGGGAGGCTCTGCCCTGATGCTTCCCCATGGCCCCCCCCCCCCCTCCCGCGCAGGACATGGAGAGGAGGAAATGTCAGGAAGAGGCCCACAAGTCCATTATCCAGAATGTTCTGGCCCCACAGGCTTCTGACAATTTTGTCTGGGTCAGAGCTGGGGAGGATGTGCTGAAAGGCTGGCAACAGGCCCAAAGTGACCAGAGGCCTAGCTGTCCCTTGGTTCCTATCTTGGTGGGTCTGAGTAGGGCAGTGGCACAAACCTGTTTCTCACCTACCTGCGCCCACCGCGCCAGTCACCCTCCTGTGAGCCCACCTGGGGTGTCCTGACCCGGAGAGCTAGGGTGCCACAGAGCACAACGTTGGGTATGAAGTCTGCTTTTGACAAAGCAGCAGGAGCCCTGAAGCTGCAGAAATGCACGCTCCTGGCTCACTCCCCTCATCCCTCCTCCCATCCATCGGGATGGTTACTTTTAATAAGAAAAAGGGAATTTGGCGTGTGTGGCCCCAGTGTGCTGAGGGGACACCACTGCCACAGCCTCTCCTAAGGGACAGTGAACGGATCACACTGTGTTTACGGCGGCAACGGAGCCTGAAACATGCCTGCAGGTCAACTTGTGGGCTGCGGGAGACCAGACCTGGGCCCCGCGTGCTGTCCCCCCGGGGACCAGAGGGAAGCCTTGGAGAACACTCAGGACGCTGAGCCGTGCGCATGGGATCCTGGGCTCAGGAGACGCTGAGCAGGCGGTCCGGTGATGCAACAGACACCAAAGGAAAGGGGTTTCTGGAACTCCCGTGCTGGGCTCTCCGCTCCCAGTCTTAGAGAAGACACCTGTGCTTGTAGGTGACTTGCTGTGGCCAGGACCCCAACTCTGGCTCAGGGGCTGGGGGAGGCAGCTCTCTGCGCCCGCATTCCCGGTGAAGGCCCCCAGTGTGACACGTTCCCGATTCTGCCCAAATTCCTAGAGACTGGAAGGAGCAGGATGCTGTGGGAGGCGGAAAAGACGGGTGTGGGGTGAACGACTGGTCTCTGTACTGACCAGGAGCCACTTGCCTGGCAAACCCCCACTCCCACGCTAGGAGGGGGTGCCCCCCTGCCAGGGTCTCTCCCTGAGACTTGAGGTGGCAGAATGGGGGGGGGGGGTCCGGGACCGCGCAGTTCAGCTCTCCTGTTGCCTCTCACGTGCACCTCTCCAAGGAGACAGCGGACCGGTGGCATTGCAGAACCCTCCGGAACAGCTGTGTAAACTGAGCGTGGGAGGAGGTGAGCATGCTCACATCCTCAATCCTTCCCCGAAGGAATGAATGGAAACAAACAGAACCAGAGACGCCCCTCAGTGTGTCGGGTGCAGAAACGGGAGCGTGGCCCCCGTCAGGACAACGCGGAAACCTTCGGGTGGGCGTGCCCACAGCGTACCGCTCGCTGGGGTGACCGGCACACCCGCTCCTGCCCCGAGACTGCGCCCTGCGGCCCCCCAGCCTGAGACCCCACGCTGCCTGGGAGGGGGCCGGACATGTCGCGGCTGGACCAGCTGGCCATCCGTCCTCCCTGCTCCAGGAAGCTGGGGCTCGGTCCCTGGGGGCATCAGACCGTGCCTCGGAGGAGAGCCGCCGTGCTAGCGTTCTGCTGCCTTGTCTGGCGCATGGCGTGGCACTAGAAGGGGGGACATTGGGGACCTGCCCGGACTACAAGCAGAAGGGCTGGTCTTGTAGAATGACGCCCAGAACTGCAGGTCGGGAAGGTCCGGCTCTGGCCTTCCCTGCCCTGCGTTCCTGCACCATTGCTGTATGCCGTTACGCATGCAGGCAGCAGAGCCTAGAACAGGGTCGAGACCGGCCACGTGGCCTGAGACCCTCTGCTTGCAGTGGAGACGCTGGTGCCCCAGGCCAGGATTCGGACTTGCGGCCCAGCTGGGTCTGGCAGGCTGGCGCCCATCCTGACGCAGGCCTCCCGCCAAGCACTCTGTGAGCGGACAAGGGCACTTCGAGGGCCCTGGTTCTGCGGGCAAGTGAGGATCTCTCAAATCCCACTCTCAAGGCGCTGAAGCCTCTCCATCCATTCTGTTAGCGCAAACCTCCCACCCTCATCCTGTCACGTAACAGGACAGCGTGCTTTCCTCTTCCACTCGTCAAACCCTGGCTTCAGGGTTTTGGAGAGAAAGCAGTAGGTGCAAGCTGGTCTCGCGGGCCCAGGCGGGTTTACAGCCTGGAGAGGGTCCCCGTGGTCCACAGCCCGGAAAAGCAGCCGAGGCGGTGGCTAATTAAGGCCCCACTACGCTGAGCGGTTCTCTGGCACCATGGTAACCCTGACGCCAAGCGGGCTGTGCTGGCCAGGGTCCTCTGAGTCGCCTTGGAATGGGGAGGGGGAAGTTCTCCTGTGGGAGGGGACGGGGAGCCCACTGGCCGGGCATCCTTGGACAGCGGAGGAGGGTCCAGCACGAGGTGGCGCCCACACTGGCGGACGCTCTCAGGGATGCTCCAGCCTCTGCCCGAGGGTGCCTCCTGCTGACTTGGGGCCCTGGGACCACGGGGCTCAAGTGTGCATGGGGCAGGCGTGATGCACAGCACCCCTGCCTGCCTGGGCGTGTCCCTCATCAGAGGGTGGGGGAGCAGGGGTCACGGGCCCGGCCACGCGCATTGTGACCGGGGTGTCACATGAATGCAACAAGTTCACGGACAAGGGGACCCTCCGCACTCAGCTTTTCTGTAAGTCCAAAACCGTTCTAAAAAAGTGTATTAATTAAAAAAGCAGGGGCGCCTGGGTGGCGCAGTCGGTTAAGCGTCCGACTTCAGCCAGGTCACGATCTCGCGGTCCGTGAGTTCGAGCCCCGCGTCAGGCTCTGGGCTGATGGCTCGGAGCCTGGAGCCTGTTTCCGCTTCTGTGCCTCCCTCTCTCTCTGCCCCTCCCCCGTTCATGCTCTGTCTCTCTCTGTCCCAAAAATAAATAAAAAACGTTGAAAAAAAAAAAAAATTTAAAAAAGCAGAGCCACCGAAGCACTGGAGGGCCGGAGCAGAGCCTGGGCGGCCGTGGCAGCAAAACAGGGAGGAAATTCAGACTTTTCTTCAGTCTGTGCAAAGAGCACGCGTTCACCTGCAAGAAGCCACGTGTGTAACTCAGAGAGAGATAATGGAACAACAAAAACAGTTCAAGGAGGCTGAAAGGAACAAAAGGAAACCCAAAGACGCGGAAACAAGTCCAAAAACACCAGTTGAGATACGTGCACTTGTGACTTGAGAGCGTGTCTTGCCTCCACTCGGGAAGAAACCTCTCTGCTGTGACCAATGGCCCAGTTGCCAGGAAAACGTTTGCTGCTAAATCTGCCTTCGGGACAAAGGCAAACCCGGCCTGTCCAGCAGCTCCCGAGGTGCCGCCTCTGCCCCGTGGCTGCCTGCCCTCGCGGAGCCGCGTGGGGGGCCCGGACGGGCCGCCACTGGCGACGGACGTCATTCCCTGCGGCCACGCCAGATGCACACGGATACCGGCAAGTTATTCCCAGGGACGTGTCGAAGTACACGTGTGGCAGAGCCGCGTTCACCCGAGGACGTGAGACTGGCTCAGCACTCGCGGCGTTCGTGCAACTCCCCGTGTTACAACTTACGGGAGGGGAGGCCCTCTCCCAGCTGCTGGACAAAAAACCGTTGGCTGAAATTCAGCATCCACTCGGGACCCGTAAAACCCAGAACAAAAGCAGCCGGAGCGCGTACTGCCTCAGGGGGTGACGAGCAGAGGGACAGGCGACGAGCGCAGGGGCAGTCGGACGTGGCCGATACGTGCAAGTCAGCACTGTGTCTGCACCCCCGCAGCAGAGAGGAACACGGTCGAGAAAACTTCCGCCGACAGGATCAACTCGAGTGATGCGTCCGGCAGGAAGCCACCCCGGTGGGTATGAGACACTCTGCTGTGGACGTCCCGCACCGCAGGCGCCGGGAGGCAGGGCCTTCGTGAAGGTGGCGGCTCTTGCCGTCAGATCCCACTCCCCCCGTCGGATCCTCACCCACCAGAACGGCCAACGGAAAGACGGACCGGAGCAGAGTTAGCGGGGAGGCAGGACGAGCGGGGCTCACATGCCGGAGGGAGAGGAGAGGACGCGTCCCGCATGACGTCGCGCCCGCCTAGGACACGGACTCCCATTTGTCTGTGACAGTGACCACCTGGAAACACCCGGGATGGTGCAGCTGCAGGACGTCCGCACCGCGGGACACACTCAGTAACCGAGGGAGCACAGGCCAAAGCACACAGCCACCACGGCGGACCTCGGGGTCTGGAGCAGGATGGCCAGGCCCGGCGCCCCTCCGTCTGGATAGGTGTTCCCAGGAACACTCTCACGCGGCGCACACACGGGACCGGTCGTTGTCCGCGAGGACGATAAATACGACGTAGGAATTGAAAGTCCCCACAGTGTTTTTCCTGGGGATCGACAGGTAGATGCCCAGGTTTAGGGAAAGGAGAGGTCCCGGATGGTCAGCGCCCCAGGGGAGGGAGGTGGTGGAGCCCCTGCCCACCGCGGAGGGGCCCCGGAGCCGGGGGTTGAGAACAGCTGTCCGCGTGGAAGCAGACGACCACCAGCCCTTTCCTCGGAGACCCGACGTGCAGCTCGCACGTGAAAGGAACCCCATAGAAGGCACCACGGAGGGCTCCCCGGTCGCACGTCCTGGGCCATGTGCCTCGTTACGCCAGCAGAGCCTGCGATCTCGGGGACAGTTACAGGGGTGACGTCGGCCGTGGGCTCACCTGGAACAGGATCTGTAAGGCCCCGTGGAGGATGCACAGCCGCCGTCCAAGGAAGATGAAGAAAGGCACCACGAGCTCCAGGAAGTGGTTGCTGAGCGTCTCAAAGCGGTGGGCCCACCAGGGGGACTGGTGCAGGAGGTAGGCCATGGGGTTGGGCACCGGCTGCGTCTGGGGAACGGAAGCAGGCCCGTCAGCCAAGCCTGGAGCTCTGCCCACAGGGGACCCCTGCCCACGCAGCACCCACCGGTGGGCCCAGAAGCACAAGGGGGTTTTTAGGGGAGGGAGAGGTCTGGGAGCATCCTGGCCGGCAAGGGCACAGGGGAGGCCCGTCCCATGGCCCTTTCTCCAGCGGCTCACGTGCTGGGGGGGAGGGGGGGGGGCGGTACCGAGGATCAGCGACTGCTCAGGGTATGCCTCGCCATCCCCTGCCTGGTCTCCTGTAGCTTCTGACGCTGACCCATCGTGGTGCCCTGACGGTCCTGGTGACCTAGGAGCTCAGGTCTGTCCTGGCCAAAGGGACGGGGCACCGGGGGAGCCCATGTTTCGGGCCGGCGCTTGCACGCGGGAGGTTTCTGCTCCGAGGCTGCCGGGGGTGGGGGTTCCGGCCCTGTGTGTGTTCCCGGGAATGACCTCCGCACACGTGTGAGGGGGGCGGGTGTGCACATCCCACGAGGCCTGTGTGTTGACTCAGCCGCGGTGCTGGCAGCCCCAGGGCCCGGCTCACAGGCCCTGCGCCCCTGACCTCAGGGGCCCCGTCTTCCCTCAGACCCCTGGCAGGAGAGGAGGCTGGGAGCAGGCCACGCGGAAGGCTGCGTGCCCTCCTCACACACCCGCACAAGCTCCACAGGTTCAAACACCAACCGGAGCCCTCGGATTCCAGGAAGGGTGCGGCCCACAATGAAGCGGGTGTGGGGGAGCCCAGCCCAGGCGAGGGGCCTTGCTCCTTCCCTTGCTGCCGCCGGGCGTGCGCAGGCCGTGTGCCAACGCTCGCTCTCTCTCTCTCGCTCTCTCTCTCTCTCTCTCTCGAGGATTCGCGCTCACACTCCCCGCACGCACACCTCACACAAGGACGTCACCATCAGAGTGGGAGGCTGGGGCCAAAGGGACAGACGGACAAGAGCGGTGGGGCCGGTGCAGTTCCAGCTTTGAAACTCTGAAGATGTTTCTGACACTAAAGGACTTACTCGTCACAGGTGGTTTAGGCCGGAGGACGAAGTATTCGTCCGTAGCTGCTGCCGGGACCCCACGCCCACCTGCTCCCCAGCCCCGAGGTGCCCTGGCGTGGCACCTGTGTGGCGTGGACACCAGTACCTGTCCCTCTGTCTGTCGTGAGTGGGCAGAGGTGGGGAGTGCTGGTCCAAGGACGCCGGTCACATGCTGCCCTGGACACGCAGGGTGGCGGGATCGGACGAGAGGCCGCAGGAGTGGGTCGCGAACACAGTGGCCCTCGGCCGCCCCGCCCCCTGGCTCAGGCTGGGGGCAGCTCCTGGCCGGACAACTGCCGGGGAAGGGCCACCGTCCCATCTGGGAACACTTTTCTTGCTTTCCATTGGACACACTTTCTGGCTCAGAGAAAAGTCGGTAGAATAGGAGAGACTCCCTGAACGGCACTCTTCCCCACCTCGTGTGCTTGGCCCCTCAGTACTTGAGCGCGAAGGGTGAGCTGTCTCGGTCACAACCAGGGACGGTTGACTCAGGTTCCTCCTGTTGCCCGGCAGGATGTGTTTAACAAAAGGCGACCCAGCCCCTAGACTCTCTAGACCCTCGTGTGAATCTTAGACACAGACTAGCTCATCTGCAGGGTGTCCCTCACGGTAGATGTGGGGCTTGCACTTTGGGCAGGAGGCCGAGGAGGGGACGGGCCTGTCCCCGGGGGCCTGAGGGGACCATGTGCCTCAGCATGGCCGTTTCCGCCTGGACCCGCTTAGGGGGTGTCGGCCGGGCCGTGCCCAGCTCTTTGGGGCCGTGGAGTTCCCCACCCCCGCCTGCATTCCAGCATCCTTTGCGGGTTCTTGCCAGAATCCGTGGCTCTCTTGGCCTCTGAGCCATGACTTCTAGGTCCGCCGTTCCTCCTCATTGGTCAGTTGGTGTTCCACTGCAAGGGAGACCTGTCCCTCCGGCCCAGCTGCCTGTGCTGTGCGGGCACGCGGGTCCTTCGCCGTCACTTGACTGCAGAGACGCTCCTTACCTTCTGGCCCTGAAGACCCTGCCGCCTCTGGTTCAGGTGTGTTCCCTTCGATGGGAGCCCGGCCTGGGCACACGTGTCACGGGCTCTGGGCCCTTCGGTGGGCCCAGCGGGAAAACCGAGTGTGGCTCCGTCCACACCCGTCTAGCTCACAGCTCTGCGTCTACGCGTGTTCCGAGCAGACGTCTGCAGCCCGGGGCAGCGCCCCGCGGGCCTCTCCCTGTCCGTCCCAGGGGCTCTCAGCACGTGACACGTGTTCCCACCCGTGAACAAGAAGGGCGCACCTGCCCGCACGGCCTCGGGGCCTCGTTTGCTCTCTCCAGGTCCCCCGGCCCTCAACCCCGGGTGTGGCTGACTCGGACCCTCCGTGGCCGGGACGCGCGGTGGCAGGCGTGTGGGTGGGGCTACCTGGGCCCCTGAGCGAGTATAGCACGTGTGCCCAGGATGCGCCTTCCTCTTCACGATCGTCTGGGGTTTACGGCCCACGGGGCCCCGCGGACAGGCAGCCCCTGGCCCCTTGTCCTTCACAGTGGACCGTCCAGCACTGAGCAACAAGCACAAGGAAGTCTCTTTTGCTGGGCCCTTCCAGACAAGCCTCGCTCACGGCCTCCAGCTGGTGACAGGACACGGGGACGTGTTTCTACTTGGCCTTCAGAGAGGTCAGTCCTTCGGAAGTCACCGCACCAGGGGGTCACATCTGCTTCTCCGGAGGTGTGGGGCCCTCCTGCGATCTGCGGAGGCCCCGGCGACAGCTGTCTGCCTTCTGGGACCCCCTGCTCCTGGGGAGATGGGGGAGAGAGGCCAAGCTCCTCACGGAGTCACGCTGCAGGGAGAGGCGCTGAGCGTCTCATCTGTTCCTTCCCTCAACGTGCAGGTGGGAGTGAGCCCGAGGCGCGGGCGGTGGTCGCTAAAGTGTTTTCTGGCAGAAACAAACTGTCTGGGTCGGGGGTGAGGCTGGCCAGCCCCCCAAGGCCCCGCCTCCAGGCCCTGCAGCGGCCAGGCCACCCTCCGCTGCCCAAGGCAGGCTCATTGTGTTCTTGGCAGGGGGCGCCCAGGCTGGGGCTGCCCCCAGTTGGGGGCGCTGCGTTCTCTGCCAGTTTTCATTTCTTGAACTTCGTGTTTATCTCTGGTTGGGGCAGATTTCTGGGAACCGCATCTCTGGGACAAGGGGATATTTCCTGGGGTTTTGTGAGTAATTGCGTGTTCTCAGCAGAGGTCAGGCAAGACACATCTTCTCTGGAGGGCTGAGCTCGGGGCCTCCCCAGCTGGCAGCCCACCGACGCCACCTCTGGGTCATGCCGCGGCAGCGGGAGCCGAGACAGGACAGTGGTCAGGGACCGTGTTGGGGTTTTGAGAAGGTTGTGACCTGAATTTGTAATAAACTTGGACAGCTGCTGCAAATTCCCGTTCCTTCGAGTTTCTGTGACCTTACTTATCGTGAAGCAGAGACACATGCTCAGTAGAGTCATCCGCCGCTTGGCGCGGTAGGGGGCAGCGGGTCGGCGGGGGGACGGGGCCCCACGTCTGCAGGTGTGAGCCCCAGAGTGGGCCCCGTGCCCTCCACCTGGCTTCTCTGCCACACAGAAATGAGAACAAGTACTGTGACGGGTGTCCGACACCTCCCACGACAAGTCCTTGAGAGGATGGCTCTGTTTCCCAAGGCCCCACACCGCCGGCCGAGGGCTCACGCTCCTCCCGTGGGTTTGCTCCCTGCCGGGGGCGGCTGCGTCTGGGCCTAGGGGCTGGGAGGGTCCCGAGGTCTCCCTTCTCCTGCAAGGTGGAGACAGAGTTTTATTTTTGTTTGCACCGATGCTGGAAAAGACCACTATGTCATAAAATCTGGTTGTAAACCCTGGAGGTGGCTGGAACGTCGCACCCCATAAAGCAGTGGCAGGAGGGCCTGCTGTGCTCACCACTGCAGCCGCAGCTCGTTAGAGCATCGTGGCCGAGCGTCCGGAGCTCGGCCCAGCTTGCAGGCCGGGGGATGGCCGGCCGGGGGACCCGTGCGTCATCTTACAGCTGGGTCCCTTAAAAAGATAAATTTTTTTTAACGTATATTTATTTTTGAGAGAATGAGAGTGCACGTGGCAGAGGGGCGGAGAGAGAGGGAGACGCAGACTCCGAAGCAGCTCCGGGCTCCGAGCTGTCGGCACCGAGCCCCACGCGGGGCTCGAACCCACGGACCGTGAGGTCCCGACCTGCGCCGGAGTCGGACGTCCAACCGACTGAGCCACCCAGGCGCCCCCCAAAAAGACTTTTAAAAAGGAAAAGCGTGAGGACAACACGAAGGGTGATGAAAACAGTTTCAGGATTTGGGGAAAGCGACGTTCCTTCCTGTCGGTTCCAACGCCCTCCTCTTCAGGCCCTCAGTGAGAAGCGTGAGGACAGAAATGGCTTTTTCGGCCCTTTTCCCATTTTAGGGACTACGAATTATGTGCATGAGGTTTTAATGAGAAGAGGAACGTGCGTAATCCTTGTCTCAAGAACAAGTTTTGGAAAACCCTCGAGCTGCACGTACTCTGGTTCAACAGAAAACCCCCGTCGCACCATCACTGCCAACCCGGGACGCTCGTGGCTCGCGGAGCCCGGGAGGTGAGGTGTCCGCCCCGCGGTCTCAAGTTTGCATCTGTTTTCGGGGTGGAGGTTTGTCCCCTGGGGACACGGAGGCGTCTCCCTGTGGGCGGCTCCCTGGTGGCAGGGAATGGACGTCGCTCACGCCTGTCAGGAGAGGGTCTCAGGGTGACACCGGGAGATGTACCGTGTTCTCTCACATAGCTGGCGGCTGGCCTGCTGTGGGCCCCGACGTCAGGGCTGAAGGCTCCGTCCCTGGTGACGCCAAGGCGGACACAGGTGCCACGTGTGTGCTCATCTTGGGAGCTCAGACCCCCTGAGGCCGCCTCCGCTTCCCGCCCCGGTGACGGGCAGCGGAGAAGGAAACAAAGCGAGCTGTGCACACGGGTCCGGGACCGTCCTGGCGCCGGGTAGAAGAGCACGAGACACCGGGGGTGGCTGTGGCGGCTCTGCAAGAACTGGGGGCTCTCATCCCGCCCGAGCCCGGGTCCCAGCAAGAGGGCACTGGAGCCACGTCCCTCATGGACCCAAACAAGTCTGTTGAAAACGTCTTTCACCGACAAGGGGGAGAGAGGCCTTCGGATCAAGAGCCCAGCGGCAGCAAACCCGCACCACGGGGTGTGAGGGGCGGCCGCCTGGTGGAGGGAAAGCAGGTGGTGATCGGAGGGGAGCCCTGGAGATGCTGAGGGCTCGGACAGCCACACAAGGCTGTCTTTCTGATATAATGTGCGATCTCTAAAGGCCAATTTGACTGGACAACAACAGTAACGACGTGGCCTGTGGCTCCTGTAACAGGACGCGTGCGACAGCAGCAGCGGGAGGCTCGGGGAGAGAGCGAGCGCGTCACTGTCCCGGTCCTAGCTGTGACGTACGACAGACTCCCACGGCAAGCCCTCAAATTACCACGAAAACGGAAACAAAACGATTGTAGCTAATGAGCTGAGAAAAGAGCTGGAAAGGGGTTGTAAGAAACATCCGAGAAATCCAGAAGAAGCGGAAAAAGACACAAGAAGATGTAAAGGACAGCTGGGCGGAACAGCAAACCAGCAGCAGCCACGAGACCGCCGTGCTCGGGGACGGTGACGAACACACAGCCGGAAGGCAGTCTGACCAGGTGACGCAACAGGGCCCGACGCCACACACGTCTCACGCGAGGACGCACGTGGGCTGACAATCACAGCGTGGAAGATGCAGGCCGCACGAACGCCGCTGGCCGGGGGAGCATCGGACCGGCCTACGAGGGAGGGTCATTTCTTCCGGCCCACGTGTCCGCAAGTCCACGATTGTGGTTTCACGGTTCAGCTCCTCTCTCAATACTTGACGGGACAAGTAGACAGACAAAACACGGCGACACGGGGACGAAACCCCTACCATCCAGCTGGGCTTGACGAGCACTCAGCGAATACGGGACAGACACTCCTGCTTTAGGCTCATACGGAACATTCACGAAGACCGTATTCTGGGCCACAAAACAAGTCTGAATACATCTGAAAAGATTCAAATCACATATATATGATCTGACGATAACGAATGGAACTAGAAATCAATAACAAGGACACTTGCAAAGTTCTCACCTACGCGGGAACTCGGTTACACTAACTGGCCTCACAGAGTTGACACTCTAGTGTGCGTGTCACTGATCCGATGAAAACCTTGGGGTTGTTACCAGCTTCAACTTGGGAAGACAGGGTCAAGTCTCGAGGCGCACACGGGTCAGAAGCAGCCCCGAGGGCACGCGGCATGGGTCTGTACGAAGAAGGCAGTGACAGGGACCTGGGTTCAGGTCTGTGCCAGCAGCAATGACCTTCGCTGACCCTAAGGCTGCACCCCTGCCTCTCACGGACTTGGTCTGGCAGAGCTCGCCCTTTGGGTAACCCCAGGGCGTGGGCCACCACAAGCACCCAGCCAGGTGGTGTTCCCCTCCTGTCCCCAGTACGCACAAAATACACTTCCTTCCTATGAAATCAGGAAAGCTGCCGGGGGACAAAGCCTTGACTCCCAACCCACGGGAGCTAACTCAGCCTCCACTTCCATCATGTTAACATTTGTAGCTTTCACAGTAATGTCAGTCTTGAGTCCGGTTCCTTCCAGATTTACGGACCCCTGTATTTGAGGGCGTTTGGTGACCCCCATCAAATTATGGTATGAACAGCTGGTAACCCAGGTCCCCAGGTGGCAGTTAAAGACAGGACCCACTGGCGGAGACCCAAACAGAAGTCTCCTATGCTGGGGCCGGTGTGCGATGTAGGAGGAAGGTTCTGCTGTGCTTGGTGGGGGTGTTGGTAGAGCGGCCCCAGCTGTGCCCTCGGCTGTACCCAAGGCCAACGGGCACAGCCAGAAAGGGTGTGTGGGCCATGAAAGACGCCGGTCACCGCTCGGCGGGCCGGCGTTCACACGCGCAGATGACCGAAGCTCGCCCAGGGAGGGAGGACACGATGCCCAGGGTTTAGTGAGCAGCCCCCCATGACACCGCCCAGCCCCGGGAGGACGCCTGGCTGCCTGGGAGGGGCCGGAGGCTCCCACCGGCACTGCTGTCCGTCCCTGGGGCCCAGCCTGCCTCAGTCACCCCAGAGAGCATCCTGGCATGGCCGAGATCACTGGCACCTGGGAAGGAGCGCCTGGCCTGGACCCGGGAGGCAGAGTGCCAAGAATGACCGTAAATAAACATTAAAAAAAATTAAAAAAAAAAAAATCTCCTGGGTGGCTCAGTCGGTTAAGTGTCCGACTTTGGCTTGTCATGATCTCACGGTCTGTGAGTTTGAGCCCCGCGTCGGGCTCTGTGCTGACAGCTAGGAGCCTGGAGCCTGCTGGGGATTTTGTGTCTCCCTCTCTCTCTGCCCCTCCCCCACTCACACCCTGTCTCTCTCCTTCGCTCAAAAATAAACAAACAAACAAACAAACAAACAAAAGCTGGTTTAGGCTCAGGGAGCAGCGGGAAGGCAGTCCCCGCTGGGCTGGGCTGGTGCCCGGGGCCCCGGGAGCGAACACCGACGAGGCAGTGCTCGTGTGGACGGCCTCACGCGCACTCGGAGGGGTAGAGGCCGGGGGGGCTCCCGCGTGGCACGGACCCGCCTCCTGAAGGGTCTGCTCAGGCATCGAGGCTCTGAGGCGGACCCCGCAGATGCCCTCAAGCCAGCCGTTCCGCCCAGGCGTGGAAGTCGCGCCTAGGAGCACAGTGGACGTGACAGGCCCCTCGGACGCGCCAGGGACCGCAGGACCTCACAGTTGCGGGAGCTGACCGTGATTTGTGTCCCAGACGGAAGGTCACCTCTGCGTGAAGGACTTCAGAACGAAACCGGTGCCGGCATCTACCAACTGCCTCCCATGGCCTGAGGTGGGGCACAGACCCGACCCCAGAAGCGCTGTAGGTGGATCCCGGCGGGTGGCCAGCGAGGCGGGAGCCCGTGTGGCTGCTCAGAGACCACACCGCACGCCCGTCCCCGCAGCTGCGGGCAGGGGCCCGCTCAGGCGTGCGCACGTCCAGGGTACGTCCGGGAACTAAAGCATCGTAAAGGTTACAAGTTCAGATCCCGACTCGTTTGTTCTGGGCAGAGAGGTCACGCGGGAATGCAAGTCGGCCACTACCTGAAGTCGTGCTGCTCCGCGTGGGGTGCCACCGTACCTCGCGGCCACCCTGACAGGGAACAGAGGTGTCGGCAGATAGACAGCATTTTCCTTTCCTCCCTCGCTGAGCACCTGGCAGGGAGGCCATCCCGGGGCCTTTCTCGTGGACGGTTTCACCATGTAAGAGCCCGTGAGCGTGGGGGCCAGGGCTCCCGGCACCTTCTGAGGGACGGCTGGCTTTGCTGTGGCTGCTCAGGGCCACCGTGAGACCCGCAGGGACCGTGGCTCATCCTGGGAGCGTCCACGGAGGTCACCCGCTCTTTCCCCTACCGAGGCTGATGACACACACGCAGGGGCCCTGCCTGGGCCCTCCTGGGCCCTGAGTCCACCAGGAGCTGCGCCCAGGTCACGGGAGGACGTAGACGGGACACCGCGGGCCGAGGCTGCGGTGTCGGGTGCGGGCCTCTCCTGTCGGCGCTTGGGGCTGGCAGGAGGTCTGCTGAGCCCCCCCCCCCCCCCCCCCCCCGCCGCTGGCCTCCGGCTCACTGCCCGGTCTGGGGAGGCAGGGGCTCAGCCCCCACGCTGACGGCACTCCAGGTTCTTGTCTTAGCCGGAAGCCCCTCCCTCCCTGTCACCTGCGTGCCTGTCCCCCCACCCCTGCCAGTTCCCTGGCTGTCCCCTGAGGGTCCCTCCTGTGAGCCTCCCACCAGCAGTGCCGTGGCAGTGAACGAGCTGCCCTCTCTCATCCCACTGCCACCTGCCACTGACTGGGGAGTCCAGGTCACCGAGGACAGGCCGTGTGGCCCCCATCCTTGCTCAAGGCACACAGACAACCTGACGGGGCTCTGCGGGCGGGAAATAGCACGAGGGGTCCCAGCCCCCACTCCTGACCTGCGTCGGGTGCCCTCACTCCACCTAGTTTCCAGAGCATGGGGGAACATGATCCACTAGGCAAAAGCTTCTCCTAGATAGTCGGGGTGCTTCTGTCCCTGCAAGGGACCTGACCTGGGGGCACAGGCTCCTGGTCTGCGACAGTGGCACTGCAACCAGGGCCCCAGGGCAGCCGCTCCCTTACACCCTGGATTCCACTATGATCGCTGAGCCAAGACTTTGCCTGTCCTAGAAGACGGACTCCCAGAGGCCTTGGCCTCACACCGACATCATGGCTGGCTGGCCCCCTCCTCAAGACGTGGGTCACACGCCACCAGTCTGCCCAGATCCCTTGCAGGGTTGGAGAGATGCAGGAACTCTGCTTCCCTGCACCTGCCTCCAGCCCTTCTGAGGATGCACGAGGCTGGGACACCTCGCCCACCCCGTGTGCAGGCTCGTCCGGCCCCTCCCTGCTGGCCGAGGCTCCTGATGACATAGAGACTGGAGTCCCGGGTCCCGCCTCCACTCTGGTCAAGACCTGCAGGCATGCGACACCAGGTGGCACATGCCACCTGTTCCTCCTGCTCTGACTCCCTTCCTCTGCACACAGCGGGCAGTCGCGGGGACGCGGCCGGACTGGCTGGGTGGCCCCAGGGGTCCCGGCTCAGCCCAGGGGGCCCCACGCCACCTCCCTCCTCAGAGCCAGGAACATTTACTGTCTGGAACTTTGTGGCAAGGTGGCTGCAGGACCCAGGGATGGACCCGTGGGCAGGAGGGGAGGGGAGTCTGTGGCGCGTGTGCCCCGAGGACGGTCTCCTACCCCCGTGAAATGCGGCACACGTGGGGACGTCCCTGCCCCGGGCTGGTTGACAGAGGACGTGAAGCCGAACGTGCCTGGGACTCAGAGTCGGCATCCACTCAACACGTCAGGACCGAAAACCCCCAAGGCGCGGAGGGCTGCAAGCAAACGCCTCGTAAGAAGGGCAGAGCACGATGCCTTTCCTGTACTGGAGCCGCAAGCCGGGAGGGGAAACGCGGGAGGAAACGTCCCGACAGGCGCGCGCCAGGAGTGTCACCAAGAGGGACGTGGCACCCGGGAGGGCTTCTCTGTGCACACACACCGAATGCTCTCGGGCCAATTCATTCACGGGGCAATGCGGTCCCCGCCCCCCATAAACGTGAGCAGTCAGAAGGGACACGAACGTCCAGAAGGGCTTGGACCCAGGCGGGGTTCTAGGGAGGGGTGGGGAACGGGGTGTGGGAGCCTTGGAAACGTGGGCACGGCGGGACTGGGGCCTGCCCCCACGTCCGTCTGCCACGGCTGGGGGGCAGGGTGCCCAGTGGAGCACCTCCCAGCCTGGGGGTGCGCGGGGCCAGCCCACCCGCCTGGAGAGGGTGCCCGGGCAGGACCGTGGACAGCGGTGGAGGGACCGGTGCCCAAGGGACCGCTGGGCCCGCAGCCACGGGCACCGGGAGCCCCGTCCTCCAGGACGGAGCCCTCCCCACGTGCTGGGGCACTGCAAGCCACCTCGTGACCTACCCGTCACCCCCCCCACCCCTCCCGAGAAAAAAAGCAGGAGGGGGCAGCCCTGTGAGCCGAGCCGAGGCCTCCAAGAGGCCGCCCCTGTGGCGCGGCGGGCCGGTCCCCCGCGTGGGGCTCACCTCATAGTGGAAGTCCATGCAAGTGAGGTCCCGCCAGCACCGGTCTCCCCGGATCTTGATGAGGCCCTGCCAAGACAAGACAGAAGGACGTGAGCCGCTCCAGAGGACACGCAAACCCGCCACGGTGGGGCCGCCCAAAGGAAGCTCTGAGGGACAGAACTTCTCTCGCACCTGAAACACGGACCAGAGAAGACATGAACGAAGCTGTACGAAAGGCCCGCTTGGGGCTTTTCTGTGAGTAAGTCCCGTGTTACGTGTAGAAAACACCAGCTTCCTCCTACAGAGGCAGTTCCTTCTGTGCTTCCTGCAAGACTCAGCTCTCCTTTTCTTTTTTTAGATTTTTTATTTTTTAAGTAATCTCTACACCCAACATGGGGCTTGAACTCCAACCCAGGGATCAAAAGTCCCAGGCTCCTCCAACTGAGCTGGCCAGGCACCCTGAAAACAGGTTGCCTGAGCATGACTGCAGGAATGCGGTTGGGAGGCTTTAAAAACGGACGGGTTAGGGGCGCCTGGGTGGCGCAGTCGGTTAAGCGTCCGACTTCAGCCAGGTCACGATCTCGCGGTCCGTGAGTTTGAGCCCCGCGTCGGGCTCTGGGCTGATGGCTCGGAGCCTGGAGCCTGTTTCCGATTCTGTGTCTCCCTCTCTCTCTGCCCCTCCCCCGTTCATGCTGTGTCTCTCTCTGTCCCAAAAATAAATAAAAAATGTTGAAAAAAAAAAATTTTTAAAAATAAAAAAAAAAACGGACGGGTTAGAAAAGCCACAGGCCCTGGATCCGCATACGCTTCTGTGGACGCAGAGGAAGCTGGGCAGGAGGGGACGTCTCCACCGCCCCCACGAACAACAGGTCCGAAGCGTGCCCAGGGAGCGGCTCAGCTGCCGGGCACGCAGGGGAGAGGCCGTGCAGGGAGGGCCCTGAGCGGCCTGTGGCCCCGAGGACACTGGGGTCCACAGCACGCCGCCCGTCTGCAGCCTCGGGGACCACAGCAGCTCGTCTGTCGGTCAGATGCCTCCAGCCCCGCTTTCTCTTGGGAACTCGCAGCTCCCTGCGGACCCTTCCTAGGAGGGGGCTGTCCGCTGCCGGCACTGGAGACCCCGCTTGGGTCCCAGAGATTCTGCGGCGACGTCTCTTACATAACAGCTCGGTTAGAAGGTGAGAAGCCGCACCGACAGAAAGCGGGCGTGGGTTGCGCTCCGCTTTCCCTCGTGACCGTGGTTTTTACAGCTGCAACAGTTCTGGGCCGAGTCCTACCAGCTCACCCTCCCGCCTACCTCCCTTCCACCTGCCCGCCCGCCTTCCCACCCGCGTAGTCAGCACGTAGAACTCAACAGGTCAGGCCTGGCGCAGAAGAGGCCTTGTCTGGCTGCGGCGGGGCAGGCACGTGGAGGGTGCCGAGAAGACAACCCGGGCCCCGGAGCAGGAAGGTGGGCGGCCCTGGAGAGGCCGGGACAAGCCGCAGGAGTGAGGGGCACAAATGCCAGGCAGCGGTGTGAGGGAGCCCGGGCTGGCAGGTCTGGAGCTGAGCAGACCGGAAAAGGCTGTGTTCAGGAACTCCCAGGGTCCCCTTGGCCTTGGGGTCAGGTTCGGGTGGGGACGGAGTAGGCCAGAGAGGGACACGAGATCGGTGACGAGGGGCCTCCGCGGCTGTCCAGGCAGAAGGACCATCCAGGTTGGCATGTGTCTGGACCATGGAGCCCGCAGGATGGGTGCGGCATGGGGAGCAGCCGAGAGTTCGGGCTGGTGGGCGGCAAGGACGTGGTGACACCCAAAGGAGCAGGGATGAGAGGCGACACGGGAGTCCCAGTGACACGGTGTGGCCCTTCAGGCTTCCTGACACACCGAGTTAGCATTGCTCCTGCCGTGCACGCGGGCTTGGTTTACAGATGGTCGGCTTGCACATCTATCCCCAAGGGCTGCTAGCGCTCTGCTGTCCTGAGCCCCGACCCACTGCCGTCTCTGATGGGGTGCTGGGCTGGGGGGGCGGGGTCGCGCACACACCCGGCCTTCGGCCACCCTGGCAACCCGGCCTCTCGGCGGCACCTTCCACCCATGTGGAGACGAGCTCTGGGCACCCGGGTGTGCTGTTTGAAGACCGGAGTCCCCATCTTTCTGGAAACTAGGTTTGCTTAGGTCACACAAATGCCAGAGACACACCCCCTGGGCAGAGCTCTGTGGCACATTTGTGTCCACAGGAAAACCGAGTTCTGAGAAGTCCCGCGTGCCTGCTAGCCAGACCCGAGTGAGCCTGTCCCGGTGACGCGGACGGCCACGAGCTCCCGGTGATCGCGTGCCTGCTCGCGGGGCAGGAGAGCAGCCGCCGTCACGCGACAGCCCCGTGAGCGCAGCTCTGCTCCCCGCACCCCTTGGAATCCAAGAGCGGGTCTCTTTGGAGATTCAAACCAGGCAAAGAAGAAAAAAACAAAATAATTAAAATGTCATTCAAATTCTAAGTTGATATGAGACACTTAAAAATCTGAAACATTCTTCCGGGAGCAGAGAATAATTATATTCCTCCTCATCCGCTGACTTCTCCCTATAGTGCACATGTCAGATTTTCCACGGATTTTTTCCTTCCTGAGTGAGCGTCAAAGGAACAAAGACTTCTGTCAGCCTTTTTCAGCCCCAAATTAATTCTGGAAAAAAAAAAAAGGCTCAGACAAGCCAGTGCCAGGCCAGATCCAAAGAGAGCCGAGTGACCCACAGCCGTCCACCCCTGCTCTCCAGGGAAGGGAGAATGCAAGACACAAGAACATTCCGGGCTCGCTCTCTCCCGAGTCAGGAGGAGGCAGGGGCACGAAGGGAGGCACCCGGGATGCAGATGGGCCTCTCCGGACGGTCACGGGCCTGAGAACGTGCTTCTGAGCCCCCCGTCTGGAGGGGCCAGGTGCAAGGCCTTCCCACAGGAAGGACATGGGCTTCTCCCTGCTGCGGCCTTCACTCCTACCCGAGGGCCAGAAGGGGCTCCCGGGCCTGAGCTGCACCCGGGCAGTGGGCCGCCTCCTCCAGGGGGCGCCCACACCCGGGGAGCCGTCTGCAGCAGCCTCATTCTGCGCGCACACGGCACCCCACTCTGTCACCGATGGGCCACCGCCTCCACCTGCACACACAGGGGCCACGCCGGCTCCTCCCCTCGGGAGAGGCCTCGGTGACCCTGGGGCCACCCATACTAACGAGGTTGCGGGTTCGGGAGGAGGCACTGCTCCTCGCGAGAGCAGCCTGGTGGTCTGGGATGCCACTCGGGCTTCCCGCCACCCCTCTCCTCTGGGGGCGGAGCTGGGCCCGAGGACCCCGTGTGCCCCTCAGCAGGCGAGGTGGGGGGATCTCCGTGTCTCAGGTGCGTTTGGGGTTCACAGTCACGTGCCCCCTACGTGGTGCTGGGGGCTCAGGCACACGGCGGGGCCTCTCGGGACTGCCCCGTCTCCACGCCCGCAGGGCCCCGCCAGCACCCTCCAAGCCCAAGGGACAGTTGCACAGAGACCACGTGCTGAATCCAGTGAGCTGGCGCTGGCCTGAAACCCGGGGGTGGGGGACTAACGCTGCTTTCCCTCCGCCCTGCCCCCTGGGCCCGAGAGGTCTTGGAGAACGGCCGGGCCTCCGTGCGGGGTCCTCCTGTGGCAGGCTGTGTGATGGGCTGCACAGAACGCAAGGGAACACCGTGGGCCCCGTGAGCTGTAGGACTCGATGCCCGTTAGGCCCTGGGTTGTTCGGAGGCGAGTGTCTGGAGATGGAGGCAGAGAGGGGCCGAGGGGCCAAGCACAGGGCCACGAGCTGGGGCTGAAGCTGGGACCAGAGGTCAGAATACCGCAGAAAGCACTTTCCAGAAACCCCCACGCTGCCTCTTGAGCTGGAGTCTGAGGTCTGGCCCCCTAGGCGCTCTTAGGAAGGACAGTGCAGCCTCACGGGAAAACCCCTTCCTCTGCCCGTGTTAATTCGCTGGAGCAGGTGGGAATAACTGCTCTCCTTTCCGAGCGGGGATCCCAGGACACGGTGTCGAGGAACTGGCGACATCGGTTTGGGCTTGGCCGTCATGGGGCGGCGCGCTGCACCCCATTTAATTACATTTGACGCAGTCTTACTGGAGGCCTCTGACTCCAAGGAGGGCCAGACTTCAAAGTCTCTCTCCTCCCCCAGCTCAGAAGCTCCCTGCTCCGACCTCCCCCCCCCCCCTCCACTCGGAGGTCTGGATGATTCCGGTTTGCTCCCTCAGGGCAGCCACTGGGCCTGGTTGGCGGGGGAGGGCAGGAGAGAAGCAATCCAAATGCAAACGGGGGAGCTACCCAGTTGTGGCTTCCTCTCAGCCGATAACGAGAACATTCCCTCCCACAGAAGTGACGGAGCCTCGGGAGGAGGAAGAGGCCGAGGTGCGGTTGGGACACGGAGGCGGCAGGCCGCTCGGCTCCGGAGGAGATCCAGACACGTGCGCTCCGCGTGCTCACGGGAAGCTACTGTCCCCCTGCCAGCGAGTGTCACAGCCGCGCACAGGTCTGGACATGGAGAGCGGCCCCTGCTTGCTCCCGACCCCGCGCCCCACACGTGGCTTCCGTGGACGAGTCTGGTGGCCGCCCTCGCTCTCTGCGGCGGGGGTCCCCTAGGGCCGGGGGTGGCTGTGCGGTTACGCTGGACTCGCTCGTCGTCCCCGGGTGTGCGGAGTGAATCGGGGCCGCGTGTAAAACTCCACGATATCCTCAAGTCAGAGGGTGGAAGCTACGACTTACATGGAACGAAACACATCCGAAGTCTCAAGTTCAGCGTGTTCTGACGATTGAGGTACCCCCACCTCAAATAGGAAGCGGATGTCCATCCCGGAGAACGTTCTCTGTGACCCGTTTCCAAGCTGGTCTGGGCCCCGCCCGCCTGGACGGAACGGCGGCCAGCGCCGGCTCGGCCTCCCCGGGATCTCACCCCGCGGACTTACCAGGCTGTGCTCCGCGCGTTGTGGGGTTCATCCGTGTTGCCGCCTTTGGAGCGGGCTCCCTTTTACGGTGGAGCGTGGCCCCTCATAGGAGCGCACCGCCGCTGACCCCTGTTGACGGACCCTGGGTTGTTCCCGGGCCTGGCCGTTCTGAACAGGGCTGACCTGCGGCGTGCGGGGGTGTGCGGGCCTCCGTGTGGACGCGGTTGTCCCCTGTCCCAGCACGGCGCAGGAGAGGAAGGCTGGCTCGTGGGGGCAGGTGCGCGTCTCGCCGGGTGGGACCTGCTAACGGCTGTGCCACGAGGCTGCATCCCTGACCCGAAGTAGCGGGCAGTGCGGGGGGCGCTCCGGGCCCCGCTTTCCGGGCTCCCGGCCGGGAGGAAGATCTGCTTCCTCCCAGTGTGTTTGAGCCGTGTGCCTGCGTTTCTCGCGTGGTTTGCGTATTCTGTGGGTTAGTGGTTGCTTGGGCCTGTGCACGCTGCAGATATTTTTCCTAGTCTGTAGCTTACGTATTCGTTTTCTTCGTGTGGTTTTGCTGATGGAGATTTTTCATATCAGTCAAGTACATGTCGCAAAAAAATTTTTTTAATGGTTACTGTTTTTTTGTGCCATCAGAGCAGTCTTTGCCTTCCCTAAGATAACTGTGTTATCTTCGGAAAGCTTTGTTTTCCCGGCTTTTATGTTTGCAAAACAAATTCTGTGGTTGCCCCAGGGAGTGACCAGGTTGGAAATCAGTCAACTGCACCCGTGCGGGCACGTTCCGAGAGGTACTCCTCCGTGTGCCCTTCTAGGAACTTGCCAGCGTCGCTCTTAAATTTAGGTCCGTGGTCCACCTCAAAGTAGGGTCTGGTACAAATGAAATCCCGTCCAAGCTCATTTTCGTTCCTCTGCAGATTTCCCGTGACTTCAGCACCTTTTGTAATGAGGGGCTTTCCTTTTTCCATTGACTTGACTCCATACCCTGGCTGAATATCAGCCGAATAGGAGAGATGTGGTCCATTTCTGGACCCTCTTCCCTGGGTACACTTTTCTAGCTTAGATCAATATACCACGCTTCAGTTTTAAATTAAGCTGTAAAATCAGGAAGCAGGTGTCCCAGCTTTGTTTTTCTTTTTCAAGATTCTCTTTATTTACATATAAAACTTACAATCAGCATGTTAACCTCTCCAGAAAGCCCAGTGGGACTTTGACAGGAAATGCCCTGAATCTGCACACACATTCGGGTGAAGCAGTCTTCCGACCTGTGAGCACGGGTCCAAGTGCACGTCACCCGCCACGGACACCCTGCACCTGTCACACACGCGTCTTAGGCATCTTCCATCGGGTTTGTGACCGCGTATTGGAGGTTTGCTTGATGCAGCTGTAGATGGTATTTTCACAACTTGCTTTTCTAACGGTCTCTTCCTAGTACGTGGAATACGACTTGGGCTTCACACGAACCTTGCTTCCCGTGTCCTGAGTTCATGTGTTCATTTTGCTAGTTGGTTTTTAGATTCCGCTGGGTTTTCAGCCTGTTGAATCTAGGGGTGTGAACAATACCTTCCTTTCTTTTCTTCCAGTCTTTATGCCTTTTCTTTTTCCCGTCTTCCTGCACCAAGACTTCCAACGTGACGCTGAGAGCGGCGGTGAGAAGAGACACTAGCTGGGTGTGAATGCTCCCATCCCTCTCGAGCAAGGACCGGTGACCCGGTCTCAGACACTGTCCCCCGAGGACGTCCCCCTGCTGCCACGAGCCAGTGTCAGTCTGTGTCGCGTGCTTTTCTCACAGCTGCTGCTTTACGCTGTTACTGTAGGGAACCGTGTCCGTTGATTTTCCAATGTTAAACCACCCCACGTTCCTGAGAGAAACCTAGGTGTTGTCATTGCCAGAATCAAACTGACGGGTGCTTTGCTAAGGGTTTCTGGGTCTTTGCTCCTGGGGGTACTGGTCTCTTTTGTTCCTTTCTGTGATATCCTCATCAGGCTTTGTTTCATTGTTTCAGTCATGTAAAACAACCTGGGAAGTGTCCCCCCCCCCCCCCCCCCCCTTCCAAGAGACCCTGCCATCGTTTCTTCCTGAAGCGTCTGGTAGATTCCACCAGGGAAGCCATCTGGGTCCGCGCTTTTCTCCCTGGAACGGGTTCTGGTGACGCATTCCGTGTATTTAATAGACACAGAGCCATTTAGGTCTCCCGTTCCCCCTCAGCTTTGGGAAGCTGCATTTGGGAAGGAACGCGTCCGTTCTGTTCTGTCTACGCTGTCGAGTTCATCCCAGGTGACTCGTACTGCGTCTGAGCAAAGCGTCTTCTCACAGTACCGATGATCGCAGCCTGGCCGTGGCCCCCGGGTCTGCCAAAGTGACCTGAAAAACGCAGGACCACAGGCCTCGCTCTGGTGGCTAACATACGGCTTTTTCTCTTGTGTTAACAGGATAGCAGGGCAGTCTGCCCACGACGAGCACCGGAAGGGTCCCACCTCGGGTGCCGCAGCTGCTGTGAGAGACAGCCACGAGCGGGAGCACACAGCGTGAGAGGCACCGGCGCTCGGTCGTCAGGCACCTGCTGAGGACGGCCTGTGGGAAACACGCTGGCATCTCTCTCCTTCAGGTCCCTGGGGGGGGGTCACCTGCATGTACGGAACAGCAAAGTTCGTGCCTTGCCAGCCTCTGAGAGGTGCCTGGGGGCTCCGGCGCCCGGCCTCCCCTCCTGCCGCACCCTGCGCTCGGCGAACCTGCCAACGACCCGCGCCGGCCACCGCAGAGACACGGCTCCCGATGAAAGTGGCTTGTTTCGGCTGCATTTGGTCGGTAAGAAGTTGGGAAGTTTTTTATGAAACTCCCACAAGGTGAACCAGTAATGAAATAATTTAGCACATGGTGTCAGAGGAACTACGGAAAGGATATGTGAAAAATTAAAGGCGCGCTGACAAAGCGAGACCCAAGAGAAGCAGCCGCATCCCGGCCGTGAAATCTAACGGTCGTCAGACCCACTCCTGACCCCTGCGGCCCGGCGTGCACACGCTCCTCCTTGTGGGACAGCGACCACACCGCTCACGTCACGCCAGGTTCTCACGGAGGAGGGGCCGCAAAGGGCCTCCGCCCGCCTGCGCACCCAGGCCTCCCGCACGCGCCAGGGAGGCCGGGGGGAGGGAGGTACGCGAAGGAGATGCTTTCGGTTGTCCGGTCGTCCAGGCCGAGGCCAAGCGCGCGCCTCCCCCTGGTGCCGTCCAGCGCGAACAGTCCCCGGCGGCAGGGATTCTGCCTCGGCTCCCAGAACTCGGGGCACCTGAGACCTCGGCCTTCGGCCCGGCGCGGGCCGTCCGGCCGGCCCAGGACCGATCAGGGACAGCTGTGGCGCCAAGGCCTGTGGAGAAGCCATGGTGTGGTCCGACTCGGGGAGCGGAAGCTCCAGGAGCAAAGGGCTCAGGCTTCGGTGACAGGCAGCGTCTCCAGGACGAACCCGGCCAGCGCCGACTCAGCCACAGACACACCTACCTGTGTCTGTCTTTACAGAAGTTGAGATTTGAGAACAAAGTGAAAACTTTTTTAAAGCATGATGAAAGGTAACCTATTAAACACTGACTCAGACACCCACGCCGTTTGCCATTTTCTGCAGATGGAAAGCCTCTCCCCACTAATGTGTTTGGAATCTGTGCCTTTAAAGCCGAAGACTGAGTTGAAACCTGGGAGAAGGGCTCCTGACTCTTCCAGAGAAGCACCGGGTGGGCCTGTGCCACTCCAGCGGGAGGGTACACCCGCGCCTCTGCCCCAAGGGAGGGAGTCCGACGGGGTGGTCGTGCTACGTGGCTGCCCGCGTCCCCGCAGCTGGCGCGGGGAGCCTGGCCAGGGGGCTGCGTCGCGTGGCTCTAGCTCAGGCGGCATATCCGGCCAGGCTGACCATCTTTCCAGGGCTCGCGGCCACGTGGTCTTCTCTGCTGCGCGACGGAGAAGCCCCAGGAAAACCTGCCAGCGTGCCGGTCTCCAGCCCTGCCCACAGAGGTAGCTGTCTGCGCGACGCAGGGGCCGATCGGCCACCTCCCTGGAGGCCCCCGGCGGCTTGCCTCGTCGGGTTTAAAAAAATGATTTACATCCAGGCCCGAAGCGTGTGGCCAAGGAGCTTTGTGCACGGGCACGCCTGGGTGCCTCCCCTGCCAGCACGGGGGACCCTTCCCCGGCCCCCCACGTTCCAGTATGCCCCCCCCCAGTCAGTCCCCACCCCGGATCCTGGCCACACGCTGGCCCCACCGGTTCCGGAAGCCCCCGCACGAGGAGCCAGACGCGCCGTCTGCGAGGTCACCGGGTCTGCTGTGTGTCAGGACTCGCACCCCTGTTGTGCCGAGTGCCTTCCATTCCGGGGACTTAGCTCGGTTGGTCCCCGTCTTCTTGCTGATGGACCGTGGTTGGTCTCCAGCTCCTGGTGCCGGGGGAGGGTTTTGGGGAGTGCATTCCCAGGCATCCTGAGGACAGAAGGATGACGGGGTGGAGTAGGTTAACTTCGTAGGTAACTGCGTCGCGGCTTCCGTGAACTGCGCACCATTTCTCACGACCGCAGGAGAGCACCACAGGCCGGTCCCTCTCTGGTTCACTCTCCTGCCGTGAAGGGCCGGTGCCGTGTCCTCCCCGGGCCCTCCCTGCAGCCGCGTTTAGACTGAGGAAGTAATTAAGTGTCCGTGGGGCCGTGGGGGCAGGGTCCTGAGCAGACGGGACGAGTGCACCCATCAGAGACACTGGGGCTGCTGTCCCCCCGCACCCCTATGAGGACACGGGAAGAGTCCTCACCGGGGATGGGAGGCGCTGGGACACCGCCGGCCTCATGCCTGGAGGAAGGAAGCACCGCTCAAGCCACTCGGTCTGCGGTGATTGGCGCGGCCCAAGCCAGGACACTGGCTGCAGTGTGGTCCTGCCCTCTGTGGGTTCAGCAGGTCCTGTGGGCACACACGCCATCCCACTGCGCGTGGACTGGCAGGCATTTCCCTAACGGCTGGGAAAGCTGGGCAGTTTTCAAGTGTTTGCAGGGGTATCTGCTAAAGCTTCCCCCTTTCACACCGATCGTCGTGACCGCTGGGTTTCTTGCGTCCTTTACAGGCCCGGACACGGGCTCCCCGTGCGGGGCAGAGGAATTGTGGGTGCCGTCTATCACTCGTGTCTGTCGGGAAGAGAAGATTCTGATTCAAAAACCTCCCGTTACCTTCAAGAAGTGTTGTGATTTCCACTTTCACGTTTGGAACCCGCTTCGAACAAATTCCCCGCGTGCAGTGGCGGGCTGGGGCTCATGGCCTCTGTGGGTAACCAGACACCTGAGCGCTGCACCTCAGAGAAGCATCGTGTCTTTCTTGGTGGCACTGACTCGGTCAGTTGTCCAAAGCGTGCGTCACGGTGATTTTGGTGTGGGGCTATTTCCGGATTCGCTGACCCTCCTAAGGGTTCGGCTGTCTGTCCTTGTGCCCCCACTGCCCGTCTCACCAACTGCGACCCCTGGAACAAGGGGTGTGCCTCTTATGCGAGATTTTCTGGCTATTCTAGGTCCTTGGCGTTTCCAAACAAATCTAACAATCAGTTCATCAACTTCTAGAAAGAAAGTCCTTGTAGAATTACGTTTGGGTTGCGTGGCATCTATCAATCGATCTGGGGAGAGCTGGACAGTTGAGCAGTGTTGAGGCTTCTGACTCACACAAGTGTGTCTGTCTCTTTAAGCCTTTCTCATTTCTCTCAGCAACGATGGTAGCTTTCAGAGAACAGTGTTAGACTTCTGTTAAAATTTCGAGTATTTTACGGTTTTGGAGGTTATTAATGACATATTTTACATTCTCTTTTTCTTTTCTTTTTTTTGGGGGGGGGAGGCGGGTAAAAAACAAACCACTGTATTTATTTAATGTATTCATAAAGGCTCAACCAGAGACTTCATTTAAAAAACAAACGAAACAAAAATGACACCACAGCTTAAGATACAGAGTCCTAGACAAAAACGAAGGAAAGGGCAGATGATCTAAGGAGAAGATAAAAAGAGAACACAAGGAGAGAGCCTACACAGTCCGGGTTCTTGGCGAGAGACCAGCTTCGAGCAGGTTTCTTGCAGACACGCCTTGTAAAAAATTTCTTTTTAATGTTTGTTTGCTTTTGGGAGACAGAGACAGAGTGGGGGAGGGACGCAGAGAGAGGGACACACAGAATCCGAAGCGGGTTCCGGGCCCTGATCTGCCAGCACGGAGCCCGACGCGGGGCTCGAACTCACGGACCGCGAGATCAGGACCTGAGCCGGGGTCGGCCGCCCGACCGACGGAGCCGCCCGGGCGCCCCTCGTGCAGGTGCTTCTTAAAGGCTGTGAGGTTTCTCCAGGCTCTTCACACACAGCGTGTGTGCTCAAAGGGCTATGGGTGCTGGAGTCTCCTAGCAGGGTCTGGATGGACAGCAGGGTGGCCCTGATGTCACACAGACCACACGTCCTTGACGGTGTCCAGGCAGATGTCACCCTGGGTGTCCACGTCTGGGTAGCGGCAGACCGTGAGGAACGCCCCCCCGTGGGTGAGTCGTAGGCACCGGGGGGCTCTGGGGAGAGCTCGTACCTCAGGTTTTCACACGCTGTGCCCGCTGCTCCGGGGATGATCCCCACGCATGTGAAAAGGTTGATTTGGGGAAGGTAGAGGTTCCTTTGTCACCAGACCTTGTGGGGGTCACAGGCTCCTGCTGTGGCCTCTTGCCCGCAGGGCTCCAGGCGACACCCCCACTGGGCCCGGCTCCTCCGTGGGTGGCTGGGTAGTGGTTCTGTGGGACCCCCGGGGCGCCGCGGGCGGGGAGACAGGAGCTCGGACGGCACGACAGTGACGACCCCACAAATTCACTCCCTGTCGGCTTCTGCTAGCCTGATCCGTGTGCCCTGTGCGTGAATCCCACACCTGGCTAACTGCACGCGCTGGTCCTGAGGACCTTGTGACCGCTCCACCGCGAAGACAGGTGCCTTTACTTCCTCCCTTCCCGCGTTCAGGGCTTTTGTTGCTTTTCCTTGCTTTTCTGCACGAGCTACAATCTTCAGTACGACACCAGGTAGACGGGATAAGTGGGCGCCCGGCACGCGCTCCACCTCACGCTCCGCCTCGGCAGACACGCGCGGTCTCCCCAGGTGAGCGCAGCATCGGGTGGGTGCCTCACATATCGGGCTGAGGACACCTATTCTCAGGGCGCCAGAGATTCGTCGGCTGTGAACGAGTGTTTAATTCTAATGCTTCTCCGTCAGTTAAGAATTTGGTGAATTGTATCGGTTCACTTACGTCCACTCGATATCCCGCGGAAAGCCCGCCTATCATGAGGCTTGGTCTCTGTGTATCATGCGGCTCAGGCGCTGCTGGGTTCCTTCGCTAATAATTCAAGAGTGTTTCCCGGTGCTCTTGAACAGACTGCTGTGTAATTTCCTTTTCTTGAAACGTCCTTGTCCTCACTGACCTCACAAAAATAAGCCCAGAAGGGGTTCCTCTGTCGTGGATGCGTGTGGACAGGATTCACTTTCTTCCCTAAATGTTTTACAGACTGATCAGTAAAATCTCTTCTAGGCCTGGAGTTTTCTCAGTGGAAGGTGCTTCTTATTTGGTTTGATGATCTCAGTTTACACAACTATTCGGACCGGGCACCGGGGCAGCCGTGTCAGTTAAGTGTCTGTCTGTTGGGATTAGATGGGAGCCACGCGCCTTTGCAGGTCGGCAGGGGTGCTGTGTCCTTCTCGGGGCTCCCTCTGTGCCCAGGTCCTCCTCTCTGTACCTCGCCCCTCGAATTCTAGCAGGATGCGGGCCGAGGGAACTCTGGGCCTCCCTCCGCCCACCCCTGCCCCCTCGTAGACGGCCAGGCACCCGCCACGTGTCCCGCTGGCCCCCCACCCCCGCTGTCTGCTGTCCAGCATGTGTCATGTGCCAGGCCCAGTTTCCAGCTGTTCACAGGCAGAGCCTGCTCCACGGTGGGGAGGCCACGCTGACCCGCCTCGGGGGCCCGGGAGGCCCGGGGGCCGTGTGTGCAGGGGGGGGTCACCGCCCAGCGCGCCGGGACCGCAGCAGACGGCGGCCGGGTGGCTTCTGCGTCCGCGACGCCGGTCGTGAGCAGGCGCAGGTCAGGCCGGGGCTGCACCTGCAGGCAGCTCAGTCCTCGGCAGGCGCGTGCGGCCCTCTCCCCGCGTAAGCGACAGGCGCTGTCCTTTCCCGGGCCTGCTCCCCGCTGCCGCTCTCCAGCGAGGAGGAGGAGCGGCACCCAACGCAGACGCAATCGAGTAATTACCCCTTTTAGTGCACCTGATGAGTTTTCACCCAGCTGGCGCGAACAGTCAATCAAAATGCCACGAGAGGCGCCTGAGCGCTGTCAGGCTCCGTGGGCGCCGCTCCGCCACCCGGCGCCCCTCCCCCGCCGCTCTCCTGCCTCCAGAGCCTGCGGTCCCAGGCCGGTCCCCGGTGAGGGACTCGAACAGCAAACACCTTGGATTTTCAAAAGCAGTTGAAGAAAAACTCCAAACTGAAGTCCCAGACGGACACGGAACCACGCCCGCCAATCACAGCAAATAACTTCCGTGTGTCAGGAAAAGGAGCCGCGAACGTCAGGCCCGCCGTCTGACCGCCGGACGAGGAGTCTTTGTGGCGGGGTCTGGCCACGCGCTCACCCCGCACGCCAGCTCCCGGGACCTGCAGCGACGTGCACCGCCCAGGGTCGCGAGCCCTGCCAGCCACGTTGGGGCCACACGAGGGCCCCCGAGGCTCCCCTCGCTGGCAGCCTGGGTGCTGCTCACCAACCACGTCCACCTCCCACACTCCGGCTGCTTCTGGTGCCCCGCCCCCCACCCGCCACACAGCCCCAGATGCAGCAGAAGTAACCAGACCGCGGACGGTCGTCACACGGGGATGAGGGGCTCGAATGCCCAGGAGGGCGTCTGAAGCGTGGGAGCGCACGGGCTTCCGGCAGGAAGAAAGGACCTGGGGCAGCCTGTCCTGCTCGGGGACCTCCGACTCCCAGTTAAGGGCTGGCACCACTCAGGATTTGAGGCGACAGGGCACGAAGACGGGCTCCCGCAGGCCAGACGGGTAATGGGGACGAAGGGCATCGAATCAACGCCAGCCACGGAGGGGCAGACCGGTGCCGGGAGTGGGGGAAGGACGTCTGACGACGACGCGGCAACCACGGAACTCTATGGGACCCGGCCACAAAACACTCGCCGATTGCACAGGGATGGAAAGCAGCCCCACAGAGATCTGGCAGGGCCTGCCCAAGTCAGGGACGGACACACGGATGCTGTCCCAGGCTGAGAGTGACGTCCCAGGCTGAGAGTGACAAGGGCCTCTTGCCAGGGACGCAGGGCACACCAGACGGCCGGTGCCAGGGCGCGGGGGACAGGAGAGGGTGGGCTGTGTGGACTGAAGGGGACGCGGGCAGAGCCACCACTGTGTGTGGCAGAAGCGTGCTCTCTGTGAGCTCGTGCGCACCCGCACCTGCGAAACCTCCAAGCAGACAGGTGGCTCAGCACACCTGAGGGCCGGGGCTCCCGACCTAAAGGAAGTCAGTGCTCCGGCATAAGCAGCAAGATCTTATCAGCGGAGAGTGAGAAGCCCAAGAGAGCGGACACTGGTCAGGCCGAAAGGAACCAAGTCCCTCCTGAATGGAAGGTTCGGATGATGTTCCCGAGACACCTGAGGGGGACGGGAGGGGGAGTGGAAGCAGACGCGCACCTGCACGGGCCCCGTGGGAGTCTGCGGCCGGGGAACCCTGGTCGCCAGGGCCCAGGAGGGCGCGAGCCAGGAGGACACCAGGCGGGCAGCACGCGGGCCAAGGCATCGACCGGCCACACCGGAGCGAGGCGGCCGCCAACACGCCTGGCTTTTGGGAGACGCTCCCCAGGGCCAGCAAGCCAGGTGCCGACGGGAAGGACTCTGCATGGCTTCTCTGGGGTGACAGTCACAGGGGACTGTGTGTCCTTGACCCGCTCCCCCCCTTCCTGATTTAAACCACGTAAAACATTTCAGACCTTCCAGAAATCCCCAGGAGGGACTCTGCCCGTGAGTCTCCCTGTGGAGCGGGCTCAGAGTCGAGATAGGCCCCACAGGAAGTGCTTGTGCACAGGACTTGGGGCCGGGGGCATTCCTAGGGCTCAGAAACAGGCCCCCGAACACGGAAAGCAGCAGAAGGGGCCCCGCGGGCACAGCCCAGCCAGCAGGCAGCGAGGCGTGGCTCCTTTGCGGCACGCTTCCTGAAGCCTAGCCACTGAAGGTTCCGCTTACCGCTCCAAGCATGATTCTGAAAATCAGCCACCGAAAGCCCCACAGAACGATCTGGGACGGGGGGGTCCCTGTGGGCAGTCGAGACAGAGTCCAAAGAGGGCACAGGAAGATTCCCAGGAATCCTGTTTCCAGAAGCTGGGACTCCCATCCTGGAATGACAGTAAGGACACAAAAGGCCACGTTAACAACAGCCAGACCTTTTCCAAACTCAGCTTAACTTCAACGATGCTTCAACCAGGACAGGTGGTATGGCCCAGGGACCTGTCTTACCCCCAGGCCGGGGCACATGTCAGAGAGGGCAGTGGGATGGCCACCTCACCCCAAGCCAGGCTCTCTGCAGGGCACTGCACAGACCTGACACGGGCCCCACACTCAGCACACACCACCTGTGGGTTTGTGGAAGCCTTCTCAATTCAGTAGTTTTTTTTTTTTTTTTTTAATTTTTTTTTTTTAAACGTTTATTTATTTTTGAGACAGAGAGAGACAGAGCATGAATGGGGGAGGGTCAGAGAGAGGGAGACACAGAATCGGAAATAGGCTCCAGGCTCCGAGCTGTCAGCACAGAGCCCGACGCGGGGCTCGAACTCACAGACCGCGAGATCGTGACCTGAGCCGAAGTCGGCCGCTCAACCGACTGAGCCACCCAGGCGCCCCACAATTCAGTAGTTTTGAACACGGAAGCAGAGCTTTGTGGGTTCTTCCCTGAGACCACCTCACTAGGACAGAGTGTACGAGGCCAGATGGCCTGACCCGGACATGAGGGCCCCAGTCTGCCCCAGATGAGCGGGGAGGCCTGGGGGAGACGCGGGTACAGGCGACAGGAGCTCTAAATGCAACGGCCTCCTGTCAGCGCTGTAAGGGCTTGGCCTGGGGCAGCCAGCAACTCCACCGCAGGCTGTGACGGCAATAGCTGGGACTCAGCTGACCAGTGCGGTGAGCAGCGTGGGCACAGAGGGGGCTGGTGTTCCGTGCACCCGTGGACACTGAGTTGGCCTGTCGTGGAAACGTGAGACCTTGACAGCTTCCCGGCTGCTGTCACTGTCGTGGAAACGTGAGACCTTGACAGCTTCCCGGCTGCTGTCACTTGGCCTTTCACAAGAGGCTACGTGGCATTCTGCATGTTGCACATGCTTTTTATAACTTTTTTTTTTCAACGTTTTTTATTTATTTTTGGGACAGAGAGAGACAGAGCATGAACGGGGGAGGGGCAGAGAGAGAGGGAGACACAGAGTCGGAAACAGGCTCCAGGCTCCGAGCCGTCAGCCCAGAGCCTGACGCGGGGCTCGAACTCACGGACCACGAGATCGTGACCTGGCTGAAGTCGGACGCTTAACCGACTGCGCCACCCAGGCGCCCTGCACATGCTTTTTAAAAAAAAGTTTAATTTACCTGGAGAGAGAGAGAGGGAATGCATGTGTGCACAAGCAGGGGAGGAGCAGAGAGAGGGAAAGAATCCCAAGCGGGCTCTGTGCTGTCAGCACGGAGCCCAACACGTGTTAGGCTTGAACCCATGAACCCCGAGATCATGACCTGAGCCCAAGAGTCAGCAGACGCTTAACCCACTGATCCCCCAGGTGCCCCTACACACATTCTTTTTCGTCTCATTTTGATGAATCTGTGAAACTTTACGCACACGAAAAATACTCTGGACAAGGGTCCATGTACTATGGTTCCATTCACAGAAGGTTCTGGAAGGAGCAAAACTGATACAGGGGAAAACAATGGGAACTGATACAGGGGAAAACACCTGGGGGGGTGACACCCCCTTAGGGTGTGAGTCAGAGGCACCTGAAGGTCTGTGTATTTCATTGTAAGTTTCTTTCTAAAACAAAACCACTGCAAAGAGACAACCCTAAATGAGTCCTGAACCCGAGATTTTAGGGCCACACGGATGGCTCGATGCCCACAACTTACTCTGAGATGCACTGGAGGTGGAGACGGGGGACATGATGACGCCCACGAACAGCCTGCTCAGTCTCGGTGGCAGATGTGTGGGTTCTCACTGTGCCCGTCGGACACTCATCTGTGGTTTGACATTTTTCATAATAAAATGGGTGGGGGACCCATTTGCTCTCGTATGTTCTGTGCATTTCTGAAGCCCTGGTTCCAGGTCATTTGGGTCTTAGGACCCATTTGGGTCTCACTGCTTGCTGTGAGGCAGTGCCCAGCACCGAGGCTGGTGGGCAAACCGGCCCCTACCCAGAGGGGTGGTGAGTCCCACCCTATACCGGCCAGCGTGGCATCCGTGGGCTGTCCCGGCTGAGCCACGTGCACCTGTGCTGGGGACATCGGGGCCATCAGAGCACACCCTGCACCACCCAGAGGAAAGTCCAGATGCAGAAAGAGGCCTAGGATGCCGGGGAGGGGTGCCCACAGGAGGGGGGAAGCAAGGCGGGCTGCGGCCAGGCCCCCACTAGTCACGGGCAAGATGGTCCTACAAGGTGCTCTGGCGAGGCCGGGAAGGGGCATTGGTACCACCCGTGTGCGGGGGACTCAGCGTGTGGGATTGCCACGGGGGCTCAGCCTGGCTCCCCAGCACCCGCCTGCACGCGCCCAGAGCTGAGAACCCTGACTTCTCCCAGGAGAAGGGGGAAAAATGCAGGGAGTGTTTGCACTTGGTCTGTCTGAGGAAATTCCAGACGCAGACTGACCGTGTACCTCGACTCAAGGTGCTCTTCCCCTTCACGGTGATGGAGGCCCTTTGCTTTACAGTTTACTTCAAACCCCCATTCTTGTCTCGACCAGAAAAAACCAGACGTCGTTCCTTTTATGACAACTGCTCTAGTTTTATTGTGAGAGAACAGTCATTGAACTTGGACCTCATTCTCTTGGGGTGTCACTTCATGACCCAAGCGTGCCGTGCGCTCATCGACGGGCCCCTCTGCTTTCTGACAAAGTACCTGTCGTCCTGCCACTGGGCCGATCCCTCCCCCCGTGTGGCGAGAAAGTGTAGGAGGCGGGAGGCCCGTGCCGCCGCGCAGCAGCACGAGCGGGCAGGTGGGTCCAGGGCGTTCTGGGCAGAGCCAGGCAAGCCCCGGAGGCTGCAAGGTGGAGTGTCCACCCCGAGCACCGCAGGCACGGGGACGTCTGCCAGCACTCGCCGGAAAGGCCTCGTAGCCTGCGACGCTCACGTGGGTGCACGGCGTTCCCCAGAGTGCCAGGCCCGCCTTCTCTAATTGCCACCTCACTTTGCACAGATGTGATGAGCGGAATTTTAATATGCAGCTTGAATGACACCAATCAAAGTGATGTGCGAATGGCAGGGCCCAGAGACCCACCTAAGTGCCGCCAAGCAGGCGATGGGGTGGGCAAGGGGCGCCCTGCCGCCTTAGGGACTCACGTGTACTGGCAGAAGGTCACCTGCCCTCCTGCCTCTTTGC
Source organism: Neofelis nebulosa (assembly GCF_028018385.1). Taxonomy (NCBI): domain Eukaryota; kingdom Metazoa; phylum Chordata; class Mammalia; order Carnivora; family Felidae; genus Neofelis; species Neofelis nebulosa. Next base: position 44,766,204 of record NC_080799.1, on the reverse strand, counting down.
GAACCTACTGGAACGTTCCCTACCTTGCCCGGGTGCTCAGGGGGAGCAGAGCCGCCTATGCCCGCCCCCCCCCCCCCCCCGCCCACCTCCGCTCCCCCGATCTGGCTGGAGCTGCCACCTCCCTGGCCGCCGGCCCTCGGGCCATCAGCGCTCGTGACACCGCCGGGGAGGAAAGGGTGGCCCACAGACCCACCTGCTGCTGCTTCCCTCGCCTGGATCTCATCGGGTGGAGCAGCTGCGCCGCACACATCCGCACAAAGGCACCATTGTTCTCGGGCGGCGTGGCGGGAAGGCGGCCCCGGAAAACAAATGCCCAGGGGTGCAGCCGGACGGCTTCCCGCAGCCCCGAGGTCGCGATGAGGACGGCCAGGGCGCCGCGGGGGCACCACCGCAGGCCGGGCGGCAGGGCGCTGGGGCGACCCAGACACAACTGGCGGGTCCCACCGGGGGCCCGACCTCAGTGACGAGTCCCACTCGAGAGGGCGCCTGTGCCTTTCCAACCTGCGCTCACACGTATCCTCTTGCAGAGAGAGGGGACGGGGCACTCTGGCCCCTTCACTGGTGTGCGAGTGCCACGTGAGCACTGCAGCTCCACGGGGTCCCCCGGAAGGCTCCGCCCCAACGGATGCTCCTCGGGGATGAGGCCCATGTGCTGCCCCTGCCTGTAGCTTTGGGGCAGTGGTCACAAACGCCCACTAGGGAGCCACGAAGCATGAGGCCCATGCAGCTACCTGTTTCTGGAACCTTCACTTCTGTGGCTCCTGGCTTGTTTCCAGTAACGCTGACAAGTGCTGAACAGGCCGCGTTGGGGAAGCTTCCTGCGAAACCGGAGGGAAGGCCCCCAGCTGTGAGAGACGAGGGGTCGGTGCTCGGGACCGGACACTTGGACGGTGACCACCCCAGCAGCTGTCGGGTAGCGGGGCGGCTCCCCAGCTCTGTTTGCCCTTCTGAGGAGGAGACAGGCAGTGGGGGTGGGGCAGGCCGCTCTCACGGAGGTGTCGATGGGACACGTCCACGTCCTCCGGGTCCCCGGGCGGCCACAGCCCCGTGCCCTGCAGTCTGCGGACAGCCTGTGTGGTCGGAGAGGGGAGGCTCTCTTGGCCGGTGCTTCTGAACCAGCATTTAAAACCGCACGCTGTGTGACGTGTGGCCCGCGTCTGCCAGGGCAGCCGCAGGCGACTTCCGAGGAAAGACCCCATACAACACGCTGAATTCGGGCCCTCCGTGTATTCCGACCAGAGAAGCGCACGGGGCCTGGATCTCCCGACCTCACCTGTCAGTGGTGGGGGTCCCTTGCCCCTCTGGCTCAGCTCGGGGCACCTGCTCCCTAAATCAAACCTTCCCTGTGGACTTAGGGACGTGAGGAGAGTGAAGATGCTCTTCTGTTCGAGATCCAGAAAATGCAGCACTGAGAGGCCGGACCCGTGCCTGTCGCCTTCAGGAGAACCGCGCGGGACGGGGGCGGCGGCCTGGCCGCTCCGTGGCGATCCCTTCGCCTGGGACGGGAGGCAGACCCGCCTGGCGAGCGAGGCGCGCACGACGCGTGCGTGGAAGTCACCCAGAGTCCAGGTCCACCCGGCACAAATTAAGCCACTTGTGACCTGGGAGAAAAACACAACCTAAACCAAGGCTTCAGAGGCGGGAGGTGTGCAGATGGCCACTCCAGAAAGGAAATACCAACAGAGGTCTCATTACCTTCCCCAAAACTATTACAGTTACTTAGAAAGAATAATTAAGCGTTGCACCTATGGATCCTTCAAGAGTGACAGCCACCGTCCGCATGAGAAGCAGGAAACCCATTAGCTTCGGGTTAAAAACAGGGAAAAAGGAGAAAGACGCCTCCCTCCAGACGGGCTGTCATTCGAGAGGAGCGGCCCCACCCTCGGCACCTGCAGAGTGCTCGGAGCCCTGGAAAGTCACTTTCTTCGTCTTCCTAGGTTCCATCTCAGGACGGGAAGTTATGAGGCAGCACGCCAGAGTGTGCTCTGCGCAGTCACCGATGGGGCCCAAGGGGGCTGCTGGCTACGCAAACTCCAGGGGCCCTTGTGTCGTTGAGGGTGGGGGCATCCCACAGGCACGGCTCGGGGGTGACCCTGCCCCTCACAGGTACCAACCGGCACCTTCTGTCCCCCTGCAGGCACTGTCACCGTGGCAACCAGCTGCAGCCAGGAGGCATCACACGGGTGCCTGCAGGGAAGGGCACGGAGAGGGGCCTTGCCCAGGCGACCCCTTTCAGCCACAAGGATGGCTTGTATAGCCACTCTTGCCCCAAGGAGACAGACTAGGGCCGGGCGGTACTGATTCCAGCCCCACCCCAGAGATGGGCCACACTCCTGCCCCCACCCCCCACCCAGGTCTGCTCCGGATCTGCCCCAGAATCCTCCGGAACCACTGTGTGCGGGGCAAACGTGGCACGTGGGGGGCCGCCGACCTTGCTGTTGGACAGCCCGCGAGGGGAGACCCGGCCTCTGAAAGAAGCGAGCCTCACGCTTCAGATGCGGGATTTAAGTCCAATCAGACTGTAAACAGGAGTGAGTTTTCTGGCACGTATATAGGTTTGAAAGAGCTGGTTAAAGGTTTCAGGCTTCAAATAAACTCACTTTAAAACTGCACGCTCCCAATTATGAATCGTTTAGAAAATTGCGAATCTTGTGTCGTAAGGCTGTCCTTGGGCACTGCAGGGAGCAGGAAGTGACCTGTGTGACCCACACCCACACCGCGACCCTCCCCCTCTGTCCACCAGGCAGAGTAATGCTCGGTTACCATGGCAACCAGACTTCCTAGCCCCAGGTGTCCCCTGTTGCTCACGACCGTGCAGGTGTCACCAGCTAGCCCAAGAGCAAAATTCAGAGCAATGACCTTCGCTAGCTTTACTGGTTTTGGATAAATATGAAAATGCTTCCTGTCAACGGAAATTAGATCTAGCAACAGAGATTTCTTAGGATTAATATATTCCAAATATTTAACATACATCAGGCTGAAGGGCACGATGTGTTACCGTGTCTCTGCCTTTTGTTTGCCGGGCATGAAAATTAGCCAGGAGCTTGTCTTGGAGCGGCCTGCCGCAATCCCGAAGACGCTGCCCGGTGTCCAGGTCACCCTGGACCTGCCCTGCAGGCTTGCGCCGCTTGGGCTCACGGTGCGGCGGGGGGCGGGGACCCTGCTCTCCGACAACACCGGGAGGCAGGTCTGCTGGGAGGCTCTGCGCGGTGCGGGCCTCGTTCCAGCGCTGCGGCTGAGCCCCGTGCCCGCGGAAGTGGGGTCACCCTCGCCCCACACGGTCCTGAAGAATGACCTGCTTTTCTAGATCTTCCACACACTCCGCGAACACTTTCTGCTGTCCTCGATGCTGCTAAGGAGCACACCCTTGTCACCTGAAGGAGGGCAGGGCCTGGCCGACGGGAGGGGCCCGCGTGTCCAGTTATCTCACCCCGTGAGGCGCGGCCCGCCCCACACACCTGCTCTGGGCAGCGCATATGTTCGGCGGGACAGGAAGCGGACAGGCGGGCAGCGGTCACGGAACCAGGACCCCGGGGGGCGCTGTCGGCAGCCGGTACTGCTCGGACCTTGTGCACAAAGAAGCCTGGGGTGGTGGCTTGGTGATGGGAAGGGGCAGTGATATCCTCAGGCACCACGTCTGTGATGCCATCAGGAGAAGTCTCCAGAAGGGCTTTCTTTTAGGTCAGTGCGCAGTGAGTGAGGACTAGGTTTCCGTTAAGTCCGCTGACGTGAGCCATCAGGAAGACCCCACACGAGCGGCCCACGGGGAGAGGGTACAGCTAACCGGCACGCCACTGACCCCCTCGCCTCCCCTCCCCTCCCCTCCACCCTGGGCTCTCCTCCCTGGCTGGAGGCCCAGGCCCTCCTCAGGTCCCCGCTGCCAGCGCCCCCTTCTCCGGCCCGTCGGCCAGCTCTCTGCTTGGAGGCCACCCTTCTCAGGCAGGGCCTTCCCCGGATGTAACGTTTACAATCAGGCCTCAGCCCATCCCTGCACGGCCCGCCCAACACACACGGCGCCATGGACCGCGCGTCTCCCCGGGCTGCCCTGCTCCGCAGACACCAGGTGAAGGGCATTCAAGCCGGTAAAGGAAGTCCTGCCCACGAGGCATGTACAGATGGGACCACTCGGCAGAGAAACAAAGCTGGGCAAGAAAGAACCAAGTGAGTTCGAGAGCTGAAAAAAAAAGCGTCTCAAATTACAGTTTTACCAGATGAACCTAAGAGCCGTCAAGAGGACAGGACCAAGTGAAAACAGCTCGACTGAAGTTACGCAGGCCGCAGAGCAGACTCTGTAAAGCCTGGAGAACAAAAGAGCACGGAGAACACACGTCGTCAGAAGGCCCTACATATACACACGGGTGGAATCCTAGGAGAAGACGAGAGAGACGGGCCGGAAAAAACGGAAAAGATAGTGGCAAACATTATCCAAACTTGGTAAAAGACACAAGTTACAGATTCAAGAACCTCAGGGAATCATAAGACAGGATCCAAAAAACGTGCACAGAGGCGCAACGCGGCCTAACTGCTGTAAACCAAAGGCAGGACCCCAGCAGAGGACAGTGAGACATTACAACGTGTGGAGAAGGGACAGGGTGAATGGCAGCAACTCGTCAGGAGCGACGGAGGTGAGCAGACACCGAACCAGATGTGGACTCTTGCGCCTCCCGGACTCTCCGTTCTGAGATTAGAACCGGGAATCCCCAAGCTTTGCCAACAGCAAGGCACCCAAATCATTTGCGCGGAGAAGATGCTGAGAGAAAGATCTAGAGAGGAAGTCGAGCAACCCCAGCACACGTGTGAAGGGAAAACCACCAGCCTCCGTCAGCAGCACGGATAAGGCTTGTCTGTCTAAGCGGCACTAGACAGAAAGTTCTTCGCCGTCATAGCCCGTGCTTAAAAAGACTGCAAGCCGTTTTCCTTTGGACATAAATCAGAGCGGTAGGACTGTGACCTCAGAGCCTTCTGTTAGTAGCAAAGAAATGGAAAACACCAGACATTATAAAAACCCCGCAGCCTATGACAAAGCAGAACTTTCCCTGGTATTAACCACATAAAACCTGCTTCATTTGGGCCACTGCGATTTCATTTTCTCGGACAGGTGAGTCCTCCAGCTGTCCTTCACACAGTTAACTCTGGCCCTTCCCCACAGGCCCCTGAGACCAAGGGTCCCTAGTGTGGAAGGGACGGGACACAGCTGTCTGCAGAGAGGTGTCAGCTGAGTAGGACTTCTGGAAAGTTAGCGGAGAAGCCAGGCAAGAAGCAAACCTTCCCTCCTTGTGGGGAGCATTGTGCAAATGGTCCTGGAAGTTTTTTCTTTTTGATGTTTATTTAGAGAGAGAGAGAGCGGGAGCAGAGGAGGGGCAGAGACAGAATCCCAAGCGGGATCCACGCTGCCAATGCAGAGCCCAGCGCGGGGCTCAGTCCCGCAAACCGTGAGATCGTGACCTGAGCCCAAACCAAGAGCCAGGCGCTTAAGCAGCTGAGCCACCCGGGCGTCCCTCCTGGAAATTCTTACAGACTCAGTCTGAGATAGAACGCTACCTTTGCATAAACGGTAGTGATGCTAATTTTCTGTATCTTCATGGGAATTTGGATTACACAGGGGTATAGGTCTGTCAGACTCTCAAAGTGTGTGCTTAAGATCTTCGCATCTCATTGTGTGGGAGTTCTTTGTCGAGGGAAACAACCCGAACAGCTCAAAGAGCCGTCCTGCTGGCGTGTTTAAAACTCTCACATGTCCCTCTATAATGTTTGATTCTCCACAAAGCGTTTAAATATTTTTTAAAAGATTCATTCCCATATTCACTCTAAGCGTGGCTTCTGGGACAAACGGCAGTTTAAAACACTGCAGTTCACAGTTTAACTAGAACTCAGTTAATGACCTGCTCAAGTGTACCCATGTGGCGTTAACTCTGAAACGCAGCAAAATACACGACGGGTTGGTGGACGGACGGAGAGGTGAGTAGATTAGCTAAATCACAGGAAAAAAAAAAATCAAGTAAGATACAACCTGTAGAAGTTAGATGGTCCATGTATGCGTTTTTACTATATAATCCTTTATTTTTATTTTTTTGGTATGCTGGAAATTTTTTTTTTTTTTTAATTTTTTTTAATGTTTATTTATTTTTGAGACAGAGAGAGACAGAGCATGAACGGGGGAGGGGCAGAGAGAGAGGGAGACACAGAACCGGAAACAGGCTCCAGGCTCCGAGCCATCAGCCCAGAGCCCGACGCGGGGCTCGAACTCCCAGACCGCGAGATCGTGACCTGGCTGAAGTCGGACGCTTAACCGATTGCGCCACCCAGGCGCCCCTGGAAATTTTTCATAGTGATGTGATTTGATTTTTTTAAACATGGCAGCTATTTATTCTTTATTTATTTATTTATTTATTTTTATTTTTTTTTAAAAAATTTTTTTTTTTTTTAACATTTATTTTTGAGACAGAGAGAGACAGAGCATGAACGGGGGAGGGGCAGAGAGAGAGGGAGACACAGAATCGGAAGCAGGCTCAGCCCAGAGCCTGATGCGGGGCTCGAACTCACGGACCGCGAGATCGTGACCCGAGCCGAAGTCGGACGCTCAACCGACTGAGCTACCCAGGCGCCCCTTTATTTATTTTTATTTTATTTTTTTTTAGCCATTCATTTATTTATTTTATTTTATTTTATTTTTTTTAATTTTCTTTTTTTAACATTTTATTTATTTTCGAGACAGGGAGAGACAGAGCATGAACAGGGGAGGGTCAGAGAGAGAGGGAGACACAGAATCTGAAACAGGCTCCAGGCTCTGAGCCGTCAGCACAGAGCCCGAGGCGGGGCTCGAACTCACGGACCGCGAGATCGTGACCTGAGCCGAAGTCGGCCGCCTAACCGACTGAGCCACCCAGGCGCCCCTTTTTTCTTTATTTTTAAAGTTTATTTACTTAGAGAGAGATAGAGCACACGCACGAACGGGAAGAAGCAGAGAGCGAATCCCAAGCAGGTTCTGCACTGTCAGCATGGAGCCTGATGTGGGGCTCGGTCGCACAAACTAGGAGACCATGACCTGAGCCGAAGTCAAGAATGGGATGCTTGCCAGACTGAGGTGCCCCCGTAATGACACGATTTTAAGAGTCCTAATCACACTTATCCTTAGCCACTGTGAAAATAATAAAAAGTTCTAAGACCTAAAGAAGAAAAAAAATATGATCTCCTACATGGAAAGTTAAACCAAAATACGGAAAATGAGTTCAAGTATCAAACGGCATCAGCAGCAACTGCAAATGGCATTAAAAGGACTCCTGTAGGTGCTCAGGGGCCAAGGGATTGTCACAAAAGCTGAAGAGGGAAAGGAACACCTGTTTATCTTGAGTTTTTCAGAGGCACAAGATTTAGAGCAACCAGTTGATGAAGGAAAGTTACTTTTAGAAAAGTCAACCAACCAACCGAGCAAAACTCTGATAAAAGCAGAGTGACAGAATTTGAGCACAGAGCACACCCTCCGGGGCGCGAGGTGGCTCAGTCGGCTCAGGTCATGATCTCGTGGTTCAAGAGTTCGGGCCCTGCATCGGGCTCGCTGCTCTCCGTGGGCACAGACCCGCTTTGGATCCTCTGTCTGCCCCTCTGCAAAACCCCTCTCTCGGACCCTCCCCAATTTGCACGTGACCTCTCTCGCAAGCGCTCGCTCTCTCTCTCTCTCTCTCTCTCTCAAAAGTAAATAACCATTAAAAAAAACAAACAAGAACGTGAGCTCCAGACTGGCCACCAAGGCTACCGGCCCTTTACTGCTGCTGACCGAGAACTTGCTAAAGGACAGGTCAGGCTGGTGACAGGTGGCCTCAGCAATCTCACTGTCGCAAAGAGAGAGGAAAGGTGGCCCGAGCTTTCTGACCGGCAGCGACCCAAGTCCCGGCACCCACAAAACGTTCCTGCCCAAATCAAGGCCGACTCTGGAGTAGCCGGGAGCCCTGTGGCTGGCCCACCAGGCCTGGAGAGCAGTCTACTCTGTGCAGGACTACACAAGTCCTGTCTGGAGCACAGAGGGGGAGGGGCGTGGAGAGGCTGCAGGGGGCACCCATCGGGCGTGTCGGTGCGCACTTGGACACGGGGGCCGTAGGAAAGGCGCTTGCTTAGCCGGCGGTCCCCGAGCACGGACTGAAGGTGGGAGGTGTCCCCCCCTCCCCCCCCCTCCCCCGGTGTCCCAGGTGTGCTGGTGGTGCATGGTCACAGACCCCACCCGGGGCGGCACGTGCTGAAGCGCGTCCAGGTGGAAGAGCAGCGTGTGGGATCCGCGTCACGGCCGAGCAGGAAGGGAGGCAGTAAGCAAAGCCCGGGCCGCTGCCTGTTCAGGGTCACCGTCAACACGGAGATGGTGTGTGCGCGCTGGAGGGTTTTCATAATCAAAAGTTGAAGAAAAACAGAGCAAGGAATCGGCATCTACGGGGACATCCAGGACGGACTGCCGGCAGGGTCGTGAATCGCAACACACTGAACTGCGATGTTTTAAACTGCCACGTGTCCCAGAAGCCAAACTTACAGCGACTATGGGACTAAGTCTGTTAAGAAGATATCTAAAAGCCTCCTAAGTCTGTTAAGATATCTAAAAGCCTCGTGGAGAAAATCCCACGTCATCGAGGGACATGCCCGAGTCTCATGCAGGCCAGCGGCACGAGCACGCGTTTCCCGGAAGAGGAGCCAGGAGGGCAGCGGAAAGCCACGGTGTGGGAGCAGGGGGCCTCTGCTACCCAGACCGCTCAGGTGCAGCTCGGAAAACAAGTTCTCTTTCCGAGATAGGAGACCCATGTTCAGAGGGACTGGCTTCTGTAAGGAGGCAAAGACTCCGAAGGGGGCTGAAGGGTGGGCAGACACGGCTGGTGGTGTGCCAGCTGTCACGGCCGCCCCGGGACGGCCTGGCGTGGGAGCAGGAAAAGGGCAGAAGCGTGTTCTCTGCACAGAAGGGCACACGGGGTGTCACATGGGGCCCGAAGGAAGGAAGGGGAGGATCCAGGAGCCTGGCGCACGACAGCCACGTCGCCCAAGAAGATTGAGGACTCTGCTCCAGTCCAGTGGCCACGTGAGAGGCGGCACCGTGCTGCCCAAAGCGCAGGGCCTGCACATGCAAAGCCCCCTGGGGCTCACACCCGCCCCGGGCTCGGGCCCACCTGTTATTTTCTCAGTTGTTATTTTCCTCGGGGATTATGACTGTAATTGCTGATTTTGGCACGATCAAAACGGGGAAAAAGCCAGAGAGTTGTCCATTTGCTGATGCTGAGCCAAGTATCCCGGACCGGGTCCCGAAGCCACGTGATGGGGTGGCGGGCGCGAGCCTTCCCCCGCGGGCTGCGCCGTGGTGTGCGTTCTGAACAGGCGCCGTGCCGAGGCGGGACCTTCGCACGAGTCTCGCAACAGAACCACATACGTGCTTAGAATTTGGGAAGGGGCCGAGCCGTGGGGAGTCCGGAAACTTCTGAGGCCTGGAGAGCGCCACTTGGCGTGGCGAGAAGCACGGCTTCCTGTCTCCTGAGTCGCTGCTTTCATCCCCAAGCCCTGGCCTTTTTTGAGGCACATCGCACAGCTCTCACTCAGATAGGAGGAGGTTTCTTGCCGCCCAAACACACAAAACCTGAGACACGGCACAGACTGAGTGGACAGGAGGGCAGTAACCTCACCCGGCTGGCGGAGGCACCGGGCGCCACGCAGCGCGTCCCCTCCCCGCCTCCCCCGGCTCTGGGGACCAACTCCAGAGCACCCGCAGCACTAAATATCGGTCAGGAAGTACTTCGCTGTCCTGCTTTCCTCACCCGGACTCACCCGGACTCCCACGCCCACACTGGCCCTCATCCGTGGCTCTGGCTCGACGGAGACCACCGTCTCTCCGGCCTTGCCAGCCCCTCCCCACCTAGTCAACGCCCAGGACTCCCTGACCCCTCCTTGGACCCTCCAGGCACCGCCTGCGTCTAGCGTCTCCTGCCAGCAGCAACACAGAGCACAGGGCAAGCTCGGACCCGTCCAGACAGGAGACCGATCTGAGGGTCCCTTCCTGGTCTCAACACCCTGCGGTCCTCCGAAAACCTTCACTCCTCCCAAGCCCCCAGCACTGGCAGGCCACCGCAGTCCCTGCGCTCAGAACCGGCCTCCGACCCCCACCCCTGTCCCACCTCCAGCCACGAGCACCGTGAAGCACCCGGTCCCAGGAGAGGAAAGGACTTCTCACCCGGCCAAGGGCACCTGGCTGGGAGCGGACCTCCCTGCGCCCCTCAGGCAAAGCTTCACTGGCTCCCTCTCCTCCTCTGGCCGCCCCCACCCGGGCTCCTCCAGTCCTGTGCCCAGCTCACATCTGCTCACATCTGATCCACCACTGATCTCATTTTGTTAGAAGCAACTCAGTAAATATTAAGACAAGTTTATTATTCCTTAATCAAAAGCAAAGATGTTCACTGAAGATAAACTGGAACTAAGGAGAAAAGCAGTCTGACCACCCAGAGGTAAATCTTACTAATTCCCTGATCATATACTTCAAAATAATTTTGGAAGATTTTTGTAGAAGCCAATTGCAGGGGTGCCTGGCTGGCTCAGTCGGAAGAGCATGTGACTCTGGATCCCGGGGTTGATTCCAAGCCCCATGCTGTGTTTAGGGATGACTTAAAATATTTTAGGGGCGCCTGGGTGGCTCAGTCGGTTGAGCATCCGACTTCGGCTCGGGTCACGATCTCGTGGTTCGTGAGTTCAAGCCCCGCGTCGGGCTCTGTGCTGACGGCCCGGAGCCTGGAGCTGCTTCGGATTCTGTGTCTCCCTCTCTCTGCCCCTCCCCTGCTCACGCTCTGTCTCTCTCAAAAATAAATAAAAATAAAGTATTTTTAAAAATGGGATGTAGTATATGCAATTTAAAACCCATTTTAACATATCTTAAGTATCTTTGTGTGTCATTACATCGTGGTGTTTGGTAATGCAGAGATGTAATTTTAACTAATTCTCCACAGCTGAACCTTCAAGTGTATTTCCATTTTCTCCGGCCACGAACACGGTGGTGAGCCCCTCGCAGTTTGTCCGCACAGCCTAATCCTGCCGCAGAACATCCTGAAGTGAGGCTGGTGACCGGCAGGCGCATGTGTAACTGGGCAGCCACACGTCCTCCAAGGAGGCTGCACCGAGTCCTGCGCTCCCGGCAGTCCCCACTTGCCCCGCCGCCCCCAGCGCTGCCATAGACAGTCCTTCCAAATGCCACTGTTGGATACAGCAGTTGGTTGTCGGCTTGACAACCGTCTCTCGTCACCACTGGGCTGAATTGTTCACAGTGGCTTAGTAGTTTGTTCTCAAAACACCCCTCCTGATGATAAAACCGTGACATCCACGCTGTCTCACGCATCTGCGTACCAGACCCGGGCACGCCGTGAAAACACCTTCCTCAACCCCTCGGTGCAGTTACTTAGTAGATGCCTACGCACACGTCATAACACAAACACAACATGTAACGTAGAAGACGTGTTAGGTAGAGCACGCACATACGTGTGTGTGAACGCTGCATGTTTATCAACAGGTTCATTTGTTATAGTTCATATTTGGCTTCCCCACACGTGGCTTTTTAAAGATTTAATGTGCTAAAACTTACCCTTCGTGCTGTGTACTTTTAAACTCTTACTTTACAGCAGTTGTAGGTTCAGAGCAAACTGATGAGCATCGCACCGTTCCCGTAGACTCCCTGCCCTGGGTTCCGTGGTGTTGACCCAGGTGTAGACCCGAGAGACCCCCCTGGGGAGGGCAGCCCCCTCCCCAGCCCCCAGCCAGGATCACGCTGTGTGCGGCACCTGAGATGGGCTCCTGTCACGCGGCGTCAGGCCTCTGACGCTCATCTAGGTCCTGACAGTGGTTCGCTGCTGGTCAGTGGCGCGCTGTAAGCATTCACACCCTTCCTGGCTCTGTCCGGCGTGGGGCAGAGAAGCAGTGTCACCCCGTCAGCCACGAGCACACCCAGCACCCGGATCTTGGTGTCTGACACCGTTCTCCGTGAAAGAGAAGCAAGGCCCCTGGGGAAAGAGCTGAATCGAGGGCTACAGAAGGGAAATCACCGGATGGGCCTGCAGCTCCCGTAGGGCTGGGAAGTCAGGGCGGGGGGGGGGGGGGGGGGGGGGGAGTGCTCAATAAGGGTGTGGCAGCCAGCCTCGGGGCTCCCCGCAGCTAAGGCTGGGCGATGAGCACCAAAGCAGGTCCTCGTGGTGCTGGATCCTAGTCTGTGAGAATAGAATGAGGAGCCGCAGCGACAGAAACAAGTATTTAGTAAAGAAATGGGGGAGAAAGGGTAGCTCCTCCTCATAGGGGAACTGCAATTCACAACAGTAGAAGGGATGATGGAAACCGGAAAATCACCTCCAGGACGTCACAGTAATGACGGCCACAGGGAAGCCTAAAGTCAGGGGACAAACCCTGAAGGAGAAACAGGGTAATCGCATAACTTCAAGAAACTCCCCCAATTTTCAGTAGCGACTATGTGGCTTTAATGTACATACACAAGTCATTTAAGGGTGTCGCTGAGTCCTCCCTCCCCTGGGGTCGCGGGGCCCAGAGACCGGCTTCCGGAGGACAGAGGAGGGACGGGAAAATGCACCCGACACAGGACACACCCGGAAACACACTTGGCCTGTCTCGTCACGAGAAACACCAGGTAAACCCAGCCTGAGGGACGCTGTACCAAGTAAGTGACCAGAACTGCTCACAACTGTCAAAGTCAGGAGAGTCCGGGAGGCTGGCACAGACCCCAGAGGGCAAAGCGGACGGGGCGTCATGTGCAGTGTGGCCCAGGAGGGGCCCCGGGACTGGGGGGCACTGGTGGGAAAGCTAGAGACACCCAACCACGGTCTCGTCGAGCTGACCGTCCCGCCAGTGCTGACGTCTTTGTTCCGCCAGTTACGTGCCACCTGCGGGGACGCAGGGCGGAGGCTGACGGGGACTCTGCAACATTTCTGAGTCAGAAACTATGTCAGGACCACCTTTTCAGAGGTCCTGTTGGCATCATTTCGCCAGGGACAAGCCACAGCCTCGGGTCCGCGCCCGGCTGGGCCCCGCCCCAGGGTGGGCACGCGCCTGGCCGTCATGAAGAGGACAGGGTCTTGGGGGCTCTGCCTTGTACGGGAGCCCCCCTCAGCCTGGAAACCCGGGACCAAAGTGTGGCCGTGCCACTGCTAACCCCGAATCCACCGTGGCTCCTACCGAGGAGCACGGACCTCAGACGGCGCCTCGGAGGCTGCCTCTGGCTCCACCGTCAGTGCTCTGCCTCCGGTTGCGCTCAGCCAACGGACTATGGTCCTCTTGCTCGGCGCTTCTGCGCCCAGTTCAGGGCCGAGCAGGAGGAGGTGCTGTGTGCCCAGACCCGGGGCTGCCACGCTGCCGGGCCAGCCACGTCGCGGACGACGGCCGCACGTGCCTCAACGCAGCCATCTCTCAGAAGCACCAGAACGCGTGCTGCGGCTGTGCTGGCGGTCTGAGTTCCGGAGACGCGTCGTCGAAAGAAAACCAATGCGTTTTCTCCATACACCAAGTCACACCCTCCACCGAGCAGAGGGCCCCGAGCTGCCAGCGGCCTTGACAAGAGTGACAACATAAGAATGTGCCAGTCTAGAAAAACCCAGACTGCTTGCCTCCTTGCGGCATCCGAGTGTGGACCCGTGCACAGGCTCACCGGGGACCAGCCATGCTGTGATCGAGCTCCTCCCCGTCCTATGTGCTGTGGTGGTGGGGGGACCCCGTGAAGCCCCAGCCCTCATGCGCGGACTCTCTGGTGAGAGGAAGGCAGGTGGAGAGATGATAAGCCGACAGATAACGCAAAGACCCACGTCAGAGGGTGGCGGGTTGAAGAAAAATGAAACCGGGCCCGGGGCTGGGAAGCACGGCTGCACAGGTGCAGGAGGTGGACTGGAGGGAGGCATGCGGCCCTGGGGGCCACTGTCCCACAGTGGGAGCAGCCAGTGTGGAGGCAAGTGTGAATGGATGTGGTACAAAAACTAATCACAATCCTGTCCGCACGGCAGTCTTCCAAATGTTCAAAAGCTACTCATCAAGGCTAATACCAAATGGAAAACCAGCAGTGCTCTTCCTTGTCAAAGGTATTTAATGTTCGTTTATTTTTGAGAGAGACAGAATGTGAGTGGGGGAGGGGCAGAGAGAGACGGAGACACAGGATCGGAAGCAGGCTCCAGGCTCCGAGCCGTCAGCACAGAGCCCGACGCGGGGCTCGAACTCACGAACTGCGAGATCGTGACCTCAGCCGAAGCCGGACGGTCAACCGACGGAGCCACCCAGGCGCCCCCAAAGGTATTTAAATATGAGACCAACCACATGCCCATAGTAAGTACAGGGAGCGTGCTTTAAAAGAGGTATAAAATTCTCAGTAAGAGGACACAAGCCATTAAGAAGAGATGCGTTGTACACACTTAGGCACTATTAATGGCACTAAAACTGCACCGGTATCAGTGTCTCCATTCAATGAATCCACACAGACAAGAGCTGCTATTGTAACAGCAACAAAGCATGGCTTCCTCGCTTAAAATTTCTGTTTTAAAATATCAAAGCATTCACAAAAGAAACTGGCACACAGCTGCTACTCCAGGGCTAACCTAACAATGCCTCTCCCTGTTAGTGGCGTTGGCAAAGGTCAGGCTTGCCGATGCTGTGTTCCTCTTGCATCCAACAATGGGGCATCGGAGCCAGGAAGCTCCAGGGACACACGCCAGACTCTGGAGGTTCCAGGCCAGCCAGTGGCTGCAATGGTGTCTGAGGAGACCAAAGCCATTCTCTGGCCTCCCAGCTGTTCACTGTGATTCAGGACACATCAGTGTTTACCTGGCAGGGAAGGAGCATGGGGGCAATGGTTCCTCCTGCCTCAGACAGGCGACTGCTAATGCTGCAGAAGTAAAGGGAAGGACCCATCTCACCAGTTGCTTTTAGCTATGACCAGATGAGATCAAATGTGATAAAAAAAAAAAAATGTGATCAAAACATGGGCTTAAAAATGATTCTTCCTAAGGAAGAATAATGCTCTAGAATATACATGGGGAAGAAGGCTGTGGACCAGTGGCTGTGTCTCTGAGCCTTACCCCAGCACAACTGCAGGTACCTGTCTCTGTGAACTATAAAGATCTCGAAGATGGGAAGAAGGACAAATAGGTCAGTGGTACCCAATCTGGCAAAGAGTTAACCTGCCCCGCAGTCTCCAAATCCAGAGACCTATAAAGCATCCACTCCAGGTGGTAATAGTTCCCAAGAAAAAATCTCTATGAAGGGGGTGGGGAATGGGGAAAGGAAGTGACAGATTATCTAATATGTTTGATTCAGTAAAAATCATATTGGAAGAAGTCAAACAGTTGTGTTGGTGAATTTGGAATGAAATGTTAAAGCATGATCAGAGATGAAAAACAAAGCAAACCAAAAAAGAAGAGGCAACTATTAACTCCAGGGAAAACAACGAGTTACTAGAAACAAGTGAGCACAATTTACTGTTGGCTCAGCAGATGACATTTACACAATGTAAAGACTGAATATGAATTTCATATACTATATTTGTGACACACTTGTACTGAGATGAGGGAAAGAGAAGGATATGGGAGGGAAAGTAATCCTTATCATTCACAATAGGAAGAATATAGAAAAAAGCTTAAGTGATACACCAAGAATAGTCTCCATAAATGTATTATTCAGAAATATGGAGATAAATACCAGCAATGGTAAAAAAGTAAAGGAGTTGCTCCAGGAAACAGAATGGGGGTGAGCAGAGGTAAAAGACACCGCTGTTTTTGTTATAAGCTGTGACATACAATTTCTTCCTAGTCCACGCACATTTCTAATGTTTCTTAGAATTAGAACAACAATCTTAAGGCCCAATTATCTGCTCACAGTGTAATAAAATCAGAAACTGGTCAACAAAAGGTACCCTACAAAACCCTGAGGGCTTGGGACGGTGGAAGCTCTTCTCTAAACAGCACTTGGAGCAAAGAGACATCAGCACTGACAATTATAAAAGTATACTGTGTGCCATTATCAGGAAGACACTGGGGTCTCAAACAGGCAGGGTGGGTGGCCAGAGACACAGAGGGGAGTGGTCACCTGCCTCTATGCTTTCATTAGCAGGTAAGAAGAGATGGAAAATTAATGAGTTAAACAATCAACTCAAGATCTTAGGAAATAATAAACCCTTTCCTCCCAGAAAGAGGAAACAACCTATAAGAAGTAAAAATTAATGAGCTAGAACACATTTTTTAAAAAATCAGATAAAACCAGTTATTTGGAAAGACCCACCATGGAGACAACCTACGGCTGTTTTGACCACAGGGATAAAGGAGGGAACAGACAAGCACTCAGTACTGCCCAGGAGCTGAGCTAGAACTACAGCTGGGAGTAGGGGTGGAAAGGCCACTCTGAATAGCATGCAGCCATAATGGTAACAGCAGGAGGGTGTGGGGGAAGAGTGTGTGGCAGTCGGACAGACCCTGGCCGCAGGGACTTCAGCAAGTCTCCAGAAAACAGGGTGGTGATAAAACCATGCTTCTCAACCCCCAGGGGACCAGCATCCAGGAGACTCGACAGTTCATCAAACGTGACGTCACCATCAGAAACATGGGCTGACAAGAGACACTGTATTAATTCCCAAGCACATGGCTCTGCCGCATTTAATCTATAACAACTTTCCTGTTCTAAAGTCTTAAGTTGGATACAAACCCTTTTCCACATTTCTATTTCAAATCATTGGAAATAAATCCAAAAGCCCCCCACAAGCAAATGCTAGTCAAACATCCACATCTACACAATTTAATAAAAATAAAAGGCAATTTAGAAGCATTGCAGACAAAAGCCACCCACATGGATTCAGAACCAGAAGTGTGAATAAAAGCAACAAAATGCTTCTTTTCTATTCTAGAGTTCTGCATATTAAAGAGATAAGCAAGTTTCAGAAATAGAAATGGGTAGCTAGATGTGACGGGGAAAATGGAGAATAAGCAAAATGTTAATGATCACGTAAGGAAGAAAGGTCTTTAAAACAGATTTTCTTCTAGGTCTTGGTAATTCTCACCAGATAGTCCTAAGTGAAGAGAATGGCCCATGATCGGCCCCATCTGGGTGTGCGGTGACCTTCACCTGAGCGTGTGTGCACATGTGTTCGCACACAGATCTGAGGAGGCGTCAGGGTAAGAGAATACGGTAAGATAGGGGTTACCGGGGGGAAGGAGCAGACCGAAGATGCAAAAGACCACACCGGAAAACAGCACCATGTACAGTGCGTGCACACGAGGGAGGAGAACCCAGCACCTTGAGAGACTTGCCCAAAGGGGCCCCGGCACCCCAGACCTGACTTTCCCCCTTCAACACGCTGGGCTGAACACTGCACACCCCGGGGGACAACTGTGCCACGTGGGTCACAGCCAGGAGCGCCTTCAGTGACCCCCGGGGCCGCAGCCCCTCAGGACGGCTCCTTCTCTCCAGGAGCATGGTCTCCCTGCACTGGTGACCCCAGGGACCGGAGAAGGGAACAGTGGTGTGCCGGCAGAGCCAGCCGGGCAGAGAGAGGATGGCGGGGCCGGTGGGGGCGGAAATGAGGCAAGAATACTCCCCCTGGGGGCGCCCGGGTGGCTCGGTCGGTTAAGCGGCCGACTTCGGCTCAGGTCACGATCTCACCGTCCGTGAGTTCGAGCCCCGCGTCGGGCTCTGTGCTGACGGCTCGGAGCCTGGAGCCTGTTTCAGATTCTGTGTCTCCCTCTCTCTCTGCCCCTCCCCTGCTCAGGCTCTGTCTCTCTCTGTCTCAAAAATAAATAAATGTTAAAAAAAAAAAAAAAAAAAAAAAAAAGAATACTCCCCCTGGCACCCGGGTGGCTCAGTCGGTTGAGTGTCTGACTTCGGCTCAGGCCATGATCCCACGGTTCGTGGGTTCGAGCCCCACGTCAGGCTCTGTGCTGACACCCAGAGCCTGGAGCCTGCCTCGGATTCTGTGTCTCCCTCTCTCTTTGCTCCTCCCCTGCTCACACGCTCTCTGTCAAAAATAAACAAAGATTTAAAAAAAATTTTTTTTAATTAAAAAAAAAAAAAAGAAAACAATGCTCCCCCTGGATCAGGACCAGCCCCAAGACCCTGATGGAGAGAGCACCAGAAATTCCAGGCAGCCCGGGTCACTACGGAGAACACCCAACACGGGCCGACAACAGGAGGTCTCTGGGCCTCTCAGGCGGTCGTGGCCAGCCAGGGCTGCTTCACAGTGGGTAAAGGGCAGAAGCCATTCAAGACGGTTCCTCTCACTCTGGAAAGGGCTATGCCTGCTAGTTGAGATGCTTCCCAGCCCACGCAGGTCACACGGGAGCTCTAAAGACCACCTGGCACGGGCTTCTCTGTCCCTCCTAAGGACCCGAGCGGACAAGAGACCAAATCCAAACAATGCTGAGTGGCCAGTGTCACTGGCGGGGAGAGTGTGAGCGGACACCCATGGAGCCATGCGAGGAGAGTGGCTGTGTCAAGCCCGAGCACCCCGGAAACCACAGGGAAAGACGCCCCCGAGACGCTGCACAGCCCGGCGAGCTCACAGGCCAGGACAGGAGAGGCTGCCTCTGATTATGGGAGTAATGCGATTACGAGAAACTGCTTTCTCGGGCTTGGGGGCTGGGAAGGGAATTAGAAGAACCATCAATTAGGGGCGCCTGGGTGGCGCAGTCGGTTAAGCGTCCGACTTCAGCCAGGTCACGATCTCGCGGTCCGTGAGTTCGAGCCCCGCGTCGGGCTCTGGGCTGACGGCTCGGAGCCTGGAGCCTGTTTCCGATTCTGTGTCTCCGTCTCTCTCTGCCCCTCCCCCGTTCATGCTCTGTCTCTCTCTGTCCCAAAAATAAATTAAAAAAATGTTGAAAAAAAAGAAGAACCATCAATTAGAGCAGAGGATATGAGATCCGGGCAAAGCGCAGAGCTGGGACACAAGGGTCTGGAGACGGTTTGGTGGGATCTGCTGTCACAGAGTCCGCCCGGCCCTCGGAGGCGGTCTAATCGCTTCCTGCAGGCGAGCTCCGCTCCAGCACTAATAGGTTTTAATAAAAACTTCCAGTTGGACCAGTAAACCCCTCATTAAGCTGTTTTTAAAGCACGAATTTAAGAGCAGCAAGGGTAAGGGGTCACAAGCAGCATTTAGTTCACGACGGCTGGTGGGACAGACACCGGAGTTCAAGGGTCCAGGCCGCATTCGCACCGATGCCAGCACAGGACCTGCCTGAAAAGCGCACCTAATGAGGCAGCAGCGACCGGAGGAGAGTGCCAAACGCCCGGGGGGCTGCTCCTCTGAGCACAGCCACAGCCTGCAGGGACTCGCTCGCCCCTGACGCCCCGCACGGCATGTGTGCGCCCCACCTGCACCTCTGAGTGCCGCGAAACACCGACGGTGCCCCCGCCCCCCGTCCCCATAGCCCACCCACGGTCCTCCTGCTGCCATCCGGCCCTCCTGGCCTCAGGAGATGGCGGTCAGCCCCCAATCTCCTTCAGGGTCCTGCTTCCTGGCCCCGTGGCCGGCCCTGCCGGTGAGGACTACACCCGGCGTTCAGCACACCAGGATAAATGAGTAGCTCATCCACTGAGCTGCTTTCCGAAACCAAGCGTCGCTGACGCATCTTGTTCTCGGCCAGACGGGCCTGCAGTGAGAACAGAATGCTCTTTTCCTACAAAGGAACGTCCCGAGCCGTGGAGCCCGCCCGAATCCTTCTCTCAGACCCCTCGCGCCCCAGGGACGGGTGCCTGGGCGGTCTGACGCAGGACGACCCGTGCTGCTGACTTGCTTCCCGTGGCCAAGCACCGCGTGAGGTTTCAAGCCGCGAGCCGCACCTGAGGAAACGAAGCGGGCCTGGGACCGCAGCTGCCCACTGTCCCGGCAGCGCTAACGGCACTAACGAACGTTGGAGTGTTCACGCGGCCTGAGGGGCTTGTATCAGTTTCTACCTGTTTCCCGCCCCAGCTGGGCTGCTGAGCCTCGGAAGGAAGGGGCCAGATCTCCACGCCCCTCAACAAAGGACCTTAACCACGACAGCACCAAAACACAAAAAACACAGCCCGTGCGGCCACAGGCAGAATGACGAAAAGCTACGGAAATACCACCCCCTTGAAAGAAGACTATGGCGTAAACCGAACGTGCTCAGGGAGCACACGCCCACGTGAACACCAAGGTTCCCGAAGCTCCCGGTAGAAGATCAGTGTCGGGGGAGGTGGGGACCCGGACCTGCCTGGGAGACCGCCTGGAGGCCAACACCAGCACATGCTGGGGTCCCTCAAGCTAAAATCGCAATCCAAGTTACCGGATCCTTTCTAGGGCCGGAGACACTCCAGAAGCCTCAGGGCCTCGAATAGCAGAGAGGTCTCATCATGTGTATGTCTGGGCACAAGGGCCCTGTGATGGCTCAGCTCCTGGTCACGGGGCCTGTCCCCTCTGCAGCCGCCAGCTGGCCTCCCCTGGTGCCCGCGGCCGGCCCAGGCCCGGAGGGGTGGAGCCCTGCATCGGCACCAACACTGGGGGGAAGCCGCACGACTCAGTCCCGAGGACAGGGGGCCCTTCCTGGGTCCCCACCTCACCCAAAACAGGTGGCCATCAGGCCTCAGGCCACATTGGGAGGCTGTGGGCCAAGAGCAGCCCCTTCTGGGCAGAAAAGACCGGAAATACCAGCCGGCCCGGCCTGCTGGTTGCTACACGGCTTTCAAGGCCAGCGCAAGGGCCCCACCCTGAGCTCATGATCATCAAAGAGCACTTTCCGCTGGGGAGCAGGAAACAGCACTTACAGGGGACCTGAATTAATTACCTTTACACCCACTCTTTGAAGTAAGAGTTACCAACCCAGTGGCCTTCAAGGCACAGCCACACGGAGAGCCTCGGCAGAGAAACAAGCGGCAAAGCAGCCTCCTAGCACCCGGTTAACAGTGGCCTTCATGTGTCCTGGAGCAAACAGCCCTACTGCCCTGACCGTCACCTTAGCCGGAGTCCCGGCCGGCTGCAAACAGGCACTCCAGGGCCCGGGTCCCGGGACAGCAGCAGGTGCCACTGACGATGGGGAGCGGGCCCTCAGGACCGTGGAAAATGTTCCAGACACTTGGACATCCTGAGAAACGTGTGGTCGTTCTGAACAAGGGGAAGGCGCTAGAAAGAGGACGTGGCCCCGCGGCCCTCCTCCCAAACCGAAGGGAGTTATATCTCACCTACCACGTCCTTACAGGGTCAGAGAAGGCGGCAGCTTGAGTCCGCAGAGGTAAACAGCCGTGCCCACTCACGGCCTAGCCGACGAGCGCCCAGAACTTCCCACGGGGGCGGAAGCGGGCTGTGCCGTGCGTGCCCAACGTGGCTGCCGAGCGCTTGCCGTGGCGCAGGTGTGGCTAAGGAGCCGCACCTGGTCTCACCTGACTCTCATCAAGCCGCCCCACGACGGCTGGTGACGGAGCAGCTCCGGGGGCCGCGGGCCGGGGCCCGAGTTCTCCGGGAACGTGTACCCCATGCAGCTTAGCGCTCGGCGCGAGACCCAGTGCGGGCGCGGCCTCGTCAAAGTCCACTTTGCAGAATAGAGACACGATAAATGTAACTAAAACGAACCCAGAACGGCGCGTACACACAGGCCCAGAGGGCCTGCTCCTCGTAAGAACCGAGTTCCTGCGGGCAGCCCCAGGTGAGGCCGACGGGCCCCCGCCCGGAGGCCTGAGTCCTTTCCGTTTGGTGGCTCTGGGGCTTGGTGGCCGGGCCGGTGGCTGTCGTCCTGTGAGATTAGCGAGGGAGAGAGCAGCCTGGGACGCCGAGGGGCCGCACCAAGCGCACCCCACACGCCGCCTTCTTCCTCGGGGGCCTGCTTCCACGGGAGACGTGTCAGCAGCGCCACCGGCTCCCGGCGACACAGCTGGGGCTCATGAGCGCCAGGTAGCGCCCACGGATGCACAGATGGGGGGCAGACTCGTTTAAACTCGGAGCAAAACGGTGGCTGTTTGCCCGAGTCTCCCGACGCCAGTGTTCCCGCCGAGGACGCCCTCGCGGCCTCACAGATGCCCGCAAGGCTCGGGCACCGCCAACCGCGGGGACCGGAGGGGCTGGGGCTCTGGGCTCTGCCTCCACTTCCCACGTGAGGCCTCCTGCGGCCCCCTCCCCACGCAGCTCTCCTAAGCGCGGGGGCTTTGGCAGAGGGGCCGGCACGGGTCTCCCAAAGCCTCGTCGCCTCGGGGGGAGGCAGGCCGCGAACCTCGGCCACCATACCTGCCGCTTCACCGCCACCGGCGAGCGCGTCCTCTGGCTTCATGACCGCCGATTTTATGGTAGCTATGGTAACCGCCCCGGATTCAGGGCGCGGGGGCTTTTCCCACCTGGAAAAGGAGTTAGGGTCTGCCGGGTCTCAGTCACAACCGGAAAACAACAATACTCCTGCAGCCGCAGGTAAATCAAGCAGATTTTAGCAAGACGCGAGGGAGAAAGCAGGTTTCTTGGAGGAGTGTCTCGCAGTCACGTGGACCCTAACGCTCTCGCCGACGCCGACGGCGAACTTCACGCCCAGACTTCCAGCCTCCCCTGCTCCCAACCGCACGAGGCTGGCAGGGTACTAACTCGCTCTTACGGTTAAGAAGCGCTCCACGGGCAAGGGGGACGGGGAACCATCCCTGCTCTCTTCTGGCCGGAAAGTTCAAGACACAAGCCCGAGAAGGAAGGCCGCACGCGGACGCAGCTGGCCGCCCCTGACACCGAGGGCGCCCGGCTGGCTGAGAAGTTGGTGAGGGACACGGGCCCAGGGCAGACGGAGAGCCTCACTTTCGATTTTAAATTTCGACTCCGGCTTTGTCACCCACCTTTTAAGGTAATTCAAGATCGGAGAAACAGTCCGTGTTCGTGTTCCTCTTGCCAGAATCCGACACTCTTCCTTCGAGTTGATGCGCCCATTTCTGTGGGTTCAAGCGTCTCTGCCTGCAGAACCCCTCAGCAGCCCCGGCAGAGCAGCGGGGAGAGCCCGCACGTGCCTTCCTGTTGAGGACGCGGTGTGGCCGGCCGGGGGGTCCTCCCTCCTCTCTGGCACTGACAGGGGTGCGCGGTGATGTGCCTGTGGCACCGCTGGCCGCAAGGAAGCTGCTCTGGTCTTCTTTGGTCCTCACCCGTCCGACCACGACGTGTGTGGGAGGGTCTGTGGCATGCGCCTTTCATTCGGGTCTGGACAGTCCTCGGCTTCTATTCCTTCAACGTTCTTCTGCCTGCTGTCCCCGCTGGCGTGCGCCCCGCCCCATTGCACGGCCAGCAAGGACACCCTGTGCCCAGCGCCCCTGCCGGCCCTGTCTGCTGCTCTGTCGGGCGGGCCGGGCGGGGCGGTGGGTCTGTGCGTGGGCACCGTCGTGGCTCCTGCTGGGGCAGACAGACCCACCCCTTCCTTCCCCGACGGCTCCAATATCGGGGTCACCCCTGCTGCCTGCAGGCTCCTTTTCCCCCTGCGTGCGTACATCTAGAAATTCTTGTTTAGGTCAAACGCTGTGTAGAGAAACGGTGGGTCCGGAGAGGAAGTGATTACCCAGAAGTGAGCGTCTGCAGTGAGGCTGTGGTCCGGCAGGGAGGGTCGGCGAGACGGGGTCATCTGGCCGGAAAACCGACTGTGCTCTGTGAGCGACCCCAGCACAGGGCCTGGGCGCAGCCTCTTCCCATGGCCCTTGCCCACCCGTCGGCAGAGGAGGGCCCTTCCCAGCCTCCTCCTGACCCCCTCCAGCCCACTGGGCAGCTGAGTGGCAGCACAATTGCGGCCCCTCCCCAGGACACGGCCTCTGCTTCAACCCCCCTCCCCGGGGCCTCGGGGCTTGATGTCCCTGCCCCAGGGCAGTCTGTTCCCTCCAGCACGGGCCACCAGGGAGACCCTCTTCGGCTTCCTGCCCTGCCTGCCCCAGGCCTTCTCGCGTGCCCAGGGACGCCCGCAGACTGGAGCTCGGAGCTGCCACGTCTGGGACAGTTGCGAGGGCCTCTCCTTGCCAACCCCCCGGGCTCTCGGGCTCAAAGGTGAAACCAGTCACGGACCCACGCTCCCGAGCGGGCGCTGGGGGTTCAGACCCTGCAGCTGCTCCACTGACTGGGCTCGCGTGGGTCAGGCCACGAGGTGGTCTCGCACAGCACCCAGCCCCTGCTCCCCGTGGGACGGGAGGGACGGCTGTGGGGGACGCTGTCTCCTTCTCAGCGTCCTGCTTGCAGATGGCCAGGACGGGGCTGGTGTGCTTGTGGGTGTCCCAGGGGGCCTGAACAGGACATACGCGATCCCCGGGCTGGCCGCTTCCTGCCGGACCTTCAGCCAGACACCCGGCAGCCCCCTCAGGCCATCCTCGCCAGCACCCCTCCTGCGTCACTCGTGGTCCCGCAGGGGACGGCCTGCGTCCCCGCCAACTGCCGCTTGTGCTCTCAGGAATGAGGACACGTCCCCCGTGTCCTGGCCGTGCCGGCTCCTCACCTCTGTCTGTGCTGGCACGAGCACAGCCCCCGGCCTCTGGCCCTTGTCCCGGCCGTGCTCCCCCCGCCATCCTGCCAGGCCTCCATGTGTCCGATGGCATCAGGGCGTTCTGTCGATCTCCTCTTCCAGCTGGAACGTGAGTCTGTGACGCCGATGCCATCGCCGACGTGGTCTTTAGGGCTACGCTTCCTGTCCCTGTGCCCCCCTCTGTCTTTCCAGATCACTTGGATTTCTCAGAACACCGCTTTGTCCAGCATTTTACCTGCATCTCCACGTGTTTCCGGTGACTGCTTGAGGGGTCACAATACGCACCCTGAACCCTCCTGCACTCTCCTCGGGGTGTGCAGCTCCACTCGCAGCATGGAAACCCACGACCACGCGGGTCCACCTGCCGCCCTGCGAGCCCCGTCAGGCCCGTCGCGTGCGTCCGCTCTGGGAGCGTCATGGGTCTCAGAAGGCAAATGACTTGTTTTGCTTTAAACAGTCAGGCGTGCCGCAGACGAAGTAAGAACAGGAAGCGGTCTTCCACGCTGACCCGCGGACTCCGCTCTGGGCTCCACACGCCTCCCAGAGGCCGGGTCTTCCCTCCCGTCCCTCCCGGCCACCCGGGGCAGGGAGCGTGCCTTGGCGGCACCCAGTCCCCGACACAGGGCCCTGGCTCCCGGCTTCCATTTGAGGCGCCCGCTCACCGGCCCTGAGCCCTCAGGGCCGCTTCCAGACCCGCGTCCAGACCCACCTACCGCTCTCAGGACTCTCCCTTTCCCTCGGTCAGCACCACCCAATGCCGCGGGAGACACAGTTTCCTTCCCGCGCATGCTGTGTGGACTTCCCCGGGCTTCTTGCATCTGTGCAGTCGTGTCTCCAACCAACGTGGGGACGTCGCCAGCTGCCCCTCGTGCCGGGGCTCCGCACACATGCCGCCAGCCTCCGAGCTCTCCCCTGGGTGCCTGAGCTCTGCGCGGCCTGGGGGGGGGCTCTAGGCCCCACTCCGTGCCACCGTCACCCAGCCCCTCTGGGAAGTCCTTCATTTCACACACCGTAGTTTTCAGTTCTCGACTTTCCGTCTGCTTCTTTTCTCATCTCGTCGGTTTCTCTCCTGAGAGCTCTTCTTCTCATTCTTCAGGGCCTCAGTGCAGTCACCAGTCCCCACAGCTGCGCTGGGCTGGCCTGAGGATGGCCTCTGTCGACGATCGTTTCCCTCCAGGACGGGCCTGCCGTCCTGGCCCGTTGCTCCTCGTGTGGTTGGGGATCGTGCTGGGGCGCCGAGGGCGGCACGGTGTGGGGTGTGTGGCTCTTCGCGTCCCCTTGGAGCATGCTGCCGTGTCCGTGTATCAGCAGGTGAGAAGGTGAGACCCACAGGTGGGCTGTGCTGGGCCCTATCCACCGGGGGGCCCCCTTGCCTCTGAACAAACGCTACCCACGCGCTCACGGTGGGTTCAGCACTACCCACACGGCATGGAATCACTGCCCGACGTCCTCCCCTTACCGAGCAAAGAAATCGGACCGCCGCGGGCTGTCCCACCGCCCTCAGCCCTGGGTGAGCTCCTCCTCTGCCCAGGGGTGTCCCGGGCACTTAGCGCGGCCTGTGGGGGGAGAAGGGTTGGCCTGCAGGACGGCCTGACCTTCACCCAAGAACAGTGTTGATCCGTGAGGACACTGCGTGCTCGCTGCGGTGGGGCCACTCGACCAGCCGTCTGACGCTGCCTTCTACCCACAGCACACCACAATGTCACGCGTCCCCAGGTCTGCACCGGGCCGGCGCTCCGGGCACGGAAGCCGGCGTGGGCCAGGATTCCAGGTTCGATCACAGACATCGGCCAACGTGGTGACAGACTCTCAGGCGAGGCGAGAGGCAGAAAAAGCGCACAGGTACATACCCCACACACATGCCAAACTCCCACGGCGTCACTTTCTGATTTCCACTTACCAAACGAATACCTACAAAACAAAAGGAGAAACACGTATCAAAATTTTGCCTTGCTTTGTCAAAAAACTTGCAAGACTAAAGCATCCTGCTACCCAGCTAAGTAAAGCCCACTTCAGTGACCCCAGGACACCGTGGGTCAGGTCACAGACCCCATGGGCACTAAATGTGGGGAAGGTGGGCATAAGGGGGACCCCCTAGGTGCTATGTGTGTGGCCAGAAGCCCTGTCTGCCCAGGCCCTGCCCCACATACGGGGTCCCAGCCCATGCTCACAGCAGGCCAATCAAGAAATCTTTTAGGGGGGCACTTGGGTGGCTCAGTCGGTTAAGCGTCCGACTTCGGCTCAGGTCGTGATCTCACGGTTCGTGAGTTCGAGCCCTGCGTCGGGCTCTGGGCTGACAGCTCAGAGCCTGGAGCTGCTTCGGATTCTGTGTCTCCCTCTCTCTGCCCCTCCCCGACTCATGTCTGTCTCTTTGTCTTTCTCTCAAAAATAAATAAAAGTAAAAAATAAATCTCTTGGAAAAAGGAAACATAATAGTGGATATCTGGCAGTAAATAGTTTCTGTACATAGTCAAACACCATGGAATGTCATACCCTAGAATCAGAAAGCTCGAAGGGCACCCAGTACCCTGAGCACAGATTATCAGAAAGGGGACCCTACAAGGAAGGGCGGCCTTCACTGTGGAGTGCGTGCCCAGGCGCAGGCTGCTGCCCCCACGGAACGGAAATGGCCCCATTCCGCTCCCTGAACCTCCCAGAACAGAGGCAGGAGTCCGTGTCTGTGCATCAGCTCTCTTTTCAGTCAGTGCTCCGTCAACGCATCTGGGCCCCAGGCAACGTTCAAGGCGGACGTGGGTGGCGGGGTGCAGGCCGGGGCGGCTGGTGGCGGGCCCTGCGGGGGGCTGCTGCGTTTAGGACAAAACGAGGCTTGCATCGTCCACCGTCCGGAGGGAGCGGCCACGCAGCGCGCCCTGTGGCCCCAACCGTGACCCCCGCACCCCCCGCGGCCCTCTGGCATCTGCTCTGGGCGCTCTTTGAAGTGCAGGCTCTGTCCTCTCTCTCCAAGGGACATGGCAGAGGCGGCTTCCTCCGCAGGAAGGACCCCCTGAGCCTCCCCGATGCCGGTCCAAGTTTCTGGAGATAATCCTTTCTTCTTTGGGGGCCAGGAAGGTGGGGAGAGAAAGGGACGGCTGCACAGCCATCCTGACTCGCTACAAAGGGCCCTTGAGGAGTACTGCCAAAGTAAAGCACAGATAAAAGGATCGGAAAGCCGACGTGGTGGAAAGTTGATGCTGGGGGGCAGCTGGAGTGAAGTCACGGTCGGGGCTCCCAGGGTTCTAGCAGGTTCCAGCGTCCGAGACAGAAAGAGCCGCTGCAGCGAGACCCATCTTTAAAACCACTTAAACTCATGCAATAGCGGTTGCTGAACTCTAGCTGTCTCGTCACACGTCACCGGTTCCCGGGATGGTGAAGCCCCAAGAGCAAGAGGGCAGACACCCAAAGTCCCCACTGATGTGACCGGGAGACCCGCCTCCCTTGCAGAAGCCTCCCAGTACCCGGCTCCCTGCCCCACACCTGGGCTGTGTGCCCGGACTCAGACAAACTGACTTCACCGCGGACAAGGTCACCCAAGGGACCTCACCGGGCGGGGAGGGTCAGCAGTGGCACAGATGAGGCTCGTCAGTGGCAGTGACCACCCGTGTGATGTGACGTGACGCGACGTGACGAGATGGGTGCACGATCTCCGTGGCCTTCTCCCTGAACCCACAACCCAGCCCAGTTGCGAGAAGAGCGTCAGACGGGTCCCGACCCACAGCATCCCTGACCAGTCCTGTAAGCTGGGGGGTCAGAGACACTGTCCCAGCCCAGAGGAGCCTAAGGGGATGTGACGCCCAAATGTCCTGTGGCTCCTGGGGGAGGGGGATCCTGGGACAAAAGAGGTCAGTATCAGTCTGACAAGGAAGAGGTTGACAATACACGAAACTGGGTGTGGGGTGCCCAGGAGCTCCCCGTACTGTTCTGCATTCTGTAAACCTATAGTTCTTCCAAAGATGAAGCTTATCACATTAACAGGAAAAGCTGAAGTTGCTAGGCAGAAACCCAATCTGTGCCCGTCAGCCAGGAGAGCCGCATCCGGCCTTGCTGGGTCCTCAGCAGCGAACAAAACCGCGTGCGGCAGCCGCAGGCCGGGCCCTGGGAGGGACCACGCGGCTTCCTTCCACTGGACAGAACCTCTGGGGCCCTGGGCACTGTTCGAGGCACACAAACTCAAGTTCTCAGCAAGGACAGCACGGGCGCACGGTGGGCTCAGACGTGTGCACCAAGGCCCAGGCGTCTCAGGACCAGGAGGCATGGGCTCGGCAGTGGAGGGTGGGGGTGGGGGTGGGGGCGGGGCGGGGCGGGGGCTGCCTGCCGGCCACCTAATCTGAGGCCCCTTCTAGCTCAATCCGCTCCCAGGGCACCACCTCCTGTCTCTCCCTGACAGATGATGCTGTACCTGGTTAAACAGAACCGAGAGGTCATCTCTGCCCCTAACCACACAGTCTCAGGGGCGGGGACACCCTCACACCGCTCCTGTCCCAGAGCACCAGGAAATCAAAACCTGCTCCGGCCACACTCGATGGCTGGTGATGGAGAGGGGGCCTCCACAGCTGCTCAGCACCCCTGCACGTGTGTCCTTGGAAAGCCTGAGCCCTCACACGGGCTGGTCCTGCATCCCTATCGGGGGCCTGCCGGCCTGGGGACGCCCTGACTGCTGGCAAGCCCTGCAGGGGCTTGGGGCCCCTGGTGCTGAGCCGCTTCCCTAGTTCCTCCCGCAGAAAGAACGCAGTCCTGGGCCCAGTCACCTTTCGCGCACTAGGAAGGCCCGCCGGGCACCTGCCGCATCCCTCCCTCTACTCAGCAGAGGCACAGAAACACGGGAGCTCCCGCTTTACCTGCCTGCCGGCCAGCAGCACCCCAAAAAAGTGGAGGGAGTCACGCCCCCTGCTGCTGCCCGCCGCAGCCCAGTGGCTCCCAGTCCCACCTTCCTGGGGCTTGGGGCTCCCCTTCCCTATCAGGGGCTGCAAATCCTGGCCCCCAGGGCCCAAGAAACCCATTGGCGCCAGCCCAGGTCTTCACCGTGAGGCTGGGGGGGAGGGGGCGGCCGGGTAGATGGAGATATCACGAATCCTCACCTTAGATTTGCCCAACATGTGAAAACAGCATCTCTTAACTGCCCGGAACTGGAGCAGCGGAGACCCAAAATGAAGCAGCCGCGTGCCCTTGACAAAACACCCTGCTGTGCGGGGAGCACAGCCCCGAAGGCCGTCGTGAACACGGGGCCACGCTGGGTGCTGACGGCACAGGAAGGTTCTAGAAACACTTGCGGGTAAAATCATAAGGATGTGGAGTTTGGTAAAACACGGGGGACGTGGGGAGAGTCAGAGGCCCGGGTCTGCCCGGGTCCCGTCTGGTGGCTGAGCATCCCACGTGGGAGCGCTGCCTCAGCCCACAGCCCGCCCCACGCCTGACCACAGGCCACACGGATGCAGGACCTGGAGCTCTGGGAGAGGGCGCCCCGGAGCACGGACCCCACGGCAAGGGGCATGCCACCAGCTCGCCTGCGCCCCGGTCCCTCGTTCCTGCCCCCGCGTCCCCAGTCCCCCTCCCGCTACGCCTCCTGCGGCCACAACATAAGGACTTCACACGATCGGTGCTCCACTCCCCGAATCCGAGGGCTCGGGCCACCGATCTGCAGAGCACTGACCGCCTGGAAGGGAGCCACTCTCCCTACGACAAGATCTCCGGTCGCTGCCACCACAAAGTGGATTCAGCAGCTCCCACCTGACACGCGGTGTCAGGAACGAAGTCGGGAGAGCGGGCAAAGGGCAGTCACGGTTCCAGAACATGCCGGGTGCCACGTGAGGCTACCTGGCTCCGCCCCACGACAGCCACCTCGGGGGACTCCAAGTGCCACCGGGCAGGAGCAAACGTGGGCAGGCACGGGGCCGTGGTGCCTGTGGAGAAGCACCTAGTGCACCTGCCGGCACCTCCCTGCCTTGGGGGGAGGGGCTTCCCGTCCCCACCACCGGGCGCCAGCTGGACACCTGCAAGACGTTTTGCCAACAGCGTCCATGATCTGTGTATCTCACCTCAAAGAAATATTCTTTTTCCCCAACTTTAAATAAATGGGACATGCAAAGAACGGTCTGTGTCTAACCGTCATTTGGGGTGTCACGAAAAAGAAAGCCTGTTCCCCCCGAGTGGGGTCCTCACTCGGTAAGTTTTCAATGTCACTCTGATCCCAAAACTATCATCCGTCAGGGAAACCCGAGCCAAGGGTGGAGCTGGAAATACCTCGGAGGCGGAGGGCGCCTGAGTCCCGCCAGCCACCTCGCCTGGGTGCAGGTGCCCGTGAGCCCCACAAGGCCCCACATCTGTGCCACAGCAGCGTGCAGCTTGGCCGTGGACACTGGCATCACGGGCATGGTAGGTAAACCACTGGTCTCCACTGACAGATTTTGTTTTCTTTTTCACTTTTCACCTAAAACATCTCATGCACCATTTCTGAGAAAATGTAGTTTTATTTTATTTTGCACATTTTTTTTTTTTACACGTCCAAGGGAAGGAGAACAAAATAGCTTTTCCAATGAGAAAAATACAAGACTATTTTTGTCCACACATACCCAAAGTGGTTTTCAGAAATTTAAACATGGGGTTGATCCTCCTTGGCCACATTCTATGCCATGACTAGGAAATACTTTTCACAGTTCAACTTTCTCTGGTTGCCAGGCACGAGAAGGCACGCCCCAAGCCACGTGTCCCAGAGGAAGCGTGCCGCCCTCTCCGGTCTCTGCAGCGGGCGCTCGCGGTGTGGAACTCCAACCGCTAGTGTGGGACAGAGGGGCCCAGAACGCTCCCTTCTCAGGCGTGGTTTAAAATCACACGTCTCAAAACACAGCAGCCTCTGAAGACGTCGCAGGAAAAGCCAGCGGAGCGCCCCTCTGTTAGTAAACACCCCCGGGCCAGGAGACCGGGGGCAGGAGGGAGGCACCGGGGGCGTCGGACCTCCGGGAATCCCACGAGGGGAGGAGCAGACGGGCGAGAAGGACACCTCACGCCGCACAGCCGCTTTGCAGCTGCTTGAAGCAGGAGGCACGCGGGACGGTCCCCCGGACCCCGCGCGGTGTCAGCACATGCTGACAACAGTAACACGTCATCAGGAGGGCCCCGGGGGTGGGTGTGCAGGGTGACCGAGATGCATGGCCTTCTTTCCCGCAGCCCGGATTTGCAGGAAGGGCCTCCACATGCACACTAAGTGCTACCCATCCCTGCCTGACCCGGTGCAGTGCTAAGCGGGGTCACCCACAGCCAGGAACGGGCCGGACAAAAGTCCAGCCCAGACTCCACTCAAACAGGTGCGCACCTGCCCACAGGGAGCTGCGAGGGGCCCGCCGGACAGACCCCGGGCAACTGCCACAGCCCTGGGGTGACCGTTCGAAATCCACCTGCGAGACAGCACTGAAGGTCAGCTCCACGGGCACAGGAGCAGACTGTCTGGGTTGGAACCCAACCCTGGGAAGACCGCACAAGCTTTTCCATCCTGGGCCAGCGCCGCACAGACGGCTGGGCCACCGGACTACACTCTTCGCCCAGAGGACAGACGACTCCTCGGTCAGAACACCGCAACGGACGCCCCGGAAGCGCTTCACCCCCTCCGCGTCCACGCAGACGCGGATGTCCACGTCTAATTCAGGCAGGTCTACACAGACACCAACGCTCCGTGTCTGCTTCCTGTACGTCTGCACCGATACCCTCCCTCCCTCCCGCGCGTGCACACAGACACCGACGCTCTGCCCCGGCACTTCTCAGAAAGCTCTGGGTTTTCCTCTGCCAGGCGAGTCTTCCCTTCCTCTCGGGCCCAGCACCGGAAAGACGAGGGGGATCCCTCTGACCTGCTCAGACACCCCTCGGCGCCCCGGGGCCGCTCGACTTCAGTCAGCCTTTCCCGGACCACGGGCCGCCCCGGGACACGGCCTCTCGGTTCCCGCAGGCCTCCCCCAGCCTTCCCGCCTCTGTGGAGCTCCGCTGCTCCTCCGACGGCTTGGCCCGGGAGCCGGCTCCCCTGACCCCTCAGCGGGGCCAGCCTCATTGTGGCTCCTGGCACTACCTGGTAATGGTTCCTCCTGAACAAGGAAGAAGCTGGAAGAGCAGGAAAAGAAACAGCTTCCGAGTCAAGACCCCCCCCCCCGCCCCCTGCCCCCAGAGCACTCCCAGAAGCCCACACGGAGACCCTCCCTCCATCCACAGGACGCCCGGCCGCAGGAGGCTGACATCAGGGTCTCTGGGGTGGCCGTGCCACTCCCGACCGACTCGTGATTATTCCCAAAGAAGAAAGGCCCTGGGAACATGACTGACTGGCAACCAGCAGTTTCTGCTCCTGCCTAATTGGAATGGTGATGCTCCCCTGCACTCATGTGAGAAGAAATCTTGCTCCGTCTCCCCAGCTGGCTTGCTCCGCGGCCCGTGACATCCCCAGGACGCCGCGCTGCGGCACGGCTGGCCTGCAGGACTCCAGGGCTTCTGACTTACCAGATCTGTCCCACGTTGACCAGGGACATGTAGAGGACCCAGAGAGTGGCCATGAGCACCATGTTGGCACAGCCGGTGACCAGGACGAAAGACGAGACGCCCAATCCGAGGAGGGCGAGGGCGTCCAGGTTGGCGTTCATGTGCGACCAGTCCAGCAGCCAGAGCACGGTGGGCGCGTAGCTCACGGCGTCCCAGCCTCCCCGGCCCTGGAAGTACCGCCGGACGCTCTCCAGGTACGCCCGGCAGGGCAGCAGGCCGCGGTCGCCGATCAGCTGCTTGTTCTGGTGCAGAGCCACCAGGAACGCCACGACTGGAAGAAACAGGGCAAAGGACCGTGAGCAGGAGCACAGCTGCGTGTGTGCACCCGTGGGAGGGGGCGCGGCCGGGCGGGAAGATGAGGCCGGGTCTGGGCAGCGGCTTGGGATCAAAGCAGGGATGCGAGGGGTCTGAGCGTTTCTCACAATTCTGGGGGCCATGGTCTGGAGAAGCTATGGAACGCGTGAAACGTACACAAGCACACGCGGGCTGCGTCTCCTTGCACATGTGGTACGTGCGTGCACGAGACACGCCCCAGGCGAGTGGCCGGTTAGCAACCCCAGACCGCACTCCGCGTTTGTCGTCATCACACACCCCCGGACCACCCTGGGCCTGGAGCTCACGCTACAGCTCACGTGTAAGTCACGAGCACCGTGTTCAAACCGCTGGTTTCTGACAAGCCCCGCTCCTACAAGAGCACGTTCACATCCTCTGGACTTGAGCGTCTGCACGGAGACGCCACAGGATGGGGGAGAGAGCACGGCACCCCTGCCTGCACACGGGAAGGCGAAGGGGAGAGAGCCGGGTCACAGGTGGCCACAGAGCAGTTCCACGCAGACACCACGGGACCCGTGGACCCTCGACACGAGCTGCACTCTGTAAAAAGCTCCACAGTGCTGAATGTCCAGGGTGAGGACCACCGCGTCACGGGGCAGGGGTGAGACCGAGGGGGAGAACGGAGCACGGCGGTGGCGGTGGCTTAGTTGCCGGTTTTGCACACACTGGCTAAGGCTCCCGGTGTCACGTTCAGGTTGGGACCGCGTGCGACCCTAGTCTAGGGTCAAACCAGCAGCAATCAGCTAAAGCGTCTGAAGGGAAGTAAGGAGGAAACAGCACGAAGGCCAGGAGACCCCGGGAGCACACTCGCAGGGACGTGCGCCACACAGAAAGTGGGATTCTAGTACTTGGAGACTCAGATTAAGTCCCGTGGGACGGCAAATAAAATTGTAAACAATTCTACATAATGAGTCAGTACAGATATAAAAATGGAATCCTAGAAGATGCTCAATTAACCAAAGAGAAGGCAGGAAATGAGAAAAAAAAAGAAACAACAGAAGAAACAAATAGAAAACAACTAGCCCCACGGTAGATTTTAATCTGTCACTCTAAATGAGAGTATTCTAAACTCAGCAGTAAAGACAGAAATTGTCAGACTGGAGAAAAAAGCAGGACCTAAATCTATGCTATCTACAAGAAATCCACTTTAATTTTTTTAAGTGTTTATTTTTGAGAGAGAGAGAGAGAGAGAGAGAGAGAGAGAGACAGACAGAATGAGAGAGAGGGAGACGCAGAATCGGAAGCAGGCTCCCCACTGTCAGCACAGAACCTGACTCAGGGCTCCTGAGAGCCACCAGATCATGACCTGAGCCGAAGTCGGACGCTTAACCGACCGAGCCACCCAGGCTCCTCCAAGAAATCCACTTTCAATATAAACACGTAGGTAGGTTAAAAGTAAATGCATAAAAAAGATACATCACAAAAACATTAATCAAAAGAGAGCTCATGGCTGTATTAACATCAGACAAGAAATGTAAAAACAATAGTACGAGGGACAAAAAAGGACACTGCAGATGATAAACGATCAACACATAGACACAACAGGATTAGATGTGCGTGAACCTACCAACAAAATTTACGTGCTTAAACTGACCTCACTTACTACAATCAAGTATATGCTCTATACACGTATTCATTGACTTGACCTAACACATACTGATCGCTATATGTATAAAAAAGCAAGACACGCCAATGTGACATCTTTAGAACACTCTACCCAACAGCAAAATAGGTATTATTTTCAAGTATATGTGGAACATTCACTAAGACACTCCATGCTGTGAGCCATGAAGCAGATAAAACATAAAGAAAAGAGCTAAACTCTAAAAAACATGTTTCCAGCACAGACAGAATTAAACTAGCAGTCAGCCACAGGATGTTATCTGGAAACACACCCAAATCTTTGGATATTATACCACACACCTCTAAATAGAGGTTTTAAAAGCACAAGCAAGGGGCACCTGGGTGGCTCAGTTGGTTGAGCATCTGACTTTGGCTCAGGTTATGATCTCACGGTTCATGAGTTTGAGCCCCGTGTCGAGCTCTCACAGCTCAGAGCCTGGAGACTGTTTCAGATTCTGTGCCTCCCTCTCTCTGCCTCTCCCCCACTCACGCTCTGTCTCTCTCTCCTTCAAAAATAAACATTAAAAAAAAAAACCACACAAGCAAAATTATAAGATTTATTTTATTTTTTTTAATTTACATCCAAATTAGCATATAGTGCAACAGTGATTTCAGGAGTAGATTTCTTAGTGCCCCTTCCCCATTTAGCCCATCCCCCTTCCCACAGCCCCTCCAGGAACCCTCTGTTTGTTCTCCATATTTATGGGTCTCTTCTGTTTTGTCCCCCTCCCTGTTTTTGTATTATTTTTGTTTCCCTTCCCTTATGTTCATCTGTTTTGTCTCTTAAAGTCCTCATAGGAGTGAAGTCCTATGATTTTTGTCTCTCTCTGACTAATTTCACTGAGCATAATACCCTCCAGTTCCATCCACGTAGCTGCAAATGGCAAGATTTCATTCTTTTTGATTGCTGAGTAATACTCCATCGTGTATATATTCCACATCTTCTTTTCCATTCATCCATCGCTGGACATTTGGGCTCTGGAAGCACCACTTCAAGGAAAATTTATAGTCAAGTGCTCATGTCAGAAAGACAGAAAGTCTTGGGGCACCTGGGTGGCACGGTCAGTTACGTGTCCGACTCTTGATCTCAGCTCAGGTCTTGATCTCGCAGTTGGTGGGATCGAGCCCCGTGTCAGGCTCTGTGCTGACAGCGCAGAGCATGCTTGGGACTCTCTCTCTTGCTCTCTCTCTGCCCCCTCCTGCACACGTGTATGCACACACACATGCTCTGTCTCAAAATAAATAATAAATTTAAAAAAAAAGAAAAAAGAAAGATAGGTCTCAAATCTAAAGTTCTACTTTATCGGGGCGCCTGGGTGGCGCAGTCGGTTAAGCGTCCGACTTCAGCCAGGTCACGATCTCGCGGTCCGTGAGTTCGAGCCCCGCGTCAGGCTCTGGGCTGATGGCTCGGAGCCTGGAGCCTGTTTCCGATTCTGTGTCTCCCTCTCTCTCTGCCCCTCCCCCGTTCATGCTCTGTCTCTCTCTGTCCCAAAAATAAATAAAAAACGTTGAAAAAAAAAAATTTAAAGTTCTACTTTATCAAAAAAAAAAAAAAAAAAGCAAATTATACACAAAACAAGCAGGAGGAAAGAAATCTTTAAAAACCTAAGAGTGGAGATCAATGAAATTGAAAACAAGAAAAAAATAGAGACAGTCAGTAAAACAAAAGCTGGTTCTTTGAAAAGATGAACATAATTGATAGACCTCTAGCCAGACTAATGAAGAAAAAGAGAGAAGCAGTATCAGGAACAAAGAAGGGAACATTGCTACTGGTCCCACACACGTTGCAAAGATAATCAGGAATATTACAATCTCTTGAGGACCATAAATTCAGCAACTTAGATAAGACAGACCAATTACTGGAAAGACACAAACTACCAAAACTCACAAAAGAAGAAACATGGGTACTAAATCACAACCGCAGGCCAGAAATGCAACACGAGTTCAATACTCAGAAATCAATCAATGTGATTCCTTGCACTAACAGACTAAAGAAGAAAAACCATGTGATAATATCAACAGACACACAAAAAAGCACGTGACAAAATTTAGCATCCACTCATGATAGAAACTTGGAGCACATCAGGAGCAGAAGGGAACCTCATCAGCTTACACAGCGGCTACGACAAACCGACAGCCAAAACCAGACTTGGCGACGGGTGCTTCAGTGGTTTCCCCTGAGGGTCTGGAACAAAACAAGGATATCTCACTACCCTGCTCAATGGCGTGGAGGAAGTCCTAGTTCATACGGTGAGGCAAGGAAAAGAAGTCAAAGTCGTAGACTGGAAAGAAAGAAATAAAACTGTCTCCATTAACGCTTGATACGATTGTCTACGTAGAAGATTTTTTTTTTTTAATTTTTAACGTTTATTTATTATTGAGAGACAGAGACACAAAGAATGTGAGCAGGGGAGGGGTAGAGAGAGGGGGAGACACAGAATTCGAGGCAGGCTTCAGGCTCTGAGCTGTCAGCACAGAGCCGGACGCAGGGCTCAAACTCACAAACCGCGAGATCATGACCCGAGCCGAAGTCAGTCGCCCAACCAGCTGAGCCCCAGAAGATTTCAAAAAATATACAAAAAAACCCCTCTTGGACCTAATGGATGAGTTTATCAGAGTCACAGAATACAAGGACCATACGTAAAAGTCAGGTGTATTCCCATAGGTCAGCAATGAACCGTAATCTGAATTTTTTTAGTTACAATGAATAGCAAGGAACCCTAAAAAAGTGCACAGCTATAGCTCTAACGAAATACATGCAGAATCTGTATACAGATTCAAACAAAAATTGATGAAAGGAATCAAAGGTTTAAAAAAATGGAGAGAGACATCGTGTTCGTGGATTGAAAGATTCAGCATTACGAGGATGTCACTTCTCTCCAGCCCGATCTACAGATTCAATGCACTCGCAGTCAGAATATCCAGCAAGCTCTGCTGTGGATATTGACGAGCTGATTCTCAAATGAATATGGAAAAGCAAAGGACCTGGAATTGCCAGAAGAGTTCTGAGAAAGCGCAAAATTGGAGGACTCCTAGTACCCAATTCCAAGAGTTACTGCAAAGCCACAGCAGCCAAGACGGTGTGGTACTAGCAAAAGGAGAGACACAGAGTCAACGGAACAGGACCGGGGGTCCAGGCACAGGCCCACACAGATACAGCCGGCTGATGTCTGATGAAGGTGCAAAGAGTGTTTAATGGAGAGAGACGGTCTTCTCGACAGATGGTGCTGGAGTGAATACTTGACCATGCGCAAGAGCACGAACCTGGACACACGTCTCACACTTGGAACAAAAATCTGCTCACAAAAGACCCCAGACTAGATGTAATCTGTGGCTTGGGTGTGGCAAGGGGGTTTCGGACACAACACCAGAAGCGTGACCCGTGAAAGGAAACCACAGGTACGCTACCCTGTCAAATGAAAACCTTCCACTCTGTAAATGATA
Source organism: Neofelis nebulosa (assembly GCF_028018385.1). Lineage (NCBI taxonomy): Eukaryota > Metazoa > Chordata > Mammalia > Carnivora > Felidae > Neofelis > Neofelis nebulosa. Next base: position 44,727,853 of record NC_080799.1, on the reverse strand, counting down.
CTGTAAAGAGAACGAAAAGACAGGCCACAGGTTGGGAAAACATTTACAAAGCGCATAAAGCACCTGATAAAGGACTTGTATCCAGAATATTTAGAGTACCGTTAAAACTCAACAATATGGAAACAAACAACCCAATTTTTAAACTGGGCAAAGAATGTGGACACTGAAGTCACCCGTTTCACACAAGTAAGATACACAGATGGTAAATAAACACAGAAAAGATGCTCAGTATCATTTATTGGGGGAAACGCCTGTTAAAGCCACAACACAACATCACCCCTCACCTACCGGGACAGCCAAAGCCCAAACACTGAAAATGCCAAATGCTCCGGAACATCCAGAACAACGGACGTCCGCTGCTGGGGAGAAGGGAAATTGGGTGCAGCCACTCTGGGCGACGCTGGCAGTTTCTTATAAAGCCGGACAGAGCACAGGACCCAGGAATTATATCCTTACGTGCTCGCCCACGTGAACTAAAGACATCTGTCGACACAAAACCCGCACCCGGGCGGAGCACACAGGAGTTGGGTTCATAACTGCCACCGTGGGAAAGAGCGGAGACCCCCCCACCCCCGGCGTTGGAACGCGGAAACGGGTGCGGCACGTCCCGTGTGCGAGTCCCGTGTGCTACGGGGCAACACGGGAGGGAAGACCGGGAGCTGCCGGCTCCCCCAGCCGCTCGGGCGGAGCGGAAGCGCCCTTTGCAAAGTACCGGAATCCAGAGCCCAGGGCCACATCCCGCGGGATCCCGCGGACTCTAGCTGAGGCAGAACTGCAGGGCAGACCGCGGACGACAGCGATGGCCCAGGGGCCGGTGGCCGAGGCAGCGGTCTGCGCGCACAGGGGCGTCTGGGGGAGACCAACGTCCAGGCCCGGGGTGACGGATAAGCGTGCATTTGTCAAAACCCAGAGAACCGCGTGTCACAGAAAATGAGCTTTAATGTTTACAAACTAGCAAAACAAGACGGCCTGGAGGTCAGGGGACGTCAGGACGGAACGCAGACCGTGCCAAATGACTGGGACTCCACGACGCTGAGTGCACGGGGCGGGGAGGCGGGAGGAAGGCTGCCCTAAGGAACTCTGGAAAAGGTGCTGAGCAAAAACCGTGGGGACAGAAGGCAAAGGAACGGTCTGTGAACACCTGCGTCTGGTCGGTTTCTCTCACGGAGGAGAGCAACTGCGAAACCGCTTTGCAGGTGCACGGAGCTGAGAAAACAGATCCGCCAGGCGGGTGGTGGCCCGGACCTCACAGCAGGGGACGAGGAAGCTCGGAGGAGCGAGGAAGCAGGGGCGCCCGCACCCCGCGAACCGAACCAGGCCGGCATGCGAACCGAACCGAGCCGGCAGCGAGCCGCCGGCGCCGATACACGTCACCCTCCGCGGAGATTGAGACGCACGCGCAAGGAACCGGCCGGATGCGCGTGAGCACGTGCACACCTGACCCGCTCCTTCCGGAAGCAGCAGCACCGCTCTAGTGACAGCACTCCCGGCTCCCGACGCCACTCTCCGGTGAAGAAACCACAACTGGAGAAACGGCTGGTTGTCGGGCCGGGAACAGACGGGGGCCGGCAGCAGTGTGCGGCAGCGGCGGTCGGTCCCGGCGCACCGGGAACGGGGCACAGGGACACACGTGAGGCACGCGGGACCGTCGGCACCGCCAGAGCCGGACAACCCGAAGCCGCGATCAGGAACAGCCTGCGCCCATAACCGGAAGCGCACCTAACTGAGGAGAGGAATGGAGGAGCTCCAAATGATACATGGACAGGCGCTGGTGGGGCTGCTGGGGGGGCTGGGGCCTCCCTCCCCTGGGGTCGCCAGGCCCAGAGACCGGCTTCCAGAGGACAGAGAAGGGACGGGAAAATGCACCCGACACAGGACACACCCGGAAACACACCTTCACCAGGTGATCCAGGTCAGCATCACCTGCGGGGAGTCGTGAGGACTCAGGCACCCGATCTGGTGACGAGAAGGGCACCTCCCCCCCATGACCCGTCTCATCACAAGAAACACCAGATCAACCCAGCGTGAGGGACACTACCAAATAAGTGACCAGAACTGCTCAGAACTGTCAAGGCCATGAAAAGTCAGGAAAGGCCGGGAGACTGCCACAGACCCCAGGGGACAAAGCAGACGAGGCAGCGTGTGCAGTGTGGCCCAGGAGGGGCCCTAGGACTGGAGGACTCTGGTGGGAAACCCCAATAAAGTCTGGAGTAGGCTTAATAGTTGTTTTTCTTTAATTGTCTTGAAAACCCGCTCTATGTGGCTCACCGCGGTGGGAAAAGAAGGGAGTCCTGACCCCTGACAGGACGGGGGCCGGCGGGGGGGGGGGGGTGGCGCTGGTGGTGGAAGGGGCCAAAGTCACCTGAGGACAAAGGCCCGCCGCCCCCAGCCACAGAGAGCACACCAGCTCTCTTCTCCCTCACCTGCCTCCACCCAGGGCAGGAGCCGCCCAGTCCACATGTCCTGGACCCTCGAGGCCACATTCACCGGTGCTCCCCCAGGTGGAGCCCGGGCCCCTGCTCCCCCCCATCTCTTCCCCGGCCCGTTCTAGAACACTGGGGCTCCTCTACAGAGGGGCCTAATTAGCAGAGAGGCACATGCTTCCTCCCAGGAACCACAATTCACACTCCACTGCCACGAAGGAAAACAATTTGGGCTCACCAATGAGCTTTAGAATTTCTTTTTCTTTTTTTTTTTAAGTAATCTTTATGCCCAACGTGGGGCTCAAACTCACAACCCCAATACCAAGAGTCAGATGCTGCACCGACTGAGCCACCAGGTGCCCCTGGTCTCACCAATTAGTTTTAAAAAGCAATTCTAGGGGCGCCTGGGTGGCGCAGTCGGTTAAGCGTCCGACTTCAGCCAGGTCACGATCTCGCGGTCCGTGAGTTCGAGCCCCGCGTCGGGCTCTGGGCTGATGGCTCGGAGCCTGGAGCCTGTTTCCGATTCTGTGTCTCCCTCTCTCTCTGCCCCTCCCCCGTTCATGCTCTATCTCTCTCTGTCCCAAAAATAAATAAAAAACGTTGAAAAAAAATAAATAAATAAAAAGCAATTCTAAGCAAGAAGCATAGGAAAATTCTTACCTTACCTATCAGGAAACAATGAACATAACTTGGATTCCTATTTCAGAAAAGGAAACCCATTTCAATTTCCGCTCCTGTTACAGAAATGGCTATGTAGAAAGAAGCTAAAATTTCAAAATACCATAACATCTCAAAGCTAAACCAACCAACTGAACCTAGAAAGGCTTAGTCAACCCCCACTGCAGCCCAGGAAGGCAGGAGTCAGCCTCCCACCCCCAACCCAGGAAGACAGAAGACAGCCCCCCATCCCCTAGGGTGGGGAGGGTAACCAAGAGAATGATCTAGAAGTGACCAGACTACCTAAATATGCATTATCAAGGATGTCTTAAAATGTTTTCTTTAAAAAACAAAAAGCAAAAATTTTCTCTCCCATTCAGATGAATCTCTAGAAGATTATAGCAGAACCATCCCCCAAAATGCCATTCTCCGCTGGCTGGTTCTTAATGACCGTGGTCACACTGCGGGTCTTGGCACAGAAACACCCAGGGCTTTTTCTTGACAGGCGGGAGCCGTAGACAGCTCAGAAGCGGTGGCGGTACCCGCGTCTGAAACAACCTGGAGGCGTTTCACAGAGAATCTTGTAAAGTCAAGGGAGCATCTAGTTAGAATCTGAGCAGCCTGGAGGACAGAGAAGAGCTCGCTTCCGTGATCTCTCAGAAAGAGTGAAATCTTGGGGGGCGCCTGGGTGGCTTGGTCGGTTAAGCGTCCGACTTCGGCTCAGGTTATGATCTCACGGTCCGTGGGTTCGAGCCCCGTGTCGGGCTCTGTGCTGACAGCTCAGAGCCTGGAGCCTGCTTCCGATTCTGTGTCTCCCTCTCTCTCTGCCCCTCCCCCGTTCATGCTCTGTCTCTCTCTGTCTCAAAAATAAATAAACGTTAAAAAAAATTTTTTTAAGAAAGAGTGAAATCTTGGAACAACACAAAATGATGAGGGATTTCTTTTGGTTCCGTTTTCCTTCCTCGAAATTTCCAAAGAACAGCTAAGAGTTCTGGAAGCACGATGCACGTGCCGGCCTCGCTGCCTCCATCCAGCTCGCTCTCGGGCGCCGGCCGTGCTGCTAGAGCCCAGGTGAGGCCTCAAGCATCCCGAGAAGGAGCGCAACAAGCTACTGCCTTTATTTCTTATTTTAAAGAGAGAGTGTGGGCGGGGAAGGGGCAGAGAGAGCGAGAGAATCCCAAGCAGGCTCTTTGATCAGTGTGGAGCCGGATGTGGGGCTCCATCCCATGACCCTGGGACCACGACCGGAGGCGAAATCAAGAGTCGTGTGCTCAACCGACCGGGTCTGCCAGGTGCCCCGCTACCGGTTTTAGAAAGTTCCGACGCGCCTCGCGGTACTCAAGGAGTTGAGTTGTTCGGGGGCAAGAGGAGAGCTCTGCCTCATGTAATCGAAGTAAGGGAAGCCGACAGAGCAAGTGCCCACACGTTCACGACGAGCATGAAGTGGGTAAAGCAAAAGCAGGAATTAGAGTTGGACCAAAACCAGCCTTGAGACCCTTTAGAAGCAGGATTTTCAAAGACATGTCATTCCAGGGACTCCCCGGTAAGGGTGTGGAACTAAGGAGGTGTGCTGTCTGCTCACAAGTGACAGTCCCCTGTGCCCAGCACTCAGAGCCCCCTCTGGACGCTCAGCTGGCCAGGGCGTTCACATCTTCTCCATCACACCCTCACGTGGCTTCGTGAAGCAGCTTCTCCAGCCAAGTGGGGAGGCTTCATGGGGCAGGGGGTCCCTGAACGGGGCACGTTTGAGACCCACTGGGATGTCCAGACAGACGTGGGCCTAGAGGCAGCAGACTGGGCAGGGTCAGAGGACCAGCCCAGAACTAGGGCAGGAGTCTCAGAACGAATGAGCACAGAGTCCCCTGAGAAAGAATGAGCAAGGGACACTCATGCAGATACGCCGATAAATCACAAGGACCCAGAGCGAAGATGGCAAGGCAGCAGAGACTCTAAAAACTCGCAGAGGAAAACACAAGTTACTCAGATGCTGCCGGGGAGGAAGAAATGCTGATTTGGCCTTGGTCCTGGGGTCGGGAACTTCCCGAGTGCGGGGACCGAGAGGAGCGTCTGCTGTTGTGTATGTCAAGCCCCTTTCAACCTGACCTGGGTTCCCACCAACCAGGTGACCCTTGGGGCTTGGGGGCTGGTGGCCGGGGGACCCAACCTGTGATTAGCAGGTGGGAGACCGAGCTGATCACCCAGGACCGATGATCTCATCAACCACACCTGTGTCGCGGGGCCTCCACAAAGACCCCAAGGGAAGGGGCTCGGGAGCCTCCGGGCAGGTGAAAGGACACACGGAGGTGCCGGGAGGGTGGTGCCACCCCTCCCCCCCGCAGGGCCTGGAGGCTCCGAGCCCCTTCCCCACCCCTTGCCCTGTGTGCCTCTTCCAGCCCTGTTCCCGAGAGTCCTATCCTTGACGATGGACCAGTAAACATGAGTGAGGGTTTCCCTGAGTTCTGTGAGCCGTTCTAGCAAATTATGGAGGCTGAGAAGGGGGGGGGCGGTGAGAACCCCGACTTAGAGCTGGTGGATCAGAAGCACAGGTGACAGTTTGGATTTGTGACTGGCATCGGAAGAGGGGGTGGTCTCGTGGGACTGGGCCCTCAGCCCGGGGGTCTGCATAATGCCGGGTGAGAGCGTGTCAGAACTGCTTGTGAGGGAAAACCCCCACGCACTCGAGCCCAGAAGCGTGTCAGCAGAAAGAATGAAAGTGTTTCCCGTTAGGCATCTGGGAAAGAGCAGGGGTCAGACTATGTGAAGACTTCTCATCATCAATCCAAAAAGTTCTGAGAAAACTTGCTTTGACTGGGAATCACAGAGCCAGGCAAATGAGTAATTCCCAGGGGTGTACGAAAGACACAGGAAGTTCACCTCCAAATCCTTTCTTGAAAAGTTTGGGGTAAATTCCAGCAAAAAAGAGAGACTAAAAAGAAAAAAGACGGTGACATGAGGTCTGAAAAATTGGGAACACAACCAGGAGAGAGTCGGGGGCCTCTTGGGTGGGTGGCTGGTATCCTGAGTGTCCACACCAAAGGGCTGGAAGCGGCGGGGGATGGGGGGAAGGGAGGGGGACACGGCTGGAAAAATATCCCATGGGGACAAAAAGCAATGACAGAGACAATCGGCAAAGAGTCAAGGAAGTCCTGTGAAACAGGATAGAAGCAGAAACAAAACAGTGTCCTTCCTGCAAGCTCACAGGTGGGCTAACGACCTGCGGTACGCACTCTCGTCAACGTGCAGAGGGTGAAGCGCAGGACAGGGGTCAGTCACTTAGCCTTGTGGCGGGTCAGCGGTCCCCAAGAGCTATTATAAAACTCAGCGTCAAGTGAAGTGTGTGGACAGCCCCCCATGGCAACCGGCATCGTGAAAAACCCTGGGACTTCGGGAACTTTACCGAAACCTTCTGGAAAAAGACCAGTGCGGGATGGGTGCCCACTTGCCCGGGGCCATTTCAGCCACGGAACCTCGTCCCTGGAAGATGGGAAACCAGTTCCTTCATACAGCTGGAAAACACTGATTCTACCCCAAATAAGAGAAAAGATGGGGGGAAATGCCTCTGTCAAAGCCAGCGGGTGTGTGCTCAGCACCGGGCTTAAAACGTCGGCCTGACCCAGTAGCTCGGAACCGCCTCGCTCGCGCTGCAAGACAGACCTGCCAACGGAGATCAAAGGCGGCCCCGCTCATCTGAAAGCCTGAGCCTGGTGCTCTCAAGCTGTGCTCCCTGCCAGCGAAGCCACCAGGGTTTTCCCACCGTTACAGGCCCCCTTTTAAACGTCTATTAAAGCTTCCTCGGGTAACAGCGTCTCCACTTTCTGCTAAGTGACAGCTCGAACACACAGAAGGACTGTTTAATCCTGTAGAGGATAAAGCAGCGCCAGCAAGAACTATTTTTATAGTAACTTAAAAGAGAGGAAGGCGTGGCTGAACGCGCACGCTGGCGACCCCACGGTCCACAAATCGCCCCAGGGTGTTGGGTCACCACTGTGCCCCGAGAGACGGGAAACCCAGACTCGTCCTCCTAGGGCGCACCCCACTCCCCAGTGTTCCTGCCGTGGGAAGGAAGAGCGAGATGCTCAGAGCCCATGGCGCAGTGGAGGCGGGCCAGGCCAGGGACCAGCACCCTCTGGATCCTCCTGGAAGAGAGCCAGTCTGCTCAGCCGGGCCATCTCAGTCTGGGACTCCCCCCGTCTCCACCGTTCTCCCCCCACACCCACACTGGTTTGAGAATCTGAGTGTGGGCTCATCCTGCATCTATCTCCCCGTGTAGACTCCTCCACTTCCCGCAGGCTCAGATGGCTTGTGCCCCTTCTGGGTATAGGGACAGGGGCAGGGAGGTGTGCTCGGCGCCTGGGGCAGGGCTGCTGAGGGCTGGGCTGGGCAGTTCTGGGCCCGGTCAAATGTGGATCTTCCCAAACCCTGCAGGTGAGGCGGAGGCTCAGGCTTCACCTGCCACGGTGCAGAGGCCTCCCCAAAGCCACGGGAGCAGAAGTGAGGCCTTGGGCCCAGCACGACCTCCTCGGCTGTGCAGGGGCTGCCTGGGGCCTAGGTGCGGCTCCTGAGTGGGGGGCACAGCATGGGAAACATTGAGGTCAGGCGACTGGGCCGGCACAGCTAGCGGGCGGGAGCTCTGCAGGGGCACCCCTCGGCCCATCTCCTGGGAGTGGGCGCCCCCCAACACTGCCCAGGCTAACTGGGGAACCCAGCTCCCGGTGCGGATAGAGGTCAAGGGGGACCAGGTAAGAACTCACTTGCCAGCACTCTTGCTCCTCCAACTCCACCCCATCGGACCTCACCCAACCTGGCTGGGAGGAGGGGTGCGGAGGGGGAGCTCGGTGTATCCCCCTGAAGGGATGCCTGTGGGAGCTGTGTGGGGAGAGGAGCGTCCTGGGGGCCTGGGGAGCGTCCCAGGGAGAGGGGTGTCGGGGGAAGAGCCTCCCGTGGGGAGAGGTGTCCCAGAGGAGCAAGGCATCGGGGTGGGGGCGTGGAACTGTCCTGGGGTGAAGAGTGTCAGAGGAAAGGGTGTCAGGGGAGGAGCGTCCTGGAGGAGGGGGTGATCCAGGGGAGGGGTGTGGGAGGGGAGGGGTGTCAGGGGAGGAGGGGTGTCCCGGAGGAGGCAAGAATGTCAGGGGAGGGGTGTCAAGGGAAGGCGGTCTGGGTAAGGAGCGTCCTGTGGGGAGGGGTGTCCCAGGCAGAGGGGTGTCAGGGAAGGCACATCTCTGGGGAGAGGTGTCCCAGGCGGGAGGGGTATCAAGGGAGGGACGTCTCAGGGGAGGGGGTGTCCCGGGGGAGGGGTGTCAAGGCGGGCCCGAGGAGGGGCGTCTCGCGGGAGGGGTGTCAGGGAGGGAGGGGTGTCAGGGGAGGAGCGTCCCGAGGGGAGGAGTGTCCCAGGCAGAGGGGTGTCAAGGGAAGGCAGCCCCGGGGGGGGGGGGGGGCGTCAGGGGAGGAGCGTCCCGTGGTGGAGGGGTTTCAGGGCAGGGGCTTCAGGGGAGGGACATCTCGGGGAAAGGGTGTGGGGGGGGAGGGGTGTCCGGGGGGGGGGGGGAGGGGTGTCCAGGGAAGGCGACCCAGGGGTGGGGTGTCAGGGAAGGGCCGTCCCGGGGGAGGGGTGCCCCGGGGGAAGGGGTGTCCAGGGAAGGCAGGCCGGGGGAAGGGTGTCAGGGGAGGGACGTCCCGGGGAGGGAAGCGGGGGGCACCGTCCCGGGGCTGGGGGCGTCCTGGGGCGGTGGAGGTGTAGGCGCGTGCGCACAGGGGCAACAGTGACCGCAGCCCCGGGCTCCGCGGACTCACAGTAAATGAAAGCGAGGGCCCTCAGGAGCACGATCCTGGTCAGCCAGAAAGTGCCCGTGCGGAGGTGGGCCGGGCAGCCTGTGGGGTCGCGCCCTGACTCCGGCGGGGTCTCAGGCTCGGGGCCCGAGTTCCCCGCCTTCCGCCTCCTCAGCGTCTCCTCGGGCGCCGCCATCGCGGGGCCGCCAGTGCGCGTGCGCGGGGAGCGCCTCGGGCCCGGACGCCCCGCCCACACTGGGAGGCCGCGGCTGGCCGCGCTTAGGGGCGGGGTGCGCGCTCCAGATCCGGGCGCGCGCGCGCCCCACAGGGCGCACGCGGCGCTGCGGCGGAGAGGGCGCGGCCCGGGGTGGGTACCTGGGACCACCTGAGTGTACTCCTCCTGGAGAGGGGCTGAGCATTCGCTCATTCATCAGCTCCCGGTGCACTTTCCGGACCTAGGCGACTGCCCTCATGGACCCTCACTCTAGGGTTGTTGGAAAGCTTGGGTCTGGCCAGGCCCAGGGTGGGCCTGGTCAGCGTCCCTGTGAGCGGCAGAGGCCCCTCGTGGGTCCCGCGCTCCCTCGACGCGCCCCCGCGGTGTATGGAGTCGTATGCCGGCAGAGGAACGGTTGGAGGGGTGGCTTCACCCCAGGGCTCCCGGCTGCCACGGCTCAGGGTGTGTGGGCAGGTGTCCCACAGGTGTCCCTTTCCCAGCCCCTCATCTCCACTCTCCGAGGAGGATGTTGTTGGGATGACAGGCACACAGCTAGCCAGGGGCGGCACAGGAAGCGGCTGCATCCTGAAATCCGGCTGGATCCTCGAGCTCAGGTCAGCAAAACCCCCTTATGCGGCCGCACACTCCTACCAGCTCTCAAGACTGGACCTCCAGCCACTGGGGAAAGTGGGGCACCGGGATTCACAGGAAAGAGGAACTTACCCACCAGTGACCCAAGCGGAACCCTGGTGAGAACACCAGCAACTCCAGCTTATGGGGATAGAGCAGCCCAGGCACTCCGCAAGAGAGGTGTGCCGAGTGCGTCGACTCCTGGGTCCCCCTTAGGAGATAGAGGGTGCAGGGCAGCGGATGCATTAGACCTTCAGTGGCTAATGGGCAAACTGTGAGGTGCTTGGAAGCAAAGCATTAAGGCACGCGTGGGTTTTTCATTCTCCACAGCTCTGTACATATTAAAGACCCTATTCTTGTGTGTAGATTGCAAATGTTTGTCCTGGGGTTCTGTTTTGACTTCTCGTTCCGAGTGTTTTGAAATATAAATTACTGATACTTGTGTGGTCAAATGATCAGTCTTTCTTGCTTGTTTAATTATATCTTTACCGTATGCAAGGTGAGCTCCATGAACCCTTCTTCAGCCTCCAGCTAGCTGTCCCCCACCTGCATTGTTGGGGTAACAGCACATACATGCATCATATAGTGTGAGGTTTTTAAAAAGTGCCCCCCACTTTTTTTTTCTTGCCATGAAAAAACCCTCCCTTCGGAGCTTAAGGGTGAAGTGGGACATGTAACAGATTGGCCGGGGGTGGGGGTGGGGACAAACACCTTCTGCATCCTGGCAAGCCCCTCAGGGGAGAGGCGTGTGCCCAAGAGCTCCCATCCTTGGGGATCAGAGGGACAGTTATTCCAGGTCCTTCCAGGCGAACCCACAATGCACCTCTCCTCTCCAGCATCCAGGTCCTGCGCTTGGGATGGGCCAGCACAGCTGTTTGGGAGAGCAGGGAGAATCTAGCGCCCCTCACCCTGAGCCCGCTTGAGTGTCCAGGCATTCCCCGGATGCGGGAGGTGCTCAGGGGACGGAAGGCACGGAAGGACAGCCCTGCCATCAGGTGTGACCCTGGGTGCCGCTTTCAGGTGGGGACAGGCCTCACAAAGGGCCCTTTGTCCTCAGCTTCCCCCGGCCGAGTTGCATTGTTCTCCCCAGAGAAGGGCACAATGGGGCATTGTGCAGAGCAGAAAAGGGCCCTTGTCCAGCATCCAGCTCCCTGGGCTCCAGGCTCCCTCTCCGGGTTTACCCAGGGTGGGCGAGGCCATCAGAGAGGTCTTCTGGGAGCTCATGGTCTATTTCCTCCGGGACCCGCCTTGCTGGGAGCTGACTGCAGAAGTCCAGCGAGTCTGAGGGGCCAGAACCCACGTGAGAGCGGACCTCACAGAGCGGGGCTCCGTGCTCGCCTGTTTCTGCCTGAATTTAATCAAGAGTGCACAAGTACATTATTCGGCATCTACTGCAATCTAGACGAACCTCAAAAATACCATGCTAAGGGGCACCTGGGTGGCTCAGTTGGTTAAACGTCCGACTTCAGCTCAGGTCATGATCTCACAGTTCATGGGTTCGAGCCCCACGTCGGGCTCCGTGCTGACAGCTCAGAGCCTGGAGCCTGCTTCAGATTCCGCGTCTCCCTCTCTCTCTGCCCCTCCCCTGCTCGCACTCTGTCTCTGTCTCTCTCAAAAATGAATAAACGTTAAAAAGAAGTAAAAAAATATATCATGCTTAGTGAGAGTACCAAACACACAAGGCCACGTGTTGTCTGAGGCCACTTACACGAAACGTCCAGGGCAAGCAAATCTGGAGACAGAAAGTAGATCAGTGGTTGTCTGGGGCTGGGGGCTGGAGGCAGGGGGCAGGGGGGCAAAGGGAACGACTGTTAATCTGTGCACAGTTCCCTTGTTTGATGACGAAAATATTCTGGAGCTAGACAGACGTGATGAAGGCTCAGCATTGCGAACGCGCTGAGTGCCACTGACCCGTACATTTAAAAATGCTTAGGGGCGCCTGGGTGGCGCAGTCGGTTAAGCGTCCGACTTCAGCCAGGTCACGATCTCGCGGTCTGTGAGTTCGAGCCCCGCGTCAGGCTCTGGGCTGATGGCTCGGAGCCTGGAGCCTGTTTCCGATTCTGTGTCTCCCTCTCTCTCTGCCCCTCCCCCGTTCATGCTCTGTCTCTCTCTGTCCCAAAAATAAATAAAAAACGTTGAAAAAATAAAAAATAAAAAAAAATAAATAAAAAAAAAATAAAAATGCTTAAATGTGAGGCCATGTGAATTTCGTTTCAATAATAATAATAATAATAATAATAATAATAATAATAAACCCTACGTTGTATCAGAATCTCCTAGAAGGCACCCTTTTTACATTTTGGAGTAAGTCCTGTCATTTACACCAAACTTACCTCTTCAGCTAGATTAGGGGGCATCTTAGGGCTTTCGCGTATTTAGATGTGGGTGCATCTGATGGTCCAAGGAGGCACTCCACTCAAAAACGCATCTTGTTTTGTAAACCTTGAGGCTCGTGCTGGGGAGGCACAGGATGGCTCCAGCACACGAGGGTCTCTCCAGAACAACCCTTCACCCACACCAGGAGCCCGGGGCACGGGGCTCCTACGCCTACATTTGCAAGCCAAAAACCACACAAGAAAAAGTCAAGCTGGTTACAGAGGGACTGGTACGGAGCCCCGCGTGGCCAGAGCCAGAGAGGAAGAGCCCAGAAAAAGACGAGAGGGGAGACAGGGAGGCTTCCCTGAGAGGATCCGTCAGCTCAAGACCGGGGCTGGTGTCAGAGAGACCCGCGGACAAGCCAGAATCCCTGCAGGGGGGCCCGTCCTGGGGGGGCCCATCCACAGCTCCTCCGGTACAGCCCAGAGCCGAGGCGCACACAGGCCCACGGGCTGGCCGAACTCCCAGCAGCTGCGGGCGGCTTCACGGAGGAATGAGCCCCGCGTCGGCACCTCGTCCAGCTGTCCCCAGGCACCCTGGCTTGGCAGCCCCCCGCTGCATCGGGGCAATTGTCCCCGACGTGCATCTGCAGCTGTCTCTGGCACCCACGAGGACCCAGCTTGGGCCCGACCGAATCACCCACCCTTCATTTACCCCAATTTTTCATGTCCCGACATCTGTTGGTGGGGGAACAGAACCCACGGGCGCAAACATCTGTCACTTTCTCCTGGAGGGGTGGTCAGTTTGGGCGGGTCCCACCCTGACTGTGCAGCGGCCAAGACCCCGGGTGATGCTGGCAGGTGCAGGTGGGGGTGGGTGAGCAGGTGCTGGGCCATTTGCTGGTTTTCTGGAACTGTGACTCACGGACGGCTGTTCCGCTTGGCTCGCCCGTCTCCTCTCCTGGCACCCTCGGCTCCGGGCCACGAGCGCTCTCATGCCTGCACCCCAGCGGGAGAGGTGGCCCCGCGTGGCCCTGCACGCTGGTGTGCCGTGACCGCGAGGCGAGAGGACAGCAAAACACCCCGGTGCCGTTACATTCCGTGGCCGTAGAGCCCTATGGGGCCAGAGAATGTGCCGCGAAGTGTTTTCTCTTAGAGCGGGGTCCTGACGAGGAAGAAGTTTTGGAAACCGCCCGGGCCAGGGGTCACAAACAGGAGGCCTGCAGGCCGAATTCTGCTCCCAGAGCTGTGTCAGTCACCACAATAACGCCGCGTCGCAAACAGCCTTGAAGGTGTTGTGTTGGCCGGAGGTGCTGCCCGTCGAGCGGGGCTCAGGTGTGCATCTGCGGTCAGCGGGTCCCTGGCTGGCCCTCGGGATGACCGGGGCCTCTTTCCAGCCACCCACAGGCCATAGGACTCCTTACAGCCTCACCCACAGCAGATTCGACACTCCCCTCCCGATCGGGCTCCAGAAGGGACCCACATCCAAGGCCCCCAGTTTGGTCCCAACCTTAGTTCGTAGGTGAGACTGAGGGCTGGGCTGGGGGGGCTTGTCCCCAACACCGTCCATCGCTGGGTCTCACCTTCCTATGGCTCTCAGCCAGTGATTAAAGCAGACACTTCATTTCTGAACAGGATGGGTGGCGTTCTCCCTGAAGATGGGAGGTAGGCCCAGCGGTGGGGAAGGGCTCTGGAAGTTGCTAGCGTGGAGTGATGAGGGGTCACAAATGGAGAAACAATAAACACGAGGCGTTGGCTACCACAAGCCCCAGCACCCGTGCACCTCAGCTCATGCAGGGGCCACGCTGACCCCGCAGAACACACAGGCATTCCGGACCCCTCTGCTGCCCAGAGCAACCCCGGAACTCACCCGAAGTCAAAGGGCCACAGGGGACGTCATCAGGTCTCGTGACCTAGAACGCTTTCCTTTCCAGAACTCCAGTGCCTTCTCGGGGAGATCCCTGCAGCTCCCTCCTATCCCCTTCCACACCCTGAGGACAGGAGGCCGGGGCGGGCGGCCAGCTTTCACGCTTTGCTAGAACGCTTGGCCAGCAGGGGTCCTTGCGGGTTTGCAGCCAAGGAAGCGGGCCGGGTCTGTGCCAGCCAGAGTGCCAGGCCCTGAGGGACTGAGGCAGAGCAGCTCCACAAACTGCCCCTAACCTCGAGCTTCAGGGGGCAGACCTCTGCCAGTCCTGCTCTGAGTCTCCCTGGTGGGCTCCAAACAACCACCAGCTCTCCCACTTTGCTCAAGGCTCCCGCCTGAGAGTGTCTTAATTCAACCCTCCTTCGCCAAGTTCAGAAAAATAAATACTTGGGAGACAGCGGAACTCTTTTGACAGGGTGTGTTTTAATTTGCCTCTGGCACCGCCGCGTCTCTGGAACCTTCCGCGGTGGCAGAGCCACCCGGGGCCCCTCGCTCCGAAAGAGGATTTTTCTCTCTGATATTTTCGTTTCAAGCTAGCATTGGCCTTTCCCGGTCATAACGGACACAGGGCTCTGCTTCCAAGGGGTCCCGGCTTCGACATCTTGAACCAGAAGCCTCATTAAATCTGAAAGTTAAGTTCGGAAGGACGAGCATAGCTCCCGGCAGCCTATTTGGGCTCGAAAGCTGGTTTTCTGGAGTCACCTTCAACGTTCTGGCTCCCCTCCTGCATGGGGGTTGAGAAGCCCTCTCCCGGCCCCACTGCCTCTCAGAGGAGCCCAGGGACCAGAACCCAGAGGGGCTTGGTGCACGGGGGTTGGGGCTGGGGCCCAGGTGGTGGGGAAGGGCAGGGGTCCTGGGGACTGAGGTCCAGGGGCAAGAGCCCATAGGAACCAGGGGGCCCATGGTCCAGAATGAGGGTAAGGTCTGGGGCCCAGGGGAATGAGGGTCCAGGAGGAGGGTGGGGTCTGGGGTCCGGGGATCTAGGAGCCTGGTATCACACAATGCCCGTCTGCATAGACGAGGCTTACGGGATGGAAACGTCCAGAGGAAGGCCCAGGCAGACCCCAAGCCTCTGACACCTCAGCGGACTCAGTTTCTCCGCAGGTGGTATGCTGGTGCCTGGCCTAGACGCCTGGCACTTGCCTCTACCCAAGGAGGGCTCTGCATGCAGGCCCCAGGACCCTGCCTGAGGACGGTTTGGGCTGCGGAAGCAGTCTCTGCTTGCCATCAAAGATACACACTGAGACCCGAATGTCGCCGGTGGAGTCAGGCCCCCAGGCCCAGGACGGGGAGAGGAGAGATGGATGGGCACAGCCGGAGGCCGGGGGGTCGCGTCCAGCAGGGGGTGAGTGGAAGCCAGAGCAGAGTCCACAGCTGTTCCCGACACATCTGCACAGCACATGTCACTGGGCAGACAGCGTGCGCCGGGCTCAGCCCTCCGGGCTAAGCATTGCCCTCTCCCCCGATCTTCTCAAAGAACCGCCACAGGAGGGGGTCCAACTGCCCTGTCCTGTCCCCGGCCACCCCTGGGCAGGGTGGCTTTCCTGATCGGCCTCAGAGCCGGTGACAAGGTGCAGCCTGGAGCACATTCACCCCAACCCGGCGGTCGGGAGGTGTCCTGAGGACCAGCACCCACCACGGGCTGGCCCAGAACACCCTGGTCCTGCAGGCAGGGGAGGGGGGAATCTGGGCACGATCTCCCGGCGGCCTCTGCACACACAGAAGGCGAGGGGCAGACACAGCCAGCTTCCAAGTGGACATCAGCCCAACCGAGGAAGGGCTTTGACCCAAACCAGAAGGTCCACGCCAGCTGGCAAACTACGTCGGGAGGGGTGTTTCAACAAAAAGCTTGGCCCGGAGCCATGGGAGTCTGTTACTGGGGGCCACTGGACTCCTGGCGCCCCTGTGAGCCCCCTCGCCTCTCGCTCCGGAGACCCAGCAGGGCAGGACGGGGCTGTCTTTGCGGAGCCACTGCTCAGAGCTGATCGCTCATCTTTGTCCTGGATGTTTGGTTTCTGCAGACCAGCCAGTAATTAAAAGCACCAATTAATCTCTGAGACCGAGCTGGGGTTCCCAGGATGTGATGCCAACTGCTTCAGGCTGGCTCGATGAGAGGCCCGGGTCACGGCGGCAGACACACAGGGGACACGCCGTCCCTGGGGCTCACGGGCCCATGTGGCCCGCGCCCGGTGCCTTTCTCTGAAAGTCTGCACAAACTGTGGACGTGGCCGCCCTGGCTGTCCAAGATGCGGGCCAGGCTGAAGGTAGGCAGAGGGTAACACAAGGAACGAGAGCGGGATACCGTCCTCCATGGTGGCCTCCTCAGCAGCCCTTCCTTCCCATTCAGCCTCTCCAGCGCCACACATGCACACACACGTGTGCACACACACACAGGCTTCCTATGCACCCCTAGAAGCCAAGGGCTGGGGAAGTTGGGGGCCCTTTGCCTGGAAGAGGTGTCCCTGGGGCCCTCCAGGCCCAGACTGGCCAGGTCTTGTAGGCTCTCAGGGTGCACATCAGCCTACACTTCCTTCTTCCCAGGTGCCCTTGGAGCCTCTGCCAGGGGCCTAGGTCTAGAATCTTCACGTACATCAGCCATCCCGTGCTCTAGGGTCTCAGGGCCTTTGTACATGTTGTCCCCCACTACCCCCACCATGAGGGAGTGGCCTTTCCTCTTCAAGCAGTTGGAACCTTCAGGTCTCAGCTTAATGTCACCTCCTCAAAGGTGCCTTCCGGGACCCCCCCCCACCCCCCCCCAGCATGGTGAGTGTCTCAGCTCCATGGTGTTTGCCCACAAAATCCCCTGGCACAAAGCAGGTGCTTCATCAATCCCGGTGAAGACAGGAACCAACCACAGCCACACCCTGGGACCCACCCGGGGCCTGCCTACCAGCTGAGGACATGAACTGAGGGCAGCACTAATGCAGGATGAGTCTGGAAAGCACACTAGCAAGTATTACAGGCCTTCCAGAAGGCCAGGAGGCTGTGGGGCACTCCTGGAAGCCACCCCATGTGTGTGCGGCCGGCCCTGGGCTGACGAGCTGGCACCTGGGTGCCGCCTTGTGGGGAAGTGCACACGTATGCTCTCGGCCAGCCGGGGGTCAAGGCCTGGCAGGATAGGCGCCTCCCCAACCATTCTGCGGGAGCTGTGGGCTGCACGTAAATGACAGGTGCTCACCGGCGCCCCTCCCAACCCCCAGGGTGCTCAGTGCAGCCCAGGGGACATGAGGGTGGGTCCTAGGACCACACACCCCGCACCAGTGTGTGACCTGCGTTTGGCACTCCCCCAGCCCGGCCTCTACCCTCCGAGGATCCCAGTGGCCACCTGTCCGTGACTCTCTGTGGGCCGGCAGGAAGCAGGGAGAGGCTACCTTACCTGGTGTCCCCAGTGCAGCCCCAGGTTTCATCGTCCTTGGAAAAGCAGGGCTCTTCATGAAAACCCAGACATGGTGCCCAATGTCACACTGGGTGCAAGGAGGGATGGGGTGGGGCGGGGCATGGAGGGGGGAGAGAAGGAGAGTCTGGGCCAGGTCCGTCAGCCTCGACACTCCATGAAACTCCTGCTTGCACTGGCAGGGGGCAGTAAGTTCAAGTTCAGCGGGTGCCCCCAGGAAACCTCCCCTTGGGCCCTCCCTGAGTCCTCCAACTGCACAGTGGGGACCCCAAGTGGAGGGCAGGACCTCTGAGGGGAAGCCAGCACAGGCCAGTAGGTAAGGGTGTTCCCTGGCAGGTGACAGAGCAAAAGGAGACCAGACACAGGACAGGAGGCAAGAGGACAGACCACTCCCAGAGCCTCTGCCTCTGCCATCAGGTGACCCCCGCCCCCAGGGCTGTTCCCCTTAGATGCAACACCCCCAGTGGCACTTTCCCATAAGGCAGGAGATCAGGTTCCCTGGGCAGCAAAGCCCACTGAGAAAAAAAAAAGGAGCACCTTGGGGTCACCTGCAAGTGGCAAAAAATCTGGGCAGGCAGGCACCCCCCCTCCCTCTTAGGCCCTGAGGTGTCCCCACACAGGCACCTGCATGTTTTAGATGTAGGGCTGTGGGGTCCCTGGACAGCCCCAGGGCCCGTGAGGTGAAGCCTACGTCCCTAGACGGGCAGCTGGCCCAGGTATGAAACCTCTTCTCTGAAGAATCTGCAACCCAGGGGGGCAGGGGCTGGGGGAGAGGGTGTCTGGGGGGGGTGGGGGGGTGGGACGTACGCGGTCAGAGGTGCGATGGCGGCCCCTAAGTTGGAAAAGGTGCACAAGAGAGATGCTTCAGCCGGACCCACGCACTAACTTTCGACTCGGAGTTTTCTGGTAACAGACCAGCGCCTTCTGCTGCGGGAGAGACGGAGAGGCGGCGTTATTCCTCCGCTGCGGCCGCCACTGGCCCAGGCATCCACAACTCCGAAGATGGGCGCGCGCCTGGGGGACCCGGCTCCCTTGCCTAGGGTCACTGAGGGCGCGCGGGCCACAAGCTCGCAGCCGCACGTGTTCCCACTCGGCCACCCGAGGGCCTGTGGCGAAGCTCTGGGCGGCCGGTCCATCGTCTCCCGGCGGGTTTGGCGAAAGAATCTGAGCCGTCCTCGGGGACTGGCAGGCCCAAGGCCAACTCGCGGGGGCGGCCTCGGGCGGGGACTCGGAGCCGCGGCCCGGCGCTAGCGTCCGGAGAAATGTCCCCTCTCCGACCCCGCCGCCCCAAGCCGGGCGGCACAGCCCACCCCCTTCCCTCCTGGCTGGCGCTCCCATCTCCTCCACTGCAGGCGCCCGAGGCGGCCCTCACTTCTCCAGACCACCCAGGGCCGCCCGCCCGACGGCCTCGGCGCTGCCCCCCCCCCCCCCCCCGCTCCGGGTCACGCCCGGAAGGCCCGAGGCCCCCGCGTCCGGCCACGCCATCCGCCGGGCGGCCCCAGGGACTCGCAGCTAGGGTCAGCCCAGTCCCTGCCCATCGCTCCCGCCCCCCCCCCCCTCCGCTGCCTGGTTCCTGGGGCCGCGCCCCCGCCCGCGCCTTCTCCGCTCACACAAGGACAGGGCGGGGGACCAGGGATCGCCCAGCTTCGGGGCGCGGCCTTCGGGCGCGCTTTACCTGGACGTGCGCGGCGCGCAAACTCAGGGCGCGCTGGAGGATCCTGTCCGGCGCGCCGGCCCTGCGGGCGGGAAGCCCGGGCTTTGAAGCTACGCGGCCGAGCCAACCCTGCCCGGGGCCGCGGGCTGGCAGCAGTTGACCCCGGCGCCTCGGGTTTGCGGGCGAGACGTCGGGGCTCAGGACCGGCTGTGGCGAGGCGCTGGCTGACCCGCCTCCCTGCGGAGCGGGCTTTCTCGGGCTGGGCGAGGGGGCCGAGGGCGGGACGCGCAGGAGCCGCCGCGCGCCCGGCAGAGGCACCCGGAGCGCCCCGCCGTTCCGGGTCCCAGACCCCTTTTCCTCCCCGCCCCTGCTGGAAAGGGGGCCCGCGGCGCGGGGCGGTGCCGGGAGGGGCGCGCGGGGGCGCAGAGGGAACCGCGACACTTTCTTTGTGTGGGGGAGGGGCGGGCAGCCGGGCTCCGCCCCCCGGGGGCAGCGGGGCGCGCGCGGGCCAATGGGGACCCGGGCAGGGGGCGGAGCCTCGCGGCCGCCACTTAAAGAAACTTGTTGCGGGTCCTCCGCCGGGACGGAGCTTCGGCGGCGGCGGCGGCAGCGGAGGGGCCGGGGTCGGGCTGTGGCGGCGGCGGCGGAGGGGGCACGCAGGTCGGGCCACCGCGCGGCGACCTCGGGTCCCAGAGCGGCCGCGGCGCAGCCCGAGCAGCGGCCCCACGGGTCCCGGTGCGCGCCCCTCCGCGCGCGGCCCCGATGCTGGACATGAGCGAGGCCCGTGCCCAGCCGCCCTGCAGCCCGTCCGGCACCGCCAGCTCCATGTCGCACGTGGAGGACTCGGACTCCGATGCGCCGCCGTCGCCTGCCGGTTCCGAGGGCCTGGGCCGCGCGGTGGGCGCGGGGGGCGGCGGCCGGGGCGACGCGGCCGAGGCGGCGGACGAACGCTTCCCGGCCTGCATCCGCGACGCCGTGTCGCAGGTGCTCAAGGGCTACGACTGGAGCCTGGTGCCCATGCCGGTGCGCGGCGGTGGCGGCGGCGCGCTGAAGGCCAAGCCTCACGTGAAGCGGCCCATGAACGCATTCATGGTGTGGGCGCAGGCGGCGCGCCGCAAGCTGGCCGATCAGTACCCGCACCTGCACAACGCGGAGCTCAGCAAGACGCTGGGCAAGCTGTGGCGGTGAGTGCGCGGTCCCCAGGCCCCGGGGGCGGGGACGGGAGCCCCAGCCGCGCGGGCGGGCCGGAGGGGGTCCTGGGGTTCGCAGGGGCTCTGGAGGTGGCCCCACGCCCGGCCTCGGCTCTGCTCCCAGTGGCTGTTCCCAGGGCGAGTTCCAGCGGACAACCGCCCTCCGGCCGCGTTGACTGCCCCCCCCCCGCCCCCCCGGGGTACGCAGGTGGTCGGGGCCACAGAGGGCTGCAGGGCGAGCACGCAAGCCCTAGCGCACTCCCTCCCGCCAACAGCCTGCGGAGAGGGGGACCCCACCTGGGATTGGCCCCCAAGCCCGAGGCCTGTGCCTCCCTGAGGAAAGGTAGCTTCTGTCCAGAAGCGGGACACGGTGTCAGGCGAGGGGGTGCTGGCTGGAGGCGCCCCTCTTTCTAAAGGGCTCCCCTCCACTCTGACCGCCATGTGCAAGAAGTCAAGGCAGACGGAGGGGGTGCATGTCTGCCCCTCGGGCACCTTCCCGACAGCTGCTCCATCGCCTGCCCGCGCTGCGCCCCTCGGCAAGGAAATCCTGGGGATGCAAGAGTGGTCGGGCACAAGCATGCTTTGTGCTCACTTGGGCATGGTGGAACCGGACGCTTGCGCAGAAAGTAGGGCCACAGCGGGGCTGCTTGCTGCTCAGAGCAGCCCGTCCCCACCAAGGGGGGTCTCCTTGGGTTCACATGGATGGCTTTGGGTTCCGGGCGCCGGTTCCCGTCTCCTGCTCCTCTCCTCGTGAGCGGGCCCTGGGAGTTCGCACGGATGTCCTCTGTGCCCTGGCCCACAGGCAGTTGGAGGTGAGCTCCTGGAAGGGTTTGAGGGGCCCGGCGTGTGTTGTGAGCCTCAGCGAGGACCACCGGTTTAGCCAGTGTTCCCGGAGGTCTGGGAAGCCCAGATGCCCACGGAGTCCCTCCCCGCTCGTTGCTCGTTCCCTCGTTCCCGGGAAGCCTCGTTTGATCCTCGTGTGTTCTCAGCTGGGTTCTGCCTCCTCCCCCGCCTGCCTTAGAAAGCCCCAAAGGGAGGGGACTTACACAGTCTGGGGGCAGAGGGAAGTAAGAAGATGATGGAGATGGAAAGCTTTGGGTTTCGTTCCAGCACGTTCCTTTGACCCTCAGCAGAAGTCCTCTCTGGCCCGAGCCCCCGTCCTCAGAAAGGGGGGCGCCCGCCTGGTGCCTGCCGAAGTGCGGGAGCACACACAGGCCTCCCTGTGGGCGTCGGGGGGGGGGGCGGCGTGGGTGCCCTCACCGTGCCACCCCTGCCCTTGGTGCTGCAGCTTGCTGAGCGAAAGTGAGAAGCGCCCCTTCGTGGAGGAGGCGGAGCGGCTACGGGTCCAGCACAAGAAGGACCATCCGGATTACAAGTACCAGCCGCGACGCAGGAAGAGCGTGAAAGCAGGCCAGGGCGACTCTGACTCCGGAGCCGAGCTGGGCCCCCATCCCAGCGGTGCCGTGTACAAGGCGGACGGGGGCCTCGGTGACGCGCACCACCACGGCGACCACACAGGTGGGCGCCTGGGGCCCCACAGCATTTGCCTGCCCCAGCGGGAGAAGTGGGGGGTCTGGCATCCGCTGGGAGATGCGCAGTGAGGTGGGGAGCAGGGGCTCGCTCCCAGGGCTGGTGTCCGCGTCGCCCCAAGGTCCCCCGTGCACACGGGGGTCTGCTTAGCCCCCTCTGAGCCCTGACGTCCTCACAACTTTTCCCTGGTCGGGTGCCGCATGACGTGGGCGTTTTCTGCTCCGCCTGGAGGCGTTTCTGCTTCCCCTGGCCTTTCTGCGGGTGCTGACCCAGCACTCACTCGTGGCCCCTGTGCGGTGGTCAGCAGCCCAGCCTCAAGATCAGACGGGCTGGGGGGGAGCCCGGCCAGCCGAGCAGTCCCCGGGAAGCTGGCTACTGCCGTGAGCCTGGGGGAGAGTGAGCTTTGTGTGCGTGGCCTTGTGGTCACGTGCAAGGGGCCGGGCACTTCCTCTCCTTTCCCCCATCTTGGTCTTCTGGGGTAGGGGTGGGGGCCTCCGTGGCCCAGCTCTTCCTGCAGAACAGCGCTTAGCGGAATTTCCTCGGCCGAGCAGTGAGGTCTGGGTCTGGCTCTGCTGGAATTTCTGGGAAACGTACAGAAACAAAAAGCCGTTGATTTCTACCTGTGGCAGTCAGCGGGCTGGTTTTCCTCCTGGGTGTGCGTCGCCAGCCGGCCGGCCCCCCACAGAAGGGGCATTCATGCCTGAAATGTGCTCTGTCCCCAGGGCAGACCCACGGGCCGCCCACCCCGCCCACCACCCCCAAGACGGACCTGCACCACGGGGGCAAGCCGGAGCTGAAGCCGGAAGGCCGCCGTCTGGCAGACAGCGGGCGCCAGAACATCGACTTCAGCAACGTGGACATCTCAGAGCTGAGCAGCGAGGTCATCGGCAACATGGACACCTTCGACGTGCACGAGTTCGACCAGTACCTGCCCCTCAACGGCCACTCGGCCCTGCCCGCGGAGCCCGGCCAGCCCGCCGCCGGCTCCTACGGGGGCGCCTCCTACTCACACTCCGGGGCAGCCGGCCTCGGGGCGTCCCCTGTGTGGGCCCACAAGGGAGCCCCGTCGGCCTCGGCGTCGCCCACCGAGACGGGCCCCCCGCGGCCGCACATCAAGACGGAGCAGCTGAGCCCCAGCCACTACGGCGACCAGTCGCACGGTTCCCCGGGCCGCGCCGACTACGGCTCCTACAGTGGCCAGGCCAGCGTCACCACGGCGGCCCCGGCCGCGGCCGCCAGCTCCTTCGCCAGCTCGCAGTGCGACTACGCCGACCTGCAGGCCCCCAGCTACTACAGCCCGTACCCCGGCTGCCCGTCCAGCCTCTACCAGTGCCCCTACTTCCACCCTTCCCGTCGGCCCTACGCCTCGCCCCTGCTCAGCGGCCTCTCCGTGCCGCCCGCCCACAGCCCGCCCGGCAACTGGGACCAGCCTGTGTATACTACCCTGAGCAGACCCTGAGGGCGCCGTGGCCCGTGGGGGGGGACTGGCGTCGGAGAGGGAGAACCTTCATCTCAGCAAAGACAGAGCCTCGGGTCTTCCGGAAGGGGTGCAGAGGGAGAAGAGACGGTGGCTCCGGGCAAGGGCCTGCTGACGTCTGCGGGCAGCCACGCTTGGAGCCCGACGCCCCGTTGCTTCCAGATCTCCCCGCTCCCTTCGGCCAACAAAGCCCTCTTTTCCTTGTCGCTCGCTCTTGGCGGTGACTGGTGACTGCGCGGGGGACGGCCGTCGGGCCCGCTTCCCTGCAGACAGCAGCCCCTTGGGATTGCATCTCAGTGGACCCGAGGCAGCCACAGCACAAAACAAAAAGGAGGGACGAGGCGCGGGGTCTCCGGCCGCCCGTCTCCCGGGTCCCCGCCAGCCTCGCGCCGGGAGCCCACGGGACCAGTGGCATCCGCAGCCTGGCGAGAATGCGTCTGTGGGAGCACACCTCTCGGGACCAGCCCGTCAGCTGAGAGGGGCTCCCACAACGCAGGCTCTACCCAGCGAGGTTTGGCTGGGACTAACGCTTCCCTCGTTTTATTTTATTTTATTTTTTAAGTTTTGTCTTTGAAGCTTAAACACGTTCGATTTGTTTTGGAAGCTGTTGAAACGTATTTATGTTCTGTATTATTTTATCTTTAATTAAGTAATTTGTGCAGAAAGTAGGATTTCAGACAAAACGGAGGCCGGGTTGCTGAGCTCCAGGGCCAGGAGGACGCGTCGGGTGGGGGCCCTGGGGCTCCAGGCCCCGGGGAGGTGGCCGGGACCCTGAGCGGGGAGAAGGGATTGCCTCGTAGTGTCTGTGCCCGGGTTGGGGGTGCCGTGGCACCCGTGTGAGGTCGAGGCTTAGAGGGCATGGGTGTCCCTGGGCTCCACCCCTGCTCACAACGGTGCCAAGCCGGGGACGGGGTGGCTGGAGAGGCACATTAATCTCGGCTCTTAGGACCCAGACGCCACCTACAAGCTGTGAAACTAAAACCTTCTCCACTAAGTGTTTAGAGTCTTAGCTTTAGACGAATAATACCCGATTGACGCGTACCTGCTTGCGCTGCGTGCCGACCAACGGTAATCGCCTACTTCATGGAAACTTGTGCCTTTAAAACTTTGTACATTTGAAGACATCCGAGAAGTTGCTTCTTTTTACTTTTTCTACTTTTTCCTACCTTTTTCTAGAAAAAAAAAAAAGAATTTGTTTTGCATATCTCTTTCTGGGGGTGGGGGCAGGGAACTACAGCAAACTCATTTTTATGCAAAATCCGTTGTTCCGCGTGGAGTTTGGGCTTCCGCTGTCACTTACCTGCTGTGTTCGGCTACTTTCTGACCAAGCAACGCTAACTTTTGTACAGACCAATTTGGTAAAATTAAAAAAAAAAAAAAAAAGCTTTTTATCTACTCAGGCTGCGTTTTGTGTGTTGCTTTCCGTAAGCCTGGCGGACGGGGGCTCCGCGAGAACGGGGTCTGGGTCGAGGGCCTTGGCGGAGGCAGGAGTGCAGTCTACCCCGAGCCCTCCTCAGAGGATGTGGGCATCCCGAGCCCCATGGAAGGCAGAGACAACGCTTCAACCCTGGGGCACAGCCAGGCCCGCCCCCCCCCGCCCCCTGCAGGGGCTGTGTCTGGATTTGAACGGATCTCAGAGGCCCCAGGAAGCCGGCCATGCCGCCAGTGTCTTCTTTCCCCAGGGGCCTATTCAGTAGGCAAAGCGGGTCCAGATTCGGGGCCATGGTTTCCTCCCAGGCGAATCCCAGAGCCGGTTTCTGGGTGGCTGGCGGCATTTTTCGGGCGCTGGCACGGAGCCAAGCTGGGAGCTGGGTGAACGGGAACCAGGCAGGGCCGTCTGGTTGGCCGAGTGTCTGCAGGGAGGGATGGTTGTGGGGGGCAACCGCAAGCAAGGGGGC
Source organism: Neofelis nebulosa (assembly GCF_028018385.1). Lineage (NCBI taxonomy): Eukaryota > Metazoa > Chordata > Mammalia > Carnivora > Felidae > Neofelis > Neofelis nebulosa. The sequence goes on along the minus strand of NC_080799.1, from coordinate 44,702,781 downwards.
AGCCTCACCCCTTGGCCGGGCCTCCCCGCAGCTGGTTCAGGGGCTGCGTGGGGCTGGGGGCACCCACCTCCAGGCCCTGCAGGTGCTTCTGGGGCATCTCCGGGCCCGAGAGGAAGCTTACACTTCTCGCGAGAAGCCAGCTGCTTGAAGCAACTCCCTCTGTGATTTTAACGGGGTGGTCCGGGTAGGGGGGCGCCCTTCCCGTCCCCTCGTCTGCCAGCCGCCCGCGTGGCTGCGATCCAGGGCGCGTCCCTCACCCCGCGCTGGAGAGCCACGTCCGGGGCCTGCCAAGAGTAGTGTTTGGGAAGAGCTGCCCGGATTTACGAGGGTTCGTGAGGTCTGGGGCGTGCCAAGCCTCCGGGGCGAGGCGGGGTCTGGGAGGGGGCTGCAAGCCAGGCTCACGGATGCCCCTGTGGAGCCAGTCCAGCACATCCCGCATCCAGCCAAGGGCCGTCCGGGTCCATATGGGCCTCCAGGCTCTCACGTGGACACCCCAAACCAAGGAAAGCCCCTGCAGCCGGCTCCCTGATGGAGGGAGTGAGGCCGCCCCGTTGCCGCTCTGGGGTTGACACTCGGGCCCTGCCAGGTTCCCGAGGGCTGGGGTCCCGCCAGGTTTGTTTGGACTCGGAGGGGCTCCTGCGTGTTAACTCCCCAGAGGCCCGGCCCCTCTTCCCACCAACCTGATGGTGTGAGGGCCCTTTTGGCCCCTGTGCCCCAGGCAAGCCTCCCTGGGGGTTCCCTGCGTCTGAGCTCACGGTGTCCTCTGCTCTCCAGACGCCCCACCCCTCCCTGGGGGCTAGGCTGGTGGCCTCCCCTCCACAGCACTCTCAGACGTTGGAGGCTGAGCCCACAGCCAAGCGTTCTGGGGGTCACGGGGCCCCTGCTCCCCGAAATCTGGGTCCCCAGTGGCCTTGTGAGGAGGTGGTGAGGCGGACACCCCCGGGGGTCAGGGCAGCTGGGAGGGGTCCCTGGGACTGCCCTGGTCCGCAGGCTCTTGAGGGTTTTTCCAGCCAGCTCCCCCAGACAACACTGTTCACAAGGCTGGCCTCACCCCTCCGGGCCCCAAGTCCAAGCTTGTCCAGAGCCCAGTTCCCACTGAGTGTGCTCCGTCGGCCCATCCTGGGGACGAGCTGGCGGGAAAAGTTCCTCATTTTTCATTTCCTTCCCCAGAGCTGAGTGCGTTGCCTCTGACCTCAGCTGAACAGAATGCCCTATTCAGAGACAAAGGGGAAAGGGCGTTTATGACCCAGACCCTGCTCTGATAGATTGGGAAAGCCCCTCCTGGTTCTGCGTATAATTGCTCTTCCTGGGACGACGTATCGGCTTTCAGGAGCAGACTTTCCGTTTGGATGTGAGTTCACGGCCGGCGTGGCTGTCAGCTCCGGGGAGGCCTGTGTCTCTGAGCCGCTGCCTGGGGGAGACCCGGGGCCCCCCTCCTCAGGCCTGCCCAGGGGAGAGGGGGGCGGTTTCCACACCCACCCTGCCTGCTTCGCATTTAGGGGACAGCACCCCAGGGCAGGTGTGAGACTCAGGGTCGTGGCCTGGTGCATGGACCCCGATCTTTCCCCCCCAGTGTCTGGCCCAGGGCCTCCAGGTCAGCCCTGGACAGAGGACCTTTATGGACCTCGTCTCTGGCTGACCAGGGCTGCAGGAGCCGTGGGCCACACGGCAGGGCTGAACCGACTTGTTTCCAGGCCACTGGACGTTAAAGTCTTTAGCACCCTGTGTGGACACCTGTCTGGGATACATTCCACCAGGCTTCATGGAAAACTGGGGCTGACCATGAGCCAGTGCTGCAAGATCCCCTCCTCCAACCCCTAGGGAGACCCCAGGTGCACACCCCAAGGCTGGGGGTCAGAGCTGCTGCCCCCCCGGGACTCATAAGGACCCATTCCCAAGGGAGGGCCGTGTGTAACCACCCGGTGTCTGCTCCTCTGTCTCACTCTGGGCCAAAGCGTGCCTGCGTTTGGGGTCCTACATCCTGGAGAGAGCAGATGTGCAGACCAAGTCCTCCCAGGATGGGGCCGTAGAGGCCCCGGGGCGCCCTGGGGGCCGCGGGAGCCTTCCGAGGAGAAAAGTTGGGAAGGGAAGGAGCAAAAGGGGGAGACACGGGAGGCGTGGCCCTGCCTTCAGGTGAGGGTCCTCCTGGAGCTGCGAGCTCAGCGCTGCCCACCCCCAGCCCATTTCTGTCCCAGGAAGAGTGGGAATCGGGGCCCTGAGGGTTTCCCCGTCTCCTGCGTTCCCTGCTGGCCTGGGGGCTCCTGGCTGCCCGGCGGTGTTTGGGGGCGCTCCGTGAGGTCAGGACCTGGCTGTGACCCAGTGGCTGGAGGTTCTGCCACTCGCCACTGATCTCTACGTGCCTCCTCCCGTGACCATGTGACAGTGACGGCCTCGCCGAGGTGCCGACGATGAAGCCGGCATGGCCGTGGCCAGCACACAGACACGTGACAGGTCCCTCACTGCCCCGTCCTGCTGGCGGGCTTGTCCCTGGAGCCCTGGGGTCCTCGCTCCCTTCCCTCGCGGTGACCTGTTGCCTTGGCTGCCCCTAGCGCAGCCCCCCTGCCTCCCCCACCCACGCTGGGCTGCCCTGGGGGGGGGGGGTCCCGTGTGCACCCCCCCACCAGCACCCGCACCAGCCCCAGCCTTCCCCAGAGGGGCCGGGGCCAGAATTCAGTCCCGCCGAGGCTGGCTGCCGTGGGAAAGCGCAGGACACTTCCCGAGGCCTTTCCGAGAGGCTCCCCGACAGGACGGGAGCGGGAACAGCCTGGGCGGCTGCGGGAGCCCCGCTCACCAGGTCCCCCAAAGCCGAGGCGGGGCGGCACCCCACGCTGGGCGTGCGGCCCGTCGCCAGGCCCGCCGGTCCCTGCAAAGGGTTAAGGGGCGCGCGGCCCGGTGGGAGTGCGGCGGTAGCGCCTGCGGGCCGGGCAGAGCAGCCGGGCTGGTGCGCGGCCAAGAGCAGCGGGCGAAGGCGCTGCATTTTAATGAATCATTATTGCCGGGGAGGCCTTTGTCTTTCTTTATCCGGTGCACAATAAAAGAATTAATTAGACAGAAAATGGCAGGGCAAGGAACTGACAAGTCATTAAGGGCTGCTGAATGACCGATGAGGTACGGGCTGGGGTGGACTTCGGCTCCGGAATGATAATGGCCGGGCCGGGTGCTTTGTATGCGCGACCAGCCGGCCCCTGTGCAGGCATTGTGGGCGCTGCCATTGTGGCCCACGGGGCGGGCCGGGCCGGCCCGAGTCCCCAGAGGCGAAGCGGGCGGTGGGAACCTACGGCAAAATTGCCGTATTAATTTTTGTGGGCAGACACAGCAGTAAAGATTTGGATGCGCGGGGACGTGGGGATGGGTGTTCTGCTCCCTACTTCCTGGCTCGGGGGGCGGGGGTGGAGGGTGGCAGGGGGTGCTCCCCACACTGTGAGACCAGAGACGCAGAAGGCAGGGGTGGGGGGAGGAGAGGAATGGGAGAGGAAAGAGGGGGAGACCCAGAAGAAGCTCTTCCCGGAGCCAGGCTCCGCCACCCTTAGTCGCTGTCATGGTTATTCAGACGTCACCAGGAGAAAAGTACCACCCACAGATCCGGCTCTCCCCTCCCCCCCGCCCCCCCGAAAAACTGGGTTCCTCAGCGGGTGGAGGGCAAGAGAAGAGCGACGGTGAAGTAGGAGTTCATCGGGGGTCCCGCTGCCCACAAGTCCTGGCCCACGGGGTGGGGGCTGGATTCGAAAACCGGCCGGAGCCCCCTCCCTGGTTTCCTGCTGCTTTGCAGCTCGTCTGACTCCCTTTGGTTGTGGTCTCAGGGTCTTCGAGGGATGGATGGGGGTGGGGGTAGAAATCCCAGACAGGTGGGGAGAGATCTCCCTCGCCCCAGGGGTGATGAGAACGTCAGAGAAAAAGCAACGTGTCGCTGAGTCGGTCAGCAACCCTTCCCGTGCGGGATGTGAAAGGACGGGGCCACAACACCTGGAGTGCCTTCAGCAGGGCTATGCCCGCATCCTCTCCTCTGGCCCGCACGACATTCTGGAGGGGCCCGACTGACAGATGAGTCCCTTGTTCCAGGACTTGAACATAGGGTTGGGTGGCCAGCCCGGGTCCCAGTGCTGTCCCTGGGCCGCTGAGACCAGAGGACAGCCTCTCGGGCAGCAGAGGGCAAGTGCTGGGCGTCCCTGGGTGGAGGGGGCTCCACCCCAAGTCAGGCTGCATGGAGCAGAGGCCACACTGGTTTCCAGGTGACAAGTGTCTGGTTTCACCACTGGGAAGCACTGTCACTGTCTTTGCAACTCACTGCCTGATGTCCCCTCTCAAACTTGTGAGTGAGCCTGGGCGGACCAGGATGCCATGGGCATCACCCCTGAAGAGGGGAGCCCCCCCTCCTCCCCACTTCCTGAGGCCACTCAAGTCCTTTGAGGAACTCATTCACTAATGGGGGAGAGATGAAGGTGGCCAGAGGGCCTGGGTGACTCTGGCTCTAGAAGCCCGAGTCTCCCACCTTTTCCCAACAGGGACAGAGTGTCAAGGCAGAGTCAAAGTTTACCCTGACACACACTGCCTGATGCCTGGAGCTTGGGCTTCCCGGGATGCTCAGCTTTGGGCAGGTTACTGGCCTCTCCGGCCTCCGTGGTCCATGAGAAGAAGAACGCCCATCTCCCCAGAAACGGTGCTCAGGAAGACAGGGGATGCACACGGGTGTATGTAGCACAGGGTCACTCTACACACATCACCCAACATTGCTGTTGAGCTAAACTGATAGGGCTCACACTTCCGCAGGGAGTTGGCCTGCCAGCCACGACAACCAGCTCTATCTGTCCTTCCATCATCCACCCATCTGTCCATCTGCTCACCCATGCATCCATCTACCCACCCTTTACTCCATCCATCTGTTCTTCTGTTCATCTGTCCTACCACCCATTCTTCCATTCCATCCACACATCTATCCATCCCCTTCCATCCATCCATGCATCCCCTTCTATCCATCTATCCATCCATCCAACCCCTTCCATCCATCCATCCATCCATCCATCCACCCATTCATCCATCCACCCATTCATCCACCCATCCATCCCCATCCAGCCATCCATGCATCCATCCACCCATCCATCCATCCATCATCCATCCATCCATCCATCCATCCACCTATCCTTTACTTCATCCATCTGTCCTTCTGTTCATCTGTCCTACCACCCATTCTTCCATTCCATCCACCCATGCATCCATCCACCCAGCCATCCATCTATGCATCCATCCATCAATCCACCCATCCATCCATTATCCATCCATCCATCCTTCCATTATCCATCTATCCATCCTATCCATCCACCCATCTATCCATGCACCCATCCATCTATCCTCCATCCATCCATCCATCCTTCCATTATCCATCCATCCATCCATCCTTCCATTATCCATCCATCCATCCATCCATTCAATCTATTCATCTGTCCATCCATCCTTTCATCCATCCAGTGATCATCATACAGCAGGTACAGGGTTCAAAGGAGAGGGAGACTGACCTGGAGAGCAATAAAGGGTCACATAGGACAAGTGCAGAGACTGGGAATCCATACAGGGACCCAGCCTGCTCTGCGGGCTGCCAGGGAGGCTTCCTGTGGAAGCTGCATCTCGTGAGATGTTCCCACAGAGGCTTGTCCTTGAGCAGCGGCCTGTGACCTCAGCCCTCATCCAGTGTCGGTCCTGGCAAACAGCATCATCCTTTGGTCTTCATTCAGCCCCCAGGATCCATCTGGACCCCTGCGGCCAGCTCCTTTCTCTCTGGTCCTGAGCGAGCGGCAGCACCGAGGGGCCGCAAGGGCAGGTCTGAGCCATGCCCCAGGCAGGCAGAGCTGGTGGGCTTGGACCCAGGTGCAGCCCCTCACAGCTCTGGGTCCCAGGGCTTGGCGAGCAGTGTGCCCAACTGACACAAAATTTGCCCGGGCATTTCCGGTTCTGGCCCCGGCAGTCACAGAGAGCCGGGATGGTAGTCACCTGGTAAACGGGTGTGGAACGTTCCACACGGTTCGCGCCTGTCTGTGGTGTGGGTGGGGAGCGAGTGGAGGGCAACCCCATCCCCACATGGGCGGCGTGCCCCCCAAGTCAGGGCCGTGGCTGTACCCAACTTGCATCCATGACCTGGGCCATCCTGGACACAGCCAGGCACTCGGTGAGTGTTTGCTGGATGAGCAAACCCGTGAGCGCATAAAGGTGCCGCCAGGGTGTGCGTGCATCAGATGGGGTCCGGCGCTGCTCCTCTCAAAGAACTAGAACCGCACAGACAGAGGCGGGCAGAGCAGCCGCGTGGCAGGAAGCTCGGGGTTATGATGTCCCCGTCAGGCGGCAGTGGCTAACGCGGACGAACGTGACCTTCAGGTACCAAGAAGCAGCTGAGGTGTTTGTCAAACTCTCCCGCACAAGGTGTGGTACCTGCTAGGGTCGCCAGAGCTGACAGGGGGGAGGGAGAGTGTGGAGCGCTGCAGAGGACATGGGCCTCGCCCTTCAGGGCAGTTTCCAAACGAGCTGGCACGCAGGTGCCCTATAAGCTGCAGGTTCCTCCCGGGCATGTATACACTCATCCAAAATGGGCAGAGCTGGAATGTTCCTTGTAGGCTGCCCTTCAAGGAAATCGACGAACTATGACCTTTCACGCATCGGGATCCAACTCAGCAGTGAGGAGAGTGGAGGCAACGTGGAGCCTCCCGTAGACACAGGACATTTCGAGACTCCGTTTATGTGAAGTCGTAAGGTTCTGTTTGGGTTGTGATTTTGTTTTTTAAGGCAGGGCAGTGAGAAAAACACTTCTGGGAGATTTCTCCCCGAATCAGTCCAGAGTTATGCCGATCTGCCACGTGGAAAGCTACCTCCCTAGAATGTCTCTCCATAGACTCGAGGTCCAGGTGCCCCAAGTTCCACATTCTGGAATGTTCCTCTCTATTCAGCACATGGGAAGAAAACGTCCTGAAGCAGGTGCACGGCAGCGACGATGGCCTTTTGTTAATTATTGGGGCACCGGGAGCACTTGTCGTCCACTGAGGGGGAGGAGGGGACAGGGAGACGGACCCACTCACAGCTGCCCCCAGATCCTCCAGGAGCTGGAAAGTCATCCACTCATCAGGAAGCCATGAGCACCCCAGCATCTGGGCTGGGGGCAGACAGGTGTGCAAGGGGCTGGAGATGGGCTGACCTCGGTGCCGAGCCGAGCATGGAGGGCTTCCGGCCCGGCCCCTGCCCAGCCGCCGTGATCTCAGCAAGGGTTCGGAGGCTTGCTGGGCTGGCGCCAGTCTTTGCCCTATTTAATACATGAGGGGACACGGCCTGACAGGTCTGTGCTTTCTCCACAGTGCCCCTGCTGGCTGAGACCCCAGGCCGAGCCCTGGGAAGAGGACAGGGCAGGGCAAGGCCCCGGGGGGCGAGATGGGCTGGGGGCTCTGCTGAAGTAACCGGGGCGCCCCACACCTGGCCACCCTCTGCACGGCGCAGGGTCTGGCTCTCTCGGGGAAGGAGAAGGGACCCTTGCCGTGTCTGCCGATCGGAAGGGAACTTCCTCCCGGGCTCTGTCTCCCCAGTGGTCCCATCCGCCAGTGGCCAGCCCGCAAGAGCACACTGGCCGTGCCCACAGAGGAAGCATTCTTGGCTGTTCCTGAGGTTGACTGAACCTGAGGCTCTGGACTCTGGCTGGACCCCCCCGGGAGGGCAGTGGGCACACTGGGATGCCCAGGGCAGCCCCGAGGCCAGGAAGGGCCCGCAGGCCCCCTTAGGGTGCAGGGGGCTGGGGGGGGGGGTGTTGCTGAACACCACGACTGGCCCAGCCCCTGCCACCGTGATCGCCTGGCCCCGCGGGAGCTGCAGGGACGCCAGGCGACCTGAGCAGGAAGCGCTGGCGGGAGTATTTCCTTCCCCAGCCCCAGGCCCAGCCCCAGCCCCGCCTGCCCGCCCAGGGAAATGGATGTCACAGGCCCGCTGCTGCAGGCAGCCGAGGCTGAGGGGGGCTCTCACCGCTTCAGGAATGCATGCCGTGTGGGATCCTGCGGGCTCTGTCGCCGGAGCTGCGGGGAGGTGGGCGTCCTGCTCCCATCTGGCAGGGAAGTCATTTTCTTGCAAAGCGGGGACGCAGCCAGCCCGGTGCCTTTGGAAAGGAGACAAAGTACATCTTAATTTGCAATGGGGTCTCGGGGCCCTCGCCCCCGCCTCCCGCTTCACACACCTCGGGTGTGAGATGGGAGGGCTGACGTCCCCAGAGCAGGCGCCCGTCACCTGTTCCTCCCATTTGCGAGCTAATTCCGCAGGGTCCGTGGGCGGCAGCGGGCGCGGCAGATCCGGAGTGTGGGCGAGGCGCTCCCTCTGTCGTTACAAAACAGCCCACGGAGCCCCCAAGAGTCCCCAGCCAGATCCTCCTTGATTCCGAGTTTCTGAAGCTCGGGTTTGCAAGATGCAGCCTGCCGATCCTGGACGCTGGGTCAGAGGGATGGAAGGGCCCCAGCTAGAAGCAGCTTCTGTGGTCCCTGCTGGCTGCCCCCGGCTGGGTGCATCAGGGAAGGCACAGACTCAGTTTACCCACCTGAGAAACAGGCACTCGTGTGCTGCCTGTCTGGGGCCCTCGAGGGTAAGGGAGCCGATAGGGAAGGAGGTACAGGGCGGGTGGCCAGGGGGTCTGCCTGAGTGAGGAGAGGCTTGGACCCAGAAGAGCCGGAGGAGAGGGATTAAAACGCTGTCCCTTGCAGCCAAGGGCAGGCAAGCTAGAGTGATGAGTGCTGGTGGCCCGCTCTGAGGCGGGGCAGCCCCCGGAAGATGCCCGTGAGATGAAGGACACGTGTGCCCCGTGGGGCCGCCACCCACCCAGCCATTGCCCGGAGACCCTGCCTCTTGGGCCCGGGGGCCCAAGGCTTCTCTGCCACTCCCCGGCCAGCACCTCTCATCCTCAGCTCACATGCCACCTCCTTCGAGAAGCCTTCCTAGACTGCCCCAAACGACGAACCCATCGGATTATTTCCTCTGCAGCTCAGGTCTCTGTCGGCGATCACCACAACAGGTGGGACCACATGGGGCCCGGTCGCCCCACCTGCACATCGCAAGTCCCACGAGAGCAGCAGCGGGTTTGTTCTTGTTCCTGCTGACCCCAGCGCCTCTTGCCAGGCGCATGGAGCTGCCCACCAGCAGCTGTGAGCAGCCGAGGGCCTTCAAGCAAACAGAGGGATGGGGGGCCCCACTCAAACCCCACAGCCTGGCAGCAGGCTGGAGGCCCCACTCCCCAAGCTGAGCACGTGGTATCTCCCCGATCCCATGCCCGGGCAGGGGTCCCTCCTGTTCTGCCGCTGGGGAGCCGGGGTCTCCTGGGTCACAAGGCTTCAGAGACTGGTGAGGCCTCTCAAGTTGTCGTCTGCCAACGTGAGTTTCTCGTGACCTTGACAAGTGCGTGTGCATGTTCAGAGGCCTGACTCTCTCCGAGGCCGGGACCAGAGCGGGCAGTGCCCTCGGACAGGAGCTCCAGGCCCTGGAGAGAGGCCCCTTGTCAGCACGCTCCCGCTCAGCTCTCTCTGGGCCGCGCTCTGTGACGCGCCGTGTCTGGGGGAGAATCTGAGAGACCAGCTCTCGGACCACGTGGGCCGGGTTCGGGGGTCTGCGCCTGCTCCACGAAATCAAAACCATATTTTCTGTCCTGGAGCTTCCCAAAGTGTGTCAAAGCAGACTCAGAAAACTCATTTGGACAGATGCCGTTTCTACCCGGGAGGATTTGATTTTCCCTGGAATGCCAGCAGAAACATCAGCTTCAAGTGGAGTGAGGGGTGGCGGGGGAGGGGACGCAGAGACCGGGCTTGGGCCCTGGAGCCGGCAGGGGGCACGGCCTCCCTGGCTCCGCCCACCTCCACGAAGCCTTGGGCGCACCTCTCCGTGCCACTGGCCGGTGGCTGTGCGTCACCCGCACACGGGGCCCTGGACGAATTCGGTGAGGGGACACAGACGGCCCCTTTGCACCTGGCTCAGCCAGCTTCTGGAGTGATGGGGGGCAAAGGGGGGGCGGTGCCCGTCAAAGGGAAGGACAACAGATGTGGACCAACCTCCCTGGATGGGAAATCAGGGTCCCTGGACAGCCTCCCCAGGACCCTGTGACACCCCACACCTGGGCTGTTAAAAATTAGTAAAATACACACAGTCCTCAGATATCACCCCCGCCGTGGCTGCCCGGCGATGCCTCCAGGACGAACCACTACGGGATTGACGGCCGGGTGTGAGGTGGCCACGTGTGGGCCGGGGCCAAGTGTGGAGGCTGGCGCGGGCTGGCTCGTGCGTGGTCCTGGGAGAGCAGGGTGACGGAGGTCAGGCTGGGGGGTGAAGGCGTGGGGCCCAGCCACACAGAGAGACGGGGCTTGGCCACACGCCCTCAGAATAGGGTGAGGCGCTGTCACCTGGACCACAGGCGTGGTAGAGCCTGGATACACCTCGACAACACCGTGCTCGGTGACAGAGGCCAGTCCCCAAAGGCCACACGGTGTGCAACTGCAGACAGAGAGCAGATTTCCAGCTGCCGCGGGTGGGGAGAGGTGGGCGGGTGACTGAGGATGGGGGCGGAGTCGTATTTAGGGGGGATGGAAACGTCCCGGAACCTGATGCGCCCGATGGCCACAGACACTGTGAAAGTAGTAACTGCCACAGCACCCCTCACTTGAAAACGGCGGATCTCACCTCCACGAAGAAAATGAATTAAAATAGAACGGTTCGCAGCAGATGACTCCGGTTGGGGGTGACTCATCCAGACCGTTTGCATGGTGGTCACTTGAAGACAAATCTGACCTTTTCCAGAAAGTGGAAAGGCCAGAGTGAGGTCCCAAGGGCCCCGGAGGGTGGGAGGCAGACTTCGTGTGAGGGCAGAGAAGGGCCTGAAGCTCAGACCTTCCCTCTGCCAAGTGGTGGAGGCCGGCTCACCCTGCTGGGTTGGGGGGGTGGGGTGGGGAGCTTTGGGTTTGGAGAAATAAAGGCCGTTGTCAAGTCCCGGCAGGTGGAGTCCAGGGGCCTGGACCATGCTGGGGGTGCACGGTGAGGAGGGGGGACGGCCCTCTCCTTTCCTGGAGAAGCTGGCTTGGAGAAGAGGCGGTGGGAGGCCAGGTGGCCTCCCTGGGGGCATGGGTGACAGCCCAGTGGGCGTCCTGGGGACCCTTCGCCCTCAATCCAGGGCCCCGTGCACTGTGTGAGCAGTGCAGACACGCCCCCACACTCATCCACGGTGGCCCGTGTGGCCCAGGGGTTCGTTCCTCCCCCCAGAATCACATACCACTCTGCGAGCAAGGGGCAGGCCCCGGAGAGATTTTCCAGGCTCCATGGAAAGAAAGCGCGTCCAGGGCCAGAGTCTGGGAGGGGCCAGGCGGGGCCGGGAGCCCAGACACAGCCCCCAGAAGGGGCTGGAGTGCCCGCCGGTCACCCAGAGTCTCACACGCCCCAGACAGCAACACCTGGACGCCTCACAAGGGAAACAGCCTCTGGAAAGTCCACCCACATAATATCCCTTTTCACTCTTCCTTGGCGATCGCGCCTCGTTAACCAGCAGCAACCGAGGGCCATTTCTCCAGAGGCTGGTGGATCCCCAGGGGGAGCGGGGAGTCCGCGGTTCCCCAGCAAGGCGCCAGCCTGAGCAGCAGCCCCTGGTGCTCTGGGAGGCCGTGGTGTCTCAGGCAGGCTTCCCCGTCCCCAGCTTTCCCCGGGTGAGTGTCTGGGACTGGGGGCCGGGCAGGCACAGGGTGGGCCCCTGAGGGGGAAGGCGGGGGAGGAGGAGAAGAAGCTTGCGGGGGGGCAAGGGGACGGCACTGATCACTCAGGCCTCTTGCGGTGGGGGGGGGGCAGCTGCCCCTGGGGGGGGCCACACAGCCTCTGCTCGCCTTTGCTCCCTGGGTGTGATTTCTTGCACTGTCACCTTGCAGGCACTGATGACAGCGGCCACCCACAGGAAGGACACTCATTCTGCTCAGGCACAGCCTTCTGGTCTCCAGGCGGCGACTCTGGTCGAGTGCATTTTATAGGTGGGGAAACTGAGGCTCAGAGAGGTGCTGCATCAGGACTCCTGTGCGGTGGAAAGAGTTAAGAATCATCTCTCTAGGGGCGCCTGGGTGGCTCAGTCGGTCGAGCAACCGACTTTGGCTCAGGTCATGATCTCACGGTTCGTGGGTTTGAGCCCCGCGTCAGGCTCTGTGCTGACAGCTCGGAGCCTGGAGCCTGCTTCCGATTCTGGGTCTCCCTCGCTCTCTGCCCCTCCCCTGCTCACACTCTGTGTCTCTCTTTCAAACATAAACATTAAAAAATTTTTTTTAAAACTCATCTCTGCATCTTGCATGCATCCCCCCTCCCAACCCAACATTCAAACAGACAGGAGGTCCCAGGTCCCATCTGCCTGCCTCATCTCTGGGCCTGGGGACAGGGGGAGAAAATCAGGGCAAAGGGGTAATGGATCTGGAGGTGTTTGCAAACTGCAAAGCTCTAGCACCCAGGGGGTGATTATTATTCCCACAACACCTGGGGGCGATGGTTAGGGACAGGCGCTCTCATGGGCCGAGTGTGTCCCCCAAACCCCATGTAGAATCCCTAACCCCTAGTTAGGGTTCCTCGAACAGAACTGCATTTGAAGACAGGGCCTTTAATGGGGCAAGTAAGGTAAAAGAGGTCACTGGGGTGTCTGTAGGAGATTTGGGCACAGGCACACAGGGAAGACCACGCAGGGACTCGGAAGGAGCCGGCCCTGCCCACACCTGGATCTCGGACTCCCCGCCTCCAGAAGAGTAGGGAAATACATTGGTTGTTATTTAAGCCCCTCGTCTGTAGTGCTTTGTCTGGCGGCCTGAGCAGACAGAAGCCACTAAATATTTTATTAAAATATTTGCAGGTCAAGTGCAGTGTGACTTAAGGCAGCCCGTGGCCATGCTCCGGGAGAGATTCCAGAAGCTTCTGTGTCCCTGGATGTCTACCCAGCAGCCCCTTCCCGGGGTGGGGGCGGGTGGCCCATCGGGGCTCCACACCACCGTCTACACGGAGCACAGCGTGGACATACACAGTGGCTGGTCCCACGACCGGCCCTCCCCCAGTCCAGGCCTTGGCACGGGAACCCCGGGCGAACGGCCGCGGGGAGGAGGAGCCGCCAGGGAGAGGTGGCCCCGGAACGTTCCGCCTTTGGCTCCGCGCCTGCCCGGCAGCGAGGCGAGCACAAGGTGAGTTTCACACTCCTGGGAGGTTTTGGTCCCAAGGCTTCTCTCCCCCCCAGAAGCCGTGAATGGACGTTTCATGGAGAAAGGCCCCATTATTTTTCCCCATGTAAATGTGACCACTCTGCGTGGGCTCCAGGGTGGCTCACAGCCCTCCACAAACATCTCAGGGGCCCGGGAGCGCGGCAGGCGCGTGTGAACAACACTGCAAGCCCCCTGCGGGCCAGCAGGCCCCTGCCCCCCAGGCTGGGTCAATATTGATGCAGAGCAAAGGTGGCGCCAGGCCACGAGTAAGGAGCGTGCAGAGCCACCCCAGGGCTGCTGCCAGAGGCTCTGGCACCTGGGCTGGACAGAGCTCTCAGGCTGGGGCAGAGGTGGAGGCTGGGGGCAGAGGTGAGGACTGGGGGCAGAGTAGAGGCTGGGGGGCCTGGGTGAGCGCCCTGCCACCCCCCACACCTGGTTTTGCTTTGCCAAAGTCAAGGGGGGAGAATTTTCCTACCTTATTTGCCTAAGGCTCAGTTTGCAGAATATGCTTTTCAGGTGTGTAAGCGGAGGGTGGCCTCCTCCCCGCTGCCTCCAGGGGCCCAGCCCGAAGGGTGCCCCGCTGGTCCGGACCCTGCCCCTGCAGCAGCCCCTGACGGCTGTGGAGGGACGGCCTCGCTAGGGGGTGGTCATCCGGGCCCGAAGTGTGCGTTGGAGCTGAGAAATCAGTTACAACCCAGGGTCGTGGGATGGCCGGCCGGGCCTCTGGGTGGGCGCTGGGTCTTCAGGGCGGACGTGTGTGTCCGGTCAAGTTCCCAGCTTCCTGGGTCTGTCCATCTCCTCTTTCCACATCTTTGCCATGGGCGGGAGGCGGCGGGCCGTGGCCCGAGGCTGCAGACCCAGGCGTCTCGGAGCAGGGGGCGGGGCGCCTCCTGGAGAGGCCCCAGGTTCACCCGGCTCCCCCTGCTCCCTGGGGCCTCCTGAACCCAACAGCTTCTCAGTTCCCCCTTGCTTACTTATGGAGACGGAGGGCTTGCTCCCTGTGAGGGTGGCCCAAGCTTAGTAGGATGGCCTGAAGTGAGGCAAAGTCTCTCTGTTCCCACCTTCCTTCCTCCTGCTTTCTGGGGGCAACGGAGCTGAGCGTGTTACAAAGCCCCCCACTCTCCTTTGCCTGCTCGCAGCGCCATGGTGGGCAGGGGCTGGGACTGGGAGCTGGGAGCTGGGGGCTGGAGGCAGGGCAGGGGCAGGGCTGGGGGCAGGTGCTGGGGCTGGGGACAGCGGCAGGGGCTGGAGCTGGGGGCTGGAGGCAGGGGCTGGGGGCAGGGGCTGGGACTGGGGCAGGGTCTGGGGGCAGGGTCTGGAGGCAGGGGCAGGGCTGGGGGCTCGGGGCAGTATCTTTCGTGGTCTCGTGCAGAAGCAACCACCCCTAGTTAGAGAGGGAAGTCAGCCTCGAATGAACGAGCGAATGAATGAATGAATGAATGGGTTTGCTGCGGAGACCCGAGAGGCTTCACAATGTCTTCTGAGAGGGGGCCAGCCAGCGATCGAGCCCACCCCTGCGGCAACTCCTATTGGCGGATTTTCTCGTCTCCAAAGCGGCCCTGCCAAGTGTTATAAAAATACAGCCGAGCGCCAGAGCGCTCATCGACGCACTTACTGCCTCGGGGTGAAAGGTTAAACAAATCCCTCCTCAGAATTTACTGCGCTGGCTTCTGCTTCGGCGGGGCCCTGCCGAAGGAGACGTATTTCATGCAGAAATACCTCCCCTAAGTGTTGGAGGAGGCAGGGGCCCAGCACGCAGAAGGCGGCTTCCAGATTTTTATGGAACAAAGGTAGCTATATAAACTCGCCAAAAACAAGTCCTTTACAGAAACCCGTTTGTAAAACTTACTTTCCAGTAACCAGTAAATCAGAGGGTAGGCTGGGAATTGCTAGTTGAAATGGGCAGTGGTACTTTTATTTTCTTGATTCTGTGCTGATTTGAATTTTTGGAAGACGGTGTGGGGAGGGAAGGGGGTGGCCCTGGGGGGGGGGGTCTGTGCCCAGCCCACTGCCCGCTGAGCCCGGCTGACCTGCCCTCTGCCCTCCACGGGAATGGGGGGCATTGGTGAACCGCATACGGGATGGATGGGGCTCTAGCTGGGTGTGAGGTGACCCTGAAGGGCGCAGGCACGGGTGGCGTGAAGGGCTTGGCGTGTAGGGTGGCCAGGGAGCGGCTTCCCGCACCCACTGCCCAGCCCCGGGTGCCTGCAGAGGGCCCGGGTCCCGGGACTCCTGATGCGAACATGCCCCCGTCCAAGTGACACAAGACCTTGGAAGGTGTTCTTGTCCCCGTGGCAAGAGTGGCCGGCCTCCCCGGGCAGGACGTGAGTCGCCTCCTGAGCTGGTCACTCCTGTCCCCATCCACACAGAAAACGTCCCCCAGGGCTGTCCCAGCATTCTAGACTTGGCAAGCTGGCTCCCCAAAGCTCCCTGGGCCCTTTGCTCAATCACCAGTCATAAGGGGGCTTTGAGACCCTGGCCCAGAGCAGATGGCATGGACCAAGAGGGGAGGGTGGTAGAGACCCCGAGGGGGCCAGCCAGGGGGACTGGTGCCACTGTGATCTCCCCCATCCGAGTGGGGACACGCCATGGTGCCCGGGCAGCAGCCTGGGCCCGGGAGGCCAGAGAGGTCGGGTGGCTGAGCCACCACATCACGCCCCGGGCCTCCAGGGGACCTTCCTGGTGGGGTCTCACGCCTAGCGGGGAACAGACGTGTGATGATGCTTAGGTGGGGCATTGGCGGTGGGGGGGGGGCTGCTATGGGGCTGGAGGAGGCTCCCCCGAGGCCTGGCCCCGACCTGCTCTCTGTAGGGCAGAGCCTCCTCGCCACAGGGGCTGGGGGAGCAGAGTCCCCGGGGGCTGCCCTGCACTGAGGCGGCCAGCGGCCCCACAAGGGCGTGAGTCATCACGGGCAGGCAGGGCCAGGGTGGCCTGGCAGGGAGGGCCCGGTGGGCGGGGGCCGTGCCCCTGTCTGGCCAGACGGGCCGAGTCTCCGGCAGGCGCCTGAAATAACTCTCGGGGCGTCCAGCAGCGGGAGGAGGGTGTGGACGCCAGCAGGACGGACGCGCCGGTAGCCGCGAGCATGGGTGCCAGGCCAGGTAACCAGAGCCTGGCCCGGGACACCCCTCTGGCCCAGGCGCAAAGCTGGGGGGGCAGCCCCCCTCCCCAGGGCCTCCACATCCTCCTCCAGCTGCCGCAGGAACTTCTGGGCCCTGATGGAAACCTAGCGGCTGTAACTCCCTCCTGCCTCCTTCCCTGGGGCCCTGGGGGGAGGGGCCCTCGACGCTCTGCACAGTCTCCCGGACCCACCCTCCGGAGGCCGCAGACTCTCAGCAGGGACCTCCAGCCTGGGTCCCGTGGACCCTGTCACCCAGTGCACCCGTCTCCATCCACAGCTGGCAGGTCCTGGCCGGCGCCCCGCCCTTGCCCTCGCCTCCCGGCACAGGGCATTAACGAGGGGCCTGTGTCAGTGTCCTGGGGCCACCGTAATCATTCCACACAAATGGGGCAGCTGACACAATAGCAAGCTGTCCTCTCCCTGTTCTAGAGGCTGTCTTCCCTCTGCTTGTCTGCACCTCCCTTCTGACAAGGACCTGAAACATTAGATTCGAATCCACCTAAATCCGGATGGCCTCATTATGCCTGTGAAGACCGTTTCCCAGTGAGGCCACATTCTGTGGTTCCAGTGGACACGAATATGGGGGGACGCTCCTGAACCCAGTGCAGCGCCCATTTGTGGCCCCTACACTTGAGGCCCAGAAAGGTGAGCTCCCCGGTGCACAGCCAGGTCCACAGGGGCCTGTGGGTGGGAGGGGCGCCCCCAGGCGCTCTGTGAAACTAGGCGGTTGGAGGTTTGGCTGAGCGCTGGAACAGGGGCTGGCCAGATGGGGAGAGGGGGCCATGCCGGGAGGCTCCTGACGGGCCAGGCTGGACCAGCGCCCCCAGAGCCAGGCTCAGAGAATGCCCACGGGAAGGCCTTTGTGCACCGAGACAGATGTTGGCGTGAGGCTGGCCCAGGGTGGCCCCAGTGGCTGCTACAGTTGTCTGAGCCTCTGTCCTTCTGGAACACCGTGGAGGTCACATGCCCATGGCCAGGACAATGAGGATGTGGCCTGTGGGGAGCTCTTGGACAAGCGGGCAGGACACCCATGAGTGTGGGTGAAAGTGAGGGTACAGGGGTGGGGGTCCTGGCTGGCACCTCAGGCTCAGCTGTTGGCCAGCCAGGCTCGGCTCCTGTCACACTCCTCCAGGTGCCCCAATGCCCCTGTCCTGGACTGGGTCCAGCATGTCCTCCCCCACAGGCCTCCCTGGGGGAGGGGGCATCCAGGGCCTCAAAGTCGAGGCCACAAGAAGGCCAGTAAGAGGCATCCGTGGTGCAGAGGGGCCTTGGAGGACCCTCTGGGTGTAAACGCAAGGTGCCGGGGGCCAGACAGAGGTAACCCTGTGTTAAGTACACTGCCCGCCAGCAAGGGGTGGGGGACACCCTGTGGAAACACGCCAGGGCTGTGACCCTGAAACCAGGAGGCCTACAGCAATCCCATGTGTGGGTGGCGGGGAGGGAACCAGGCAGGCACCACCAAATGTGGCAGATGAGCATACAGGCCACGGGCAGTTTCAAAGGCTCTGTTAGGCCAAGGGTGTTTCCATGTGGGGACCACCTGTGTGTCCCCGTGGCCCCTTCCATTGGCAACAGAGCCCTCACCCTCCAAAGGAAGAGGAACACAGACAGGTGAGGCCAGCGTTCACAGGCTCTGGCCTTACTGGCCTTATAGCCTTACTGGTCTCTGGGGATCAAGGGGAGATGGCAAGAGCCCAGTTTGTCCCAGTCTGGCTCTGAAGACAGGGATCCCAGAAATATCGGGCAGTGAGCAGACTAGAGCCAGGGGCAGCAGGCCCTGCCCTGTGGGCACGAGGCTCTGCCCCACGGGCACCAGGCTCGGCCCCCATAGGCAGTGGACTCTGTCCCATGGATAGCTGTGGGCAGCAGGCCCCTGGGCACCAGGCTCTGCCCCATAGGCGCCAGCTCCCCCCCACCATAGGCACCGGGCCCCACCCCATGGGCAGCAGGCCCTGCCCTGTAGGTGCCAGGCTCCGCCTCCATGGATACAGGCTCTGCCCCATAGGCACAGGCCCCGCCCCATGGCACCAGGCCCCGCCCCCAGGGGCACCAGGCCCCGCCCCATAGATGTCAGGCTCCACCCCATGGGCACCAGGCCCCGCCCCACAGGCACCAGGCTCCGCCCCCATGGGGTACAGGCTCTGCCCCATAGGCACAGGCCCCTCCCCCATGGGCACCAGGCTCCACCCCATAGGCAGCATCTTCCGCCCCATGGGCAGCAGCTGTCAGAGCCCCCAAGGGGCCGTGGAAAAGTCGCAGGGGACTGAGGTCAGAGGCCGGAGGGATGCAGCTGACAGCGGGTTTAGACCCTCCTGCCTCTTGAACGTGGATAGAATAAGTTGCTGTCATTCGAAGCCCCCGTCTGGGGTCCTGGTTACTGGACCCTGGTCTTACAGTCTCCTACAGCTGCCGCTGTTGCCAGCCCTGCTCTTCTCGACCACATGCCTCCAGTCCGCCCTCCACTGCGGGCTCCCCGACGGTCTCCACCCACATCCAAGGCCCGTCCTGCCCCGTGCGGGTGGCTCCCACGTGTGGCTATCCCGGGGGGCGGAGGGAGAAGCTGGGGAGAAGCCGTAGGGGGGAGGTGGATGCTCAGGGGGCTAGGGGCCCTGAGCGAAGGAGCTAGGCGCCGTGGCTGGGTCAGGTGTCTGTGAGGCCAGTGCACGACCCCATCCCCCCTCCCCGCTGGCCAGTGGCCTCATCCTCCTCCCGCCTTGGGTCGGACAACCCAGTGGCCCGCCTTTCCCCAATGGGGTTGCACCTCTGGGGCGACAGGCGCCTGTGTCTTCTCTGCTTGAACCCACTCAGCCGGCCGCACAGAGCTAGGCGCGCAGCAGGGGCGAAAGAGCCTATTAACCTGACTTCCCCCTCGGACGCGTATTTAGCGGTGCCCACACCGAGTGCCAGGTGCCCGCGCTCAAGGGGGATGTTTACAGCACTGCCTGTAAGCGGGCCCCATGGTTGAGAAATGTCAGCACAGAGCCCGACGCGGGGCTTGAACTCACGAACCGTGAGATCGTGAGCTGAGCCGAAGTCAGACGCCAGGAGCCCCTCAAGTCTGTTTCAAAGGGAGTCTTCCCGCGGCAGGTTTCCAGCGCCCGTGGGGCCCTCTTCCTGGGACACGCGGGGAGAACACAGACCTGGGGCCAAGAGAGATTCTCCTCCGAGGCCCCTGAGGACCTCCGGGGGCCCCATTTCTGGGCGATCGGGACCACGCTCGCGTCTGCCCTCATCTTGCGCACAGCCCGGAGCCCCTCACCGGCAGGCGGGAGGGGGACAGCCCGGGCAACTCCCCAACGGGGGCCGCGCTGGGAGGAACAGGGGAAGAAGGTGAACTCGGGTGGAAAATCGGTCCTCGGGGCGCTGCGGTGGCCGTCACGTCCCCAGGAAGGTGAGCGTTACCCCGGCACCGCCAGGCAGCATCTGTCTGCCTTTCCCCGAGGCGATTCCATAGCCAAGCAGCTGCTTGCACGCTCAGGGAACACGGCAGAGACACACGTGGGGACGCGCACAGGCGCACGTGTGGGCCACAGATCAGTGTGCTCAGCTCCTACTTGTCCTCCCTGCCCGCTAATCTGCCTCTGGCACAGGTGCGGGCCAGCAGCGGGGCGCCCGCTCTTCCTGCCCGGAATGCCACACGCCCCCCACTCCCCTCTCAGCGTCTGGGCCACCTCAGCACTGCTCCCAGGCTGTTCCAAGTTCCGGGCAGCCCAGCACAGCCCCATCTTTGCTGAGGACCTGTAGCTGTGGGAGGAGCTGGCCGGGAGCGGAGCGGGGGGGTGGTCCAGACTCAGCAGGGGTCCCGCCGGCTAGGGGTGGGGGGCTGCAGCTGGCAAGAAGTCCCCTACCGCACCTGCGTCTGACAGGTGGCGCCTACCGTGCCCTGGGCTCTGGGGCCGTTGTGCCCGGAGGCAGGGCGCTGGGTCTGGGGTCAGCTCGAGCTCTGAGCAGCTTTGAGGCCCCGGGGGGACCTCTGTACCTCTCTGGTCTTGGTTTCTCCTGGTGACCCAGGAGGGCTCTGGGGTGAGAAATGGACAGTGGCTGGTTTGAGGGACCCGTCCACCCTGTAGGGCCCTCAGGGCCCCCAGGAGAGCCGGTTCTCGCCTGATGAGGTATGGACCCAGGGGACGCACCCAGCTGGGCCGCCAGGTCGGGGTCGCAGCGGCCCGAGGGAGGAAACCAGCCAGGAGCCTGGATCTCTCCGGGCCTGACACCGTGGACGTGACTGTGATTTATGGTCCCGGCACCCCCGCCACGCACAGTTCTCCTCAGCGGCCTCCTGGCTCCAGGGAGAGGTACAGGTGGGGGTCTGGGTCCAGGCTGGGTGGGTGTCCCAGTCCCCTCTTGGTCCCTCCCTGCGTTTTGTCCGCAGAACTGAGTGGGCGAGCCGTCCCTGCAGGGCCGGGTCCCAGTGTGAGCCTCGAGCTGGTGACCGCTGGCCCCTCTTAGCCTCGGTCTCCCCACCTGAGCGCTGGGGTTGTATGGAGCGCAGCACAGGCTGGAGGGCAGTGTTCGGTGAAGGCACGACCCCAGCCCGTCCCGGCGCCTGAGAGGACGCCCTGGTTGCACTCGCGGACACAGCTCTGGGGCGGACTGTGCCGGGTCCGGGCCCACTGCCTGCGGCCACATCTGCTGCCCAGGGTCAGTGGAGGACAGCTGCCTCCAGGGCCTGGCGTGGGGCCGGCAGGCTCGCCTAGCCCTGTTGAGGTCCCGCAGGCCCCCCATGAGCCCTTGGGCCTCGGGCCACAGTGGACAGGCAGCCTCAGAGCTCTGGGCACCTGGTCAGAGCCAGCTGTCCATCAGGGCGCAGCAAGCAGGGCGCGTGGCCCCTCCGGCCCCTCTGTGGAACCTTCCGTGGCTGTTTTCCTGGATCCACACCGTGGCCTGGGGCTCTGGCCACGTTCCTGGGGAATGTGGGGAGACGAGAGCGTCTTAGTTTCCGACCGCTCCTGTAACAAATCCCCGCAAACCCAGTGCCTTAAAACCGCGACATCGTGCTCCGTCACAGTCCACGGGTCTCCTGGGGCCAAGGTCAAGGTGTGGGCGGCACTGGCTCCTGGAGGCTCCAGGGGAGGATCCTGTGTCCTGCCTTTTCCAGCTTCTGGAGACACCACCTCCTCCGGGACCGGGTCCTCCCCCCCCCCCCCCCCCCGGCCACCGTGTCTCCCTGGCCCCTCCTCTGCTCTGAGGGTCCCCTGATGGCCCTGGGAGCAACCGGATGACTCGGGTGAACCCAGCTTGCTCAGCTGACTAGCGAACTCAAGCCATCTGCCGCAGAGTGCAACACGCCCCCCAAGTGGCAGGACCCCCAGCCCCTGTCCTCTGTGCCCTTTGCTCAGGGCATAGTCCACGGGCCTCGGTACCGTCAGAACTGCCTCCTTCTCCCCCAGCTGAGCCCTGGAGACCCGTGCTCACGCCCAGAGCCTGCACTCGGGCCAAGAGTGGTGCCTCGTGCAGCCCCTCCCCGGCACAGGGCCGAGGCCTGAGGCATAGCCTCCCAGCACTTTGGGGGAGTCCCCTGAACTTCCATTTGCCCTGGGGCTCCCCATTCTCAGGCCTGGGGGCGGGGTGGGGAGCTGTTAGGAGGCCAGAGGCCAGAGCTGACCATCTGTCTAAGCTCCAAGTGTGGTCACCGCGGGGCCAGGGTTCAGCTGGTGGGTGAGTTCCGTGCATCCCCTCAGCAGAGGGGAGCTGGGTACAGCCAGCAACGTCTCTCCCTCTGGGAAGGGGCCTCAGGACCTTCGAGTGTCGAGACTCCACCTGGGAGGCCCTGGGCTGGCACATCACCTGTGGGCTCCTTGTGATGCTGGATGTGTAAGAATCCCAGCGCAGAAGTTTCCAGAAAGAAAAGTCAAGCAAGATGCAGGCTGCAGGGGAGCTCCATCCACGCCCAGAAAGTTGGGTCCACACCCCAAGCTGGCGGGTCTGAGGCCTCCAAGTGGGCGTTGGCCATGGGACTGGGGAGAGTTTGTTCAAACCCCCAGCGTGGGTTTGCTTCCGTGTGAACTGGGTTGACCGCTTGCAGGTTCAAGGGCCCCCCCATCCAGGCCACCAACAAGCTCTAAACCCGTTTCACAAAATCACTGAAACGCTCTTCAAACTTGAGTCAGGGAGCTGCGTCCCTGTGGGATGAGCCCCGAGTCATCCCGTGGGGCGGCCCCCGATCCCCCCTCTGTCTACAGGGCCGCCCGGCTGGACCTGCTGAGCGTCACCCCACGGGGACGCCCCCCACTCTGCCCCCACCCCTCGGGGCTCTGCCGTGTGCCTGCCGGTGACCTTGGGACCTCCTCCTGTTCACGTCCCGGATGTGCGCGATGCAGCAGGTGGGAGCCAGCACCAGTGTTACCGTGACCTTCCGCCAGCGCTCCGCCTGCGGCCGGGCACTCTAGGGACCTCTGGGATTTCTTCTTCCCTTTTCACACCTTATTCGCCTGTTTTAATTTTTTTTTTTAACGTTTTTATTTTATTTTTGAGACAGAGAGAGACAGAGCCTGAACGGGGGAGGGGCAGAGAGAGACGGAGACACAGAATCTGAAACAGGCTCCAGGCTCTGAGCTGTCAGCACAGAGCCCGACGCGGGGCTCGAACTCACGGACCGTGAGATCGTGACCTGAGCCGAAGTCGGCCGCCTAACCGACTGAGCCACCCAGGCGCCCCTATTCGCCTCTTTTAAATACTCATTTTTGTTTTCCTCTGCACATACTGTAAGATTTGCTGTTTTAAAGTGTGCAGTTCAATGGCGTCTGGTATTGTCACACATGCGTCACCCTCAGTTGTCACGCCCTCGTCCCCGCTCCGCACAACCAGTGACCCGCTCTCTGTGTCTGGACACGTAGGCGCAACCACACAGCGTGTGTCTTTGTATCCGGCCGTGTCACCAAGCGCCCTTTCCTCTTTATGGCCGAACATTATTCCATCGAGTGGATGGACCGAATTTCGTTTTTCCGTCCGTCTGCTGAGGCACAGTTGGGTTGTTTCCACCCCGGGCTCCTGTGAGCAGAGCCGTGAACATTGGTGCGTGTTTCTGTGCGGACAACTGTTTGCCATTGTCCCTGGTGTTTACCCAGGACGCGCTGGGTCACCGGGTGATTCTGCGTGTAACCTTCTGGGCAAACACCCAGCTCTTTTCTGCCATGGCCGCACCAGCCACGCAGAGGGTCCCACATCCCACGTCCTCACCAATGCTGGTTGGCTTGTTGGTGGACCGTGGCCATGGTGGGCGTGGAGTGGCACCCCTCGGCGGGTTTGCTGTGCGTCCTCTGACGGCCAGTGACGTTGAGGATCTTTCCATGTGCTGATTGGCCGTTTGTGTATCTCCTCTGGTGAAATGCCTGTTCAGATCTTTTGCCCATTTTTAAAAATAAGATGGCTTGTCTTTTGGTGGTGAATCGTAAGGGGTCTTTACATATTCTGGATACTGGTCTTTTATCAGACAGGTGATTTGCAAATATATTCTCCCACTCTGTGGGTTGTCTTCTCACCGTCTTGATGGTGTCTTTTGAAGGACGAAACTTTTTAACTCTGGTGAAATCTAATGTATCTATTTTTTTCTTTTATTGCTTATGCTTTTGGAATCTTTATTCATTTTTATCCAAGTGCAAGGGATACATTTTGCAAGGTGCCCGAGCCCTTCATGAGCAGGGTGGCGGGCAGGATGTGCTCAGCGTTGGCACAGACCATAGTTGTCTTCGAAGCTGAGGGAGGCCAAGGCAATCAGGGAAGACTTCCTGGCGGAAGAGGCTGGTCCTTCGCGTTGCCAGGCTGGGACCTTGCCCCTTCAGCACGGTGGGGGCTCCTTGGTGTGGAAGTGGGGCCGAAAGCCCCCCGCCCTTGGAGCCCAGATACTGGACAGTGAGCAAAGAGCGGCAGAATGCGGGGCTGGACGCACACAGGGTGATTAATGTTGACTTACAGAAGCTGTATTAAATTGGATAGAAACTGGCGAAAATGGGATTAGGGAAGCAGCCGAGCCAAGAGCACACAGAAGGAGAGAACCCGGCCGCACTCTCGGAGGCGGGAGAGCGGGAGCAGGCGCTGGACATTTCTCGGTGATCACGTCATGTCCGAGGCTCCAGGCTCGGCCTCCCCACGCCCCCGGAGGGGCGGCCAGCTCTGGGCCGGGAGGATGGGAAGGCGGCTGCTCCCCTCCCTGTGACCGGCTTATCTGCGCTGAGCTCACTCCAGTCGGAGGATTAATTTGGAAACAATTAAAATTCTGTGCGAAACCAGCAGCAGGCCGGCAGGCACGGAGAGCTTTCAGCACCGAGGCGGGATCCAATTAGTGTGGATTAAGTCGGCCGCAGACCAGCAAGCAGGGGACGGCTCCCAGGCAGGGCGGCCGGGGCTGGCTCTCCGGTGCCCGGGGCCCCCACGCGCGCCGACGGCAGGGTCACTGCAGGCCACGCCCGCGCTGGCGCCTCGTTCGTGCAGCTGTCCTGTGCGGTCGCCCATCCCGCGCGGGCCTGGCCTCCGGCTCTGTAACGGCTGGTTCGGGATTTCTGGAGACATGGTCAGTCTTTGTGGGCCTGCTGGGACGCTCCCGGCTGTATGGCCAGCAGGCGGCAGAGGTGACGTATGGTGAAAGGCGCGGGTCCTCAGGCTCACCTGCGGTCCAGGTGTGTGAGGACCCAGCGAGGCCACCATGGAGCCGAGTCGTGGAACCTTCCCGGTTCGAGTGAGGGCCCGCCGTGCAGACACAGCCAAGGGGACGTGGGAGCAGCTGTCCTCAACCACTCGTCCCGGAGGCCCCCCGGGGCCACGGTGGCTCGTCCATGTGCCCCGAGGCCCCAGGGACTTGGGCCGGGCACCGGGCTGGGGGCTTGGGGCTTATCCTGTCCGCGGGCAGGAACCCCACGCAGCCCGGAGCCGGCCCCGCCGAGGGGCAGAGGCCGTGTCAGAGCCACAGGCCCACGTTGGGGAAAAGGCAGTGGCACGGTGTCTATCCTGCCAGGCCTCCACACGCCTCCTGGACGTCAGGGGCCCGGGTGGCCAGCTCTGTGCCAGCACTGGCCGGAAGCACAGGGACACCCTCCGACGCATTTCCAGCCCCGTGCTCAGCGCGCACAAAGCGGGCGCGTCCGTGTGTCGGGGTGCACGAACACGCGAGCTGGTGGTGTCGGGAGGCCAGGCAGGCTGAGGGTCTGTGTGCACATGCCTCCTTCCCACCGCAGGGCCTGACGGCATCATGTCTCGGGGAGGGGGCTCTGCAGGCGAGGCATGTGGGCGCAGAGGGCCGGGGAGCCCAGACGCTGGCCTCCTTCTTGCTGTCCCACCGCCGCCCGTAGGGGACCACAGAGCTGGGAAGGGGCGCTGCTCGTGGGTGCGGGGGGGGGGGGGGGGACAGGGCCTGGTGGCGTCACAGCGACCCGAGCGGGGAGGGCCGGCGGGCAACCCATCCGCAAGCGGAAGACAGAGGTGGAGAGGTCAGAGCGGGAGGGCCTCCTTGGACTGCAGTTCTGCGTGTGCTAATGAGCTTGAACTCTGGCCCCACTGCAGCCCGCCTGGCGGGGTCGTCCTGAGGCGGTGGCATTATCGGTTGCCCAAGACTCCGGCGACCCCCAGCCGTCTCCGTGCTGTCTGGGGCCAGACGCGGACGCCCGCTTCCAGCCGGAGCTGAGAGGTTAACACCGCTGGCGGCCTCCGCAGCCAGTGCGGGCGCTAGAGCACGGAGGGCCGACCTAGCAGCCTGCCCCCAAGGTGGGGGAGGCCCGGTTAGCTGGGGGCTCGGGGAGGCTAGGCGACTGGCCCCGGCCACGGGCAGCGGGGGGCTGGGTGGGCCGGCCACCTCCTCCAGCCTCGCTCACGGGGTGGAACTGGGCCATATGTGACCTGGTGTCCCCCTGAACCCAGAGGGAAAACTGGGCTCTGCTGCTGGGACCCCAGGATCTGCCTCCGAGCCGGGGCATCGGGGGCTCCCCCAATTTCCACAGGTGTCTTTGCCCCCGGGGCCGTTGAGGCACCTGGGCTGGAAGGGCTGGTGCCTCACCTGGCCGTGACCTTTCCCGGGGGTTTCAGGTGAACTTAGTAAACTTCTCCTTCTGGGTGAATTCCCCAGCAAGGTGACGGAACTGGGGTTTTCCTGGCTGGAATGCAGGGCTCGTGAGGGGTTCTGGCGACAGCATCCTGTGCCGCGGGGATGGCCTCCGGTGACCGGTGGCTGCCCTGAGGGCTTCAAGCCCCCCAGATCTGCGTCAGGAGGCTTGAGGCGGCTTGTCCTGGTCCCAGAAGGTGCCCCACACTGGCCAGGCCCCCTCAGTCAGCGCCCCCACCGTCTTCCCTCCCAGTGGGAGCTGGTTGCCTCTGACTCCCGCCCCCCAGAGTCATCTCTGTGCACCCCCTGGGTCTGACGGACAATCCAACCAGGTTGTGGCAGCCTCAGCTCTGGCTCCTTCGCCCCTCGGAGCGGGCGCTGGGCGCCCGGCCACGGGGCCACGGGGCCTGGGTCCCAGGGGCTCAGGGTCAGGGAAGGGTGTGTGGTTCCTCCCAAGGAACCCCTCCCAGGAGGCTGGATGAGGAGCTGAGTTCACTTCCTGATTTGCCTGGAAAATACCCTTGGAATCCACTTGGCAAGTGGCCGCGGTACCTTCGCGGGAGGACATTTCTTCTGCTTGCAGTGAGAGCACACACAGCACGGAGGCCCCTCCCGGCTGGACACACAGGCTGGACTTCCCTGGGGTGACTCATGGGTGCCCGACTTCCCCTCTGCCCGGGCCGGGGGCGAGGACGCACAGTGGGTGCCCAGGCGGCTTCCCCGGGGGCAGGAGGGACCGCCGTGGGGACACGCCAGGCCAGAGATGGTGCTCTTGCTTCCTGGGGGACACGATGCATCTGGGGGCGTCCCGGAGCCCCTCCCCAAGGGGCGTCTGGAGTGGGAGGGCCTCTCGGAATAGTCTCTTCTTGTCCCTCCCTCGGCCCCGGACGTGGGGCTGGAGCTCCTGACCCAGCACGGCGGCCCAGCTTCCGACAGGATGGCCTGGCGGCCGAGATGCAGGGGACAAACGCAGGGTGCGCCGTACGGGGCCTTCTGGAGCCGCAGCCTGAGGGGCTCCGGGGGAACAGACAGGGAGGAGCCATGCCCTCTCCCCGAGCCTGTTTCCTCGCCTTCGAACCCCTCACCGCAGCGTAGGAATCCAGGCCCAACACGGGGAGGTGGCCGGTGCTGGCCTCTTCAGCGGGTCCCTTCTGTCTCTGTGCCTCAGTCTTCACCCCTGAGAAGTGGGCGCCTACCCTCGCGGAGGGCAGAAGATGCTGCGTGATCACCGCGTGTGCAAGAGACGCCGTGCATGAAGGATGCTCTCGTTACAAATGTTAATGAAGGAGGCAGGGGGGACTGGAGCCCGGGTCTGGGGGCAGCCTCGCCCCACCAAGCTGGCGAGACCCCGGACCGGGCGCCTGGGCCCTGAGCCTCTGTCTCTTGATCTGCAAAAGGCGGTAGCTGCATCAGTTGTCTACAGCCCGCCTGGGATCCGACGAGATGGACACGTGCTGGGATGACATTTGTGTGTGGGTGATCAGCCCGGGAGGCACCAGCGTTGTCTTTGCCCGGATGTCCCCCCCAGAATGTGGGCCACGGGCCAGCTGGACGTCACCTGGAGGGGCCCTGGACGGAGACAGCCTCGGAGGAAGGCCGGGCCTCTGTGTGGAAGTCCGCTCCGCCCCACAGCACGTCCTGGGCTGCAGTTAGCTTCTCTGTCGCTGCCCCGAGGGCAGATGTTGCGCAGAGATCTGGCCTTCCGGAGCTGGAAGCGCCAGGACGCGCAGGTGGGGTTTGGAATCAAGGCACAGCACGAGCTAAGTGCCGTCACCACTGACGTTAATCAGGAGTCGGAGAACCCCAGCCGGGTGACAAGTGGCCTATCGCTGTGCCTCAGTGTCCCCTCCTGTGGAGGGGGGGCAGGGCCCACAGGCTGGAAGGACAGCCGTCTCAGCTGGCCGTGCGCACGGTTGAGGGCACCGCGGTGATCCGAGTGCGGGGGTCCGGGGTGGGGGTCCCAACGTGGCCGTCGGCCGCTGTTGGGGGAGAAGTGACTCCCGCTGTGTCTTTGCTTCCCGGCAGGGCAGCCAGAGCAGATGATGGCATCCGACGGGTAAAACGAGCCCATCGGGTGAGGCCCAGCTGGACGCAGGTCACAGGCCTGGACGCCTGATACCCCTGAGAATGCCACCTTCCCCCCCCCCCCCCCCCCGCTGTCACTGAGCCGTGTTGCCGTGGAGACGGCCCCTGCCGGGCACAGAAGACGCCTTCGGAGCGGGAGGTGGGCAGGCGAGGGTGGCAAGGGCAGCTGGGGGCAGGGCGTCCACGTGTCTGGGGAGCAGGACAATGGCTGCTGGCCGCTGGCCCCTTCAGAGCAGGCCTGTGGCGGTCAGTTTCCCTCTCAACTTCTCCCAAACATGTGAGCTCGCTTCGTGAGAGAACCAGACACAAGGATCCTTTTTCAGAGGATCACCTCCTTTCTTTCTTTTTGAAAAGTCAGAGGCCACGGCCGCCTGGGTGGCTCAGTCAGCCAAGTGTCCGACTTCGGCTCAGCTCACGATCTCGCGGTCCGTGAGTCCGAGCCCCGCGTCGGGCTCTGTGCTGACGGCTCGGAGCCTGGAGCCCACTTCCGATTCTGGGTCTCCCTCGCTCTCTGCCCCTCCCCCGCTCACACTCTGTCTCTTTCTCTCTCTCTCAAAAATAAACAAACATTGAAAGAAGTCGGAGCCCTTCACAGCCGTGGTGATGGCGGGCTGTGGGCGTGCTGGGGCTGGCAGGGCCCACGCCCTCGGGCCCTGCACTCACCAGCCGCCCCGGGCCACCCAGACGGGGTGTCCCAGACTGAGAAGGGGTGTCATGTGTCCATCCAGACAGGGGCACATCACGCTTCCCCCACGCGGCCCTCAGGCCTGTCCCTCTGCGACAGAGGCCACTGGGGTCAGCCTGGGGTAGGGGGAGAGGGCCATGGGGCTAACGGGCTGCTTCTCTCCGCGGGGACGGGAATCTTCGAAACGCTACCATGGGGTGGTCGCGTGTACCTGTGAGGATGCTGGAAGCCCTTCGGGTGAGCGCTTCAAATGGGTGAATTTCTGGCCCTTGAGAACCGTTTAACGTTGTCAAGCATCTCATCGATACTTCCTGCACTCAGCACGCGCTGCGAGGTCACTACGTTGGAGGCTCTGGGTCAGGGGTCCGATTTGGGAGGATTGACAAGGGCTGGCCCCGTAACAGCGGGAACGTGCTTACCACCGCGGAGCTGTGCGCCGAGCAGTGGTTAAAATAGGACATTCCGAGTCGTGTGTGTTTTACGCACCGAGGAAGGAAACGCACCTGCCCCGAGGAGGGCTCCCCCCACCCCGTGCGTGCGGCCCTCACCTGTCCACACCCGGACCTCCGGGCCTCCCCAGGCCTGACCTCGCAGGCGGGTTACGGAGCCACCGAGCACAAGAGCACAGCCCCTTCCTGGGGGCCTGGGGTTGGAAACCAGTGCACCGAAGGGCCGTGCCGTGGGCTCTCCGTCGTGGAAGCAGGGGCCCTGCGTGGGGCCCACAGCCCCCCTCTGGACGAGGCGCCTGCCTCTCGAGCCTGAGGGGGGCCTTTCTCCCAGAGACGTGGGGGGAGAGAACAGGGCCTCCGTGAGAGACCCGACCAGGGCGAACGACTGGTCTGCCGAGGGGCCGGCGCAGGAAATCAGGGAGACCTTGCTGCCCCCCTGTTCTCCCAGGGGGCAAACCTGGAACCTTCTGGAAGGCTTGGCCTCCTTGCCCATGGGGTTTAGCGAGGACAATACAGACAGCGTCGGCCAGCCGAGCTGCTGTGGTCATGCTCCCATTTCCGCATGTTGGGGGACAGCTGGCGGGCTTGCAGGCACCCCACCTGGAGCGGTGGGCCCCCCGCCCCCGCCGCGTGAGCCGCAGCCCCGACAGAAAACAGATGGCCCTTCTTCCTCCAGAGCCCGTGGACCGCGAGCCCGAGGAGTGCTCTGCACCGGTCCAGGGAGGCCGGGACCCCTGCTCCACAGTCTGAGACGCATCAGCGTCTCCGCCCAGGAAGGAAGCCAGTGCACCTTCCCCTCCCCCGCCTTCCCGCCGGAGGCACAGCTATTGCCCCCCAAATGCAGCTGCCTTCTCCGCAGACCCTCGGCGACCCCCTTCCTGACAGGCCAGGGGAGGCTGGCCGCCGGGAGGGTGGGTGCAGATGTGTCCGCTTGGCACTGTGGCCACCGGGTCCTCCTGTCACACGCCTGGCCCCAAGCACGGTCGCCTCTAACCCCAGGCCCCCCGGGCTCCCCTCTGGGCTGGCACGTGGGCCCCTCACCTGCTGGGTCCTGCCGTCCGAGCTTCTCCCCCGGGGCCTCTCCCTTCTGACCGCCCCCCTTGCCCCGGCCGCCTCCCAGTCACCCCAGGAGCATCTCCTGAGCCCGGCCGTGTGCCCCAGGGAGAGGGCCTCTCTCCCTCCAGCCACGCTTGCCCCGGGGTATCCAGCGGCCCCTCTGCCCCCTTTTAGCATCCTCGGTCTGGACGCAGGACCCCGGACGCTGCCAGCCCGCCCGTCAGGCATTGCCGACGGTTTCCTGACGCCAGCCTTCCCTTCACCTCCTGGGATGCTGTGCAGGGTCTCTGCAAAGTTCATGGCTACTCAGAACCTCAGAAAGTGACCCTGGAAATAGGGTCTTGGCAGATGTCACTGTGTGATCGGACGGAGTGGGGTAGACCCTAGGTACAGAGATCGGCTTTGCCGCAAGAAGAGGAAAGGAAGGCGCGGAGGCAGAGGCCAGGGGATGAGGCCACAGGCCGAGGGTGTCGGCCACATTCGAAGCTGGATGGGCGGGAGGGACCCTCCCCCAGGGCCCCAGGAGGGAGTGCGGCCTCTGACTTCTGGTCTCCAGGCTTGGGGGGGGGGGGGGTTCGGCCGCCACGCGACAGGAGGCCGCTTGTCCCACCGGGGTCTGTCCACACGGCTGGACGGGATCTGGGCCGTCGGGTCTGAGCGTGTCCATACTCCGCTGGGCCCTGTGACGCAGGCGGGGTGAGAGTGGGGGCGCGTGAGGGCCTGGGCGTCACCCCCGTGCCCCTGGCAGCGTCTGCCGGCCGCTCCAGACCTTGGCTCCCCCGACACTCTCGGGTCCTCTTGGCCTAGACGGGGCCTCCTGAGGGGCGCCCAGCTTGGCCCCGACAGCCCACTCCCTGGGCGGCGGCTGAGCGGCTCCTCCTGTTTTAAATTGCCGCCTGGTCAGGTTCCCACCGCCCCCCCACCCGGCGGCCCCCCTGGCTTGGCAACGAGATTGTCCTGGTCTGTTTTTCCAGCGGGCGTGGGCCGGGTGGAAAATGACCTCAGAGGGTGGGGAGGCCCGGGAGGCCCGGGGGAGCTCAGAGGGCATCCTGGGGGGACGGCGGGCTCCCCGACGGCGGGCCGGGCCGGGGTCTGCCTTCCAGCACTGTGCCCAGGGTGACGTAGGGGTCACCCGCACTCTCAGCCGCCCCGGAGGCCCGCTCGCAATGCAGCCGTGTCCGGCTCCTGTCTGGCCCTGTCCCCCGGGCCGTGTTGAGGGAAGTCTGTCCGGAGGAGGCGAGCGGTGGGCTGTGCTCCCACAGCCTGGACACCCGAGCACCAGCCTCAGCCGAGGAGGAGGGATGGACTGTGCCACCTGCTCGGCGAGGCTGCGGGGCCACTTAGCCATTTGGATGGTGGGGTCTGAGGCCGTGGCTCCGGGCGGTGGGTAGGGGCCACACGGCTCGGGGACAGATTGATGGCATTGATAAGAACGGCCCTCAGTCAAGGGCCTGCCGGGAAAGAGAACTCCCTTCCCCAGGCATCTGCACCACAGGGAACCGAGTGACTCCGTGGTGGGGTGCAGAGGAGGGGCGGGGCGTGTAGAGACGGGAACGAGAGAGGGTGGAGAGGGCATCCCCGGCCTCCCCCATCTCTGGGCTCAGCCCTCCGGGGCCTGGGGCTCAGAGAGTCCGCGGGGGACACCCGAGAGAGGGGCCTGAGATGAAGCCAGGAGTTGAAGCCAGGTGCCCAGCCTCGGTTGCCAGGTGGACACGGAAGGGACAGACCGCCCCGGCGGAGGGAGGTAGCTCCATGGGTTGGCGGGTGGCAATCTTTGGCGTTCCTTGGCGTGTGGCCGCATCGCTCCAACCTGTGCCTCCTCCCCTGGGTCTGTGTCTCTCTTCCGTGTCCTATAAGACCCTGGTCTAAGGTGCATCCTGGGTAATCCGGGAGGACCTCACCTGGGAAGCCTTAATTACATCTGCAATTGGGCGTTTTTCCAAGTACAGTCATAGTCACCGGCTCTGGCAGACTCCGTTCAGCCCCCTGCAGCTGGGCACACAGGCAGGCCCCAGAGATGATGGGAATTGAGATCCGCTGTGTCCTTCCTCTTGGCATAGCTGGACAGAGGTTGTTGCATGACCTCTGAGTCCTTGCAAGAAAGAGCCCAGGGCAAACTTTCAGGTCCTGTGGGATGTGCCCACCTGTAGAATCATCACCAAATTCAAAGGTCAGGGTTAGGGTAATTTAGGGTTTGCTGTTTTAACCCTTGACTGGTAGTTTTGCTCCCATGAGCCCCTAAGAGCCTAGAGAAGGGAGTTGAAGGCTGTCTGCCCTCCCAGATCACTGCCTCTCAGACCCTTTTAACTCTGTTCATCCATCCATCCATCCATCCAACCCCTTCCATCCATCCATCCATCCATCCATCCCCTTCTATCCATCTATCCATCCATCCATATGTTCATTTACCCCTCTATTTGTCTGTTTTTCCATCTATCTGTCCATCCCTCTGTGTGCTTGACCTTGGGCAAATGATAAATGGGAGGGGAAGTGAGCTCCAGCAAGCCTCACAGTTCACCCTCCTCCCCAGGGCTTCAGCCTCTCTGCTGGCCACCAGGCAGGCAGCCCAGACCACAGCTGTGGGCTCCAGTTGGGAGTCTGGACCTGCTGACTCCTATCACTGCTGCTGAGAAGTGTTTCCAGTTTATAGCAGTGCAATTACTCACCCTCTTTGGATGGGGGAAAGCTCCAGGAGGGAAGATGTATCTGAGGGTCCAAGCTGATTCAGACCAGAGAAAAGAGAACAGCTGGACAAAAGGTGGTTTGGGCAGGAGAGGACGGGTGAGGAGGTGGGTGTGAAAGGGTGGGGGTTCCAGGCTGGGGAGACCCCCACATCCCCCCAGCAGCCATTGGTCCAGACTGTGCTTGGGCCTGAGGATGAGAGCCAAGCCTGGATGGGACCCTGGGGGCTGAGGCGTGGGCTTGGCCGTGGAGTGGCCGCTGCGGGCCAGGGTGGCCGGACTGCCAGGGCCCTAGGAACCCAAGGAGCAGTCATGAGGTCCAGTGCGAGGCCAGCTCCACGGTGGCGGTGCGTGACCAGAGCATCTGGACAGAGGTCTGGAGGGGCCTGGCCCTGAGCAGATGCCGTCCAGGGTGCAGGTATGGACACCCTCCGACCTCAGCTTGACGTCATCTCTGTGGGCTCCTGAGGCCAGTGGGGATGGTCTAAGGTTTCCGGCTGTGGAGGCGGCCTCAGGGTGCTGTGAGGGGCTGTTTGGGGCTAGGGCGGGCGGGCTTGGCCATGGGGAGCTGCAGGGAGGCTGGGGACCTTGGATTTGACGGGGCCCTGCTTTGTGGAGTTTCGCAGGGAGCAAGGGGTCATTTGGCGAGCGCCTTCCTCACACTCCCAGCCTCCCTGGGGGGTGCATGGGGGTAAACTGAGGCTCAGTGCCACACAGGTGGGAAGTGGTAGGGTCCACGTCCTCAGCCAGCCCAAGCTGCTGCTGTGGACAGAGGCCAATGAGGAGGCAGGAGCATTGGGGCTGGGCCAGAGCCCGGTCCTGGAGACCCCCAAGGCAGCCACCGTCCCTGGGAGCAAGTGAGCGTAACGGGCCTCTCCCAAGGTCCTGCTAAGCCCACGTGAGCTTGAGGCAGTGGCCTGACATCCCCTACTCCCTGGCGTGGGCTGCGGTGGACAACGGGGCCCTGTTTAGAGCTGGATGAGTGGGTGCTGGAGGGGGGAGGGGTAGAGCCCGGAGGGGTCAGAAGGGGCCAGTGTTGTGGGGAGGGGCTCCCGCATTAACCCCCGAAGGAGTCCAGTAGGGTGCACGCAGCGGGCCCTGGGGCGGGTCTCGGCTCACCTATAGTGTGCAGGTTAGCGCTGGGCTGGGCTGTGTCCCCAGGATAAGGGTGCCACGAGGCGTCTGGGCTGGGAGGGGAGCAAGGTTCCCTGGTTCACTTCTGTGTTCCCAGCTGAACGACCCGGAAGTCCTGGGTCTCTGCCCTGCACAGGGGTCCCTGAGGGGACACAGCCGGCCCACGTCAGCTCTTCCCCTCCTCCACTGCTGCAGCCCACCTGGAGGTCCCCTCCAGGAGGCACACAGACACCCTGGCTTCACTCACGTTGGCTGCTGTCCCGTCTCCACCCCCTCGCGACCCTGCAAATCAGCCCTGGGAGTCCCGCCTCGTGTGGGGTTCCGGGTGGGGGGGGGCGCCTCTGGGACTCTCGCCCAGGGGCTCACAGGGCTGAGCAGGCATCCCCGCTCCCCCCGGAGTGGCTGCGCTTCGGGGGGTCCTGGAGTGGGGAGGGGGCTAGGAAGGCACTCCGGCGGTCAGAGGGGGCTCGGCCCCGGGCTCCATGGGGGCCCCCACCCTCAGGAACCCAGGGGAGATACTCTGGCAGAAAGGGACGTCAGTTCTGGGACAGGCGTCTGGGAGAGGTGGACCCTGGGGTGGGGGGAGCTGTGATGGAGAGTTAGAGGGGAGGACCCCCTGGCAGCCCTCATTCATTTTAGGCTGCACCCCTTCCGGCCGCCACCCTGGAGCCTGGGGCTGCCCCGTCTCTGTCGGCCCTGTGAGTTCTGCACACTTGTAATGATCAGGGCCCCCTCCCCTCGCCCGCACCAGCTTGGGGCCCCGTGGCTTCCCAAGGAAGCCCTCCCCGCCCCCCCCCCCCCCGGCCACCATCTGCGAGAACAGCACCGCTTCCTGCAGGGAAAGCTGCGAATCCTGGAGGCTCGGAAATGAGGAGGGGGCCCAGGAAGCTGAACACCCCGTGGGCAGGGGTGCCGGCTGAGAGATAAGATCTGCCTGGAGACGGTCCCAGCAGCAGCCTCGCCCTCTGTGCCGCGGTTTGTGCGTTCACTGCCCTGGGGGCTCGGGGACACCAGCGTGCGGTCACCTGTGGTTTTCCTCGGCGGTCGCCGGCTGCAGCCCGTGGCTGAGAGGGATGCAAGTCAGGGGGTCCAGGAGGGTCCTGGTTCAGGCCAGGCCTGAACTTGCCCCCAGCCAGGGGGCCTCGGCGAGCACCTTTGCCTCTGTGCGCTGGCGGGTCCTTCGCACCCACGCTCGGCCATCGGCTGGAGGGGTTCTCCGAGCTGCTGGGATGGGTGGCCCTAGTGACGTGTCCAATAACACGGCCACTGTGCTGGGGTCCGAGGCGGGCAAGTCGGGACCTGGGTCAAGGGGCACGGGAGTACCCCCCTTTGCTCAGCCCTCGTCCTGGGGCCTGGGCTGCTGTCATGGGCACCAATCCTTGTGACCCTGCCCGGGCCCCCTTCATGAGAGACTTCTGGAGGCCCGGGCCCGCCGTAGCCCTGGGGGTGTGGTCCGTGGGAGGAGGTTCATGTCCAGTCAGGGGAGAAGTCAAACCTGAGCCCAGCTCTGCCGTGCCCGAAGCTTGGCCCTCGTGACTTTTACTGGGAGCAGGGTTCAGTCAATGCTCTGTGTGTAGACTCATCCCGGTGACAGCAGAGCCCCCTGGAAGGAACATGCCCTGATTCCCTCACCAACAAAGGAAAAAGCGGCCAAGTTCCCGACGCGCCGTGGCCATGGTGGTGGGAACTTTCGCACAGGAGGACGGGGAGGCCCGATTTGGTGGGGCCGGGAGACCCCGGCAGCCAGACTCTTGCCTTCTCAGGCGGTGGGACCCAGGAAGGGTGGTCTGACCTGCCGAGCGGCCTTCAGCTTCAAGGTCAGGACTCCGAAAACTCCGGGAGCCGGAACCTCTTGGCCGAGTTGCTCCCGGATCCGTGGGCCTCAGAAGCTGCGTGAACAGTAAATGTTGACAGGTGTTTTAAGCAGCTAAGTTCTGGGGTGATTTATTACACAGATGCCCCTGTCTGCTCGGGCCCCGTCACAAAGCCCCACACAGCAGGGGCAGATGATATAGCAGAACGCGGCCTCCGGAGGGGGCCTCCAGGTGGGGAAACCGAGGCAGGGGGCCGAGCGACGTGTCAGGGCCCCTGAGAGGGGCGGAGCCAGAATTCAAGCCAGGCTGCCGACGGGTCAAGGGTCTTTAGCTCCATTCCTTCCCAACAGACTCCCTGGGCCTGTCCCGTGGAACCGGGCGGAGAAGTCGGGTCTGTGGCGGCTGGACGCCCCCATGAAAGTGCCGCTGTGCTCTGGGGAGGCCTGCTCTACCCCCCACAGACCCGGGTCAGCAAGTGTGGGGACGCCCACCCCACGCCCTTGTCTGCCACGGCCGCAAGGGAGGTGCACGCTCCTCCCGGAAGAGCCTGGGACAGGACGGGCCTCGGCGTGGCCCCGAGAACGAGAGTGTCCTCTTTGTCCTGTGACCTGTGGAAGCAGGGCTCAGAGAGGTTAGGCGCCCTGGCTGAAGCCACACAGCTGGTAGCGAAGCTGGACTTGAATCCAAGTCTAACGAAACCGTGTCTGTTGATGGACAAGGAAGGCTCCGTGTTTGGGTTTTAGGGAAACAGAAGTCTCGTGACGGGAGGTGCGGCCCGCACACCGGGAGCCCGGCTGCGGGACCTCACGGGGCGCAGACGTCCCGCTGCACGAAGGGTCACGTACATGCACAGCGCCACGGCCTCCCCGCGGCCCGGAGGGTCTCGGGTCTCCCGGGGCCCTGAGGCTGGAAGCTTCCTTCTGAGACCGCAGCCAGGCTGGCCCCACCGAGGGCCCCGGCATGTAATTAGGGAAGCGGCCTTGCAGCTGGGGGACCGCAAGCCCCAGTGTCGTAAGCCAAAGACGACTTCAGCCAGCCGCTCTGCCAACCCGAGGGTGCTTTCCCCCAACACCCGGGCTCCGGGGCCTGGGGACCTGGGCTCCCAGCCGGCGGCCAGCCCTGTGCTTGCTGGACTCCACCCTGAGGTCTAGAAGCCCTTCCCCCAGCCCCCACCTCCTCCCAGATGATTCACAGCCCCCACCTTGTCCCTGAGGACCCCCAGCCCCCACCTCCTGCCCTGGGGACCTCCCAGCCCCTGGCACCCCCCACCCATTTTCTGTGTCCCTGGAATGGACTCTCTCGGGGACTTCATGTGAGTGGAATCAGACGGGATTTGTTCTTCCACGGCCGACTCACTTAGCGTCAAGTTCTCAAGGTTCACCTGTGTTGGGGCAGGTGTGGGAACAGTCCCTCAGGCTGTCACGGTCCCCGTCGGATGGGCCTTTCATCCATCGACGAGCGTTGAGGTTGCTCTGCCCAGGTTTTTACTAGTAAAATCCCCTTCTAGTCCTCAGGACCCACCTGTCCAAGGGGTGACGTTTTTATCCTCAAACTAATCAAAGGAGATCAAGACCGAGAGAGGCTGAGAAGCTCACCGAAATGGCGGAGAGCGAAGGGAGAAAGGGCACGTCCACGGACGGCCCTCCTGGCCGCCAGGACCCTACCTCATCGTGCCCTGCTCTGTGCCACTGCCCCTCCCTCCCTGTCTGTCCCCCGCCCCGTGTCTGTAAGCCCCAGGGACGGAGGGGAGTGCCCGGCCTTGCTCTCCGCTGCTCTGCTCGGC
The DNA here is from genome assembly GCF_028018385.1 of Neofelis nebulosa. Taxonomy (NCBI): domain Eukaryota; kingdom Metazoa; phylum Chordata; class Mammalia; order Carnivora; family Felidae; genus Neofelis; species Neofelis nebulosa. The sequence continues at coordinate 44,664,750 of NC_080799.1, read as the reverse complement.
TGAGGTGTCGGCCGGTCAATCAGACCGGGTCCCACTCCCTTGCCCACACGGTCCATCCTGATACATTTTCGAGGCTCCTTGTTCTCTGCACCATGTGGCTACTGTCCTCCCAACTACCGTTTCCAGTTTCTGTCCCTGTGATCACTCGGTGTGACCGGAAACTAGAGGCTGCCCGCCCCCCCGGGGGGCCATGACCGGTGGTGACGCGGGAGGTGGTCCCCCAGCCCGGGTGTGCGAGCTGGAGCGGGCGCGAAGCCAGGTTCTCCCTGAGGCACGGCGGCTCCTGGGGACGTCACGCGTGCTCTGCGAGCAGCGGGTATGTGCCGCACGCTTGACGGGGAGCGCTCGTGTCCTGGGCCGGCCCTCCGCTCTCTGTCCTGGGCCCCAGGTTCCTGCAGGGCCCCAGGCTGCCGTCCTTTCCCGTTTTGACTAACGGCCAACCTGCAAGGACCACGCACCCCACATCTTCTCAGCTCAGACCGCGTCCTCCCTTTCCGGGGACTCCCTTGTGATGGAGGCAGGGTCAGGCCGTCCGCCTCCTGCTGCCGGGCCCCAGCCTCGTCCGGGGGCGGATGCGCCCCTGAGCGAGCCGTTCTGGCCTTGGTGTCAAGGTTCCGCGAGATCCCTCAGCACGTTCCCCCCCCCCCCCCCCCCCCCCGGTCCCTCAGGGGCCCTCATGCGGCGCTTCCCTTCGGGCGCTCACGTCCCACACTGGTCCCCGTGGGACTCGTGCTTTCCTCTCGCTGACGCCCGGGACGCCAAGGGCCCCTGCATTCGAGGTCCGTTCCCGAGCTCCCTGCTCTGTTCCATCAACCCGAATCAACCCGCGAGAATGAATTTAATCAGCCTGGTTATGCACGACTCCGAAACAGCCGGCTAATTCAGTGAAAAGAATCGCCCGCCAGATGTTGGCAGATCATGTAACCAAACGGCCGGTTCTCGACGCCCCGTTCCGGCCGGGGACCCTCAGCGCCACTCGTTTGCCGACTCGGTCAGCAACACCAGCTGAGCGCCCGCGAGCGTCGGGAGCGGGGCTGGGCTGGCGGGACGAGCAGGAGGCGGACGCACACGCCGCTGGGACAGGACGACGCGCCGTGGGCACGCGCGGTGGTCGGGGAGGCTCCTCGGACGAGGCCGCAGACTGAACGTTCACGCTCCCCACAGATTCTCAGGTTAAATCCCAACTCCCAAGGTCATGTGCTAGCAGGTGGGGACTCGGGGAGGTAACTGAGTCATGAGCCTCATGAACGGCCGCTCTACAAGAGGTGCCTCCCACGAAGGGGACACAGCAAGGGGTCTGCTGTCTATGAGCGGTGAAGCAGGTTCTCATCAGACACTGACCTTGGACTTCCAGCCTCCGGAACGTACCAAATAATTGCCGTGTAAGCCCCCAAGAGTGTCATACCAGCCCAAACAGACCAAATCAGAGGAGGCGGCCGCTTCGACTGGATTTGCTGGATAAGACAGAGACCACGTGCAAAGATCTGGGGTGGAAGAATTCCAGGAAGGGCAAGTGCAAAGGTCCTGTGGCAGGGATAAGCCTCCTTTGCCATGGTCTCTGCAGCTGGAGGGAGGGAGGCAGGAAGGGTGTTTGGGGGAAGGGAGAAGCGTGGAGCCCACGCAGCAGAAGACCTGAGAGGGGGGCAAGGTTGCTGAGCCATCCTGGTCACCAGGTAACACCCCAGGTGTGGCTGCATTGACCCCAGAGCCCCTTCTTCACAATCAGGAACCCCAGGACAGAGAAAGGTGGGTTTCCTGCCCCAGGGTTCCACTGACCCGGGTCCGGGGCTCCTCGCTGCAGCCTCCCCAAGAAGCCTCCAGGCCCCCCTTTGCTGTCCGGGGAAGCCAGAACACCCGAGCCCTGCCCCCCAGTTGGACCCCAGCCCACCCCCCTGCACGTGCACCCCAACGAGAGGCTTTCCGAAGCTGCCGTCTGGCGCTGAGCGCGTCTACCTAAACTTCTCACTCCAAAGCCAAACCCGGGGCCCACCCTTCGCCCAGCGAAGGATTTTTAAACTTTGAGAACTAGAGACAAACCACGTGGTCACTGTGCGGCATGAGGCCCACGTGTTCAGGGCCTCACGGCATCTGGCCAGACACGCACCGTCCACCTGGAGCTGAAGGGGGCCTGGCGCCCTCTGGGGCCTCGGAGCGGGCCACGGGGGCAGCTCTAGGCAGCTCCGGGCCACTGCCCACAGATCCACTGCAGGGAGGGGGCCAAGCCCAGTCCTCGGTGGGACAGTGAGGTCCCCGCCTGGGGGTCTAGCTCCTGCCTGTCCTGGGTACAGGGCAGTGAGCACCGGCCAGCCCGCTGGGGTCTGGGCAGGGGTGGGGCACCCGTGGGCCTGGGGGGGGGGCGTCAGGCTGTCCCCCATGTCCCCGCAGAGCCGCAGGGCGTGACGGGAGCACGGGTAATTGGGCTCTGGCTGTGATTCGGGCTCCGGGTGGGGGGAGGCTGGCGGGGAGCGGGCTTGCTCGGAATTAAGCCTGGCTCCGCTGCGCCGGCTGTGGGATTCCGTGTCTGATCCGCCTCCAGATTGGCCCGGGAAGAAATTGGGGGAGAATCGATTTGTGCCACATCCAGGCGACCACGGGGGGGGGGGAGCCCCCACCCCATCCCCCCGCCCAGCCCTCTATTTGCCCTCCCCACGCGCCCCCGGCCAGCCTGCTGGCGCCGGGAAAGGTGGGGCTGGGGCCGGTGGTTGAGGCCTGACTGGGGGGGGGGGGCAGGGCGCGGGGGTCCTGGTTGCCCCCAGAGGCAAGAGCCCAGCAGGGTCCCCTGGGGGCGACAGTCATCACATGGGGCCTGCATCTGCCAGCCGACACCAGGGAAGACACGCACACCCTGGCCGGAGCACCTCAAGGACAGAGACCCCCGTGCCGGGGAGCCTCAGACACGGGCACGGGTGAGATGTCGTGTCCCAGATCCTGCACGGCCAAGAGGGGGACAGACAGATGCCGCGGCTCCAGGCTTTAGTTCCCCTTCTTGGACTCTCAGCACCTGCTATGAGCTGCTACAGGGAGGAGAGGGTGGCCTCAGGCAGGCTTCCTGGAGGAGGCGGCCCTGAGCTGGGGCCAGTGGGATGGGCAGGGGTTGGTGAGCAGGGCTGAGGAGGGAGGAGGGATGCCTGGCAGGAGGTGAGGCCCGCGGGCCCGCGAGACCGTTGGGCTGAACCGCAGAGAGGCAGCGCTCCGTGGGCCCGGCCCCGGGCAGGCCGCCCTCTCCTGGCTTCAGTGAACAGACGTGCTCTCCCCACGGTCCTGCGGGTCCACGCTGTCTCACGCCCGGCTGAGCTCTCTCAATCGCCTGGAACAATGTCTCCCTGACACCCTGGCTTCCCTGAGCGCGCCAGTCGGCCCAACAGGCTGGCACCGTGCGCCGAGCCCCTTCCGGACCGCCAGCCCCAGGGGGGCCTCCTCGGCCGGGCCCAGGCGGAGGGGCGGGCAGAGCTGGGCAGGAGGCCCGGCTGAGATGCTGGGGAGGGTTTTGGCCTCAGAGCCAAGAGGTTTGCCTGGCTCTCTAGGCCGGCGGCGAGGGGTGCTCTGCACGGAGCCAGCCCCGCCTTGAGCGGCGTGGGGGGCAGTGAGCACAGGAGCCCCCGGGAGTGTCCTCCTCGGAAAGAGGCCAAAACGGGACACGGCCCAGGACGAGGCATCCCACATAGACCCTGCAGCGCAGCCCTGAGGCATTGGCAGGCCCGGGCCTCAGTTTTCTCATCTGTAAAATGGGACCATCTGGGTTCCTGTTGGGCCTCCCAAGACCATCGCGCAGAGCTGATAAGGGCAGATGGCTTTGAGTCCATGGCAGGGCTGGGCTGCAGGAGGGTGTGAGTTACCGTCCATGCCCCTGCAGCCCCAGGGGAGCCCAGGCCCGGGCCAAGTGTTATTTTGACTCAGATGCTGCCGCTGGGGCGGACTGTTCCTGCCTTTCGCTTCTGTCGCATCCTGTACATTAAACAGCATTCACGCAAACCTCTCGTTTTGAGGAATAACCACACCGACACCAGCCTCCAGGGGCGCTGGAGGGCGGGCGCCGCCTGCTGGCCTGGGCACGGGGCGGGGGTGGGGGGTTGGAAGGCAACCTGACCCTGGACCCCCGGTCTGGCCAGAGAGCCTTGGTGGAGCTCGCCCAGCATCGTGTTGCCAGAGGCCTGCCTGACCGTCAGGCCGGATGCAGCCGTCCTTACCTCACGCCACAGTGGGGAGGGAGGCTGGCGTCAGCCCCCCGTGTGCTCCCAGCCGGTGTGGGGGTGCAGGGCCCGGGGGGAGCCGAGCCCCAGCCTCGCGCCTCCCCCGGAGAGGCCGGCCCGGGGTCCAGCCCAGGGCAGCCGGGCACCGGCTCACTGCCTGGGGTGAGAGGCCTGGGGGTGGGAGGGGGGCTGCGAGCTGACTCGGAGGCCAAGGAAGGGGCAGCCCAAGGCCCTCCCGGTGGCCCACGCTGCCAGCCGCCGGCCGGTCTGCCACAGGCCAGCCAGGTGGGCAGAGGGGCACCTCAGAGAGGCCCCGGACGGCCAGGGAGGGCCCGAGGGTATGTGAGGTCTTTCCGGTGTGGATCTGACCCTAGGGCGGCCCTATCCCTGGGGTAGCTCGCGTCATATGCTCTCAGCCACCCTGGGGTGGTTCTGGTGCAGATGGAGAGACCGAGGCGCAGAGGGGCCAAGTCGGGGTGTGAAACTCAGGCCTGCTCTCGCCCAGGGACTGCCCTCGGCCGTGCTTGGCTCCTGGGGGCCCACCCCCTGCCCCTCCCGCCTCTCACCACCTCCAGGAAGCTGCCAGGACTGCTCTGCTCAGAGCCGGCCCCCCGTTGCCAGCCCCAACCACCGCCCAGGCCACAGCGACAGCATCCAAGTCCCGGGTGTGGCCGGGCACTGGCCCACGGCCGGCAGCGGGGCGAGGGCCGCCTCGCCACATGCTGTCCAGGCCAAGCGGGCGGGGCTGGGGTCGGGAGAATGGGTGCCTTCATGCTGTAGCCCCGGCTCTGTGTGTGCCGTGCCCTGGCCCGGCCCGGCCCACCCGTGCCCCCGCCCCGCCAGTACCCGCGGTGCCCTCCTCCGCTCGCGCGGCTGGCGGCAGGGCCTCCCCGTGCGGGACCGGGCAGCCACCTGCCGCCCACAGCCGCAGCCACACAATGGGGCCCTTGTGCGCGGGCGGCCGGCGGGCGGCGGGCAGCGCCTCCCGGCCCACCCCGGGCTCAGAGCCCCGTTGTGTGGGGTGGTTGCCCGGGCGGTCAGCACGGAGCCGGACAGGCAGGCCCCGCCCGAGCTGGGCCGCGGCACAGCCGGGCCCCGTGCCCCCAGCCCCGTGCGGCTCCTGGCCCGGCACCCCCCTGAGGAGAGGGTGGGGCTTACCCGAGACGCGAGCTGCGTGTCTTGGGCCCCTTCCCAGGGTGTCTGGGCTTCACCTGGAGCTGGGCACTGGCCATGTGCCGCCAGCCGCCCCTGGCTTCCCTCGGGTCCCCAGACCTCAGCTCCCCACAGCTGGGAGGTGCTCTGTGGACACTAAAGCTGCCCCAGGTGCTGTCCTGCTGCTCCCGGAACGTGTCCCGAACACGCTCTGTTGGGAAGGGGTCCCCCAAAGAGCCTGCTGGGTGTGGCTCCGGGGATAGTTACCAAGCCGAGGAGGGCTGGCTGGGCGCCCCCCCCCCCCCCCCGGGAGGCCTGGGTGCATCTAGCCTAGCACCGGGATGCTGAGGACCTCATCCCGAGATCCTGCTGAACATCCCGGGGAGTCACAGAACGACCGGCACCCCCTCCAGGCAAAGAACCTTTGAGTGCTGAGGTTCTTGGAGGCCTAGACCCCACAGATCCTCAGAGGGGACCAAGGCCACTCTTCCTCTGACCGCCTGGGCTTTGTGGGGTAGGCAAGGGGATTTATCACAGGGTCCTTTTCCCAAGCATGGGGTAAGGCAGGTGACTGCAGAGCCCACATGAGACAAAGGACAGACAGACCTCACATCTCTGGAGCTCAGCATATGCAGGAGGCCATCTGCCTTGGGAGAGCGAAAGCACAGAGAAGCTGAACTGAGCGGTGGAACAGTCAGGAAAGCAGAGTGCTGGATCCAGCCGTGCCTGAAGCCATCCTCCCAGCTTCATGATCCAGAAACGTGTGTGTGCTTTTCACTCACTCCCTTCATCAGGGAGACTGATGTTTCTGTTAGTTGCCTTGGAGGACTTCAGGATGTCCAGCCGATCCCAGGAGCAGGGAGGAGCACTGGGGATGAGCTCTGGGGCCTGTGATAGGTGAGCACCAGTCCCTTTCCTCCTCCAGGTGGACCAAGGCTTTGGGGGCCCAGGTACTGCTTCCGCTGCCTGTGGCCTTGTCCGTGTGTTCTCCCGAGAAGCATCTCGGACCTACTCTGGCCTAGCAGGCCTAGCAGGCTCTATTCCCCTCCCCACCCACTGGAGGGTCACCAAGCGGCCCCCTCCTCCCTGGGGATCTAGAGACTGGGCCCCCACTTCTCAGGCCAGCACATCCTAAGCAGGCCGATGCTGCGGCTGTGGGGGGCGCTCTGTGAAGGACCTCCACGTAGCCAGGCCTGCTTCAGGCGGTGGGGGAGGGCTCTGAGCAGGGGTGTCCTTGTCCTCCAGCCTGCACATGGCCACTAACCTCCTTGTCTGATCCCCAAGGCCGCTGCTCCCCGAAGGGGTTGTCCAGCGTCCCCTGGTCACACCTGACTGCAGCCTCACGGCCCCCCCAGGACAGCTCCAGGGGCAGCTGGGAGGAAGGGCCACGACCCTCCCTGGGCTCAGGACCCCACAGCGCCCCCTCGTGCCCCACCCTTCTTCCTTCAGCACCCCGCCCCCACCGGCTGCCCCTCTGGCTGTTGCAGAGGTAACTCCGTGACACTGATTCCTGGGGTTCTTTCCTGGCAAGAGGGGGTTAGGGGGCTCGGCCCTATTCTGGGGCAGTGGCAGCCACTCAGTGGCCGGGGGCCCCAGCTCGGCCCCTGGGGGGAGCCCTGTGAGGGCAGTGGCCTCCACTTGGGGACGCCTCACCTCCCAGCTCTCCTCAGTGGATGAGGGGCGATCCTTGAGTCCAGGGGTTTCCTGGGGGGCGTCCGCCGTGCCTCCCAGTTCAGAAACTGTGCCCGCAGCCCGGCCCCCGCCGGAGCGTCGGGACAGCAGCCCAGGGCCCCCCCTCACCAGCCAGCCCCCTCCCAGCTGTTCCAGGCAGCCCTGCTTCCCCCGGGACCTTTGCAAAGCGGAGGATTTCCTCCTGCCCGGGGTCCACAGCTGCACTCACACGTGTGCAGGGAGGAGGGTGGGGCGAGGTGAGGGCCGTGTGCCCGAGCCCCTCCCCGGCTGGCCTGGGGCTGACACGGGTTCCCGAGCCCCACGGCCAGGCAACGCACAGCCGCAGGGCCCCCCTCACGGGACACAGAGCCCGGAGGCCTCGGCCCAGCACCGACGGGGTGTGGGGGGGGGGGCCCTGCCCTGAGGTCCCTAACCATCTGTAAACGTTTCATTTTGCACTGGGCTCCTCAGGCCTGTGTTCTTTCCCGAATGCGGAGGTCAGGGGTCAGGAAGCACCCCGCCAGCAGCACTGGGTCCTGGGCTGGTCGCGGCCCCCGAGGGCTCCTCCCGATCGGCGCGGTGCCTGGCACTATCAGGGGAGTGAGAGACGGTCTACAGCCGCTGCTGTCTCAGTGGGGCCCCCGCCTGTCACCCCGATAACCTGGCCGCAGGAAGCGCTGGCAGAGCCCGGGAGGCAGGCCCACGCCTGTCCCCCCTCAGCTGCCCCCTGCACCCTCCTGGGCCCCGCACCCCACGAGCCCACCCATCCGCTCTGCCGGGACCCAGTGGGGAGGGGAGGCCAGGCCTGGGGCTGCTGGTTCTGTCCAGGGCTGGGGGCTGGGTAGGGAGTGTGGTCAGGGCAGGGCTGTTACATCAAGGAGTCCTGCCCGCACAGACCCCTGCAGCCCTGATCTTTATGATCTAGTTTTGGTGGAGATCGGCCAAGAGGTCACAAGACAGGGTGGGGCCGGCAGGTGGGGGGCCTGTGAGGGGGACGGTCCCACAGCCTTTGCTGCCCGATCAGGGTGGTCCACGCCCGGGAGGGGCAGACCTGGCCCCTCAGCTGGCCCCAAGCCCCCTCGGTCACTGGGTCTTCCTGAAGTCACCCTCCCGCTCCGTCAGAGTCCCCACGAAGTCCCCACTTCGTTCAAGTGCCCTGGGCCGGGCTGTGGAGGAGGGGGCTGGGCAGGGGGGGCGGCCTCCCTCCCCCCACTCCCGCTCCTGGAAGCTCGCCCAGTCTAGGCCCTGGCTTCCTTGTCCAGGGCACGGGATGATCGTCATGTCTCCGTCGGGTGGTCGTGTGAGAGCAGAGTGCAAATTTGTGCCACGGTCTGAACGGTGTGTGCCGTCGGGAGCCCACGGAGCTTGGTAGATGTCGCCCCTCAGGGCCCTGTGTGCGAGGGGAGGCCATGAGCGCCCGGTGTGGACATGAGGAGCGTGAAACCAGCCACGCCCAGTGGGTGCTGAATGACCTTCCCTGGAGCCCTCCTGGTGGGGCCGGTCCGGCCAGAGCCAAGACTCGCAGCGTGGGCCCTGATGTCTGCCCTCAGGGAGGCGGGACGCCCACGGGCGCCCGCCCGGCCGGCACGTCCGGCCAGGGCACCTGAGGTTTCGGGGACCAGCCTGCCAGGGGTGCCCCTCGATCCCGTGGAGCTGCCGCTGGCCCCAGACGCGTCCGAGACGAGGAATGGTAGGACAATCTGGCTGAAATGAAGCTCTTAATAGGAAAACCACTTTCGCGGGAACACATGATATGCGGCCAGCCGGCGCGGGCACATGGGGGTCTGGGAAGGAATCAGATCCGGAGAGACAAACGGATCCATGCGGAGCCGCCCCAGACCTGCTGCTGAATTATTAAACTCCTGAGCGGGGGAAAAGTGATAAAATAAACATCCACCGCCCCAGCCCCTCTCAGAAGTGAAGGGTTCCCGGAGATGGGAAATCCAGACCGTGCGGGGAGCCGCTCCGTCCGAGTAAAGCCATCAGATGTTTGCTTGAAACGAAGCCCAGATAAATCACCTGTTTCAAGCTGGCTAGCCACCTTGCGGCTGGGCCCTGGGCTGGAGGGGCGGCTGACGGATTGGGTGCCGGGGCAGGGGCGCCGCGTCACGGTGCCTGAAGCTAGGAAGGGGCCGGACCTTGTCCGCCTGTGGTGTCTGGCCGAGGCCTCCTGTCGTGAGGGGGTCAGGAGGGGGCCGGGCTGGGGAAGCCGGAATGCCCACCCCCGCATCTTCGTGCAAGGCAGCCCAGGGAGTCAGCTGGCCACCAGGGTCCAGGAGGCCAGGATGCTGGGTGGCTGAGGTCTGAGGTTGACCTGACTCCTCTCAGGAGTGGCCTGGAGCCTCATTCAGAGGTGGGTGCTATTCGGCTGGGTGCTATTCGGGGCGATCCTTAGATGTCACCCAGCTCATTCAGCAAACACGGCACCCACAGGCCACTGTGTCAGCCTCTCCTGATGGGGTGACCAGGGCTCAACCCCCCGTGGAGCCACACTGCCCAGCCCCCACTGTGTCCCCACAGAGCCTTCTCCCGGGGTCTGCAGCCCCGCCCTGAGCCTTTGGCTCCCGTCCTCGACCTCTCATGGCAGCCACCAGCTCCCCTGGCTGAGCCCCGCATCCCTGAGCGCCACCACCCCTGGGCTTGGCTGGCATGAGGGTTTACTCCCTCCTGCTGATAACCGGGGCCCCGGGAGGGAGACGTGGGCTCAGTGGAAACACGTCTCTCGGGGCAGACATGTGCTGGTGGCCTCAGCGGGCTTGCCTGGAGGACAAGCAGGCGGGTCTCTGACCCCGGAGCCTGGGGCGTCTGTGGACCGGCCGCCCCTGAACTGGCGTCTCTGCCCTCAGGACACGCGGTCCCTCAACAGTGCGGGTTTGAGCTCAGTGCACAGGCCTTCAGGGAAGCACCCACCCTGCCCGGTGACGCTGCCCACGAGCGAGCACCGTGGAGGCCACTGAGCTGGCTCAGCACTCGTGGGGGGTCAGGGACGAGGCTGACTTCGGGGGGACGGCAGGGCCAGTGGACAGCTCAGAGGCGGGCCTGCCGGGGACCTCCTGGGCACCGGGCACCAGGAAGCCACTCGGCAGTTTCCTGCTGCGTCCAGGGACAGAGGGCGTGTGCTGGCGTCCTGGGCCAGTCAAACGCTCCCCGCAAGTGGGGGGCTTGAAAACAACACGAATTCATTCTCTCACAGTCCAGCACCCATCCGAGGCACCCCAAGACAGAGGGGCGCCCCTCGATAAATGTTCACAGGTGGCCTGACAGCATAGGGACCCCCTCCTGTCGCGGCGAAAACGGAGTGGACGGTGCCTTGACCAAGGCCCTCCGTCTGGGTTTGCACCACTGGCCTCGAAGGGCTGGGTGGTGTGGCGGGTGGCAGATGTCCTTCCCGGCTCTGTCTGTAGTGAGCGCTCGGCCGGCCTTGCTGCCGCAGGCCCGAGGACCCCTAAGGTCCTGCCCCCAGCCCAGGACCCCCAAGGCCTAGCGGATGAGGGCACGGGGCCCCCGTACCCCTGGGACTGGCCCTTGGCAGACCGGACTGGGCCACGGAGGGCCCACCTGCTCCAGGCTAGGTGGGGGCTTCCGGGCCTGCAGCTGTTGGCCCCCGGGACAGACACGGCCTCCCCGGCAACAGCTGGGCCGGAGACGAGAGGGCCAGGGGAGCCCAGAGCCCGGGCCGCCCCGCCTGGGGGATCAGTTACAGTGAGTGCAGATGCTTGTGGACAGGGCTGAGGGGGTGACTGCAGATGCCTGGGGGCAGGGCTGATGGGGTGAGGAGGGAAGGAGGGAGGGCTGCAGGGGGAGGCCTGCATGGCCGAGAGCGCAGGGCTGAGCCCTGCCCAGGCCCCCCACCGCGCTGCTCCCGGATAGGGGTGGGGAGCACGAACACAGTTCCTGGGGCTGCGCCCGCTCAGGGGTTCAAGCTGAGTGTAGGAAACCATCCTTGGGGTTGCTTACTTGTGACGATGTGGGGCCTTCCCTCTTCTGGGCCTGAATCTCTGCTCAGCGACCATGGCTGACCCCTCCCCCGGTGCCGGAAAACCCCCTCCCCCGGGCAGCGAGCGAACATCAACACCCAGCAGCTGCCCTCACCCCCTCCCCAAGGCTGACATGTGCCAACCAGCCAGCGTCCTGGGGCTGAGCAGAGGTGGGGCGGGTGTGGGGGCGAGGCAGAGGCTGGGGGGCCTCAGTGAGGGACCCCGGAGGGAGGGGGTGCCTGAGCAAAGCCGGGGGCGCTCACGGTTGTCATCCGTGCCCAGGGGGCCAGGAGGAGGCTGCCCCTGTGTGGCACAGCGTGGTCGCCTAGGGCCCCTCGGCCAGGGCCACAGTAGCCTACCGCAGGTGCCCGCAGGCATGCAGGGTTACCGCAAGCATCCGTGTGGTGCCGCCTTGCAAACTTCCTGCTGCCTTGCACCCTGAAGCCTGAGTTTTGGGGGTCCCCGTCACGACCACGGGCCAGAGCCTCCCTGGTGGCCCCCTGACTGCAAATGGTCAGCACCGCAGACTCCCCTCCTTCAGGCCCGGGGCAGCCAGACTCTTACGTGAAGGTCTCTTACTCGCCCTGCTAAGTGAGTCTGCAGACCCTCCAGGTTCACTCGAGCTCGGGGGGGGGGGGGCGGGGGGGGGCACGCCCAACTCCAAAGGCAGGGGTCTGCACCATCTGGTCTGCCAGCATCTCGGGACGCCGGAGCACTGCCCACCTGCCCACCTGGCCACAGTCCCTGACGGCCAGTTCAGTGAGGGACAGGCTGACACACAGGGCCAAGGACTCCCTGGCCGGGCCAAATGGGGCCGAGCGGCCGGTTTGTGGGATTTGGGGATTTTGAACCAGCTGCTGTGGCAGGTGTGGCCGGCCCGGCTGAGCAGAGTCCACCAGCCACCGGGAGGGTCGCCAGCCAGCTGCTGGAGGGTGCGGGGCAGCCAGGCTGGCCCCTTGCCCGGGCAGCAAAGCCCACAGAGGGTGGACGGGGCTGGGGGTGGCTGACCTCCACTCCCCCCCGGCGCAGGGATGACGACCCAGCTCCCCCGGGGCCAGGGAGATCAGTGACGCCAGGTCTTGGCCTGAAAGCCCAGGTTCTCAATCCAGATGACGTGGGAAATCCTAACCAGGAAGCAGGGAGGACATCCCCCTCCCCAATCTTGAGGTCTCAGCCAAGACTGGATGGCCCTGGTTTGTGAGGGGAGCGTTTGTGAACTGCTTGCGCCCCCAGGTGGCGAGTGCCTGCTTTGCTCTGAGTGATTCGCTGATGGGGGCCCTAGAGATGAAGGAGCCCAGGTCTGGGCCTGGCAGCACAGCACGGTGGTCCACTGGAGCACAGAATCAGAAGGGGCCCTGTCCTCTCCCTCAGGGACACTACCGGTTATTATCAACAGCCCCAGGCAGGGCAGGTGCTTGATGGGGACAGGTTTGGGGACAAAGAGGAGGCTGCCTCTGGCAGGGGTCCCCAGATCTGGCCCCAAAAAAGGGTCTCAGTGCCAGAAAGCAAGGGCAACGGGGCTTAGGCCTTGGGTAGCTTGCCAGGTGTTAACAGCCCTTGTCCTATGGCCAGGTGGGCCCAGCCAGCCCCCAGGCGACAGGCCCCAGCTGTCCCCCTTACAGAAATGGTGAGCACCTCCGGGAGGGGCTGGGGCCTGGCTGTGGACGAGCAGTCACAGACCTGCAGGCAGGTCCCCAGGGAGTGGGCAGAGGAGAGACCAGCTTGAGAAAGTCCTCTGCCCCCTCCCCTCCCCAGGGTGTCTATGCCACCCACAGCTAGAGCTCCTAATGCCCATGGCACTGGTACCCAAGAGAAGGGCTTGCCAAGAGAAGGGACCAAGAGAAAGGCTGTGGGGCAGGGGGAGGTGAGGTGCTGGAGGAGCACTGTAGAGGGACCTTCCAATGGAGGGGTCCCCAGAAACCCCAGAACAGGCTTCCAGAGGTCTGGGGACAGACAGACTTGGGCCTACCGGCAGAATCAGGGCGCAGCTCTCCTGGAAACTTAGGGCAGTAATTATGACCCGATGTAGCTAAGGAGAACATAGGCTCAGAGAGGTTGAGGGAGCAGCTGAGGCCACACGGGAGCTTTGGGCTTACCGCCAGGCTGTAGTAGCGGCTGAGGGGCCGTGGGCGGGACCGGAGGCTGTGGGCAGGGCCGTGATTCGGGCAGGGGTCGGTGGGTTGAGCCCGGGGCCGAGCCGTGGGCAGGGCTGGAGGCTGTGGGCAGTGTCGTGACGCCCAGAGTTGTGCTCGGGGCGGGGCCGTGGGCGGGGCCGGAGGCTGCGGGCAGGGCCGTGATTCGGGCCATGGTTGGAGGGGGGGTGGTTTGTGCCCAGGGCGGAGCCGTGGGCAGGGCTGGAGGCTGTGGGCAGGGTCGGGATGCCCAGGGTTGTGCTCGGGGCGGGGCCGTGGGCGGGGCCGGAGGCTGCGGGCAGGGCCGTGATTCGGGCCATGGTTGGAGGGGGGTGGTTTGTGCCCAGGGCGGAGCCGTGGGCAGGGCTGGAGGCTGTGGGCAGGGTCGGGACGCCCAGGGTTGTGCTCGGGGCGGGGCCGCGGGCGGGGCCGGAGGCTGCAGGCAGGGTCGTGATGCCCAGGGTTGTGCGCGGGGGGGCGGGGGCGGGGCCATGGGCGGGGCCTAGGGACTCCAGCCCGGAGCTCTCGTCCTTCCCACCCTCGCCCGCGGTTAGGGGGGCCCTATGGCTGGGGGCGGCCTGCCTCCCGCTGTGACCAGCAGATGGTGCCAGAGGCCGGCCGATGTCGAGGCCTCCTCTGACTCGGAGACCAGCTGGCTGGGGGCCGAGTGTGCAGGGCTTCCAGTGTCCCTCCGAGTCTGGGCCTAGCAGGGGAGAAATGGGACGCGGCCTAAGGAGAGGAGTGGGCACAGCTACTGGGCAGCCCCTGCCCGGACATCCGGCGGTGCGGACATCAGACCCTGGCTCTGACACCCCCAGACTGCCAGCAGGGGCGGCAGTTCCCCTGGGGGAGGGTAGACTGGGGTCTGCGCCCTCCCAGAAACCCCAGGGGAGGGGAAGCGGGTCCGGAGTTTCCTGTGGCTGTGCCTTCCGCTTCGCCTTCCAAGCTGTCCCTTCGCAGGCCTGGTGGGGGTGGGCAGGATCGAGGTGCGGGGAGGAAGGGGAGAGGTGGGGCATCACCCACAGCAGGGGGTCCAGGACAGACGGAGGGAACTGCGTCAGGTGGGGGGTTTGACCCTTTTGTCTGTGCCTCTGCCCCCCTTCACAGTGCCATCACCCCGCCTTCCCCCTGCAGCAATGGTGAGAGCCTCGAATTTATCCTTGAGGCCTTAATATGCTTTTCAGCCAATTGTCACCACCTTAGCTTAATATTCTGACCGCACAGGGAGGGGAGGTCTGCATAGCTTTGAATGCTTCCTGTGGACACGGAGGCCACCCCCAACCTTGGCTCCTGCATCTTGGCCCACCCCCACCCCTCCAATGCCTGCTGTGAAGCAGTAAGGGGTCAAGGCCGAGCCCCAGGGAGAGCTGGCTGCTGACTCTGGAGGCCCCCTTTGTCCTGCCCTGTCCAGCCAGAGCCTGGAGGGTGGTTCACAGGCCTGCCTGGGAGCCCCACTCCGGCTGCTGGCTACTCCTCGTGGCAGAAACCCTGACCACCGCTGCCCCCCCATCCATCAGGATGCCCAGGGAATTCTGGGAGAACTGACTGCGGATCAGGATCCGCAGGATCCTCAGGATCAGAGGAGCCCTTCCAGTACCGAGGCCAGGAGACGACACCCAGTCACTCCAGCACCAGCCCAGGGCTTGGCTCTTCCCGAGTCGATAACAGAGCTGGCCTGGCACTCAGAGTGAGGACATCTTAGGTATCCCCTCCTCCTGGTGGCACCCTTCAAGCCATTCCCCACGGAGTCCAGCCTGGCTGGTGGGGGAGGGTGGGCACAGCCCCTCCCCAGGGCTTTATCTCTACTGGGAGGCAGGCTAGTTTCCCCAACCCCAGGCGCTGCCCCACAGGGAGCAGCCCTAAGCCCCAAGGAGAAGCTTGCTGAGGAGCAGCCCAGCCCAGGGGGTCGCTGCAGCCAGCGACTGCACTCTGGTCCTCAGAGACTGGTGGGGGACATTAAACTGTGTCCCCAGAAGATCCGTCTAAGTCCTCTCCCCTGTAACTGAGGGCACATAAGCTCTTTGGAGATGCTTTCAAGGTGAATCAGGGTCACCTTGGATCAGAGGGGTCCTGAACCCGTGACTAGTGCTCCCATAGGAAGATGGAGCCCTGGACACAGACACACGGAGAGGGGGTCCCTACAGGGAGAGCAGGCATGAGCCTAGTCCTACCGTGTCTCCTGGTGAAGCTCGGGGGGGCCACCCAGCCGATGCTCCCCACCCCCCACTCCAGCCACTAGGGGCATACCAGGTAGCTGGGGCCTCTGGTCACTGCTTGGGCTCCTGGTGAATCTGGCCAAACATTGGTCACCCCTGGAGAGGCTGCAGCCTCGGTGCGCGGCGCTGGTGGGTGACTCGGGCCTGGCGGGGCCCACAGCCGGTTCCCGAGCCACCCCAAATCACTGGCTGCAGGCGTCTGCTCCTGTCGGCCTGGTGTTCTCCCACCGCCGGTCCCTTCTGGGCTCTGGGCCTAGGTCACCCATCGCCGGGCCTGGAGATGGGGGCTGAGGGAACGCGGTCATGTGCCCTGGGGGGGGGGGGGGAGGGTCCCGGGTCTCTGCCACGTGAGCCTGAGTCTCGCGGCAGCATGCCCGTGGGACATAATCCGACGCAGAGCTTTCTTGAGGTGAAAATTCCTCCTTTGCCCAGAAACCTGAGGCTCTTAAAGCCCCCAACCACTTAGATGGGACCCACCCACAACACGAGGCTCATCTCCTTTACTTAAAACCACCTGATGCGCCCACAGCACGAGGCTCGTCTCCTGTACTTAAAGCCACCTGCCAGTAGACATTAGCCACAATCACAAACACCTTCCCAGCGACGTCTGTGCCAGCGTGTGACTGAGTAACCAAGAAATGGAGCCTAGCCGAGTGGACGCAGAAAACTAACCACCACAGCTTGTATCGTTATTGTTAATTCTCATTATGTTTATTTTTTCCCCTTTACAGATGGAAGCTGGGGCTTGGAGGTGGCTGCTGTCCCAGTCAGGGCTAAGCCGGGGCCCCCCAGCTGCACCCATCCATGGGCCTTCCCGAGACCAGGTTGCTGGGCAGTGATGTATTGCCCACAGAGATACACCCACTGGCCCAGACCATCAGACCAGCATGTCCAGAGGGGCCAGCACGTCCGGAGTGGGGGGGGGGGGGGGGCAGCATGTCTGGCAGGGAACAGCATGTCCTGGAGGGACCAGCATGTCTGGAGGGTACAAGCACATCCTGGAGGGACCAGCACATCCGGGGAGGATAGCATGTCCGGCGGGGGGGGCGGGCAGCACGTCCAGGGGGAACAGCATGTTTGGGGGGCCAGCTGGCCCGGAGGGGTGGCCGGCACCCTGGGGTCAGAGCAGCTTCCAGGGCAGTTCGAGGCCCCAGGGCACTGGGGGGCTCCCGGTGGCCGTACTTGGCCCATGCCCTGGATATCTGTCATTTCCTGCCGACGTGTGTGAGCCGGGCAATGCATGTAAAAAGCTTTTGTCTTGAGAAAAATCAGAAGTTTTTTGCTGGGCCTGTGTTCTCAAAGGGCAGCCATGGGCTGGAGCTCAGGGACCTCCACTTAGCGGGGTGCAGACGGCCCAGCTCCAGGCCTCTGCTGCCTGGACGTGGAGGAGAGCCAGGCCCCAAGCTTTGCCACCGAGGTGAGACAGTGCTCGGGTCTGTGTTTCCATGCTGACTTCTTAATGACTTGTTCTCTAATGAGGAATTCTGTCTCCAGATGCCGTTTGACTCTCAGATGTAAATGGGATGAAATAAGTGAATGAGTCACTGAATTCTGACATCTTAGAAAAGATCACATTCCGTTGGCATCGGATGAGCAAAATGGACTTTTTTATTGATGGAAAAGTTGACTGGTGTGAACAAATCAGAGAAGATATGTTCCTTTTGATTCGTCTCTGAGTGGGAAATCAAGTGACTTGAATGGGCCTCGAGTGTGTCAACATCAAAACCCAAGGATTGTGGAAACTGAAAATGTCCTGTGGCCACAGGGTGTATGCCAGGGGCATGGGGACAGGATGAGGCAGTGCCCCTCAGCAGGCAACCCTTCCTTCTTCCCGGGAGCTGGGGCCACGGGGCACAAGGCAGGCAGTCAGGACGGGAGACCAGAGCCCAGGGAAGGCACAGGGGATTAGCCCACATGAGGAGTGCCAGGCCAACGGGCAGAGAAGGAGGGAGGGAGGGTCAAGCCTGGTTTCCTGCCCTGGGGCCATCTTACCACCTTATCACAAACTGGTGGCTCAGGGAACAGAAATCCAGCCGCTCACAGTCTGGAGACCCAAAGTCAGAGATCCAGGGGGCAGGGCCAAGCCCCTCACCCCGAAGGGCTCCAGGGGCTCCCTCCTGCCTCTTCCAGCTTCTGGGGGCTCCAGTCTCTGCCTCCGTTTTCATGTGGCTTCTCCTCTGTGTCTGTGTCTCTCCTCTTCTTCTAAGGACACTTGTCATTGAATCCAGGGCACCTATAATAATGCAGGATGGTCTCGTCTCCAAATCTGTCACTAATTACATATACAGAGACCCGATTTACAAATAAGGTCACATTGTGAGGTTCTGAGTGGACATGAATTTGGGGGGAAACTTTAACAACAGAACTCTGAGGAGCAGGGCTTCCTGGAGGAGGTGGCCGGGGTCTATCAGCCAGAGTGTTGACATATTTGCCCTCTGGGTGCCTGGTCTGCCATCTTTGGGCAAGACCCTTGTGGCCATTTGACACTAGCTGAGACCTTGAAGTAGACCTGCCCGGTGCCAGGCGAGGGTAAGGGTGACAGGGGCCCAGGAGAGCCTGGAGACGTTGTAGTTCCGAGGGGTGGCCCCCTGGCAGGCATGGGCCAAGGGGGCAGGGAGGGCACTGTTCGAGTACTGCCCGCCCGCAGAAAGGCAGAGGTCTGGGAGCAACCATGACGTCCTTCAGCAGGTGACGGGTAAATTAACTGTGGTCAATCCTCACAATGAAATAGTGTTCAGCTAAAAAGAAATGCTCCATCAAGCCACGGGAAGCCACACCGGAAGCTCAAATGCGTATTACCAAGTGAAAGACGCCGGCGAGAAAAGCCTACACTGTAGGGGTCCAACTACAGGACATTCTGGAAAAGGCAGAAGCGTGTTACAAAAAAACAAAACGCAGTTATCTGGGGCTGGGGGAGAGGAGAGGCTGAATAGGCAGGACAGTGACACTGCTCTGTGTGATGCTGCAATGGTGGAAACTGGCCATCGTCCATTCATCCAAACCCACAGTGTCCAAAACGTAAAAAATAATGGGTCAATATTATCATTGTAACATCGATCGTAACAAATCTATCACAATGATGCCAGACTTCATATAGAAGAAATTCTGTGTGTGGGGGGACAGAGGTATAGGGGAACAGTGCTCCATTTCTGTAACCCTAAAACTGCCCTAAAACATAAAGTCCATATTAACATACAGCATTTAAAAAAAAAAAAATGACAAGGGGCTGGTTCCCGGCTCGGGCTGGCCCGGGAGGTGTGGCTGTAGGGGTCCCGCCCGCAGGGTTCCATCCGGGCATCCGGTCCCCTCCAGGCCTTGCCCTCCCCGAGGCCCCTCCCAAGGGCCAAGGCCAGCTGATTGTCATCCCTGCCTGAGCTCCAGAACTTACAGCTCATCGCTGCCCCTCCAAGTGCCACCAGGTCACTCTGGCTGTCTCCCGGGCTGATTATGTCACCGCTGCCTCCGGGAGGCTCCACGGGTGTCCTCAAGGACAGGGTAGGGACCGAGGCCACTGCAGGGGGAGGCACCGCTCCCACTTCTCCCCCAAGGGGCTCTGAGTGGGGACGGAGACCAACCGCAGCCCCTTGCAGAGAAGGGGCAGGTCGTCCCCGCTCCAGACGCCGGCCGGCCATCCTGCCTGTCCCAGACACGGGGCTGACGTCTCGCCGGGGTCCGGTCAAAGCCGCCGTCCGGTCATGGGGTCTTTACTTGGTTACTTAATGTTGCTGAACAAGGAGGAGTTAACGACCCTAATTTCGAGCACTCACTGGTGAGTGGTATCACCTGGCCGGCCCCCGTGTCCTCCGTGGGCGGCAGACACCCGTGGCTCTGTCGTTACCACGTGGCTGGCCTGCACCTGTTCCTGTTGGCTGTCGGGGGAGGAACCCCAGCGTGCAGGAGGCTGCGGTCTGGGCTGGTTGTTTCGTCAGAGCTCTCTTATCGTGTGTGGCTGAACTCAGTCCCCAGCCGGCCGCCCCCCAGCCCGTACCCTGGCGACCGGCTGCGTGACCTTGCCCTCCAGCCGTCTCCTCGGGGCATTTCCTGTTCCCGGAGCCTGGGGGCTCAGGGTGGTGGCGGGGGACACCAGCCCAAACCCACCAACCCACTCCGGGGGCCTTAAGACCCACCCTGACCCTAGGGTAGGCTGCCCTGTGTTGGGGGGAAGAGCCACCGCCCGCCCTGCCGCGGGCGATGTTCTGGAGCCATGGCACCCCTTGGCCTCTTCCCCAGATGGGGTGTGCTGTCCGTCCCTCTCCTCGTTGCCTGGTCACCCGCACTCCAGCTCCCTGCACCCCCTTGGCCCGTCTGCAGGGAAGGCTGTGGCCTTTGCCACCGGGCAGGGCTGGGCACTAGCTCTGCCCGGTCCCCAGGTGCCCTCAGGAAAAGGGGGAACGTCTCTGTTCATTGTCTGTGCCCAGGACAGCCGTGTTTGGCCGCTTGTCCCCAAAGACCCATCAGTGAGCGGGGCCATGATAATCCCCGCTTCGTGTCGTGGCTAATTTTGGAGGCTCACCGCCTTACTCCTCCCTCTCGTGGCCGCCTTCCCTCCCCGCCACCGAGTCAGCGCCCACGGCTGTACCTAATGCCACACGGCCCGGCGCCAGGCCTGGCCCTGCCCCAGGACCTTGTGTCATGCACACAGGTTGCCCCGGAACGGCCACATCATCCGCAAGATGGGCCTTAGCCGCCCGCCCCACCCTGCCCGGGCTGAGCCCACATCCCAGGGAAGCCTTGGCCCGGCCACCCTGCACAGCTTGGTGGGGGGAGGTGGGGCGGGGACCAGTCCGGCCTTCTGGGGAGTCTTTGGCAGGAGTGGGGCCGCTGGGTCACCCTGAGAGGCTCCTCCCTGGAGCTCATCATCTGGGGACCCATCATCTAAGGCGAGGAGGGTCCCAGCTGGGCCACGCCGGGTGCAGACAGATCCCCACCTGGTGTCTGGTCCCTCTCTCTTCATTCACAGGCCCTGGCATGTGCCCTGCGTCTGGGGAGTCTGGCCAAGGGGCTCCGACCATCTTGCCTCCGGGGTGCCTGGGGCGGGCCTGGGGCCTCACCCGTAAACGCAGCCATCTCCTGAGGGAAGAGCTGTCTTGGTGGGGAGGGGGGCCGGGGGGGGTCCCGGAAATGCCCTGGGGGTGCAGGGGGCTTCTCTGCAGCGCAGGGTGCCAAGTCACCCAGTGCCTCATCTTTCTCTTCCCCTGCGCTGACCGGGCTGGTGGCCCTTCACCCGGGGCCGGGTCTCTGCTCCCCGATCTACACCCACGACAGCGTCGTGCCCAATTAGCGCCCACGGGGCGAAGCCTGCCATTCTGAGGGCTGGGGTGGCCCGGGAAGCTGCATTGAGGGTGCATCGCCACAGAGTGCCCACTGAAGCCCGAGGCCACGGCCAGGAAGGGCCCAACCTCAGGCCCCTGCAGAAAGCCCAGGGCCTCCCGTGAGCCCACAGCTGCGTCCGCCGGGTGGGAGGCAGAGACAATCCCTCACCAACACTCACAACCTCTGTAACCAGGACAAACATCACCGAGGGGATGCGGTCTGGGACCACCAGGTGGCAGAGTGGCGAAGAACCAGTGTGCAGCAGCCAGGAGGGCTTCCTGGAGGAAGGGGCACTGGAACAGACAGGCTAATTGCCTGGAGAAAAGGAGACGGGCTGTGCTGGGCAGGGATACAGCTAGGAAAAAGATTGGGGGGTGGACACAGCGTGGCCTCACCGAGTAGAGGGGGGCCAGCTTGGCCCGAGGACAGTGAATGCCTCACACCCACCTCCCCAGGGCCTGCCCTGGCTTGGGAACTTTCCTGGGGACACAGACGGGGGCCTCCGGGGTGTTTCCAGGTGAACCGGAGTCAGCCTCCGTGGCTTTTGAATAATCACTAGGAGCCTCAGCATGGGTGGGGGCCGGAGTGGCTGGGACGGTCAGGGAGGTGCGCTCGTGTCCCGGGGAGGGGGGGCAGGCCTCAGCCTCTGGAAAGGGGAGGGGCACAGGCCACGGTAGAGCTCGCCGCTAGGATGGGGGTCCCTACTCAAGGGGTCTGGGGGCCGTCCCTGGGGAGACCACTGGGCCGTTGTCCTGTTGCCATGGCTCCCAGCCGCCACTAATCCTCAGCCTTCTCTTTGGTGCTGGCCTGACCTCTGCAGAGTGTACCCAGATGTCCCCGCACTTGCTGCTCCTGGGGACTCATGCCAGGAGCATGGGGCAACGGGGAGGGGGAAGGCGGACAGGCCACCTCTCTGGACACCTCCTTTCCCATCGGAGCCCCCGGCAGCAGCCAGGTGAGGCCACCCAGGTGGGAGGGTGTCACAGGGGTCCCAGCCTGATGCTGGGCGTTAACCAAGCACCCACCCACCCACAAGGCTGTGTCCCCCTTGTGTGCCAGACGCTGACTCCCCCACGGGACACTGAGCCCTCGGGACACTGAGATCGAGGAAGCTGCTTGGGGAACCCTGGAACTTTGGGGACCTCTGGCCAGCAGGAGCTGGATACAGCCCATGGCTGAGGTGTGAACCACAAGGGTGTCAAAACAGGCTGAAGGAAGGGGCGAGGCAGACGGGGGTGGTGGGGAAGGAGTCTGGGGGGCTTGGAGAGGTTCTCGGGGGATCCGCATAGAGAAGCCACAGCTGTGGACTGGGCAAGGCATGGCCAGGGATCTCCAGAGAGGGTGGAAAGGCCAGGGTTCACACGGGGCAGATTCGGGTCGGGGGGGCCCGGGACCCGGCCTCCGATGCCACTGTCCACCCAGAGCCCGGCCCCGGCCTGAGGTGTGGCAGGTCCCAGAACAAAGCCCAGGGATTGTGCAGACAATAGGCCCTGTGTGGGGCAAGAAGGCATGAGCCCTAACAGCCAGAGCTCACAGGACATGGGCCATAATCTTACCCCAGGGCACTGTCACCTCCTCCACGGGCTGTGATCCAGAGACACCCGAGCTCTGTGCCTGTGGAGGACAGAGCTGACCATTCAGGCTGTAGTGGCCCCTGACTATGTCCTCAAGACACAGACCCAGAGGTCCCCACCGTGCTCAGACCCCCAGCACCCCCCTTCTGGTCACTCTCACTGTCAGATCACGCCCCTTGCGGTGGCCCGGCCCTACTATTTTGGTCCCTTTCCCACCACTGGTCCCATTGTCACCCGTCCAGTCACAAGAACATGCCAAGTTCACTCCTGCTGCAGAGCCTTTGCATCTGCTGTTCCCTCTGTCTAGTCTGTTCCTGGCCTCACTGGAGTCAGCTGTCTCCTTATAGAGCCTGTCCCAGCCTTTCTGTCCCCACGACTGTCTCTTCCTCGGCACCTGCTTCTTTCCACACAGTACTTACAATGATTTAAAAGCACGCCCGTTAAATACCTCTCCGTGCCACTCTGGAGCTCACGGAATAGGCCCCTCCTGTTTTGTCCAGAGCGAATCTGCATCGTCCAGCGCAGGCCGGGCCGGGGAGCGCCGAGAACTATGTGTTTTCCACCCAATCGATTCCAGAGGGTTTGCGCGCCCCTGCTGAGCTTGCGACAGGCCACACACAGGTGCTCGTGTGTTCAGCCTTCCCGGCTGGCAAGCTAAGGAGGACACACAGCCTGGCCCTAGCTCAGCCCGCCCACGGTCCAGGGGGACATCCGAACCGCAGGCTCGGTGCAGCCATCGGGCCCTCCCGAGGGGCCAGGACCCCTTGACCTCCTGCGGCTACGGCTCCCTGCGGGACATCAGAAAGATAGCAGCCTCCTTGGGGGCCGGTGGGGACTGTGGGGGAGGGAACAGTTTCCTCTCCGGGGCTCCATGTTTCCTTGGCAGGGGGTGTCCAGCTTTACCACCACAGGGGTGAGGTCTATGCGGCCCCCTTGTGGAGCTGAAGGACTCCAAGGACCTGGCCTGGGGTGGGGGACGGGGGCTGGGCCACCTCTTGAACAAGGGATCTGGGTCTGGCTGGGGAGGGGCTGCTATGTGCCCCAGGGAGCAGCCCAGCACCCCCCACATGGAGCCTGCATGGAGACAGGCACGTGCCCCAAGCTGGACCCCCTGGTCCGTAAGTGCCTTTTCTCGATTAAAAACATAACCCACACTTCTTGTACAAAATGAAACATCTCAGAAAAGCATAAAGAAGAAAGTACCTTGGGGCGCCTGGGCGGCTCAGTCGGCTCAACATCCAACTGTTGATCTTGGCCCGGTCACAGTCTCACGGTCCTGAGATCCAGCCCCATGCTGGGCTCTGCACGGGGTGTGGAGCCTGCTTAGGACTCTCTCTCTCTCTCTCTCTCTCTCTCTCTCTCTCTCCCTCTACCGTCCTTCTCTCTCTCTCTCAAAGAAGGAGGAGAAAGAGAAGGAGGAGGGGGAAGGGGCAGAGGGAACAGAAGAGGGGGAGGAGGAGGAGAAGGGGGAGGAAGGGAGGGAGGAGGAGGGAGAGGAGGGGAGGAGGAGAAGGGTAGGGGGAGGAGGGAAGGGGAGGAGGTGGAGAGGGGTAGAGGGAGGGGGAGGGGGAGAAGGAGGGGGAAGAGGGCAGGGGGAGGAGGAGGGGGAGGAGGAGGGGGAGGAGGGGGAGGAGAGAGGGGAGGAGGAGGGGGAGGAGGGGGAGGAGAGAGGGGAGGAGAGGAGGAGAAGGGTGGGAGAGGAGGGGGTAGAGGGAGGGGGAGGGGAAGAAGGAGGGGGAGGAGGGTGGGGGAGGAGGGTGGGGGGAGGAGGAGGAGGGTAGAGGGAGGAAGAGGGGGAGGAGGAGGAGGAGGAGGAAAGAAAATACAGGGTAACTTGCTGCCGTCCCCACCTATCAGCATGCGGTATGTCAAGGGCGAGGATCCGGGCGTCTTAGGGGTTCCGCCATCTGGAGGCACCTCAGTCCTTCCAGTCACTGGCTAGCCACCCCCCACATAAGTCCAGGGTAAGGACTCTGGAGGCTGCTCCTTGGTGTGGGGAATGGACACCCACCCAGCGCCCCGTGCCCAGCAGAGCACGGCGCCCAACACTACCGGTTACAATCGGCTCAAACGGGGGCCCCGACCGCCCCCCCCCCACCCCGCCCCGCAGCCGCCGTGCCTGGAACCTTGTCAGAATGCAGCTTCCCAGGCCCGCAGCCCTGCCGAGTCCCAGAGCGCAGGTGTGAGACCCTGCACCTGTGTTTGGATCAGGTGGCTGTGATCCCGGCCAAGGGGACAGCCTCCAGAGTGAACGGGGATCCCCAAACCGCTCGGCCAGCTGGGCCCCGCGCCCGGGGTTAGTGGCCTCCGCCGCCAGACCCAGGCGTCCAGCTTCTCCGAGTGAGGACGGCTTCCGATCCGTCGACTTTGAGGAGCGCGCTGCGGCGGGGGGCGGGGGGGGGGGGACCCCCGGGTTGGGCTTTCCTGCCAGAGCGGAACGTTAGAGACTGAGGCGGGGGCGTCGTCGCCGTTCTGGGGCCCGACCGCGCGGGTGCCGCAGACTGCCTGGAGGGGAGGGGGCGGACCGCGGGGACCGGGCCCGCCCCGCCCCGCCCCCCGCGCTCGCCCCGCCCCCCGCCGGGAGCCGAGCCCAGAGCGCCGAGCCCGGAGAGAGCGCAGCGCGGGCACTCGGCTCCCCGCCGACCGGTGAGTGCCGCGCGCCCCTGCCCCCCGCGCCTCGCCGGGGCCCCGCGCGGATCCCTGTTGTCCTTTGGGGGGGGTCTCACTACCCTGCGCTAAGCCCCGCGCGGCCCTGGTCGGGGGTCCTGCCGCGCGCCCCCGCCTGCGCCGCCCTCTGCGCTCCTGCCTCACCTGTGTTCCTTCCCCCGGGGCTCACCGGCCGCCGCCCTGGGGGCCTCCCCTGCCCGTCGTCCGACCCCCCACCCACCCGGTGTCCGCCGCTCCACCCCCTCCCGCTCCCCGGTTCCCCGACCCTTGCCACCCTCCGGCCTCTGGACCCAGTGTGCCGGGGTCGGGGCGCAGCGGAGACTCGGCCCGACCCCCGGCGGTGGACGCGGCAGCCCAGCTCGCCCCGAGGCTGGCGAAGGGTGGGCGGCGCGGCCGGGGAGGGATCGGCTGGAGACTGGCGGGAAGGTGAGGGTGGGAAGCCGAAGCGGAGGGAGCGGGAGCCGCTGGGCGAGCGGGGCAGCAGGTCCCAGGGGGCGAGGGCCGACCAGGGGAGGCGGTGGCCAGGCAGAGTGAGCTGTGGGAAGGCGGCAGAAAGAGCCGGCCCAACGTCTAGGGGTCCCGGGAAGAAGGGAGCCCCGGCATCCCCAGTCTTGGCCAACAGCGCTCCGGGCCCTCCTGATGCTTCCCCAGCAGGGAGGCCCGCCCTGCAGGTTCACCTGTGTGCTGTCTCCCCACCCAGAGTCCACGCCAGCCGCTCACCTGCCCCACTGCCCGGCCCACCGACCCTGGCCCGCAGGCTGACCTGGGGTCCTGAGTAAGGGCAAGGGCCAGGAGTCCCAGTGGCCACGGTTGGAGGCAGTTCTGGCTGCCCGCCTCCCCCCCCCCCCCCCCATCTGCCCAAGAGAGCAGGTTTCCTGGGCCCAGCTGCCCCTTGGGGGAGGACTGGGAGCCTCAAGCGGAAGGCTGTTGACAGCATCGATGACAATGACCCTCCATTGGTTCCGGGTAAAATGACCCAGATTTCCCAGAAAGTGTGCTGGGGGCGGAACGTGGCCTTGGAAACAAACGTGGCGCTGGGACCCTGAGGAAGGGTCTCCGCTGGCCAGCCTCCCGTTCACCGCCCCAGGCCAGCCCACACCCACCTTCGTCTCCCCTGGTGGGGGGGGGGGGCAGGGACACCAGTCTGCCCAGAGCTGCCTTGAGGACGGAAGGAGCATGTGTGGGGGAGGCCCTGGGTGGAGGACACCTGCCCTCTCCTGCCGACCTCACGTGGGGCCAGCCCGGGGGGAGCTGCGGAGCTCTGGGCACTGAGGGCCTGTCCCCTCCCCGCGTCCCCGGGAAGCCTCCAGCCCCTTCTCCTTGAAGCCCAGGGCAGGAACCTTTTCCGACACTGGGAGAAGATGCTGGGCTGTTTGGGGCAGGCGAGAGGGAGCAATTATTTAGCACCCACTGTGTGCCAGGCACTGCACACGGCATCTTGCATATCTGAATTTATTTCATGTGTTCAGAGACTTTCCATTTGCCAGGGGCTCAGGGAGGTGACGTGACCCGCCACCCCCCAAGATCCCTGGCGGGACGGGAGGGAGGGCAGGGGGTCTGTTCCCTGGGCCACATCAGTGGGCAGGCAGTCCTTCCCTGGTGGGGGGCTCTGGGTCAGAGAGCCCCAGCGCGGGCCTGTGGCTGATTCCAAACCCCCCCCCCCACTAAATCCCCCACCGCAGGAGGAAGGGCCCCAGGGACAATTTGCCACGAGTGTAATTTCTGTGACTAAGACGATTGCCACTTCTAAATAATGGCTCCTGTAGAACCGTGTTCCCAGAGGCAGCCGCCACCGTAATGGCCTAGTTTCGTTCTTCGCGGCTCCGCGGCCTGAGGAATTGGGGTGTCCGTGGGGTGGCGGGGCTCCGGAGCCATCTCAGGGGAGCCCTGAGAAGCTTCTGGAAGGCACGGGCTATCTGAGTCAGGCCTGAGCTCACATTTGGCCATGCCACGCCGGGGGCCCCAGGCCCCAGCCAGGGCGCATCTGAGCTGACAGTCGCCCCTCCCTCCATGGGTGAGCCGAACATCTCAGGGGACGGTGGCTTCTTCCCCTCCCAGCACTCGGGGTCCCATGCAGGAAAAGGAGCCAGAAGCCCCTTCTTGAGTATTTTTTCCCCAAATGTGAGCGGGGGCCTTGGGCACAGAGACCAGCGGGCCGATCTCAGTCCAAGTGTCCCCGGAAAGCCCTCCTCCCAGCTGGGTCCCCCGGGGAGGTGTGGACCCCCCAACTTGGGAATGCCGCTTCCAGCCGAGGGATCCCCAGCTTTGTCTGGAGATGCGGTTGTCTCCAGAGGCCGTGCCTTGCCTTGTCTTAGTCCCAGTCACTTGGCTCACATCAGGTCCCCATATAGCTGCCAGGGGCCCTCCGAACCAGGAGCAGCAGATCCAGCCCAACCCCGAGTGTCTCTCTCCCTCCCACGAACCTCCACCTGGAGGGGACCCAGGGGGACAGTGCTCTCCACTGGCTGCGCTCGTCCCGATGCAAGTTCTCCGTCTGGGGCCCGCTGTCTCCCAGCTGCCATTCTGGGGGATTTTCTCCTCATCCGGGTCTTATCCGTCCTCCCCTGGGGTGCAGGGCTCCTGTCCGTGGCCGTCCGTGCTGCCGGTGCCCTCTCGTCCGCCCACCCCGCTCGCAGGGCCCTCGACCCGTCTCCCCTTCTCCGAGTCTCTCTTCAGCTGTGTCCAGACCCAACTTGATTCTGACTTTTATGGATTTTTTTTTTAAGTCCAAATGATTTTTCACACCCGAGAGTTGTGAATTTTCAAAAATACACACTTGCTCATTTTACTTCTTAGACAGGAGCCAAATTTGTTTCATAATATTTTTACCCGTGCCTTATTGAGGAACCCTAACGTATTTATTTAAACAGATCTTGGACATGCTTGTCGATTCCTATTATTTTTAATTTCATATGAAATGGACCGGCTGGCCCACCTCCCCGTTGCCGGTTTTCTAGGGCCACATTTCGTAACGAACTTGGAGAGTCGGCCTATCGGGACCTTCAGGTTTCTTTCTAACACCTGCCTTTGTTCTTTGTTCCAGACACACACCCCCGGACACCCCCTCCCCCCGCACTTGTCTGCCAGAGTCCAGGGCTGGCCACCACTGGGGGTGTCCTCTGCTCTGAGGAAACTCGGGGCACGGCGGGCCAGCCGGGCAGGGCAGGGGGACCTCTGGGCCTGAGTGGCCCTGGTTGGGTCCCCTGGGGCACTTAGGCACCCTCCCCCTGTGCGCTGTGCCCCCTTTCTCTTCCTGTCATCAGTGGAGACAGTTATTTTCTCCGGAGCACCATTGCTTTTATGAACTTTCTCAAACCTACGGAAAAGCACCAAAACTACATAAGGACACATGTGTGTCCATGACCTTGAACTGGGGATGTTAACATTTTCCCTTCTCTGCCTGTGCCTCTTCCTCCACGAGACCCAAAGCCTTGCCCCTGCACACCCCCTCTCCCAGGGGCCGGCCCCCGCTCACACGCATGCGTGTCCTTCTGGCCTGGGCTCCGTGTGTTCCCTGGTCTAGGGCACATAAGGACCTCACCTACCTGCTCCGCTCCCCGCCCTGGGCCGTGGCCGTGGAGGTGGCAGGCCGGCCCCAGAGCGCAGCCCCAGAGCGTGTCCCTCACAGCTGTGATGATTGCACCTCGGAGCGGTCTCCTGTGTCGTCCCCTCGGCCCAGAGACACCCTGCCCAGCGGCAGCTCTGAGGACCAGGGCACCAAGTCCTCTGGCCAGCCTGCGGGCTCTGAGGGCGCTCCTGAGGGGACGGTGGTCCTCAGAGCCTGCGGTGGATGCTGGTGGGGGCTCTGCAGACTGAGGTCTGGCTCCTCGGCCACACGCAAGGCCTGGCCCCCCGTCCTGATGGCTCCAGGAGGTCACCTGGAGTCTGGCCGTGGGGTCACCCAGGAGAGCAGGGCTCGGCAGGTGTCATGCCCGGCCTCAGCCGGGTGTGAGGGGCTTGGCCTGCCCGGCCGCCGTCCCGACCTCCCTATCACTGCCCCGTCCTTCTGCACCCGCCCTGCGCCGTCCCCTCCTTGCTGGCGCCATGGGGACCGTGACACCACCCCCAGGCCCCAGGAGGCCCTAGCCGACTGGAGGAGGGCAGAGGCCCATCGGGGGAGCTGCCCCCAGGCAGTGGGGGTGGGGGGGTGGGGGGGGCATAGGGTAGTCAGGGCTCTGGAAGCCATCGAGCTGCCAGCCCCCTGCTCCTTCCTCTCTGGGCTTGTTTTCCAAACAATTTGCTTAATGTGACTCGTGGCCGCAGCAGCCGAGCTGGACGTGAGTAATCGTGTTTACCCGCCGAGGGGGCGATCCTGCGCCTCCCGGGCGGGCGGGGCCCGGGGAGGAAACACCTCGGCCGGTAATCGCCCCGCGTCCTCCCTTGTCTTTGCAGAGAGGACGCGCCCTGCCCGCGCTCGCCCCGCCTGGCCCTGGCTCGCAGCGGCCGCGATGGAGCCCCTGTTCCCGGTCCCCACGCTGGCCGGCTGGAACGCCTCCGCGGCGGCCCCCGGCGCGGGCGGCCACAACGGGACGCTGGCGGGGCCGGCGGCCTCGCCGGGGGCCCGCGCCGTGGTGGTGCCCGTGCTGTACCTGCTGGTGTGCGTGGTGGGGCTGGGGGGTAACGCTCTGGTCATCTACGTGGTGCTGCGCCACGCCAAGATGAAGACGGTCACCAACATCTACATCCTCAACCTGGCCGTGGCTGACGTGCTGCTCATGCTGGGGCTGCCCTTCCTGGCCACGCAGAACGCCGTCTCCTACTGGCCCTTCGGCCCCGTCCTGTGCCGCCTGGTCATGACCTTGGACGGCATCAACCAGTTCACCAGCGTCTTCTGCCTGACCGTCATGAGCGTGGACCGCTACCTGGCCGTCGTCCACCCCATCCGCTCCGCCCGCTGGCGCCGCCCCCGGGTGGCCAAGCTGGCGAGCGCGGGCGTCTGGACCTTCTCGCTGCTCATGTCGCTGCCCCTGGTGGTCTTTGCGGACATCCAGGAGGGCTGGGACACCTGCAACGTCAGCTGGCCGGAGCCCGTGGGCCTGTGGGGCGCCGCGTTCGTCATCTACACTTCCGTGCTGGGCTTCTTCGGGCCGCTGTTGGTCATCTGCCTGTGCTACCTGCTCATCGTGGTCAAGGTGAAGGCGTCGGGCGTGCGCGTGGGCGCCACGCGGCGGCGCTCAGAGCGCAAGGCGACCCGCATGGTGGTGGTGGTGGTCGTGGTGTTTGCGGGCTGCTGGCTGCCTTTCTTCATCGTCAACATCGTCAACCTGGCCTTCGTCCTGCCCGCGGAGCCCGCCTCCGCGGGCGCCTACTTCTTTGTCGTCGTCCTGTCCTACGCCAACAGCTGCGCCAACCCCGTGCTCTACGGCTTCCTCTCTGACAACTTCCGCCAGAGCTTCCGGAAGGTTCTGTGCCTCCGCAAGGGCTACGGCGCCGAGGAGGCGGAGGCCGCGGAGCCCCAGGCCGACAAGAGCGGCCGGCTTCGGGAGGCCACGATGCCCACGCGCGGCTCCGAGGCCAACGGGCTCATGCAGACCAGCCGGCTGTGAGCGCCGAGGGCCAGCGTGGCCCCGGGTGGCCCCTGCCCCCCCCCCCCGCCAGGCCTGCATTTCCTGCTGGGCAGAGCCCCACCCCAAGATTCGTGGGGGGGGGGGCCTGCTGAGTGCCCCACACTCCCTGTGGCCCGGACGCTCTGTGTGGTGCGGGGACCAGCTGTGTGGGGCGAGGCCATGGGTGGCCCTGCAGGGACGAACTGTCACCACCCCCCCACCCCCAGCCCGTTCCTGCCATAGAGGCTGGGCTCCCGGGACGCTAGGGAGCGGGTGGGAGAGGCCGGTGTCACTGGCAGTGCTCAGGGCGCCTCGACCTTATCCTGCCCCCAGCTCGTGCCAGCCTGCCGGGCCGGGCAGTGACCACTGGCGTGAGCTGGTGACTGCTCTCCCTGCCTCTGCCCTGCGGTCCCATGTACCTCTTCACACCAGCCCCGCATCACCTGGTCAAGTGTCGGTCTGTGAAAACAAAGACGCCTGAGGGTGCTGGGCTCGGGCCCCTGCCCCCTGGCACTGCCCGGGGCCCGTGACCGTGCTGACTCTGGAGGTCGCAGATGCAGAGGGAACGCGGCTGTGCGGGGCCTGCGGGGCGGGGAGGGTGGGCCGGGGCCCCACAGGGGACGGCTGGGACTACGGAGCTCTGTCGTCCTGGAGACCCCCAGTTGCCGGCTGCCCTCTCCCGCCATGGCATCTCCCTTCCTGGTTGGCCACAGTCATGCTTTGGGGGGCAGTGAGGGGTGGGCTGGGGGCTGAGGCTTCCGTGGCGGGACCGGGATGGGGGAGCAGCAAGCAAAGTGGCTGGATTGGGGGTGGAGGGTCGGGCCCCCGGGTCCGGGGGACACAGGTGTCCAGAGGGGTCCTGTGCAAAGGGTCCCTAGGGCATCGGTAGAGGCCATCCTAGGGAGGGGGCAGGAACCCACAGTCATCTCTTCTGCTTTTGGCAGGAGCTCTGGCCTGGAGAGGATGGGGGACGAGAGCAGCAGAGGAGAAATTTCCAGATAGCAGTGGGGGGAGCAGCTCCCAGCACAAATAGCAGCCACTTGGAAGGCAGCACTTGTGTGGGTGCGTGCAAATGCCAGCAAATGCCAGACCCCTGGGGAGCATCCCCAGGCTAGAGTGGTCCTTCCACCCCCAGCAACGCCACCCCCTCCTGCCGCCGCCCCGAGCCGGCGGTGCGGTCCTGGAGAAGATGCCAGCCCGAGACCTGCTGGGCCACCGTGTGCCTTGGGCCTCTCTCCGAGGCTGGAAGGAGGACCAGAATGTGGGGGCTCACTTGGCCTGTGTGCCCCCCCCCCCACCTGGGCAGCCCTCCCTGGTGTCACCCCGGCTCACGCTCCCTGGGTCTGCACAGAGCAGGACCTCTGACCCGCAGGAGGGCAGGGGGAGGCCTGGTCAGTGCCGCCGGCGGCCCCGCACTGACCCTGGACAGAGGCCAAGGCCTGGAAACGCAAGAGCGTGGCGAGGCCGCTTGTGTTTGACAACCGATCTCCTGAATAAATTGGAGAATAAATGTTTGACTGTTTCCCAAAGCAAATATTGTCCCCGGAGCCGATCGAAGTTGGTGCCGATCTGGGTTCGCGGGTCAGCCGAGGCTGGGAGGAGGCAGACAGGCACCCCGGGAGGCGGGAGCCGGGACACACAGGTGAAAACGGGGAAAAATGCAAAACAGCGGGGCCCAAGGGAGAGCCAGCCTGGGGCGGCCCTGTGCCTGTGGGGAGTGGGTGGGCTCGTCTGGGGCCCCTGTCCCCGGGCGTGTGGGGGCTCGGTTCCTGGGGGCCGGGGCAGCTCCTCCACGGGTCGGGGCCGCAGAGCCTCGCTGGTGACCAACCCCCGCCCCCCGCGGCCAGCAGCCAGGGAGAGAGGGTGCCCCGGGAGAAACTGAGGCTTGTTCGACCCGCCACCCACACCCCAGTCGGACCTCCCCCGGGCTTTGGCTGCAAAGTGAATCTGCTCAGAATGACTTTGGGGAGCGAGCAGATGGCTCGGAAATCTCTGCCCGAATCGATTCCTCCCGATTGATTTGACATCATGAGCTCCCGCCCAGGGCCACGCCAGCCCAGAGCGCCCTCGTGTGTGTGTGTGTGTGTGTGTGTGTGTGTGTGTGTGCGTGCACGTGCGCGCATGTGCGTGTGTGGGGCCCCGGGCCTGATGGGACGTCCCCGCAGATTCCAGGCAGCCCCTGGCCCCTAGGTCTGGGTGGTTTCTGGGAACTAGGCTTGGCCAGTGTGGACAGTGTCTGAAGCCGTGGGTGCGGGTGGGGCCCGGAGCAGGAGCTGCGAGGACCCGGACACCCCCGCAAGCCTATCTGGGAACGGGAGCAGCAGGTAGATGAGGAGGGCCTGGGGACACCGGGGTGGGGGCACGGGGCCACCACGCTGCTGGCGGGCCCCGCGTCCCCAGGCCCTGAGTAGGGCTTGGGGGGGGGGGACACAGAGCAAACAGGCTATAGTGGCTGACCTGCTTTATGAGCTCTCTCCACGCATCGGTGCCTTTTATTGGCTGCTGGGCTCCAGTGGCTCCCAGAGTGACCTTACTCAGGAAATCCGGCCTGCGGGGCCAGGATGAGGCTGCCTCCGGGATGGGGTGCAGAGACAGGAGGGGTCTGTTTGCCTGGCCGGGCGGGGCATGGGGTGGGACAGGTATCCCCACAGGGAGGAAAACCGAGGCCGGATGGCCCTGGGGCTGTGCTCACAGGCCCGGTCGGCGGCGGCCGCTCCCCAGCCAATCCCTGCCAGCAGGAGCGATGTTGGGGTGCCCTGGGTGGGGTGGGTGCCCTGGGTGGGGTCATAAAGGGCCCCCCTCTCGGATGTGCTGGCGCAGGAGGGCGGACAGACCACGGGGAGACACCAGGAAGGACTTCTGACGGGAACGTGGGGCACAGAGAGCTGTGACGTGCTCCGGAGACAGTAGAGTCTTCACTGGTCACTGGTCAGGGCCCCTGCACAGCTTGGATCTCCAGGGAAGGGTGGGGACAGGGACCCGGAAAGACAGTTGGGTCTGCAGCCCCTCCTCCCTGGCCACCGGGGGTCTCTGTCCCAGACACCACCATGTCCCTTCCTTGCAGCCAAGCACTCTGACCTGACCTGCCCGGGCCAGCCGGCACCACTGGCGCTCCTAAGGGGGGGTTGTTGAATGAATAAAAGGACGTTGAACAAAGGGGGCTCTGGCCAGGTTGGAGGCCTTACCCAAAGGTCCTGTGGCTGCCCGGGACCCCGGCCCCCCCCACCCTGGGGCTCCCTCCCACTCCCTCCAGGCCTGCCCTGTCCCCTCCTTCAGGATGCTTCTCTGCAGACAGTGCTGACCGCTCTGCATTTGGTCCAGGGGCACCATCGGGCACCTGGGCAGGTCCCAACACAGGGTGGGGGGTGAGGGGCAGGGGCTCTGCCCGCACAGACATGTGGTTCTTGCCAGCCCATCCCTTCCCCGACGTTTGCACCTGCACTGGAGTCTCTCTCCCAGACCGTAGCCCCGTGATGTGGGGGAGGATCAGGCATGTCCCCGGAGGGAGACGGGCAGGTCCTCCAGGCCACATGGGCTGGTTCTCCTGCTAGAGGACACCGATCGCCGAGCAGCGGGGACCAACCATGTTCTCTCCCGCTCAACACCCTGCCGTGACTCCCACTCTTCCCCCACATTTCCCGGGCCCGGCCTGTCGGTGGGAAAGGCAGCCCGCCCCGCCGAGTTGTTTGAGAAGGCTTCATACAGGGACATTCTGGTGTGGCAGGTGGTGACAGGTGCGAGGATGGGCTTATGAGAACAAAGAGGGGCCCTCTTTCAGCACAGGGCAGCTGGGGCCTGGTGGCCAGCCTGCCAGGAGAGCTGGGACTGAGTGCCCGCCCCTCTCTCCTCCCTGCTTCCCATACCCTGCTGGGTTCCCCGTTGCCAGACATGCTGGGAGGTGGTGATTTGGTCCACAGGGGTCAGGGTAAAGCTGGGGAATGGACATGGGGGGGACGGGAGATGCCCAATGCCCCCCCCCCACATCCACGTTCCAGTGGCCATCAGGCCTGGGGTGCAGGTGACATGGGGAGCCGCCCCCAATCCCTGCCCACACGGTGCCCAGCCTTTCCTGCAGGGTCTTCTCCCTCCCTCCTGACTCAGCCCCCAGCGGGCATGCCCAGGGGTCACTGGAGCCACGCAGGGGTCCACCCCGTGGCCGGTGATGCAGTGGGGGAGGGGACAGAGGTCACAGGAGAGAGGCTGCCGTTGCCTGGGGCCTCCTGCTTCTGACACCTGACTGTGGCCTCACCGCCCGTCTGAACGGTGTGTCTCTCCATGTGCCCCTGGGCCACTCTGCCAGGGCCTGTCCACCTGGGTCCCTCCAGGGGCACGTGTGAAGGTGTGACCGGGCGCCCTTCGAAGGAGAATGTCTGGACGCCGGCACTCGGGCCGTCCCCCCCCCGAGCGGCATCCCCCGGCCCAGGGCGACCCTCACTCCTTCCCACGTGGAGGAATCGTCCAGCCCTCTGGTTTCACGTGTCTTCCTGTGTTGTGTTTGGGCTTCAGGGCTGATGTGGAGCCATGTTTGCTATTTTTATAAAGCCAGCCTATCACTCAGCTGTTTGGCAAATGCTTCTACTTTGGGTTTTTTTTTGTTAATTTTTTTTTTAACGTTTATTTATTTTTGAGACAGAGAGAGACAGAGCATGAACGGGGGAGGGTCAGAGAGAGGGAGACACAGAATCTGAAGCAGGCTCCAGGCTCTGAGCCGTCAGCACAGAGCCCGACGCGGGGCTCGAACCCACGGACCGCGAGATCATGATCCAGGCCAAAGTCGGCCGCCTAACCGACTGAGCCACCCAGGCGCACCATCACTTTGGTTTTGAAATTGAGCGTTGTGTCCCTTCCAGAGATTAGCTGAATATTTTCACGTAGTTTTACTGTGGTAAAGCGTACGTAGTCGAAGTTTCCCGCCTTAGGCGTTTCTAGGAGCACAGTTCAGTGGCAGGAGGCACATCCCTGCTGTTTGGGACCACGACCGCCGCCCATCCGCACAGCTCTCCCACGGCCCCAAACGGAAGCTCTGTGCCCACCCCTCCCCTGCCCCTGGGGACCACCGTCTCCTTCTGTCCCCAGGGGCACCCGCACTGTCTTCCCATGACACACGTTATGTCACTGACCACGGCGTCCTCGAGGTCCATCCGCGTCCCAGCGCGTGTCGGAATGTCTCGAATAATATTGCATCGTGTGGACGGAGCACGGTTTGGTCATCCTTTCGTCATCCGCGGATGGCTTGAGTGGCCCTCCCTTTTAGAGGGGAATAATGCCACTGTAGGGGGGGGGGTGTCCCATATGTTTTTAATGGCTGTGTTGCTGGTGGCTCTTTTCCTCACCTGAGGCGTGCTTCACTGGGGGTGTGCCCGACGTGGCGGTGTCCCCATCTCGGCCTCCTCCCTCGCTGGCACATCGGTCACCTGGGTCCTCCCGGTTCCCTTGGCCTCTGCCTGGTGGCCATGGCACTTGCCGTATCTCCCAGGTCAGGCCCGTTTTCCACACAGAGCAGAGCTGGGTCTCAGAATGTTCTAGATTCCCGTCTACCCGCTCTTCTAGGTTGTGTCCAGGGTTGGTCCACAACACTGAGAGAGTGGATTTTGCACAAACGTTCATGATAACGCTATCCATGACAGCCACAGGTGGAGAAAGCTCCAGGGCCCCCAGTGCTCACATGGACGCACCGTGGTCCGTCCACATGACAGGATGGGGTTCAGCCGCCCGAGGGAATGAAGCCATGACAGGTGCCACAGCATGGACCCACCCAGGGGATGTGACCTCACAGAACAACACGCAAAGGGCCATACGGTCAGTGATTCCGTTTCTCTGAAACCCCCAGAAGAGGCAAATCCGGGGACAGAACGCAGATCGGTGGTGGCCAGGGGCTGGGAGAGGGGACGGGGTCTCCTTTTGGGGTGAGGAGAAAGTTCCGGAACTAGATGGAGATGCTGGTGGAGCTGCCCTGTGAATGCGCTAAATGCTGCCGAATTGTTTGCTTCAAAATGGTAAGTTTCATGTTCTATGAATTTCACCTGAATGTTTTAAATGGGCATTTGTGGGAATCCGCGGAACGGACAGACTAACGTGGATAAAGCGGCGGGAGTCCCGTCTCAGGGGCACGTGGCAGGGCTGTGCCTTCTCCAGCCTTCTCGTGGCACATGCACACGCCTCGTCACCCCGAGTCCACAGGCTTGCTGTTCCCGTTGGGGTCTCCACCGGACTCCACCGGCACCCAGGTCTGTGTCCCAGCTTTGTCGCTTGGAAATGGTGACTGGACCCTGGGTCCCGCTTGTTCATGTCTCCAAATAAGTGAACATGGTGGGGGGGGGGGCGGATATTGGCACTACCATTTTGTCCCGGACCCCCCCCCCCGAGGGCCCTGAAGCGCCCCACACACCCCACTCCTGGTCCCCAGGGTATGTAGTGGCCTTGACTCCCAAGGTTATCAGACGCCCTCCTGGGCCAGCAGCTGGGAGCAGGGCCTATCCCCCAGGCTCCACCGAGCTGTCCCAGTGCCTCCCTGGTCCAGGCTCCGTGAACAGCCGGATTCACGCCCTGAGGTTAGAAGGAGGAGCCGCCGGGTCAGCAGGCTTCCCCAGACCCGGGCATCCCGGGCAACAGGCTCTCTTGGCCGCGGCTGCCCTGGGGGCCTGACCGAGTCCCTCCTCGCCCACTGCCGGAAGTGGGAGCTGAGGTCACGCAGCCAGCTGAGGAGACACAGGCTTCCTTCTGGCCCGGCCGGCCTGCTGCACACCGGGGTCTGGGGGTCCCGTCCTGGTCAGGGCAGGAGGGGAGTCCCCAGGTTGCATCCTGGGTCAGGGGGCCCGGGGCATCTGGCTTTCCGCAGCCTCTCTGTCCCTCCCGTCTCTGGCAGGGCCGGGTGTGAGGGGCCTGGACTGGCACATTGGAGGCCCAGGAACCCACACTCATGAGGCTCAGCTTCCTTCTGGGGCTCCCCACTGGCCAGGACCGGCTGCAGGGCCCGCACGGGGGGTGTGGGGGTCTCATACCTGGGGCGCCGGGACGCCCACTGGGCAGGACCCACGAGGCTTCAGGACCCGGCCACAGGGTGGGATGCCAGCAGAGAGGGCCTCCCCCTGCAGACAGGCCCTGCATGGGCAGCACCCTCCCCCACAGACGGGCCCTCTGTGGGCAGCAAAGGGGTCCCCAGCACCTTTCCCAGTGAGGCCTCTCCCTGTGGGGCCATACTTGTGGGGGTGGCCCAGCAGGTGGAGAGCCGGCTCCCTGCACCATACATGCCCCTGTTGGGCCTCAGTTTCTCTACTTGTTAAAGGTGTGGCCGTCTGTCCTGGGACAAGAGCCCGTTCCTGTGTGTCTGGAACGGTGATCCCTGCTGACCCCTTCTCCTCCCCAACCTTCCTGGAGGTCTGCCAGGGAAGGTGGGTCTGGGGGCTCCATATCGGTGCTCTTTGGGGCCCAGGGTGAACGTGGACTGAGGGAGCCCCGCCTGCTCCTGGTGCTCCCACAGGAGAGAGGGGTCTGGACCTTCCAGCAGCCTCCTCTGCCGCGTCCTGCGTCCTGGCCAGGGGCCTACGGACCTTCCTTCTACAAGGCTCTGACATGTCCTGTGAGTACAGCCCGCCCGAGCTCCAGCCACCTCAGCACAGCCGGGACCTGAGTCAGCCTGTCCGGCTCTGGGGGGACCAGACGCTGCTCTACCCAGGGCCTCTGTGGTCTCATCGCCCCAGGATCCCCGCCTGGGCGGGGCAGCTGCGGGAAGACATTCGGGGAGGCGCTGCGGGCCGTGAGGCTAGAGGAGGGGCCAGCCGAAGGCCCAGGCCAGGGGACACGCACCGGGAAAGCAACAGACTCTGAATGGCCTGTGGGGGGCGGGCAGCCTGGAGGCTCCAACCCTGGGGTGCACGGAGCCCTCCTCTGGCGTGAGCACGGCCATCCTCCACCTCCACCCCTGCCTGTAGGGCCTCGTACTTCGATGTGATGATGGGGGTCTGGGCCCCCCCCCCCCGGGCCTCTGGCACACAGCCAGGTATGACCTCCCTCCTCCATCCAAACGGACGAGGGGGTGCCGGGAGTCCCCGAACATCCGCCCACCAGAGCTGGGCCCGTGTCACCCCCAGGAGGACTCTCACCCCTGGTCCAAACCCACACCCCACCCTGCTCGATGCCATCCGGTCTCTGGCCTTGGCCCCCCTCTCACACCCTGGGATACGGCCTGCCTCTCGCGGGAGTCAGCTCTGAGGGGGCGGGATCTATATTTGACCCCCCTCTCCGCCTCCCCGGTGTCCAGCCAGCGGACGCTTTGTACATGTCCCCACAGCAGTGGTGCCTCTCTTGGCCCTTTATAGGCAGAAAAGATAGCTCCATCTCAAGGGCAGACCCCGCCCGCCCCGCCACGGCCCACCAGGCCCACCCCACGCCACCCGGACCGCAGGTCTCATCCCGAACTCGTTGATGTGAACGCTCGGTCGTGTCCCTCCCCTCCAGGCTAGGCCCCGAGTCTGTCTGGCTGCAGGCACATCTCTGGTGCTCTGCTCAGTGCCTGCATGCAGCTGATGCTCAAACACTGCAGACAGTCGGGCCTCAAAGACTGCCGGCGAGGCCTCTCAGCTCCGAAGGTGGGGTGGAGCCGGGTGGTGTCTGGGGGAAGGGTGCTGCCGAGGGCTGGGCCTTGGGGGGACCTCCCTGGGCCGCTAGAGCTCTGCGGCCGGCTTGACCAGGTGGCCGCTGAAGGTGATGTAGAGGTCGCCGGGCTCGCCGTAGATGGCATTGTCGCGGTCTCGGTGGAACAGGCGCACCCAGACGGCGTCTCCGGCGGCCAGGGGCAGCAGCAGGCTCTGGGTCTGCATGACGCTGCGCTCGCTGGGCTGCGCGTACAGCACGGCCGTGGCCTCCCGGTTGCACATGATGTGCAGGTAAGTCTCCTTGTAGTTCCAGGTGTGCACGTTGAGGCTCAGGAAATAGACGCCGGGCACGGCACACAGGAAGCGGCCCGAGGCCAGGTCGAAGGCCCCGTCCAGGTTCACCAGCTCCGTGTCGAAGGGCACGGCCCGGAGGCCGTCGGTGCTGTGCAGGCCCTCGCGCCGGCCCACCGAGAAGGCCGCATAGGCGCGCCGACATGCGGCGCCGGGCAGCCCCGCCTGCCCCTTCTGGCCCTTGCGGCCCCGGAGGCCCCGGGAGCCCGGCGGGCCCTCCTTCCCGCTCCTGCCGGAGGGACCTCTGACCCCCGTCTCGCCCTTCTCACCTGCAGGGGCACAGCGGAAGCCGCGGGTCAAGGCTCAGGGTCCAGAGGCACTCGGGGCAGAGAGAAGGCACACCCCAAGGCGTGGCCGTTCTGGGGCCTGTGCAGATGGCCACGTGGGAAGGGTCTGACCCGGGCTTCGACGGGCGAGGGGCTGGGCAGCTGGAAACCCAGTCCAACCAACCTGCTGCCCAGGGCCCCAGGGTGAGTACTGCTGGAGCTGACCTCTTTCCAGAGGGGTCGCAGCTCGGGGACCCCCCCCCCCACCCCGGGGGCTGGGCCTGGGGCGCCGCTGCGGGGTGGGTGAGCCGCCTGAGGGGCCTCGGGCCACCCTGCTCCCCGTCTTTATGCAGCTGCTGGGAGTCCAGGGCAGGCCCCCCCAGGTGCCTTCCCGGAGCCGACTGGGGCTCTCCAGCCCCCAGTGTGCGGAGTCCTGTGGGCTCAGGGGTGTGGGCACAGGGGCGGGGGCGTGGGGGGCTCTGCTCACACTCACCTTTGAGAATCGACACGTCGATGGTAGGCCGCATGCGAGGCGGCTGCACCCACCGCTCCCCATCGCTCCTGCGGGCATAGGGGCCGGGGGCAGCGGGGGGCCAGGCGGGCGGGCAGCACTGCACACACGGCCGTCGGGGCGGCCCCAGGCTGGGCCAGGCCCCCCCAGGCAACACCAGGAGGAGCAGGAGGCCAGGGGCCGCCATCCGTGCCAGAGCCTGGGGGGGGGGGGATGGGGGGGGTGTGGTGTTTGAGAAGAGGTGCCTCTCCTGAGCCCCAGACTCCACAGCTGCCCAGGCTGTGCCCCCTTGTCTGGGAGAGATGAGACGTGAGGCCGGGACCGGCCCTGTGGGGGTGCCGATCGGGGCCTCCAGGGGCCTCGGTGGGCACCAGACAGGGTGCCTGGCGCACACCCGGGCCTGGATGTGGCCGCAGAATCCTCAACATCACCGCAGGCGTCTGGTCGAAGCACCCCACCCCGTCCCAACGGGCATTCTGGCTCCTTCTCTGAGACACCCTCGCCCATCCCTGGGGCCCTGGCCCTGGCCCGTAGTAGGTGCCCTAACTGCCTGCAGTCAGAGTCCTGGCCCCCAAAGCCCCCATGGCTGGGGACCCCACACCTGGCAGATTCAGGGGAGCCGTCAAGGGGAAGGGATGCTCTGGTTCAGCTCTCCGGGGTTGCCACCCACCAGCGGGAAGGGCAGCCGGGCTGCTTGGGGAAGGGCAGGGAAGGGCCGTGTCCCTCTGCTGGGAGGCGGGGACCTCGGCCCAGGTTGGGTGGGGCCCCACCCGAGGCAGTTTCCCCAGGGCAGGCTGCCCAGCTGGGCAGAGGGCGGTACCCACATCCTGAGCTGCCAGGGGAGAAGGGCAACTTGGGAAGCTCCCCAGGGTGGAAAAACCGTCTTGAATCCCATCCCCAGCAGGCCTGGGTGTCCCGCCTCTGCCTCCCCTCCCACAGGAGACCCTGCCGGACACCTGGCCCACCCATGCTTCCCCTGGCGAGTAGACCCTCCCTGGCCGGTCTCCCCACGGCTGCACCCCAGGGCAGATGTTTTGTAAGGGCAGGCGTGTGCGGTCAGGGCCCTCACTCTTCCCTGTGGTGCAACGCTGCTGAGAAAAGACCTGGGATCTTCCTTCGGGAAGCTCTTGGGGACTGCACCCCAGAACAAGTTTCTTCCTCTTGCACAGTGTGTCTGCAACCCACTCGCAGGAAGAACTTTCCAGGAGGTAGGGCCCCTTCAGTTTACCACCCCCCCACCCCAGAGCCCAGCAGACCCTGACCCACCCCCCTCCTAGCTGTGTTGGACCCTGCAAATCCCCCCTGTAGAGGGACCTGATGGGAACCTAATGGGTGCCCTGGGGGATCCTGCTCCATAGACAGACCGGTGCCCCTTCGGCCCCCATTCAT
The DNA here is from genome assembly GCF_028018385.1 of Neofelis nebulosa. NCBI lineage: Eukaryota > Metazoa > Chordata > Mammalia > Carnivora > Felidae > Neofelis > Neofelis nebulosa. Next base: position 44,623,201 of record NC_080799.1, on the reverse strand, counting down.
CCCTCAATGCCTGGGGTCTTGAGCATCGTGCCCCCCCCCAGGCCCACCCAGCAGACAGCCTACCCAGAGTGCCTGTGAAGACCCCCCCACCCACCCCCAAGCTCCCGGTTACCATTTCACGGTCGGACACTGCTGCCTGCCTGTCTGTCTCCGGCGTCACTGCCCCAGAGGCCCGTGAAAGAACCCTTTCATGCTGCCCCAGGCACCACGGCTTCCCTCGGACCATCCAAGACCAACAAGCGTTGGGCCAGCTTCAGAGCTCCTGGGCCCGTTGCCCACCACCCGGCCTGCCCCCTGCTCACTGTCGACCGCAGGGGCAGTGCAGCCCTTCCAGGGTCCTCCTGCCTGCCCCTGTGACGTGGCTCGGGGGTCTGGGGCGTCTGGGTTGGCTGGGACTGATGGGTCGTGGGCTGGCCATCGCCTCTATGTGGGGTGCAGTGACTTGGCAGGGAGTCAGGCGGGCCAGAGCTGGGGCTCGGTGGAGTCTGGTGAGCGCCTGGAGGCCAGAGGGGGGGGGACACAGACCAGGGCCACCATGCCTGTGCCGGGCCCACCTGGTGACGGGGACTGCCTTCTGTCTCTGGCAGGGGAGAACAGCATCTGTCCCCACCTCCCGAGGTGCTGTCCCAGGGTCATGGTGCCCAGCAGAGCAGGAGACAGGCTGTGACCCCGGTGGGGCCGTCGGCCTCAGCCCAGCCTCTCAGAACATAAAGGACGTACACAGTGGTGCCCCCCAGTGGGAATGACTCACAGGGCCCCCCAGGCAATGCAGGAAGGGGCTGCACGCACCGTGAGCTGGAGGCCTGGCCTCGTCCCCGCTCTGGGTCTGGACAGCTGGACACAGGGCCCAGGGACAGGGCCGGGCGCCCTGGCCTCTGGGTGTGGGGACGTGTGATTCCCTCAGAAGCGTCCCGCCACCCAAGCTGGCTGCCTGTCGGGGAGGCACCAGACTGGCCTGGAGGACTGATGGCTGGGGAAGGGGCAAGGACGGGGGAGAGAGCAGACAGAGGTGGGCCCACGGCAGGGGTGTGGGGGGGAGTTCTGCGGGGCGAGGGGATGTTGGGTGTGAGGCTGTGGGTGGGGCTGCACCAGCTGGAGCCGGTTCCGGAGCTGACAGCTCACACCGCAGGGGGGGGCAGCCACTCCCTTTGGGGACAGCTGTCCTCATCCCCGCCTTCAGGTGGCACAGATGGATGGGGGGGTGGTGGGAGGCGAAGGCCGTGTGGGCCCCCACACCTTGTCAGCACGTGCTGGGAGCTGGCGGGCTTGGCTCTGAGACCAGGCGGCTCCCCCGGAGCCACTCGAGTGGCTTGTCACTCGGGCTCCCGCTTCCCGGCCCCACATCCTTGGGGGGGAGCCCGCGGGCCCCGGGAAGGTCAGGACACCCCCTCTGGCAGCACCGCTGTTGCCTCTGGGACACCGAGAGAGGAGCAGACGCCCAAGCTTTGCTGCTTCCTGCGTCCGGGCCTCAGTTTCCCCACCTTTAAAATGGACACCAATGGGCTCAGAAGGGGCCGGAGTCCCCTGTGGGGGATGGAACCAGGTAGAGCACAGCCACTGGGGGGCTTGGCAGGCTCCGGCCACACTGCAGGGCCCCAGCGTCCCTCCCCTGTGCCTCCCCTGACACCTGCAAGCTGGGATGCCTGACCCCCCCGAGGAGATGGCTGGTCACACTGTACCTTCCCTTGGGGGAGGGGACAGTGAGTTAAAATTTCCCTGCACTGGTGGGGGCGGGGGGGCACCTCCTCAACGGGGGGTGAAGGGCCCGGAAGGAGTCCTGGGGTTCCTCTGGTCTGGGTGGGGTGGGGCTGAGCTCAGGTCCCCGGGACGCCAGCTGCGAAGCGTTTGCTTGGGTGCCCGTGGGCCTTGCCTGGGCTCTGAGAGGAGGTGGTCAGCAAGGGCTGAGGGTGACTCAGCAGGTGGCAGGAGGACCTGGACAGAAATAGCCTCCCCTGGACACGCGGCGGGACATCTCCGTGACGACGGGAGCGTGGCTGAGCGTCACGGCCCCGCGGGGTCAACAGCCCACAGGCGGCCACGGCGTCACCCGCAGGGGGGCCGGGCTCCCTCACTGCCTCCCGCACGCCGCAGCCCAGGAAGGCCACACTGTCCTGTGACTCGAGCCTGGGCAGCGGGACCGGATGGCCCCCGTGGTCCCCAACTCAGCACTTGGCCCTCGCGTGGGGGGTATGCGGAGTAGACCGAGCGCCCGTTACCACAGACTTCACTAGAAGGGGCCACGCAGGTGGTCCTGGGAGGAACGGACGTGGGCTCTGGGGCCAGACACACTGGGGTCCCTCACTCACCATGAGAGTGACCGTGTGGACTGGCCGCAAGGCTCCACAGACAGGAAACCTAAGGTGTTTGGAAGGAAGCCAAGGGTAAGCCAGCCGTGCCAGGGCAGCTCTGGGGCAGCAGGGGGCCTGCAGGGGGAGTGGGGAGGGGGCGGCCCTGTAGCCTCTGGAACATGCTCCTACCCCTACCCCCAACAGGTTCCCCCCCCCCCAGAGGCAGACTCAAGTGCGGGGACCCCGTGTGGGCAGAGGGGCCCGAGGGCGGGATGGACAGCAACCCTCCCGCTGCTGTGGCGGCCTGAACCAATCCTGCCCCTCCTCCCAGGACCCCAGTGTCCCGGCTCCGCCCTGGAGCCCCGCAGGGTCAAGGTCTCTGGGGCCTGCTGGAGAGGCCCAGGCTGCATGGTGGCCTCACCTCAGCCATGAGCCTGGCCAGCCAGTGGGGGGCCTGGACTCCAGAAAGCTGGAAAGCCGTCGTTCAGCGCCGGGGGGCCTGGTCGTGTGTCTCTACAAAGGGACACGATCTCCCGCCTAGAGACAACCACAGATGAGCCCCCAGCAGGCAGCCCCCAGGGGACCGTGCCCTCCCAGCCTGGAGCCAGCAGCCCACTTTAGAGATAATGAGCCATGCACCGCACCCCCCTGGCACTTAGCTTCCCGACAGTGGCCCCTGGGGTGGGGGCTGGGATGAGAAGGCCCTGAGCTCCCAGGGACACTGCCTCAGCCACGGGCGGTAACGGGCTGAGTGGCGGGTGTGTGCATTATCTCCCAGGGCCCCGATGCGGGGGTCATTATCTCCCAGGGCCCCGATGGACGCTTTCCGGAGAGTTCTGCTGATGAGCTACCCAGGGGGCGGGGGAGCTGCCTGCGGTGGGTGGGGTGGGTACAGCGGGAGGTCCTCCTTGCAAGGAGCCGTGACAAGGTGCTCGGGGTGAATGAGGGGCGCTGCAGTTGTGCCCAGAGCCTCCGATACAGGGCGAGGGATGGTGCGTGGCCAGGGGGGCGGTGGGAGCCCTGTATTCCTGGACCTGCCACACCCCAGCCTAACTCACTCACTGGTTGAGCAGAGGCCGGACCGGGAAGGTGGCCACCCAAGGTGACCACAGGGGCTGGGAGTGGAGGGTCCCTCGGATCTGCCCCCCCCCCCGGTGCCCACCCCATGCCAGGTGGAGGTGGCAGGGAGAGGTCCATGGGTGTTCTGTGTGGTCATTGTTCCAGCCCCTGCCTGGCACCCTGCGTGGATGCTTGCAACCCGGGACCCAGCCCCGTGGGACAGAGCTGCCCAGCCTCACGGTGACAAGTGCCAGGAAACACAGAGGAAAAAGTGCGGGGCCTTGGTCATTGCTGGGAATGAGTGTTGTGGCATCCGTGGTGGCATCTCGGGTGGGCAGAGGGCCCCCATCTGAGCCTCAGGGGGCTCAGACGTGGGGTCCACAGGTAGGGCGCACCTGCCAGGTAGCAGTATCCCGACTCCACCGCGAGCCACACATGACAAGTAAAAAGCTAACGTGCTCTTTATTTGAGGGGCGGGGGGGACGGCCCCTTCCCCAAGTCCAGCCAGGCCACAGAGGCACGTGCTGTGGTGCCCTGCTCACTGGTAGCCGGCCAGCTGGAGGGTGGTGGGGTAGTGGGCACGGTGGGCCATGCACTTGTGACGGTCGATGAAGAGGCTGTTGGTTTTGACCGCGATGTCCTTCTCCAGGCTCATGCGCGTGTCCTCCAGATTTCTCAGGGACTGCTCCGCTTCTAGAAGCTTCTCCTTCAGTGCCGCAAGGGACGTGTTCAGCTCCTCCACCTCGCTCGCCAGCCTGTGGGATTGGGGGACGGAGGCGTGAGCTGGGGCCTGTGGGCCGGGACCGTCAAGACCCAGGAGCCCTGGTGAGGGGTCCAGGCCAAGATGCTGGGCCATAAAAGGACCCAAAAGTCCGAAAGGGACACCTGCCGGCAGCGTGGCAGTGGGCTGGGCCGGCGGTCCATCGGCTGCCCCAGCCCCCACCCCCCCTGACCGGAGGGGAAAGGCTGCGTGGGCAGGACCGTGCGCGGCTGTGTTGAGCGACACCGTGCGGCGGTTACAAGCAATGGCAGGGGTGCGCGGAGGCTCGCGGTTCCCTTTAATCCTGGCGCCCGCCCGGGGTCCTGGAGCTGCACGAGGCCCCAGTTCGCGGGACGTGCTGAGGCCTGGGGAGGAGGAACGCCAGGGAGGACGGCCGTGCTAGTGCTCGAGAGGGCGACTGGTACTCGATAAGTTTGAAACACCAGAGACACGATCCCCGCGAGACTTCCGGCCAGGGGCCACGCGTTCCCGGAGGTATGGACGGCGCCCCGAGGCAGGGTGGGCCCGGGAGGAGCCTGTGGCCTCGCGATTCCTGGCCAGGGAGATTGTGCGGCACAGAGTGAAGGAAGTGCCACGCTGTCCCTGGGACTCGCAGCCCTGACAGAGCCCCGCAAGGCACGTCGTGTCTAGTCGTGCTGGGTGGGGGTAGGACGTGGGGACGCCCGCGTGTTGAGCCCCGCTGTGTTTCCACTGCAAGCCTGCAGGCTGCGGGGGACGGGCGTGGATGGTGGGTGGTGACCTGTCCCACGGCAGGCACCTGAACTGGGCGGTGTCTCGGCACAGCTCCACGTTGGGCCGGTGTGAGCGCTGGTATAAGCGGGTCTGAGCCACCTTCAGAGGCGCCTCCTTGTCCTTGATGGCCTGCTTCAGCGCTGCGACGTTGTGCTCCTGGTCTGTGATCTCCCGCAGCGTCTGCACAAAGGAAGGTCCCTGGGAGGGCCAGCGGAACCCCCGCCCCGCCCGGCCTCCTTCCCAGCCCTGGGGCTGGGGCCACTGGGCAGCCTTGTCCACTGACTCGGCAGCGGGGGGGGGGGGGGGCGGAAACGGAGGTCGGAAGATGCGTGTGGCCACCTCGGCCCCCACCAAGGGTACCCAGAGGTTGCCCAACAGCTGTGGCCTGAGCACCCCCAGTCCTGCGGGTCACTAGGCCCCCAACCCTGGTCAAGAATCGGAAAGACCTGACAGCAGCAAAGGCCATCCTGAGAGCCTGGGGTCAGAGCCCTACCAGGCCTGGCCACCTCCTGCCAAGGTACCTTCCCTCCTGTTCCTGCCTGGCAGCCACCCCCAATGTCACCTGGTTTCTCACTGGCTTAGAGGGTGCCCAGGGAGGAGTGGGTGCCTTGCCTCTGGGGTCCCTCAGGATGGATGGAACGGAGGAGGGGCAGGGACCAGGCCAGGTTGTGACCAGGGCTTAGTAGCCAGGAGCGGGGCTGGGCCAGAAGGAGCTTCCTCCCTCAGTTACAGATTCCCAGCTCTCAGGGCGTGGTCGGGGCGTGGCCTGGTGTGGGTGGGCGTGGCCTTGAGTGTGGGCGTGGTCGGTTCTGGGGCGTGGCCTGAGCTGGGGCGGATGGCCTGTGTGGGCGTGGTCTGAAAGTATAGGCCTGTTCTGGGGCCAGGCTTGTACGCGGGTGGGCGTGACCCGTCCTGGGGCGTGGCTTGTGCATGGGTGGGCGTGACCTGGTGGTGCAGGCGTGGTCTGTTCTGGGGCGTGGCCCGGTGGTGTGGGCGTGGCCTGCTCTGGGGCGCGGCTTGTACGTGGGCGGGCGTGGCCTAGGCGCGGCTGGCGAGGCTTCACCTTGTGCAGGTGGTCCGTCAGCTTGTGGCGCGCGTCCTCCACCTCCTCACAGCGGCGCTCGAAGGCCAGGTTCACAGCGTCGCACTGCAGCCGCAGGTCCTCGGCCGTGTCCCGCAGGATGCTATCGATGAGCACCCGCAGGTTGACGGAAGCCAGGCGCTCGCGCTCTGCGCGGTATAGGTTTTCTTGGGTGAACCGGGCCCACGTCTCCGGCGTGGAGGCACTGCGGGAGGGGAGCGGTCCATGGTCAGTGGGGCACCTGCCAACGGCCCCGGCCCACCCAGCCCTCCCGCGTCTCCTGCGCCCCAGCACAAATCACCACCCCTAGCCCCCTCGCCGCCCCGTGGCCCCCGCATACTTTGGACCCTGCGTCCTCGCAATCTGCGTCCCCCGGCCTCCCGCTGCCTTACGCCCTGCACTCCTCCGGACGTGGCCCGCGGCGCGCGCCCCCCTGCCAGCCGCCGTCCAGCCCAGCTCCTGCCTCCCTCGGTGTCCGCAGCCCTCTGGTGAACTGTGTGGTGCTGCGCCCTCGGGCAGGGACCCTGCACACCTGCCCGTCCTGGGAGCAGATCCTCCGTGTGAGGGCCTCAGGGGCCGGTGGGTCTCTGAAGGATCCCCAGCAGAGGGACCAGGAGCTGGAGCCCCATCTTAGCAGTTGCGGGTGCGTGGAGAAGGGGTTTATGACGAGGGCCCCGGGGAGGCGCTGGGGCTGAGGCGGCCCACCTCTCCTCGAACTTGGCCGAGTGTGGGTAGAACTGCACCTCGGTGCTCTGGTTGTGGTAGTGGGCGCAGGTCTGGTCGATGTTGTAGGCCTCCACCTTGTCAGACCAGTCCATCTCACACGTCTCCTTGTGCTCCCGGTTCAGCCTGGGGTGGGCAAGGTCTGCGTTTGTTGGGGTGGGGGTGGGGCGCTGGGTGCCACCCCGAGGGGCAAGCACACCTCCAGTTCTCAGCTGAGAACCAGGACACCTCATCTGCCCAGGATGGGGGTCCTCAGGCTACCCAGGCTCTTACCTGACCAACAGTGTCCGGGCCCTGGAAAGCTGGCCTGGACTCTGGATGCCCAGCCCCCAGGGCAGGCAGGAATCTGCCCCCTCCCCCACACACACTCGTTGCCCCTTCCTGGCCCTGTACTCCTGGCTTTGACCTGGGACAGGCCCCCACCTGTCTGAGACTCAGGGCCTAGTCACCCCCCCTTTCTTCCCAGAGACATCCCAAGGGGTGAGGAGACAGGGGTCATCCCGAGGGCAGACCTGGAGACCACCAAGACCCACCGGATCTGGTTCACGGCCTGCATTATGGTCCTTTTTAGGAGCTCCTGAATGTTCCGGATAAGCTCGGCCTCCTGGGGGAGAAAACCCCCACCCCTGGTGAGGATCTGAGGATGGCCAGGCTGGTATGGGCCCACAGTGAGCCCCTTAAATGCCCAGATCAACACCTGATCCTTGCTTGGGTAACTTTGGGCCAGACCCCAGTCTCTTTCCTGGAAAATGAAGGCTGAGCCCAGCCCTTTCTCATTGGGTTTATTCTGGGCTTTTGAAAATTCTATTTGGTGTAGCACAGTGGTGTTTTTTTCTTGGGGGGGGGGGGTGGTGAGTGCTTCTATGGGCTGGTGGAACTGTCACCTAGGGGCAGCTCCCACCTGCCTGGCACCAGCACCCTCTGGGCTCTAGGGGCCATCCCTGCAGCCTTCCCAGGGCACTGGTGGCCAGCAGCCCTCCTGGGACCCCGGCCCCTGGGAAGCAGGTCCCTTCCCTGGCTGCCCATCAGGGCCTTGGGCTCAGAGATGCCCTCTCTTCCACTGAGAATACAGGGGGAAGCCCTGTGTTTCTTTCTGCTACTGCAATGGCTTTCTTTTCAGTGCACAAACAGCACCCCCCCCCCTCCCCACCAATTTGGATTTTTGCCTCCCTCTGGCACTAAACCCACATATGTCAGGGTCTGTCCCTGGTTCTGTCTCCCTGTCTCTGGATCATTGTTGGTTCTTCACATTGGGGGGTGGGGGGGGGCAAGGCCTGGGACATGGGGGTGGGGGGGCGGGAGGGGGGATGTTTCTTGGCTCGGGGCAGGGGGGTTGTTGAGCAGCTGAGTGTGGGGCTGAGGTGGTGGGGGACCAAGAGGGCTTGGGGCCTGGGAGAGGGCCGTGGGGGGAGGGGAGGGACCCAAGGTTCTGGCCTGAGCTGGGAGAGCAGAGGGAAGCCCTGAGCCCTTGGACTGGCTGTTTGCCTGCCCACAGCCTACAGCCTATTCACAAGCCAGGCCCCCAGGCTCTGAGAGGTGCATAAGCTCTGCCCTGCCTGGATCACGGGACTGGCCTGGGTGATTCCCTGCTGCCATGGGGCTGCCCCAAGGACAGATCCTGCTCAGTTTGGAGCAGGAAAGGCTCCTTGTGGGATGAAGGTGGCTCCATCCTTCACCCATCTACCCTGCATCCTGGGCTGTGCCTGGATGTCCACCACGGGCACCAGGGTAGGGGGAGATGCGGTGGGCTGGGTCTTTAGGCGTTCAGGATCAAGCTTAATTTGCATGATCTAGGGTGGCCGAGAAGCCACCCGGCGGGTGCCAGGACCCAAGGGTGACCAAGGGGCCGCCCAGCGGGTGCAGGCATCATCAGGACCTGACTTCCTGGCCCTGCATGCATCCCAGACCTCAGGCTGCTGCCCACGGGGTTCATCTCAGGCACCTCCCCATCTTTCGGTGTGTGGGGGGTCATCAGGGCTTGTGCATGGACCTGGCCAGACCCTCTCCTGCCTCAGTGGCCTCTGAGTGTCCCATCCTCAGGCAAATGCCCCAACAGACGTCCAGATGTGAATTCTGTCACAGCCTGGGCCCCACCTCACCCCAGGATGAGCTGTAATAGGTTGGGGGGGGGGCAGTGCAGGGGCCCCGGACGTGGGTTGTGGTGAGCAGATGAGCACTGAGGTCCAGCTCCAGCCCCCATACATGCTCAAACCCCTACGCTGGGACCTGCCCCCAGGCAGCATGTCCAAGCTGGGGCTCACCTTGCAAGGAGCCCAGCCTCACTCAGTGTCCACTGTGAGGACCAGGCTGTGGGAAAGTCAGACCGGGCACCCTCCTGGGGTCAGGGATGGTACCTCTGTCCTAGAAGGCTGGAGCCCTGACCTAGCCCTTGTTGGTTCTGGGGGGTGGACCTGAGCGTGTGCTCCACACGTGTCTGCGCGTGCAAAGCGTTAGGTGCCCTAGGTTTTCCTGTGTGCGCAGAGGGACATGTGTGCCCTGAGCTTGTGCATGCCCACCTGGTACACAGGCGCCAAGGCCTCTGTCAGCCCGCGTCGCGGGCATACGTGTGAACCCCCCCCCCCCCCACCCTCTGCCTTGTGTGGGTCACGCTCTCAGGAGAAGGGTGACGGCGGCAGGGCCTGTGGTTCCGGGGTGGTGGTGGAAGGGGCGGGGTCTACGGTTCTGAGGCGTGGCCTGCGGTTCCGGGACGGTGGAAGGGGCAGGGTCTGGGGTTCGGGGTTGAGGGGGAAGTTCCGGGGCGGGGTCTGCTGCTCCGGGCGGTGGAAGCGGCAGATTCTGCTGTTGCCGGGCCTGGAAGGGGCGGGCTCTGCGGTTCCGGGGCGTGGCCTGAGTTGGGAGGGGGTGGGTGGCTGGGTGGGAGGGGCGGGGCCTGCAGTTCAGGGCGGGGGGAAATCTGCCGGAGCGGAAGGGGCGGGGCCAGGGGTTGTGTCGGGGGCGGGGGTGGAAGAGGCAGCGCACCTTCAGCAGCTCGATCTCCACGTGGTCGCGGACGAGGTCCGGGTGCTGGCGGCGCTCGCGGCACTGCAGGTTGTCGGTGGCGATGGAGAAGGGCACGGCGGTGGCGTCCAGAGCGCGCTCCAGCCGCTGCTTCTGGGCCAGCAGCAGGTCGGTCTCGGCGTCCAGCTCGCCCACCTCGTGCTGCAGCTCGGACTTCCAGCAGTGCATGTCCTGCAGGCGCGCGCCCACCTTCCTGGTGGCGTCCTCCTGCGTGCGCCGTGCCAGCGCCTCGGTCTCGGCGGCCAGCTGCTGGCTCTCGTGGCGCTGCCGCTCCGACTGGTCGCGGTCGGCGAAGGCTTGGTGGTAGCGGGCATAGCAGTTCTGGAACCACTCGTCCACCAGGTACTTGGCCGAGCGGAAGCCGGCGGTGGCGAGGCCCGAGGACGTGTAGGCGCCCGTGTTCCGGGCCACGTCGTACAGCTTTCGGGGCGGCTCGCACGCCGGCACCGTCTGTGGGGTGGGCTGCTTGGTCAGGAGCACGTCCGTCTGCGCCATGGTGCCAGCCAGCCCCTGTGCCAGGGAGGGAAGAGGGCCGCTGGCACGGTCAGCAGGGCCGCTTGAGGCCGCTCTGTCCCAGCAGCAGGACGCTTCTGGTCTCCCAGCGACGAGTACACACTCGCCCTCCTGTTGCTGGGCAACAGGCCCCCTCTCCTGGAGCCCCTCTTAAAGGGCCAGGCAGGCCCCAATCCTACTCAGTCTGGTCCATGTCTGGCATCTGCCCAGACTTGCACCTGGGACTGTGGCCCGAGGCCAGACCCCCATCGTGCCCTCCTTGTCTTACTTGTCCCAGTGGGGCTCTCCCCTGGATCCGCAGAGGGTGGACTTGTCTTTGATGAGGAGTTGATTTCAGTCTCCAGTGGATATCTTGGAGCCCAAATTTCCACACGGGTGGAAGTGAATCCCGACAGTGTCCCCAAGGCCACCCAGGGCCAAGCTCATGACTGAGGTCGCGGGAGCAGGAGGTACACCTGGTCCTCAGAGCACATCAATCCCTCCGCCCCCCCCCCCCCCCCCCCGCCCATCATGCGCCGGGGCGATGTCCAACGTGGCCAGCAGAGGGCGCCGTTGGCCGCTAAATGTTTCCGGGAGTCGGAGAGGGGGCGGGCAGCGGCTGGGGCTGGGGCTCGGGTGGGTAGGGAGAGGGTCTCGGCCCTTGGAGGTCTGACGCCCTGGCCCAGATAGCCCTCTCCTCGTCCCTGCCAGTCCCGCGGGTCGTCTCCAACAGCCCACCTAGCGGGACGTGAACACCGCCCCCCAGCACACCCCATGGCCCTTGTCTCTCCGCTTACACCACTGTCCCGTCCTAACTTGGGCCACACCAGCCCCGGACCTCCTCAGATACACCAGCCTTGGTTCAGCTGTGTACTTCTCCAGCGACCCTGACCTGGGGCACCGGCCTCCCTTTGTGCCCTGATGGCAGGGGCCACGGGGTTCAGCATCTACACCACCTGGCACACAGTAGGTGCCTCATAAATGTGGACCTTGGGGACAGCTGCCCCAGACCTCCCCCAACAGAGACCGAACCTGAGCCTGTCCTTGAGGGCAGGAGGTGAGGAGGGCCTCTCGGTGCCGTTTCCCCAGAGGGCACCCAGGATGGGTGGGCTTTGTCTCTGCCTTTCGTTTAGATCCTGCCTTTCACACACCATAGCTTTCTCCTGAGTCAGAGTATGGCACAGGTGTCTGGGGTGCGTCCCCTAAGAACCTACCGACCCAGGGATCTCACTGAACACGGCCAGAGCCAAGCTCAGGTGACCCTGGGGTGCAGGGCCATCCTGATGGGGTGTGTTCCCCAATGCAGGTGCTCTGGGGTGACCTGACCCTGCAGCAAGGCTGGTCCAGCAGGACTCGATTGAGTGGCCCTCAGTGGGGCCGGGCCCCCTACCCCAGACAGTATATTGCCGGGGAGGGAGCAACCGGTTCAGAGATCCCCAGGCCAGAGGCAGAGGGGAACATGCCCCAGGAAGCCTGCTGGCTTGGAGTCCGGCTCTGCCCCTGACCCCTCTGTGGCCAAGCAGGTGGCCCCGTGCCTGCTTCTCCCTCCGCAGAGTGGGGTTACGCCGTCCACCGCACGGGGCTGCCGTGGGCACCGCCTGAGCGGAGGCCAGGAAATGGCTGGCCCGGTGCCCAGTGCTGGGAGTGGCCGCAGCTCCCCACCCCTTCCCGCCCTACACAGCCTCCCAGCCTTGCAGGGTCTCTGGGCTTGAATCCTCAGTCAGGACGATCACCAGCGTGGGGGCTCGAAGCAGCGGCTGAGTGATGTGCAGGCTTATTGGATTTGTGTCTAAATTGCATTTGGGACGAGAAAATTGAGTCTTGGGACACACTGAGGTTCCCAGGGCAAGTACGTGCCGGGTGCCCCCTCCTTGGCAGTGTTCAGACAGCGGCTGGGAATCTGCGATAGGGTCAGGGAGACCCTGGGGCCCCCAGCGCCCCGCTCCAGACTCTGCTTGCACGCCCCCAGGGACGGGGTGCTCCCTTCCTCCCAGGCAGCGCTGGAGAACACCCCCCTCACGCGCCCCTGCCTCTGGCGTTGGTCCCGTTGCAAACCCTTACCAGGCCTGTGGGGGGCCTGGCCTGGGCCTCCAGCCCTTGGCCCTGATCCCTAGAGTGAATGGAGAAGAGGGGGTGGGGATGGCTGAGTAACGATGCCCTTCCCAGAGCTCACCCGGGGCTTGGATCTGGCTCTCACGTGACCCCAGGCAGCTAGTCTCCCTTTCCGCGGAGGGACACTGAGTCACAGGCAGCGTGGCGGGAGCCTCAGCACCGAGACCCCAGCAGAAAGGATGAAGCCCCTCGCAGGTGAGGGGCCTGGGTGGGACCCAGAGGGAGGGGGAGGCAGCCCTGACCCCTCCCCGCCAGGTCTCGGGTGTAGAGCTCCTGACCCCAGCTACGCAGAAGGGTGCCCAGCGTGCGGGCGGCCCAGGTGAGGTGCACCAAGTTGTCCATCTGCCTTCGCGGGGGCGGGGCCTGTGACCCCAGCCTGGCCCGTAGGTCTGGGGCCTGGGGTCCGGTCCCCATACAGGGCTTGCGCACAGCGGAGTCGCTCTGGCACAAGTGATCTGTGCCCCTGACTCCCAGGGCCCGCCACGGGCACCACCAAGGGTGAGCCTGGCGAGAAGGGCCCCCCACCCCCTCCCCCGGCAGGGTCCAGCCCAGCCACGCCCTCCACCCTCCCACTCGCAGTGACAACTCAAGGAACTTTTCTTCCCGAGCTCCCCTGCCCGTCTCCTGGGGCGGGCGGGACTTTTATTAACGGGAGGATTTGGAGCGTCTCAGACAGCCCCGAGCCTAGCTGGTCACAGTCGCAGCAGATGCTGCCGGGCCGGTGGGCGTGGGGGGGCACCCCACAGGCAGGAGCGGAAGGGCACTCTGCCCCCTCCTGGGCCAGCAGCACAGAGTCTGGACGGGGCCCAAGAGGTGGACCAGAGGAGGGAGGCTCAGAAAGGGAGGGAGAGTCCCCTTGGCCGGGGCTTGAAGGGCAGAGTCCAGACCAGGCTGGGGCACCTCCCAGGCCATGAGAGGGGGCCTTGGGCAGCTGTGGAAGTGCCCTTCCTGGGGAGGTGTCAGGCCTGTGCTGCAGCAGGAGGGGACGAGCAGGAGGAGGAGGACGATGTGAGTGTGGACGGGCGTGCCAGAGGCCCGGCTGCCCGTCCAACGGGTCCGGGCCACCTCCCTGCACTTGGTGGGAGGGCGGCCGGCAGGCTGGGGGCTCACCCTCCCTCGGCTCCTGGGCCCTGAGCAGAAGGTGGGGACTCAAGATCGTGGAAGCTTCCCTGTGCGCCCTGCGCCCACTCTGAGCAGCTGTGTCCCCTTCCAGGGCTCACCCAACCCCTGGCAGCCTTATGGCCCACTCACCCAGGCGTCCCACCAGCACGGCCCCACTTTGCCATTTGAGGCTTTGGAGGTCATAGGGGTGGGCGGCAGATCTAGGCCACGGCACTGGAGGCTGCAGGGACTGTGCCTCAGTTTCCCCACCTGTGAGCTGGGGATAAGGGCAACCCCGCCCTCATGGGTATTTGAGAATGAAGTGACATGGTGTGTGGGCAGCTCCCGGTGTGGCCGGCCCCGTGCCTGGGCGCCCTGACCCCGACCTCATTCCCCCCAGGAGGCTCTCTGTCTGCATCACTTCCCAAGAGGTCCTTCCCGGGCACAGTCTGTGGTCTGTCTGCGGGGAGAGAAGGCTGGGAGGGCCCCCAGCCCACCCAGAAAAGCGCCTCGGGGGGGCTGCGAGCCGGACAACGTGCCCTTGACCTTCGTCACCCCTGGGAACCTGCATCCTCCAGAAGTGTCTCCGGATACATCCGCATTGAAGGCGTTTTAGAAGAAGCTGTGACACTGCAGGGTGAAGTGAGCTCGTGGACCCCGTCTGCATGGCCAGAGGACTGTCCAGGAGAGCCCCAGCCACAGGACACCTCGGCCAGGACACGGCCGTGGGCACGGCCACACAACGACAGACAGGGAGGGAGGCCCAGACGGGCGCCAGCCCGCCGCCAGCAGGGGAGTGACCGGGAGAGCCGCCTGCCCCTCCTGCCATCCGCGTCTGGAAGTTGGCAGCCGCAGGCCGTGAGGACTGTCACCGTCATTGCTGCTTTTTTATCCCAGCCCAGCACACGCAGCAGAAAACCTGCCCGGGTAGCGTTCGGTCTGGCAACGCTCAGTACATTCACAAGTTTGCACGACCGCCGCCTCTATCTGGTTCCAGAACTTTCTCATCCGGCAACGGAATCCCGTCCCCATCACCGGTCACCCCTCCCCCGCCCGCCCCTCCCAGCCCCAGCCCCCGGCCACCTCCACTCTGCAAATGTCTGGGTTTGCCTGTTCTGCCCATTCCATAGAAACGCGGTCCCGCGACATCAGCCCCCGTCACCTCTGCTGTCTCCGGGGCCCATCCGTGTGGCAGCAGGGGCTCCCTTCCTTTTCGTGGCTGAGCAGCACCCCACGGCCGGGGTAGACCGCGTTCTGCGTATCCGTGTGCCCGCCGAAGGACAGCCTTGTGTCTGTGGTGAACGTGGGCATACAATTTTTTGTTTGAACGCTTATCTTCCATTCTTTGGGTGAGTTAACATTTTCATCTCCTGGACACCACGGAGAACCCCGAGAGCCCACGACTTTAGTGAGGGGCTCTTAACGACGGCCCGCCACCACCACGCCCCCATCGACCAAGGCACGGAAGTTGGGCGCCCGGCGTGGGCGGGCTGTGTGCCCTGGCCCATCGGGGGAGCTTTCTAGAAGCAGTTTGTTGGGTGGCACTGAAGGACATAAGCTGTTCCTGCGTCCAGCCCGCAATTCTGGTGCTTTAAATCCAGCCCTAGAATGCAGTGGCAAATAGGGGGCATTTTTCAAAGGAGAGGAAAATGTCACCATACCAAGCAACTCAGCAGTGAGATTTGTAATCAGAACAAGGAGGAAAGGGGCCAGACGACCAACAGTGAGCAGGATGAACCCCTGGGAAGGTTCAGCTCCGTGGACTCAGGGCATCTGGGGTCTGGGACGGCGCTGAGACGTGTCCACGAAACAGCTCGCTAAGACACGCAGCACAGAGCCGCCTGCCTGGTGCTCTGATTACCGCGTGGTGAGTACAAGGCTCTGCTGTCCTCAGGGAGTGAGCTCCTCGTCCTCGGAGGAGTTCAAGCAGCCATGCGTCAGGATGTAGTGGAGAGTGCTGGAACCGGACGGGCTGTCCGTGATGCCTGAGCGAACTTGAGCCCCACACCCAAGGATACCTCGGGGAGGGAGGGCCGCCTCCAGTCCCCATCAGAGATGAGTCCCTGAGAGCTGGACCCCGTCTGCCCACCCCGGGGAATGGCAGAGGGATCAGGGAGGGTGGGTCAGTCACAGAGTGGCCGTCGTCCCTGCCAGATGTCTCCTGGCCGCCGACCGCGGGGCTTGGGGCCCTGGCAGCCGGTCCTGTGCACACGTGTTCCTTGCTCCCGTGGAGCACGTCCCCGCCGGCTTCTGCAGGGGTCCAAGCAGCTGCTAGGAGAAGGCGCCTCAGGTGCAGCAGGCCCACCTCGCTCTGCTTAAAGAGACCTTGGTGCGGACGCTCCAGAAAGGGGCTGCTCTGGGCCCGCTTGGCTCTGTGAGGCTGGGCACCCATGCCCTGCAGCCTGCCCACGCCCTGGTCCCTCCTGGCCTGGTCCCCCTCTGGGCACGTGGAGCCTGAGAGCCAGGGCTCCCGTCCTGGGGCTCCAGCGAACGACCCCCAGCAGGTGTCTGGCAGAACCCCTCAAGGAGCCCGTGTGCATGCCCACACCCAAAGAGCCCCACTCCAAGCCTCCGTTGGCCCCCATCAGCACCTGCTGGACGCTCACCCTGGGGGTGCTGTGGGTCCCCAACTATGATGAAGAAACACACAGAGCTGTGAGGTCACCCCAAGGTCACACGGCAGGGACCAGAAGACTCCAGAACCTTCTCCCAGGGTTGAGGCCGGGGCCGCTCTGGGCACGGCTGTAGGGGCAGTGCCTGCCCTGCTTTAAACTCCCCGGCCTTCTGGGGGTTCAGGGGTGCGCAGGAGCTGAGGGGAGAGGCTTGGGCCGGACCCTCCCCAGGAGCAGTGGGCCGGCCGTGGGCTGTCCACTTCGGCTACAGCATGGCATTTCACTTCTGTCCCCAAAGGCAGTTTTCACATCCGGAATTTCAAGGCAGGTTTGTAAATGATGTTTCTTTCTAGAAAGTGAGCCTCATGCGGCCGTGAGGCTTTTTATACCCATTGACCCCAGGGGCCCGAGGCCAGAGCTCAATCCAGATCTCTGTCCCCCTCGAGCACACCCCACCTCCCAGTAGGGGAACCTCCAGGTCCTGAGGTCCCAGGGGGACCCAAGGCTCCATGCACTTGATGGGGGCCCCCTGCCCTTTCCCCTTGGGCCAAGGAGCCAGCCTGGCACTTGGGGAGCTGGACAAACGGCCCACTGGCCCTGTGCCCTCAGCAGGCACAGGGGAGGCCCCCAATGGCCCTCTAAAGAGAGGTGAGGCCGTGCCCCCGCTCTGGTTGATGAAACAGGGAAGTGACCCAACTCACTCACGGGCAGAGCGTTCAAGAGCCAGTGCTGCCTCTCCATCTGCCCTGCCCCTGCCAGGTGACCGGTGACACTCCCTGTCCCTGAGTGCGGATGTCATGGGGCAGGGCCCAGGACAATCTACGAGGGACCTGGGGCAAGACAAGAAATAAACCTTTGCTGTGGGAAGCCATCGAGGTGACCCGACCTCTGCTACCGCAAGGAAACCTGGCCCATCCTGACTGACTCAGGCCCAGCCGGGCCCCAGGCCATCCAGGCGTCGCCACACCCACCTCCCACAGTCCTGGAGTGCCATCGGCCCCACCTCCTGTGAGTTCACCTCTCCTCCAGGAAGGCTGCCCTGATTGCCTCTCATAGTATCTGAACTGGCTCCTCCTCTGTCTGCCTTCGGTGGCCCAGGCGCACAGGCACGTCCTGGCATTGATAGGCCTTTGCTGTGAGTAAAAGGTACGCAGCCCAGCTGAGGAAATGAAAGAAACGAGCTTGAGGAGCGTGAAGGCAATGCGGAAGGGCCAGGGACCCTGGAAGCCCGCGCAGGTCAGGTGCCCTAGACGGGGTGTGCTCTGAGGCCCCAGGCATCACTTGCCTGTGTTCCAGGCGGGGACGTCTGACCAAACGCCGCCTCGGTGTGAAAAGACAAACTCAACGGTGGTGAGGAAACCAGACAAAAACTTCCCTACCCACGGAGGTTTCTGAGACGCCCCCGGGGGGGGGGGGGGGGGACATCAGCCAATGGGTTTCAAGGCTAACAAACCAAATGCCATCTGGGTCACATTAGAGGAGTTACAGCGTCCCAGATGAGGGACGCGATAACCCTATTCCCCTCCACGTGGCCAGAACGTGCTTAGGAGATTGGAGGAGAATGTTCCAGAAGGTGGGTGTTGGCTAAGTGGGGCATGCCCAAGGCAGAACGGCCAGCAAGGGCAGGGACTGACAGCACACCCTTGGGGAAGGGTCTGCAGAGGCGCGACTTTGAGAAGAGCATCCAGGGGTGGCTGACATCGGCCACGTGATTCGGCCCCCCAGCTCTTGTGATGCGTGGACTCACCTTTAACAGCACCTAAGGGGTGTCCCTTGCGGTCTGGCCCCCGTGCGTGTCATGATCACCCTGGTGTCCCTCACACCGGTCACCCTGGGGAGCCCGCTGACCCAGCATGCTGTTGGGGGCCCCCCTAAGCGGGGTCCAGCTGACCCGGGCATCCTGGGCCTGCCTCCCACCTCTGGTTCAGGAGTTTCTGCAGGAACCGCCAAATCCCCAATTTATCAGCTCAGCTTTATCTCCAAAACCTCCTACGATTTCCCAGAGAACAAAATTAAATACGGGATTTAGGAGAGATTTCGCGTCTGCCCGAGCAGGGCCAGGAACAGGCTGACGTGGCGAGGCTGATGATGCCGGGGGGGCGGGTGGGCAGTGGGGAGGGGCCGTCCAGCCCCCACCTGGCCCGGCTACACCGTCTCTGGCCCGGCAGTTCCTCAGCCTGAGCAAGGATGACCGGTGGACAGAGCCACGTGCCCGTGTTCCCCTTGTCCCCCACCCCGTACGGGCCCCATCCCCGTCACCTGGGTCCCCGTGCCCTGGCTGGGGTGGGCACACAAGTGACCCTGTCACGGGCAGGGCAGGATTTCACCCGCCCACACCCAAGCAGCCGACCGCTTCCCAGATGAGGAAACCGAGGCCCGGCGAGGCCGGCATTTCCTGGCCCTCAGACCCCAGGCAGGCAATGGGGACTGGGGCGTGGCCTCAAACGCGGCCCTGACCCGAGGGACCCAGCCCTAGGGACAAGACAGGGCGGCCGGGGAGGTCCCCAAAGTGAGTGCAATTCACAGTGGCCCTGGTGGAAACCCTGGACCCCCGGGGCTTCGGGGCGTCCCCGGGGCCTCCATCAGCTGGCGTTGACCGCGTGCCCTCAGGCATCCCTGTGGGGCGCCCTGCACCCCACCCCCAGCTCTCCAACACCCCCAGGTGAGCTGTGCCCTCAGCGACCTTGGGCTGTCCCACGGAGCTGTCAGGAGGGAATAGCGCTGCTCTGAGCTGCTTCGGACACTAAGAGCCTCCAGAAACATCATCTGCAAACGCTTCTGTGGGTAAGCGAGCCGATTAGGGGTGTGTGGGCACCAGATCAGAGCCCGGAGGGTCATTTGGAGGGCAGATACGGAGGACAGCGGAGAATGTGTTCTCTCCACCCACTCCCTGCCTCCCGTCTGCCCCTCCCTCTCGTCCTGAGCCCCCGTGGAGCGCTGGTCAAGGGCATGGAGCTGCCCTGGGGTCAGGCCACCCGGCGGGCCCCACATCCTGGCTGTGAGCTGTGTGACTTCCCTCCAGCTCAGCCTCTCTGTGCCTTATCTGCAAACCGGGAGCCGCGGCCCCTTCCCTGGCTGGGGTGTCCGCGATGGGTGTCTGGCCCTCAGCCTGGTAGGCCGCGGGGCTGTGGTCAGCCTGACGGCTCCTGTCCTCCCTCCACTCCCCCCTCAGTTCCAGGGGCCCATCCGGGAGGCCCGTAGAGAAGTCCCACGTTCCTCCCATAACCTGCGAGGGTCGGGGCCTGTGGGGACCCCAGGGGTGGGGCCTCTTCCCGGCAGAGGTGGGGTCGGGAGCCTGACATTCTCTTGCCGCTGGAGGTGACTTTGCCGCCAAGGGATGTTTAGCAACATCTGGAAGCATTTTGGTTGTCACAGCAGAGGAAACGGAGGACGGCCCAGAGCTGCAGGGCGCCCAGGGCAGGCCCACAACTAGGGATTGTCTGGCCAGTGTTAGCAGTGTTGTGGGGGGAGACCCTGCCCTGGAAAGGACAAGCCGGTTCTTTCCTGCTGGAGGTCCTGAGAGAAAGGTGTTCTGTTGACAGACGTTCTCTCCACGATAACACTTTGCGAGCAGGAAAGAGGAGACCGTGTTCCCTAGAATCGCCAGCCCAAGGGCATCCCCAGTGCATCCGAAGGGGTGGCCGGGCTGTGGCGGCACCAGAAGCCCAGGCCTCGTGCCCGTGGCCCCAGAGAGGACGAAAACTGACCCGAGCTCAAGACCCTCTCGGGGCCCTGGCAGGAGGGCCGGGCTCTGCCCAGCACTTAGCCCAAAGAGGCCCTGAAAATAGATGCAGACGACGTCGGCTGGACAGGAGCACTGAGCCCAGACAGTCCTCGTGGGAGCGGTGGACGCGGCATGGAGCCACTTGGCAGATGGAACCCAGGCTGCTCGCAGCCGCCGCGTCTCCACCAGGAGAAGCAGCAGCCGGCCAAGTGCTAGGACAAGGGCGGGGCCACCGTGAGGGGCACCCTGCCCCGGGCCTTCCTGCAAAGCCAGGCCTGGTCCAGGTGCATCGTGCGCGGCCTGCCGCACCCCTGCGGGGTATTCTGAGCACAGAGGTCAGAGGTGACCCAGGAGCCCCGGGTCATGTGCATCACCCCATTCAAGTTTCTCAAATCCTCTGATTGCAAGTTGATGTTTGAAGTGTCCTCAGATGTGAGCTTGGCTCCTGGGGATTGATGCCCCCGCAAGCAGGCAGGCCAAGGCACGGCTGGGACCCCTGGGTCGCTGGGTCTCAGAGTCTGTGGACGCGCCCCGCCTCTGCCTGGCCCGGACAGGTGGGGGGCGGGTGGAGGTCCAGAAGTCAGTGCAGCCACAAGCGTGGTCCCTAGAGGGACCAAGAGGCCGGGCTCAGTCGCTGTCCTCTGAACTCCAGAAGCTCTGCAAGGCCATCCCCGAGGGCCATGGGACAGGGGTCCTGAGGGTGCCAGGCCCTGAGCCCATCGGAGGCCTGGGAGCTGAGGGTCGCTGGAAGGAGGGGCAGGGAGGGTGGACATCGCTGGGCAGTGGGGAGGGTCCGTCCTCCACCCAGTCCGCAGGCACCTTGGCGGGAGTGAGGACAGAAGGTGGGCGTCTCCTGCAGGGCCCAAGAGTTAACGGTGGTGGCATGCGGACCAGCCCCAACCCCACAGGCGGACCCAACTGAGGTCCACCCTCCGGGACCCCTGAAGGGCAGGTTCCCAGGAGTTGGGGTCTTTGTGGGTAGGGGCGACACGCAGGTGTGGTCTCGCCAGGGAGGAAGGGTCTCGCCACCGTCCAGGCAGGGCCTGGGGCGCTGGGCTGCAGGGGAGGGGGCAGCTCCACCCCTCCCAGCCTCCCTCAATGCCCGCGGTGGCTCTCAGGGCCATCAGCGAGCCCGGCTGGCCGTGGGGTGGGCTCAGCCCTGCAGCCCAGCTAATGCGCTCTGCATTACTTCGCGCCCTACTTTCCTGGAGGAGACAGAGAGGCGCTCTGGGGCTCCCGCCCCTGGAAAGGAGCAGGCGCCTCGTCCTGACGCCGTTTGCTCTGTGTGTAACAGAAGCTCCTTCCCTGTGGGCTCCGCCAGCGTTCACCCCCCCTCCCCCCCCCCCCTCCCCCCCGTGCCCGGTACCTGCTCCTACCTGCCCCAGCCCCAGGTTGCTCCTCTCAGGCTGACCTCGTGGGGCCGAAGGGCCCGGGGCACCACCTGCAGCCCTCCACCCAGGCTCTCCCCCCGGGGCCGCCCCCTCCTCCTATTTCTGTCTGCAGGACTCGGGCCTTGGACCCCCTCCTCCAGAAAGCTCTCTGGGCCATCCTCAGCTCCTCCCGGGCCCTCCAGCAGGGCCTCACGGCTCTGCCTCCCACTGCCAGTGGCCCCATGAGTACGAGGGCCTGGTCGGACAGAGACACATACGAGTCCCCACCGTGCTGAGACAGCATGCCCCTTCCACACCGTGACCGTTGCCAGAGCCCCCGAGGGGCGGCCACCGGCCGACAGAGAGCAGCCAGGGGAGTCTAGCGGGCATCTGGCCCTTCAGGGCTGGCCGAGCCCCGGCCAGCCCCTGGCCGGCTGACTACCCGGGTCAAGGTCACAGTGAGGCCACAGGCACTTGAGCACCTCCCACTGCCCCGAGGGCTGGCGCTGTGGTCCGGGGTCGCTTGGGGGACAGCGAGGGGAGCCTGACCAGTTGGAAAAGGTGCAGACGGAGGGGCCGTCCTCAGTGTGTGTGTTCCCTTTGTATTTTACAAATTAATAAAAGCAGCAAAAGACTGAAAGATGCCTTTATTCACATTGTACCTAAGGTATTAACTGTCCGTGCTCGGGATTACCACGATAACCGCTGTTTAAGGAAATGTGTCGGCTGGTGAGGGCTGTCCCAACAGAGGACCACAAACAGCGTGGCTTCACACAGAAATTTATTTCTTCCCAGTCTGGAGGCCACAAGCTCTAAATCAAGATGTCACGGGGCCGTGGTCCCTCTGGAGCCTCGAGGGGAGGATCCTTCCTGCCTCTTTCAGCTTCTGGTGGCTCCCAGTGTCCCTTGGCTAGTGGCTAATACTGTTCCTTAAGCCGGATGGGCTCTGACTGGGTGTGTCCGCTGGCCAGCTGGGTCTAGGGGCCCATGTGCTGTGTTAGAGGGGACCAGGGATCTGTGGGATGGGATTCCTGCCTGATGGGAAGCTGGCACAGGCAGGGGTGTGAGCGGGGACCTGCCCCCATTTCTCCGCTGAGCAGATCCGGGGAGGAGAGGCCGCCTGTCCCTCCTCCCCACTCCCGGCCCCGGCCACAGAGGGACACAGATGGCCAGGGTTTACTCTGGGAATGTGGTCTGTTTCTATGACGACGGACCTCCCGATCTTGGCTCACCAGGCCTGGGGTCTGGGGGTTGGGTGGGGGGAGGCCAACAGGGTCCCTCATCTCGGAGCAGCAGGCGGGGGCTCACCCCTGGAGGTGCCCCTGCATTCTGGGGGTGCTGGACACCAGGGGCCCTGCAGCGGGGTTACATGGGCCAGGGCACAGCTCTGGGAGGGGCCAGGTTTACAACACCCCTGCCCCACATCGGAGGTGGCAGGCGCCTCCACACAGCCGGGCACCCTGCATCCTGCCCCGAACTTTGTCCCACTGGTGGCATCAGGGATAAAGTGCGATTTCCGGACGGTGTAATGGTAATGGTGCGCGAGAGACCTAATGGGGTTTGCCGTCGGGTAATTGTCCCCAGATCAATAGGGAGAGTCAGGGTTTAGCGGGGCCACCGCCAGGCCGGCCCCCACCTCGGCCCCTGCCGTCTGTGCCCCCAGCTCAACCTGAACACTCTGGAAGTTTCTGGAGACTCGGTGACCCAGGAAGTCATTTCTGGAAGGACAGAGGTGGGGGGTCGGAGCAGGGGGAGCTCGGGTGTACCTCGGGGTCCCAAAGGGCTGGGGAGCTGGATGCCATGGGCCCCACGCCTGCTTGGATTCTCCTGGAGGCATCGAGGGCCTCAGAGCCCCCACAGAAAGGCTGCCTTCCCCACAAGGCGCCCGTGGCCAGGGGGGAGCCTGTGTGGGAGCCGAGGAGAAGAGGGGTCCCATGGCCCCCGGTTCGAGATTCTTCACTGCCGGGTCTACGAAACGTTAAAGAACAGCTTCAGGGGGTGACGTACAAGCACCACGTCTCTAACGGGGCCCCTGGGCTCCCACAGGGCGGCTTTTGCCGGGCGGCGGTGAGCGGCAGTGGCCCCAACACCGGGACTGGTTCATCCCAAGGGCAGGGGTGAGACGTCCCTCCGCTTCCCCATCCAGGTCAGGCTTCTCCCCGGGGCGGCCATCTGCCCACAGTCTCCAGGGCGGGCAGGGCCGGTCAGCGGCCCAAAGGGAAAATCCTAGATCCTCTGCCCCCGGTGGCAAAGGCCCCCGGCCCAGCTCTCGGGTGCAGTCGGAGGGGTTCCTTCGGGAGCTTCTGAGACAGGCCCATGTGAGCAGAGGCCCCAAGGCCGGGGACAAGGGTTTGCAGGGCCTGTGGTCACCCTTTGGAGACAGACCCGGATGCTACTAGCCGGGGGCGGGGATACGGCAGGGTGGCCCTGTCTCCCTCTGAAGGCCCCTCAAGGAGCCTGGGCTCTCTGGGCCTCAGCTCCTGGGTCCCCTTACCGGCTCTTCCTGGGCCCCACAGTGCACAGTCTCTGGCACCCGGGACATTCCCTGGGGCCCTAGACAGTCCCCGCACGTGCTCCCCACATGTCTGTCCTGTGACTGAGCCTGAGGTTTACACAGAGGCCGGGGGCCGTGAGCCTCGTCAGTCTCAGGCAGGAGGGAGGGCTCCCCGTCAGTCCACGTGCAGCCGAGCCGACCCCGTCCTGGACGCGGGCCTGCAGGGGCTGGGGGTCTGGAGGGCGGCGGCGTGCCGTGCGTGTGGGGGGTCCTGGCTGCACGGTGGGTGTCTGGGCCCCGGGTGGGGTGGGGGCTGGCTGGCACCTTCTCTGCGTGGACACCCCCCAGTTCCGAAGGGTATCCATTAGTGGCCGGCACCTGGGACCAGACAGAACGAACGTGTCCTACTTGGAAACTTACGCAGGCCTTTTATGCTCAATAAAGGGAAACTCCCGAATGTAACTCGCGTGTGGAAATCTGCACACGCCAATGGTTCCACCTCCTGACTGCTACCGAGGCCACGTCCATCTGCTTGTTTGGGCTGTGACTTCACTGGCTCCGCAGTGTCGGGCAGCGGGGGGTCTGCCAAGGGGGCCTCAGCCGAGGGGGGACCAAGGCCTGGGTGTCTGTGCGCCCTGGTTCCCAGCTGCCCTAAGCCAGTGGGGGGGAGGCCCTGTGCTTCCGGGAGCTGGCACCCTGACCCCTGCCGGGGGGCCACCCAAGATGCGGAGAACTCCCCCCCACCCCCAACAGCCTGCAGACCTGCCTGGCATGGAGGGCGTGGAGATCTCCGACCGACCCCCGGGGCCCTGACCTAGAGGACTCGGGCCTAGGGGGTCATCCTGTCCCTGCTCCCCTGAGACAAGCTTGTCCCAGGAAGACGTCTTCAGCCTCTGGGCTTCCCTCCGGGTGCCTCTCCTCAAAGCTCTCGAAAGGAGGGGAGCTGGGGCTTGTGCAGTCGCCCTGCCCCTTGCTGTATGCAAGGACCCCATCCGCCTGACTTGGTCCTTAGCGGAGGTGGCCCCAGTGGGGGTCTGCATGAGGAGGTGGAGGGGGGGCCCAGGTGTGCAACCGGCACAGGCCCCCCAGAGCCTGGGGAGGCCGAGGCTCAACAGTGCCTGCGTGGTGGGGGTGGGGGCTGGCCCCTCAGTGGTCCCCATTTAAGGATCAGGTCACAGCCAGTGAACCCCTGTCACTACCCGGCTGCCACCGCTCTGGATTGGCAGGAGGCCCGGGGTCGGGGAGGAAAGAGAACCACAGAAGGTGCTGGAAAACCCGGCCCCCCCACAGGGTCCCGAGTGAGCCAGGCTGGGCCACTGGGTTCACCTGGCCAGGTGCTGGGGACACTGAGCAAGCATTCTCTCCCTCCAGGGACTGGGCCACCCGGGCGGGGCGCTCCTGACGTGCCCCAAGGACACTGTCTCCTGCTCCCTTCCAGAGCCACAGCGCCTTAGCAAGCAGCACAGTGCGAATATTCGAACCTGGGGCTCCTCGCAGAGGAGGAGGAGCCCAGATGCAGCCGTGAGCACTGGTGGTTGCCTGGCAACCCCACGGCCAGGGCCCGAGCCCCCGCGCCCACGCAGTCAGGTCCTGCCTCCGTTCAGCACCTCCAGCCCGTCCATCTGTGGGAGAGACAGGGAGTAGAGGACACCTCTCCCCTGCCCCACCAGCACCCCTGGGCTGGGCCGGGGGCTGCGAGCTCTGGAGGGGAGGTCTCCTGGGCTGGGGGGGGGGGGCCGTCAGATGGCAGACGATGCCAGACCCCAGAAAGAGGAGGGGAAACAGGGCCCCACCCCGCCAGGGGCTCGCTGGCCCGCCTTAGCCTCAAGTGCTCTCTGGCGCTCCAGCCTCTGGGCCATCCTCAGACCAGGACACCGCGCGGGGTGGCTGCGCCGTGCCAAGGTCACGAGCTCCCGATCGGAGGCTGAGACAGCTTTTTTGGGAAGCGGAAATGTGATTTTAGGCCCGCGGGCAGTGTGCCCCCGACGCGGGACGTGTGATCTGAGGCTCACCCGGGCGGGTGTGATGCTCCCAGTTAGATGTCTCGTCAGAGCCGGGGCAGGGCCGCTCCAGTGTGGAACCTGGAGACGGAGGCCGCTGAGGCCAGCGCGGGTGCTGAGCCGGGACACAGAAGAGCCCCCTCCCCACCCGGACGGAGCTCGCCCCGGCCACGGGGGGCGCTGACTTTGCCATGTTTCACCCCTGCTGTTGTCCCCCCAACCCAGGCCCGGCCCCCTCCGGCGCCCTCCACCCCGGGGCCTAGGCCTGCCTTCCCTGCGGCCCCCCTCCTGCCTGGGGGCTGGGGGCTCTTTCCTGAGGTCCCGTTTGGAAGCAGACTGGCCACAGACGTCCGTTTCCCCTCTGTCCCAAGGCGGGTGGAGGGGGCGGTCCAGCGTCCCAGCCCGATGCAGGCCTGCGTCCCCTGAGCAAGGCCCACCTGGCCGCCCTCTCCTCCGGGGACCTCACTGGCCCTTCTGTAGGACGGTGGCGGGGGAGGAGGGCCTGGCTGCTCCTCTGCCCTGAGACCCCCTGACCCCACCGTGTCGGGGACGCATGCCCCCGAGTGTCCTCAGACTTCAGGGCAGGAGGCTGACCTTTCCTGATGCCCTGCACACAGCGATCAAGGGTCTGTTCAGGCTGCATCCCGGGGTCCTGGGATGGACATCAGGATACCACCCACCCGTACAACGGCGGGGCTGGGGGTGGTCGTGCACCTGCTTCCCGGATTGTCCCAGAGGCGGAAGGAGCCTCCCCTGCCTGGCTCCCCTCAAGGGCCGCAGACGCCGGCTGTCTCAGGACACGGGGCTCCGGGAGGCCCAGATGTGACTGCTTTTTGGAAACAGGGAAGCAGTATTTGCATTTCAAGGCTCTCAGCCCTGGAAGCCAAATATTTTATTTTGGGATCAGGCCACGTGCGCCACAAGCCGACACCCAGAACCCACCTGGGGGAGGAGGTGGGCGAGGACCTAGCCGGCCCGTCCCCTCCCAGCACCGACCCCACGGCGGGGCAGGAGGATGCACACCCTGCACACGATGGGAGCCGCCTTTGACCAGCAACCGGAGGACTGTCCGTGAATGGGGCACTGCAGTGGTCCTGGTTCCCTTCCGTGGCCTTAGTGCCTGGCCTGGCCCAGCCTCCCTCACTTCCTGCTGCGCCCCCACTCGCCCACCCAGCACATCCACCCGGCCGACTTCCCTGGGAAGCCTTCCCGAGAACCCTCTTGTCGGAATCTGCTTCCGAAAACCAGCCTGACACCGACCTCGACCTCCCTGTGCCTTGGTTTCCCCCTCTGCTCCTCCTCCCCAGCTCCATGGGCCTCTGCACGGCTGCTGTGTGCAGAGACCCACTCCCTACTGTAGCCCGTGCTTGGGAAAAACACCAAGACATAAGTGCCCTGTCCCTCCCGGGGTTGAAGCCGGGTGGGAAAGGGGTGTGCGGTGTGGGTGCTCAGAACGGGGGACTCGCTGGGTCAACCCCCTGAGAGAGACAGCTGGGAGTCCTGTCCCCAGGCTGGGCCAGCCTGCAGCCCATGGTGCTCACTGCGCAGGCCTCAGCAGTGGAGGGGGCCCAGCCCGCCAGGCCACCAGTGGGGCAGGCTTGTCCTGGCCTCCCTCCTCCCAAGTGCCCAGCCTGGGGGGACAGAGTGACCCAACTGACGCTGGCCTCCCCCTGCCTGCCGCACATCCCCCCCAAGCCTCCGAGGAGTCCCGGGCGAGACACCAGGGCTGGGGGCCTGCAGGGCAGAAGACAGACACTCCGTAAAATGCACGGACCTCAGGGCACAGAGGAGCCAGGGCGGCGGGACCGTGAGCAGTCTCCTGCGCGGAGGCCGGCAGCGTCCAGGAATCTGGGTCACGGCTTTCCCGGGCTTTGCAGCCTCCCCACATCCAAGGCGGGGGTGGGGGGAGGCTGTGGAAGACCCCCAACAGCCAGGCCTCCTCTCCCCCTGCTCCCCTCCTCCTGCCCCTGGCCTGCCCTTCTCCGTCTGTTTGTCTACCCCTCCAGCAGGAGGCCCGAAGAGCTGACGGGAGCACCGGCCCCAGAACTTTGATCCTGTTTTATGGGCCCACGACCACCTCTGCAGCATGAACAGCGACTGGGCTGGTCTTGCAGAGGAGGAGATCGAGGCTCAGATGGGTGAGGTGTCCCTGCTCTGGATCCAACCCCCCCCCCCCCCCCCCCCCATGAGGATTCAGGCTCTGTGTCGGCCCCTCCCTGCCCGGTCTGGTTTCTCCTACAGCCTGGCCGTGCCCTCAGGTCCAGCCCCAGACCTGGACTGACTCAGGAAGCCGGGGTCGGCCTGGAATACCGCCGTGGTCCCGGGCTGGGGTGTGGGCTCTGTCTGTCTGGGCCCCTGGGGTCTGCAAGTCATCACCGGGGCCCGGCCGCCCCGTGCTTTCTCCTGCACCGAGTTGACATTCTGCAGACCCGGCTCGGCCGGTCCACGTGCGGTGCCGCGTGTGGGAGGAAACCGCCAGCCGGCCCCGGGGGCCCCGCCGCCCGGCAGGCAGTCGGGGGAGAGGGACGCGGGGCCCCAGCTTCCCCCGCCTGGCAGGGGGCGGCCGTCCCGCTGCCCAGAGTCCTCCAGCCACAGAAGAGGCCCTAAGATCCCAGCGTCCTGGGCTGCAGGGCCTTGCCAACCGAGGAGTTGATGCGGTCCTGGTGAGGCAAGACACTTTGCCGAGAGTCCTGGGGGGGACCCCGGGCCCTGCAAATGGACAGCCACCTCCTGCCAGCCACAACGGTCAGGGGACCACACACACACACATGCCCTCCCCCCAGCCTGGCTGTCCTATCCCTCCCAGATCCCAACTCAGGACACCCTTGCAGGGAGCTGGGGGTGGGGTAGGGTTGGTGCCACCCGGGAATTCTAGAGCAGCCTCTCCCACTTTGCTAGTGCTTTCTGGTGGGAGGGGGGCAGGTGGGGGGCCCCAGGCCGACGTCTTTGACCACCCGAGGAGGTCTCTGCTCCCCACTCTCGACTCCGTGGACTTGGGGTCAAGAGCCGGTGACCACAGGCCAAGCCCCACCTGCCCAGCCGCATGGAGGGGTTGTCACGGGCTCTGGAGGGGCTGGGGACACCTGCTCCCCACCTCCCCGGGCCCACCCCTTAGCCCGCCATTGGTGGGGGTGACCCCAGGGTATGGGGCAAATTGTGTCCCCAAAACGTAAGTCCACATCTTAACCCCCAGTGCCTGCAAATGGGACCTTATCTGGAGACGATCGAGGGTCTTTGCAGACGATTGAGTTAAGATGAGGTCATCTGGGTGGGCTCTAAGCCAGCAGCTGGCGCCCTTCTAAGAAGAGGGGACTTAGACACACGCCCACAGGGAGGCAGCCGCGTGACCGTGGAGGTACAGGTCGGGTGCTGAGGCCACAAGCCACGGAAGGGCCATGCCGGAGGCTGGAGAGGCAGGAAGAATCCTGCCCTGGATCCTCCAGAGGGATCACGGCCCTGGGACGCCATCACCACAGCTCTCCGGCCTTCGGACTTCAAGGTGGCCCCCCCAGGAAGCCCACACCTGGGTCCTCACACTGCTCCCTGTGGCTGTCCCTTGAGCACCCGCCCCCAGCCAGCCTCCCCAGCAGGGACAACATGGTCGGAGCCAAGTCTGGCCCCACCGTGTCCCTCCAACCTGTGCAGCGTCTCGGACACGAGTGGGTCACGGGCTTCAAGCCCAGCGCCCCAACTCTGTCCCTGCCCGAAGACAGCCGGGGGGCAGGGAGGCGTCGGGGACAGGGCTTTCCCGGCAGCCTCTCGTCCCCCAGCCAGGTCACCTGTGCTGTCTGCTGGGAGCCCCAGCTGAGGCAAGGAGCCCCTTGGTCAGGGACAGGTGCTGAGCACTGACTGCACGCGGGGCACTGGCCCCATAAGGACAGCCATGCATCGGTCCCCAGACCATCCGGTGCACTGGAGCCAAACTCAGCCTCACGTACATCCTGACGAGTGACAAGGGTGTAGGAGGGTCACAGTGTGTGTGATGCAGAGCTGCCTCAGTCCAGGAAGACTTCCTGAAGGATGCAGCCACTCATAACCTCCTGAGGGTGCCTGCAGGGCAGTCCTATCCCCCAGCCCTGCTTGGCATACAGTTGGCGCTCAGAAGGGCCAGCTGGAGACATCCTGGGTGCACATCCATCGGAGAGCAGGAAACCCCCTGTCAGCCGCCATAACTGGAAGGGGGGCCTGGGTGTCTGAGGCCCTCCCTCCCCGGGAGGGTGGGGCCTGCCCCCCATCTGCAGACCCCGTCTGCTGCCGTCTCCCGGGGCTGCCGTGCTCCCTGTCATCTTGTCCTGTTTAAATATTTAATCCAGTTAAATATTAAACGTCTTCCAAGTCCCAATTACAACTGGATCGATTCTGTGCTGTATCTGGGCTGGCACTCTGCCTCCCCAACATCAGAGGAGCCTGGGGGCGGGGGAGGGCCTCACCCCTGGGGTGCTGAGCTGGCCACGGTGCCTTCAGAGCCCCTGTTGGAGGCTGGGTGGGAGGCAGCCGGGCCGGTGCCCTCCCTGGGGCTCCCCGAGCTCCCAGGGAGGCTGGACGGCTGGGCACGCGGAGAACGATTCTCTCTACTTGGAGCAAGCTTCTATCCTGAACTCCGGCACGTGGCATCACGTGAGCCCACGCGACCTTGCCAAGGCCAGGCGTGGGTGGAAGCATTCCCGCCAGGCGGGGGGTGGGAGCGCCCCACTGAGGGAG
The DNA here is from genome assembly GCF_028018385.1 of Neofelis nebulosa. Taxonomy (NCBI): domain Eukaryota; kingdom Metazoa; phylum Chordata; class Mammalia; order Carnivora; family Felidae; genus Neofelis; species Neofelis nebulosa. Next base: position 44,592,913 of record NC_080799.1, on the reverse strand, counting down.
GACACCTCTGTTTGAAGCCAGTTTCAAATGATGAGCTATTTCAAACGGGACCAACAACGCGGAGAATATCCGAGTTCGCCCCAGACCTTCCTCGGAGACGAAACTCTCCCGCAGCACGCCGCATGCGCACGGACACGGGCGCACTGCGTGCACGCTCCGCGAGCGGCCTTTTGCGCTCCACGTGTGAGGGTCACCGGGCAACTCACAAAGGTCTGTGTCTAGGGACCCGCCGCGACGGCTTCCCAACGCTGCCGAGACAACGCGGAGCACACAGTTTGCAAATGCAATAAAACGCGTGGCAGTCTTCCTCGTGGTCCCCCGCGGCCAGCCGTTCCCGGGACGCCCCCCCGCCCCCGCACTCGTCCCGTGCCCGTGCCCAGAGCCCACCCGGACCCAGCCCCGCGCCCCCAGGTGTGTGGTCATTAAATCTGGCACGCGGCCCTCCGTCCAACCGTTTGTCACCCTGCACGGGTGATGCTCGTTGGGCTGAGCGTGGAGCGCTCGGTCCGTGCACGGCTCCGCTCGTTGTGCCGGCCGCTTCCACCACCAGCTCACCAAATTCTGGGACACGTGACCCCGGCCCACGCGGGCCAGCCGCGGGCGGCTCCGGCCAGACACCTGCTGGCCCGAGCGCTCACCCTTGGAGGCCTCCTGCTGGCGGCCCATCCAGCCTCCTTCTCGGGCTTGGCTGCGCAGGTGCTCTGACGACTTCGGCGCGACGGGAAATCCTGGCGTCCGGGCGAGGGGACCGCCCTGTATCCTTTCCGGGAACGGGCTTGGCCACCCCCAGCCCTCATCCATCCCAGACGTTGTGGGCTCAGCTGGTCCGACTCACCGGACATCCGTTAGGCTCCATGGAGGCGGACGTGAATTTATAGAGCAGTTTCGGCAGCATCTCCGCGTCTGCCACGTGGAGGCTTCCCGTCCACACGGATCAGAGCGCCTGGTTTACTTAGATCTTCTTTTGTATCTTCTTTGAATAAGGGTTTTGCCCTGTTCTGACGCGGGCCCCCTCCCGGCCTGGGCTCGTCTGAGCAGCTTCCTGTCTGCCGGGCGCCCGTCGCGGCCTCTCCCAGCTGATGCCGGCTCTGCGATCTCTCTCCTGCCAGACCTCAAACCGGGGGACTCTCTCTACCTGTCCCCATGACCCCTCTTCGCGTGGCGTCCCTAGGCGGCGTGCGCTTGAATGTGTTGGGGATTTGCCACGTTTCCGACTCTGAGCCTCCACACCCTTCACCCACGGCTCGGCTACTGCCTGCCCTGTTTCCAACCATGTGCTCTCCTTCCGAATGTCCTTGGAGAGCAGGAATCCGAATGTTCTAGGCTGGGGGGTGGGGGTGGGCAGAGGGTCTCTGTGGCACCTACTCGCCTCTCGGTCTCACCGTCTGCCAGGGAGACCCTGCTCCCAGCGCGGACGGTCTCCCGGCCCGTGTGTGTGACGTTTGGACCCTCACCCCCACCCCCGCCCCCGCCCCCGGATCCTCTCTCCCCCTATTCTCTTCACCGGCATCTCCAGGCGCTGTTGGTGGAGATTTTCAGGTGAACCTCTTCTCCCCACTGCTGCTGCCCTGGGGCCTCCAGCGTGCTCCCCGAGGGTTCCCGCCGCCCTGGTCCGGGGCCCTCAGCCGGCTCTCGACGCCCCCCGAAGACCGCGGGGATGGGGAAGCCGCGGCTCCACACATCAGCAGCCCATGCGGGCTCCGGGGACCCAGAACAAGCATTTTCAACCCGACGGGACCCGAAACGTAATCTGTGTTCCAGCCGCTGCGAAAGTAAGAGAGAGGGAGGTGCCAGTCCCGGCAGCGCGAGGAGGTCCCCGGCCAGGCGGCCGCGGCAGCCGCTCAATAAAGCCGCAGGGAAGTTGCAATGAAGAAGACGGCTGGTGAGAGGAAGGCTTTCCCCGGGGACACCTTCCCGGGGCCACAGACCGGGCTCTGCAAGGGAGGCGGACGGCCAGGTCTGCAGGGATGAGTGGGCACAGGAGGCCGGTCAGGCGATGGACCGCCCGTTGGGCAGGGGCCTCGGGACCCTGGGACCGTGACATGGGCCAGGTGGTAGTCCCCCCAGGAATGTGGCCACGTCCTGACCCCTGCAACCTGTGGATGGGACCTCATTTGGAAGCAGGGTCCCAGACATAAGTGAGTGATCTTGAGATGAGGTCATCCTGTGTTATCTAGGTGGGGCCTAAATCCAACGACGGCGTCCTTAGGAGAGAAGAGACACACGCTGTGTGCTGCCCAGCCCCCGCTAACATCCGTACCGGGGCTCGCTGGTGTGCGGTTGAGTCCGCAAGATTCCCCATACCATCATGATGCCTGCGTGTAAAGACAGTTTTTCTTGTTCCTTCCCAAACTCTCAGCATTTTTATGTATCTATTTATTTTTGAGAGAGAGAAAGAGAGCAAGCCCGAGTGGGAGAGGGACGGAGAGAGAGGGAGACACCGAATCCAAAGCAGCTCCAGGCTCTGAGCTGTCAGCACCGAGCCCGACTCGGGGCTCGAACTCACGGACCGTGAGATCATGACCTGAGCCGCCGTCGGACGCCCAACCGACGGAGCGCCCCCAGGCGCCCCTAAACTTTCAGCCTGTTCTCTCTTGTCGCCTGACGGGCCTGGCGGAGCCTCCCGGACGAGGTCGAGTGGAAGTGACCATCCTCGTGTCGTTCCTGGTCTTCCGGGAGAAGCGTCGGTCCTTCGCCATCGAGGGTGATGACTGACGCCTTGATCGGGTCCCGGGTGGGCCACGTGGCCCCGGTGGGAGGCCGCCCGCCCCGGCCCTGCTGTGCCGCACGGAACGAACGGCACCGGTGTCCGTCCGCGGGGCCGGCCGCACGTCCCCAGCGGAGCCTGACGGTGATGGGCTCCGTCCTTATCTCAGTAATGAAGCCACAGAAGAGGCCATAAATCCAGGAAAATTAAAGCGTCGGCATCTGCTGAACAGAAACCCGTGCCTCCCTCCGGCCAAGGGAGGCGTCAGGAGCCAGAATCGGCGTCCAAGAGGATGTGCCCCCCCCCTGCCCCCACACTGGCCCTCCTGGACTGTCCAGGGGCCCCGTCCCGAGGGTCTTGCCGGTACGGGGCGCGGCCTTGCCTCGGGGCCTCTCCGACGGAAGGGGAGGCCCCTCCGAGGGGCTGTGCTCCTGGCACCAGCCCCAACCTCAGCCTGGGCTTGGCCCCAGCTACCTCTGGCTCCAGGTCAGGTGCTCATATGCTTGTCCCCCCCCCCCCCCCGAGCCCCAGCCTGGGGGCAGCTCCGGGTGCCAGGGAAGCCCCTCTTTACGTCGGGAGGTCTCCCCGGACCTCCTCCCTGGAGCGCCTGGTTCCTGACTCCAGCTGGACGCTGCGTGTGGCCCGGCCCACTCTGCCGCCTCGTGCCCTCCTTTCCCCCGGGGGGTGGGGGTCCCCGCAGGCCCGATCCAGCCTGGCCCCAGCAGACCCCAGTGTGTGCCCCGCAGCAGGCCCTGCCCCTGAGCCGAGGCGGGTCCTCCCCGGGGCTGGGGGCAGGTCCCGGTGGAGACCAGGCCGAGAGCAGGTTCCGGGTGGGGGACGGGGGGTTCTGCCTGGTTATTCTAAGTGCCCAGACAGCTGCTGACAGATCTGAGAGGTGGCTCGGTGATACAGGCTCACGTCTGGAGGGACAACGGGGCAACAGCAGGGACGGGTGGTGTGGGAATGCCCCCTCCCTGCTCCCTGGGCACCAATCTCTCCCACTGGCTGCGAAGCAGGTGCCCAGGCAGGGACGGGAGGTTGGGCGCTTTCTGGGGCTGTGTCTCTGGGCTGCCTGCCTTTGCCACAGGACCTCTGCGTCCTGCACCTCAGCCCTTGCTGTGACTCCCGTGGGCTCCCATGGAAGGCTGGCGCGGCCTGGCGCTTTCTGAGGCTTGAGAAGCAAGGCTGCCCCTTTCCACCACATGGCGGTGACATTAGCGTTTGAGGGCCACAGTGGGGGCTGGGGTGGTGTGTGCCGTGTCACCGTGGCCTCAGAGAATGCAGGGTCCATGCGGGCACCGGGAACCCTAGGGCGCTAGTCCAACACTCCCTTATTTCCCGCCGCACCTGCTGGAGGCGTCTCCTGGCTGGGCCTACACCTCCACCTGCTGTCTCCATGCCGCCCCCCACCCCCACCCCCGGCTAGTCCCACCAGGGTGTCCCCAGGCATGTGGCAAGAAGAGGAGCCTGGACACAACCCAGGCCTTAGCCAGGAGTTGGTGCTGTCCCGGCGAGGAAGCAGGAGGGTTCTGGAAGTCTCCACTTGAAGCTGGAGTCCTCTGGCTGCTGGCCTGCCCACAGTCTGGCTTCAAGGACACGGTTTTCTTCAGGGACAGGTTGGCTGTGTCCCGCCTCATCTCCCTCGAGGCCCTCAGGGCCAGACTGCCGCTCGCCACAGCTCAGCTCTCCCAGGCGGGGTCTGGGGCCATCTGAAATTCTCTCCGGGGGAGGCAGGCGTCCCCCCGGGGCCGGGCGGGCTGGCGGCTGTGGTGCGTCAGCCTCCCTCCCCATCTAGAACCGAGCCCTGCCTGCCACGTCCCGGCGGGCGGGTGCTGGGGAAGCCAGTGTTAAGGGGAATCAACGGAACATTAAACAAAGCAGGAACGCTTTACCGTAAATGATGTGAATGCCTTCGGAGCCCCGGCCTCTGCCAGGCCCCCATGGTGGCCTGGTGTGTGGGCACCTCACCTGCTGTCTCAGTCCCTGTCGCTGCAGCTACAGCGGGATTCCCTATCCCTGTCAGGAAGGGCTGCTCAAATCTCCATTTAACTGTACAGATTTAAAAAAAAAAAAAAAAATGTGCCCTGGGGTGAATGCATGAAAGGAGACAGGAATCAGAGGCGGCCTGGCCTCCTGGCAGGGTCCCCACAGTCCCTGCAGCCCGGCATCCCCACCCTCCGACCCGACGGCTGAATGAAGCCGCCGGCCCACCTCGGCCGCAGGATGCTCGTGCATCACCGGCCTGCCCGAGGCGGGCTCACCCCTTCACATGTCCCCAGGCAGCTGGTGGCAGCTCCCGGAGGGGCTGAGTCACGCTGGTCTGAGGGGCTCCTGCTGGCTGGGCCATGAACCCCAAGCACTCGGCCCGCGGGGGTGGGAGGGTGAATCCGGGAAAGAGGTCAGCATGCAGACCACATTTCAGGGTTCTCAGTCCCCAGCGGGTATGAGTCGCCTCTCCTGGGTTCTCGAGGGGCGTCCATAGGGGAGTCGCTGCCTGCCAGGCGGAGGAGGGGCTGGCAGTGTTGACCTCTGAGGGTCTCACTCCAAGGCCTGAACTTTGGCGGGGACCCTGTGAGTGAGTCTGCTGGGCCCAGGCTCCTTGCAGGCAGGGGGGCCGGCCACGCAGGGGGGCCGGAGGAGGAAATGGGGGCGGGGGGTGGGAGAGAAGCCTGACATCTGCCTCGGGTGTCCCGCTTTCCCACGGCCCCATCAAAGTCCTCTGGGGAAGCACCCTGGCCAGTGACCTCCCCCCCTCCCATTTCCTCACCCCACGTCGGCCAAGGCCCCTCCCCCTCGGGTGCGACCTTGTTGGGGGGCACTCCCCCTGGCTCCCCTGCACACCCAGGGGGCTGCACCCCTGGATTCAAGGCTGGGACGCGCCCTCCAAGGAGATCCCACCCAAACCACCCAAGAGACGCCCCGACTCCTTCCCGCCAGTCCACCCCTGTCAGATGCTGCCGCAGGGCGGTCTCCCCAGGCCCTAGGCTGCCAATGATCCCAAGGGATGGGCAAGCGCCGGGAGGCCACCCCCGAGGGCGTCAGGTTGCTGAGGACGGCCCATCACCGTGGGCCTCCCTCTAGCCCCGCGGCTTCCGGAGATCCGACTCACTCCCCCCGCGCTGCACCCCTGGAGTGTAGAGCGTGCGGGCGGTTTCCAGCACATTCACAAGGATGTCCGATTCTAGAACAATTCTAGAACATTTCCATCACCGCAAGGACGCTCGTCCCCGTCCCCCTCCCTCCAGCCCGTGGCGACCTCGCTGCGGCTGCGCCTGTTCCGGACGCTTGGTGTAGACAGAACTGCAAGGCAGATGCTTCTCTCACGTCCACCCACGAGGTCGCCGGCCAGAGCCACACTCCTGTTCGCGGCTGAGGGATGCTGCATCGTGTGCATGGTCTCCGTCCCCTCTATCAGGCCCAGGGACCTTGGGGCTCGGGAGACGTTCCAAACCCCTCGGTGGGTTGTGCCCACAGCACGTCCTGGGCAGGGCAGGGCTCCCGCAGACGGGAGTGAGACTCGGGCCTGGAGCAGCCGTGCCCCCCACCTTCTCTCCACCCTCCTGGAGCTCCCTGTATTCGAACAACAGTGACAGGAGGAGGAGAGGGACGGGAAAGGGTAAGCCCCACACGCGGTGATGGTGAGGGTGTGTAGACCCTCCACCACCTTTCAACCCACCTGTAACAAAACGGACAGATTCTGTGCTCAGCTCCATTTAAGACTCCATCATCTAATATGGAAACCTTACCGCTCCCAGTTGAGACTCGAGGCCACATCCGAAATGCTGAGAGGCCCTGGACCCCCCCCCCCCCCCCCCCCCGCCAACTGCCAGCCAGTCCCCGGGCCCCCGGCCCCGTGGTGCACATGCACAGCTTGGCGGGTGGGTGTCCCAAATGGAGCGCGGGCACCTTCGGCCTCCAGTGGGCGCCCGCCCCTCCGTGCACGCTGTGCGCCAGGCACCTCGCAGCCGCCCCACCTGCTTGGGCTCTAAGCCCCCTCTGCAGCTGTGCACCTGCAGAATGAAGGTCTGGAAGGTTCCACACTTCGGAGTGACCTGCTTGTGGAGACTGGGAGGCCGAAGCCACACCCCACGGCCTCCAGCCCTCCTCCACAGCGACCCCAGGTGACCTGAGCTGGCAGGCCTGGGGCTGGAACCGAACCGTCTGAGCCTGTAGCGTGTGAGCAGGTAGGCGAGGGCCAGCTCGCTGGTGCCAGTCAGGTGCCCCCCGCCCGCCCCAGCACAGCACCCCCTTCCCCGGTGCCTATTTCAGAGTGCACGGACTCCTGGGGTGAGCACCCTGGGGCCCCACGGAAGGCGCCTGACTCAGTCCTCCCGGTCTGCCTCCCAGCTCTGTCACACCTCACCTCCTGCTGCCGGCAGGAAGGTCACCAGAGAAAATATAGAACACCCAGTTACATTTGAATTTCAGACATAAACACTGTTTCTAGTACAAGTATGTCCCATACGTTACATGGGATATATTTGTACTAAAAAGTATTCATTCTTTGCCATTCCAAGTTAACTGGGCAACTTGTTCTTTTGTTTTTTTCTTAGGGAGGAGAGCGCATGAGTGGGGAAGGGGCAGAGAGAGCCAGAGAGAGAATCCAAGCAGGCTCCATGCTGAGTGACCCTGGGATCGTGACCAGAGCCGAAATGAAGAGTCAGATGCTTAGTGGACTGAGCCCCCCGCCAGGCACCCCGACGACCTGTATTTTAACATGGGAAGCTGTCACTGGAGGCCGCCTGGCTGGGCAGGGGCTCGGGCTGCCCGTCCCGAAGGCCACCCTCTGTGGAGCCTGGCCCAGCCGCACGCACAGCAAGGGGAGCACCTGTGGGCCTGGCTTTCGGCGTGGGGCTCGAAGGGGCTGGGGGAGGTCAAGTTGGGTCGGCTGCCTGCCGGCCCAGGCCCCTGCTTGGAGGCCTGAGCTCCCTTCAGCACCCCAGAGGGCTCAGTGGGGCTCACCTCCACTCGTGCCCGACAGCCACCAAGCGGCCGCGCTGCGAGGACCCCGGCCCGGCACACTCACCTGCCGGGTGACCCAGGTGTCACCTCCCCAAGCCTCGGCTTCTGGCCATGGCTCTTACCAATCTCGCGTGGGCTAAGCCCTTCCTGTCCACCCACCTGGGACAGGCACGGGCCAAACCCACGGGAAGCCACGGTCTGGCCCAGAAAGCAAACAGGGCCAGCAGACGGCAAGGTGAGCACTGCAGAGGCAGCTTCGGACAGGCCCCCGAGCTCCGGAGGCTGCCCCCGGGTCCTGACAGAGGTGGCCACGCTGCCCCCTGCCCCGCAGCCCGGAGTGTCAAAGCGGAGGGCCCCCCAAGGCAGGCGGAATGTTCCACAGCCACACACCTGAAGGGGCTGAGGCCTTCTCCCAGGGGGGCGGAGCCTGTTTCTACTTTCCTCCCACTGAGCTAAGGGGCCATTTCCCCCACACCCCACGCACACGCCAGATCTTTGTCCAGGAAAAGCTTTGCCCTTAAAAAAACAGAGTAAATAGCAAAAAGCAGAACCAAATTTTCCAGAGGCCTGGAGGGTTTAAAAGACAATACATCTGAACACTCTGTACAGTTTAATTAAACAATTTTAATGCCAATTTCCAACTCGTCCTATGCCTCGTGTCTCCTGAACATTCCTTTCCAGCAACGTGAACGTATTACCGTCTCGGCGTTTTCAGCGTCATTTTCCCTCCCGGGTGAGGCTACCCCCTCGTGGGGCAGATCCCCTCTCGCCGACGACGGCCGGCCTCGGCTGTGCTACCTTGAGCCTGATGGAGGCCCAGTGCAAGCCCGTGGCTTCCTGGGGGCAGTCCCGCTGGACGCCGGGAACACGGGAGTCGGTGAGCACCAGCCCGGGGGACGCAGAGCCTTGGGAGGCCGGTTCTGGCGGGCCCTCAGCTCGGTCAGATGGAGTGGAAGATAGTAGGAGGTAGAAAATGCCCCTTCGAGGGACGGCACGGCCCCGCCCGTCTGTAAACGGGCCACGGGGTTTCTGAAGGCTATGGGCCTTGTCAGGTTACAGATGTTGTCTTTAAAAAATAATGTCTAGGGGCGCCTGGGTGGCGCAGTCGGCTAAGCATCCGACTTCAGCCAGGTCACGATCTCGCGGTCTGTGAGTTCGAGCCCCGCGTCAGGCTCTGGGCTGATGGCTCGGAGCCTGGAGCCTGTTTCCGATTCTGTGTCTCCCTCTCTCTCTGCCCCTCCCCCATTCATGCTCTGTCTCTCTCTGTCCCAAAAATAAATAAAAAACGTTGAAAAAAAATTTAAAAAAAAAAAAAAAATAAAAAAAAAAATAAAAAAAAAAAATAAAAAATAATGTCTATTTTAAAAAATCCATGGCTCTGCCCTTTCTGCAGACATCCAGAGGACAGAGCGTGACAGAAAAGGGTGACAGTGTGTCTCGTTCAGAATGACATGCAGCTTTCTCCCTGTGCCAAGGGACCCGTGGAAACTGTGCCCTGCCCTCCCCTTCCCCAGCACCCCACCTCAAGGCTGGCCCAGCACATAGGTACCCCAGGCTCTCTCTGGTTTTTTCTACTCCTCAGCCATCTCCTGTGTGCCACAGGGCCTTTGCACAGGCTGCTCGCCCTGCTGGGAATAACCCTCTGTTCCTCTTCTGGCTGCTTTCTTGTTCTCAATATGTCTCCTGCTCCCCATCTTTCTCAGCTCTCCATGGCACTTAACACAGTTTGTAAATGTTTTCATCCTGCATCCAAGGATGTGTTACTGGCTGCCTCCTTGCTGGAATGAAGCTTCGGGGAACAAGAACAGCGCCTGGACTGGTCCCTGTCGCTGGGTCCCCAGTTCCTCCCAGGGCCCGGTACCCATTTGACCTCTCGCTAATTTTTGTCCAGCAAACCACGAAGAGCCTCCAGCTGAAACCCATCTGGAGCTTCCCCCTCAATTGTAAGGAGTGTGGAGAACAGGGGATCCAGGGACCCTTGCCCAAGGACCTGCTTCGGCTTCTGTGTCTGTCCCATCCTTGCAAGCTTCCCTGCAGGGCTGAGGTCTAGGCCCCTGGGCTCTTCCAGAGCCTTCTTCCTCGCGGCCAGAGCCCTAATTGCTGTCTGAGGACTTTAATTACTGGTTGTGGCCCTCGGCCCTAAGTAGCGGCATTAAAATAGAGTAAATCTTTTCCTTTTCCTGAAAAGTTCATATATACAAGAGGGGGTGCCGCTCAGCGGTGAGCAGCCTGCGCAGAGGGCACCGCCTGGGGCCTGCCCGGCAGCTACTGTGGGCACGCCTTCCCGTACCTTCCTCCACCCCACAGAGTGCTGTGCCTTTCCCAGGGCGCAGCTGCCCCCAGGGCCTCCCCTAGACCTCGCACAGCGCCTTCCCACCCTGCAGGTGGAGAAGCCCAGGGCGGCAGCCGTGCCAGGTCTGGGAGTCCCCAGGTGGCCTTCACTCCCTGCCACCCTAGCAGCCGGTGAGGCCTAAGGCTCCTGGAGCAGCATGTGAGGACCGGCCAGCTGCCTGCTCTTTGTCCGGAGGTGGTGGGGCTCTGCACGCTAACTGGGGTGGGGGGTGGGGGGCGGGAGGGCTTGGCTGGAGCGAGGGAGCCGCCCCTCCGAGGAGGCTGGCTGGGGGGGGGGTGGGGAAGGTGCTCCCAGAGCAGTAGTCCCATGGTGACCCGTGGTGACCGGTGGTCCTGGTTCTGACTCTAGGCGGGGCACTGGGGTGGGGAGGAGTCAGGAGCTGGCCCGGCCCCCACTCTCTCCGCTGACACCCAGAGGGCAGGTCTCCCTGTGTGCCTGGTGGGGGCCTGCCTTCCTGGTCTGGTCCAGGCGCTGAGGTAGCGACGGTCCCACGAGGACTCCTCTATGGAAGGACCCCTGGAACACAGGAGCTTCAGTGACCTGTTCTGCGTGTGCTCAGTGTGAGAGACTGGGGGCTGCAGGAGGGCCCGGCCCGGCCGCAGGGTCTCACGTGTCCCCACCCAGGAGGGGTGGGCACGGGACAAGTTCGCAGAAACTGCCTCATGTATGCGCGCGCGCGCGCGCGCGCGCGCGCGGGTGCTGGGGGAGATGCGGCTGCGGGCGCACCCAGAATCCCACCCACGGACACAGCGGCACATCACACGGGCACGGTCACACCCAAAACACACACGCGGAGGGGGAGGGGCACGCAGCCTAGCAGTCACGGCCGCGGCCGCCCACGCCCGCCCGGCCCCGCCCCCTCGGCGACCCCGGCCCGCCTCGCCCGGGTGTAGGGGGCGGTGCGCGGCGGCGGGGAGGGGGAGGGGGAGGGGAGAGCCCGCCTCCGCGGCTCGGGCCGCCCCCGCAGCGGGGGGCGGGGAGCACGTTGGCGCCGCTCCCCGCCCCCCGCCGAGCCTCTCCGCGCGCGCCCCCTGGCGCACCGCCCGCCCAGAGAGGGGGTGGGGGGCGCGGAGGGGTCCAGCCCCGCCCTCCCTGCCCCTGGGAACGGGCGGGTGCCCCCCGCGATGGGGGAGGGTCGGTCGCGCGCGTGCCTCGGGGCGGGGGCGGCCCCTCCCTCTCGGCGCCCCTGCGGCCCCGCCCCCGCGCCGGCCCCGCCCCCGCCCTCCGCCGCTCACTCCGAAGTTTCCTGCGCCGCGCGCGGACACGCTCCGGGCTTGCTCGCCGCCCCGCGCCCCCGCCCCGCGCCCCCCGGCCCCGCGCCCCGCGTCCCCGGCTCGTCAGCCCAGCGGTCCCCTTCCGCCCCGGGGTCGCCGCCGTCGCCGCCGGGCCAGCCGGAGCGGGAGCCGAAGCCGGCGGGCCGGGGCCGGGGGCGCGGGCCGGGGGCGGCGCGCTCCAGCCGGGGCCGAGCGCCGTGCCGGGTCCGCGGTGACCGCGCCGCCCGGGCGATGCCCGCGGGGACGCCGCCGGCCGCCGGAGCGAGGTGAGACACGGCGGGGGACGCGCGCCCCACTGCGCGGCGGGACCCTCTTCAACTTAGCGGAGCCGGCGAGGGCGCCCTTGGGGCCCCCCGCCCCGGCGATGGGGGAGGGGCGGCCCAGCCCTCGCCGGAGGGAGGGGGCGGGCGGGGGCGGGGGGCGCATTTGTCTCTAATAAGGGAAGACAAAGACATGCCGGCGACCGCGGCTGTTCCCGCAGCTCCGCCGTTCCCCAGGCGGGCGAGGAGTGTCGTTCCCGGGTCGCGGTCACCGCCTGTCACCCCGCAGGTGCTGCCCGTTGCCACCATGACCGAGGGCGCGCAGGCGGCCGACGAGGTCCGAGTGCCCCTGGGCGCTCCGGCCGCGGGCTCGGCGGTGGCGACAGGGGCGTCCCCGGCGAGCCCCGGGGCGCCGGGGCGGGAGGCGGAGCCGGGGTCCGGGGCCGGCGCGTCGCCCCCCGAGAGCCCGGCGGCCGAGCGCGGCGCGGAGCTGGGCGCCGACGAGGAGCAGCCCGTCCCGTACCCGGCGCTGGCGGCCACCGTCTTCTTCTGCCTCGGGCAGACCACGCGGCCGCGCAGCTGGTGTCTCCGGCTGGTTTGTAACCCATATCCTTCCAGGGCAGCCGGGCTGCAAGGCGTGGGGTCCGGAGCGCGGGACCTCCTCTGTGTGGCCCCTGCGAGGCCGGAGCGGGCTGGGCGCACGGGCAGCGTAGGGCACGGGAGTGGGGGCACCAGGGGCGTCCCCGCGTGCCCGAATGGAGTGTCCCGGGTCCAGAGTCCGTCCGGGATGGGAGAGGGTGGGAGAGAAGCGGCGAGGCCATCACGGACTTGGAGAGGAGAGGGGTCGGCGGGGCGGGAAGTCGGAACTCCCAGGGCTCCCGTGGGTGGCGGCCAGGAGGGGAAGGCCGCCCCCGGGGCCGACAGAATGTCCATCAGAGGCGGGACCCTTGTCGGGGAAGGGGAGGGGGAGGCCGGAAGGAAGTAGAGTAAGGGGAGCAAAGTTTCCAGCCTGTGCTTTGCGCCTCCGAGCGAGCGAGCGTCGCGGGAGATCGACCGGTGGGGCCGGAGGCGGTGCGCGGCGGCCGGCCCTTTTCCAGGGAGAGATGCCGTGACGTTGGTTGTGAACTCGCCTCTCCAGGCTGAACTCGGTGCTGGGGCTGATTTAAGTCATGCGCAGCTGGGGGTGGGGGGCAGGGACGCAGCTGGCTCTGCACTGTGGAGTCCCTTCTTCTAGTGCTTTCCCTGGGAAGGGGCCCCTTTTCTGTTCTTGGCCACAGTGGCAGAGAAGGTTCTAGACTGGCGTTGGGTTGGCACTTCTGGGATGCAGATAGCTGGTCTGGTGGCCCCCCAGCAGATGACCTTTGGGGACTGTCTCAGTGGGGTCCTGTCCATCCTGAACGTTGGCTCTTACTGGTGGGAAGTGGTTTCCAGGTGGCCGGGCTGTGGGCGCCCTGCCTTCCTGCCCTTCCACAGGGAGACACTGGGCAGACAGGGTCCGTGGAGTGGGGGACAGGGCCGAGGCCAGGAGGCTGACGGAGGTGGGGACCAGCCTGGAAACTTTCCCTGTCAGAATGGAGACCGAGGTGAAAATGAGCAATGTGTGTGTATATTTTTTCTACCTTGTGTGTTTAACTGTGTAAATATTAAACGTGAAAGAAGAATCTGTACGGAAGAAAAGTAATAAAACCCATGCTCCTCTTTTCTGAAATCTAAACATCGGCTGAGTCCAGTTTACCTTCTGGTTGTCAAGAAGGTCATCATGGTCCCAAGGCCCAGGGCCGGCCTCAGGCATGGCGGCAGGCTTCAGAGCCTGCCTGTGTCCTGCACCCGTGATGGCCTTTGGGGGGCACCCCCCCCCAGACATCAGGCTTGTCTTCCCGCACAGCAGCCGGCCTGGCCTTCTCTCTGGGACTCTGACCTGGAGATGGCCGGGTCACCTCACTTTGCCTGGAGTGGTGGGTGTGGTGGTGGGTTGTGCCCCGAGGCCCTGGTTTGGGACGGGACCGGAGTCCGGCTTCTCCAAGCTCGTGCAGAGACCAGCTAGGGAAAGAGTCTGCGAGGCCTGCACTTTGTCTCTTCTGACAGCCCCCGTGCCTGGCTGCGGTGTTCTCTGGAGGCTGACCCCGGGGGTGCTGGGTGTCCCGGGCCTTCAAGGCAGGCTGTGTCCCTGAGGGTGTCTGACAAGGTTGTTTGTGTTATTGGGCTCAGGGAAGGTGCGGTGGGCTGCAGCCCAGAGGGCCGTGGGGGCTGGGACTGGCAGGGCTGGGTTAGTGTCCTTGTGTGTGTGCTCCCCGTGACCACCCTGGAGGGGGAGGGTTTGTCAGCCGGGGGAGCTCACTGTCTCCTCCAACTCTGGGCGGGGGGGGGGGTCAGGGGCTCAGATCCTGGGATCATTTTACCTCTGTGCAAATTCTGCATCTGTCATGCGGGGTGGGCACGTCACGGCCTTTGGTCTCAGGGGGACGGCCGCTGACCTCCAGCAGATACAGGGCCGCGTTTTGGGGGCGTGTGTCAGCCCTGGGGGGCACTCAGAATAAGCTGGCGCGCTTGGACAGGGGGGGCTCGGTTCTCTCCAAGGGTCTGCGGGGCCTCAGCACGGCTGCTCAGAGCACTTGAGATTCCCTGGGTCAGCAGGGCTGGCCCTGGCCGGACAGTGGGGCGTCCTGTAGCCACGGGGCACTTCCGCCGCCTCCGGCTGCTTCCCTCCCCATCCTGGGGAGCCTCTCACGCTGCAGAGGACAAAGTCAAAGGGAAATGGGGTAATTGGGTTTGCTCTGGGAACCCACACTCCGTGCAGCAGCTTCTCGCTTTCCAGACGCTGGCAGAATCCCAGCTGACGTCCGTGGAGCCCGGGCCGAGCCCGGATCCCGTCAGCGAGTGGAATGCAGGAAGGGGCCTTCCTTAAGCCCCCCGAACCTTTTGGGAGCACTAAGTGGATGACCCCGGCACAAACGACCGCTCCTGGTCTGTTTTTGCCTTAAGGGGGCCTCCGACGCAGAGCGAGGGAGCCTGCAGGGGCAGCCCGTGCCCTCATTGATTTACTTTGCTTTTCGAAAATATAACCGTGCTGGAACTTTTGGGGCAAGTGCTGTCTCTCCTACACAGGTTTATTTATAGAGGGAGGTGGGTGGGATCTGTGTGTTGTAGCCCGCGTGGCTGGGTTATGTTCTGCCCGGGCTCCCCCAGGGTTCCTGACTCCGAGGCGCCTGCGACGCGCGACGCAGCTGCTGCGGTCCCAGCACCCAGGCCGGGCGGGGCCTCCGGGGACGCTTACCGGTTGGGAAGGGGGCCCCCGGGGAGGCCAGCTGCAGCCCGGCAAAGGTGTCGAGGGACTAGGCTGTGGTCGAGGAGGCACTTGGGGGCTCAGGGGTGGCGTGCACCTCCAGGGGCCGGGGGCCGAACACACCTCGGCACAGAGCTCGGAGAAGCCAGAGGGACGCGTCAAGGTCACACGGCTGCTGGAGGGCAGAGCTGGGTGAGCCCTGTGTGACTCACAGGTCCCAGCATTTGGCAGGGGCGTGAGGCCGGACAAGTCCAGCGTTTTGAAGGTGTCTGGTGAACCCCGTGCTTCAGGCTGTTAAACCGCCACCCGTGCCTGGGGCTTATGGTGGGTGTGGGTGTCCTGGCCAGGACACTTGGGGCGTTGACGCGGGGCAGCCCCCCCCTCCGTCCCGCAGCCCGCTGTGTCCCCACCAACCTGACGGGAACAGGACAGGTGCACCTTCCTGAGCTCGTGGCTGTGATCCCCTGAGCACTTTGTCTTACGCACACACGGGGCTTCCTGCGTGTGCTCTGGGGATTCAGGCCTGGGGTGCCTCTTCCGAGCTCCTTCTCATCCCAGCGCGCTGTTCCTGGATTCGGGCCCTCGTCTGGCACCAGTGTGTCTGTTTCCCTGGACTTGGTGTGCCTAGGCCGGCCCTTCCAGGGGAACGGGCATCTTCCCAGAGGCCGGGAGGGGCTCTCGGGCAGGCACTAAACCCGCCTGGGGGGGGGGCAGATGGGAAGGCCATCCTGGCCCGGGTAGAATTAGGGGACACAAAACAGAAATGGTGTGCACAGTGTGGGGGCCTCGCCCCTCTGGGCCGGCCGGGGTGTAGCGTATCTGCCCCAGGCCCACGGTCACCAGCCTGCAGGCCAGGTCCCTGCGGCCCTGAGGCTGAAGCTCACGGCTCGTGAAGAAGGAGGTCCCGAGGGCATACGTTCACGCCGAGCATCTCTCTGGGGCTGGGCGGAGGGGATCAGATGCAGAGACACCTGCCCTCCCCCAGCTGAGACAGGGGTATCGCGGTGGGGGCTTCACGGGGAGGTGGCGTTGTCCCCGAGACCTGAGAGGGCAGCGGTGGAGAGGCGGATCTCGGAGTACTCGTCAGAGGCAGGGCTGGGGGTGTCATGTTCTTAGTGTGGCTGCTTCTGGAGGGTTTGAGGGGGAGGGCTCTGAACGCTGACCTGAGCTCCCTTTTCTCCTAAGTGAGAGTTGGGCCGTAAGGTGGCACCTCCCTGGGTTCTGTGGGTTGCTAAGGAGGGCTTCTCGGAGGAAGTGAGGTGGGCTTGGGCTGTGTGGATGGGTAGAAGCCGCTGGTAGAGAAAGAAAAGGAAGGCTTTTATGGGTTTCTGGTTCCCACAGGAAAGCAGCCTTGGAGGGGGGGCAGGCCTCGGAAGGAGAATTAGTGTGAGTTGAGTTTTGTCCGCCTTCGAGGGACCAGGCCGTGTCCCCGTTGCTTTTGGTGCCCTGGGACTGCCCAGAAAGGGCTTCGGCCGAGACCTTGTTTTCTCTGCAGTGGCCTAGACTTCAGGCTTGTCCAGGGCCCGCACCTCAGCCCTGACGGGGTTTTGAGCTAGGGCAGCATTTGGTGTGGGTTGAGCTCACTGGTGGCCTCATTCGTTGGCGGAGGCCAGGAAGCACAGAGTCAGTGCTGGGTGCGTGTGTCACGGTGAGACCAGGTGTGGCCATTAGCCATTCTGCGTCTGAGTGTGGCTGGACTGATCTCAGTGAAGGCGTTGGGGTGGGCGGGCCAGGTGGAGGCTGTTGGGGCCTGGGGGTCAGGGGCGCGCTAGAAGCTTAGTGGACAGGGACTTGGGTGGGAGGACGTGGACAGGAACGTCCTTGGCTGGGGAGCAATGGCACAAGCAGAGGTCCTGAGGCAGGTGGAACGTACCCGTGAAGCTTGGAGCTGCTGGGGGTTTGCGAGGAGGCCCAGGTAAGGAGAGGCAGGAGGCCAAGGCTAGGAAAGCCTTGTGGGCATGGCAGGCAGGATGGCGGGCTGGCCTGGGTCTCAGGGAACGGCTCTGCCTCCAGCTGGCCTTGGGGCTTATTTCTCAAGGTCGGGGCAGTGTGGAGACCGGGCTGGGGGAAACGGTGGTGAGGTAGGGAGAGAAGAGCAGGTACAGAGCGCCCTGGGGGCAGAGGCCTGGAGGCGGGACTGAGGTGAGGGCGTAGCCGGCACCAGCACCCAGACCGAGCCCTTGGACTGTGTGGGTGTCGCATTCGGACCCCCCAAATGTGGTCTGGCCGAGGGAGGCTTGGGGCGCCCTCCCTGGCATGGTGGAGCCCTCGGGGTGGTCCAGGGTTGCTCCCCGCGCCTGCCGGTGGTGCGGCAGGCCAGACAGCGGCCTCCCGGGGTTGCTGGCAGGACTCCCGAGTGCAGAGTGAGGATGTGAAGGAGTGCGGGGGATGGGCCAGCCTGTCTGGCATCCCAGGGGTGGATTCAGGGCAGCCAGGCTGGGCCCCAAGCAGTGAAGGTCGGGGCGTCCAATGTGGTGTCCTGTTTGTGTCCAGAGCCCGCCCTGGAAGGGGGCAGCACAGCCTGGGAGGCCCAGTTAGGAAGGTCCTTTTTCTTTCTGCTTGCGAGTGGGTATTTGAGTGGGCGGGGGTGGGGGGGGGAGCCTCAGAGGAGCCAGATACCCCCTTCCTCCCTCGGTGGTTAATTCTGACACCGCGGCGACACCCAGGAGTTGCGCGGGCCCAGGTCGACTCCCCGGCAAGTGGACCTGGGGAGTGCAGTCAGGCGAAGGCCCCACGCGGTGATCCGGAGCCTTGGATTCCCAGACAGGATGGGGTGCAGGGGAAGACAGCCTGGCCCTCGAGAGCTGGCAGCGGGTCTGGGCACCATCCCCAGAGCGCCGTGCCTGCCGCGGGTGACAGATGGGGGCCACTCTGCCGCGCTGTCTTCCCCGAGTGAGTAGCAGCTCGTTCTGCCCGGGGCGGGGCCGCACGGAGCAGACGCACGCCTTGCGGGGGAGGTGGGGGTGTGCTTCCCTGAGTCGGGCCGCCAAGCCCTCGCCCTCGTCTGCCGCGGGGAACGGGCTGGCAGGGCCCCGGGTTGTGAGGTTGTGATCAGCGGGGCAGCTGATGAGTGTGCGAAGTCAGAGCGTGCGGGGGGAGGGGAGGCGGAGGAGGGGGGGGCCGCCTGTGTCCTCGCCAGCAGCAGGAAGCTCTGTGTTGTGAGCCGCCTGCGTCTCTGGCTGGGGGCCGCTCCTGGCTCTTGGGGGGTTTCGGCCCTGGACGAGCCCCTTTCCTTGCCTGCGACGCGTGTGAGGACCAGGTCCGTGTCCCAGAGCAGACCTCCCCAGTCCCCGGGCTCCACCACGGCCTTTCTTCGCCAAAGCCGAGGGCAGAAAGGGGACCGCAGAACCCCCTGCCCGGGCTCCTGAGGTTTGGGTGCGGCCGGTGGTCTCCAGGCCCGGCTGCTCACGCGTGTCGGATGGACCCAGGCCAGGCCGCAGCTTCGTCCGTCTGGACGGCTTAGGCCAGGGAGGGAGTGGACGTTCCCGATGCACCTGCCTGTGTGGGCACGCACACGCACGCTGGTTCTCCTCGGTGGGCGCACGGCCCGTCCTGCTGGAACACGGTAGGGCCCGACCCTGGCCTTGGCACAAAGACGCGCCGGGCCAGGGGCAGCAAGCCGGTGTGGTCACGCTGTCCTCTCTGTTCTGGACTCTGTTTGCCCTCCCCCGCTGCTGAGGCTGACGTCCAGGGGAAGTCAGAGTACGGGCACAGTGGGGACATCGGGGTGGACAGGGCTCAGCATCTGTTCTCTGGACCGGACCTCAGTGGTCTTCGGCAGGAGCCCTGTGTCTCAGCTCCTCTTTGGCCTGGGGGCCGCAAGGGCGGGGGGACAGCATCTCTGCAGGGGGCAGGCCTGAAGCCAGTGTCCCCCCACTGGAGGAAGGCCCCAGGGCCTTCTAGGATTCCTTGGCTCTCCCTGGCCGCCAAGGAAGGGGGTTAATGGTCCCTTCGTGCAGGTGGTGGTGGCCCCATGCTTCCTTTGGTTTCCCTTTGTGTCACATCTGATCGTCTTTGTTGGTCATTGATAATGTGGGGCTCACTGGGGGCCCCGGATCGGGTGCTGAAGGGCCCAGTCCAGTCTCCGGCTGACCGACGAGAGGGCCTCGAAGACCCTGGACTTGCTCTCCATCCCGTGCCCCGTCTGCACACGGGGTGTGCAGTCTGGGACACGCTAACGGAGGAGGGAGAGGCGGGGGTGTTTCCCAGTAGGCAGCAGAGCCAGTGGGGTGGACGGGATTCGGGTCCTTGGAGTCCAAGGCAGCCAGGCGGAGGTGGCCTCTGAGCCTGGGGCATGGGGTGGGCGTCTCTCTGATGCCAGGCCCCACCATTGTATCAGAGGTGGGGGCCACTTGGGACACCACCCTGAGACCATCGTCTGGACCACTGGCCGAGTACGGCACGTCCCCCGGGAGGATGCCCGACAAGCCGGCCCGGAGGGACCAGCCCCTCCAGCCCCTGACCCTCCAGGCGGTGGCTGTAGGAGCGAGGCACCCCCCCCCCCCCAGCCCCCCACCCCTCGCCCCAGGCTCTCCAACGCTGGGCGTGGAATGGAGACGTGGAACCACATGGCGAGTGTTGCTGGACCCAGGCCTGAGGCCGCCACCCACCCCACCCACTCAGTGCCCCGGGGGCGACCTTTGAACCCCTACTGCCTCTGGGGCAGCCCAAGTGGCCAGCCTTCAGCTGACCTTTTCCACTCTGTTACGGCGATTCCTGTGTTGGTAAAAGGGGTGCGTGCACATCCCTCAGGCCGTGTGTGCGTTTTGGCCTCTGCCCTTGATTCCGGCCTGGGGACGGGTCCTCGCTGGCCCCAGGGAGACCGTGAAGGGGGTGAAGGGAAACAAACACGAGGGCGGCGGTGTTGGGGCGAGGCGAGGAGGCACCCCTCCTGTGCACCGGGGCAGGTGCTCGAGTCGGGCAAGCAGGGTGTGTGCTTACGGTGGGCAGAGGGCGGGCGCAGCGTCCACACTAGCTGGCACGTGTGAGCAGCGTCCACACTAGCTGGCACGTGTGAGCCGCCGTGCTGGCTTGAATAGCGTCCCCCAAACTCACGTCTCCGGGGAAGCTCGGAACATGGATATCTGTGCAAGTTGGGCTTTTGCGGTTGAGGTGAATCTGGAGAGGGGGGAGCCCCGGGGCAATGGCTGTGTCCTCAGAACCAAGAGGGAGGTCCTGGGAAGATGCAGGCAGATGTTGGGGTGATGTGTCTGCAGCCCAGGGCTGCCCAGGGCTTCCACAGACATCAGAACCTGGGGGCACCTGGACCCCTCCTCCCTCGTGGTCCCCAGGGCACCTGCCCCAGCTGGCACCCCCCCCCCACCACCGGGCTTGCCTTCTGTGGTCCCCCTGGGGGGAGATCCTCGAGGTGAGGGACGTCTTAGCGGGAAGGAGTCCTTTTTAGGATGAATCACAGTCACCTGTGCCACGTCAGGCTGTGCAACAAGGAGCCACCCAGGGAGAGGGAAACCCAACCGTGAAATCAGTCATTCTGAGCGATTTGGGGTGGATGGAATATGTGTTCCTGACATCTGAGGCAGCGAGGCAGGCATGGGCTCCCGGCCTGGGGTGTCCCTTCTGCTGTGGGCCCCACCGTGAGGACGGGCAGGGAGTGGCCGTGGCTGTGTGTTCCTGTCCTCGGGGGCTCCTGGGGGGGCTTCCCCCAGGGAGTGTCTTCCGTGGTGTCGAGCACATGCCCTGGACCATCCTTTCCGCTGCTCGGGCCTCTCCCCGCAGGACAAGGGAGACTCTCCGAGAGTCTGAGGTCCCCACTCAGCCAGGGTCCCCCCCCACCCCGTGTTCTCAGGGGCTCTCGTGCATCCCCGGGGGTACAGTTAGGTCCCACAGCCACAGTGGTGCCGGGGCTGACGGTATCGGGGCCGGATTCCCAGCTGGGGACTCGTTCTGGGGCAGTGGGGGTTCTGGGGGGCCTTGGCACATTGTCATCTGAGAAGCCACAGAGTGGCCCTGCCCACGGGGTGGCCAGAGAAGAGGTTGCCTCCGTTTTGGGGTGGGCTCCCACGACCCCAAGAGCCCAGCCCTCGCTTCATGGGTGAGGACAGTGCTGCTCCCTGCCTTTCAGGCACAGGACCCCTAGCTTCCCAGGGCCTTGTTCGGGGTGCCAGGGCAGTGCTTGGCTGTGTGGCGGGGGCAGGTAGGTGAGACCCGGGCCCTGCTGCGGCCGAGGACAATCTGGACAGTCCCCTGGGGGAGGGGTGCCTCCGGGTGCTGGGGTGGCCATGAGCAGGGGGTGGGGTCAGGGACCTGGCACAGGGTTGGGGGGCAGAGAGCCCCGGCTGTTCCCTCTAGATGGGGGCGTCTGGCGTATATGCGGCCTGGGTGTCCACTGAACAGCTGGCCCTGCCCACTGCTTCTTGAAGCCCCTGCCCTGCCACAGAGATGGGAACCCGTGTCTGGAAGCACAGAGGGCGTCCCCTGGGCCAGGTGGGGGCCACGCACCATCGTCCGCCCCGCCGTGCGGCCCTTTGTCTTTGCAGCGGTCGGTCGCCAGCCGGCCGCAGTCCGATGAGTCAGCCTGCATTAGCGCCTCGTGGAGGGGGACTAGGACACGGCCCGGAGTCCGGGCCACTGGCAGGGCGGCCGTGCTGGCTTGGCCACAGGGAGGCACCGTGCGTCCCATGGTGTTGAGAGGGGGACCTGTCTGGCGAGCCCTTGATGTGCCCTCGGGCATGGCAGGCCGGGCGCCTGAGGTTCTGAGTCCGTGGGTGCCCTGCAGGTGTGGGCCAGGAATATTTGGTTCAGGGGCCGTTCCAGGACCCAGAGGACACCTCACACAGCCCACCCGTGCGGGGACCTGAGGTGCTGGTGGGGGGGACGGCAGGAGTTATGGTGAGGAGGACGCCAAAGGTGGGGGGTTGGGGCAGGGACACGGGGCCACCCCCTGGGAACGGTCCACCTGGAGGGTGGGGAGTGTCCTGGGAGCCCCCTCAGCTGTGGTAGTTTGGGGGCTGGGGGCACGTGCCACAGTCTGAAGAACGTGATCGGAGGTCAGAAGTGGCACGGGGGGCGCAGCTGGCTGGCTGGGCCTGCGGCACAGAGGCTCACAAAGTGAAATCTGCCGACTACGGTCTCGTTTTAGAACTGGGCATTCCCGACGCTTCTTCCTCAACGTTCCAGAGCCTTTTTTTTTTTTTTTTTTTAATCTACCATGAAATCTGGGTCACTTGAACAAGGAGGGGGGATACAGACCCTGGGAGTCTTCAGGCAGAGGCTGGGCGGACTCGGGGAGGGGGTCTGGCCCTGCATGCGCCGAGCCTTGGTCAGGCCTGGTGGGGCGGGGCCCTGGGGCAGAGAGGAGGGGTGTCTGGGCCCTGGGGGCTTGGGGGGGGCCCAGGCTGACCCCTCAGCATGCACAGGGGCCACCATCACTACGCATCACGGTATCCTGGTGTCCAGAGTCCAGCGACGTACCGGCCTCCCGCCCGTCCCTGCCGTGTTTGCGATCTCCCTTCGGGGCTGGAGCCGTTGCCCGCCTGCTCAGTGGGACAGAGTGACAGAGCAGCCCCTGGGTGTGTGGCTGCTGATCGGGTCATGGGCTGCACTGTGGCGTGGACGGTGGCGCACGGCCGGAGCGTGGAACAGGCCGGTGTGCCCCGGGTGAGGACTCTCCCCATGTGTCTGCCCCAGAGCCGCCTCCCAGACGCGTGCCCCCAGGATAAGCGTTCCGTCTCCCTGTCCGGACCCAGCGCGCTGCGTAGTGGCAGGGGTTCCCTGCACTTGCCGGTGTTCTGGGACGGTGCCAGGACGGGCCAAGGGGCAGACCGCCCCGCACAGCCAGCACGGAGGTGGGGGCCCGTGCTGGGTTGTCATTCGTGTTCCCACCTGCGGCAGGTGGGTGTGCCCTGCGGGTCAGGCACCGGTCCCCTCTGACCCTGGGGCAAAAGGACAGGGGTGGGGAACCGCCCCGTTCGCCGTGCGGAGGCCCTCGCCGGCGTCACCCGAGTTCTGTGTCCTGGGAGAAGCTGAGGCTCAGGGCAGGTCTCTGCACGGTCTCCCGGGTTCGGAGCCCAGACGCTCGTTCCTTCACAGACGTGTCGACGTGTAATTTACACCTCACGCACCTCGCACGCAGAAGCACGGAATTCACTGGTTTTTACTGTCTCTGCAGAGCCGTGCAGCCATCACCATCATTTTTGGAACTTTGTCCTCACCCCAAAAGGAGACCCCATCCCCTCCCCCAGCCCCCACCAGTCAGCGTTCTGTCCCCAGATTTGCCTCTTCCGGGCGTTTCACAGAAATAGAATCCCTCGCCGTGCGGCCCTTTACATGTTGTTCTGTCCGTGAGGTCACGTCCTCTGGGCGGGTCCACACAGTGGCGTCTGCCAGGGTTTCGTTCTCTTCGGTGGCCGTACCCTGTCCTGTTGTGTGGACGCACCACAGCGAGCCCTGGGGGCCCTGGGGCTGCCTCCGCCTGTGGGCATCGCACGGTCGTATGCGGGTTTCCGTTTCCAGTCTTCGGGGTACACAACCGAGAGCAGAATTGCTGTGTCCCGGGGGACGTCCCAGGGGCGTGCGTGCTAACCTTCTGCCCCACCAAACTTGGGCTCTCTGAGCCCGAGGCTCTGCCGTAACTTTGGCGGTCCTCCCAGAGGAGGCAGCCGGGGAGCACCTGACGCCTGGTGAAGCAGGACCCTCCCCGCCTTCCTTCCTGCTGATGGGAAGGACGAGCATCCCCTGGGAGGTGGTCTTGGCAGCCCCCCCACCCCCACTCGGGGTCAGAACGACACTTCTGAGCTGGGTCTCCCTTTGAGGGGCCGCCCAGGCAGGGCAGGGCCACTGGGCCCACGCGGGTGCCGAGCGCCGTGTCCTGGCACACAGACGGGCGCACAGGTGGGGTGAGGAGTGTGCTGGTGTGGAGCCCCGGGCGGGGCGGCGCCGGGCAGCGTGTGTGCGTGTGTGTGTCCGTCCGGCTTCCGTTCCCGTTCAGCTCTCTGGAGAATTTCAACACCCACATTTGGAATAAGAAAAAATTATTAATGAGCTTGGTGCGGTTGCCATGGGACCCTGTTGCTAATGAATCTCTGGGGCTCCTTTTACCTCTGCTGAGCTGAGCTGCACTCCCAAACACGACGTGTTTCCCACTAATCAGGTTGCCATGGCGACGCCTGTCACTAATCCCCAGCCGGGCTCCGGTTTCCTGGCCTGGCCCGAGTTACATAAAGCAACTTAGCGAATCTGGTCAGCCCCCGGCCCACCTCCTCGGACGCCCATCTCCATGAGCATCCCTGCCACCTGCCATCCCCCCTCCCCCACCTCCAGGGGCCACACGCGTGGTCCCTCAGCCGTGGGAAATAGGCCCCCACGCCTCTGTCTGCCCCAGACCTGGTGGTGGGAGAACGTTCTAGAAGGAGCGTGGACACCTGTATCCTGAGAGGTGGACCACACTCCTCCGAGGCAAGGGTGGGTAGGCAGGAATGCCCACAGTGACCATCCGTGGTCGCACCTCACCCCCAGGAGCCTGCTGCCACGGCCAGCCTGAGGCCCGGGGCTCCCTGTGATGGGTGACCGTGTGGGTGTCCCCGATCCCCTCGTTGGCTCTTCCCCTCGAGTGGGCGTCCGGGGGGGGGGCGGTCTCAGCACAGGCATGTGAAGCGGGTGGACTCTGCTCCCGGTAGTCGGGCCATCTGCCCAGGGCTCAGCCATGCCAGGAGGCACCATGTTGCCACCCTGAGCCAGACAGGGAGGCTCCTGACTTGGGGTTTTGGCTCTTTCTCGGGTCATTCTGGGACACCTTTTGGCTGCCTGAATGGGTGCTACGTGGGGAGGTAGGCGGCTCTGCCCAGGTTGTGTCCCATAGGAGATGCGATGGTGTAGGTAGGGAGGGCTTCCCGGAGGAGGCGGCTCTGGTAGGAATGGAGGTGTCCATCAGGGTAATACCCAGTATGTTCTATAGGCCCTGATTCCCCCCAGAGTTCCCTCATGCCCTGGGGATGAGCTCTGAATCCCACTCAGCCTTCTCCTGGGGAGCACCAGGCCCTTTAGACTCCTGAGTACACCGTCTCCCAACTCCTGTGTGGGGCTGCCTTGTTTGGGGGCGACCTGGAGCCTCGACCCCTGTATTAATCAGCTTGGGCTGCTGTATGGGGGAACCCCAGACCAGACTCTTAAACCACAGACATCTACTGTCTCTCGATGCTGGAAACCAGAAGTCCGTGGTCCAGGGGAGGCGGGCGGGCTCCTGAGACTCTTCTCCTGGGTGGGCTGGTGCCCGTCTGCTTCCTCTGTCGTCATGTAGTCATTCCTCTGTGTCTCTTTTGGTCTCCTCTTGTTACAAGAGTCCCTGCCCAGCGGCCTCGTTTTACCTGCATCACTGGTTGGAAGGTTCATCTTCCAGCATGATCCCGTTCTGAGGTCGTAGGAGCTAGGATCTCAACGTAGGAACTTCTGGAAGGCACCTCTCCAGAGCCCAGCAGCCCTGGCTGGGTCCTGCCATCTCTGGTCCCCCTGAAGCACAGGGCAGGGTTCCCAGTGGGGCCAAGCCTCCCTCACGCCCTCCTGACACGTAGTTCCTGGCCCACGTGGACTCCTCCAGACACAAATCCCCCGTCCACCTTCTGCTACCCACCTTGGGGCCCCCTGGCAACACCCCGCTCCGAAATATCCTGGCAGTGAGCAGCTAAGCTGTGGACCTAAAATAGGGCTCACTGGGGCAACACTTGTTCTCACGGCCCCTGCCAGCTAAATATACAGTCTCGTGCTGGCCCCAGCCTCTGGGTGACCCTGCCCAGGGCTTGCATTTGTAGAGCATGCCTCTCGCGGGGTCCTACTGACCTCGGGTGAAGGGGGAGGCAGCCCTGGGGCCCCTGGGGCCCCCACCCACCAAGCAGCCTGTGGAGATGAGCCCAGGCTGAGGCCTCCGGCCCTGGAGAGCCCACCCCTCTACCCCCCACCCATCTGGGGTGAGCTGACAGGCTGCTTCCGTCCAGGCCTAAGGCTGATGGCTCAGGGGTGCTCAGGACAGCAGAGAGGATGTGGGGAAGGTTCTAGAGAATTGCAGATAGCAGAGTGATCTCCTGATGTCAGGGGGCCACTGGGGAGTGGGGAGCAGAGAAGGGAGGGAGGTGTCACATGTTCAGCTGTCTACGTCGCTGCTGGAACTCTTTGGCCCGTGGTTGCATCGGTCTGTTCAGGTCCCACGAGGCCTGGACTCTCTCACGTTGCCCCAACCAGGAGGCCGTGGGACCTCTGTCCTGAGAAGAGAGGAGGCTGGTGCCTTATCCCACACGCAGTAATGACGGCCACCTGGTGGCCTGTGAGGTCCTGGGTGGTGGAGAAGGGTCTGGATGGATGGGTGCAGGCAGGGAGCAGAGGCACGAGGCCTGAGTGGCTCCCTGTCCCCGCCACCGGTCCGCCTCACCCTCAGGGCGTCCCCTCCCTGGGTTGACACCGTGGGCCGAGGGTCGGCCATTAGGTCAGAGGGTGGTCCCCCAGGGGCCTCTCGTGGCCACGTGCTCCTGGCCGGCTCCCTGGAGTTGGCAGCCTGGTGGCTTCATGCCTGGGGCCACCGGGGCCCCACATCAGACCAGGATCGGTGGGCCAGCTGTACCCTGCTGTCCAGCTGCATCCAGGCGTGCAGGGGGGCCCCATGGGCGTCTGTACAGCCTGTGTTTTCTCACCACTGGGATCTCAGTCCTGCTTCTGAGCACCGTCAGGTTTTGCTTCTGGAAGGAATGTCGGCTTCAACTTGCTAAGTGGGCCTTCCGTCAAAGGCGGTGGTAGGTCCTGGGCAGCTGTGACTCCTCTGTGGCCGGGGGGTCAGAGCAGACATTCGGTGAGTGGCCTGAGAATGGGTGTCTCGCGGGGGCTGTGTGGCCCCCCCACACCAGCCCGAGGCGACTGGGTGGCGTTCAGGGCCAGGTCCCTGGCATGCACCCTGGCGTCTGGCCCCTGTGGGTCAGACCGCGTCCCTCTCACGGTTGCTGTGGGCGTGTGCACACTGCCAACTGTGGCTGGGACTGATGGGTGTGGGGGGACTGGGGCCCCGCGTAGGGTGTTGGTGAAGAGATTGGAGCAGACGCACCAGAAGTCACCTGGTCCTCGTGCCCTGGGTAGACTCAGATGCCGGACAGGAGGCTCTCAGAGAAGCCCACCCCCACACCCCGCCTCTCAGCTCCTGACGCGCTGCCTCCCCCCATCTCTGCCTTGGCCCCGGGTCCTCTCCCAGGACCACCCCCGGGAAGGTGGCGTCCCCCGTACCAGCCGCAGTACCCTCCCCTGCCTGCCTCCAGGCCCACCCGCGGACCCCTGCCGGAGCAGGCGGCCCCCAGCTCAGGGCCAGGCGTCTGGAACTCTGGAGTGAGGCCCTAAGTTCTGCTGTCAGAGGATTGTTCTCCGTCACGGAGCTCCCTCTGTCCCAGAGCTGTGCCCCTTTCCAGGCAGGGCCCCCGCAGGTCCCACTGGGAGCAGGGGGGGGCAGGAAGCCTCAGTGCAGGGGAGCCCCAGGCCGTGCGTGAGCATGGGAGTCTTTGCCCCGTGCCCACCCAGGCCTCCTCCTGGGCAGAGAGCCGGGCGGTCAGGAGGGTGGTGGTTCCCAGCGCCGTGCCCTCCACCAATGGGCACCCGGTGCCCCAGGCACCTCCCAGGGGGCCAGCTGGATGAGCCCAGCTGTGGGGCCACGCGCTCCCCTGCCCTTCTTCTTGGGGGCCGAAGGGAGGCCGGGGCAGGGTGGCTTGACTCCAGTGTGCGCGGGGAGGGGGGGTGTCCCCAGGACCCCAGCCTGTGCCCCATGGCTCAGATAGTCCTGGCCCCAGGTGACTGAGCTGTGCCCCATCGAGCCCCCTCCCCTCTGCCTTGGAGATCTTGCAGAATTATGTTAGGAAGTTTGGGGCTCCAGGCAGCGGCCGGGGTGTTTCCTGCACGTTTGAAATACGGCCTGCCGGCTGGTGGGAACAAGGGATGTTTTAATTCCTAATTTAGACTGTTTATCTGCAGAGCTCTGGAGGGCGGGCGGGAAGAGACGGTGCCCCCCCACCCCCCCACCTCCGAGGGCGCCCCCCGCCTCCAACGCACTGCAGCTGCCTGGTGGGCATGGGGAGGGGGGACCTCGCCTCTGGACCGAGCACCCCCAGCCAGCCCTCCGCCCCCCACGTATCTCTGTGTGGACAGCCAGGCACCACCTGCTCCCTCAAGAGGGGTGGACACCTCCCCACGCCCTCCGGCCCTTTGGGGGTCTGCGGCCTGGCCCCCCAGGAGCAGGGCTGCAGGGGGCGGGCCCGTGGGACCTGGGAGCTTTGAGGAATCTGGCAGCCTGGCCGACTCTGCTGTGGTCTCTGGTCTTGTCTGGAGTTTTACCGTAAAAGAGAGACACGGGGAGGGAGGGGGCGGGGACCAGGTCATTAAAAGCATCTAAACCGCTCCCCTGAGCAGAGTTCTCTCCAAGTCACCAATGCTGCCCCAGGATCATCGTTGTCTCTCCGACTTTAATTAGGAAATACATTTTTCTCCCGGCGCTCAACAATCTGCTTGAGGCCCCGGCTGGCTTCCTGGTTGCCATGCCAACCGGGTTTGCACCCCTTCTGGTGTCCCCTGCCAGCACATGCTCTGCAGAGGGTTCTTGGCGGGGCTTCGGCAGCGAGAGGGCCCTGGGGCCTCCGGGGCTGGGGCGAGCCGGCGGGGAGGGCGGGTGGACACCTTGCTGTCCTGTTTCCTGTGTGGGCGTGCCCAGCCACTGCCGTGTCCTAGCCTTGGGGCGTCCCCGTGGTAACAGCGGGAGGGCACTGGGCTGAGGGGGTCCCTCACAGCCACCGGGGGTAGGGGGAGTTGCCCTGGTTCTTGCAGCTCCTGACCACCAAGCCCTGGGGCCACCAGGCTGTGCACTGATTGGGGAAGGAAGGAGCTGCCTCGGTCCCTCGGTGCAGCCCCACGCAGGCAACTCGTGGGGCCCTGCTGGCCGGGTCCCCAGGTCCAGCTCAGCCCCCACCCCCTTCCCAAATCCTCCCCAGCCCCCATCACCCCTACCCAGTGCAGAGGCCTCAGCCCAGCTCTGGCCACCCCATCCTGGTCTCACCCCAGATGGTCCAGAGCTCTCCACCCACACTGGTGCCTGCCCACCCGTTCTCCTGTGGTGTGTTCTGGGGCCCCGTGTCACCCAGCAGCCTCTTCCTCATGGATGCCTCCTGGACAGCACCCCATTTCTTGTGGGTGGAGGCCCTGGAGGTTTGGGGGGCACCGGTTTCCTAGGGGGGGCGCCCGGGGTGGGGGGCGAAAGCCAGGCCAAAACCAGGATCGGCCCTGGCCAGCCTGAAGCTTTCCAGACCCCACGACGGCCCTTCCCTCAGCCCTCCTGCTGACCTCGGTCCAGCCTCCCTGGTACCTCCACTCCACGTGGAGCCTGCGGCCGTACTGCAAAGCCTCACGCTGCTGAACCTCAGCCTCGTGGAAACTTCCAGAAATGTGCCAGTGGGGTAGGGGGTGTCAGAGCCTCCTCCAAACGTGCCTTCCGTGTCCGAGTGCAAAGAACGGCCCTTGCGTTTCCTCCGGAGCTCGGCATCCCCAGGTTCCGGCTGGTCCCCGCCCTCCGGGCCCCCCTCCCACCCACAGGGCTGTGCCCATCTCCCCCGGGCAGCACGCCATGCGCCTGGCGGCGGGAACCCGGAGACGTGGGCACAGCAGGCGACCACATGCCCGCGCTCCTCAGAGCTCGGGGATTCCCTAATTACGGGATTTATTATGAAAGCACCAGCTTCCTCTGTGCTGGCTTCCTACAGCCACAGAGACACAGTGCGGCCCTCTGCCGGCAGCCGGCCCTTGAGGCAGGGGTGGGGGCGGGCTGTGGGGGCTCCTGCCCGGGAAGGGTCGCCTCAGGGCCCAGCACAGCCAGGGCCTGCCACGGGAAGGGTGGGACCCGTTCCCACCTGAACCCTCAGGCCCAGGCCTGTGGTGCCTGCTCAACCTTGGGCAGGTCTTGGCGGGACGGGGCCACCCTTCCTTGGAGGCGTGGGGACCCCTTTGTGTGGCAACGCGTTCATTCGTGTAGCTTCTGTCCCTGTGGACGTCGGAGGCATGTGGTGGCGTGGTCGCCCCTGGAGGCCAGTCGGAACTCACACTGTGGAGGGGCCGGCCACCGTCAAGGGGGAGGGTCCCTGAGAGACCAGGGGTTCAGGACCTGGGGGCAGCGCGACCAGTGGGACCCAGCAGGCAGTGGGGCTGGGCCCGAGCCCCCAGCTGGGCGCTGGAAGATGTCCTCTGGCGCGTGGGAGCCCTCGGCTCGAGGTGACTCAGGCCCAGATACTGCGGAGCGTGGTAACTGCTAACAGCAGAGCCACCCTCCGGAGCGGGAGGCCCCAAACCGCGGGGTCTGCGGGTGGACCGGCCCGGGAGCCTATGTGCTGCGCGTGGTCTCCTTATTCGCTTTCCTCGGATTCAGAAGCAACAGATCTGAAAGTCCTCGCGTAGGAATCCGTGTAGAATGGTAAAAACCCGTTACGTGTTAACATAGCGTTTCTTTTTTTTTTTTTAATTTTTTTTTTTTTCAACTTTTTTTTTTTTTTTTTTTAAATTTTTTTTTTATTTTTGGGACAGAGAGAGACAGAGCATGAACGGGGGAGGGGCAGAGAGAGAGGGAGACACAGAATCGGAAGCAGGCTCCAGGCTCCGAGCCATCGGCCCAGAGCCTGACGCGGGGCTCGAACTCACGGACCGCGAGATCGTGACCTGGCTGAAGTCGGACTCATAGCGTTTCTTTTGTGACAGCACGGAGCTTTAGCGGGAAGAGAGCGTTGCACCGTTTGGTGAGTCTCGACTGCCCGCTTCCAGGGAGGAGTCCGGGCTCCTTCCTGCTGTTGTGGGGTTAGGTCAGGAGCCCTGCTCCCCCGGGGGATGGGGGTGGGGGTGATCAGGACCCCCACCCGCCTGGAACAGTGGTGGTCCCCTTCCCAGACGCCGCCTCCTGGGATGGACGTAATGCCTGGGTCCCCGGGCGTCCTTGAGAACGTGGACGGCATTCCCAGGGGCCTGACCACCGCCCGGAACAGGGGCAGGCCCGTCTGTTCATCCCAGCAGCGGGCTGTTGGGCCCATGAGTCTGGGTGGGTCGCTCTGGGCCCTGCAGCCACCGGCAGGCCCCCACTCCTGGGGCCCACCCTTGATTTCTCCACCATCTGTCTCCTGGAGGGGGGTGGGGGGCAGGTGCCATCATGCAGATACTGCCACTGGCGGGCGGCCTGAGTCCCCAGGCAGGCTGACCTCGGGATGGGAGGAGCTCGGCCAGGCCTCAGAGGGGGAGGGGTGGGGCCTGGCACTCTGGAAGGGATGACCCGGTTCCTCTCGGGCTGCTGGGGTCCAGCCTTGCTTGCGGCCCCCACCCAGCGGGTCGCCCACCGCCTCCCGGCAAGGGGCAGCAGCAGCCGACGGGGAGGGGAGAGGCGTCCCATTGTTGGTTTAAAAGAAACGGCTCAGATGATTCACAGAAGCCTTGCCCTTCCTGCTGGTTTCCAGGAACTCTGCTCCGACATAATGGATCGAGTTATTAGGGGGTCAGTTCTGACTCGGGCGGCTGGAGGGGAGCCAGGCTGGGCCGAGTGGCACGCAGCTCAGCCGCGAGACTCCCCAGGGCCGGCCTGCGGCTGGGACAGGTGGGCAGGCCGGGCCGTCTGCTGCGTTGGTGGGGGGGGGGGGGGGGCAGGCTGGGTCACGGGGCACCGGGGACACGTGTGCCTTCTGGAATGTCAAGCCCTGCTGTGTGCAGAAGCTTGCGTCCACAGCCCCGGCTGAGGTGGGGTCCGCTGAATGAGAGCCTGCCGTGTGTGCAGATGTGAGCCCAAGCCACACGTGACTAGAGCCTGCTGAGGGTGCGATTTCCTACTGTGTGTGCAGAGGTGTCCTGAGATTGTTCCTCCGTGAGGCGTGAGCACCATGTGCCCTGAGGAGGCCCCGGAGGACCCCTCCCCCCCAGTGGGCCTGTGCCCACCGCATTTACTACTCCTCCTGGCCCTCGTCTCCTCCCGCGTCCAGGACCCGGAGCAGTCCCTAACACACAGTAGGTGCTCAGTGAGGCAGCGAGGAGGCCTCTCCTTCCTGGAGGATGGGCCCTCGCTTTGGGTTTTGAGGGATGTATAGGAGCGTTCCCAAGGCGGAAAGCCGATGGTGCGCTGCAGGTGGGGGACCCATCAGGACTAGACCCAGGCGGTCACATCAGCTCGGCGGGCCCCACTGACACGCACCTGTGTCAGCAGCATCTGGGCCCCCGTCTCCCACCAGCTCCCCCGCCATCACCACCCCTGGCCGCCTGGGCTCTGCCCCCGGGTCCTTGTCCGCAGCTGGCCCGGGGCTGCCGTGCTTCGGGGACATCCTGGTGTCCTTCTAAGGGGGTGGTGCCCCTGTGGCCAGGCCCCTGGCCCCCCGAGCCTCCTCTCCAGTCACGTGGGTGCGTCTCGTTCAGCAGTCTCTGCGTGCGGTGGCCTTGACTTCTTGCAGGTCGGCCGGCTTAACGGCACAGCGGGGCTCTCGACTTAAAGGATTTCAGCCCTTGAAACATCAACGCCGTGCTGTTTGAAATATTTGTGCCGCCGCTGCCCTGGCTGTTGGCGTCCCGTGTGCTGCTGCACGGAACTCTCATTGCTGCCTGACTGGGAGCTGGCATCACCCGTGGGAACGTGTCCCTCCCTTGTCGTGCCGAGGATGGCCACTGACATTTCAGGATCACCCAGGCCTGGCCCGCGGGGCGATGGGGCACCTGTCCCCACCTGCCTACCCTGGTGGCTTTTTGGAGGCCAACCCTGCGTGCAGCCCGCCTGGCGGGGGGCTTGGGTCTGGGGGGTCCTGTCTGTAGGGAGCTGCGGGCCAGCCATCTGTGCCCTCGGGCAGCTCAGGGAGCCTGCCTCTCCGTGCACGACCTGGGCTGCTGGGTCTTCTTTTGGGAAGTGGTGACGAGCTTGGTCCCCGGTGGTCCTCCTTGGTCCCCGGGAGCCCTTTGTACCACACCCATCGTGGCAGAACCTGGCTGCTGCTGGGGCCCCTCCCCCACCCCTCGGGACAGACGGGACCAAAGAGCTCAGAAACTGAACTGTCCCAACTGTCCCGTCTGTCTGGGCATCAGGATCCCCAGTGCCACTCCCCAAGTCTCTTCACCACGATTTCTGGAGCTTGGTGGGGCCGGGGCATCGGGGTCAGCTGCAGGGTGAGCCAGGACTGGCCAAGGGGACAGGGAAGTTCCCCCAGGTAAGTGACAGCGCCTGGGGACTCGTGTTTGTGTGCTCAGCACTTCTGTGATGACTACCAGTGACCACTGATGGTGTGGCTCCAGCAGCAGACGTTTGTCTGCGATCTGGGCGTGGCAGGCCTGCTCCTCCTGAGACCTCTCTTGCGCGCAGTGGCTGACCCGTCCCCGTGTCCTCTCGTGGCTGTCCCTGTGTTCGTGTCCGTCCTGAGCCGCTCTTGTAAAGACACCGGTCGGGTAGGATGAGGACCCACCCGCATGGCCCCATTTTACGTAAGTCATCTCTTTACAATGCCCTGCCTCCAAATGCAGGCACGTTCTGAGGCCCTAGGGATTAGGGCTGCAACATAGGAATTTGGAGGGGACACAGTTCAGCCCCTAGGAAGGCCGGGGGACGGGGCTGGGCAGGTCTAGCGTGGGAGTGAATGGCCCATCGCTGGTGGCTGAGCAAGGAAGCTGGCTATGGCCTGGCACCGGGGACACTTTGCCCCTTGACTCCAGGACAATTCAAATGAGCGCATCCTGCCCTCCCCTTGGCCCAGGCTAGAACGCGACTTCTTACTTGAGATGAATGTCCGTGACCCTCAGCCGCGGTCAGAACCGTGCTGTGCTCTGTCCATTCCTCCAAGCTCAAAGGGACGTCGGCCCTGGGCTTGGGGCGGGCTCTGTGAGGACGTCGGCGGTGACGGCAGTGTGGAAATGTCAGGGCCAGGCGATGGGCAGGGGTCGGCAGGGGTCTCTGGAGGCATGGAGGCAGCACCAGGTGCTGAGCTCAAGTTCAGCTGGTTTCACTTTGAAATCTGCATTCTGAGGTTCTGGGCCATCCTTTTTAAATGTCACTGCTATTAATAATGTGGTGGGAGGAGGGCCAGGGCTGAGGCCCAAGGCCCAGCACCCCAGCCTCCGTGGCCAGAGGGCCTCTGGGGTCTGGTGCAGGGCTGAGGGGCTGGGGGAGTGACTCTCTGTGAGGAGTAAGGGGGGTGCTGCCTGGGCCTTCCTGAGGGCTTGGGGCCCGCAGTCTTATGCTTGGCTGAGCAGCACATTTGGGAGGTCTGCTTGGGCGCAGGGGGCTCTCCAAGCTCTAGAAGAGGTGGCCCGGTTAAGACGGGCGACCCCACTGGGCCTTGACCTTATTGTCTGCCCAGGAGCTTTCTTGTCCCTGGGTTCTGGGGTCCACCGTGAAACAAGGCGTCAGAGTCCATGGACTCCTGCCCCTCCGCCCAGGGTGAGCCTTTTCAGGGGTCCCTCTGGCTGCCCTACGGGCGGGTTCTGGACTGTTGGTGTCCTTGGGGGAGGAACCAAGCTCGGGCTGCTTCCAGAGGCAGGATTTGAACTCCGGGCCAGGCTCTGGGAAGGCAGTCTGCCACCGGGTGTGTCCCTAGCAGGGGCTACAGGGGCCCCTAGAGGTCTGTGTGGGGAGCACATGCTCGTGACTCCTACCCCAGGAGCCCCGACCCCGGGTTCTCTCCAGGAGTCAGAGCGGAGGGCCCGCCTGGGTCTCTGTCGTGGGCTCTGGCCAGTGGCCAGCCTGAGCCTCTGCCCCGCTCAGGGACGATTCCCACGGCGGGTGTTTGATCACCATGGGAGTCCGCGCCCTGGCGGGTTTCTCAGGACCACGGTCCTGGTTCCAGATCCTGCTCCCAGTCCTGGGGCCTCCAGCCCCCGAGCCTGGGGCTCTGCCCAAACATCCTCCTCTGGGCAGCCCCGGGGCCCCTGACGAGAAGGCAGGCCCCATCCAGTGGGACCGGTGCCGTGCGAGGGGTCCCGGCTTGACGGGGACGCCTGGTAGTGGTGGTGGAGGAATCACTGAGTGGGCGACCGGCTCAGGAGAGTGGGTGGCCCCCGCGGCTGTCCCCGCTTCAGCCCTCCTGCTGGCGGGCTACTTCCTAAACCTGCCAGGGACTTAAAAGCCCCCGTGCCCTGCAGGCCCCCTAACTGTCCTGTGCCTGGGGGCTCTTGGCTACCAGCACATTGGGGAAGGTGCCCTGTGGGCCCTTGGAGAGGGTGTGTCGTGTCTGGGGTGGGGGAGCTGGACTTGGTCCCTGACCTCGGGTGGGAGGTCTGGGGGCCCTTCCCCTGTTCCAGCCCCCCCCCCCCCGAAGGAGGCCTTGGCTGCCCAGCTGTTGGTGGGGGGGGGGGGGTGTCATGGAGGAGCATCTTTTTCTTTTTTTTTTAATGTTTGTTTATTTTGAGAGAGAGAGAGAGAGAGAGAGAGAGAGGGAGAGCGCACAAGCGGGAGAGGGACAGAGAGCGGGAGACAAGAGACTCCCGAGCATGTTCCTTGCAGTCAGCGCAGAGTCTGACACGGGGCTCAATCCCACCAACCATGAGATGGTGACCACAGCCGACATCGAGTCAGATGCCCAACAGACTGAGCCCCCCAGGCGCCCCCTGCCCTTCCTTCTTAATGCCCAGTTGCCAGGCAATGCCTGGGGGGAGGCTGGGACTTTCAGGGAGGGGCCGGCTGGCGTGGGCAGGGTCGTGGGGACAGTCCTGCTGCGGGGGCCCCTTTGCCAGACTCCCATGTGTGCAGAGAT
The DNA here is from genome assembly GCF_028018385.1 of Neofelis nebulosa. NCBI lineage: Eukaryota > Metazoa > Chordata > Mammalia > Carnivora > Felidae > Neofelis > Neofelis nebulosa. The sequence continues at coordinate 44,557,363 of NC_080799.1, read as the reverse complement.
GTATATCTGCATGTGATGCGGTGGTCACTGCACGTGTCGGGTGTTCGTGGGACCATGAGGGGTTGGCCCTGCCCTCCGTGGGGCAGAGCTGGGGAAGCCAGGCCCCACCCGCGGGCTCCTGGCCTCTGGGTCGGTCACTGCTGGGGTGTGGCCCCGGGCTCTTGCTGGAGGGAGCTGCCTTCAGCCCCTACACACCCTGGGGCCGTGGTCTCGGGGCGGCCTGCCGGCTGGGGGTGGGGTAGGCGCGTTCCCCAGGCCGAGTTCCCAGGGAAGGAGCGTCCAGTCCCCTGGGGTCGCTAATTCGGGCCTTGGGCAGCTGCGCACTGGTGCCGAGGCAGTTATTTCTGGCCTGGAGAATTCCTGCCCAGAGCAGGCCCCGAAGCCCTGTCCCCATGGGCGGTCTGTCCTCCTCCCCGGGGGCCCTCCTGGCTCTTTGCCCCCCCCACCCACGCCTTTCCCTTCCAAGGTCGGGGGGGGGGGGGGGGTTATGCACAGCCCCCTGCAGGGGGCCCCAGCCTGCGCAGAGGAGCCTCGCTGGGAAGGAGGCTTCACGTGGCAAGGCCAGTCCACCCGCCTTCTGCATCCAGGACAAAGCCAGCCCGAAGGGATGGCCGGGTCCTAGGAGTGTTCAAGCCCTCAGCTGCTCCAGCAGGAACCGAGCCAGAGCTGTGACGTGGAGATCCATCAGGAGAGCTTGAGATACAGGAAAGGAACAGAGCTGGGGGCTAGCTCCCCTTTCAGACGGGAAAATGGCCTGGGAGGGGGGCTGTGGGCCTCCAACTCACTCTCACATGCCGCCACCAAGTGGCTGGCAGGGTCTCCATGAGGGTCCGTGGCCAGCACAGTCAGGCTTCCTGCAGGATGATAATTGGAAGTGGAGATGGGGTGCTTTTCCACTCAATTATGCCTTGAAAAAATCCGAAATCAAGCTCCTTATTAAGAGCTAAGCAGAGACATTAGCGCGCTTCCTAATTAGCATGGTCTTTAAAATTGTGCACAATTAGAGGGAGCTGTGGGCATGTGCTCGGGCTCCAGGATGTTTGTGTAAATGAGCGTTTCGCTTTGTCTGGGGTGGGGGCGCTCTTTCTTCCGGAGAAAAGCCAACCTCCAACCCCCCTCCTGGCAAGGTGAGCTCGGCTGTACGTGTCCGATCGTGTTACCACATCTTCTGCTCCGATCTTCTGCCCGCACATCTTCTGCTCCGATGCACGTGTGTGGGGCATGCACGGCACACAGGAATGGGTAGTACACGCACCTGAGCGCACACACGCATGCCCAGACGCTGGTCTCCAGTGCTCAGCGCACAGGCACGCCACGGGCACAGACTAGGTCTCTTGCCAGGGTCTGGCTGCCCTGGGCCCTACTCGGCCGGGGTCCAGGGGGCTGCTTCTGCGGCAGATGGGTGTGGATGCCGCTAGGGCGAGGACAACACGGTGCCCAGATGAGCTCAGAAATTAGGCCGGCAGCAGGGGCGTCGGTGCCACGAACTGCTCAGAACAGAACCGGGCACTGGGTTTGCTGGGCAGGACGTGGGCCTCAGCCCTGGATGCCCTGGGCTTCGCGGGGGCAGGCGTGCCCAGGGGTTAGGGAAGGGGGTTCATTGCTGGGTCAGAGCTGGCTTCCTGGGGAGTCCCAGAGCACAGCTCCGGAAGTGTCCAGGGCCGCCGGTACAGGGAGAAGCTCTCAGAACAGAGAAAGAATGTTCCAGTGGCCGGAGGTGTGCACGGGTGGGGTGATGAGCTCCTATCACGGGGTGGGTGGCCGGGGTGGGTGGCCAGCTCCGATGGGGAGGGGGCCTACAGCCTCTTGTCTTCCCAGGGGAGGCGATCTCCCGGGAACGGCCCGGCCCCCCTGAACTCCCCCCACGTGACCCTGAGCTGCAGGCCCAGAGCAAACAGCTCCATGTTTGGCCAGCTCTCCTGGCTCCCCACCCCAGCTGAAGCTCAGTGAGCATGAGTCACACCGGCCTAGGGACGGGGCGAGCGGATGGGGACGGGGACAGAGTGGGGAGGAGGGCTCCTTGCAGCCTGAGTCTGGCCGGAGGGGAAGCAGCAGGGGGCTGGGGCTCGGAGCAGAGGAACCATTTGGGAGAGGCCAGGGGACAGGCGGGCACAGAGGCTGGCAGGGCCCATGTCAGATTCGGGGGGCGGGTACCGCTGCCCCCCACAGTGGCTGTGGCAGATCCTGTCGCCAAGGTGCTGGGTGAGCCATGTCCAGGGAGTTCTTGATGGGCCGGCAGACCTGTGGTTCCCCAGGGCCCGTGTGGCTGGCTGGGGCAGGGGTCCTGTGTCCCCACGGGTTGCGTGAATGGGGGTTGGCCACAGGGAACCAGGGCCCTTCCTGTGCAGCGTGGACGTGTGTGGTGGGGACAGGCTGAGAAGGCCACCGTGTCTCTGACTTCGAAATAGTCTACCTGCAGGCGCACCTGGCCTGAGCCCCCAGGCCCTCCCCTCATGGTCCCCTTCTTCCCAGGCGCCGACAGGATCTTCGGGACCCCACCCCCTTCCCTCACTTAAAATTCTGCGGTGGTGGCCTAAGGGGTGGGTGGGGAGGCTGGAGACCGGGGGCTGTTGGAGGGAGTGAGCTGGGGGGGGGGGCCCTTCCCAGAGCCCCCTCCTTACCTTTTCAGCAGTCTGTTGTCATGGCAACAACCTCAGGCAGGAGACAAACTTCCTTCATGGTGAGATCTGGAGTGGCTGCTTCTCCCTCCTCAGAGAGGCCCCCATGTGAGACTGGAGCACGGGGTCTGTGCCCCTGTGGGCATCAGGGTTGGTGGCACAGAGGCCCTGCTCCAGGAGCCCCGGGGGCATCGTCCGTTCCCACAGCTGTTAGACGAGGCGCCCTGGCATGGTGGCAGGTGCCGGGTAGCTGCTTTGTCCAGAGCATCAGACCCCCCCCCACCCCCCCCCCCCACCCCCGTCCTCCACGGGTCTCGGCCACACCGGCTTCATCACTCACCATCAGTCCTGGTGAGGGGTGCTGGGCCTGTGCAGCAGAGGTCTGAGCGGCTGAGCCCGAGCACTGCTGAGATGACCGAGATGTTCCCTGGGGGCCCAGCGTGTGCGAACCCAGCCCGGGCACACCCGCATTCCTGTTCAGTGCCACCGCCCCGAGGCCCCCTAATCTGCAGTTGAACATCCCACCCTGGGCTGGGCCCCGTCACGGCAGCTGAAGCCTTAATCAGTTGATTCATCGCTAGTTAATTAAGCAGGAGTGTTTATGGAATAATCGTCACCGGGAACCAGGGAAGGTACATCTGCCCGGGGTTTGGGTGGGGGCGTGCTCTCCCTTCAGGTGGTGCCTGACCCCCCAGGCTGGGGCAGAAGCGATAAGACTTCGGGGGACCCACTGATGACAAGGTGGATGCTGGCGGGAGGAACATGGATGACCACCACAGGGTGGTTCACACCATAGGGTGCAGGCGGGGCCCCCAAAGGTCTCTGCTCCACACCTGCTGAGCAAGGGGGCCTTCAGGGCTTCAGAGAAGGAGTCGGTCCCAGGAGACCAGGGTCCCGCAAGGGCAGGGGCCCTGCCAAAACCCCTGAGACCAGGGAGCAGACCCCTGCCTGCGGCTCCCGCCAGGCCTGAGTCCCCACAGGCTTTGGGCTTCATTAGCAGGTGCACAGGTGTGGACCTGCTGAGGCCCTGCGGTGTGGGGCTGGAGCCCTGGACCCTGCCGGGACCAGGGGTGGCCAGGCCAGGTTTTTGAGAGTCAAGGGTGTCCCTGGGCTACAACAGCCCAGGGCGGATGGCAAGTGGCTTTGCCTTAGTACCCTACTTGGAGCTCCTGCTCTGCCTTTGAAGGGTCTCAGGGGCCCTGCTACCCTGGTCCGCTGTGAGCTCTGGGAGGCGTCGTTCAATGCCATCCCCACGGGCAGCTGGACCCACGATGGGAAGCCACCAGGGGGACCCTGGAGTGCTGGGGAGCCCATCTGCTCAGAGCTGGGGGGTTGCTGCGCCCTGCAGGGAGGGAGGACATCTGGTGGAGGAGCCGGTGGGGGGGTTTCCCTCCATGCCCGCCCAGGTGCCGGTCCTGAGTCTCCGCTTGGATTTGAGGGACAGCAAGGACAGGTTGGAGGCTCCAGCAAGATGGAGTGGTCAAAAAGAATCCCCAGTACCCTGTGTGTTTCAGTCACTGAGGTGAAACGCACACGTTCTGGGGAGTTCAGTGTGTTAACGGTGCGGTGCAACCTCCCGCTCTTCCTAGTTCCAGAACATTCCATCACCCCACAGGGAACCTGTCCCCACTAGCTCTCACTCTCTGCCCCCCTCCCCCAGCCCCTGGCAGCCGCTAGTCCATGGTCTGTCCACATTTGCCTGTTGTGGACACAGGCAACACAGGTCCTGGAACCAGGTCCCGCAACCCTTGTCCTCTTCCGTTGGCTTCTGTCCCCGAGCGCCCCACCCGTGCCATTCACCCACGTGGTAGCAGGTGCGGAGGTTCCGCTCCTCTTCTCCCCTAGAGGGATGTGTCACTGTACAGATGGGCCACGCCTTGTTTATCCGCGTGTGTGTTAGTGGACGTTTGGGTTGTTTCCTCCCGTGGGCAGCCGTGAGCCCGTGCATGTCTGTCAGAGGGCCCTCCTCTCTCCGGGGTGTGCCGAGCCGTGTGGGGACCTGATGGTCTGAGGAACTGGGGTGCGCCTGGGTGGGAGCTGCGCCCACATGGGGTCCGTGGTGCTGCCAGCAGCCATCTACTGCTCCATGTGGAACTGGCCGTCTCCAGAGGGCCCTGACGCCAAGCTCAGCCCTTGTCCGTCTTGCCCGCCCCGCCTGGAGGGCTGGATATGGTGTCCATGTGTGGTGCAGAGGAATGGGGGCTGCGGGGAAGCGTCGGGGAAGCCCTGTCACGCGTGTATCTCCGGTAAGAACACGCAAGATGCGTAATCACACAGACCGAACTGGGGGACCGAGAGGGCACGGGGGAGGGGGTAGGGGGCAGCAAAAGTGGCCTCTCGACTCCTGCCAGCCCCATCAGCCCGGCCCCGGCCTGGACCCTGTCTCACTCCCTCCCCGTGAGGGTTTCTGCCGGAACTTTCCCGTGTCTTCTCGTACACGTGTGTCAAGCCACGTCCTAGAGGAGCGAGCCTCCACGTGCTGGCTGTTTTCATGAATGGTGGCTCTCCGTCTGCCCAGGATGTGTTTCTGCGCCAGTGCCGGCGGCCCCGCTGCAGCCTCGCACCCTGTCCGTGGACACGGTCTGATGTTCAGGGGCCCCGCGTGGTGCTTCCTGGCTCGCCGGGCCCGCAGCCTCACTGGTTCCCAGGAACTGCCCGGCTCTCGGTGGGTGTGTGGGTGGAGCGCCCGGGAGGGGGGCTGGACTCGGGGAAGGCCACGCCGTGACTGAGACGTGGGCTGGTTCTTGGGGTCTCCCGTGCTGCCCACGGGGCCCCAGGGGCTGGTCTGCGGCTGGCTCGGGCCTGCGTGGGGTGTTTCTTCCGGCCCCACAGCTGTTCTGTCTGCAGCCACCCACTCAGCCGTGTGGGGTACAGTAGACGTCTGCTCTCAGTGGCCCAGAATTGTTTTCCCTTGTAGGATGGGCTTTCTCCCCATGAATAAACATACGCTTTTCTCCTGGAGCAAAATGGAAGAGCAAGCTTGAATGCTCAGGAGAATGAAGGCTGGGGGGCGGGGGCGGCAGGCCCTGTGTGCACGGAAGGCCCCACACCACCTCCCCCAGGGCTGGGAAGGGCTTGCCCCGTCAGTGGTCCAACCGGAGTGGGGCCCTTGGCCCAGCATGTGGGACCTCCATCGGCCGCTGTGTGTCTGGGGCAGGCGTGTGCACCTGTGGAGCCCCTGGACTGGCTGAGCTGACCCCTACACACCATGTGCCCGTGCAGGCCACTTGTCCACACTACCCAGGAAGACTGAAGGCCCATCGGGGTCTGAGGCTGGTGTCTGAGGGCCTCGCGTGGGGGTCTGGGCTGAGCACTCCCCGTGTACGGGGGATCACAACGGCCCAAGGCCGCCTCTCGGCTGTGGGGGCGGCTGCTGTGGGTCCCAGACAGGCAGACGGGGGACCTGACCTGGCTGAGGCCATGGTGAGGAGGGGGCTCTGGCCCACCCGACCCTGGGCCCCCTGTTTCCTGCTGCTCCTGCCCCGCTGCCCCCCCCCCCCTTCCCCCAGACACGAGGACACTCAACGCCAAGCTGTCGTGGATTTGGTCTAATGGAGCTTAGCTGGCTGAGCAGATTGCTCTGGAGGGCGGTGGGCGGGGCTGGGCTGCACGGGGCTTTCTCATCTTCCGGAGACAGAGCTTTGCAGATCTATCCGCGTGATCTCCTGACAGCCCCTCAGGGAGCCCAGCCTGTGGGATCAGGGCCTGGTCCCCACATGCCCTGCGGAGGGGCCCCTCCAGCTGCTGGGTTCCCCGTTGGTGTGTGTCTCTCAGTGAGGGGTGTCCAGCCCCCTGTCCCTGTCCCTCTGGTGAAAACACCACATCCCCTCCCTCCTCGTGTGTGGGGCCGGCCAGGGGAGCTGAAGTGGCATTCTCAGGATGAGGGAGGGTAGGGGGGACATGGAGCCTGCTGGATGCTCCCGCAGAAGGTAAGGAATCTGGGTGCTTCCCTCAGCCCCTGAAATATAGCTGCCACACTCCCATCGTATGGGGGTGGGGGGAAAGCCGAGGCTCAGAAAAGAGGAGGGGCAAGCAGTGGTATTGTCGGCGTCAGGCTCTCGTCCTCTGGCTCAGAGCTGGGCACGGGGAGAAACGGCCCACCCCCTAGGTCTGGGGCCTTGAGCCAGCTGGGTGGCCATGGGGAGCTGCATGTTAACAATGAGGCTTTGGCTCGGGGGTCCAGGACCACCCTTTGGACCACACTGCCCCGTGCCGTGCAGGCGTCTGCGGGGAACTCCACCTGGTTCCGGGACCCTAGAAACCACGGTCACTGGGGAGGGGCAGTGTCACGGACTATCAGGGTCCCTGATGGCAGTGAAAGTGGGGGGCTGAGTGGCCATGAGCCCCTTCTGACTTCCAGCCCTGTTGGGGTCACCCCCGCTGGGGTCACCCTCGCTTCTGGGACATTCCCACCCAGTGCCCACGCCCGGGACAGGAGGAGATGGGGCTCACAGGCCAGTGCCATCTTCGAAGACTCTCTTGGTGTGCTTTTCTTAACCAGCTGGGAGTCTGAGAATGAGGAAGCCTGGATTGATGGAGCGGTTCCCAGCAAAGCCTCAGTCCCTCAGGCGAGCAGCATCCCCCCGGGCTGTCCAACAAGTGGCCCAGCCCTGAGCAAGCCCCGGCAGGGCCGCTTCAGCACCACGGACAGCGGCCACCACCTCCTCGCCACTGCGGCCTCGCGTTGGGGTGTCTGTGTGGGGTGCATTGGAGCCATGGTCGGAGAGGTCAGGAAGTTGGCACCGAGAGCCTCAGGACAGGACTGGGCCCCTCCTCCACACCCGCCAGGGGTGGGGGGCCAGCCGTGGCGTGGCTGCCAGAAGTGGGGAGGTGGTGCAGCCTTGGTTCAGCAAAGGCCTGAAGGGGAGCAGGGAGGTATGAAAGGCTGGCGTCAGGCCAGGCTGGGCAGAATATACTGGAAGGGCTCTGAGTGCGGAGTGTGGGGCTCACAGCGTGGGCATGGCGCCTGAGGGGTCTCCCGACAGACGGGACCTCTGCCCCCGCCGCTGGTGGGGTCTCCAGCCCTGAGGGAGGCCCTGGGACCTGGGCGCTCAAAGAGTGTAGGTCAGAGGGCTCACTGCTGGCCAGACGGAGCCTTGCTGGCTCTGGGATCCTGTGGGCAAGACCATCTCATTCAGCTTTGGACTCAAGCCCCCGGAGCCTCTGTGGCCAGGCCCTGGGCAGCACTGTGGGCCCCTCCCTATGCAGGAGTGGCTGCCTCCTCCTGCTTGCGCATCAGCTTGGCTTCCTTGGACCCATGGTGGAAATTGACTCTAATTTGCAGAAGTTGGTTCCAAACCTAAAGGATTTTTAATTAAAATCCAGAAAACCCATCTGTGTAATTAAGTCTCCAGAAGTCACTGGGCTCTGGATGGGTAGCTGGGTGGCACTGCCTGTCCTCAGCTACCCACTAAGGTGTGATGGGGGAGGAAGGTGGCCTTGCTGTTGCGGGGGGCTGATTCATCCCTGTGACCCCTGTCTCGGGGGAGCCTCCTGGCTGTCCACAGGACCTGTGCTGCCTGTGAGGACCATACACGCTCCTGTGCACCTTGCTTTACACGGACCGAGGCAAAGTCTCGGGGCCCCAGTGCAGGACCCTAGGATCTCTTCCCTCCCATGTGTGTGTGTGGGGTTGTGGGGGAGAGAGGCAGAGGCTATAGAGGCTGTATCACTAGCATAGTAGCCCCACAAGGGCGAGCGATCTCAGTGATGGATGGAGAACTTTCCAGGTGCTGGAGCCATGCTGACCGGTGTGGTTATCCCAGCCACACACGCACGCGCGCGCACACGCACACACACACACACACACACACACCGATAGTGTCCCACTTCTTGGATGAACCTGTGTTCATGCCCTCCAGGATGGGTACCCAGACTCCTGCCCGAGGGGTCTTGAGCCCCAGGACATGCCTCATGGGTGGGGCAGGCGGGCCAAGGCCCACAGGAGCAGCACCGTCAGGAGGAACCTGAAGTGGGTGGGCGGGCATGGCTTGCCAGCAGTTTGGGAAGAACAGGGGAGGTAGGACCCCAGCTCAGGGGCCCCCAGGAGAGCTGTCTTTTCAAGTTCCTGGGGGCCTGGTTTGTGTCTCCTCCTGGGGAGTGAGGGCCCTTCCCAGCTCCTGGACTGAATAGTCTGCCTCCTGCCCACTGTTGAGGGTAGATGTCCTCCGCTTTGCCTGACACCAGCTCCGGGGTCTAGATCAGGTACCCTGCAAGAATCCCCCAGGCCAGGAGATGCCTGTACCTACCCCTTCATTCCCTGCCTGGCCCTGTGCCCCAGGGTCCAGAACAGGGGCCACACCACAGCTTGGTGGGAGTGGCTGTGGCAGTGCTGATTAGGGGCTTGGGGGTAGCCGGTGGGTTTGTTCTGGGACAGGTGCAGGGCCACCATGCACATTCATCACCTCATTGAGGACACCTTCCCTGGTTTGGATGTTCCTACAGGGGGGTCTCCAGGGGGATCTTGAGTGAGCACTGGTGCAAGCCTGGGAGAAGTCAGGCAAGCAGGCTGGAGAAGCAGGATTCCCAGGTTGGGGAGGCAGCCCAGCCTGGGAGAGCTTGGGGTGCTGGGACAGAGAGAGGGGGTTCCCGGTTCCAAAGAGGCAGACAGTCCCCACACCTGCACGGGTGGCTGCACACGCACATTGGGGGCCCCAGGCTCGTGTATGCTGCCTCCCTGCCAGGTGGGGGTGGGGCGTGCACCTGCAAGACCCAGGGTCTACCTGGGTCAGGGAGGAGGGGTGGGGTGGGATGCACTCCCTCACACCATCCCACTGTCACCTACCGGGAGCAACCTGCCGTGCCTGTTGGGGATGTGGGGCTTTGTCTCCCTGCAGGCCGGTCTGCTGAGCCATTCTGTGTCACTGACCACAGCCCTGTCCCCATGACACACACACACACGTGCGTCCTATCCATGCGTGAGCTCTCCACAGAGCTATTACTGCAGCAGTGGAGGGACAGAGAGGTCGGGAGGCCAGCAGAGTGGTGCCTGAGGGGTGGAGAGGACCAGCACCCATGTGCAGCCTCAGCACGCTGTGACAGCATGGGACCCAACCTGTGCAGGGGGTCCCCAAGATCCCCAGATGGATCCAGGCTTATGCATAGTAGGTGCACCCTGGCTATTTGGTGCTGCCGTTAGCCCAGCTGTCTGAACCCCCCCCCCCCCCCAACTCCCCAGGGTGTCAGCCTGTCCTTCCCGGACAACCCATCATGGGGCCTGGGGGCCAGGGTGCCGCCTTAGCAGGAAGCTGATTTCTGTTTTTCTGCAGCCAGACCACAGCAGAAACACTTGTTACTGCTGAACCCATTAACTGTAATTATGGCGCTCTCGGCGGGAACATAATTACCCTGGTGGCCTGGCACCGTGCCGGACTGTGCCCTGCTGGCCCTGACCCGCTCTTGCCCCTGCACTGTGCCCTGCTGGCTCTGCCCCTGCCCAGGAGGCTGGGGGAGACAAGGGCACGGGCTGCTTCCAGCCCCTGCAGAAGAGTCTCCTTCATGCCCCGTGTCTCTTGACCCCGTTCAGCTCCCCAGGCCTTATCCCCACCATGCCCCAGGTTCTGGGCACCTAGGCCATTGCTCTCCTCCCTTTGTTCTCCAGCTCAGGCAGCCCCACAGAAAGCCCACCTCAGAGGTGGGTCCAGGGATTCGTGCCGTGGGGATGACATGGGGTGGGGTGGTGCACAGAGTACCGCCAAGCCCTCCGGGCCACGAGGACTGCGTGCGTGCGTGCGTCCACAGGGTTTGTGTGGAGCCCCCGTCCCCTGTGCTGCCTGGCTCTCTCCCCATGCCTCACACAGGGCTCCCTGAGTTCCTGGGGATCCAGCTGGGCTGGGTGTAGGGATGCACCCCTTCGCAGAGACGGCTACGGTGGGCCAGGCCACTGTGCAGCCTGCGTGGGGCCCCAGCGCCACCTGGTGGCTGCTCTGAGAATGCCCGGGAGTTCTCGTCGGTCTGGGTGGCCGAGGTGCAGAGTACCTGGGGGTGGCTGCTGACCCAGCTCCCGAGGCCCCCACGCCACCTGGACGCCCTCCTGCCAGCAGGACACTCTTGGAGGTGGCCGGTCGCTGCAGGCCCCTTGGGGTGGCCTCCCTGGCCCCCATCCATCCAGGCTCACAGGAGGGCTGCGGGTCCTCCACGCACAGTCGCTGAGCTGAGCTAAAGCCCGCGTCCGTCATCCCAGCTGCTGTGGTCAGGGCACCCCGCGCCTGCTGGCATCACGTGGGGTTTAGCGTGGAGTTCCCCTCATGGTTCGTGTGCGTCCGCAGCATGTGTTGGTGCCCCGGCTGGGCACCGAGTGTGTGGCCTCACTCTGGAACACCCGAGCTGGGGGGGGGGGGAGAGCCTGGCAGAGGGGCCGCAGCCGTCATCCGCAGCGCGGGGGTGGCAGCAGTGGCCCACGCGGGGATGCAGCGGTCACTGCGCGCGGTGGCCAGCGCCAGGGCTCTGCCCCTTGAGGCCTGGCCGACGGGGCGGGCGCGGGGGCTGTTGAGGGCTCGGCACGTGACGTGCCTGTAGGCACCGTGGCGGCCGTAGGGGTGCCCCCGCCCCCCGCCCTGCTGCCCCGCGGCCGTCTCCGCCTCCAGCGTCCACCCTTAACTCGACCGCCTGCCGCACGTGGTTCGAGCACGTCAGCATGCTGGTCATCATGCTCAACTGCGTGACCCTGGGAATGTTCCGGCCCTGCGAGGACGTCGAGTGCCAGTCGGAGCGCTGCAGCATCCTGGAGGTGGGCCCGTGGTGGGCATCCCCGGGTGCGGGTGTGCGGGGGCAGCCCCTGGGTGCGGGCGTGCAGGCCCCGCCTCCCAGGCCCCGCGTCTCAGGCCCCGCCTCCCGCCAGGCCTTCGACGACTTCATCTTCGCCTTCTTTGCGGTGGAGATGATCATCAAGATGGTCGCCCTGGGGCTGTTCGGGCAGAAGTGCTACCTGGGCGACACGTGGAACAGGCTGGATTTCTTCATCGTCATGGCGGGGTACGGACCCCCTGGCCCCCAAAGCTAGGGCTGCCCCGCGGTGGCGCCAGTGCCTGACCGAGCCTGGCTGGGAGCTCCTGGGGCCCTCCAGGAAGGGGGATGGGCGGTGCCCTCTGCAGGGCCCCCGGCAAAGCCTAATCTGGGAGGAGGCTGAGGGTGGGGAGCCTCTGCCAGGGAGCGGGACGCCGTCCTGGGGCTCCCTGTGCTGGCAGTGGGGGTGGCAGGACAGGCAGATGGAGTGAGCGGTAAAGGGCCCCCCAGTGGTGACCCAGGGAGGCTCGGGGTACAGCTCAGGGACCGGGCCCCCAACGTGTGGTCACCTGCCCTGGGCCTCCTGGCCTCAGCTGGCGGGTGCCCTGGAGAAGGGCTGTGCTCACCTCTGTCCCCGGGGCTGTGGGCACCCCCTGAGCCTCTGTGTCCCACTGCCCCTCCACCAGCATGATGGAGTACTCCCTGGACGGACACAACGTGAGCCTCTCCGCCATCCGGACGGTGCGTGTGTTGCGGCCCCTCCGCGCCATCAACCGTGTGCCCAGTAAGTGACCCCTCCGTGGGACAGGACTGGGTGTCCTACCGGCCTTACTGACAGCTCTCAAGGGTCCCTTAGGGCACACCGCCTGCTTCTGGACTCTCTGGCCCCAGCACAGACCCTCGTCCTGGGGGAGGAGGGCCCTGGAGGATTTGCCCCTTTTGGGGAGAACAGAGCCATCCTGGACCATGTTGGGGTGTGACAGGCAGGCAGTGTGGGGTCCTGGCTCCCCACAGTGCGGCGGGGTGACCGGATGCTCTGGGCCTCGGGCTTCTCCTGTGCACGACATTTGGGTCACACTGGGGGCTGTGCAGGCCCTGGTGGCTTCGTCATCTGGCGCATGCCACTGACTCTCTGGTCCTGTCTCTGCCAGAGGCATCTGGTGCTTCAGGACAGTGTAGAGAAGCTTCCGGGAAGTCACGTGGGTGCTTGTTTGGAAAGCGGCCCGCCCTTACACAGGTCACCTGCCCATGCGGGGGAATGGTTTGAGTCTTTTCCGGTGTCGCGTCTGAACTCAGCCGTTCCTCTTCCTGGGCAGGAGGGCAGTGCCCGCGGTACCACGTAAGGCGTGTGTGTACGTGTGTGTGCACGGGTCTGCGCACACCGTGTGCACACAACCTCTCCAGCGGGGAGGCCTGAGTCCTGGCGGCCTCGGCACCCAGGCCTGTCCCACAGCCCCCCGAAGGGTGTGCCCCCCCCCCCCCCCCCAGGGACCAGTACCCCCCCTGCCACGGGCCCGTCAGCTCCACCAGAGGGCAGGTGTCACGGAGTTGTGCTGTGCTGGGGGACCCCTGGGTCTTTTTCCCGCCTACCCAGCTGGCTTTGTCCTCAGGGTTCAGGTGGGGCTCAGGTGCTGTGTGAGCCTGGGAAAGGTACTGACCTCCCTGAGCCTCGGTTTTCCCAACTGTAACAGCAGGACACTAGTGGTACCCACCCCCCCCCCCCCCAGGTGGCTGTGAGCGTGAGGGGAGCTGGTGTGGTGGCTCTCAGCTCGGTGCCTGGCATCCACCACACAGTCTGCTCACCTGGGTCCACCTTTGAGAGCAGGGAAGCCACAACATGGCCCATTTCTGCAGAACTCACTTTTCAGGCTAAATGTCTGCAGTGTCCAGAATTGCTCCCAGCAGCCTGGCCTCCCTCTGGGGACATTTCCCTGTCCCAAACTGCACACCTCCCCTAGGCGGAGTTGCATCTCACTGGCTTCCTGGGGTCCACTCTGATCCCTGGATCACATCTGTGGCCCTTTGAGCCAGTTCATGTCTGGCTGCGTGTCCCACAAATCTTCCTCCCTGTTGGGGCCCCTGGGTGGCTCAGTCGGTTGAGTGGCCGACTTCGGCTCAGGTCATGATCGTGCGGTCCGCGAGTTGGAGCCCCGCGTCGGGGTCTGTGCTGGTGGCTCGGAGCGTGGAGCCTGCTTCAGGTTCTGTGTCTCCTTCTCTCTCTGCCCCTCCCCTGCTTGTGCTCTGTCTCTCTCTGTCTTTCAAAAGTAAATAAATGTTAAAAAAAAAAAAAATTAAAAAAATCTTCCTCCCTGCCACTTCCAAAACTTCCATGCCATTCCTGGCTATGGTTCACCCCCTGTGACCCCAGGTGCCCGTTCTGCCATTTGCCACTTCACAGGCGCTGCTCCGAGGCCTCGGCACCTGCCCCCTCCCCCACCCCCTGGCCGAGGGTGCTGTTTGCTGCCTGAGCCTTGGCCCTTGCTTGTCTTACCCTTGTTCAGGTCTGGGAGGGGACAGGTGCAAGTGAGTAGAGGGCACACGGGGCTTGGGTGACTGGATTAATTAACTTACCCTCTCACAGCACCCAGGCAACAAGGACCTCAAAACTCTCTCTGGAAAAACCACCACGTGCCCTGGGTGTCCGTGCGGCCCCCCTACCTCCCTCCAGTGCAGGGCCCATTTCTGCATGGTTCCCGCAGAGCACGGAAAGAAATGCTCCCAGCCCTGTCCCCATTGCAAGACCCCAGGCTCCTGAGGGCTGGAGGCAGCCCAAAGCCTGAGCTGCTGGGGCCCCTGGGGCTCTGGCAGTCATTCAGGAGGAGTGGGGGGAACCCATCAGCCTCGAGACCTAGGCCCACAGCCCTACTGTCCTTTATGTAGGTCTGATCCACGGGGGTCCTTGTGCCTCGCCCGCTGAATGTGTAGGGACACAGTGCAAGTTCCCCCCACCCCGAGTCGCTGATACCCATGTATGAACAGCTGGAGGGTGCAGGGCCCACAGGAGGGGTGGGCGCCTAAAGGACCCCCAGGAGAGCACCGCCCTGCTGACTTGTTTCTTTGCCACCTGCAGGCATGCGGATCCTGGTCACGCTGCTGCTGGACACACTGCCCATGCTCGGGAACGTCCTTCTGCTCTGTTTCTTTGTCTTCTTCATCTTCGGGATCGTGGGCGTACAGCTCTGGGCTGGTCTGCTTCGCAACCGCTGCTTTCTGGATAGCACCTTTGCCAGGTGGGTGGCCCTAAGGGCTCTTGTGGGTTGTGCACCCCCAGCAGGCTCCTCCCCTTCCAGCCCAGCCCCAAGTGCTCCGCCCCCAGCAGGCCCCTCCCCAGCCCAGGACAGTGCTCTGCCCCAGCAGGCTCCTCCCCTTCCAGCGCAGCCCCAGATGCTCCGCCCCCAGCAGGTTCCTCCCCCGCCTGCCTGGCACCTGATGCTCCATCCCCAGAAGGCTCCTCCCCCAGCCCAGGACAATGCCCCGCCCCCAGCCCAGGATAAGACTCCGCCCCAGCAGGCTCCTCCCCCCGTGGCCCGGCCCCCCCTGATGCTCCACCCCCAGGTGGCGTCTCCCTCTCCAGCCCAGAACCTGACGTTCTGCCCCCAGCCCAGGACAATGTTCTGCCCCCAGCAGGCTCCTCCCCTTCCAGCCCGGCCCCAGATGCTCCGCCCCCAGCAGGCTCCTTCCCCCAGCCTAGGATAGTGCTCCGCCCCCAGTCTGCTTCCAGTTTAGCACCCAACGCTCCACCCCCAGAAGGCTTCTTTCTCTCCAGCCTTAAGCTCTAGGGACTTGCCCTTTCTAGACTGTTTCTGGTTGGGGTTCTGGTTTCTTTGTTTTTAGGTGTGGTTTTTTCCTGCTAATCCGCTTGTGTTTCACTGTTTCCGTCCGCCTGTCTTCTTTCACTGCCTTCGTGTTTCCCAATTCTGTCTTTCATTGTTTTCTTGCTTCTGTGTCCTTCCGTCTCTGTGTCTGTCTCTGCGTGTGTTCCTGCGTATCTTGGCTTCTCTCTCTCCATCTCTCCGCATCTCTCTGTGTCTCCCTCTCTGCCTCTGCGCCTCCCGCCCGCCCGCCCGCCCGCAGGAACAACAACCTCACCTTCCTGCGGCCGTATTACCAGACAGAGGAGGGCGAGGAGAATCCCTTTATATGCTCCTCGCGCCGGGACAACGGCATGCAGAAGTGTTCGCACATCCCCAGCCGCCGTGAGCTGCGCGTGGAGTGCACGCTGGGCTGGGAGGCCTACGGGCAGCCGCAGGCCGAGGGCGTGGCTGGCGCGGGCCGCAACGCCTGCATCAACTGGAACCAGTACTACAACGTATGCCGCTCAGGCGGCTCCAACCCCCACAACGGCGCCATCAACTTCGACAACATCGGCTACGCCTGGATCGCCATCTTCCAGGTGGGTCCCGGCTCTGCGGCCGAGGGCCTGGGCCTCGGTTTCCCCATCGAGGGGGTGCACCGAGCGTGGGGGGGCCCCGGGGGGGTCGGTTCACTTGCCCTCCCGGCCCCACGGTGGGCCCCGAGGGGACGCAGGCGAGGAGGCCCCTGCCACCCTCCCGGGGCCTTCCGTGTGTGCAGCCGCCTGCCCCCCCAGGTGATCACGCTGGAGGGCTGGGTGGACATCATGTACTACGTCATGGACGCCCACTCTTTCTACAACTTCATCTACTTCATTTTGCTCATCATCGTGAGTGCGGGCGACGGGGCGAGTACCGGGGGCTGGGCGGGATGTCCGTGGCCGCCAGCGCTAGTGGGCGGAGGTGCCCTTGCGTCGTGACAGCTGACCGCAGACCCCTCAACTCCCCTCTCGGTGGACGTCGCCACGTCCCCAGGCTGCGCCATCCGAGCCTCCGCTGACTCCCTCGGGGACCCTGCACTAGGCGAGCCGCAGGGCGGGCCAGAGCAAAAGAGACCCAGGGCTGCCCGTGCTAGGGCCAGGGGGCTTCCGCTGAGCTCCCGGTGGGAGGTGGTCGGAGGAGAAAGCCCACCTCCGGGGGGCCTCGTCAGGCCCTCTCACGGCCAGGTCCCGTCTGGAAGCTGCAGAAGACTCCGGACCGTGTCTTGGGGTCACGGCCCTCCACGATGTTCACGAGCCCACAGACACAGCTCTCCGCAGAACAGGTTGCCCCAAAGGCACGGCTCTCTGGAGCGTAGGTGCCCCACCAGGCACAGCTCCCTACGGTGGAGATGGGCCTCCAGACATCGTGGTGTCCGAGGCAGGGTCTGTGAAGACCCTGCTGTGCACAGAGACAGGCAGACGCCCTGCCTCGTTTCTGACCACAAGTGTGAGCAGAGGAGAGCATCACGTGGTGACCCTGCCACGGAGGGAGTGAAGCTGAGGGGTTTGGAAAGGTCCGCCCTGGAGAGGCGGGCGGTGGCCACGGTCGAGAGGGTCTCGTCGGGAACAGAGCAAGTGGGGAAGGGGGCGAGCCGTGCAGGTGATGGGAAGGGGGGGGGGTCTCTCCCACCCCGCCAGCCGCCGTGTCCTCCACACGCAGATGTGGAGGCAAGGGTCCGTGCAGCCCGCGGTGGGTGCTGGGGCTCGGCGTCGCATCAGCAAGGACCCCACCCATCCTGGGGCGCTCCCACCAGCCTCACTCACAGCTGGGTCCTCGGCCACCGTGCGGTGGCTCTCCGGTGTCTCCCCCCGGGGCTCGGTCTCTGTCGTAGGGGTGCCCCGCCCGACCCCGACAGCCCGTGACCCCCTCCCCCACAGCCTGGGTCAGCGGCCGGGCCACAGGAGGCTCACCCCCGCCCGCCTGCTGCAGGTGGGCTCCTTCTTCATGATCAACCTGTGCCTGGTGGTGATCGCCACGCAGTTCTCGGAGACCAAGCAGCGGGAGAACCAGCTCATGCGGGAGCAGCGCGCACGCTACCTGTCCAACGACAGCACGCTGGCCAGCTTCTCAGAGCCCGGCAGCTGCTACGAGGAGCTGCTCAAGTACGTGGGCCACGTCTGCCGCAAGGTCAAGAGGCGCGGCCTGCGCCTGTACGCCCGCTGGCAGAGCCGTTGGCGCAAGAAGGTGGACCCCGGCGGCGCCCTGCACGGCCAGGGTCCCGGGCGCCGGCCGCGGCGCGCGGGCAGGCACGCGGCCTCCGTCCACCACCTGGTCTACCACCACCACCACCACCACCACCACCACTACCATTTCAGCCACGGCAGCCCGCGCCGGCCCGGCCCCGAGGACACCAGGCTGGTGCGGGCCGGAGCGCTGCCGTCGCCGCCCTCGCCGGGCCGCGGGCCCCCCGATGCCGAGTCAGTGCACAGCGTGTACCACGCGGACTGCCACGTGGAGGGGCCACAGGAGAGGGCCCGGGTGGCGCACACCGCGGCCACGGCCGCCGCCGGCCTCAAGCTGGCCACGGGGCTGGGGGCCATGAACTACCCCACCATCCTGCCCTCCTCGGTGGGCGGCAACAGAGGCGGCACCGGCCTCGGGCCCAAGGGGAAGCGGGCCGGCGGGCCTCCGGGCGCCGGAGAGCACAGCCCCCTGAGCCTGAGGGGCCCTGATCCCTATGAGAAGATCCAGCATCTGGTCGGGGAGCACGGTAAGCACCCCGGGCCCGGCCTGTGGAGAGGAGGTGGGACCTGGGCCCGGTGAGCCAAGAGGAGGCGGGACTCTCACATCTGCCCTGCCCGTGTGCTCCCCGGGGAGGCCCCGGGCCCCTTGGGCCGTGACACGACCGGTGGCAGGGGGACAGCACCTGGTCTATAGCGAGCCCCACGTAGCCTCAGTGCAAGTGCCACACCAGCATTTGCCCACGAGGATGTGAGAATTTGAGGCTGACAGAACCCGTCAAACCTCAAGCCTGTGTCCTTTTGCCGGCCCCCCCCCCCCCCGGCCCCAGGAAGGACCACCTGCCCATGTCTAGGTAGGGCTGACCACTTTGGAAGAGCATCTGGTCCCCTTCTAGGTGGGGGTGCTGGGGCAGGGGGAGGGAGGGAGAGATCACGGAGCCCCCGAGGGCCCGGGGATGTCCCCCGACACACTCACAGTCCCTCCCCACTGGAGCTCCGCGGCACCCACCTCGGATAGGCAGGTGGAGGGACACCAGGTCCCCTGCAGACTGCAGGGCCTTCCCAGGGGGTGCGTGCAGGGTGCGGGCCACGGCGCATCCGGAGCAGGCAGGGCAGGGCCGCCGGGTGCCTCCCGGGAGTGTGAGCTGCGGTTGAAGCTGCAGGGTGAAGTCGGGGTGAAGCCCGCCCTGGGTCCCAGAGACTCAGCACAGGAGAGCGGTGTCACGGCTCCTCGGCGACTGTTGTGACTCTTCTGTGTCAGGGTGACGGAGGTTTTCAGATAGCAGTGACTCGGGACGCTGCGATGAATTACGCCTCGCGAAGTCCGAGACCGTGGCTCGCGTTCTGTTTGCGTGGGTGGCGTGGCTGTGGGGCCGATCGGCCGCTCTGCTCCTTCGAGCCCCTACCCTTGGGTGTGGGCGGAGTGAGCGCGGGGTGCGCGTGCGTGCACCCGGGTGTGCGCGCGTGCGCCGTTCACCCCGCGGAGGCCTCCGCCGCAGGGGCGGCCCGGCAGCCTGACCCCGCCCGCGTCCTTCCCCCCCGCAGGACTGGGCCGGGCCCCCAGCCGCCTGTCGGGCCTGAGCGTGCCCTGCCCCCTGCCCAGCCCCCAGGCGGGCACGCTGACCTGTGAACTGAAGAGCTGCCCGTACTGTGCCAGCGCGCCGGAGGACCCTGACTTCGAGCTCAGCGACTCCGAGAGCGGGGGCTCGGAAGGCAACGGGGTCTACGAGTTCACGCAGGACGTGCGGCACGGGGACCGCCGTGACCCCATGCGGCCCCCCGCGGCGGCGGACGCGCCAGGCCAGGGCAGCGCGCGGCAGCGGGCGCGGCGGCTGGCGGCCCCGGGCGACCAGGGCGGGCCGGGCCGCGTCTGGGCCGCCTTCGGTGGCAAACTGCGCCGGATCGTGGACAGCAAGTACTTCAACCGCGGCATCATGGTGGCCATCCTCACCAACACGCTGAGCATGGGCGTCGAGTACCACGAGCAGGCAGGTGGCCGTGGGCCCACCTGAGGGTGGGGGCGGGGCCAGGGACGGTGGCTGCTCAGTCGCTTGACAACGCTCCTGTCCCTCTCTGGGACTGGGTCCTCATCGAGTGAGCACGGACACGCGCCGTGCCTCCCGTGTGGAGCTTCTACCCATCTGGGGTCCGCGGAGAGCACCACAGACCTAGTAGAGGCCAAGGGCGTTCCCCAGGCCACCTGGTGGCTCTTCTGAGGATGGGCTCAGCTCCTGCAGATCAGGGCCCCCCTTCCGTGAGCCAGGCCCGCTGGGATGCTCGTCGTGGCCACGGGAGCCCAAAGTGTAGAATGGCTCTCGGGAGCCCGTGGTGGGGTTGTCTGGCCCCCGAGCAGCCGTGGAAGACCTCCTCACCCCCCGCCCTGGACCGGGGCCTCTGCAGGAAGGGCAGCAACCGGGTCTGGCAGGGAGAAGGCATCCTCTCTAGGGACCAGGCTGGTTCACTCGGGGTGACCAAATGGAGTTCCTCGTGTCCCATCCTTCGGGCTTTTCCAGGGGTTTACATGGCTTTTCTCGTTCTGGAGGATTTAGGGAAAATCCGAGCAGTGGTGGCTTTCTGCAGGCCCCGTGTGGGGAGGCTCTTTTCGGGAGGGTGAGAGCCAAGGACAGGGACGTGAACAGACTTCAGGGGACTCCTTGGTAAGGAAGAGCCTCTGCACACGTGGACACGTGCACACGCCGGTGTGTGTGGTTACGTGAGTGCACGTGGACATGTGTAAGACCTACCCGTGCAGATGGGAACACGGGTATAGACACGTGTCGTGCGTGCACAGGCGTGCTCACATGCGTGGGAACATATACATTAGCTCAGGCACACACACAGGTAAGTCAGCAGGTCCCCAGTAAGAAGACCTCTGGAACCTCCTGCCAGCAAGAAGGGGTATGCAAGGCCCCCAGACGCCAGGGAAGCAGATGCAAGGCAGGTCCCCCACGCCTACCCTGGAGCTGGTGCCCCCACGTTCCCGCAGCCTCCATTTGCTCCGGTCTCAGACATGCTGGCAGGGCCTAGGGGAGCCAGAGACGGTCAGGGTGGGAGGGCCAGGCAGGCTGGGATCCGCTTCCTCCTCCGGATGGCAGCCAGTGAGGTTGCTTCCAAGCCGCTGCATCAGTGTAGTTGAGCCCGCGCTCAGATTCCTGGGGGCAGGGAGCCTTCCTGCCTCGGAGGGGTGGGAGCCGTGGGTGGGGCGTGACGGCCTCCCCACTGCCCGCAGCCTGACGAGCTGACCAACGCCCTGGAGATCAGCAACATCGTGTTCACCAGTGTGTTCGCCCTGGAGATGCTGCTGAAGCTGCTGGCCTGCGGCCCGCTGGGCTACATCCGGAACCCCTACAACATCTTCGACGGCATCATCGTGGTCATCAGGTGGTCCCCTGTCTCCCGCCTGGGCCACGGGGCCCGGGACCGCACCCCCGCCCCGCCCCGCCCCGCCCCACCCCGAGAGCAGAGCCCCCGTCGGAGGGAGAGGGCTTGCTGGCAGTGTTTCTGGCAGGCCGCAGAGTCACACATCGTGGGCAGGGCGGGGTCCCCTCCCTGGGACCAGGTCCCTTCCTACTGGCGCTGCCAGCTGCACGCGGTCCACCACGTTTCAGAATGTTTCCAGAATGTGGTGGAGCCGTTGCCTGTGGGGACAGCGTAGACCCTCGGCGGCCCTTCCGCCTCCTGGCTGGAGTCCATTCAGGGCTCCGTGCCTGCAAGGGAGGCCAGCTTTCCTCTGGGATATTCTGCTGCATGGCGTCAACATGGGAAGGACTGGGAGGATCTGGGGATACCTGTCTCCCCCAGGAGGAAGCAGGGCCTTCGGGAGTCAAGGGGGTCCCCCCTGGCGGGGACAGGGTTGAGTGGGAGCAGACGGAGGTAGGCAGAGCTCGCTGTGAGAGGCACGGGATGGGGAAAGGGCCCCGGATGGAGAAGTTTCTGACCAGATCAGAGCCCAAGTTCTGGCAGCTGCTGGGGGCCGGCAGCCACCAGCGACAGCAGCTATTTAGATGGCGAATCGCACCTCCCCCCGCACCCCCCCCCCCCTCCCGCGGGGCTCTAGTGGCCTTGACACAGCTTAACTTCTCCTCAGCCACTGAGGCTCCCGGGCTGGCATTCCTGCTTTGGGAAGAGTAGGGGCCGGGGGCATGGCGGGGGTGGGGGGGGGCGTGGCGCTGGGGAGGCGTGGCGGGGGCGTGGTCCCAACGCGGGCCACTCCTGACCCGCGGCCCGGCCCGCAGCGTCTGGGAGATCGTCGGGCAGGCGGACGGCGGCCTGTCGGTGCTGCGGACCTTCCGGCTGCTGCGGGTGCTCAAGCTGGTGCGCTTCATGCCCGCGCTGCGGCGCCAGCTGGTGGTGCTCATGAAGACCATGGACAACGTGGCCACCTTCTGCATGCTGCTCATGCTCTTCATTTTCATCTTCAGGTGGGCCGGCTGCCGGGGAGCCGTCCTCCCCCCACCGAGGGGCTGCGTGGTCGGGACCTGGAGCGCAGGACGCTGTGCCGGGCACGGCCCGCCCACCGCTCCGCCCACCGCTCTGCCCCCTGTTTGCGGAGGCTCCGTCACTGGTTCTCTGTTCAAACTTCATTGGCTGGCCTTCCGTGTGCTGGCAGGACCTGTGGGACCCCAGCGTGGGCTCCGCTCTGCAGGCTCGCAGCCGGGTGGGGGGATGGGCAGGACCCCCAGATGGATGGATGAGGATCTGTGCCCCAAGGAAATCAGGGAAGGAGTGGGGGCAGCCTTCACCTGCTGTGTGCTGAGCACCCACTGTGTGCCAGCCTGGCGTGGGGTCAAGCCTCGAGGATGGGCTGGGGCAGAGAACGGCCCAGGCAGGCTGAGCGAGACAGGCCCCGGTTTCTCCCACCCCGGTCTCCGTCTTCCCACCTGTAGGATGGAGGTGGCTAGGCCATGGGCACCGGCAGGGAGGCCCCTGTAAAGCAGGAAGCTGGGGACTGGGCCAATGGGGAAGGCGTGGAAGGGCAACCCCTGGGGGCAGGGATGGCCACGTGGCGCTGCACCTGCTCACCTGCTGCCCGCCTCCCTGCCATCCTGTCCTGCCCTTAGCATCCTGGGCATGCACCTCTTCGGGTGCAAGTTCAGCCTGACAACAGACACCGGAGACACGGTCCCCGACAGGAAGAACTTTGATTCCCTGCTGTGGGCCATCGTCACCGTGTTCCAGGTACAGCCGGGGGGAGGCAGGCATCCCCTGACGGGAATGGCGGTCCCCGGGAGAACCCCCCCCACCCTGCTCGGGGCAGCCCCAGCATGTGCCTTGGTCTGTCTGAGGCCAGTGCGGTGAAGCCGCCCCCCAGGGCTCCCTGGCATCTCCAGCCCCACCCGGCTCCTCTCGGCAGATCCTCACCCAGGAGGACTGGAACGTTGTCCTCTACAACGGCATGGCCTCCACCTCCTCCTGGGCGGCCCTCTACTTTGTGGCACTGATGACCTTCGGCAACTATGTACTCTTCAACCTCCTGGTGGCCATCCTGGTGGAGGGCTTTCAGGCAGAGGTGAGGGGCGGGCATCCCACCAGACAGACATGGAGAGCGAGCGTCGTTTTGCCACCATACCTGCCCTTGGCAGTAATCTCGGGCCGAGCCCTCCCGGCTACGCCCAACTCCACGCCAGCCTAGCCCAGGGAGGAGGCCTGCGTGGGGGTGTTTGACGCAGATGGGTCCTGTCCCAGGGGAGCCTCACGTGTGTCTTCTGTCTGCGGGCACAGGGTGATGCCAACAGGTCCGACACGGACGAGGACAAGACATCCGCCCACTTGGAGGAGGACTTTGACAAGTTCCCAGACGCCCGGGCGACGGGTGAGCGTTTGCACCATGGGGGTCGAGGGGGTGCCATTCACCCCATCCTGGCCTAGCACGGGCTCCCGTGGGCAAGTTCTAGGGGGCACGTTCGCTTCCTGGAAGCTCTGCGGGTGCAAATCCCCGCCTCCTGTCTGCAGAGGTGAAGATGTACCCACTGGCAGTGACCCCCAACGGGCACCTGGAGGGCCGAGGCAGCCTGCCCCCTCCCCTCATCATGCGCACAGCGGCCACGCCCATGCCCACCCCCAAGAGCTCCCCACACCTGGACCCGGCCCCCGGCCTCCTGGAGTCGAGGCGCGGCAGCAGCGGCTCTGTGGACCCCCAGCTGGGCGACCAGAAGTCACTGGTAGGGACCCTCCCCTGCCCCGGCTCCAGGCTTCACCTACGTGGGTCCTTGGGGCCTTTCCCAGTATGCGTGTGGGTCCTGCACGCGCCACAGTCCCACCCCGTGGGTCCCCATCCCCGAGCGGAGGAGACAGGCGCTCCGTTTTCCCGTACGTGGAGCCAGAGCGGCAGCTCTTGCAGACGGAGCGGGAGCGGAGCACACGCGGGAGCGCGTGGCGATCCCTTCCTCCCCGGCAGTTCATCTTCCCGACCGAAGTGAAAGATAAACGCCGGTAGAGCACGGGACATACCTCGGGAGGGCAAAGGAAAGGGACAGCAAGGAGGGGACACACGCTAGAAGCCGGGGGGTAGGGGGGACACGTGATAGAAGCTGGGCGGGGGCTCCCCATGCAAACCCAGGAAACGCCGCCCCAGCAGACACAGTCCACCCTGCTTCCAGAAGGCAGGGGAGGGGCGGGTAGGGGGGGCAGAGTGGGAGAAGCTAGCCGCCAGGGGAAGCCAGGGGTGGGCGGGGCGTGTACACGCAGGAAAGTGCAGAGCAGGAAGATGGGACATAGTGTGGCCATCACCGAGAAGCACTCAGCCGAGCAGCAGCATAGCGGCCTGATTCATCCAGCCTGGATGCTGGGGACCGAGGGAGGGGGACAGGCAGCGTCGTGCTGGCCCCGGGAGGTAGAAGTGAGTAACAGCGGAGAGGGCGAGGAGGCAGAGGCAAAACCCCTGTCTCTTCTGAGACAGCCGCTCAACAGTTGTACACGTCCAACGGTGGCCAGTTAGGAGCTGATTTGGGGGCCCACCCGGCAGCTCTACCAGTGTCTGAGGATGTCTGGCCCAGTGCTGGTGCCAGGCTTGTTGATAAGCACCCCTACCTGCTCTCCAGGCCAGAACGGTCAAAGTTGCCCAGTCCCAATCCCAACCCAGCCCCGGCCCTGGCCCCAGCCCGACCCCAGCCTCAGCCCGGGTCAGCCCAAGCTCCAGCCCCAGCTCAGCCCCAATTCAGCCCCAGCCTCAGCCCCAACCCCAACCCAGCCCCATCCCAGCCCCAACCCAGCCTCAGCCCCAACCGGGCCCTGGCACAAGCCCCGGCCTCAGCCCCAGCCCCAGCCTCAGCCCAGCTCGGCCCAAGCTCCAGCCCCAACTCAGCCCGAACTCAGTCCCAGCCCCAGCCTCAGTCCCAGCCCCAGCCCCAGCCCCAGCCCAACTCAGCACTCCCAACACTCACTGGCTGTCTCAGGCTCTTCGTTGACCGGCTTTGTGCCACAGGCAGACCACTGAAAACGCAGTCTGCTCGCTGGTAGGGTTGTGTGCGCGTTACAGGAGGTGATCCACAGACAGATGCCGCCTACAGCGTTAGTAGTAATGCAGCTGGTCAGGAAAAGCCCCTGTGGCCAGGTGCCCAGGGCCTGGGATGTCTCGGCGGGGGGCTGGCCCTGCTCACTCCTCACCCCCCCCCCCCCACACACACACAGTCCAGCCTCCGAAGCTCGCCCTGTGCCCACTGGGGCCCCAACAGCGCCTGGAGCAGCCGGCGCTCCAGCTGGAACAGCCTGGGCCGCGCACCCAGCCTCAAGCGCCGGAGCCAGTGTGGGGAGCGGGAGTCGCTGCTGTCCGGGGAGGGCAAGGGGAGCACGGACGAGGAGGCGGAGGATGGCAGGCCGGGGGCGGGGGCCTCGCCGGGGACGCGCACCGTCCCGCTGCGCCGTGCCGAGTCCCTGGACCACCGCAGCACGCTGGACCTGCGGCCCCCGCGGCCAGCCGCGCTGCTGCCCAGCAAGTTCCACGACTGCAACGGGCAGGTGCTCGCCCTGCCCGGTGAGTTCTTCCTGCGCATCGATAGCCACAAGGAGGACTTGGCCGAGTATGACGACGACGTGGAGAATGTGAGCGGGGCCGTCCTCCACACCTCCCTCCCGTTTGGGTTTGTTCTCCAAAGCAGAGTCTGAGGCGGGGACCCAGGGCACGTCACTCGTGGGGTCTCCTGGTGCCCCAAGACAAGTGGGTGGGGAGAGCAGGACAGGCTGAGCAGCCCTTGATGCCGTCCCGGGACACGGCCTCAGCTCATGCGCCCGGAGCCCTGGAGCAGATTGGCCCCGGGCTCGACCCTGCGCCCACCTGAGGGCTGGTTCCGAGCCCTGAGCAGGTCAGCTCCTGGCAGGCAGCTCCTCAGATGCAGAGGGCAGGGCCACCTTCTCAGTGAGGCCCTTTTTCAGGGTGGTTCTGCAGGATGGGGGCCAGCTGGGGGAGGGGTCCCCTGGACTCCCAGCGGGGGTCTCTGTCAGTGGGTGGGGAGGACCAGGCTGGAACTGCTGGGACCCCGGAGACAGAAGGATGGGGCTGGGCCCGAGGAGGAGGCGGGCCCTGAGTGTGGGAGGGCCCGCGGTGGGGGGCGGGGGCAGGCTGGGAGGGGCCCTGAGGACCTGCGTCCTCTGCCCCCAGAGCTGCTGCCTGCGCCTGCGCAAGGTGCTGGAGCCCTACAAGCCCGCGTGGTGTCGGAGCCGGGAGCCCTGGGCCCTGTACCTCTTCTCCCCGCAGAACAGGTGAGGGGCACGCGGCGAGGGGCTGACTCCGCCCCCTGGGTTCCTGTGCTCCCTCCACGCAGTGAGCGTCCCTGGGCCTCGGGGTCTCTTGCGCCCGGAGCTGTTTTCTCTGGGGCTGTAGCAGCCACGCTGTCCCTGGAGCGGGTCACGCTGCCTCACGTGCCCAACCGCCCAGGTTCCGGGTCTCCTGCCAGAAGATCATCGCTCACAAGATGTTCGATCACGTCGTCCTGGTGTTCATCTTCCTCAACTGCATCACCATCGCCCTGGAAAGGCCTGACATCGACCCCAGCAGCACCGTGAGGCGCCCTTCTGGCCCGGGGGGGGGGGGGGGGGGGGGGCACGGCTGAGTGCCGCCGGCCCCTCTCACCAGCCTGTCCTTGCAGGAGCGTGTCTTCCTCAGCGTCTCCAACTACATCTTCACGGCGATTTTTGTGGCTGAGATGATGGTGAAGGTACCAGCGGGCCCAGCAGTGTGCAGTTTCTGTACTTGTCCCAGCCCCCAATTGAATGTGCCCCCCACCTGGGCTCCTCCTCTGCGCCTCCCAGGTCGTGGCCCTGGGCCTGGTCTCCGGCGATCACGCCTACCTGCAGAGCAGCTGGAACGTGCTGGACGGGCTGCTGGTCCTGGTGTCCCTGGTCGACATCGTGGTAGCCATGGCCTCCGCCGGTGGCGCCAAGATCCTGGGCATCCTGCGAGTGCTGCGCCTGCTAAGGACGCTGCGGCCTCTGAGGTGGGCGGGGCCTCGGCCGAGCCAGGGAGGGGTGGGGCCTGGAGTCCAGGAGGAGGCAGGGAGAGGAGGAGTGGGGGAAGGGGCGGGGCCTTTGCCGGGTGGGGGTGGGGTTGTGGAGGGGCGGGTCCTGGAGTCAGGGAAGCGGGAAGGAGGGGGGGCATGGGGGATGGGGGTTGGGGGCTGGGTTCAAGGATGGGCCCCTGCTCTGCGTCCAGGGTCATCAGCCGTGCTCCAGGCCTGAAGCTGGTGGTGGAGACTCTGATATCGTCACTCAGGCCCATCGGGAACATCGTCCTCATCTGCTGTGCCTTCTTCATCATCTTCGGCATCCTGGGGGTGCAGGTGCGCACCCTGCTTGCCCGTGGGTGTCCCGGCTGTGGGATAGTGGTCTGTGGTCAGCAGCAGCCCGGCAGCCCTGGGAGGGCTGGGCGGGGCGGGTCTGGTGGACTCGTGGGTCCGCCCCCGTGAGTTCCGACCCGGTGGGAAGAGCAGGCAAAGCCTTCAGAGTCAGGGTCTCAGGGAAGTCCCGGCCGCCTTGGGAGCCAGGAGGGCGGGGCCCTCCGCATGACCCCGACGCCCTGGTCAGCTCTTCAAGGGGAAGTTTTATTACTGCGAAGGCGCCGATACCAGGAACATCTCCACCAAGGCCGAGTGCCGGGCGGCGCGCTACCGCTGGGTCCGGCGAAAGTACAACTTCGACAACCTAGGCCAGGTGGGCGGGGCGGGGCTCTGGTGGGGGATGGGCAGGGCAGGGATGGGGTGCAGGCAGCGGGTGCAGGCTGCCCTCCTCCTCCTGGGAAAAACGGAAACCCCGGACGGCAGTCACGGTCAGGTCTGTCTGTGCGCCGGAGACCATCAGCGGGGGGTCGTGTGGTCCCTCGGGTGTCTCGGGGTGAAGGCAGGGCTGTGGTGACCACCCTTGGCTCCGGCCCCGCAGGCGCTGATGTCCCTGTTCGTGCTCTCCTCCAAGGACGGCTGGGTGAACATTATGTATGACGGGCTGGACGCCGTGGGCATAGATCAGCAGGTGCGGGGGGCGGGGGGGCAGCCCCGGCCTCCCGGGACCCACTTCTCCGTGTCTTCTGGGTCGTCTCGGGCAACATGACCCCAAGAGGCTGCCTTTGGCCTCGGAGCTCGCGGCCGTGTGGGGCCAGAGCTCTCCCAGGCAGCCCCGTCGCGGATCCTGCCGTGCGTGGGCCGTCCCGGGGGCAGGTGCCCTCTGGAGGACGGGGACCCACGTGTCACTTGTGTGCCGCAGCCGGTGCCCAACCACAACCCGTGGATGCTGCTGTACTTCATCTCCTTTCTGCTCATCGTCAGCTTCTTCGTGCTCAACATGTTCGTGGGCGTCGTGGTGGAGAACTTCCACAAGTGCCGGCAGCACCAGGAGGCCGAGGAGGCGCGGCGGCGCGAGGAGAAGCGGCAGCGGCGCCTGCAGAGGAAACGCAGGAGTAAGGCGCTCCGGGTGGCAGTGGGTGGGCCCCTTCCACCCGCGGGAGCCCCGTGCCCGTGGGACTGCAGAACGGCTCCGGCCGGGTCTCCCTTCCACGCGGGCCCCAGCAGCTTCTCCGCGGTGGGACCGGAGTGCCCCGCCTCGTCCTGGGCCTGCGTGGGGGCCGGGCCCCCCCCCCCCCAAAGGAGGGGCCAGGACAGGGGAGGGCGCCGGGGACAGGTGGCGCAGGGGTCTTCTCCCAAGGGGCACAGGACACGAACGAGACCCCCGGTTTCCAGCGCCCGTCGCCACAGGGGCAGGTCCGTTTCCCGAGGGAAGAGCGAGCGAAGCCGTCAGTCAGACAGGGTCTTAGGGGAGTCCCGGCCAGCTGGGGAGCAAGGAGGGCTTCTTGCAGGAGGGGGCCTGCTGAGTGTCCCCACCTGCCCCGCCCCGTGTGGAGTGTCCATGCCCCACCCCCCGAGGCCAGCTCAGACCATCTCCTTGTCTTTCCAGGCACCTTCCCCAGCCCAGGTATCTGCCCCCCGCCCTGCATGTCTTAGCGCCCCCCGCTTCGGCCAGCCAGTGCACGGGGCTACGGGCTGGCCTGGGCTCCGTTGCTCTGTTGCTGCCATGGGAACGGGTGGACATTGCAGGCTGGTGCCGGGCCTGCTGGGGTCCATTGCGGGCTGGGCCCAGGATGGCTGGGGGGTGGGCTCCAGGCATCGGCGGGAGGGAAGATCCGCTGGCTCACCTGCCTGGCGTCCGTGTCGCGGTCTCCAAGCTCGGGCTCGTCCCTCCACCTGGCTGCCTGCATGGCTGGAGCTCTGCTGCGTCCTGGGGCACCTGCCAATCTGTGGCCGCTCCCCGTCCCCGGCACTGGCCTGCCCCGCCCGGCTGTTTGCATCTTTGGCTTTGTGAGCTGAGCCAAGCTCTCTAGTGACTGCACGCCAGCCCGGGGAGCATGAGGGTCCCGGGGAGGGGTCGGCTCCCAGCAGCCCCTGCTCTCCCAGGCCCTGGGCCATCTGGCTCGGGCCGCCATAGCTCTTGCCACCCTGGCCATGCCTGTGCAGGGTGCTGTGGCCCAGGAGTGTGTCTGTGTGCGGTGGGGGCAGCTGTGCTTCACTTGGTGCTCAGCCGACACCAGTAAGCTCTAACGGGGTGACTGCAGGCAGCATTTAGTGCAGGCAGAACCGTTGGAGGACGCATGACCCCCGCCCCAGGTCGTGGCCATCAACCTCAGATGGACCAGAGGTCCGGCAGAGCTCAGACAGCAGGCGGTGGCCACTGGCCCCTTGGAGGACGAGGAGGGAGGGACTCTGGGCCTGGCGACCGGGGCCAGCTCATGCCCGGAACGAGAGAGAGAGAGAGAGCGCAGGGGGTAGGCCAGCCTGCCCTGTGGCGGCTGGGGTCGGGGATGGACTGACCCTGCCGACCGGGAAGGCCCTTGTCTACTCAGGCTTCCTCGTCAGGGCGTTTGCACTGGTGTTTGTCAGCCCAGGAGGGCCGACGACGAAGCCCAGCTTGGGAGCCCCCGGCAGGGTGGGGACTGAGCGGGGCCCCAGGGCAGGGCCCAGGTGGGGTCTCGGCTGCCAGGCCCACTCCTAGGCCCTGCCCTGGGGTTGGGGCCCCCTGATCAGATGGGCGACATGCTCCTGAGACCCAGTCCCCCAGCCCTCCCCTCCCGTGGTTCCAGCCGGCAGCAGGAGCCGGACGCGCAGGGAGCCACTTCTTGCCCCAAATGGTGCCCCCTTTCTGGGGAGAAACTCTCCCCCAAGGCTCGTGCAAACCCCCGTGTCTGAGCCCAAGGCCCTTCCCCAGCAGCTTGCACACCGCAGCTTCCGAGCAGACGAACGGGGCCATCTTGGTGCCGCGGGGCGCAGGCAGCCCCCTGCCCCAGCTCACGGCACCCTCTCCCTGCAGAGGCCCAGCGCCGGCCCTACTATGCGGACTACTCGCCCACCCGCCGGTCCATCCACTCGCTGTGCACCAGCCACTACCTTGACCTCTTCATCACCTTCATCATCGGTGTCAATGTCATCACCATGTCCATGGAACACTACAACCAGCCCAAGGTGGGGCTCAGTGCCCGGGGACTCCCGCTCCCCCCGCCCCCCACCGCCGTCCGCAGGACCAGTGGCGAGGACGCAAGCCCTGGGAGGGCCGTTGGTGGGGTCTGACGCTCAGCGGGGTGGACCTGGTCAGAGCCAGGGGCGGGGGTCCCACGTCTGCAGACTTTCCCAAGCCCTCGCTGGGGTCGGTGGGGTACGTGAAGCTATGGTTTGAGCAAAGCGTCCTTGTTTTCCTTTTTTTAGAACTGGTTGAACCTCCCTGGGCCGTGTGCCCTGGGGGGCCCTCCCCGTCTACCTCCATGGTGCCATCTGCAAATGAGGAGGGCCCTCCCCCCAGTAGTGCTGTCTGTGGGAACATCCAGCTGCTCAGGCATCAGCTGGGCAGGGGACGGGCAGGGGGAAGGCAGTCGGCTTTTTATTTCGCCCTGATCTGGTGTGCGTCCCCATTTCATCAAAGAAAGGACAGCCGTCTTTCTCCCGCAGAGGAAGGGACGAGAACAACAGAGCCTCCCACCCTGAACCTACGTGGCTTTCCTTGAAGCCACGCCGGGTGTGGCATGGCCACGTCCTGGGATGTGGGTAGGGGTCCACTTGAGGCTGGGCCAGGGGTCTGGGCTTGGGAGGGACCGGTGCCCTCGGCCCAGAGGCTGTCCACGCCGCCAGACCAGGCGCTGCCCTGCACACAAGGGTTTGTTGGCCAGGCCCGAGAGACGAGGCTCTGCTGGGGCGGAGGGGGGTGGGGCTGGCACACAGGCACCTCGGGCGGGCCCTGCAGCCTGACGCTCTCTTCACAGTCCCTGGATGAGGCCCTGAAGTACTGCAACTATGTGTTCACCATCGTCTTTGTCTTTGAGGCCGTGCTGAAGCTGGTGGCTTTTGGGTTCCGGAGGTTCTTCAAGGACAGGTGTGTGGGGCGGGCCCCGGAGCCTGGAGGACCCTTGGGGCACGGGCGGGTGAGAGCCACAGCCCTGCGCCCCGTGGTCCCGGCCCGAGGCCCGACGACGCGGTCCTGCCGCGTAGCGGTGCGGGATGCAGCCGGGGCGCCGGAAGGAGGCCCTGAGCCCGCCCGCCTCCTGCCCCAGGTGGAACCAGCTGGACCTGGCCATAGTGCTGCTGTCCATCATGGGCATCACGCTGGAGGAGATCGAGATGAACGCGGCCCTGCCCATCAACCCCACCATCATCCGCATCATGCGTGTGCTCCGTATCGCCCGCGGTAGGCCGCCCGCCTGTCCCTCCCGGGGACCCCTGCCCGTGGCCTCCGCGGCCCGGGCCCAGCGTCCTTCCTCGGCTCGCCCTGCGGCGTCCCCCTGGGCTCGGTCTGGGGGCCGGGGAGCGTAAGGGATGGGGGTGGGCCCGGGGTCTCCGGCAGCAGGGGAGGGTCAGACTGGCCCAGGCCCCACGCCCCCCACTGATGCTCGGCTCCTGGCCCTAGTGCTGAAACTGCTCAAGATGGCCACAGGCATGCGGGCCCTGCTGGACACGGTGGTTCAAGCCCTGCCCCAGGTAGGTCAGCAGCTCCTCGACCCGGGGCCCGGGTCCGCTTCACGGCCCCGAGGTGGGCATGACAGCCGCCCCCAAGACCACGAGACGCGGGGGGGGGGGGGGGGGGGCCTCACTCGATGCGATTCATTCGCTGACACGGTCATCGGTCTTGCAAAAGCCACGGTAACCGCCCCACGTGTGCAGGGAACGCCTCTGCTGTGCTGGCAGAGAGGAGGGCTGTGTCTCTCTGGGCCTCGGTTCCTCTGGGAAAGACTGGAGACCAGGGGGCACCTCCCCCAGTCCGATTCTGGATGCAGTGGGCAGAGGATGTGGACCAGAAGGACTTGTCTGAGTTCAGAGGACTGCACCCAGGGCGTCCGTCCACCCCTGTGTCCTTCTGTCCGTACGTCCAACTCTCCACCAGGCATCCATCTGTCTGTCCATCCGTGTCTTTCTCTCCATACATCCAACTCTCCACCAGCCGTCCGTCTGTCCATCCACACATGTCCTTCTGTCCATACATCCAACTCTCCCACCCGCCATCTCTCCACCTGTGTCCTTCTGTCCATTTGCAGGCCTCCCACCAGCTACCTGTCCGTCCACCCCTGTGTCCCTTCTGTCCATCTCTAGCCCTCCCACCAGCTATCTGTCCGTTCACTCCTGTGTCCTTCTTTCCATACATCAGCTCTCCCACCAGCTGTCCGTCCACCCCTGTGTCCTTCTGTCCATCTCCAGCCCTCCCACCAGCTATTTGTCCGTGCACCCCTGTGGCCTTCTGTCCATGTCCAGCTTTCCCAGCCAGCTGTCCGTCTGCTAGCCCAGCACGTTCCTATCCAGCCGCTCACTCACCCCCACAGCCCCTCCTCTCCAGCCATCTGCACACCACACCCCCCCTCCCACCTTCGGCCAGCCCCCTCCTGTCCCCTCTGCGGCCCCTGAGGCCCGTGCCAGCAGGAGTGATGGGGGGAAGGGGTGGAGGAGTCAGGGGGATGGGTGCTAGAGAAGGAGCGGCACGGGTCACAGGACGCCAGGGCGCCCTGCCGAATGCGGCATGTGCCAGGGCTGGGCAGGGGGCAGGACGCCCTAGGTCTGCATAGCTAGTCCCCAGTGGGGTCCCTGAGGCTGGAGGTGGCCTGGGGCTCTGAGGAGCAGAGGAGCAGGGGGCGGTGGGGCCTGGGGTGCAGGGTGGGTGTGAGGAACTGAACCGAGGAGGGACCAAGGTGGGGGTGCTGGCAGAGGGGCCCCCGGGGGCCACAGAGCTCCAGGGCCTGAAGGGACGGGTGGAGAACAGGGCTCGAAGGCAGCCTCGGGAGCCTGGCCAGGAGTGTGGGTGAGGGCGGCGAGGTGGGGCGCCGAGAGCCCAGCGGGTGGGGGCTGAGGCTGCCCCTGACCTCACTCTGCTTCTCTCTTCGTGTAGGTAGGGAACCTCGGCCTACTTTTCATGCTCCTGTTTTTTATCTATGCTGCCCTGGGGGTGGAGCTGTTTGGGAGGCTCGGTGAGTGTGCGCAGCCTCGCCCACGCGCATGCGGTCCCCGGGTGCCCGCCCGGCAGACACCGGCCACCCGCCTCCTGCCCCATCTGTGTCCTCACCCAGCCGCCGCCCCCATCAGCCCTCGCTGCCCAAGACCCGCCCGTGCATCGGCCTCACACAGGGGCATCCGCACATTCGCAGGAGTGTGGTGCCAGACCCCTGACACGCATGCACACACGGACGTGCACGGATACACACGTGTTCACGCCTAGCCAGGAGGACGGGGCCATACGTGAGCGTGAGGAAGTGTGCGCGTGCAGATACGCACTCGCAGGCACATGCACCCGCCTCCCCGCTTCTTGTGGTCCCCGGGATACAAACGCTGCCCCGTGTCCTTTTTAATGGTCACCGGGGATTCTTTCCACCCCCCAGGCCCGAGGCTCTGGCGTGGCCAGGGAGCAGGTGGGGACTTTCCAGGACAGCCCAGTCCCTTGGGATCTCCTCAAAAACACCCGATGTCACTGAGTGCTTAGTGGCTTCCGGCAGCCGCCAGCGTGGACTTGTCTATAAGGCGGCGGAGGTGGCCGTCACAGCTCAGGGTCTGCCCAGAGGGGATCCTGGGACTCGGCAGCTGGTGCCCCAGACCCCAGCCCCCTATTCGGGGTGCTTCCTGTGCCCTGCGACAAGGCCGCCGTGTCCGTCCTGGCCCTGCGCCCCGAGGGCATGCTGACCTGAGAGGCAAGCCTGGGGAGCAGGGGTGCCCTCTGCTGGGGCTCAGCCAGAACCGGCTGCCACGGAGGGCTTGGCCTGTGTACCCGCGGACCGTGTCCACCTGGAAAGTCTCACATGTCAGGGTGGGGCTCCAGGCAGCCCTGTTCCCCTCCCCCGGCCTTGAAAGGACACGGCCCCCACAGAGGCCAGCACCCACCTGCCGGGGCCCCCGAGCTGCGCGGGTCCTTTTCCCCAAGAGAGCGCGATCTGCTCCCTGGGGGAGGGCAGGGCTCTCGGTTGGGTCCGGCGTGGCCCTGTGTGGCCTCGGGGCCCAGGGTATACACCACCCTGCAGAGCCCTCGGGCTGACCGAACGAGGGTCTCCCCGGCAGAGTGCAGTGACGACAACCCCTGCGAGGGCCTGAGCCGGCATGCCACCTTCTCCAACTTCGGCATGGCTTTCCTCACGCTGTTCCGCGTGTCCACGGGGGACAACTGGAACGGGATCATGAAGGTAGCACCTGAGCCGTTGTGGGGGGTGAGGCGCCCAGGGGATGGGGGGGAGGGGGCGGGGGGCGGGGCGCCCTGCAGTCGCCTGCTCTGCCTCCGCAGGACACGCTGCGGGAGTGCGCCCGCGAGGACAAGCACTGCCTCACGTACCTGCCAGCCATCTCCCCCGTCTACTTCGTCACCTTCGTGCTGGTGGCACAGTTCGTGCTGGTCAACGTGGTGGTGGCCGTGCTCATGAAGCACTTGGAGGAGAGCAACAAGGAGGCCCGCGAGGATGCCGAGCTCGACGCCGAGCTGGAGCTGGAGGTGGCGCGAGGCCCCCCCGCCCGCCCCAGGCCCGCGGCCCCACAGAGCCCGGCCGCCCCCGGCCTCCTGGTCGCGCGCAAGGTGTCTGTGTCCCGGATGCTGTCCCTGCCCAACGACAGCTACATGTTCCGGCCCGTGGCGCCCGCCTCCGCCCCACACCCTCGCCCGCTGCCGGAAGCGGATGCGGAAACCTGCTCAGGTAAGGCCCCTGGAGGCGGCCGGTGGGACGGGGCGGCCGGGCCTCTGCCAGGTGGCCGAGGCTGCAGCGTTCTCACCTTCCTGCCCCAGGGCCTGCCCCGGGTCTGTCCACCTCTGCACACTCCCTGCCCACAGAGCCCTGCACCTCCCTCCGGGTCTCTTCGGCCGCACCGTCCCCAGCCAGGGACAGTGACACCCTCGGTGCCCTGTCCCCTCGGGGCGCAACCCGCTCCCCCAGCCTCAGCCGACTGCTCCGCAGACAGGTAGGAGAAGCCCTCCGAGTCCCGCGGCCCAGGCCTGGGGGCCCCACCATGGTTCCCTCCCGTTTGAAAGATGAGTAGCGGGGACACCAGGGGAGGGGGGCACGTCCCTGCAGTCTGGGATGACGTACAGGGCCCAGGAACCGCGTCTCCTCGGGCACTAGTCTCAGTCCCGTGCAGCGCAGCACCCCTGAGCCTCGCCCATACCCTGAGAGCACTCTCCACCTGCCGCGACCTCAGATCCTCTCTCTGCCACGTGCCCTGTGCTTGGGCTTCCGGGCCCTGCTGGCGCTGTGCAGGGTGGGGGCTCTGTGCCCAGCGGGGCCTCCCGGGCCACAGCAGGCTCTGCCTACGGGAGTTCAGGTCCTTAGTCCTCTGTCCTCGCTGTGCCCCCAGCACGAGCAGTGCGTTCGGCATAGGTGGGGCGGGGGGACGGCGTGTCCGCTCGCCCTGGGGAGTCTCGGTCCTACTCTGCGGGTGGGGTGGGGGTTCCCGCGCCCCTGGCTGCTGCCTGGGTCCTGCCCGGCCTCCTCGGTCACTTGACCCTGTATCTTTGCAGGAGGCCGTGCGCACCAGCTCCCTGGAAGGGCAGATGGCCGGCCCCAGGGATGGTGGCCCAGGCTGGGCGGAGCCTGGCGGGAAGACCCCCGTGAGGCAGGTGTCCCTGGGGGCCTCCGTACGGTCCCCACCCCGTTCCCCGAGGCCCGCCAGCATCCGTGCCCGCAAGCACACTTTTGGGCAGCGCTGCGTCTCCGGTAGGCCGCCGGCCCCAGGAGGGGAGGAGGCCGAGGCCCCGGACCCTGCTGACGAGGAGGTCAGCCACATCACCAGCTCGGCGCAGAGCCCCTCGGCCTCCCCCGATGCCCCGGGAGCGGGCGGTGAGCCGGACCTGCACGGGTTCTGCGGCATCGACGCCCAGGGCTTCCGGGGGCAGCCAGGCCAGGCGGATGAGCAGAGGCGGCCTTCGGCGGAGCAGGGAGGAGGGGACGGCCGCTCAGAGGTCCGGGAGGTGAAGGCCCGGGTCCCGGAGGCAGAGCCCCCCTCAGGGGCCCGCAGGAAGAAGAAGATGAGCCCCCCCTGCATCTCCGTAGACCCCCCCGCAGAGGACGAGGGCACCGCGCGGCCCCCGGCGGCAGAGGGCAGTGGCACTCTGAGACGGCGAACCCCGTCCTGTGAGGCCACGCCACACAGGGACTCCCTGGAGCCCGTGGAGGGGGCGGGGGCGGACGCGGCCGCCAAGGGGGAGCGGCGCGCACAGGTGGCCTGCCGCGCAGAGCACCTGACCGTCCCCAGCTTCGCCTTTGAGCCGCTGGACGTGGGGGGCCCTGGCGGAGACCTGTTTGCGGACAGCGGCCACAGCGTGGCCCCTGAACCCAGAGCTTCCCTTTCGGGGGCCACAGTGCCTCCTGAACCCCACAAAACAGAGCCTCCCGTGCTCTCCAGCGACCCCCCAGAGAAGGGACGGGGGCTGCACCTCAAAGTTCTCCAGAGCCCCCCAAAGAAAGCGGGGTCCCCCCCGGCCACCCCCATCCCGGGTGACCACGTAGACAAGCCCGTGTAGCGGAGGGCACGGTGCCACACAGGTTTTAGCACTGGGGTTGGGGTGCACCCGGCAGGGTGGTGGCCCCGGGCAGGGCTGTGCGTGGACCCCAGCTCGGGCCCTGCCGAGGCAGAGGAGCCCAGGAGGCCGTCCGCCCAGGGAGAGGGAGGCAGACGCCGGGTCTGGACGAAGCAGAACAGGGGGTAGCCATCGGCCTGGGAGCCTCCGGCCGGTGCGCTCGGGTTTGGGTTTTCCCAGCTCCGCCAAGGCGGTCTGAGGCCTGGTCAGCGGTCCCCTCGCGACCGCTGCATCCCCGGGACAAAGACCAGAAAACGACCGAAAAGAGGAAGTCGGAGGCTGCCCGGCAGAGCCCCCTCCTCACACCCACTTACTTTTCTAGGGAACACGTGCTCGGGGCCACCTGTGCTCCGGTTGGCGGCAGCTCGGTCCCCGAGGCCACCACGGCCACGCTTCACTGTCGCTCACGGTCTGAGTCCTCACCTGTTTGTCCCCCCTCCTCGTCCCCCTCTGTCCGCCTCCGCTCCTGGGCCCGCTGCCCAGCATCTGTGTTGGGGCGATGGAGGCAGTGGGGTCCGTGCAATAAACCGCCGTCTCTGCTGGCGGCCCCGCCCGGGCTGGGAGGTTGCAGCAAAGCCCCTGCGGTTCGCGGACGTTTCTTTGACAAATTCAGGTTAAACGTCGCAATAATCTGATACAGGAAATTTGGCTGCTGAATGGAAGGGGGAAGGGGGAAGGGGGTGGGGGGCAAAGCAAAGGGGAATAAACATTAACTTATTTAAGAAACGCGTTGGGTTATCGCCTTCGGGACCCACACCGTTGCCAGGAGCGCGGCGGGCCCGTTGCCTCACCGAGAGTGGGGCTGGGTGATGCTCC
Organism: Neofelis nebulosa; assembly: GCF_028018385.1. Classification (NCBI taxonomy): domain Eukaryota; kingdom Metazoa; phylum Chordata; class Mammalia; order Carnivora; family Felidae; genus Neofelis; species Neofelis nebulosa. Next base: position 44,519,701 of record NC_080799.1, on the reverse strand, counting down.
CGGGCCAGCCTTGGAGTCTCCACGGAGGCTTGGCCCGGCCCCCCTCTGGTTCTGGAAGAAAGAGCCAGGCTCACGAGAGGGGAACCAAGTTCACACGTGGGCATTCACACTCTGGGGAAACTTGGCCAGTTTTTGCCAGGGCTCCCAGCAGGGCTGGGTGCTGGGGGGCAAGTTGCTGAGGCTGTGCCGCCTGCCCACTCGGTCCTCTTCCTGCCCCGAAGACTCTGGCCCTGACCTTTCACCTCCCCAGTGCCCCGCTGGCCTCCCAGGGCTCCTTCCCAGCATGAGAGCGGGTATGGACGGGCCGGGACAGGATAGGACTTGGGATGGCTCCAGAGTCTTGTGGGTGACAGCTGTGGCCACGCTGGTGGCTGAGGGTAGTGCAGACCAGCCCCGGGGCCAGGTCCAGGCCCTTCCTGCCACACGGCAAAGCAGGACCCCACCGTGGTCCCCCCGGCCACGGCCGCCTCCAGGGTAGTCTGTGTGGCGGGAGGCTCCTCCTGGCTGAGGACAGAGCTTATGTGCTGTGACCCAGGGGGACAACACCCGGTCTGGGGCCACAGTCCAACCTAAGCTCTCTGACACTGACCCCAGTGGGCAGAGGACACACAGTGAAGGGCCTCAGGCTCAGCCACTCCTTGCTTCACCCCAATCTCTCGGGGGCTCACAGCCTCCCCGGGGCCAGGGCCATGATGTGTGTGCGCTGCAGGGTTAGGGGGTGCCCTGAGCCCATGTGCCGGGCCAGGGTGGGGCAGGGAGGGCCCATTCACCTGCTGTGCAGGCGGGAGGAGGGAGGAGCTGAGGGGCAGGCTCCGTGGCAGGCCCCACCTGCTCCTTCTGGGCACCTGTAGCTATGGCTGTCCCCACCATTTGTGCCCCGTGGATGCTGCCCCCTGGACTAAGTGGCCGGCTCTGGGCCGCACAGGCCACAGCAGGACCAGGGCGGCTCCGGGTGGCCTGTCTGTAAACCCACGTTCGTTTTTCCTCGTCACCCGGACAGGGGTGGGGATGGGTGTCCCCCACCTCCGGGAAGCCCTCTCCGGTTCCCGGGGGGCACACTGGCTCGTCTCCTCTGTCCTCCAGGAGTCGGGTCTTCGGGGCCCTCCCGGAGGGTCCCAGCTCGAGGCCCAGAGTGAGCCAGGAGACAGTCAGGCCCTCGTGACAGGCGTCTGTCCCAGCCCACGCCGCCCACGTCCCTGCCTCCGTGCCCGCTCGGGGTCCCGTGGTCTTCACCGCAGATCAGATGGGCACAGCCCCCAGCTGCCCAGCTCAGAGCAGGCGCTTCCTAACCGTCCGCCGTGTGGCCAGGGCCTGATGACGGAGCCGATTAGGGGCCCTGGGAGGGGGCTGGGCTTGTCTGCACCCGGCCCCGGCTTGAGACAGAAACTCTGAGAGCCATCTGTGCCCCCCCCCCCCAATGTCTCTGGACACGGTGCCGTTTCTGCCCCCTATTTGACAGGAGAGCAAACTGAGGCACAGGGAGGGGGGTCCTGTCCCTAGGTGCCTTCCTTCTCTGGCCCCGGGGATGCCCTCCCAGCCTGCTGGGGTCTCTGGTTGCCCAGGGGACATGGGTCACGTGGACCCACGTGGTGGCCTCTGCAGGGGGACCCCTCCTCCTTGCCCCCACGCCCACACTAGCTGCTGACTCAGCTCTGGCTGCCCTTGGCCCTGACCTTTCCTGGTCTCGGCTGTGTGGGTTTGATTTCCAGGCACACGGGAACCCCCCACCCCTGCCCCGCCCGAGGTGCGCTTCATCTCTGATCTGCAGCTCTGGGCGTGAAGGAGCCTAGTCCCGTCTTTCCACCCTCACCCTGGCCCCTTGGAGCCTTTCCTTGCGAGACGCGCCTCCGTCCACACCTCATCTGGCCCGAGGCCTACCCAGGCCTCAGAAAGTTCTAGAACTCATCACCCCAACAACGGACAGTGACAACCCCTGGGTGGGATGAGGGAAGGAGGAAAGAGGACAGATTTCTTGGTTTTTTCTGTTTTTTATCTTAGCACGTCAATATCCGCCAAGAGTTTCCAGGGGGCGCGTACTACACTGGTCATAAAAATAACTTCCGGGTTAAGAAGAAGGTGTGGCCTCCCTGCCCCCCTGTGACCCCCTGCCGCCCCCACACGCCCTGCCTCACGGGCCACCGCTGACCCTCCCCCCCCCCCCCCCCACGCAGGGTGACTCTGGAGGACCCCCCGGTCTGCAAGGTGAGGGGCACCCAGCTGCAGGCGGGCGTGGTCAGCTGGGGCGACGGCTGGGCTCAGGCCGACTGGCCAGGCATCTACACCCGGGTCACCCACTACCTGGACTGAGTCCACCGGTATGTCCCCGAAGAGCCCTGAGCCGTCCCCGGAGCTGCCAGCCCTCTGCTGCCCCCGATCGCTGCTCCGTCCCCACGCCCTGCCCGGGGAGCAGGCCATGGGCGCTAATCCTCTTACGGTGCCTGCAGAATACATGTGGTTGTTGCCGTGGCTCCGGTTGTGGGGGGGTCACTGAGGGAGAGGGAAGGGGGCACAGGGCACGACCGGGCCAGCCCCCAACCACCGTGCCCTGCCCAGGCCCTTGTACCCAGGGCCGCTTCTCAGCTCACTCGCTTGTCTCTTTGGTGAGTGACATCACGCACTTGGGGACAGAGAAAGCAACCAGGACCGTTGAAAAGACATTTCTGGGGACCTCCAGGCACTGAGATGGGGTTGAGGTGGAGGTTGAGGGGACGTCCCGCACCCCCGTCCCCTCCTCCCCCCGTGAGACACCCCCCGAACCTCGCGTTTCCCTGCACGCCCTCACCTCTCACGGCCACGCTCACCCTTGCTGTTCAGGCTGCTACGGGGGGCGTGGGGTGTCCCCATCCGGGGTCTGAGGGCCGGGCGGCTGTGGCCCTTCCTGTGTGCACGCCCGAACTGGACAGGCCACGTGGGCCACCTCCCACCCGCAGCAACGGGGAGAGTGGCTGGCCGACCCCACCCCGCAGACCACCGTGCTAGTCGGGGGTGGCACCTCGTTAAGGTTTTAATTCGCATCTCCGTGAGTTGTGACGAGAGGGGTCCCTTGGGCGACTGGAGCCCTCGGCCTCGGCACAGGGGGCGGAACGGCGGTCCACCTGCAACACCGGACAGGGTCCGAGGGCCCCACTGCTGGGTGTTCCAGTTGCGACCCGTCCCGTCTTCCCTCTGGGCACCTGGGCGGCCCCCCCCCCCCCCCCCGTCACCGCTCACGCCAGCACGCAGACTGGCTTCTAGGTGGAGCGGCCTTGCCGTTCAGACGCTGCTCAGCACAGACGCCCCCACGGAGATGGCTCCCTGGGCCCCCGGCCGTTCCTGTCATCCTCAGCCCCCCTGCCCCCTGCCCCCCCTCCCCCCTCCCCCGGCGGGCCCTGCCCCGCGGCCGCGCCGGGAACACAGTCACTCGAGCAGACTGCTCCTGTCCTCTCCCAACTGAGCAATTCTAGTCGCAGACTGTTTACTCGTTTCCGGGTCTTTCTATGAGGTAGACAGCGCTAACCTTTGCCTTCGAAAGTCTGTGGTCTCCTGGCTGTTCAGACACAGCCATGTGCCCGAACACACAGAGAATGACATCACCACCGTCCTTCGGGGAGTCTTCTGGGCTCTCTGGGCCAGAAGGAGCTTTCTAGATCAACATTCACCTCTCTCCTTCCGGTTGTCAGACACAAACACATGCATTTAATCTAAAGTCTCTGTCCTTAGCGGTGAGATTCTGGAATGGTCCACCAGGTTCCTTCTACAGCCCCACCTGACTCTTGCAGCTGGCAGAGGGTGAGGGACAGAGAGGTGCAGGGGGTGGGGGTACTAGGGGCAGAGGGAGCTGTGGGGGGGTCCAGCCCTCCCACTGTGCTGGTAGGGCCCTTCCCAGAGGGCCACTGTGTCCGCCGGGCGACAGGAGACCCCAGCGGGCCGGGAGGGTATCCCCAGGGCCAGGGGAGGGAGGCACCTAGAGCCAGGACACCCCTCCCTGCGCCTCACTTTGCTCTTGGGTCAAATGGGTGCAGAAGCGGCACGGTGTCACAGAGACATCAGGGGGCTCCAAGGCTGGTGTCCAGGTTCTCTCTCGACAGACCCAGGTGTCCAGGGAAGCTGAGGGCTCTGCGGGGAGCCACGTGAGGGGTTCCGGGTGGGGAGAGGGGTTCCGGGTGGGGAGAGGGGTCCCCACTGGTGGAGCCAGCACAGGTGACGGCCCCAAAGTCATGCCTGGGGGGACCTGGGGGTGGTACCTGGGTGTCTCCAGACCTGCCCCTGCACTGGGTGACATCAGGCCTCCTGGGCCTGACCTTGCCGCCCACCCCAACCAGGCTGATGGGCAGGTCACCCCTTCCCGAGGCTCACCATCTGGCGTGTGGCCGTGATGGCTTCAGCAAAGGCCCCAGCACACAGCTGGTGTCACTGTCCTCATTCATCAGGACAGATGACAAACATGCCTTTTGAACCAAGAGCTGGCAGGAGACACAAGTCTGTGCCCCGAGAAGCCTCATCCTGCCAGATCATCAGGCAAATCCTCTCATGCCTCAGTTTCCCCACACCTAAAGGGTTCACTGACCTAGAGGGTCTCAGAGGGACCCTCCCACCTGGTCTGTGATTTGGAGCTGGGCCGGGAGCCGGGGCCGGGTGCAGACAAGTCCAGCCCCTTCCCAGGGCCCCTAATCGGCTCTGTCATCAGGCCCTGGCCACACGGTTAGGAAGTGCCTGCTCTGAGCTGGGCAGCTGGGGCTGTGCCCATCTGATCTGCGGTGAAGACCACGGGACCCTGAGACGGGCGCAGGGGCAGGGATGTGGGCAATGTGGGCTGGCACAGACGCCTGTCACGAGGGCCTGACTCTCCTGGCTCACTCTGGGACTGGAGCTGGGACCCTCCGGGGCGGCCCCGAAGACCAGACTCCTGGAGGACAGAGGAGACGAGCCAGTGTGCCCCCCGAGAACCGGGAGGACTTCCTGGAGGTGGGGGACACCCATCCCCACCCCTGTCGGGGTGACAAGGAAAAACAAACGTGGGTTTACAGACAGGCCACCTGGGGCTGCCCTGGTCCTGCTGTGGCCTGTGCGGCCCAGAGCCGGCCACGTAGTCCAGGGGGCAACATCCACGGGGCACAAATGGTGGGGACAGCCATAGCTGCAGGTGCCCAGAAGGAGCAGGTGGGGCCTGCCACGGAGCCTGCCCCTCAGCTCCTCCCTCCTCCCTCCTCCCGCCTGCACAGCAGGTGAATGGGCCCTCCCTGCCCCACCCTGGCCCGGCACATGGGCTCAGGGCACCCCCTAACCCTGCAGCGCACACACATCATGGCCCTGGGGCACCATAGCCTCCTGCTTCACCCGGCTGTGCCTCGTGGGAGACCCAGCGTGTGGTGGGGGGAGGGTAGGGGGTATCTGCATATCCTAGGAGACTCCCCCAGTGTGGCTGGGCCGCCCGCTCTGGGGCAGCCCAGGAAAGCACACCCATGTTTTGGCCTCCTCCTGCCCCCCATGAATCCTATGGCATCGTCACCCCTTTGCTCCCCGGGGTCTGAGCGTCAGCTCTATCGAGACAACTCCCGGCTTCCTTTCTCAGCCTCCAGCCCCTCACCCGGCTGCCTACGGGGCATTTCTCCCCGGCTGCTGCCCAGCACCTGGAGCTCATACCCAACTCCCCCTGGGGAGCCAGCGAAGACCCTCACCTGAAGGTACCCAGATGGGCAAGCACGTCCCTAAAGGGGAGGACAAATTGGCATCATATCCAGGTCACTTTTGTGTGGCAACTGGTTAATTCCCAGAACAGACCTTGCCTTACGAGAGAAGTGGGATGGACAGATGGATGGTTGGAGGGATGGGGGGATGGAAGGAGGGAAGGATGCAAGGTTGGAACCACGTGGTGGCCTCCGGTGCAGGACAGAGCTGGCGGCTGTGGCCGCAGAGTGGAGCCAACCCTGAGAACCTCACTCTCCCTTGCCAAGCCTGGTAGGACACCAGCCCCAGCGCGGCCCCCTGTACCTCGGGGCTGGGCTGGCCGACACGCTCCCACGGAGAGCCCACTCCACAGAGACTGACCGCACTCTGGTCATTCCTCAAGCTCTTTAATTTGACAGACAGCACAGCGAGGCACCCTGGGCCCCAGGGACTTCCCGCCCGCCCCCTGGCATCTTCTTGCTCCTTCCCCCAGCAGTCACGGAAGTCCCGGACACTGAGGAGGCCAGAAGGAAGGCGGAGCCCAGGCCAGGGACGGGGGCGCAGAGGCTGAAGCAGCAGGCTCTGGGGGGAGGAAGGCGTCGCTCCTCCGGGCCCAGCCGGGCGGACGGCCAGCAGGCCCTGGTCAGAGGCCCCTCCCGATTTGCTGCGTGATCCAAGGCACGTACGTCTGGACGCGAGTGTAGACCCCGGGACAGTTGCTCAGGGCACAGCTCTGGTCCCAGCTGACCACTCCCACCAAGTGCCAAGCACCCGTCATCTTGCACACCAGAGGGCCTCCGGAGTCGCCCTGAGGAAGGAGAGAGAGCACTGAGCCCCGGCTGGCCCCCAGCGCGGGGTGGGGGCCGGGATGGGCTGGGACTCACCTGGCAGGAGTCCCGGCCCACGGTCCCCGCACACAGCATGTCGTCCTGGATGATCTTCCTGCCCGCCAAGCGGTGGCTGGTGGCGTTGTGGTACTGCTGGTCACAGACGGCGTTCTCCACCACGCTCACCGCCACCTGCTGCAGTCGGTAGGGCGGAGGCAGCGACTCTGGGGGACAGATGTGACCGGAGGCTGGAGCGTGGCCCCCGCTGTCGGCCGCGAGCCTGCGTTCCCGCCCGGATCGCTACCGTGGGGACCCCAGGGTGCAGGGTTCCCATCTCCCTCTAAATCCCTAAGACCCGGAAGGTGGATTCTGCCTTTAGTTGGAAGGACCGGAAAGAAATTCCGGGGGAGGGGGGAGGGTTTCTGCCCGCCCCCCCCCCAATATCTTCCTATAAGTCGGAAAAATCTAAGAATATGAATTTCCTCGTCACAGTGTTGGGTCCCGAGCTCAGTTGTGCTTCAGGGACCCTCCAGCCTCTGGGGTCGGATCTCCCGATTGGGGCGCACACGGGGTGGGTGGGGGAGGGTGTCGGAAGGCGATTCCTTTCCAGAACCTGCAGCCGCCCACCCGCCAGGACTTCTCTGTGTGGCCAGGTCTGGAAATGCCTCAAGCGGCCCCGAACCCCTCCCAACCCCCACCCCGTACACACGATGCATCATGATGTTGCCCCAGCCGGTCACCCAGCACTCGTCCTCTGGGATGACCTCAAGCGGGGCCGACGGGAGCCTGACAGGCCTGACGTTAGCCGTGTATTTCACAGAGTCTGACAGCTGGAGCAGGGCCACGTCGGCACCCAGATGGACGTAGATGTAGTCGGGGTGGATGATGACGCGGGTCACATTCAGCAGCGTCCTCCCCCCGTAGAGGTACACGTCCCCGGCATGGATGCGGTAGGCTGCCGGGTCGGCGTCCTTCCTGGGGTCACAAAGAAGACACGGAGGCGGGTCCTTCGAGGGCGGCCCCCTCCGCCCCGCGGGGAGGTTGAACCCTGCCTGGAGCCCGGATTCCCACACCTCCTGATTCGCCCAGAGCTGGATGGCAGCTAGCGGACTCACCGGACGAGGCAGTGGGCGGCGGTCAGCACCCACTGGGGGTGGATGAGGGAGCCCCCGCAGATGTGCACCCAGGAGGCCCAGTTATAATCGTAGACTTTCAGGCTGACCTGCCACGGCCACTTCCCCTGGGGGGCACTGTGGCCCCCGACGATGCCCACCAGCTCGTTTTCAGGGAGGGAGGCTGGGAAGCAACATGAGGGAGGAGGGAGGCCGGGCAGCAACATGAGGGGGGAGGGAGGCCGGGCCTCGGGGCCCGGGGCCGAGCCCGTCCCCACCTAGGCCTCCCCCGAGGGCACGGACAGGCAGCCCCAAGGCCCCCCAGCGACTGGAAATGGAGACAAGGTTACAGGAGCCTCTGGGAAGGGAGGACCCCCGTGGGGTCAGGACTCACCTGGGCTCCCCACGACGCAGGTCCCCGAGAAGAAGGGGGTCAGAAGCAACAGCCACAGCATCTGCGAAGAGAGAGGACACGGAGGGACAGCTCAGGGCCGGAGGGGGCCAGGGGCCTCTGCAGCTGTGTGAGTGGGGACAGCGCCCCTACCTTGCCAGGCTCCACGGGTCTCTGCTCTGGGGGACCCCGAGGTCCTTTATCTTTTGGCCACAGGAAGTGGGCGGGCGACTTGGGCAGTGCTCCATTTGTCGGGGGGTGGAGGTTGGGGAAGAAAGGCAGCCGGGTGTCAGGCTGAGGCCGGGGGCGGCTGCCACCTGGATACATCGTCCCCGGCCCACGCCCCACCTGAGACTCGGCCGCCCTCAGCCACGCGGACTGGCCCCCACCAGTGTCTCCAAAAGAGGAAGATCCCCGCACGCCCCAAGGCAGGCTCCTACACCCCCGGAGGCCGGGGAGGCACCCCTCCTCACCCCCAGCTCGGAGCACGGGTCCCCAGGCCTCAGGCATGTGGCGACGCAGTGGGCAGACCTTCTCCCCCAGGGTGGGTGGACTCCCAGGGCCCAGGACGCCCCCGCCCCGGCCACCGTTCCTACTTGGGGCGCTTCCAGAAGGAGGGAGGCTTTTGATCCTCTGAGAAGGCCGCCGAGCATCAGCAGAGTGTGTTCAGGGGGGTGGGGAGCTGGTTCCCCATCACACACCCGGGAGGCCAGACTCCCACCCTGGCCGCCCACCCCTGGCTGACTGCGCTTCTCACGACACATCTGAGCACCAGAGGCCGCAGAGCCTGTCCACCCTGGCGCTGTCCACCCACCAACCCGTGGCGCTGTCCACCCACCCTGCCCCGCTTCCGACCAGTGCAGTCACGTCTCTTCCCAAGCGTTGGCCCGGCCGTCAGGGCCAAGGACGGACCCCTGCACATGGCACAGGGTCCCCATCCCCTGGACTCCGCCCCATCCTGAGTGGACAAACCTGGCTTCACAGCCCACCTTCCCAGCTGCCACCAATAGCACCCATCCAGGTGGCCTCCAAGGGGGCAAATGATGCAATTTTTGTGGCGAGTCATACCGTGTCCCCCTAAAGCTCCCCCTGATGCCATATTGAGGCATGGGGAGGGCAGAGGTCCATGGTCTAAGATAGGTTCCTTTGACACCACCCAGGAGAGTTGGGTGTAAGCATACGGCTCCTTCTACATCAGCGAATCCAATCTACATCAGGGACCCTGAACCCTGTGAGCCCCTTTTTCCTTCCAGCTTAGGGAAGCAGCCAGCCCTCCAGCCCTCCTGTCCTGGCTGGGCCACCAAGGGTAAACGTCTGGCTGTTCACATGCTGCCAGCCTTGCTTTAGCAAATGTCAATATGAGCAGCTGCTGTATGGGGGATTCTCCTCCATTGTGATCAGGGCCTGGGACAAAACATGACGAGAGAGAGAGAGAGAGAGAGAGAGAGAGAGAGAGAGAGAGAGAGACAGGAGTGCCCTGTGCTCCTGGACAGGGCTGCATGCACAGAGCAGATAGCCTGAAGCCTGGGGAGAGGTGGACAAAGAGACAGGTAAGGGGAGAGAAACTGGATGAGTGATAGGGGAATGGGGCAAGACCGAGAGAGTGAAAGGAAGAAACACAGAGAGGTGTAGTTAGAGAGAAACAGAAGCAAAGAGGAAGTACAAGGAGAAAAGTGGAGACCTGGTCCAGGTACGTGGACAGGGCGAGATGGGCCAGGGGAAAGGGAATGTGTGAAGTGGCTCTGAGTGCTGGGGTAGAAAGGGCTGGTATCATGGGCATCATAGTTTCAAGACTCTAAGACTCAACATCCCTGGGGCCAAATTATGTTGTACTTAAGCACAAGTGTAGCTACCCTGTGAAAGCATGCAACAGTATTATTACGGGATTGACTCTCTTCCATTGGCTGTCCCTTGTATCCCTAGGCTCATTCATTCCATAGCTGGAAGCTGGTGTCTCTCTCTCAAAGGTGTCCATTCTTTATCTAACCTAAACACTTAGGTGGTCACCACCATTACCTCTTGTTCAGCATGTGTAAATTGGCGGTCTATTTTTCTGGGAACATTGCTTAAAGCATTACAAATGATGTCATTACGTTAATAAATTCGGTTTCATTCTTCACTCACAAGAAAGGAGAAGGAAAAGATTTCTTTGTGTCCCGGGCCCTGTCACTAAGACCCTTCCCAATGTGGAGAACAGGCTGGGTTGCCCAGAGCACCTTCGGTCCCACAGCTGAGCCCCCAGGGCCTTCAACATTGCAGGAATTCCCATGGTGGCCAGCAGAGAGAGCTCGAGCACCACAGACTCGGAAGGGCGGGTTCCTCTGCCTGGGCAGTGATGGCCAGCAGAGGGCGCACCATCGGCTTTTCTGACCCAGGACACCTCAGAGCAGGAAGGGTCGCTGTTGCTCCCAGAGGACTCAGGGCCTCTGCCGCTGCCTCAGGACAGAGAGCAGAGCTGCCTTTCCAGCGCGTTCTGCCGCCCACCCCAGGGGAGACCTTGGGAGGTTTGCAGCAACTTGGCATCTCCTGAGCCGCTGCCTTGTTGTATTGAGTGCTGGGGAGGGGACGCTGGGTGGCTTCCCTGGGCAAGCTGGTTGCTGGGCAGCACAGGCCCTTGCATTTTCTGGGCTGTTCCCGTGTTTCATTCCTCCCCTTCCCGGACAGTATTTGAACAAGACATATTTTACTGAAGGACTCGTGGATTGCGGGGTCCCACGACAGCACCTCATCGATGCAGTCGATGGTTGGTTCCAGATTCAGGCTCGTTTCCGGGAAGAAACCCTGACAGAAGTTGAGAAGCACGGGAGCTGCATTCCGTTAGGACGTGAATACATGAAATGCTCCTCTCACGACCTTCTAGAAGAATGAGCTGGGACCCAGTTTCTGCGTCCTGCTGGAACCAGAGACGGAGGTAAGGGCACAACTGTCCCCCACATCATACATGCTTTTTTAAAATTTTGTGGTTATTTTTCCAACCTAGTGAAGTGATTGAAAACTACAGAAAACCTGGTAGGTAGGTTTCATTAACCTTATGTTTTCTTTCAATTTAAATTCCAGTGAGTGAAGACCCAGTGGAATAGTTTCCGGTGTGCAATATAGAGTAACCCTTGCACGCGTCACCTGGTGCTCATCCCAGGTGCACTTCTTAATCCCCAGCACCTGTTTCACCCATTCCCCACCTCGCTGTGGAAGCCCTCAGTTTGTTTCCCAGTGAAGAGTATGTTTGTTTGTCACTGTGTCCTTCACCCCCCCCCCCCCCTTTGTTTTGTTTTATTTCCACGTGTTAGTGAAATCACCTGGTATTTGTCTTTCTCTGACAGGCATTTTTCACCCAGCATAACATTCTGTCGCTCCTCCACCTCGTGGCAAATGACAAGCTTTCCTGTTTTTACGGCTAAATAATATCACATTCCATATACTACATCTCAACTTATTCATCAGTTGATGGATGCTCGGGAAGTTTCCGTAATTTGGCTGTTGTAGAAAATGCTGCTGTAAGCATCAGAGTGCATGTATCCCTTTGAAGGATTATTTTTGTATTCTTTGTGGAAATACCTCGTGGTGAAATTGCTGGATCGTAAGGTAGTTCCATTTCCTTTTTTTTTTTTTTTTTTTTTGTGAATGTCCGTGATGTTTTCCAGTGTGGCTGCACCAGTTTGCATTCCTACCCACAGTGCAAGAGGGTTTCTCTTTCCTCATATCCTTGGCAACACCTGCTGTTTCATCCTTCATTGATTTTAGTCATTCTGACGGATGTGATGTGTTATCTCGTTGTACTTTTGAATTGTATTTTCCTGAAGATCAGTATTGTTGAGCATCTTTTCACATGGCTTTGGTCATGTGTATGTCTTCCTTGGGAAAATGTCCATTCGTGTCTTCTGCCCATTTTTAATCGGATTTCTCCTTTTTTGGGTGCTGTATGACTTTATTTGTTTTGGACACTAACCCTTCATCAGATGTCGTTTGCAAATAGTATTCTGTAGGTGTTTCAGTTTTGTTGATTATTTCCTTGGTGACAGAAGCTTTTTATTTTTACGAAGTCCCATTATTTTTGCTTGTGTTTCCCTCCACTCAGGAGATATATCTGCAAAGACGTTTGTACAGCCAATGTCAAATAAGATACTGCCTGTGTTAATTATCCTCTGGGATTTTTCTGGTTTCAGGTTTCACACATAGGTCTTTATCCATGTTGGATTTACTTTTGTGTATGTTGTAAGAAGGTGGTCCGTTGTTGGTCTTGTTTTGTTTTGCAGGTTGCTGTCTAGTTTTTCCAAAACCATATGTTGAGGAGATTTTCTTTAAGTTTATGTATTTATTTTTGAGAGACAGAGAGAATGCAGAAGAGGGGCAGAGAGAAATGGGGACTGACAATCCCACACATGCTCTGCACTGCCCTGAGATCATGACCTGAGCTGAACCCACAATCACACGCTTTGCAGCCACCCACGTGTCCCCAGACTATCTTTTTTTTTCCATTGGATATGCTTTCCTGCTGTGTTGAGAATTAATTGACCATATAGGTGTGAGTTCATTTCTGCGTTTCCGTTCTATTGATCTCTGCGTCTGTGTTGTTGTTGTTGATGTTGTTTTTTGCCAGGACCATACTGCTCAGTTCAGTACAGCTTTTTAATACAACCTGAAGTCTGGAATTGTGATGCCTCCAGCTTTAGTTTTCTTCTTCAATTTTGGGGTCTTTGTCGTTCCATACAAATTTTGGGATTATTTGTTGTAGTTCTGTGACAAATGTTTCTGTTAGTGTGAAAGGGATTTCAGTACATATGCAGATTGTTTTGAGGAGTGTAGACATTCTAACAGTATTTTCTGCTTCCCATCCATGAGGGTGAAATCTTTTTCCTTTCCTTTGTGTCCTCTTCCTTTTCTTTCATCAATGTTTCACAGCCTTTAGAGTACAGATCTTTCACCTCTTTGGTTAGGTTCATTCTAGGTATCTTGGGGTATTTGGTGCACCTGTCAATGGGATGGATCCCTTACTTTCTCTTTCTGTTAATTCATTATTCGTCTACAGAAATGGAATAGAATTCTGTACATTGATTTCTGTATATTGTGATTTGTCGAATTCGTATATCAATCCCAGCAATTTTCATTGGAGTCTTTCCTGTTCTTTATAGAGAGCATCATGTCAGTTCCAAACAGCGAAAGTTCTGCTTCTTCCTGGCCAATTTGGATGCCTCGTTTCTCTTTTTGTCTGATTGCTGTGGCTAGGACTTCCTGTACTATGTGGAAAAATAGTGGTGAGAGGGGTCATCCCTGGCTTGTCCCTGACCTTGGAGGAAACGCTTTCAGTTTTTCCCCATTGAGGATGAGACGAGTTGTGGGTTTTTCCTAGATGACCTTTATGATTTGCAGGTAGGTTGAGTCTCCATGTACTTTGCTGAGGGTTTTTATCATGAATGGATGTGACATTTTGTCAGATGGTTTTCCTGCATCTGTTGAAAGCATCATATTGTTCTTATCCTTCTATTCCTGTGGTGCATCATGTTGATTGATCTGTGAATGTGGAACCACCCTTGCAGCCCAGGAATATATCCCACTTGATTATGGTAAATGATTCTATTCATGTATTGTTGACTTTAATTTGCAGGTATTTTAATGAGAATTTGTGCATACATACTCATCAGGCTTTTGGTCTGCAGTTTTATTTAAAATTTTTTAACATGTTTTTAAATGTTTCTTTCTTTCCTTAGATAGAGTACATAAGAGTGAGGGAGGGGCAGAGAGACAGGGAGAGAGAGAATCCTGGCCATGCCCCACACTGTCAGTGCATGGTCCAATGTGGGACTCGAACCCACGCACCGCAAGATAATGTCCTAATCCAAAATGAAGAGTTGGACAGTAAACCTACCGAGCCACACAGGAGCCCCGGAAGTTTTCGGTTTTGGTGGAGGTTTTATCTGGTGTTGGTATGAGGGTGATGATGGCCTCATAAGGTGAATTTGTAAGTTTTCCTTCTTTTTTACTTTTTGTAATAGTTCGAGGAGAATACATATTACCTCTTCCTTAAACGGATGGTAGAATTCATCAGGGAAGCCCTCTGGCCCTGAACTCTTGTGTTGGGGGAGATTTTTTTTTTCTTACTGCTTTGATTTCTTTCTGTTTTCAGATTTTATGTATCTTCCTGTTTCAGTTTTGGTAGTTCTTGTGTTTCTAGGAATTTGTCCATTTTTCTCAGAGTGTCCAATTTGTTGCATATAGGTCATAATATTATCTTCTAACTGTATTTTTGTGGTGTTGACTGTTGTTTCTCCTTTCTTATTGGTGATTTTATTTGAGTCCTTTCCTTCTTCTTTGTGAAAACTCTGCCTAGGAGGTTTTCATGTTGATTACTGTTTTCAAGGAACCAGCCCCTGGTTTCATTGATTTGGTCTAGTGTCTTTTTGGTTTGTATATCCCTTATTTCTGCCTTAATGTCTATTATTTCCAACCACACTCAGATATCGCCTCACGCCAGTCAGAGTGGCCAAAATGAACAAATCAGGAGACTATGGATGCTGGCGAGGATGTGGAGAAACGGGAACCCTCTTGCACTGTTGGTGGGAATGCAAACTGGTGCAGCCCCTCTGGAAAACAGTGTGGAGGTTCCTCAAAAAATGAAAAATAGACCTACCTTATGACCCAGCAATAGCACTGCTAGGAATCTACCCAAGGGATACAGGAGTACTGATGCATAGGGACCCTTGTACCCCAAAGTTTACAGCAGCACTCTCAACAATAGCCAAATTATGGAAAGAGCCTAAATGTCCATCAACCGATGAATGGATAAAGAAATTGTGGTTTATTTACACAGTGGAGTACCACGTGGCAATGAGAAAGAATGAAATATGGCCCTTTGTAGCAACATGGATGGAACTGGAGTGTGTGATGCTAAGTGAAATAAGCCATACAGAGAAAGACAGATACCATAGGTTTTCACTCTTGTGTGGATCCTGAGAAACTTAACAGAAACCCATGGGGGAGGGAAAGGAAAAAAAAAAGAGGTTAGAGGGGGAAGAGAGCCAAAGCATAAGAGACTCTTAAAAACTGAGGGTTGATGGGGGGTGGGAGGGAGGGGAGGGTGGGTGATGGGTATTGAGGAGGGCACCTTTTGGGATGAGCACTGGGTGTTGTATGGAAACCAATTTGAAAAATGAACTTCATATATTGGGAAAAAAAAAAAAAAAACTAACCTCCAGAAAGCATTATAAAGCATTACCTCGCAGTTTCTAAAACTGAAGGGATGATTAAAAAAAAAAAAAAGTAAAAAAAAAAATCTCTATTATTTCCTTCCTTCTGCTGTTCTTCTCATTCCTTTAGTTGTAAGTTAAGAGTGTTTGAGATTTTTCTTGCTCTTTAAGGTAGGCTTGTATTGCTATATACTTCCATTGTAGACTGCTTTTGCCGCATTCCAAAGATTTTTACCAGCTTATTTTCATTTTCATTTGTTTCAGTGTATTTTCTCATTGATTTCCTGTTTGACCCATTCATTTCGTAGCATGTTATTTAACCTCCCTTGATTTGTGGCCTTTCCCCCTTTGTGTGTGTGTGTGTGTGGGGGGGGGGTGTAAGTGTGTGTGTATGAGTGTGGTTGACTTCAAGTTTCCTAGCTTTGTGGTCAGAAAAGATGCTTGGTCTGAGCTCTGTCTTTGGGTACCTGTTGAGGTGTGATTTGTGACGTAGAATGTGATCATTTCTGGAGAATGCCCCATGGGCGCTTGAAAAGAATATGTACTCTGCCATTTTAGTATGGAGTGTTCTGAATATTATCTGTTAAACGCATCTGGTCCAGTGTGTCATTCAAAGCCATTGTTTCCTTGTTGATTTTCTGTTTACAGGTTCTGTCCATTGATGTGACTGATGTGTTAAAGTCCTCTATTATCGTTATATTATTATAAATTCCTTTATGGTTTTGTCAAGTGTTTTATATATTGGTGATTGCATAGTGGGCGCATCAAAATTTACAAGCATTGGATCTTCTTGTTTGGCTGTCCCCTTGAGCATGAGATAGTGTCTGTCTTCATCTCTTGTTACAGCTTTATTTATTTTTTTAATATAAGTCTTAGTTGACATATAGCGCACTCTCTGTTTCGGGAGTAGAACCCAGTGATTCATCCCTTACATACGACACCCAGTACTCATGACAACAAGTGCTCTCCTCAATACTCGTCCGCCATCTAGCCCAGCGCCGACACATCTCCCTCTATCAACCCTCACTCTTCTTCTCTACGGTTAAGAGACTCATGTGCTTTGTCACCACTCTTCTCTTTTCCTGCCCCCTTCCCATGTTTTCATCTGTTTTGTTTCTTAAATTCCACACGAGTGAAATCATATATGTGTCTTTCACTGATTGGCATATTTCACTTGGCATAATACATTCGAGGTCCATCCACATCGTTGCAAGTAGCAGGATTTCATTCTTTTTGAAGCTGAGTTACATTTCCTTGTATATACGTATGTATATATGTATGTATATATGTATGTATATATGAGCATACGCGTGAGTACATATGTGTATACATGCACACACACACACACACACACACCCCACAAGTTCCCTATACCTTCACCAGTTGATGGTTACTTGGGCTTTCTCCATAGTTTGGCTACTGTTGATAATGCTGCTATAAATATTGGGTGCATGCAATTTTACTACTAGGTATTGACCCAAAGGGTACCAAACTACACTCTCGGTTTTAAAGTTTATTTTGCCTAATACAAGTTTTGCTACTGGCTTTCTTTTGACATTGTTTTCATGATAAATGTTTTTTCATTCCCTCCTTTTAAATGTGCAGGTGACATACGTCCAAATAAGGCTTGGTAGGCAGCATCTAGATACGCCTTGTGTCTTTTTGGTTTTGTTTCTTTATTTTTTTTGTTTGTTTGTTTGTCCATTCTGACACCCTATCCTTGTCTTTTGATTGGAGCATGTAGTCGATTTACATTCGGAGTAATTACTGATAGGTATATATTTAGTGACATTCTACTAGTTGTTTTGTCATTGTTTCTTGATGTTTTCTCTGATCCTTTCTTGTCTGTAACACGTTTGGTCTTTCATTTTCACTCCAAGAGTCTGATTTAAGTATTCTTTTCTTTTGGCTGGTAGTACATGTCTTTACTTATTTCTATATTTCTTCTTTGTTAACATTTAAGCCCAAGTTAGTTACCTTGTAGTGGAATACAGTTTCAGGATTAGAATTTAGTGATCCATCAATTACAAAATATATATCCAGTACTCATCCCAAGAGCTCCCCCCGCCCGAGTGCCCATCACCTATTTAGCCCATACCCCTATTCAGAAACCTTCCTGGAGTCCTGAGCTGCTTCCCTCTATTTAACAGTCTCTTATCGTTTGACTCCCTCCCTGTTTGTATCTTATTTTTGCTCTCTTTTCACTATGTTCATCAGTGTATTAAATTCCACACACGAGAGAAATCATATGATGTGTGTCTTTCTCTGACCTATTATGGTTAGCATAATACAGTCTGGTTCCATCCACCGTGTTGCAAATAGCAAGATTCCACTCTTTTTGATCGCCGAGTAATAGTCCACTGTATGAATATACCACATCTTCTTTATCCATTCATCTCTCAGTGGTCATTTGGGCTCTTTGCATAATTTAGCTGTTGTTGATAATGCTGCTATAAACATTGGAGTGCATGTGCCTCTTCGAGTCAGCGTTAGTGTATCCTTTGGATAAATGCCTCTTAGTGCAATTGCTGGGTCGTAGTGTAGTTCTCTTACTGTTTTTTGTAACGAATCTCCATACTCTTTTCCAGAATGGCTACACCACTTTGCATTCCCACCAGCGTTGCAAAAGCGTTCCCTTTCTCTGCATCCTTGCCAACACCTGTCGTTTCCTGAGATGTTAATTTTAGCCATTCTGATAGGTGTGAGGGGATATCTCATTGTGGTTTTGATTGGTATTTCACTTATGACGAATGAGGTTGAGCATCTTTTCACGTATGACCAATCTGGATGTCATCTTTGTTAAAGTGTCTCTTCATGACTTTTGCCCATTTCTTCACGGGGTTATTTGGTTTTTGGGTGTTGAGTGTGATATGTTCTTTATAGATTTTGGATAGTAACCCTTTATCTGATAGGTCACCTGCAAATATCTTCTCCCATTCCATTCAGTTTCCTTTTGGTTTTGTTGATTGTGTCCTCTGCTGTGCAGAAGCTTTTTATCTTGAGGTCTCAATAGTTCATTTCTGTTTTTATTGCCCTTGTTTCTGGAGTCTTGACAAGCAATACGTTGCTGCAGTCAGGATCAAAGAGGTAGGTTGCCCTTTTTCTCCTCTAGGATTTTGATGGTCTCCTGTCTTACACTTAGATCTTTCATCCGTTTTGAGGTGTGTGTGTGAGAGAGACAGGGAGTCAGAGAGAGAGAGAGAGAGAGAGACAGAGAGAGAGAGACCCAGAGGTTTAAGAACATAGTCCAGGTTCATTCTTCTCACTGTCCATTTTCCCCAGTACCATGTGCTGAAGAGACTCTTTTTTTCCTTTGGATATTCTTTCCTGTTTGGTCAAAGATGACTCGGCCATAATTTTGAGGGTCCATTTCTGGGTTCCCTATTCTGTTCCTTTGATCGATGTGTCTGTTTTTGTGCTCGTCCCATACTGTCTTGATGATTGCGGCTTTCTGATGCACCGTAAAGTCCAGAATTGTAATGTCTCCAGTTTTGTTTTTTTCTTTTTCAACATTACTTTGGCTCTTTGGGGTCTTTTCTGGTTCCATACAGATTTTAGGATTGTTTGTTCTAGCTCTGGAAGAATGCTGGTGTTATTTTGATAGGAATTACATTGAATTTGTCCATTGCTTTGGGTAGTATTGACATTTTCACCATATTTGTTCTTCTAATCCATGAGCATGGGATGTTTTTCTATTTCTTTGTGACTTCTTCACCTTCTTTCATAGATGTTGTATGGTTTGTTCTTTTAATTTTTTTAGTGTTTATTTATTTTGAAGAGAGTGAGGGAGCGAGCAAGAGCCCATGAGCAGGGGAGAGGTAGAGAGAGGGAGACACGGAATCTGAAGCAGGCTCCAGGCTCCAAGCTGTCAGCACAGAGCCCGTCACAGGACTCAAACCCACAAAGGCGGGATCATGTCCTGAACCGAAGTGGGCACTTAACCGACTGAGCCAACCAGGCGCCCCTCTATTGTTTTAATGTACTGATCTTTTACCTCTTTGGTTAGATTTATCCCTGGGTATTTTATGCTTTTCAGTGCGGTTGTAAGTGAGATCAATTCCTTAATTTTCTTTCTGTTGATTCATTACTGGTGAATCGAAATGCAATCAACTTCTGCATATTGATTTTATATTCTGAGACTTTCCTGAATTCCTGTATCAGTCCTAGAAATTTTTTGGTGGAGTCGTTTGGATTTTCCACGGAGAGCATCATATCTGTGAGGGGGAAAGCTTGAACCCTCCTTGCCAACTTGGACAGTGTGTATTACTTTCTGTCGTCTGATTGCTGAGGCTGGGACTTCCAACAGAATGGTGAATAACAGTGCTGAGAATGGACATCCCTGTCGTGTTCCTGCCCTTAGGGGGAAAGCTCTCACGTTTTCCCCATTGAAGATGTTATTAGCTGTGGGACTTTCGTATCTGGACATTCTCATATTGAGGCACGATCCTTCCATCCCTCGTTTCATGAGGGTTTTTTTTTTTCATCAAGAAAGGATGCTGCTGCATTTTGTCAAATGTTTATTCTGCATCTATGGAGAGGCTCATGTGGTTGTTATCCTTTCTCTTATCAACGTGATATATCACATCAGTTGATTTGCGGATATTGAATCGGTTGTGCATCCCAGGAATAAAATCCACCTCATTGTGCTGAATAATTCTTTTTCTGTATTGTCGGATCCAGTTTGCCACTTTGTGTTGAGAGTTTTTGCATCCATGGTCATCAGGGAAATTGGTCTGTAGTTTTCCTTTTTAGTGGGGTCTTTGTCCAGCTTGGACTCAAGGCCATGCTGGCCTCATAGAATGAGTTTGGAAGTGTTCCCTCCATTTTTCTGCCCATGACCTTATCTTGTTGTTTCATTTCGGATGCCTTCCTCTTGTCTTGGAATTTTGGTTGAGTATTTGCCATCTCTGTGTTACCAAAGCTCATTGTGTTACCTGCCTGTGAGTTGAATGGTTTTATGAAGAGGAGGTCATCCACTGTCCAGGGCCTGACACTTCACGGAGTGTCTGTGGCGTGTGTTGCGTGCCCTATTTTGTGTTCTGGCTGCACTATCCTTCAGGGCAGTTGTATGGGAAAGGTAGGGTCCCTGGCCAGAATGTGGTGAGTCTGATCTAGGTCTGCTCTGATCTGCTTGCTAAATGGACTTGAAACGGCTGCTCCTAGAAGTGAAGGCCTGCACAACTCTTTGGTCAAGAGAGGTGGTGTGGTCATGGGCTTCACCTGGTCTTCTGGGGAAGGGGCCAGCTCCGCTGGGACTGAGGCAACCTTGAATGACCTAGAAGGCCAGTCTCGCCAGAGCACAGGAAGGTGGGGTTGGTGTAAGCAGCGTAGGCAGCCAGTGTGGGAACTGCCTTGTTTCCAGCAGACGGCTCTGTGTTTATGCTGGGGGGCAGGGGGCAGAGCATGGAAATGGCACCACGCAGCTCGTCTGTCCTAGCTCTTTGTCGCCTCATTGTGAACACTGCTTCTCAGGGATGGTCTCCACGATGAGTGTATAATCTCCCCACTGTGTGCACCAGGCTTTGTCCAGATCACTGTTTCCATGCCATCTGCCTGCAGGTTGATGGCTGCCTTCTCTTCACGAGTAGGCCAGTGCCCTCAGGGCTGTGTCCCAGCCAAGGCTTCTAACCTTTGCAAGTCCACATTCTCGGGGTGCCTGGATGGCTTGTTAAGTGTCTGACTCTTGATCTTGGATCAGATCATGACCTCTTGGTCATGGGATTGTCTCTTTCCCTCTTGTCCTGCCCCTCCCTTGCGTGTGCTCTCTTTCTCTCTCTGTCAAAATTAATAAACTTTAAAAAATTAGGGGCATGGAATACCTTATTTAGGCAAGACTGCCTCTCTGAGGGGAATGGCAAGGATCTATGAGATGTACTTCCAGCACTGGCTAGGAAATTCTTTGCTGACTGGTTAAAGGTTACATTCCTACAGGAATGAAATTAGGTTTAGTGACATGGGACCTTAGCATAAGTAACTCCATGGTGGGCCTGTGATTTTTCTTAACATTCCAAAGCCCAATTTTATGTATGCATTTTTTATTACATGTGTAGCCCTAAATAATATTTTAGCCATCTACTGCCGGCCCGATGATCGTATCCTGTGACACTGTAACTATCTCCTAATCATAGAGGAAGATCAACTCTGTGGCTCTAAGATCTTTGTGGCTCTAAGGTACTTTGATCTATGTTACTAAGATCTTTGTGAGTCTAGGTTACTGTTGGCCTTTCGAGGTCTTTCACCCAGGGACCGACCCCCAGCGAGGTTGCTGAGCCATCATTTAGGCACAGAAGCACCCTTTCCAAGTCACCTCTCCCTAAAGCGTTGTCTTTCCCTCTGGTACTTCCAGGACCTACCCTTGGCAGGTCACATACCCTCATGCAAACCTGTCAAAGTGGACCAGAAAAAGCTGCTTGCCTGTGACTGCCACTTCATGGTCACATCTTATCCTTCTGAAACCCCTCGAATTCCCTATTGTTCTTCCAGTCTTTGAATATCTCTTTGATTTGGAAACATTTGATTCTCTTGTATTCCTGATAAAAAATATGTGTGAAAATATTCAACCAAGGATACCTTACAATCAGTGAGCCAGTCACAATGATTCCTCTGGCCGTGTGTACATTTTTAGTTTTGACAGTGTTCAGGCATGAAGTGAAGTATATCCTGTAAAATCTAGTATCATTCATTATCCAGGATAACCACCTTTATGGAAAGCCTTTCAATGACATGCTCGTTGAAGATCAGAAAAACACTTAATTTACCTACCACATAATAGAGTGGTATATACATACATTATTATCTTAAAGTATGCAAGTAGATGTTTCTATGAAGTGTTTGTCATGCATTCAGTTTTCTCTACCGTGAATGCTATTATTTCAATTAAACAATAGTAAGAACAACAAGAATAGGTACATGGCCATCACTAGTAACTAATATTAGAACTAGTCATATAATATCATGTGTTGCAAACATAAAACCATGATTACTAATAATCTTTTCATTCGTGATGGGTTTCTAGCTACCAGAAAAATGGGGAACGTATTATTGAGTCTCTACATACAACAGACTGTTTTCTGACTATGGATGTCGTATGAGTTGGTACATGATCGCAATCAGTATCCCGAAGAGATATGGTAGTATTAACTAAAGTTTATATTTGTGTTCAGATTGCTTCGGTTTGAACCTCTTCTGTCCCAGACTCATCCCAGCTGGCACATTAGAGTCATCCTGTCTCCTTAGGCTCCACTTGGCCATGACGATTTTTAGATTTTTCCATATTTTACATAATCTGCAAAGTTTTGAGGGTACGTTTGTAGGATGTCTTTTGTAGAATGATCCCTGGTTGGGATATATCTAATGTTTGTTCAAATGCTTAGGCCAGAGTTACCGTGTTGTGGAGCAGAAGATCCAGAGGCATAACGCCATCCATAATTACCACTTCATATAAAGGTTGTTCACTCTGAAGATTGGGGTCTTTTGTGGTTCCATACACATTTTAGGACTGTTCTAGTCCTGTGAAAAATGTTGTTGGTATTTTGATGGAAATTGCATTAATTGTGTCCATTGCTTTGGGAAGTATAGACATTTTCACTATGTTTGTACTTCCGACCCAAGAGTATGGAATGTCCTTCTATGTCTTTGTGTCATCTTGAATTTCATCACTGTTTTATACTTTTCAGAGTATAGGTCACTCACCACTTTGGTTACATTTATTCATAGACATCTTATTATTTGGTGTACAAGTGTAAATAGGACTGTTTTCTTAATTTCTATTTCAACTGCTTCAGTACTGTTTTCTCCAAATACAACAGATTTCTCTACAGTGATTTGTATCCTGTGACATTGCTAAATTCATTTACCAATTCTAGCAGTGATTGGGTGGACTCTTTAGGATTTTCTATATACAGTGTCATGTAATCTGCAAAGTGTGAAAGTTTCACTTCCTCCAGATTTGGAGTTGTGTTTTATTTTATTTTATGTTATTTATTTTATTTGTTTATTTTATTTTATTTATTTTATTTATTTATTTATTTAATGTATTTAATTTATTTTATTTAATTTATTTATTTTATTTTATTTTATTTTATTTTATTTTATTTTATTTATTTCAGTTTAGTTCCATTTCGTTTGTCTGCTGGCTGTGGCTAGGACTTCCAGTAATTTATTAAAAGTGGTAAGAGTAAACATCCTTGTCTTCTTCCTGCCTTACAGGAAAACCTCTCAGATTTTCCCCATTGAGGTGGATTATAACTGCAGGGTTTTCATAGATAACCTTTATTAAGTTGATGTATGTTTCCTGTAAACCTAGTTTAGGGGGTTATAATCCTGAGTGGATGTTGTACTTTGTCAAATGCTCCTTTCTGCGTGTATTGAAATGACCGCATGGTTCTTTTCTTTTCAAGCTTATTAATCTTGAGAGAGACAGAGTGTAAGCAGGGGAGGGGCAGAGAGAGAGGGAGACCCAGAATTCGAAGGAGGCTCTTGGCTCTGAGCCTTCAGCACAGAGTCTGACACGCGACTTGAACTCACGAATTATGAAGTCATGACCTGAGCTGTTGCCAGACTGTTAAAGGATTGAGCCACCAAGGTGCCCCGATCGTGTGGTCCTTCTCCTTTCTCCTGTTGATGTATTGTGTCACATTGGTTGATATGCAAATATTGAACCACCTTTGCAGCTTGGGAATAAATCCCACCCAATTGTGGGATACATTTACACTTGTTATATCTTCTTTTTGGATTGTACCCTTTACTGTTATATAGTGTCCTCCTCTGTCTCTTGTTACGTACTTTTTTTAAGTGTATTTTTTTCTGATACAAGTGTTGCTACTCCAGGTTTCATTGGACATTAATGTGTGCAATGTTTCTTTATCCTCTCACTATCATTCTTGAGGTGTAAAGTGGGTCACTTATAGGCATACAAATCGGTTTTGTTTTTTCATCCGTTCTTACACCGTACGTCTCTAGATTGGAGCATTCACTCCATTCACCTTCAAAGTCATGATCGATACGTATATACGTATTGCCATTTTACTGCCTGTTTGGCTGTGGTTTCTAATGATTTTCTCTGATCCTTTCTTGCCTTTCTTTCATGTTTTGCTTATTTTCTTAGTGATATAGTTTGATTTCCTTATCTCTATTCTTAGCATATTTATCATATGGTCGCTGTCAGGTGTTTATATAACCTCTTCTGCATTTGGCAGTTCATATTAAGTTGATGGTCATTTACCTTCGCACCCATTATTTTCTCCTCCCTAGGTTTTTGGTAGAGGTTATTACAATTCAAATCCATTTCTCTGAGTTCCTTAACTGATTTTTTTTGCAGACATATTCATTTTTTACTTGATTTGTGTCTTCTGTCTCTAAACCGTCACTGTTGGTCTGTCCTTTCCACTCGAAGAATCCCTCTTAACATTTCTTGCAGGACGGGTTTAGTGGTACAAACTCCTTTAGTTTTTGTTTGGGAAAGTCTGTGTCTCCTTCCATTCTGAAGGATAGCCTTGCTGGATAGAATATTGTTGGCTGCTAATTTTTCCATTCAGCACTTTGAATATGCGATGTCGCTAGCTTCTGGCTTGTCGAGTCTCTGTTCAGAAATCGGGTAGCTCGCCTTATGGGTCTTCCCTTCTGAGTTAAGGTCTTTTGTCTTGCTGCTTGTAAGAGTTTTTCTTTACTGTCACTGTAATTTGCAAGTTTGGTTACAATATGTTTGTGTGTTGGCCTGATTTTGTTGATGTTGATGGGAGTTCTCTAGTCTCCTGGATGTGGATGTTTGTTTCCCTCGCCCAATTGTTGCATCCACACGACTCCTGAAACAGAATGCTACGGGCACCAGTGACAGTTGCAACAAAGTTTATTACAAGGAGAGGCAAGGTTGACCGATCAGGACCAACACTCTTGACAAGAGTGTGGCCGAGAGATCGGGACCAACACTCTTGTCAAGAGCGTGGCCCCGAACAGCCGGGATACAGAGTTTTTAAAGCCGATCACATCATTTTATCGTTATCTGGGAACAGAACAGGGAAACAGTTGCCAGATGAGTCAGAAACAGTTATCGAATGAGTTGATTATTTTAGACTTTCTGCCCCTAAGTTTCAACCAGTGGATCTCCTTGACCTTGTCTCTGATGCTCTTTTTGAGGTTTTGTTTCCTTCATTGGTAAAGCCTGATTCACAAGAGTATGAAGTATGATTTATAAGAGTAAAAGCAAGGTTGTTATCTTTTGACCTTCAGGGTCAGAACAAAGTTGTTATCTTTCAAGCCAAGCGTTAGCCCTACAGTACAATGTAATCCTTACATTTCCCCCTTTTCTTGTCAGTGAATCAATCCCTTGATTCATCATTAGGAACTAAGGGGACATAGTTGGACCTAATCATAATTTTTATTTTCTCATCTCGCCTTTTGACAACTGTACTAATCGATTGATAATGCATGGGCCAATAGTTAACCCGAGAAATAACAATAGCAGTGGCCCAGCTATGGCGGTGAGCAGTGATATGAGCCAGGGGGACTAAGAGAATAAACTCTGAGCCAGTTTTTGTCCTTGATCCCTGTGTCCACATTTACAAAGTCCCCCATGAGTCCCCCACACTTACCATTATATAAACCCAGAAAATTTAAGCACCAGCCATGGCACCTTCGGTTATCCAGCCTTCCTGGTTCTTACCTAGAGCCGGAAGCCCAGCCCACTTAAGATTTCCCAGCACCGGTACATTAGACCCGGCCTCCATATTGCCCCTTTTCTTGTCCAACATCTTTCTTTTTCTACTTTCAACACACCTGTCTCCTACTTTCTGGTTCCTTCTCTAAATTACACACTTTTCCTGCCAGGCTTAGCGTCTCCTTCTCTCCCGAGACAAAGTGCCCTCGGTGGCTTGGCGTAGAGGCATGGACAGCCATGGGGAGTAGGTGACGGTGCCTAGCAGTGGAGTTAGGACGCCCACCGTCAGCCAGCCACAGGCGTGCAGCTCTGAACACGCAGCCATATTGGGCTGGCCTGGGCACAACGTGGGCATTCCCTCCAGCGACCTATGCAACCCAGCCTGTATGTGAACTTGGATTCCTTCCTTCCCTCATCACCAGCGGCTGCACGTTGATGTCACAGGAGGGTGGGAATCACAAGCTTTATCTACTTTAAGCAGTCACACATCTCATCAACAGTCTTAGAAGCATTATAACTTTCACAGAGATTTTCTTTCCTTGCTTCTTGGTGACAAAGGGGTAGAGGAAGGAGATGGGGCACAGACAGACAGATAGTGCCTCTGCTGCCCTGGGAACTGAGGGCAACCCATAACCCCAAACCGAACACAGGTTTAACTCTGCGGGATTGTCCATTTGAGCCACCTGTGTCCTAGAGTCATGAAAAGCTCGGCAGATGGGCAGGGATGTTCCATTCACAGCTTTCATCCAATTCAACCAAGAAAGCCATTGTCTTCCTCCAAGGATTTTGTGGGTTCAGGTCTGAAATGGTCCCGGATTTACAGGCTCCTGGAGCAGGAGAGCGTCTCTCTTTTCTCCAGCACTCCCGCCACCCGAGTGCCACGGGGAAGAGTATCTTACCTTCAGGCTCCTGAAACCACTTTTGTCCCGGCATCTTACTTCCCCCTTTTCTTGAAATTCACTCCAAATCTTTAGGAGTGTAACTGGGCTCCGGTGGAAGCAAGGGCTCTGTCAAGATCGGTAGCTCCAAGGCACTTTTGACTTGTTTCTTCCAAGTTTTAGGGCTTTTGTTAGTGCGATGAGCTCTGTGTGCTGGGCTGAAGTTTCTGGGGGAAGGGTCTGTTGCCATAAAACTTCATGGTCTGTCATCACTGCAGCACTGGCATACTTTTGCCCTTGAAATACAAAATTACTGCCGTCTGAAAACATGCTGATATCACGGTCCTGTAAGGGAATGTCTCTCCCAATCCCGAGCTTCTTCCCAGGGGTCGGCGGAGCAATCCGCAGAAAGGGCCCTGTTTCAGACCTTCAACTTTCCCGGCCAACGCACCAAATGTTGCATCCACACGACTCCTGAAACAGAATGCTACGGGCACCAGTGACAGTTGCAACAAAGTTTATTACAACGAGAGGCAAGGTTGACCGATCAGGACCAACGCTCTTGACAAGAGTGTGGCCAACCGATCGGGACCAACACTCTTGTTAAGAGTGTGGCCGACTGATCGGGACCAACACTCTTGTTGAGAGTGTGGCCGACAGATCGGGACCAACACTCTTGTCAAGAGCGTGGCCCCGAACAGCCGGGATACAGAGTTTTTAAAGCCGATCACATCATTTTATCGTTATCTGGGAACAGAACAGAGAAACAGTTCCCAGATGAGTTAGAAACAGTTGCCAGATGAGTCAGAAACAGTTATCGAATGAGTTGATTATTTTAGACTTTCTGCCGCTAAGTTGCAACCAGTGGATCTCCTTGCCCTTGTCTCTGATGCTCTTTTTGAGGTTTTGTTTCCTTCATTGGTAAAGCCTGATTCGCAAGAGTATGAAGTATGATTTATAAGAGTAAAAGCAAGGTTGTTATCTTTTGACCTTCAGGGTCAGAACAAAGTTGTTATCTTTCAAGCTAAGCGTTAGCCCTACAGTACAATTTAACCCTTACACAATAGGGACATTTTCAGCTATAATTTCCTCAAATAAATTGTCGGCCCCAAATTCTCTTCCTTCTGGGAGTCCTACAATATGAATATTATTATCTTTCCTGTAGTCACTGAGTTCCCTTAGTCTCATCTCACGTGGCAGAATCCTGTGCTCTCCTTGGTTCAGTGTGATTCATTTCCAACACTCAGTGTTCGAGGTCACTGGTTTGTTCGGCTGCTTCTTCCATCCCTCTGTTCATTCCAGCTAGCGTGTTTCTCCTTTATCGTGTCCTCGATGTGTACTGTGTTATTTCTTATCTCTATGTCAGGGGTCTCACTCTTCTACTCATTTCACAACTCCAGTGAGAATCCTTATGATCATTGCTTTCAATTCCGTATCAGGTATGTTACTTCATCTCTTTGGCTTAGATCTCTCGCTGTGACGTTGACTAGGTCTTTCCTTGTGGATAAACATCTCTGTGTGTCCGTTTTGTGTGTCTCTCTGGGTCTGTTTCTCTGTGTTAAGAAAGTCAGCTGTGCCTTCTGATCTTGAAATTAACGACGGTGTGAAAGAGAGGTCGCGGAGTCCTGAGCAGTGCACGTCTCCATTTATAGGACCTGGACCTTCAGGAGGATATCGCGTGGGTATCGCTCACTGCCTGCTGTTGTGTCTGGGTTACTTTTCCTTTCACTGCAGGGGTCTGCACTGACTGCGTGCCTGTTGTGGGCTGTGCTTACACTCAGGGGTGTCAGTGGGACCCAGGCAGGCCAGCTGTGGGGTGGTATGCCGGCTGGGTAACTTGGGCACAGGGCAGGAGTGTTAGCAAAATGGCACAGGGCCACTAGTCCTATGCCAGATTTCCCGATGTCCTTTGGTGGCTGGGGGCTGTGGACCAGCGGTGGAAGCTAGGGGCGTGAGGATATGCACAGAGCATGTCTGTGCCTGGGGACATGTGGCTGGGTGAGACAGATGAGGGTGCCCGGATATGTACAGCTGGGTGAGGTGCAGATGTACGCAGCGTGCTGTGACAGCTATGCATGCAGCCTGTCGGACAGGGTGCCCTTGTGGTTTTAAGAATGTTTGCCCTGAGACCAGCAGGCTTGGTGTGGTGAGTCCCCCAGTGAACCCTTGGGACTGGCGCACTGCTAACGGGTTAGGTAGCAAGTGTCTGTGCAGCCTCAGCCTCTGGTGGGTGCTTCTATGCTTATTCTGGGAGGCTGGGGGAGAAGAATGGTGCCTGTGAGCTCCCTCATTGTTGGAGAAGTCAGTCCTCCAACACACTCAGGAATCAGCATGAATACATCTGTCCCTGTTGCCTCGGCATTGTGTAAAATGCCACGTTGACACTGCCTCTCTACACAGGCAGGGACCCGGCTAGCCCTCATCCTCCTGGGTCACCCAGTGCTGGGTCAGCTGACCTCCAAAGCTCCAGGATCTCAACTCAAGGGCATTCAGCCCCTCTGGGGTTTCATGCCAAATGTGATGGAGATTAGTCTTCACCGGGTGAGCTCCCTGGGGTGAGGGCTCACTTTCTCTGCCCATTCTGCAGGCAGCCAGCCTCCACCTTTCTGACCTTCCTAACCTTTCTGGTGCAGCTTCTCTCTATTTAGGTGTGGAGTGTCTTCTGCCAGTCTTTGCATCGCTCTCTGGCTCATGGACTTGGATGTGGATATTATGTAGCTGAACACATGGGACAGGGTGCGCTCAGGATCCGCTTACTCTGCTGTTATTAATTTTTTGAATGTCTTATTATTTGGGATTTTTGAGACACGGGCAGACAGACTCATATCACCCATGCACTTCAGGATTTGAAAGGAACTTTGCAACATTTGCTTCTAGTATGTTATGTTTTGAAACTCTCTTTAATGAGGTATAATTTACATATAACAAAGCCTCAAGTTAAAGGGTATAATTTGATGAGCCATGAGGGTACAGGACCATGGGTACAGCACCATGAAATCGTATGTTTTCTCCCTAAACCTTTCATCAAGATCCCTTTGGGCTAACGCTAATGTTGCTCTTGAAGTAACGACTATTTTTTTTTTTTTTACTTTTTCAGATATTGCCCAGGTGTCTGAAAGCCTGCATTGAGCTGAGCCTTAAGAGAGAAGTTTGGAATTCAGTTTTGAGAGTAGACAGCCAGTCCAAGAAAGCCTTGTAATTGGCTCTTAGATTTCAGTTGTGAGAGATTGTGGATCCCTCGAGAGTGCCTGGATCCAGATGTGGGCCTTGTTCTGTGAACAGGTGAGCTAAATACCTAAGCTGAGTTTGAGCAAACTGTAGTTTTTCTTTGGAGACTTTATGGGCATTTTAAAACCAGAAGTTTTCCCAGGGGGGTGCTGTCTTCGTGTGAAGAGGCACGAGCCGGGGAGCAGAGACGCAAATCATCTACACACTGTAACAAAGTCGAGCCTGCAAAAACACTTTCCATCATCCAAATCAGCCTTTAAGGTTTGTGGGAAACGTGCAGCACTCTGTGGAACCCGGGGAGGTTGCAGTCCAGATGCATTGTCATTCCCTGCGTGTGAAGGTAAAAAGATACTGGCTGTCCTTATCAACTAGAATGCTGAAAACTACACCACATGGGTGGTGTAGAGTGAAAACGTTGCTTTCAGGAAGAGTGCATGTTGGTAGAGTGTGAGGTTTGGGAAGAAGGGGATGTCGAGGGATGACAGAGCTGTTTCTTTCTCGGAAGTCCTAGACAAAATACTATCCACAGCAGTTGGGTTTTCTCACAGGTATAATAGAGGTGTTATATGGACTACTGCAGGGGATCATGAGACCATGAGCCTTGTTACATTCTATTATGATGTTGATGCCTTGAAGGTC
This sequence comes from Neofelis nebulosa, assembly GCF_028018385.1. NCBI lineage: Eukaryota > Metazoa > Chordata > Mammalia > Carnivora > Felidae > Neofelis > Neofelis nebulosa. The sequence goes on along the minus strand of NC_080799.1, from coordinate 44,489,145 downwards.
TTCTGAATTGAAAACATATTAATACTATGGAGAAGTTTTGCATGATCAACTTGAATCTTCACGGGAGGTACACTGTGGATTCTGCCAAGATCAGTTGAAGATTTTGCCCATAAAGAGATGGTAGCTGATCGAATAGGAATACATGATCAGTACCTCCAGACTCAGCTATAGGACCAGCACAGACACGGCACAGAAAAGGTGCCAGAGGATCATTCGTTTCCCCTTTGTGCTATTTTGGTTACTGTTGTCAAATTGTAGGTCGTGGATCTCGAGTTCAGAGGATCTGCACATTATTTTAGAAAATCCTTCAAAGGATCCTCTTGTCGAATAGAGATTCCTGGTCTCCTGAGGGAGGCACTCAATCAGTACCGTCTTAAAGTTAGATCTATATTGTAAAAGAGAGGGTAAATGGTCAAAATTTCCTTATGTAAGACTTGTAAGTTAGGTGCCAACCTTCTGGCCCTTAAAGGCACTGAGAAAAGCAGGTTCTTGCAGACTTGCCCTCTGAGGGCTCTTCTCAGGAAAAGCCACCTGTGAGACCCTCATGCCCTCCTTATCCAGGATTGTCAGAGATGAAATATCATCCCCTCGAAAGAAAGGGACATTCAATGTATCTATTGACTAAAATGTTTCATGGTGAATTTGGTCCCATGAAGGGTCCATTTTCCTTGCAATATTCTAAGCAAACAAAAGGATCTGAGCACAGTTGCAGAGAACCCTGAGCCATATATACAAGTGTTCCAAAACCTAACCCAGGGTGTTTGGGAGACAAAAAGACACAGGCCATCCCTAACAAAGGGGAATCTAACACCCTGTTACTGTTTTTCCTAATACATTCCAGTTACTGTAACTGTATGGGGGAGTTACTCCCTCATTCGTTTCCGGGGTCAATGATTATGGTGATTAGAGCCAGCGGTCTCTTGTTGGTCTCCCTCAGAATGGAGGCTTTCAGGAATATTCCCAGGCCACTGCAAAAACTCCTTTTAATCAGTGGAAGTTCTCTGTCTTCTCTGTCCTGACATGGACTGTCTAATTCCACTTGTTGCTGGAAAGAAACCTGGCGTCTGCTCAACTGTTCAAGGTGACAGACTTTAGGACCAGGAGACCTCTCTCTCTCCGCCCTCAAGGCTTTTATGTGCCCTTGGCACCTCATCAGGCTCCACCTGGGATGAAAACCCCTGACCCCACCCCCGCCTCACCCCCCCCTCACTCCCCACAGCGCGCAGCAGAGGCCCTGTGGGCTGGTTGTGGCACGAGTCCCCAGATGCCCCCTGTTAGCGATGGCCCGTTCAGAAACCCCTGCCCCTGGCCATCCACCCCTGCTTGTCCCTGCCTTACTCAGGACGGGGTCTCCATTCCCCTTTTGCAACGTCCAACTCTCGATTCAGCTCGGGTCACGGTCTCGCGGTTAGTGGGATGGAGCCCCGCGTCGGCCTCTGGGCGTGTCGGCCTCTGCGGAGCCTGCTTGGGATTCTCTCTCTCTTTCTGTCTCTCTGCCCCCCCCCCTTCATGCTGTCTCTTTGTCTCCCTCATAACGAATACATAAACAGTAAAAGTTTTTAAAGAAGACGTAATACAACCACGTTATGGGGAAAAGACCCAACAGACCCTCAAGTTTTAACGTCCTTTTCATTTTTTTCTATCTTTAAGTAGGCTCCACGCCCAACGTGGGGCTCGAACTCAGGCCCCTGAGGTTAAGAGTCGCACCCCCCACTGACTGAGCCAGCCAGGGGCCCCGAGATCCTTAATTTTTGAAGGTCTTCTAGCAAACAGCGTCCTTCTGCCGTGTTGGCTCGAGACCCGCACCCGTCTCGTTTCTGGCTGTGCTCGGAACCCCCTGCGCCGCCTGGGGGGTGTCTCCTCTGGCGGCCCGGTGCCTCTTCGTCAGAGTTCTGGCCTTCTTCTCCTCATTGGGAGATTTTCAGCCAGATGCATCAACACTTTGTTGTTCACAGTTGGCGCAAGCCGTTTTGTGTGCTTTTTGAAAGGACGGGCTTACGCCGGCCGACTCCATCTTGTTCTGTGTCCTTCACCTTGACCACGCCTCCTCCCCTTGAGTAACCACCACCCCCCCTCCCCTGCCTAACAGGACTCAGACCCTTCCCCAGCCAATCGGCTGAGGCCACAGCCATTACCTCACCAACTGCCCCTAGGCCCAGTAAAACCTTTGTCCTTTTGAAACTCGCTCTCTCTCCCCGGTATCTCACCGCTGCGTCGGGGAGGTAGGGGATTGAGCTCGAGCTAGCTCAAATAAAGGCTCTTTTGCTTTTACATCGGACTCAGCTCCCTGGTGGTCTTTGGGGATCACGAATTCTGGGCATAACATTTGGGGGCTCGTCCGGGATCCCCAAGACCCCCGAGGGACCCCCGACCCAGAGAGCCTGACTGGCCACGGTTAGTGTCTGTTTGTTCCGTCTTTTCTGTGTGAGCTCTTTTCTGGAATTCTGGTAGTGCCCGACGCGGTCTAAGTGGACGCACTGGAGGACCACGGGCCAGGAGTTTCAGAAGACGTTCCGATTCTCCCTTCTGGAGGGACGTGGAATCCCCTCATCTGTTTTGGGGGGACGTGCAATCCCCTCAAAGGTCTGAGATGAGGCGGGTCTCTCCCGTTGGTCGGCATGAGGCTGTCGTCTAGCTCTCGGTTTTGGAGGGACGTGGAGTCCCCTCAAAAGTCTAAGCTAGCTTTCGGTTTTGCTTCCATAAGGTTGGAAGACTTTCTAAGGGCCCTCTGTTTGTCTGCTTCTGTGTTTCTCTGTTTTGTTCTGTGGACATACTGGACGGACCTTATGGGACAGACTCAGACCACCCCTCTACCCACCCTCTTGGCTTAAGCCCTTCCTAGCTCCACGTGGGATGATTGCCAGCAGCTTTTGCAGGTCCTGTTCACGACTGAAGAAAGAGAAAGAATCCTCAATGAGGCCCGAAAACTAGTTCCGGGCACAGACGGGAATCCCACCACCAAACAGACTCAGATAGATGCCTCCTTCCCCCCGTTAACTCGGCCCCAGTGGGATTTCAACACGACAGAAGGTAAGGAGAGACTCCGGGTCTACCGCCAGACTCTAATGGGGGGTCTCCGAATGGCTGCTAGAAAGCCAACCAATTTGGCCAAAGTAGGAAATGTGCAACAGGGAAAAGATGAATCTCCGGCTGCCTTTTTAGAACGGATCATGGAGGCATTCCGTACCTATACCCCCATGGATCCAGAGGCTCCGGAAAGCAAGGCAGCTGTTATCATGGCCTTTGTAAACCAATCGACCATAGACATTAGCAGAAAATTACAGAAAATAGATAGACTAGGAGAAAAAGTCTGCAGGACTTACTGGTGGTAACCGAAAAGGAATATAACAACCGGGAGCCTCCTGAGGACAAGCAGGCTCGCGCCATGGCGGCTGCCAGCAGTAAGCAGACTCAAGACCTGGCCAGAATACTACTAGCTACCACTGATGACTCCCCCATAAACGAGACCGCCATCTCCAGCAAATGGCAGACAACACAAGAAAAGGTAAAGGAGCCACCAAGGGGGGGAAGCAGAGGCTGCAGAAGGATCAGTGCGCATACTGCAAGGAGATAGGGCATTGGGCCCAAGATTGTCCGAAAAGGGCCGGCGGGAAGGGAGGCAAGACTGCTCGAGTAAACGTCCTAGAGCTAGATGAACTGAGTGATTAGGGGAGTCGGGTTTGGACCCTCTCCCCAAACCCAGGGTAACTCTTAAAGTGAAGGGGACCCCTGTTGACTTCCTTGTCGACACCGGAGCACAACATTCGGTCCTCTGCACCCCACAAGGAAAACTACCCAGCAAGAAGTCCTGGGTCCAAAGGGCAACTGGTATGAGCCAGTATTCATGGACTACCCGAAGAACAGTAGATTTGGGGCCGGGCCAGGAATCCCACTCCTTTATGGTAATACCAGAATGCCCCTACCCGCTGTTAGGACGGGACTACTGACCAAGATTGGAGCTCAGATAACTTTCAGACAAGGGCGGCCTCAGGTCACCGATGGCAAGGGCCACCCCATCCAGGTCCTGACCATGAAACTGGAGGATGAATACCGCCTCCACCAGGAGGCGCTCCCGAGAAAGGATAATATAGACAGATGGCTTCAAGAATTCCCCTCGGTTTGGGCAGAGAAGGGGGGGCGGGGATAGGACTAGCTGCTCACAGGACCCTGGTCCTGGTAGAGCTCAAGCCAGGAGAGAGTCCGGTAAGGATCAAACAATACCCCATGTCTCAGGAGGCCCGGAATGGGCTCCAGCCACACATCCAGAGACTATGAAGCCTAGGGGTACTAGCCCCTTGCCAGTCTGCCTGGAACACCCCCCTATTGCCGGTCAAAAACCTCACACAAATGATTACCGACCGGTACAAGACCTCCGGGAAGTAAATAAGAGGGTCAGGGACATACACCCAACTGTTCCCAACTCATATACTCTCTTGAGCTCCTTGGCACCCTCCAGGGTCTGGTATACGGTACTAGATTTAAAGGACGCCTTCTTCAGTCTGCCTCTGGCACCCCAGAGCCAATCCTTGATCGCCTTCGAGTGGCATGATCCGGAGGAGGGCCACAGTGGGCGACTCACCTGGACACGGCTACCTCAGGGATTCAAAAATTCGCCCACTGTCTTCGACGAGGCACTACACGAGGACCTGGGTGAGTACAAAAGGGAGCACCCTGGTGCTACACGAGGACCTGGGTGAGTACAGCGAGGGACCCAGGACCTGCTGGCTACCCTGGGGGCCTTAGGGTACCGGGCATCCACGAAGAAGGCTCAGATATGCAGCGAGAGGGTTTTGCTAAGATCGCCAGGCCCCTATATGAAGCTACCAAAGAGGGGAAAACATTGAAATGGGCTGAAAAACAAGAAACTGCCTTTAATCAGTTAAAAAAGGCCCTCCTATGTGCCCCAGCCCTGGGCCTACCAGACATTACGAAGCCCTTCCACCTCTTTGTAGACGAACATCAGGGAATAGCAAAAGGGGTTCTAACTCAAGCCTTAGGCCCCTGGAATCACCTGGTGGCTTACCTGTCCAAGAAACTCGACCCAGTGGCTGCCGGCTGGCCGCCATGCCTAAGAATTATTGCGGCGACAGCACTCCTAGTCAAGGACGCAGACAAACTGACCCTAGAACAGGAGATCTGGATCACGACCCCACACGCCATTGAAGGGGTCCTGAAACAGCCTCCTGATAGATGGATGAGCAACACACGTGTGACTCATTACCAGAGCCTCCTACTCAACCCTCCACGAGCGCAGTTCCACCCCAGTGCAGCCCTCAATCCTGCAACCCTGCTGCCCGACCCTGACCTAGGTGCTCCACTACATGACTGTGCGGGAATCCTGGAACGAGTACATGGATTCCGGACGGACCTGACCGACCGGCCCCTCCCCAATGCCGAGGCTACTTGGTTCACTGATGGCAGCAGCTTTGTGCGAGACAGACACAGGTATGCGGGTGCAGCGGTGGTCACCGAAACGGACACTATATGGGTGGAGGCTCTACCCTCCAGAACGTCAGCCCAGCGAGCAGAGCTCGTCGCCCTCACCAAGGTACTAACGTTGGGAGCTTGAAAACGGCTTAACAACTACCAGACTGGGGAGACCCAGTTTTACCAGACCAGCCCAAATACTCCCAGGAAGAGTTACAGCGGATCAAGAAACCCCCATGGCCCAGGAGATAAAGGGACGGTGGTATACACCTAACAAGGAGCTCGTGCTGCCAGACCGGCTCGGAGTCTCAATATTAGAGCACATGCATCGGTCTACTCACACGGGGGCCTGAAAATTAAAAGACTTAATCCGACATGCCGGAATCAAGATTCACCAACAGGACACCAGAATAGAGCAAGTTGTATCTGCTTGCAAGACCTGCCAACTCACCAACGCGAGGGCCACATCAAATAAAAAAGGAACCAGGCTCAGAGGCACCAGACCGGGAGCCCAATGGGAGGTCGACTTCACTGAAGTCAAACCAGGAAATTACAGTTATAAATATCTTTTCGTATTTATGGACACCTTCTCTGGCTGGGTGGAGGCATACCCAACCAAGCATGAAACGGCTCAGATGGTGGCTAAGAAGCTACTAGAAGACATCTTACCCGGGTCTGGTTTTCCTGCCATGGTAGGATCAGACAACGGACCAGCTTTTATCTCGCAGGTAACACAGGCAGTAGCCAAGGCGGTGGGGGCAAACTGGAAATTACATTGTGCTTATAGGCCCCAGAGCTCAGGACAGGTAGAAAGAATGAATGGAACCCTAAAAGAGACCCTTACCAAATTAACCATGGAGACTGGTGGGGACTGGGTGACTCTCCTACCATACGCCCTTTACCGGGTTAGGAACACTCCTTACACTGGGTTTTACTCCCTACGAGATCATATTTAGCAGGCCACCCCCTATTATTCCCAAACTTTAGTTTAAAGATCAAGAACTTTTTCTTTCCTTGAGAGGGCTCCAAAGGGCGCACGAGGACATTTGGCCGCGCCTCCGTGCCATCTACGAGGCTGGCCCAACCCGACACCTCATCAGTACAGGCCAGGAGACTGGGTCTACATTAAGAGGCACCACCGAGAGACCTCGAGCCGTGCTGGAAAGGACCCTACATCGTGGTGCTGACAACCCCCACCACTCTCAAAGTAGATGGCATCGTGACCTGGGTCCATCACACCCACGTTCGGCCAGTGGACCCCTCCTCGATCCGGAAGGACTTTGTCACGCGATGAGCCATCAATCGGGACCAACAGGACCCGCTCAAGCTCACCCACCAAATATTCGTAACTCTATTAACTCTGCATGTCATTGCTCATGCTGCCGGGAGTCCCCACGCCCCCAAAACATCACCTGGCAGATCATAGACACCGGCTCGGGGACAGTACTTAATCAGACCTCCCAGAGCCACCCCAGGGACACTTGGTTCCCAGAACTTTGCGTAACCTCCAAACTCTGTTGCCCTTGTCACCATAAATGCAGCCGGTCCCATGATTGGGTCCGAAAGCTACATGACAAGGGAGGAATGAAAAGGCCTACGCCGACCAACTCCATCTTGTTCTGTGTCCTTCACCTTGACCACGCCTCCTCCCCTTGAGTAACCTCCGGCTCACCTGCCTCACAGGACTCGGACCCTTCCCCAGCCAGTCAGCTGAGGCCACAGCCATTACCTCACCAACGGCCCCTAGGCCCCAGTAAAATCTTTGTCCTTTTGAAACTCGCTCTCTCTCCCTGGTATCTCACCTCTGCGTCCGTGCAGGTAGGGGATTGAGCTCGAGCTAGCTCGAATAAAGGCTCTTTGCTTTTGCATCAGACTCGGCTCCCTGGTGGTCTTTGGGGATCACGAATTCTGGGCATAAGATTTTCGCAGTCGGAGGTGTTTGTGCGTGTAGACTGAAGATTTCTCGGTTGTTCACACACGTGCGCTCTACTCCTCCTAGAACTGACCTCACATTGAGGGGGGCTGTGGAAGAACCGAGGCGGGACCTTCCCCTGGTGCGTGTGGAGCCCTCAGGGAAGGGGCCCAGCGAGAGCGGGGGCCAGAGGGGCATCAGGAGACCGGGCTCCGGTTCTGCCCATCAGACCCCCTCGGCTGCCATGTGACGTGAGACCTCGGCACAGGGGGGCAGGGAGGCCGCACCTTCTTCTTAACCCAAAAGTTATTTTTATGACAAGTGTAGTACGTGCCCCCTGGAAACTCTTGGGGGATATGGACGTGTTAAGATAAAAAAAAGAAACAACCAAGAAATCCGTCCTCCTTCCACCTTCCCTCATCCCACCCAGGAGTTGTCCCTGTCCGTTGTTGGGGTGATGAGTTCTAGAACTTTCTGAGGCCTGAGTAGGCCTCGAGCCGGATGAGGTGTGGACGGAGGCACGTCTTGCAAGGAAAGGCAAGGAAAGGCTCTGAGGGGACAGGGTTAGGGTGGAAAGACAGGACTAGGCTCCTTCACGCCCAGAGCTGCAGATCAGAGATGAAGCGCACCTCGGGCGGGGCAGGGGTGGGGGCTTCCTGTGTGCCTGGAAACCAAACCCACACAGCCTAGGCCAGGAAAGGTCAAGGCCGAGGGCAGCCAGTGACGAGTCAGCGGCTAATGTGGGGGTGGGGGCAAGGAGGAGGTTTCCCCCTGCGGAGGCCACCACGTGGGCCCATGTGACCCATGTCCCCTGGGCAACCAGAAGCCCTAGCAGGCTGGGAGGGCATCCCCGGGGCCAGAGAAGGAAGGCATCTAGGGACAGGACCCCCTCCCTGTGCCCCAGTTTGCTCTCCTGTCAAATAGGGGGCAGAAACGCACCGTGTCCAGAGACATTGGGGGGGCACAGATGTCCCTCAGAGTTCCTGTCTCAAGCCGGGGCCGGGTGCAGACAAGTCCAGCCCCCTCCCAGGGCCCCTAATCGGCTCTGTCATCAGGCCCTGGCCACACGGCGGACAGTTAGGAAGCGCCTGCTCTGAGCTGGGCAGCTGGGGGCTGTGCCCATCTGATCTGCGGTGAAGACCACGGGACCCCAAGCGGGCACGGGGGCAGGGACGTGAGCAGCGTGGGCAGGCACAGACGCCTGTCACGAGGCCTGACTGTCTCCTGGCTCACTCTGGGCCTCGAGCTGGGACCCTCCGGGGCAGCCCCGAAGACCCGACTCCTGGAGGACAGAGGAGAAGAGCCAGTGTGCCCCCCGCGAACCGGGGAGGGCTTCCTGGAGGTGGGGGACACCCATCCCCACCCCTGTCCGGGTGACAAGGAAAAACAAACGTGGGTTTACAGACAGGCCACCTGGGGCTGCCCTGGTCCTGCTGTGGCCTGTGCAGCCCAGAGACGGCCACTTAGTCCAGGGGGCAACATCCACGGGGCACAAATGGTGGGGACAGCCATAGCTGCAGGTGCTCAGAAGGAGCAGGTGGGGCCTGCCACGGAGCCTGCCCCTCAGCTCCTCCCTCCTCCCTCCTCCCCCCTGCACAGCAGGTGAATGGGCCCTCCTTGCCCCACCCTGGCACAGCACATGGGCTCAGGGCACCCCCTAACCCTGCAGCGCACACACATCATGGCCCTGGGGCACCGTGGCCTCCAGCCCCTCACCCGGCTGCCTACCGGGCATTTCTCTCCAGCTGCTGCCCAGCACCTGGAGCTCATACCCAACCAGGGGCTCCGAACCTGGAGCTCATACCCAACTCCCCCTGGGGAGCCAGCGAAGACCCTCACCTGAAGGTACCCAGATGGGTAAGCACGTCCCTAAAGGGGAGGACAAATTGGCATCATATCCAGGTCACTTTTGTGTGGCAACTGGTTAATTCCCAGAACAGACCTTGCCTTACAAGAGAAGTGGGATGGACAGATGGATGGTTGGAAAGATGGGGCATGGAAGGAGGAATGGATGCAAGGTTGGAACCACGTGGTGGCCTCCGGTGCAGGACAGAGCTGGCGGCTGTGGCCGCAGAGTGGAGCCAACCCTGAGAACCTCACTCTCGCTTGCCAAGCCTGGTAGGACACCAGCCCCAGCGCGGCCCCCTGTACCTCGGGGCTGGGCTGGCCGACACGCTCCCACGGAGAGCCCACTCCACTGAGACTGACCGCACTCTGGTCATTCCTCAAGCTCTTTAATTTGACAGACAGCACAGCGAGGCACCCTGGGCCCCAGGGACTTCCCGCCTGCCCCCTGGCATCTTCTTGCTCCTTCCCCCAGCAGTCACGGAAGTCCCGGACACTGAGGAGGCCAGAAGCAAAGGCGGAGCCCAGGCCAGGGACGGGGGCGCAGAGGCTGAAGCAGCAGGCTCTGGGGGGAGGAAGGCGTCGCTCCTCCGCACCCAGCCAGGCGGACGGCCAGCAGGCCCTGGTCAGAGGCCCCTCCCGATTTGCTGCGTGATCCAGGGCACGTACGTCTGGACGCGAGCGTAGACCCCGGGACGGTTTCTCACGGCACAGCTGTCACCCCAGCTGACCACTCCCACCAAGTGCCAAGCACCCGTCGTGTTGCAGACCAGAGGGCCTCCAGAGTCGCCCTGAGGAAGGAGAGAGAGCACTGAGCCCCGGCTGGCCTCCAGCGCGGGGTGGGGGCCGGGATGGGCTGGGACTCACCTGGCAGGAGTCCCGGCCCTCGGTCCCCGCACACAGCATGTCGTCCTGGATGATCTTCCTGCCCGCCAAGCGGTGGCTGGTGGCGTTGTGGTACTGCTGGTCACAGACGGCGTTCTCCACCACGCTCACCGCCACCTGCTGCAGTCGGTAGGGCGGAGGCAGCGACTCTGGGGGACAGACGTGACCGGAGGCTGGAGCGTGGCCCCCGCTGTCGGCCGCGAGCCTGCGTTCCTGCCCGGATCGCTACCGTGGGGTCCCCAGGGTGCAGGGTTCCCATCTCCCTCTAAATTCCTAAGACCCGGGGGGTGGATTCTGCCTTTAGTTGGAAGGACCGGATAGAAAATGGGGGGGGGGGGGTGAGGGTTTCTGCCCGTCCGCCCAATATCTTCCTATAAGATGGAGAAAAACTAAGAATATGAATTTCCTCGTCACAGTGTTGGGTCCCGAGCTCAGTTGTGCTTCAGGGACCCTCCAGCCTCTGGGGTCGGATCTCCCGATTGGGGCGCACACGGGGTGGGTGGGGGAGGGTGTCGGAAGGCGATTCCTTTACAGAACCTGCAGCCGCCCACCCGCCAGGACTTCTCTGTGTGGCCAGGTCTGGAAATGCCTCTCGTGGCCCCGAACCCCTCCCAACCCCCACCCCGTACACACGGTGCACCAAGACGGTGCCCCAGCCGGTCACCCAGCACTCGTCCTCTGGGGTGACTTCAAGCAGGGCCGACGGGAGCTTGACAGGCCTGACGTTAGCCGTGCATTTCACAGAGTGTGACAGCTGGAGCAGGGCCACGTCCGCACCCAGTTGGGCGTTGATGTAGTCGGGGTGGACGATGACGCGGGTCACATTCAGCAGCGTCCTCCCCCCGTAGAGGTACACGTCCCCGGCATGGATGCGGTAGGCTGCCGGGTCGGCGTCCTTCCTGGGGTTGCAAAGAAGCCACGGAGGCGGGTCCTTCGAGGGCGGCTCCCTCCACCCCGCCTGGAGCCCGGATTCCCACACCTCCTGATTCACCCAGAGCTGGATGGCAGCTAGCGGACTCACCGGAAGATGCAGTGGGCGGCGGTCAGCACCCACTGGGGGTGGATGAGGGAGCCCCCGCAGATGTGCACCCAGGAGGCCCAGTTATAATTGTAGACTTTCAGGCTGACCTGCCACGGCCACTTCCCCTGGGGGGCACTCTGGCCCCCGACGATGCCCACCAGCTCGTTTCCAGGGAGGGAGGCTGGGAAGCAACAGGAGGGGGGAGGGAGGCTGGGAACAACATGAGGGGGGAGGGAGGCCAGGCCTCGGGGCCCGGGCGGAGCCCAGTCCCCACCAAGCCTCCCCTGAGGGCACAGACAGGCAGCTCCAAGGCCCCCAAGCGACTGGAACTGGAGACAAGGTTACAGGAGCCTCTGGGAAGGGAGGACTCCCGTGGGGTCAGGACTCACCTGGGCTCCCCACGACGCAGGTCCCCGAGAAGAAGGGGGTCAGAAGCAACAGCCACAGCATCTGCGAAGAGAGAGGGCACGGAGGGACAGCTCAGGGCCGGAGGGGGCCAGGGGCCTCTGCAGCTGTGTGAGAGGGGACAGCGCCCCTACCTTGCCAGGCTCCACGGGTCTCTGCTCTGGGGGCCCCCGAGATCCTTTATGTTTTGGTCACAGGAAGTGGGCGGGCGGCTTGGGCAGTGATCCACTTGGCCGGGGTGGGGGGGGTGGTGGAGGATGGGAAAGAAAGGCAGCCGGGTGTCAGGCCGAGGCCGGGGGCGGCTGCCACCTGGATACGCCGTCCCCGGCCCACGTCCCACCTGAGACTCGGCCGCCCTCAGCCACGCGGACTGGCCCCCGCCAGTGTCTCCAGCAGAGGAAGATCCCCGCACGCCCCAAGGCAGGCTCCTACACCCCCGGAGGCCGGGGAGGCACCCCTCCTCACCCCCAGCTCGGAGCACGGGTCCCCAGGCCTCAGGCATGTGGTGACGCAGCGGGCTGACCTTCTCCCCCAGGACAGGCGGACTCCCAGGGCCCAGGACGCCCCGCCCCGGCCACCGTTCCTACTTGGGGCGCTTCCAGAAGGAGGGAGGCTTTTGCTCCTCTGAGAAGGCCGCCGAGCATCAGCAGAGTGTGTTCAGGGGGGTGGGGAGCTGGTTCCCCATCACACACCCGGGAGGCCAGACTCCCACCCTGGCCGCCCACCCCCGGCTGACTGCGCTTCTCACGACACGTCTGAGCACCAGAGGCCGCAGAGCCTGTCCACCCTGGCGCTGTCCACCCACCAGCCCGTGGCGCTGTCCACCCACCCTGCCCCGCTTCCGACCAGTGCAGTCACGTCTCTTCCCAAGCGTTGGCCCGGCCGTCAGGGCCAAGGACGGACCCCTGCACATGGCACAGGGTCCCCATCCCCTGGACTCCGCCCCATCCTGAGTGGACAAACCTGGCTTCACAGCCCACCTTCCCAGCTGCCACCAATAGCACCCATCCAGGTGGCCTCCAAGGGAACAAATGATGCAATTTTTGTGGCGAGTCACACGGTGTCCCCTAAAGCTCCCTCTGATGCCGTATTGAGGCATGGGGAGGGCAGAGGTCCATGGTCTAAGATAGGTTCCTTTGACACCACCCAGGAGAGTTGGGTGTAAGCATACGGCTCCTTCTACATCAGCGAATCCAATCTACATCAGGGACCCTGAACCCTGTGAGCCCCTTTTTCCTTCCAGCTTAGGGAAGCAGCCAGCCCTCCATCCAGCCCTCCAGCCCTCCTGTCCTGGCTGGGCTACCAAGGGTAAACGTCTGGCTGTTCACATGCTGCCAGCCTTGCTTTAGCAAATGTCAATATGAGCAGCTGCTGTATGGGGGATTCTCCTCCATTGTGATCAGGGCCTGGGACAAAACATGACGAGAGAGAGAGAGAGAGAGAGACAGGAGTGTCCTGTACTCCTGGACAGGGCTGCATGCACAGAGCAGATAGCCTGAAGCCTGGGGAGAGGTGGACAAAGAGACAGGTAAGGGGAGAGAAACTGGATGAGTGATAGGGGAATGGGGCAAGACCGAGAGAGTGAAAGGAAGAAACACAGAGAGGTTGGTTAGAGAGAAACATAAACAAAGAGGAAGTACAAAGAGAAAAGTGGAGACCTGGTCCAGGTACGTGGACAGGGCGAGATGGGCCAGGGGAGAGGGGATGTGTGAAGTGGCTCTGAGTGTTGGGGCAGAAAGGGCTGGTATCATGGGCATCATAGTTTCATGACTCTAAGACTCCAACATCCCTGGGGCCAAGCTCTGCAGAGGCCATTGCAATTGAAAAGATGGGCATCTGTCACCTCTCCTGGAATTGCGGGGCCCAGCGTTATGTTCTGTCATGGAGAAGGATGTCTTCAGGGAGAGTGTGCTGCTCTTTGGCAGGTAAGCTCCAGAGCCTACCCTGTGGGGAGGTGTCCCGGGGTCATCTGCCTCACTGCCCCAGGCCCTGTGGGATTTCCCCCCTCCCGCCACCAGCTGGCGTTCCTCATGTTCTGAACCCAGGCATGAGGCATCATGTTGCCCCCAGGTCCGGCAGTCTGGACCTGGCAGAGTTGAACTGCTGATATTGATAAAAAGTGTATGACAAGAATGTCCATATTCTCCCTCTGGAACGAGCGGTGTGCATCCAAATCGTGGGTTGCTATCCTCCTGTCCACAACCAATCTGAGGATTCCAGAAGGTAGGTGAACCCTTTATTTTTTTTTTTTTAAATTTTTTTTTAATGTTTTTTATTTATTTTTGGGACAGAGAGAGACAGAGCATGAACGGGGGAGGGGCAGAGAGAGAGGGAGACACAGAATCGGAAACAGGCTCCAGGCTCCGAGCCATCAGCCCAGAGCCTGACGCGGGGCTCGAACTCACGGACCGCGAGATCGTGACCTGGCTGAAGTCGGACGCTTAACCGACTGCGCCACCCAGGCGCCCCGGTAGGTGAACCCTTTAAAACACCATAGTCTTCTCTTACGTCCTTCAAAGACAATTCCTTTTCCCAGCTTTCTTTTCATTTTGAAGAGATGGCAATTCCTAATTGAAGGCATGATGGTCCTGTAGAAAATTGACCTACATGACTGATGGACATGATTTCATCCATCCGCATCCCTAAAGCACATTTCATTGGAAATATAAGCCACGGATGCATGTCGTAAATTCACAACAGATGTGAAGCTCCCTGTAAGTTGCATTCTGACCTTGTCACATATGTGTCATCAGATATTATTAGTGACTTTTCAGATAAGCTCTAAACATCAAGATGGTCATGTTAGAGAATCTGGTATAGATGGAATTTCACAGATTCTAAATTAGGAATGACTTTTTATTTTTAATGTTTCTTTTTTTTTCCTTTTATGAGAGAGCCCGAGCTGCGGATGGGGGAGAGAGTGGGAGATACTGAATCTGAGGCAGGCTCCAGGCTCTGAGCTGTCAGGACAGAGCCTGACGCGGGGCTCAAACTGATGGGCTGCAAGATCATGACCTGAGTGGAATGCGGAGCTTAGCCAAGTAAGCCACCCAAGCGCCCCAGGAATGAGAGCTTATTGGCAAAGAAAGAGAAATTAAAGATAGCATAAATGATGTCGACTTTTAATTGAAATATTCTTCACACATTTGTTGTATTCGTTTTAGGCATACATTGTAGTCCTTCCATATGTCTATAAATTATGTTGTCCTTAAGCACAAATGTAGCTATCCTGTGAAAGCATGCAACAATATTATTACAGGATTGACTCTCTTCCATTGGCTGTCCCTTGTATCCCTAGGCTCATTCATTCCATAGCTGGAAGCCGGTGTCTCTCTCTCAAAGGTGACCATTCTTTATCTAACCTAGACACTTAGGTGGTCAACACCATTACCTCTTGTTCAGCATGTGTGATTTGGTGGTCTATTTTTCTGGGAACATTGCTTAAAGCATTACAAATGATGTCATTACGTTAATAAATTCGGTTTCATTCTTCACTTACAAGAAAGGAGAAGGAAAAGATTTCTTTGTGTCCCGGGCCCTGTCACTAAGACCCTTCCCAATGCGGAGAACAGGCTGGGTTGCCCAGAGTACCTTCGGTCCCTCAGCTGAGCCCCCAGGGCCTTCAACATTGCAGGAATTCCCATGATGACCAGCAGAGAGAGCTCGAGCACCACAGACCCGGAGGGGCGGGTTCCTCTGCCTGGGCAGTGATGGCCAGCAGAGGGCGCACCATCGGCTTTTCTGACCCAGGACACCTCAGAGCAGGAAGGGTCGCTGTTGCTCCCAGAAGACTCAGGGCCTCTGCCGCTGCCTCAGGACAGAGAGCAGAGCTGCCTTTCCAGCGCGTTCTGCCGCCCACCCCAGGGGAGACCTTGGGAGGTTTGCAGCAACTTGGCATCTCCTGAGCCGCTGCCTTGTTGTACTGAGTGCTGGGGAGGGGACGCTGGGTGGCTTCCCTGGGCAAGCTGGTTGCTGGGCAGCACAGGCCCTTGCATTTTCTGGGCTGTTCCCGTGTTTCATTCCTCCCCTTCCCGGACAGTATTTGAACAAGACATATTTTACTGAAGGACTCGTGGATTGCGGGGTCCCACGACATCACCTCATCGATGCAGTCGATGGTTGGTTCCAGATTCAGGCTCGTTTCCGGGAAGAAACCCTGACAGAAGTTGAGAAGCACGGGAGCTGCATTCCGTTAGGACGTGAATACATGAAATGCTCCTCTCACGACCTTCTAGAAGAATGAGCTGGGACCCAGTTTCTGCGTCCTGCTGGAACCAGAGACGGAGGTAAGGGCACAACTGTCCCCCACATCATACATGCTTTTTTAAAATTTTGTGGTTATTTTTCCAACCTAGTGAAGTGATTGAAAACTACAGAAAACCTGGTAGGTAGGTTTCATTAACCTTATGTTTTCTTTCAATTTAAATTCCAGTGAGTGAAGACCCAGTGGAATAGTTTCCGGTGTGCAATATAGAGTAACCCTTGCACGCGTCACCTGGTGCTCATCCCAGGTGCACTTCGTAATCCCCAGCAGCTGTTTCACCCATTCCCCACCTCGCTGTGGAAGCCCTCAGTTTGTTTCCCAGTGAAGAATCTGTTTGTTTGTCACTGTGTCCTTCACCCCCCCCCCTTTGTTTTGTTTTATTTCCACGTGTTAGTGAAATCACCTGGTATTTGTCTTTCTCTGACAGGCATTTTTCACCCAGGATAACATTCTGTCGCTACTGCACCTCGTGGCAAATGACAAGCTTTCCTGTTTTTACGGCTAAATAATATCACATTCCATATACTACATGTGAACTTATTCATCAGTTGATGGATGCTTGGGAAGTTTCCGTAATTTGGCTGTTGTAGAAAATGCTGCTGTAAACATCAGGGTGCATGTATCCCTTTGAAGGATTAATTTTGTATTCTTTGTGGAAATACCTCGTGGTGAAATTGCTGGATCGTAAGGTAGTTCCATTTCCTTTTTTTTTTTTTTTTTTTTTTGGTGAATGTCCGTGATGTTTTCCAGTGTGGCTGCACCAGTTTGCATTCCTACCCACAGTGCAAGAGGGTTTCTCTTTCCTCATATCCTTGGCAACACCTGCTGTTTCATCCTTCATTGATTTTAGTCATTCTGACGGATGTGATGTGTTATCTCGTTGTACTTTTGAATTGTATTTTCCTGAAGATCAGTATTGTTGAGCATCTTTTCACATGGCTTTGGTCATGTGTATGTCTTCCTTGGGAAAATGTCCATTCGTGTCTTCTGCCCATTTTTAATCGGATTTCTCCTTTTTTGGGTGCTGTATGACTTTATTTGTTTTGGACACTAACCCTTCATCAGATGTCGTTTGCAAATAGTATTCTGTAGGTGTTTCAGTTTTGTTGATTATTTCCTTGGTGACAGAAGCTTTTTATTTTTACGAAGTCCCATTATTTTTGCTTGTGTTTCCCTCCACTCAGGAGATATATCTACAAAGACGTTTGTACAGCCAATGTCAAATAAGATACTTCCTGTGTTAATTATCCTCTGGGATTTTTCTGGTTTCAGGTTTCACACATAGGTCTTTATCCATGTTGGATTTACTTTTGTGTATGTTGTAAGAAGGTGGTCCGTTGTTGGTCTTGTTTTGTTTTGCAGGTTGCTGTCTAGTTTTTCCAAAACCATATGTTGAGGAGATTTTCTTTAAGTTTATGTATTTATTTTTGAGAGACAGAGAGAATGCAGAAGAGGGGCAGAGAGAAATGGGGACTGACAATCCCACACATGCTCTGCACTGCCCTGAGATCATGACCTGAGCTGAACCCACAATCACACGCTTTGCAGCCACCCACGTGTCCCCAGACTATCTTTTTTTTTCCATTGGATATGCTTTCCTGCTGTGTTGAGAATTAATTGACCATATAGGTGTGAGTTCATTTCTGCGTTTCCGTTCTATTGATCTCTGCGTCTGTGTTGTTGTTGTTGTTGTCGTTGTTGTTGATGTTGTTGTCGTCGTTGATGTTGTTTTTTGCCAGGACCATACTGCTCATCTCAGTACAGCTTTTTAATACAACCTGAAGTCTGGAATTGTGATGCCTCCAGCTTTAGTTTTCTTCTTCAATTTTGTTTTTGCTGTTTGGGGTCTTTGTCGTTCCATACAAATTTTGGGATTATTTGTTGTAGTTCTGTGACAAATGTTTCTGTTAGTGTGAAAGGGATTTCAGTACATATGCAGATTGTTTTGAGGAGTGTAGACATTCTAACAGTATTTTCTGCTTCCCATCCATGACGGTGAAATCTTTTTCCTTTCCTTTGTGTCCTCTTCCTTTTCTTTCATCAATGTTTCACAGCCTTTAGAGTACAGATCTTTCACCTCTTTGGTTAGGTTCATTCTAGGTATCTTGGGGTATTTGGTGCACCTGTCAATGGGATGGATCCCTTACTTTCTCTTTCTGTTAATTCATTATTCGTCTACAGAAATGGAATAGAATTCTGTACATTGATTTCTGTATATTGTGATTTGTCGAATTCGTATATCAATCCCAGCAATTTTCATTGGAGTCTTTCCTGTTTTTTATAGAGAGCATCATGTCAGTTCCAAACAGCGAAAGTTCTGCTTCTTCCTGGCCAATTTGGATGCCTCGTTTCTCTTTTTGTCTGATTGCTGTGGCTAGGACTTCCTGTACTATGTGGAAAAATAGTGGTGAGAGGGGTCATCCCTGGCTTGTCCCTGACCTTGGAGGAAACGCTTTCAGTTTTTCCCCATTGAGGATGAGACGAGTTGTGGGTTTTTCCTAGATGACCTTTATGATTTGCAGGTAGGTTGAGTCTCCATGTACTTTGCTGAGGGTTTTTATCATGAATGGATGTGACATTTTGTCAGATGGTTTTCCTGCATCTGTTGAAAGCATCATATTGTTCTTATCCTTCTATTCCTGTGGTGCATCATGTTGATTGATCTGTGAATGTGGAACCACCCTTGCAGCCCAGGAATATATCCCACTTGATTATGGTAAATGATTCTATTCATGTATTGTTGACTTTAATTTGCAGGTATTTTAATGAGAATTTGTGCATACATACTCATCAGGCTTTTGGTCTGCAGTTTTATTTAAAATTTTTTAACATGTTTTTAATGTTTCTTTCTTTCCTTAGATAGAGTACATAAGAGTGAGGGAGGGGCAGAGAGACAGGGAGAGAGAGAATCCTGGCCATGCCCCACACTGTCAGTGCATGGTCCAATGTGGGACTCGAACCCACGCACCGCAAGATAATGTCCTAATCCAAAATGAAGAGTTGGACAGTAAACCTACCGAGCCACACAGGAGCCCCGGAAGTTTTCGGTTTTGGTGGAGGTTTTATCTGGTGTTGGTATGAGGGTGATGATGGCCTCATAAGGTGAATTTGTAAGTTTTCCTTCTTTTTTACTTTTTGTAATAGTTCGAGGAGAATACATATTACCTCTTCCTTAAACGGATGGTAGAATTCATCAGGGAAGCCCTCTGGCCCTGAACTCTTGTGTTGGGGGAGATTTTTTTTTTCTTACTGCTTTGATTTCTTTCTGTTTTCAGATTTTATGTATCTTCCTGTTTCAGTTTTGGTAGTTCTTGTGTTTCTAGGAATTTGTCCATTTTTCTCAGAGTGTCCAATTTGTTGCATATAGGTCATAATATTATCTTCTAACTGTATTTTTGTGGTGTTGACTGTTGTTTCTCCTTTCTTATTGGTGATTTTATTTGAGTCCTTTCCTTCTTCTTTGTGAAAACTCTGCCTAGGAGGTTTTCATGTTGATTACTGTTTTCAAGGAACCAGCCCCTGGTTTCATTGATTTGGTCTAGTGTCTTTTTGGTTTGTATATCCCTTATTTCTGCCTTAATGTCTAGTATTTCCAACCACACTCAGATATCGCCTCACGCCAGTCAGAGTGGCCAAAATGAACAAATCAGGAGACTATGGATGCTGGCGAGGATGTGGAGAAACGGGAACCCTCTTGCACTGTTGGTGGGAATGCAAACTGGTGCAGCCCCTCTGGAAAACAGTGTGGAGGTTCCTCAAAAAATGAAAAATAGACCTACCTTATGACCCAGCAATAGCACTGCTAGGAATCTACCCAAGGGATACAGGAGTACTGATGCATAGGGACCCTTGTACCCCAAAGTTTACAGCAGCACTCTCAACAATAGCCAAATTATGGAAAGAGCCTAAATGTCCATCAACCGATGAATGGATAAAGAAATTGTGGTTTATTTACACAGTGGAGTACCACGTGGCAATGAGAAAGAATGAAATATGGCCCTTTGTAGCAACATGGATGGAACTGGAGTGTGTGATGCTAAGTGAAATAAGCCATACAGAGAAAGACAGATACCATAGGTTTTCACTCTTGTGTGGATCCTGAGAAACTTAACAGAAACCCATGGGGGAGGGAAAGGAAAAAAAAAAGAGGTTAGAGGGGGAAGAGAGCCAAAGCATAAGAGACTCTTAAAAACTGAGGGTTGATGGGGGGTGGGAGGGAGGGGAGGGTGGGTGATGGGTATTGAGGAGGGCACCTTTTGGGATGAGCACTGGGTGTTGTATGGAAACCAATTTGAAAAATGAACTTCATATATTGGGAAAAAAAAAAAAAAACTAACCTCCAGAAAGCATTATAAAGCATTACCTCGCAGTTTCTAAAACTGAAGGGATGATTAAAAAAAAAAAAAAGTAAAAAAAAAAATCTCTATTATTTCCTTCCTTCTGCTGTTCTTCTCATTCCTTTAGTTGTAAGTTAAGAGTGTTTGAGATTTTTCTTGCTCTTTAAGGTAGGCTTGTATTGCTATATACTTCCATTGTAGACTGCTTTTGCCGCATTCCAAAGATTTTTACCAGCTTATTTTCATTTTCATTTGTTTCAGTGTATTTTCTCATTGATTTCCTGTTTGACCCATTCATTTCGTAGCATGTTATTTAACCTCCCTTGATTTGTGGCCTTTCCCCCTTTGTGTGTGTGTGTGGGGGGGGGGGGGTGTAAGTGTGTGTGTATGAGTGTGGTTGACTTCAAGTTTCCTAGCTTTGTGGTCAGAAAAGATGCTTGGTCTGAGCTCTGTCTTTGGGTACCTGTTGAGGTGTGATTTGTGACGTAGAATGTGATCATTTCTGGAGAATGCCCCATGGGCGCTTGAAAAGAATATGTACTCTGCCATTTTAGTATGGAGTGTTCTGAATATTATCTGTTAAACGCATCTGGTCCAGTGTGTCATTCAAAGCCATTGTTTCCTTGTTGATTTTCTGTTTACAGGTTCTGTCCATTGATGTGACTGATGTGTTAAAGTCCTCTATTATCGTTATATTATTATAAATTCCTTTATGGTTTTGTCAAGTGTTTTATATATTGGTGATTGCATAGTGGGCGCATCAAAATTTACAAGCATTGGATCTTCTTGTTTGGCTGTCCCCTTGAGCATGAGATAGTGTCTGTCTTCATCTCTTGTTACAGCTTTATTTATTTTTTTAATATAAGTCTTAGTTGACATATAGCGCACTCTCTGTTTCGGGAGTAGAACCCAGTGATTCATCCCTTACATACGACACCCAGTACTCATGACAACAAGTGCTCTCCTCAATACTCGTCCGCCATCTAGCCCAGCGCCGACACATCTCCCTCTATCAACCCTCACTCTTCTTCTCTACGGTTAAGAGACTCATGTGCTTTGTCACCACTCTTCTCTTTTCCTGCCCCCTTCCCATGTTTTCATCTGTTTTGTTTCTTAAATTCCACACGAGTGAAATCATATATGTGTCTTTCACTGATTGGCATATTTCACTTGGCATAATACATTCGAGGTCCATCCACATCGTTGCAAGTAGCAGGATTTCATTCTTTTTGAAGCTGAGTTACATTTCCTTGTATATACGTATGTATATATGTATGTATATATGTATGTATATATGAGCATACACGTGAGTACATATGTGTATACATGCACACACACACACACACACACACACCCCACAAGTTCCCTATACCTTCACCAGTTGATGGTTACTTGGGCTTTCTCCATAGTTTGGCTACTGTTGATAATGCTGCTATAAATACTGGGTGCATGCAATTTTACTACTAGGTATTGACCCAAAGGGTACCAAACTACACTCTCGGTTTTAAAGTTTATTTTGCCTAATACAAGTTTTGCTACTGGCTTTCTTTTGACATTGTTTTCATGATAAATGTTTTTTCATTCCCTCCTTTTAAATGTGCAGGTGAGGCGCCTGGGTGGCGCAGTCGGTTGAGCGTCCGACTTCAGCCAGGTCACGATCTCGCGGTCCGTGAGTTCGAGCCCCGCGTCGGGCTCTGGGCTGATGGCTCGGAGCCTGGAGCCTGTTTCCGATTCTGTGTCTCCCTCTCTCTCTGCCCCTCCCCCGTTCATGCTCTGTCTCTCTCTGTCCCAAAAATAAATAAAAAACGTTGAAAAAAAAATTACAAAAAAAAAAAATAAATGTGCAGGTGACATACGTCCAAATAAGGCTTGGTAGGCAGCATCTAGTTATGCCTTGTGTCTTTTTGGTTTTGTTTCTTTATTTATTTTTTTTGTTTGTTTACCCTATCCTTGTCTTTTGATTGGAGCATGTAGTCGATTGACATTCGGAGTAATTACTGATAGGTATATATTTAGTGACATTCTACTAGTTGTTTTGTCATTGTTTCTTGATGTTTTCTCTGATCCTTTCTTGTCTGTAACACGTTTGGTCTTTCATTTTCACTCCAAGAGTCTGATTTAAATATTCTTTTCTTTTGGCTGGTAGTACATGTCTTTACTTATTTCTATATTTCTTCTTTGTTAACATTTAAGCCCAAGTTAGTTACCTTGTAGTGGAATACAGTTTCAGGATTAGAATTTAGTGATCCATCAATTACAAAATATATATCCAGTACTCATCCCAAGAGCTCCCCCCGCCCGAGTGCCCATCACCTATTTAGCCCATACCCCTATTCAGAAACCTTCCTGGAGTCCTGAGCTGCTTCCCTCTATTTAACAGTCTCTTATCGTTTGACTCCCTCCCTGTTTGTATCTTATTTTTGCTCTCTTTTCACTATGTTCATCAGTGTTTTAAATTCCACACACGAGAGAAATCATATGATGTGTGTCTTTCTCTGACCTATTATGGTTAGCATAATACAGTCTGGTTCCATCCACCGTGTTGCAAATAGCAAGATTCCACTCTTTTTGATCGCCGAGTAATAGTCCACTGTATGAATATACCACATCTTCTTTATCCATTCATCTCTCAGTGGTCATTTGGGCTCTTTGCATAATTTAGCTGTTGTTGATAATGCTGCTATAAACATTGGAGTGCATGTGCCTCTTCGAGTCAGCGTTAGTGTATCCTTTGGATAAATGCCTTGTAGTGCAATTGCTGGGTCGTAGTGTAGTTCTCTTACTGTTTTTTGTAACGAATCTCCATACTCTTTTCCAGAATGGCTACACCACTTTGCATTCCCACCAGCGTTGCAAAAGCGTTCCCTTTCTCTGCATCCTTGCCAACACCTGTCGTTTCCTGAGATGTTAATTTTAGCCATTCTGATAGGTGTGAGGGGATATCTCATTGTGGTTTTGATTGGTATTTCACTTATGACGAATGAGGTTGAGCATCTTTTCACGTATGACCAATCTGGATGTCATCTTTGTTAAAGTGTCTCTTCATGACTTTTGCCCATTTCTTCACGGGGTTATTTGGTTTTTGGGTGTTGAGTGTGATATGTTCTTTATAGATTTTGGATAGTAACCCTTTATCTGATAGGTCACCTGCAAATATCTTCTCCCATTCCATTCAGTTTCCTTTTGGTTTTGTTGATTGTGTCCTCTGCTGTGCAGAAGCTTTTTATCTTGAGGTCTCAATAGTTCATTTCTGTTTTTATTGCCCTTGTTTCTGGAGTCTTGACAAGCAATACGTTGCTGCAGTCAGGATCAAAGAGGTAGGTTGCCCTTTTTCTCCTCTAGGATTTTGATGGTCTCCTGTCTTACACTTAGATCTTTCATCCGTTTTGAGGTGTGTGTGTGAGAGAGACAGGGAGTCAGAGAGAGAGAGAGAGAGAGAGAGACAGACAGACAGACAGACAGAGAGACCCAGAGGTTTAAGAACATAGTCCAGGTTCATTCTTCTCACTGTCCATTTTCCCCAGTACCATGTGCTGAAGAGACTCTTTTTTTTCCTTTGGATATTCTTTCCTGTTTGGTCAAAGATGACTCGGCCATAATTTTGAGGGTCCATTTCTGGGTTCCCTATTCTGTTCCTTTGATCGATGTGTCTGTTTTTGTGCTCGTCCCATACTGTCTTGATGATTGCGGCTTTCTGATGCACCGTAAAGTCCAGAATTGTAATGTCTCCAGTTTTGTTTTTTTCTTTTTCAACATTACTTTGGCTCTTTGGGGTCTTTTCTGGTTCCATACAGATTTTAGGATTGTTTGTTCTAGCTCTGGAAGAATGCTGGTGTTATTTTGATAGGAATTACATTGAATTTGTCCATTGCTTTGGGTAGTATTGACATTTTCACCATATTTGTTCTTCTAATCCATGAGCATGGGATGTTTTTCTATTTCTTTGTGACTTCTTCACCTTCTTTCATAGATGTTGTATGGTTTGTTCTTTTAATTTTTTTAGTGTTTATTTATTTTGAAGAGAGTGAGGGAGCGAGCAAGAGCCCATGAGCAGGGGAGAGGTAGAGAGAGGGAGACACGGAATCTGAAGCAGGCTCCAGGCTCCAAGCTGTCAGCACAGAGCCCGTCACAGGACTCAAACCCACAAAGGCGGGATCATGTCCTGAACCGAAGTGGGCACTTAACCGACTGAGCCAACCAGGCGCCCCTCTATTGTTTTAATGTACTGATCTTTTACCTCTTTGGTTAGATTTATCCCTGGGTATTTTATGCTTTTCAGTGCGGTTGTAAGTGAGATCAATTCCTTAATTTTCTTTCTGTTGATTCATTACTGGTGAATCGAAATGCAATCAACTTCTGCATATTGATTTTATATTCTGAGACTTTCCTGAATTCCTGTATCAGTCCTAGAAATTTTTTGGTGGAGTCGTTTGGATTTTCCACGGAGAGCATCATATCTGTGAGGGGGAAAGCTTGAACCCTCCTTGCCAACTTGGACAGTGTGTATTACTTTCTGTCGTCTCATTGCTGAGGCTGGGACTTCCAACAGAATGGTGAATAACAGTGCTGAGAATGGACATCCCTGTCGTGTTCCTGCCCTTAGGGGGAAAGCTCTCACGTTTTCCCCATTGAAGATGTTATTAGCTGTGGGACTTTCGTATCTGGACATTCTCATATTGAGGCACGATCCTTCCATCCCTCGTTTCATGAGGGTTTTTTTTTTCATCAAGAAAGGATGCTGCTGCATTTTGTCAAATGTTTATTCTGCATCTATGGAGAGGCTCATGTGGTTGTTATCCTTTCTTTTATCAACGTGATATATCACATCAGTTGATTTGTGGATATTGAATCGGTTGTGCATCCCAGGAATAAAATCCACCTCATTGTGCTGAATAATTCTTTTTCTGTATTGTCGGATCCAGTTTGCCACTTTGTGTTGAGAGTTTTTGCATCCATGGTCATCAGGGAAATTGGTCTGTAGTTTTTCCTTTTTAGTGGGGTCTTTGTCCAGCTTGGACTCAAGGCCATGCTGGCCTCATAGAATGAGTTTGGAAGTGTTCCCTCCATTTTTCTGCCCATGACCTTATCTTGTTCTTTCATTTCGGATGCCTTCCTCTTGTCTTGGAATTTTGGTTGAGTATTTGCCATCTCTGTGTTACCAAAGCTCATTGTGTTACCTGCCTGTGAGTTGAATGGTTTTATGAAGAGGAGGTCATCCACTGTCCAGGGCCTGACACTTCACGGAGTGTCTGTGGCGTGTGTTGCGTGCCCTATTTTGTGTTCTGGCTGCACTATCCTTCAGGGCAGTTGTATGGGAAAGGTAGGGTCCCTGGCCAGAATGTGGTGAGTCTGATCTAGGTCTGCTCTGATCTGCTTGCTAAATGGACTTGAAACGGCTGCTCCTAGAAGTGAAGGCCTGCACAACTCTTTGGTCAAGAGAGGTGGTGTGGTCATGGGCTTCACCTGGTCTTCTGGGGAAGGGGCCAGCTCCGCTGGGACTGAGGCAACCTTGAATGACCTAGAAGGCCAGTCTCGCCAGAGCACAGGAAGGTGGGGTTGGTGTAAGCAGCTTAGGCAGCCAGTGTGGGAACTGCCTTGTTTCCAGCAGACGGCTCTGTGTTTATGCTGGGGGGCAGGGGGCAGAGCATGGAAATGGCACCACGCAGCTCGTCTGTCCTAGCTCTTTGTCGCCTCATTGTGAACACTGCTTCTCAGGGATGGTCTCCACGATGAGTGTATAATCTCCCCACTGTGTGCACCAGGCTTTGTCCAGATCACTGTTTCCATGCCATCTGCCTGCAGGTTGATGGCTGCCTTCTCTTCACGAGTAGGCCAGTGCCCTCAGGGCTGTGTCCCAGCCAAGGCTTCTAACCTTTGCAAGTCCACATTCTCGGGGTGCCTGGATGGCTTGTTAAGTGTCTGACTCTTGATCTTGGATCAGATCATGACCTCTTGGTCATGGGATTGTCTCTTTCCCTCTTGTCCTGCCCCTCCCTTGCGTGTGCTCTCTTTCTCTCTCTGTCAAAATTAATAAACTTTAAAAAATTAGGGGCATGGAATACCTTATTTAGGCAAGACTGCCTCTCTGAGGGGAATGGCAAGGATCTATGAGATGTACTTCCAGCACTGGCTAGGAAATTCTTTGCTGACTGGTTAAAGGTTACATTCCTACAGGAATGAAATTAGGTTTAGTGACATGGGACCTTAGCATAAGTAACTCCATGGTGGGCCTGTGATTTTTCTTAACATTCCAAAGCCCAATTTTATGTATGCATTTTTTATTACATGTGTAGCCCTAAATAATATTTTAGCCATCTACTGCCGGCCCGATGATCGTATCCTGTGACACTGTAACTATCTCCTAATCATAGAGGAAGATCAACTCTGTGGCTCTAAGATCTTTGTGGCTCTAAGGTACTTTGATCTATGTTACTAAGATCTTTGTGAGTCTAGGTTACTGTTGGCCTTTCGAGGTCTTTCACCCAGGGACCGACCCCCAGCGAGGTTGCTGAGCCATCATTTAGGCACAGAAGCACCCTTTCCAAGTCACCTCTCCCTAAAGCGTTGTCTTTCCCTCTGGTACTTCCAGGACCTACCCTTGGCAGGTCACATACCCTCATGCAAACCTGTCAAAGTGGACCAGAAAAAGCTGCTTGCCTGTGACTGCCACTTCATGGTCACATCTTATCCTTCTGAAACCCCTCGAATTCCCTATTGTTCTTCCAGTCTTTGAATATCTCTTTGATTTGGAAACATTTGATTCTCTTGTATTCCTGATAAAAAATATGTGTGAAAATATTCAACCAAGGATACCTTACAATCAGTGAGCCAGTCACAATGATTCCTCTGGCCGTGTGTACATTTTTAGTTTTGACAGTGTTCAGGCATGAAGTGAAGTATATCCTGTAAAATCTAGTATCATTCATTATCCAGGATAACCACCTTTATGGAAAGCCTTTCAATGACATGCTCGTTGAAGATCAGAAAAACACTTAATTTACCTACCACATAATAGAGTGGTATATACATACATTATTATCTTAAAGTATGCAAGTAGATGTTTCTATGAAGTGTTTGTCATGCATTCAGTTTTCTCTACCGTGAATGCTATTATTTCAATTAAACAATAGTAAGAACAACAAGAATAGGTACATGGCCATCACTAGTAACTAATATTAGAACTAGTCATATAATATCATGTGTTGCAAACATAAAACCATGATTACTAATAATCTTTTCATTCGTGATGGGTTTCTAGCTACCAGAAAAATGGGAAACGTATTATTGAGTCTCTACATACAACAGACTGTTTTCTGACTATGGATGTCGTATGAGTTGGTACATGATCGCAATCAGTATCCCGAAGAGATATGGTAGTATTAACTAAAGTTTATATTTGTGTTCAGATTGCTTCGGTTTGAACCTCTTCTGTCCCAGACTCATCCCAGCTGGCACATTAGAGTCATCCTGTCTCCTTAGGCTCCACTTGGCCATGACGATTTTTAGATTTTTCCATATTTTACATAATCTGCAAAGTTTTGAGGGTACGTTTGTAGGATGTCTTTTGTAGAATGATCCCTGGTTGGGATATATCTAATGTTTGTTCAAATGCTTAGGCCAGAGTTACCGTGTTGTGGAGCAGAAGATCCAGAGGCATAACGCCATCCATAATTACCACTTCATATAAAGGTTGTTCACTCTGAAGATTGGGGTCTTTTGTGGTTCCATACACATTTTAGGACTGTTCTAGTCCTGTGAAAAATGTTGTTGGTATTTTGATGGAAATTGCATTAATTGTGTCCATTGCTTTGGGAAGTATAGACATTTTCACTATGTTTGTACTTCCGACCCAAGAGTATGGAATGTCCTTCTATGTCTTTGTGTCATCTTGAATTTCATCACTGTTTTATACTTTTCAGAGTATAGGTCACTCACCACTTTGGTTACATTTATTCATAGACATCTTATTATTTGGTGTACAAGTGTAAATAGGACTGTTTTCTTAATTTCTATTTCAACTGCTTCAGTACTGTTTTCTCCAAATACAACAGATTTCTCTACAGTGATTTGTATCCTGTGACATTGCTAAATTCATTTACCAATTCTAGCAGTGATTGGGTGGACTCTTTAGGATTTTCTATATACAGTGTCATGTAATCTGCAAAGTGTGAAAGTTTCACTTCCTCCAGATTTGGAGTTGTGTTTTATTTTATTTTATGTTATTTATTTTATTTGTTTATTTTATTTTATTTATTTTATTTATTTATTTATTTAATGTATTTAATTTATTTTATTTAATTTATTTATTTTATTTTATTTTATTTTATTTTATTTTATTTTATTTATTTCAGTTTAGTTCCATTTCGTTTGTCTGCTGGCTGTGGCTAGGACTTCCAGTAATTTATTAAAAGTGGTAAGAGTAAACATCCTTGTCTTCTTCCTGCCTTACAGGAAAACCTCTCAGATTTTCCCCATTGAGGTGGATTATAACTGCAGGGTTTTCATAGATAACCTTTATTAAGTTGATGTATGTTTCCTGTAAACCTAGTTTAGGGGGTTATAATCCTGAGTGGATGTTGTACTTTGTCAAATGCTCCTTTCTGCGTGTATTGAAATGACCGCATGGTTCTTTTCTTTTCAAGCTTATTAATCTTGAGAGAGACAGAGTGTAAGCAGGGGAGGGGCAGAGAGAGAGGGAGACCCAGAATTCGAAGGAGGCTCTTGGCTCTGAGCCTTCAGCACAGAGTCTGACACGCGACTTGAACTCACGAATTATGAAGTCATGACCTGAGCTGTTGCCAGACTGTTAAAGGATTGAGCCACCAAGGTGCCCCGATCGTGTGGTCCTTCTCCTTTCTCCTGTTGATGTATTGTGTCACATTGGTTGATATGCAAATATTGAACCACCTTTGCAGCTTGGGAATAAATCCCACCCAATTGTGGGATACATTTACACTTGTTATATCTTCTTTTTGGATTGTACCCTTTACTGTTATATAGTGTCCTCCTCTGTCTCTTGTTACGTACTTTTTTTAAGTGTATTTTTTTCTGATACAAGTGTTGCTACTCCAGGTTTCATTGGACATTAATGTGTGCAATGTTTCTCTATCCTCTCACTATCATTCTTGAGGTGTAAAGTGGGTCACTTATAGGCATACAAATCGGTTTTGTTTTTTCATCCGTTCTTACACCGTACGTCTCTAGATTGGAGCATTCACTCCATTCACCTTCAAAGTCATGATCGATACGTACATACGTATTGCCATTTTACTGCCTGTTTGGCTGTGGTTTCTAATGATTTTCTCTGATCCTTTCTTGCCTTTCTTTCATGTTTTGCTTATTTTCTTAGTGATATAGTTTGATTTCCTTATCTCTATTCTTAGCATATTTATCATATGGTCACTGTCAGGTGTTTATATAACCTCTTCTGCATTTGGCAGTTCATATTAAGTTGATGGTCATTTACCTTCGCACCCATTATTTTCTCCTCCCTAGGTTTTTGGTAGAGGTTATTACAATTCAAATCAATTTCTCTGAGTTCCTTAACTGATTTTTTTTGCAGACATATTCATTTTTTACTTGATTTGTGTCTTCTGTCTCTAAACCGTCACTGTTGGTCTGTCCTTTCCACTCGAAGAATCCCTCTTAACATTTCTTGCAGGACGGGTTTAGTGGTACAAACTCCTTTAGTTTTTGTTTGGGAAAGTCTGTGTCTCCTTCCATTCTGAAGGATAGCCTTGCTGGATAGAATATTGTTGGCTGCTAATTTTTCCATTCAGCACTTTGAATATGCGATGTCGCTAGCTTCTGGCTTGTCGAGTCTCTGTTCAGAAATCGGGTAGCTCGCCTTATGGGTCTTCCCTTCTGAGTTAAGGTCTTTTGTCTTGCTGCTTGTAAGAGTTTTTCTTTACTGTCACTGTAATTTGCAAGTTTGGTTACAATATGTTTGTGTGTTGGCCTGATTTTGTTGATGTTGATGGGAGTTCTCTAGTCTCCTGGATGTGGATGTTTGTTTCCCTCGCCCAATTGTTGCATCCACACGACTCCTGAAACAGAATGCTACGGGCACCAGTGACAGTTGCAACAAAGTTTATTACAATGAGAGGCAAGGTTGACCGATCAGGACCAACACTCTTGACGAGAGTGTGGCCGAGAGATCGGGACCAACACTCTTGTCAAGAGCGTGGCCCCGAACAGCCGGGATACAGAGTTTTTAAAGCCGATCACATCATTTTATCGTTATCTGGGAACAGAACAGGGAAACAGTTGCCAGATGAGTCAGAAACAGTTATCGAATGAGTTGATTATTTTAGACTTTCTGCCCCTAAGTTTCAACCAGTGGATCTCCTTGACCTTGTCTCTGATGCTCTTTTTGAGGTTTTGTTTCCTTCATTGGTAAAGCCTGATTCACAAGTGTATGAAGTATGATTTATAAGAGTAAAAGCAAGGTTGTTATCTTTTGACCTTCAGGGTCAGAACAAAGTTGTTATCTTTCAAGCCAAGCGTTAGCCCTACAGTACAATGTAACCCTTACATTTCCCCCTTTTCTTGTCAGTGAATCAATCCCTTGATTCATCATTAGGAACTAAGGGGACATAGTTGGACCTAATCCTAATTTTTATTTTCTCAACTCGCCTTTTGACAACTGTACTCATCGATTGATAATGCATGGGCCAATAGTTAACCCGAGAAATAACAATAGCAGTGGCCCAGCTATGGCGGTGAGCAGTGATATGAGCCAGGGGGACTAAGAGAATAAACTCTGAGCCAGTTTTTGTCCTTGATCCCTGTGTCCACATTTACAAAGTCCCCCATGAGTCCCCCACACTTACCATTATATAAACCCAGAAAATTTAAGCACCAGCCATGGCACCTTCGGTTATCCAGCCTTCCTGGTTCTTACCTAGAGCCGGAAGCCCAGCCCACTTAAGATTTCCCAGCACCGGTACATTAGACCCGGCCTCCATATTGCCCCTTTTCTTGTCCAACATCTTTCTTTTTCTACTTTCAACACACCTGTCTCCTACTTTCTGGTTCCTTCTCTAAATTACACACTTTTCCTGCCAGGCTTAGCGTCTCCTTCTCTCCCGAGACAAAGTGCCCTCGGTGGCTTGGCGTAGAGGCATGGACAGCCATGGGGAGTAGGTGACGGTGCCTAGCAGTGGAGTTAGGACGCCCACCGTCAGCCAGCCACAGGCGTGCAGCTCTGAACACGCAGCCATATTGGGCTGGCCTGGGCACAACGTGGGCATTCCCTCCAGCGACCTATGCAACCCAGCCTGTATGTGAACTTGGATTCCTTCCTTCCCTCATCACCAGCGGCTGCATGTTGATGTCACAGGAGGGTGGGAATCACAAGCTTTATCTACTTTAAGCAGTCACACATCTCATCAACAGTCTTAGAAGCATTATAACTTTCACAGAGATTTTCTTTCCTTGCTTCTTGGTGACAAAGGGGTAGAGGAAGGAGATGGGGCACAGACAGACAGATAGTGCCTCTGCTGCCCTGGGAACTGAGGGCAACCCATAACCCCAAACCGAACACAGGTTTAACTCTGCGGGATTGTCCATTTGAGCCACCTGTGTCCTAGAGTCATGAAAAGCTCGGCAGATGGGCAGGGATGTTCCATTCACAGCTTTCATCCAATTCAACCAAGAAAGCCATTGTCTTCCTCCAAGGATTTTGTGGGTTCAGGTCTGAAATGGTCCCGGATTTACAGGCTCCTGGAGCAGGAGAGCGTCTCTCTTTTCTCCAGCACTCCCGCCACCCGAGTGCCACGGGGAAGAGTATCTTACCTTCAGGCTCCTGAAACCACTTTTGTCCCGGCATCTTACTTCCCCCTTTTCTTGAAATTCACTCCAAATCTTTAGGAGTGTAACTGGGCTCCGGTGGAAGCAAGGGCTCTGTCAAGATCGGTAGCTCCAAGGCACTTTTGACTTGTTTCTTCCAAGTTTTAGGGCTTTTGTTAGTGCGATGAGCTCTGTGTGCTGGGCTGAAGTTTCTGGGGGAAGGGTCTGTTGCCATAAAACTTCATGGTCTGTCATCACTGCAGCACTGGCATACTTTTGCCCTTGAAATACAAAATTACTGCCGTCTGAAAACATGCTGATATCACAGTCCGGTAAGGGAATGTCTCTCCCAATCCCGAGCTTCTTCCCAGGGGTCGGCGGAGCAATCCGCAGAAAGGGCCCTGTTTCAGACCTTCAACTTTCCCGGCCAACGCACCAAATGTTGCATCCACACGACTCCTGAAACAGAATGCTACGGGCACCAGTGACAGTTGCAACAAAGTTTATTACAGTGAGAGGCAAGGCTGACCGATCGGGACCAACACTCTTCACAAGAGTGTGGCTGACCGATCGGGACCAACACTCTTGTTAAAAGTGTGGCCGACCGATCGGGAACAACAATCTTGTCAAGAGCGTGGCCCCGAACAGCCGGGATACAGAGTTGTTAAAGCCGATCACATCATTTTATCGTTATCTGGGAACAGAACAGAGAAACAGTTCCCAGATGAGTTAGAAACAGTTGCCAGATGAGTCAGAAACAGTTATCAAATGAGTTGATTATTTTAGACTTTCTGCCGCTAAGTTGCAACCAGTGGATCTCCTTGCCCTTGTCTCTGATGCTCTTTTTGAGGTTTTGTTTCCTTCATTGGTAAAGCCTGATTCACAAGAGTATGAAGTATGATTTATAAGAGTAAAAGCAAGGTTGTTATCTTTTGACCTTCAGGGTCAGAACAAAGTTGTTATCTTTCAAGCTAAGCGTTAGCCCTACAGTACAATTTAACCCTTACACAATTAGGGACGTTTTCAGCTATTATTTCCTCAAATAAATTTTCGGACCCAAATTCTCTTCCTTCTGGGAGTCCTACAATATGAATATTATTATCTCTCCTGTAGTCACTGAGTTCCCTTAGTCTCATCTCACGTGGCAGAATCCTGTGCTCTCCTTGGTTCAGTGTGATTCATTTCCAACACTCAGTGTTCGAGGTCACTGGTTTGTTCGGCTGCTTCTTCCATCCCTCTGTTCATTCCAGCTAGCGTGTTTCTCCTTTATCGTGTCCTCGATGTGTACTGTGTTATTTCTTATCTCTATGTCAGGGGTCTCACTCTTCTACTCATTTCACAACTCCAGTGAGAATCCTTATGATCATTGCTTTCAATTCCGTATCAGGTATGTTACTTCATCTCTTTGGCTTAGATCTCTCGCTGTGACGTTGACTAGGTCTTTCCTTGTGGATAAACATCTCTGTGTGTCCGTTTTGTGTGTCTCTCTGGGTCTGTTTCTCTGTGTTAAGAAAGTCAGCTGTGCCTTCTGATCTTGAAATTAACGACGGTGTGAAAGAGAGGTCGCGGAGTCCTGAGCAGTGCACGTCTCCATTTATAGGACCTGGACCTTCAGGAGGATATCGCGTGGGTATCGCTCACTGCCTGCTGTTGTGTCTGGGTTACTTTTCCTTTCACTGCAGGGGTCTGCACTGACTGCGTGCCTGTTGTGGGCTGTGCTTACACTCAGGGGTGTCAGTGGGACCCAGGCAGGCCAGCTGTGGGGTGGTATGCCGGCTGGGTAACTTGGGCACAGGGCAGGAGTGTTAGCAAAATGGCACAGGGCCACTAGTCCTATGCCAGATTTCCCGATGTCCTTTGGTGGCTGGGGGCTGTGGACCAGCGGTGGAAGCTAGGGGCGTGAGGATATGCACAGAGCATGTCTGTGCCTGGGGACATGTGGCTGGGTGAGACAGATGAGGGTGCCCGGATATGTACAGCTGGGTGAGGTGCAGATGTACGCAGCGTGCTGTGACAGCTATGCATGCAGCCTGTCGGACAGGGTGCCCTTGTGGTTTTAAGAATGTTTGCCCTGAGACCAGCAGGCTTGGTGTGGTGAGTCCCCCAGTGAACCCTTGGGACTGGCGCACTGCTAACGGGTTAGGTAGCAAGTGTCTGTGCAGCCTCAGCCTCTGGTGGGTGCTTCTATGCTTATTCTGGGAGGCTGGGGGAGAAGAATGGTGCCTGTGAGCTCCCTCATTGTTGGAGAAGTCAGTCCTCCAACACACTCAGGAATCAGCATGAATACATCTGTCCCTGTTGCCTCGGCATTGTGTAAAATGCCACGTTGACACTGCCTCTCTACACAGGCAGGGACCCGGCTAGCCCTCATCCTCCTGGGTCACCCAGTGCTGGGTCAGCTGACCTCCAAAGCTCCAGGATCTCAACTCAAGGGCATTCAGCCCCTCTGGGGTTTCATGCCAAATGTGATGGAGATTAGTCTTCACCGGGTGAGCTCCCTGGGGTGAGGGCTCACTTTCTCTGCCCATTCTGCAGGCAGCCAGCCTCCACCTTTCTGACCTTCCTAACCTTTCTGGTGCAGCTTCTCTCTATTTAGGTGTGGAGTGTCTTCTGCCAGTCTTTGCATCGCTCTCTGGCTCATGGACTTGGATGTGGATATTATGTAGCTGAACACATGGGACAGGGTGCGCTCAGGATCCGCTTACTCTGCTGTTATTAATTTTTTGAATGTCTTATTATTTGGGATTTTTGAGACACGGGCAGACAGACTCATATCACCCATGCACTTCAGGATTTGAAAGGAACTTTGCAACATTTGCTTCTAGTATGTTATGTTTTGAAACTCTCTTTAATGAGGTATAATTTACATATAACAAAGCCTCAAGTTAAAGGGTATAATTTGATGAGCCATGAGGGTACAGGACCATGGGTACAGCACCATGAAATCGTATGTTTTCTCCCTAAACCTTTCATCAAGATCCCTTTGGGCTAACGCTAATGTTGCTCTTGAAGTAACGACTATTTTTTTTTTTTTTACTTTTTCAGATATTGCCCAGGTGTCTGAAAGCCTGCATTGAGCTGAGCCTTAAGAGAGAAGTTTGGAATTCAGTTTTGAGAGTAGACAGCCAGTCCAAGAAAGCCTTGTAATTGGCTCTTAGATTTCAGTTGTGAGAGATTGTGGGTGCCTCGGAGAGTGCCTGGATCCAGATGTGGGCCTTGTTCTGTGAACAGGTGAGCTAAATACCTAAGCTGAGTTTGAGCAAACTGTAGTTTTTCTTTGGAGACTTTATGGGCATTTTAAAACCAGAAGTTTTCCCAGGGGGGTGCTGTCTTCGTGTGAAGAGGCACGAGCCGGGGAGCAGAGACGCAAATCATCTACACACTGTAACAAAGTCGAGCCTGCAAAAACACTTTCCATCATCCAAATCAGCCTTTAAGGTTTGTGGGAAACGTGCAGCACTCTGTGGAACCCGGGGAGGTTGCAGTCCAGATGCATTGTCATTCCCTGCGTGTGAAGGTAAAAAGATACTGGCTGTCCTTATCAACTAGAATGCTGAAAACTACACCACATGGGTGGTGTAGAGTGAAAACGTTGCTTTCAGGAAGAGTGCATGTTGGTAGAGTGTGAGGTTTGGGAAGAAGGGGATGTCGAGGGATGACAGAGCTGTTTCTTTCTCGGAAGTCCTAGACAAAATACTATCCACAGCAGTTGGGTTTTCTCACAGGTATAATAGAGGTGTTATATGGACTACTGCAGGGGATCATGAGACCATGAGCCTTGTTACATTCTATTATGATGTTGATGCCTTGAAGGTCTTCTGAATTGAAAACATATTAATACTATGGAGAAGTTTTGCATGATCAACTTGAATCTTCACGGGAGGTACACTGTGGATTCTGCCAAGATCAGTTGAAGATTTTGCCCATAAAGAGATGGTGGCTGATCGAATAGGAATACATGATCAGTACCTCCAGACTCAGCTATAGGACCAGCACAGACACGGCACAGAAAAGGTGCCAGAGGATCATTCGTTTCCCCTTTGTGCTATTTTGGTTACTGTTGTCAAATTGTAGGTCGTGGATCTCGAGTTCAGAGGATCTGCACATTATTTTAGAAAATCCTTCAAAGGATCCTCTTGTCGAATAGAGATTCCTGGTCTCCTGAGGGAGGCACTCAATCAGTACCGTCTTAAAGTTAGATCTATATTGTAAAAGAGAGGGTAAATGGTCAAAATTTCCTTATGTAAGACTTGTAAGTTAGGTGCCAACCTTCTGGCCCTTAAAGGCACTGAGAAAAGCAAGTTCTTGCAGACTTGCCCTCTGAGGGCTCTTCTCAGGAAAAGCCACCTGTGAGACCCTCATGCCCTCCTTACCCAGGATTGTCAGAGATGAAATATCATCCCCTCGAAAGGAAGGCACATTCAATGTATCTATTGACTAAAATGTTTCATGGTGAATTTGGTCCCATGAAGGGTCCATTTTCCTTGCAATATTCTAAGCAAACAAAAGGACCTGAGCACAGTTGCAGAGAACCCTGAGCAATATATACAAGTGTCCCAAAACCTAACCCAGGGTGCTGGGGAGACAAAAAGACACAGGCCATCCCTAACAAAGGGGAATCTAACACCCTTTTACTGTTTTTCCTAATACATTCCGGTTCCTGTAACTGGATGGGCGAGTTACTCCCTCATTCGTTTCCGGGGTCCATGATTATGGTGATTAGAGCCAGCGGTCTCTTGTTGGTCTCCCTCAGAATGGAGGCTTTCAGGAATATTCCCAGGCCGCTGCGAAAACTCCTTTTAATCAGTGGAAGTTCTCTGTCTTCTCTGTCCTGACATGGACTGTCTAATTCCACTTGTTGCTGGAAAAAATCCTGGCGTCTGCTCAACTGTTCAAGTTGACAGACTTTAGGACCAGGAGACCTCTCTCTCTCTGCCCTCAAGGCTTTTATGTGCCCTTGGCACCTCATCAGGCTCCACCTGGGATGAAAACCCCTGACCCCACCCCCGCCTCAACCCCCCCTCACTGCCCACAGCCCGCAGCAGAGGCCCTGTGGGCTGGTTGTGGCACGAGTCCCCAGATGCCCCCTGTTAGCGATGGCCCGTTCAGAAACCCCTGCCCCTGGCCATCCACCCCTGCTTGTCCCTGCCTTACTCAGGACGGGGTCTCCATTCCCCTTTTGCAACGTCCAACTCTCGATTCAGCTCAGGTCTCGGTCTCGCGGTTAGTGGGATGGAGCCCCGCGTCGGCCTCTGGGCGTGTCGGCCTCTGCGGAGCCTGCTTGGGATTCTCTCTCTCTTTCTGTCTCTCTGCCCCCCCCTTCATGCTGTCTCTTTGTCTCCCTCAAAATGAATACATAAACAGTAAAAGTTTTTAAAGAAGACGTAATACAACCACGTTATGGGGAGAAGACCCAACAGACCCTCAAGTTTTAACGTCCTTTTCATTTTTTTCTATCTTTAAGTAGGCTCCACGCCCAACGTGGGGCTCGAACTCAGGCCCCTGAGGTTAAGAGTCGCACCCCCCACTGACTGAGCCAGCCAGGGGCCCCGAGATCCTTAATTTTTGAAGGTCTTCTAGCAAACAGCGTCCTTCTGCCGTGTTGGCTCGAGACCCGCACCCGTCTCGTTTCTGGCTGCGCTCGGAACCCCCTGCGCCGCCTGGGGGGTGTCTCCTCTGGCGGCCCGGTGCCTCTTCGTCAGAGTTCTGGCCTTCTTCTCCTCATTGGGAGATTTTCAGCCAGATGAATCAACACTTTGTTGTTCACAGTTGGCGCAAGCCGTTTTGTGTGCTTTTTGAAAGGACGGGCTTAGGGGCGCCTGGGTGGCGCAGTCGGTTAAGCGTCCGACTTCAGCCAGGTCACGATCTCGCGGTCTGTGAGTTCGAGCCCCGCGTCAGGCTCTGGGCTGACGGCTCGGAGCCTGGAGCCTGTTTCCGATTCTGTGTCTCCCTCTCTCTCTGCCCCTCCCCCGTTCATGCTCTGTCTCTCTCTGTCCCAAAAATAAATAAAAAATGTTGAAAAAAAAAAAAAAAAAAAAAAAAAAAAAAAGAAAGGACGGGCTTACGCCGGCCGACTCCATCTTGTTCTGTGTCCTTCACCTTGACCACGCCTCCTCCCCTTGAGTAACCACCACCCCCCTTCCCCTGCCTAACAGGACTCGGACCCTTCCCCAGCCAATCGGCTGAGGCCACAGCCATTACCTCACCAACTGCCCCTAGGCCCCAGTAAAACCTTTGTCCTTTTGAAACTCGCTCTCTCTCCCCGGTATCTCACCGCTGCATCGGGGCAGGTAGGGGATTGAGCTCGAGCTAGCTCGAATAAAGGCTCTTTTGCTTTTACATCGGACTCAGCTCCCTGGTGGTCTTTGGGGATCACGAATTCTGGGCATAACATTTGGGGGCTCGTCCGGGATCCCCAAGACCCCCGAGGGACCCCCGACCCAGAGAGCCTGACTGGCCACGGTTAGTGTCTGTTTGTTCCGTCTTTTCTGTGTGAGCTCATTTCTGGAATTCTGGTAGTGCCCGACATGGTCTAAGTGGACGCACTGGAGGACCACGGGCTAGGAGTTTCAGGAGACGTTCCAATTCTCCCTTCTGGAGGGACGTGGAATCCCCTCATCTGTTTTGGGGGGACGTGCAATCCCCTCAAAGGTCTGAGATGAGGCGGGTCTCTCCTGTTGGTCGGCGTGAGGCTGTCGTCTAGCTCTCGGTTTTGGAGGGACGTGGAGTCCCCTCAAAGATCTAAGCTAGCTTTCAGTTTTGCTTCCATGGGGTTGGAAGACTTTCTAAGGGCCCTCTGTTTGTCTGCTTCTGTGTTTCTCTGTTTTGTTCTGTGGACATACTGGATGTACCTTATGGGACAGACTCAGACCACCCTTCTACCCACCCACTTGGCTTAAGCCCTTCCTAGCCCCACGTGGGACGATTGCCAGCAGCTTTTGCAGGTCCTGTTCACGACTGAAGAAAGAGAAAGAATCCTCAATGAGGCCCGAAAACTAGTTCCGGGCACAGACGGGAATCCCACCACCAAACAGGCTCAGATAGATGCCTCCTTCCCCCTGTTAACTCGGCCCCAGTGGGATTTCAACACGGCAGAAGTTAAGGAGAGGCTCTGGGTCTACCGCCATACTCTAATGGGGGGGTCTCCGAATGGCTGCTAGAAAGCCAACCAATTTGGCCAAGGTAGGAAATGTACAACAGGGAAAAGATGAATCTCCGGCTGCCGTTTTAGAACGGATCATGGAGGCATTCCGTACCTATACCCCCATGGATCCAGAGGCTCCGGAAAGCAAGGCAGCTGTTATCATGGCCTTTGTAAACCAATCGACCATAGACATTAGCAGAAAATTACAGAAAATAGATAGACTAGGAGAAAAAGTCTGCAGGACTTACTGGTGGTAACCGAAAAGGAATATAACAACCGGGAGCCTCCTGAGGACAAGCAGTCTCGCGCCATGGCGAGACTACTACTACTAGCCAGAATACTACTAGCTATCACTGCTGACTCCCCCGAGGAACGAGACCACCGTCTCCAGCAGCTGGCAGACGACACAAGAAAAGGTAAAGGAACCACCAAGGGGGGGAAGCAGAGGCTGCAGAAGGATTAGTGCGCATACTGCAAGGAGATAGGGCATTGGGCCCAAGATTGTCCGAAAAGGGCCGGCGGGAAGGGAGGCAAGATTGATCGAGTAAACGTCCTAGAGCTAGATGAACTGAGTGATTAGGGGAGTCGGGGTTTGGACCCTCTCCCCAAACCCAGGGTAACTCTTAAATTGAAGGGGACCCCTGTTGACTTCCTTGTTGACACCGGAGCACAACATTCGGTCCTCCACACCCCACAAGGTAAACTAGCCAGCAAGAAGTCCTGGGTACAAGGGGCAACTGGTATGAGCCAGTATTCATGGACTACCCAAAGAACGGTAGATTTGGGGCCGGGCAGGGTATCCCACTCCTTTATGGTACCCTACCCGCTGTTAGGACGGGACTACTGACCAAGATTGGAGCTCAGATAACTTTCAGACAAGGGCGGCCTCAGGTCACCGATGGCAAGGGCCACCCCATCCAGGTCCTGACCATGAAACTGGAGGATGAATACCGCCTCCACCAGGAGGCGCTCCCGAGAAAGGATAATATAGACAGATGGCTTCAAGAATTCCCCTCGGTTTGGGCAGAGAAGGGGGGGCGGGGATAGGACTAGCTGCTCACAGGACCCTGGTCCTGGTAGAGCTCAAGCCAGGAGAGAGTCCGGTAAGGATCAAACAATACCCCATGTCTCAGGAGGCCCGGAATGGGCTCCAGCCACACATCCAGAGACTATGAAGCCTAGGGGTACTAGCCCCTTGCCAGTCTGCCCGGAACACCCCCCTACTGCCGGTCAAAAACCTCACACAAATGATTACCGACTGGTACAAGACCTCCGGGAAGTAAATAAGAGGGTCAGGGACATACACCCAACTGTTCCCAACTCATATACTCTCTTGAGCTCCTTGGCACCCTCCAGGGTCTGGTATACGGTACTAGATTTAAAGGACGCCTTCTTCAGTCTGCCTCTGGCACCCCAGAGCCAACCCTTGATCGCCTTCGAGTGGCATGATCCGGAGGAGGGCCACAGTGGGCGACTCACCTGGACACGGCTACCTCAGGGATTCAAAAATTCGCCCACTGTCTTCGACGAGGCACTACACGAGGACCTGGGTGAGTACAAAAGGGAGCACCCTGGTGCTACACGAGGACCTGGGTGAGTACAGCGAGGGACCCAGGACCTGCTGGCTACCCTGGGGGCCTTAGGGTACCGGGCATCCACGAAGAAGGCTCAGATATGCAGCGAGAGGGTTTTGCTAAGATCGCCAGGCCCCTATATGAAGCTACCAAAGAGGGGAAAACATTGAAATGGGCTGAA
Organism: Neofelis nebulosa; assembly: GCF_028018385.1. Lineage (NCBI taxonomy): Eukaryota > Metazoa > Chordata > Mammalia > Carnivora > Felidae > Neofelis > Neofelis nebulosa. Next base: position 44,448,360 of record NC_080799.1, on the reverse strand, counting down.
AAACAAGAAACTGCCTTTAATCAGTTAAAAAAGGCCCTCCTATGTGCCCCAGCCCTGGGCCTACCAGACATTACGAAGCCCTTCCACCTCTTTGTAGACGAACATCAGGGAATAGCAAAAGGGGTTCTAACTCAAGCCTTAGGCCCCTGGAATCACCTGGTGGCTTACCTGTCCAAGAAACTCGACCCAGTGGCTGCCGGCTGGCCGCCATGCCTAAGAATTATTGCGGCGACAGCACTCCTAGTCAAGGACGCAGACAAACTGACCCTAGAACAGGAGATCTGGATCACGACCCCACACGCCATTGAAGGGGTCCTGAAACAGCCTCCTGATAGATGGATGAGCAACACACGTGTGACTCATTACCAGAGCCTCCTACTCAACCCTCCACGAGCGCAGTTCCACCCCAGTGCAGCCCTCAATCCTGCAACCCTGCTGCCCGACCCTGACCTAGGTGCTCCACTACATGACTGTGCGGGAATCCTGGAACGAGTACATGGAATCTGGACGGACCTGACCGACTGGCCCCTCCCCGATGCCGAGGCTACTTGGTTCACTGATGGCAGCAGCTTTGTGCGAGATGGACACAGGTATGCGGGTGCAGTGGTGGTCACCGAAACGGACACCGTATGGGCGGAGGCTCTACCCTCCAGAACGTCAGCCCAGCGAGCAGAGCTCGTCGCCCTCACCAAGGTACTAACGTTGAGAGCTTGAAAACGGCTTAACAACTACCGGACTGGGGAGACCCAGTTTTACCAGACCAGCCCAAATACTCCCAGGAAGAGTTACAGCGGATCAAGAAACCCCCATGGCCCAGGAGATAAAGGGACGGTGGTATACACCTAACAAGGAGCTCGTGCTGCCAGACCGGCTCGGAGTCTCAATATTAGAGCACATGCATCGGTCTACTCACACGGGGGCCTGAAAATTAAAAGACTTAATCCGACATGCCGGAATCAAGATTCACCAACAGGACACCAGAATAGAGCAAGTTGTATCTGCCTGCAAGACCTGCCAACTCACCAACGCGAGGGCCACATCAAATAAAAAAGGAACCAGGCTCAGAGGCACCAGACCGGGAGCTCAATGGGAGGTCGACTTCACTGAAGTCAAACCAGGAAATTACAGTTATAAATATCTTTTCGTATTTACGGACACCTTCTCTGGCTGGGTGGAGGCATACCCAACCAAGCATGAAACGGCTCAGACGGTGGCTAAGAAGCTACTAGAAGACATCTTACCCGGGTCTGGTTTTCCTGCCATGGTAGGATCAGACAACGGACCAGCTTTTATCTCGCAGGTAACACAGGCAGTAGCCAAGGCGGTGGGGGCAAACTGGAAATTACATTGTGCTTATAGGCCCCAGAGCTCAGGACAGGTAGAAAGAATGAATGGAACCCTAAAAGAGACCCTTACCAAATTAACCATGGAGACTGGTGGGGACTGGGTGACTCTCCTACCATACGCCCTTTACCGGGTTAGGAACACTCCTTACACTGGGTTTTACTCCCTACGAGATCATATTTAGCAGGCCACCCCCTATTATTCCCAAACTTTAGTTTAAAGATCAAGAACTTTTTCTTTCCTTGAGAGGGCTCCAAAGGGCGCACGAGGACATTTGGCCGCGCCTCCGTGCCATCTACGAGGCTGGCCCAACCCGACACCTCATCAGTACAGGCCAGGAGACTGGGTCTACATTAAGAGGCACCACCGAGAGACCTCGAGCCGTGCTGGAAAGGACCCTACATCGTGGTGCTGACAACCCCCACCACTCTCAAAGTAGATGGCATCGTGACCTGGGTCCATCACACCCACGTTCGGCCAGTGGACCCCTCCTCGATCCGGAAGGACTTTGTCACGCGATGAGCCGTCAATCGGGACCAACAGGACCCGCTCAAGCTCACCCACCAAATATTCGTAACTCTATTAACTCTGCATGTCATTGCTCATGCTGCCGGGAGTCCCCACGCCCCCAAAACATCACCTGGCAGATCATAGACACCGGCTCGGGGACAGTACTTAATCAGACCTCCCAGAGCCACCCCAGGGACACTTGGTTCCCAGAACTTTGCGTAACCTCCAAACTCTGTTGCCCTTGTCACCATAAATGCAGCCGGTCCCATGATTGGGTCCGAAAGCTACATGACAAGGGAGGAATGAAAGGGCCTACGCCGACCAACTCCATCTTGTTCTGTGTCCTTCACCTTGACCACGCCTCCTCCCCTTGAGTAACCTCCGGCTCACCTGCCTCACAGGACTCGGACCCTTCCCCAGCCAGTCGGCTGAGGCCACAGCCATTACCTCACCAACGGCCCCTAGGCCCCAGTAAAATCTTTGTCCTTTTGAAACTCGCTCTCTCTCCCTGGTATCTCACCTCTGCGTCCGTGCAGGTAGGGGATTGAGCTCGAGCTAGCTCGAATAAAGGCTCTTTGCTTTTGCATCAGACTCGGCTCCCTGGTGGTCTTTGGGGATCACGAATTCTGGGCATAAGATTTTCGCAGTCGGAGGTGTTTGTGCGTGTAGACTGAAGATTTCTCGGTTGTTCACACACGTGCGCTCTACTCCTCCTAGAACTGACCTCACATTGAGGGGGGCTGTGGAAGAACCGAGGCGGGACCTTCCCCTGGTGTGTGTGGAGCCCTCAGGGAAGGGGCCCAGCGAGGGCGGGGGCCAGAGGGGCATCAGGAGACCGGGCCCCGGTTCTGCCCATCAGACCCCCTCGGCTGCCATGTGACGTGAGACCTCGCCACAGGGGGGCAGGGAGGCCGCACCTTCTTCTTAACCCGGAAGTTATTTTTATGACAAGTGTAGTACGTGCCCCCTGGAAACTCTTGGAGGATATGGACGTGTTAAGATAAAAAAAAGAAACAACCAAGAAATCCATCCTCCTTCCACCTTCCCTCATCCCACCCAGGAGTTGTCCCTGTCCGTTGTTGGGGTGATGAGTTCTAGAACTTTCTGAGGCCTGAGTAGGCCTCGAGCCGGATGAGGTGTGGACGGAGGCACGTCTTGCAAGGAAAGGCAAGGAAAGGCTCTGAGGGGACAGGGTGAGGGTGGAAAGATGTGACTAGGCTCCTTCACGCCCAGAGCTGCAGATCAGAGATGAAGCGCACCTCGGGCGGGGCAGGGGTGGGGGCTTCCTGTGTGCCTGGAAACCAAACCCACACAGCCTAGGCCAGGAAAGGTCAAGGCCGAGGGCAGCCAGAGATGAGTCAGCGGCTAATGTGGGGGTGGGGGCAAGGAGGAGGGTTCCCCCTGCGGAGGCCACCACGTGGGCCCATGTGACCCATGTCCCCTGGGCAACCAGAGGCCCCAGCAGGCTGGGAGGGCATCCCCGGGGCCAGAGAAGGAAGGCATCTAGGGACAGGACCCCCTCCCTGTGCCCCAGTTTGCTCTCCTGTCAAATAGGGGGCAGAAACGCACCGTGTCCAGAGACATTGGGGGGGGCACAGATGTCCCTCAGAGTTCCTGTCTCAAGCCGGGGCCGGGTGCAGACAAGTCCAGCCCCCTCCCAGGGCCCCTAATCGGCTCTGTCATCAGGCCCTGGCCACACGGCGGACGGTTAGGAAGCGCCTGCTCTGAGCTGGGCAGCTGGGGGCTGTGCCCATCTGATCTGCGGTGAAGACCACGGGACACCAAGCGGGCACGGGGGCAGGGACGTGAGCAGCGTGGGCAGGCACAGACGCCTGTCACGAGGCCTGACTGTCTCCTGGCTCACTCTGGGCCTCGAGCTGGGACCCTCCGGGGCAGCCCCGAAGACCCGACTCCTGGAGGACAGAGGAGAAGAGCCAGTGTGCCCCCCGCGAACCGGGGAGGGCTTCCTGGAGGTGGGGGACACCCATCCCCACCCCTGTCCGGGTGACAAGGAAAAACAAACGTGGGTTTACAGACAGGCCACCCGGGGCCGCCCTGGTCCTGCTGTGGCCTGTGCGGCCCAGAGACGGCCACTTAGTCCAGGGGGCAACATCCACGGGGCACAAATGGTGGGGACAGCCATAGCTGCAGGTGCTCAGAAGGAGCAGGTGGGGCCTGCCACGGAGCCTGCCTCTCAGCTCCTCCCTCCTCCCTCCTCCCCCCTGCACAGCAGGTGAATGGGCCCTCCTTGCCCCACCCTGGCCCAGCACATGGGCTCAGGGCACCCCCTAACCCTGCAGCGCACACACATCATGGCCCTGGGGCACCGTGGCCTCCAGCCCCTCACCCGGCTGCCTACCGGGCATTTCTCTCCAGCTGCTGCCCAGCACCTGGAGCTCATACCCAACCAGGGGCTCTGAACCTGGAGCTCATACCCAACTCCCCCTGGGGAGCCAGCGAAGACCCTCACCTGAAGGTACCCAGATGGGTAAGCACGTCCCTAAAGGGGAGGACAAATTGGCATCATATCCAGGTCACTTTTGTGTGGCAACTGGTTAATTCCCAGAACAGACCTTGCCTTACAAGAGAAGTGGGATGGACAGATGGATGGTTGGAAAGATGGGGCATGGAAGGAGGAATGGATGCAAGGTTGAAACCACGTGGTGGCCTCCGGTGCAGGACAGAGCTGGCGGCTGTGGCCGCAGAGTGGAGCCAACCCTGAGAACCTCACTCTCCCTTGCCAAGCCTGGTAGGACACCAGCCCCAGCGCAGCCCCCTGTACCTCGGGGCTGGCCGACACGCTCCCACGGAGAGCCCACTCCACAGAGACTGACCGCACTCTGGTCATTCCTCAAGCTCTTTAATTTGACAGACAGCACAGCGAGGCACCCTGGGCCCCAGGGACTTCCCGCCCGCCCCCTGGCATCTTCTTGCTCCTTCCCCCAGCAGTCAGGGAAGTCCCGGACACTGAGGAGGCCAGAAGCAAAGGCGGAGCCCAGGCCAGGGACGGGGGCGCAGAGGCTGAAGCAGCAGGCTCTGGGGGGAGGAAGGCGTCGGTCCTCCGGGCCCAGCCGGGCGGACGGCCAGCAGGCCCTGGTCAGAGGCCCCTCCCGATTTGCTGCGTGATCCAGGGCACGTACGTCTGGACGCGAGCGTAGACCCCGGGACGGTTTCTCACGGCACAGCTGTCACCCCAGCTGACCACTCCCACCAAGTGCCAAGCACCCATCGTGTTGCAGACCAGAGGGCCTCCAGAGTCGCCCTGAGGAAGGAGAGAGAGCACTGAGCCCCGGCTGGCCTCCAGCGCGGGGTGGGGGCCGGGATGGGCTGGGACTCACCTGGCAGGAGTCCCGGCCCTCGGTCCCCGCACACAGCATGTCGTCCTGGATGATCTTCCTGCCCGCCAAGCGGTGGCTGGTGGCGTTGTGGTACTGCTGGTCACAGACGGCGTTCTCCACCACGCTCACCGCCACCTGCTGCAGTCGGTAGGGCGGAGGCAGCGACTCTGGGGGACAGACGTGACCGGAGGCTGGAGCGTGGCCCCCGCTGTCGGCCGCGAGCCTGCGTTCCCGCCCGGATCGCTACCGTGGGGACCCCAGGGTGCAGGGTTCCCATCTCCCTCTAAATCCCTAAGACCCGGGGGGTGGGTTCTGCCTTTAGTTGGAAGGACCGGAAAGAAAATGGGGGGGGGGGGGGTGAGCATTTCTGCCTGCCCCCCAATATCTTCCTATAAGTTGGAAAAAAAACTAAGAATATGAATTTCCTCGTCACAGTGTTGGGTCCCGAGCTCAGTTGTGCTTCAGGGACCCTCCTGCCTCTGGGGTCGGATCTCCCGATTGGGGCGCACACGGGGTGGGTGGGGGAGGGTGTCGGAAGGCGATTCCTTTCCAGAACCTGCAGCCGCCCACCCGCCAGGACTTCTCCGTGTGGCCAGGTCTGGAAATGCCTCTCGTGGCCCCGAACCCCTCCCAACCCCCACCCCGTACACACGGTGCACCATGACGGTGCCCCAGCCGGTCACCCAGCACTCGTCCTCTGGGGTGACTTCAAGCAGGGCCGACGAGAGCTTGACAGGCCTGACGTTAGCCGTGTATTTCACAGAGTGTGACAGCTGGAGCAGGGCCACGTCCGCACCCAGATGGGCGTTGATGTAGTCGGGGTGGACGATAACGCGGGTCACATTCAGCAGCGTCCTCCCCCCGTAGAGGTACACGTCCCCGGCATGGATGCGGTAAGCTGCCGGGTCAGCGTCCTTCCTGGGGTCGCAAAGAAGCCACGGAGGCGGGTCCTTCGAGGGCGGCTCCCTCCGCCCCGCCTGGAGCCCAGATTCCCACACCTCCTGATTCACCCAGAGCTGGATGGCAGCTAGCAGACTCACCGGTCGATGCAGTGGGCGGCGGTCAGCACCCACTGGGGGTGGATGAGGGAGCCCCCGCAGATGTGCACCCAGGAGGCCCAGTTATAATTGTAGACTTTCAGGCTGACCTGCCACGGCCACTTCCCCTGGGGGGCACTCTGGCCCCCGACGATGCCCACCAGCTCGTTTCCAGATAGGGAGGCTGGGAAGCAACAGGAGGGGGGAGGGAGGCTGGGAACAACATGAGGGGGGAGGGAGGCCAGGCCTCGGGGCCCGGGCCGAGCCCAGTCCCCACCTAGGCCTCCCCTGAGGGCACAGACAGGCAGCTCCAAGGCCCCCAAGCCACTGGAACTGGAGACAAGGTTACAGGAGCCTCTGGGAAGGGAGGACTCCCGTGGGGTCAGGACTCACCTGGGCTCCCCACGACGCAGGTCCCCGAGAAGAAGGGGGTCAGAAGCAACAGCCACAGCATCTGCGAAGAGAGAGGACATGGAGGGACAGCTCAGGGCCGGAGGGGGCCAGGGGCCTCTGCAGCTGTGTGAGAGGGGACAGCGCCCCTACCTTGCCAGGCTCCACGGGTCTCTGCTCTGGGGGCCCCCGAGATCCTTTATGTTTTGGTCACAGGAAGTGGGCGGGCGGCTTGGGCAGTGATCCACTTGGCCGGGGTGGGGGGGGTGGTGGAGGATGGGAAAGAAAGGCAGCCGGGTGTCAGGCTGAGGCCGGGGGCGGCTGCCACCTGGATACGCCGTCCCCGGCCCACGTCCCACCTGAGACTCGGCCGCCCTCAGCCACGCGGACTGGCCCCCGCCAGTGTCTCCAGCAGAGGAAGATCCCCGCATGCCCCAAGGCAGGCTCCTACACCCCCGGAGGCCGGGGAGGCACCCCTCCTCACCCCCAGCTCGGAGCACGGGTCCCCAGGCCTCAGGCATGTGGTGACGCAGCGGGCTGACCTTCTCCCCCAGGACAGGCGGACTCCCAGGGCCCAGGACGCCCCCGCCCCGGCCACCGTTCCTACTTGGGGCGCTTCCAGAAGGAGGGAGGCTTTTGCTCCTCTGAGAAGGCCGCCGAGCATCAGCAGAGTGTGTTCAGGGGGGTGGGGAGCTGGTTCCCCATCACACACCCGGGAGGCCAGACTCCCACCCTGGCCGCCCACCCCCGGCTGACTGAGCTTCTCACGACACGTCTGAGCACCAGAGGCCGCAGAGCCTGTCCACCCTGGCGCTGTCCACCCACCAGCCCGTGGCGCTGTCCACCCACCCTGCCCCGCTTCCGACCAGTGCAGTCACGTCTCTTCCCAAGCGTTGGCCCGGCCGTCAGGGCCAAGGACGGACCCCTGCACATGGCACAGGGTCCCCATCCCCTGGACTCCGCCCCATCCTGAGTGGACAAACCTGGCTTCACAGCCCACCTTCCCAGCTGCCACCAATAGCACCCATCCAGGTGGCCTCCAAGGGGGCAAATGATGCAATTTTTGTGGCGAGTCATACCGTGTCCCCTAAAGCTCCCCCTGATGCCGTATTGAGGCATGGGGAGGGCAGAGGTCCATGGTCTAAGATAGGTTCCTTTGACACCACCCAGGAGAGTTGGGTGTAAGCATACGGCTCCTTCTACATCAGCGAATCCAATCTACATCAGGGACCCTGAACCCTGTGAGCCCCTTTTTCCTTCCAGCTTAGGGAAGCAGCCAGCCCTCCATCCAGCCCTCCAGCCCTCCTGTCCTGGCTGGGCCACCAAGGGTAAACGTCTGGCTGTTCACATGCTGCCAGCCTTGCTTTAGCAAATGTCAATATGAGCAGCTGCTGTATGGGGGATTCTCCTCCATTGTGATCAGGGCCTGGGACAAAACATGACGAGAGAGAGAGAGAGACAGGAGTGCCCTGTGCTCCTGGACAGGGCTGCATGCACAGAGCAGATAGCCTGAAGCCCGGGGAGAGGTGGACAAAGAGACAGGTAAGGGGAGAGAAACTGGATGAGTGATAGGGGATTGGGGCAAGACTGAGAGAGTGAAAGGAAGAAACACAGAGAGGTTGGTTAGAGAGAAACAGAAACAAAGAGGAAGTACAAGGAGAAAAGTGGAGACCTGGTCCAGGTACGTGGACAGGGCGAGATGGGCCAGGGGAGAGGGGATGTGTGAAGTGGCTCTGAGTGTTGGGGCAGAAAGGGCTGGTATCATGGGCATCATAGTTTCATGACTCTAAGACTCCAACATCGCTGGGGCCAAGCTCTGCAGAGGCCATTGCAATTGAAAAGATGGGCATCTGTCACCTCTCCTGGAATTGCGGGGCCCAGCGTTATGTTCTGTCATGGAGAAGGATGTCTTCAGGGAGAATGTGCTGCTCTTTGGCAGGTAAGCTCCAGAGCCTACCCTGTGGGGAGGTGTCCCGGGGTCATCTGCCTCACTGCCCCAGGCCCTGTGGGATTTCCCCCCTCCCGCCACCAGCTGGCGTTCCTCGTGTTCTGAACCCAGGCACGAGGCATCATGTTGCCCCCAGGTCCGGCAGTCTGGACCTGGCAGAGTTGAACTGCTGATATTGATAAAAAGTGTATGACAAGAATGTCCATATTCTCCCTCTGGAACGAGCAGTGTGCATCCAAATCGTGGGTTGCTATCCTCCTGTCCACAACCAATCTGAGGATTCCAGAAGGTAGGTGAACCCTTTAAAACACCATAGTCTTCTCTTACGTCCTTCAAAGACAATTCCTTTTCCCAGCTTTCTTTTCATTTTGAAGAGATGGCAATTCCTAATTGAAGGCATGATGGTCCTGTAGAAAATTGACCTACATGACTGATGGACATGATTTCATCCATCCGCATCCCTAAAGCACATTTCATTGGAAATATAAGCCACGGATGCATGTCGTAAATTCACAACAGATGTGAAGCTCCCTGTAAGTTGCATTCTGACCTTGTCACATATGTGTCATCAGATATTATTAGTGACTTTTCAGATAAGCTCTAAACATCAAGATGGTCATGTTAGAGAATCTGGTATAGATGGAATTTCACAGATTCTAAATTAGGAATGACTTTTTATTTTTAATGTTTCTTTTTTTTTCCTTTTATGAGAGAGCCCGAGCTGCGGATGGGGGAGAGAGTGGGAGATACTGAATCTGAGGCAGGCTCCAGGCTCTGAGCTGTCAGGACAGAGCCTGACGCGGGGCTCAAACTGATGGGCTGCAAGATCATGACCTGAGTGGAATGCGGAGCTTAGCCAAGTAAGCCACCCAAGCGCCCCAGGAATGAGAGCTTATTGGCAAAGAAAGAGAAATTAAAGATAGCATAAATGATGTCGACTTTTAATTGAAATATTCTTCACACATTTGTTGTATTCGTTTTAGGCATACATTGTAGTCCTTCCATATGTCTATAAATTATGTTGTCCTTAAGCACAAATGTAGCTATCCTGTGAAAGCATGCAACAATATTATTACAGGATTGACTCTCTTCCATTGGCTGTCCCTTGTATCCCTAGGCTCATTCATTCCATAGCTGGAAGCCGGTGTCTCTCTCTCAAAGGTGACCATTCTTTATCTAACCTAGACACTTAGGTGGTCAACACCATTACCTCTTGTTCAGCATGTGTGATTTGGTGGTCTATTTTTCTGGGAACATTGCTTAAAGCATTACAAATGATGTCATTACGTTAATAAATTCGGTTTCATTCTTCACTTACAAGAAAGGAGAAGGAAAAGATTTCTTTGTGTCCCGGGCCCTGTCACTAAGACCCTTCCCAATGCGGAGAACAGGCTGGGTTGCCCAGAGTACCTTCGGTCCCTCAGCTGAGCCCCCAGGGCCTTCAACATTGCAGGAATTCCCATGATGACCAGCAGAGAGAGCTCGAGCACCACAGACCCGGAGGGGCGGGTTCCTCTGCCTGGGCAGTGATGGCCAGCAGAGGGCGCACCATCGGCTTTTCTGACCCAGGACACCTCAGAGCAGGAAGGGTCGCTGTTGCTCCCAGAAGACTCAGGGCCTCTGCCGCTGCCTCAGGACAGAGAGCAGAGCTGCCTTTCCAGCGCGTTCTGCCGCCCACCCCAGGGGAGACCTTGGGAGGTTTGCAGCAACTTGGCATCTCCTGAGCCGCTGCCTTGTTGTACTGAGTGCTGGGGAGGGGACGCTGGGTGGCTTCCCTGGGCAAGCTGGTTGCTGGGCAGCACAGGCCCTTGCATTTTCTGGGCTGTTCCCGTGTTTCATTCCTCCCCTTCCCGGACAGTATTTGAACAAGACATATTTTACTGAAGGACTCGTGGATTGCGGGGTCCCACGACATCACCTCATCGATGCAGTCGATGGTTGGTTCCAGATTCAGGCTCGTTTCCGGGAAGAAACCCTGACAGAAGTTGAGAAGCACGGGAGCTGCATTCCGTTAGGACGTGAATACATGAAATGCTCCTCTCACGACCTTCTAGAAGAATGAGCTGGGACCCAGTTTCTGCGTCCTGCTGGAACCAGAGACGGAGGTAAGGGCACAACTGTCCCCCACATCATACATGCTTTTTTAAAAATTTGTGGTTATTTTTCCAACCTAGTGAAGTGATTGAAAACTACAGAAAACCTGGTAGGTAGGTTTCATTAACCTTATGTTATCTTTCAATTTAAATTCCAGTGAGTGAAGACCCAGTGGAATAGTTTCCGGTGTGCAATATAGAGTAACCCTTGCACGAGTCACCTGGTGCTCATCCCAGGTGCACTTCGTAATCCCCAGCAGCTGTTTCACCCATTCCCCACCTCGCTGTGGAAGCCCTCAGTTTGTTTCCCAGTGAAGAATCTGTCTGTTTGTCACTGTGTCCTTCACCCCCCCCCCCTTTGTTTTGTTTTATTTCCACGTGTTAGTGAAATCACCTGGTATTTGTCTTTCTCTGACAGGCATTTTTCACCCAGCATAACATTCTGTCGCTCCTCCACCTCGTGGCAAATGACAAGCTTTCCTGTTTTTACGGCTAAATAATATCACATTCCATATACTACATCTCAACTTATTCATCAGTTGATGGATGCTCGGGAAGTTTCCGTAATTTGGCTGTTGTAGAAAATGCTGCTGTAAGCATCAGAGTGCATGTATCCCTTTGAAGGATTATTTTTGTATTCTTTGTGGAAATACCTCGTGGTGAAATTGCTGGATCGTAAGGTAGTTCCATTTCCTTTTTTTTTTTTTTTTTTTTTGTGAATGTCCGTGATGTTTTCCAGTGTGGCTGCACCAGTTTGCATTCCTACCCACAGTGCAAGAGGGTTTCTCTTTCCTCATATCCTTGGCAACACCTGCTGTTTCATTGATGTTAACACCTGCTGCAACACCTGCTGCTTCATTGATTTTAGTCATTCTGACGGATGTGCTGTGTTATCTCATTGTACTTATGAATTGTATTGTCCTGAAGATCAGTATTGTTGAGCATCTTTTCACAAGGCTTTGGTCATGTGTATGTCTTCCTTGGGAAAATGTCCATTCGTGTCTTCTGCCCATTTTTAATCGGATTTCTCCTTTTTTGGGTGCTGTATGACTTTATTTGTTTTGGACACTAACCCTTCATCAGATGTCGTTTGCAAATAGTATTCTGTAGGTGTTTCAGTTTTGTTGATTATTTCCTTGGTGACAGAAGCTTTTTATTTTTACGAAGTCCCATTATTTTTGCTTGTGTTTCCCTCCACTCAGGAGATATATCTACAAAGACGTTTGTACAGCCAATGTCAAATAAGATACTTCCTGTGTTAATTATCCTCTGGGATTTTTCTGGTTTCAGGTTTCACACATAGGTCTTTATCCATGTTGGATTTACTTTTGTGTATGTTGTAAGAAGGTGGTCCGTTGTTGGTCTTGTTTTGTTTTGCAGGTTGCTGTCTAGTTTTTCCAAAACCATATGTTGAGGAGATTTTCTTTAAGTTTATGTATTTATTTTTGAGAGACAGAGAGAATGCAGAAGAGGGGCAGAGAGAAATGGGGACTGACAATCCCACACATGCTCTGCACTGCCCTGAGATCATGACCTGAGCTGAACCCACAATCACACGCTTTGCAGCCACCCACGTGTCCCCAGACTATCTTTTTTTTTCCATTGGATATGCTTTCCTGCTGTGTTGAGAATTAATTGACCATATAGGTGTGAGTTCATTTCTGCGTTTCCGTTCTATTGATCTCTGCGTCTGTGTTGTTGTTGTTGATGTTGTTTTTTGCCAGGACCATACTGCTCAGTTCAGTACAGCTTTTTAATACAACCTGAAGTCTGGAATTGTGATGCCTCCAGCTTTAGTTTTCTTCTTCAATTTTGTTTTTGCTGTTTGGGGTCTTTGTCGTTCCATACAAATTTTGGGATTATTTGTTGTAGTTCTGTGACAAATGTTTCTGTTAGTGTGAAAGGGATTTCAGTACATATGCAGATTGTTTTGAGGAGTGTAGACATTCTAACAGTATTTTCTGCTTCCCATCCATGACGGTGAAATCTTTTTCCTTTCCTTTGTGTCCTCTTCCTTTTCTTTCATCAATGTTTCACAGCCTTTAGAGTACAGATCTTTCACCTCTTTGGTTAGGTTCATTCTAGGTATCTTGGGGTATTTGGTGCACCTGTCAATGGGATGGATCCCTTACTTTCTCTTTCTGTTAATTCATTATTCGTCTACAGAAATGGAATAGAATTCTGTACATTGATTTCTGTATATTGTGATTTGTCGAATTCGTATATCAATCCCAGCAATTTTCATTGGAGTCTTTCCTGTTTTTTATAGAGAGCATCATGTCAGTTCCAAACAGCGAAAGTTCTGCTTCTTCCTGGCCAATTTGGATGCCTCGTTTCTCTTTTTGTCTGATTGCTGTGGCTAGGACTTCCTGTACTATGTGGAAAAATAGTGGTGAGAGGGGTCATCCCTGGCTTGTCCCTGACCTTGGAGGAAACGCTTTCAGTTTTTCCCCATTGAGGATGAGACGAGTTGTGGGTTTTTCCTAGATGACCTTTATGATTTGCAGGTAGGTTGAGTCTCCATGTACTTTGCTGAGGGTTTTTATCATGAATGGATGTGACATTTTGTCAGATGGTTTTCCTGCATCTGTTGAAAGCATCATATTGTTCTTATCCTTCTATTCCTGTGGTGCATCATGTTGATTGATCTGTGAATGTGGAACCACCCTTGCAGCCCAGGAATATATCCCACTTGATTATGGTAAATGATTCTATTCATGTATTGTTGACTTTAATTTGCAGGTATTTTAATGAGAATTTGTGCATACATACTCATCAGGCTTTTGGTCTGCAGTTTTATTTAAAATTTTTTAACATGTTTTTAAATGTTTCTTTCTTTCCTTAGATAGAGTACATAAGAGTGAGGGAGGGGCAGAGAGACAGGGAGAGAGAGAATCCTGGCCATGCCCCACACTGTCAGTGCATGGTCCGATGTGGGACTCGAACCCACGCACCGCAAGATAATGTCCTAATCCAAAATGAAGAGTTGGACAGTAAACCTACCGAGCCACACAGGAGCCCCGGAAGTTTTCGGTTTTGGTGGAGGTTTTATCTGGTGTTGGTATGAGGGTGATGATGGCCTCATAAGGTGAATTTGTAAGTTTTCCTTCTTTTTTACTTTTTGTAATAGTTCGAGGAGAATACATATTACCTCTTCCTTAAACGGATGGTAGAATTCATCAGGGAAGCCCTCTGGCCCTGAACTCTTGTGTTGGGGGAGATTTTTTTTTTCTTACTGCTTTGATTTCTTTCTGTTTTCAGATTTTATGTATCTTCCTGTTTCAGTTTTGGTAGTTCTTGTGTTTCTAGGAATTTGTCCATTTTTCTCAGAGTGTCCAATTTGTTGCATATAGGTCATAATATTATCTTCTAACTGTATTTTTGTGGTGTTGACTGTTGTTTCTCCTTTCTTATTGGTGATTTTATTTATTTGAGTCCTTTCTCTCTTCTTTGTGAAAACTCTGCCTAGGAGGTTTTCATGTTGATTACTGTTTTCAAGGAACCAGCCCCTGGTTTCATTGATTTGGTCTAGTGTCTTTTTGGTTTGTATATCCCTTATTTCTGCCTTAATGTCTATTATTTCCAACCACACTCAGATATCGCCTCACGCCAGTCAGAGTGGCCAAAATGAACAAATCAGGAGACTATGGATGCTGGCGAGGATGTGGAGAAACGGGAACCCTCTTGCACTGTTGGTGGGAATGCAAACTGGTGCAGCCCCTCTGGAAAACAGTGTGGAGGTTCCTCAAAAAATGAAAAATAGACCTACCTTATGACCCAGCAATAGCACTGCTAGGAATCTACCCAAGGGATACAGGAGTACTGATGCATAGGGACCCTTGTACCCCAAAGTTTACAGCAGCACTCTCAACAATAGCCAAATTATGGAAAGAGCCTAAATGTCCATCAACCGATGAATGGATAAAGAAATTGTGGTTTATTTACACAGTGGAGTACCACGTGGCAATGAGAAAGAATGAAATATGGCCCTTTGTAGCAACATGGATGGAACTGGAGTGTGTGATGCTAAGTGAAATAAGCCATACAGAGAAAGACAGATACCATAGGTTTTCACTCTTGTGTGGATCCTGAGAAACTTAACAGAAACCCATGGGGGAGGGAAAGGAAAAAAAAAAGAGGTTAGAGGGGGAAGAGAGCCAAAGCATAAGAGACTCTTAAAAACTGAGGGTTGATGGGGGGTGGGAGGGAGGGGAGGGTGGGTGATGGGTATTGAGGAGGGCACCTTTTGGGATGAGCACTGGGTGTTGTATGGAAACCAATTTGAAAAATGAACTTCATATATTGGGAAAAAAAAAAACTAACTAACCTCCAGAAAGCATTATAAAGCATTACCTCGCAGTTTCTAAAACTGAAGGGATGATTAAAAAAAAAAAAAAGTAAAAAAAAAAAATCTCTATTATTTCCTTCCTTCTGCTGTTCTTCTCATTCCTTTAGTTGTAAGTTAAGAGTGTTTGAGATTTTTCTTGCTCTTTAAGGTAGGCTTGTATTGCTATATACTTCCATTGTAGACTGCTTTTGCCACATTCCAAAGATTTTTACCAGCTTATTTTCATTTTCATTTGTTTCAGTGTATTTTCTCATTGATTTCCTGTTTGACCCATTCATTTCGTAGCATGTTATTTAACCTCCCTTGATTTGTGGCCTTTCCCCCTTTGTGTGTGGGGGGGTGTGGGGGGGTGTAAGTGTGTGTGTATGAGTGTGGTTGACTTCAAGTTTCCTAGCTTTGTGGTCAGAAAAGATGCTTGGTCTGAGCTCTGTCTTTGGGTACCTGTTGAGGTGTGATTTGTGACGTAGAATGTGATCATTTCTGGAGAATGCCCCATGGGCGCTTGAAAAGAATATGTACTCTGCCATTTTAGTATGGAGTGTTCTGAATATTATCTGTTAAACGCATCTGGTCCAGTGTGTCATTCAAAGCCATTGTTTCCTTGTTGATTTTCTGTTTACAGGTTCTGTCCATTGATGTGACTGATGTGTTAAAGTCCTCTATTATCGTTATATTATTATAAATTCCTTTATGGTTTTGTCAAGTGTTTTATATATTGGTGATTGCATAGTGGGTGCATCAAAATTTACAAGCATTGGATCTTCTTGTTTGGCTGTCCCCTTGAGCATGAGATAGTGTCTGTCTTCATCTCTTGTTACAGCTTTATTTATTTTTTTAATATAAGTCTTAGTTGACATATAGCGCATTCTCTGTTTCGGGAGTAGAACCCAGTGATTCATCCCTTACATACGACACCCAGTACTCATGACAACAAGTGCTCTCCTCAATACTCGTCCGCCATCTAGCCCAGCGCCGACACATCTCCCTCTATCAACCCTCACTCTTCTTCTCTACGGTTAAGAGACTCATGTGCTTTGTCACCACTCTTCTCTTTTCCTGCCCCCTTCCCATGTTTTCATCTGTTTTGTTTCTTAAATTCCACACGAGTGAAATCATATATGTGTCTTTCACTGATTGGCATATTTCACTTGGCATAATACATTCGAGGTCCATCCACATCGTTGCAAGTAGCAGGATTTCATTCTTTTTGAAGCTGAGTTACATTTCCTTGTATATACGTATGTATATATGTATGTATATATGTATGTATATATGAGCATACACGTGAGTACATATGTGTATACATGCACACACACACACACACACACACACACACACACACACCCCACAAGTTCCCTATACCTTCACCAGTTGATGGTTACTTGGGCTTTCTCCATAGTTTGGCTACTGTTGATAATGCTGCTATAAATATTGGGTGCATGCAATTTTACTACTAGGTATTGACCCAAAGGGTACCAAACTACACTCTCGGTTTTAAAGTTTATTTTGCCTAATACAAGTTTTGCTACTGGCTTTCTTTTGACATTGTTTTCATGATAAATGTTTTTTCATTCCCTCCTTTTAAATGTGCAGGTGAGGCGCCTGGGTGGCGCAGTCGGTTGAGCGTCCGACTTCAGCCAGGTCACGATCTCGCGGTCCGTGAGTTCGAGCCCCGCGTCGGGCTCTGGGCTGATGGCTCGGAGCCTGGAGCCTGTTTCCGATTCTGTGTCTCCCTCTCTCTCTGCCCCTCCCCCGTTCATGCTCTGTCTCTCTCTGTCCCAAAAATAAATAAAAAACGTTGAAAAAAAAAATTAAAAAAAAAAAAATAAATGTGCAGGTGACATACGTCCAAATAAGGCTTGGTAGGCAGCATCTAGATATGCCTTGTGTCTTTTTGGTTTTGTTTCTTTATTTATTTTTTTTGTTTGTTTACCCTATCCTTGTCTTTTGATTGGAGCATGTAGTCAATTGACATTCGGAGTAATTACTGATAGGTATATATTTAGTGACATTCTACTAGTTGTTTTGTCATTGTTTCTTGATGTTTTCTCTGATCCTTTCTTGTCTGTAACACGTTTGGTCTTTCATTTTCACTCCAAGAGTCTGATTTAAATATTCTTTTCTTTTGGCTGGTAGTACATGTCTTTACTTATTTCTATATTTCTTCTTTGTTAACATTTAAGCCCAAGTTAGTTACCTTGTAGTGGAATACAGTTTCAGGATTAGAATTTAGTGATCCATCAATTACAAAATATATATCCAGTACTCATCCCAAGAGCTCCCCCCGCCCGAGTGCCCATCACCTATTTAGCCCATACCCCTATTCAGAAACCTTCCTGGAGTCCTGAGCTGCTTCCCTCTATTTAACAGTCTCTTATCGTTTGACTCCCTCCCTGTTTGTATCTTATTTTTGCTCTCTTTTCACTATGTTCATCAGTGTTTTAAATTCCACACACGAGAGAAATCATATGATGTGTGTCTTTCTCTGACCTATTATGGTTAGCATAATACAGTCTGGTTCCATCCACCGTGTTGCAAATAGCAAGATTCCACTCTTTTTGATCGCCGAGTAATAGTCCACTGTATGAATATACCACATCTTCTTTATCCATTCATCTCTCAGTGGTCATTTGGGCTCTTTGCATAATTTAGCTGTTGTTGATAATGCTGCTATAAACATTGGAGTGCATGTGCCTCTTCGAGTCAGCGTTAGTGTATCCTTTGGATAAATGCCTCTTAGTGCAATTGCTGGGTCGTAGTGTAGTTCTCTTACTGTTTTTTGTAACGAATCTCCATACTCTTTTCCAGAATGGCTGCACCACTTTGCATTCCCACCAGCGTTGCAAAAGCGTTCCCTTTCTCTGCATCCTTGCCAACACCTGTCGTTTCCTGAGATGTTAATTTTAGCCATTCTGATAGGTGTGAGGGGATATCTCATTGTGGTTTTGATTGGTATTTCACTTATGACGAATGAGGTTGAGCATCTTTTCACGTATGACCAATCTGGATGTCATCTTTGTTGAAGTGTCTCTTCATGACTTTTGCCCATTTCTTCACGGGGTTATTTGGTTTTTGGGTGTTGAGTGTGATATGTTCTTTATAGATTTTGGATAGTAACCCTTTATCTGATAGGTCACCTGCAAATATCTTCTCCCATTCCATTCAGTTTCCTTTTGGTTTTGTTGATTGTGTCCTCTGCTGTGCAGAAGCTTTTTATCTTGAGGTCTCAATAGTTCATTTCTGTTTTTATTGCCCTTGTTTCTGGAGTCTTGACAAGCAATACGTTGCTGCAGTCAGGATCAAAGAGGTAGGTTGCCCTTTTTCTCCTCTAGGATTTTGATGGTCTCCTGTCTTACACTTAGATCTTTCATCCGTTTTGAGGTGTGTGTGTGAGAGAGACAGGGAGTCAGAGAGAGAGAGAGAGAGAGAGAGACAGACAGACAGACAGACAGAGAGACCCAGAGGTTTAAGAACATAGTCCAGGTTCATTCTTCTCACTGTCCATTTTCCCCAGTACCATGTGCTGAAGAGACTCTTTTTTTTCCTTTGGATATTCTTTCCTGTTTGGTCAAAGATGACTCGGCCATAATTTTGAGGGTCCATTTCTGGGTTCCCTATTCTGTTCCTTTGATCGATGTGTCTGTTTTTGTGCTCGTCCCATACTGTCTTGATGATTGCGGCTTTCTGATGCACCGTAAAGTCCAGAATTGTAATGTCTCCAGTTTTGTTTTTTTCTTTTTCAACATTACTTTGGCTCTTTGGGGTCTTTTCTGGTTCCATACAGATTTTAGGATTGTTTGTTCTAGCTCTGGAAGAATGCTGGTGTTATTTTGATAGGAATTACATTGAATTTGTCCATTGCTTTGGGTAGTATTGACATTTTCACCATATTTGTTCTTCTAATCCATGAGCATGGGATGTTTTTCTATTTCTTTGTGACTTCTTCACCTTCTTTCATAGATGTTGTATGGTTTGTTCTTTTAATTTTTTTAGTGTTTATTTATTTTGAAGAGAGTGAGGGAGCGAGCAAGAGCCCATGAGCAGGGGAGAGGTAGAGAGAGGGAGACACGGAATCTGAAGCAGGCTCCAGGCTCCAAGCTGTCAGCACAGAGCCCGTCACAGGACTCAAACCCACAAAGGCGGGATCATGTCCTGAACCGAAGTGGGCACTTAACCGACTGAGCCAACCAGGCGCCCCTCTATTGTTTTAATGTACTGATCTTTTACCTCTTTGGTTAGATTTATCCCTGGGTATTTTATGCTTTTCAGTGCGGTTGTAAGTGAGATCAATTCCTTAATTTTCTTTCTGTTGATTCATTACTGGTGAATCGAAATGCAATCAACTTCTGCATATTGATTTTATATTCTGAGACTTTCCTGAATTCCTGTATCAGTCCTAGAAATTTTTTGGTGGAGTCGTTTGGATTTTCCACGGAGAGCATCATATCTGTGAGGGGGAAAGCTTGAACCCTCCTTGCCAACTTGGACAGTGTGTATTACTTTCTGTCGTCTGATTGCTGAGGCTGGGACTTCCAACAGAATGGTGAATAACAGTGCTGAGAATGGACATCCCTGTCGTGTTCCTGCCCTTAGGGGGAAAGCTCTCACGTTTTCCCCATTGAAGATGTTATTAGCTGTGGGACTTTGGTATCTGGACATTCTCATATTGAGGCACGATCCTTCCATCCCTCGTTTCATGAGGGTTTTTTTTTTCATCAAGAAAGGATGCTGCTGCATTTTGTCAAATGTTTATTCTGCATCTATGGAGAGGCTCATGTGGTTGTTATCCTTTCTTTTATCAACGTGATATATCCCATCAGTTGATTTGTGGATATTGAATCGGTTGTGCATCCCAGGAATAAAATCCACCTCATTGTGCTGAATAATTCTTTTTCTGTATTGTCGGATCCAGTTTGCCACTTTGTGTTGAGAGTTTTTGCATCCATGGTCATCAGGGAAATTGGTCTGTAGTTTTTCCTTTTTAGTGGGGTCTTTGTCCAGCTTGGACTCAAGGCCATGCTGGCCTCATAGAATGAGTTTGGAAGTGTTCCCTCCATTTTTCTGCCCATGACCTTATCTTGTTCTTTCATTTCGGATGCCTTCCTCTTGTCTTGGAATTTTGGTTGAGTATTTGCCATCTCTGTGTTACCAAAGCTCATTGTGTTACCTGCCTGTGAGTTGAATGGTTTTATGAAGAGGAGGTCATCCACTGTCCAGGGCCTGACACTTCACGGAGTGTCTGTGGCGTGTGTTGCGTGCCCTATTTTGTGTTCTGGCTGCACTATCCTTCAGGGCAGTTGTATGGGAAAGGTAGGGTCCCTGGCCAGAATGTGGTGAGTCTGATCTAGGTCTGCTCTGATCTGCTTGCTAAATGGACTTGAAACGGCTGCTCCTAGAAGTGAAGGCCTGCACAACTCTTTGGTCAAGAGAGGTGGTGTGGTCATGGGCTTCACCTGGTCTTCTGGGGAAGGGGCCAGCTCCGCTGGGACTGAGGCAACCTTGAATGACCTAGAAGGCCAGTCTCGCCAGAGCACAGGAAGGTGGGGTTGGTGTAAGCAGCTTAGGCAGCCAGTGTGGGAACTGCCTTGTTTCCAGCAGACGGCTCTGTGTTTATGCTGGGGGGCAGGGGGCAGAGCATGGAAATGGCACCACGCAGCTCGTCTGTCCTAGCTCTTTGTCGCCTCATTGTGAACACTGCTTCTCAGGGATGGTCTCCACGATGAGTGTATAATCTCCCCACTGTGTGCACCAGGCTTTGTCCAGATCACTGTTTCCATGCCATCTGCCTGCAGGTTGATGGCTGCCTTCTCTTCACGAGTAGGCCAGTGCCCTCAGGGCTGTGTCCCAGCCAAGGCTTCTAACCTTTGCAAGTCCACATTCTCGGGGTGCCTGGATGGCTTGTTAAGTGTCTGACTCTTGATCTTGGATCAGATCATGACCTCTTGGTCATGGGATTGTCTCTTTCCCTCTTGTCCTGCCCCTCCCTTGCGTGTGCTCTCTTTCTCTCTCTGTCAAAATTAATAAACTTTAAAAAATTAGGGGCATGGAATACCTTATTTAGGCAAGACTGCCTCTCTGAGGGGAATGGCAAGGATCTATGAGATGTACTTCCAGCACTGGCTAGGAAATTCTTTGCTGACTGGTTAAAGGTTACATTCCTACAGGAATGAAATTAGGTTTAGTGACATGGGACCTTAGCATAAGTAACTCCATGGTGGGCCTGTGATTTTTCTTAACATTCCAAAGCCCAATTTTATGTATGCATTTTTTATTACATGTGTAGCCCTAAATAATATTTTAGCCATCTACTGCCGGCCCGATGATCGTATCCTGTGACACTGTAACTATCTCCTAATCATAGAGGAAGATCAACTCTGTGGCTCTAAGATCTTTGTGGCTCTAAGGTACTTTGATCTATGTTACTAAGATCTTTGTGAGTCTAGGTTACTGTTGGCCTTTCGAGGTCTTTCACCCAGGGACCGACCCCCAGCGAGGTTGCTGAGCCATCATTTAGGCACAGAAGCACCCTTTCCAAGTCACCTCTCCCTAAAGCGTTGTCTTTCCCTCTGGTACTTCCAGGACCTACCCTTGGCAGGTCACATACCCTCATGCAAACCTGTCAAAGTGGACCAGAAAAAGCTGCTTGCCTGTGACTGCCACTTCATGGTCACATCTTATCCTTCTGAAACCCCTCGAATTCCCTATTGTTCTTCCAGTCTTTGAATATCTCTTTGATTTGGAAACATTTGATTCTCTTGTATTCCTGATAAAAAATATGTGTGAAAATATTCAACCAAGGATACCTTACAATCAGTGAGCCAGTCACAATGATTCCTCTGGCCGTGTGTACATTTTTAGTTTTGACAGTGTTCAGGCATGAAGTGAAGTATATCCTGTAAAATCTAGTATCATTCATTATCCAGGATAACCACCTTTATGGAAAGCCTTTCAATGACATGCTCGTTGAAGATCAGAAAAACACTTAATTTACCTACCACATAATAGAGTGGTATATACATACATTATTATCTTTTTTTTTTCAACGTTTTTTTTTTTTATTTATTTTTGGGACAGAGAGAGAGACAGAGCATGAACAGGGGAGGGGCAGAGAGAGAGGGAGACACAGAATCGGAAACAGGCTCCAGGCTCCGAGCCTTCAGCCCAGAGCCTGACGCGGGGCTCGAACTCACGGACCGCGAGATCGTGACCTGGCTGAAGTCGGACGCTTAACCGACTGCGCCACCCAGGCGCCCCACATACATTATTATCTTAAAGTATGCAAGTAGATGTTTCTATGAAGTGTTTGTCATGCATTCAGTTTTCTCTACCGTGAATGCTATTATTTCAATTAAACAATAGTAAGAACAACAAGAATAGGTACATGGCCATCACTAGTAACTAATATTAGAACTAGTCATATAATATCATGTGTTGCAAACATAAAACCATGATTACTAATAATCTTTTCATTCGTGATGGGTTTCTAGCTACCAGAAAAATGGGGAACGTATTATTGAGTCTCTACATACAACAGACTGTTTTCTGACTATGGATGTCGTATGAGTTGGTACATGATCGCAATCAGTATCCCGAAGAGATATGGTAGTATTAACTAAAGTTTATATTTGTGTTCAGATTGCTTCGGTTTGAACCTCTTCTGTCCCAGACTCATCCCAGCTGGCACATTAGAGTCATCCTGTCTCCTTAGGCTCCACTTGGCCATGACGATTTTTAGATTTTTCCATATTTTACATAATCTGCAAAGTTTTGAGGGTACGTTTGTAGGATGTCTTTTGTAGAATGATCCCTGGTTGGGATATATCTAATGTTTGTTCAAATGCTTAGGCCAGAGTTACCGTGTTGTGGAGCAGAAGATCCAGAGGCATAACGCCATCCATAATTACCACTTCATATAAAGGTTGTTCACTCTGAAGATTGGGGTCTTTTGTGGTTCCATACACATTTTAGGACTGTTCTAGTCCTGTGAAAAATGTTGTTGGTATTTTGATGGAAATTGCATTAATTGTGTCCATTGCTTTGGGAAGTATAGACATTTTCACTATGTTTGTACTTCCGACCCAAGAGTATGGAATGTCCTTCTATGTCTTTGTGTCATCTTGAATTTCATCACTGTTTTATACTTTTCAGAGTATAGGTCACTCACCACTTTGGTTACATTTATTCATAGACATCTTATTATTTGGTGTACAAGTGTAAATAGGACTGTTTTCTTAATTTCTATTTCAACTGCTTCAGTACTGTTTTCTCCAAATACAACAGATTTCTCTACAGTGATTTGTATCCTGTGACATTGCTAAATTCATTTACCAATTCTAGCAGTGATTGGGTGGACTCTTTAGGATTTTCTATATACAGTGTCATGTAATCTGCAAAGTGTGAAAGTTTCACTTCCTCCAGATTTGGAGTTGTGTTTTATTTTATTTTATGTTATTTATTTTATTTGTTTATTTTATTTTATTTATTTATTTTATTTATTTATTTATTTAATGTATTTAATTTATTTTATTTAATTTATTTATTTTATTTTATTTTATTTTATTTTATTTTATTTATTTCAGTTTAGTTCCATTTCGTTTGTCTGCTGGCTGTGGCTAGGACTTCCAGTAATTTATTAAAAGTGGTAAGAGTAAACATCCTTGTCTTCTTCCTGCCTTACAGGAAAACCTCTCAGATTTTCCCCATTGAGGTGGATTATAACTGCAGGGTTTTCATAGATAACCTTTATTAAGTTGATGTATGTTTCCTGTAAACCTAGTTTAGGGGGTTATAATCCTGAGTGGATGTTGTACTTTGTCAAATGCTCCTTTCTGCGTGTATTGAAATGACCGCATGGTTCTTTTCTTTTCAAGCTTATTAATCTTGAGAGAGACAGAGTGTAAGCAGGGGAGGGGCAGAGAGAGAGGGAGACCCAGAATTCGAAGGAGGCTCTTGGCTCTGAGCCTTCAGCACAGAGTCTGACACGCGACTTGAACTCACGAATTATGAAGTCATGACCTGAGCTGTTGCCAGACTGTTAAAGGATTGAGCCACCAAGGTGCCCCGATCGTGTGGTCCTTCTCCTTTCTCCTGTTGATGTATTGTGTCACATTGGTTGATATGCAAATATTGAACCACCTTTGCAGCTTGGGAATAAATCCCACCCAATTGTGGGATACATTTACACTTGTTATATCTTCTTTTTGGATTGTACCCTTTACTGTTATATAGTGTCCTCCTCTGTCTCTTGTTACGTACTTTTTTTAAGTGTATTTTTTTCTGATACAAGTGTTGCTACTCCAGGTTTCATTGGACATTAATGTGTGCAATGTTTCTCTATCCTCTCACTATCATTCTTGAGGTGTAAAGTGGGTCACTTATAGGCATACAAATCGGTTTTGTTTTTTCATCCGTTCTTACACCGTACGTCTCTAGATTGGAGCATTCACTCCATTCACCTTCAAAGTCATGATCGATACGTACATACGTATTGCCATTTTACTGCCTGTTTGGCTGTGGTTTCTAATGATTTTCTCTGATCCTTTCTTGCCTTTCTTTCATGTTTTGCTTATTTTCTTAGTGATATAGTTTGATTTCCTTATCTCTATTCTTAGCATATTTATCATATGGTCACTGTCAGGTGTTTATATAACCTCTTCTGCATTTGGCAGTTCATATTAAGTTGATGGTCATTTACCTTCGCACCCATTATTTTCTCCTCCCTAGGTTTTTGGTAGAGGTTATTACAATTCAAATCAATTTCTCTGAGTTCCTTAACTGATTTTTTTTGCAGACATATTCATTTTTTACTTGATTTGTGTCTTCTGTCTCTAAACCGTCACTGTTGGTCTGTCCTTTCCACTCGAAGAATCCCTCTTAACATTTCTTGCAGGACGGGTTTAGTGGTACAAACTCCTTTAGTTTTTGTTTGGGAAAGTCTGTGTCTCCTTCCATTCTGAAGGATAGCCTTGCTGGATAGAATATTGTTGGCTGCTAATTTTTCCATTCAGCACTTTGAATATGCGATGTCGCTAGCTTCTGGCTTGTCGAGTCTCTGTTCAGAAATCGGGTAGCTCGCCTTATGGGTCTTCCCTTCTGAGTTAAGGTCTTTTGTCTTGCTGCTTGTAAGAGTTTTTCTTTACTGTCACTGTAATTTGCAAGTTTGGTTACAATATGTTTGTGTGTTGGCCTGATTTTGTTGATGTTGATGGGAGTTCTCTAGTCTCCTGGATGTGGATGTTTGTTTCCCTCGCCCAATTGTTGCATCCACACGACTCCTGAAACAGAATGCTACGGGCACCAGTGACAGTTGCAACAAAGTTTATTACAATGAGAGGCAAGGTTGACCGATCAGGACCAACACTCTTGACGAGAGTGTGGCCGAGAGATCGGGACCAACACTCTTGTCAAGAGCGTGGCCCCGAACAGCCGGGATACAGAGTTTTTAAAGCCGATCACATCATTTTATCGTTATCTGGGAACAGAACAGGGAAACAGTTGCCAGATGAGTCAGAAACAGTTATCGAATGAGTTGATTATTTTAGACTTTCTGCCCCTAAGTTTCAACCAGTGGATCTCCTTGACCTTGTCTCTGATGCTCTTTTTGAGGTTTTGTTTCCTTCATTGGTAAAGCCTGATTCACAAGTGTATGAAGTATGATTTATAAGAGTAAAAGCAAGGTTGTTATCTTTTGACCTTCAGGGTCAGAACAAAGTTGTTATCTTTCAAGCCAAGCGTTAGCCCTACAGTACAATGTAACCCTTACATTTCCCCCTTTTCTTGTCAGTGAATCAATCCCTTGATTCATCATTAGGAACTAAGGGGACATAGTTGGACCTAATCCTAATTTTTATTTTCTCAACTCGCCTTTTGACAACTGTACTCATCGATTGATAATGCATGGGCCAATAGTTAACCCGAGAAATAACAATAGCAGTGGCCCAGCTATGGCGGTGAGCAGTGATATGAGCCAGGGGGACTAAGAGAATAAACTCTGAGCCAGTTTTTGTCCTTGATCCCTGTGTCCACATTTACAAAGTCCCCCATGAGTCCCCCACACTTACCATTATATAAACCCAGAAAATTTAAGCACCAGCCATGGCACCTTCGGTTATCCAGCCTTCCTGGTTCTTACCTAGAGCCGGAAGCCCAGCCCACTTAAGATTTCCCAGCACCGGTACATTAGACCCGGCCTCCATATTGCCCCTTTTCTTGTCCAACATCTTTCTTTTTCTACTTTCAACACACCTGTCTCCTACTTTCTGGTTCCTTCTCTAAATTACACACTTTTCCTGCCAGGCTTAGCGTCTCCTTCTCTCCCGAGACAAAGTGCCCTCGGTGGCTTGGCGTAGAGGCATGGACAGCCATGGGGAGTAGGTGACGGTGCCTAGCAGTGGAGTTAGGACGCCCACCGTCAGCCAGCCACAGGCGTGCAGCTCTGAACACGCAGCCATATTGGGCTGGCCTGGGCACAACGTGGGCATTCCCTCCAGCGACCTATGCAACCCAGCCTGTATGTGAACTTGGATTCCTTCCTTCCCTCATCACCAGCGGCTGCATGTTGATGTCACAGGAGGGTGGGAATCACAAGCTTTATCTACTTTAAGCAGTCACACATCTCATCAACAGTCTTAGAAGCATTATAACTTTCACAGAGATTTTCTTTCCTTGCTTCTTGGTGACAAAGGGGTAGAGGAAGGAGATGGGGCACAGACAGACAGATAGTGCCTCTGCTGCCCTGGGAACTGAGGGCAACCCATAACCCCAAACCGAACACAGGTTTAACTCTGCGGGATTGTCCATTTGAGCCACCTGTATCCTAGAGTCATGAAAAGCTCGGCAGATGGGCAGGGATGTTCCATTCACAGCTTTCATCCAATTCAACCAAGAAAGCCATTGTCTTCCTCCAAGGATTTTGTGGGTTCAGGTCTGAAATGGTCCCGGATTTACAGGCTCCTGGAGCAGGAGAGCGTCTCTCTTTTCTCCAGCACTCCCGCCACCCGAGTGCCACGGGGAAGAGTATCTTACCTTCAGGCTCCTGAAACCACTTTTGTCCCGGCATCTTACTTCCCCCTTTTCTTGAAATTCACTCCAAATCTTTAGGAGTGTAACTGGGCTCCGGTGGAAGCAAGGGCTCTGTCAAGATCGGTAGCTCCAAGGCACTTTTGACTTGTTTCTTCCAAGTTTTAGGGCTTTTGTTAGTGCGATGAGCTCTGTGTGCTGGGCTGAAGTTTCTGGGGGAAGGGTCTGTTGCCATAAAACTTCATGGTCTGTCATCACTGCAGCACTGGCATACTTTTGCCCTTGAAATACAAAATTACTGCCGTCTGAAAACATGCTGATATCACAGTCCGGTAAGGGAATGTCTCTCCCAATCCCGAGCTTCTTCCCAGGGGTCGGCGGAGCAATCCGCAGAAAGGGCCCTGTTTCAGACCTTCAACTTTCCCGGCCAACGCACCAAATGTTGCATCCACACGACTCCTGAAACAGAATGCTACGGGCACCAGTGACAGTTGCAACAAAGTTTATTACAGTGAGAGGCAAGGCTGACCGATCGGGACCAACACTCTTCACAAGAGTGTGGCTGACCGATCGGGACCAACACTCTTGTTAAAAGTGTGGCCGACCGATCGGGAACAACAATCTTGTCAAGAGCGTGGCCCCGAACAGCCGGGATACAGAGTTGTTAAAGCCGATCACATCATTTTATCGTTATCTGGGAACAGAACAGAGAAACAGTTCCCAGATGAGTTAGAAACAGTTGCCAGATGAGTCAGAAACAGTTATCAAATGAGTTGATTATTTTAGACTTTCTGCCGCTAAGTTGCAACCAGTGGATCTCCTTGCCCTTGTCTCTGATGCTCTTTTTGAGGTTTTGTTTCCTTCATTGGTAAAGCCTGATTCACAAGAGTATGAAGTATGATTTATAAGAGTAAAAGCAAGGTTGTTATCTTTTGACCTTCAGGGTCAGAACAAAGTTGTTATCTTTCAAGCTAAGCGTTAGCCCTACAGTACAATTTAACCCTTACACAATTAGGGACGTTTTCAGCTATTATTTCCTCAAATAAATTTTCGGACCCAAATTCTCTTCCTTCTGGGAGTCCTACAATATGAATATTATTATCTCTCCTGTAGTCACTGAGTTCCCTTAGTCTCATCTCACGTGGCAGAATCCTGTGCTCTCCTTGGTTCAGTGTGATTCATTTCCAACACTCAGTGTTCGAGGTCACTGGTTTGTTCGGCTGCTTCTTCCATCCCTCTGTTCATTCCAGCTAGCGTGTTTCTCCTTTATCGTGTCCTCGATGTGTACTGTGTTATTTCTTATCTCTATGTCAGGGGTCTCACTCTTCTACTCATTTCACAACTCCAGTGAGAATCCTTATGATCATTGCTTTCAATTCCGTATCAGGTATGTTACTTCATCTCTTTGGCTTAGATCTCTCGCTGTGACGTTGACTAGGTCTTTCCTTGTGGATAAACATCTCTGTGTGTCCGTTTTGTGTGTCTCTCTGGGTCTGTTTCTCTGTGTTAAGAAAGTCAGCTGTGCCTTCTGATCTTGAAATTAACGACGGTGTGAAAGAGAGGTCGCGGAGTCCTGAGCAGTGCACGTCTCCATTTATAGGACCTGGACCTTCAGGAGGATATCGCGTGGGTATCGCTCACTGCCTGCTGTTGTGTCTGGGTTACTTTTCCTTTCACTGCAGGGGTCTGCACTGACTGCGTGCCTGTTGTGGGCTGTGCTTACACTCAGGGGTGTCAGTGGGACCCAGGCAGGCCAGCTGTGGGGTGGTATGCCGGCTGGGTAACTTGGGCACAGGGCAGGAGTGTTAGCAAAATGGCACAGGGCCACTAGTCCTATGCCAGATTTCCCGATGTCCTTTGGTGGCTGGGGGCTGTGGACCAGCGGTGGAAGCTAGGGGCGTGAGGATATGCACAGAGCATGTCTGTGCCTGGGGACATGTGGCTGGGTGAGACAGATGAGGGTGCCCGGATATGTACAGCTGGGTGAGGTGCAGATGTACGCAGCGTGCTGTGACAGCTATGCATGCAGCCTGTCGGACAGGGTGCCCTTGTGGTTTTAAGAATGTTTGCCCTGAGACCAGCAGGCTTGGTGTGGTGAGTCCCCCAGTGAACCCTTGGGACTGGCGCACTGCTAACGGGTTAGGTAGCAAGTGTCTGTGCAGCCTCAGCCTCTGGTGGGTGCTTCTATGCTTATTCTGGGAGGCTGGGGGAGAAGAATGGTGCCTGTGAGCTCCCTCATTGTTGGAGAAGTCAGTCCTCCAACACACTCAGGAATCAGCATGAATACATCTGTCCCTGTTGCCTCGGCATTGTGTAAAATGCCACGTTGACACTGCCTCTCTACACAGGCAGGGACCCGGCTAGCCCTCATCCTCCTGGGTCACCCAGTGCTGGGTCAGCTGACCTCCAAAGCTCCAGGATCTCAACTCAAGGGCATTCAGCCCCTCTGGGGTTTCATGCCAAATGTGATGGAGATTAGTCTTCACCGGGTGAGCTCCCTGGGGTGAGGGCTCACTTTCTCTGCCCATTCTGCAGGCAGCCAGCCTCCACCTTTCTGACCTTCCTAACCTTTCTGGTGCAGCTTCTCTCTATTTAGGTGTGGAGTGTCTTCTGCCAGTCTTTGCATCGCTCTCTGGCTCATGGACTTGGATGTGGATATTATGTAGCTGAACACATGGGACAGGGTGCGCTCAGGATCCGCTTACTCTGCTGTTATTAATTTTTTGAATGTCTTATTATTTGGGATTTTTGAGACACGGGCAGACAGACTCATATCACCCATGCACTTCAGGATTTGAAAGGAACTTTGCAACATTTGCTTCTAGTATGTTATGTTTTGAAACTCTCTTTAATGAGGTATAATTTACATATAACAAAGCCTCAAGTTAAAGGGTATAATTTGATGAGCCATGAGGGTACAGGACCATGGGTACAGCACCATGAAATCGTATGTTTTCTCCCTAAACCTTTCATCAAGATCCCTTTGGGCTAACGCTAATGTTGCTCTTGAAGTAACGACTATTTTTTTTTTTTTTACTTTTTCAGATATTGCCCAGGTGTCTGAAAGCCTGCATTGAGCTGAGCCTTAAGAGAGAAGTTTGGAATTCAGTTTTGAGAGTAGACAGCCAGTCCAAGAAAGCCTTGTAATTGGCTCTTAGATTTCAGTTGTGAGAGATTGTGGGTGCCTCGGAGAGTGCCTGGATCCAGATGTGGGCCTTGTTCTGTGAACAGGTGAGCTAAATACCTAAGCTGAGTTTGAGCAAACTGTAGTTTTTCTTTGGAGACTTTATGGGCATTTTAAAACCAGAAGTTTTCCCAGGGGGGTGCTGTCTTCGTGTGAAGAGGCACGAGCCGGGGAGCAGAGACGCAAATCATCTACACACTGTAACAAAGTCGAGCCTGCAAAAACACTTTCCATCATCCAAATCAGCCTTTAAGGTTTGTGGGAAACGTGCAGCACTCTGTGGAACCCGGGGAGGTTGCAGTCCAGATGCATTGTCATTCCCTGCGTGTGAAGGTAAAAAGATACTGGCTGTCCTTATCAACTAGAATGCTGAAAACTACACCACATGGGTGGTGTAGAGTGAAAACGTTGCTTTCAGGAAGAGTGCATGTTGGTAGAGTGTGAGGTTTGGGAAGAAGGGGATGTCGAGGGATGACAGAGCTGTTTCTTTCTCGGAAGTCCTAGACAAAATACTATCCACAGCAGTTGGGTTTTCTCACAGGTATAATAGAGGTGTTATATGGACTACTGCAGGGGATCATGAGACCATGAGCCTTGTTACATTCTATTATGATGTTGATGCCTTGAAGGTCTTCTGAATTGAAAACATATTAATACTATGGAGAAGTTTTGCATGATCAACTTGAATCTTCACGGGAGGTACACTGTGGATTCTGCCAAGATCAGTTGAAGATTTTGCCCATAAAGAGATGGTGGCTGATCGAATAGGAATACATGATCAGTACCTCCAGACTCAGCTATAGGACCAGCACAGACACGGCACAGAAAAGGTGCCAGAGGATCATTCGTTTCCCCTTTGTGCTATTTTGGTTACTGTTGTCAAATTGTAGGTCGTGGATCTCGAGTTCAGAGGATCTGCACATTATTTTAGAAAATCCTTCAAAGGATCCTCTTGTCGAATAGAGATTCCTGGTCTCCTGAGGGAGGCACTCAATCAGTACCGTCTTAAAGTTAGATCTATATTGTAAAAGAGAGGGTAAATGGTCAAAATTTCCTTATGTAAGACTTGTAAGTTAGGTGCCAACCTTCTGGCCCTTAAAGGCACTGAGAAAAGCAAGTTCTTGCAGACTTGCCCTCTGAGGGCTCTTCTCAGGAAAAGCCACCTGTGAGACCCTCATGCCCTCCTTACCCAGGATTGTCAGAGATGAAATATCATCCCCTCGAAAGGAAGGCACATTCAATGTATCTATTGACTAAAATGTTTCATGGTGAATTTGGTCCCATGAAGGGTCCATTTTCCTTGCAATATTCTAAGCAAACAAAAGGACCTGAGCACAGTTGCAGAGAACCCTGAGCAATATATACAAGTGTCCCAAAACCTAACCCAGGGTGCTGGGGAGACAAAAAGACACAGGCCATCCCTAACAAAGGGGAATCTAACACCCTTTTACTGTTTTTCCTAATACATTCCGGTTCCTGTAACTGGATGGGCGAGTTACTCCCTCATTCGTTTCCGGGGTCCATGATTATGGTGATTAGAGCCAGCGGTCTCTTGTTGGTCTCCCTCAGAATGGAGGCTTTCAGGAATATTCCCAGGCCGCTGCGAAAACTCCTTTTAATCAGTGGAAGTTCTCTGTCTTCTCTGTCCTGACATGGACTGTCTAATTCCACTTGTTGCTGGAAAAAATCCTGGCGTCTGCTCAACTGTTCAAGTTGACAGACTTTAGGACCAGGAGACCTCTCTCTCTCTGCCCTCAAGGCTTTTATGTGCCCTTGGCACCTCATCAGGCTCCACCTGGGATGAAAACCCCTGACCCCACCCCCGCCTCAACCCCCCCTCACTGCCCACAGCCCGCAGCAGAGGCCCTGTGGGCTGGTTGTGGCACGAGTCCCCAGATGCCCCCTGTTAGCGATGGCCCGTTCAGAAACCCCTGCCCCTGGCCATCCACCCCTGCTTGTCCCTGCCTTACTCAGGACGGGGTCTCCATTCCCCTTTTGCAACGTCCAACTCTCGATTCAGCTCAGGTCTCGGTCTCGCGGTTAGTGGGATGGAGCCCCGCGTCGGCCTCTGGGCGTGTCGGCCTCTGCGGAGCCTGCTTGGGATTCTCTCTCTCTTTCTGTCTCTCTGCCCCCCCCTTCATGCTGTCTCTTTGTCTCCCTCAAAATGAATACATAAACAGTAAAAGTTTTTAAAGAAGACGTAATACAACCACGTTATGGGGAGAAGACCCAACAGACCCTCAAGTTTTAACGTCCTTTTCATTTTTTTCTATCTTTAAGTAGGCTCCACGCCCAACGTGGGGCTCGAACTCAGGCCCCTGAGGTTAAGAGTCGCACCCCCCACTGACTGAGCCAGCCAGGGGCCCCGAGATCCTTAATTTTTGAAGGTCTTCTAGCAAACAGCGTCCTTCTGCCGTGTTGGCTCGAGACCCGCACCCGTCTCGTTTCTGGCTGCGCTCGGAACCCCCTGCGCCGCCTGGGGGGTGTCTCCTCTGGCGGCCCGGTGCCTCTTCGTCAGAGTTCTGGCCTTCTTCTCCTCATTGGGAGATTTTCAGCCAGATGAATCAACACTTTGTTGTTCACAGTTGGCGCAAGCCGTTTTGTGTGCTTTTTGAAAGGACGGGCTTAGGGGCGCCTGGGTGGCGCAGTCGGTTAAGCGTCCGACTTCAGCCAGGTCACGATCTCGCGGTCTGTGAGTTCGAGCCCCGCGTCAGGCTCTGGGCTGACGGCTCGGAGCCTGGAGCCTGTTTCCGATTCTGTGTCTCCCTCTCTCTCTGCCCCTCCCCCGTTCATGCTCTGTCTCTCTCTGTCCCAAAAATAAATAAAAAATGTTGAAAAAAAAAAAAAAAAAAAAAAAAAAAAAAAGAAAGGACGGGCTTACGCCGGCCGACTCCATCTTGTTCTGTGTCCTTCACCTTGACCACGCCTCCTCCCCTTGAGTAACCACCACCCCCCTTCCCCTGCCTAACAGGACTCGGACCCTTCCCCAGCCAATCGGCTGAGGCCACAGCCATTACCTCACCAACTGCCCCTAGGCCCCAGTAAAACCTTTGTCCTTTTGAAACTCGCTCTCTCTCCCCGGTATCTCACCGCTGCATCGGGGCAGGTAGGGGATTGAGCTCGAGCTAGCTCGAATAAAGGCTCTTTTGCTTTTACATCGGACTCAGCTCCCTGGTGGTCTTTGGGGATCACGAATTCTGGGCATAACATTTGGGGGCTCGTCCGGGATCCCCAAGACCCCCGAGGGACCCCCGACCCAGAGAGCCTGACTGGCCACGGTTAGTGTCTGTTTGTTCCGTCTTTTCTGTGTGAGCTCATTTCTGGAATTCTGGTAGTGCCCGACATGGTCTAAGTGGACGCACTGGAGGACCACGGGCTAGGAGTTTCAGGAGACGTTCCAATTCTCCCTTCTGGAGGGACGTGGAATCCCCTCATCTGTTTTGGGGGGACGTGCAATCCCCTCAAAGGTCTGAGATGAGGCGGGTCTCTCCTGTTGGTCGGCGTGAGGCTGTCGTCTAGCTCTCGGTTTTGGAGGGACGTGGAGTCCCCTCAAAGATCTAAGCTAGCTTTCAGTTTTGCTTCCATGGGGTTGGAAGACTTTCTAAGGGCCCTCTGTTTGTCTGCTTCTGTGTTTCTCTGTTTTGTTCTGTGGACATACTGGATGTACCTTATGGGACAGACTCAGACCACCCTTCTACCCACCCACTTGGCTTAAGCCCTTCCTAGCCCCACGTGGGACGATTGCCAGCAGCTTTTGCAGGTCCTGTTCACGACTGAAGAAAGAGAAAGAATCCTCAATGAGGCCCGAAAACTAGTTCCGGGCACAGACGGGAATCCCACCACCAAACAGGCTCAGATAGATGCCTCCTTCCCCCTGTTAACTCGGCCCCAGTGGGATTTCAACACGGCAGAAGTTAAGGAGAGGCTCTGGGTCTACCGCCATACTCTAATGGGGGGGTCTCCGAATGGCTGCTAGAAAGCCAACCAATTTGGCCAAGGTAGGAAATGTACAACAGGGAAAAGATGAATCTCCGGCTGCCGTTTTAGAACGGATCATGGAGGCATTCCGTACCTATACCCCCATGGATCCAGAGGCTCCGGAAAGCAAGGCAGCTGTTATCATGGCCTTTGTAAACCAATCGACCATAGACATTAGCAGAAAATTACAGAAAATAGATAGACTAGGAGAAAAAGTCTGCAGGACTTACTGGTGGTAACCGAAAAGGAATATAACAACCGGGAGCCTCCTGAGGACAAGCAGTCTCGCGCCATGGCGAGACTACTACTACTAGCCAGAATACTACTAGCTATCACTGCTGACTCCCCCGAGGAACGAGACCACCGTCTCCAGCAGCTGGCAGACGACACAAGAAAAGGTAAAGGAACCACCAAGGGGGGGAAGCAGAGGCTGCAGAAGGATTAGTGCGCATACTGCAAGGAGATAGGGCATTGGGCCCAAGATTGTCCGAAAAGGGCCGGCGGGAAGGGAGGCAAGATTGATCGAGTAAACGTCCTAGAGCTAGATGAACTGAGTGATTAGGGGAGTCGGGGTTTGGACCCTCTCCCCAAACCCAGGGTAACTCTTAAATTGAAGGGGACCCCTGTTGACTTCCTTGTTGACACCGGAGCACAACATTCGGTCCTCCACACCCCACAAGGTAAACTAGCCAGCAAGAAGTCCTGGGTACAAGGGGCAACTGGTATGAGCCAGTATTCATGGACTACCCAAAGAACGGTAGATTTGGGGCCGGGCAGGGTATCCCACTCCTTTATGGTACCCTACCCGCTGTTAGGACGGGACTACTGACCAAGATTGGAGCTCAGATAACTTTCAGACAAGGGCGGCCTCAGGTCACCGATGGCAAGGGCCACCCCATCCAGGTCCTGACCATGAAACTGGAGGATGAATACCGCCTCCACCAGGAGGCGCTCCCGAGAAAGGATAATATAGACAGATGGCTTCAAGAATTCCCCTCGGTTTGGGCAGAGAAGGGGGGGCGGGGATAGGACTAGCTGCTCACAGGACCCTGGTCCTGGTAGAGCTCAAGCCAGGAGAGAGTCCGGTAAGGATCAAACAATACCCCATGTCTCAGGAGGCCCGGAATGGGCTCCAGCCACACATCCAGAGACTATGAAGCCTAGGGGTACTAGCCCCTTGCCAGTCTGCCCGGAACACCCCCCTACTGCCGGTCAAAAACCTCACACAAATGATTACCGACTGGTACAAGACCTCCGGGAAGTAAATAAGAGGGTCAGGGACATACACCCAACTGTTCCCAACTCATATACTCTCTTGAGCTCCTTGGCACCCTCCAGGGTCTGGTATACGGTACTAGATTTAAAGGACGCCTTCTTCAGTCTGCCTCTGGCACCCCAGAGCCAACCCTTGATCGCCTTCGAGTGGCATGATCCGGAGGAGGGCCACAGTGGGCGACTCACCTGGACACGGCTACCTCAGGGATTCAAAAAGTCGCCCACTGTCTTCGACGAGGCACTACACGAGGACCTGGGTGAGTACAAAAGGGAGCACCCTGGTGCTACACGAGGACCTGGGTGAGTACAGCGAGGGACCCAGGACCTGCTGGCTACCCTGGGGGCCTTAGGGTACCGGGCATCCACGAAGAAGGCTCAGATATGCAGCGAGAGGGTTTTGCTAAGATCGCCAGGCCCCTATATGAAGCTACCAAAGAGGGGAAAACATTGAAATGGGCTGAAAAACAAGAAACTGCCTTTAATCAGTTAAAAAAGGCCCTCCTATGTGCCCCAGCCCTGGGCCTACCAGACATTACGAAGCCCTTCCACCTCTTTGTAGACGAACATCAGGGAATAGCAAAAGGGGTTCTAACTCAAGCCTTAGGCCCCTGGAATCACCTGGTGGCTTACCTGTCCAAGAAACTCGACCCAGTGGCTGCCGGCTGGCCGCCATGCCTAAGAATTATTGCGGCGACAGCACTCCTAGTCAAGGACGCAGACAAACTGACCCTAGAACAGGAGATCTGGATCACGACCCCACACGCCATTGAAGGGGTCCTGAAACAGCCTCCTGATAGATGGATGAGCAACACACGTGTGACTCATTACCAGAGCCTCCTACTCAACCCTCCACGAGCGCAGTTCCACCCCAGTGCAGCCCTCAATCCTGCAACCCTGCTGCCCGACCCTGACCTAGGTGCTCCACTACATGACTGTGCGGGAATCCTGGAACGAGTACATGGAATCTGGACGGACCTGACCGACTGGCCCCTCCCCGATGCCGAGGCTACTTGGTTCACTGATGGCAGCAGCTTTGTGCGAGATGGACACAGGTATGCGGGTGCAGTGGTGGTCACCGAAACGGACACCGTATGGGCGGAGGCTCTACCCTCCAGAACGTCAGCCCAGCGAGCAGAGCTCGTCGCCCTCACCAAGGTACTAACGTTGAGAGCTTGAAAACGGCTTAACAACTACCGGACTGGGGAGACCCAGTTTTACCAGACCAGCCCAAATACTCCCAGGAAGAGTTACAGCGGATCAAGAAACCCCCATGGCCCAGGAGATAAAGGGACGGTGGTATACACCTAACAAGGAGCTCGTGCTGCCAGACCGGCTCGGAGTCTCAATATTAGAGCACATGCATCGGTCTACTCACACGGGGGCCTGAAAATTAAAAGACTTAATCCGACATGCCGGAATCAAGATTCACCAACAGGACACCAGAATAGAGCAAGTTGTATCTGCCTGCAAGACCTGCCAACTCACCAACGCGAGGGCCACATCAAATAAAAAAGGAACCAGGCTCAGAGGCACCAGACCGGGAGCTCAATGGGAGGTCGACTTCACTGAAGTCAAACCAGGAAATTACAGTTATAAATATCTTTTCGTATTTACGGACACCTTCTCTGGCTGGGTGGAGGCATACCCAACCAAGCATGAAACGGCTCAGACGGTGGCTAAGAAGCTACTAGAAGACATCTTACCCGGGTCTGGTTTTCCTGCCATGGTAGGATCAGACAACGGACCAGCTTTTATCTCGCAGGTAACACAGGCAGTAGCCAAGGCGGTGGGGGCAAACTGGAAATTACATTGTGCTTATAGGCCCCAGAGCTCAGGACAGGTAGAAAGAATGAATGGAACCCTAAAAGAGACCCTTACCAAATTAACCATGGAGACTGGTGGGGACTGGGTGACTCTCCTACCATACGCCCTTTACCGGGTTAGGAACACTCCTTACACTGGGTTTTACTCCCTACGAGATCATATTTAGCAGGCCACCCCCTATTATTCCCAAACTTTAGTTTAAAGATCAAGAACTTTTTCTTTCCTTGAGAGGGCTCCAAAGGGCGCACGAGGACATTTGGCCGCGCCTCCGTGCCATCTACGAGGCTGGCCCAACCCGACACCTCATCAGTACAGGCCAGGAGACTGGGTCTACATTAAGAGGCACCACCGAGAGACCTCGAGCCGTGCTGGAAAGGACCCTACATCGTGGTGCTGACAACCCCCACCACTCTCAAAGTAGATGGCATCGTGACCTGGGTCCATCACACCCACGTTCGGCCAGTGGACCCCTCCTCGATCCGGAAGGACTTTGTCACGCGATGAGCCGTCAATCGGGACCAACAGGACCCGCTCAAGCTCACCCACCAAATATTCGTAACTCTATTAACTCTGCATGTCATTGCTCATGCTGCCGGGAGTCCCCACGCCCCCAAAACATCACCTGGCAGATCATAGACACCGGCTCGGGGACAGTACTTAATCAGACCTCCCAGAGCCACCCCAGGGACACTTGGTTCCCAGAACTTTGCGTAACCTCCAAACTCTGTTGCCCTTGTCACCATAAATGCAGCCGGTCCCATGATTGGGTCCGAAAGCTACATGACAAGGGAGGAATGAAAGGGCCTACGCCGACCAACTCCATCTTGTTCTGTGTCCTTCACCTTGACCACGCCTCCTCCCCTTGAGTAACCTCCGGCTCACCTGCCTCACAGGACTCGGACCCTTCCCCAGCCAGTCGGCTGAGGCCACAGCCATTACCTCACCAACGGCCCCTAGGCCCCAGTAAAATCTTTGTCCTTTTGAAACTCGCTCTCTCTCCCTGGTATCTCACCTCTGCGTCCGTGCAGGTAGGGGATTGAGCTCGAGCTAGCTCGAATAAAGGCTCTTTGCTTTTGCATCAGACTCGGCTCCCTGGTGGTCTTTGGGGATCACGAATTCTGGGCATAAGATTTTCGCAGTCGGAGGTGTTTGTGCGTGTAGACTGAAGATTTCTCGGTTGTTCACACACGTGCGCTCTACTCCTCCTAGAACTGACCTCACATTGAGGGGGGCTGTGGAAGAACCGAGGCGGGACCTTCCCCTGGTGTGTGTGGAGCCCTCAGGGAAGGGGCCCAGCGAGGGCGGGGGCCAGAGGGGCATCAGGAGACCGGGCCCCGGTTCTGCCCATCAGACCCCCTCGGCTGCCATGTGACGTGAGACCTCGCCACAGGGGGGCAGGGAGGCCGCACCTTCTTCTTAACCCGGAAGTTATTTTTATGACAAGTGTAGTACGTGCCCCCTGGAAACTCTTGGAGGATATGGACGTGTTAAGATAAAAAAAAGAAACAACCAAGAAATCCATCCTCCTTCCACCTTCCCTCATCCCACCCAGGAGTTGTCCCTGTCCGTTGTTGGGGTGATGAGTTCTAGAACTTTCTGAGGCCTGAGTAGGCCTCGAGCCGGATGAGGTGTGGACGGAGGCACGTCTTGCAAGGAAAGGCAAGGAAAGGCTCTGAGGGGACAGGGTGAGGGTGGAAAGATGTGACTAGGCTCCTTCACGCCCAGAGCTGCAGATCAGAGATGAAGCGCACCTCGGGCGGGGCAGGGGTGGGGGCTTCCTGTGTGCCTGGAAACCAAACCCACACAGCCTAGGCCAGGAAAGGTCAAGGCCGAGGGCAGCCAGAGATGAGTCAGCGGCTAATGTGGGGGTGGGGGCAAGGAGGAGGGTTCCCCCTGCGGAGGCCACCACGTGGGCCCATGTGACCCATGTCCCCTGGGCAACCAGAGGCCCCAGCAGGCTGGGAGGGCATCCCCGGGGCCAGAGAAGGAAGGCATCTAGGGACAGGACCCCCTCCCTGTGCCCCAGTTTGCTCTCCTGTCAAATAGGGGGCAGAAACGCACCGTGTCCAGAGACATTGGGGGGGGCACAGATGTCCCTCAGAGTTCCTGTCTCAAGCCGGGGCCGGGTGCAGACAAGTCCAGCCCCCTCCCAGGGCCCCTAATCGGCTCTGTCATCAGGCCCTGGCCACACGGCGGACGGTTAGGAAGCGCCTGCTCTGAGCTGGGCAGCTGGGGGCTGTGCCCATCTGATCTGCGGTGAAGACCACGGGACACCAAGCGGGCACGGGGGCAGGGACGTGAGCAGCGTGGGCAGGCACAGACGCCTGTCACGAGGCCTGACTGTCTCCTGGCTCACTCTGGGCCTCGAGCTGGGACCCTCCGGGGCAGCCCCGAAGACCCGACTCCTGGAGGACAGAGGAGAAGAGCCAGTGTGCCCCCCGCGAACCGGGGAGGGCTTCCTGGAGGTGGGGGACACCCATCCCCACCCCTGTCCGGGTGACAAGGAAAAACAAACGTGGGTTTACAGACAGGCCACCCGGGGCCGCCCTGGTCCTGCTGTGGCCTGTGCGGCCCAGAGACGGCCACTTAGTCCAGGGGGCAACATCCACGGGGCACAAATGGTGGGGACAGCCATAGCTGCAGGTGCTCAGAAGGAGCAGGTGGGGCCTGCCACGGAGCCTGCCTCTCAGCTCCTCCCTCCTCCCTCCTCCCCCCTGCACAGCAGGTGAATGGGCCCTCCTTGCCCCACCCTGGCCCAGCACATGGGCTCAGGGCACCCCCTAACCCTGCAGCGCACACACATCATGGCCCTGGGGCACCGTGGCCTCCAGCCCCTCACCCGGCTGCCTACCGGGCATTTCTCTCCAGCTGCTGCCCAGCACCTGGAGCTCATACCCAACCAGGGGCTCTGAACCTGGAGCTCATACCCAACTCCCCCTGGGGAGCCAGCGAAGACCCTCACCTGAAGGTACCCAGATGGGTAAGCACGTCCCTAAAGGGGAGGACAAATTGGCATCATATCCAGGTCACTTTTGTGTGGCAACTGGTTAATTCCCAGAACAGACCTTGCCTTACAAGAGAAGTGGGATGGACAGATGGATGGTTGGAAAGATGGGGCATGGAAGGAGGAATGGATGCAAGGTTGAAACCACGTGGTGGCCTCCGGTGCAGGACAGAGCTGGCGGCTGTGGCCGCAGAGTGGAGCCAACCCTGAGAACCTCACTCTCCCTTGCCAAGCCTGGTAGGACACCAGCCCCAGCGCAGCCCCCTGTACCTCGGGGCTGGCCGACACGCTCCCACGGAGAGCCCACTCCACAGAGACTGACCGCACTCTGGTCATTCCTCAAGCTCTTTAATTTGACAGACAGCACAGCGAGGCACCCTGGGCCCCAGGGACTTCCCGCCCGCCCCCTGGCATCTTCTTGCTCCTTCCCCCAGCAGTCAGGGAAGTCCCGGACACTGAGGAGGCCAGAAGCAAAGGCGGAGCCCAGGCCAGGGACGGGGGCGCAGAGGCTGAAGCAGCAGGCTCTGGGGGGAGGAAGGCGTCGGTCCTCCGGGCCCAGCCGGGCGGACGGCCAGCAGGCCCTGGTCAGAGGCCCCTCCCGATTTGCTGCGTGATCCAGGGCACGTACGTCTGGACGCGAGCGTAGACCCCGGGACGGTTTCTCACGGCACAGCTGTCACCCCAGCTGACCACTCCCACCAAGTGCCAAGCACCCATCGTGTTGCAGACCAGAGGGCCTCCAGAGTCGCCCTGAGGAAGGAGAGAGAGCACTGAGCCCCGGCTGGCCTCCAGCGCGGGGTGGGGGCCGGGATGGGCTGGGACTCACCTGGCAGGAGTCCCGGCCCTCGGTCCCCGCACACAGCATGTCGTCCTGGATGATCTTCCTGCCCGCCAAGCGGTGGCTGGTGGCGTTGTGGTACTGCTGGTCACAGACGGCGTTCTCCACCACGCTCACCGCCACCTGCTGCAGTCGGTAGGGCGGAGGCAGCGACTCTGGGGGACAGACGTGACCGGAGGCTGGAGCGTGGCCCCCGCTGTCGGCCGCGAGCCTGCGTTCCCGCCCGGATCGCTACCGTGGGGACCCCAGGGTGCAGGGTTCCCATCTCCCTCTAAATCCCTAAGACCCGGGGGGTGGGTTCTGCCTTTAGTTGGAAGGACCGGAAAGAAAATGGGGGGGGGGGGGGTGAGCATTTCTGCCTGCCCCCCAATATCTTCCTATAAGTTGGAAAAAAAACTAAGAATATGAATTTCCTCGTCACAGTGTTGGGTCCCGAGCTCAGTTGTGCTTCAGGGACCCTCCTGCCTCTGGGGTCGGATCTCCCGATTGGGGCGCACACGGGGTGGGTGGGGGAGGGTGTCGGAAGGCGATTCCTTTCCAGAACCTGCAGCCGCCCACCCGCCAGGACTTCTCCGTGTGGCCAGGTCTGGAAATGCCTCTCGTGGCCCCGAACCCCTCCCAACCCCCACCCCGTACACACGGTGCACCATGACGGTGCCCCAGCCGGTCACCCAGCACTCGTCCTCTGGGGTGACTTCAAGCAGGGCCGACGAGAGCTTGACAGGCCTGACGTTAGCCGTGTATTTCACAGAGTGTGACAGCTGGAGCAGGGCCACGTCCGCACCCAGATGGGCGTTGATGTAGTCGGGGTGGACGATAACGCGGGTCACATTCAGCAGCGTCCTCCCCCCGTAGAGGTACACGTCCCCGGCATGGATGCGGTAAGCTGCCGGGTCAGCGTCCTTCCTGGGGTCGCAAAGAAGCCACGGAGGCGGGTCCTTCGAGGGCGGCTCCCTCCGCCCCGCCTGGAGCCCAGATTCCCACACCTCCTGATTCACCCAGAGCTGGATGGCAGCTAGCAGACTCACCGGTCGATGCAGTGGGCGGCGGTCAGCACCCAC
This sequence comes from Neofelis nebulosa, assembly GCF_028018385.1. Lineage (NCBI taxonomy): Eukaryota > Metazoa > Chordata > Mammalia > Carnivora > Felidae > Neofelis > Neofelis nebulosa. The sequence continues at coordinate 44,406,170 of NC_080799.1, read as the reverse complement.
TGGGGGTGGATGAGGGAGCCCCCGCAGATGTGCACCCAGGAGGCCCAGTTATAATTGTAGACTTTCAGGCTGACCTGCCACGGCCACTTCCCCTGGGGGGCACTCTGGCCCCCGACGATGCCCACCAGCTCGTTTCCAGATAGGGAGGCTGGGAAGCAACAGGAGGGGGGAGGGAGGCTGGGAACAACATGAGGGGGGAGGGAGGCCAGGCCTCGGGGCCCGGGCCGAGCCCAGTCCCCACCTAGGCCTCCCCTGAGGGCACAGACAGGCAGCTCCAAGGCCCCCAAGCCACTGGAACTGGAGACAAGGTTACAGGAGCCTCTGGGAAGGGAGGACTCCCGTGGGGTCAGGACTCACCTGGGCTCCCCACGACGCAGGTCCCCGAGAAGAAGGGGGTCAGAAGCAACAGCCACAGCATCTGCGAAGAGAGAGGACATGGAGGGACAGCTCAGGGCCGGAGGGGGCCAGGGGCCTCTGCAGCTGTGTGAGAGGGGACAGCGCCCCTACCTTGCCAGGCTCCACGGGTCTCTGCTCTGGGGGCCCCCGAGATCCTTTATGTTTTGGTCACAGGAAGTGGGCGGGCGGCTTGGGCAGTGATCCACTTGGCCGGGGTGGGGGGGGTGGTGGAGGATGGGAAAGAAAGGCAGCCGGGTGTCAGGCTGAGGCCGGGGGCGGCTGCCACCTGGATACGCCGTCCCCGGCCCACGTCCCACCTGAGACTCGGCCGCCCTCAGCCACGCGGACTGGCCCCCGCCAGTGTCTCCAGCAGAGGAAGATCCCCGCATGCCCCAAGGCAGGCTCCTACACCCCCGGAGGCCGGGGAGGCACCCCTCCTCACCCCCAGCTCGGAGCACGGGTCCCCAGGCCTCAGGCATGTGGTGACGCAGCGGGCTGACCTTCTCCCCCAGGACAGGCGGACTCCCAGGGCCCAGGACGCCCCCGCCCCGGCCACCGTTCCTACTTGGGGCGCTTCCAGAAGGAGGGAGGCTTTTGCTCCTCTGAGAAGGCCGCCGAGCATCAGCAGAGTGTGTTCAGGGGGGTGGGGAGCTGGTTCCCCATCACACACCCGGGAGGCCAGACTCCCACCCTGGCCGCCCACCCCCGGCTGACTGAGCTTCTCACGACACGTCTGAGCACCAGAGGCCGCAGAGCCTGTCCACCCTGGCGCTGTCCACCCACCAGCCCGTGGCGCTGTCCACCCACCCTGCCCCGCTTCCGACCAGTGCAGTCACGTCTCTTCCCAAGCGTTGGCCCGGCCGTCAGGGCCAAGGACGGACCCCTGCACATGGCACAGGGTCCCCATCCCCTGGACTCCGCCCCATCCTGAGTGGACAAACCTGGCTTCACAGCCCACCTTCCCAGCTGCCACCAATAGCACCCATCCAGGTGGCCTCCAAGGGGGCAAATGATGCAATTTTTGTGGCGAGTCATACCGTGTCCCCTAAAGCTCCCCCTGATGCCGTATTGAGGCATGGGGAGGGCAGAGGTCCATGGTCTAAGATAGGTTCCTTTGACACCACCCAGGAGAGTTGGGTGTAAGCATACGGCTCCTTCTACATCAGCGAATCCAATCTACATCAGGGACCCTGAACCCTGTGAGCCCCTTTTTCCTTCCAGCTTAGGGAAGCAGCCAGCCCTCCATCCAGCCCTCCAGCCCTCCTGTCCTGGCTGGGCCACCAAGGGTAAACGTCTGGCTGTTCACATGCTGCCAGCCTTGCTTTAGCAAATGTCAATATGAGCAGCTGCTGTATGGGGGATTCTCCTCCATTGTGATCAGGGCCTGGGACAAAACATGACGAGAGAGAGAGAGAGACAGGAGTGCCCTGTGCTCCTGGACAGGGCTGCATGCACAGAGCAGATAGCCTGAAGCCCGGGGAGAGGTGGACAAAGAGACAGGTAAGGGGAGAGAAACTGGATGAGTGATAGGGGATTGGGGCAAGACTGAGAGAGTGAAAGGAAGAAACACAGAGAGGTTGGTTAGAGAGAAACAGAAACAAAGAGGAAGTACAAGGAGAAAAGTGGAGACCTGGTCCAGGTACGTGGACAGGGCGAGATGGGCCAGGGGAGAGGGGATGTGTGAAGTGGCTCTGAGTGTTGGGGCAGAAAGGGCTGGTATCATGGGCATCATAGTTTCATGACTCTAAGACTCCAACATCGCTGGGGCCAAGCTCTGCAGAGGCCATTGCAATTGAAAAGATGGGCATCTGTCACCTCTCCTGGAATTGCGGGGCCCAGCGTTATGTTCTGTCATGGAGAAGGATGTCTTCAGGGAGAATGTGCTGCTCTTTGGCAGGTAAGCTCCAGAGCCTACCCTGTGGGGAGGTGTCCCGGGGTCATCTGCCTCACTGCCCCAGGCCCTGTGGGATTTCCCCCCTCCCGCCACCAGCTGGCGTTCCTCGTGTTCTGAACCCAGGCACGAGGCATCATGTTGCCCCCAGGTCCGGCAGTCTGGACCTGGCAGAGTTGAACTGCTGATATTGATAAAAAGTGTATGACAAGAATGTCCATATTCTCCCTCTGGAACGAGCAGTGTGCATCCAAATCGTGGGTTGCTATCCTCCTGTCCACAACCAATCTGAGGATTCCAGAAGGTAGGTGAACCCTTTAAAACACCATAGTCTTCTCTTACGTCCTTCAAAGACAATTCCTTTTCCCAGCTTTCTTTTCATTTTGAAGAGATGGCAATTCCTAATTGAAGGCATGATGGTCCTGTAGAAAATTGACCTACATGACTGATGGACATGATTTCATCCATCCGCATCCCTAAAGCACATTTCATTGGAAATATAAGCCACGGATGCATGTCGTAAATTCACAACAGATGTGAAGCTCCCTGTAAGTTGCATTCTGACCTTGTCACATATGTGTCATCAGATATTATTAGTGACTTTTCAGATAAGCTCTAAACATCAAGATGGTCATGTTAGAGAATCTGGTATAGATGGAATTTCACAGATTCTAAATTAGGAATGACTTTTTATTTTTAATGTTTCTTTTTTTTTCCTTTTATGAGAGAGCCCGAGCTGCGGATGGGGGAGAGAGTGGGAGATACTGAATCTGAGGCAGGCTCCAGGCTCTGAGCTGTCAGGACAGAGCCTGACGCGGGGCTCAAACTGATGGGCTGCAAGATCATGACCTGAGTGGAATGCGGAGCTTAGCCAAGTAAGCCACCCAAGCGCCCCAGGAATGAGAGCTTATTGGCAAAGAAAGAGAAATTAAAGATAGCATAAATGATGTCGACTTTTAATTGAAATATTCTTCACACATTTGTTGTATTCGTTTTAGGCATACATTGTAGTCCTTCCATATGTCTATAAATTATGTTGTCCTTAAGCACAAATGTAGCTATCCTGTGAAAGCATGCAACAATATTATTACAGGATTGACTCTCTTCCATTGGCTGTCCCTTGTATCCCTAGGCTCATTCATTCCATAGCTGGAAGCCGGTGTCTCTCTCTCAAAGGTGACCATTCTTTATCTAACCTAGACACTTAGGTGGTCAACACCATTACCTCTTGTTCAGCATGTGTGATTTGGTGGTCTATTTTTCTGGGAACATTGCTTAAAGCATTACAAATGATGTCATTACGTTAATAAATTCGGTTTCATTCTTCACTTACAAGAAAGGAGAAGGAAAAGATTTCTTTGTGTCCCGGGCCCTGTCACTAAGACCCTTCCCAATGCGGAGAACAGGCTGGGTTGCCCAGAGTACCTTCGGTCCCTCAGCTGAGCCCCCAGGGCCTTCAACATTGCAGGAATTCCCATGATGACCAGCAGAGAGAGCTCGAGCACCACAGACCCGGAGGGGCGGGTTCCTCTGCCTGGGCAGTGATGGCCAGCAGAGGGCGCACCATCGGCTTTTCTGACCCAGGACACCTCAGAGCAGGAAGGGTCGCTGTTGCTCCCAGAAGACTCAGGGCCTCTGCCGCTGCCTCAGGACAGAGAGCAGAGCTGCCTTTCCAGCGCGTTCTGCCGCCCACCCCAGGGGAGACCTTGGGAGGTTTGCAGCAACTTGGCATCTCCTGAGCCGCTGCCTTGTTGTACTGAGTGCTGGGGAGGGGACGCTGGGTGGCTTCCCTGGGCAAGCTGGTTGCTGGGCAGCACAGGCCCTTGCATTTTCTGGGCTGTTCCCGTGTTTCATTCCTCCCCTTCCCGGACAGTATTTGAACAAGACATATTTTACTGAAGGACTCGTGGATTGCGGGGTCCCACGACATCACCTCATCGATGCAGTCGATGGTTGGTTCCAGATTCAGGCTCGTTTCCGGGAAGAAACCCTGACAGAAGTTGAGAAGCACGGGAGCTGCATTCCGTTAGGACGTGAATACATGAAATGCTCCTCTCACGACCTTCTAGAAGAATGAGCTGGGACCCAGTTTCTGCGTCCTGCTGGAACCAGAGACGGAGGTAAGGGCACAACTGTCCCCCACATCATACATGCTTTTTTAAAAATTTGTGGTTATTTTTCCAACCTAGTGAAGTGATTGAAAACTACAGAAAACCTGGTAGGTAGGTTTCATTAACCTTATGTTATCTTTCAATTTAAATTCCAGTGAGTGAAGACCCAGTGGAATAGTTTCCGGTGTGCAATATAGAGTAACCCTTGCACGAGTCACCTGGTGCTCATCCCAGGTGCACTTCGTAATCCCCAGCAGCTGTTTCACCCATTCCCCACCTCGCTGTGGAAGCCCTCAGTTTGTTTCCCAGTGAAGAATCTGTCTGTTTGTCACTGTGTCCTTCACCCCCCCCCCCTTTGTTTTGTTTTATTTCCACGTGTTAGTGAAATCACCTGGTATTTGTCTTTCTCTGACAGGCATTTTTCACCCAGCATAACATTCTGTCGCTCCTCCACCTCGTGGCAAATGACAAGCTTTCCTGTTTTTACGGCTAAATAATATCACATTCCATATACTACATCTCAACTTATTCATCAGTTGATGGATGCTCGGGAAGTTTCCGTAATTTGGCTGTTGTAGAAAATGCTGCTGTAAGCATCAGAGTGCATGTATCCCTTTGAAGGATTATTTTTGTATTCTTTGTGGAAATACCTCGTGGTGAAATTGCTGGATCGTAAGGTAGTTCCATTTCCTTTTTTTTTTTTTTTTTTTTTGTGAATGTCCGTGATGTTTTCCAGTGTGGCTGCACCAGTTTGCATTCCTACCCACAGTGCAAGAGGGTTTCTCTTTCCTCATATCCTTGGCAACACCTGCTGTTTCATTGATGTTAACACCTGCTGCAACACCTGCTGCTTCATTGATTTTAGTCATTCTGACGGATGTGCTGTGTTATCTCATTGTACTTATGAATTGTATTGTCCTGAAGATCAGTATTGTTGAGCATCTTTTCACAAGGCTTTGGTCATGTGTATGTCTTCCTTGGGAAAATGTCCATTCGTGTCTTCTGCCCATTTTTAATCGGATTTCTCCTTTTTTGGGTGCTGTATGACTTTATTTGTTTTGGACACTAACCCTTCATCAGATGTCGTTTGCAAATAGTATTCTGTAGGTGTTTCAGTTTTGTTGATTATTTCCTTGGTGACAGAAGCTTTTTATTTTTACGAAGTCCCATTATTTTTGCTTGTGTTTCCCTCCACTCAGGAGATATATCTACAAAGACGTTTGTACAGCCAATGTCAAATAAGATACTTCCTGTGTTAATTATCCTCTGGGATTTTTCTGGTTTCAGGTTTCACACATAGGTCTTTATCCATGTTGGATTTACTTTTGTGTATGTTGTAAGAAGGTGGTCCGTTGTTGGTCTTGTTTTGTTTTGCAGGTTGCTGTCTAGTTTTTCCAAAACCATATGTTGAGGAGATTTTCTTTAAGTTTATGTATTTATTTTTGAGAGACAGAGAGAATGCAGAAGAGGGGCAGAGAGAAATGGGGACTGACAATCCCACACATGCTCTGCACTGCCCTGAGATCATGACCTGAGCTGAACCCACAATCACACGCTTTGCAGCCACCCACGTGTCCCCAGACTATCTTTTTTTTTCCATTGGATATGCTTTCCTGCTGTGTTGAGAATTAATTGACCATATAGGTGTGAGTTCATTTCTGCGTTTCCGTTCTATTGATCTCTGCGTCTGTGTTGTTGTTGTTGATGTTGTTTTTTGCCAGGACCATACTGCTCAGTTCAGTACAGCTTTTTAATACAACCTGAAGTCTGGAATTGTGATGCCTCCAGCTTTAGTTTTCTTCTTCAATTTTGTTTTTGCTGTTTGGGGTCTTTGTCGTTCCATACAAATTTTGGGATTATTTGTTGTAGTTCTGTGACAAATGTTTCTGTTAGTGTGAAAGGGATTTCAGTACATATGCAGATTGTTTTGAGGAGTGTAGACATTCTAACAGTATTTTCTGCTTCCCATCCATGACGGTGAAATCTTTTTCCTTTCCTTTGTGTCCTCTTCCTTTTCTTTCATCAATGTTTCACAGCCTTTAGAGTACAGATCTTTCACCTCTTTGGTTAGGTTCATTCTAGGTATCTTGGGGTATTTGGTGCACCTGTCAATGGGATGGATCCCTTACTTTCTCTTTCTGTTAATTCATTATTCGTCTACAGAAATGGAATAGAATTCTGTACATTGATTTCTGTATATTGTGATTTGTCGAATTCGTATATCAATCCCAGCAATTTTCATTGGAGTCTTTCCTGTTTTTTATAGAGAGCATCATGTCAGTTCCAAACAGCGAAAGTTCTGCTTCTTCCTGGCCAATTTGGATGCCTCGTTTCTCTTTTTGTCTGATTGCTGTGGCTAGGACTTCCTGTACTATGTGGAAAAATAGTGGTGAGAGGGGTCATCCCTGGCTTGTCCCTGACCTTGGAGGAAACGCTTTCAGTTTTTCCCCATTGAGGATGAGACGAGTTGTGGGTTTTTCCTAGATGACCTTTATGATTTGCAGGTAGGTTGAGTCTCCATGTACTTTGCTGAGGGTTTTTATCATGAATGGATGTGACATTTTGTCAGATGGTTTTCCTGCATCTGTTGAAAGCATCATATTGTTCTTATCCTTCTATTCCTGTGGTGCATCATGTTGATTGATCTGTGAATGTGGAACCACCCTTGCAGCCCAGGAATATATCCCACTTGATTATGGTAAATGATTCTATTCATGTATTGTTGACTTTAATTTGCAGGTATTTTAATGAGAATTTGTGCATACATACTCATCAGGCTTTTGGTCTGCAGTTTTATTTAAAATTTTTTAACATGTTTTTAAATGTTTCTTTCTTTCCTTAGATAGAGTACATAAGAGTGAGGGAGGGGCAGAGAGACAGGGAGAGAGAGAATCCTGGCCATGCCCCACACTGTCAGTGCATGGTCCGATGTGGGACTCGAACCCACGCACCGCAAGATAATGTCCTAATCCAAAATGAAGAGTTGGACAGTAAACCTACCGAGCCACACAGGAGCCCCGGAAGTTTTCGGTTTTGGTGGAGGTTTTATCTGGTGTTGGTATGAGGGTGATGATGGCCTCATAAGGTGAATTTGTAAGTTTTCCTTCTTTTTTACTTTTTGTAATAGTTCGAGGAGAATACATATTACCTCTTCCTTAAACGGATGGTAGAATTCATCAGGGAAGCCCTCTGGCCCTGAACTCTTGTGTTGGGGGAGATTTTTTTTTTCTTACTGCTTTGATTTCTTTCTGTTTTCAGATTTTATGTATCTTCCTGTTTCAGTTTTGGTAGTTCTTGTGTTTCTAGGAATTTGTCCATTTTTCTCAGAGTGTCCAATTTGTTGCATATAGGTCATAATATTATCTTCTAACTGTATTTTTGTGGTGTTGACTGTTGTTTCTCCTTTCTTATTGGTGATTTTATTTATTTGAGTCCTTTCTCTCTTCTTTGTGAAAACTCTGCCTAGGAGGTTTTCATGTTGATTACTGTTTTCAAGGAACCAGCCCCTGGTTTCATTGATTTGGTCTAGTGTCTTTTTGGTTTGTATATCCCTTATTTCTGCCTTAATGTCTATTATTTCCAACCACACTCAGATATCGCCTCACGCCAGTCAGAGTGGCCAAAATGAACAAATCAGGAGACTATGGATGCTGGCGAGGATGTGGAGAAACGGGAACCCTCTTGCACTGTTGGTGGGAATGCAAACTGGTGCAGCCCCTCTGGAAAACAGTGTGGAGGTTCCTCAAAAAATGAAAAATAGACCTACCTTATGACCCAGCAATAGCACTGCTAGGAATCTACCCAAGGGATACAGGAGTACTGATGCATAGGGACCCTTGTACCCCAAAGTTTACAGCAGCACTCTCAACAATAGCCAAATTATGGAAAGAGCCTAAATGTCCATCAACCGATGAATGGATAAAGAAATTGTGGTTTATTTACACAGTGGAGTACCACGTGGCAATGAGAAAGAATGAAATATGGCCCTTTGTAGCAACATGGATGGAACTGGAGTGTGTGATGCTAAGTGAAATAAGCCATACAGAGAAAGACAGATACCATAGGTTTTCACTCTTGTGTGGATCCTGAGAAACTTAACAGAAACCCATGGGGGAGGGAAAGGAAAAAAAAAAGAGGTTAGAGGGGGAAGAGAGCCAAAGCATAAGAGACTCTTAAAAACTGAGGGTTGATGGGGGGTGGGAGGGAGGGGAGGGTGGGTGATGGGTATTGAGGAGGGCACCTTTTGGGATGAGCACTGGGTGTTGTATGGAAACCAATTTGAAAAATGAACTTCATATATTGGGAAAAAAAAAAACTAACTAACCTCCAGAAAGCATTATAAAGCATTACCTCGCAGTTTCTAAAACTGAAGGGATGATTAAAAAAAAAAAAAAGTAAAAAAAAAAAATCTCTATTATTTCCTTCCTTCTGCTGTTCTTCTCATTCCTTTAGTTGTAAGTTAAGAGTGTTTGAGATTTTTCTTGCTCTTTAAGGTAGGCTTGTATTGCTATATACTTCCATTGTAGACTGCTTTTGCCACATTCCAAAGATTTTTACCAGCTTATTTTCATTTTCATTTGTTTCAGTGTATTTTCTCATTGATTTCCTGTTTGACCCATTCATTTCGTAGCATGTTATTTAACCTCCCTTGATTTGTGGCCTTTCCCCCTTTGTGTGTGGGGGGGTGTGGGGGGGTGTAAGTGTGTGTGTATGAGTGTGGTTGACTTCAAGTTTCCTAGCTTTGTGGTCAGAAAAGATGCTTGGTCTGAGCTCTGTCTTTGGGTACCTGTTGAGGTGTGATTTGTGACGTAGAATGTGATCATTTCTGGAGAATGCCCCATGGGCGCTTGAAAAGAATATGTACTCTGCCATTTTAGTATGGAGTGTTCTGAATATTATCTGTTAAACGCATCTGGTCCAGTGTGTCATTCAAAGCCATTGTTTCCTTGTTGATTTTCTGTTTACAGGTTCTGTCCATTGATGTGACTGATGTGTTAAAGTCCTCTATTATCGTTATATTATTATAAATTCCTTTATGGTTTTGTCAAGTGTTTTATATATTGGTGATTGCATAGTGGGTGCATCAAAATTTACAAGCATTGGATCTTCTTGTTTGGCTGTCCCCTTGAGCATGAGATAGTGTCTGTCTTCATCTCTTGTTACAGCTTTATTTATTTTTTTAATATAAGTCTTAGTTGACATATAGCGCATTCTCTGTTTCGGGAGTAGAACCCAGTGATTCATCCCTTACATACGACACCCAGTACTCATGACAACAAGTGCTCTCCTCAATACTCGTCCGCCATCTAGCCCAGCGCCGACACATCTCCCTCTATCAACCCTCACTCTTCTTCTCTACGGTTAAGAGACTCATGTGCTTTGTCACCACTCTTCTCTTTTCCTGCCCCCTTCCCATGTTTTCATCTGTTTTGTTTCTTAAATTCCACACGAGTGAAATCATATATGTGTCTTTCACTGATTGGCATATTTCACTTGGCATAATACATTCGAGGTCCATCCACATCGTTGCAAGTAGCAGGATTTCATTCTTTTTGAAGCTGAGTTACATTTCCTTGTATATACGTATGTATATATGTATGTATATATGTATGTATATATGAGCATACACGTGAGTACATATGTGTATACATGCACACACACACACACACACACACACACACACACACACCCCACAAGTTCCCTATACCTTCACCAGTTGATGGTTACTTGGGCTTTCTCCATAGTTTGGCTACTGTTGATAATGCTGCTATAAATATTGGGTGCATGCAATTTTACTACTAGGTATTGACCCAAAGGGTACCAAACTACACTCTCGGTTTTAAAGTTTATTTTGCCTAATACAAGTTTTGCTACTGGCTTTCTTTTGACATTGTTTTCATGATAAATGTTTTTTCATTCCCTCCTTTTAAATGTGCAGGTGAGGCGCCTGGGTGGCGCAGTCGGTTGAGCGTCCGACTTCAGCCAGGTCACGATCTCGCGGTCCGTGAGTTCGAGCCCCGCGTCGGGCTCTGGGCTGATGGCTCGGAGCCTGGAGCCTGTTTCCGATTCTGTGTCTCCCTCTCTCTCTGCCCCTCCCCCGTTCATGCTCTGTCTCTCTCTGTCCCAAAAATAAATAAAAAACGTTGAAAAAAAAAATTAAAAAAAAAAAAATAAATGTGCAGGTGACATACGTCCAAATAAGGCTTGGTAGGCAGCATCTAGATATGCCTTGTGTCTTTTTGGTTTTGTTTCTTTATTTATTTTTTTTGTTTGTTTACCCTATCCTTGTCTTTTGATTGGAGCATGTAGTCAATTGACATTCGGAGTAATTACTGATAGGTATATATTTAGTGACATTCTACTAGTTGTTTTGTCATTGTTTCTTGATGTTTTCTCTGATCCTTTCTTGTCTGTAACACGTTTGGTCTTTCATTTTCACTCCAAGAGTCTGATTTAAATATTCTTTTCTTTTGGCTGGTAGTACATGTCTTTACTTATTTCTATATTTCTTCTTTGTTAACATTTAAGCCCAAGTTAGTTACCTTGTAGTGGAATACAGTTTCAGGATTAGAATTTAGTGATCCATCAATTACAAAATATATATCCAGTACTCATCCCAAGAGCTCCCCCCGCCCGAGTGCCCATCACCTATTTAGCCCATACCCCTATTCAGAAACCTTCCTGGAGTCCTGAGCTGCTTCCCTCTATTTAACAGTCTCTTATCGTTTGACTCCCTCCCTGTTTGTATCTTATTTTTGCTCTCTTTTCACTATGTTCATCAGTGTTTTAAATTCCACACACGAGAGAAATCATATGATGTGTGTCTTTCTCTGACCTATTATGGTTAGCATAATACAGTCTGGTTCCATCCACCGTGTTGCAAATAGCAAGATTCCACTCTTTTTGATCGCCGAGTAATAGTCCACTGTATGAATATACCACATCTTCTTTATCCATTCATCTCTCAGTGGTCATTTGGGCTCTTTGCATAATTTAGCTGTTGTTGATAATGCTGCTATAAACATTGGAGTGCATGTGCCTCTTCGAGTCAGCGTTAGTGTATCCTTTGGATAAATGCCTCTTAGTGCAATTGCTGGGTCGTAGTGTAGTTCTCTTACTGTTTTTTGTAACGAATCTCCATACTCTTTTCCAGAATGGCTGCACCACTTTGCATTCCCACCAGCGTTGCAAAAGCGTTCCCTTTCTCTGCATCCTTGCCAACACCTGTCGTTTCCTGAGATGTTAATTTTAGCCATTCTGATAGGTGTGAGGGGATATCTCATTGTGGTTTTGATTGGTATTTCACTTATGACGAATGAGGTTGAGCATCTTTTCACGTATGACCAATCTGGATGTCATCTTTGTTGAAGTGTCTCTTCATGACTTTTGCCCATTTCTTCACGGGGTTATTTGGTTTTTGGGTGTTGAGTGTGATATGTTCTTTATAGATTTTGGATAGTAACCCTTTATCTGATAGGTCACCTGCAAATATCTTCTCCCATTCCATTCAGTTTCCTTTTGGTTTTGTTGATTGTGTCCTCTGCTGTGCAGAAGCTTTTTATCTTGAGGTCTCAATAGTTCATTTCTGTTTTTATTGCCCTTGTTTCTGGAGTCTTGACAAGCAATACGTTGCTGCAGTCAGGATCAAAGAGGTAGGTTGCCCTTTTTCTCCTCTAGGATTTTGATGGTCTCCTGTCTTACACTTAGATCTTTCATCCGTTTTGAGGTGTGTGTGTGAGAGAGACAGGGAGTCAGAGAGAGAGAGAGAGAGAGAGAGACAGACAGACAGACAGACAGAGAGACCCAGAGGTTTAAGAACATAGTCCAGGTTCATTCTTCTCACTGTCCATTTTCCCCAGTACCATGTGCTGAAGAGACTCTTTTTTTTCCTTTGGATATTCTTTCCTGTTTGGTCAAAGATGACTCGGCCATAATTTTGAGGGTCCATTTCTGGGTTCCCTATTCTGTTCCTTTGATCGATGTGTCTGTTTTTGTGCTCGTCCCATACTGTCTTGATGATTGCGGCTTTCTGATGCACCGTAAAGTCCAGAATTGTAATGTCTCCAGTTTTGTTTTTTTCTTTTTCAACATTACTTTGGCTCTTTGGGGTCTTTTCTGGTTCCATACAGATTTTAGGATTGTTTGTTCTAGCTCTGGAAGAATGCTGGTGTTATTTTGATAGGAATTACATTGAATTTGTCCATTGCTTTGGGTAGTATTGACATTTTCACCATATTTGTTCTTCTAATCCATGAGCATGGGATGTTTTTCTATTTCTTTGTGACTTCTTCACCTTCTTTCATAGATGTTGTATGGTTTGTTCTTTTAATTTTTTTAGTGTTTATTTATTTTGAAGAGAGTGAGGGAGCGAGCAAGAGCCCATGAGCAGGGGAGAGGTAGAGAGAGGGAGACACGGAATCTGAAGCAGGCTCCAGGCTCCAAGCTGTCAGCACAGAGCCCGTCACAGGACTCAAACCCACAAAGGCGGGATCATGTCCTGAACCGAAGTGGGCACTTAACCGACTGAGCCAACCAGGCGCCCCTCTATTGTTTTAATGTACTGATCTTTTACCTCTTTGGTTAGATTTATCCCTGGGTATTTTATGCTTTTCAGTGCGGTTGTAAGTGAGATCAATTCCTTAATTTTCTTTCTGTTGATTCATTACTGGTGAATCGAAATGCAATCAACTTCTGCATATTGATTTTATATTCTGAGACTTTCCTGAATTCCTGTATCAGTCCTAGAAATTTTTTGGTGGAGTCGTTTGGATTTTCCACGGAGAGCATCATATCTGTGAGGGGGAAAGCTTGAACCCTCCTTGCCAACTTGGACAGTGTGTATTACTTTCTGTCGTCTGATTGCTGAGGCTGGGACTTCCAACAGAATGGTGAATAACAGTGCTGAGAATGGACATCCCTGTCGTGTTCCTGCCCTTAGGGGGAAAGCTCTCACGTTTTCCCCATTGAAGATGTTATTAGCTGTGGGACTTTGGTATCTGGACATTCTCATATTGAGGCACGATCCTTCCATCCCTCGTTTCATGAGGGTTTTTTTTTTCATCAAGAAAGGATGCTGCTGCATTTTGTCAAATGTTTATTCTGCATCTATGGAGAGGCTCATGTGGTTGTTATCCTTTCTTTTATCAACGTGATATATCCCATCAGTTGATTTGTGGATATTGAATCGGTTGTGCATCCCAGGAATAAAATCCACCTCATTGTGCTGAATAATTCTTTTTCTGTATTGTCGGATCCAGTTTGCCACTTTGTGTTGAGAGTTTTTGCATCCATGGTCATCAGGGAAATTGGTCTGTAGTTTTTCCTTTTTAGTGGGGTCTTTGTCCAGCTTGGACTCAAGGCCATGCTGGCCTCATAGAATGAGTTTGGAAGTGTTCCCTCCATTTTTCTGCCCATGACCTTATCTTGTTCTTTCATTTCGGATGCCTTCCTCTTGTCTTGGAATTTTGGTTGAGTATTTGCCATCTCTGTGTTACCAAAGCTCATTGTGTTACCTGCCTGTGAGTTGAATGGTTTTATGAAGAGGAGGTCATCCACTGTCCAGGGCCTGACACTTCACGGAGTGTCTGTGGCGTGTGTTGCGTGCCCTATTTTGTGTTCTGGCTGCACTATCCTTCAGGGCAGTTGTATGGGAAAGGTAGGGTCCCTGGCCAGAATGTGGTGAGTCTGATCTAGGTCTGCTCTGATCTGCTTGCTAAATGGACTTGAAACGGCTGCTCCTAGAAGTGAAGGCCTGCACAACTCTTTGGTCAAGAGAGGTGGTGTGGTCATGGGCTTCACCTGGTCTTCTGGGGAAGGGGCCAGCTCCGCTGGGACTGAGGCAACCTTGAATGACCTAGAAGGCCAGTCTCGCCAGAGCACAGGAAGGTGGGGTTGGTGTAAGCAGCTTAGGCAGCCAGTGTGGGAACTGCCTTGTTTCCAGCAGACGGCTCTGTGTTTATGCTGGGGGGCAGGGGGCAGAGCATGGAAATGGCACCACGCAGCTCGTCTGTCCTAGCTCTTTGTCGCCTCATTGTGAACACTGCTTCTCAGGGATGGTCTCCACGATGAGTGTATAATCTCCCCACTGTGTGCACCAGGCTTTGTCCAGATCACTGTTTCCATGCCATCTGCCTGCAGGTTGATGGCTGCCTTCTCTTCACGAGTAGGCCAGTGCCCTCAGGGCTGTGTCCCAGCCAAGGCTTCTAACCTTTGCAAGTCCACATTCTCGGGGTGCCTGGATGGCTTGTTAAGTGTCTGACTCTTGATCTTGGATCAGATCATGACCTCTTGGTCATGGGATTGTCTCTTTCCCTCTTGTCCTGCCCCTCCCTTGCGTGTGCTCTCTTTCTCTCTCTGTCAAAATTAATAAACTTTAAAAAATTAGGGGCATGGAATACCTTATTTAGGCAAGACTGCCTCTCTGAGGGGAATGGCAAGGATCTATGAGATGTACTTCCAGCACTGGCTAGGAAATTCTTTGCTGACTGGTTAAAGGTTACATTCCTACAGGAATGAAATTAGGTTTAGTGACATGGGACCTTAGCATAAGTAACTCCATGGTGGGCCTGTGATTTTTCTTAACATTCCAAAGCCCAATTTTATGTATGCATTTTTTATTACATGTGTAGCCCTAAATAATATTTTAGCCATCTACTGCCGGCCCGATGATCGTATCCTGTGACACTGTAACTATCTCCTAATCATAGAGGAAGATCAACTCTGTGGCTCTAAGATCTTTGTGGCTCTAAGGTACTTTGATCTATGTTACTAAGATCTTTGTGAGTCTAGGTTACTGTTGGCCTTTCGAGGTCTTTCACCCAGGGACCGACCCCCAGCGAGGTTGCTGAGCCATCATTTAGGCACAGAAGCACCCTTTCCAAGTCACCTCTCCCTAAAGCGTTGTCTTTCCCTCTGGTACTTCCAGGACCTACCCTTGGCAGGTCACATACCCTCATGCAAACCTGTCAAAGTGGACCAGAAAAAGCTGCTTGCCTGTGACTGCCACTTCATGGTCACATCTTATCCTTCTGAAACCCCTCGAATTCCCTATTGTTCTTCCAGTCTTTGAATATCTCTTTGATTTGGAAACATTTGATTCTCTTGTATTCCTGATAAAAAATATGTGTGAAAATATTCAACCAAGGATACCTTACAATCAGTGAGCCAGTCACAATGATTCCTCTGGCCGTGTGTACATTTTTAGTTTTGACAGTGTTCAGGCATGAAGTGAAGTATATCCTGTAAAATCTAGTATCATTCATTATCCAGGATAACCACCTTTATGGAAAGCCTTTCAATGACATGCTCGTTGAAGATCAGAAAAACACTTAATTTACCTACCACATAATAGAGTGGTATATACATACATTATTATCTTTTTTTTTTCAACGTTTTTTTTTTTTATTTATTTTTGGGACAGAGAGAGAGACAGAGCATGAACAGGGGAGGGGCAGAGAGAGAGGGAGACACAGAATCGGAAACAGGCTCCAGGCTCCGAGCCTTCAGCCCAGAGCCTGACGCGGGGCTCGAACTCACGGACCGCGAGATCGTGACCTGGCTGAAGTCGGACGCTTAACCGACTGCGCCACCCAGGCGCCCCACATACATTATTATCTTAAAGTATGCAAGTAGATGTTTCTATGAAGTGTTTGTCATGCATTCAGTTTTCTCTACCGTGAATGCTATTATTTCAATTAAACAATAGTAAGAACAACAAGAATAGGTACATGGCCATCACTAGTAACTAATATTAGAACTAGTCATATAATATCATGTGTTGCAAACATAAAACCATGATTACTAATAATCTTTTCATTCGTGATGGGTTTCTAGCTACCAGAAAAATGGGGAACGTATTATTGAGTCTCTACATACAACAGACTGTTTTCTGACTATGGATGTCGTATGAGTTGGTACATGATCGCAATCAGTATCCCGAAGAGATATGGTAGTATTAACTAAAGTTTATATTTGTGTTCAGATTGCTTCGGTTTGAACCTCTTCTGTCCCAGACTCATCCCAGCTGGCACATTAGAGTCATCCTGTCTCCTTAGGCTCCACTTGGCCATGACGATTTTTAGATTTTTCCATATTTTACATAATCTGCAAAGTTTTGAGGGTACGTTTGTAGGATGTCTTTTGTAGAATGATCCCTGGTTGGGATATATCTAATGTTTGTTCAAATGCTTAGGCCAGAGTTACCGTGTTGTGGAGCAGAAGATCCAGAGGCATAACGCCATCCATAATTACCACTTCATATAAAGGTTGTTCACTCTGAAGATTGGGGTCTTTTGTGGTTCCATACACATTTTAGGACTGTTCTAGTCCTGTGAAAAATGTTGTTGGTATTTTGATGGAAATTGCATTAATTGTGTCCATTGCTTTGGGAAGTATAGACATTTTCACTATGTTTGTACTTCCGACCCAAGAGTATGGAATGTCCTTCTATGTCTTTGTGTCATCTTGAATTTCATCACTGTTTTATACTTTTCAGAGTATAGGTCACTCACCACTTTGGTTACATTTATTCATAGACATCTTATTATTTGGTGTACAAGTGTAAATAGGACTGTTTTCTTAATTTCTATTTCAACTGCTTCAGTACTGTTTTCTCCAAATACAACAGATTTCTCTACAGTGATTTGTATCCTGTGACATTGCTAAATTCATTTACCAATTCTAGCAGTGATTGGGTGGACTCTTTAGGATTTTCTATATACAGTGTCATGTAATCTGCAAAGTGTGAAAGTTTCACTTCCTCCAGATTTGGAGTTGTGTTTTATTTTATTTTATGTTATTTATTTTATTTGTTTATTTTATTTTATTTATTTATTTTATTTATTTATTTATTTAATGTATTTAATTTATTTTATTTAATTTATTTTATTTTATTTTATTTTATTTTATTTTATTTATTTCAGTTTAGTTCCATTTCGTTTGTCTGCTGGCTGTGGCTAGGACTTCCAGTAATTTATTAAAAGTGGTAAGAGTAAACATCCTTGTCTTCTTCCTGCCTTACAGGAAAACCTCTCAGATTTTCCCCATTGAGGTGGATTATAACTGCAGGGTTTTCATAGATAACCTTTATTAAGTTGATGTATGTTTCCTGTAAACCTAGTTTAGGGGGTTATAATCCTGAGTGGATGTTGTACTTTGTCAAATGCTCCTTTCTGCGTGTATTGAAATGACCGCATGGTTCTTTTCTTTTCAAGCTTATTAATCTTGAGAGAGACAGAGTGTAAGCAGGGGAGGGGCAGAGAGAGAGGGAGACCCAGAATTCGAAGGAGGCTCTTGGCTCTGAGCCTTCAGCACAGAGTCTGACACGCGACTTGAACTCACGAATTATGAAGTCATGACCTGAGCTGTTGCCAGACTGTTAAAGGATTGAGCCACCAAGGTGCCCCGATCGTGTGGTCCTTCTCCTTTCTCCTGTTGATGTATTGTGTCACATTGGTTGATATGCAAATATTGAACCACCTTTGCAGCTTGGGAATAAATCCCACCCAATTGTGGGATACATTTACACTTGTTATATCTTCTTTTTGGATTGTACCCTTTACTGTTATATAGTGTCCTCCTCTGTCTCTTGTTACGTACTTTTTTTAAGTGTATTTTTTTCTGATACAAGTGTTGCTACTCCAGGTTTCATTGGACATTAATGTGTGCAATGTTTCTCTATCCTCTCACTATCATTCTTGAGGTGTAAAGTGGGTCACTTATAGGCATACAAATCGGTTTTGTTTTTTCATCCGTTCTTACACCGTACGTCTCTAGATTGGAGCATTCACTCCATTCACCTTCAAAGTCATGATCGATACGTATATACGTATTGCCATTTTACTGCCTGTTTGGCTGTGGTTTCTAATGATTTTCTCTGATCCTTTCTTGCCTTTCTTTCATGTTTTGCTTATTTTCTTAGTGATATAGTTTGATTTCCTTATCTCTATTCTTAGCATATTTATCATATGGTCACTGTCAGGTGTTTATATAACCTCTTCTGCATTTGGCAGTTCATATTAAGTTGATGGTCATTTACCTTCGCACCCATTATTTTCTCCTCCCTAGGTTTTTGGTAGAGGTTATTACAATTCAAATCAATTTCTCTGAGTTCCTTAACTGATTTTTTTTGCAGACATATTCATTTTTTACTTGATTTGTGTCTTCTGTCTCTAAACCGTCACTGTTGGTCTGTCCTTTCCACTCGAAGAATCCCTCTTAACATTTCTTGCAGGACGGGTTTAGTGGTACAAACTCCTTTAGTTTTTGTTTGGGAAAGTCTGTGTCTCCTTCCATTCTGAAGGATAGCCTTGCTGGATAGAATATTGTTGGCTGCTAATTTTTCCATTCAGCACTTTGAATATGCGATGTCGCTAGCTTCTGGCTTGTCGAGTCTCTGTTCAGAAATCGGGTAGCTCGCCTTATGGGTCTTCCCTTCTGAGTTAAGGTCTTTTGTCTTGCTGCTTGTAAGAGTTTTTCTTTACTGTCACTGTAATTTGCAAGTTTGGTTACAATATGTTTGTGTGTTGGCCTGATTTTGTTGATGTTGATGGGAGTTCTCTAGTCTCCTGGATGTGGATGTTTGTTTCCCTCGCCCAATTGTTGCATCCACACGACTCCTGAAACAGAATGCTACGGGCACCAGTGACAGTTGCAACAAAGTTTATTACAATGAGAGGCAAGGTTGACCGATCAGGACCAACACTCTTGACGAGAGTGTGGCCGAGAGATCGGGACCAACACTCTTGTCAAGAGCGTGGCCCCGAACAGCCGGGATACAGAGTTTTTAAAGCCGATCACATCATTTTATCGTTATCTGGGAACAGAACAGGGAAACAGTTGCCAGATGAGTCAGAAACAGTTATCGAATGAGTTGATTATTTTAGACTTTCTGCCCCTAAGTTTCAACCAGTGGATCTCCTTGACCTTGTCTCTGATGCTCTTTTTGAGGTTTTGTTTCCTTCATTGGTAAAGCCTGATTCACAAGTGTATGAAGTATGATTTATAAGAGTAAAAGCAAGGTTGTTATCTTTTGACCTTCAGGGTCAGAACAAAGTTGTTATCTTTCAAGCCAAGCGTTAGCCCTACAGTACAATGTAACCCTTACATTTCCCCCTTTTCTTGTCAGTGAATCAATCCCTTGATTCATCATTAGGAACTAAGGGGACATAGTTGGACCTAATCCTAATTTTTATTTTCTCAACTCGCCTTTTGACAACTGTACTCATCGATTGATAATGCATGGGCCAATAGTTAACCCGAGAAATAACAATAGCAGTGGCCCAGCTATGGCGGTGAGCAGTGATATGAGCCAGGGGGACTAAGAGAATAAACTCTGAGCCAGTTTTTGTCCTTGATCCCTGTGTCCACATTTACAAAGTCCCCCATGAGTCCCCCACACTTACCATTATATAAACCCAGAAAATTTAAGCACCAGCCATGGCACCTTCGGTTATCCAGCCTTCCTGGTTCTTACCTAGAGCCGGAAGCCCAGCCCACTTAAGATTTCCCAGCACCGGTACATTAGACCCGGCCTCCATATTGCCCCTTTTCTTGTCCAACATCTTTCTTTTTCTACTTTCAACACACCTGTCTCCTACTTTCTGGTTCCTTCTCTAAATTACACACTTTTCCTGCCAGGCTTAGCGTCTCCTTCTCTCCCGAGACAAAGTGCCCTCGGTGGCTTGGCGTAGAGGCATGGACAGCCATGGGGAGTAGGTGACGGTGCCTAGCAGTGGAGTTAGGACGCCCACCGTCAGCCAGCCACAGGCGTGCAGCTCTGAACACGCAGCCATATTGGGCTGGCCTGGGCACAACGTGGGCATTCCCTCCAGCGACCTATGCAACCCAGCCTGTATGTGAACTTGGATTCCTTCCTTCCCTCATCACCAGCGGCTGCACGTTGATGTCACAGGAGGGTGGGAATCACAAGCTTTATCTACTTTAAGCAGTCACACATCTCATCAACAGTCTTAGAAGCATTATAACTTTCACAGAGATTTTCTTTCCTTGCTTCTTGGTGACAAAGGGGTAGAGGAAGGAGATGGGGCACAGACAGACAGATAGTGCCTCTGCTGCCCTGGGAACTGAGGGCAACCCATAACCCCAAACCGAACACAGGTTTAACTCTGCGGGATTGTCCATTTGAGCCACCTGTGTCCTAGAGTCATGAAAAGCTCGGCAGATGGGCAGGGATGTTCCATTCACAGCTTTCATCCAATTCAACCAAGAAAGCCATTGTCTTCCTCCAAGGATTTTGTGGGTTCAGGTCTGAAATGGTCCCGGATTTACAGGCTCCTGGAGCAGGAGAGCGTCTCTCTTTTCTCCAGCACTCCCGCCACCCGAGTGCCACGGGGAAGAGTATCTTACCTTCAGGCTCCTGAAACCACTTTTGTCCCGGCATCTTACTTCCCCCTTTTCTTGAAATTCACTCCAAATCTTTAGGAGTGTAACTGGGCTCCGGTGGAAGCAAGGGCTCTGTCAAGATCGGTAGCTCCAAGGCACTTTTGACTTGTTTCTTCCAAGTTTTAGGGCTTTTGTTAGTGCGATGAGCTCTGTGTGCTGGGCTGAAGTTTCTGGGGGAAGGGTCTGTTGCCATAAAACTTCATGGTCTGTCATCACTGCAGCACTGGCATACTTTTGCCCTTGAAATACAAAATTACTGCCGTCTGAAAACATGCTGATATCATGGTCCTGTAAGGGAATGTCTCTCCCAATCCCGAGCTTCTTCCCAGGGGTCGGCGGAGCAATCCGCAGAAAGGGCCCTGTTTCAGACCTTCAACTTTCCCGGCCAACGCACCAAATGTTGCATCCACACGACTCCTGAAACAGAATGCTACGGGCACCAGTGACAGTTGCAACAAAGTTTATTACAACGAGAGGCAAGGTTGACCGATCAGGACCAACGCTCTTGACAAGAGTGTGGCCAACCGATCGGGACCAACACTCTTGTTAAGAGTGTGGCCGACTGATCGGGACCAACACTCTTGTTGAGAGTGTGGCCGACAGATCGGGACCAACACTCTTGTCAAGAGCGTGGCCCCGAACAGCCGGGATACAGAGTTGTTAAAGCCGATCACATCATTTTATCGTTATCTGGGAACAGAACAGAGAAACAGTTCCCAGATGAGTTAGAAACAGTTGCCAGATGAGTCAGAAACAGTTATCAAATGAGTTGATTATTTTAGACTTTCTGCCGCTAAGTTGCAACCAGTGGATCTCCTTGCCCTTGTCTCTGATGCTCTTTTTGAGGTTTTGTTTCCTTCATTGGTAAAGCCTGATTCACAAGAGTATGAAGTATGATTTATAAGAGTAAAAGCAAGGTTGTTATCTTTTGACCTTCAGGGTCAGAACAAAGTTGTTATCTTTCAAGCTAAGCGTTAGCCCTACAGTACAATTTAACCCTTACACAATTAGGGACGTTTTCAGCTATTATTTCCTCAAATAAATTTTCGGACCCAAATTCTCTTCCTTCTGGGAGTCCTACAATATGAATATTATTATCTCTCCTGTAGTCACTGAGTTCCCTTAGTCTCATCTCACGTGGCAGAATCCTGTGCTCTCCTTGGTTCAGTGTGATTCATTTCCAACACTCAGTCTTCGAGGTCACTGGTTTGTTCGGCTGCTTCTTCCATCCCTCTGTTCATTCCAGCTAGCGTGTTTCTCCTTTATCGTGTCCTCGATGTGTACTGTGTTATTTCTTATCTCTATGTCAGGGGTCTCACTCTTCTACTCATTTCACAACTCCAGTGAGAATCCTTATGATCATTGCTTTCAATTCCGTATCAGGTATGTTACTTCATCTCTTTGGCTTAGATCTCTCGCTGTGACGTTGACTAGGTCTTTCCTTGTGGATAAACATCTCTGTGTGTCCGTTTTGTGTGTCTCTCTGGGTCTGTTTCTCTGTGTTAAGAAAGTCAGCTGTGCCTTCTGATCTTGAAATTAACGACGGTGTGAAAGAGAGGTCGCGGAGTCCTGAGCAGTGCACGTCTCCATTTATAGGACCTGGACCTTCAGGAGGATATCGCGTGGGTATCGCTCACTGCCTGCTGTTGTGTCTGGGTTACTTTTCCTTTCACTGCAGGGGTCTGCACTGACTGCGTGCCTGTTGTGGGCTGTGCTTACACTCAGGGGTGTCAGTGGGACCCAGGCAGGCCAGCTGTGGGGTGGTATGCCGGCTGGGTAACTTGGGCACAGGGCAGGAGTGTTAGCAAAATGGCACAGGGCCACTAGTCCTATGCCAGATTTCCCGATGTCCTTTGGTGGCTGGGGGCTGTGGACCAGCGGTGGAAGCTAGGGGCGTGAGGATATGCACAGAGCATGTCTGTGCCTGGGGACATGTGGCTGGGTGAGACAGATGAGGGTGCCCGGATATGTACAGCTGGGTGAGGTGCAGATGTACGCAGCGTGCTGTGACAGCTATGCATGCAGCCTGTCGGACAGGGTGCCCTTGTGGTTTTAAGAATGTTTGCCCTGAGACCAGCAGGCTTGGTGTGGTGAGTCCCCCAGTGAACCCTTGGGACTGGCGCACTGCTAACGGGTTAGGTAGCAAGTGTCTGTGCAGCCTCAGCCTCTGGTGGGTGCTTCTATGCTTATTCTGGGAGGCTGGGGGAGAAGAATGGTGCCTGTGAGCTCCCTCATTGTTGGAGAAGTCAGTCCTCCAACACACTCAGGAATCAGCATGAATACATCTGTCCCTGTTGCCTCGGCATTGTGTAAAATGCCACGTTGACACTGCCTCTCTACACAGGCAGGGACCCGGCTAGCCCTCATCCTCCTGGGTCACCCAGTGCTGGGTCAGCTGACCTCCAAAGCTCCAGGATCTCAACTCAAGGGCATTCAGCCCCTCTGGGGTTTCATGCCAAATGTGATGGAGATTAGTCTTCACCGGGTGAGCTCCCTGGGGTGAGGGCTCACTTTCTCTGCCCATTCTGCAGGCAGCCAGCCTCCACCTTTCTGACCTTCCTAACCTTTCTGGTGCAGCTTCTCTCTATTTAGGTGTGGAGTGTCTTCTGCCAGTCTTTGCATCGCTCTCTGGCTCATGGACTTGGATGTGGATATTATGTAGCTGAACACATGGGACAGGGTGCGCTCAGGATCCGCTTACTCTGCTGTTATTAATTTTTTGAATGTCTTATTATTTGGGATTTTTGAGACACGGGCAGACAGACTCATATCACCCATGCACTTCAGGATTTGAAAGGAACTTTGCAACATTTGCTTCTAGTATGTTATGTTTTGAAACTCTCTTTAATGAGGTATAATTTACATATAACAAAGCCTCAAGTTAAAGGGTATAATTTGATGAGCCATGAGGGTACAGGACCATGGGTACAGCACCATGAAATCGTATGTTTTCTCCCTAAACCTTTCATCAAGATCCCTTTGGGCTAACGCTAATGTTGCTCTTGAAGTAACGACTATTTTTTTTTTTTTTACTTTTTCAGATATTGCCCAGGTGTCTGAAAGCCTGCATTGAGCTGAGCCTTAAGAGAGAAGTTTGGAATTCAGTTTTGAGAGTAGACAGCCAGTCCAAGAAAGCCTTGTAATTGGCTCTTAGATTTCAGTTGTGAGAGATTGTGGGTGCCTCGGAGAGTGCCTGGATCCAGATGTGGGCCTTGTTCTGTGAACAGGTGAGCTAAATACCTAAGCTGAGTTTGAGCAAACTGTAGTTTTTCTTTGGAGACTTTATGGGCATTTTAAAACCAGAAGTTTTCCCAGGGGGGTGCTGTCTTCGTGTGAAGAGGCACGAGCCGGGGAGCAGAGACGCAAATCATCTACACACTGTAACAAAGTCGAGCCTGCAAAAACACTTTCCATCATCCAAATCAGCCTTTAAGGTTTGTGGGAAACGTGCAGCACTCTGTGGAACCCGGGGAGGTTGCAGTCCAGATGCATTGTCATTCCCTGCGTGTGAAGGTAAAAAGATACTGGCTGTCCTTATCAACTAGAATGCTGAAAACTACACCACATGGGTGGTGTAGAGTGAAAACGTTGCTTTCAGGAAGAGTGCATGTTGGTAGAGTGTGAGGTTTGGGAAGAAGGGGATGTCGAGGGATGACAGAGCTGTTTCTTTCTCGGAAGTCCTAGACAAAATACTATCCACAGCAGTTGGGTTTTCTCACAGGTATAATAGAGGTGTTATATGGACTACTGCAGGGGATCATGAGACCATGAGCCTTGTTACATTCTATTATGATGTTGATGCCTTGAAGGTCTTCTGAATTGAAAACATATTAATACTATGGAGAAGTTTTGCATGATCAACTTGAATCTTCACGGGAGGTACACTGTGGATTCTGCCAAGATCAGTTGAAGATTTTGCCCATAAAGAGATGGTGGCTGATCGAATAGGAATACATGATCAGTACCTCCAGACTCAGCTATAGGACCAGCACAGACACGGCACAGAAAAGGTGCCAGAGGATCATTCGTTTCCCCTTTGTGCTATTTTGGTTACTGTTGTCAAATTGTAGGTCGTGGATCTCGAGTTCAGAGGATCTGCACATTATTTTAGAAAATCCTTCAAAGGATCCTCTTGTCGAATAGAGATTCCTGGTCTCCTGAGGGAGGCACTCAATCAGTACCGTCTTAAAGTTAGATCTATATTGTAAAAGAGAGGGTAAATGGTCAAAATTTCCTTATGTAAGACTTGTAAGTTAGGTGCCAACCTTCTGGCCCTTAAAGGCACTGAGAAAAGCAAGTTCTTGCAGACTTGCCCTCTGAGGGCTCTTCTCAGGAAAAGCCACCTGTGAGACCCTCATGCCCTCCTTACCCAGGATTGTCAGAGATGAAATATCATCCCCTCGAAAGGAAGGCACATTCAATGTATCTATTGACTAAAATGTTTCATGGTGAATTTGGTCCCATGAAGGGTCCATTTTCCTTGCAATATTCTAAGCAAACAAAAGGACCTGAGCACAGTTGCAGAGAACCCTGAGCAATATATACAAGTGTCCCAAAACCTAACCCAGGGTGCTGGGGAGACAAAAAGACACAGGCCATCCCTAACAAAGGGGAATCTAACACCCTTTTACTGTTTTTCCTAATACATTCCGGTTCCTGTAACTGGATGGGCGAGTTACTCCCTCATTCGTTTCCGGGGTCCATGATTATGGTGATTAGAGCCAGCGGTCTCTTGTTGGTCTCCCTCAGAATGGAGGCTTTCAGGAATATTCCCAGGCCGCTGCGAAAACTCCTTTTAATCAGTGGAAGTTCTCTGTCTTCTCTGTCCTGACATGGACTGTCTAATTCCACTTGTTGCTGGAAAAAATCCTGGCGTCTGCTCAACTGTTCAAGTTGACAGACTTTAGGACCAGGAGACCTCTCTCTCTCTGCCCTCAAGGCTTTTATGTGCCCTTGGCACCTCATCAGGCTCCACCTGGGATGAAAACCCCTGACCCCACCCCCGCCTCAACCCCCCCTCACTGCCCACAGCCCGCAGCAGAGGCCCTGTGGGCTGGTTGTGGCACGAGTCCCCAGATGCCCCCTGTTAGCGATGGCCCGTTCAGAAACCCCTGCCCCTGGCCATCCACCCCTGCTTGTCCCTGCCTTACTCAGGACGGGGTCTCCATTCCCCTTTTGCAACGTCCAACTCTCGATTCAGCTCAGGTCTCGGTCTCGCGGTTAGTGGGATGGAGCCCCGCGTCGGCCTCTGGGCGTGTCGGCCTCTGCGGAGCCTGCTTGGGATTCTCTCTCTCTTTCTGTCTCTCTGCCCCCCCCTTCATGCTGTCTCTTTGTCTCCCTCAAAATGAATACATAAACAGTAAAAGTTTTTAAAGAAGACGTAATACAACCACGTTATGGGGAGAAGACCCAACAGACCCTCAAGTTTTAACGTCCTTTTCATTTTTTTCTATCTTTAAGTAGGCTCCACGCCCAACGTGGGGCTCGAACTCAGGCCCCTGAGGTTAAGAGTCGCACCCCCCACTGACTGAGCCAGCCAGGGGCCCCGAGATCCTTAATTTTTGAAGGTCTTCTAGCAAACAGCGTCCTTCTGCCGTGTTGGCTCGAGACCCGCACCCGTCTCGTTTCTGGCTGCGCTCGGAACCCCCTGCGCCGCCTGGGGGGTGTCTCCTCTGGCGGCCCGGTGCCTCTTCGTCAGAGTTCTGGCCTTCTTCTCCTCATTGGGAGATTTTCAGCCAGATGAATCAACACTTTGTTGTTCACAGTTGGCGCAAGCCGTTTTGTGTGCTTTTTGAAAGGACGGGCTTAGGGGCGCCTGGGTGGCGCAGTCGGTTAAGCGTCCGACTTCAGCCAGGTCACGATCTCGCGGTCCGTGAGTTCGAGCCCCGCGTCAGGCTCTGGGCTGACGGCTCGGAGCCTGGAGCCTGTTTCCGATTCTGTGTCTCCCTCTCTCTCTGCCCCTCCCCCGTTCATGCTCTGTCTCTCTCTGTCCCAAAAATAAATAAAAAATGTTGAAAAAAAAAAAAAAAAAAAAAGAAAGGACGGGCTTACGCCGGCCGACTCCATCTTGTTCTGTGTCCTTCACCTTGACCACGCCTCCTCCCCTTGAGTAACCACCACCCCCCTTCCCCTGCCTAACAGGACTCGGACCCTTCCCCAGCCAATCGGCTGAGGCCACAGCCATTACCTCACCAACTGCCCCTAGGCCCCAGTAAAACCTTTGTCCTTTTGAAACTCGCTCTCTCTCCCCGGTATCTCACCGCTGCATCGGGGCAGGTAGGGGATTGAGCTCGAGCTAGCTCGAATAAAGGCTCTTTTGCTTTTACATCGGACTCAGCTCCCTGGTGGTCTTTGGGGATCACGAATTCTGGGCATAACATTTGGGGGCTCGTCCGGGATCCCCAAGACCCCCGAGGGACCCCCGACCCAGAGAGCCTGACTGGCCACGGTTAGTGTCTGTTTGTTCCGTCTTTTCTGTGTGAGCTCATTTCTGGAATTCTGGTAGTGCCCGACATGGTCTAAGTGGACGCACTGGAGGACCACGGGCTAGGAGTTTCAGGAGACGTTCCAATTCTCCCTTCTGGAGGGACGTGGAATCCCCTCATCTGTTTTGGGGGGACGTGCAATCCCCTCAAAGGTCTGAGATGAGGCGGGTCTCTCCTGTTGGTCGGCGTGAGGCTGTCGTCTAGCTCTCGGTTTTGGAGGGACGTGGAGTCCCCTCAAAGATCTAAGCTAGCTTTCAGTTTTGCTTCCATGGGGTTGGAAGACTTTCTAAGGGCCCTCTGTTTGTCTGCTTCTGTGTTTCTCTGTTTTGTTCTGTGGACATACTGGATGTACCTTATGGGACAGACTCAGACCACCCTTCTACCCACCCACTTGGCTTAAGCCCTTCCTAGCCCCACGTGGGACGATTGCCAGCAGCTTTTGCAGGTCCTGTTCACGACTGAAGAAAGAGAAAGAATCCTCAATGAGGCCCGAAAACTAGTTCCGGGCACAGACGGGAATCCCACCACCAAACAGGCTCAGATAGATGCCTCCTTCCCCCTGTTAACTCGGCCCCAGTGGGATTTCAACACGGCAGAAGTTAAGGAGAGGCTCTGGGTCTACCGCCATACTCTAATGGGGGGGTCTCCGAATGGCTGCTAGAAAGCCAACCAATTTGGCCAAGGTAGGAAATGTACAACAGGGAAAAGATGAATCTCCGGCTGCCGTTTTAGAACGGATCATGGAGGCATTCCGTACCTATACCCCCATGGATCCAGAGGCTCCGGAAAGCAAGGCAGCTGTTATCATGGCCTTTGTAAACCAATCGACCATAGACATTAGCAGAAAATTACAGAAAATAGATAGACTAGGAGAAAAAGTCTGCAGGACTTACTGGTGGTAACCGAAAAGGAATATAACAACCGGGAGCCTCCTGAGGACAAGCAGTCTCGCGCCATGGCGAGACTACTACTACTAGCCAGAATACTACTAGCTATCACTGCTGACTCCCCCGAGGAACGAGACCACCGTCTCCAGCAGCTGGCAGACGACACAAGAAAAGGTAAAGGAACCACCAAGGGGGGGAAGCAGAGGCTGCAGAAGGATTAGTGCGCATACTGCAAGGAGATAGGGCATTGGGCCCAAGATTGTCCGAAAAGGGCCGGCGGGAAGGGAGGCAAGATTGATCGAGTAAACGTCCTAGAGCTAGATGAACTGAGTGATTAGGGGAGTCGGGGTTTGGACCCTCTCCCCAAACCCAGGGTAACTCTTAAATTGAAGGGGACCCCTGTTGACTTCCTTGTTGACACCGGAGCACAACATTCGGTCCTCCACACCCCACAAGGTAAACTAGCCAGCAAGAAGTCCTGGGTACAAGGGGCAACTGGTATGAGCCAGTATTCATGGACTACCCAAAGAACGGTAGATTTGGGGCCGGGCAGGGTATCCCACTCCTTTATGGTACCCTACCCGCTGTTAGGACGGGACTACTGACCAAGATTGGAGCTCAGATAACTTTCAGACAAGGGCGGCCTCAGGTCACCGATGGCAAGGGCCACCCCATCCAGGTCCTGACCATGAAACTGGAGGATGAATACCGCCTCCACCAGGAGGCGCTCCCGAGAAAGGATAATATAGACAGATGGCTTCAAGAATTCCCCTCGGTTTGGGCAGAGAAGGGGGGGCGGGGATAGGACTAGCTGCTCACAGGACCCTGGTCCTGGTAGAGCTCAAGCCAGGAGAGAGTCCGGTAAGGATCAAACAATACCCCATGTCTCAGGAGGCCCGGAATGGGCTCCAGCCACACATCCAGAGACTATGAAGCCTAGGGGTACTAGCCCCTTGCCAGTCTGCCTGGAACACCCCCCTACTGCCGGTCAAAAACCTCACACAAATGATTACCGACTGGTACAAGACCTCCGGGAAGTAAATAAGAGGGTCAGGGACATACACCCAACTGTTCCCAACTCATATACTCTCTTGAGCTCCTTGGCACCCTCCAGGGTCTGGTATACGGTACTAGATTTAAAGGACGCCTTCTTCAGTCTGCCTCTGGCACCCCAGAGCCAACCCTTGATCGCCTTCGAGTGGCATGATCCGGAGGAGGGCCACAGTGGGCGACTCACCTGGACACGGCTACCTCAGGGATTCAAAAATTCGCCCACTGTCTTCGACGAGGCACTACACGAGGACCTGGGTGAGTACAAAAGGGAGCACCCTGGTGCTACACGAGGACCTGGGTGAGTACAGCGAGGGACCCAGGACCTGCTGGCTACCCTGGGGGCCTTAGGGTACCGGGCATCCACGAAGAAGGCTCAGATATGCAGCGAGAGGGTTTTGCTAAGATCGCCAGGCCCCTATATGAAGCTACCAAAGAGGGGAAAACATTGAAATGGGCTGAAAAACAAGAAACTGCCTTTAATCAGTTAAAAAAGGCCCTCCTATGTGCCCCAGCCCTGGGCCTACCAGACATTACGAAGCCCTTCCACCTCTTTGTAGACGAACATCAGGGAATAGCAAAAGGGGTTCTAACTCAAGCCTTAGGCCCCTGGAATCACCTGGTGGCTTACCTGTCCAAGAAACTCGACCCAGTGGCTGCCGGCTGGCCGCCATGCCTAAGAATTATTGCGGCGACAGCACTCCTAGTCAAGGACGCAGACAAACTGACCCTAGAACAGGAGATCTGGATCACGACCCCACACGCCATTGAAGGGGTCCTGAAACAGCCTCCTGATAGATGGATGAGCAACACACGTGTGACTCATTACCAGAGCCTCCTACTCAACCCTCCACGAGCGCAGTTCCACCCCAGTGCAGCCCTCAATCCTGCAACCCTGCTGCCCGACCCTGACCTAGGTGCTCCACTACATGACTGTGCGGGAATCCTGGAACGAGTACATGGAATCTGGACGGACCTGACCGACTGGCCCCTCCCCGATGCCGAGGCTACTTGGTTCACTGATGGCAGCAGCTTTGTGCGAGATGGACACAGGTATGCGGGTGCAGTGGTGGTCACCGAAACGGACACCGTATGGGCGGAGGCTCTACCCTCCAGAACGTCAGCCCAGCGAGCAGAGCTCGTCGCCCTCACCAAGGTACTAACGTTGAGAGCTTGAAAACGGCTTAACAACTACCGGACTGGGGAGACCCAGTTTTACCAGACCAGCCCAAATACTCCCAGGAAGAGTTACAGCGGATCAAGAAACCCCCATGGCCCAGGAGATAAAGGGACGGTGGTATACACCTAACAAGGAGCTCGTGCTGCCAGACCGGCTCGGAGTCTCAATATTAGAGCACATGCATCGGTCTACTCACATGGGGGCCTGAAAATTAAAAGACTTAATCCGACATGCCGGAATCAAGATTCACCAACAGGACACCAGAATAGAGCAAGTTGTATCTGCCTGCAAGACCTGCCAACTCACCAACGCGAGGGCCACATCAAATAAAAAAGGAACCAGGCTCAGAGGCACCAGACCGGGAGCTCAATGGGAGGTCGACTTCACTGAAGTCAAACCAGGAAATTACAGTTATAAATATCTTTTCGTATTTACGGACACCTTCTCTGGCTGGGTGGAGGCATACCCAACCAAGCATGAAACGGCTCAGACGGTGGCTAAGAAGCTACTAGAAGACATCTTACCCGGGTCTGGTTTTCCTGCCATGGTAGGATCAGACAACGGACCAGCTTTTATCTCGCAGGTAACACAGGCAGTAGCCAAGGCGGTGGGGGCAAACTGGAAATTACATTGTGCTTATAGGCCCCAGAGCTCAGGACAGGTAGAAAGAATGAATGGAACCCTAAAAGAGACCCTTACCAAATTAACCATGGAGACTGGTGGGGACTGGGTGACTCTCCTACCATACGCCCTTTACCGGGTTAGGAACACTCCTTACACTGGGTTTTACTCCCTACGAGATCATATTTAGCAGGCCACCCCCTATTATTCCCAAACTTTAGTTTAAAGATCAAGAACTTTTTCTTTCCTTGAGAGGGCTCCAAAGGGCGCACGAGGACATTTGGCCGCGCCTCCGTGCCATCTACGAGGCTGGCCCAACCCGACACCTCATCAGTACAGGCCAGGAGACTGGGTCTACATTAAGAGGCACCACCGAGAGACCTCGAGCCGTGCTGGAAAGGACCCTACATCGTGGTGCTGACAACCCCCACCACTCTCAAAGTAGATGGCATCGTGACCTGGGTCCATCACACCCACGTTCGGCCAGTGGACCCCTCCTCGATCCGGAAGGACTTTGTCACGCGATGAGCCGTCAATCGGGACCAACAGGACCCGCTCAAGCTCACCCACCAAATATTCGTAACTCTATTAACTCTGCATGTCATTGCTCATGCTGCCGGGAGTCCCCACGCCCCCAAAACATCACCTGGCAGATCATAGACACCGGCTCGGGGACAGTACTTAATCAGACCTCCCAGAGCCACCCCAGGGACACTTGGTTCCCAGAACTTTGCGTAACCTCCAAACTCTGTTGCCCTTGTCACCATAAATGCAGCCGGTCCCATGATTGGGTCCGAAAGCTACATGACAAGGGAGGAATGAAAGGGCCTACGCCGACCAACTCCATCTTGTTCTGTGTCCTTCACCTTGACCACGCCTCCTCCCCTTGAGTAACCTCCGGCTCACCTGCCTCACAGGACTCGGACCCTTCCCCAGCCAGTCGGCTGAGGCCACAGCCATTACCTCACCAACGGCCCCTAGGCCCCAGTAAAATCTTTGTCCTTTTGAAACTCGCTCTCTCTCCCTGGTATCTCACCTCTGCGTCCGTGCAGGTAGGGGATTGAGCTCGAGCTAGCTCGAATAAAGGCTCTTTGCTTTTGCATCAGACTCGGCTCCCTGGTGGTCTTTGGGGATCACGAATTCTGGGCATAAGATTTTCGTGGTCGGAGGTGTTTGTGCGTGTAGACTGAAGATTTCTCGGTTGTTCACACACGTGCGCTCTACTCCTCCTAGAACTGACCTCACATTGAGGGGGGCTGTGGAAGAACCGAGGCGGGACCTTCCCCTGGTGCGTGTGGAGCCCTCAGGGAAGGGGCCCAGCGAGGGCGGGGGCCAGAGGGGCATCAGGAGACCGGGCCCCGGTTCTGCCCATCAGACCCCCTCGGCTGCCATGTGACGTGAGACCTCGCCACAGGGGGGCAGGGAGGCCGCACCTTCTTCTTAACCCGGAAGTTATTTTTATGACAAGTGTAGTACGTGCCCCCTGGAAACTCTTGGAGGATATGGACGTGTTAAGATAAAAAAAAGAAACAACCAAGAAATCCATCCTCCTTCCACCTTCCCTCATCCCACCCAGGAGTTGTCCCTGTCCGTTGTTGGGGTGATGAGTTCTAGAACTTTCTGAGGCCTGAGTAGGCCTCGAGCCGGATGAGGTGTGGACGGAGGCACGTCTTGCAAGGAAAGGCAAGGAAAGGCTCTGAGGGGACAGGGTGAGGGTGGAAAGATGTGACTAGGCTCCTTCACGCCCAGAGCTGCAGATCAGAGATGAAGCGCACCTCGGGCGGGGCAGGGGTGGGGGCTTCCTGTGTGCCTGGAAACCAAACCCACACAGCCTAGGCCAGGAAAGGTCAAGGCCGAGGGCAGCCAGAGATGAGTCAGCGGCTAATGTGGGGGTGGGGGCAAGGAGGAGGGTTCCCCCTGCGGAGGCCACCACGTGGGCCCATGTGACCCATGTCCCCTGGGCAACCAGAGGCCCCAGCAGGCTGGGAGGGCATCCCCGGGGCCAGAGAAGGAAGGCATCTAGGGACAGGACCCCCTCCCTGTGCCCCAGTTTGCTCTCCTGTCAAATAGGGGGCAGAAACGCACCGTGTCCAGAGACATTGGGGGGGGCACAGATGTCCCTCAGAGTTCCTGTCTCAAGCCGGGGCCGGGTGCAGACAAGTCCAGCCCCCTCCCAGGGCCCCTAATCGGCTCTGTCATCAGGCCCTGGCCACACGGCGGACGGTTAGGAAGCGCCTGCTCTGAGCTGGGCAGCTGGGGGCTGTGCCCATCTGATCTGCGGTGAAGACCACGGGACACCAAGCGGGCACGGGGGCAGGGACGTGAGCAGCGTGGGCAGGCACAGACGCCTGTCACGAGGCCTGACTGTCTCCTGGCTCACTCTGGGCCTCGAGCTGGGACCCTCCGGGGCAGCCCCGAAGACCCGACTCCTGGAGGACAGAGGAGAAGAGCCAGTGTGCCCCCCGCGAACCGGGGAGGGCTTCCTGGAGGTGGGGGACACCCATCCCCACCCCTGTCCGGGTGACAAGGAAAAACAAACGTGGGTTTACAGACAGGCCACCCGGGGCCGCCCTGGTCCTGCTGTGGCCTGTGCGGCCCAGAGACGGCCACTTAGTCCAGGGGGCAACATCCACGGGGCACAAATGGTGGGGACAGCCATAGCTGCAGGTGCTCAGAAGGAGCAGGTGGGGCCTGCCACGGAGCCTGCCTCTCAGCTCCTCCCTCCTCCCTCCTCCCCCCTGCACAGCAGGTGAATGGGCCCTCCTTGCCCCACCCTGGCCCAGCACATGGGCTCAGGGCACCCCCTAACCCTGCAGCGCACACACATCATGGCCCTGGGGCACCGTGGCCTCCAGCCCCTCACCCGGCTGCCTACCGGGCATTTCTCTCCAGCTGCTGCCCAGCACCTGGAGCTCATACCCAACCAGGGGCTCTGAACCTGGAGCTCATACCCAACTCCCCCTGGGGAGCCAGCGAAGACCCTCACCTGAAGGTACCCAGATGGGTAAGCACGTCCCTAAAGGGGAGGACAAATTGGCATCATATCCAGGTCACTTTTGTGTGGCAACTGGTTAATTCCCAGAACAGACCTTGCCTTACAAGAGAAGTGGGATGGACAGATGGATGGTTGGAAAGATGGGGCATGGAAGGAGGAATGGATGCAAGGTTGAAACCACGTGGTGGACTCTGGTGCAGGACAGAGCTGGCGGCTGTGGCCGCAGAGTGGAGCCAACCCTGAGAACCTCACTCTCCCTTGCCAAGCCTGGTAGGACACCAGCCCCAGCGCAGCCCCCTGTACCTCGGGGCTGGCCGACACGCTCCCACGGAGAGCCCACTCCACAGAGACTGACCGCACTCTGGTCATTCCTCAAGCTCTTTAATTTGACAGACAGCACAGCGAGGCACCCTGGGCCCCAGGGACTTCCCGCCCGCCCCCTGGCATCTTCTTGCTCCTTCCCCCAGCAGTCAGGGAAGTCCCGGACACTGAGGAGGCCAGAAGCAAAGGCGGAGCCCAGGCCAGGGACGGGGGCGCAGAGGCTGAAGCAGCAGGCTCTGGGGGGAGGAAGGCGTCGGTCCTCCGGGCCCAGCTGGGCGGACGGCCAGCAGGCCCTGGTCAGAGGCCCCTCCCGATTTGCTGCGTGATCCAGGGCACGTACGTCTGGACGCGAGCGTAGACCCCGGGACGGTTTCTCACGGCACAGCTGTCACCCCAGCTGACCACTCCCACCAAGTGCCAAGCACCCATCGTGTTGCAGACCAGAGGGCCTCCGGAGTCGCCCTGAGGAAGGAGAGAGAGCACTGAGCCCCGGCTGGCCTCCAGCGCGGGGTGGGGGCCGGGATGGGCTGGGACTCACCTGGCAGGAGTCCCGGCCCTCGGTCCCCGCACACAGCATGTCGTCCTGGATGATCTTCCTGCCCGCCAAGCGGTGGCTGGTGGCGTTGTGGTACTGCTGGTCACAGACGGCGTTCTCCACCACGCTCACCGCCACCTGCTGCAGTCGGTAGGGCGGAGGCAGCGACTCTGGGGGACAGACGTGACCGGAGGCTGGAGCGTGGCCCCCGCTGTCGGCCGCGAGCCTGCGTTCCCGCCCGGATCGCTACCGTGGGGACCCCAGGGTGCAGGGTTCCCATCTCCCTCTAAATCCCTAAGACCCGGGGGGTGGGTTCTGCCTTTAGTTGGAAGGACCGGAAAGAAAATGGGGGGGGGGGTGAGCATTTCTGCCTGCCCCCCAATATCTTCCTATAAGTTGGAAAAAAAACTAAGAATATGAATTTCCTCGTCACAGTGTTGGGTCCCGAGCTCAGTTGTGCTTCAGGGACCCTCCAGCCTCTGGGGTCGGATCTCCCGATTGGGGCGCACACGGGGTGGGTGGGGGAGGGTGTCGGAAGGCGATTCCTTTCCAGAACCTGCAGCCGCCCACCCGCCAGGACTTCTCCATGTGGCCAGGTCTGGAAATGCCTCTCGTGGCCCCGAACCCCTCCCAACCCCCACCCCGTACACACGGTGCACCATGACGGTGCCCCAGCCGGTCACCCAGCACTCGTCCTCTGGGGTGACTTCAAGCAGGGCCGACGAGAGCTTGACAGGCCTGACGTTAGCCGTGTATTTCACAGAGTGTGACAGCTGGAGCAGGGCCACGTCCGCACCCAGATGGGCGTTGATGTAGTCGGGGTGGACGATGACGCGGGTCACATTCAGCAGCGTCCTCCCCCCGTAGAGGTACACGTCCCCGGCATGGATGCGGTAAGCTGCCGGGTCAGCGTCCTTCCTGGGGTCGCAAAGAAGCCACGGAGGCGGGTCCTTCGAGGGCGGCTCCCTCCGCCCCGCCTGGAGCCCAGATTCCCACACCTCCTGATTCACCCAGAGCTGGATGGCAGCTAGCAGACTCACCGGTCGATGCAGTGGGCGGCGGTCAGCACCCACTGGGGGTGGATGAGGGAGCCCCCGCAGATGTGCACCCAGGAGGCCCAGTTATAATTGTAGACTTTCAGGCTGACCTGCCACGGCCACTTCCCCTGGGGGGCACTCTGGCCCCCGACGATGCCCACCAGCTCGTTTCCAGATAGGGAGGCTGGGAAGCAACAGGAGGGGGGAGGGAGGCTGGGAACAACATGAGGGGGGAGGGAGGCCAGGCCTCGGGGCCCGGGCCGAGCCCATTCCCCACCTAGGCCTCCCCTGAGGGCACAGACAGGCAGCTCCAAGGCCCCCAAGCCACTGGAACTGGAGACAAGGTTACAGGAGCCTCTGGGAAGGGAGGACTCCCGTGGGGTCAGGACTCACCTGGGCTCCCCACGACGCAGGTCCCCGAGAAGAAGGGGGTCAGAAGCAACAGCCACAGCATCTGCGAAGAGAGAGGGCACGGAGGGACAGCTCAGGGCCGGAGGGGGCCAGGGGCCTCTGCAGCTGTGTGAGAGGGGACAGCGCCCCTACCTTGCCAGGCTCCACGGGTCTCTGCTCTGGGGGCCCCCGAGATCCTTTATGTTTTGGTCACAGGAAGTGGGCGGGCGGCTTGGGCAGTGATCCACTTGGCCGGGGTGGGGGGGGTGGTGGAGGATGGGAAAGAAAGGCAGCCGGGTGTCAGGCTGAGGCCGGGGGCGGCTGCCACCTGGATACGCCGTCCCCGGCCCACGTCCCACCTGAGACTCGGCCGCCCTCAGCCACGCGGACTGGCCCCCGCCAGTGTCTCCAGCAGAGGAAGATCCCCGCATGCCCCAAGGCAGGCTCCTACACCCCCGGAGGCCGGGGAGGCACCCCTCCTCACCCCCAGCTCGGAGCACGGGTCCCCAGGCCTCAGGCATGTGGTGACGCAGCGGGCTGACCTTCTCCCCCAGGACAGGCGGACTCCCAGGGCCCAGGACGCCCCCGCCCCGGCCACCGTTCCTACTTGGGGCGCTTCCAGAAGGAGGGAGGCTTTTGCTCCTCTGAGAAGGCCGCCGAGCATCAGCAGAGTGTGTTCAGGGGGGTGGGGAGCTGGTTCCCCATCACACACCCGGGAGGCCAGACTCCCACCCTGGCTGCCCACCCCCGGCTGACTGAGCTTCTCACGACACGTCTGAGCACCAGAGGCCGCAGAGCCTGTCCACCCTGGCGCTGTCCACCCACCAGCCCGTGGCGCTGTCCACCCACCCTGCCCCGCTTCCGACCAGTGCAGTCACGTCTCTTCCCAAGCGTTGGCCCGGCCGTCAGGGCCAAGGACGGACCCCTGCACATGGCACAGGGTCCCCATCCCCTGGACTCCGCCCCATCCTGAGTGGACAAACCTGGCTTCACAGCCCACCTTCCCAGCTGCCACCAATAGCACCCATCCAGGTGGCCTCCAAGGGGGCAAATGATGCAATTTTTGTGGCGAGTCATACCGTGTCCCCTAAAGCTCCCCCTGATGCCGTATTGAGGCATGGGGAGGGCAGAGGTCCATGGTCTAAGATAGGTTCCTTTGACACCACCCAGGAGAGTTGGGTGTAAGCATACGGCTCCTTCTACATCAGCGAATCCAATCTACATCAGGGACCCTGAACCCTGTGAGCCCCTTTTTCCTTCCAGCTTAGGGAAGCAGCCAGCCCTCCATCCAGCCCTCCAGCCCTCCTGTCCTGGCTGGGCCACCAAGGGTAAACGTCTGGCTGTTCACATGCTGCCAGCCTTGCTTTAGCAAATGTCAATATGAGCAGCTGCTGTATGGGGGATTCTCCTCCATTGTGATCAGGGCCTGGGACAAAACATGACGAGAGAGAGAGAGAGACAGGAGTGCCCTGTGCTCCTGGACAGGGCTGCATGCACAGAGCAGATAGCCTGAAGCCCGGGGAGAGGTGGACAAAGAGACAGGTAAGGGGAGAGAAACTGGATGAGTGATAGGGGATTGGGGCAAGACTGAGAGAGTGAAAGGAAGAAACACAGAGAGGTTGGTTAGAGAGAAACAGAAACAAAGAGGAAGTACAAGGAGAAAAGTGGAGACCTGGTCCAGGTACGTGGACAGGGCGAGATGGGCCAGGGGAGAGGGGATGTGTGAAGTGGCTCTGAGTGTTGGGGCAGAAAGGGCTGGTATCATGGGCATCATAGTTTCATGACTCTAAGACTCCAACATCGCTGGGGCCAAGCTCTGCAGAGGCCATTGCAATTGAAAAGATGGGCATCTGTCACCTCTCCTGGAATTGCGGGGCCCAGCGTTATGTTCTGTCATGGAGAAGGATGTCTTCAGGGAGAATGTGCTG
Organism: Neofelis nebulosa; assembly: GCF_028018385.1. NCBI lineage: Eukaryota > Metazoa > Chordata > Mammalia > Carnivora > Felidae > Neofelis > Neofelis nebulosa. The sequence continues at coordinate 44,367,942 of NC_080799.1, read as the reverse complement.
CTCTTTGGCAGGTAAGCTCCAGAGCCTACCCTGTGGGGAGGTGTCCCGGGGTCATCTGCCTCACTGCCCCAGGCCCTGTGGGATTTCCCCCCTCCCGCCACCAGCTGGCGTTCCTCATGTTCTGAACCCAGGCACGAGGCATCATGTTGCCCCCAGGTCCGGCAGTCTGGACCTGGCAGAGTTGAACTGCTGATATTGATAAAAAGTGTATGACAAGAATGTCCATATTCTCCCTCTGGAACGAGCAGTGTGCATCCAAATCGTGGGTTGCTATCCTCCTGTCCACAACCAATCTGAGGATTCCAGAAGGTAGGTGAACCCTTTAAAACACCATAGTCTTCTCTTACGTCCTTCAAAGACAATTCCTTTTCCCAGCTTTCTTTTCATTTTGAAGAGATGGCAATTCCTAATTGAAGGCATGATGGTCCTGTAGAAAATTGACCTACATGACTGATGGACATGATTTCATCCATCCGTATCCCTAAAGCACATTTCATTGGAAATATAAGCCACGGATGCATGTCGTAAATTCACAACAGATGTGAAGCTCCCTGTAAGTTGCATTCTGACCTTGTCACATATGTGTCATCAGATATTATTAGTGACTTTTCAGATAAGCTCTAAACATCAAGATGGTCATGTTAGAGAATCTGGTATAGATGGAATTTCACAGATTCTAAATTAGGAATGACTTTTTATTTTTAATGTTTCTTTTTTTTTCCTTTTATGAGAGAGCCCGAGCTGCGGATGGGGGAGAGAGTGGGAGATACTGAATCTGAGGCAGGCTCCAGGCTCTGAGCTGTCAGGACAGAGCCTGACGCGGGGCTCAAACTGATGGGCTGCAAGATCATGACCTGAGTGGAATGCGGAGCTTAGCCAAGTAAGCCACCCAAGCGCCCCAGGAATGAGAGCTTATTGGCAAAGAAAGAGAAATTAAAGATAGCATAAATGATGTCGACTTTTAATTGAAATATTCTTCACACATTTGTTGTATTCGTTTTAGGCATACATTGTAGTCCTTCCATATGTCTATAAATTATGTTGTCCTTAAGCACAAATGTAGCTATCCTGTGAAAGCATGCAACAATATTATTACAGGATTGACTCTCTTCCATTGGCTGTCCCTTGTATCCCTAGGCTCATTCATTCCATAGCTGGAAGCCGGTGTCTCTCTCTCAAAGGTGACCATTCTTTATCTAACCTAGACACTTAGGTGGTCAACACCATTACCTCTTGTTCAGCATGTGTGATTTGGTGGTCTATTTTTCTGGGAACATTGCTTAAAGCATTACAAATGATGTCATTACGTTAATAAATTCGGTTTCATTCTTCACTTACAAGAAAGGAGAAGGAAAAGATTTCTTTGTGTCCCGGGCCCTGTCACTAAGACCCTTCCCAATGCGGAGAACAGGCTGGGTTGCCCAGAGTACCTTCGGTCCCTCAGCTGAGCCCCCAGGGCCTTCAACATTGCAGGAATTCCCATGATGACCAGCAGAGAGAGCTCGAGCACCACAGACCCGGAGGGGCGGGTTCCTCTGCCTGGGCAGTGATGGCCAGCAGAGGGCGCACCATCGGCTTTTCTGACCCAGGACACCTCAGAGCAGGAAGGGTCGCTGTTGCTCCCAGAAGACTCAGGGCCTCTGCCGCTGCCTCAGGACAGAGAGCAGAGCTGCCTTTCCAGCGCGTTCTGCCGCCCACCCCAGGGGAGACCTTGGGAGGTTTGCAGCAACTTGGCATCTCCTGAGCCGCTGCCTTGTTGTACTGAGTGCTGGGGAGGGGACGCTGGGTGGCTTCCCTGGGCAAGCTGGTTGCTGGGCAGCACAGGCCCTTGCATTTTCTGGGCTGTTCCCGTGTTTCATTCCTCCCCTTCCCGGACAGTATTTGAACAAGACATATTTTACTGAAGGACTCGTGGATTGCGGGGTCCCACGACAGCACCTCATCGATGCAGTCGATGGTTGGTTCCAGATTCAGGCTCGTTTCCGGGAAGAAACCCTGACAGAAGTTGAGAAGCACGGGAGCTGCATTCCGTTAGGACGTGAATACATGAAATGCTCCTCTCACGACCTTCTAGAAGAATGAGCTGGGACCCAGTTTCTGCGTCCTGCTGGAACCAGAGACGGAGGTAAGGGCACAACTGTCCCCCACATCATACATGCTTTTTTAAAATTTTGTGGTTATTTTTCCAACCTAGTGAAGTGATTGAAAACTACAGAAAACCTGGTAGGTAGGTTTCATTAACCTTATGTTTTCTTTCAATTTAAATTCCAGTGAGTGAAGACCCAGTGGAATAGTTTCCGGTGTGCAATATAGAGTAACCCTTGCACGCGTCACCTGGTGCTCATCCCAGGTGCACTTCGTAATCCCCAGCAGCTGTTTCACCCATTCCCCACCTCGCTGTGGAAGCCCTCAGTTTGTTTCCCAGTGAAGAATCTGTTTGTTTGTCACTGTGTCCTTCACCCCCCCCCCCCTTTGTTTTGTTTTATTTCCACGTGTTAGTGAAATCACCTGGTATTTGTCTTTCTCTGACAGGCATTTTTCACCCAGGATAACATTCTGTCGCTACTGCACCTCGTGGCAAATGACAAGCTTTCCTGTTTTTACGGCTAAATAATATCACATTCCATATACTACATGTGAATTTATTCATCAGTTGATGGATGCTTGGGAAGTTTCCGTAATTTGGCTGTTGTAGAAAATGCTGCTGTAAACATCAGGGTGCATGTATCCCTTTGAAGGATTAATTTTGTATTCTTTGTGGAAATACCTCGTGGTGAAATTGCTGGATCGTAAGGTAGTTCCATTTCCTTTTTTTTTTTTTTTTTTTTTTTGGTGAATGTCCGTGATGTTTTCCAGTGTGGCTGCACCAGTTTGCATTCCTACCCACAGTGCAAGAGGGTTTCTCTTTCCTCATATCCTTGGCAACACCTGCTGTTTCATCCTTCATTGATTTTAGTCATTCTGACGGATGTGATGTGTTATCTCGTTGTACTTTTGAATTGTATTTTCCTGAAGATCAGTATTGTTGAGCATCTTTTCACATGGCTTTGGTCATGTGTATGTCTTCCTTGGGAAAATGTCCATTCGTGTCTTCTGCCCATTTTTAATCGGATTTCTCCTTTTTTGGGTGCTGTATGACTTTATTTGTTCTGGACACTAACCCTTCATCAGATGTCGTTTGCAAATAGTATTCTGTAGGTGTTTCAGTTTTGTTGATTATTTCCTTGGTGACAGAAGCTTTTTATTTTTATGAAGTCCCATTATTTTTGCTTGTGTTTCCCTCCACTCAGGAGATATATCTGCAAAGACGTTTGTACAGCCAATGTCAAATAAGATACTGCCTGTGTTAATTATCCTCTGGGATTTTTCTGGTTTCAGGTTTCACACATAGGTCTTTATCCATGTTGGATTTACTTTTGTGTATGTTGTAAGAAGGTGGTCCGTTGTTGGTCTTGTTTTGTTTTGCAGGTTGCTGTCTAGTTTTTCCAAAACCATATGTTGAGGAGATTTTCTTTAAGTTTATGTATTTATTTTTGAGAGACAGAGAGAATGCAGAAGAGGGGCAGAGAGAAATGGGGACTGACAATCCCACACATGCTCTGCACTGCCCTGAGATCATGACCTGAGCTGAACCCACAATCACACGCTTTGCAGCCACCCACGTGTCCCCAGACTATCTTTTTTTTTCCATTGGATATGCTTTCCTGCTGTGTTGAGAATTAATTGACCATATAGGTATGAGTTCATTTCTGCGTTTCCGTTCTATTGATCTCTGCGTCTGTGTTGTTGTTGTTGATGTTGTTTTTTGCCAGGACCATACTGCTCAGTTCAGTACAGCTTTTTAATACAACCTGAAGTCTGGAATTGTGATGCCTCCAGCTTTAGTTTTCTTCTTCAATTTTGTTTTTGCTGTTTGGGGTCTTTGTCGTTCCATACAAATTTTGGGATTATTTGTTGTAGTTCTGTGACAAATGTTTCTGTTAGTGTGAAAGGGATTTCAGTACATATGCAGATTGTTTTGAGGAGTGTAGACATTCTAACAGTATTTTCTGCTTCCCATCCATGACGGTGAAATCTTTTTCCTTTCCTTTGTGTCCTCTTCCTTTTCTTTCATCAATGTTTCACAGCCTTTAGAGTACAGATCTTTCACCTCTTTGGTTAGGTTCATTCTAGGTATCTTGGGGTATTTGGTGCACCTGTCAATGGGATGGATCCCTTACTTTCTCTTTCTGTTAATTCATTATTCGTCTACAGAAATGGAATAGAATTCTGTACATTGATTTCTGTATATTGTGATTTGTCGAATTCGTATATCAATCCCAGCAATTTTCATTGGAGTCTTTCCTGTTTTTTATAGAGAGCATCATGTCAGTTCCAAACAGCGAAAGTTCTGCTTCTTCCTGGCCAATTTAGATGCCTCGTTTCTCTTTTTGTCTGATTGCTGTGGCTAGGACTTCCTGTACTATGTGGAAAAATAGTGGTGAGAGGGGTCATCCCTGGCTTGTCCCTGACCTTGGAGGAAACGCTTTCAGTTTTTCCCCATTGAGGATGAGACGAGTTGTGGGTTTTTCCTAGATGGCCTTTATGATTTGCAGGTAGGTTGAGTCTCCATGTACTTTGCTGAGGGTTTTTATCATGAATGGATGTGACATTTTGTCAGATGGTTTTCCTGCATCTGTTGAAAGCATCATATTGTTCTTATCCTTCTATTCCTGTGGTGCATCATGTTGATTGATCTGTGAATGTGGAACCACCCTTGCAGCCCAGGAATATATCCCACTTGATTATGGTAAATGATTCTATTCATGTATTGTTGACTTTAATTTGCAGGTATTTTAATGAGAATTTGTGCATACATACTCATCAGGCTTTTGGTCTGCAGTTTTATTTAAAATTTTTTAACATGTTTTTAAATGTTTCTTTCTTTCCTTAGATAGAGTACATAAGAGTGAGGGAGGGGCAGAGAGACAGGGAGAGAGAGAATCCTGGCCATGCCCCACACTGTCAGTGCATGGTCCGATGTGGGACTCGAACCCACGCACCGCAAGATAATGTCCTAATCCAAAATGAAGAGTTGGACAGTAAACCAACCGAGCCACACAGGAGCCCCGGAAGTTTTCGGTTTTGGTGGAGGTTTTATCTGGTGTTGGTATGAGGGTGATGATGGCCTCATAAGGTGAATTTGTAAGTTTTCCTTCTTTTTTACTTTTTGTAATAGTTCGAGGAGAATACATATTACCTCTTCCTTAAACGGATGGTAGAATTCATCAGGGAAGCCCTCTGGCCCTGAACTCTTGTGTTGGGGGAGATTTTTTTTTTCTTACTGCTTTGATTTCTTTCTGTTTTCAGATTTTATGTATCTTCCTGTTTCAGTTTTGGTAGTTCTTGTGTTTCTAGGAATTTGTCCATTTTTCTCAGAGTGTCCAATTTGTTGCATATAGGTCATAATATTATCTTCTAACTGTATTTTTGTGGTGTTGACTGTTGTTTCTCCTTTCTTATTGGTGATTTTATTTGAGTCCTTTCCTTCTTCTTTGTGAAAACTCTGCCTAGGAGGTTTTCATGTTGATTACTGTTTTCAAGGAACCAGCCCCTGGTTTCATTGATTTGGTCTAGTGTCTTTTTGGTTTGTATATCCCTTATTTCTGCCTTAATGTCTATTATTTCCAACCACACTCAGATATCGCCTCACGCCAGTCAGAGTGGCCAAAATGAACAAATCAGGAGACTATGGATGCTGGCGAGGATGTGGAGAAACGGGAACCCTCTTGCACTGTTGGTGGGAATGCAAACTGGTGCAGCCCCTCTGGAAAACAGTGTGGAGGTTCCTCAAAAAATGAAAAATAGACCTACCTTATGACCCAGCAATAGCACTGCTAGGAATCTACCCAAGGGATACAGGAGTACTGATGCATAGGGACCCTTGTACCCCAAAGTTTACAGCAGCACTCTCAACAATAGCCAAATTATGGAAAGAGCCTAAATGTCCATCAACCGATGAATGGATAAAGAAATTGTGGTTTATTTACACAGTGGAGTACCACGTGGCAATGAGAAAGAATGAAATATGGCCCTTTGTAGCAACATGGATGGAACTGGAGTGTGTGATGCTAAGTGAAATAAGCCATACAGAGAAAGACAGATACCATATGTTTTCACTCTTGTGTGGATCCTGAGAAACTTAACAGAAACCCATGGGGGAGGGAAAGGAAAAAAAAAAGAGGTTAGAGGGGGAAGAGAGCCAAAGCATAAGAGACTCTTAAAAACTGAGGGTTGATGGGGGGTGGGAGGGAGGGGAGGGTGGGTGATGGGTATTGAGGAGGGCACCTTTTGGGATGAGCACTGGGTGTTGTATGGAAACCAATTTGAAAAATGAACTTCATATATTGGGAAAAAAAAAAAAAACTAACCTCCAGAAAGCATTATAAAGCATTACCTCGCAGTTTCTAAAACTGAAGGGATGATTAAAAAAAAAAAAAAGTAAAAAAAAAAATCTCTATTATTTCCTTCCTTCTGCTGTTCTTCTCATTCCTTTAGTTGTAAGTTAAGAGTGTTTGAGATTTTTCTTGCTCTTTAAGGTAGGCTTGTATTGCTATATACTTCCATTGTAGACTGCTTTTGCCGCATTCCAAAGATTTTTACCAGCTTATTTTCATTTTCATTTGTTTCAGTGTATTTTCTCATTGATTTCCTGTTTGACCCATTCATTTCGTAGCATGTTATTTAACCTCCCTTGATTTGTGGCCTTTCCCCCTTTGTGTGTGTGTGTGGGGGGGGGGGGGTGTAAGTGTGTGTGTATGAGTGTGGTTGACTTCAAGTTTCCTAGCTTTGTGGTCAGAAAAGATGCTTGGTCTGAGCTCTGTCTTTGGGTACCTGTTGAGGTGTGATTTGTGACGTAGAATGTGATCATTTCTGGAGAATGCCCCATGGGCGCTTGAAAAGAATATGTACTCTGCCATTTTAGTATGGAGTGTTCTGAATATTATCTGTTAAACGCATCTGGTCCAGTGTGTCATTCAAAGCCATTGTTTCCTTGTTGATTTTCTGTTTACAGGTTCTGTCCATTGATGTGACTGATGTGTTAAAGTCCTCTATTATCGTTATATTATTATAAATTCCTTTATGGTTTTGTCAAGTGTTTTATATATTGGTGATTGCATAGTGGGCGCATCAAAATTTACAAGCATTGGATCTTCTTGTTTGGCTGTCCCCTTGAGCATGAGATAGTGTCTGTCTTCATCTCTTGTTACAGCTTTATTTATTTTTTTAATATAAGTCTTAGTTGACATATAGCGCACTCTCTGTTTCGGGAGTAGAACCCAGTGATTCATCCCTTACATACGACACCCAGTACTCATGACAACAAGTGCTCTCCTCAATACTCGTCCGCCATCTAGCCCAGCGCCGACACATCTCCCTCTATCAACCCTCACTCTTCTTCTCTACGGTTAAGAGACTCATGTGCTTTGTCACCACTCTTCTCTTTTCCTGCCCCCTTCCCATGTTTTCATCTGTTTTGTTTCTTAAATTCCACACGAGTGAAATCATATATGTGTCTTTCACTGATTGGCATATTTCACTTGGCATAATACATTCGAGGTCCATCCACATCGTTGCAAGTAGCAGGATTTCATTCTTTTTGAAGCTGAGTTACATTTCCTTGTATATACGTATGTATATATGTATGTATATATGTATGTATATATGAGCATACACGTGAGTACATATGTGTATACATGCACACACACACACACACACACACACCCCACAAGTTCCCTATACCTTCACCAGTTGATGGTTACTTGGGCTTTCTCCATAGTTTGGCTACTGTTGATAATGCTGCTATAAATATTGGGTGCATGCAATTTTACTACTAGGTATTGACCCAAAGGGTACCAAACTACACTCTCGGTTTTAAAGTTTATTTTGCCTAATACAAGTTTTGCTACTGGCTTTCTTTTGACATTGTTTTCATGATAAATGTTTTTTCATTCCCTCCTTTTAAATGTGCAGGTGACATACGTCCAAATAAGGCTTGGTAGGCAGCATCTAGATACGCCTTGTGTCTTTTTGGTTTTGTTTCTTTATTTTTTTTGTTTGTTTGTTTGTCCATTCTGACACCCTATCCTTGTCTTTTGATTGGAGCATGTAGTCGATTTACATTCGGAGTAATTACTGATAGGTATATATTTAGTGACATTCTACTAGTTGTTTTGTCATTGTTTCTTGATGTTTTCTCTGATCCTTTCTTGTCTGTAACACGTTTGGTCTTTCATTTTCACTCCAAGAGTCTGATTTAAGTATTCTTTTCTTTTGGCTGGTAGTACATGTCTTTACTTATTTCTATATTTCTTCTTTGTTAACATTTAAGCCCAAGTTAGTTACCTTGTAGTGGAATACAGTTTCAGGATTAGAATTTAGTGATCCATCAATTACAAAATATATATCCAGTACTCATCCCAAGAGCTCCCCCCGCCCGAGTGCCCATCACCTATTTAGCCCATACCCCTATTCAGAAACCTTCCTGGAGTCCTGAGCTGCTTCCCTCTATTTAACAGTCTCTTATCGTTTGACTCCCTCCCTGTTTGTATCTTATTTTTGCTCTCTTTTCACTATGTTCATCAGTGTATTAAATTCCACACACGAGAGAAATCATATGATGTGTGTCTTTCTCTGACCTATTATGGTTAGCATAATACAGTCTGGTTCCATCCACCGTGTTGCAAATAGCAAGATTCCACTCTTTTTGATCGCCGAGTAATAGTCCACTGTATGAATATACCACATCTTCTTTATCCATTCATCTCTCAGTGGTCATTTGGGCTCTTTGCATAATTTAGCTGTTGTTGATAATGCTGCTATAAACATTGGAGTGCATGTGCCTCTTCGAGTCAGCGTTAGTGTATCCTTTGGATAAATGCCTCTTAGTGCAATTGCTGGGTCGTAGTGTAGTTCTCTTACTGTTTTTTGTAACGAATCTCCATACTCTTTTCCAGAATGGCTACACCACTTTGCATTCCCACCAGCGTTGCAAAAGCGTTCCCTTTCTCTGCATCCTTGCCAACACCTGTCGTTTCCTGAGATGTTAATTTTAGCCATTCTGATAGGTGTGAGGGGATATCTCATTGTGGTTTTGATTGGTATTTCACTTATGACGAATGAGGTTGAGCATCTTTTCACGTATGACCAATCTGGATGTCATCTTTGTTAAAGTGTCTCTTCATGACTTTTGCCCATTTCTTCACGGGGTTATTTGGTTTTTGGGTGTTGAGTGTGATATGTTCTTTATAGATTTTGGATAGTAACCCTTTATCTGATAGGTCACCTGCAAATATCTTCTCCCATTCCATTCAGTTTCCTTTTGGTTTTGTTGATTGTGTCCTCTGCTGTGCAGAAGCTTTTTATCTTGAGGTCTCAATAGTTCATTTCTGTTTTTATTGCCCTTGTTTCTGGAGTCTTGACAAGCAATACGTTGCTGCAGTCAGGATCAAAGAGGTAGGTTGCCCTTTTTCTCCTCTAGGATTTTGATGGTCTCCTGTCTTACACTTAGATCTTTCATCCGTTTTGAGGTGTGTGTGTGAGAGAGACAGGGAGTCAGAGAGAGAGAGAGAGAGAGAGAGAGACAGACAGACAGACAGACAGAGAGACCCAGAGGTTTAAGAACATAGTCCAGGTTCATTCTTCTCACTGTCCATTTTCCCCAGTACCATGTGCTGAAGAGACTCTTTTTTTTCCTTTGGATATTCTTTCCTGTTTGGTCAAAGATGACTCGGCCATAATTTTGAGGGTCCATTTCTGGGTTCCCTATTCTGTTCCTTTGATCGATGTGTCTGTTTTTGTGCTCGTCCCATACTGTCTTGATGATTGCGGCTTTCTGATGCACCGTAAAGTCCAGAATTGTAATGTCTCCAGTTTTGTTTTTTTCTTTTTCAACATTACTTTGGCTCTTTGGGGTCTTTTCTGGTTCCATACAGATTTTAGGATTGTTTGTTCTAGCTCTGGAAGAATGCTGGTGTTATTTTGATAGGAATTACATTGAATTTGTCCATTGCTTTGGGTAGTATTGACATTTTCACCATATTTGTTCTTCTAATCCATGAGCATGGGATGTTTTTCTATTTCTTTGTGACTTCTTCACCTTCTTTCATAGATGTTGTATGGTTTGTTCTTTTAATTTTTTTAGTGTTTATTTATTTTGAAGAGAGTGAGGGAGCGAGCAAGAGCCCATGAGCAGGGGAGAGGTAGAGAGAGGGAGACACGGAATCTGAAGCAGGCTCCAGGCTCCAAGCTGTCAGCACAGAGCCCGTCACAGGACTCAAACCCACAAAGGCGGGATCATGTCCTGAACCGAAGTGGGCACTTAACCGACTGAGCCAACCAGGCGCCCCTCTATTGTTTTAATGTACTGATCTTTTACCTCTTTGGTTAGATTTATCCCTGGGTATTTTATGCTTTTCAGTGCGGTTGTAAGTGAGATCAATTCCTTAATTTTCTTTCTGTTGATTCATTACTGGTGAATCGAAATGCAATCAACTTCTGCATATTGATTTTATATTCTGAGACTTTCCTGAATTCCTGTATCAGTCCTAGAAATTTTTTGGTGGAGTCGTTTGGATTTTCCACGGAGAGCATCATATCTGTGAGGGGGAAAGCTTGAACCCTCCTTGCCAACTTGGACAGTGTGTATTACTTTCTGTCGTCTCATTGCTGAGGCTGGGACTTCCAACAGAATGGTGAATAACAGTGCTGAGAATGGACATCCCTGTCGTGTTCCTGCCCTTAGGGGGAAAGCTCTCACGTTTTTCCCATTGAAGATGTTATTAGCTGTGGGACTTTCGTATCTGGACATTCTCATATTGAGGCACGATCCTTCCATCCCTCGTTTCATGAGGGTTTTTTTTTTTTCATCAAGAAAGGATGCTGCTGCATTTTGTCAAATGTTTATTCTGCATCTATGGAGAGGCTCATGTGGTTGTTATCCTTTCTTTTATCAACGTGATATATCCCATCAGTTGATTTGCGGATATTGAATCGGTTGTGCATCCCAGGAATAAAATCCACCTCATTGTGCTGAATAATTCTTTTTCTGTATTGTCGGATCCAGTTTGCCACTTTGTGTTGAGAGTTTTTGCATCCATGGTCATCAGGGAAATTGGTCTGTAGTTTTCCTTTTTAGTGGGGTCTTTGTCCAGCTTGGACTCAAGGCCATGCTGGCCTCATAGAATGAGTTTGGAAGTGTTCCCTCCATTTTTCTGCCCATGACCTTATCTTGTTCTTTCATTTCGGATGCCTTCCTCTTGTCTTGGAATTTTGGTTGAGTATTTGCCATCTCTGTGTTACCAAAGCTCATTGTGTTACCTGCCTGTGAGTTGAATGGTTTTATGAAGAGGAGGTCATCCACTGTCCAGGGCCTGACACTTCACGGAGTGTCTGTGGCGTGTGTTGCGTGCCCTATTTTGTGTTCTGGCTGCACTATCCTTCAGGGCAGTTGTATGGGAAAGGTAGGGTCCCTGGCCAGAATGTGGTGAGTCTGATCTAGGTCTGCTCTGATCTGCTTGCTAAATGGACTTGAAACGGCTGCTCCTAGAAGTGAAGGCCTGCACAACTCTTTGGTCAAGAGAGGTGGTGTGGTCATGGGCTTCACCTGGTCTTCTGGGGAAGGGGCCAGCTCCGCTGGGACTGAGGCAACCTTGAATGACCTAGAAGGCCAGTCTCGCCAGAGCACAGGAAGGTGGGGTTGGTGTAAGCAGCTTAGGCAGCCAGTGTGGGAACTGCCTTGTTTCCAGCAGACGGCTCTGTGTTTATGCTGGGGGGCAGGGGGCAGAGCATGGAAATGGCACCACGCAGCTCGTCTGTCCTAGCTCTTTGTCGCCTCATTGTGAACACTGCTTCTCAGGGATGGTCTCCACGATGAGTGTATAATCTCCCCACTGTGTGCACCAGGCTTTGTCCAGATCACTGTTTCCATGCCATCTGCCTGCAGGTTGATGGCTGCCTTCTCTTCACGAGTAGGCCAGTGCCCTCAGGGCTGTGTCCCAGCCAAGGCTTCTAACCTTTGCAAGTCCACATTCTCGAGGTGCCTGGATGGCTTGTTAAGTGTCTGACTCTTGATCTTGGATCAGATCATGACCTCTTGGTCATGGGATTGTCTCTTTCCCTCTTGTCCTGCCCCTCCCTTGCGTGTGCTCTCTTTCTCTCTCTGTCAAAATTAATAAACTTTAAAAAATTAGGGGCATGGAATACCTTATTTAGGCAAGACTGCCTCTCTGAGGGGAATGGCAAGGATCTATGAGATGTACTTCCAGCACTGGCTAGGAAATTCTTTGCTGACTGGTTAAAGGTTACATTCCTACAGGAATGAAATTAGGTTTAGTGACATGGGACCTTAGCATAAGTAACTCCATGGTGGGCCTGTGATTTTTCTTAACATTCCAAAGCCCAATTTTATGTATGCATTTTTTATTACATGTGTAGCCCTAAATAATATTTTAGCCATCTACTGCCGGCCCGATGATCGTATCCTGTGACACTGTAACTATCTCCTAATCATAGAGGAAGATCAACTCTGTGGCTCTAAGATCTTTGTGGCTCTAAGGTACTTTGATCTATGTTACTAAGATCTTTGTGAGTCTAGGTTACTGTTGGCCTTTCGAGGTCTTTCACCCAGGGACCGACCCCCAGCGAGGTTGCTGAGCCATCATTTAGGCACAGAAGCACCCTTTCCAAGTCACCTCTCCCTAAAGCGTTGTCTTTCCCTCTGGTACTTCCAGGACCTACCCTTGGCAGGTCACATACCCTCATGCAAACCTGTCAAAGTGGACCAGAAAAAGCTGCTTGCCTGTGACTGCCACTTCATGGTCACATCTTATCCTTCTGAAACCCCTCGAATTCCCTATTGTTCTTCCAGTCTTTGAATATCTCTTTGATTTGGAAACATTTGATTCTCTTGTATTCCTGATAAAAAATATGTGTGAAAATATTCAACCAAGGATACCTTACAATCAGTGAGCCAGTCACAATGATTCCTCTGGCCGTGTGTACATTTTTAGTTTTGACAGTGTTCAGGCATGAAGTGAAGTATATCCTGTAAAATCTAGTATCATTCATTATCCAGGATAACCACCTTTATGGAAAGCCTTTCAATGACATGCTCGTTGAAGATCAGAAAAACACTTAATTTACCTACCACATAATAGAGTGGTATATACATACATTATTATCTTAAAGTATGCAAGTAGATGTTTCTATGAAGTGTTTGTCATGCATTCAGTTTTCTCTACCGTGAATGCTATTATTTCAATTAAACAATAGTAAGAACAACAAGAATAGGTACATGGCCATCACTAGTAACTAATATTAGAACTAGTCATATAATATCATGTGTTGCAAACATAAAACCATGATTACTAATAATCTTTTCATTCGTGATGGGTTTCTAGCTACCAGAAAAATGGGAAACGTATTATTGAGTCTCTACATACAACAGACTGTTTTCTGACTATGGATGTCGTATGAGTTGGTACATGATCGCAATCAGTATCCCGAAGAGATATGGTAGTATTAACTAAAGTTTATATTTGTGTTCAGATTGCTTCGGTTTGAACCTCTTCTGTCCCAGACTCATCCCAGCTGGCACATTAGAGTCATCCTGTCTCCTTAGGCTCCACTTGGCCATGACGATTTTTAGATTTTTCCATATTTTACATAATCTGCAAAGTTTTGAGGGTACGTTTGTAGGATGTCTTTTGTAGAATGATCCCTGGTTGGGATATATCTAATGTTTGTTCAAATGCTTAGGCCAGAGTTACCGTGTTGTGGAGCAGAAGATCCAGAGGCATAACGCCATCCATAATTACCACTTCATATAAAGGTTGTTCACTCTGAAGATTGGGGTCTTTTGTGGTTCCATACACATTTTAGGACTGTTCTAGTCCTGTGAAAAATGTTGTTGGTATTTTGATGGAAATTGCATTAATTGTGTCCATTGCTTTGGGAAGTATAGACATTTTCACTATGTTTGTACTTCCGACCCAAGAGTATGGAATGTCCTTCTATGTCTTTGTGTCATCTTGAATTTCATCACTGTTTTATACTTTTCAGAGTATAGGTCACTCACCACTTTGGTTACATTTATTCATAGACATCTTATTATTTGGTGTACAAGTGTAAATAGGACTGTTTTCTTAATTTCTATTTCAACTGCTTCAGTACTGTTTTCTCCAAATACAACAGATTTCTCTACAGTGATTTGTATCCTGTGACATTGCTAAATTCATTTACCAATTCTAGCAGTGATTGGGTGGACTCTTTAGGATTTTCTATATACAGTGTCATGTAATCTGCAAAGTGTGAAAGTTTCACTTCCTCCAGATTTGGAGTTGTGTTTTATTTTATTTTATGTTATTTATTTTATTTGTTTATTTTATTTTATTTATTTTATTTATTTATTTATTTAATGTATTTAATTTATTTTATTTAATTTATTTATTTTATTTTATTTTATTTTATTTTATTTTATTTTATTTTATTTATTTCAGTTTAGTTCCATTTCGTTTGTCTGCTGGCTGTGGCTAGGACTTCCAGTAATTTATTAAAAGTGGTAAGAGTAAACATCCTTGTCTTCTTCCTGCCTTACAGGAAAACCTCTCAGATTTTCCCCATTGAGGTGGATTATAACTGCAGGGTTTTCATAGATAACCTTTATTAAGTTGATGTATGTTTCCTGTAAACCTAGTTTAGGGGGTTATAATCCTGAGTGGATGTTGTACTTTGTCAAATGCTCCTTTCTGCGTGTATTGAAATGACCGCATGGTTCTTTTCTTTTCAAGCTTATTAATCTTGAGAGAGACAGAGTGTAAGCAGGGGAGGGGCAGAGAGAGAGGGAGACCCAGAATTCGAAGGAGGCTCTTGGCTCTGAGCCTTCAGCACAGAGTCTGACACGCGACTTGAACTCACGAATTATGAAGTCATGACCTGAGCTGTTGCCAGACTGTTAAAGGATTGAGCCACCAAGGTGCCCCGATCGTGTGGTCCTTCTCCTTTCTCCTGTTGATGTATTGTGTCACATTGGTTGATATGCAAATATTGAACCACCTTTGCAGCTTGGGAATAAATCCCACCCAATTGTGGGATACATTTACACTTGTTATATCTTCTTTTTGGATTGTACCCTTTACTGTTATATAGTGTCCTCCTCTGTCTCTTGTTACGTACTTTTTTTAAGTGTATTTTTTTCTGATACAAGTGTTGCTACTCCAGGTTTCATTGGACATTAATGTGTGCAATGTTTCTTTATCCTCTCACTATCATTCTTGAGGTGTAAAGTGGGTCACTTATAGGCATACAAATCGGTTTTGTTTTTTCATCCGTTCTTACACCGTACGTCTCTAGATTGGAGCATTCACTCCATTCACCTTCAAAGTCATGATCGATACGTATATACGTATTGCCATTTTACTGCCTGTTTGGCTGTGGTTTCTAATGATTTTCTCTGATCCTTTCTTGCCTTTCTTTCATGTTTTGCTTATTTTCTTAGTGATATAGTTTGATTTCCTTATCTCTATTCTTAGCATATTTATCATATGGTCGCTGTCAGGTGTTTATATAACCTCTTCTGCATTTGGCAGTTCATATTAAGTTGATGGTCATTTACCTTCGCACCCATTATTTTCTCCTCCCTAGGTTTTTGGTAGAGGTTATTACAATTCAAATCCATTTCTCTGAGTTCCTTAACTGATTTTTTTTGCAGACATATTCATTTTTTACTTGATTTGTGTCTTCTGTCTCTAAACCGTCACTGTTGGTCTGTCCTTTCCACTCGAAGAATCCCTCTTAACATTTCTTGCAGGACGGGTTTAGTGGTACAAACTCCTTTAGTTTTTGTTTGGGAAAGTCTGTGTCTCCTTCCATTCTGAAGGATAGCCTTGCTGGATAGAATATTGTTGGCTGCTAATTTTTCCATTCAGCACTTTGAATATGCGATGTCGCTAGCTTCTGGCTTGTCGAGTCTCTGTTCAGAAATCGGGTAGCTCGCCTTATGGGTCTTCCCTTCTGAGTTAAGGTCTTTTGTCTTGCTGCTTGTAAGAGTTTTTCTTTACTGTCACTGTAATTTGCAAGTTTGGTTACAATATGTTTGTGTGTTGGCCTGATTTTGTTGATGTTGATGGGAGTTCTCTAGTCTCCTGGATGTGGATGTTTGTTTCCCTCGCCCAATTGTTGCATCCACACGACTCCTGAAACAGAATGCTACGGGCACCAGTGACAGTTGCAACAAAGTTTATTACAAGGAGAGGCAAGGTTGACCGATCAGGACCAACACTCTTGACAAGAGTGTGGCCGAGAGATCGGGACCAACACTCTTGTCAAGAGCGTGGCCCCGAACAGCCGGGATACAGAGTTTTTAAAGCCGATCACATCATTTTATCGTTATCTGGGAACAGAACAGGGAAACAGTTGCCAGATGAGTCAGAAACAGTTATCGAATGAGTTGATTATTTTAGACTTTCTGCCCCTAAGTTTCAACCAGTGGATCTCCTTGACCTTGTCTCTGATGCTCTTTTTGAGGTTTTGTTTCCTTCATTGGTAAAGCCTGATTCACAAGAGTATGAAGTATGATTTATAAGAGTAAAAGCAAGGTTGTTATCTTTTGACCTTCAGGGTCAGAACAAAGTTGGTATCTTTCAAGCCAAGCGTTAGCCCTACAGTACAATGTAATCCTTACATTTCCCCCTTTTCTTGTCAGTGAATCAATCCCTTGATTCATCATTAGGAACTAAGGGGACATAGTTGGACCTAATCATAATTTTTATTTTCTCATCTCGCCTTTTGACAACTGTACTAATCGATTGATAATGCATGGGCCAATAGTTAACCCGAGAAATAACAATAGCAGTGGCCCAGCTATGGCGGTGAGCAGTGATATGAGCCAGGGGGACTAAGAGAATAAACTCTGAGCCAGTTTTTGTCCTTGATCCCTGTGTCCACATTTACAAAGTCCCCCATGAGTCCCCCACACTTACCATTATATAAACCCAGAAAATTTAAGCACCAGCCATGGCACCTTCGGTTATCCAGCCTTCCTGGTTCTTACCTAGAGCCGGAAGCCCAGCCCACTTAAGATTTCCCAGCACCGGTACATTAGACCCGGCCTCCATATTGCCCCTTTTCTTGTCCAACATCTTTCTTTTTCTACTTTCAACACACCTGTCTCCTACTTTCTGGTTCCTTCTCTAAATTACACACTTTTCCTGCCAGGCTTAGCGTCTCCTTCTCTCCCGAGACAAAGTGCCCTCGGTGGCTTGGCGTAGAGGCATGGACAGCCATGGGGAGTAGGTGACGGTGCCTAGCAGTGGAGTTAGGACGCCCACCGTCAGCCAGCCACAGGCGTGCAGCTCTGAACACGCAGCCATATTGGGCTGGCCTGGGCACAACGTGGGCATTCCCTCCAGCGACCTATGCAACCCAGCCTGTATGTGAACTTGGATTCCTTCCTTCCCTCATCACCAGCGGCTGCACGTTGATGTCACAGGAGGGTGGGAATCACAAGCTTTATCTACTTTAAGCAGTCACACATCTCATCAACAGTCTTAGAAGCATTATAACTTTCACAGAGATTTTCTTTCCTTGCTTCTTGGTGACAAAGGGGTAGAGGAAGGAGATGGGGCACAGACAGACAGATAGTGCCTCTGCTGCCCTGGGAACTGAGGGCAACCCATAACCCCAAACCGAACACAGGTTTAACTCTGCGGGATTGTCCATTTGAGCCACCTGTGTCCTAGAGTCATGAAAAGCTCGGCAGATGGGCAGGGATGTTCCATTCACAGCTTTCATCCAATTCAACCAAGAAAGCCATTGTCTTCCTCCAAGGATTTTGTGGGTTCAGGTCTGAAATGGTCCCGGATTTACAGGCTCCTGGAGCAGGAGAGCGTCTCTCTTTCTCCAGCACTCCCGTCACCCGAGTGCCACGGGGAAGAGTATCTTACCTTCAGGCTCCTGAAACCACTTTTGTCCCGGCATCTTACTTCCCCCTTTTCTTGAAATTCACTCCAAATCTTTAGGAGTGTAACTGGGCTCCGGTGGAAGCAAGGGCTCTGTCAAGATCGGTAGCTCCAAGGCACTTTTGACTTGTTTCTTCCAAGTTTTAGGGCTTTTGTTAGTGCGATGAGCTCTGTGTGCTGGGCTGAAGTTTCTGGGGGAAGGGTCTGTTGCCATAAAACTTCATGGTCTGTCATCACTGCAGCACTGGCATACTTTTGCCCTTGAAATACAAAATTACTGCCGTCTGAAAACATGCTGATATCACAGTCCGGTAAGGGAATGTCTCTCCCAATCCCGAGCTTCTTCCCAGGGGTCGGCGGAGCAATCCGCAGAAAGGGCCCTGTTTCAGACCTTCAACTTTCCCGGCCAACGCACCAAATGTTGCATCCACACGACTCCTGAAACAGAATGCTACGGGCACCAGTGACAGTTGCAACAAAGTTTATTACAGTGAGAGGCAAGGCTGACCGATCGGGACCAACACTCTTCACAAGAGTGTGGCTGACCGATCGGGACCAACACTCTTGTTAAAAGTGTGGCCGACCGATCGGGAACAACAATCTTGTCAAGAGCGTGGCCCCGAACAGCCGGGATACAGAGTTGTTAAAGCCGATCACATCATTTTATCGTTATCTGGGAACAGAACAGAGAAACAGTTCCCAGATGAGTTAGAAACAGTTGCCAGATGAGTCAGAAACAGTTATCAAATGAGTTGATTATTTTAGACTTTCTGCCGCTAAGTTGCAACCAGTGGATCTCCTTGCCCTTGTCTCTGATGCTCTTTTTGAGGTTTTGTTTCCTTCATTGGTAAAGCCTGATTCACAAGAGTATGAAGTATGATTTATAAGAGTAAAAGCAAGGTTGTTATCTTTTGACCTTCAGGGTCAGAACAAAGTTGTTATCTTTCAAGCTAAGCGTTAGCCCTACAGTACAATTTAACCCTTACACAATTAGGGACGTTTTCAGCTATTATTTCCTCAAATAAATTTTCGGACCCAAATTCTCTTCCTTCTGGGAGTCCTACAATATGAATATTATTATCTCTCCTGTAGTCACTGAGTTCCCTTAGTCTCATCTCACGTGGCAGAATCCTGTGCTCTCCTTGGTTCAGTGTGATTCATTTCCAACACTCAGTCTTCGAGGTCACTGGTTTGTTCGGCTGCTTCTTCCATCCCTCTGTTCATTCCAGCTAGCGTGTTTCTCCTTTATCGTGTCCTCGATGTGTACTGTGTTATTTCTTATCTCTATGTCAGGGGTCTCACTCTTCTACTCATTTCACAACTCCAGTGAGAATCCTTATGATCATTGCTTTCAATTCCGTATCAGGTATGTTACTTCATCTCTTTGGCTTAGATCTCTCGCTGTGACGTTGACTAGGTCTTTCCTTGTGGATAAACATCTCTGTGTGTCCGTTTTGTGTGTCTCTCTGGGTCTGTTTCTCTGTGTTAAGAAAGTCAGCTGTGCCTTCTGATCTTGAAATTAACGACGGTGTGAAAGAGAGGTCGCGGAGTCCTGAGCAGTGCACGTCTCCATTTATAGGACCTGGACCTTCAGGAGGATATCGCGTGGGTATCGCTCACTGCCTGCTGTTGTGTCTGGGTTACTTTTCCTTTCACTGCAGGGGTCTGCACTGACTGCGTGCCTGTTGTGGGCTGTGCTTACACTCAGGGGTGTCAGTGGGACCCAGGCAGGCCAGCTGTGGGGTGGTATGCCGGCTGGGTAACTTGGGCACAGGGCAGGAGTGTTAGCAAAATGGCACAGGGCCACTAGTCCTATGCCAGATTTCCCGATGTCCTTTGGTGGCTGGGGGCTGTGGACCAGCGGTGGAAGCTAGGGGCGTGAGGATATGCACAGAGCATGTCTGTGCCTGGGGACATGTGGCTGGGTGAGACAGATGAGGGTGCCCGGATATGTACAGCTGGGTGAGGTGCAGATGTACGCAGCGTGCTGTGACAGCTATGCATGCAGCCTGTCGGACAGGGTGCCCTTGTGGTTTTAAGAATGTTTGCCCTGAGACCAGCAGGCTTGGTGTGGTGAGTCCCCCAGTGAACCCTTGGGACTGGCGCACTGCTAACGGGTTAGGTAGCAAGTGTCTGTGCAGCCTCAGCCTCTGGTGGGTGCTTCTATGCTTATTCTGGGAGGCTGGGGGAGAAGAATGGTGCCTGTGAGCTCCCTCATTGTTGGAGAAGTCAGTCCTCCAACACACTCAGGAATCAGCATGAATACATCTGTCCCTGTTGCCTCGGCATTGTGTAAAATGCCACGTTGACACTGCCTCTCTACACAGGCAGGGACCCGGCTAGCCCTCATCCTCCTGGGTCACCCAGTGCTGGGTCAGCTGACCTCCAAAGCTCCAGGATCTCAACTCAAGGGCATTCAGCCCCTCTGGGGTTTCATGCCAAATGTGATGGAGATTAGTCTTCACCGGGTGAGCTCCCTGGGGTGAGGGCTCACTTTCTCTGCCCATTCTGCAGGCAGCCAGCCTCCACCTTTCTGACCTTCCTAACCTTTCTGGTGCAGCTTCTCTCTATTTAGGTGTGGAGTGTCTTCTGCCAGTCTTTGCATCGCTCTCTGGCTCATGGACTTGGATGTGGATATTATGTAGCTGAACACATGGGACAGGGTGCGCTCAGGATCCGCTTACTCTGCTGTTATTAATTTTTTGAATGTCTTATTATTTGGGATTTTTGAGACACGGGCAGACAGACTCATATCACCCATGCACTTCAGGATTTGAAAGGAACTTTGCAACATTTGCTTCTAGTATGTTATGTTTTGAAACTCTCTTTAATGAGGTATAATTTACATATAACAAAGCCTCAAGTTAAAGGGTATAATTTGATGAGCCATGAGGGTACAGGACCATGGGTACAGCACCATGAAATCGTATGTTTTCTCCCTAAACCTTTCATCAAGATCCCTTTGGGCTAACGCTAATGTTGCTCTTGAAGTAACGACTATTTTTTTTTTTTTTACTTTTTCAGATATTGCCCAGGTGTCTGAAAGCCTGCATTGAGCTGAGCCTTAAGAGAGAAGTTTGGAATTCAGTTTTGAGAGTAGACAGCCAGTCCAAGAAAGCCTTGTAATTGGCTCTTAGATTTCAGTTGTGAGAGATTGTGGATCCCTCGAGAGTGCCTGGATCCAGATGTGGGCCTTGTTCTGTGAACAGGTGAGCTAAATACCTAAGCTGAGTTTGAGCAAACTGTAGTTTTTCTTTGGAGACTTTATGGGCATTTTAAAACCAGAAGTTTTCCCAGGGGGGTGCTGTCTTCGTGTGAAGAGGCACGAGCCGGGGAGCAGAGACGCAAATCATCTACACACTGTAACAAAGTCGAGCCTGCAAAAACACTTTCCATCATCCAAATCAGCCTTTAAGGTTTGTGGGAAACGTGCAGCACTCTGTGGAACCCGGGGAGGTTGCAGTCCAGATGCATTGTCATTCCCTGCGTGTGAAGGTAAAAAGATACTGGCTGTCCTTATCAACTAGAATGCTGAAAACTACACCACATGGGTGGTGTAGAGTGAAAACGTTGCTTTCAGGAAGAGTGCATGTTGGTAGAGTGTGAGGTTTGGGAAGAAGGGGATGTCGAGGGATGACAGAGCTGTTTCTTTCTCGGAAGTCCTAGACAAAATACTATCCACAGCAGTTGGGTTTTCTCACAGGTATAATAGAGGTGTTATATGGACTACTGCAGGGGATCATGAGACCATGAGCCTTGTTACATTCTATTATGATGTTGATGCCTTGAAGGTCTTCTGAATTGAAAACATATTAATACTATGGAGAAGTTTTGCATGATCAACTTGAATCTTCACGGGAGGTACACTGTGGATTCTGCCAAGATCAGTTGAAGATTTTGCCCATAAAGAGATGGTAGCTGATCGAATAGGAATACATGATCAGTACCTCCAGACTCAGCTATAGGACCAGCACAGACACGGCACAGAAAAGGTGCCAGAGGATCATTCGTTTCCCCTTTGTGCTATTTTGGTTACTGTTGTCAAATTGTAGGTCGTGGATCTCGAGTTCAGAGGATCTGCACATTATTTTAGAAAATCCTTCAAAGGATCCTCTTGTCGAATAGAGATTCCTGGTCTCCTGAGGGAGGCACTCAATCAGTACCGTCTTAAAGTTAGATCTATATTGTAAAAGAGAGGGTAAATGGTCAAAATTTCCTTATGTAAGACTTGTAAGTTAGGTGCCAACCTTCTGGCCCTTAAAGGCACTGAGAAAAGCAGGTTCTTGCAGACTTGCCCTCTGAGGGCTCTTCTCAGGAAAAGCCACCTGTGAGACCCTCATGCCCTCCTTATCCAGGATTGTCAGAGATGAAATATCATCCCCTCGAAAGAAAGGGACATTCAATGTATCTATTGACTAAAATGTTTCATGGTGAATTTGGTCCCATGAAGGGTCCATTTTCCTTGCAATATTCTAAGCAAACAAAAGGATCTGAGCACAGTTGCAGAGAACCCTGAGCCATATATACAAGTGTTCCAAAACCTAACCCAGGGTGTTTGGGAGACAAAAAGACACAGGCCATCCCTAACAAAGGGGAATCTAACACCCTGTTACTGTTTTTCCTAATACATTCCAGTTACTGTAACTGTATGGGGGAGTTACTCCCTCATTCGTTTCCGGGGTCAATGATTATGGTGATTAGAGCCAGCGGTCTCTTGTTGGTCTCCCTCAGAATGGAGGCTTTCAGGAATATTCCCAGGCCACTGCAAAAACTCCTTTTAATCAGTGGAAGTTCTCTGTCTTCTCTGTCCTGACATGGACTGTCTAATTCCACTTGTTGCTGGAAAGAAACCTGGCGTCTGCTCAACTGTTCAAGGTGACAGACTTTAGGACCAGGAGACCTCTCTCTCTCCGCCCTCAAGGCTTTTATGTGCCCTTGGCACCTCATCAGGCTCCACCTGGGATGAAAACCCCTGACCCCACCCCCGCCTCACCCCCCCCTCACTCCCCACAGCGCGCAGCAGAGGCCCTGTGGGCTGGTTGTGGCACGAGTCCCCAGATGCCCCCTGTTAGCGATGGCCCGTTCAGAAACCCCTGCCCCTGGCCATCCACCCCTGCTTGTCCCTGCCTTACTCAGGACGGGGTCTCCATTCCCCTTTTGCAACGTCCAACTCTCGATTCAGCTCGGGTCACGGTCTCGCGGTTAGTGGGATGGAGCCCCGCGTCGGCCTCTGGGCGTGTCGGCCTCTGCGGAGCCTGCTTGGGATTCTCTCTCTCTTTCTGTCTCTCTGCCCCCCCCCCTTCATGCTGTCTCTTTGTCTCCCTCATAACGAATACATAAACAGTAAAAGTTTTTAAAGAAGACGTAATACAACCACGTTATGGGGAAAAGACCCAACAGACCCTCAAGTTTTAACGTCCTTTTCATTTTTTTCTATCTTTAAGTAGGCTCCACGCCCAACGTGGGGCTCGAACTCAGGCCCCTGAGGTTAAGAGTCGCACCCCCCACTGACTGAGCCAGCCAGGGGCCCCGAGATCCTTAATTTTTGAAGGTCTTCTAGCAAACAGCGTCCTTCTGCCGTGTTGGCTCGAGACCCGCACCCGTCTCGTTTCTGGCTGTGCTCGGAACCCCCTGCGCCGCCTGGGGGGTGTCTCCTCTGGCGGCCCGGTGCCTCTTCGTCAGAGTTCTGGCCTTCTTCTCCTCATTGGGAGATTTTCAGCCAGATGCATCAACACTTTGTTGTTCACAGTTGGCGCAAGCCGTTTTGTGTGCTTTTTGAAAGGACGGGCTTACGCCGGCCGACTCCATCTTGTTCTGTGTCCTTCACCTTGACCACGCCTCCTCCCCTTGAGTAACCACCACCCCCCCTCCCCTGCCTAACAGGACTCAGACCCTTCCCCAGCCAATCGGCTGAGGCCACAGCCATTACCTCACCAACTGCCCCTAGGCCCAGTAAAACCTTTGTCCTTTTGAAACTCGCTCTCTCTCCCCGGTATCTCACCGCTGCGTCGGGGAGGTAGGGGATTGAGCTCGAGCTAGCTCAAATAAAGGCTCTTTTGCTTTTACATCGGACTCAGCTCCCTGGTGGTCTTTGGGGATCACGAATTCTGGGCATAACATTTGGGGGCTCGTCCGGGATCCCCAAGACCCCCGAGGGACCCCCGACCCAGAGAGCCTGACTGGCCACGGTTAGTGTCTGTTTGTTCCGTCTTTTCTGTGTGAGCTCTTTTCTGGAATTCTGGTAGTGCCCGACGCGGTCTAAGTGGACGCACTGGAGGACCACGGGCCAGGAGTTTCAGAAGACGTTCCGATTCTCCCTTCTGGAGGGACGTGGAATCCCCTCATCTGTTTTGGGGGGACGTGCAATCCCCTCAAAGGTCTGAGATGAGGCGGGTCTCTCCCGTTGGTCGGCATGAGGCTGTCGTCTAGCTCTCGGTTTTGGAGGGACGTGGAGTCCCCTCAAAAGTCTAAGCTAGCTTTCGGTTTTGCTTCCATAAGGTTGGAAGACTTTCTAAGGGCCCTCTGTTTGTCTGCTTCTGTGTTTCTCTGTTTTGTTCTGTGGACATACTGGACGGACCTTATGGGACAGACTCAGACCACCCCTCTACCCACCCTCTTGGCTTAAGCCCTTCCTAGCTCCACGTGGGATGATTGCCAGCAGCTTTTGCAGGTCCTGTTCACGACTGAAGAAAGAGAAAGAATCCTCAATGAGGCCCGAAAACTAGTTCCGGGCACAGACGGGAATCCCACCACCAAACAGACTCAGATAGATGCCTCCTTCCCCCCGTTAACTCGGCCCCAGTGGGATTTCAACACGACAGAAGGTAAGGAGAGACTCCGGGTCTACCGCCAGACTCTAATGGGGGGTCTCCGAATGGCTGCTAGAAAGCCAACCAATTTGGCCAAAGTAGGAAATGTGCAACAGGGAAAAGATGAATCTCCGGCTGCCTTTTTAGAACGGATCATGGAGGCATTCCGTACCTATACCCCCATGGATCCAGAGGCTCCGGAAAGCAAGGCAGCTGTTATCATGGCCTTTGTAAACCAATCGACCATAGACATTAGCAGAAAATTACAGAAAATAGATAGACTAGGAGAAAAAGTCTGCAGGACTTACTGGTGGTAACCGAAAAGGAATATAACAACCGGGAGCCTCCTGAGGACAAGCAGGCTCGCGCCATGGCGGCTGCCAGCAGTAAGCAGACTCAAGACCTGGCCAGAATACTACTAGCTACCACTGATGACTCCCCCATAAACGAGACCGCCATCTCCAGCAGATGGCAGACAACACAAGAAAAGGTAAAGGAGCCACCAAGGGGGGGAAGCAGAGGCTGCAGAAGGATCAGTGCGCATACTGCAAGGAGATAGGGCATTGGGCCCAAGATTGTCCGAAAAGGGCCGGCGGGAAGGGAGGCAAGACTGCTCGAGTAAACGTCCTAGAGCTAGATGAACTGAGTGATTAGGGGAGTCGGGTTTGGACCCTCTCCCCAAACCCAGGGTAACTCTTAAAGTGAAGGGGACCCCTGTTGACTTCCTTGTCGACACCGGAGCACAACATTCGGTCCTCTGCACCCCACAAGGAAAACTACCCAGCAAGAAGTCCTGGGTCCAAAGGGCAACTGGTATGAGCCAGTATTCATGGACTACCCGAAGAACAGTAGATTTGGGGCCGGGCCAGGAATCCCACTCCTTTATGGTAATACCAGAATGCCCCTACCCGCTGTTAGGACGGGACTACTGACCAAGATTGGAGCTCAGATAACTTTCAGACAAGGGCGGCCTCAGGTCACCGATGGCAAGGGCCACCCCATCCAGGTCCTGACCATGAAACTGGAGGATGAATACCGCCTCCACCAGGAGGCGCTCCCGAGAAAGGATAATATAGACAGATGGCTTCAAGAATTCCCCTCGGTTTGGGCAGAGAAGGGGGGGCGGGGATAGGACTAGCTGCTCACAGGACCCTGGTCCTGGTAGAGCTCAAGCCAGGAGAGAGTCCAGTAAGGATCAAACAATACCCCATGTCTCAGGAGGCCCGGAATGGGCTCCAGCCACACATCCAGAGACTATGAAGCCTAGGGGTACTAGCCCCTTGCCAGTCTGCCTGGAACACCCCCCTATTGCCGGTCAAAAACCTCACACAAATGATTACCGACCGGTACAAGACCTCCGGGAAGTAAATAAGAGGGTCAGGGACATACACCCAACTGTTCCCAACTCATATACTCTCTTGAGCTCCTTGGCACCCTCCAGGGTCTGGTATACGGTACTAGATTTAAAGGACGCCTTCTTCAGTCTGCCTCTGGCACCCCAGAGCCAATCCTTGATCGCCTTCGAGTGGCATGATCCGGAGGAGGGCCACAGTGGGCGACTCACCTGGACACGGCTACCTCAGGGATTCAAAAATTCGCCCACTGTCTTCGACGAGGCACTACACGAGGACCTGGGTGAGTACAAAAGGGAGCACCCTGGTGCTACACGAGGACCTGGGTGAGTACAGCGAGGGACCCAGGACCTGCTGGCTACCCTGGGGGCCTTAGGGTACCGGGCATCCACGAAGAAGGCTCAGATATGCAGCGAGAGGGTTTTGCTAAGATCGCCAGGCCCCTATATGAAGCTACCAAAGAGGGGAAAACATTGAAATGGGCTGAAAAACAAGAAACTGCCTTTAATCAGTTAAAAAAGGCCCTCCTATGTGCCCCAGCCCTGGGCCTACCAGACATTACGAAGCCCTTCCACCTCTTTGTAGACGAACATCAGGGAATAGCAAAAGGGGTTCTAACTCAAGCCTTAGGCCCCTGGAATCACCTGGTGGCTTACCTGTCCAAGAAACTCGACCCAGTGGCTGCCGGCTGGCCGCCATGCCTAAGAATTATTGCGGCGACAGCACTCCTAGTCAAGGACGCAGACAAACTGACCCTAGAACAGGAGATCTGGATCACGACCCCACACGCCATTGAAGGGGTCCTGAAACAGCCTCCTGATAGATGGATGAGCAACACACGTGTGACTCATTACCAGAGCCTCCTACTCAACCCTCCACGAGCGCAGTTCCACCCCAGTGCAGCCCTCAATCCTGCAACCCTGCTGCCCGACCCTGACCTAGGTGCTCCACTACATGACTGTGCGGGAATCCTGGAACGAGTACATGGATTCCGGACGGACCTGACCGACCGGCCCCTCCCCAATGCCGAGGCTACTTGGTTCACTGATGGCAGCAGCTTTGTGCGAGACAGACACAGGTATGCGGGTGCAGCGGTGGTCACCGAAACGGACACCATATGGGTGGAGGCTCTACCCTCCAGAACGTCAGCCCAGCGAGCAGAGCTCGTCGCCCTCACCAAGGTACTAACGTTGGGAGCTTGAAAACGGCTTAACAACTACCAGACTGGGGAGACCCAGTTTTACCAGACCAGCCCAAATACTCCCAGGAAGAGTTACAGCGGATCAAGAAACCCCCATGGCCCAGGAGATAAAGGGACGGTGGTATACACCTAACAAGGAGCTCGTGCTGCCAGACCGGCTCGGAGTCTCAATATTAGAGCACATGCATCGGTCTACTCACACGGGGGCCTGAAAATTAAAAGACTTAATCCGACATGCCGGAATCAAGATTCACCAACAGGACACCAGAATAGAGCAAGTTGTATCTGCTTGCAAGACCTGCCAACTCACCAACGCGAGGGCCACATCAAATAAAAAAGGAACCAGGCTCAGAGGCACCAGACCGGGAGCCCAATGGGAGGTCGACTTCACTGAAGTCAAACCAGGAAATTACAGTTATAAATATCTTTTCGTATTTATGGACACCTTCTCTGGCTGGGTGGAGGCATACCCAACCAAGCATGAAACGGCTCAGACGGTGGCTAAGAAGCTACTAGAAGACATCTTACCCGGGTCTGGTTTTCCTGCCATGGTAGGATCAGACAACGGACCAGCTTTTATCTCGCAGGTAACACAGGCAGTAGCCAAGGCGGTGGGGGCAAACTGGAAATTACATTGTGCTTATAGGCCCCAGAGCTCAGGACAGGTAGAAAGAATGAATGGAACCCTAAAAGAGACCCTTACCAAATTAACCATGGAGACTGGTGGGGACTGGGTGACTCTCCTACCATACGCCCTTTACCGGGTTAGGAACACTCCTTACACTGGGTTTTACTCCCTACGAGATCATATTTAGCAGGCCACCCCCTATTATTCCCAAACTTTAGTTTAAAGATCAAGAACTTTTTCTTTCCTTGAGAGGGCTCCAAAGGGCGCACGAGGACATTTGGCCGCGCCTCCGTGCCATCTACGAGGCTGGCCCAACCCGACACCTCATCAGTACAGGCCAGGAGACTGGGTCTACATTAAGAGGCACCACCGAGAGACCTCGAGCCGTGCTGGAAAGGACCCTACATCGTGGTGCTGACAACCCCCACCACTCTCAAAGTAGATGGCATCGTGACCTGGGTCCATCACACCCACGTTCGGCCAGTGGACCCCTCCTCGATCCGGAAGGACTTTGTCACGCGATGAGCCATCAATCGGGACCAACAGGACCCGCTCAAGCTCACCCACCAAATATTCGTAACTCTATTAACTCTGCATGTCATTGCTCATGCTGCCGGGAGTCCCCACGCCCCCAAAACATCACCTGGCAGATCATAGACACCGGCTCGGGGACAGTACTTAATCAGACCTCCCAGAGCCACCCCAGGGACACTTGGTTCCCAGAACTTTGCGTAACCTCCAAACTCTGTTGCCCTTGTCACCATAAATGCAGCCGGTCCCATGATTGGGTCCGAAAGCTACATGACAAGGGAGGAATGAAAAGGCCTACGCCGACCAACTCCATCTTGTTCTGTGTCCTTCACCTTGACCACGCCTCCTCCCCTTGAGTAACCTCCGGCTCACCTGCCTCACAGGACTCGGACCCTTCCCCAGCCAGTCAGCTGAGGCCACAGCCATTACCTCACCAACGGCCCCTAGGCCCCAGTAAAATCTTTGTCCTTTTGAAACTCGCTCTCTCTCCCTGGTATCTCACCTCTGCGTCCGTGCAGGTAGGGGATTGAGCTCGAGCTAGCTCGAATAAAGGCTCTTTGCTTTTGCATCAGACTCGGCTCCCTGGTGGTCTTTGGGGATCACGAATTCTGGGCATAAGATTTTCGCAGTCGGAGGTGTTTGTGCGTGTAGACTGAAGATTTCTCGGTTGTTCACACACGTGCGCTCTACTCCTCCTAGAACTGACCTCACATTGAGGGGGGCTGTGGAAGAACCGAGGCGGGACCTTCCCCTGGTGCGTGTGGAGCCCTCAGGGAAGGGGCCCAGCGAGAGCGGGGGCCAGAGGGGCATCAGGAGACTGGGCCCCGGTTCTGCCCATCAGACCCCCTCGGCTGCCATGTGACGTGAGACCTCGGCACAGGGGGGCAGGGAGGCCGCACCTTCTTCTTAACCCAAAAGTTATTTTTATGACAAGTGTAGTACGTGCCCCCTGGAAACTCTTGGGGGATATGGACGTGTTAAGATAAAAAAAAGAAACAACCAAGAAATCCGTCCTCCTTCCACCTTCCCTCATCCCACCCAGGAGTTGTCCCTGTCCGTTGTTGGGGTGATGAGTTCTAGAACTTTCTGAGGCCTGAGTAGGCCTCGAGCCGGATGAGGTGTGGACGGAGGCACGTCTTGCAAGGAAAGGCAAGGAAAGGCTCTGAGGGGACAGGGTTAGGGTGGAAAGACAGGACTAGGCTCCTTCACGCCCAGAGCTGCAGATCAGAGATGAAGCGCACCTCGGGCGGGGCAGGGGTGGGGGCTTCCTGTGTGCCTGGAAACCAAACCCACACAGCCTAGGCCAGGAAAGGTCAAGGCCGAGGGCAGCCAGTGACGAGTCAGCGGCTAATGTGGGGGTGGGGGCAAGGAGGAGGTTTCCCCCTGCGGAGGCCACCACGTGGGCCCATGTGACCCATGTCCCCTGGGCAACCAGAAGCCCTAGCAGGCTGGGAGGGCATCCCCGGGGCCAGAGAAGGAAGGCATCTAGGGACAGGACCCCCTCCCTGTGCCCCAGTTTGCTCTCCTGTCAAATAGGGGGCAGAAACGCACCGTGTCCAGAGACATTGGGGGGGCACAGATGTCCCTCAGAGTTCCTGTCTCAAGCCGGGGCCGGGTGCAGACAAGTCCAGCCCCCTCCCAGGGCCCCTAATCGGCTCTGTCATCAGGCCCTGGCCACACGGCGGACAGTTAGGAAGCGCCTGCTCTGAGCTGGGCAGCTGGGGGCTGTGCCCATCTGATCTGCGGTGAAGACCACGGGACCCCAAGCGGGCACGGGGGCAGGGACGTGAGCAGCGTGGGCAGGCACAGACGCCTGTCACGAGGCCTGACTGTCTCCTGGCTCACTCTGGGCCTCGAGCTGGGACCCTCCGGGGCAGCCCCGAAGACCCGACTCCTGGAGGACAGAGGAGAAGAGCCAGTGTGCCCCCCGCGAACCGGGGAGGGCTTCCTGGAGGTGGGGGACACCCATCCCCACCCCTGTCCGGGTGACAAGGAAAAACAAATGTGGGTTTACAGACAGGCCACCTGGGGCTGCCCTGGTCCTGCTGTGGCCTGTGCGGCCCAGAGACGGCCACTTAGTCCAGGGGGCAACATCCACGGGGCACAAATGGTGGGGACAGCCATAGCTGCAGGTGCTCAGAAGGAGCAGGTGGGGCCTGCCACGGAGCCTGCCCCTCAGCTCCTCCCTCCTCCCTCCTCCCCCCTGCACAGCAGGTGAATGGGCCCTCCTTGCCCCACCCTGGCACAGCACATGGGCTCAGGGCACCCCCTAACCCTGCAGCGCACACACATCATGGCCCTGGGGCACCGTGGCCTCCAGCCCCTCACCCGGCTGCCTACCGGGCATTTCTCTCCAGCTGCTGCCCAGCACCTGGAGCTCATACCCAACCAGGGGCTCCGAACCTGGAGCTCATACCCAACTCCCCCTGGGGAGCCAGCGAAGACCCTCACCTGAAGGTACCCAGATGGGTAAGCACGTCCCTAAAGGGGAGGACAAATTGGCATCATATCCAGGTCACTTTTGTGTGGCAACTGGTTAATTCCCAGAACAGACCTTGCCTTACAAGAGAAGTGTGATGGACAGATGGATGGTTGGAAAGATGGGGCATGGAAGGAGGAATGGATGCAAGGTTGGAACCACGTGGTGGCCTCCGGTGCAGGACAGAGCTGGCGGCTGTGGCCGCAGAGTGGAGCCAACCCTGAGAACCTCACTCTCGCTTGCCAAGCCTGGTAGGACACCAGCCCCAGCGCGGCCCCCTGTACCTCGGGGCTGGGCTGGCCGACACGCTCCCACGGAGAGCCCACTCCACTGAGACTGACCGCACTCTGGTCATTCCTCAAGCTCTTTAATTTGACAGACAGCACAGCGAGGCACCCTGGGCCCCAGGGACTTCCCGCCTGCCCCCTGGCATCTTCTTGCTCCTTCCCCCAGCAGTCACGGAAGTCCCGGACACTGAGGAGGCCAGAAGCAAAGGCGGAGCCCAGGCCAGGGACGGGGGCGCAGAGGCTGAAGCAGCAGGCTCTGGGGGGAGGAAGGCGTCGCTCCTCCGCACCCAGCCAGGCGGACGGCCAGCAGGCCCTGGTCAGAGGCCCCTCCCGATTTGCTGCGTGATCCAGGGCACGTACGTCTGGACGCGAGCGTAGACCCCGGGACGGTTTCTCACGGCACAGCTGTCACCCCAGCTGACCACTCCCACCAAGTGCCAAGCACCCGTCGTGTTGCAGACCAGAGGGCCTCCAGAGTCGCCCTGAGGAAGGAGAGAGAGCACTGAGCCCCGGCTGGCCTCCAGCGCGGGGTGGGGGCCGGGATGGGCTGGGACTCACCTGGCAGGAGTCCCGGCCCTCGGTCCCCGCACACAGCATGTCGTCCTGGATGATCTTCCTGCCCGCCAAGCGGTGGCTGGTGGCGTTGTGGTACTGCTGGTCACAGACGGCGTTCTCCACCACGCTCACCGCCACCTGCTGCAGTCGGTAGGGCGGAGGCAGCGACTCTGGGGGACAGACGTGACCGGAGGCTGGAGCGTGGCCCCCGCTGTCGGCCGCGAGCCTGCGTTCCTGCCCGGATCGCTACCGTGGGGTCCCCAGGGTGCAGGGTTCCCATCTCCCTCTAAATTCCTAAGACCCGGGGGGTGGATTCTGCCTTTAGTTGGAAGGACCGGATAGAAAATGGGGGGGGGGGGGTGAGGGTTTCTGCCCGTCCGCCCAATATCTTCCTATAAGATGGAGAAAAACTAAGAATATGAATTTCCTCGTCACAGTGTTGGGTCCCGAGCTCAGTTGTGCTTCAGGGACCCTCCAGCCTCTGGGGTCGGATCTCCCGATTGGGGCGCACACGGGGTGGGTGGGGGAGGGTGTCGGAAGGCGATTCCTTTACAGAACCTGCAGCCGCCCACCCGCCAGGACTTCTCTGTGTGGCCAGGTCTGGAAATGCCTCTCGTGGCCCCGAACCCCTCCCAACCCCCACCCCGTACACACGGTGCACCAAGACGGTGCCCCAGCCGGTCACCCAGCACTCGTCCTCTGGGGTGACTTCAAGCAGGGCCGACGGGAGCTTGACAGGCCTGACGTTAGCCGTGCATTTCACAGAGTGTGACAGCTGGAGCAGGGCCACGTCCGCACCCAGTTGGGCGTTGATGTAGTCGGGGTGGACGATGACGCGGGTCACATTCAGCAGCGTCCTCCCCCCGTAGAGGTACACGTCCCCGGCATGGATGCGGTAGGCTGCCGGGTCGGCGTCCTTCCTGGGGTTGCAAAGAAGCCACGGAGGCGGGTCCTTCGAGGGCGGCTCCCTCCACCCCGCCTGGAGCCCGGATTCCCACACCTCCTGATTCACCCAGAGCTGGATGGCAGCTAGCGGACTCACCGGAAGATGCAGTGGGCGGCGGTCAGCACCCACTGGGGGTGGATGAGGGAGCCCCCGCAGATGTGCACCCAGGAGGCCCAGTTATAATTGTAGACTTTCAGGCTGACCTGCCACGGCCACTTCCCCTGGGGGGCACTCTGGCCCCCGACGATGCCCACCAGCTCGTTTCCAGGGAGGGAGGCTGGGAAGCAACAGGAGGGGGGAGGGAGGCTGGGAACAACATGAGGGGGGAGGGAGGCCAGGCCTCGGGGCCCGGGCGGAGCCCAGTCCCCACCAAGCCTCCCCTGAGGGCACAGACAGGCAGCTCCAAGGCCCCCAAGCGACTGGAACTGGAGACAAGGTTACAGGAGCCTCTGGGAAGGGAGGACTCCCGTGGGGTCAGGACTCACCTGGGCTCCCCACGACGCAGGTCCCCGAGAAGAAGGGGGTCAGAAGCAACAGCCACAGCATCTGCGAAGAGAGAGGGCACGGAGGGACAGCTCAGGGCCGGAGGGGGCCAGGGGCCTCTGCAGCTGTGTGAGAGGGGACAGCGCCCCTACCTTGCCAGGCTCCACGGGTCTCTGCTCTGGGGGCCCCCGAGATCCTTTATGTTTTGGTCACAGGAAGTGGGCGGGCGGCTTGGGCAGTGATCCACTTGGCCGGGGTGGGGGGGGTGGTGGAGGATGGGAAAGAAAGGCAGCCGGGTGTCAGGCCGAGGCCGGGGGCGGCTGCCACCTGGATACGCCGTCCCCGGCCCACGTCCCACCTGAGACTCGGCCGCCCTCAGCCACGCGGACTGGCCCCCGCCAGTGTCTCCAGCAGAGGAAGATCCCCGCACGCCCCAAGGCAGGCTCCTACACCCCCGGAGGCCGGGGAGGCACCCCTCCTCACCCCCAGCTCGGAGCACGGGTCCCCAGGCCTCAGGCATGTGGTGACGCAGCGGGCTGACCTTCTCCCCCAGGACAGGCGGACTCCCAGGGCCCAGGACGCCCCGCCCCGGCCACCGTTCCTACTTGGGGCGCTTCCAGAAGGAGGGAGGCTTTTGCTCCTCTGAGAAGGCCGCCGAGCATCAGCAGAGTGTGTTCAGGGGGGTGGGGAGCTGGTTCCCCATCACACACCCGGGAGGCCAGACTCCCACCCTGGCCGCCCACCCCCGGCTGACTGCGCTTCTCACGACACGTCTGAGCACCAGAGGCCGCAGAGCCTGTCCACCCTGGCGCTGTCCACCCACCAGCCCGTGGCGCTGTCCACCCACCCTGCCCCGCTTCCGACCAGTGCAGTCACGTCTCTTCCCAAGCGTTGGCCCGGCCGTCAGGGCCAAGGACGGACCCCTGCACATGGCACAGGGTCCCCATCCCCTGGACTCCGCCCCACCCTGAGTGGACAAACCTGGCTTCACAGCCCACCTTCCCAGCTGCCACCAATAGCACCCATCCAGGTGGCCTCCAAGGGAACAAATGATGCAATTTTTGTGGCGAGTCACACGGTGTCCCCTAAAGCTCCCTCTGATGCCGTATTGAGGCATGGGGAGGGCAGAGGTCCATGGTCTAAGATAGGTTCCTTTGACACCACCCAGGAGAGTTGGGTGTAAGCATACGGCTCCTTCTACATCAGCGAATCCAATCTACATCAGGGACCCTGAACCCTGTGAGCCCCTTTTTCCTTCCAGCTTAGGGAAGCAGCCAGCCCTCCATCCAGCCCTCCAGCCCTCCTGTCCTGGCTGGGCTACCAAGGGTAAACGTCTGGCTGTTCACATGCTGCCAGCCTTGCTTTAGCAAATGTCAATATGAGCAGCTGCTGTATGGGGGATTCTCCTCCATTGTGATCAGGGCCTGGGACAAAACATGACGAGAGAGAGAGAGAGAGAGAGACAGGAGTGTCCTGTACTCCTGGACAGGGCTGCATGCACAGAGCAGATAGCCTGAAGCCTGGGGAGAGGTGGACAAAGAGACAGGTAAGGGGAGAGAAACTGGATGAGTGATAGGGGAATGGGGCAAGACCGAGAGAGTGAAAGGAAGAAACACAGAGAGGTTGGTTAGAGAGAAACATAAACAAAGAGGAAGTACAAAGAGAAAAGTGGAGACCTGGTCCAGGTACGTGGACAGGGCGAGATGGGCCAGGGGAGAGGGGATGTGTGAAGTGGCTCTGAGTGTTGGGGCAGAAAGGGCTGGTATCATGGGCATCATAGTTTCATGACTCTAAGACTCCAACATCCCTGGGGCCAAGCTCTGCAGAGGCCATTGCAATTGAAAAGATGGGCATCTGTCACCTCTCCTGGAATTGCGGGGCCCAGCGTTATGTTCTGTCATGGAGAAGGATGTCTTCAGGGAGAGTGTGCTGCTCTTTGGCAGGTAAGCTCCAGAGCCTACCCTGTGGGGAGGTGTCCCGGGGTCATCTGCCTCACTGCCCCAGGCCCTGTGGGATTTCCCCCCTCCCGCCACCAGCTGGCGTTCCTCATGTTCTGAACCCAGGCATGAGGCATCATGTTGCCCCCAGGTCCGGCAGTCTGGACCTGGCAGAGTTGAACTGCTGATATTGATAAAAAGTGTATGACAAGAATGTCCATATTCTCCCTCTGGAACGAGCGGTGTGCATCCAAATCGTGGGTTGCTATCCTCCTGTCCACAACCAATCTGAGGATTCCAGAAGGTAGGTGAACCCTTTATTTTTTTTTTTTAAATTTTTTTTTAATGTTTTTTATTTATTTTTGGGACAGAGAGAGACAGAGCATGAACGGGGGAGGGGCAGAGAGAGAGGGAGACACAGAATCGGAAACAGGCTCCAGGCTCCGAGCCATCAGCCCAGAGCCTGACGCGGGGCTCGAACTCACGGACCGCGAGATCGTGACCTGGCTGAAGTCGGACGCTTAACCGACTGCGCCACCCAGGCGCCCCGGTAGGTGAACCCTTTAAAACACCATAGTCTTCTCTTACGTCCTTCAAAGACAATTCCTTTTCCCAGCTTTCTTTTCATTTTGAAGAGATGGCAATTCCTAATTGAAGGCATGATGGTCCTGTAGAAAATTGACCTACATGACTGATGGACATGATTTCATCCATCCGTATCCCTAAAGCACATTTCATTGGAAATATAAGCCACGGATGCATGTCGTAAATTCACAACAGATGTGAAGCTCCCTGTAAGTTGCATTCTGACCTTGTCACATATGTGTCATCAGATATTATTAGTGACTTTTCAGATAAGCTCTAAACATCAAGATGGTCATGTTAGAGAATCTGGTATAGATGGAATTTCACAGATTCTAAATTAGGAATGACTTTTTATTTTTAATGTTTCTTTTTTTTTCCTTTTATGAGAGAGCCCGAGCTGCGGATGGGGGAGAGAGTGGGAGATACTGAATCTGAGGCAGGCTCCAGGCTCTGAGCTGTCAGGACAGAGCCTGACGCGGGGCTCAAACTGATGGGCTGCAAGATCATGACCTGAGTGGAATGCGGAGCTTAGCCAAGTAAGCCACCCAAGCGCCCCAGGAATGAGAGCTTATTGGCAAAGAAAGAGAAATTAAAGATAGCATAAATGATGTCGACTTTTAATTGAAATATTCTTCACACATTTGTTGTATTCGTTTTAGGCATACATTGTAGTCCTTCCATATGTCTATAAATTATGTTGTCCTTAAGCACAAATGTAGCTATCCTGTGAAAGCATGCAACAATATTATTACAGGATTGACTCTCTTCCATTGGCTGTCCCTTGTATCCCTAGGCTCATTCATTCCATAGCTGGAAGCCGGTGTCTCTCTCTCAAAGGTGACCATTCTTTATCTAACCTAGACACTTAGGTGGTCAACACCATTACCTCTTGTTCAGCATGTGTGATTTGGTGGTCTATTTTTCTGGGAACATTGCTTAAAGCATTACAAATGATGTCATTACGTTAATAAATTCGGTTTCATTCTTCACTTACAAGAAAGGAGAAGGAAAAGATTTCTTTGTGTCCCGGGCCCTGTCACTAAGACCCTTCCCAATGCGGAGAACAGGCTGGGTTGCCCAGAGTACCTTCGGTCCCTCAGCTGAGCCCCCAGGGCCTTCAACATTGCAGGAATTCCCATGATGACCAGCAGAGAGAGCTCGAGCACCACAGACCCGGAGGGGCGGGTTCCTCTGCCTGGGCAGTGATGGCCAGCAGAGGGCGCACCATCGGCTTTTCTGACCCAGGACACCTCAGAGCAGGAAGGGTCGCTGTTGCTCCCAGAAGACTCAGGGCCTCTGCCGCTGCCTCAGGACAGAGAGCAGAGCTGCCTTTCCAGCGCGTTCTGCCGCCCACCCCAGGGGAGACCTTGGGAGGTTTGCAGCAACTTGGCATCTCCTGAGCCGCTGCCTTGTTGTACTGAGTGCTGGGGAGGGGACGCTGGGTGGCTTCCCTGGGCAAGCTGGTTGCTGGGCAGCACAGGCCCTTGCATTTTCTGGGCTGTTCCCGTGTTTCATTCCTCCCCTTCCCGGACAGTATTTGAACAAGACATATTTTACTGAAGGACTCGTGGATTGCGGGGTCCCACGACATCACCTCATCGATGCAGTCGATGGTTGGTTCCAGATTCAGGCTCGTTTCCGGGAAGAAACCCTGACAGAAGTTGAGAAGCACGGGAGCTGCATTCCGTTAGGACGTGAATACATGAAATGCTCCTCTCACGACCTTCTAGAAGAATGAGCTGGGACCCAGTTTCTGCGTCCTGCTGGAACCAGAGACGGAGGTAAGGGCACAACTGTCCCCCACATCATACATGCTTTTTTAAAATTTTGTGGTTATTTTTCCAACCTAGTGAAGTGATTGAAAACTACAGAAAACCTGGTAGGTAGGTTTCATTAACCTTATGTTTTCTTTCAATTTAAATTCCAGTGAGTGAAGACCCAGTGGAATAGTTTCCGGTGTGCAATATAGAGTAACCCTTGCACGCGTCACCTGGTGCTCATCCCAGGTGCACTTCGTAATCCCCAGCAGCTGTTTCACCCATTCCCCACCTCGCTGTGGAAGCCCTCAGTTTGTTTCCCAGTGAAGAATCTGTTTGTTTGTCACTGTGTCCTTCACCCCCCCCCCTTTGTTTTGTTTTATTTCCACGTGTTAGTGAAATCACCTGGTATTTGTCTTTCTCTGACAGGCATTTTTCACCCAGGATAACATTCTGTCGCTACTGCACCTCGTGGCAAATGACAAGCTTTCCTGTTTTTACGGCTAAATAATATCACATTCCATATACTACATGTGAACTTATTCATCAGTTGATGGATGCTTGGGAAGTTTCCGTAATTTGGCTGTTGTAGAAAATGCTGCTGTAAACATCAGGGTGCATGTATCCCTTTGAAGGATTATTTTTGTATTCTTTGTGGAAATACCTCGTGGTGAAATTGCTGGATCGTAAGGTAGTTCCATTTCCTTTTTTTTTTTTTTTTTTTTTTGGTGAATGTCCGTGATGTTTTCCAGTGTGGCTGCACCAGTTTGCATTCCTACCCACAGTGCAAGAGGGTTTCTCTTTCCTCATATCCTTGGCAACACCTGCTGTTTCATCCTTCATTGATTTTAGTCATTCTGACGGATGTGATGTGTTATCTCGTTGTACTTTTGAATTGTATTTTCCTGAAGATCAGTATTGTTGAGCATCTTTTCACATGGCTTTGGTCATGTGTATGTCTTCCTTGGGAAAATGTCCATTCGTGTCTTCTGCCCATTTTTAATCGGATTTCTCCTTTTTTGGGTGCTGTATGACTTTATTTGTTCTGGACACTAACCCTTCATCAGATGTCGTTTGCAAATAGTATTCTGTAGGTGTTTCAGTTTTGTTGATTATTTCCTTGGTGACAGAAGCTTTTTATTTTTACGAAGTCCCATTATTTTTGCTTGTGTTTCCCTCCACTCAGGAGATATATCTACAAAGACGTTTGTACAGCCAATGTCAAATAAGATACTTCCTGTGTTAATTATCCTCTGGGATTTTTCTGGTTTCAGGTTTCACACATAGGTCTTTATCCATGTTGGATTTACTTTTGTGTATGTTGTAAGAAGGTGGTCCGTTGTTGGTCTTGTTTTGTTTTGCAGGTTGCTGTCTAGTTTTTCCAAAACCATATGTTGAGGAGATTTTCTTTAAGTTTATGTATTTATTTTTGAGAGACAGAGAGAATGCAGAAGAGGGGCAGAGAGAAATGGGGACTGACAATCCCACACATGCTCTGCACTGCCCTGAGATCATGACCTGAGCTGAACCCACAATCACACGCTTTGCAGCCACCCACGTGTCCCCAGACTATCTTTTTTTTTCCATTGGATATGCTTTCCTGCTGTGTTGAGAATTAATTGACCATATAGGTGTGAGTTCATTTCTGCGTTTCCGTTCTATTGATCTCTGCGTCTGTGTTGTTGTTGTTGTTGTCGTTGTTGTTGATGTTGTTGTCGTCGTTGATGTTGTTTTTTGCCAGGACCATACTGCTCATCTCAGTACAGCTTTTTAATACAACCTGAAGTCTGGAATTGTGATGCCTCCAGCTTTAGTTTTCTTCTTCAATTTTGTTTTTGCTGTTTGGGGTCTTTGTCGTTCCATACAAATTTTGGGATTATTTGTTGTAGTTCTGTGACAAATGTTTCTGTTAGTGTGAAAGGGATTTCAGTACATATGCAGATTGTTTTGAGGAGTGTAGACATTCTAACAGTATTTTCTGCTTCCCATCCATGAGGGTGAAATCTTTTTCCTTTCCTTTGTGTCCTCTTCCTTTTCTTTCATCAATGTTTCACAGCCTTTAGAGTACAGATCTTTCACCTCTTTGGTTAGGTTCATTCTAGGTATCTTGGGGTATTTGGTGCACCTGTCAATGGGATGGATCCCTTACTTTCTCTTTCTGTTAATTCATTATTCGTCTACAGAAATGGAATAGAATTCTGTACATTGATTTCTGTATATTGTGATTTGTCGAATTCGTATATCAATCCCAGCAATTTTCATTGGAGTCTTTCCTGTTCTTTATAGAGAGCATCATGTCAGTTCCAAACAGCGAAAGTTCTGCTTCTTCCTGGCCAATTTGGATGCCTCGTTTCTCTTTTTGTCTGATTGCTGTGGCTAGGACTTCCTGTACTATGTGGAAAAATAGTGGTGAGAGGGGTCATCCCTGGCTTGTCCCTGACCTTGGAGGAAACGCTTTCAGTTTTTCCCCATTGAGGATGAGACGAGTTGTGGGTTTTTCCTAGATGACCTTTATGATTTGCAGGTAGGTTGAGTCTCCATGTACTTTGCTGAGGGTTTTTATCATGAATGGATGTGACATTTTGTCAGATGGTTTTCCTGCATCTGTTGAAAGCATCATATTGTTCTTATCCTTCTATTCCTGTGGTGCATCATGTTGATTGATCTGTGAATGTGGAACCACCCTTGCAGCCCAGGAATATATCCCACTTGATTATGGTAAATGATTCTATTCATGTATTGTTGACTTTAATTTGCAGGTATTTTAATGAGAATTTGTGCATACATACTCATCAGGCTTTTGGTCTGCAGTTTTATTTAAAATTTTTTAACATGTTTTTAATGTTTCTTTCTTTCCTTAGATAGAGTACATAAGAGTGAGGGAGGGGCAGAGAGACAGGGAGAGAGAGAATCCTGGCCATGCCCCACACTGTCAGTGCATGGTCCGATGTGGGACTCGAACCCACGCACCGCAAGATAATGTCCTAATCCAAAATGAAGAGTTGGACAGTAAACCTACCGAGCCACACAGGAGCCCCGGAAGTTTTCGGTTTTGGTGGAGGTTTTATCTGGTGTTGGTATGAGGGTGATGATGGCCTCATAAGGTGAATTTGTAAGTTTTCCTTCTTTTTTACTTTTTGTAATAGTTCGAGGAGAATACATATTACCTCTTCCTTAAACGGATGGTAGAATTCATCAGGGAAGCCCTCTGGCCCTGAACTCT
Source organism: Neofelis nebulosa (assembly GCF_028018385.1). NCBI lineage: Eukaryota > Metazoa > Chordata > Mammalia > Carnivora > Felidae > Neofelis > Neofelis nebulosa. Next base: position 44,327,173 of record NC_080799.1, on the reverse strand, counting down.
TGTGTTGGGGGAGATTTTTTTTTTTCTTACTGCTTTGATTTCTTTCTGTTTTCAGATTTTATGTATCTTCCTGTTTCAGTTTTGGTAGTTCTTGTGTTTCTAGGAATTTGTCCATTTTTCTCAGAGTGTCCAATTTGTTGCATATAGGGCATAATATTATCTTCTAACTGTATTTTTGTGGTGTTGACTGTTGTTTCTCCTTTCTTATTGGTGATTTTATTTGAGTCCTTTCCTTCTTCTTTGTGAAAACTCTGCCTAGGAGGTTTTCATGTTGATTACTGTTTTCAAGGAACCAGCCCCTGGTTTCATTGATTTGGTCTAGTGTCTTTTTGGTTTGTATATCCCTTATTTCTGCCTTAATGTCTATTATTTCCAACCACACTCAGATATCGCCTCACGCCAGTCAGAGTGGCCAAAATGAACAAATCAGGAGACTATGGATGCTGGCGAGGATGTGGAGAAACGGGAACCCTCTTGCACTGTTGGTGGGAATGCAAACTGGTGCAGCCCCTCTGGAAAACAGTGTGGAGGTTCCTCAAAAAATGAAAAATAGACCTACCTTATGACCCAGCAATAGCACTGCTAGGAATCTACCCAAGGGATACAGGAGTACTGATGCATAGGGACCCTTGTACCCCAAAGTTTACAGCAGCACTCTCAACAATAGCCAAATTATGGAAAGAGCCTAAATGTCCATCAACCGATGAATGGATAAAGAAATTGTGGTTTATTTACACAGTGGAGTACCACGTGGCAATGAGAAAGAATGAAATATGGCCCTTTGTAGCAACATGGATGGAACTGGAGTGTGTGATGCTAAGTGAAATAAGCCATACAGAGAAAGACAGATACCATATGTTTTCACTCTTGTGTGGATCCTGAGAAACTTAACAGAAACCCATGGGGGAGGGAAAGGAAAAAAAAAAGAGGTTAGAGGGGGAAGAGAGCCAAAGCATAAGAGACTCTTAAAAACTGAGGGTTGATGGGGGGTGGGAGGGAGGGGAGGGTGGGTGATGGGTATTGAGGAGGGCACCTTTTGGGATGAGCACTGGGTGTTGTATGGAAACCAATTTGAAAAATGAACTTCATATATTGGGAAAAAAAAAAAAAACTAACCTCCAGAAAGCATTATAAAGCATTACCTCGCAGTTTCTAAAACTGAAGGGATGATTAAAAAAAAAAAAAAGTAAAAAAAAAAATCTCTATTATTTCCTTCCTTCTGCTGTTCTTCTCATTCCTTTAGTTGTAAGTTAAGAGTGTTTGAGATTTTTCTTGCTCTTTAAGGTAGGCTTGTATTGCTATATACTTCCATTGTAGACTGCTTTTGCCGCATTCCAAAGATTTTTACCAGCTTATTTTCATTTTCATTTGTTTCAGTGTATTTTCTCATTGATTTCCTGTTTGACCCATTCATTTCGTAGCATGTTATTTAACCTCCCTTGATTTGTGGCCTTTCCCCCTTTGTGTGTGTGTGTGGGGGGGGGGGTGTAAGTGTGTGTGTATGAGTGTGGTTGACTTCAAGTTTCCTAGCTTTGTGGTCAGAAAAGATGCTTGGTCTGAGCTCTGTCTTTGGGTACCTGTTGAGGTGTGATTTGTGACGTAGAATGTGATCATTTCTGGAGAATGCCCCATGGGCGCTTGAAAAGAATATGTACTCTGCCATTTTAGTATGGAGTGTTCTGAATATTATCTGTTAAACGCATCTGGTCCAGTGTGTCATTCAAAGCCATTGTTTCCTTGTTGATTTTCTGTTTACAGGTTCTGTCCATTGATGTGACTGATGTGTTAAAGTCCTCTATTATCGTTATATTATTATAAATTCCTTTATGGTTTTGTCAAGTGTTTTATATATTGGTGATTGCATAGTGGGCGCATCAAAATTTACAAGCATTGGATCTTCTTGTTTGGCTGTCCCCTTGAGCATGAGATAGTGTCTGTCTTCATCTCTTGTTACAGCTTTATTTATTTTTTTAATATAAGTCTTAGTTGACATATAGCGCACTCTCTGTTTCGGGAGTAGAACCCAGTGATTCATCCCTTACATACGACACCCAGTACTCATGACAACAAGTGCTCTCCTCAATACTCGTCCGCCATCTAGCCCAGCGCCGACACATCTCCCTCTATCAACCCTCACTCTTCTTCTCTACGGTTAAGAGACTCATGTGCTTTGTCACCACTCTTCTCTTTTCCTGCCCCCTTCCCATGTTTTCATCTGTTTTGTTTCTTAAATTCCACACGAGTGAAATCATATATGTGTCTTTCACTGATTGGCATATTTCACTTGGCATAATACATTCGAGGTCCATCCACATCGTTGCAAGTAGCAGGATTTCATTCTTTTTGAAGCTGAGTTACATTTCCTTGTATATACGTATGTATATATGTATGTATATATGTATGTATATATGAGCATACACGTGAGTACATATGTGTATACATGCACACACACACACACACACACACACCCCACAAGTTCCCTATACCTTCACCAGTTGATGGTTACTTGGGCTTTCTCCATAGTTTGGCTACTGTTGATAATGCTGCTATAAATACTGGGTGCATGCAATTTTACTACTAGGTATTGACCCAAAGGGTACCAAACTACACTCTCGGTTTTAAAGTTTATTTTGCCTAATACAAGTTTTGCTACTGGCTTTCTTTTGACATTGTTTTCATGATAAATGTTTTTTCATTCCCTCCTTTTAAATGTGCAGGTGAGGCGCCTGGGTGGCGCAGTCGGTTGAGCGTCCGACTTCAGCCAGGTCACGATCTCGCGGTCCGTGAGTTCGAGCCCCGCGTCGGGCTCTGGGCTGATGGCTCGGAGCCTGGAGCCTGTTTCCGATTCTGTGTCTCCCTCTCTCTCTGCCCCTCCCCCGTTCATGCTCTGTCTCTCTCTGTCCCAAAAATAAATAAAAAACGTTGAAAAAAAAATTACAAAAAAAAAAAATAAATGTGCAGGTGACATACGTCCAAATAAGGCTTGGTAGGCAGCATCTAGTTATGCCTTGTGTCTTTTTGGTTTTGTTTCTTTATTTATTTTTTTTGTTTGTTTACCCTATCCTTGTCTTTTGATTGGAGCATGTAGTCGATTGACATTCGGAGTAATTACTGATAGGTATATATTTAGTGACATTCTACTAGTTGTTTTGTCATTGTTTCTTGATGTTTTCTCTGATCCTTTCTTGTCTGTAACACGTTTGGTCTTTCATTTTCACTCCAAGAGTCTGATTTAAATATTCTTTTCTTTTGGCTGGTAGTACATGTCTTTACTTATTTCTATATTTCTTCTTTGTTAACATTTAAGCCCAAGTTAGTTACCTTGTAGTGGAATACAGTTTCAGGATTAGAATTTAGTGATCCATCAATTACAAAATATATATCCAGTACTCATCCCAAGAGCTCCCCCCGCCCGAGTGCCCATCACCTATTTAGCCCATACCCCTATTCAGAAACCTTCCTGGAGTCCTGAGCTGCTTCCCTCTATTTAACAGTCTCTTATCGTTTGACTCCCTCCCTGTTTGTATCTTATTTTTGCTCTCTTTTCACTATGTTCATCAGTGTATTAAATTCCACACACGAGAGAAATCATATGATGTGTGTCTTTCTCTGACCTATTATGGTTAGCATAATACAGTCTGGTTCCATCCACCGTGTTGCAAATAGCAAGATTCCACTCTTTTTGATCGCCGAGTAATAGTCCACTGTATGAATATACCACATCTTCTTTATCCATTCATCTCTCAGTGGTCATTTGGGCTCTTTGCATAATTTAGCTGTTGTTGATAATGCTGCTATAAACATTGGAGTGCATGTGCCTCTTCGAGTCAGCGTTAGTGTATCCTTTGGATAAATGCCTCTTAGTGCAATTGCTGGGTCGTAGTGTAGTTCTCTTACTGTTTTTTGTAACGAATCTCCATACTCTTTTCCAGAATGGCTACACCACTTTGCATTCCCACCAGCGTTGCAAAAGCGTTCCCTTTCTCTGCATCCTTGCCAACACCTGTCGTTTCCTGAGATGTTAATTTTAGCCATTCTGATAGGTGTGAGGGGATATCTCATTGTGGTTTTGATTGGTATTTCACTTATGACGAATGAGGTTGAGCATCTTTTCACGTATGACCAATCTGGATGTCATCTTTGTTAAAGTGTCTCTTCATGACTTTTGCCCATTTCTTCACGGGGTTATTTGGTTTTTGGGTGTTGAGTGTGATATGTTCTTTATAGATTTTGGATAGTAACCCTTTATCTGATAGGTCACCTGCAAATATCTTCTCCCATTCCATTCAGTTTCCTTTTGGTTTTGTTGATTGTGTCCTCTGCTGTGCAGAAGCTTTTTATCTTGAGGTCTCAATAGTTCATTTCTGTTTTTATTGCCCTTGTTTCTGGAGTCTTGACAAGCAATACGTTGCTGCAGTCAGGATCAAAGAGGTAGGTTGCCCTTTTTCTCCTCTAGGATTTTGATGGTCTCCTGTCTTACACTTAGATCTTTCATCCGTTTTGAGGTGTGTGTGTGAGAGAGACAGGGAGTCAGAGAGAGAGAGAGAGAGAGAGAGACAGACAGACAGACAGACAGAGAGACCCAGAGGTTTAAGAACATAGTCCAGGTTCATTCTTCTCACTGTCCATTTTCCCCAGTACCATGTGCTGAAGAGACTCTTTTTTTTCCTTTGGATATTCTTTCCTGTTTGGTCAAAGATGACTCGGCCATAATTTTGAGGGTCCATTTCTGGGTTCCCTATTCTGTTCCTTTGATCGATGTGTCTGTTTTTGTGCTCGTCCCATACTGTCTTGATGATTGCGGCTTTCTGATGCACCGTAAAGTCCAGAATTGTAATGTCTCCAGTTTTGTTTTTTTCTTTTTCAACATTACTTTGGCTCTTTGGGGTCTTTTCTGGTTCCATACAGATTTTAGGATTGTTTGTTCTAGCTCTGGAAGAATGCTGGTGTTATTTTGATAGGAATTACATTGAATTTGTCCATTGCTTTGGGTAGTATTGACATTTTCACCATATTTGTTCTTCTAATCCATGAGCATGGGATGTTTTTCTATTTCTTTGTGACTTCTTCACCTTCTTTCATAGATGTTGTATGGTTTGTTCTTTTAATTTTTTTAGTGTTTATTTATTTTGAAGAGAGTGAGGGAGCGAGCAAGAGCCCATGAGCAGGGGAGAGGTAGAGAGAGGGAGACACGGAATCTGAAGCAGGCTCCAGGCTCCAAGCTGTCAGCACAGAGCCCGTCACAGGACTCAAACCCACAAAGGCGGGATCATGTCCTGAACCGAAGTGGGCACTTAACCGACTGAGCCAACCAGGCGCCCCTCTATTGTTTTAATGTACTGATCTTTTACCTCTTTGGTTAGATTTATCCCTGGGTATTTTATGCTTTTCAGTGCGGTTGTAAGTGAGATCAATTCCTTAATTTTCTTTCTGTTGATTCATTACTGGTGAATCGAAATGCAATCAACTTCTGCATATTGATTTTATATTCTGAGACTTTCCTGAATTCCTGTATCAGTCCTAGAAATTTTTTGGTGGAGTCGTTTGGATTTTCCACGGAGAGCATCATATCTGTGAGGGGGAAAGCTTGAACCCTCCTTGCCAACTTGGACAGTGTGTATTACTTTCTGTCGTCTCATTGCTGAGGCTGGGACTTCCAACAGAATGGTGAATAACAGTGCTGAGAATGGACATCCCTGTCGTGTTCCTGCCCTTAGGGGGAAAGCTCTCACGTTTTCCCCATTGAAGATGTTATTAGCTGTGGGACTTTCGTATCTGGACATTCTCATATTGAGGCACGATCCTTCCATCCCTCGTTTCATGAGGGTTTTTTTTTTCATCAAGAAAGGATGCTGCTGCATTTTGTCAAATGTTTATTCTGCATCTATGGAGAGGCTCATGTGGTTGTTATCCTTTCTTTTATCAACGTGATATATCACATCAGTTGATTTGTGGATATTGAATCGGTTGTGCATCCCAGGAATAAAATCCACCTCATTGTGCTGAATAATTCTTTTTCTGTATTGTCGGATCCAGTTTGCCACTTTGTGTTGAGAGTTTTTGCATCCATGGTCATCAGGGAAATTGGTCTGTAGTTTTTCCTTTTTAGTGGGGTCTTTGTCCAGCTTGGACTCAAGGCCATGCTGGCCTCATAGAATGAGTTTGGAAGTGTTCCCTCCATTTTTCTGCCCATGACCTTATCTTGTTCTTTCATTTCGGATGCCTTCCTCTTGTCTTGGAATTTTGGTTGAGTATTTGCCATCTCTGTGTTACCAAAGCTCATTGTGTTACCTGCCTGTGAGTTGAATGGTTTTATGAAGAGGAGGTCATCCACTGTCCAGGGCCTGACACTTCACGGAGTGTCTGTGGCATGTGTTGCGTGCCCTATTTTGTGTTCTGGCTGCACTATCCTTCAGGGCAGTTGTATGGGAAAGGTAGGGTCCCTGGCCAGAATGTGGTGAGTCTGATCTAGGTCTGCTCTGATCTGCTTGCTAAATGGACTTGAAACGGCTGCTCCTAGAAGTGAAGGCCTGCACAACTCTTTGGTCAAGAGAGGTGGTGTGGTCATGGGCTTCACCTGGTCTTCTGGGGAAGGGGCCAGCTCCGCTGGGACTGAGGCAACCTTGAATGACCTAGAAGGCCAGTCTCGCCAGAGCACAGGAAGGTGGGGTTGGTGTAAGCAGCTTAGGCAGCCAGTGTGGGAACTGCCTTGTTTCCAGCAGACGGCTCTGTGTTTATGCTGGGGGGCAGGGGGCAGAGCATGGAAATGGCACCACGCAGCTCGTCTGTCCTAGCTCTTTGTCGCCTCATTGTGAACACTGCTTCTCAGGGATGGTCTCCACGATGAGTGTATAATCTCCCCACTGTGTGCACCAGGCTTTGTCCAGATCACTGTTTCCATGCCATCTGCCTGCAGGTTGATGGCTGCCTTCTCTTCACGAGTAGGCCAGTGCCCTCAGGGCTGTGTCCCAGCCAAGGCTTCTAACCTTTGCAAGTCCACATTCTCGGGGTGCCTGGATGGCTTGTTAAGTGTCTGACTCTTGATCTTGGATCAGATCATGACCTCTTGGTCATGGGATTGTCTCTTTCCCTCTTGTCCTGCCCCTCCCTTGCGTGTGCTCTCTTTCTCTCTCTGTCAAAATTAATAAACTTTAAAAAATTAGGGGCATGGAATACCTTATTTAGGCAAGACTGCCTCTCTGAGGGGAATGGCAAGGATCTATGAGATGTACTTCCAGCACTGGCTAGGAAATTCTTTGCTGACTGGTTAAAGGTTACATTCCTACAGGAATGAAATTAGGTTTAGTGACATGGGACCTTAGCATAAGTAACTCCATGGTGGGCCTGTGATTTTTCTTAACATTCCAAAGCCCAATTTTATGTATGCATTTTTTATTACATGTGTAGCCCTAAATAATATTTTAGCCATCTACTGCCGGCCCGATGATCGTATCCTGTGACACTGTAACTATCTCCTAATCATAGAGGAAGATCAACTCTGTGGCTCTAAGATCTTTGTGGCTCTAAGGTACTTTGATCTATGTTACTAAGATCTTTGTGAGTCTAGGTTACTGTTGGCCTTTCGAGGTCTTTCACCCAGGGACCGACCCCCAGCGAGGTTGCTGAGCCATCATTTAGGCACAGAAGCACCCTTTCCAAGTCACCTCTCCCTAAAGCGTTGTCTTTCCCTCTGGTACTTCCAGGACCTACCCTTGGCAGGTCACATACCCTCATGCAAACCTGTCAAAGTGGACCAGAAAAAGCTGCTTGCCTGTGACTGCCACTTCATGGTCACATCTTATCCTTCTGAAACCCCTCGAATTCCCTATTGTTCTTCCAGTCTTTGAATATCTCTTTGATTTGGAAACATTTGATTCTCTTGTATTCCTGATAAAAAATATGTGTGAAAATATTCAACCAAGGATACCTTACAATCAGTGAGCCAGTCACAATGATTCCTCTGGCCGTGTGTACATTTTTAGTTTTGACAGTGTTCAGGCATGAAGTGAAGTATATCCTGTAAAATCTAGTATCATTCATTATCCAGGATAACCACCTTTATGGAAAGCCTTTCAATGACATGCTCGTTGAAGATCAGAAAAACACTTAATTTACCTACCACATAATAGAGTGGTATATACATACATTATTATCTTAAAGTATGCAAGTAGATGTTTCTATGAAGTGTTTGTCATGCATTCAGTTTTCTCTACCGTGAATGCTATTATTTCAATTAAACAATAGTAAGAACAACAAGAATAGGTACATGGCCATCACTAGTAACTAATATTAGAACTAGTCATATAATATCATGTGTTGCAAACATAAAACCATGATTACTAATAATCTTTTCATTCGTGATGGGTTTCTAGCTACCAGAAAAATGGGAAACGTATTATTGAGTCTCTACATACAACAGACTGTTTTCTGACTATGGATGTCGTATGAGTTGGTACATGATCGCAATCAGTATCCCGAAGAGATATGGTAGTATTAACTAAAGTTTATATTTGTGTTCAGATTGCTTCGGTTTGAACCTCTTCTGTCCCAGACTCATCCCAGCTGGCACATTAGAGTCATCCTGTCTCCTTAGGCTCCACTTGGCCATGACGATTTTTAGATTTTTCCATATTTTACATAATCTGCAAAGTTTTGAGGGTACGTTTGTAGGATGTCTTTTGTAGAATGATCCCTGGTTGGGATATATCTAATGTTTGTTCAAATGCTTAGGCCAGAGTTACCGTGTTGTGGAGCAGAAGATCCAGAGGCATAACGCCATCCATAATTACCACTTCATATAAAGGTTGTTCACTCTGAAGATTGGGGTCTTTTGTGGTTCCATACACATTTTAGGACTGTTCTAGTCCTGTGAAAAATGTTGTTGGTATTTTGATGGAAATTGCATTAATTGTGTCCATTGCTTTGGGAAGTATAGACATTTTCACTATGTTTGTACTTCCGACCCAAGAGTATGGAATGTCCTTCTATGTCTTTGTGTCATCTTGAATTTCATCACTGTTTTATACTTTTCAGAGTATAGGTCACTCACCACTTTGGTTACATTTATTCATAGACATCTTATTATTTGGTGTACAAGTGTAAATAGGACTGTTTTCTTAATTTCTATTTCAACTGCTTCAGTACTGTTTTCTCCAAATACAACAGATTTCTCTACAGTGATTTGTATCCTGTGACATTGCTAAATTCATTTACCAATTCTAGCAGTGATTGGGTGGACTCTTTAGGATTTTCTATATACAGTGTCATGTAATCTGCAAAGTGTGAAAGTTTCACTTCCTCCAGATTTGGAGTTGTGTTTTATTTTATTTTATGTTATTTATTTTATTTGTTTATTTTATTTTATTTATTTTATTTATTTATTTATTTAATGTATTTAATTTATTTTATTTAATTTATTTATTTTATTTTATTTTATTTTATTTTATTTTATTTTATTTTATTTATTTCAGTTTAGTTCCATTTCGTTTGTCTGCTGGCTGTGGCTAGGACTTCCAGTAATTTATTAAAAGTGGTAAGAGTAAACATCCTTGTCTTCTTCCTGCCTTACAGGAAAACCTCTCAGATTTTCCCCATTGAGGTGGATTATAACTGCAGGGTTTTCATAGATAACCTTTATTAAGTTGATGTATGTTTCCTGTAAACCTAGTTTAGGGGGTTATAATCCTGAGTGGATGTTGTACTTTGTCAAATGCTCCTTTCTGCGTGTATTGAAATGACCGCATGGTTCTTTTCTTTTCAAGCTTATTAATCTTGAGAGAGACAGAGTGTAAGCAGGGGAGGGGCAGAGAGAGAGGGAGACCCAGAATTCGAAGGAGGCTCTTGGCTCTGAGCCTTCAGCACAGAGTCTGACACGCGACTTGAACTCACGAATTATGAAGTCATGACCTGAGCTGTTGCCAGACTGTTAAAGGATTGAGCCACCAAGGTGCCCCGATCGTGTGGTCCTTCTCCTTTCTCCTGTTGATGTATTGTGTCACATTGGTTGATATGCAAATATTGAACCACCTTTGCAGCTTGGGAATAAATCCCACCCAATTGTGGGATACATTTACACTTGTTATATCTTCTTTTTGGATTGTACCCTTTACTGTTATATAGTGTCCTCCTCTGTCTCTTGTTACGTACTTTTTTTAAGTGTATTTTTTTCTGATACAAGTGTTGCTACTCCAGGTTTCATTGGACATTAATGTGTGCAATGTTTCTCTATCCTCTCACTATCATTCTTGAGGTGTAAAGTGGGTCACTTATAGGCATACAAATCGGTTTTGTTTTTTCATCCGTTCTTACACCGTACGTCTCTAGATTGGAGCATTCACTCCATTCACCTTCAAAGTCATGATCGATACGTACATACGTATTGCCATTTTACTGCCTGTTTGGCTGTGGTTTCTAATGATTTTCTCTGATCCTTTCTTGCCTTTCTTTCATGTTTTGCTTATTTTCTTAGTGATATAGTTTGATTTCCTTATCTCTATTCTTAGCATATTTATCATATGGTCACTGTCAGGTGTTTATATAACCTCTTCTGCATTTGGCAGTTCATATTAAGTTGATGGTCATTTACCTTCGCACCCATTATTTTCTCCTCCCTAGGTTTTTGGTAGAGGTTATTACAATTCAAATCAATTTCTCTGAGTTCCTTAACTGATTTTTTTTGCAGACATATTCATTTTTTACTTGATTTGTGTCTTCTGTCTCTAAACCGTCACTGTTGGTCTGTCCTTTCCACTCGAAGAATCCCTCTTAACATTTCTTGCAGGACGGGTTTAGTGGTACAAACTCCTTTAGTTTTTGTTTGGGAAAGTCTGTGTCTCCTTCCATTCTGAAGGATAGCCTTGCTGGATAGAATATTGTTGGCTGCTAATTTTTCCATTCAGCACTTTGAATATGCGATGTCGCTAGCTTCTGGCTTGTCGAGTCTCTGTTCAGAAATCGGGTAGCTCGCCTTATGGGTCTTCCCTTCTGAGTTAAGGTCTTTTGTCTTGCTGCTTGTAAGAGTTTTTCTTTACTGTCACTGTAATTTGCAAGTTTGGTTACAATATGTTTGTGTGTTGGCCTGATTTTGTTGATGTTGATGGGAGTTCTCTAGTCTCCTGGATGTGGATGTTTGTTTCCCTCGCCCAATTGTTGCATCCACACGACTCCTGAAACAGAATGCTACGGGCACCAGTGACAGTTGCAACAAAGTTTATTACAATGAGAGGCAAGGTTGACCGATCAGGACCAACACTCTTGACGAGAGTGTGGCCGAGAGATCGGGACCAACACTCTTGTCAAGAGCGTGGCCCCGAACAGCCGGGATACAGAGTTTTTAAAGCCGATCACATCATTTTATCGTTATCTGGGAACAGAACAGGGAAACAGTTGCCAGATGAGTCAGAAACAGTTATCGAATGAGTTGATTATTTTAGACTTTCTGCCCCTAAGTTTCAACCAGTGGATCTCCTTGACCTTGTCTCTGATGCTCTTTTTGAGGTTTTGTTTCCTTCATTGGTAAAGCCTGATTCACAAGTGTATGAAGTATGATTTATAAGAGTAAAAGCAAGGTTGTTATCTTTTGACCTTCAGGGTCAGAACAAAGTTGTTATCTTTCAAGCCAAGCGTTAGCCCTACAGTACAATGTAACCCTTACATTTCCCCCTTTTCTTGTCAGTGAATCAATCCCTTGATTCATCATTAGGAACTAAGGGGACATAGTTGGACCTAATCCTAATTTTTATTTTCTCAACTCGCCTTTTGACAACTGTACTCATCGATTGATAATGCATGGGCCAATAGTTAACCCGAGAAATAACAATAGCAGTGGCCCAGCTATGGCGGTGAGCAGTGATATGAGCCAGGGGGACTAAGAGAATAAACTCTGAGCCAGTTTTTGTCCTTGATCCCTGTGTCCACATTTACAAAGTCCCCCATGAGTCCCCCACACTTACCATTATATAAACCCAGAAAATTTAAGCACCAGCCATGGCACCTTCGGTTATCCAGCCTTCCTGGTTCTTACCTAGAGCCGGAAGCCCAGCCCACTTAAGATTTCCCAGCACCGGTACATTAGACCCGGCCTCCATATTGCCCCTTTTCTTGTCCAACATCTTTCTTTTTCTACTTTCAACACACCTGTCTCCTACTTTCTGGTTCCTTCTCTAAATTACACACTTTTCCTGCCAGGCTTAGCGTCTCCTTCTCTCCCGAGACAAAGTGCCCTCGGTGGCTTGGCGTAGAGGCATGGACAGCCATGGGGAGTAGGTGACGGTGCCTAGCAGTGGAGTTAGGACGCCCACCGTCAGCCAGCCACAGGCGTGCAGCTCTGAACACGCAGCCATATTGGGCTGGCCTGGGCACAACGTGGGCATTCCCTCCAGCGACCTATGCAACCCAGCCTGTATGTGAACTTGGATTCCTTCCTTCCCTCATCACCAGCGGCTGCATGTTGATGTCACAGGAGGGTGGGAATCACAAGCTTTATCTACTTTAAGCAGTCACACATCTCATCAACAGTCTTAGAAGCATTATAACTTTCACAGAGATTTTCTTTCCTTGCTTCTTGGTGACAAAGGGGTAGAGGAAGGAGATGGGGCACAGACAGACAGATAGTGCCTCTGCTGCCCTGGGAACTGAGGGCAACCCATAACCCCAAACCGAACACAGGTTTAACTCTGCGGGATTGTCCATTTGAGCCACCTGTGTCCTAGAGTCATGAAAAGCTCGGCAGATGGGCAGGGATGTTCCATTCACAGCTTTCATCCAATTCAACCAAGAAAGCCATTGTCTTCCTCCAAGGATTTTGTGGGTTCAGGTCTGAAATGGTCCCGGATTTACAGGCTCCTGGAGCAGGAGAGCGTCTCTCTTTTCTCCAGCACTCCCGCCACCCGAGTGCCACGGGGAAGAGTATCTTACCTTCAGGCTCCTGAAACCACTTTTGTCCCGGCATCTTACTTCCCCCTTTTCTTGAAATTCACTCCAAATCTTTAGGAGTGTAACTGGGCTCCGGTGGAAGCAAGGGCTCTGTCAAGATCGGTAGCTCCAAGGCACTTTTGACTTGTTTCTTCCAAGTTTTAGGGCTTTTGTTAGTGCGATGAGCTCTGTGTGCTGGGCTGAAGTTTCTGGGGGAAGGGTCTGTTGCCATAAAACTTCATGGTCTGTCATCACTGCAGCACTGGCATACTTTTGCCCTTGAAATACAAAATTACTGCCGTCTGAAAACATGCTGATATCACAGTCCGGTAAGGGAATGTCTCTCCCAATCCCGAGCTTCTTCCCAGGGGTCGGCGGAGCAATCCGCAGAAAGGGCCCTGTTTCAGACCTTCAACTTTCCCGGCCAACGCACCAAATGTTGCATCCACACGACTCCTGAAACAGAATGCTACGGGCACCAGTGACAGTTGCAACAAAGTTTATTACAGTGAGAGGCAAGGCTGACCGATCGGGACCAACACTCTTCACAAGAGTGTGGCTGACCGATCGGGACCAACACTCTTGTTAAAAGTGTGGCCGACCGATCGGGAACAACAATCTTGTCAAGAGCGTGGCCCCGAACAGCCGGGATACAGAGTTGTTAAAGCCGATCACATCATTTTATCGTTATCTGGGAACAGAACAGAGAAACAGTTCCCAGATGAGTTAGAAACAGTTGCCAGATGAGTCAGAAACAGTTATCAAATGAGTTGATTATTTTAGACTTTCTGCCGCTAAGTTGCAACCAGTGGATCTCCTTGCCCTTGTCTCTGATGCTCTTTTTGAGGTTTTGTTTCCTTCATTGGTAAAGCCTGATTCACAAGAGTATGAAGTATGATTTATAAGAGTAAAAGCAAGGTTGTTATCTTTTGACCTTCAGGGTCAGAACAAAGTTGTTATCTTTCAAGCTAAGCGTTAGCCCTACAGTACAATTTAACCCTTACACAATTAGGGACGTTTTCAGCTATTATTTCCTCAAATAAATTTTCGGACCCAAATTCTCTTCCTTCTGGGAGTCCTACAATATGAATATTATTATCTCTCCTGTAGTCACTGAGTTCCCTTAGTCTCATCTCACGTGGCAGAATCCTGTGCTCTCCTTGGTTCAGTGTGATTCATTTCCAACACTCAGTCTTCGAGGTCACTGGTTTGTTCGGCTGCTTCTTCCATCCCTCTGTTCATTCCAGCTAGCGTGTTTCTCCTTTATCGTGTCCTCGATGTGTACTGTGTTATTTCTTATCTCTATGTCAGGGGTCTCACTCTTCTACTCATTTCACAACTCCAGTGAGAATCCTTATGATCATTGCTTTCAATTCCGTATCAGGTATGTTACTTCATCTCTTTGGCTTAGATCTCTCGCTGTGACGTTGACTAGGTCTTTCCTTGTGGATAAACATCTCTGTGTGTCCGTTTTGTGTGTCTCTCTGGGTCTGTTTCTCTGTGTTAAGAAAGTCAGCTGTGCCTTCTGATCTTGAAATTAACGACGGTGTGAAAGAGAGGTCGCGGAGTCCTGAGCAGTGCACGTCTCCATTTATAGGACCTGGACCTTCAGGAGGATATCGCGTGGGTATCGCTCACTGCCTGCTGTTGTGTCTGGGTTACTTTTCCTTTCACTGCAGGGGTCTGCACTGACTGCGTGCCTGTTGTGGGCTGTGCTTACACTCAGGGGTGTCAGTGGGACCCAGGCAGGCCAGCTGTGGGGTGGTATGCCGGCTGGGTAACTTGGGCACAGGGCAGGAGTGTTAGCAAAATGGCACAGGGCCACTAGTCCTATGCCAGATTTCCCGATGTCCTTTGGTGGCTGGGGGCTGTGGACCAGCGGTGGAAGCTAGGGGCGTGAGGATATGCACAGAGCATGTCTGTGCCTGGGGACATGTGGCTGGGTGAGACAGATGAGGGTGCCCGGATATGTACAGCTGGGTGAGGTGCAGATGTACGCAGCGTGCTGTGACAGCTATGCATGCAGCCTGTCGGACAGGGTGCCCTTGTGGTTTTAAGAATGTTTGCCCTGAGACCAGCAGGCTTGGTGTGGTGAGTCCCCCAGTGAACCCTTGGGACTGGCGCACTGCTAACGGGTTAGGTAGCAAGTGTCTGTGCAGCCTCAGCCTCTGGTGGGTGCTTCTATGCTTATTCTGGGAGGCTGGGGGAGAATGGTGCCTGTGAGCTCCCTCATTGTTGGAGAAGTCAGTCCTCCAACACACTCAGGAATCAGCATGAATACATCTGTCCCTGTTGCCTCGGCATTGTGTAAAATGCCACGTTGACACTGCCTCTCTACACAGGCAGGGACCCGGCTAGCCCTCATCCTCCTGGGTCACCCAGTGCTGGGTCAGCTGACCTCCAAAGCTCCAGGATCTCAACTCAAGGGCATTCAGCCCCTCTGGGGTTTCATGCCAAATGTGATGGAGATTAGTCTTCACCGGGTGAGCTCCCTGGGGTGAGGGCTCACTTTCTCTGCCCATTCTGCAGGCAGCCAGCCTCCACCTTTCTGACCTTCCTAACCTTTCTGGTGCAGCTTCTCTCTATTTAGGTGTGGAGTGTCTTCTGCCAGTCTTTGCATCGCTCTCTGGCTCATGGACTTGGATGTGGATATTATGTAGCTGAACACATGGGACAGGGTGCGCTCAGGATCCGCTTACTCTGCTGTTATTAATTTTTTGAATGTCTTATTATTTGGGATTTTTGAGACACGGGCAGACAGACTCATATCACCCATGCACTTCAGGATTTGAAAGGAACTTTGCAACATTTGCTTCTAGTATGTTATGTTTTGAAACTCTCTTTAATGAGGTATAATTTACATATAACAAAGCCTCAAGTTAAAGGGTATAATTTGATGAGCCATGAGGGTACAGGACCATGGGTACAGCACCATGAAATCGTATGTTTTCTCCCTAAACCTTTCATCAAGATCCCTTTGGGCTAACGCTAATGTTGCTTTTGAAGTAACGACTATTTTTTTTTTTTTTTTTTACTTTTTCAGATATTGCCCAGGTGTCTGAAAGCCTGCATTGAGCTGAGCCTTAAGAGAGAAGTTTGGAATTCAGTTTTGAGAGTAGACAGCCAGTCCAAGAAAGCCTTGTAATTGGCTCTTAGATTTCAGTTGTGAGAGATTGTGGGTGCCTCGGAGAGTGCCTGGATCCAGATGTGGGCCTTGTTCTGTGAACAGGTGAGCTAAATACCTAAGCTGAGTTTGAGCAAACTGTAGTTTTTCTTTGGAGACTTTATGGGCATTTTAAAACCAGAAGTTTTCCCAGGGGGGTGCTGTCTTCGTGTGAAGAGGCACGAGCCGGGGAGCAGAGACGCAAATCATCTACACACTGTAACAAAGTCGAGCCTGCAAAAACACTTTCCATCATCCAAATCAGCCTTTAAGGTTTGTGGGAAACGTGCAGCACTCTGTGGAACCCGGGGAGGTTGCAGTCCAGATGCATTGTCATTCCCTGCGTGTGAAGGTAAAAAGATACTGGCTGTCCTTATCAACTAGAATGCTGAAAACTACACCACATGGGTGGTGTAGAGTGAAAACGTTGCTTTCAGGAAGAGTGCATGTTGGTAGAGTGTGAGGTTTGGGAAGAAGGGGATGTCGAGGGATGACAGAGCTGTTTCTTTCTCGGAAGTCCTAGACAAAATACTATCCACAGCAGTTGGGTTTTCTCACAGGTATAATAGAGGTGTTATATGGACTACTGCAGGGGATCATGAGACCATGAGCCTTGTTACATTCTATTATGATGTTGATGCCTTGAAGGTCTTCTGAATTGAAAACATATTAATACTATGGAGAAGTTTTGCATGATCAACTTGAATCTTCACGGGAGGTACACTGTGGATTCTGCCAAGATCAGTTGAAGATTTTGCCCATAAAGAGATGGTGGCTGATCGAATAGGAATACATGATCAGTACCTCCAGACTCAGCTATAGGACCAGCACAGACACGGCACAGAAAAGGTGCCAGAGGATCATTCGTTTCCCCTTTGTGCTATTTTGGTTACTGTTGTCAAATTGTAGGTCGTGGATCTCGAGTTCAGAGGATCTGCACATTATTTTAGAAAATCCTTCAAAGGATCCTCTTGTCGAATAGAGATTCCTGGTCTCCTGAGGGAGGCACTCAATCAGTACCGTCTTAAAGTTAGATCTATATTGTAAAAGAGAGGGTAAATGGTCAAAATTTCCTTATGTAAGACTTGTAAGTTAGGTGCCAACCTTCTGGCCCTTAAAGGCACTGAGAAAAGCAAGTTCTTGCAGACTTGCCCTCTGAGGGCTCTTCTCAGGAAAAGCCACCTGTGAGACCCTCATGCCCTCCTTACCCAGGATTGTCAGAGATGAAATATCATCCCCTCGAAAGGAAGGCACATTCAATGTATCTATTGACTAAAATGTTTCATGGTGAATTTGGTCCCATGAAGGGTCCATTTTCCTTGCAATATTCTAAGCAAACAAAAGGACCTGAGCACAGTTGCAGAGAACCCTGAGCAATATATACAAGTGTCCCAAAACCTAACCCAGGGTGCTGGGGAGACAAAAAGACACAGGCCATCCCTAACAAAGGGGAATCTAACACCCTTTTACTGTTTTTCCTAATACATTCCGGTTCCTGTAACTGGATGGGCGAGTTACTCCCTCATTCGTTTCCGGGGTCAATGATTATGGTGATTAGAGCCAGCGGTCTCTTGTTGGTCTCCCTCAGAATGGAGGCTTTCAGGAATATTCCCAGGCCGCTGCGAAAACTCCTTTTAATCAGTGGAAGTTCTCTGTCTTCTCTGTCCTGACATGGACTGTCTAATTCCACTTGTTGCTGGAAAAAATCCTGGCGTCTGCTCAACTGTTCAAGTTGACAGACTTTAGGACCAGGAGACCTCTCTCTCTCTGCCCTCAAGGCTTTTATGTGCCCTTGGCACCTCATCAGGCTCCACCTGGGATGAAAACCCCTGACCCCACCCCCGCCTCAACCCCCCCTCACTGCCCACAGCCCGCAGCAGAGGCCCTGTGGGCTGGTTGTGGCACGAGTCCCCAGATGCCCCCTGTTAGCGATGGCCCGTTCAGAAACCCCTGCCCCTGGCCATCCACCCCTGCTTGTCCCTGCCTTACTCAGGACGGGGTCTCCATTCCCCTTTTGCAACGTCCAACTCTCGATTCAGCTCAGGTCTCGGTCTCGCGGTTAGTGGGATGGAGCCCCGCGTCGGCCTCTGGGCGTGTCGGCCTCTGCGGAGCCTGCTTGGGATTCTCTCTCTCTTTCTGTCTCTCTGCCCCCCCCTTCATGCTGTCTCTTTGTCTCCCTCAAAATGAATACATAAACAGTAAAAGTTTTTAAAGAAGACGTAATACAACCACGTTATGGGGAGAAGACCCAACAGACCCTCAAGTTTTAACGTCCTTTTCATTTTTTTCTATCTTTAAGTAGGCTCCACGCCCAACGTGGGGCTCGAACTCAGGCCCCTGAGGTTAAGAGTCGCACCCCCCACTGACTGAGCCAGCCAGGGGCCCCGAGATCCTTAATTTTTGAAGGTCTTCTAGCAAACAGCGTCCTTCTGCCGTGTTGGCTCGAGACCCGCACCCGTCTCGTTTCTGGCTGCGCTCGGAACCCCCTGCGCCGCCTGGGGGGTGTCTCCTCTGGCGGCCCGGTGCCTCTTCGTCAGAGTTCTGGCCTTCTTCTCCTCATTGGGAGATTTTCAGCCAGATGAATCAACACTTTGTTGTTCACAGTTGGCGCAAGCCGTTTTGTGTGCTTTTTGAAAGGACGGGCTTACGCCGGCCGACTCCATCTTGTTCTGTGTCCTTCACCTTGACCACGCCTCCTCCCCTTGAGTAACCACCACCCCCCTTCCCCTGCCTAACAGGACTCGGACCCTTCCCCAGCCAATCGGCTGAGGCCACAGCCATTACCTCACCAACTGCCCCTAGGCCCCAGTAAAACCTTTGTCCTTTTGAAACTCGCTCTCTCTCCCCGGTATCTCACCGCTGCATCGGGGCAGGTAGGGGATTGAGCTCGAGCTAGCTCGAATAAAGGCTCTTTTGCTTTTACATCGGACTCAGCTCCCTGGTGGTCTTTGGGGATCACGAATTCTGGGCATAACATTTGGGGGCTCGTCCGGGATCCCCAAGACCCCCGAGGGACCCCCGACCCAGAGAGCCTGACTGGCCACGGTTAGTGTCTGTTTGTTCCGTCTTTTCTGTGTGAGCTCATTTCTGGAATTCTGGTAGTGCCCGACATGGTCTAAGTGGACGCACTGGAGGACCACGGGCTAGGAGTTTCAGGAGACATTCCAATTCTCCCTTCTGGAGGGACGTGGAATCCCCTCATCTGTTTTGGGGGGACGTGCAATCCCCTCAAAGGTCTGAGATGAGGCGGGTCTCTCCTGTTGGTCGGCGTGAGGCTGTCGTCTAGCTCTCGGTTTTGGAGGGACGTGGAGTCCCCTCAAAGATCTAAGCTAGCTTTCAGTTTTGCTTCCATGGGGTTGGAAGACTTTCTAAGGGCCCTCTGTTTGTCTGCTTCTGTGTTTCTCTGTTTTGTTCTGTGGACATACTGGATGTACCTTATGGGACAGACTCAGACCACCCTTCTACCCACCCACTTGGCTTAAGCCCTTCCTAGCCCCACGTGGGACGATTGCCAGCAGCTTTTGCAGGTCCTGTTCACGACTGAAGAAAGAGAAAGAATCCTCAATGAGGCCCGAAAACTAGTTCCGGGCACAGACGGGAATCCCACCACCAAACAGGCTCAGATGGATGCCTCCTTCCCCCTGTTAACTCGGCCCCAGTGGGATTTCAACACGGCAGAAGTTAAGGAGAGGCTCTGGGTCTACCGCCATACTCTAATGGGGGGGTCTCCGAATGGCTGCTAGAAAGCCAACCAATTTGGCCAAGGTAGGAAATGTACAACAGGGAAAAGATGAATCTCCGGCTGCCTTTTTAGAACGGATCATGGAGGCATTCCGTACCTATACCCCCATGGATCCAGAGGCTCCGGAAAGCAAGGCAGCTGTTATCATGGCCTTTGTAAACCAATCGACCATAGACATTAGCAGAAAATTACAGAAAATAGATAGACTAGGAGAAAAAGTCTGCAGGACTTACTGGTGGTAACCGAAAAGGAATATAACAACCGGGAGCCTCCTGAGGACAAGCAGTCTCGCGCCATGGCGAGACTACTACTACTAGCCAGAATACTACTAGCTATCACTGCTGACTCCCCCGAGGAACGAGACCACCGTCTCCAGCAGCTGGCAGACGACACAAGAAAAGGTAAAGGAACCACCAAGGGGGGGAAGCAGAGGCTGCAGAAGGATTAGTGCGCATACTGCAAGGAGATAGGGCATTGGGCCCAAGATTGTCCGAAAAGGGCCGGCGGGAAGGGAGGCAAGATTGATCGAGTAAACGTCCTAGAGCTAGATGAACTGAGTGATTAGGGGAGTCGGGGTTTGGACCCTCTCCCCAAACCCAGGGTAACTCTTAAATTGAAGGGGACCCCTGTTGACTTCCTTGTTGACACCGGAGCACAACATTCGGTCCTCCACACCCCACAAGGTAAACTAGCCAGCAAGAAGTCCTGGGTACAAGGGGCAACTGGTATGAGCCAGTATTCATGGACTACCCAAAGAACGGTAGATTTGGGGCCGGGCAGGGTATCCCACTCCTTTATGGTACCCTACCCGCTGTTAGGACGGGACTACTGACCAAGATTGGAGCTCAGATAACTTTCAGACAAGGGCGGCCTCAGGTCACCGATGGCAAGGGCCACCCCATCCAGGTCCTGACCATGAAACTGGAGGATGAATACCGCCTCCACCAGGAGGCGCTCCCGAGAAAGGATAATATAGACAGATGGCTTCAAGAATTCCCCTCGGTTTGGGCAGAGAAGGGGGGGCGGGGATAGGACTAGCTGCTCACAGGACCCTGGTCCTGGTAGAGCTCAAGCCAGGAGAGAGTCCGGTAAGGATCAAACAATACCCCATGTCTCAGGAGGCCCGGAATGGGCTCCAGCCACACATCCAGAGACTATGAAGCCTAGGGGTACTAGCCCCTTGCCAGTCTGCCTGGAACACCCCCCTACTGCCGGTCAAAAACCTCACACAAATGATTACCGACCGGTACAAGACCTCCGGGAAGTAAATAAGAGGGTCAGGGACATACACCCAACTGTTCCCAACTCATATACTCTCTTGAGCTCCTTGGCACCCTCCAGGGTCTGGTATACGGTACTAGATTTAAAGGACGCCTTCTTCAGTCTGCCTCTGGCACCCCAGAGCCAACCCTTGATCGCCTTCGAGTGGCATGATCCGGAGGAGGGCCACAGTGGGCGACTCACCTGGACACGGCTACCTCAGGGATTCAAAAAGTCGCCCACTGTCTTCGACGAGGCACTACACGAGGACCTGGGTGAGTACAAAAGGGAGCACCCTGGTGCTACACGAGGACCTGGGTGAGTACAGCGAGGGACCCAGGACCTGCTGGCTACCCTGGGGGCCTTAGGGTACCGGGCATCCACGAAGAAGGCTCAGATATGCAGCGAGAGGGTTTTGCTAAGATCGCCAGGCCCCTATATGAAGCTACCAAAGAGGGGAAAACATTGAAATGGGCTGAAAAACAAGAAACTGCCTTTAATCAGTTAAAAAAGGCCCTCCTATGTGCCCCAGCCCTGGGCCTACCAGACATTACGAAGCCCTTCCACCTCTTTGTAGACGAACATCAGGGAATAGCAAAAGGGGTTCTAACTCAAGCCTTAGGCCCCTGGAATCACCTGGTGGCTTACCTGTCCAAGAAACTCGACCCAGTGGCTGCCGGCTGGCCGCCATGCCTAAGAATTATTGCGGCGACAGCACTCCTAGTCAAGGACGCAGACAAACTGACCCTAGAACAGGAGATCTGGATCACGACCCCACACGCCATTGAAGGGGTCCTGAAACAGCCTCCTGATAGATGGATGAGCAACACACGTGTGACTCATTACCAGAGCCTCCTACTCAACCCTCCACGAGCGCAGTTCCACCCCAGTGCAGCCCTCAATCCTGCAACCCTGCTGCCCGACCCTGACCTAGGTGCTCCACTACATGACTGTGCGGGAATCCTGGAACGAGTACATGGAATCTGGACGGACCTGACCGACTGGCCCCTCCCCGATGCCGAGGCTACTTGGTTCACTGATGGCAGCAGCTTTGTGCGAGATGGACACAGGTATGCGGGTGCAGTGGTGGTCACCGAAACGGACACCGTATGGGCGGAGGCTCTACCCTCCAGAACGTCAGCCCAGCGAGCAGAGCTCGTCGCCCTCACCAAGGTACTAACGTTGAGAGCTTGAAAACGGCTTAACAACTACCGGACTGGGGAGACCCAGTTTTACCAGACCAGCCCAAATACTCCCAGGAAGAGTTACAGCGGATCAAGAAACCCCCATGGCCCAGGAGATAAAGGGACGGTGGTATACACCTAACAAGGAGCTCGTGCTGCCAGACCGGCTCGGAGTCTCAATATTAGAGCACATGCATCGGTCTACTCACATGGGGGCCTGAAAATTAAAAGACTTAATCCGACATGCCGGAATCAAGATTCACCAACAGGACACCAGAATAGAGCAAGTTGTATCTGCCTGCAAGACCTGCCAACTCACCAACGCGAGGGCCACATCAAATAAAAAAGGAACCAGGCTCAGAGGCACCAGACCGGGAGCTCAATGGGAGGTCGACTTCACTGAAGTCAAACCAGGAAATTACAGTTATAAATATCTTTTCGTATTTACGGACACCTTCTCTGGCTGGGTGGAGGCATACCCAACCAAGCATGAAACGGCTCAGACGGTGGCTAAGAAGCTACTAGAAGACATCTTACCCGGGTCTGGTTTTCCTGCCATGGTAGGATCAGACAACGGACCAGCTTTTATCTCGCAGGTAACACAGGCAGTAGCCAAGGCGGTGGGGGCAAACTGGAAATTACATTGTGCTTATAGGCCCCAGAGCTCAGGACAGGTAGAAAGAATGAATGGAACCCTAAAAGAGACCCTTACCAAATTAACCATGGAGACTGGCGGGGACTGGGTGACTCTCCTACCATACGCCCTTTACCGGGTTAGGAACACTCCTTACACTGGGTTTTACTCCCTACGAGATCATATTTAGCAGGCCACCCCCTATTATTCCCAAACTTTAGTTTAAAGATCAAGAACTTTTTCTTTCCTTGAGAGGGCTCCAAAGGGCGCACGAGGACATTTGGCCGCGCCTCCGTGCCATCTACGAGGCTGGCCCGACCCGACACCTCATCAGTACAGGCCAGGAGACTGGGTCTACATTAAGAGGCACCACCGAGAGACCTCGAGCCGTGCTGGAAAGGACCCTACATCGTGGTGCTGACAACCCCCACCACTCTCAAAGTAGATGGCATCGTGACCTGGGTCCATCACACCCACGTTCGGCCAGTGGACCCCTCCTCGATCCGGAAGGACTTTGTCACGCGATGAGCCGTCAATCGGGACCAACAGGACCCGCTCAAGCTCACCCACCAAATATTCGTAACTCTATTAACTCTGCATGTCATTGCTCATGCTGCCGGGAGTCCCCACGCCCCCAAAACATCACCTGGCAGATCATAGACACCGGCTCGGGGACAGTACTTAATCAGACCTCCCAGAGCCACCCCAGGGACACTTGGTTCCCAGAACTTTGCGTAACCTCCAAACTCTGTTGCCCTTGTCACCATAAATGCAGCCGGTCCCATGATTGGGTCCGAAAGCTACATGACAAGGGAGGAATGAAAGGGCCTACGCCGACCAACTCCATCTTGTTCTGTGTCCTTCACCTTGACCACGCCTCCTCCCCTTGAGTAACCTCCGGCTCACCTGCCTCACAGGACTCGGACCCTTCCCCAGCCAGTCGGCTGAGGCCACAGCCATTACCTCACCAACGGCCCCTAGGCCCCAGTAAAATCTTTGTCCTTTTGAAACTCGCTCTCTCTCCCTGGTATCTCACCTCTGCGTCCGTGCAGGTAGGGGATTGAGCTCGAGCTAGCTCGAATAAAGGCTCTTTGCTTTTGCATCGGACTCGGCTCCCTGGTGGTCTTTGGGGATCACGAATTCTGGGCATAAGATTTTCGCAGTCGGAGGTGTTTGTGCGTGTAGACTGAAGATTTCTCGGTTGTTCACACACGTGCGCTCTACTCCTCCTAGAACTGACCTCACATTGAGGGGGGCTGTGGAAGAACCGAGGCGGGACCTTCCCCTGGTGTGTGTGGAGCCCTCAGGGAAGGGGCCCAGCGAGGGCGGGGGCCAGAGGGGCATCAGGAGACCGGGCCCCGGTTCTGCCCATCAGACCCCCTCGGCTGCCATGTGACGTGAGACCTCGCCACAGGGGGGCAGGGAGGCCGCACCTTCTTCTTAACCCGGAAGTTATTTTTATGACAAGTGTAGTACGTGCCCCCTGGAAACTCTTGGAGGATATGGACGTGTTAAGATAAAAAAAAGAAACAACCAAGAAATCCATCCTCCTTCCACCTTCCCTCATCCCACCCAGGAGTTGTCCCTGTCCGTTGTTGGGGTGATGAGTTCTAGAACTTTCTGAGGCCTGAGTAGGCCTCGAGCCGGATGAGGTGTGGACGGAGGCACGTCTTGCAAGGAAAGGCAAGGAAAGGCTCTGAGGGGACAGGGTGAGGGTGGAAAGATGTGACTAGGCTCCTTCACGCCCAGAGCTGCAGATCAGAGATGAAGCGCACCTCGGGCGGGGCAGGGGTGGGGGCTTCCTGTGTGCCTGGAAACCAAACCCACACAGCCTAGGCCAGGAAAGGTCAAGGCCGAGGGCAGCCAGAGATGAGTCAGCGGCTAATGTGGGGGTGGGGGCAAGGAGGAGGGTTCCCCCTGCGGAGGCCACCACGTGGGCCCATGTGACCCATGTCCCCTGGGCAACCAGAGGCCCCAGCAGGCTGGGAGGGCATCCCCGGGGCCAGAGAAGGAAGGCATCTAGGGACAGGACCCCCTCCCTGTGCCCCAGTTTGCTCTCCTGTCAAATAGGGGGCAGAAACGCACCGTGTCCAGAGACATTGGGGGGGGCACAGATGTCCCTCAGAGTTCCTGTCTCAAGCCGGGGCCGGGTGCAGACAAGTCCAGCCCCCTCCCAGGGCCCCTAATCGGCTCTGTCATCAGGCCCTGGCCACACGGCGGACGGTTAGGAAGCGCCTGCTCTGAGCTGGGCAGCTGGGGGCTGTGCCCATCTGATCTGCGGTGAAGACCACGGGACACCAAGCGGGCACGGGGGCAGGGACGTGAGCAGCGTGGGCAGGCACAGACGCCTGTCACGAGGCCTGACTGTCTCCTGGCTCACTCTGGGCCTCGAGCTGGGACCCTCCGGGGCAGCCCCGAAGACCCGACTCCTGGAGGACAGAGGAGAAGAGCCAGTGTGCCCCCCGCGAACCGGGGAGGGCTTCCTGGAGGTGGGGGACACCCATCCCCCCCCTGTCCGGGTGACAAGGAAAAACAAACGTGGGTTTACAGACAGGCCACCCGGGGCCGCCCTGGTCCTGCTGTGGCCTGTGCGGCCCAGAGACGGCCACTTAGTCCAGGGGGCAACATCCACGGGGCACAAATGGTGGGGACAGCCATAGCTGCAGGTGCTCAGAAGGAGCAGGTGGGGCCTGCCACGGAGCCTGCCTCTCAGCTCCTCCCTCCTCCCTCCTCCCCCCTGCACAGCAGGTGAATGGGCCCTCCTTGCCCCACCCTGGCCCAGCACATGGGCTCAGGGCACCCCCTAACCCTGCAGCGCACACACATCATGGCCCTGGGGCACCGTGGCCTCCAGCCCCTCACCCGGCTGCCTACCGGGCATTTCTCTCCAGCTGCTGCCCAGCACCTGGAGCTCATACCCAACCAGGGGCTCTGAACCTGGAGCTCATACCCAACTCCCCCTGGGGAGCCAGCGAAGACCCTCACCTGAAGGTACCCAGATGGGTAAGCACGTCCCTAAAGGGGAGGACAAATTGGCATCATATCCAGGTCACTTTTGTGTGGCAACTGGTTAATTCCCAGAACAGACCTTGCCTTACAAGAGAAGTGGGATGGACAGATGGATGGTTGGAAAGATGGGGCATGGAAGGAGGAATGGATGCAAGGTTGAAACCACGTGGTGGCCTCCGGTGCAGGACAGAGCTGGCGGCTGTGGCCGCAGAGTGGAGCCAACCCTGAGAACCTCACTCTCCCTTGCCAAGCCTGGTAGGACACCAGCCCCAGCGCAGCCCCCTGTACCTCGGGGCTGGCCGACACGCTCCCACGGAGAGCCCACTCCACAGAGACTGACCGCACTCTGGTCATTCCTCAAGCTCTTTAATTTGACAGACAGCACAGCGAGGCACCCTGGGCCCCAGGGACTTCCCGCCCGCCCCCTGGCATCTTCTTGCTCCTTCCCCCAGCAGTCAGGGAAGTCCCGGACACTGAGGAGGCCAGAAGCAAAGGCGGAGCCCAGGCCAGGGACGGGGGCGCAGAGGCTGAAGCAGCAGGCTCTGGGGGGAGGAAGGCGTCGGTCCTCCGGGCCCAGCTGGGCGGACGGCCAGCAGGCCCTGGTCAGAGGCCCCTCCCGATTTGCTGCGTGATCCAGGGCACGTACGTCTGGACGCGAGCGTAGACCCCGGGACGGTTTCTCACGGCACAGCTGTCACCCCAGCTGACCACTCCCACCAAGTGCCAAGCACCCATCGTGTTGCAGACCAGAGGGCCTCCAGAGTCGCCCTGAGGAAGGAGAGAGAGCACTGAGCCCCGGCTGGCCTCCAGCGCGGGGTGGGGGCCGGGATGGGCTGGGACTCACCTGGCAGGAGTCCCGGCCCTCGGTCCCCGCACACAGCATGTCGTCCTGGATGATCTTCCTGCCCGCCAAGCGGTGGCTGGTGGCGTTGTGGTACTGCTGGTCACAGACGGCGTTCTCCACCACGCTCACCGCCACCTGCTGCAGTCGGTAGGGCGGAGGCAGCGACTCTGGGGGACAGACGTGACCGGAGGCTGGAGCGTGGCCCCCGCTGTCGGCCGCGAGCCTGCGTTCCCGCCCGGATCGCTACCGTGGGGACCCCAGGGTGCAGGGTTCCCACCTCCCTCTAAATCCCTAAGACCCAGGGGGTGGGTTCTGCCTTTAGTTGGAAGGACCGGAAAGAAAATGGGGGGGGGGGTGAGCATTTCTGCCTGCCCCCCAATATCTTCCTATAAGTTGGAAAAAAAACTAAGAATATGAATTTCCTCGTCACAGTGTTGGGTCCCGAGCTCAGTTGTGCTTCAGGGACCCTCCAGCCTCTGGGGTCGGATCTCCCGATTGGGGCGCACACGGGGTGGGTGGGGGAGGGTGTCGGAAGGCGATTCCTTTCCAGAACCTGCAGCCGCCCACCCGCCAGGACTTCTCCGTGTGGCCAGGTCTGGAAATGCCTCTCGTGGCCCCGAACCCCTCCCAACCCCCACCCCGTACACACGGTGCACCATGACGGTGCCCCAGCCGGTCACCCAGCACTCGTCCTCTGGGGTGACTTCAAGCAGGGCCGACGAGAGCTTGACAGGCCTGACGTTAGCCGTGTATTTCACAGAGTGTGACAGCTGGAGCAGGGCCACGTCCGCACCCAGATGGGCGTTGATGTAGTCGGGGTGGACGATAACGCGGGTCACATTCAGCAGCGTCCTCCCCCCGTAGAGGTACACGTCCCCGGCATGGATGCGGTAAGCTGCCGGGTCAGCGTCCTTCCTGGGGTCGCAAAGAAGCCACGGAGGCGGGTCCTTCGAGGGCGGCTCCCTCCGCCCCGCCTGGAGCCCAGATTCCCACACCTCCTGATTCACCCAGAGCTGGATGGCAGCTAGCAGACTCACCGGTCGATGCAGTGGGCGGCGGTCAGCACCCACTGGGGGTGGATGAGGGAGCCCCCGCAGATGTGCACCCAGGAGGCCCAGTTATAATTGTAGACTTTCAGGCTGACCTGCCACGGCCACTTCCCCTGGGGGGCACTCTGGCCCCCGACGATGCCCACCAGCTCGTTTCCAGATAGGGAGGCTGGGAAGCAACAGGAGGGGGGAGGGAGGCTGGGAACAACATGAGGGGGGAGGGAGGCCAGGCCTCGGGGCCCGGGCCGAGCCCAGTCCCCACCTAGGCCTCCCCTGAGGGCACAGACAGGCAGCTCCAAGGCCCCCAAGCCACTGGAACTGGAGACAAGGTTACAGGAGCCTCTGGGAAGGGAGGACTCCCGTGGGGTCAGGACTCACCTGGGCTCCCCACGACGCAGGTCCCCGAGAAGAAGGGGGTCAGAAGCAACAGCCACAGCATCTGCGAAGAGAGAGGACATGGAGGGACAGCTCAGGGCCGGAGGGGGCCAGGGGCCTCTGCAGCTGTGTGAGAGGGGACAGCGCCCCTACCTTGCCAGGCTCCACGGGTCTCTGCTCTGGGGGCCCCCGAGATCCTTTATGTTTTGGTCACAGGAAGTGGGCGGGCGGCTTGGGCAGTGATCCACTTGGCCGGGGTGGGGGGGGTGGTGGAGGATGGGAAAGAAAGGCAGCCGGGTGTCAGGCTGAGGCCGGGGGCGGCTGCCACCTGGATACGCCGTCCCCGGCCCACGTCCCACCTGAGACTCGGCCGCCCTCAGCCACGCGGACTGGCCCCCGCCAGTGTCTCCAGCAGAGGAAGATCCCCGCATGCCCCAAGGCAGGCTCCTACACCCCCGGAGGCCGGGGAGGCACCCCTCCTCACCCCCAGCTCGGAGCACGGGTCCCCAGGCCTCAGGCATGTGGTGACGCAGCGGGCTGACCTTCTCCCCCAGGACAGGCGGACTCCCAGGGCCCAGGACGCCCCCGCCCCGGCCACCGTTCCTACTTGGGGCGCTTCCAGAAGGAGGGAGGCTTTTGCTCCTCTGAGAAGGCCGCCGAGCATCAGCAGAGTGTGTTCAGGGGGGTGGGGAGCTGGTTCCCCATCACACACCCGGGAGGCCAGACTCCCACCCTGGCCGCCCACCCCCGGCTGACTGAGCTTCTCACGACACGTCTGAGCACCAGAGGCCGCAGAGCCTGTCCACCCTGGCGCTGTCCACCCACCAGCCCGTGGCGCTGTCCACCCACCCTGCCCCGCTTCCGACCAGTGCAGTCACGTCTCTTCCCAAGCGTTGGCCCGGCCGTCAGGGCCAAGGACGGACCCCTGCACATGGCACAGGGTCCCCATCCCCTGGACTCCGCCCCATCCTGAGTGGACAAACCTGGCTTCACAGCCCACCTTCCCAGCTGCCACCAATAGCACCCATCCAGGTGGCCTCCAAGGGGGCAAATGATGCAATTTTTGTGGCGAGTCATACCGTGTCCCCTAAAGCTCCCCCTGATGCCGTATTGAGGCATGGGGAGGGCAGAGGTCCATGGTCTAAGATAGGTTCCTTTGACACCACCCAGGAGAGTTGGGTGTAAGCATACGGCTCCTTCTACATCAGCGAATCCAATCTACATCAGGGACCCTGAACCCTGTGAGCCCCTTTTTCCTTCCAGCTTAGGGAAGCAGCCAGCCCTCCATCCAGCCCTCCAGCCCTCCTGTCCTGGCTGGGCCACCAAGGGTAAACGTCTGGCTGTTCACATGCTGCCAGCCTTGCTTTAGCAAATGTCAATATGAGCAGCTGCTGTATGGGGGATTCTCCTCCATTGTGATCAGGGCCTGGGACAAAACATGACGAGAGAGAGAGAGAGACAGGAGTGCCCTGTGCTCCTGGACAGGGCTGCATGCACAGAGCAGATAGCCTGAAGCCCGGGGAGAGGTGGACAAAGAGACAGGTAAGGGGAGAGAAACTGGATGAGTGATAGGGGATTGGGGCAAGACTGAGAGAGTGAAAGGAAGAAACACAGAGAGGTTGGTTAGAGAGAAACAGAAACAAAGAGGAAGTACAAGGAGAAAAGTGGAGACCTGGTCCAGGTACGTGGACAGGGCGAGATGGGCCAGGGGAGAGGGGATGTGTGAAGTGGCTCTGAGTGTTGGGGCAGAAAGGGCTGGTATCATGGGCATCATAGTTTCATGACTCTAAGACTCCAACATCGCTGGGGCCAAGCTCTGCAGAGGCCATTGCAATTGAAAAGATGGGCATCTGTCACCTCTCCTGGAATTGCGGGGCCCAGCGTTATGTTCTGTCATGGAGAAGGATGTCTTCAGGGAGAATGTGCTGCTCTTTGGCAGGTAAGCTCCAGAGCCTACCCTGTGGGGAGGTGTCCCGGGGTCATCTGCCTCACTGCCCCAGGCCCTGTGGGATTTCCCCCCTCCCGCCACCAGCTGGCGTTCCTCGTGTTCTGAACCCAGGCACGAGGCATCATGTTGCCCCCAGGTCCGGCAGTCTGGACCTGGCAGAGTTGAACTGCTGATATTGATAAAAAGTGTATGACAAGAATGTCCATATTCTCCCTCTGGAACGAGCAGTGTGCATCCAAATCGTGGGTTGCTATCCTCCTGTCCACAACCAATCTGAGGATTCCAGAAGGTAGGTGAACCCTTTAAAACACCATAGTCTTCTCTTACGTCCTTCAAAGACAATTCCTTTTCCCAGCTTTCTTTTCATTTTGAAGAGATGGCAATTCCTAATTGAAGGCATGATGGTCCTGTAGAAAATTGACCTACATGACTGATGGACATGATTTCATCCATCCGCATCCCTAAAGCACATTTCATTGGAAATATAAGCCACGGATGCATGTCGTAAATTCACAACAGATGTGAAGCTCCCTGTAAGTTGCATTCTGACCTTGTCACATATGTGTCATCAGATATTATTAGTGACTTTTCAGATAAGCTCTAAACATCAAGATGGTCATGTTAGAGAATCTGGTATAGATGGAATTTCACAGATTCTAAATTAGGAATGACTTTTTATTTTTAATGTTTCTTTTTTTTTCCTTTTATGAGAGAGCCCGAGCTGCGGATGGGGGAGAGAGTGGGAGATACTGAATCTGAGGCAGGCTCCAGGCTCTGAGCTGTCAGGACAGAGCCTGACGCGGGGCTCAAACTGATGGGCTGCAAGATCATGACCTGAGTGGAATGCGGAGCTTAGCCAAGTAAGCCACCCAAGCGCCCCAGGAATGAGAGCTTATTGGCAAAGAAAGAGAAATTAAAGATAGCATAAATGATGTCGACTTTTAATTGAAATATTCTTCACACATTTGTTGTATTCGTTTTAGGCATACATTGTAGTCCTTCCATATGTCTATAAATTATGTTGTCCTTAAGCACAAATGTAGCTATCCTGTGAAAGCATGCAACAATATTATTACAGGATTGACTCTCTTCCATTGGCTGTCCCTTGTATCCCTAGGCTCATTCATTCCATAGCTGGAAGCCGGTGTCTCTCTCTCAAAGGTGACCATTCTTTATCTAACCTAGACACTTAGGTGGTCAACACCATTACCTCTTGTTCAGCATGTGTGATTTGGTGGTCTATTTTTCTGGGAACATTGCTTAAAGCATTACAAATGATGTCATTACGTTAATAAATTCGGTTTCATTCTTCACTTACAAGAAAGGAGAAGGAAAAGATTTCTTTGTGTCCCGGGCCCTGTCACTAAGACCCTTCCCAATGCGGAGAACAGGCTGGGTTGCCCAGAGCACCTTCGGTCCCTCAGCTGAGCCCCCAGGGCCTTCAACATTGCAGGAATTCCCATGATGACCAGCAGAGAGAGCTCGAGCACCACAGACCCGGAGGGGCGGGTTCCTCTGCCTGGGCAGTGATGGCCAGCAGAGGGCGCACCATCGGCTTTTCTGACCCAGGACACCTCAGAGCAGGAAGGGTCGCTGTTGCTCCCAGAAGACTCAGGGCCTCTGCCGCTGCCTCAGGACAGAGAGCAGAGCTGCCTTTCCAGCGCGTTCTGCCGCCCACCCCAGGGGAGACCTTGGGAGGTTTGCAGCAACTTGGCATCTCCTGAGCCGCTGCCTTGTTGTACTGAGTGCTGGGGAGGGGACGCTGGGTGGCTTCCCTGGGCAAGCTGGTTGCTGGGCAGCACAGGCCCTTGCATTTTCTGGGCTGTTCCCGTGTTTCATTCCTCCCCTTCCCGGACAGTATTTGAACAAGACATATTTTACTGAAGGACTCGTGGATTGCGGGGTCCCACGACAGCACCTCATCGATGCAGTCGATGGTTGGTTCCAGATTCAGGCTCGTTTCCGGGAAGAAACCCTGACAGAAGTTGAGAAGCACGGGAGCTGCATTCCGTTAGGACGTGAATACATGAAATGCTCCTCTCACGACCTTCTAGAAGAATGAGCTGGGACCCAGTTTCTGCGTCCTGCTGGAACCAGAGACGGAGGTAAGGGCACAACTGTCCCCCACATCATACATGCTTTTTTAAAATTTTGTGGTTATTTTTCCAACCTAGTGAAGTGATTGAAAACTACAGAAAACCTGGTAGGTAGGTTTCATTAACCTTATGTTTTCTTTCAATTTAAATTCCAGTGAGTGAAGACCCAGTGGAATAGTTTCCGGTGTGCAATATAGAGTAACCCTTGCACGCGTCACCTGGTGCTCATCCCAGGTGCACTTCGTAATCCCCAGCAGCTGTTTCACCCATTCCCCACCTCGCTGTGGAAGCCCTCAGTTTGTTTCCCAGTGAAGAATCTGTTTGTTTGTCACTGTGTCCTTCACCCCCCCCCCTTTGTTTTGTTTTATTTCCACGTGTTAGTGAAATCACCTGGTATTTGTCTTTCTCTGACAGGCATTTTTCACCCAGGATAACATTCTGTCACTACTGCACCTCGTGGCAAATGACAAGCTTTCCTGTTTTTACGGCTAAATAATATCACATTCCATATACTACATGTGAATTTATTCATCAGTTGATGGATGCTTGGGAAGTTTCCGTAATTTGGCTGTTGTAGAAAATGCTGCTGTAAACATCAGGGTGCATGTATCCCTTTGAAGGATTAATTTTGTATTCTTTGTGGAAATACCTCGTGGTGAAATTGCTGGATCGTAAGGTAGTTCCATTTCCTTTTTTTTTTTTTTTTTTTTTTGGTGAATGTCCGTGATGTTTTCCAGTGTGGCTGCACCAGTTTGCATTCCTACCCACAGTGCAAGAGGGTTTCTCTTTCCTCATATCCTTGGCAACACCTGCTGTTTCATCCTTCATTGATTTTAGTCATTCTGACGGATGTGATGTGTTATCTCGTTGTACTTTTGAATTGTATTTTCCTGAAGATCAGTATTGTTGAGCATCTTTTCACATGGCTTTGGTCATGTGTATGTCTTCCTTGGGAAAATGTCCATTCGTGTCTTCTGCCCATTTTTAATCGGATTTCTCCTTTTTTGGGTGCTGTATGACTTTATTTGTTCTGGACACTAACCCTTCATCAGATGTCGTTTGCAAATAGTATTCTGTAGGTGTTTCAGTTTTGTTGATTATTTCCTTGGTGACAGAAGCTTTTTATTTTTATGAAGTCCCATTATTTTTGCTTGTGTTTCCCTCCACTCAGGAGATATATCTGCAAAGACGTTTGTACAGCCAATGTCAAATAAGATACTGCCTGTGTTAATTATCCTCTGGGATTTTTCTGGTTTCAGGTTTCACACATAGGTCTTTATCCATGTTGGATTTACTTTTGTGTATGTTGTAAGAAGGTGGTCCGTTGTTGGTCTTGTTTTGTTTTGCAGGTTGCTGTCTAGTTTTTCCAAAACCATATGTTGAGGAGATTTTCTTTAAGTTTATGTATTTATTTTTGAGAGACAGAGAGAATGCAGAAGAGGGGCAGAGAGAAATGGGGACTGACAATCCCACACATGCTCTGCACTGCCCTGAGATCATGACCTGAGCTGAACCCACAATCACACGCTTTGCAGCCACCCACGTGTCCCCAGACTATCTTTTTTTTTCCATTGGATATGCTTTCCTGCTGTGTTGAGAATTAATTGACCATATAGGTATGAGTTCATTTCTGCGTTTCCGTTCTATTGATCTCTGCGTCTGTGTTGTTGTTGTTGATGTTGTTTTTTGCCAGGACCATACTGCTCAGTTCAGTACAGCTTTTTAATACAACCTGAAGTCTGGAATTGTGATGCCTCCAGCTTTAGTTTTCTTCTTCAATTTTGTTTTTGCTGTTTGGGGTCTTTGTCGTTCCATACAAATTTTGGGATTATTTGTTGTAGTTCTGTGACAAATGTTTCTGTTAGTGTGAAAGGGATTTCAGTACATATGCAGATTGTTTTGAGGAGTGTAGACATTCTAACAGTATTTTCTGCTTCCCATCCATGAGGGTGAAATCTTTTTCCTTTCCTTTGTGTCCTCTTCCTTTTCTTTCATCAATGTTTCACAGCCTTTAGAGTACAGATCTTTCACCTCTTTGGTTAGGTTCATTCTAGGTATCTTGGGGTATTTGGTGCACCTGTCAATGGGATGGATCCCTTACTTTCTCTTTCTGTTAATTCATTATTCGTCTACAGAAATGGAATAGAATTCTGTACATTGATTTCTGTATATTGTGATTTGTCGAATTCGTATATCAATCCCAGCAATTTTCATTGGAGTCTTTCCTGTTCTTTATAGAGAGCATCATGTCAGTTCCAAACAGCGAAAGTTCTGCTTCTTCCTGGCCAATTTGGATGCCTCGTTTCTCTTTTTGTCTGATTGCTGTGGCTAGGACTTCCTGTACTATGTGGAAAAATAGTGGTGAGAGGGGTCATCCCTGGCTTGTCCCTGACCTTGGAGGAAACACTTTCAGTTTTTCCCCATTGAGGATGAGACGAGTTGTGGGTTTTTCCTAGATGACCTTTATGATTTGCAGGTAGGTTGAGTCTCCATGTACTTTGCTGAGGGTTTTTATCATGAATGGATGTGACATTTTGTCAGATGGTTTTCCTGCATCTGTTGAAAGCATCATATTGTTCTTATCCTTCTATTCCTGTGGTGCATCATGTTGATTGATCTGTGAATGTGGAACCACCCTTGCAGCCCAGGAATATATCCCACTTGATTATGGTAAATGATTCTATTCATGTATTGTTGACTTTAATTTGCAGGTATTTTAATGAGAATTTGTGCATACATACTCATCAGGCTTTTGGTCTGCAGTTTTATTTAAAATTTTTTAACATGTTTTTAAATGTTTCTTTCTTTCCTTAGATAGAGTACATAAGAGTGAGGGAGGGGCAGAGAGACAGGGAGAGAGAGAATCCTGGCCATGCCCCACACTGTCAGTGCATGGTCCGATGTGGGACTCGAACCCACGCACCGCAAGATAATGTCCTAATCCAAAATGAAGAGTTGGACAGTAAACCAACCGAGCCACACAGGAGCCCCGGAAGTTTTCGGTTTTGGTGGAGGTTTTATCTGGTGTTGGTATGAGGGTGATGATGGCCTCATAAGGTGAATTTGTAAGTTTTCCTTCTTTTTTACTTTTTGTAATAGTTCGAGGAGAATACATATTACCTCTTCCTTAAACGGATGGTAGAATTCATCAGGGAAGCCCTCTGGCCCTGAACTCTTGTGTTGGGGGAGATTTTTTTTTTCTTACTGCTTTGATTTCTTTCTGTTTTCAGATTTTATGTATCTTCCTGTTTCAGTTTTGGTAGTTCTTGTGTTTCTAGGAATTTGTCCATTTTTCTCAGAGTGTCCAATTTGTTGCATATAGGGCATAATATTATCTTCTAACTGTATTTTTGTGGTGTTGACTGTTGTTTCTCCTTTCTTATTGGTGATTTTATTTGAGTCCTTTCCTTCTTCTTTGTGAAAACTCTGCCTAGGAGGTTTTCATGTTGATTACTGTTTTCAAGGAACCAGCCCCTGGTTTCATTGATTTGGTCTAGTGTCTTTTTGGTTTGTATATCCCTTATTTCTGCCTTAATGTCTAGTATTTCCAACCACACTCAGATATCGCCTCACGCCAGTCAGAGTGGCCAAAATGAACAAATCAGGAGACTATGGATGCTGGCGAGGATGTGGAGAAACGGGAACCCTCTTGCACTGTTGGTGGGAATGCAAACTGGTGCAGCCCCTCTGGAAAACAGTGTGGAGGTTCCTCAAAAAATGAAAAATAGACCTACCTTATGACCCAGCAATAGCACTGCTAGGAATCTACCCAAGGGATACAGGAGTACTGATGCATAGGGACCCTTGTACCCCAAAGTTTACAGCAGCACTCTCAACAATAGCCAAATTATGGAAAGAGCCTAAATGTCCATCAACCGATGAATGGATAAAGAAATTGTGGTTTATTTACACAGTGGAGTACCACGTGGCAATGAGAAAGAATGAAATATGGCCCTTTGTAGCAACATGGATGGAACTGGAGTGTGTGATGCTAAGTGAAATAAGCCATACAGAGAAAGACAGATACCATAGGTTTTCACTCTTGTGTGGATCCTGAGAAACTTAACAGAAACCCATGGGGGAGGGAAAGGAAAAAAAAAAGAGGTTAGAGGGGGAAGAGAGCCAAAGCATAAGAGACTCTTAAAAACTGAGGGTTGATGGGGGGTGGGAGGGAGGGGAGGGTGGGTGATGGGTATTGAGGAGGGCACCTTTTGGGATGAGCACTGGGTGTTGTATGGAAACCAATTTGAAAAATGAACTTCATATATTGGGGAAAAAAAAAACTAACTAACCTCCAGAAAGCATTATAAAGCATTACCTCGCAGTTTCTAAAACTGAAGGGATGATTAAAAAAAAAAAAAGTAAAAAAAAAAAATCTCTATTATTTCCTTCCTTCTGCTGTTCTTCTCATTCCTTTAGTTGTAAGTTAAGAGTGTTTGAGATTTTTCTTGCTCTTTAAGGTAGGCTTGTATTGCTATATACTTCCATTGTAGACTGCTTTTGCCACATTCCAAAGATTTTTACCAGCTTATTTTCATTTTCATTTGTTTCAGTGTATTTTCTCATTGATTTCCTGTTTGACCCATTCATTTCGTAGCATGTTATTTAACCTCCCTTGATTTGTGGCCTTTCCCCCTTTGTGTGTGGGGGGGTGTGGGGGGGTGTAAGTGTGTGTGTATGAGTGTGGTTGACTTCAAGTTTCCTAGCTTTGTGGTCAGAAAAGATGCTTGGTCTGAGCTCTGTCTTTGGGTACCTGTTGAGGTGTGATTTGTGACGTAGAATGTGATCATTTCTGGAGAATGCCCCATGGGCGCTTGAAAAGAATATGTACTCTGCCATTTTAGTATGGAGTGTTCTGAATATTATCTGTTAAACGCATCTGGTCCAGTGTGTCATTCAAAGCCATTGTTTCCTTGTTGATTTTCTGTTTACAGGTTCTGTCCATTGATGTGACTGATGTGTTAAAGTCCTCTATTATCGTTATATTATTATAAATTCCTTTATGGTTTTGTCAAGTGTTTTATATATTGGTGATTGCATAGTGGGCGCATCAAAATTTACAAGCATTGGATCTTCTTGTTTGGCTGTCCCCTTGAGCATGAGATAGTGTCTGTCTTCATCTCTTGTTACAGCTTTATTTATTTTTTTAATATAAGTCTTAGTTGACATATAGCGCATTCTCTGTTTCCGGAGTAGAACCCAGTGATTCATCCCTTACATACGACACCCAGTACTCATGACAACAAGTGCTCTCCTCAATACTCGTCCGCCATCTAGCCCAGCGCCGACACATCTCCCTCTATCAACCCTCACTCTTCTTCTCTACGGTTAAGAGACTCATGTGCTTTGTCACCACTCTTCTCTTTTCCTGCCCCCTTCCCATGTTTTCATCTGTTTTGTTTCTTAAATTCCACACGAGTGAAATCATATATGTGTCTTTCACTGATTGACATATTTCACTTGGCATAATACATTCGAGGTCCATCCACATCGTTGCAAGTAGCAGGATTTCATTCTTTTTGAAGCTGAGTTACATTTCCTTGTATATACGTATGTATATATGTATGTATATATGTATGTATATATGAGCATACACGTGAGTACATATGTGTATACATGCACACACACACACACACACACACACACACACACCCCACAAGTTCCCTATACCTTCACCAGTTGATGGTTACTTGGGCTTTCTCCATAGTTTGGCTACTGTTGATAATGCTGCTATAAATATTGGGTGCATGCAATTTTACTACTAGGTATTGACCCAAAGGGTACCAAACTACACTCTCGGTTTTAAAGTTTATTTTGCCTAATACAAGTTTTGCTACTGGCTTTCTTTTGACATTGTTTTCATGATAAATGTTTTTTCATTCCCTCCTTTTAAATGTGCAGGTGAGGCGCCTGGGTGGCGCAGTCGGTTGAGCGTCCGACTTCAGCCAGGTCACGATCTCGCGGTCCGTGAGTTCGAGCCCCGCGTCGGGCTCTGGGCTGATGGCTCGGAGCCTGGAGCCTGTTTCCGATTCTGTGTCTCCCTCTCTCTCTGCCCCTCCCCCGTTCATGCTCTGTCTCTCTCTGTCCCAAAAATAAATAAAAAACGTTGAAAAAAAAATTAAAAAAAAAAAAATAAATGTGCAGGTGACATACGTCCAAATAAGGCTTGGTAGGCAGCATCTAGATATGCCTTGTGTCTTTTTGGTTTTGTTTCTTTATTTATTTTTTTTTGTTTGTTTACCCTATCCTTGTCTTTTGATTGGAGCATGTAGTCAATTGACATTCGGAGTAATTACTGATAGGTATATATTTAGTGACATTCTACTAGTTGTTTTGTCATTGTTTCTTGATGTTTTCTCTGATCCTTTCTTGTCTGTAACACGTTTGGTCTTTCATTTTCACTCCAAGAGTCTGATTTAAATATTCTTTTCTTTTGGCTGGTAGTACATGTCTTTACTTATTTCTATATTTCTTCTTTGTTAACATTTAAGCCCAAGTTAGTTACCTTGTAGTGGAATACAGTTTCAGGATTAGAATTTAGTGATCCATCAATTACAAAATATATATCCAGTACTCATCCCAAGAGCTCCCCCCGCCCGAGTGCCCATCACCTATTTAGCCCATACCCCTATTCAGAAACCTTCCTGGAGTCCTGAGCTGCTTCCCTCTATTTAACAGTCTCTTATCGTTTGACTCCCTCCCTGTTTGTATCTTATTTTTGCTCTCTTTTCACTATGTTCATCAGTGTTTTAAATTCCACACACGAGAGAAATCATATGATGTGTGTCTTTCTCTGACCTATTATGGTTAGCATAATACAGTCTGGTTCCATCCACCGTGTTGCAAATAGCAAGATTCCACTCTTTTTGATCGCCGAGTAATAGTCCACTGTATGAATATACCACATCTTCTTTATCCATTCATCTCTCAGTGGTCATTTGGGCTCTTTGCATAATTTAGCTGTTGTTGATAATGCTGCTATAAACATTGGAGTGCATGTGCCTCTTCGAGTCAGCGTTAGTGTATCCTTTGGATAAATGCCTCTTAGTGCAATTGCTGGGTCGTAGTGTAGTTCTCTTACTGTTTTTTGTAACGAATCTCCATACTCTTTTCCAGAATGGCTGCACCACTTTGCATTCCCACCAGCGTTGCAAAAGCGTTCCCTTTCTCTGCATCCTTGCCAACACCTGTCGTTTCCTGAGATGTTAATTTTAGCCATTCTGATAGGTGTGAGGGGATATCTCATTGTGGTTTTGATTGGTATTTCACTTATGACGAATGAGGTTGAGCATCTTTTCACGTATGACCAATCTGGATGTCATCTTTGTTGAAGTGTCTCTTCATGACTTTTGCCCATTTCTTCACGGGGTTATTTGGTTTTTGGGTGTTGAGTGTGATATGTTCTTTATAGATTTTGGATAGTAACCCTTTATCTGATAGGTCACCTGCAAATATCTTCTCCCATTCCATTCAGTTTCCTTTTGGTTTTGTTGATTGTGTCCTCTGCTGTGCAGAAGCTTTTTATCTTGAGGTCTCAATAGTTCATTTCTGTTTTTATTGCCCTTGTTTCTGGAGTCTTGACAAGCAATACGTTGCTGCAGTCAGGATCAAAGAGGTAGGTTGCCCTTTTTCTCCTCTAGGATTTTGATGGTCTCCTGTCTTACACTTAGATCTTTCATCCGTTTTGAGGTGTGTGTGTGAGAGAGACAGGGAGTCAGAGAGAGAGAGAGAGAGAGAGAGAGACAGACAGACAGACAGACAGACAGAGAGACCCAGAGGTTTAAGAACATAGTCCAGGTTCATTCTTCTCACTGTCCATTTTCCCCAGTACCATGTGCTGAAGAGACTCTTTTTTTTCCTTTGGATATTCTTTCCTGTTTGGTCAAAGATGACTCGGCCATAATTTTGAGGGTCCATTTCTGGGTTCCCTATTCTGTTCCTTTGATCGATGTGTCTGTTTTTGTGCTCGTCCCATACTGTCTTGATGATTGCGGCTTTCTGATGCACCGTAAAGTCCAGAATTGTAATGTCTCCAGTTTTGTTTTTTTCTTTTTCAACATTACTTTGGCTCTTTGGGGTCTTTTCTGGTTCCATACAGATTTTAGGATTGTTTGTTCTAGCTCTGGAAGAATGCTGGTGTTATTTTGATAGGAATTACATTGAATTTGTCCATTGCTTTGGGTAGTATTGACATTTTCACCATATTTGTTCTTCTAATCCATGAGCATGGGATGTTTTTCTATTTCTTTGTGACTTCTTCACCTTCTTTCATAGATGTTGTATGGTTTGTTCTTTTAATTTTTTTAGTGTTTATTTATTTTGAAGAGAGTGAGGGAGCGAGCAAGAGCCCATGAGCAGGGGAGAGGTAGAGAGAGGGAGACACGGAATCTGAAGCAGGCTCCAGGCTCCAAGCTGTCAGCACAGAGCCCGTCACAGGACTCAAACCCACAAAGGCGGGATCATGTCCTGAACCGAAGTGGGCACTTAACCGACTGAGCCAACCAGGCGCCCCTCTATTGTTTTAATGTACTGATCTTTTACCTCTTTGGTTAGATTTATCCCTGGGTATTTTATGCTTTTCAGTGCGGTTGTAAGTGAGATCAATTCCTTAATTTTCTTTCTGTTGATTCATTACTGGTGAATCGAAATGCAATCAACTTCTGCATATTGATTTTATATTCTGAGACTTTCCTGAATTCCTGTATCAGTCCTAGAAATTTTTTGGTGGAGTCGTTTGGATTTTCCACGGAGAGCATCATATCTGTGAGGGGGAAAGCTTGAACCCTCCTTGCCAACTTGGACAGTGTGTATTACTTTCTGTCGTCTGATTGCTGAGGCTGGGACTTCCAACAGAATGGTGAATAACAGTGCTGAGAATGGACATCCCTGTCGTGTTCCTGCCCTTAGGGGGAAAGCTCTCACGTTTTCCCCATTGAAGATGTTATTAGCTGTGGGACTTTGGTATCTGGACATTCTCATATTGAGGCACGATCCTTCCATCCCTCGTTTCATGAGGGTTTTTTTTTTCATCAAGAAAGGATGCTGCTGCATTTTGTCAAATGTTTATTCTGCATCTATGGAGAGGCTCATGTGGTTGTTATCCTTTCTTTTATCAACGTGATATATCCCATCAGTTGATTTGTGGATATTGAATCGGTTGTGCATCCCAGGAATAAAATCCACCTCATTGTGCTGAATAATTCTTTTTCTGTATTGTCGGATCCAGTTTGCCACTTTGTGTTGAGAGTTTTTGCATCCATGGTCATCAGGGAAATTGGTCTGTAGTTTTTCCTTTTTAGTGGGGTCTTTGTCCAGCTTGGACTCAAGGCCATGCTGGCCTCATAGAATGAGTTTGGAAGTGTTCCCTCCATTTTTCTGCCCATGACCTTATCTTGTTCTTTCATTTTGGATGCCTTCCTCTTGTCTTGGAATTTTGGTTGAGTATTTGCCATCTCTGTGTTACCAAAGCTCATTGTGTTACCTGCCTGTGAGTTGAATGGTTTTATGAAGAGGAGGTCATCCACTGTCCAGGGCCTGACACTTCACGGAGTGTCTGTGGCGTGTGTTGCGTGCCCTATTTTGTGTTCTGGCTGCACTATCCTTCAGGGCAGTTGTATGGGAAAGGTAGGGTCCCTGGCCAGAATGTGGTGAGTCTGATCTAGGTCTGCTCTGATCTGCTTGCTAAATGGACTTGAAACGGCTGCTCCTAGAAGTGAAGGCCTGCACAACTCTTTGGTCAAGAGAGGTGGTGTGGTCATGGGCTTCACCTGGTCTTCTGGGGAAGGGGCCAGCTCCGCTGGGACTGAGGCAACCTTGAATGACCTAGAAGGCCAGTCTCGCCAGAGCACAGGAAGGTGGGGTTGGTGTAAGCAGCTTAGGCAGCCAGTGTGGGAACTGCCTTGTTTCCAGCAGACGGCTCTGTGTTTATGCTGGGGGGCAGGGGGCAGAGCATGGAAATGGCACCACGCAGCTCGTCTGTCCTAGCTCTTTGTCGCCTCATTGTGAACACTGCTTCTCAGGGATGGTCTCCACGATGAGTGTATAATCTCCCCACTGTGTGCACCAGGCTTTGTCCAGATCACTGTTTCCATGCCATCTGCCTGCAGGTTGATGGCTGCCTTCTCTTCACGAGTAGGCCAGTGCCCTCAGGGCTGTGTCCCAGCCAAGGCTTCTAACCTTTGCAAGTCCACATTCTCGGGGTGCCTGGATGGCTTGTTAAGTGTCTGACTCTTGATCTTGGATCAGATCATGACCTCTTGGTCATGGGATTGTCTCTTTCCCTCTTGTCCTGCCCCTCCCTTGCGTGTGCTCTCTTTCTCTCTCTGTCAAAATTAATAAACTTTAAAAAATTAGGGGCATGGAATACCTTATTTAGGCAAGACTGCCTCTCTGAGGGGAATGGCAAGGATCTATGAGATGTACTTCCAGCACTGGCTAGGAAATTCTTTGCTGACTGGTTAAAGGTTACATTCCTACAGGAATGAAATTAGGTTTAGTGACATGGGACCTTAGCATAAGTAACTCCATGGTGGGCCTGTGATTTTTCTTAACATTCCAAAGCCCAATTTTATGTATGCATTTTTTATTACATGTGTAGCCCTAAATAATATTTTAGCCATCTACTGCCGGCCCGATGATCGTATCCTGTGACACTGTAACTATCTCCTAATCATAGAGGAAGATCAACTCTGTGGCTCTAAGATCTTTGTGGCTCTAAGGTACTTTGATCTATGTTACTAAGATCTTTGTGAGTCTAGGTTACTGTTGGCCTTTCGAGGTCTTTCACCCAGGGACCGACCCCCAGCGAGGTTGCTGAGCCATCATTTAGGCACAGAAGCACCCTTTCCAAGTCACCTCTCCCTAAAGCGTTGTCTTTCCCTCTGGTACTTCCAGGACCTACCCTTGGCAGGTCACATACCCTCATGCAAACCTGTCAAAGTGGACCAGAAAAAGCTGCTTGCCTGTGACTGCCACTTCATGGTCACATCTTATCCTTCTGAAACCCCTCGAATTCCCTATTGTTCTTCCAGTCTTTGAATATCTCTTTGATTTGGAAACATTTGATTCTCTTGTATTCCTGATAAAAAATATGTGTGAAAATATTCAACCAAGGATACCTTACAATCAGTGAGCCAGTCACAATGATTCCTCTGGCCGTGTGTACATTTTTAGTTTTGACAGTGTTCAGGCATGAAGTGAAGTATATCCTGTAAAATCTAGTATCATTCATTATCCAGGATAACCACCTTTATGGAAAGCCTTTCAATGACATGCTCGTTGAAGATCAGAAAAACACTTAATTTACCTACCACATAATAGAGTGGTATATACATACATTATTATCTTTTTTTTTTCAACGTTTTTTTTTTTTATTTATTTTTGGGACAGAGAGAGAGACAGAGCATGAACAGGGGAGGGGCAGAGAGAGAGGGAGACACAGAATCGGAAACAGGCTCCAGGCTCCGAGCCTTCAGCCCAGAGCCTGACGCGGGGCTCGAACTCACGGACCGCGAGATCGTGACCTGGCTGAAGTCGGACGCTTAACCGACTGCGCCACCCAGGCGCCCCACATACATTATTATCTTAAAGTATGCAAGTAGATGTTTCTATGAAGTGTTTGTCATGCATTCAGTTTTCTCTACCGTGAATGCTATTATTTCAATTAAACAATAGTAAGAACAACAAGAATAGGTACATGGCCATCACTAGTAACTAATATTAGAACTAGTCATATAATATCATGTGTTGCAAACATAAAACCATGATTACTAATAATCTTTTCATTCGTGATGGGTTTCTAGCTACCAGAAAAATGGGGAACGTATTATTGAGTCTCTACATACAACAGACTGTTTTCTGACTATGGATGTCGTATGAGTTGGTACATGATCGCAATCAGTATCCCGAAGAGATATGGTAGTATTAACTAAAGTTTATATTTGTGTTCAGATTGCTTCGGTTTGAACCTCTTCTGTCCCAGACTCATCCCAGCTGGCACATTAGAGTCATCCTGTCTCCTTAGGCTCCACTTGGCCATGACGATTTTTAGATTTTTCCATATTTTACATAATCTGCAAAGTTTTGAGGGTACGTTTGTAGGATGTCTTTTGTAGAATGATCCCTGGTTGGGATATATCTAATGTTTGTTCAAATGCTTAGGCCAGAGTTACCGTGTTGTGGAGCAGAAGATCCAGAGGCATAACGCCATCCATAATTACCACTTCATA
Organism: Neofelis nebulosa; assembly: GCF_028018385.1. NCBI lineage: Eukaryota > Metazoa > Chordata > Mammalia > Carnivora > Felidae > Neofelis > Neofelis nebulosa. Next base: position 44,282,730 of record NC_080799.1, on the reverse strand, counting down.
TAAAGGTTGTTCACTCTGAAGATTGGGGTCTTTTGTGGTTCCATACACATTTTAGGACTGTTCTAGTCCTGTGAAAAATGTTGTTGGTATTTTGATGGAAATTGCATTAATTGTGTCCATTGCTTTGGGAAGTATAGACATTTTCACTATGTTTGTACTTCCGACCCAAGAGTATGGAATGTCCTTCTATGTCTTTGTGTCATCTTGAATTTCATCACTGTTTTATACTTTTCAGAGTATAGGTCACTCACCACTTTGGTTACATTTATTCATAGACATCTTATTATTTGGTGTACAAGTGTAAATAGGACTGTTTTCTTAATTTCTATTTCAACTGCTTCAGTACTGTTTTCTCCAAATACAACAGATTTCTCTACAGTGATTTGTATCCTGTGACATTGCTAAATTCATTTACCAATTCTAGCAGTGATTGGGTGGACTCTTTAGGATTTTCTATATACAGTGTCATGTAATCTGCAAAGTGTGAAAGTTTCACTTCCTCCAGATTTGGAGTTGTGTTTTATTTTATTTTATGTTATTTATTTTATTTGTTTATTTTATTTTATTTTATTTTATTTTATTTATTTATTTATTTATTTATTTAATTTATTTAATTTATTTTATTTAATTTATTTATTTTATTTTATATATTTTATTTTATTTTATTTTATTTTATTTTATTTTATTTTATTTATTTCAGTTTAGTTTCATTTCGTTTGTCTGCTGGCTGTGGCTAGGACTTCCAGTAATTTATTAAAAGTGGTAAGAGTAAACATCCTTGTCTTCTTCCTGCCTTACAGGAAAACCTCTCAGATTTTCCCCATTGAGGTGGATTATAACTGCAGGGTTTTCATAGATAACCTTTATTAAGTTGATGTATGTTTCCTGTAAACCTAGTTTAGGGGGTTATAATCCTGAGTGGATGTTGTACTTTGTCAAATGCTCCTTTCTGCGTGTATTGAAATGACCGCATGGTTCTTTTCTTTTCAAGCTTATTAATCTTGAGAGAGACAGAGTGTAAGCAGGGGAGGGGCAGAGAGAGAGGGAGACCCAGAATTCGAAGGAGGCTCTTGGCTCTGAGCCTTCAGCACAGAGTCTGACACGCGACTTGAACTCACGAATTATGAAGTCATGACCTGAGCTGTTGCCAGACTGTTAAAGGATTGAGCCACCAAGGTGCCCCGATCGTGTGGTCCTTCTCCTTTCTCCTGTTGATGTATTGTGTCACATTGGTTGATATGCAAATATTGAACCACCTTTGCAGCTTGGGAATAAATCCCACCCAATTGTGGGATACATTTACACTTGTTATATCTTCTTTTTGGATTGTACCCTTTACTGTTATATAGTGTCCTCCTCTGTCTCTTGTTACGTACTTTTTTTAAGTGTATTTTTTTCTGATACAAGTGTTGCTACTCCAGGTTTCATTGGACATTAATGTGTGCAATGTTTCTCTATCCTCTCACTATCATTCTTGAGGTGTAAAGTGGGTCACTTATAGGCATACAAATCGGTTTTGTTTTTTCATCCGTTCTTACACCGTACGTCTCTAGATTGGAGCATTCACTCCATTCACCTTCAAAGTCATGATCGATACGTATATACGTATTGCCATTTTACTGCCTGTTTGGCTGTGGTTTCTAATGATTTTCTCTGATCCTTTCTTGCCTTTCTTTCATGTTTTGCTTATTTTCTTAGTGATATAGTTTGATTTCCTTATCTCTATTCTTAGCATATTTATCATATGGTCACTGTCAGGTGTTTATATAACCTCTTCTGCATTTGGCAGTTCATATTAAGTTGATGGTCATTTACCTTCGCACCCATTATTTTCTCCTCCCTAGGTTTTTGGTAGAGGTTATTACAATTCAAATCAATTTCTCTGAGTTCCTTAACTGATTTTTTTTGCAGACATATTCATTTTTTACTTGATTTGTGTCTTCTGTCTCTAAACCGTCACTGTTGGTCTGTCCTTTCCACTCGAAGAATCCCTCTTAACATTTCTTGCAGGACGGGTTTAGTGGTACAAACTCCTTTAGTTTTTGTTTGGGAAAGTCTGTGTCTCCTTCCATTCTGAAGGATAGCCTTGCTGGATAGAATATTGTTGGCTGCTAATTTTTCCATTCAGCACTTTGAATATGCGATGTCGCTAGCTTCTGGCTTGTCGAGTCTCTGTTCAGAAATCGGGTAGCTCGCCTTATGGGTCTTCCCTTCTGAGTTAAGGTCTTTTGTCTTGCTGCTTGTAAGAGTTTTTCTTTACTGTCACTGTAATTTGCAAGTTTGGTTACAATATGTTTGTGTGTTGGCCTGATTTTGTTGATGTTGATGGGAGTTCTCTAGTCTCCTGGATGTGGATGTTTGTTTCCCTCGCCCAATTGTTGCATCCACACGACTCCTGAAACAGAATGCTACGGGCACCAGTGACAGTTGCAACAAAGTTTATTACAATGAGAGGCAAGGTTGACCGATCAGGACCAACACTCTTGACGAGAGTGTGGCCGAGAGATCGGGACCAACACTCTTGTCAAGAGCGTGGCCCCGAACAGCCGGGATACAGAGTTTTTAAAGCCGATCACATCATTTTATCGTTATCTGGGAACAGAACAGGGAAACAGTTGCCAGATGAGTCAGAAACAGTTATCGAATGAGTTGATTATTTTAGACTTTCTGCCCCTAAGTTTCAACCAGTGGATCTCCTTGACCTTGTCTCTGATGCTCTTTTTGAGGTTTTGTTTCCTTCATTGGTAAAGCCTGATTCACAAGTGTATGAAGTATGATTTATAAGAGTAAAAGCAAGGTTGTTATCTTTTGACCTTCAGGGTCAGAACAAAGTTGTTATCTTTCAAGCCAAGCGTTAGCCCTACAGTACAATGTAACCCTTACATTTCCCCCTTTTCTTGTCAGTGAATCAATCCCTTGATTCATCATTAGGAACTAAGGGGACATAGTTGGACCTAATCCTAATTTTTATTTTCTCAACTCGCCTTTTGACAACTGTACTCATCGATTGATAATGCATGGGCCAATAGTTAACCCGAGAAATAACAATAGCAGTGGCCCAGCTATGGCGGTGAGCAGTGATATGAGCCAGGGGGACTAAGAGAATAAACTCTGAGCCAGTTTTTGTCCTTGATCCCTGTGTCCACATTTACAAAGTCCCCCATGAGTCCCCCACACTTACCATTATATAAACCCAGAAAATTTAAGCACCAGCCATGGCACCTTCGGTTATCCAGCCTTCCTGGTTCTTACCTAGAGCCGGAAGCCCAGCCCACTTAAGATTTCCCAGCACCGGTACATTAGACCCGGCCTCCATATTGCCCCTTTTCTTGTCCAACATCTTTCTTTTTCTACTTTCAACACACCTGTCTCCTACTTTCTGGTTCCTTCTCTAAATTACACACTTTTCCTGCCAGGCTTAGCGTCTCCTTCTCTCCCGAGACAAAGTGCCCTCGGTGGCTTGGCGTAGAGGCATGGACAGCCATGGGGAGTAGGTGACGGTGCCTAGCAGTGGAGTTAGGACGCCCACCGTCAGCCAGCCACAGGCGTGCAGCTCTGAACACGCAGCCATATTGGGCTGGCCTGGGCACAACGTGGGCATTCCCTCCAGCGACCTATGCAACCCAGCCTGTATGTGAACTTGGATTCCTTCCTTCCCTCATCACCAGCGGCTGCATGTTGATGTCACAGGAGGGTGGGAATCACAAGCTTTATCTACTTTAAGCAGTCACACATCTCATCAACAGTCTTAGAAGCATTATAACTTTCACAGAGATTTTCTTTCCTTGCTTCTTGGTGACAAAGGGGTAGAGGAAGGAGATGGGGCACAGACAGACAGATAGTGCCTCTGCTGCCCTGGGAACTGAGGGCAACCCATAACCCCAAACCGAACACAGGTTTAACTCTGCGGGATTGTCCATTTGAGCCACCTGTGTCCTAGAGTCATGAAAAGCTCGGCAGATGGGCAGGGATGTTCCATTCACAGCTTTCATCCAATTCAACCAAGAAAGCCATTGTCTTCCTCCAAGGATTTTGTGGGTTCAGGTCTGAAATGGTCCCGGATTTACAGGCTCCTGGAGCAGGAGAGCGTCTCTCTTTTCTCCAGCACTCCCGCCACCCGAGTGCCACGGGGAAGAGTATCTTACCTTCAGGCTCCTGAAACCACTTTTGTCCCGGCATCTTACTTCCCCCTTTTCTTGAAATTCACTCCAAATCTTTAGGAGTGTAACTGGGCTCCGGTGGAAGCAAGGGCTCTGTCAAGATCGGTAGCTCCAAGGCACTTTTGACTTGTTTCTTCCAAGTTTTAGGGCTTTTGTTAGTGCGATGAGCTCTGTGTGCTGGGCTGAAGTTTCTGGGGGAAGGGTCTGTTGCCATAAAACTTCATGGTCTGTCATCACTGCAGCACTGGCATACTTTTGCCCTTGAAATACAAAATTACTGCCGTCTGAAAACATGCTGATATCACGGTCCTGTAAGGGAATGTCTCTCCCAATCCCGAGCTTCTTCCCAGGGGTCGGCGGAGCAATCCGCAGAAAGGGCCCTGTTTCAGACCTTTAACTTTCCAGGCCAACGCACCAAATGTTGCATCCACACGACTCCTGAAACAGAATGCTACGGGCACCAGTGACAGTTGCAACAAAGTTTATTACAACGAGAGGCAAGGTTGACCGATCAGGACCAACACTCTTGACAAGAGTGTGGCCAACCGATCGGGACCAACACTCTTGTTAAGAGTGTGGCCGACTGATCGGGACCAACACTCTTGTTGAGAGTGTGGCCGACAGATCGGGACCAACACTCTTGTCAAGAGCGTGGCCCCGAACAGCCGGGATACAGAGTTGTTAAAGCCGATCACATCATTTTATCGTTATCTGGGAACAGAACAGAGAAACAGTTCCCAGATGAGTTAGAAACAGTTGCCAGATGAGTCAGAAACAGTTATCAAATGAGTTGATTATTTTAGACTTTCTGCCGCTAAGTTGCAACCAGTGGATCTCCTTGCCCTTGTCTCTGATGCTCTTTTTGAGGTTTTGTTTCCTTCATTGGTAAAGCCTGATTCACAAGAGTATGAAGTATGATTTATAAGAGTAAAAGCAAGGTTGTTATCTTTTGACCTTCAGGGTCAGAACAAAGTTGTTATCTTTCAAGCTAAGCGTTAGCCCTACAGTACAATTTAACCCTTACACAATTAGGGACGTTTTCAGCTATTATTTCCTCAAATAAATTTTCGGACCCAAATTCTCTTCCTTCTGGGAGTCCTACAATATGAATATTATTATCTCTCCTGTAGTCACTGAGTTCCCTTAGTCTCATCTCACGTGGCAGAATCCTGTGCTCTCCTTGGTTCAGTGTGATTCATTTCCAACACTCAGTCTTCGAGGTCACTGGTTTGTTCGGCTGCTTCTTCCATCCCTCTGTTCATTCCAGCTAGCGTGTTTCTCCTTTATCGTGTCCTCGATGTGTACTGTGTTATTTCTTATCTCTATGTCAGGGGTCTCACTCTTCTACTCATTTCACAACTCCAGTGAGAATCCTTATGATCATTGCTTTCAATTCCGTATCAGGTATGTTACTTCATCTCTTTGGCTTAGATCTCTCGCTGTGACGTTGACTAGGTCTTTCCTTGTGGATAAACATCTCTGTGTGTCCGTTTTGTGTGTCTCTCTGGGTCTGTTTCTCTGTGTTAAGAAAGTCAGCTGTGCCTTCTGATCTTGAAATTAACGACGGTGTGAAAGAGAGGTCGCGGAGTCCTGAGCAGTGCACGTCTCCATTTATAGGACCTGGACCTTCAGGAGGATATCGCGTGGGTATCGCTCACTGCCTGCTGTTGTGTCTGGGTTACTTTTCCTTTCACTGCAGGGGTCTGCACTGACTGCGTGCCTGTTGTGGGCTGTGCTTACACTCAGGGGTGTCAGTGGGACCCAGGCAGGCCAGCTGTGGGGTGGTATGCCGGCTGGGTAACTTGGGCACAGGGCAGGAGTGTTAGCAAAATGGCACAGGGCCACTAGTCCTATGCCAGATTTCCCGATGTCCTTTGGTGGCTGGGGGCTGTGGACCAGCGGTGGAAGCTAGGGGCGTGAGGATATGCACAGAGCATGTCTGTGCCTGGGGACATGTGGCTGGGTGAGACAGATGAGGGTGCCCGGATATGTACAGCTGGGTGAGGTGCAGATGTACGCAGCGTGCTGTGACAGCTATGCATGCAGCCTGTCGGACAGGGTGCCCTTGTGGTTTTAAGAATGTTTGCCCTGAGACCAGCAGGCTTGGTGTGGTGAGTCCCCCAGTGAACCCTTGGGACTGGCGCACTGCTAACGGGTTAGGTAGCAAGTGTCTGTGCAGCCTCAGCCTCTGGTGGGTGCTTCTATGCTTATTCTGGGAGGCTGGGGGAGAAGAATGGTGCCTGTGAGCTCCCTCATTGTTGGAGAAGTCAGTCCTCCAACACACTCAGGAATCAGCATGAATACATCTGTCCCTGTTGCCTCGGCATTGTGTAAAATGCCACGTTGACACTGCCTCTCTACACAGGCAGGGACCCGGCTAGCCCTCATCCTCCTGGGTCACCCAGTGCTGGGTCAGCTGACCTCCAAAGCTCCAGGATCTCAACTCAAGGGCATTCAGCCCCTCTGGGGTTTCATGCCAAATGTGATGGAGATTAGTCTTCACCGGGTGAGCTCCCTGGGGTGAGGGCTCACTTTCTCTGCCCATTCTGCAGGCAGCCAGCCTCCACCTTTCTGACCTTCCTAACCTTTCTGGTGCAGCTTCTCTCTATTTAGGTGTGGAGTGTCTTCTGCCAGTCTTTGCATCGCTCTCTGGCTCATGGACTTGGATGTGGATATTATGTAGCTGAACACATGGGACAGGGTGCGCTCAGGATCCGCTTACTCTGCTGTTATTAATTTTTTGAATGTCTTATTATTTGGGATTTTTGAGACACGGGCAGACAGACTCATATCACCCATGCACTTCAGGATTTGAAAGGAACTTTGCAACATTTGCTTCTAGTATGTTATGTTTTGAAACTCTCTTTAATGAGGTATGATTTACATATAACAAAGCCTCAAGTTAAAGGGTATAATTTGATGAGCCATGAGGGTACAGGACCATGGGTACAGCACCATGAAATCGTATGTTTTCTCCCTAAACCTTTCATCAAGATCCCTTTGTTCTAACGCTAATGTTGCTTTTGAAGTAACGACTATTTTTTTTTTTTTTACTTTTTCAGATATTGCCCAGGTGTCTGAAAGCCTGCATTGAGCTGAGCCTTAAGAGAGAAGTTTGGAATTCAGTTTTGAGAGTAGACAGCCAGTCCAAGAAAGCCTTGTAATTGGCTCTTAGATTTCAGTTGTGAGAGATTGTGGATGCCTCGGAGAGTGCCTGGATCCAGATGTGGGCCTTGTTCTGTGAACAGGTGAGCTAAATACCTAACCTGAGTTTGAGCAAACTGTAGTTTTTCTTTGGAGACTTTATGGGCATTTTAAAACCAGAAGTTTTCCCAGGGGGGTGCTGTCTTCGTGTGAAGAGGCACGAGCCGGGGAGCAGAGACGCAAATCATCTACACACTGTAACAAAGTCGAGCCTGCAAAAACACTTTCCATCATCCAAATCAGCCTTTAAGGTTTGTGGGAAACGTGCAGCACTCTGTGGAACCCGGGGAGGTTGCAGTCCAGATGCATTGTCATTCCCTGCGTGTGAAGGTAAAAAGATACTGGCTGTCCTTATCAACTAGAATGCTGAAAACTACACCACATGGGTGGTGTAGAGTGAAAACGTTGCTTTCAGGAAGAGTGCATGTTGGTAGAGTGTGAGGTTTGGGAAGAAGGGGATGTCGAGGGATGACAGAGCTGTTTCTTTCTCGGAAGTCCTAGACAAAATACTATCCACAGCAGTTGGGTTTTCTCACAGGTATAATAGAGGTGTTATATGGACTACTGCAGGGGATCATGAGACCATGAGCCTTGTTACATTCTATTATGATGTTGATGCCTTGAAGGTCTTCTGAATTGAAAACATATTAATACTATGGAGAAGTTTTGCATGATCAACTTGAATCTTCACGGGAGGTACACTGTGGATTCTGCCAAGATCAGTTGAAGATTTTGCCCATAAAGAGATGGTAGCTGATCGAATAGGAATACATGATCAGTACCTCCAGACTCAGCTATAGGACCAGCACAGACACGGCACAGAAAAGGTGCCAGAGGATCATTCGTTTCCCCTTTGTGCTATTTTGGTTACTGTTGTCAAATTGTAGGTCGTGGATCTCGAGTTCAGAGGATCTGCACATTATTTTAGAAAATCCTTCAAAGGATCCTCTTGTCGAATAGAGATTCCTGGTCTCCTGAGGGAGGCACTCAATCAGTACCGTCTTAAAGTTAGATCTATATTGTAAAAGAGAGGGTAAATGGTCAAAATTTCCTTATGTAAGACTTGTAAGTTAGGTGCCAACCTTCTGGCCCTTAAAGGCACTGAGAAAAGCAAGTTCTTGCAGACTTTCCCTCTGAGGGCTCTTCTCAGGAAAAGCCACCTGTGAGACCCTCATGCCCTCCTTATCCAGGATTGTCAGAGATGAAATATCATCCCCTCGAAAGAAAGGGACATTCAATGTATCTATTGACTAAAATGTTTCATGGTGAATTTGGTCCCATGAAGGGTCCATTTTCCTTGCAATATTCTAAGCAAACAAAAGGATCTGAGCACAGTTGCAGAGAACCCTGAGCCATATATACAAGTGTTCCAAAACCTAACCCAGGGTGTTTGGGAGACAAAAAGACACAGGCCATCCCTAACAAAGGGGAATCTAACACCCTGTTACTGTTTTTCCTAATACATTCCAGTTACTGTAACTGTATGGGGGAGTTACTCCCTCATTCGTTTCCGGGGTCAATGATTATGGTGATTAGAGCCAGCGGTCTCTTGTTGGTCTCCCTCAGAATGGAGGCTTTCAGGAATATTCCCAGGCCACTGCAAAAACTCCTTTTAATCAGTGGAAGTTCTCTGTCTTCTCTGTCCTGACATGGACTGTCTAATTCCACTTGTTGCTGGAAAGAAACCTGGCGTCTGCTCAACTGTTCAAGGTGACAGACTTTAGGACCAGGAGACCTCTCTCTCTCCGCCCTCAAGGCTTTTATGTGCCCTTGGCACCTCATCAGGCTCCACCTGGGATGAAAACCCCTGACCCCACCCCCGCCTCACCCCCCCCCTCACTCCCCACAGCGCGCAGCAGAGGCCCTGTGGGCTGGTTGTGGCACGAGTCCCCAGATGCCCCCTGTTAGCGATGGCCCGTTCAGAAACCCCTGCCCCTGGCCATCCACCCCTGCTTGTCCCTGCCTTACTCAGGACGGGGTCTCCATTCCCCTTTTGCAACGTCCAACTCTCGATTCAGCTCGGGTCACGGTCTCGCGGTTAGTGGGATGGAGCCCCGCGTCGGCCTCTGGGCGTGTCGGCCTCTGCGGAGCCTGCTTGGGATTCTCTCTCTCTTTCTGTCTCTCTGCCCCCCCCCCTTCATGCTGTCTCTTTGTCTCCCTCATAACGAATACATAAACAGTAAAAGTTTTTAAAGAAGACGTAATACAACCACGTTATGGGGAAAAGACCCAACAGACCCTCAAGTTTTAACGTCCTTTTCATTTTTTTCTATCTTTAAGTAGGCTCCACGCCCAACGTGGGGCTCGAACTCAGGCCCCTGAGGTTAAGAGTCGCACCCCCCACTGACTGAGCCAGCCAGGGGCCCCGAGATCCTTAATTTTTGAAGGTCTTCTAGCAAACAGCGTCCTTCTGCCGTGTTGGTTCGAGACCCGCACCCGTCTCGTTTCTGGCTGTGCTCGGAACCCCCTGCGCCGCCTGGGGGGTGTCTCCTCTGGCGGCCCGGTGCCTCTTCGTCAGAGTTCTGGCCTTCTTCTCCTCATTGGGAGATTTTCAGCCAGATGCATCAACACTTTGTTGTTCACAGTTGGCGCAAGCCGTTTTGTGTGCTTTTTGAAAGGACGGGCTTACGCCGGCCGACTCCATCTTGTTCTGTGTCCTTCACCTTGACCACGCCTCCTCCCCTTGAGTAACCACCACCCCCCCTCCCCTGCCTAACAGGACTCAGACCCTTCCCCAGCCAATCGGCTGAGGCCACAGCCATTACCTCACCAACTGCCCCTAGGCCCAGTAAAACCTTTGTCCTTTTGAAACTCGCTCTCTCTCCCCGGTATCTCACCGCTGCGTCGGGGAGGTAGGGGATTGAGCTCGAGCTAGCTCAAATAAAGGCTCTTTTGCTTTTACATCGGACTCAGCTCCCTGGTGGTCTTTGGGGATCACGAATTCTGGGCATAACATTTGGGGGCTCGTCCGGGATCCCCAAGACCCCCGAGGGACCCCCGACCCAGAGAGCCTGACTGGCCACGGTTAGTGTCTGTTTGTTCCGTCTTTTCTGTGTGAGCTCTTTTCTGGAATTCTGGTAGTGCCCGACGCGGTCTAAGTGGACGCACTGGAGGACCACGGGCCAGGAGTTTCAGAAGACGTTCCGATTCTCCCTTCTGGAGGGACGTGGAATCCCCTCATCTGTTTTGGGGGGACGTGCAATCCCCTCAAAGGTCTGAGATGAGGCGGGTCTCTCCCGTTGGTCGGCATGAGGCTGTCGTCTAGCTCTCGGTTTTGGAGGGACGTGGAGTCCCCTCAAAAGTCTAAGCTAGCTTTCGGTTTTGCTTCCATAAGGTTGGAAGACTTTCTAAGGGCCCTCTGTTTGTCTGCTTCTGTGTTTCTCTGTTTTGTTCTGTGGACATACTGGACGGACCTTATGGGACAGACTCAGACCACCCCTCTACCCACCCTCTTGGCTTAAGCCCTTCCTAGCTCCACGTGGGATGATTGCCAGCAGCTTTTGCAGGTCCTGTTCACGACTGAAGAAAGAGAAAGAATCCTCAATGAGGCCCGAAAACTAGTTCCGGGCACAGACGGGAATCCCACCACCAAACAGACTCAGATAGATGCCTCCTTCCCCCCGTTAACTCGGCCCCAGTGGGATTTCAACACGACAGAAGGTAAGGAGAGACTCCGGGTCTACCGCCAGACTCTAATGGGGGGTCTCCGAATGGCTGCTAGAAAGCCAACCAATTTGGCCAAAGTAGGAAATGTGCAACAGGGAAAAGATGAATCTCCGGCTGCCTTTTTAGAACGGATCATGGAGGCATTCCGTACCTATACCCCCATGGATCCAGAGGCTCCGGAAAGCAAGGCAGCTGTTATCATGGCCTTTGTAAACCAATCGACCATAGACATTAGCAGAAAATTACAGAAAATAGATAGACTAGGAGAAAAAGTCTGCAGGACTTACTGGTGGTAACCGAAAAGGAATATAACAACCGGGAGCCTCCTGAGGACAAGCAGGCTCGCGCCATGGCGGCTGCCAGCAGTAAGCAGACTCAAGACCTGGCCAGAATACTACTAGCTACCACTGATGACTCCCCCATAAACGAGACCGCCATCTCCAGCAGATGGCAGACAACACAAGAAAAGGTAAAGGAGCCACCAAGGGGGGGAAGCAGAGGCTGCAGAAGGATCAGTGCGCATACTGCAAGGAGATAGGGCATTGGGCCCAAGATTGTCCGAAAAGGGCCGGCGGGAAGGGAGGCAAGACTGCTCGAGTAAACGTCCTAGAGCTAGATGAACTGAGTGATTAGGGGAGTCGGGTTTGGACCCTCTCCCCAAACCCAGGGTAACTCTTAAAGTGAAGGGGACCCCTGTTGACTTCCTTGTCGACACCGGAGCACAACATTCGGTCCTCTGCACCCCACAAGGAAAACTACCCAGCAAGAAGTCCTGGGTCCAAAGGGCAACTGGTATGAGCCAGTATTCATGGACTACCCGAAGAACAGTAGATTTGGGGCCGGGCCAGGAATCCCACTCCTTTATGGTAATACCAGAATGCCCCTACCCGCTGTTAGGACGGGACTACTGACCAAGATTGGAGCTCAGATAACTTTCAGACAAGGGCGGCCTCAGGTCACCGATGGCAAGGGCCACCCCATCCAGGTCCTGACCATGAAACTGGAGGATGAATACCGCCTCCACCAGGAGGCGCTCCCGAGAAAGGATAATATAGACAGATGGCTTCAAGAATTCCCCTCGGTTTGGGCAGAGAAGGGGGGGCGGGGATAGGACTAGCTGCTCACAGGACCCTGGTCCTGGTAGAGCTCAAGCCAGGAGAGAGTCCAGTAAGGATCAAACAATACCCCATGTCTCAGGAGGCCCGGAATGGGCTCCAGCCACACATCCAGAGACTATGAAGCCTAGGGGTACTAGCCCCTTGCCAGTCTGCCTGGAACACCCCCCTATTGCCGGTCAAAAACCTCACACAAATGATTACCGACCGGTACAAGACCTCCGGGAAGTAAATAAGAGGGTCAGGGACATACACCCAACTGTTCCCAACTCATATACTCTCTTGAGCTCCTTGGCACCCTCCAGGGTCTGGTATACGGTACTAGATTTAAAGGACGCCTTCTTCAGTCTGCCTCTGGCACCCCAGAGCCAATCCTTGATCGCCTTCGAGTGGCATGATCCGGAGGAGGGCCACAGTGGGCGACTCACCTGGACACGGCTACCTCAGGGATTCAAAAATTCGCCCACTGTCTTCGACGAGGCACTACACGAGGACCTGGGTGAGTACAAAAGGGAGCACCCTGGTGCTACACGAGGACCTGGGTGAGTACAGCGAGGGACCCAGGACCTGCTGGCTACCCTGGGGGCCTTAGGGTACCGGGCATCCATGAAGAAGGCTCAGATATGCAGCGAGAGGGTTTTGCTAAGATCGCCAGGCCCCTATATGAAGCTACCAAAGAGGGGAAAACATTGAAATGGGCTGAAAAACAAGAAACTGCCTTTAATCAGTTAAAAAAGGCCCTCCTATGTGCCCCAGCCCTGGGCCTACCAGACATTACGAAGCCCTTCCACCTCTTTGTAGACGAACATCAGGGAATAGCAAAAGGGGTTCTAACTCAAGCCTTAGGCCCCTGGAATCACCTGGTGGCTTACCTGTCCAAGAAACTCGACCCAGTGGCTGCCGGCTGGCCGCCATGCCTAAGAATTATTGCGGCGACAGCACTCCTAGTCAAGGACGCAGACAAACTGACCCTAGAACAGGAGATCTGGATCACGACCCCACACGCCATTGAAGGGGTCCTGAAACAGCCTCCTGATAGATGGATGAGCAACACACGTGTGACTCATTACCAGAGCCTCCTACTCAACCCTCCACGAGCGCAGTTCCACCCCAGTGCAGCCCTCAATCCTGCAACCCTGCTGCCCGACCCTGACCTAGGTGCTCCACTACATGACTGTGCGGGAATCCTGGAACGAGTACATGGATTCCGGACGGACCTGACCGACCGGCCCCTCCCCAATGCCGAGGCTACTTGGTTCACTGATGGCAGCAGCTTTGTGCGAGACAGACACAGGTATGCGGGTGCAGCGGTGGTCACCGAAACGGACACCATATGGGCGGAGGCTCTACCCTCCAGAACGTCAGCCCAGCGAGCAGAGCTCGTCGCCCTCACCAAGGTACTAACGTTGGGAGCTTGAAAACGGCTTAACAACTACCAGACTGGGGAGACCCAGTTTTACCAGACCAGCCCAAATACTCCCAGGAAGAGTTACAGCGGATCAAGAAACCCCCATGGCCCAGGAGATAAAGGGACGGTGGTATACACCTAACAAGGAGCTCGTGCTGCCAGACCGGCTCGGAGTCTCAATATTAGAGCACATGCATCGGTCTACTCACATGGGGGCCTGAAAATTAAAAGACTTAATCCGACATGCCGGAATCAAGATTCACCAACAGGACACCAGAATAGAGCAAGTTGTATCTGCTTGCAAGACCTGCCAACTCACCAACGCGAGGGCCACATCAAATAAAAAAGGAACCAGGCTCAGAGGCACCAGACCGGGAGCCCAATGGGAGGTCGACTTCACTGAAGTCAAACCAGGAAATTACAGTTATAAATATCTTTTCGTATTTATGGACACCTTCTCTGGCTGGGTGGAGGCATACCCAACCAAGCATGAAACGGCTCAGACGGTGGCTAAGAAGCTACTAGAAGACATCTTACCCGGGTCTGGTTTTCCTGCCATGGTAGGATCAGACAACGGACCAGCTTTTATCTCGCAGGTAACACAGGCAGTAGCCAAGGCGGTGGGGGCAAACTGGAAATTACATTGTGCTTATAGGCCCCAGAGCTCAGGACAGGTAGAAAGAATGAATGGAACCCTAAAAGAGACCCTTACCAAATTAACCATGGAGACTGGCGGGGACTGGGTGACTCTCCTACCATACGCCCTTTACCGGGTTAGGAACAGTCCTTACACTGGGTTTTACTCCCTACGAGATCATATTTAGCAGGCCACCCCCTATTATTCCCAAACTTTAGTTTAAAGATCAAGAACTTTTTCTTTCCTTGAGAGGGCTCCAAAGGGCGCACGAGGACATTTGGCCATGCCTCCGGGCCATCTACGAGGCTGGCCCGACCCGACACCTCATCAGTACAGGCCAGGAGACTGGGTCTACATTAAGAGGCACCACCGAGAGACCTCGAGCCGTGCTGGAAAGGACCCTACATCGTGGTGCTGACAACCTCCACCACTCTCAAAGTAGATGGCATCGTGACCTGGGTCCATCACACCCACGTTCGGCCAGTGGACCCCTCCTCGATCCGGAAGGACTTTGTCACGCGATGAGCCATCAATCAGGACCAACAGGACCCACTCAAGCTCACCCACCAAATATTCGTAACTCTATTAACTCTGCATGTCATTGCTCATGCTGCCGGGAGTCCCCACGCCCCCAAAACATCACCTGGCAGATCATAGACACCGGCTCGGGGACAGTACTTAATCAGACCTCCCAGAGCCACCCCAGGGACACTTGGTTCCCAGAACTTTGCGTAAACCTCCAAACTCTGTTGCCCTTGTCACCATAAATGCAGCCGGTCCCATGATTGGGTCCGAAAGCTACATGACAAGGGAGGAATGAAAGGGCCTACGCCGACCAACTCCATCTTGTTCTGTGTCCTTCACCTTGACCACGCCTCCTCCCCTTGAGTAACCTCCGGCTCACCTGCCTCACAGGACTCGGACCCTTCCCCAGCCAGTCGGCTGAGGCCACAGCCATTACCTCACCAACGGCCCCTAGGCTCCAGTAAAATCTTTGTCCTTTTGAAACTCGCTCTCTCTCCCTGGTATCTCACCTCTGCGTCCGTGCAGGTAGGGGATTGAGCTCGAGCTGGCTCGAATAAAGGCTCTTTGCTTTTGCATCGGACTCGGCTCCCTGGTGGTCTTTGGGGATCACGAATTCTGGGCATAAGATTTTCGCAGTCGGAGGTGTTTGTGCGTGTAGACTGAAGATTTCTCGGTTGTTCACACACGTGCGCTCTACTCCTCCTAGAACTGACCTCACATTGAGGGGGGCTGTGGAAGAACCGAGGCGGGACCTTCCCCTGGTGCGTGTGGAGCCCTCAGGGAAGGGGCCCAGCTAGGGCGGGGGCCAGAGGGGCATCAGGAGACCGGGCCCTGGTTCTGCCCATCAGACCCCCTCGGCTGCCATGTGACGTGAGACCTCGCCACAGGGGGGCAGGGAGGCCGCACCTTCTTCTTAACCCAAAAGTTATTTTTATGACAAGTGTAGTACGTGCCCCCTGGAAACTCTTGGAGGATATGGACGTGTTAAGATAAAAACAAGAAACAACCAAGAAATCCGTCCTCCTTCCACCTTCCCTCATCCCACCCAGGAGTTGTCCCTGTCCGTTGTTGGGGTGATGAGTTCTAGAACTTTCTGAGGCCTGAGTAGGCCTCAAGCCGGATGAGGTGTGGACGGAGGCACGTCTTGCAAGGAAAGGCAAGGAAAGGCTCTGAGGGGACAGGGTGAGGGTGGAAAGACGGGACTAGGCTCCTTCACTCCCAGAGCTGCAGATCAGAGATGAAGCGCACCTCGGGCGGGGCAGGGGTGGGGGCTTCCTGTGTGCCTGGAAACCAAACCCACACAGCCTAGGCCAGGAAAGGTCAAGGCCGAGGGCAGCCAGAGACGAGTCAGCGGCTAATGTGGGGGTGGGGGCAAGGAGGAGGGTTCCCCCTGCGGAGGCCACCACGTGGGCCCATGTGACCCATGTCCCCTGGGCAACCAGAAGCCCCAGCAGGCTGGGAGGGCATCCCCGGGGCCAGAGAAGGAAGGCATCTAGGGACAGGACCCCCTCCCTGTGCCCCAGTTTGCTCTCCTGTCAAATAGGGGGCAGAAACGCACCGTGTCCAGAGACATTGGGGGGGGGCACAGATGTCCCTCAGAGTTCCTGTCTCAAGCCGGGGCCGGGTGCAGACAAGTCCAGCCCCCTCCCAGGGCCCCTAATCGGCTCTGTCATCAGGCCCTGGCCACACGGCGGACGGTTAGGAAGCGCCTGCTCTGAGCTGGGCAGCTGGGGGCTGTGCCCATCTGATCTGCGGTGAAGACCACGGGACACCAAGCGGGCATGGGGGCAGGGACGTGGGCAGCGTGGGCAGGCACAGACGCCTGTCACGAGGCCTGACTGTCTCCTGGCTCACTCTGGGCCTCGAGCTGGGACCCTCCGGGGCAGCCCCGAAGACCTGACTCCTGGAGGACAGAGGAGAAGAGCCAGTGTGCCCCCCGCGAACCGGGGAGGGCTTCCTGGAGGTGGGGGACACCCATCCCCACCCCTGTCCGGGTGACAAGGAAAAACAAACGTGGGTTTACAGACAGGCCACCTGGGGCTGCCCTGGTCCTGCTGTGGCCTGTGCGGCCCAGAGACGGCCACTTAGTCCAGGGGGCAACATCCACGGGGCACAAATGGTGGGGACAGCCATAGCTGCAGGTGCTCAGAAGGAGCAGGTGGGGCCTGCCATGGAGCCTGCCCATCAGCTCCTCCCTCCTCCCTCCTCCCCCCTGCACAGCAGGTGAATGGGCCCTCCTTGCCCCACCCTGGCCCAGCACATGGGCTCAGGGCACCCCCTAACCCTGCAGCGCACACACATCATGGCCCTGGGGCACCGTGGCCTCCAGCCCCTCACCTGGCTGCCTACCGGGCATTTCTCTCCAGCTGCTGCCCAGCACCTGGAGCTCATACCCAACCAGGGGCTCCGAACCTGGAGCTCATACCCAACTCCCCCTGGGGAGCCAGCGAAGACCCTCACCTGAAGGTACCCAGATGGGTAAGCACGTCCCTAATGGGGAGGACAAATTGGCATCATATCCAGGTCACTTTTGTGTGGCAACTGGTTAATTCCCAGAACAGACCTTGCCTTACAAGAGAAGTGGGATGGACAGATGGATGGTTGGAAAGATGGGGCATGGAAGGAGGAATGGATGCAAGGTTGGAACCACGTGGTGGCCTCCGGTGCAGGACAGAGCTGGCGGCTGTGGCCGCAGAGTGGAGCCAACCCTGAGAACCTCACTCTCGCTTGCCAAGCCTGGTAGGACACCAGCCCCAGCGCGGCCCCCTGTACCTCGGGGCTGGGCTGGCCGACACGCTCCCACGGAGAGCCCACTCCACAGAGACTGACCGCACTCTGGTCATTCCTCAAGCTCTTTAATTTGACAGACAGCACAGCGAGGCACCCTGGGCCCCAGGGACTTCCCGCCCGCCCCCTGGCATCTTCTTGCTCCTTCCCCCAGCAGTCACGGAAGTCCCGGACACTGAGGAGGCCAGAAGGAAGGCGGAGCCCAGGCCAGGGACGGGGGCGCAGAGGCTGAAGCAGCAGGCTCTGGGGGGAGGAAGGCGTCGCTCCACCGGGCCCAGCCGGGCGGACGGCCAGCAGGCCCTGGTCAGAGGCCCCTCCCGATTTGCTGCGTGATCCAGGGCACGTACGTCTGGACGCGAGCGTAGACCCCGGGACGGTTTCTCAGGGCACAGCTTTCGCCCCAGCTGACCACTCCCACCAAGTGCCAAGCACCCGTCATCTTGCACACCAGAGGGCCTCCGGAGTCGCCCTGAGGAAGGAGAGAGAGCACTGAGCCCCGGCTGGCCTCCAGCGCGGGGTGGGGGCCGGGATGGGCTGGGACTCACCTGGCAAGAGTCCCGGCCCTCGGTCCCCGCACACAGCATGTCGTCCTGGATGATCTTCCTGCCCGCCAAGCCGTGGCTGGTGGCGTCGTGGTACTGCTGGTCACAGACGGCGTTCTCCACCACGCTCACCGCCACCTGCTGCAGTCGGTAGGGCGGAGGCAGCGACTCTGGGGGACAGACGTGACCGGAGGCTGGAGCGTGGCCCCCGCTGTCGGCCGCGAGCCTGCGTTCCCGCCCGGATCGCTACCGTGGGGACCCCAGGGTGCAGGGTTCCCATCTCCCTCTAAATCCCTAAGACCCGGGGGGTGGGTTCTGCCTTTAGTTGGAAGGACCGGAAAGAAAATGGGGGGGGGGGGTGAGCATTTCTGCCCGCCCCCCAATATCTTCCTATAAGTTGGAAAAAAAACTAAGAATATGAATTTCCTCGTCACAGTGTTGGGTCCCGAGCTCAGTTGTGCTTCAGGGACCCTCCAGCCTCTGGGGTCGGATCTCCCGATTGGGGCGCACACGGGGTGGGTGGGGGAGGGTGTCGGAAGGCGATTCCTTTCCAGAACCTGCAGCCGCCCACCCGCCAGGACTTCTCCGTGTGGCCAGGTCTGGAAATGCCTCGCGCGGCCCCGAACCCCTCCCAACCCCCACCCCGTACACACGGTGCACCAAGACGGTGCCCCAGCCGGTCACCCAGCACTCGTCCTCTGGGGTGACTTCAAGCAGGGCCGACGGGAGCTTGACAGGCCTGACGTTAGCCGTGCATTTCACAGAGTGTGACAGCTGGAGCAGGGCCACGTCCGCACCCAGTTGGGCGTTGATGTAGTCGGGGTGGACGATGACGCGGGTCACATTCAGCAGCGTCCTCCCCCCGTAGAGGTACACGTCCCCGGCATGGATGCGGTAGGCTGCCGGGTCAGCGTCCTTCCTGGGGTCGCAAAGAAGCCACGGAGGCGGGTCCTTCGAGGGCGGCCCCCTCCGCCCCGCCTGGAGTCCGGATTCCCACACCTCCGGATTCACCCAGAGCTGGATGGCAGCTAGCGGACTCACCGGAAGATGCAGTGGGCAGCGGTCAGCACCCACTGGGGGTGGATGAGGGAGCCCCCGCAGATGTGCACCCAGGAGGCCCAGTCATAATCGTAGATTTTCAGGCTGACCTGCCACGGCCACTTCCCCTGGGGGGCATTGTGGCCCCCGACGATGCCCACCAGCTCGTTTCCAGGGAAGGAGGCTGGGAAGCAACACGAGGGGGGAGGGAGGCCGGGCCTCAGGGCCCGGGGCCGAGCCCCGTCCCTACCTAGGCCTCCCCCGAGGGCACGGACAGGCAGCCCCAAGACCCCCCAGTGACTGGAACTGGAGACAAGGTTACAAGAGTCTCTGGGAAGGGAGGACCCCCGTGGGGTCAGGACTCACCTGGGCTCCCCACGACGCAGGTCCCCGAGAAGAAGGGGGTCAGAAGCAACAGCCACAGCATCTGCGAAGAGAGAGGGCACGGAGGGACAGCTCAGGGCCGGAGGGGGCCAGGGGCCTCTGCAGCTGTGTGAGAGGGGACAGCGCCCCTACCTTGCCAGGCTCCACGGATCTCTGCTCTGGGGGCCCCCGAGGTCCTTTATCTTTTGGCCACAGGAAGTGGGCGGGCGACTTGGGCAGTGCTCCATTTGTCGGGGGGTGGAGGTTGGGGAAGAAAGGCAGCCGGGTGTGAGGCTGAGGCCAGGGGCGGCTGCCACCTGGATACGCCGTCCCCGGCCCATGCCCCACCTGAGACTCGGCCGCCCTCAGCCACGCGGACTGGCCCCCACCAGTGTCTCCAGAAGAGGAAGATCCCCGCACGCCCCAAGGCAGGCTCCTGCCTCCCCGGAGGCCAGGGAGGCACCCCTCATCACACCCAGCTCGGAGCACGGGTCCCCAGGCCTCAGGCATGTGGCGACACAGCGGGCAGACCTTCTCCCCCAGGGCGGGCGGACTCCCAGGGCCCAGGACGCCCCCGCCCTGGCCACTGTTCCTACTTTGGGCGCTTCCAGAAGGAGGGAGGCCTTTGCTCCTCTGAGGAGGCCGCCGAGCATCAGCAGAGTGTGTTCAGGGGGGTGGGGAGCCGGTTCCCCATCACACTCCCGGGAGGCCAGACTCCCACCCTGGCCGCCCACCCCCGGCTGACTGCGCTTCTCACGACACGTCTGAGCACCAGAGGCCGCAGAGCCTGTCCACCCTGGCGCTGTCCACCCACCAACCCGTGGCGCTGTCCACCCACCCTGCCCCGCTTCCGGCCAGTGCAGTCATGTCTCTTCCCCCACATTGGCCCGGCCATCAGGGCCACTGAGGGACCCCCGCACGTGGCGCAGTGCCCCTGTCCCCTGGCTTCCGCCCCATCCTGAGTGGACAAACCCGGCTTCACAGCCCCTGCCCCTCGGCCCCCCTTCCTCATCGGGAGTAAGCCGTGTCTCTCCTTCCTCAGCCCTTGTCAGAGCTCCTGGCCCCTGAGCTCCAAGCTCAGAAGAGCCTCTATGGTCAGTGGTGACGGTGATTCGTGCCCCAGGAAGCTTGGGGTGGTGACCAGGAAGGTGGCACACCTTGACCTTGAGCCACCTCCAAGTGGGGACGGAAGGACAGAGGTCCACGATAGCAGCCCTGAGCCAGGGGGCCCAGCCCAGACCTGCTTGTCCAGGGCACGTGGGCACAGGGCAACGGAGTGCACACAGTGAGCCCAGGGAACCCCAGGAGGCATGCTGGGGTGGGGAAGTCTGGGTCCGCCATCCTGGACAGCCCCACGCTAAGCACGGCTGGATGTGAGCGAACAGGAGTCCGAGCAGCCCAGCCCCCGAGGCCGGCCACCCAGAGCCCGTCGGAGAAAGCGTGGCCTTCAGCATCTGGGCAGAGGAGAGGGAGAACGTGGGTCCCAGAGGGAAATCGGCTGGCAAGGGAGGCCCGGAAGGAGGGTGCTCTCGAGGGGACAGGACTGCCCCTCCTCACACCCTCCTGCCTCTGGCCCAGTGCCCACCCCGGGGACCCCCACCACAGCATGAGGGGTGACCCCCGGGCTGCGAACGAGCGCCAACCGTGTGGCTTTCTGCGCCAGTCGTGAGGACCGGGCCCCTCATCTCCAGGAGACGGGCCTCAGCCCACTGTCCCTTGGCCATCCTGGCTCCGGCAGCTAAGCGACCAGCCCGTGGGGGTGGGACACCTGGTCGCTTTGATACGGTCGGGACCAGACCACCAAGAGAAGGCTCAGCAATGGAAGCAGAGGAAGGATGGGGGACTGCGCGGCCAGGGGCCGCGTAACCGTCAACACCGAGGCCACAAGGTCGAGTCCAGGACCGTGGACAAGACGCCTGGTTCAGGGATATCGTGGGGTAAAGGATGTGGCTGCCCAGACTGATTGCAAAAGCCCCTCATTGGGCAAAAGACCGGGCAGAGGGTCCTGGCATGGGCACCGGCGTCTCAGAGAGAACCTGGAGGGGGAAGGCCCTTCAGCGCCACGTTTCTTCCGCGGCCCCGCTGGCGGGCCGGTGCTTGGGCACAAACTGGTGGAGAGTAGCAACGAACACGAGTGACCCGGCTTTGGTGAGACCTGGAGGCCCTCGCGCCTGTTCCGGGAGCCCTCACTGAGAGTGTCGCTTCGGGGGATCAAATCCGGCCTCACGCAGCGAAGCCCGGCGTCCCTCCTGACGAGGACCCTGCCCTTCCAGGATGGGAAGACGGTTGCCCAGGGCCATTTTGATGGACCCCTCGACATGCCACCAGCTATAGGAGCCTAAAACCCACTTTGACGTGGCTTCTAAAAACAAGGAAGCTTCATTTTCCTCCAACGTGAGAGTACCTTTGTTTTTAATTACGAAAATAATGTAAAAGACGCAGGCTACAAAAAATCATCGGAAAGTAGACAGCCTGGCTGACCTCCTGCTCACAGTGGCCACTGTGGCCGCCCACGCGCCCACGGTCACTCCCACGCACGGGCGCGTGTCGGCCAGAGGGGCCGCCAGGATCCCGCTGGGCAGGCATCCCCTTCAGCCCCGCCCATCTGGAGACAAAGACATCATTTTTCATGATCTGCCACCCTTGGCTGTGTGGGTCTAGGGTAACTTACGGAAACAATTCTCCGTGGACAGACATTTAGGTGGCTTCCAATCGTTTGCTGTGACAACAATGACGAGTTGGCGAGTGCCAGCTCTTGTCCAGAGTCTCCGGTGACTGCGGCCCCAACCCTCCCCCCGCGCGTGCGCTGTCGTGTCCCCAAGTCTGTCACCGCCGGGCATCTTTATGTGGCCATGTGGCCCTCCTTGCTGCATTTCAAGTCCTTGCTGCACATCTACCCCCCTCCGGACCCCAAGGTGGAGGAAGGCAAGGTTGGTTCCCCTGTAACCCCGGGCGGTGCCCCCCCCCCCCGACATTGCTGGGATGAATGAATGAGATCCCAAGGATGATTCCGCCCTCTGCAGACTCGCAAACACCCTCCTTTAGGACGGAGTGCGCTGTGGACAGGATGGCACAGGGGATGGCCGCCCGGCGTTGGGGGAGAGTCTCGGACCCCCATCCTCCGCCTGCCCGAGCCCCCGCCAGCACTCTGGGATCCCAGACAGGACGGCCGGGCCCCCCAGCTCTGCAGCCACACCCACCTCAAAGACCACTCGACCACCAGCCTGTTTACCAAGACAGTTTAATGAGACAAGCACACCAGCCCCGTGGGGGCCTCCACCCTGCCCGTCCCCACTGGTGGGGAAGGATGGGGCCGAGGGAGGGGCAGGAGAGGGGAGGGCTGAAGCCGCCGGGAGGGGAGGGGAGTGGCGCGGAAGGCTCGCTCTGGGGAGGTGAAGTGGCGAAAGAAGCACCGTCCTGCACCGACCTGCAGCCTGGGCTCACCGGCGCCTCCGCAGCTGCTGTCGGATCCAGTCCACGTGGCTCTGGACGTTTGTGAAGACGGCGGGCAGCTCGTACATGGAGCAGCCGATGCCCCAGCTGACCACGCCCACCTGGACCCACGTGCCTTTCTTCTTGCAGACCAGGGGGCCCCCGGAGTCCCCCTGCGAGGAGAGGGGGCGGTCACGCGGCACGTCGTGGGGGCGGGGGGGGGGGGGGGAGGTGAGGCCGGGAGGAGACCCGCGGCCTGAGCGCCTCACCATGCAGGGACCGCGGCCCTGAGTGCCGGCACACAGCATGTCCTCCGGGATGACCTTGCCATTGGCTCTGGTGTGCAGGAACCTCCGGTAACCTTGCTCACAGGCCCCCTCCTCTTCCAGTGGGATTTGCACCTGCTGCAGGCGGTAGGGGGGGCTCAGCGGCTCTGGGGTGGAAAAGAGGAGTCGGGAAATGGAGGCGCGGAGGCGGCTGTCCCCTCTTCCCCCCCCCCACCCCCCCCCACCCCCGTCATTGCCACAGGCCAGTCGGCGCTGCCCACACCGCCAGGGCTGGACGCAGAGAGGAGCCCCGGACTGTGGGCCCGGGCCACTTCTGCCGACTCCTCCCGCTGTCACGAATGGGCTCAGATTCCATAAACACACAGTAGGTTGAAGAGTGTCCCCCAAAAACTCACGCTCACCCCGGCCTTCAGAATTTGACCTTACGCGGGAATAGTCTTTGCGGACGTAATCAAGCGGAAATGAGGTCGCACTGGATGCAGGGTGGGCCCTAAGTCCAGTGGCTGGCGTCCCCACGCAAGGACAGGCAGGGGGATTTGAGCCTCAGAGAAGGCGGGTGAAGAGACCAGAGGGGGGTGGGCACAGCTGAGGATGAGCCGGAAGCAGGGGGAGGCAAGGAGGGCTCCCCTGCTAAGGCTTCTGGAAGGAACCATCCCTGCCAACAGTTCCATTTTGGACTCTGGCCCCCAGACTGTGAGAGAATAAATTTCTGTCATTTGAAGTCCCCCTGTGTGCGGTCCTTTATACAGTGGCTCCGGGACACCAATACGCCAGGCACCCGGGTCCTTCGTTATCGCGGACCCACACCTCCAACGTCATTCCGCTGTCTGAAAACCACGGGAGTCTGAGAGGAGCAGGTTTGGGTCCGGGCGCCCTGGGCTCACTGTTGCATCCGGCAGATTCTTTGACCCGTCAGGCCCAGTTCCTTCACACAAAACCAAAGTCACAGGGCCCACGTGGCTACATGCCCACCCGCACCTGGGAGACAGGTGGCTGGAAAGGGAGTTTCCTTCTTCCCCGTGTATTCCTGACTCCTGAACCTTCTTCCCCACCCGCAGCCCAACCCAGACCCAGACGGCAGGAAAGATCTGGAACTTGCCAGCTCCCCTCCGGGACCCGACCCCCCCAGGCATTCTCACCGAAGTAGAAGCCCCTGCCCCAGCCTGTCAGCCAACACTCGTCCTCTGGGCTGAAATCCAGGCTCTGCAGGGGCAGGGTGACCGGCCGAGTCCTGCTGGACATTCTCACGGGGGTGGCCAGCTTCAGCAGGGCCAGGTCAAACCCCAGAAAGGCAGTGATGTAGTCGGGGTGGACGATGACGCGGCTCACGTTCAACAGCGTCCTGCCCCCGTACAGATACACGTTGCCGGCGTGGATCCGGTAGGCTGACGGGTCGGCATCTTTCCTGGGGGAGGCGGACCCCAGGCCCCGCTTGGTCAGGGGCGTGACCCTGAGGGAGCCCCAGTCTCTGCGTCGGCCCCCTTCCCCCGCCCCCCATCCAGTGGGGGGGGGGGGGGTTGGGCTCGCAGCGGGACTCACCGGTCGATGCAGTGGGCTGCGGTCAGCACCCACTGGGGGTGGACGAGGGAGCCCCCGCAGATGTGCACCCAGGAGGCCCAGCGGTAAACGTAGACTCTCAGGCTGACCTGCCATGGCCACTTCCCCTGGGGGGCACTGTGACCCCCCACGATGCCCACCAACTCCCTCTCGGGGGCAGGCGCTGGGGGAACAATGGGCAGGGGTCGGGGATGCGGCTGCGCGGTCCCACAGACCCCAGGTGACTTCTGGGCCGTCTTCACATAGGTCAGAGGGTTGGCGGGCTGGGGCGCAGGGCCGGGGCCGGGGCGGGGAGGGCACTGTGCCCGGTTAGGACTCACCTGGGATTTCGGGCACAGAGGCCCCCAGGCAGGGGAGGGACAGGAACAGCAGCCACAGCATCTGCAGGGGAAGGAGGGGAGGGCCCGCGTGAGATGACCAGGGCCAGCCCCCAGGGTCTGGAAAGCCAGCCCGGAGTGTCCGACCTCAGCCTCCTCACCTGGATGGATGGTCGCAAAGCCCTCCTCCCCAGCCCTCCCTGGGAGTCCCTTTATCTTCCTTTGGAAGGAAGTGGGTGGGGTCTGGTCAGACACACCCCGCCACCTCAGGTGGCGGGCGAAGCCCCTGCGGTGACTGGAGTTGGCTGTCGGGGCCCCATCCCCACCTCTTGCCCCCTGCATCCCCCCGCTGGGCCCGCGCAGCTCCTGGGAGAGACCAACTGGGCGACTGCCAGGCCCGCACGTCTCAACCGGGCCGTTGCACGAGTCTGGTGACATTTTTAGGTGTCAGACTACGGGGCTCTTCCGGCGCGGAGGCCCAGACCCCACGACGCCCCCCGAGGCGCAGGGCCATCAGCCCTCGTGCCCCGTGTCCAGGTGGACGTGGCCGTGGCCCAGGCTCGGCCATGCTGGTGGCCAGTCCCGGAGGCCTGGCACTCAGGTGTCCTCGGCGGGCGCGGAAGGCCATCACAGCAGCTCAGGGCCCAGCCGGGTCACCCACCGGAGAACAGTCCTACCCCGGGGCCAGGAACCCCTTCTCGCTGTCCACCAAACTGCGGCTTCAGGCAGGGAGAGTGGGAATGGCGGTGGGATCGCAGACAGCTGGGGACTGCATCGCCCGAAGACAGACCCCACCGCCTGTGCCCCCCTTGCTGCCCAGCCACACCTGGGGTTCAGGTCGCCGCAGGGAGGGAGGCTAGGACATCTCTCTGGAACAGGAGTCTTACTTTCCATGGGGATTGTAGTGTGTGTGTGTGTGTGTGTGTGTGTGTGTGCGGGCCTGTATGTGTATGTGTGTGAGCGTGTGTGTGTTAACGTGTGTGAGCACGCGTGCGCGCATGTGTGAGCGTGCGTGCATGTGAGCGCGTGCGCGCGTGCCTGCGTGCGCGAGCGTGTGTGCGCGCTCGCACGGACGTGCGCGCGCGTGTGAGCGTGCCTGCGTGCGCGAGCGTGCGTGTGTTTGTGTGCGCGCATGCGTGCAGGAGCGTGTGCTAACATGCGTGTGTGTGAGCCTCTCCCTGAGGAGCGGGTCTCCCTGGGGAGCCCCGGCGGTGCTCCCCGCAGATCCTCCCGCGGGCACAGGGTCCCGTGGGGGAGGAGGCAGGCAGGGAGGCTGGACCCGCGGCTACAGGAGCCCCTGTGCCCCGACGAGAGAAACCTCAGGGGGACACACGGGGTAAACAGGCCTGGAGGCTTGGTTCTCACAGACCCCTGGGGCCGTGGCCACAGGAGGAGGCGGTGCGGAGCGTGCAGTGTTATCAGGCTGGGGCGCAGAACGTGCCCTGAGACTCCGGACCAGACCTGCTGCCCTCCGGGAAGGCGCGGCAGCAGCCAATCAGGATAAAGGCCACGCGTGTGCAGAGAGCAAGATGCGGGAACACAGTCCACCGGGAGCGGCCATGGGCTATGGTCACCAGACACGGGGCCTGTGGCCTCCTGGATGCCTGGGACTCCCGGACACCTGGGCACCTGGAAGCCCGGAAGCCTGGACGCCTGGGCACCTGGACGCCTGGACGCCTGGGACGGCAGGAGGAGCCCTGGGTGCAGGTGAGTTCCGGGAAGGGGTGGCCTGACCTGGTCCTGTGCAGAGGCTGTGATATTGGTCCTCACGGGATGGGAGAAGCCTAGATCCATCTTTTGTCTTTGCTCTGTGCCTACCTGGAGTCGGGGCGAGGTCTGAGGAAATTGGGCATTTTCACCCAGACCGGGCTGGGGAAGTTGGCCAGCTCAGCGTCCTGGCCGGAAGGGCTCCCACAGGACGTGCGACTGGAGGAGAAAGAGAAATAAACCTGGGGCCACGTAGCAGGATGGTGGGTTGAATAGTGTTCACATCCTAACCCTGGGTACCTGTGAACGTGACCTCACTGGAAGCTGAGTCTTTGCAGACGTAACTGAACTGAGGATCTTGAGGTGAGATCATCTTGGATTCACGGTGGACCCTACATCCTGTGACCGGCAGCCGGAAAGGACAAGGGAGGGGGGAGGTTTGGGACAGGGGGCGCGGGAGAGGAGGCGCCCGGCGACAGTGGAGACAGGGCTGGAGGGTGGCGGCCACGAGCCCCAGATGCCCAGGAGGGAGCCTTCCTGCCACGCTCGGGGCAGTTCCACTTCTGGCCCCAGACCTCCAGAGGGTCACCTGCCACGTGAGCGCGCTCTGAGCTGCGGCCCGGGAAAGTGGCACAGGCTCTGAGGCCAACGCCAGCAACGCTTCCTGTTTGTTCACATTAAGTATTTGCGGCCAGCGGGTGCGCTCCCCACCGAAAATGAATTTCCAGCCGGAAGGGACCCTGGAACTGGGCGGGGGGCAGGGGGCTGCGGGCGAGGTGAGGCGCCCACACGTCTCCTGCCGGGAGGGACCTCGAGTTAACGGTCGACGGTTGTGGGCGTGCGTCCTGCTGGTGCCCGTGAGAGGGTGGCCACCGCCTGTCTCCCTCATCCTCCCGGACCCAACGCCAGGGCACAGAGGGGCAGAGACGGCGAGGCGGGCGGCGCGTTCCCCCAGCGAGCCCCTCGGAACCACGGAAGCCAGGGACACGGACGGCATCCACACGAGGAACTTTGTAAGGGGAGCTGTTCATCGTAAGCCTGATGCTCAATGAGCTCAGCCGCTCAGAAGGCCCCGGAGCGCGTGGCTCTGTGTGTGGGAAACGTCCAGAATGGGCAAATCCGCGCCGGGAGAAGGTGGATCTGAGGTTGCCAGGGGCGGGGAGGGAAACAGGCGCCTGACGGCTGTGCCCGTGGAGACGTGACCACCCGCTGACCCGTGAGCTGGATCTGGGCGGCGGGAGGCTCCTCGCCCCCTCCCCTGTCCTCGGAATGTGGGTTCCACTTGCCTCGTCACTCCCAGGGGCTGCTCCGAGGACACGGCCTTGAGGTAGTGACGTGATACTTTAAACACCTGCACGGGGTACACGGCTGAGCCCGCTGAGGGCCTCCCGCGACATCAGCCTTTAAGCTCTGGTGGGCGGGTGCCGCAGCCCAGGACACGTCTTGTAGGTAAGGCCCGTCTGCTTGTTGACCCCGCCACCCGCCCGGCTGGAGTGGCCTGCCTCCTCCTTCAGTCTCTCCCTGCCCTCTGCACGTGGGGGCCAGTTGCAGGTGACCCCCGGATGCTCCCAAGGAGCCCGCGCACCCACAGCGATGGTTATTACCGCTGGCGAGATTCCCCCTTATCGGATGGACAGAGTCCCCCTTGGCCCAAGTTTGGTAAGAGTTTTATCACGAAGGGTGGTTGAATTTCTCAACCAAGAGAATCATACGCGTTTTCCTTATCTGTAGCGTTGACAAGGCCGTTCATCTATCTCTACTCGGTTAATGTGGTAAAATTGCGCCGGTAGATTTTTCAGGTGTTAAACCATCCGGGTTCAGATGCTCATCGGTTTTATTGCAGTTTTTAAAATACACCGTTGGCATCAGATGATGATGTTTTATTTTGGATTTTTTTTTTTTTTTAATTTTTTTTTTTTTTTAACGTTTATTTATTTTTGAGACAGAGAGAGACAGAGCATGAACGGGGGAGGGTCTGAGAGAGAGGGAGACACAGAATCGGAAACAGGCTCCAGGCTCCGAGCCATCAGCCCAGAGCCTGACGCGGGGCTCGAACTCACGGACCGCGAGATCGTGACCTGGCTGAAGTCGGACGCTTAACCGACTGCGCCACCCAGGCGCCCCTTATTTTGGATTTTGAATCGATGTTCATAATTGAACTTGGCCCGGAAATCTCCTTTATTCTATGTACCCAGCTCTGTTCTTTCCTCCTTCTTCTGTTCCCTGGAAGGGTGTGTTCAGTGGGGACCATCTGGTCCTACAAGATTTAGTGTAATTCTCTCGAGAAACCATGTAAGGCTGGTGTTTTAATTTGTATTTTGTGTCTGGGTCGATTTTCAACTGCCCACGTGAAATGCTTCAACGATTACAGTTCTGTTCAGGCTCTCTCTCTCTCTCTTTTTTTTTTTTTTTTTTTTAGTTTTTATTTATTTTTACAAGAGAGAAAGAGCAGGGGAGGAACAGAGAGAGAAGGAGACACAGAATTCAAAGCAGGCTCCAGGTTCTGAGCTGTTGGCACAGAGCCTGATGCAGGGCTCGAACCCACGAACTGTGAGATCATGAGCGGAGCTGAAGTCAGACGCTTAACGGACTGAGCCCCCCCCCCCCCAGAAGCCCCTCTTTTACTTATTCTGAATCACTCCTTTTAGTTACATTGTCCTTTATTGTATCGTTTATGTTTTCTTTGGGCTACGTCAGCTGTTGTTTTACTTCCTCACGTGAACGTGGCATTCTGGATTGTCCCATTTTCCCCAAACCCGGGGCTGGCCCACTCTTGTCCCGCAGACACGCTCCGCGTCTATCCCCGCGACATCGGCAGGCGGCATTTTCCTCTTGTTGGTCCTGAACAGCTTGTACTCTCCGTTCGGACATTTCTTTGACCCAAGAGCTCTTTGGAAGTGTATTTTTAAATTTCCAATTGTGTCTGTCCCTTGATATAAGGACAAACACGTCTAAGATGACAACCCGGTCCGTTCCTGTTTTCTAACATAAGGCGAGGGAAATGAGCTCAGAGAGCAGAACCCAAGCTCGGCGTTTCCCGAGGGCGCTGACGGAGGCCCGGGGCCCTCCCCGGCCCGGCACCCCAGGGACACGCACGTGCGGAGGGCGGTCCTGGGAGGCCCCTGGGGCAGGGACACCAGCCTCCTGTCCCCGGCCCTGTCCTGAAGCCAGGGGGAGCACCTGAAGGTTTCTTCTCTGGAAACTGAACGAGACATCGGGAGGTGCCCCCCCGGACAGGCGGCTCGGCCCTCCCACTGCTGGGCAGCCCGTTCCACACGAAGCCCCAGGTGCCCACCAGGCTGATGCCGGCGAGCACAGGCACTTGCCAGTCACGGCTGTGAACCTGGTGGAGGCGCCCGGGGCTCCAGGAGGAGGAACAGTGCGGGCTACGGAGCGGGCAGGGGGGGAGACACGGCCGAGGGGCCCAAAGGCAGCTGGGCTGCGGGCAGTGACGGTCACAGTAGAGCCCCGCGCGGGCCCGGGGTCACAGGCCGGCACCTCGATGCCCAGGGCAGAGGGCTGGGTGACGGGACAGTAGTAAGCGGACAGCGCTGATGGCCTTCCCCACGCCCCCGGCAGCCTCTTGGCTCCGCTCCAGGTCCCAGGTGGGCCCAGGCACCCATCCCACGCTGCGGTGCCAAACACCCCCATGCCCCCTGGCAGGCAGCCCGAGAGGGGTCACACTCCAGGATCGTCCTCACAAGTCAGGGTGGGGACCAGGGAGGCGTAGTCACATGCACCTGACAAAGCTCTCAGGGTCACTTTGAAATGGCGTTCGGGTGAAAAGACCTCCACAAATAGGCTCCACCAAAATTCCTGGCATTTCTTTCTCAGCACCTACTTTCCCTCAACCCACGTGCCTCACGGATGCTGCCTCAAGCTGACGCCCCAGGTGCGCACCTGCTGGTGACCCAGACCGGTCCCTGCCCTCCTGCGTTTGCCTGAGGGAGCCTTCCTTACCGTGTCCACCAAGGGACACCCTTCCTGTCCTTGGAGAGCCAGTCAAGCATCTCCTCCTCGTTGTTCCGCAAGCAACACCTGCGGAAGGCTTGCTCAGGTTCTCCTTAGCATGGCCACCATATCTTCCTCTGGGGTGTCACTTATATGCAGCACCCTGTACTCATTATTTGCTTAAAAGGTGGTCTCCTGCCAGACTCAAAGACTGAGGAAGGCAGATGTCATGTTCTATTCATATCTGGATTTTCCATATCCAGTCCAGGATCTGCCATATAGCATTCCAGGATGGATAAGTGAGTGGGTGGGTGGATGGGCGGATGGATAGATGGATAGATGGATGCATGGATAGATGGATGCATGGATGAGTGGATGGATGGATGGATGGATGGATGGATGAGTGAGTGGGTGGGTAGATGAGTGGGTGGATTGATGAGTGGATGCAAGGATGAGTGGATGGAAGGATGGATGGATGGTTGAATGGATAGATGAGTGGATAGATGAGTGGATGGATAAGAGGATGGAAGGATGGATGAGTGGGTGGATGGATGGATGGATGGATGGATGAGTGGATAGATGAGTGGATGGAAGGATGGTTGGATGAATGGATGAGTGGATAGATGAGTGGATGGATGAGAGGATGGAAGGATGGATGAGTGGGTGGATGGATGGATGGATGGATGAGTGGATAGATGAGTGGATGGAAGGATGGTTGGATGAATGGATGAGTAGATAGATGAGTGGATGGATGAGAGGATGGAAGGATGGATGAGTGGGTAGGTGGATGGATGATAGATGGTTGGAATTTTGAGATGAGGCTGGCCTTCTAGCAGAGGGTGGGCTGAGAACAGCGGCCCAAGAGTGGAGTATCGCTGAGAACATCCTCCCTCCCTCTTGCCAGTCCATCCATCCTTCTACCCCCACTACCCCCACCACCCCACCACTTTTTGGCATGGAGCAACAACCTCTCCAACCCAAGCCCCAGAGCAGATGGAGCCATCAGGAAGTCCCAGGGCCACTGGGCCACCCCAGCCGTACCCACACCCAAGAAATCATTGGTCACGTTCTGTCTTGCTTTGCTAACAGTTTAACGAAACAAAACTGAGACTTGGCCCCGGACCCTTCTGTTCCTAACCACACCCTCACTCAGAGAAGTTTCCATTTCTCTTCTTCTTAGTGTAAGGGAGGAAGAAGCAGCACCCGCCAGGGTGGAAGGGACTGAGGACCCTGTGGGGGTGGGGGGAGCAGAGGAGTCAGATGTTGGAAGGAGGACAGAGCAGAGAGACTGGGACAGGGAAGGAGCTGCACTGTCAGGAGCTGGGCAGGAACCTAGCCAGAGAGGTGAGCTCTCGTCCCGCCTCCACCTATGGATCCTGTTGGCCACAGTCAACTTTCTGAAATTCGAACAGCATTGATCAGTGGAACTTTCCACAACAATGGACTGTGTCTCTGTGCCCACTATGACATAGTGAGACTGAGGATGTGAGTTTTCACGTAATTCACTCTTAGTGATGCGTACGTGGCCCCACATGGCCGGCGGGCTCCCGGGCCCCACACTGGCAGACAGGGTGCAGGCCATCCTGCAGGAGCTGGAGTGAATCCCCACTGTTGTAGGGAAGGACAGATGCCAGCGTAGGACCACCTCTCACTTTTCTTGGTGTCTGGCCCCCAGGGGAGGCTGGGTTCGATGGTGCAGTTAGGGAACATGAGGTAATGCAGGGGAAGGAGAGCCGGGAGGGGACATTGGTCTCATCCCTGAGGATTGGGGGGACGAGGCTGGGGAGGGAGGCCGAGCCGCGGGAGGGGTCTAGAATGTGGCCTCCTGGAAACAGACCCCACCCAGGGCACGGCAGTCACCACGGGGCCTCCCCGGCTCAGCCACTCGCCCTGCCAGCAGATACAATTGGTCCAGGTTGTTCCTGAAGCTTTCAGAGCCTTGGAACTTCCACCAGAAAGTACCCCCTCCCCACCGTGGTCAAGTACATGCAGAAATCCTGGAGGCTGCTTTGCACACAGTTTAATAGGACAGCAGACAGCGGGGAGGAGGGAGGTCCCTGACGCTTCTTATCCAACATGCCCGCTGTCAAGGAGACACCAGCTTCCCAGCCCCTCCTCTGCCTCTTGGGCCCCAAAGTCAGAGAAGGACCGGGCACCGAGGGGACAGGGCACCTGGGAGACGGTGGTGCCGAATGGGGGAGGTGGCAGGGGTGGCTGGCTCCTCGGCCACACAGGCCCATCAAGGCCACAGGGGGACGTGCTGGTAGATCCAGGATGAGTAGGTCATCACGCGGGTGTAGACCGCAGGATAGTCGATGTGCCCGGAGGCCATGCCCCAGCTCAGCACTCCCACTTGGATCCACATGTCCAGCCAGAAACAGACCAGGGGG
Organism: Neofelis nebulosa; assembly: GCF_028018385.1. Lineage (NCBI taxonomy): Eukaryota > Metazoa > Chordata > Mammalia > Carnivora > Felidae > Neofelis > Neofelis nebulosa. The sequence continues at coordinate 44,249,644 of NC_080799.1, read as the reverse complement.
CCCCCCGCATCACCCTGTAAGGGGGGCTCACAGGTCAGTCGGCCGCAGGGCGCCCCACTGCAACACCCAGAAGCCCTGAAACGGAGGGCAGGGGTGGGCCCGAGTCTCACCTGGCGGGAACCCCTTCCCCTCCTCCCTGCACACAGCATGTCCTTCTTGATGACACTGCCGTGGCCTCCAGCAGGTGACCCCTGGCGGTAGATCTTCTCGCAGACCTGGTTCTCCACGATGGGGACCTCTGCCTCCTGCAGGCGGTGGGCTGGGGTTGGCAGGGCTGCGGGAGGGGCTGGGTGAGAGAGGGCGGCTCCAGGGGCTCACGCCCCCCCCCCCGGGGTGCCAGGCCACGCTCCCCTGGGTCCCTCCTCTCGGAGTCACGCGTCACACCATCGCTTTGATGGAAAGAAGGACGGGAATCATGGCCAATTCGTTGTCGTGTATCCAAAAGCCGCTCCATGAAATCAGAGGCCAGGCTTGGGTACATGAGAGAAAGGCCTTGCAGAAACCAACGAGCCACACTGAGGTCCCTGTCCCGACTGGCGGTCACACGGTGGGGGTTTTGAAGACTTTGCTACTTTACTCACAACCAAGAGGCCAAGCCTCGACATTCCGGCGCGTCAACAGAGCGGGGCCACGCCAGGGGCTGGGGGCCCAGAAAGTTCGCTCACAGCCAGACCCCAGAAAGAGCTGGGTTTTGAGGGATCTTTGGGGTCCGGGAGCCACGCGGTTCCCTGGCGTGTTTGCTGGTCGCCGAGCGGGGTGGTGCCGGAGGAAGCCACACCCTCACTCTCAGCCTGCGGGTCCCCCCCACCCCCCGCAGCAGGCCAGTGACACGAGCCAGGGTGGGGAGGGAGCCCCTCCCAGGACCATCATGTGATCCTGAGCCCGGGGCCTCCTTCACCCCGGCCTCAGTTTCCCCGTTTTAACCTCCCGTGTGCAAACAGCCTGGGTAAACGGGCAGGGAGGGAAGCAAGGGAAGGTGGTCTCCCCGGGAAGCACAGCAGTGAACCCCTCCCAGCAGGACGAGTCCCGAGTCCCTGGGTTCCCAGCTGCAGGAGCAGTGACCCCTCACCCGTAGGCTGTTGTCCAAGTTTAAACAAGGACATTCTCAGATGCCTCCTGAGGCCGGGCCGGGGGTGGGTGGCCAGTAGTCCGGCCGGCCCATCTGTGCCGGGCATGTCCCCCCACCGACCAAGGCCGTGGGCCGTGCGGTCCCCACCTCACCCCCGTGTCCTCTGCCTTGTCCCTCCTCTGAGCGCCCCCCCCCCGGTCTTACCGTGGGCCCCAAAGGTGCCCCAGCCGGTCACCCAGCACTTTGTTCCGGGGCTGAGCACCAGTGAGTCAGGAGCAAGGCTGACGGGGTTCACGTGCTGGGAAAGCGTCACGGGTGCCTCCAGTCTCAGCAGGGCGATGTCCGCGCCCCCCCAGGCAGACAGGCTCACATTGAACTTGGGGTGGCGGATGATCTCGGTCACGTTGTGCAGCTGGTCGTGGTCATAGAGTCTCAGCTGCCCCATTTGGACCCTGTATTTCTGTGGCTCCCTGGGAGAGAGACCAGGAGCTTCTCCAGGAAGCCGGGGGGGGGGGGCACCTGGTCACCCCCCCCCAGCAGGACTGTCTCCAGGGGCTCAGAGCCTGAAGGCTCCCCCTGATGCCCCCAGAGCCACCCAGACCCAGAGTCTCCTGGCCCAGGACACTGTCCCCTCATACCGCCCCGGCCCTCCGCCTGCTCCCCTCCCGTCCCCTCCCCTGCCAAGGGGGCGGCCAGAGTCACCCACAGTCCAACGCAGTGGGCCGCGGTCAGCACCCACTGGGGGTGGACGAGGGAGCCGCCACATTCGTGCTGCCACCGGTCACACTCTTCGTTGAAGACCCTCAGGCTGACCTGCCATGGCCACTTCCCGGCAGGGATGTCATGGTCCCCGTCGGTGCCCACCAGCTCGGGCCCCAGGCCAGGCCCTGGGGAAGCGCAGTGAGGAGCCGTCAGGGACCCAGAGGCTGCCGCCTGGGGCTAAGCACAGCCTCCCACACTTAGTGTCTCCCAAAGGTCACCACCCTGTCCCACTCCAGGTCAGTGCAGGCCCGAGGTCACCGATGGGTTCCAGGGTGACGGGAGCACTGCATGGGGTAGGCACTCACCAGGGGTCACGGGCACAGAGCCCCCCAGGCAGGGGAGGGTCACGAACAGCAGCCACAGCATCTGTGGGGGGAGAGGGGGCGGCTGGAGTCTGGACACCAGGGCCAGGTTCCCCGCGTCTGGGATGGAGAGGGCAGGGGTCTGGGCTATGTCCTCACCCTTCTGAGTCCTCTCCCTTCTGCCCCTGGGGCCTCAGAGCCCCTTTATCCTGCAAGCCCAGGAAGTGGGTGGGCCAAGAGCGGGGAACCTGGGGGCAGGGCCCCCCCCCCACTAGTGGTCAGGGTACCAGCACCTGCAGAGAACCCACCGTTGCTGGCCCAGGGCCAGGCGCTGGGAACCCAGCAGCCAGAGTGGACACAGGCCCATCTGGGGGTGAATCGGGCCTCCTGGGGTGATAGTAGGTGCCCAGGGTCAGGAAAGGCCCGTCCTGGGGGCACAGATCCGAAGGGTAAGGGTGGAGCCTCGTTCTGCAGGCCCAGGCCCTGGGTCCACACCTGCCCTCCCACCCCTCGCGGGACCACCAGCTCCCCAGGCAGCCCCACATGAGGTCCTGTAACCTGGCCCCAGCCGGCGAGGGCCATGGGTGCAGCGACCTCCGTGGGGACCCTGTACGACCTTCGTGGAGGCCTCCTCCCTCTTCCCAGGACTGGACACACGCTGGGCCAGCACAGGACAAGGCTCCCCAGTCTCAGCACCGGGGTCTGACGGAGGTTTGCGGGACAAGGGTGCCGTGGCTGGGGGAGGGTCCAGTCATCTGGAGCCTGGTGGGTCCCTGCTGGGCCCTGAAACCTGGGCTTAGGGGGTAGGGTGGGACGCTTGGGCATGAGGGGCTGCCCCCCGACCCTGTCACCGCAGCCGACCTCTCACCCACGCCCTCGTCCACCCTCAGCCTCCCTGCTGCCGACACAGCTGGGTCCCTGCCATGGTTCCACCCGGTCACATGGCCGAACCACGATGAGGGGATGGGGAAGCACCCACCTGGACCCCTAAGAAGGGACCCCCGAACTCAGGAGGGGCTGGACGCTGGGCCCCCATCTGATGGATGATCCCAGAACGGTCCTACTACACACCTGGTGGCTGTCCCTTTTAAGACCCCCGTGTCCCCAGTGCAGGGAAGGGTGCCTGGGAGACCCCAACTCGTTTATGGACACCGATGTCTAGGTGGCTTCTCCAGGCACTCGTGTCCTGGTTTGTCAGCTACGAATTAGAAAATGAAAGCTCTGAGCTCTTTAAAAATTTTTCAGTTCCAGGTTTATTTGGTGTTTTGTGTTTGTTTGTTTGTTTGTTTTTTAAGGCAGCTGGGGTTGGCAGGGAGGGACAGAGCTGAGGTTTCTGGAGCGGAGCAGTGCAGAACAGGACGGGGCACAGCCTGAGGGGCCCCTGATGTGGGACTTCCTTGCTGTAGGTCCGAGCATTCAGGACCCTGACGGACAGGTGTGTGGGGCAGGGAACAGCTGTCCTGTCACCATCACAGCCAGAAAATCCAGAGGCGCCAAAGGAGACCCCCATTTTCCTGGTGAAGCTGTCCTCGCAGGGCAACCTGGGGGCCTGATGTCATCCCCGCAGGGAGGACCTTAGGGGACCGAGGCTTTCGGGACACATTATCAGAATGAAAGAAAGAGACGTTTTGATTTGTCAGATGGGACATTGAAAATCCAGGAAAGAATCTGGTGCCAGAAAGGGAGGAAATGGTCTGTAGAACGGGCCCGACACCGTCCAGGAGTGCAGGGCGTTCTGAAGGAGCAGAGGGGCGGAGGAGGACCCCCCAGGGCCTCCCGCTGGATCCCGAGCCTCGTGCCAGCGGAGGGAGGGAGGGAGGAGGGAGGAAGAGAGATCTAGGACCGAAGCCCCCGGCACCGAAGGCAGCACATCATCCCCTGACATTCTTTCGGGGCCCCCGGGAGCCACCCCTCTCCTCTCTGCCTGGACTGCAGAGGCCAGCGCCAGGGACCCCAACAGGCAGGCCTGGCCATCGCCCCACCCCGCTCCGAGCTGCAGACGCACCACAGTCAAGCACAGACGCGGCCTTGGGCGGTTCTCCCAGAGCGTTTAATGAGACTCCAATCGCAAGCAGTCCCCTGTGATTCCTGCGCTTTTTCCCACGCTGGACTCCCCTCGAGGAGCCGCTCCCCTGCTCCCCCCAACCCCGCAGGGAAACGTGGTGCCGAGACAAGGGACTTTGGGGGCCTGTCCCTTCTAGGGTGCGGGGGACAGAGGGATGTGCCGGCAGATCCAGGGCACATAGCTCGTCACTCGCGTGTACACCCCGGGGAAGTCGCGATGGCCGCACTGGTGGTCCCAGCTCACGATCCCCACCTGGAACCAGGTGCAGTTCCAGCGGCACACCAGGGGGCCCCCGGAGTCCAGCTGCGGGGAGAGAAGGCCCTCAGCCCGGGCTCCCTGCGTCCCCACGGCCTAGGGACCGGCGGGGCCCACGGCCCTGGGCGGGAAGGGGACAGAGGAAGAGGCCAGGGCAGCCGGGAGCCTCACCTGGCAGGAGTCCCGGCCCTCACTCCCCGCACATAGCATGTCGGCCTTGATGACCTGATCGCTGCTGTCCGAAGCGTTCTGATAGTGGCGGTTACACTCCTCATTCCCCACCACGGGGATCTCCACCTCCTGCAGGTGGTAGGGGGGGGGCAGAGGCGCTGCGGGGAGGCGCCGCGTCAGAACCGGGCTCGCCTTCTTCCCAGCCGCGCGCACACCCCGCTGTGTGCTGGGCCGCCCCCCAATGCCAGGCCTGACCCCGGGGCCCAGCACCAGTCCCCGCGGGTACAGCCCACGTCCTCTGTGCCCGGGCATCTGTCCACATGCCCATGCAGCTCCAGGACGCAGGACTGCCTCGCCGGAGTCTGGGCCCCCGAGCCCGAGGACAGGCCCCAGGAGAGCCCTCCAGCGTCCGCGGGACTCACAGCTCCTGCGGGGAAACTCCGCCTCAGCGACAGAGGAGCCCTGCACCTCGTGGGTCACCCAAACTCAGCGAGCCTGAGTTCATCCCCCGTGACGTGACCGCCCCCATGCGCCCTCCGACTGTGGTGGCCAGAGTCCAGCTCGGATACGGCAGGGGCCGGAGTCAAACACAGTACCGCCTGCCCCGGGGCGAGTGTCCAGTTCCTGACGTCTGTTCCAGAAACTTCCTGCCCAGAACCCTGGCATCCACCTGACCCTGGGGATCCCAAAAGGCCCGTGCAGTGAGCCACTCTCTTTAAAGGCCCAGCCACCCCATACCCCCATCCTTCCCCAGCTAGTCTCCCCAATACCTACAGTTGTCCGCAATGTCACCCCAGCCGGTCACCCAGCACATCTTCCTTGCGGGGACCCGTAGGGAGGCAGGTGGGAGGGAGACCAGGTTGACATGCTCAGAGAGCATCATGGGCGCCTCCAGTCTCAGCAGGGCGATGTCCGCGCCCCCCCAGGCAGACAGGCTCGCGTTGAACTTGGGGTGGCGGATGATCTCGGCCACCTTGTGCAGCTGGTCATGGTCATAGAGTCTCAGCTGCCCGACTTGGACCCTGAAGGCACAAGCCTCCAAGTCCTCCCTGGGGGAGAAGGGGCCCAGGGCTTCTCAGGAGGGGCAGAGGGCACGCAGAGCTGGGAGGGGGCCCCAGGAAGCCCACCCAAAGCAGCAGGATCCTGCACGTGGCACATCCCCACCCAGCTTGCACCCAGCCACGGGGATGGTGACGCACGACTCACGGCTCAACGCAGTGGGCAGCAGTCAGCACCCACTGGGGGTGGATGAGGGAGCCCCCGCATTCGTGCTGCCACAGGCCAAGCCTCATGTCGTAGAACCTCAGGCTGACCTGCCACGGATACCTCCAGCCTGAGACATCGCAGCCCCCCACGATGCCCACCGACTCTCGTCCTGGGCTGGGGGCTGCGGAACAAGTTGAGGGGCTATCAGGGGCCCAGACAATGACCTTCTCAGAGTTCAGGAAGGGAAAAGGGAAGCTTTTCCCAAAGGGACAGTCCCCACAACCCTTGGGCTACTTCTGGGAGCCCTGAGCACATTGGAGGGGATCCGGACTCACCAGGGGTCACGGGCACAGAGCCCCCCGGGAAGGGGAGAGTCAGAAACAGTAGCCACAGCATCTGCAGGGGACCCGAGGGGAAGAGCTCAGATGCAGCTTTCTCCACGGCGGCCCCTTCCCTGGGCATCCCTCCCTGGCCCCCATTTATCCTAACAACACAGGAAGTGACCAGAGTGGGTCAGCCCTCCCCCGGGGGGGGGGGGAACACTCTGTGGCCAAACAGGGCACAGCCTTGCCACCTTCTGCCAGCCAGGCAGAGCAGGCAGGGGAGGAAACCCCCTGGGCCACACCGTGAGGGCAGGTCCCATCGTGAAGGACACAGTCACAAATGTGGTGTCTGGAGAGAGTGAGACCTTCCGTGAAGAGACGGCCCGTCCCGGCTGCTGTCTCAGGAAGGTGATTTGAGGCTGAGACAGAGATGAACTTGAAGCCATCTGCCCTCAGCCTCGGTGTCACCCCTTAGGCCGTGGTCCTGCTCCCCTGGGCCCCGGTCCTCCAGCCCCCAGGAGGGAGAAAAAACACATGAGGCTGCCCCATGAGTGGGCGTGGGGGAGATTTGCTCCGAGCTGTGCCGCTGGGCTGGGACATCTCAGGACCAGTTCGGTCGTGCTCCTGTGGGGATCCCTTCGCTCTATCTATGATTCACGGATGGTGCCCCAGCCGGGCTTGTACTTCCTGACAACTCGGTCTCTCTTCCGTGGAGTGTCTTGGCCTCCCTGCTCACCCAGGCAAGGGGAAGTGAGGGGGTGTCGGGGCCCGAGACCCTCTGGGAGGCCCACGCAGCCCCAAAGAAGGGGTGAGGAACCCCAGTCCCAAGCGCAGGGCAGGAGACGGCGGCCTGGTCCTTTTCTGCTCAGGCTGACTGTAGACAGGCAGGGCCGGAGCATGGTGTGGGGCACCGGGGAGCCCCGGGGCAGGTCAGGGAGGGCACGGGGGCGAGGCGCCCACTCTCGTCATCTGTCGGGCCCTGGCTCTCGGCTCCCTTCAGCAGGGCCGCCCAGAAGAGGCAGGAGACCCCGGAAAAGGCCTTGGGCCTAGAGCCTGCAGGTGCCCAGGGGGACCAGCCACAGGTGCGGCCGGACACGGAGCCTAGAAACGCAAGCAGGGTCTTCCCTGCAGATGAAGGTGTCTTATGAGGAGACCCTCCCGCCTGGATAGTTCCACTTTGAGCCCCAGGGGACACATCTGATGATTTCCGTGTGAAAATGTGACTCAGGCAGCCCTGGAGGAAGCCGTGGGTGATGGTGGGCACCTCTGTGTGCTCCTGCCCACTCTGACCATGAGGCGGGGGCCAGGCTGGAGACACACGCACGCACTTGCCATTCTGCGTGTCATTAAAGGCAAGGAAAAAAAAAATCATTTAGAACCGAGCAAACTGCCTTTCAAGGGCAACCTAAGGATATCCTCGATAACGCAGCATCTCAAACCTTTGATACTCTCTGCGACAGTTGAGATAAGACTCGTAAAGGAAAATGTTGCAAGAGATATATTCAGCGAAAGAAATCAAATATCGTGATAAAGGTTACCGCCATCCTTTTCAAAAAGATAGTGTCGAAGACCGAGAGAAGCCGTATCCACAGTAACCCAGAATCAACAGTTCAGATATCAACACAACGGAATCAGGAAAGTGAGAGCCGGAGATACGAGGTGCGGACGGCGCGGACACGATCTCATCTTCCCGCATACGTCTGTTCTAGAAGACAGGGAAGGGAGGGAGAAGAAGGAACAAACACGGGGCTAGTGGACCAATATAAAATATAATACGTTCACGTGGTAGAAATCAGACTGAGCACATCAGTGATCGTAATAAACACAGAGGGACAGAACTTAGTGGCCAAAAGTCCAGTTCTGAAGGTGGATTGGCTATCAAAACACACACATCCAGGTGTTACACTGTTTGCAAGACAGAAGCAAAAGTCAACGGGAAAAGGGTGGAAAAAGGTATTACAGGCAGATAAATGCTAGACCACCTGTAGCGTGATTCGTTGAAAAGCGTTTTTGGCAAGTTGGGAGTTTGTCAGCATTGAAAAACCCACTCATCAAAACACACTCGAAGAGGGGTGCCTGGGTGCCTCAGTCGGTTGAGCCTCTGACTCTCCATTTCAGCTCAGGTCACGATCCCAGGGTCTTGGGATCGAGCCCCGTGTCGGGCTCTGGGCCAAGTGTGGAGTCTGCTTGGGATTCGCTCTCTCCCTCTCTGCCCCTCCCCTGCTGGTGTGAGCTCTGTCACTGTAAGTAGATAAGTAGGTAAGTAAATAAATAAAATCTTAAAAAGTAATTCTAAAAAGGTACAACATAGTAAATTATTAGGATTTTTCTCTAAGTGTTTGTCACGGTAAAATACACATAACGTAAAAGTCACCTTAAACGTTTTGAGCACGCTGTTCCGTGGCACTAAATATATTCACAGCATACACCCGTCCCCACCATCCACGTCCGGAACTTCCTCATCTCACAAAACTGACGTGCTGGCTCCTGCCATCTGCTTCCCGTGCTTGTGATGTGATGGCTCCAGGGACCTGTGTCCCCCGGTGTGTGCCTGGTGCATGTCGATATGGTCCTCGGGGTTTATCTGTGTTGGAGCGAGCGTCACTATCCCCCCTTCTCGAGGCTGAATCACAGTCCCCTGCACAGACCACACGGCGTTTACTCATTCGCTGGGCGCTCCGTTTGGAACACGTGTGAGCTCTTCGGATGTACTTCTGGAAAGCCCCGAACCTGTAGAGACATGAGCCGCGGCCTTGGAGAGAAGGGCGACGTGTCATGGAGGCCTTAACACCTGTAGATTCAACGTGATTCCCGTGTAAATCCCAAATGGGCCTTTTCAGGGGCTCTGATGAGATTTTCCAAAAGTACCCCAGGACAACGGTACCGGGCCCTACCGGGGAGGGAAGGCGGGGAGGGACGCCCTTGCTACAGATCAGGACTGTGGTGGGCCCGTGCATCCTCCCAAGTGGCTCCGTCAGACTGACTCTGGCCGGTGTCCACACTGGGCTAAGCATCACTGGGGCTAGTTGGGTTCTGAGTCAGCACCGCGGCCCTCGATGCCTCTGCACGCCGGTTCCCCATCTGCAGCTTGACCACCTCCCGGGGTAAAGCTGGTGGAGGACAGTGCGTGTCTCCCCTTCCCCTTCCTGGGACCAGTGCTAACGATTGGTCTTCCAGTCACTCAACAAACATTTGCTGAGCCCGGCGCCGTGCCAGTCACAGGGCCGTGAGAACACAATGCATAAAACGGGCAGAGGGTCTGCCCTGGTCTGGGCTGCAGAATAGGGTCATTGGAGGTGGCGAGAAACAGTGAAGAAACAAAGCAGGGACCGACCAGGGACCCGGGGACGTGTGCAGACTAGGCTTCTGTTGGGGGTCATCAGTTGTCCTCAGGACAAAAGGACACCCTTGGGGATGGCAGGCTTGCAGGTGGGGATGAGGACATCTGTCTTCTCTCACCCAAGGCCCCGAGGCGGCCCTGCTGTGCCCAATGAAGGATGGAAGGAACCCGTCCTGGTGGGGGGAGGGGATGCAGAGAAAGGCTCACGGTACTGGTTGGGAACTGGGTGTGTCGGAGCAGAGGGGCGGAGGGCAGGCTCCCTGGGCACCCCCAGTGCTCCACCCTGCCTGGGGCTCCTTCACAGGGCCCTACGTACGCATGACGGCCCCTGAGAACCCTGAGATTGGGTTCTCAGCCAGCTCACAGTCCACTTCTATGTGACGTGTAAGACAGTCGTGTGACACGTGTGACCCATCAGAGGGAAGGTAGGTGGGTATTCACAGCCTCCTGTCACCGAGATCCCCCCGGAAGCCTTCAGATGGGAGATCCCCAGACCCGGTGCCGGGTCCCTTGCAGAGACCGCCCTCCCCCGGACACGGCGTTCAAACAGGCTAATCAGACCCGGGGCAGCCCTGAGCCTCACCCAACCTGAGCCTGGCCCCAGGCCCCTGGCATCACAGCCACCAAGGAGCCATATGGGCTCAGGGCAGCCCGAGAGCCCACGAGAGAAGCCAGTGCCCCGCTCAGGACGGGGAGTGACCGTTCGTTCTCCTTGCCGTGGGGTTTGCAGTAGCCTCCCCCAGCCCAAAGGTGGGGGGTCTGGGGTCACAGACCAGGCGGGAACAGCCCGGATGGGGTGCAGACACCACTAGCCCCTCCCCCTGCCCCCACATCCGCCGCAGGCTGGCCGGGCTCGCTGCTTCTCGTCCCCAGGGTCACCCCCCTCCGGTCGAATGCCTGTAAGTTGCCAGCAGGACATGTTGTCTGGCCGGCAGTCATGACTCACCCGTGAAATCTTTGCTCAGAGCAGCGCTCTGGGTGACCCGTTTAAGGCCCAGGGACACGCCTGCTGATTTCACTGAGAAAAGGACACAACAGCCATGGAGGTGGAGCCCGGGGCCGAGGAGGCCGTGAGCACCCTGCCGCTGGCCAGGCCGGGTCCCCCCTCTCTGGCCTCAGACCCCCCGGGAAGTTGGGGGGGCGTGGGGGCATCCAGACCCGGTGGCTCATCCCAGCTCACAAACCCCAGTTGTCAGTTTTCAGGAATTTGGTGACTCAGCGGTTATACACAGGCATGAATAAAATTAAATCATACGAATTTATAATTTAGAACATGAGGGTCACCTGGCTGGCTTAGGCAGTGGAGCATATGACCCTTGATCTCGGGGTCGTGAGTTCAATCCCCACGTTGGGTGTAGAGATGACTTAAAAATAAAATCTCTTAGGGGCGCCTGGGTGGCGCAGTCGGTTAAGCGTCCGACTTCAGCCAGGTCACGATCTCACGGTCCGTGAGTTCGAGCCCCGCGTCAGGCTCTGGGCTGATGGCTCGGAGCCTGGAGCCTGTTTCCGATTCTGTGTCTCCCTCTCTCTGTGACCCTCCCCCGTTCATGCTCTGTCTCTCTCTGTCTCAAAAATAAACAAACGTTAAAAAAAAATTTTTTAAATAAAATAAAATCTTAAAAATAAACAAACATGATACTGGAAACAGGTGGAAAATACATCCAAAAATCACAGACAAACCTCACAGCAGAAACCACTGACAAAGGAAAGATTGGGGAAAAGGACAGGAGTCCATTGGAATGAGCTCGTCTGGGGAAGAGAGGCTTATCTTCTAAATGAATGTAGCCTCTGGCCCTTTTACTTATTTGGTTTTTATTTCTCTACTGAGATTTCTTACTTTTTCATTAACTGTGGGTTTTTCTTTACACGGCGGAGCACAGTTTTAACAGCCGCCTTAGATGCTTTGCCTCTGATTCCAGCATCTGCAAGATTGGGCCGCCTCCGTCCAGCCCTTGTACCGCCTGCGACACTGGCCACGGTCCTGGCCAAGTCCCAAACCCAGGTGTCCCGGCTGCAGCCCACGCCGACTCATGCCCCGCAGGAGGGAGGTGCTGGTCCGGCCCACGGGGAGCAAGAAACCCCAGTGGCAGCCTCAGGGGGACCTAGACAGCCTTCTTCATTTCCTCTCAAGCCGGTTCTTCAAATAGCGCCCCAAGGACCCCAGAATTCTGGGCAGGAGGCACCCAAAAAGGCCCTGGGCCTGCAGGTGCCCAAAGGGACCTATCACAGGTGCCTAGGTGTGCAAGTAGGCTCTCCCTCAGAACCAAGGAGCGAAGGCGTCATTGGGGAAGAGACCCCACCTGTTCTGGAACTATCCAGGGGACACATCGGATGATTCAGTGCGAAAATGTTTTTAAAAAGTGCAAGCCCTCAAAGAGGCCATGGGTTACACGTGATCACCCACGGGGCCCCTGAGCCCCGCACCCGTGTGGCCCTGCCACCCACCTGCCCCTCTCTTCAAGTTTGACAGAAGTAAGGACGTATATGCCAACAAGCGTGCCCACGCATACACACATGTACGTGCACGTATACACGTACGCACGTACAGACCTGTTCATAGGCACAGGCGCACCTTCACGCGCACGCACGTACACACCCGCACACACAGCCTCGCCCAGATGTTTAGAAGCACCCTGAAAGGTCAGCACTCCAGCTGAGCCGCTCGGCCCAGGCTGGAGTCCACGGGGGTGTCCCCGTGCAGCGCTGGCAGAAGGGGGCGGGGCGGGGCCCACGTGGCCCCTGTTCTTCCAGCGACCCGACCCCGCCCCTTTCCCGGGGAGCACGTGGCTGCCCTCGCGTGGGCGCCGGCGGCACTACAGGTCACGTGACGTCGCGGAAGGCGGCTCCTGGGTCCCCGGTGAGTGCAGACCGGCTCCCGGAGCGGGCGCGGGCGCTGGGATGGCCGAGGCGGCCCCCGCTGTCCCTTGTCGGCAAGCCGGTCCCACCCGGGCCTCCTCCTCCCCCCAACCCCGCCCGGGCAGACCGCCACGAGGGCTGTGGGGGGTGGGGGCCCTTCCCTCTGGGCAGCCGCAGGTCTCTGCGGGCCGCAGCCGCCCCACGGTGGAGGTCTGCACCCACCGACCGGGCCCCTCTGGGGTTCAGGTCCTCCACAGTGTAATGGGGTCTTTGCCTGTAATTCCAAGGCGCCCCCGAGGGCCTTCGGGGTCAGCAGGGTCTTCCTTTGTGGCCTGTTTGGGGACTGCTCGGCGAGGCAGGGAATAAGGGCACAGACCGCAGGAACATCACCGTGGCCAGAGCTCACCAACCCCCCACCCCCGCCGCTCACAACCCAGGGCCGTAGATCCCCACCACACGGTGTCTCCTGCCCTGAGCCTCAGGCACCTTGTCCCTGGGGCCAGATTCTGAGGGGGCTTCCTGCTCCCGGGACCCAGGTCCTGGACAGAGGGGTGGGGAAGGGAGGGAGTGGACCTCACCCCCTGGAGCCGGCGCTCTCCCGGAGGAGCCGCAACTTGTAGATAGATGCTCCCGAAGGGGGCGGGGCAAGCGAGGTCCCCAGGCTCCTCCAGGTCCCAGGTGGGACTGGCCTTCCCGGGACTGAGTCCTCAGCCTCAGGGAGGGAGAAATCCAGCAGTTTAAGGGACTGCATTGGGGATGGCCCACCCTGGGTGGGGTTGGAGGCCCCCTCACCCTCCTGCGGTCCACTCGGTTCCCCACGTCCTCTATCCCAGGATCTGGCCATACGACTAAAAGTTCAGGTGCCCATCCAGCTCCAGGACGCAGGACTCCCTTGCTGGAGTCTGGGCCCCCAAGCCTGAGGGCCCGGAGAGCCCTCCAGTGTCCGCGGGACTCACAGCTCCCGCCTCAGCAACAGAGGAGCCCAGCACCTTGTGGGTCACCCAGACTCAGCGAGCCTGAGTTCTTCCCCCATGATGTGACCACCCCCATGTGCCCTCCGACTGTAGTGGCCAGAGTCCAGCTGGGATGTGGCACGGGTCTGTGTCAAACACAGAACCGCCTGCCTGATGGAAGGATCCAGTTTCTGATGTCTGTTCCAGAAACTTCCCATCCCGCCTGACCCTGGGGATCCCAAAAGGCCGTGAGCTACTCCCTGTAAAGGTCCAGCCACCCCATCCCCCCCATCCTTCCCCAGCTAGTCTCCCCAGTACCTATAATTGTCTGTGATGTCACCCCAGCCGGCGGAGATGGGGTCAGCCCAGCTCAAGACAATGACCAGAGGGGACCACGTCCCGGCCGGTGCACAACCTGGCCTCCCTCCAGCCGCCCCTGTCTCCGGGTACCCGGATCTGTGGCCTTCCACACACGGGGAGACCCCGAGCCCAGCTGACGTCCCACTATATCTGCCCCGTCTCCCCGACTCACTCCTTCTCATCACCTGGAGGGCTACCAAGCGGGGGGGGCCACCGGCTTGAGAAGCGCCAGCTGGGCTCACCTTGTCCTCGCCGTGACAGGTTGGGGTGGCAGCCAAAGTCCTCACCCCTGGCACACGTGAATGGGAGCTTTACTGGAAACATGTGGTGCATGGTGCAGCCGCTCTGGAAAACGGGGTGGAGGTTCCTCAAAAAATGAAAAACAGACCTACCCTATGACCCAGCAGTAGCACTGCTAGGAATTGACCCAAGGGATACAGGAGTGCTGATGCATAGGGGCACTTGTACCCCAATGTTTATAGCAGCACTCTCAACAATAGCCAAATTATGGAAAGAGCCTAAATGTCCATCAACTGATGAATGGATGAAGAAGATGTGGTTTATATACACAATGGAATACTACTTGGCAATGAGAAAGAATGAAATCTGGCCATTTGTAGCAACGTGGATGGAACTGGAGAGTGTTATGCAAGTGAAATAAGTCATACAGAGAAAGACAGATACCATATGTTTTCACTCTTATGTGGATCCTGAGAAACTTAACAGAAGACCATGGGGGAGGGGAAGGGGAAAAAAAAAAAGGTTAGAGAGGGAGGGAGCCAAAACATAAGAGACTCTTAAAAACTGAGAACAAACTGAGGGTTGATGGGGGGGGTGGGTGATGGGCATTGAGGAGGGCACCTGTTGGGATGAGCACTGGGTCTTGCATGGACAATAAATTTGACAATAAATTTCAAAAAAAAAAAAAAAAAAAGGAAACACGTGTTGCAGATGTGATCAAGTTTGGATGAGGTCATGGGCGTGGGCCCCGATCCCGTATGACTTTGTCCTCACAGGAAGAGGAGGAAGCCCTGGACGCGGGCACAGGATGACCGTGTGATGGCAGAGCTTGGAATCCAGCTCTGAAAGCCAGACAGAAGCCGGGAGAGGCCTGGAACAGAGTTCCCTCTGAGCCTCCCAGAAGGAGCCAGCCTGCTGACACCTGGCTTCTGCCTTCCGGCCTCCACAACGCCAAGAATAAAGTTCTGTTGCCCTAGGCACCCCAGTCTATGGCAGTTTGTGCAGTGGCCACAGGACACTGACACATGCTGCCAGGATGGGCGGATGGGGTCTCTGCTTCTTGCCGGTCGGCGCCTTGGTACAGGAGCCCGAGGAGACGAGGCGCAGCTGTAGCTGCCCAGCAGGACTCTTGACGTGTCCTCTGGGACCAGGCGCGGGGACGGGAAACCCGGGTTCCCGCCTGGATCACGGCAGATCCGGCAGCCTGGGCCGTCCCTGCTCTCAGATCCATTGATCCAGCTTGTGGGCACACGGCCCATAGGAAGGTCATTGATGAGGACGTGCCCTGTGTCCTGGAGGGGGCCGTCGTCCTCACACGGAGTGTCCTCTGTGCCACGGACATACTGCCCTCGTTCCCACAGGCCCAGGAACCCACGTGGGTTGGCGCCAAGTGCCGGCTCTGTCTGTTCTCGTTTTGGAGAGCAGCCAAATGACTGTAGGCGGGTCCATGGGCCTGGTGCCACCGGCAAGCCTGTCGGGGGACAGCGTCTCTCACCGGCCGCCCGGCAGGCAGAGGAGAGCCCCACGCTGTGTCTCACGATGCCAGGGCCCAGCACAAACCCCAGGGCTTTGGTGAACCGTGTGTCCCCCGAGCCGCCCCGTGGACCACAGGCTCTGCTGAGTTTCTAGCACCGTCTCCTGGGCCCTCGCATCCCGGGGTAGATAATCCCGGGGTCTGAACCCGCAGAGGGTGTGGGCTGGGCAACAGGGGGCCACTCTGCAGTCGATCACCTGCCCAGATGTCACGTCCCACGTGCAGGACCTGCCTCGGCCAGCGGCCGTGCCGAAGGGGGTGCCCGCTCTGCTGGAGCCCACTTCCTTCGCCCCCCTGGGCACCGAGCGCCACCTGCCGTCACGGCCAGCCGCGATCGCCGGTTAATCACCCTCAGCTTTTCGTTGTCTTTTCCTAGAGCCTCCACGGGCTTAGTGATGGTGCCACGCACCTTGGCCCCACAGTCCCTGTCCTCCCCGATCTCTCGAACAGCTGACGTCTCGTGGCCACGGCTGCACACCGGCCGGCTCCCCGGGTACCGCTGGGCCACTGCACGTGCCCTTTGTCAGTGCTGGGGGCCCCGGGGCCGCTGCAGGTGCCGCCAGGCTTGGGGAAGCCCGCTCCCAGGGGGAGTCGGCATGCAGGAAGTGCCTGGGAGCCAGTGCCGGATGGGGAGGGTGGGGAGACAGGATCCAGAAGGGGAGGCCACGGGCGGCCACAGTCACAGGGAAGGGGCTCGGCCAAGGCCAGCTGTCCCTGGAGACTGAAGGAAAGGGCTGGCCAGCGGGCAGAGGACATGTTGGAGGCCTGCCAGCCCCCGCGTGCCCTCCCTCCAGAAGTTGCTGCTGACAGGCTCATCCCGCGGCTGCAGGAAGGTAAGCGGGAGCTGCCTCTGAAAGCTTCCGTTCCCAGGCCACGGGCCTTACTTCCGTTCCTCCCTGTGGCCTGGACAGGCCTTGTGGCCGAGCCTGCTTTCCACAGGGTGGGGGTGCATGACTCGTTTGGGGGGGGACGCCACAGGGGCACGGTGGACTCGCACGTCTCCCCACCCGCCAGCAAAGAAAGGCATTGTGGGCTTGGGGGGAGGACCCCGCGACGGAGAAGGCCCTGCCCTGCGCCCCTGAGCCCACGGTGGCCTCTGGGATGGTGACTAGTCACGACAGGAGGCCTGGGCCAAATGCACACAGCCGGGCCACTGCTGGTACCTGTCGCCTCCCCCGGGCCCCTGGAGAAGAGAGAGCGAGGAAGGGAAACCAGTCCGCCGGCCCACATTTGTGCCTTCTGTCTGCTGGCCTTCCCCTCGGTGGCCAGCCTCCGGATGCCCCAGAGAGGGAGGGGACACGGGTGCATCCCTCCATCTGCGGGGCCGTTAGCATCCCCAGGACCTGTCACTGTCCAGGTGTCCCTGCTGAAATCTGTCCCCGTGTCCCAACACTCCACAGCCCACCTGCAGGCACAGCTCTGGGCTGAGGCCCCGGTGCCCTGGGAGGGGTCCCCACAGGCTCCCCGCTGAGCCCGGCCCAGGGGCAGCTGCACTGCTGTCCCCCCCGGGAGCCCTCGGAGGGCACGGCTGCGTCCCCGGTTTGTCTCTGGACCCCCGGGGGCGTGGGCAGAGGCGCCCGGTGCAGAGGGGGCAGTCCGTTGGCGCCCCCAAACCTGAACAGCAGACCAGCCCAAGTGAGGGCGCGGGACCCACAGGACGCGGCCCGCAGGGGGCGGCAGAGAGCGGGACAGCTGGTCCTGTAGGGCCTGACCCAGCGCCCCACACCGTCCCCCGCCCCATTCCTGCCTCCACGTGGTCTCTTTCAATCTGATCAGGTGTTTCGTTAAGACCTGGGGTTGTTAACACTTATCTTCCAGAAATGGGAAGCCAGCATCCTGTCTCATAGAAAAGTACAGACAATGGAGACAGTGATGTACCGTGGTTTGGGTGACGCGGGGGCTAGCCCCCCACCCCCAACCAGACCCCTGGCGCTGTGTCCAGAGGGGAGGAGAAGAGGGAAGAGAAGTCCAGGCAGGAAGCCTCTTCCCTCCGGGCCTCCAGCCTCCTGGCCGCACGTGCACTCAGTCGAGGAGGCTGTTAGGGGTGCAGGCAGGCAGGTCCCGGGAGAGGCACTCGCCCAGCCTCAGAAACTAGTGCCGTGGGACCCGGAGCAAATCTCCAACCTCTCTGAGCCTGGGCTTTCCTCCATGGTGGGAGATCTAGTGACAAGCACAGGTCCTGCCTGGCAGGGACCACGAGGGGGACCCTGGACAGGAAAGGCTTGGGAACCCTAGAGCAGGTGGAGGTGTTGGGAGAGCCTCACACGGGCCCCAGGGTTCAGCAGGGCGGGGTCCATGGGCCCAAAACAGACAGCCTGATGTTGAACTTGGGGTGCCGGCTGGTGTGGGTCACCTTTGTCAGCTGGCCGTGGTCATAGTCTCGGCCACCTGACACGGACCTCGTATTTTGGAGACCCCGTCCCCCAGGAGGTGATGTGCTACTGGGAGAATAGACAAATAGAGCACACGGATGAGTCCATGACGAGAGGGACAGGAGACAAGCACCAACCTGGTGTCTTCCTCGCCCTGCTTGGGTCTGGAGCCCAGGGCCTGGAATGGGAGGCTGAGGTCCCCCATGGACCGAATTGGCCCCAAGGGCCCTCTCCGCCCACACAGCCCCGAGGCTGGAGGTGAGGAGGGGACAGACGGTCAGGGACACTGGACCCTGAGTGGGGCCCGCACAGGTCTCCCCACCCCCACCCAAGGTTCACACGGACTCGGAAACACCTCACCTTGGGGACGTCTGGTTGGAGTCCCCCAATCCTGACTTCTGCTGCTTTTCTTTGTAGTTTTATTCCCCACAGAGCCCCCCGAACAGCACACTTTGGTTTTGGCATCATGCAGCTGCGTACGCCTTTCTGACTTGCGTCTTTGCATTTGCTGGATGCGGGCAAGTCCCCGTCCCTGACGCTGAGCAGCCGTGGGTGCCGCCTCCCTGTTCTGCGTCCCCGGTCCGGTCCAGCACTGATGCTCCCCCGCTGCTGCTGGGCCTTGCCCGTCTCCTGGGGGGACCGGGGCGAGAGTGTCTCCACCCAGGGCTGCGCCTCCACGGGTTTACTGGGTGACGTGTCCCCAGGCGGCCGCCCCACCACGAGACCCCGCTGAGCCAGCCTCGACTGAACTTGGCACGCTTGGGCTTTTCGTTTTTGCCAGTCTGCTTTCTAGATGATAGGATCTCGGTGTGGCTTTAATCTGCTTTTCTCCCCAGGTACTTTGTTGTTGTTGTTGCTGTTACTTTAATGTTTATTTACTTTTGAGTGAGAGACAGAGACACGGAGTATGGGTGGGGGAGGGGCACAGAGAGAGGGAGACACAGAATCCGAAGCCGGTTCCAGGCTCTGAGCTATGGGCCCAGAGCCTCACGCGGGGCTCGAACTCACGAGCTGTAAGATCATGACCTGAGCCGAAGTTGGACCCTTAAGTGACTGAGCCGCCCAGGAGCCCCTCCAGCTTTTTGTTTTACTAGAGAAAAAAAAACGAAACTGCTGTTGCAAGTTGCAGGTACCATTGGTATACAAAGTGGGAGGAGGGCCTGGAAGGGGACCTTCTGTACAGGACGGTCTGCGTGCAGCCATCCCTGAGGGCTGCCGGGGCCGGACAGGAGCCCGCGTGCTGGGGAATGTCACTGGAAGGTGGGGTGTGGTGCTAGACGCGTCCCTTCGACGTTGTCAGGGCCCCCGGGTGCACAGCGCTGTGCGCCTGGTAAGATGATCTCCACGGTGTCCACGGGCAGTAACAATCGTAGCACTCTAATGACAGACGCTGGAAGTGAGGACATCTGTGCCTGTGGCAACTGGACCTCCCGTGCACAGTATTCCTACGGACCTCACGATGCCCTAAGAAGTAAATCGACGTTAATTTTCAAAAATCTCTTAGAAGAAGAAGGAGGTCTGAGATGGGCTCAAGGCAAGAGGGAGGAGGCCAGGCGGCCGGAGCTGGCGGCGGTGACTCGGTGGCCTCTCGGAGTCGTCACAGGGAGAAGGTGGCAGGAGCGGGCCTCCACGTCCGGCCCACGTGAGAGCGTGACCGTGCGGGGTCTGCCCTGCTCTCCCCCGCCCCGGGGAGTGGAAGGGAGGGGAGGACAGTCTGGCATCCAGGAGGACACCCAGCACGTCCCCGGGACACATCCACGGCTGCGACTAATGCTGTAGGTGTGGGGCACAGGGGAGGAATAGGAGCCCGTGACGCCCTGACCGCACAGCCGGGGGCCCCGGCCCGCAGGAAGAGGCGTGGATGCAGGCGTCCAGGGGTCTCATGGCTCCCACGTGGGTGTTCTGTACCCGCTGGGAGGCGGCACCAATGCCGGACCCTCGCCCATCCCACACCCTGCTTGCTGTGTGCCATCCCACATCACGCCCGTCCCCGTGGGCTCGGCCCGTGCCTGGGTCAGTGACACTCTGGGCCGACTCCAGCCACCTGAAGCAGAAAGGAGACTTCAGGAAAGGATACTGGTGGTGTGGCCTCCTCCTGCTGGGGAACAGGTGCACAGGGGCTCCCCGGTCCCATTCCCGGACGCACAGGGTTTGGAATGGTGTCCTCTCCAAATCATGTCCACTGGGAAGCTCGAAATGCGGTCCTATTCAAAAACCAGGGTCTTTGCAGACGTCACTAGGTCAAGGTCAGACTGGAGGAGGGTGGGCCCTGACTGCAATGACTGGTGTCCCTAGGAGAGAGGAAGAGACAGAGGCACAGGAGTGATGTGTCCGCAGGCCAGGGAGCGCGGGGGCCTCCAGAAGGGGGGGGGGAGCCTGCGAAGGACTCTCCCTGGGAGCGCCAGGACCACGAAAAAGTAAATTTCTTTTGTTCTAGGCCACCCAGCTGTGGTGCTTGGCCACAGCAGTCAGGGAAAGTAAGACAGCCTAACCTGGGGACAGCCCAGGAGCAAGAGAGCATGTCCTGCGGAGGCTGGGGGGGCTCCCTGGTGACAGAGCCACAGGCGGAAGGCAGGAGCCCCGCCCCATGGACGTTTACACTCGAAAAGACTGAATCACACCTCGCTAAAGTTTGAAAAAGAGAAAAGCTACAAAGTGACTGAAATAGAGGCGGCAGAGCCCTGGGGCCCGTGAGGGACAGCCGGGCTGCTATCCCTCCATGTGTCCCAGGGCGTGTCTGCGTGTAGGGCCCAGCGCATCATCCAGACCCTTAGTCACGCAGTTTGCGGCGATGTAACTCCCAGAGAGGAGGAAGCAGACGTGCCTTTGTGGGGCACCGTTCAAACCGTGTGCTGGGCACCAGCAAGGGTGGAAAACCACTTAGCCATGCGTGGTGCGGTCAGGCGGACCTGTGCCCCGGCCCCGGTGTTGGCTCCCAGGGGCAGATAGCCCAGAGAAGATTCTTGCACAGAGATCAAGAGCATGGCTCATGGAAACGGGAGAAGAAGAAGCAACGAGGCAGGTGTTCAGAGCAGGTAGCCAGGCCCCAAAGGCGGCGTGTTCCGAGAGAGGAGGAATCTTCGGAAGCCGAATGCCCGCGACTGGAGCTCTGCTCGGAGGGAACTTGATCCAAGACGAGGAGTCACAGCAAACACCTAGGTCAGGACAGGCTGGGGGGGGGGGGGGGGGGGGGGGCAGGCGGAGGGGGGCAGGCCGCAAGACCCCCGGCCCCAGCACCCTGTAGCAGAGTCCCACGGGGGACGCAGCGAAGGAAGGTGGGGATGTCTGGGCGCATTTAACACCACTCGGAAACACGAAGTCGAGACTTAAAACCCAGCGCGAGGAGCAGGGACCTTTGGTGTTTTCCTCTGGGCCCTGATTCACCCCCCTTCCTGGCAGAGAGGAATCCTGCAATGCCAGAGGCCACGTGCGGCTGTCCCAGCAGCAAACCTCGAGACCGCGGGTGTCTGGAGGAACCGGGTGCAAAGGTGGGGCTCTGTAACCTACCTCGTTTCCCACTTCGTGTCCCCGGTTGGTTGACTCCGCCGGCTCGGTGCAGACATTTCAGCGAATGGGCTGCCGGGCGCTGTCCCCGGCATTGGGAGTATGCAGCGAGCAAACGACAGATGCCCCTGGTCTCCCGAGTGTGGGGACTGAAACCTAACAGACGGAGAGGGCGCGGCCTCCGCCACCCGCACCCCCAAACGCCTCTCTGGGGGTGGGCACACCTGCACACCAACGTGAGCGATTTCTGTAGCCCCTCAGGCTCCACGGGGAAGCTGGAGTTGGCGACGGCGGAATCCAGCCCCTGGGGGCGCAGCGCCCAGGTGTCCGGGGATCGGGTCCCGCCGGCGGCCGCGCTGACCACGCCCCTCCGCCCCGGGGCGCGCGGCCCCTACGCCCCCGTGTGGCCTTAAGGAGGTACTGCAGGCCCGTCATGTTAAGTCGGAACAACTCAGGGAGCCCGGGTCAGGTGCGCCGCTTAGCGCACCAAGGTCACGCAGCGGAGGTCAGGGCGTGGAGGTGAAGGTGCGCAGGTCAGGGTGCAGAGGTCAGGGCGACGAGGTCAGAGCGTGGAGGTCAGGGTATGCAGGTCAGGGAGCAGAGGTCAGGGCGCACAGGTTGGGACACTGTGATCAGGGTGTGGAGGTCAGGATGAAACAGGTCAGGGTGCTGAGGTCAGGGCACGGACGTTAGGCGGTCCTCGCGGAAGCTTGTCGCCGTGTCCCAACACTCCACAGCCCACCTGCAGGCACAGCTCTGGGCTGAGGCCCCGGTGCCCTGGGAGGGGTCCCCACAGGCTCCCCGCTGAGCCCGGCCCAGGGGCAGCTGCACTGCTGTCCCTCCGGGAGCCCTCGGAGGGCACGGCCGCGTCCCCGGTTCGTCTCTGGACCCCCGGGGGCGTGGGCGGAGGCGCCGGGTGCAGAGGGGGCAGTCCGTTGGCGCCCCCAAACCTGAACAGCAGACCAGCCCAAGTGAGGGCGCGGGACCCACAGGACGCGGCCCGCAGGGGGCGGCAGAGAGCGGGACAGCTGGTCCTGTAGGGCCTGACCCAACGCCCCACACCCTCCCCCGCCCTCCACGCGGTCTCTTTCAATCTGATCAGGTGTTTCGGTAAGACCTGGGCCAGAAACAAAAGCTGTAAATCGGCAGCAGAAACGGAAGCCCAGGGTCACTTGTTGTCAATAGAAACACAACACGGAAGTTAACTCGGTGAAGACCAAGTGTTGTTGCCAGACGCTGACCGTGTACTGCTGTGTAACAGGGTCAGCCGGTGACCGAGGCCGCCTCCATCCAGGACCCGGAAGGAGGAGAGACCCGCGAGCCTCGTTTTCCCAGAGGAAGCTCTCCAGTGCATGCCGGGACCATCACGGTGGAAAAGGCCTAGTAGAACCCCTTAGAAATGCCCTCAGCTCCCGTCTGAGTCTATGAATCAGAGGCAATGGGCAGTCCCAGGGGAATGGCAAAGGCTTCGATGATACAGGGAGGCGGCCCCCTCCTGTCCCCGCTGAACTCACCAGCACAGTCCCTGCAAAAACCACACGGGTCCTGGTGGATATTCGGCAACTTCAACGGCAGATGCTGTGCCGGCATCTTCGCGAGGACAGATCAACAGCCCTGGGCCCCGGGCGCGTGGCTGTCGATCTGGTGAATGTGTTCTTTCCGAGTAGCATCAGGAGCGAAGCAGGCGGCACTCACAGGGAAGGACGTGCACCCGGGGGTCGCCCGTGGTCACCTAGCCATCCTGCACGGCATCCCGCCGGTCCTGCACACTGATGACATCGCGGTCGTCGGCCAGAAGGCGCAAGTACCTGGTAAGACACACGCCTGCCAGGGGCGTGACTCACTGGGGAGGCGTTTAGGGTGTGGTGCTTTGGAGGCGCTGAGACATCCCTTCCAAGATGAAGGACAACTTACACGTTGTGCCTCCTGCCACCAAAAAAGAGACATGTTTGGAGGCCGTATCCGCCCCACCAGGAGGAGATTCTGCTCCGACCCAGTTATCGAGCAACAGTGCATCTGTCACCGGCCGGTTTCGAGGGGAGCCCAGAGTAAGAAAGGGATCTGCAGCAGACTCCAGCACGAGTGACCTCGGGGCCTCTGCGAAGGTCATGATCATGACCTTCCCAGGGAGTCACAGCCAGTCAAGGGAGCCGAGCCGTGGCTCTAGAACTCTGCCCTCTGCCTTGTGGTCTACCCAGACCCCCAGAACGTGAGGCAGCGGCCGGGTTTCCCTCCCCCCCCCCCCCCACACACACACACATCCCCACTCCAACCAGGACATCTGTCTCAAGCCATTCAGGGGTCTCCCACGCCCGGCTCGCAGCCTCAGTCATCTAGCTTTCACAGAACCATCTGCTTCCTGGTTCGTCCCGCCTGGCCCTGGGAGCCTGCTCCACGGGTAACACATCCACTGGGCTCCCTAAGCTCTGAGCCCCTCAGGTAGCCCCCTCCTTCCTGAAAACCTGTCACTATTCATTCATGCATTCATTCATTCATACGGCAGGCCTGTCCTAAGTCTCTGGCTGGCAGACCTGTCCTAAGTCTCTGGCCGTTTACTAAGCACCCAAACTGTGGACCTCAATAAAACTCTGCCCTGCCCCTGCCCCGGGGGGGGGGGGGGGGAGTCCCCTGCAGGCTCCTCCCCCCCCACCCACCCCGGGGCAGGCACCCAGCCCTCTCGCTCTGCCACCACAGGCTGGGCTGGACGCAGGCAGGCGCGCAAACGGAGTCCCAGACATCCTGCCGTCACAACAAAAACCCGCAGCCTGGGGCTTGAGCAATCGCCAGTCATTCCTCATAGTTCCCTGGGGCGAGAAGTCTGAGCTCAGGGTGCGTTTCAGTGTTCGCAGGGAGGAAAGAGACAGTGATCTCTCTCCTCTTATCAGGATCAGGGTCCCACCTCTCTTAACCTTAATTACCTCCTCCAAACACACTCACACGTGGGGGGGCGGGGGGGGGCTCCGGGATTGAACATGGGGACTAGGGGGACACAATTCAGTCCCGCCACAGATGCTGTGAAATCCCAGGGGGGCCACGCGCCCTGACCGATGGCAGAGTCCGAGCACCATTTCCCCCTGGGCAGGAGAGCGCCTCAGGGGCCGCGGGGTTAGGATCTGCTCCCCAAACCCTTGGGTCACACACCCCCGCCCTGCGTGACCCCGATAGGGAAGCACATCCCCCGCCCCTTGGCCCCTGGGCCCTGCCCTGTCTCCCCACGCCCACACTCTCTATCTTACCCTGGGTGGGCCTCAGTTTCCCCTCTGTTTATCCCTGATCTCAGTCCCTCTTCCATGAGTCACTGGTCTCTGGCCTTCCTTGGCCAACCAGCTTTACAGGTTTCCGTGTTTTTCTAATTGGTGTTGGTGACTGCTTTATTTACTAAGGTTACTTACCTTTCCTTGAGTCACGCTTACTGATAATATTTTCTTTTCCCATTTAGAAAAAAATGTGTGTTTTTAAAAATTTTTTTAAGTGTTTATTTATTTTTGAGAGGGACAGAGAGAGAGAGAGACAGAGCATGAGCAGGGGAGGAACAGAGAGAGAGGGAGACCCAGAATCTGAAGCAGGCTCCACGCTCTGAGCTGTTGGCACAGAGCCCGACGTGGGGCTGGTTTACTCAAGTCATAGGTAATGGTTGTGAGCAACCATTCTGGCCAGGCTTTGGGGCTTTTGTACCGTTTTTATTGTCGTAAAAATACGTGACGTTAAAACCCGCCTTTGTAACCAATTCCATGGCCTTTGCACGTGTGCCTCACTCTGCTCCTCCATCCCGGGGGCTGCAGATACACCTCCAGCGGCGTCTCGTGGCACCCAGGACCCAACGGGCCCCAAACTGGACCCCCAGCTGCCCCTGACCCCCAGACCCGCCCTGCAGACCCCAGCATCCACAGTGGGCACCACCAGCTGCCAGCCGCCCAGCCTCAAGGCTGGGGTATCACCCTCGACTCTCTGTTCTTCCTGCTCCTAGATCCAGTCCTAGATCCCCCCGGCCCCCGTCACCCTCCCTCCTCCTTCCTGTCCACACCGCTGAATCCCTCCCCATCCCACCCCGATTTCACCAAGAGTCAGCTGGCTGGTCTCCCTGTTGGTCCTGCCCTCTCCAAACCGTTGTGTGCACCCTTTGATCTACCTAGCACACCAGGCCACCCGTGTCACTAAGATACTTCCCATCCCCCTCTCCCACAGGACACAGGAGGCCTTGCTGGGCCCCTCCCCTGTCCTCCTACCCTGGCCCTTCTGAATCACTCCTGGCCCTGCCCTCTCCTGCCGCATCCCTTGCCATCGCCTTCTGGACCCTCCCAGCACCTGCTTGGACGTGGCCTCCTCCAGGAAGGCCTCCCTGACCTGTGGGAAAGCACCGAGGCCCTTCCTCCCCCGCCCACTTATGTGAATCTCATTGCGTGCCCCCTTTGCTGAGCGATCTCCCCTCTGGACTGTCAGCTCTGGAGACATGGGGACGGTCCTTGCTTGTGGCCCCTTGTGGCCCATTCCCAGCTGTGCTCCAGCACGGGAAGCGTCTGCTGTGTCAAAGGGGCCAGAGAGTATATGTGGGTGGAGGCACGAAGGGCTTTGGGCTCATTCCTCCAGAGAAGACACAGCGGGGCGTGAGTCAGTGATGTGGCACGCCATGTGGGAGCTGGCGGGCCCCGTGGACAGGGGAAAACGGCAATGCTGGCCTGTGGCAGGGAGTCGGGGGCAAGGCTGAGCTGCCCTCTCTGCCTCAGGTCCGGCCCGCGCCTCGTGTCCCTCCTCGGGGATGGGCCACCAGCGACCAGGACCCGGCTCAGCCGTGGGGACACACAACCTTGGTCCAGAGAATCTCTAGGACCTAGAGTCTGGGGTGTGGGGACCAAGCAGCGGGGGGGGGGGAGGGGGGGGGGACACGGCCCGCTGGCCGTGGAGCACATGGTGTTCTCCTGTGGCACAGTCGGGGCAGAGCAGTATGTCCACAGACGGTTCTCAGGGGCTCAAGGAGCTTGTGTGAAATACCAGAGACCTAGAGGACGAAGGAGGCATTCTGCTTCCCAGTAAAATCCTGCTGACTGAAACAAGAGAAGGGCCCCCCTTGGGGGCCCTCATGGTTACGGTCACAGCTCTCCAAGCTCTGACAGCCCCCCACCCGCGCCCCGCTCCCACCCCCAACAAGAAAGAAGCTGTGGACACAGAATCTTGGCAGGTGACTCTATCTGGCTGCAGTCAAGGAGCGTGGCTGGGTCAGTGCCGCGTTTATGGGGGCGTAAGGCCCAGGGGCTGTGATAGAAAGTCTCTGTTTAACACACGCTTATTGACCTGGATCCATGAGCAAACACAGGAACAGCCAGGTCAGAGGGCTCCTGTGGCTCCGTGTGGGGCAGGGTCAGACCTGCCTTGCCCGCCACGGCCACCAGGGCAGGGACTTGGGGGCGCCTGGGCCACGAGACACGGAGACTCATGGGAGTAGCCCCAGCCAGGTAAGTATGCTGTTCCTGTCTTCCACGCACCCCCCCCCCCCACATATTTTGAACGCCTCCCCCACCTGCACCAGGCAGACCCCCACACAGGGTTATAGCGCAATGGGGAGGGCCTTCTGGGATGCTGGGTTCAGAGCAGGGAGGAGGGGAGGTGGGAGCCATCAGGCTGCAGGGTCTGGAGGCAGGAAGCGGTGGGCTGCGGCCAAGGCCTTGGCCCGGGGTCCTAGTGTCCCTGTTTGAGGCAGGGCCGGCTGCACCACAGGACAGAGAGGTACAGACCTGACCGGCCCAGCCTAGCGGGGGCGAGGACCCACTCCGGCAGTGGCTCTGGGGTCCTCAGAGCCCCTCCCCACCCCCGTCATTTAGACCGGGGGGCGGTGGAGTGGGGGAGGCTCAGGCTGAGAGAGGCCTCTGGAAATGTGTGCCTGCAGGGCGTGTGGAGCCCGGTCCCCCCACGGTGTGTCCAGCTCTCTCCCTCGGAATCCTGGGCGGCAAGCATGTCTCCCATCTTAAAATGAACACGAGGCAACCCACTTCTTCTTGGCCCCACGTTCCATACACAGGGAAGAGTTGAACGCCTGCGCGACCAGGCCCCGGGGGAAAAGAGGCACCCTCCCCCTGCCCCGTGCACCCCGCTCCACGGCCTCTTCCGTGGGTTGGGAGGCTGGGGACCAAACTCTGCTGGTGACAGGCTCGTGCTGCCCAGTCGTGGGGGACGCCCCAGCCCCACCAACCCACCCTCGTATCCCCTACTCGCCACGGCGCTGGAGGCGATCGGGTATTTCCTACACGGGTCGCGGAGCTCGCCGCTGGCCGGGTCAGAGCGGACACCGTGCCCCGTCACGGTCCCCACCACCCAGCGGCTGGGAGGGGCACACAGCAGGAGGTCTGCCCACCGCCAAGCCTGGGCTCAGCCTCTCCCCCAGGTGACAGTGGTTTGCAGCGATGAGCATCCAATGACCATCTGCCTTTCTCGTTTGGGGCGGGAAGAAGCAGTCAAACCCACAGGTCACGGCACAGAAAGAAGGTCCCGGACTTGACTCCTTCTAATCTAACGTACAAACCATCTGGGGGACAGGGATGAGCAGGCTTGGGGACCACTGACCCGATGGGGAGGGATCATTATACCTTCACGCGGCCCCAGGATCCCAGATGGGGACGTCTGGAAGGTGCCCATTGTGTCCTGTGGGGCCAGGCTAAGGGCTGAGGAGCCTGGGGGCAGGGGGCGCGGTTCCGAGGGATGCCCTGGCCCTTTGAGGAACTTGGAAAGGGAGCCCCTGGCCATCTGCATGTGTCCCCCAGAGCTGGAAGAAGGCTCCTTGTCCTCCTGGAATGGCCCCCGGAGCTCGAGAAGGCAGGTCCAGCCCCAGGCCTTCCTCCTTCCAGAGAATATCTTCTCCCGTAGTTTCCTTCGATGGGCAAAAGTTTTCAACATTGATGAAGCCCGATTTATCTATTTTCTCTTTACTGGCCTGTGGTTCTGGTGTTTTCCCCAAGAAATGATGGCCAGACCCAGTGTTGTGAAGGTTTTCTCCTGTGTTTCCTTTTAGTTTGTATGTGGTGTGAGGTAAGGGGTCCAACCTCACTCTTTTTTGTGTGGATCTGTTTTCTTTTCAACCCAGCCCCTGGAGCAGCGGTCCTCCGTGCCCACAGCTTGGCCTCTGACAGACACCCAGGGGAACAGGGATCCTGTCCCCACTGCAGGCAGCTCCCAGCCACACCGCCCCCTCCTCGTGGGGTGGGCGTATGGCCTGGCATGGCCGGCCAGCATTCTTCCCCCTCGGGGTTCTACATTCACTGATTCTGCACAAGGCCTCATCCCCTCCAAGACTCAGTTTCTCCTTTGTACCCGGGAGCTGGACCCAACCAAATCCCGTCTCTCCTGCTGGAACTGCTACACGTTGAACACACAGCAAAGTCCCCAGCACCCTGGAAATGTCATGTACAGTCCAGCCCAACTACCTGTTCCATCCTGTCCCCATGCCAGCCTTCCCTGCTGGTGCTGCCCCAGCCACACGGGTCTCTCCCTGCTCAGCCTGCTTCCCATTCCCTCTGCCAGGAAGTATCGTCCCCCAGCGTCCCCACAGCCGGGTCCTGCTCCTCCTTCAGGATTTAGTTTGGATGTCCCCTCCTCAGAGACCCCCGTGACCACCCTATCTAAGCCAGGTGTGTGTCCCTTAGCTGCATGACAGCTCGCTGCATGCTTAGTGGCTTTAAACGAGGCGCTTTCTTGCTGGCTGTCGCGGGGGCCATTCTCAGGTCCTAGAGGCCGCCCCACTCTTCCCTGCCACGCGGCCCAGTCTACACCATGCCAGCGTGCTTCTCCAAGGTCAAAGTCAGTGCTCTGGGTAAGTGTGTGAGCTGACTGATGAAAGGACAGCCGGGGGGTGGGGGGGGCCGTCACCGAGCCTGTGTGTGCCAGAGTGTGAGCTCAAGGAGGCTTTGCGTTGACGATACCCAATCGGAGGAAGCCTTCTGCCCTCCCTCCCCCTGCCCTCCTCCAACCTGTCCTCCAGCTAAATGCCCCTTCCTTCTCCACCAATCTTGACTCTCCTCCCAGCAGGAGAGCCACTCTCCACCAGGGGGACAGTTCTTACTACTGGTTGATAACTTGTCCACCAGGGCCAAGGGGCCACATCTCCCCATCTCCAGGTATCCCCTCAGCACACATAGAGACAGGACCTAGTCTTACGTTTCCTGCTCCACAACCTTCCATGGCTCCCCGTGGCCCACAGGGTCCGGCCCAGGACACACACCACGTTGGTCACCTCCCCTAACTGCACCCCTCATTACCCCGCTAGGCCACCCCCATGTGGCCAGCCCTGCTCTCCCTGCCCTCATGTGTGCTGAGGGCACAGGAGCCCCTGGTTCTCCTCTCTCCTCCAGCAGCCACCACCTTTTAGCGGCTATGCTATTTGTTGGGTGCCTTCCTCGCGCGACCCTGTGTGAACTTCCCGGCAGAGAAAGACAGAACCGAAGCCCGAGCTCCTCCCCAGGAAGACAGTTTATGGAAGTGGAGGGAGTAGCCACGTGCCCAGGCTCAGCTGCGGCTCTTGTTAAAACACACACTCCTAGGACCACTCAGAACTTCCGATCCAGGGTTGGGCCCCAGAAAACAGGTGTCTCCGGGGAGCCCCTGAGGATCCTGGCACCCAAGGTGGAGACCTGCGGCTGCCTGGGTGGAGGGGCAGAGGGGAGCAGCATCCCCAGGCCAGGCCCGTGCTGGGTCACTGAGGGGATCCAGGAGTGGGCAGCCCCTTTGGAATTCAGAGTCTGGGAGAGACCTGGAATTCTCACATTCTGCTTAGGGAGCCAGGCGCTCTGGCCTTTATCACCTGGGACCTGGTCACCGTAGCCAGGCCCTACGGGCCATTACTGATGGGGAGGTAACCTAGGCACAACCCGTCCCCAACCCAGCCATGCCCAGCCACCACACTGAGGGGACACCGCCCTCCCCCTGCCATCTGAAGGCTTGTGAGACGCCCTCATTTTACTCCCCAAGTAACAGGACGTCTGGAACCACATGCACTGAGCATCCGGTGGGCACAGGACCTGTGGTCCCAGGTCCCGGGGGAAGCTGGCAGCCTCGGCACAGGGCCAACTAGGGGGTTCTGAGGGAAGGAGAGGGGAAGGGAGGGAAAGCAGGAGTGAATGAATGCAAGTCGCTTCCGCTGTCCAGCGCCCCCCACCCCATGCCGGGCAGCCTGGCCCAGGTGCCCTCCACCGGCCGCTGTCCAGGGTGGGGACCCGAGACACCTCCGGCTCCCTGACCCCAAAGCGCCCACGGGCGGAGCGGGCTGACCTTGGAAGGCACCCGCTCCCCACCGTGAGCTTGGGGTTTGGGCAGCGAGGCGGGCCCGACGGGGAGGTGCCCGGCGAGACCGGGAGGGGCCGGCGTTCGCTGCGGGCTGCTCGCCCCTCCCCCACCCGCCGGCAGCCCCGGCGCCCCGCCCCCCCCCCACCCCCCCCACCCCCCCCCACCCCCCCCACCCCCCAACCAGTCCCCGGGTTAGGGAGTATCCGCACTACTCCTCCCGTCGGTCGGGCCGGCACTCGGCCTCCTGTACCGGGTCAACTCATTGGGCGGCTTCGACGGACGCCCCGCCCAGGGCCCGGAACTGACCAATTGCAAGGGGTTTCACAGGGCGCCGTGCTCGGGGGACCGTCACCGTGCTGCGACGCTTCAGGGGATCCTTAGGCCTCGGTGATCTTTTCCGCCCGGCCCCTGGTCCCAGCCCCAAGGAGACCTCCGGGACCCATGCCCGGAGAGCTGCCCGCACGGCATCCGGGGAGCCCTTGGAGATCTCGGCCTCCCCCTGGCCCCGCTGCCCGCCGGCGTGTCCTCGAGTGGACACACGCATCGCGAGGGGGAGTTTGTAGACGCTCCCTCCATTCGGGGACGCGGCTCCTTTAAGGGCGCAGGTGTCCGCGGCGCCGCCTGACTGGAAAGCCGCACTCGGATCCCGCTCCCGGGCAGGGCCCGGGGCGCGAGCGCGCGACAGCAGGGCGCGGGCGGCGGGCGGCGCGCGGCGGCGCGGGCGACGCGGGGCGCGGGGCGGCGGCGGGGGCGCGTGGGGCAGGCGCGCGGCGGGCAGGCTCCGCAGGCCCCGCCCCGCCCCGCCCGCCGGGGTCCTCGGAGCGCTCGGGCTGCGCGCGGAGCGGGCTCGGGAGGGAAGTCCCGAGACAAAGGGAGCGCCGCCGCCGCCGCCGCCGCCGCTTCCTCCTCCTCCTCGTCCGCCTCGCTCGCCGGGCCGCGGCCGCCCGAGGTGAGCGCGGGGGCGCGGGCGGGAGGCGCGGGCGGGGGCCGGGCTCGGGGCCTCCGCCGCCGTCGGGCCCGGGCCGAGCGGGCGCCTCTTCACCCCCGGCCCTGCCCCGCGCCCCCGCCCCGGGCAGGCCCCGCTCCCCGGAACCGGTCCTCCTCGGAGCTACGGGCGTGCGGCCTCGGCCCCGGGCCTGGGGTCGCGTCGGGCCGGCCCCTCGGCCCCCCGCCGCGCGCCCCGTTCGGGAGCGGAGAGAACGGCCCCCTGGCGCGTGCTCGGCGGCGTCCCCGAGGTGCTGCTGGCAGCAGCCGCTGTTGACAGGGACGCGAGCCTGGGCCGCCCCGCCGCCGGGGCTCTTCTCCGCCCCAGGGAAATTCGTTTCCGGGGTCACGGTCTGCACACAGACCTGTGGCGCCTGGCAGCTGGGGCGAGCGTGCACGGCAGAAAGAGTTGAAAGTGGGGGATTGCAACATCGCCGGCTCGTTTGGCGGGGGTCGAGAAACCAAAACAGTCTGAGTTTTCTTGTGCCTCTGAAGAGCCCCGCTTGCAGTTGGTGGGATCCCTCCCTGACGTTAGCGCTGCGCTCGAGGGAGAGTTCGTACGCGGTTGCTTTGTAGCCATCGAACGGAGGTCGGAACTGGTAGTTAACGTGAGTAGGAGGAAGCGAAGGGGATGGTTAGCCGGGCTCCTGATCGTGGCCTGCAGCTGCCCCGAAATCGATACCACTTGGTTCCGCTGGTGTAGTTTGAAAATGTACTCGGTTCCTCGGTTTGTGAAGTTGTCCTTTTGTTTGTTTTGGAAGTCTGTAGTCCTAAGTGTTTCTCGCTCTTACGGAAACACTTAAAAGGTGGCTTTTGGGTAGAGCGTCAGCTTCACCGAAAAGGAAGATGGATCCTGAATTTGTCTCGCTTTGCTCTGGTCTTTGGCAGCGGGGGAGGTTCGGGATGAGTTCTTCTTGCTGTTGGGCCTTTGTCCGGTGAGTCTTAGCATTAGGGACCTTGCTTCGGGAACAGCCTGGGGTCCTGAGAGTTGTGTTGGGAGACAGCAGAGAAGCGCAGCCTCCGCAGGCACCTGTGTCAGGTGCGCCGAGCTTCCTGCCCCACCCCACCCCCAGGGCGTGGGGAAAGGTGGTCCACAGCTTCCCATCCGTAATCTGCTTCCTCCTGGGCCAGCCCGTGGGCTCCTAGTGCCTTCCCCCATTTTGTTGGGAAACTTGAGGATGGAGGAACTCAGCTCTGTGCCCTCCGGTAGCAGATGGGGATCTGAGAAGAGCACATTCCGGTGCAGCCCACAGTGGCAGCCCTGGAGGGAGCCCTGGAGGCAGGTGGCAGGCTGGCCTCTGGTCCCTCAGGCTGTGACTGGTAGTGCCAGGTTGTGCTTCCCCGGCTCCTGCCTGCTGCTCTGAGGCGCTCTCCTGACACCTAAAGCTGCGGAAAATGGCTCTCTTAGGTTGGCGGGTGGATCTGGGACTCTGAATGAATGGATCCGCGCTGTGGTTAAAATGTAACAAACTGGCTGCTTTGTCCTGGCGGCAGGAGGCCAGTGGGAGTGGAAGCACCACGTCTCTGCCTGGGACAGTGCAGGTGGGCGCCTGAGGCTCTGCGACCCGATGGCACAAACCGAGTTTGGTGCCCAGTCCGGGTCCACCGGCCACCCCCGAGGAGGGGGCTGCAGGGACTTTGGTGGGCCCAGCCCTCATTACCTTCCACAAACCGGGACAAGCACATGCAGCCAGGCCCTAGGACTAGGTGACTCTGGCTGCTCCTCAGGGCAGAAGAGGTGGCCCGTGGCAGGGTTGTGACCCGCGGTGAGCCAGCAGACGGCACTCAGGGTCGCCCCCCTGGCCCGGCCCCGTCGCAGCCCCTCCAGAGTGCCCGGATTGTCGGTGTCCATGGCTCCTCGCTGTGGGGAGCGCTGGCCTGTGGTTTCACAGACCTGTTTTGTTGCCTGGCTGAGCTCAGGCTCACTGGGGACCTCGCATGCCTTCGGTCACCGAAGCTCTGTGTGGGTTAATTCTGCAGAAGTGTCCTGCCTACTTGTGCTGTCCTCCCAGGGGGCGGCGGGGGGGGGGGGGGGGGGGGGGAAGTGCTGCCACAGTGATCACTCCGAGGACGGTGGGGGGCATGGGGCCGCGGGCACTTGATTGAGAGTCCAGAGTGTCCCGTGCCCTCAGGGCTTCTGCAGAGAAGGGCATTTCCACTGACCCAGCTTGGTGCTGGGTCAGGTTCCATGCAGAAGAGCCAGTTGAGGTGAAGGGTTTGAGAAACTTGGGGAAGTGAAGATTTTCAGGTGTCAGGGTCCCTGCCAGCCTCTGGCCAGAGAGCACCTTAAAGACAGACTGGGCTGTGCTCCCCTGTGCCCTGGCTCCCTGAGGGTACTCCGTCCACCTCATGCAAGCCCAGGTCCTCGTCTTCGGGATCATTGCCCCCGCCTTGTCGTGCTCCCTGGGCCTCTGCCTCTGTCCCAAACAAATATTCCAGACAGGTGTGCCGTCCAGTGAAGGAGGTCCCCCAGGTGTTGCCCTTCGAGGTCCCAAACCCCCATAGCATCGTGCTCCTGGCAGTCAGGTCTGCACAGGGACGGGGAAGGAAGAGGGCAGGCCGGAGCCCTGGGACGGAGCGGTGACAGAGAGGAGTTCTGGTTGGGATCCCAGCATGGTGCTGTCTATTTTGGACTTAATTTTGCAGTCAGGGAAGGTTGGAGCCCATTTACAAGGTGTTCTGGGGTCAGTGCCACAGCCTGAGGTGGTGGCCGGGGTTCAGCCTGTTGGTCACGTCATGCTGACAGTTTCCTGAGTGGAGGACTCTGCTTTTTGACTTTTGCTTTTTCTTACAATATCAGAAATAAACTTTCTTAGTACCGGACCCCATCTGATTGGTCTGGTGGTGTGTCTGTCACACCTCAGCCGGCTTCCTGAGACCCGGGCCCATGGATGACCCCGGAGGCTGTGGTGCTGATGCCCAGGCCCCTCCTGCCCCTTTCCTGGGAACACAGTTATCCAAGAGCCTCCCGAACCTGTAGTGCTGGGCCCCACCCAGAGTTCCCGACTCATGGCCACGGGGCCTGAGGACGTTCGTTTCTGACACGCACCCAGGTGACACCACCACCCGGGCCTGCCTCTGCTGAGCTGGTGGCCTAACCGCTCCCGCGTGCCGGCGGGGTGGCGGGGGTGAAGGGTGTGATTTGGATTGGGTTGCTGAGGCGGGTGAGGGTCAGCCTGAGCCGGGCGGGGGGGTTTGCACAGGCGTAGCCGACGGGTGGGTGGTGGCAGCAGCCGAGAGGAGGCCGTCCCCCAGAAGGCAGAGGGGGACGTGAGCCGGGTTCGAGTTGAGGCTCCATGCTTAACAGGCACGTTACCTTCTGGATCTCCACTTCTGGTCGTCCTGAGTCTGTGTCGAGCCCCGGGGGCGGTGGGTGAGCCTGAGCCGGGAGGCAGGGCTGGTTTCACGCGTTGTCATGCATTGTCGTGGCTGGAAGGTGGTTCTGAACCCGGTGGAGGGCGCCCCTGTTGTCCTCAGGAACGTGAGGTGTGGTCCTTTCACCCACAAGAGCAGAGAGGAGACGCTTTCCTTGGAAGGCTGAGGGGCTGAAGGTCGGGACAGGCCAGGGGACTCCCTTTTTGTCTTGTTAAAGCCTTGTTTATGTTTCCGTGGACTTTGAAGACAGACTTAAAGCCAAATTCTCTAGCAAGGTTAGTGACCTCTGAGGGTAGAGGGAAGTTGGGGCTCCGGCCTCTTAGGCTGTGCCCGTGCAGGATGAGCAGCACCCTGGAGACCCTGAGAGGCAGCTCTCCCCGCAGGGAGCGTGAGCCAAGCGGATGGCGGGGGTAGGGGGGGCTCTGGGCCACTAGTGAGGACCCTGAAGGCACCAGGCCTTGGGGGTCTGTGGTCTGGAGGTGCTGGGGGACCTGACACCCAGAAGCGGGACTCTGAGCAACCCACTCCCGCAGCACTCCTGGGACTGGCGGGCCCAGCGGGCAGACTGCCTACCTCTGGGCCTGCACGGGCGTCTTCTCCCCAGGGGTTCCTGGGTCCTGCTGGCCACCCCCCCACCCCCGCTGACTTTCCCGAAGTAAATGGGAGAAGAGCCCTGATCTCTCTGATGTTCGTGGAGTGCCAGTGGATGGGGAGGTGCGGTGGGGTGAGAAAGCAGGGGGGATGGAGGAGGGTCGGGTGCTGTGGGCCAGTTGCAGTCTAGGGACTTGTGCACAACGCGGTGGGCTTGCTGTCTGACCTGGGGCACCTTTCTACTCGGTTGGTTTCAAGAATAAGAGTTACTCTCTTGGCCAGACCTGAATCTAAATTGTGAGCCCCTGATTCTACACTGGGGGCGTGATGCCCCCCACCCCCAATCTCTGCATTGGCAGAGGGGAGTGGTCTGCCACTGCCCTGGCCCCGCCCCCCGGTCCTCAGGCAGTGCTCTGGACATCCCCACCGTGTCCTTGCCTTTCCTGTGGAGACTGACGGTAGGAACTCTGTCGCTGCAGCCCTCTGCAGTGTGACAAGAGGGCAGGACAGGTGTGCGGGCGTCTGCTGGGAATGCTGGTGAACCCTTCCTGCACCGCACATACCTAGGCCTGTGCCGTGGCCCCTGGGGGTGGGATGTTCACAGGGAAGGGGCCCCACGTGGAGGTGTTCTGGGTCTCCAGAGCATCGTGGCTCCCTCTTTCCTGGAGAGCCGCCTGTGGGAGGAGGCCGGGGTCGCCCCTTGGGGACGTGATGCCCAGGGCAGACTCCAGGCTGGGCGGTTTGCTGGGAGCCCGGTCTGTGTCAAGCTGGGTGAGCGAGGGGAGGGGCGGACGGCTCCTGCAC
This sequence comes from Neofelis nebulosa, assembly GCF_028018385.1. Taxonomy (NCBI): domain Eukaryota; kingdom Metazoa; phylum Chordata; class Mammalia; order Carnivora; family Felidae; genus Neofelis; species Neofelis nebulosa. The sequence goes on along the minus strand of NC_080799.1, from coordinate 44,213,311 downwards.
TCTGCCTGTCCTAACCGCGTGCTCTGCCTGGTTTCTTGCAGGGACTTTGAACATGTCGGGGATCGCCCTCAGCAGACTGGCCCAGGAGAGGAAAGCCTGGAGAAAGGACCACCCGTTTGTAAGGAAAGCTTTATTTCTGTGCGTAGCGGGGGGGGCGGTTTCCCCCGGTGGAACCCGGGAACCCCATCGTGCCTGCTCTGTTACACACTCTGTGCAGGGTGCCCTTGGGAGTCTCAGGACTGTTGTGCGAGCAGGAGGAATGAGATGCCGGGGCGTTGATGTGCCCGTGTGGTTGTTTTCTCTCAGGGCTTTGTGGCTGTCCCAACAAAAAACCCCGATGGCACGATGAACCTCATGAACTGGGAGTGCGCCATTCCCGGGAAGAAAGGGGTAAGGGGCGCCACTCTGCTGACCTGCTTCTCCGGGGGAGGGGACAGGGTTGGGGTGACAGGTGATTCCCCTCCTCCCCCACCAGTCAGCTTTAATTCAGAAAGAAGGAGCTGTGTTGCAGGAGGGGCTGGGTGTGGTACCCCACCGAGCCCGGGGGCCAGACCCTGCTGCGTGTTCAGGGAAGAGGAGCCTTGGGACACGCTGGAGAAGGGCCCAGACGGAAGGAAGGGCCTTCCCGTTTGTCCTTCAAACCCGCTGCAGCTGAAGTAGCCAGGATATAGTGACGCTCGACCTGGCGGTCTTTGAGCCCGGGGCAGGTAGCGGGGGGTCCAGTCAGGGCTAGCGTATTTGAAGCATTTGGGAGTCAGGGTCTCCAGCAGCCCCGCATCCGGCTCTTTCTGGGTGACCCCAAAGCCAAGAGGAGACCTCTGAGGTGTCCTGGTTACGCCCAGGCCTTATCGCCTTATTGCCGCCACGTCCCTCCACCCATGGCGTGGCGTTTGCGTGAGCTCAGCCTGGTGCTTCCTGACAGCCTCCTCGCCCGATGCTAAGCTGGCAGGATTAGGACTCGGCTTTGTCCGCGGACGATGTGGTTTGCATTCTCTGTTTGTCAGGGCTCCGTGGAGGGTGGGGCCCGCACCTCTGCCTTTGCTAAGCCCGTTCTCGGCCCATCGTCTGAGGCCGAGGCAGGTGCGCCGTGGCCTTGTCCCTCCCAGAGGAGGCTGGGGAGCGCTGTGCTGGTGGAGCTGGCGACAGGGGCCGCTCGGGTGGAGATCCTGACCCCCGATCCTGGGTCACGGGGGGGTGGCCTACCGGCCCCCGCCTGTCTTCCCAGAAGCCTAGCTCCCGCCACGCTCCTCTCCGGGGATGGCTCTTTCCGGCCCCCTCAGGGCCCGTGGCAGCCCCCGCGGTCCCGTCGTGGGGACAGCCGGTCAGTTTGTGGGGCGGTGCTGGGGGCATGCGGCAGAGGCCCGTTCCTCCTGGGCTCAGCCCGCGGCGGAGGCCGGCGGCACGCCTGACTGCACGTTCGTTTCCCCGCAGACCCCATGGGAAGGAGGCTTGTTTAAACTGCGCATGCTTTTCAAGGACGACTACCCATCCTCACCCCCAAAATGTAAGTAGAGCGAAGCCCTCGCGACTCCGTCTGCTTCCCCACGTTCGCCGTGCGGCGGCCCCGGGGGCTCTGACCCCTGGAGGCCGCGGACTGGAGCCAGGTGCACGTGGCGGGCGTAGTCTCGGGTGCCGGCTGTGATCCACCGGGAGGCTCCTGGCCCTCAGTCCCTGTCGGGGATAAGGTGCCACCACTGTCTGCCCTCGCTAGGGATGGGCGTCACAAGGACCACGGTCCGGGACCCCACCTCTCGGAGGGTTTCCTTCCTGACCCGTTGTCACCGTGCCCGTTTGTTAACACTCCACATCCAACTTGTTGGCCGCGTGCCGCCTGGATGGATAAGTCTCCGGAGAAGGCCGTGGGAAGAAAAGGCCAAGGCTGTCTTTAACGTCGTGCTACGGTTATGTCATCGAAGTGCACTTTCGTGAGACTCAGGACGGGAGGAGCACCAAATTCCTCCCCGCTTGCAGCTGGAAACCACCAAAGCCGGTCCGTGGTTGGTTAATTAAATGAGTTAAGGCGTGCCTCATTGTGTGGAGAAGTGTCCCGCACAGCACGTGGCCACCGGGAACGGCTATACGTAAACATCTACGCTTGGGTTAGTAACTCGAAAAGGTAGAAGAACGTTTTCCGTCATAACGGCATCTAGCAGAAGAGTTTTAAACATGGATAATTAGCAGGGTGACCACCGGGATGGAGACTTTTCATTTGGCTGGTTCTTTGCCGTTTGAATTGTTTCTGCCGCGTGGAGGTATTGCGTTGAATAGCAGCTCTGATTAAGAAATGAGACCGGTCACGGCTGCTTTCGTCACCTGTGTTCAGCTTGATACCTGAATTCCAAGCGGACTTGACAAGGCAAGAACAAAAATCCCAGCCGAAGAGCAGGAAGGGAAGACGGGCTGCAGATGGTCTCGCCTTTCTTCTTAGATCTTTTTGGTAAGGTTGTGCAATAAAGGATCAACCTGCAGAAACCTATTTTCAACGTAATTGCAACAAACGGAAGTGTTTGACCCCGACCGTTTACAATAGTAGCAAATCCAAGTGTGGAAGTTTTTGTGGAAATCGTCACACAGATTCTAGAAATCAGGAGCACGGAGAGTAGCCACGGCCCTTAGAGTGCCGGGGGTGGTCGGGGAGGCCGGGGCTGAGGCGCGTCGGTCCACGGGCACCCACACCCGTCAGCAGGATGGGCAAGATGTAAACCGGACAGACCTGCTACGGGGACTCGGTGAGTGGGACGCAGGCCTGCCGGGCAGAGGCCACACGTGCCACATGTTTGTGACACGGGCGCAAGGCTAGTCTGGCGAATGGACCAGGTCCACAGAGTATCCCTGCGGAGGAGACAGGAATCCCTCTCCCCCCCCCCCACCCCCCCCCAGGTAGCCCTCCAGATGAATCTTGACGTCCAGTGGAAAGAAGGAACAGTGCGGCTTCTAGAAGAAGGTTGGTAGATTTCAGCAGCGAGGCACAGACAGTGCTTTGGCCCCGTAGGCAGAACATTGCTAACGGGGCTACGTCACACTGAGCACCACGTGTTCACCAGGAGAAGCCAGTGACGGAGAGACATGGGAGCACACGCCCTCCCCCCACACACACACACCCGCCAGCAGTGACCCTGAAGCGCAAAGGGCATCGGCACATCAGTAAGGAAACCGCAGGCGCTGTCGGGCCACACAGGAGGCTGTCCCCTCTTGTGCCCGCAGCGTGGGAAGAGGTGCCGACGTCCTCCCCCACAGAGGGGCGGAGCAGCGGGGCCCTCAGACCCCACCGCAGGTGCGGATTTGCACCGCTTCCCCTGGAGAGCTGTCCCCTGAGTCTGCGGAAGCTGAACTTGGGTCTCTCCAGGACCCAGGGGCTTCTCTGACTGCTCTGCTCAAGTGAGCGTTCAGCAGACGCGCACGCGCACTCACCGCAGGTGGGGACCAGCTTGGTCACGGCAGCCCCATCTGTAGTGGCCAGAAGCTGGAGGCAGCCAAGCGTCCCCGATCCAAAGATGGGCGGGGGCACCCCGGGGACCCAGTCAGTTAAGCTCCGACTCTTGATTTCTGCTGGGATTGCATCAACAGCATGGAGTCTGCTTCTCCTCTCTCTGCCCCTCCCTTTGCTCGCTCACTCTGTCAAACTTTAACGCTTATTTTTGACAGAGAGAGATGGAGCATGAGCAGGGGAGGGGCAGAGAGAGGGGGAGACACGGAATCCAAAACAGGCTCCAGGCTCTGAGCTGTCGGCACAGAGCCCAACGCGGGGCTCAAACCCACGAACCACAAGATCGTGACCTGAGCCGAAGTCAGACATTGACCCACCTGAGCCACCCAGGCAGCCCTCATTCTCTCCGACGTTAAAAAAAATCCAAAAAAGAAGAATGGGTAAACGTTGGGGGACAGTCTACAGCAGCCGGAGGGAAGGGCCTGCAGGTACCTGACACGGGGCGCCTCCCAACGTGATGCGGAAGAGCAGAGCCGCACAGGAAGTCAGCGGCCGGCCCTGCGGCGGAGGGGGTCTCGGCAGGGGCTTCTCTGACTGGAGGAAGCCAGCGGTGAGCAGAAGGCGGGGACAGGGGCTTGGGCGAGGCCGTGCCCGCCACGGCTGTGCTTTCCTAGGTGAGAAAAGAGATTGACCGCCCAGATGAAATTAAAATCAGGGACTTGTGCTGAGGGAGAAGCTGAATTCAAAGAACAGAAAGGCGTGCTCGGGGCGGGAGCAGGTTCCCGAGAGCCCTTCCTGCGGGGGCTCGAGCCAGAAGGTGTGCAGCACGCCCACAAGTCAGGAGACAGACGGGATTAACGGGTGGGAGACGTGGCCGGGAGTTTCTCCAAGAAGCGGCCAGTGCGTCACAGTGAGTGAAGGTGCTCGCCGTCCGGAGTCCCCAGGGACGGCTGACCTCCGTGAGGCTGCCGGGGGTCTGGGATCGTGAAGCAGTGGGAGCTGGCGGTGGGCAGCACCTCCTCGGGGCCGGATGGACTGGCGGCGTCACGTGGACATCTGCGCGCGTGACCCGCGAGCGCAGGGCCGGGTGGGCACAGGCTGGACCCTGGTGGCCCGGGGGGAGTCTCTGGGAGACTCCGGGTGGTGGTGCCCGGTGTGGTGGTGGTTCGGGTCGAGTTCCGTCGAGCTGCGTGAGACCCATCGTACTTTTCAGGGCGTAATTAACGTTTTTAAGTAAAGAGAAGAGGGGACGGTGTCTGGATAAGCAGAGAGGAACGCCCTACCCTGTCAGCTGTGGTGAATGGTCCCCGGGGAGCTTGAGGCAGTTTTCTTGCTCTTCTCTGTTGTAGGATTTCCTACGTGTGTTCATTTTTTAGAAAGAAGGAACTTTTGTTTTTTAAAAGAAAGAACATGGGATCCCAAGAGCTGTTCTTTTTGGAGCAGAATGATGTGCTTTGAAAATGGCCACTCGTTTGGAAGGGCCTCCGAGTTTCTGCCCTCAGCTGTCCCCCCAGGACCGTCCTCACCTGCTGTGCTGACTTGGGGAGGGACATGAGGGGTGGGGATGCCCAGGACTCGGCTCCGTCCGCCCACTGTCAGGAGGCAGGGTCCGGGCGAGCACATGGCTTCGCCTCCCAGCCCGGAAAGGTGCACGCCTGCCCCCCCCCCCCCCCCCCCCCCCCACCTACTGCCACCTCACGGCCACCGTCCTTCGCCAAATGCCTGGTGGCAGCAGGTCGCCCTGGTGCAGGGAGATTGCATCATCCTGCCAGACGACCGCTGCCGCCAGAAACACGTTTCCTTCTTCCCTGTGGTCCAGGCAAATTTGAACCACCGCTGTTTCACCCGAACGTGTACCCTTCGGGCACAGTGTGCCTGTCCATCCTCGAGGAGGACAAGGACTGGAGGCCGGCCATCACGATCAAGCAGGTACGGCATGCAGGGTGCTGGCCTCAGCCTTCCTGTGGGGCCAGAGGCCTGTGGTCTTTATCTGAGGCTGAGGCCGATGTCCCAGAAAAGCTTGCTTTCAAACCGCTGACCCCTGTGTTCTCTTGTCTCTCACACAGATCTTGTTAGGAATACAGGAACTTCTAAATGAACCAAATATCCAGGACCCAGCTCAAGCAGAGGCCTACACGATTTACTGGTTAGTAGCGGTCTGGCGCTGCTTGGTGTGGCCACTCGCTGGCCTGCATGCGTTTCCCCGGAAGTCTGGTCCGGGCAGCCCGTAAGAAGGGGGAGCCGCAGGCTGGCTGTGGGTGGGAGAACAGTTCCTGCAGCTCCTGGCAGCCTCCGCGAAAGGCCGTGAGACACCAGCTGTAACGGGGAGACCGAGTGAGGCCGCCAGGGAAGCGTCTGAGGCCAGGAAGCAACCAGGACAGGCCCTGTAGGCAGCAGGAGCTGCAGGTGCAAAGGGCCTGTGGTGGGCAAGAACGGGTGAGCGAGGGCTGGCGTGGCCACGGTATTGTTGGGCGGGGTGGGGCGTGGCAGGAGGTGAAGGTCAGGTGACATGGGCCTCTGTTGGCCACTTTGTGCCTGAGAAGCTGTAGCTGGGCAGACCATGCGTTTGGTGAATCTCAGTCCGGCGCAGAGGAAAGGGCCCCCAGGTGCGGTTGCCAAAGGAGGCGTTTCCAGTAGCGCAGCTCCCCAGGCCCCAGATCTCCCTTCACCGCTCTCCTGTGGCCCTCCCTGTTTCCCACACCCTCCTGGGCCTGCGTGTGGGCCATTGGGGAGTAGCCCTTCCCTGTGTGGCACTGTGGTGGCCGGTGAGTCCCGTGGGCCAGTGTCTACCACCTGTGCCGAGGGAGAAAGGCCAGGTGTGTCTTAGGGTGGGCGACAAGTTGAAACCTGGTGCTGTGAGCCTGGCTGGATTGTTAGCAGGGCAGAGGCCTCCTGGTTGTGGGGTCCGGCATCCCCTGGCCCTGCCAGCCAGCTTCCCCGCTGGTCTGGGAGGTGGGGCTTAGGCCTGGAGCGGGGCTCTGGGACCTACAGGGCTAGCATACGGGGTAGAGGTCAGGCAGGGACGTGTTCCTTCCAGGGGACATTTCTGGAAGCCGTGGGTGCAGAGGGTGAAAGCCGAGGGCAGGACCGTTCTCTGGCCGCCCCGAGCAGCAGGCTGGACGTCCGATGCCTGCCTGCGGGCAGGAGCTTGCAGTTGATGGCTCAGGTCCCTAGGCCCAGGCGGGGCGAGGCCCGCATCCCCAGGGGCGTGTTCCCGCTGTGGCTCGGGTGGAGGTCACGTGGTCCCTTGGCAGCTGTGTGCCAGTGGCTCATGAGATGCGTCCCCCTGCTCTCCGCCCCCAGCCGGGCGCTGTGCGAGGTCACCACGACCTCTGTCTGCAGCGGCCCGCTGGCCCAGGCCTCTGTGAGGCCACTCATGACAGTACACGCAGAGTTCTCACGACAGACCAAATGGTCTGCAAAGCCAAGGTCTCTGTGGCCTTCAAAGAACTTGCTGCTGGCCCTGGCGTGCGCCTCGTTGCAGGGGTGATGTTTGCTGTGGCTGGCGGTGGCCACGGGCGCCATGGTGCCACTTGTGAGAGGCGGCCTTTCCGTGCCTGTGTCCATAGCTGCCGGGGCAGCAGCAGGCGCTGCAGGGTGGGCGGCCGCTCGCCTGGGGCCGCTGAGGGTCGTCCCCGCGGGGCCCGGGCTCCTGGCTGCCCGTCATGCCACCCCTCCTCTTCTACGATTCCTCCCGCCAGCGGCGTGCGCTGGAGCACTTCAGAGCTGACTTGACTGCCTTCTAGCTCCTTCCAGAGCCCCCTAGGCAGCTGCCTCCATCCGGGGGGCCCCGGGGCCAGGCCGGGCTATTGGCTGGGGTGGGAGCTCACGTGGCGTGGCCCAGCAACAGAGGCTTGTCCTGTGGCCTCGACTCCTCGGCTCTCATGGCCCTTTGTCCCTCCACCCTGGGAGCCCCTGCACACCCCGGGGCCTGGGCCACAGGCGACCCAGAGCAGCGCCCTGAGAGGCACGCTTGTGGAGAGCACGGCTTGGAGGGACCCCTCTCTTCCGGAGAGCACTGCACACTCCCAGGTGCGTCCCCGCTGGACGCGTGCTGTGCCTCGGCTCCTTGGGGGGCGGGGGGGGGGGGGGGGTCCCAGACCAGCCCTGGAGGTCATGGCGGTCCCCTGGAGCCCCGTGGGGAAACCGGCACCAAGTCCTGTCCGCCTGGCCAGCAGAGTGGTGCCCGGCAGTCTGGGTTCTCTCTCCAGAACCGTCGCTATGGTTTCAAACCGAGAGGTGCCGGTGGCCGGTCAGACTCGTAAACTTCGCTGCCCCCCTACCCCCCCCACCCCGCCCCAGGCCTTCCTGACCACGAGCCGCCCTCCGAGCCCGCCCGGCCCTGGGCCCCCGAGGGGGCTGCACCTGCTGACGTGTCTCTCTCTTGACCTTCTCAGCCAAAACAGAGTGGAGTATGAGAAGAGGGTTCGAGCACAGGCCAAGAAGTTTGCACCTTCATAAGCGGCGACCGCGTGGCAGCGTAAGAAGGAAGGGATTGGTCTGGCAAGAACTTGTTTACAACATTTTTGCAAACCTAACGTTGCTCTGTTCAATTACTAGTCGCCTGGGGAGGGTTGGGCGGGCGCCACTTTCCATTTCCGCCACCGGTACACAGTCCTCGACTCGCTGAATTGCCCGGTTTTTCATACAGGGTCTCTTCCTTCAGTCTTTTGTATTTTTGATTGTTATGTAAAACTTGCTTTTATTTTAATATTGATGTCAGTATTTCAACTGCTGTAAAATTATAAACTTTTATACTTCGATGAGCCCCGAGGAGCTAGTTTCCTAGTTTCCTTTGCTCGCGGATGCAGGCATGCTTCCCACAATGTAGAGCTACGCCCGGCCTCAGCTGGCCTCCCTCCCGCCTCGGTCTCCGCGCACCCTGGGTTGTGTTGCTTACGAGCCTCAGATCCAAAGTCAGCCGGCGTCTCGTTCCCGCATCACTTCCTTTGTGTCTATATGGCGTTTTGTCTGTGTTGCTGTTTAGAGTAAATAAACTGTTTATATAAAGGTTTTCGTGGCATTATCGTCATTAAGAGTGTGAGGAGGCGACCTCGCGGGGCCCGGCCCCCCACGCGGCTGCAGGCCGGCGGCGCCCAGCTCGCTGCCGTACTCGGCTGTGCCTGGACCCGCGCGGCGCTCGGCCTGGGCCCTGTGAGGAGCGCCGTGTACAAGGAGGTGTATGCCCGGGGGTTGTCTCCCGACCCCGGGTCTTTGCGCTCCTCAGAGGTCGGGTCTGGTCAGGGCGGAACTGGCGTCCGGAGCCTCCCGGAGCTGGCACCGGCCGGTCCGAGGTCCTCCGGGCCCCAGGGAGGACTGTGCGCAGGCACTGGCCGGAACCCTGCCTTGGGGGGTCCTGGGCGTCAGGATGCCCCGGAGGCAGGTCCGAGGCCACTGTGCGCAGGCGCTTCCTTTTTCCTGAAGGGCTGTTCTCAGAAAGCACCCCAGAAGCTGAGCCCGCCGCGCAGCTTCCGGAGCTGGCCACCTGCTCACTTGGGCCCAGCCGGGAGGTGCCGCGGACGCAGAGGGGGACAGGCCCAGTACCCCGGGGCCTGGTGCCAGCAAGGTGGGGCCTTGGCCTCCTGGTCCCAGGGAGCACGGTGCGGAGTAGATGGGAGGCCCGGAGCCTGCCCTGCGCCGGCTGGCCTCGCCTTCCCGGCCGGCTCACCTGTGTGGCTCCGGTGCAGGGACCCGGCCGGGCCAGACGGGTCCCCGAAGGGGCGGGAGCTGGTCGCCAGGGCCCTCGGTCAGGAAGGGCACCTCGACTCGCCAGGCAGCAGGATGGCAGTGGGTTGGGGGGGGGGGTGGCGCGTGAGGCCCCCGTCCACAGCGCCTGCGTGGCCCCGCGGTCCCAGTGCCTTGCTCGCTTGCTCGGCTGGACATGTAGCTGAGCTCGACGCTTGCTGTTGGCGATGTATTTTTCTAATGCGGAGGGCCCCCCGGGGGACCCAGCCGGGTCGTGTGTGTGCGAAGCCTCTCCCAGAATGTCTTATTTTGTAATGACTCAACTACACTTAGTAATAGCCACACGTGTATATGGTTAATATATATGGAAATTCAATATATTTTCTAGTTAAAGCATTCTGAAGTAATCGATGTTTCTAGCAAATTGTCATGACTTCGACTAATGAAATGTCCTCTTGTGCCACAGTCCTTGGCTTAACGAAGATGTAACTCTTGTAACGGGGGAAGGAGGGACTGTGCCCGTCCTGTTTCTGCTGTGAGGGAAGAGCCTGTTCCCGGCATGAGGCGCCTGATACTTAGTAAGGAATTGTGGGCAATACGTTAACCACTGTATCTGAGAATCCTCTAATTAAAACATTTCCACAAGTGCTGCCTGCAGGCTGTGTCCTTTCCTGCCCTGTGCCACGTGGGCTGCCCCACCGCTGGCCTCGAGTCAGACCCTCGGTGGTTCGCGCGGGGGGGCATGGGGGGGGTGGGCGCTGGTCCCCTCTGTTGTCCCCGCTGGGACCAGGCGAGGGCAGCGAAGGCAGGGAACACATCCCGTGCTGACCCTTGGCGCCGGAGGAGGGTGTCCCTCCTGGGGACCCCGGGCCGGGCCTCCACAGGAAAGGGCGTCGAAGTCCTCAGGTGCCCAGACCCTGACCGCGTGTCAGCCCCACCTTGGGGCTCCCGGGACAAGCCGGCCACCGGAAGACGGGCTGTGGGTTCCCGAGAGTCCCCCTGGCCTCCCTGGACTGTCCCGCCGAGGCCAGTGCCGCGCGCTCACACCTGTCTACCGAGCAGCGCCACCTCATTCCCTAACTGGGCCGCCCCAAACCCTCCTGGTTCGCATCAGCTTGAGTTGGGCTCTGTGGATGGGCGGCCTCCATTTTGAGGTTGCCATGACGACGAGTTGCCAGGTTGGAGGGCCAGGCTGAGCGCTGACTTGGGCTGGCTCGAACCAGTCTGAGCCTGCTCCAGCAGGGAGGGGCTGGCCCTGGTGCTGAGACAGAAGGTGGGGGAGGGGGGGTTCTGCAAGGTGGCCTGTGAGGCTCGTCCAGAGACCTCCGGACCCTGTGACCCCACCTGCAGGGCCCTGACCCTGACCCAGGAGGCTGGCTTAGGACCACGGGGTGGGCAGGGGGCTGGAGCACCTGGCCCCATCTGCTGTCTGGACCCCAGGAAGTTGGCAGGGCCGGGGCCTAGGTCCTCCCTTCCTGGTCTCTGCCTTCCCAGGTGACCTGCCACCACGCTCCTGAACGCTGCCCCTCCCACTCCTGGAGCCCCAAAACCTGGGCCCCCATTGTGCAGAGTGATGCTGGGTATTCAACTCCCCCAGCTTTGCCTTCTGATGTCACACACGACCTTCGCCCCCTCCGGGGTGGGCCGGCACACCTGCCCCTGGGCCAGAAGCTGACGCTCGGGCTCAGTGGACAGACACTGGACAGTGGGCTGCAGCCAGGCCGCCCTCCCTCACAGAGACCCGCAAAGCCCTGTGTGGGCCTGCTCCCCTTCCACCACCAGGCCTGGCGCCCAGGACCACCCTGGTCCTGCACAGGCGTCGCCTGTGCGGGTGCTGGCAACTGGGCCCCAGGAGCCAGCATTTCAGGTGAGGGGCCAGACCCCCTCCCACCTGGAGCCACCTCTTCTGCTGGCAGAAGCACCCAGGATGGCACAGGTGATGGGACAGGTTCCCACAGTCAGCGCCGTGGCCAAGTCCCTGGGTGAGCCCCCACAATTCTCCTAGGCTGCCCCACTCCCACCCCCACCCCTGCAGGCCTCTGACAGGTGCCTCAGTACCAGTGGGAGCGGTGGGAGGAGCCTTACTGCCAGAAGGCTATGCCTGCAATTCCAAGGTCTGCCACCAGAGGGCATCAGGTCAAGCATGTATTTTTTTTTTTTTAAGATTTTATTTTACTTGATTTTATTTTTACATTTTTAATGTTTGTATATTTTTTTTTAATTTTTTTTTCAACGTTTTTTATTTATTTTTGGGACAGAGAGAGACAAAGCATGAACGGGGGAGGGGCAGAGAGAGAGGGAGACACAGAATCGGAAACAGGCTCCAGGCTCCGAGCCATCAGCCCAGAGCCTGACGCGGGGCTCGAACTCACGGACCGCGAGATCGTGACCTGGCTGAAGTCGGAGGCTTAACCGACTGCGCCACCCAGGCGCCCCTATGTTTGTATATTTTTGAGAGAGAGAGAGAGAGAGAGCACGAGCAGGAGAGAGGCAGAGAGAGAGGGAGACACAGAATCCGAAGCAGGCTCCAGGCTCCGAGCTGTCAACACAGAGCCCAACGTGGGGCTCGAACCCACAAACCGTGAGATCGTGACCTGAGCTGAAGTTGGATGCTTAACCAGCTGAGGCCCCCCCAGGCACCCCAAGATTTTGTTTTTTAACTAATATCTACATGCGACGTGAGGCTCCAACCTACAACCTGAGATCACTAGTCACACGCTCCACTGACCAAGCCAGCCAGGCGCCGCAAGGGTGAGGTGGCCTTACAGAGACGCCCCCTCAGCTCCTGTGCTGCCTTTCTCCCTGCTCTCCAGCGGCCATCCATCTGGAGCCTGGGGTTTTCCCCTGGCTCCATGGAGGAAACCACTCCCCTGCCTGCCCAAAGCCCAGAAGGTGTGAGCCCCTGGGTCAGTCCCAGCCGCCTGATCCTCTAGGTGAAGTGTTTTGTGCCCAACTCCTGCTGTGACAAGTGCATGTCCCACATTGCCTGCTCCCGGCCTCTCTCCCCACTGTGGAGTCACCCCCAACCTACGGAGGCGGGAACTGAGTCCCTGGAGGGCCAGCCTGCTGTGACCATGGTCAAGTACTAGCTTCTCACTGAGAACCCCCCTCACTGACAGGTGCATACTATGTCCATTTTACAAAAAAGGGAAACTGAGGCCCAGAGCTGGGCTATGAACCCAGCCGGTTGCTGTGTGGCCCTGAAAAAGCTCTTTCCCTCTCTGGGCTTCAGTTTCCTTATCTGTAAAGGACGGTCGTAAGGTCTCCTCCACCCCAGCAGGCCGCAGTGTTAGGCCTGAAGCCTCGGCGGTGCTGGCCTCCAGTCCCTTGCTCCCCAAAGGGCATTGGATGGGGGTGCGGGCAGGGGCCCCTCCCCTGGCAGCTGCCCTTCCTAACTTCCTGTTTACAGCAGCCGCAGAATCTCTTCACCCCAAAGCCACGATGATCACCATGGCAACCAGGCCTGTGTTTGTTCCAACAGGTTGGCAGAATCTGACGGAAGACTGCAGGAGGGGAGGGCATCAGCACCGAGATCCTGGCTCAGGACCTGCCAGTCCCCGGGGAAGAGTGGTAACTGTCCCCTCCCGGATTCCTGCCTCGTCGTCTCGTGCAGAAGGAAGCCGAGGGGTGGCTGGTCTCTCGCTCCCCTGCACCCTTCTGCCCCCATTTGCCTGGCTGTGCTGGGTCAAGATGGAGGCAGGGCCTGGAGACAGAGCTTCCAGAAGGAGAATCCACCCTGTGGTGCTGCCCCCGCACACACACACACACACACACACACCCCCAGCCATAGTTCTGTGTCTCCTCCAGTACAGATGTGCGGAGGGCAGCTTGCACATGTGTGGGTCTGAACCCAGGAGCTGAGACAGGAGGTGGCCCATCAGAGCAGTGTCCACTCCGGCTTGGGGTGATAGAGGAAGCACCTGGTTCCCCCACCCCGGGCTCCCCACACTCCCGCACCCACCCACGCGCACCACGAAATAAAAGGCACAGGTGTTCACAGGCGGACGGGCCGCCTCCCTGTGTGCAGCTGTTGGAAACCTGTTCCTCCAGCCTCTGGCCCTTCCTTCAGCTCGGCTGACCCCTGGCCTCCCCCGAGCAAACTGTCCTCCCCTCTGGGCCTTTCTGTGTCCCACACTGCCTGGGGTCCCACATTAGCGATGAGGTCCTCTGAGTTAAAAACATCTCCAAATCTGTCGATCCCCTAAATACAAGGTACCCTGATGATCCAACAAGATCAGCCAGAGGCAAGGCGGGGATCCGGGGACCCGGCGCCCCTCAGACAGCTCCAGAACCTCCACGTTCCTTCCGGGACCTCTAGCACCAGCGGGCACTTGTTAGAAACGCAGATGAGGGCACCTGGGTGGCTCAGTTTTCAGTCAGTTTTCAGCTCAGGTCACGATCTCGCGGTTTGGTGAGTTGGAGGCTGGCGTTGGGCTCTGCACTGACAGGGTGGATCCTGCTTGGGATTCTCGGTTTCCCTCTCGCCCTACCCCACCCTCCCCCCAAATAAACTTAAAAAGAAATGCAGACAGGTCACCCCTACCTAGCCCAGACTTTTGGCATCAGCAGGTCTGGGGCTGGCGCAACAATCTGTTTTAACGAGCTCTGCAGGCCAACACAGTGTGGTGCTGGCTCAAATTTCAGAGGAGGTGGAGGGTGGGCTAGGAAGGGTGCGCGCGGGGCATCCCGCCCAGGCCTGAGGTTGCAGGTGGCGCCAGAGCCCTCACCTGCGCCACCGGGAGGATCACCCAAGTGGTGATCGGGGTGGTTGTGGCGCGTCCCGGATTGGTGCCTGCAGCACCCCTCGCCCGGGGTGCAGGCTGGCGGTGGGGTCAGCGCTTGGGCTGGGAGGGCGACTCGAGATGGCTGCGCAGCCCTTCCAGAAAAGTCCTCGCTGCGGCCCGGGCTTGTCTGATGCGGTTTCGGTGATTCTGGCTTCCCGAGGGTCCCCAGGGGACGGGGTCCTGACACCGCAGAACCTGCTCCTCGCTCTGCGCCTACCGGTGGCTTGGCTGACCGCCCCGCCCCCCAGGGGAGGGGGCTCCGTGGCCCGACCCGCTAGGCGGCCTGGGTGCGGAGGGGATCCGCGCGCGCGGCGGGAGCGGCGGGAGCGGCGGGAGCGGCGGGGGCGTGGCGGGCGGGAGCGGCGGGGGCGGGGCTGGGGCGGGCCCCGCCGCCAGGCCCCGCCCCCGCAGCGCTCAGGGTTCGGCGCGGCTGCTAGCGCGCGCTGTGCCTGGCGTCTCTGGAGCGGGTGCGGAGCGCGGCATCTCCGGAGCCCCCGACCGCGCGCCCCCGGCCCGGCCCACGGTGAGTGCACGGCCTTTGGACGGCCTTGGGGCGCCCCCTCCTGCGGCCGGCGCCCGGTCCGGCTCCTGCGTTTGCGGACCCCGAGGGGGCGCGGGGAGGCCCCCCGAGGAGGAGGGCGGCAGGAGGTCGCGAAGACGCTCCCTCGGCTCCGGGGAAATTGAAGCCGGCGCGTGCTCGGAGGGACGGTCTCGGGCCCTTCTCTGGGCCCACGTCCTCAAGAACGCCGGAGCGGGCGGGGATCGAGGAGGCGGGCAGCAGGACCCCCCCCCCCCCCCACCACCACCCAACGACGCCGTGGCCCCCATCCCCGCCAGGCGCAGGCCGCCGGTGGGTTGCGGCCAGGGACTTCAGAGACCCTCCGCGGGGTTTCCCAGGCAACCCGCCGGGGGCCGGGGCGGGGGGGAGATGCCCCCAGTGCCCAGTCCCCCCCACCCTGCCGCCAGTCCCCGTAGGACCCTTAGTCTCCACGAAATCCCTCCACGGGTCGGAATGGTGTAAAACAACACGCACCTACCAGGCTTCTGACCTGCCCGCGACCACCCGCTCATCAGGGAGGGAAGGACCTCGACGGATCTGGGGGCCCCCACCCCCGAGGCTCCCGCGGGGAGCACCGAAAGGAGGGGGACGGGAGGGGAGGGAGGGGGGACATCACGGTGGAGACCGGTGAGTAAAGAGCGGGGGAGGGAGCCTCGGAGGAAGAACGGACAGAGAATTTCATTTTTCATGCGTTCATTCTAGAAGCATCTAGGTAGCCCCTGACAGTTGATCTCAGACTTCCTAGGGCTTCAGGTCCAGCTGCGGAGCTCGCTTAAAATCATTCCCAGGCATCTCCCCGGGGATTGGGTTGGGATTAGATCTCAGGGAGCAGCATTTGTGATGGACACGGCTGCTGAGCTGTGTGCAGGAGAGCACTGTCTAGGGAGTCACAGGACAGTGAGAAATCCAGTAAAAAAAAAAAAAAAATGTGAAGGGAGTGGCTGGCTGGGAAGAGAAGGCCGAGAGGGTGACACAGAGACCAGAATGTGAGGCCAGACATCCTGCCACTGCCCGTACACACCCAGGGTAGCATCAACGGACCCCTGCCCTCGCTTCATCAGGGACCAGATTTTGGTAAGAAGGGACCTAGTGTTCTGAGTGTTTATTATCAAGGTGTTTATTCATCGTGAGGGTGGCCAGGTGGCCACGGGGGATACTAACTAGGGAGATACATCTGGCTCTGCTCAGGTGCCCCTAGACTCACCCGCTTTGGTGCCACCTAAGCCCACAGGTGGGCTTACAGGAGACGGGTGTGGCTTACAGCCCTCGCTTTGAGTCCTGGCTCCAGGCGGGTCAGCCCAGCCCCGGGCTGCGAAACGGGACGGTGATACCAACTTTGCAGAATTGTCTTTCCCCATTCACCCTGGGTCTTGAAGACGGCCAGGGGACAAGGTGGTACTTTCGGCTTGGCCCCAGTGCCAGTGTGGCATTCAGCTCCTTGTCCAGCCTCACTTTGTCCGTTGGGCAGCCGCTCTGGCCCTGGTGGCCGGGCACGAGCGGAGGCTACAGACACATTTTGCTGTGTGCTGCTGCCCGGGGCCAGAAGGGACAGAGACAGGGAGAGTTCAAGGAGGGGCTCTGTCGGGGGCCGGCAGAGGGTCCCTGCAGCCAGCAAGTGCTTCCTGGGGGTCAGCCACGCACCCACCGCTGGTGTGGCTCCGAGTGAGGTGCTGGCTGGCTCCCAGGGCCCAGGCCATTTGGTGCAGAAACGTCATCAGTGCCCCAGCAGCCAGGGGTTTCCAGGGCAACTGGAGGAGTGTCTGGGCACCCAGGGATGAGCCATCTCTCCTAGACACCGGTGCCTAGACGCCACTTTTGCCCCCATCCGGCCCGTGGGCTGAGGGAGGGAGCCCCACGGAGGGGGAGCCAGCCTGTCTGGACCCCCAGAAGTCGGGTGTGCCGGGAGCTTAGAGCTTGAGCACCACAGAGTGGAGTTCATCCCCGGCCACTTGCTGGCTCTGTGGCCTTGAGTAAGCACCTAACCCCGGGGCCTCAGCTTGGGGCCTTTTGGGGGCTGTGATTATGAGGTGAGGTGGCTCCCCCTCTACCCTGAACGTTTTATTGCCACAAAGACACCCCGTCTCTGCGGCTCAGGCCGCTTGGTTCCTGCGTCACGTTTGTCTCTGGGACCGTGAGCCCCTGTAGCCCCTGTCACACACAGACGCAATTGGCGGTTGCCCTGGCAACGGCTCAAGCAGTGGCTGCTCCCTTGCTTTGGGGGGCGGGGGGGGGGGTAGCAGCCTCTTCCCCACAGCTAGAGAGGAGGGGGGTGCCCTGATGCCCGTCCCCTTAGGACCTCGCTGCTGGCGGTAGGGGCGACAGCTTCCAGAACCACATGCCCCAGCCGCTGAGCCCCGTCCACACATCCTCCCGATCTTTGAAGGGAGGCTCCCGGGGGAGGCAGTAAGAAGTACGAGGAAGGTGGGGGCCTCGTTTCGGGCCCATGGGCCAGTTGTCCTTTCTGTCCCCAGCTCTCGGGTCTGATCAGATGAGACCCTCTGAGCCCAGCATTCCCCGGGGCTCCGTAGAACCAGGGCTGGGGCACCAGGGGGTAGGAGGATGTGCCATCTGCAGTGGTGGCCTGAGCAGGGACGGCAGCGCAGGGACCAGTGAGAGGCAGACAGACACAGCTGGGAGCAGGCATCCGGTTTGTTCAACAAAATCTGTAGGACTCATGAGGTGCCGTCTGCCCTGGCCCCAGCGCTCCCAACAGGGCACAGGATTCTAAGGAGGAGGGAGCAGACGTTAAGCAGAGATGTGCAGGAACACGGGCACGATCCGCGAACGGCGGGCACAGCCTGGGGAGCTGGCCTGGGCACACAGGGCACAGGTGGGTCTAACCTGGCTGTCCCACCGCTAACTGCCCATGAGATCGGGGGCAGGTGTAGTTGGAGCCGGCTGAGTCCCCATTTCCTGTTTTGTCCAGTGAAAACGACAGTGCTTCTCTGCACGGCTGTGCCTGGGCTGGAGGGGCCCTCAGCGAGTGGACAAGTGGGCACCACCAGGGAAGGGGACCAGGGCAGTGGGTGCAAAGGCCCTGTGGTACCCTGAAGGGAGCATGATATGTCCTGTGCGGAGGCACAGGCTGACATCCTGGGGCAGGGAAGTCCGAAAGGTGGGCACCGAGGGGCAGATTCAGCCTAGCGGGGTGGGGGGTCAGCACTTTCCTCTGCTAGTTTTCAGCAGGGGTGCACGAAGACCACCCTGGGGTTTGGGGAGGCACAGGCGGGTCCCTGGCGGGACCAGGGAAGGGGTCGGGTGCCTGGGCTGGTCAGGGCTGAGCAGGAGCAGGGCTCGAGGGCCCACGGCTGCTTAGTGGTCCTCCTGCCCTTCCTCCGGGGTCTGCAGGGGACACTGTGGCCCCAGGGAGAGGTGTGCAAGTGCGCCCACAGGGAGAGGATGGGGCGCTGTCCCTGGCTGTGCTGGGCGGGTGAGGACTTCGCCAGCGGCCCCTCCTGCGCATGCTGGCCACTCGGGGTGAGGGGGTCTCGAGGAAGGCCCAGGCACGGTGGCCTCTTCTTGCCCAAGCTCCTCTGCAGGATGAGGACTTTGGGAGTCCTGAGGAGGGGTTGCCTCCTGCAGGACCTTTGCCTGCCCTGGCCCCAGACTGGACCATTACAGGCTGGGTGAATTGGGCACCCCTCCCCGACAACTCCGTCCCGTTCGCAAAGCGCCCAGGAGATACAGGCACTTGCTGCTGAGCGGTCCTAGGACCCCAGGGACACAGCCAGGGGTCCCATCCCTAGATGGGCGGCGGCGGCGGGAGCGTGGCAGTAGGGGCCCTCTGCGGTGAAGTCCAGCAGCAACCGGTGACAGAGCCCGGACCGTGCCAGCCCGACCACCACCTGGCAGCCTCGTCCCGTCCCCAGCGCGGCCCCGCAGGGATGTCCCGTCTTGCAGATGGGACACGAAGGCTGAGGGAGCCCGAGGGAGCGGCCCCCGGTGGCCCCTGGGTGCCCGGCGCGGTGCAGCACGGGAGCCGAGTCGCAGGGCCTCAGGCTCCCGTTCCCCCGGCAGGCCAGGAGGCTGCGCCGTCAGGAACGCGGCTCGTGTGCGCTTCTGGCGGATCCGTCCGCCGCTCGATGTGCACCCGGTGCGGTTTCTGGGGCCGGCGCGGCGGTGCTGCTGGGACGTGCAGGGGCCGCAGCCGTGCGCTCTGCCCGCAGACCTCTGGCCATGACGACCCTGCTGGAGATCAAGAGCAGCGTGCTGCGGCAGGTGCAGGCGTGCCCCACCTTCCGCCGGAGGGCCGAAGGAGAGCCGGCCGCCACCAGCGCTGACCCCCCGGAGCCGGCCGCAGGGGCTTGGTGGGTGCTCCGCGCCCAAGCCTGCACCGTCGCGCGTCCCCGGGGGAGCTGGGAGAGCGGGGCGCGCCGTGGACGCCGTGCTGGCTCCCCGGATGTGTGGACACGGGGAATCCGCTCGAGGCGCACGGCCGGCAGCTGGTCCTGGGCAGGGGGCGGGTGTGTGCCGGGGGGCCCGGGTCTCAGGCCTGGCCTCTCCCTGCAGGAAGCGCGGGGACGGCGTGGAGTTCTTCGCGCACATGCGCCTCATTCTGAAGAAGGGGGAGGGCAGACAGGGCCTGCCGTGCCCCGAGGTGAGGATGGCCCAGAGCTGCTGCCCGGTGTGGGCCTCCCCGCCAGCCCCCTCTGCAGCGGGCCCCCACCCCTCAAACCGACTCCCGCCGTGCCTGGGCCCTCCCCCCTCTAGACCCTCACCCCAGTGCTCCTCACAGGTCCTCTTGCGCAGCGGTTCGCCAGCCCCTGCTGAGCCCGTGGACCCCAGCCGTGGCCTGAGAGCCCTGACCCAGGAGGAGGTAAGGGGGAGGGGGCGTGGCCCCAGGGAGGGTCTGGGAGCACCTAAGATGGGCCTGGCCCAGGATCTGGGGACAGGGTGGACACCAGAGGTGGCAAGGGTGAGTGGGCCGGGACTTCCCATGCAAGCCAGTAGGAAGCAGAGCTCAGGGGGCCAGTGCAGGGCCCAGCAGGTGCAAAGGTCCTGATGCTGGGACTGCGGTCTGCCAGTGGGGGGAGCTCCTGAGGACTGCCCCCCCCCCCCGCCCCTCCCAGGCATACAGGGGGTGGAACCAAGGATCCCCGGCCCCCAGTGGCCAGGGCTCAGGGCCTGGGGCTGAAGGATACAGGGATGGGGCGGCTGGGACTCAGGGTGTGCGCCCTGCCCCACCCACAGGTGGAGATGCTCTATGAGGAGGCCTTGTACACAGTCCTCTACCGTGCAGGGACCATGGGCCCTGACCAGGTGGATGACCAGGAGACCCTACTGGGCTACCTTCAGCAGGTGAGCCCCACCGGCCCCACCCTCCCTGCTGGCCTGGCTGTGCCTTGTCAGGGGAGCCCTTTCCTCTGCCTGGAGGCATCATCATCAGCCATGTAACACACACAGATTCGCCGCACGTACGGAACACACACATACCCACACGTGCATGTGCAGACACATGTATGCGCTGGTAGGCGTGCCTGGGAGGATGGAGGGATGGGGACACACACACACACACACACACACACACACACAAAGAAGGGTAGAAAGCACAAACCGACAGAGGAACGGACCCAGAAGATGGACCGACAGATAAACAGATCTTTCCTCCTCCTCTGTGTGTGTGTGTGTTTCCTCTGCCCCGGGAGGCCCCCAGGACAATGGCCAGGTTTGCCTCGGGGGTACCTGGGCCCTCACACCAGCCCACCCTCTACAGGTGTTTGGTACCAGCCCTGAGGAGCACGCTGAGGCCATTGAGCGTGTGAAGAAAGCCAAGGTGAGGCTGCCACCCACGTGGGCAGACACTGGCCAGCCGCGGTGCTAGGGCTCGGGGTGGGGAGGACACAGAGCAGGGCCTTGTCGCGGTCACACCGAGCCTTCTGCAAGAGGCCGGTCAGCACCTTCTGCCCACAGGCCCCCACGTATGCCCTGAAAGTCTCTGTCATGCGTGCCAAGAACCTGCTGGCCAAAGACCCCAATGGTGAGTGGGGACCAGCCTGGACCTCGGCTGTGCCCGGGTCCGGTGGCCACAGAGGGACGGAGGGCCCAGGGCTGGCGGCTGAGGCGCCTGATGTGTCTCAGGCTTCAGTGACCCGTACTGCATGCTGGGTATCCTGCCGGCCTCGGGTGCCCCCCGGGAGCCAGGGCCGCGCACGGAGCAGCGCTTCAGCTTCCGCAAAGGCAGCAAGCGTGGGGGTCCGCTCCCGGCCAAGTGCATCCAGGTCACCGAGGTCAAGAGCAGCACCCTGAACCCTGTTTGGAAGGAGAACTTCGTCTTGTAAGGGCCCTGGCCCAGCTGGGCGGCAGGGCGGTCGGGCAAGGGGGGCTGCCTGCTGGGGCAGAGCATGTCCTGAGGACACAGGCCGGTGGCTGCCACACTGTGCCTGCCCCAGGGACCCGAGCGGGGGCTGTTCACGTGACCACTGTCCAGAGGAGGAAATCGCCTCAGAGAGAGGTGCCATGCCCCGGGGGCCTCACAGTCAGGATCCAAATCCGGGCGGCCTGTCCTGAGAGCTCGAGCTGAGCTCGTGGACCCCTGCCCGCAGCTCCTGAAATTGTCCCTCCCCTAGCCCTGGGCAGGGGATGGTCCTCCACCCTCTGGGCTTCTCTCCGTTTTCCTTGCAGTGAGATCGAGGATGTCAGCACGGACCAGCTGCACCTGGATATCTGGTAGACGCCCCTGGTCCCTGCAGGGCAGCCGGTGTGGGTGTACCTGCTTGGGGGGAGGGGGGGTTGAAAGAGGACACTCAGGGCCCAGCCAGGCTCCAGACAAGCCAGGTTTCCGCGCCCCGCCCCTAGGGACCATGACGATGATGTGTCTCTGGTGGAAGCATGCAGGAAGCTGAATGAAGTCATCGGCCTGAAGGGCATGAGCAGGTATGACAGGTGGGACCCTCGTGCCCCCCAGACACTGGGGCTGCAGCTTGGCCACGTGGGCCAGCAGAGAGTAGCTCCCCAGGGACTAAGGTGGGGCCGCACCCCCCCCCCCCCGCTTTGCCTAGGTATTTTAAACAGATTGTCAAGTCGGCCCGTGCAAATGGGACAGCAGGGCCCGCGGAGGACCACACAGATGATTTCCTGGGGTGTCTCAACATACCCGTCCGGGTGAGTGGGGGCCGGGGCTTCGCTCACGTACCGCCTGTTTGTGGAGTCTCATCCTCCGGGGATACTGCTGGTGGGTCTGCCCTGCGACTCCCCCAAGCATCTCCTGGCCTTCTTGGGCTGGTGGGGCCTTGAGCTGCAGGGGAGGGGGAAGGAACAGCTTCCTGGGGGTCCGGGCACCCCTGAGGGCTCACTCGGTGCTGACCACCCGTCTCCGGGACCAGCAGAGCTGTGTGTTCTCCTCTTGGTCCCACAGAGAGTCCGTGGGAGGGAGCTGGAGGGGGGATGGCGGGTGTGAACCCTTTCCTTTCAGGAAGTGCCCGTGGCCGGTGAAGACCGCTGGTTCAAGCTGGAACCACGCTCCAGCGCCTCCCGCGTTCAAGGAGACTGCCAGCTGGTCCTCAAGCTGATCACCACACAGGTGGGGAGCCGTGGGGGGGTCCCCCGCCCTGCGTCTTGGCCGTGCACCCCTGCCCACGGGCTTGGGCAGGGCTGGTGACGGCGGCTCCTGCATTCCAGAGGGACACGGGCATGAGCCAGCGCGGGCGGGCGGGTTTCCTGTCCTACATGCTGCTGCTCAGTCGTCTCCTGCAGTTCGAGCACCGATCCGAGGAGGTAGCCTCGCCCTCCGGACGGGGCTAACCGGGCGCCTGGGGAGGCAGAGCAGGGGAGCCTGGGCACCGGGGGGAGGAGGGGATGGCGGCCCCTGCCTGCATCCACGCCTGCCCCCAACTCCCCCAGCCCAAGGCGAGCTGCTGGCGGGGAGAGCTCAGCGGGCCCGCGGCCACGATCCTCTGCCTGCACGGCGCGCAAAACAACCTGTCCGCGCTGCAGCTGGCTGTGCTGTGAGTGGGCGGGGCCTCCGGGGCGGGGCACAGGGAGGCCGGCGGCGGGTGGGCGGGCCTCGGGGCGGGGCGAGCGAGGGAAGGAGTCCTCTGAGTGGGAAGGCATGAAAGGGGGCGGTGCCATGGGGGAGTTGGGGGCGTGTAAGGGGCAAGTAGGAGGGGCACGGGCGGGGTGGTGTCATCGGGGTCTCCGTGCCCATGGGCGGGGCTGCCCCCGACTTGCAGGCACTGGCAGGTCAGCAGCCGCCACCATCAGACCCGGACCCTGGACTACGGCTACCTGCTGGGGCTGCTGGAGGACATGCAGGCGCATTGGGAGGAGGCGTCTTCGCTGCCCCAAGGGCAGGTGAGCTGTTCCTGGGGGGTGTGCTGTGGGGCCGCTGGCGCTGGGGCAGACAGGGCGGAGTGCTACCCACATGGGGTGCTGGGCTTACAGGGCCCTGTGGGGCTGAAAACAAACTTCATGACCCAGGATAGAGCGAGTACTGTGCAATGCTGAGACAGGGGATGTGTCCGAGTCCCAGGGGAGGGAGGTCGTGCCCTCCATCTGGGCGAGGGACGGAGGGAGTGGGTGCTCGAAGCTGGGTAGGGGGAATGGGGGGGGCGCCAAGGCCCTGAGGCCGTGGGGACTGTGGTGGCTGAGTTTGGAGAAACCAGGCCCACGGATGGCCCGAGGAGGCCCTTGCAGACTGGCTGCCCCTACCCACCCCGTGGGGAGGGCAGTGGGGGTCAGCTCCGACGGGCCGGTGCCCCCAGGAGGAGAGCCTGGCTGACAGCTTCAATGCCTTCTCCGAGTTTGGGCTGCGGCTGCTCCGTCAGCTTCGGGACTTCTTCCCCGCCACCAACAGCACTGCCGTCTATCGTCTGGAGCTGCTGCTCAAGTGGGTGTGGCCCAGGTCCTGGCCGGGGGTGGGGGCGTGGGGGGTCGGTGGGGGTGGGTAGGGAGCTGGGCGGGGCAGCGCACAGTCAGCGGGCGGCCCCTCCAGGTGTCTCAGCAAGATGCAGATCTTCCAGCCTTCCTTTGAGGTGTGCTCCTTCCGGACAGAACTAAATGCGGACATCTCTGCTGCTCTGAAGGTGTGTCTGGTGGCGAATCTGTGCCCGGTGCCCGCCCCTCGAGGCCCACACGGGGGGTGCCCGGCGGCGCCCACCCCCGGCTCCCGGCCTGCTCCGCCACGCTCCGGGGCCCTTTTAACCTCCCCCCCAACCCACCACCCCGTGTTGGTGGCTTGTCTTGCAGAGAGGCAACCGTGAGTGGTATGACAGGCTCCTGAACACCAAGAGTCCTCGAGAGCAGGTGCCGCGGGGGAGGGGAGCGGAGGGGGGGGCGGCAAGTAGGTGCGGGCCAGAAGGTCAGTGTGAACCGGGCTTCCTCGCAGTCGGGGCCGCAGCGCCTCGCCGGGCTGGTCGAGCTGGCGGACGCCGTCTACGAGGATCTGCAGTCCTGCTACGGCATCTACGCCAGCCTCTTCCACAGGTGGGGCCCCGGGCTCTGCCCGCCGTCCCTGCCCCCGGCCCCTCAGGGATGCCGCCAGGCCGGTGGCGGGGCAAGCAGGTGTGTGACATTTGTTCCCTGCAGCATCACCGACATCGACTTCTTCACACTCACTTTCCGGCAGCTGGAGCGTCTGGTGAGGAGGGGCTGTGGGGAGAAGCCCCCGGGCTGGGAAGGGGCCCGCTTTCCCTGTTGCTGGTGGCCCGAATGCATCCTCCTGAGTAGGTGGCCGAGGAGGCATGGGTGCTGACGGAGGAGCTGAGCCCCAAGATGACCCTCGAGGTGGCCTCAGGGCTCTTCGAACTGTACGTGACCCTGGCGGACATCCAGCGTTTCTGGAGCAGCATCCCTGGCCGGTGGGTGCCCTGCCCCAACCTATCTCCTTCCCCCCACCTGCCCTGTCTGTCTCCTCCCCCTGTTGGCCTCCCAGACCTGCACCCCCTCCCACCTGTCCCGCAGCCTCCTCTAGGAGGCCTCTGGGACAGCCCGAGGGCCCTTGGAGGCAGGCTCTCCCGGGTGTCCCCTTGGGCCGGGACCCTGGGACGTGCTGGCTCAAGGTGTCGGAGTCCGGGCGAGCTCCCACTGGCCTCCTGCCACAGCGACAGCCGCTCCCTCGCCCTGGCTGGCATCCATGGCCCGTTCCTGCCCGCTGTGAAGCTTTGGCTGCAGGTGCTGCGGGACCAGGTCAGGTGGAGGCTGCAGGGAGCTGTGGATGTGGACACGGTGAGTAAGCGCCCGGGCCTGAGGGTACTGGGCTCAGCCAGGGCCCCCCCTTGCCACCCAGGCCTCCTCCTGCCTTCATAGCTGGAGCCCATGGACGCCTCCTCCAAGCACAGCAGTTCTGCGGCCTCGGCTAGTCTCTGCTTCAGTCACATCCAGGAGCTGTGGGCCCGCCTGGCATGGCCCGACCCTGCCCAGGCCGAGGCCCTGGGCACCCAGCTCAGCCAGGTGTGTTGGCTGTGCGTTGGGGAGCGTGGTCTGGGAGGAGACGAGTCTGGGAGGGCCGCGGGCCCAGGGGACACAGCCCGCAGCTCCTGAGCCCTCGTCTCCCACCGTAGGACCTGTGTGCGGCCACCCTCTTCTACACTGAGCTGCTGCGGAAGAAGGTGGACGCTCAGCCGGGGGCCGCGGGCGAGGCAGTGAGCGAGCCAGTGAGCGGCCTGGCGGGCAGGGGGCGGGGCCGGGGGCGGGGCGGGGCCACCACCGGGCTGCCGACCCCTCCCCCCCGACGTGGGCCGCCTCCCCAGCTCTGTGTGGTTCTCAACAACGTGGAGCTCCTGCGCAAGGCTGCCGGGCAGACGCTGCGGGGTCTGGCGTGGCCGGAGGTGACCTCCGGGCCCGAGGGGGTGCTCCCGCGCCCTCTGCTCGGCTGTGCACAGGCCCTGGACGAAGACCTGCAGCAGGAGGTCCACACCGTGACGGCGCACCTGACCTCCAAGGTGGGCGGGCGGGCGGGCAGGGGACCCGGCCGCCCCCTCACTGCCACTTGGTGCTGAGCTCTGCCGTCCCTCAGATGGTGGCTGACATCAGGAAGTACGTGCAGCACATCAGCCTGTCGCCCGACTCCATCCAGAACGATGAAGTGAGGGCCTGGGCACCGAGGGGAGCGTGCGCGGGGTGGGGCCCGGGCAGTGTGGCACTGAGGATGCTGCCCGCAGGCCGTGGCCCCGCTCATGAAGTACTTGGATGAGAAGCTGGCCCTGCTGAGTACCTCCCTGGTGAAGGAGAACCTTAGCAGGTACAGCTTGGGGCGGTTGGGCCGGGGCGGGGCCTGGGGTCCCTTCACGGGCACGGGCACCGGCACGGAGTGTCCCTGCAGGGTGCTGGAGGCCCTCTGGGAGCTGCTCCTGCAGGCCATCCTTCGGGCACTGGGGGCAAACCTCGACGTCTCTGCTGATTTCTACGGCCGCTTCCACTTTACGCTGGAGGTAGGTGGAGGGGCCTCCCTGCTGGGGCTCCCAGGCCCTTGTCCCGGGCACCCGGCCATGTGCCCTCGGCGGGGAGGCCTGGCCTTCCCAGCCCGGACCGCTCCCCTGGGACTCCCACCAGACCAGTGCCTCCTCCCTGCCGGCCGTCTGTGTGAGCAGCACCTGGGCCACCTGCCAAGACCGTTGTCGGGCCCCAGGCACTGGCATCCCCCCCCCCCCCCCCCCCCCCCCGTTTACGCTAGGTGTGACAAGTGGCTCTGCCCCAGGGCTCCCAGGCGCCCTGGTGCTGCTCAGGGCTCCGCCCGGCCCGGCCGCTAGCCCCAGCACGAGCAGTGCCCCACATCCCTCCCACTTCGCCCTGCCCCCAGGCCCTGGTGAGTTTTTTCCACGCGGAGGGCCAGGGTCTGCCCCTGGAGAGCCTGAAAGACGGAAGCTACAAGGTGAGTCTGGCCCCGGGACCTCGGGCGGCGGGAGAGGGGGGCGCGGCGCCGGGGGGGCCCACGATCAGCAGCCCCTCGGCTCCCCAGAGGCTGGAGGAGGAGCTGCGCCTGCATCAGTGCTCCACCCGCGAGTGCATCGAGCAGTACTACCTGGACAAGCTCAAGCAGGTAGCGAGGCCCCGTGTGCGCACGCGCAGTGTGGGCACGCGGCCCCGCCCCCGAACCCCTGCGCCGCGGTCACTGGCGCAAGCCCTTCCGCAGAGGTCCCTGGAGCAGAAGCGGTTCGGACGCCTGAGCGTGCGCTGTCACTACGAGGCAGCCGAGCAGCGGCTGGTGGTGGAGGTGCTGCACGCCGCGGACCTGCCCCCGCTGGACGCCAACGGTGAGGGGCGGGGCCCGGGCCAGCGGCGGGGGGGGGAGGGGGCGGGGCCGCTGCTCAGGGTCCGCACGCGGCTGTGCCCCCCAGGCCTGAGTGACCCGTTTGTGATCGTGGAGCTGGGCCCGCCACACCTCTTCCCGCTGGTCCGCAGCCAGAGGACCCAGGTGAAGAACCGGACGCTGCACCCCGTGTACGACGAGCTCTTCTACTTGTGAGTGTCGCCCCCCCCCCCGCGAACCCCGCCCCCTCCCGGACAGGGGGCAGGGCTCCAGGGACTGCCCTTCGCCCGCAGCTCTGTGCCGGCAGAGGCGTGCCGCCGCCGCGGTGCCTGCGTGCTGTTCACCGTCATGGACCATGACTGGCTGTCCACCAACGACTTCGCGGGGGAGGCAGCCCTCGGCCTGGGCAGCGTCGGTGGCATAGCTCGACCTCAGGTGGGAGGGAGCGCGCGGGCCAGGCAGCCCGTCACCTTGCATCTGCACCGGCCCAGGGCCCAGGGTGAGTGAGGGTCCGGGGGTGGCGGGTTCGACGGCCGCCGTGGTCTCATGCCGGCCCCACCCTCCCGCCTGTAGTGAAGTCGGCACTGAGGATGCTGGAGGGCCGCACCAACAAGGAGGCGCAGGAATTTGTCAAGAGACTCAAGGAGCTGGAGAAGTGCATGGAAGCGGACCCCTGAGCCCCCGCCCAGCCCCCCCCCCCCCCAGTCCTGCCCCGCATCAGCTTTGTGCAGTGGGGCTCATGCTCCCCCGTGTGGTGTGCGTGCTGCCCCGGCCGTGTCTGTGTGGTGTGTACCGTGAACCCCTTGCGTCCAGCGAGCAGCCCCCCACCCTGGATCTGGGGGTAACTCGCGGGGCCTGGCCACCCGGCAAGCTTCTCTATCTGCAACCTTAGCTTGTGCAGCCCGCGCAGGGTTCCCGGAGGGGTGGCTCTGCTCCCCAGGAGACATCAGGCTACGTCTGGAGGCGTTTTCGGTGCTCACGGCTACTACTGAAGGAGGTGCCACGGCACCCATGGCGAGACCAAGGACACTGCTGGAAGTCCTGCGGTAAATGTGACAGCGCCCTCCGCCCAGCAAGGAACAGCCTGCCCCAAACGTTACCAGTGCCACAGCCCTTCTCAGAGGAAGCACGGTCTTCGCTTTGTGGGGTGGGGAGTGTGGCAGGGCCTCGCAGGCCAACAGGAGGAATGGCTCATGTTTGAGTCTGGACAACTCCACCTGTGGTGGGAAACCGCTCCCAGGTGTCCTGGTGGAGGGACAAAGTGAGCGTCTGGGACCCTTCACCCTCACCCGAGGGTACACGCGGAGGTTTGCTAAGCAGCGCCCGGGTCTCCAATCCCCACCTGGCTCCTAGGCCTGGGGGAGGGTGCCCCCACGTCACTGTGAGGCCGGGACCTCGTGCCAGGTCGATCGGTCAGGGTGAGGGGCCCCATGTCGGCCACTCAGCTGTGTAGTTACTGTCCCTCCGTGTGCGCACACGCGTGCCCACGCAAGATGGGCCCCAAGCCCGGCACCCCACCGTCCAGCGGCCCAGACCCTTCCCGTCCGACTCGGCCTCACTGGAGACTGAGAGTCCCCTCCCCCCCATCCCCAGGGCAAGTGCAAAGAAACAGGCTCACACCGGGGTCTCCTGGCTTGCAGCTTCACTGGGAGGGCTCGAAGGCCCCAGAGCACAGCTGTGTCAGAACCGTGGGGACACAGTCCAGGGCCACTCGGTGTCGAGACGGCTGAGGCTGCCAGCCTGTCTGTATCCCCACAAATCCTGCCGCTCTCTCTCGAGTTTCTTATTGCTCCGCCTCAAAAAATATACGTGTCTGCAACCTTTAGTCTCTCTGCCGCTTCTTGATTCCTTTCCAAACCTGGGCGGGGGCCCTGGCCTCTGCCTCCCGCTTCTGAGAACCCTCTTCAGGGCAGCCGCCGCTGTCTCCTCCGTCCTCGGCATCAGGCCCACGCTCCACAGGCTCGTCCTCACTGTCGCCGTCACTGCTGTCTGTAAGCAGCCTGGAAGGGAGAGGTGCGTTTACTAAAGGCACCATTCCCGGCACGCTCACTCACAGAAGCCCCAGCTGAGAACGGAGTCTCCTATTCCCCGTGTTCTCGATACCAGCACCTCTCCAGTGGGGCGGCCACGGTCCTTGACCACAGTCACAAAATCATCGTGCTGTTGTTTGGGGATCCACACACCCCCCCCCCCCCGCCATCCACAGGAGGGGCCGAGGCCAGAGGACAGCCCTGGGTCTGACCTGTCCCCATACTGGGAAGCCCAAGGACCTACCGGGTGCCAGCCAGCGGCCTGTTGGGGTTTGCAAACTCTCGCCCAGAATCCACATCGAAAGGATCTGAACAGAGGAAGCAAGTAAGAAAAACACCCACACCTGACCTCAGAGTGCACACAAGCCTCCCACAAGCTGGGGCAGGATGCGCCGCCCCCCCCTCCCCCGCCCCCCCGCTTCTCAAAAAGAGGCTGCATGCCTGGAGGAGGATTAGCATTAGCATCCTGGCACCCAGCCAGGGGGCTTGTGTCCATGCCAGGCCTCACCGATTTCCTCCTCCCCGGGGTGCTCCTTGGCGCAGGCCAGGAACTCCCGCTCCGCCTGCAGCACCTCCTCTGGGCCGCTGCAGGCCGCGTACTTGTCCAGGAGCTGGCGGTTCAGGTCTAGGAAGCCCTTGCCCCATTTGAACTTCCGCAGCAAGATGACCGCAAGGTCGGAGAAGCCTGACGGTGAGGACACAGAAAACGCAAGGATGCTGACCATCCCTCTCCCATCCCGAGTGTGCTCCCAGCGCCCTCAAGGCTGTCCCAAGATCTGACACTCCGTCCCACGGTCCAGACGGCCTGCTCACCCGCCTCCGCCATCCACTAAGGCCCTCTTCCCACGTCTCGTGGGGCCGCCTGTCTGAGCCTCTACCGGGACCATAAATTCCCTGAGGACAAGTGGAGGGGTGACAAAGGTGGGATTGAAATCCTAGCCTGTCCACCTTGACCACCCCGCGGGCCCTCGCGTCCCTCCCGGGACGTGCCAGCAGAAAACACACTGCTGGGAGCCTAGCCAGACTTCCAGGCTGGCGGCTCGGGCGCTCACCGAGGATGCAGAAGGTGGCGGCAAAAGCCTCCACGCAAGACAGTTTGCCGGGTCGGCCGTAGTTCACGGGGTTGGCTGCTACCAGGTGGGGCAGCAGCCGCAAGTGGCCCCCCCGCATCTTCCCAAACGGTGTCTCATCCAGTCGGGCCCAGGAGCAGTCGATGACCGCGACCCCACACCGTGCCGCCAGCTGTCTGTCAAAAGCAGAGGAGGGCTAGGTTCTGGGGGCCCGCACCTCGGTGGAGTCCTGAAAAAACTGACTTCACTAGAGACACAAGAACATCATTCCCCGGCCCCCAAACAGCCCCGACGGTGTGTGTTCCCGGGGTAGGCTCCTTTATTCACTCCACAAACGTTTACTGAGGTCCTACTATGTCCTGCGTTAGGGATGGGGGCGGGGGGCGCAAACTAGGCAGGTAGAAAAGCTCAGACAGGAATGATGCGCCAGGGCCGGGGGTTTACTGAGACTCCCGCCCACGCCCCTGACCCCCCCCCCCCCCCGCTCCTACCTGTCCGCGGGGGACACGTACTGGGAGCCCACGGGGCTGAGCACCAGGCCGCCGAACCTGTGGCCCAGGCGCAGGCAGCGCACCAGGCCCAGGCGGGCCAGCTTGCGGCCCGTGCAGCGCCGGGGGTCGCAGTGGCCCAGCTCCCACATGGCCAGCGGGCACGGCAGCCGCGCCGGCCCCGAAATGCCCTCGTCCTCGGCCGCCTCTGGCTCCACGGACGCTGCACCGGAGCAGAGAAGGGTACCGAGCCTCAGGCGCAGCTCCGAGGGCCCGCCCCGGGCCTGCGACCCCCGGCCCATTCCCCGATCGCGCCCCACTCACCGCGCAGCGCGGCGCCCACCTCCTCCGCGAAGGCCTCCAGGGAGCGGCCCGCGGGGCGCCGAGCGCGGCCGCCTTCGGCCACCGGCCCGCGCGGCGCCCTCCTGCGGCCCATGGCAGGGAGCAGCCTGGGGTCCCCGACACTCGGGGCGCACGCCTCCTCTGCGGCCCACCTGCGCAGGCGCCGGGCGCCACTTCCGGCCCGGCGGCGCCCACGTGACCTAACGGCGCCCACGTGACGGCGCGCGCTGCCGGAGATGGCGGCGAGGTCGGGGGTCTTCCTGCTGCTGCTGCCGCTGCTGCTGCCGGGGCTCGCGGCGCGCGGTTAGTGTCCCTGCGCCCCGGGGCCCCTCCCGTGCGTCCCCCGCCGGCGCCGCCCGGCCGCCTCCTCACCGCCCCGTTTCCCGCAGGGCCCGCTGCCGCCGCTGCCGCCAAAATGAAGGTGGTGGAGGAGCCCAACTCGTTCGGGTGAGCGGCCCCGCGGGGCGCGGCGGGGCGCGGCGGGGCCGCCCGGAGCCCGGTGCCCCCTGACCCTGCCGCTCCCCGTAGGCTCAACAACCCGTTCCTGCCCCAGACCGGTCGCCTGCAGCCCAAGAGGGATCCTTCCCCGCTGTCTGGTGAGTGCGGGACCCTGGATGCGGGGGCGGCGGGGCAGGGAGCCGGGAGCCGGGAGCCGGCGTGGGTTCCCGACCCCGGGGCAGAGGGGCAGCCTGGGAGGCCCGTGCCTTGGTTTGTCAGCCTTTCGGAGCTTGGGGGCGCGATGCAATTCCAGAACGTTCTAGGACAAGTTAAGTCGCTACCCCTTCAGTCCTTTTTAATTCCGTCTGTGGAGGTGATCTCGTGAACAGTTGGGTACAGACGTGTTTCATGCTTACGTTCATGGGCACACAAGTAAAAGCGTGCACTAATTTGCTTTCGTGAATTTTTTCTCTTTTTTTAACACTTATTTTTCTGTCTTTTTCTGTTAAAGTAATAACGACACAGGTTTGCTCATTTGCTGTTGTCGCTCACTGTGTGTCTTGGAACTTTTTAAGAGGGTGAACATAGGTCTTCACCCTTTTCGCTTGATACTTAGTGGTTTATAGGATGGCTCTGCGTGCCTCTGTTGCCAGGTGTTTGGCTTGTCGGCCATTAGAAACTTTCCTCCTGCGGATCGCCTCTTCCTACCCTGTGTGAGTGGTTTCCTAAGGTCCCATACCACAACTGGAGTTGCTGGCTCGTTCAGTGAGAAATACAAGCAGGAAACATCTAGTTTTGTTTTGTTTGTTTTTTTTTAACTGCACAGTACTGTGTTAGGGTCTGTGCTGGGAACGCAGCAATGAGCAAAAAACACAGCTTGTCCTCCTGGAGTTGACGGTCTAACCGGCTGTGCGCGCGCCAGTGAGCTACGAAGTAGGTGAAGTGTAGAGTGGTTGATGGTGGGAAATGCTCCAGAGGTGTGAAAGCAGGGAAGAGCTTGCAAGCAAGCAGGCAGGCGCGAGTGCGTGCCTGTGTGTGTGTGTGTGTGTGTGTGTGTGTGTGTGCGCGCGCGCGCGCGTCTGGGGCAAGGGTGGTTTTGAGGGTCGCCGTTTTAATTGTTGTTATGTAAATTATACACCCAGCGCGGGGCACAGAGGGGATCCTGAGTTGGAGAGTACTGCTCTATGGACTGAGCCCCCAGCCCGGCGCCCTTGGGGATTCCCCTTTTAAATAGGGGGACAGGAAAAGGCTGAGAAGCGACATTTGGTCGGAGGCTGAAGGCGAAAAGTAAAGGGTGGGGATATCTGGGGAGGAGGGGGCAGCAAAAGGAATGGCCAGGTAGAGGCCTTGAGCGCGAGGCCAGAGGGATGGGGGGCATGAGATCCGAGAGGGACAGATGTGAGCTTTCACCCTAAACAAATGTATCCTGTTTATTATGAAAAGTGTGGAAAAGAGAAACGGGGCGGCGAACACCAAGTCTCAGCGTGGCAGTAAGCGTTTGCCTCGCCTTTCCTTGTTTTCCTGTGGCCATTCTGAAGAAAGGGAACTTGCGTTTTGTCGAACCATTTGAAACTATCAGGACACCTTATCCCTGGGTAGTTCCAGTCTGGATCGGACCTCCCACCCCCCACAATTAGCGGTAATCCCATAACTGCTGTGTCCAGTGGTTTCACGGTCTACCCTGAGGGAGGAGGGTGTGCACCCATTTTCTGCCTCTCTCCTGTCCCTGCCTCCGCCAGCCGATGGCACGTGATAAAGAGGGGCGTTCCTTTTCCCCCCTTTTCTTGTTTGTTTCTCTTTTCTTTTTGAGTATCATCGTTGGCTCAGATTTAAACCGTGTTTCTGGAGCTATAGTTGACACATTCACTCTGATGAAGTGGGACAATTGACCACATCCATGCGATCACGGCCCCAGACGAGGTAGAGAACAGTTCTCTCCAGCAGAAGATTCCTGTGGGTTTCTTTCCAAAACCTCCTCCCCATCACTTTGTGGTTTCCGTCCCTGTAGAGGAGGGTCATCTGGGCTTGTACTCCAGCTGAATGGAGTTCTGGAGCACATGCTCGCCTGTCTCGTGTCTTTCCGGACTCATGTTTCTGGGATTCCTCTGTGTTGTTGTGCCATCACTGTTTTCTTTTTGGTGAGTATATACAGACACTGAGATTCGGGGCGCCTGGGGGGCTCAGTCCGTTGAGCGTCCCACTTTTGGTTCTGGTTCAGGTCATGATCTCACAGGTCTTGAATGTCACGGGGGATTCAAGCCCCACATGGGCTCTGTGCTGACAACACATAGCCCGCTTGGGATTCTCTCTTCCTCCCTCTGCCCCTCCCCTACTTGAGTGCACACATGCGCACTCTTTTTCAAAATAAATAAATGTGAAAAAAAAAAAAGCTAATTACTCATAGACTGATTGATAAGGTGTTTGGTTTTTTTTAACTTTTTAAAATCTTATTTCTGAGAGAGAGAGTGAGATGGAGCATGAGTGGGGAGGGACAGAGAGAGGGGGAGACACAGAATCCGAAGCAGGCTCCAGTCTCTGAGCTGTCAGCACGGAGCCTGATGCGGGGCTTGAACGCACAGACTGTGAGCTCATGACCTAAGCCGAAGTCGGATGCTTAGCTGACTGAGCCACCAAGGTGCCCCGCTTAGGGGTCCCTTTTGTTCTGAAATTGTATCTTAAATGGAAGAGTTATGGCCTATGGAGCCATATGCTTATATAAGACTCCCAGAGAATGTTTGACGCGTTGGGATTATACAGTTCAAATAGTTTGTTAGAAAATATTTTAGAGCCTAGCTTTGTGTAATCAGGACAGAACTCTCCATTTTTACCACTTATCCCCACCTAAATGTGCGTCTTTTACTCTGATGCAAGCAGGCTTCCCAGAATGGGGTGTCCAGAGATGCTGCTTTATGGAAGGGGAGTGAAGGGTTCGGGGCGTCACAGATACGGGCACCCGCCCCGAGCAGCATGGGGAGAGCACCCAGCTGTCTCAGCAAGAGCTAATTCTGCTAATTAAGCTTCCTTTTGAAAAACCACTAGTGTTACTACCAAAACCTTTAATGTGAGACCCTTGAATTTTTTTTTTTAAAGCTTATTTAGTTATTTTGAGAGAGAGTGCACGTGAGTGAGGGGTGGGGGCAGAGAGCAAGCGGGGGAGACAAAATCCCACGCAGGCTCTGCACTGTCCGCGCAGAGCCCGACACGGGGCTTGAACCCACAGACCGGTGAGATCATGCCCCGAGCCGACATCAAGAGCCGGACGCCCAGCCGACTGAGCCACCCAGGAGCCTCAGTCAGAATGTTTTTTAAATAATGTAGCGCGATGATTTTCCTTAAGCAGATGAAAACCAGAATTCAGGAGGTTAGCGACCTGGAGGAGAGCAAGGGGCCTCCGGTAGAGATGGGCCCTTTTGTCAAGTCTGGCGTGCAGGCTAGAAAGCGAGAGTAAACAGGATCACAGCAGTTACCCCGCACTTTAAGTCGCTCGCTGAGTTGTTAAAAACCAGTGCTCTGAGCACATATGATGTATATAAACGAAAATGGTTCCAGTGAAGCACACGGCAAATAAAGTTGAAAAAATTCAGTGAAAAACTGTCCATTCAGCCTGACAATAGTAAATTTCTTTCAGCACTTAAATATTTTTTTTAAAGTTTATTTATTTTGAGGCAAAAGAGAGTGTATGAGTGAGGGAGAGAATCCCCAGCAGGTTCCATGCTGTCAGTGAAGAGCCTGATGTGGGGCTTGATCCCATGAACTGAGCGATCTTGACCTGAGCCAAAATCAAGAGTCAGATGCTCAACTGACTGAGCCACCTAGGGCCCTTTAAGTTTCATTTTTTTTTTAACGTTTATTTATTTTTGAGACAGAGAAAGCATGAACGGGGGGAGGGCCAGAGAGAGAGGGAGACACAGAATCTGAAACAGGCTCCAGGCTCCGAGCTGTCAGCACAGAGCCCGACATGGGGCTCGAACTCATGGAGCGTGAGATCATGACCTGAGCCGAAGTCGGACGCCAAACTGACTGAGCCACCCAGACGCCCTTTAAGTTTCATTTTTTTTTGGTAACGTTTATTTATTTTTGAGACAGAGACAGAGCATGAACAGGAGGAGGGCCAGAGACAGAGGGAGACACAGAATCCAAAGCAGGCTCCAGGCTCTGAGCCATCAGCCCAGAGCCCGACACGGGGCTTGAACTCAAGAACCACGAGATCATGGCCCGAGCCGAAGTCGGACACTCAACCGACTGAGTCACCCAGGCGCCAGTTAAGTTTTGTTTTTAAAACAAAGTAGATGAGAGGACCCCTTAATTTAAGTTTTCCATCTAGAGGAATATTCCTAACTTGATTTTTAAAGCCCATGCTGTTATGTTTTGTTGTGTTTTTCCCCCAAAAGCCACGTGTGGGCTTGACTGCTTCCCTGCCACTGACGCCTACAGTCCGGGGAGTTGGAAGGTCAGGGTGGTCTTGTCCACAGTTGTCTAGTTGCAAACCAGAGCAGAGCCTTCACGTTTCCGTGACTTCCCGGCCGTGTCGCGCTCGTCAGCAGCTCAGATGCAGGCTCCGCTCAGGAGAAGATGGCACCAGTGAGCCCCTCCCTGGTTCTTCTCGCTTAGTTTTGTCAAGCGCACGGGTTTTCTTCGGGTGTCGGGAGTTGAAGGGCTGAGCCTAAAGCCCTTAGCATAGAGGTCTCACTGGCCACCGGCCACCCGTCCTAAGCGGGGGCGCCCGTCCCTGTGGCACGCGGCCCTCTCGGTGAAGCAGCTCCGGGCTTCTCCTCCGCCTATGGCTGCTGGGTCATCCCCTGCCGTCAGGGAGACTGGGGAGGGCCTGCCCGGGCTCGGCCACCACAGTGGTGCCACTGGGCCCGCCCCGAGGCAGAAGCTGCACGATCACGTGCGCCCCACGCCCGCTTCTGAGTGCTCCCCAAAGCCTTCCGGAGCCACTGAGGGCTCGGTGTCCTGCTGGCTGGTGTGGCTCCCGCTGTCGCCCAGAGTTCCCGCTCTGTCCTACGGCACACCTAGGACGGTGTCAGAAGTCTCACGTGGGGTTATTACTGTGGACTCAGGAAACCTCATGTTCTTAGACGAGCGGTTCTTCCTGAGCTGGCCCTCCCGGTTGCACACAGTTGGGTTCATCTGGTTTTAGCTGCAGGGACGTAGGCCATCCTTGTAACTTTGCACGTGCAGACGTTCACATGGCTCACGTGCAGCCCGCCTCGTCCTCTTACCTTGTGCTCCCTGGGGGAGGGGGGGCATTCGTTGGTCCTTTTTAAGTGGAGGTGTAATAGGTGTGCAACACAGTAGTAGTTCCGGGCACACAGGACGGGAGTTGGTATTTGTACCCAGTGCAGAGTGATCGCCGTAGCAAGTGTAATTAACAACCGTCACCTGTCGTAGCTGCGCGTCGCTTTTTCTTGTGATGTGGACTCTTGGTGTCTACTCTCTCAGCAGTTTTCAGAGAGAAAACGTGGTCGGGTTCCAGTCCCCGAGCCTTACTTACACTGGAAGTGCATTCCATTTGACCCCCTCACCCATTCGGTCCTCTGGCGGCCACTGGTCTGTTCTCTGGATCTTACGTCTGGTGGCTTATTTTTTAGATTCCTCGTGTGACATCCAGTATCTGTGTTTCTCTGATGTCACTTAGCATAGTGCTCTCAAGGTCCACGCACGTCGCAGATGGCAGGATTCCCTCGTCCGTGGCTGAGCGCTGTTCGGCTGTGTGTGCACACCGCCTCTTTATTCCTCCACCGGGCACGGTCACCTAGGTGCTTCCGTGTCTCGGCCGCTGAACTCAGGCTGCAGTGAGCACAGGGCTGCAGGCGTCTCCTTGAGATGGTGAGATGGTTTTCTTTTCGCTGTTGAGTCGCAGGAGCTCTTTGCATTTTGGGTTTTGAAGCCCTCATCAGAGAGGTGGTCTGCAGATACGTTTGCCCGTCCAGGAGCTTGCCTTTTCATCTTGTTGGTCTCTCTGTGCGGAAACTTTCCAGTTTTACGTAGTCCCACTTGTCAGTGTTTGCTTTTGTGGCCAGATCCAAAAGTTCATCGCCAAGGCCGCTGTCGGGAGCTTCCCACCCGTTCTCCTCCAGGAGCTTCATGGTTTCAGGTCTCACATTCACGTCTTTAATACTTTTTGAGTTAATTTGTGCGTGTGGCGTAAGGTAGTGGTCCGGTGTCCCCCGCCATTTATTGAACAGACTGTCCTGTCCCCACTGTAGATTCTTGGCTCCTTCTCATGAGTTAATTGACCGTATGTGCGTGTTTATTTCTGGGCTCTCTGTTCCATTCATCTCCGTGTCTGTTCTTATGTTCCTATGTTACTATACTGGGTTTTTTTCTTTTCAGGTTTATTCATTTATTTTTAAGTTATCTGTACACCCATCATGGGGCTTGAACTTAAAACCCTGAGATCAAGAGTCGACTACTCTTCTGACTCAGCCAGCTGGGCGCCCTTAGACCTTTTGGATTCTGTTTGTGATTCCGCATTCTGATACTTCTTTTTCCAAGCATAATAAGAATTCTCTTTTTCATTGTGGCAAAATATACATAAAATTTCCTATTTTAACCAGTCCCTACAGTGCAGGGACATGAAGCACATTCACGTTGTTGTGCGCACCACCATCTGTCTCCAGAAACGTCTCCTCTTCTGGAACTGAAACTAATTAAAGGCCACACCCCTGTTCCCCTGCCCCAGCCCCAACACCACCTTCTACGTCTGTCTGAATTTGCTCTAGATAGCTGCTGTGGTCTGGATGTGTCCCCCCCCCCCACATTTGTACGTTGATGCCTGAACCCCCAAACTGATGGTATTAAGAGGTGCTTACGTCACAAGGGTGGAGCCCTCGACAGTGGGACCTGCACCCTCTTCCCTTCCCAAGGGAGGCGCCAGACCTTTCCAGCCGCTTCCACCATGTGGGGGACGTAAGAGGTGCCTCCCCCTGTCCCCGTGAACCAGAACTTGACCGTGCTGGTGCCCTATTTGTACTTCCAGCCTCCTGAACTGTGAAAAATTAGTTTAGAACTCACCCCGGGTGTGGTCTTTTGTCAGAGCCAGTCACACAGACTAAGGACCTCACGTAAGTGGAGTCCTGTGTTGGCCTTTTTGTGACCGGCGTAGCTCACTTAGCGTAGGTCTCCAAGGTTCATCTCTGTTTTAACAGGTGTCAGGATGAACTTGTGAAGGCTGAATAATACTCCATCGTACGTATAGATTTTATTTTTTTTAATTTTTATTTCTTAATGTTTGTTTATTTTTGAGAGAGACAGAGACAGAATGCAAGTGGGTTAGGGGGAGAGGGAGACGCAGAATCCGAAGCAGGCTCCAGGCTCCGAGCTGTCAGCACAGAGCCCGACGTGGGGCTCGAACTCACGAGCTGTGAGATCATGACCCGAGCCAAAGTCAGACGCTCAACTGACTGAGCCCCCCAGGGGCCCTTTAATGTTTATTTTTAATGTTGGTTTATTTTTGAGATAGAGTATGTGTGCGAGAGGGGCAGAGAGAGAATCCCAGGAAGGGTCCATGCTGTCAGCACAACCCCTGATCGATCCCACAAACCATGAGATCATGACCTGAGCTGAAATCAAGAGTCGGATGCTCAACAGGCTGCCCCCGCCCCGCCAGGCGCCCCGAGTTATTTTTGCGTACGGTGTAGAGTAAGGGTCCAGCGTCATCCTTGTGTGCATGCAAGTTTCCCAGCACCACTTAATGGAGAAGACGGTCTTTTCCCTGCTGAATGGTCTTGGCACCCACATCATATCATATGGATGTATGTTCAAGACTTTATTTATGAGGTATCTTCTGTCCTGTCGCTGCACCTGTCTTTAAGCCAGGGTCGCACTGTTCTAATGTGTAGTCTTGCAGTAAGTTTTGAAATAAGGAATTTTTTCAACTGTTCTTTTTCAAGATAGTTTTGGCTGTTTGGGGTTCTTTGAGATTCTGTTTTAATTTTAGGATGGGTTTTACTATTTCTGTAAAAAAAAAAAAAAGTTCCTGGGATTTTGATATGGATTGCCCTGAATTAGGTCATTTAGGAGAGTATTCACATTTTAATATTAAATCGTCCTATCCACGAACACAGGGTCTCTCTCCATTTATTTCATTTATTTATATGCTTATTTTTTTAGGTGCTATCTCGTAGTTTTCTCTGTGCAAGTATTTTGCCTCTTCGGTTTATTCCAAAATACATGTATTTTTTGGTACCGTTATAAATGGAATTGTTGTCTTAAATTTCCTTTTTGGGTTGTTGTCAGTGTAGAAAAACACACATCATTCTTCAGTGTCAACTTTGTATCTTGCCCCTTTGCTCACAGATTTTTGTGGACCCTAGGGTTTGCTTTTCTTTCTTTTCCCTTTTTGTTTATTTTGGGGAGGAAGGAGGTGTGCAGTGTGTCCCAAGCAGGTTCCTTGCTGTCAGCACAAAGCCTGACGCAGGGCTCAGTCCCACAAACCGTGAGATCGTGACCTGAGCTGAAATCAAGGGTCAGACACTGATCCGACTGAGCCACCCAGGAGTCCCCACTAGGGTTTTCTACATACGCGATCATGTCGTCTGCTAACGTGGCCACGTAGTTCTTTCTTCCTTTCCAGTTTGGATGCCTTTTCTTTCTTGCCTGATCGCTGTGGTTAGAACTTGAGTGCGGCGTCGACGGCGAAGAGCCCCCGACGGGAGGAGGGACGCGCTGGGTGTTGCCCACGTTCCGTCTGAGGTCAGCCGTGGGGTCTGCCCATACGGCTTCTGCGTTGGTGGCAGTTTCCTTCGTTTCCTTGGTTGTGGAGGCTTTGTGTCATGAAAGAGGGTTGAATTTTGTCAGGTGCTTTTTCTGCAACAGTTGCGTGGCCGTGGGGTCCCCCCTCGGTCTGGTAGTGGATCGTGTTGTTACTGTGATTGTTGTATTTTGAACCATTCTCACGTTCCAGGAATCAACCCCACTTGGTGACGACGTAGGAACCTTTCAATGCGTTGTTGCAATCAGTCTGCTAGTGTTTCATGGAGGTCTTTTTGCACTCCTGTTCGGAGTGGATATTGGACCGTGGCTTCCTTGTGACTTGTTGACTTTGGGTTCGGGGTGACGCTGGCCCCACACCGTGAAGCAGCGTGTGGTCCGCTCTTCCGTGGCTTGGGGACCCTTGAGAAGGAGTGATAAATGGTGCGTTCCTAGGAACTGCCCGTTTCGCATAGGTGACCGATCCGTTGGCGGCCGGCTCGTTCAGTATCCCGGTAGCCGTCCTTCAGCCAAACTGGCAGCGTCCCTACGTTCCTGCCTGGTTTTAGGGGTTTCAGCGCTCGTGTGTGTGTTTTAGTCAGTCAGGCGAAACACTTAGGATCTTGGGGAGCTTTTTAAAGAAGCAGTGTTGGGTTTTACCGCTTTTCGTTTTCTTTCTTCTGCTAGCTTTGTGTCTCGTGTGCTCGTTTTAGTGCTCAGAGTGTGAGAGCTAGGTCACGGGCGTGAGCGCGTACTTGAACGTGCCGGAGACGCCCAGCTCCCTCTCAGCACCTGGGCTCTCAGCCTCCTGCTCTCCTTGTCTCGAGTATTTTCTGATTTCCCTTGAGTGTTATTACTCTGGATCTGGGCATTTCCTGCTTCTGCTGTTGATTTCTGGTTTCCGTTGTGATCAGAAAGTGGCGTTTTAGTCCTTTTAGGTTTATTCAGAACAGAACACCCGTTGTCTCTCCTGACTGTGGCATACGGTCGCTCCGGTGGCGGTATGGACGGGCCATAGGACGGGCCGTCTTTCTCCTGACTCTCACAGCCAACGGGAGCCTCTCTGAGGGGTCTCCTTCCCTTGGCTGGCCTGTGGCTTCCGACCGGATGGATAGTTAATCCCTTCACTTGGACGTGTTGATAAGGAAGGACTCCCAGGAAACAGAGTGTGTATTTCGTCCCTCGTGTCCTCCCTTGTGACGCTGCTTTCCCTCCGTGTCACTCTGGGGGTTCATAACATCAGGTTATTCAGATCTGATTGCAGTTTCTCGTCAGTTTGAGTCACGAACAAAATCAGTGTCCCGTCCCCCCCCCCCCCCCCCCCAGCTCTGCTGTCCGTCTCACGCTCACCTCCTCAGACGCCGGGGACCCACCAGCAAAGACGTGTGATGGTTTTGTGATGCACCTTCCACATTCGGTAGACTGACAAGGTCGGGACGGCAAGCATCCCGGCTCTGTGCTGCAGCCGTGACTTCGCCTTCGCCGTTCCGAGGGGAGGGCACCCTGCGGGGACCGGGTCCCCTCCGCCATCCCCCGTCCGCCTGGCGGGTGGGTTGACGGCCGCGTCCTTCACTGCGCCGCCTTCCAGGCTGCAGGCTGGGTCCCTTGACGGGCCTCCGTTCTCGTCGCCCTTGGGTGTCTGCCGAGGGTCTGGGCCTGTCCTCCTTGGAGTTCCCCTCTTCTGTCACATTGGGGACTTTCTGCTGGTCCTCCCAGACGCTCGGCCCATCCGAGCCCTCCTGCGGGGGCCCCCATGCTGCGACCCCGCCCCACGGCCCGGCTCTTCCGTCTGCCGGAGTGGCACCGAGCCCTCGTCTCTGCCGTCTGCTCCGGCCTTCCTTCCCGCTGTCCCCTGTTCTTGTGTCGGCCCGTGTCCCAGTTCTTCCAGCACATCTCAGGTGGTTTAGAAGCCTTTTACTCCCAGAGAGGCGTCTGGGCTTCTGCTGGGACCGCTCTGTCACCGCTCCCCTAGATGAGGCCCTGTGTCCCTGGGTAGGGATTTGTTGCGACCCGGGCTCCATGCCTCCTCGTCGACGACCTGTGAGCGCGCGGCTGCTTTCGCCCGTCTTTCCTTCCCACGCTTCTTGGGGCCCCGTTGTCCCCCGGCCGCCTCCCGCCCCAGGCTCCAGGAAGTCTCAGCGCCCACCTTTCCACCCGAGCGCGGAGGCCAGCCCACCAGCTGCAGGGTGCCCGCTGTCGCCCTCGGAGGTCGCTTCAGTGGGCCCCGGTGCTCCTGTCCCGAGTCCCAGCCGCAGACGCCCCCGCCGGACTCGGCTGTCGCGCTCTCTTCCAGGGCCCGCGCACCTCTTCAGGCTCTCCGGCAAGTGCTTCAGCCTGGTGGAGTCCACGTGAGTGTGGGGTGCTGCCGGCGGGGACGGGCGCCAGGACCCCCCTGACGCCGCTGTGCCCGCAGGTACAAGTACGAGCTGTGCCCCTTCCACAACGTGACGCAGCACGAGCAGACCTTCCGCTGGAACGCTTACAGCGGGATCCTGGGGTGAGAGGGGCCGCCGGCTGCTCGCGGGGACCCCTCCCCCCGCCCCCCACAGGCACCCCTGGCCTGCCTCACGCGCTCGTTCCCCCCCCAGCATCTGGCACGAGTGGGAGATCTCTAACAACACCTTCAGGGGCATGTGGATGAGGGACGGCGACTCCTGCCGCTCCCGGAGCCGGCAGAGCAAGGTGGGCCTGCGTTGGGGGGACCCCGGGGGGAGGGGGCAGGCTCCTGGCCCCCCACCTGCCCACCAAGGCTCTCCCACAGGTGGAGCTTACCTGTGGGAAAAGCAACCGCCTGGCACACGTGTCTGAGCCCAGCACCTGCGTCTACGCGCTGACCTTCGAGACGCCTCTGGTCTGCCACCCGCACTCCCTGTTAGGTGGGCCCCGGGGGGGCCGCCCCAGGGGTGCGGGGGGGGGGTGGGCAGAGGTGCTCAGCTAAGCCCCCGTCTGCTGGGTCGCTTGCAGTGTACCCGGCCCTGCCGGCGGCCCTGCAGCACAGGTGGGACCAGGTGGAACAGGACCTGGCTGACGAGCTGATCACATCCCAGGTGAGGCGCCAGGCGGGCACCCCCTTGCCCGGGCACAGGGCGGCCAGGAGCTGGGGGTTCCCTCTTCCACGACCCTCAGGGCTACGAGAAGTTGCTCAGGGCGCTCTTTGAGGAGGCCGGCTACTTGAAGACCCCGGAGGACATTGACTCCGTGCGGGAAGGAGGTGCCAAGGCCCTGGCGTTCCAGACCCTGGAGAACTGCAGTGAGGTACAGATGGGGAAGGGTGCCCCAGCCCTGGGCTGGCCTCCCGCCGCGGGGCCACAGCGCTGCCCTTTTACCTGCTCTGTTCCAGGCACACAGGGAGCTGTGGAAGGAGGTCAGGAGACTCCGGAGCGTGCTGACACAGCATGGCATCCCCTACGCGCAGGCCGCGGGTGAGTCCTGCGGGGGTGTGGGGGCTCAGCCCACCCGTGGGACCTGTGCTGACCTCCTGCCACTCGCTGTTCTGGCAGAAACGCCCCCCTCTGAGCACGGGGGCCCCAGGACACCCACAGACGGGACAGCGGAACAGCTCCGAGGCGACCCGGGACCGCGAGGGAACACCTTGTGACCTGAGACAGGCCTCAGGGGCAGAGCCAGGCTGGCGGGGGGGGGGGGGGGGGGGCTTCCTCTGCCTTCGGGGCCGGCCAGCCGTCAGCATCGGCTCAAAGAGGCAGACAGAATAAAGATTCAAAGTTTTAATTACTTTCCATACTGATAAAAATAATTCCATGAATTCTGTAAACCATTGCATAAATGCTATAGTGTAAAAAAATTTAAACAAGTGTTAACTTGGAACGGTTCACTACAAGTAAATGATTATGCTTTATAAATACTACTTTCTGGGTTAAGAAAATTCATTCCAGTAACGACCTCCTCTAAATACTCAGAACAAACAGAGATTGAGGCTTCCATAAATTAATCCACATGAAGCGTCCACATTGAGCTGAGGTCTTCTGCTGACCCCAGTTCCAAACAGCCGGAGGCCACAACGTGCCCCGTGATCGCTAACACCGCACCCAGTGCTCCCATCACCCGTGCGAGGGCGGTGGCCCAGCCCGTGAGGCCTGCGGGGTAGGGACGCCTCCTGCAGGAGAGCAGGGACGCCACAGCCAAGACCCCGAGCAGAAAGGACCGGCTCAGGCAGGGCCGAGGGGCCCCGCGACGCTGCAGCCCTGCCTGGTCTGCCTGCTGTGCAGAGCCCGCCTGAGCCGCCTACGGGGAGCACGCGGGCTGTTCCCAGTTTGTCATCTGACGATGCCGAGGCTGGGGACCCACAATAAAAACGTTGTTCTGTTTCCCATAAAAGACCAAAGGTCTGAAATGTGAAACAAGTGCATAAATATTAATAAAAATAAAGAATTTTAAACGGTGATAACAGTAGCACAAAATATACGTCATTTCTAAGAGCTAATAAGTCATCATCACTGTCATTAAAAACAAAGTTGATTCGCTAAAACCAAGTCGATGGTCGCCTGCAGTAATGGACTCGCTGCAGCCCGCCACGGGCCCCCCCTTAAAGGACAGAACTATCGCTTTGTCTTACGTTAAAAATGTTTTAAACCTCTTACTAAATATTTGGTCACTGATAATTGTTACCGAGCCATTCTGCGCTTTAAAAAATGCTATTAAAAGTCTTTGGCAAAGCCACAGTGGGCCGAGAGGCA
The DNA here is from genome assembly GCF_028018385.1 of Neofelis nebulosa. Lineage (NCBI taxonomy): Eukaryota > Metazoa > Chordata > Mammalia > Carnivora > Felidae > Neofelis > Neofelis nebulosa. Next base: position 44,168,913 of record NC_080799.1, on the reverse strand, counting down.
CCGGCGCTCACTTCCAGGCCAGAGGGGCCGTGACCTGCTCCCACCCCAGCGGCAGGTTTGGGAAAGATCTTGCAGCCATCTAGATGTGCCTCGGGGAGAGCAAAGTCTGGGTAGACAACTCACCTCTTTTGCTTCTCCCCAGATTGCTAGGAAAAATGACCCAGTGCAGACCAGAGAAGATTCTGGTCCTCACCAAAACCAGACCGGTTCTCGGGAGTGTTTTTGCCACGGCAGGGCAGCCAGGTTCTCTCTGCAACCCTGGGGTCCCCCGAGTGACCCTGGTAATACCTGGGTTACACCGCGGCCTGTGAGCCTCTCCCTTGCAGGCAGGGGTCCCGGGCAGTCGTCTGTCTGGTCGCAGGGACGGGCATGAGCGAGTCTCTGGCCTCAGGCTGCCCACGAAGGAGCCGGGACGCCCTCCAGCAGGCTCCAGAGGCTACGGGTGCCGAGGCACAGCTTTGTAAAACTAACGTGGAAGCCTCCACCAACGGGCCCCCCTGCCGTGCTGCTCACTAGAGGAGAGAATGGACCCGCGCAAAGGGCCTCCTAAGCTCCTTTTGCAAGGCTCAGGCACTTAGGAAAAGTGGCCACGGGTCATGGGGCAAATCAGGCGCAACGCCATTTCACGGGCCCGGAATACAAACCTCCAATGTGCGCGTGCACGCCATCGAGAGCGTCCCTTTCACAAAACTAAAACCCTAGATGTGTCTTTCAGTCTCACTGCTATAAATACTATGTCTGCACTTAATTTGGAAACTATTAAGAAGTCCTAACGCTCATCTCAGAAGTACTAATTTCAGAAGAGGAAATCAAAGGTCTTTACCATACCGTGAATTAACAAGAAACTGACAGGAAATGTCCTCAGCTCACAGTACACGTACAAAGCTTCATGTTACCGCGTAGTAAAAAAAATCACGAACCTAGGAAGCAGCTTACAGCAACTTAGAACGTCTAAATCCCCCGGTTTACAAAGTGCTGGTCAGGGTCCCGGTGCGTCAGGTCCGCGAGCCCCCGTCGTTCCGGAGCCCGGGGGCGCCCGAGGGGCCGGTGAGGACGCGGCGGTCACCATGGGAGCGGTGGGCCCTCGCAGCAGGCGCAGGGCTGCAGGGCGCCGCCGCGGGCCCGCTCCCGGCACACGGCGCACTGCTTGGCTCGAAGCTGGAGGATCACCTGCGGGGCGAGACCCAGGTGACCCAGCGGCAGGACTGGGGACGCCCCGGAACAAAGGCGGGGGTGGGTCACGAGGACCAGGGAGCTGAGCTGCCGCACCAACGTGGGAAGGGGTGGCCACCTCGATGGGCTGGGCCCGGATGGAGGCCCACACCTGTGCCTTGTGGCCAGCAGCCGGGCTCACGGGACTGGGCTCATCAGACCCCTGACCCGGGACCACGCCCACCGGCCAAGAGGGCAGGCAGAGCTGGAGGGGCGGTGGGGAAGCTGCACCTCCAGTGGAGGGGGAGAGTGCGCAAGAAACAGGGCTCTGGAACCTTCAGATGCTCCAGGTTCTAACACAAAGCCCTGGCCTGGAAGGGGTTTGTAGCTGAGTGCAGAGAACAAGCGTGGAACAGGCCGAGATGCCACGGTGACTCTGGAGGGTGACTCCGGACCACGCGGGGCAGGGCCGGAGGGCAGGGCCGGCAGGCGGGGAAGGAAGAGGGTTGTGGCCCCTGGACTCACCCCGTCCACGGCTTCCAGATCCAGGCGCAGCCGAGTCTGCAGCGAGTGCAGCTTGGGGAGGGGGGTGGCTCCGAGGTCGGCACAGCGCGGCAGCCCCGGGAGCGCAGCGCCGGGCCCTCGGCCCTCCAGCTCCTCCCGCAGCCTCCGGAACTGGGCTTCCACCTCCTCCTTCTTCTGCAGCGCCAGCTGCCGCGCGCTGTCGGCCGCCAGCGCCCGCTCCTTGGCCTCCTTGGCCTCCCGCTGCCACGCGTCACAGGCCTGAAACCCAGGGGGCTGCGCTGTAGCGGCCGGTGCAGGGGCAGCCCCCACGCGCCTGCGCCTGTCCCGCCGGCCCTGCGCCCCGGCCCCTCCCGGCTCACCTGCTTCACCTGCTGCCAGGACTCCTCCCACTGCCGGATCTTCCTCTTGGCCTCGTCCAGCTGCCGCCTGACCCGGGCCAGCTCCGCTCCGCTCGGGCTGGCGCTTGAGGCGGGGGCAGGGCCGGCGTTCAGGATGGGGGACGGGCTGGGAGAGAAGCTGCCGGAAACAAAGTCCCAGATGCTCCCGGGGACGCCGTTCAAGCCTGAGTGTGGACGAGACGGGAGAGGTCACCCGCGGGAGCGCCTCCCCGGCAGCCTTTGGGGCTTGGTGGACAAGGACACGTGCCCCAGATCTTTCTACCCGGCCCCTGTCCGGCTGCCTGCGGGGCTTGAGGCAGAGAAGGGAGTGAATTTGCAAGTGTTGCATCGTGTGCCGCAGCGGCATCAAACTCTGGTCCCTGAAACCCGTTCCGCCTCCAAATCGTGAGGACCCCATAGGGCCCGGGGTGACACCTACTGATCTGTGTTCGTGATATAAGAAATTAAAACGATACTTAAAAATACTCCTTTAAAATGTAGCAAATCACGTGAAAGAACGTTTTCCAGGGAAGAAGCACCGTCCATGGTTTCTGCCCGTCTGTACTGCGCTGGGTCTCCAGTGACGTCCCCAGCCTGAGGCCCTCCACCGCACGCGAGTGACAGCGGGGCCACCGTGTGTTGTCACAACAGTGTCTCAGGGTCCTGGCCACACACAGGTCGGGGCTTCGTGCCCTGAGGCACCACCAGCGAACCCGCAGACTGGCCAGGGGACCTCCTGGGACGAGCGCACCCCACCGTCCCGCCAGCGCCCGGCTCACCTAAGGAGCTGTAAGACGCAGCCGAGGAGCCCAGCGCCCCGGGATCCGACGTGAGGGCCGGCGGCTGCTGGGGGGGCGTCATGGCCGAAGAGACGAGGGGCCCTGACAGAGACTGGGAGAGCGAGCTGAGTGGGGAGGCAGACACTGAGGGGGACGACAGCAGGGACGGGGAGCGGGGCAGGCGGCCGGGGATGGTGACGGGTGCCGAGCCCCCCGGCGACCGCGGACCTGCACGGATCGGAGGGGCCGAGTTAGCGGGAGGCGCTGACCACCAGACACAATGCCTGGCCTCCAAGCTGGGGGGTGACCCCGGGGGGGGTGCGGCACACGGGGGCCAGGGGGGCAGCCACCGTGTGGGTGCGCCCTCCCAGCGCGGTGAGCTCACGGGCGAGGGGTTCGGTGGGGGCTCCGTGGAGGCCAGACACCTGCCAGGCCCTGCCCAGCTGACCCACCCACCAGCATGCTGGTCCTGGGACACCCGGGGACCCCAAGAATGGTTCATTTTCACAGCAGATGAGGCACACGTTTGGGGACACGGTGTCCCAGGGTACGTGTGCCCACAGCAGCTGCAAAGACGGTGGGAGGCTGACCGCACACCGGCGTGCTGGGAGCACCCCCTCCAAGAACCACTGAAGGGCTCTCCAAAGAAAGGGCTCAGCCGCCCAAGCACGGCCCTGAAAAGAGCAGGGGGTCAGCACTCCTACCTGCCGGTCCCAGGTCGCCCAGGTCATGCTCCTCCAGCTCCTTATCTAGGGGTGCGAGGCTGACATCGCCGGGATGAAGATCCACAGCGGGGCCTGTTAACAAAACACGGTGTAACCACGGGACGACCCCAGAGCCTCAGCAGAGAGAGCCCACAGCACTAGGACAGTTTCTGGGGCCCGCGTGTGAAAGAACAGAGGAATGGAACAATGTGGGGCCCCCTGGAGCCCCCCGACTTCCGAAGATTTCCTCGTAAACCCTCTCCTGCAAGCAGGGTCTTCTCCCTTCACCCCGGCCCCACGTGACATGGCCCCGGCTCCGAGCTGCTGAGGTCAGGCCCACCAGCCCCCAAAGCTTCCAAGTTCCAGCAGCCGAGCGGCCAGAGGACCTGGACAGCGCGCAGGCCGTCCAGTGAGGGCCGGGAAGGCCTGCTGATTCCTGCTCCCGGGACACGCGCTGGGTCCACAGAAGACCCGGCGGCGCTAAAGGCACAAGTTCACCTGCACCAGCACCCGTCCCAGAAGTAGGCGGGCCTTTCCTGTGTGACTGAGCCCTGTCCCCGGACAGCCTGCCTGCTCTGGGTCCGTGAGCCGGGCTTCTGGAGGCTTCTGCCTTTTTCCTGCCCCCAGCCTCCTAGTGCAAAGTGTCAAAAGCGCCCTGAACCCCGTGTGACAAATGACACCAAGTCAGAACCACCAGAGAGAGATGCCATTGCTCATCTCTGACCACGTCCAGCCCTCGGCTGGGCCCACACTCCTGACCACATCACAGAAGCAGCCATGCCAGAGACGTGCCAGGAAGCAGCAGGCAGGCCAGGCCTGTTTCAAATGACCACCTTACAACCCGGGAGCGAAGGCTGAACCCGCCAGTGACTTTGGGGAAGCCACCACCTTTCAAATGAGAGGCATTTACCATGATTACCAGAGAAACGGGGGAGGGGGGAAGAGAGACAGGACTTGCGGAGAACGTCCCAGGGGCAGGCAGGTTCCCGAGGAGCCGGCTGCGGGACGCGTGCGGACTTCAGGTCCGGCCCCAGTGGGTGACCCCAGCTGCGCCGTCCTTTCCCTGTCTCTAGGGCTGCTGGGCACCACTCAGCCCGAGGGGCCCACTGAGCTGGCCGCAGGGACAGCCCTTCACCTGACACTGGTACTTAGCGGCCCCCTGCTGCCTAAGTTCACAGAGCGCGGCAAGCGCATCTGCCGTCCTCGAGCCACTGGCTCTGGCCTCTGCGGCGCATGAAGGGGACACATGGGGACCCAGTGTCTGGGCAGGAGAGCACTGCGCTGCCTGGCGAGGTCTGTCTGTCTCGTCACCACTGCCGCACCCACTCCACAGCCACAGCCAGGAGCACGAACCCCAGCCCACCTCGGGCCTGCCCACTCCAAAGGAAATACTCTTCCAACACAGATTTTAAGGACTCACGAGGGACTCATCCCAAAAGGAGGCGAACGTGAAGGGTGGCGGCTGGTCCGGGCACCCCCATGCGCCGGAACCCCCAAATCCCCCAATCACTCTGAAGAGCAAAGAGGCCAAGGCCGGGAGACCCAGGGAGCCCAGTGCGGCACCAAGGCCCCCCCTCTGCAGCCCTCGCACTCGGGGAGACACCGCCCGCCCACCTGTGGGGCCCGGCCCCCACGGGGGGCTCCCAACGCTTGATTCTCCGGCCTTCCTTTATAGCAGGTGCCTCCAGCCAGCTCGTTCTTCCTGACGCCCAGGAGCACAGGGGCATCTGCGTCCAGGGGCCGCCCCAACCGATCACCGACTCATGCGTTCTCATGGTTGGAAGCCGGAAGTCCAGACCAACGTGCGCGCGGCTGGGCTCCCTCCAATGGCGCAGTCTAGCTGCTTGGGGCTGGCGGATGCACCACCCCACCTTCCGCCTCCCGTGTGGGCTCCAAAGTACCTTCTTATTCAGACCCAAGTCACGCTGGATCAGGGCCCAGCCCGATGACCTCACTCTACCTTGACTGCACCTGGAGAGCCTGCATCCAAGCAGTCGTGTTCACAGATTGGGGGGGGAGGGGGATCAGAACAGAGACGTATTTTCTGGGGGCACGTAATTTACCCCACAATAATGGGGGCCATGGACACCCCCGGCAACCATCGTCTCCAGGTACCAGGCACCTTCCGCAGGCCCAGGGCCCAGAACTGGTGGGTACCGCCCCAGGCAGACCCGTCTCCCCTTGCCGTGAACGGCCCGAAGGGCCCACTTGCTCTCAGGCCCACCCCTTGCTGACCAATGCCCACTTTCTTGACCTCCTACTTCCCCCTCACTACAAACCACTGCCAAGCCGTGCCAGCTGGCACCCATGCCCCCGGGCCCCGGGTCAAAGGCAGCCCACCCTCACACCCGGTCCCTCACCCTCCTCCACTAGGGCCGACTTCTCAGCCCTGGAGGCCTGGCCCGTCCCGTCCCGCCCCTGCTCCATGAGCGTGCGCACACACGCATGCATACGCACACACACGCCTGGCTTCGGCAGCCCTAACCCTCAGACACCGGCATCTCCCAGCAAGGGCACCTCGCCATCTCCTACCAGGGAGAGGGCCTAATGCCTCACCATCAGCTTCTCAAACTCCGGGGACACGAGGGCCCAGACACTGAGCAGAAGCCAGGAGCCCTCGGCCCCTCCATCCTCCCTGAACCCTCGCCGGCGAGGGCCCCACGCTCCAGCCATCTCTGCAGGCTGCCCCTCGTCCCCCCACCTGCACTGTCCCAAGAGTGACCTTTCTAGGAGGCCAGTCCCGCAGGTCGAGTCCTACTGCCCACAAAGAACATGTCCCTGGCGTGCTAGTGGACACTTGTGGCCAGGCTCCTCCCACCCCAGCCTCTCCTCTACCCTTCAGCTGATGCAGGCTGCAGCCAGGTGCAGCCTCCAGGGGCCCCGCGGGTCCTGGGAGACTGCCTGCTGGGCCTCCAAAACTCGCGGGGCTGTCCCCACTCCATGCAGCACCAGCATCAGGTGCAGGGCGCCCTGCCCTCCCCGTCCCCCCAGCACTATACCCCTTGCTCTACCCCCACCTGTCCACCACCTGCTCTGCCCCACCCTGGCCCTGGCCCCTCGTGCCCCCTCGGCCTCCGGCCCGGATTTGCAGGCCGGCCAGGCCTGACGACACGGATCTAGCTTTCAGCACCTGGGGTCTCAGGAGGGGCTGACAGGTGGTGTGCTTTAACGCCAACAAAGTTGCAGAACCACTTTCTGAATAACAAAACCAGAAATGAAGAGACGGACAAGGAAAACAGGCTGAAGCAAGAGCTTTTCCTCACCTTGAAAACACCCGGCTTATCACACTCCCCGACCCCCGCCCCATGACTCAGCACAAAGAAGCCCCCTGGCCCAGAGCGACACGGAGGAGCCAGCCCCCACCGGACAGCGGCCGCGGCCAGGGTGCCCTGGCTGCTTGGGTGTCTGCGGTGGTCCTGCGCCTACTGCACCTCTCGGCTCTCTGACTCAGACCCAGGTCTCCTGGGATGTCCTCTTCGAAGAAGAGCTGACTTTCAAAGAGGCTTTAACACTCAAGATCCAGATGAACCGAATTACGTAAGCTCTGCCTCTGACCCAAAACCCGCCTTGCCCAGCTGCCAGGAACCGCCCAGATGTTAATGAGAAATCGCGGGAGAACTGCTGAGTAACGGCCCTGGCAAAACCCCGACCCTGACATGACACAGCACATCCGAGAAGCGACGCGGTCCTTCGGGGTCAAGGGACGCGCAGGGACAATGCACACAGGACAGAACGGGGAAGCCCCGACGCCGGGCGCGCTCCTAACACGCGCGCCCGCCGCGGCCGGGATGCCCTCACCCCGCAGGCCGACCTGCCCTGACCGCAGGGTGAAGCGCCTGACAAACCCACCCGCCTCAATTTCCGACAGTGCAGCCGACGGTTCTCGGCAGGACAAGGCAGGAACCCGGTCCTCGCCGCGGAGCAAAAGACCCACCTCGGCTAGGTAACGCGGGCCACCCCCCCCCACCAGAAGCCCTGCGGCGCGCCCACGCAGGGGACCAAAGGGCGCCTCTGCCGGGCAGTGCCCAGAAAGGGGACGTTCGCCTTCGCCTCCTCGCAGAGCCTCCGCGGAACCCGGTGCTGACCCCGGCGGTCACTCTCGGCCCCGGGGGCGGGCGACCGGAGCCGGTCCGAGGAGCACCTGGAGAGAAGGAGGTGTGCACCTGGGGAGGAGGGGGGAGGGCGAGGGGTGGCGCGCTTGGGGAGGAGGCCCCCGGGGGAGCGGGAAGGAGGGGGGTGGGGTGGGAGACGCACCCCACCTGGGGGGGTTGGCACGTGGGGGAGCGGCGCACCTGGGGAGGGGCGGTTCGCGGGCCTCGCGGGGAGGCGCGTCGACAGAGGGGGTTGGCTCTCACCTCGCCGGGGGTGCACAGCCAGTTCCGCATAACGACGACCCGCACCCTGGCGGCGCGGGGCTGACGATGCTGACTCACCGTCTACCGCGCCGCCGCCGCCGATTCAAACGCAGCCCGCTCCCCGCCCTCCCTGCGCCGCCCCGCCCCCGGGTGACGTAACCCTCAGGTCCGTCCCGCCCCCGGTGACGTAAGCCTTACACCCGCCCCCGCCGGGCCGCCCCGGGTGACGCAACCCTCCGGCCAACCCGCCCACTCCGCCGGCCCCGCCCCCGCCGCACCTGTCGGGATGCGCGCCAGCCAGCAGGTGTGCGTGGGCGGCCCCGCCGCTCGGAGTCCTGGGCTGGAGGGGGTGCGGCCCCACCCCCTGGTCCCCCGTGTGGCCCCCGGCCGGGCGCGCAGCACCCCCCGCCCTCTGGCCACGGAGGTCACGGAGAGTCAGCTGCCCACAGCCCCACGGCCACCCCAGGCCACCAGCTCCGCAGGGGACTATTTTCACCGGCAGCCTGCTCATAGAGACAAAGGAAATGGCCTCTTGTCAAGTGGCCCTGAAATGACTCCACTAAACCACCGAATACACAATTAGTCTGCAAACAGCACCTATTTATTTTAGAATTTACTCGTTCTTTGTAGGCACTGCATTAGTAACGATATAGCCTGAACCAGACTACGAGCAGAAAAGGACCCGGTCTACACCCGCTAGGCCCTAGGTAGGTAGAGCAGGATCTTTGATCCAGGCGCCCCTGAGCCCTGGGGTCCTCGGCGGCAGAAGGACAGCCCGGACGGGCCCTCCGGGGACCAGAGGGCAGCTGTGAGGAGTGTGTTACTTCTCCCAGCTGGGGCCTCTGTTAACTGGCACATGATTTGGGGATCTCAAGAGCGTGTTCAGAGAAAGGAGGCCCCTACTGCGGCAGCCGCTCAGGATTTAGCAGCAGCAGTTTTCTGTGAACAGACCGTGTTGGTCCTGAATAGGAATTAATCTCCTCGCCTCTGGGCACTTGGTTCAGGAAACACTTATGTCAATGAAAGAATGAACTGCAAGATGGTGACGCGTGGAACCAGGCAGAGGCCCCCGTGGGTCACCACACAACCCCAGGGGGCACAGGTGCATCCAGTGTTCTCGCCTGCTCAGGTGAGCAGAGCTGAGGACGGCCTCTCCTGATTGGTGGCAGGGACTTCATTCTCCTAATTACTTTCCCGCGATGCTCACACTTGACTGTTACTACCCTTAAACTGGGGACAATAAGCCTTATTTTTAAAAACCGTGTTTTTTACACATAAAACACAAAACAACAAAATGAAGCATGCCATTTATACCAATGGCTTTCCGGCTCATTTCCAGGGAGTAACCAAGGACTCCTGTGCGCAGGCGCCCCACGCGCCACCCAGACGGTCCCCCACCGCGTGTGAGTCAGCCAGGCGCCTCGAGGCTAACGCGCTCTGGAGGAGCCCTTCAGACACACACAGTTCCGATCTCCGTTCTGTGACAACGAACTGTTCGGCTCCCTCGAGTGGGCAGAGAACCTGCTCAGAGGCCAGGCTGGCTCCGGCTGCCCTCCTGCTGTGTTTTGGCCCCAAGTTCAGACAAGGGCAGAGTGACCTCAAGCCTCCGCCCTGGCCTCTGCTCTCTGCCGGCGCGCATGAGTCTGAGGGCTGAGTTCTCAAGCCCACTGGCCAGGCCCAGTGCACGCAAGCCCAGCACGCAAGCCCAGAGGCCTCTGGGGTTCAGGGGTTCAGGAAGGACACCTCGCTCTACCCCAATTCCACGTCAACATAAAATAACACACACGTGCCTGTTTTTGCTTAAAAGAGAACCCACACGGATGCACCCTACGAAGTATGTGAGGACTTGAACAAACTCCCCTAGTCTAAGGCAGAGCCCGGGCAAGAGTCGGTTTAGTCTTCACTCCTATGTGAACAGGATTCCCACAAAAGACCAGCACAGGGAAGCTGGTGGGACGGGGTGGTGGGGGGGGGGGGGGGGAGGCACAAGAGTGTGCAGGGCAAGGAACCGAGGTCAGGGCTCAGAAACACCAGCAGGGGGAGGGGTGGTTTCATCAAGGACACCCTGTCCTCAGAGGGCTGGGCAGGCTGGACTCTAGAGGGTTCTTTGGCAGTCGGACAGCTCCACCGTGGAGCCCGTGCAGGAACGCTGGGGCCGTGCAGGAAGACGTGCCTGGCCACACAAGGCCCCGGGGTTCCAGAATAAGGCGGCCCTTTGCAGCTCCGAATGAGCACAGGGGTGGTAGCCTCGAGCGCCACGTGGGTAGAAGTGCCCCAGGAGGCAGCCGCGACACGGGTAGCAAGGTCAAGCACGCCTGCCCGGCATCCCTCACATCAGCACAAGGGACACCGGGTGCTCTGATGGCCCGAGCCCAAGATTTGCCATCTAAATGGCCACTGAAAGGACACCTCTCCTCCCTTGCCTTGGCTGCCGTCATCACCACCTGCGTCTCAGCCACGACCCCCACGGCCAGTGGCGTGACTGGCGTCCACAGGTGCTGAGGCGTGGAAAACAACGTGCGTGCCATCCTGGGCTGTCGGCAACGGACAGTTCTCTCCAGGCGGGAAATACCACCCTGGGCCCGACCACGTGGCCAGCTCTGGCGTCGACGTGGTGCCCTGACGGGGGGAACGTGGGCGGAGCCGGCACCCGCCCCGCACCAGGAAGGAGGCGGACAGGACGCGTGTACCCCAGGGCAGACTGCTCCGCAGCGGCCTCCCCGGCCTGCCCGCGGCCACAACTGCCCAGGCTGCCCTGGCGCAGAGGACATGGAAACGCCACGAGCAGAGCCCTTGCCGGGTCTCCCTTGGCCGGGAAAGAAATGCAGGTTTCGGGGAGCTCAGCGACACAAGCGTCCGCAGGTGCCGCCAGACGTGGCCTGAGGGGCTGGGGGCCGGGTCTCCCCCCAGCTCCGTGCCCGCCCCTCTTCCCGGCTCTCAGGACAGCCCCTCCCCTCATCGGTCCACAAACCCTCTAGGACTCCCAGGGGCTAAGGGCCCCTCAGCTGTGCCGCTGCCCTCGGCTGCATCCCAAACCCCTCCCACCCTGGTCTTGGTGACCAGGGGCCACAGTCTCGGCCCAAGGGTCCTGGTCCCCTCTGCAGCCTGTGACTCCCAGGGACGCGGGGGGCGGGGGTTTCTAGGTCATGGGCAGTACAGCCAAGTGACAGGTGACCGAAACACGCATGCAGCGGGTCCTGAAAAGACACAACGTAAGCGCAAAGAAAAGTCGGGGAGCCGCGAGGGAAGTTTTAGACCTACCTGGGGCGGGCTCAGGCGGGTGGGTGCGGGGAGCCGAGGGCAGGGCGGCCGGGGAGGAGCTGCCAGAGCCGGCGCTGGATGCCACGCTGGAACCCAGGCTGGGGGCAAGCGGATGAGCCCCTGTGGACACCGGCAGGTGGTTCTGTGCAAAGACACACGAGGTGAGCGGGTGTGCACACACAACGGCCGCCGTGAGGGCGCAGTGACGACGGACCCGGGGGAGAGCAGAAGGGCGCAGGGTCACGGACGGGACGGTTGTCCGACTTCTATCCCCAAAGCAAAATAGAAGTTCGACTCTTCCAAATGCTCTAGGGGGGGCTTTAAAGGCCGAGTTGGTTGCGATCAGCAAGACAGCTGCAATCAAGATTGGCTGGCTAATCAGGGACTGAACACATCCATCTAGAAAGTGTCTGATCCAAGGAGCTTTTCTGCAGAATTGGCTGCCAACAGCTGATCTGGGACAGCAAAACACAATCCACCCAAAGACCTAACCAGAGGGGAGCCTGGGGGGGTGCTCAGTGGGTTAAATGTCCAACTCTTGATTTCAGTTCAGGTCACGATCTCCATTCGTGGGATCCAGCCCCGTGTCAGGCTCCCCAAGCTGACAGCGTGGAGCCTGCTTGGGATTTTCTCTCTCTCTCTCTCTCTCTCTCTCTCTCTCTGCCCCTCCCGGGCTGGCTCGCTCTCTCTCAAAATAAGCAAACATTAAAAAAAGAGTTTATTTAAAAAAAAAAAAAAAAAGACGTAAGTAGGGAGCCCACACGGCCTCCAAAAGCAAAAACGGCCCTACGATCTCAGGTTTTTACCTCTCAGTACTCAGGCAATAGCCTGGGCGCCGCACGTTATCCGAGTTGCGGAGAGCAGCCCAGAAGAGCCCAGGAGAGCCAGCCGGGTCTGGGCGGCACCTCACCGTCCCAAGCAAATGGCACAGAGCCGCAGGCCGGGGCTGCTCGGCGACACACGGCAGCTGCGTCCGCAGCCCACCCGAGGTCGCTGTGACACCGGGGCCCAGAAGCCACACCAAAGGGAAGCGTGTGGCGTCTGGGTTTCGCTTCAAAATGCGCCAGCAGAAGTTCAATGGGGGGGGGCGAGCTCCGCCACCACAAGGGGGGAGAATTTCACTAGTTTGTCGGCTTAAGTGAAATTTTACCCACACATGAACATAGGTTTTGCGCGGGGAGCGGCGGGGAGAGAGGAACACACACAGCAAAGCTCCTCTGAGTGTTTCCCGGCCGGCTAGCCTTGCTCACGAGGGGCCCTCGGTGACCGACCCCGCGACGGCCGGTCACCGCACGTATGAGGCTGTCGTAAAATTAACACGAACTGCATCAGTCCGGACGCCAAAGTCCCCGGCGCTCCCGGGGCTCAGGCCCAGGGGCGGGCCGTCTCCTCAGCACGGGGAGGGGTGCCTCCCGCCCGCCCCAGCAGCCCCGGGCGAGGCGGGAAGGGTGGCAGCAACAAGGACGCTCCGAGACACCTCACAGCCAGGCCCAAAGGCCGAGCCGGGGGCCCGAGGCGCTGCTGTGACTTCACCCGCCCCCAAAGTCATAGTGCAGGGACTGTGTCTCTCAAAGACGTCAGGGGACGCTTCATCCCGAAAACCGAGAATGACGCTCTCAAGGCTGGGGGGGCTGGGGCGTGCCCCGGCCGGGGCAGACTGGGGCCCACAGGCGAGGGAGGGGTCCCCAGGGGGCCGGTCTCTGGCCACGTGGCCTTTCAAACGGAGGGTCCCAGGGAAACGAGCCCCTCCGCCGGCCTTCCAGTCCTCCCACCGGGCACTCGAGGTCCCCGGAGCCCAGCTTTGGGTGGGACGGAGGGCGTCTCCGGGCGCAGGTGGGAGGGGACCTGTAGATGAGCCACGCGGGCTCCTCGGGCTGCCAGCATGTGAGGATGTGTCAGGCGGTGGCAGCACCACGTCCCGAGGCCCCCGTGCGTTGGCTCTGTGGCCGCTAACGTTTCCTACTTCAGATTCGCAACGAACATCTTATCCACTTTACTCTCCAAAACGCTGCCAAATAACAAAGTTCCAGTTTACCCTCAACTCCCCCTCTGCGGATCTCAAAGCTCCCGAGGCCATGAAGAATGTCGGGGTCACTCTGGAGAGTCCCGAGGGGGTGGCCTCAAGTGAGCGCCAAGCAAACCGGGGCAGAGAGGGACCGCCCGCGTAGGAATGGAGAAGGAAGACGACAGGGGCCAGTGACAAGTGGCGATGTGTTGGGCCTGGGGGGGCCGGGGCCCCTGCTGCCCTCCCGCACCGCACCCCAGGCCTCCCAGAGGCTCAGGCCCTCTTGTCTTATGGGGACGGGGACGGATGGCAGTGGTGGCCAGAACGAAAGCGTTGCTTAAAACGGGCAAGCGGGTCCAAAGAGCCTTCGGGAACTGCGCCACCGAACCGAGGTCGGGCTCAGGGAAGCCTCAGGTGAGGCCACGGCAGCCTCACCGGAGGGGACACGTGGAGGACACTCACGGCGGGAGCCTGTGATTACCTCAGGTGTGCACGTGTCCCCGAGCCGTGACACGGGAGCAGGGAGTCTCTACAGCAGCCCCCAGAGACACTGGCCCAGATGCAGCCTGGATGCAGTCGTGGGCCGCCCTGTGTCCCTGGAAGCTCATTCCGCGGGGTCCTGACCCCCAAAACACCAGAGCGTGACCTGACCCGGAGACGGGGTCTTTACCAGGGAAATCAAGTTCACGTGAGGCCGTCCTAATCAATGACCGGGGTCCTTATGAAAAGGGGGAAATGTGGAGACAGACCCAGACCCGGGGCCAGGGGGCTGGGGGGTGCGAGCAGGACGAGACAGGGAGTCATCGGCTGTGTACGGGCCCAGGGCAGAGGCAGCTCCCGCAAAGCCTCGGAGGTGCCGACCCCACTGGCCCCTACACGAGGACTCCCAGCTCCGGATGGTGAGTGGTTGGGGCTGCCCCGTCCGCGGGGCTTTGTTAGGGCAGCCCCCGGACACACACGGACCACCACGGGCGGCTGCAAAGGGCACCCCGTACTCCCCGTGGGGAAAACGTCAGGAGGTTTTGGTTTTGTTGTATCCAAAGTACAACACAAACACGTTTTGAACATTGAGACGAAAGACGTGTGGAATGGGCCAGTTTAAGAATTAAGTGAAAACATAATTACGTCCCGAACGGACAAGCACAGGGCTCTGGGTCAAGAGGGAACGTGCGAGAGTCCCAGCACACAGGGCAGCCCCGCTGCGGACAGCGGGAGCCCCCCGGGCGGTACCTGCTTGCTGTCCTGCTCAGCGGCCTTGTGGCTGCCCTCGGCAGGTGACTCTCTCCTCTTCGCCTACAACAGGAAAGCACCAAGGTTGGAAGAGAGCAGCACGGTTTACAAACAGACACCTCCGCTTCACGCACCGGAGAGAAAACGCTGAGCCCGGGGATCTCAGAGAACAGAAAAGGCGTTCCAGTTACCACCCTCTGTCCGTTCTCCCAAGTCTGTCTCTTACACCTGCACGCTGACTTCTAACCTCCGGACCGGTCCATGTGAAGGAGGGGGTGAGCTCTGTGCTCCCTGCGACCGGAGGTCGTGAGACCCGAGCCCGGAGAGCCGGGCAAGTCTTGGGGAGACCTATCCCGAAGCAAAGGATTATTCTACCGACAATGCTGAAAGCGGGGTGTCAGCTGGCCCTTGACAAGGCACCCCCTCGCCTCTCCCGCACCGGGAAGAGGACGACCCTCAGCCACCAGACGCTCCCGACTACGTCCACGTAACCCTGATCCGACATCGCTTTCCCCCACACATTTACCGTCCCACAATTTACCTCCCCAGGAGCAGAAACTCCTTTTGTCTGGCCCCTTCTCCACAATCTACCGCTCTTTGTTAAAGGGTATATAAGTCGCCAGGTCTGCTTAGACCCAAAGGGGTCTTTACTTCCTCGCCACCAAACCTTCTGTACGGATAAGCAATAAGGCTTCTGTCCTGTTTATCTTTTATCAGTTTAATTTGCAGAGGCCCCGTACCGAACATAAAAGGGTAGAGGAAAACATCTGTCCCTCTCTGACACATACAGAAATCTTGACTGACGAGCCACCTGCCAGGAAAACCGGGCCCAATGATGGCTTTGCTCACAGAGCTCAGGACCAGGGCTCCCCCAGGTCAAACATCAACACAAAGGCCACAGATCCAGATGTCCTTCAGATCAAAGGACAAAATCAGATTCTGATTTTTATGACTACTTTTACGGTAAGTTAACTTGTAGTGGTATTTCAGGTCCTTCTGGCCTTTCTTCCTTTATTTTTTGGTTTCTGGATTTGTAGAAGGACCCAGAGTGATCACCAGGGGCAGAGGAAGAAAAGGTGTCCACGCAGGCCCTGCCCGGGGCCCCTTCCTTCTACGCAGTACTTGGCCTCGGGCTCAACCCGGAGGTCGTGCTGGTATTTCCGAGTTCCCTGAACCTCTGTTGTCCAGAGTGACCCCACCTGCAGGGTGGGGTGAGGGCCTCCGAAGTCACTGACCACAGACCTGAACATACCTCCAGGCCAAGCACGTGTTTCCTGAAGCTGTTCTGTTTGCCTTTGCAACCCAGGGCTCCCTGTGGGGACCTCGCCCCTTCGTCCAGGCCCCTCTCCGGCCACCCCTGCCCCAGGCTCCCTGATGCTGGGCCACACCCTCTGCCTGGGGTCGGCCCCTGAAGATGGCAACCCCCCACCCCACCCTGTCACCTGTGCTTCTGACCGACTGGCTCCGAATCAGGATTCCCACCACTCTCTCCTCAGGTTTGGCCGATTTCTAGAACCGCTCCCAGGGCTCAGGGAAGCACTTACGTTTACCGGATTATCACATGATATAATAAACGCTATGGCAAAGACTACAGACACTCAGATAGAGACGTGTCAGGTGTGGTCTGCTAGGGCCCCGAGTGCGGGCACTACTGTCCCTGTGCAGCTGGGGACCTCCACCCACCAGCATGGAGATGTCGCCAGTGCGGACGCTCTCCACACCCCACACTTCAGCGATTTTCACGGGGCTCACCCCCTTAATTCCACCTGCAGCCCCTTCCTGCCCCGGATCATGTCGGGTGGTGCAGAAAGTCCCAAGCTTCTAACCATGGCTTGGCCTTTCCGGTGACCAGCCCTCATCCACGAGCTACGAGGAGCCCACCCAGAGTCACCTCTGCAAAACAAAAGAGGGTTTTGGTGGGTTTTTTTAATCTTTTTTTTTTTTTAAGTTTATTTATTTTGAGAGAGAGCACGCAAGCAGGGAAGGGCAGAGAGAGAAAGGGAGAGGGAGAATCCTAAGCAGGCTCCACGATGTTGGCACAGAGCCCGATGTGGCGCTTGAACCCACCAATCGTGAGATCGTGACCTCAGCCCCCCAGGCACCCCGAAACACAAGGTATTTTTATCCCCTTGGGAAGCTATAAGGGTTTCAGGACCTCTGGGTCAGGAACTGGGATCAGAGAGCGATATACGTGTTTTCGGTTGTCTTTTTTTTTTTTTTTTTTAATTTTTTTTTCAACGTTTTTTATTTATTTTTTGTTTTCGGTTGTCTTGCGACGTGACCCCGTCGAGGAACTCGGCATGCCGTGTGCTCTTCACGCTGCTCTCGTCTCCACCCGCGGGGAACCCCCTGCAGCCTGGCACCCGCCACCCATTGTGTCCTAGCAGGTTGACTTATTCCCCATCCCCCTTTTTTAGGGAGGCCCCCGTGCTGGGCGTGAGCCACGGGGCTTGAACTCACGACCCTGAGATCAAGACCAGAGCTGAGATCAAGAGTCAGATGGTTAAGTGACTGAGCCACCCAGGCGCCCTTAGCAAGTAGGGTTTTTAAACTGCAAAATAATTAAAAGAACATAAAAGACGCCCTCACTAGACCACGCCCGCAGGGGTGGGCACTGTTCTGCTGCCATCCAAGGCACAGGGTCACCCACCGCACCCGGGCTGTTGCCTCCGAGGCACAACCCCCACCCCCCGAGGCTCCATTCACCCTAGGCCCTCAGGGGGGTCAAGCCGGTAGCCCTGTGCCCACCACCTAAGCCCACGACCGGCATGGTCCCCTGGGAGCCACCAAGATGGGGGGGGAAGGGGAGGAGAGCTTCCTGCCACGCCCAGCCCCCGGCTATGCTCCTGGGGGTCCAGAGCTCTGCTCTGCTCGGTTCCCCCAGAGGATGCCAGCTGGGCTTGCAGAGGGACAAAGGCCCAGCGTGGGTGTGAAGGGGCAGCCCGGTCCTCCTTGTGGACGGGCCCGTGACAAGGCTGCAGGGTGAGGGGAGCCCAAATGCCGTCAGCACCGGGGCGAGGAGGGGTCACGCCAGACCCTGCAGGGCTGCAGCGGGCGAGCTGTCTGTCTGGTCTCCAGGCTCCATGGACTCGGGATCAGATCGAACCCCCGCGTGCCGGGGCGTGGGGGGACACTGGGTGCTGACCCACTGGGAACGCAGGATGGCCGTGTCACCGCCTGGCACGGAGATGCGGGAAACGCGGAACAGACCGCGAGCTGGCAGATCACTGCCCGGCTCCTTGTAAGTAAATTCCACCCAGGTTTTCCTCACCTTTCCTGTTTTCCTCTTTTCTAAAAAAAGCGCAAAGTGGGGGCAGGAGCGCCTGGGGGGCTCAGTAGGTTGAGCGCCTGACCCTTGATGTCGGCTCAGGTCACGATCTCACGGTTTGTGGGTTCGAGCCCCGTGTCCGGCTCTGCGCTGACAGCAGGGAGCCCACCTGGGATGGTCTCTCCCTCTGTGCCCTTCCCTGCCCATGTGCACGCTCGCTCTTTCTCTCTCTCAATAAATAAGTTAATTAAACAAAAAATATACCCAAATAAAAAGTTAAAAAAGCAAAAGCACGAAGTGGGAAGAAAGGCAGCGGGGAAACGCCTGAGGCTCCAGTCTCCTCGCCGAGGGGCCGCTTTCTCAGCGGATCCGACACACAGATGCAAACACCCTCCCGTCACCCTCTTGAAAGCTCAGAGCGAGAGCAGACGGGGAGCCCGCTACGACGCCAGGGTGAAGGGCAGGGCACGAGGCCTGAGGCCCCCCATGTCCTCCACCGCACAGACATGAAGTCCAACCGGGTCAGGACCATCCTCTCCCCGAGGTGCCCCCCACATCTCTCAATGCCTGAAGCAGGCCTGCAGGGCCAGACCCAGGACCCAGAGCCCCGGCCACCATCGGGGGCCTGCCCCGCCCGGACGCCCCCCTTGGCACCACGGCCACCCACCTGCGAGGAGACCCACCCGGACACAGGGCCCCTTCCCCACGCTCGCTGGAGACCACGTTTCACGTGCTGCCGACATGTCTGGGGGCAGCAGGCCCAGGCCAGAGCTCGGCTGGGCTGTCCCAGGCTTCTAGAAGGAGGCGTCCCCCACCCCCCACAGGCAGACCGTGCAGCCGAGTCACCCAGAGACCACACCCATCCGTGTCCCTAGCCATTCACAAATGGCACCCTCGGCACCCTCCCCAGGACACCGTCCACTTACGTGCACGGGCTGGCCGCTGCTGGCCGCGGAGCTGCGGGCGGGTGCCGGGCAGCCCCAGCCGTTGGCCGTTCCGAGGCTCTCTGTCAACAGAGGGAGGTGGCGCGCCATGAGCGACTGCTGGCTGCAAACAGAGCTGCGTGCAGGGCGACCTGGGGTCCAGGGGTCCCCAGACCGGGGAGGGGGGCCTGGGGAGGCCACTCGCTCCGCGCGACAGGGGACGGCGGCCACAGCGCCACAGAAAGACGTGCGAGTCCAGCAGGGACTGGCCGCCCTCCCCACAGGAGGGCCAACCGGAGTTGGTGGCTGCCCCCAGGGAAGCGCAGGGCCGGCCACAAGGTAGGGAGGTCTCTGGGCGGGGGGCGGGGGGTGGCCTGAAGTGACCCTGAAAGGCATGCGGGGTGCTCCCGGCCCCCCTCCGGGTCCAGGCGCACGGGCAGTCTGGCGTCACACACTTACTTTCCACGTGTGCGAAGGCGCAGAAGGGGCCCCGGGGGCAGTAACCGGTTTGGCGCATGTCGTTGCACTTTGTAGACTTGTAGATCTGGGCGGCAAAGAGAAAATGAAACAAATAAAATCTACAAGTAAAACAAAGGGGCTGGGCTGGGAACGGGTTTCCACGGGAAGCCCAGAGGACCCAGCTCCAAACCACAACGCGTCTCCTGAGAAGGCGGTGTGGATGTGACCCCCGCCCTGTATGCCGTGGCCCCAGAATCCCCCGCTCTCCGCAGAGCAGGCCTGACTGTCCTTGAAATAACACACAGGGGTGCGTGGATGGCCCAGTCGGTTGGGCTCAGGTCAGGATCTAACGGTTTGCGAGATCCAGCCGTGCATGGCTTCCGGCTCTGCGATAAAAGCACACAACCTGCTCGGGATTCTCTCTCAAAATGAGTGAATAAACTTAACAAAAAAAAAAAAAAAAAAGGAAATCTCACACAAAGTCAATTTCACCACTTGGCATTTCCTGAAAGAGACGCCCCATTCAGTGCTCCCAGTATACAGCAGGCACTCCACAAATGCCTGTGTCACGACCACATGCATGAGCTCCATGGTCAGCCCCGATTCCCTTCACGGGGGTCAAAGATACTCTCACGACGCCAACAACACTCGGTTCTGGCCCTACAGCACACAAGCGGGGCAGCCCCCAGGGCGCTCCTGCCAGACCCCAAATCCACACCCTCCGGAAGCCTTCCCCAGCCAGTGGCCTTCCTTCCCCCACAAAGGCCACGTACTCTCCTCGGTCTTCACTCACCCGCTAAGTGCCTGCGCTGAGATTTTAATGCCTACCAACAGAAGCAATTTCAGAGGGGCTCCAACTCGGGACCTAGGACATCAGAAGGCTGGCATTTTACGCAAATTTTAAAGCACAGAACCTCTGAAAAGAACAGAAACCCAAGAAAGGAAACAGGAGAGTAGATACGGGGGCCCCTTCCGGGAGCCCAGGGCCTCCCTGGGCACGGCGCTGGGGAACGGTAAGGGTTCCGAGTACCCGAGGAGCCGCAGGGGTGAATGGGGATGGAGTGCCCTTGGGGCCACGGAGCCGCAGTGGAGGCAGCACCCTTTACCACATTTCTGAGTTTTAGAAACAGAATGAATGAGTCAGTAGCCAATGAGTCAGCAAAGGAAGCAGAAGACAAAAATCCCGAGTCCAGAGGGGCAATCGTAGGGCCTGAGACACAGGCAGGCGGCAGAGGCCAGGATCGGAGTTCAAGACCCAGCCCAGGCGGGCCACGCCCAGCGCCAATCAGGTGGCACCAGGGGCAGCCATGGGCCAGAACAGGGCGCCTCCTGCTCCTGACCGGCCCGCATGGCCCATCCCCTGACCGGGCACTGACCCCTCCCTTATTCCTGCTCTCTGACTCGACCGCTCCATCCCTGCCCCCTACAGGCCCCTCGAGGCACCCCTCCTGCAAGCGAGCCGCACACCCCACCCTCCTGGACTGCCCCCCACCTGTCCTGGTCCCCACACTCTCAAAACCCTGAAGAGGGCTGGTTTGCTGTGGTTTTTTTACTGTTTATTTTTGAGAGAAAGACACAGCACGAGCAGGGGAGGGGCAGAGAGAGAAGCGGGGAGAGAGAGAATCCCAAGCAGGCTCCATGCTGTCAGCACAGAGCCTGATGCGGGGCTCAAACTCACGAAATCATGAGATCCAGACCTGAGCTGAAACCAAGAGTCAGATACTTAACCAACTGAACCGCCCAAGCATCCCTGCTGATCAGCAATCTTTTTTTTTTTTTATTTTTTTTTTAATGTTTATTCATTTTTTGAGAGAGAGACACATAGCATGAGCACGGGAGGGGCAGGGAGAGAGAGACACACAAAATCGGAAGCAGGCTCCAGGCTCCGAACTGTCAGCACAGAGCCCGACGCGGGACTCGAACTCACGAAGCATGAGATCATGACCTGAGCCCAAGTCGGAGGCTCAACCGACTGAGCCGCCCAGGAGCCCCTTGCTGGTCTGTTTTCACCACAAACCCAAGCGTGCTCTGGTTAGCTCTGCGAACTTCAACCGTCCGTGCCCTCCCAGTGCCAAAGGAAGGTCCGGCCTTGACCGGCTCCCGGAGGGCGGGGTGTCCTGCCTGGTAAGTGTCTCTGTTTACCTGCTCCGAGGCTACCCCGGATAGTCACAACGTGATTTCTGGTAGGGGCTCTGGGCCCGGTCGTGTGGGCTCAGCCTCTGGGGGAACTGGAGATGGAGGTCAGCACGTCTATGTGACCCCTAGTGAAAACCCCAGACACCGAGGCCCACACGCCTGTCCACAGACACGGTCCACGTGACTCCCTGCAGGACAGCCCTGGAAGCTCAGGCCCGGTGGGTCGGGGACCCAGCCCCAGGAGGGACCCCCCACCCCCACCCCCCACCCCCCCCCCGCCCGTGGCTGACCTCAGCCCCTATCCCGTCACCAACGAATCACGGCTGTGGGCACAACAGCGTTGCTGGCATCTGCAAATCCTCCCGGCGAATCGCAGGACCAGAGGGTGGTCCCAGGGACCCGGAGTCAAAGGGGGGAGACCTCCCCCCTACCCCGGGCTGTGGGCCGACGCGGGTGCCTTGTACCTCCGGGTGGAACTGCTGCTCCGCGCGGGAATGGCAGTACTGACAGCTGTCCCCACTGTCACACCTCGCGGGCTCACCCCACTCGTCACCGTGCTTCACGCTCGGACACGGCGTGGACCTGGGGGGACGGGGGGGGGGGGGGGGGGGAGGGGCGTCAGTGTGCCCAGCCGCTATTGGCACGTGGGCGGGCGCACACAACCCCTGGGAGCGCGCCTCAGAGTGAGGGCCGCCTGAAGCCAGACGGGGCTCGGCCGGCTCCGCGGCGGGTGCGGCTCAGAGGCGCCCGGATGGCGTGCCATGCGAGCGATGGACAGGCAGCGGGCACCCTCCCTCCTTCCCTCCCGAGCTGAGTCCCACACCGAGCCCCCAACAAGTGATCCCACAGCAGGAAAACCCAGCCCTGATGCTCATTTTTCACGTACTGTCGGACAGCCTTATCAAAATCTCTTTGGACTCCCAGAAAAAACGAGCCGCCGTGGGGAGTAAGGTTTTATTATTTTTCGGCACATTTTCCGTCCCTTCCGTCTACGTGAATTCATCTTATCCTCTCAGGCTGCGCTCTGGTGACTACCACTGGCAGGATGCACAGGGGCGGCTCTCGGCCCCTGGGCCCTGAAACCGCGGAGACGGAGGGAAGGAAGCACGACCGTCGCTGACCCGCTCGGCCCCTGGGCACGCGGCGGCGTCTGGCCTTCTGTGCGCGCGCACGGGAGGCGGCAGAGCCCGGCGCGCGCGTGCACGCGGCAGAGCACTGGCTCGCGGGGGGGGGGGTGGGGGGGGGGGGAAGGCAGGTCCACGCAGGGGCTCACCTGTACTGGAACCTTCGCGGGCTCCGCCGCCGGTCCCTGCTGTTGTGGTAGTGCGGACACGCATAGCCCTGGCGACACAGACGCGGTGGCTTCGGACACGGCTCTGTCTTATAGCTGCCCAGCACGAAACTGGCGTCTGAAAACACAGGGGTCCACATGGGAGCACGTGCACGTGTGCTCAGCGGGCCAAAGGACACGGCGTGTCCACCCCACCGCCACGATCAGGAGCGAGACGCTGACACCCGCCACAACCTGGACGAGCCTGGAGAACGTGACGCTCGGTGAGAGGCCAGACCCGGAAGTCTACCTGTCGCGTGACTCGACTACAGGAGCCGTGGGATGGGGCAGATCCCGGACGGGAAGGACACGGGTGCTGCCAGGGGTTGACGGCGGGGGCTCATGACAGGGTTCTAAACTAGCTCACCTGACAGCCAAACAACCCCTGAAACGCACACTTTAAAACGGTGCATTTTAACCCTGATATCAACAGTGGATTTGGGGTGATAAGGACCTGTGATGTCGCTGATGGGCAGGGACAAATGTCCTGCTGTGGTGGGGACAGTGCACACACAGAGTCACAGGGCATATGAGAATTCCATCTTTTCCTTTCAGTGGAATCCCAAATTGCTCTAAAAGTAGATTTTCAATTTTATTTAAAAAAATTTTTAATGTTTATTTTTGAGAGAGAAACAGAGCATGAGCAGGGAAGGGGCAGAGAGAGAGGCAGACACAGAATCCCAAGCAGGCCCCAGGCTCTGAGCTGTCAGCACAGAGCCCCACGCGGGCCTCGAACCCACGAACCATGAGATCATGACCCGAGCTGAAGTCAGACGCTTGAGTGACTGAGCCCAGGTGCCGGAGCCCCTTGTATATCTTTTAAGTAGTTAATTTCATGTTTTCTGAATTTCATCTGAGAGCAAAAACAAACAAAAAGCCACCTGGGGTCATTTGAAAGCAAGAACTGATGACAGAAAATTCTAAAAATCATATCCACTGGCAGCCTGGTGCGTGAGCAACACGGCACCTGCAGACGCTACTGTTCCCGCTGCCGTTCCCAGCAGGGCTGAGCTTCACGCTAAGGGATGGGAGAGCGGCAGGGGGAGGGGGGCGGCGGGCCCCAGCAGCCAAGACAACGCGACCCGACCCTCAGGAAATGTCTGCAGGTCGAAGTTTAACGTCACCCGCGTTGTCCAGCCACACCAAATACAATTTCTAACTCGTTAAATGACACACAGAGGGACACAGAAAGAACAGAAAGGGTCTGAGAAACAAAAAAGCCCATTTTAAGAAAACAAATTAGGGATGCCTGGGTGGCTCAGTCAGTTAAGCAGCCAACTCTTGGTTTCAGCTCGGGTCACGATCTCAGGGTTCGGGAGTTCAAGCCCCACATGGGGCTCTGTGTTGACAGTGCACAGCCGGCTTGGGATTCTCTTTTTCCCTTTCTCTGCCCCTCCCCTGTTCTCTCTTGCTCAAAATAAATCAACTTTATATTAAAAAAGAAAAACAGAACCTAGAACACTTATACACAAGTACGGAGCGAGTGCCTCGTACAGATACAGTCTGACACAACCGAGAGATGATGACGTGAGCCAAACTCGGATGCGTGACCGACTGAGCCACCCAGGCGCCCCCAACCATGGGACATTCTGAAAAACGCAAAACCACGGCAACGCAACAGGAGTGTAAAGGATCAGTGGTGGCCAGGGGTCAGGCCGAGAGCAGACCTTGACACGGCTTTGGCCAAGCCCAGAGCTTGAGCCCTAATGGACACGGTGGACGTTAGTGAACGTGTCCGTGTCAGTTCCTTGCCTGTAACAAAAGTGTCACATCGGGGCAAGGCGTTCACGAGGGGAAGGTGGGAGGGGGTACACAGGACCCTGTACCACCCGCGACACCTCTGGACATCTAAAAAGCAACAAATAAAATCTGCCAGTTAAAAGCCGAACCGCCACATAGAGATGGAAAATGAAGGCGCGGAAACAACAGTCTGGAGCAGCACATCTGACCGCGAGTGTCGGCGCCACAGGCTCCGTCTGAAACGCTCAGTAACCGAAGCCAGGGCGCCTAACTGGACCTTCCTGACACGGACCCGGGTGCAGGAGCTGAGGGCCGCCCCCAGGGCGAAGCCACAGGCCTCATCGCCGCCTCCCTGCTCTCCCTCCTCAGGCCCAGCCTGGCTGGCGGCGTCCCCCCGCCACGAACCCGAGCTCACACAGGCGGAAGCGGGCATCCCCAGACGGGGAGACGACAGGCTGGAATGTGGGAGACAGGAGGTTCTCACGGGCGTTTTCCGGAAAGACAGAAACACCGGGCAAAGCACGTGTCCTCAGGTGCTGGAAGCCGGAAGCTGCGGGCACACAGCTCCCGCTGAGGCGGCCCTTCCCCAAGCAGTGACACCACCACAGGGGGACGAGCGCGCAGCACACGTGGGTGCCCCGAAACACAGAGGGGACCCTGGGGCATTCTTCACGCGGCCCAGCCAAGAGGCCAGCCAGCAGGTGCCATCGTGGGGTGGGCGCCGGGCACTTGGTCTCAAGGAGGGGTTGGCGGTGGGGGTGGGGGGGATAGTAGACATGGGAGGAGAATCTGGATCAGCCTCGCATGACCTTTGCTGACTGATCCAGTACCCTGGGCCCTGGCGTGGACTTCCCGAGAGCAGGCAAAGACATTTGCGAGGAGAAAATTTGTTGCTCAGTAACAACGGTGTGAAAGCACTGTTTACACGGGTGCTGTCAGCCGAGCAAGTCCAAGGAGCCCCATCAAGACTTAGAGGACTTTTCTTAAAACCACACCGCCCTTATCAGCTACCCAGAACAGACAAACACACAGAGAGAAGGAAAACTAGTGAGTGCCTGGGCAGGGGGGTGCTGCTTAATGGGGACAGGGTTCCGTGCACGTTACAGAAACGTTCCAAATTAGTGCTGATGCTTGCACAACACCGTGAGTGTACCAAACGACACAAACTGTTCACTTGAAAACAGCTGAAACAGTAAATTAACTACGTTACGGGTACTTACAATAACATCCCCCCAAATTTCACCGCCCACAGCCATCACTTGTGAAGCCTGCGAGGAGCGCGGGTCCCGCAGCTCCGAGGGACGCATCCAGGAGCTGCAGGGACTGAGCCGAGGGCCCCGGGAGACCCGCAGGGCAGGGCCAAGGCGGAAGCACGGACGTCCCAAGAGCAGGTGTGCGGCGAACATCAACCCAGCTCTGGGACGGGGCGTCCGGAAGGAGCCGTGCCTGCCACATACTCCCCTCCCCAGGCGGCAGCCGCTGGCTGACCTCGGCAAGAAGACGCCGGGGTAAACATCCAGAGCAACCTTGGGGCCTGGACGCCGGGGCTCAGATCCCACTCAGCCACCACTACCTGAGGCATTGGGGGTGATATACTCCACCGGAGACTCAGTTTCCCCATGTGGTCTACAAACGAAGGCGGCGAGGTCCACCATGTGGTCACTTTACAGATGGAGAGGACCTCCCCCCTTCCCCCCCACCCTCCATGGTGGCCTCAGGGTTACCTTGCCACCTGGGGTCCTCGCCCAGGATCTTCTCGATCATGGCCTGGCTGGCCAAGGCCCCGGGCTGCAAATCAGGGACGCCGTCCCCAGCGCAAAGCTGGCCACTTTGCAAGGATTCCTGGGCCTGCAGCTCCCTGCGAGCAAATGTCACACTGGTTACAGCGCTGCCTCGCGTCTGTCCCAAGCCCTCCCGCAAGGTGACGGAATCATTCGGTGCTGTCGCTCTGCGGAGCAACCTAGAAGGTTCGGGACGGGCGGCCCTCGGGCCTCGGGCACAGCCCTGTCCTGGGACGAATCCAACACCTTCAGAGCCGAGACGCGTTTAGTGAGGACTCGTCTGTCCCCCCCGGGGGGGTCCCACAGGTTCACGAGCTCAGCCTCGTGAACTCCCATGGGCACGCGGGGCAGCGGGACGGAAACCTTCTCGTCAGAGTCAAAGCCAGAGAGAGAGCCGCTCAGGCCAGCATCCCAGAGAGGTGAGCTGGCCGGCCGGCCGCCCCGCGCGGACGCCCCACACACCTGATGTCACACACGGGCGGCCGCAGGTCCAGCGGGCCGTGCGCAAAGGCGCAGTGCAGCCCGTTCTTGACGCAGTGGCCACGGGCGTCCGTCTCGTGGATGCACGTCCCGGTCTTGTAGTAGCGCAGGTGGTACTTGCGCTCCGTGTCCCCGGTCGTCCGGTGCAGGTACGGGCACCTGGGAAGCAGAGGGGCAGACACAGGCCATCTGAGGCCTCGGGGACAGCAGCGCGGACCCGCCCCACTCCTCGCGGCACCTGGCCAACCTGCTCTCGCGGTCTCCCTCCGCACACTTATCTGTTCTGATCGCAGGCCTGAGGTCCCGGGCGGAGCACCTGTCCCCTGGACCCGTCCCCCAGACACTCAGATGCCCCACAGATCCCGCAACTACATCTGGTGGAAAAACACAGAAGCAAATTTCCCTGGAAATCCTCCTGCATCATCTTCTGATTATGGAAAAATGAAGTTCGTGCCCGGGATGCAGCAGCGCCCCTCATTTTTCCCGACGGGCATTATCAGAGGAGGACTTGCGGTCACTCCCATCCATCCAGGTGCTTCAGGGGGCCCCTCGAGGGAAGGAGCCTGGGGAGAAACCCGGACGCGGCTGGAGGAGGAGGCTGGTGGGAGCCGGCCAGGAGAGCGGGGGATGGGGGGGTGGGCGGTACTACGTGCCCCAGATGGAGGGGGGCGGGCTGTGCCACTTGCAGGTGCCAAGCCACACACCCCCAGGGAGAGTCCCCCTGCGGTCCCCAGGCAGCAGGGGGCTGGCTCCACACGGGAAGCTGGGCACTGAGCCCACATGGAGGTCAGCCCCTCTAGACGAGAGGCACAGAAGGGGGGAGGAATACTGAAAGGAGCCTGAGCCGGGGACACCTGGGTGGCTCAGTCTTAAGTGTCTGACACTTGGCTTCGGCTCAGGTCACAATCTCACCGTTCCTGAGTTCAAGCCCCACCTCGGACTCTGGCGTCAGTGGAGAGTCTGCTTCAGATCCTCTGTCTCCCTCTCTCTCTCCACCCCTCCCTGCTCTCTCTCAAAAATAAACGTTTAAAAAAAAAAAGACTAGTTTTAAAATAAACTTAAAAAAAAAAAAAACGCACAGAGCCTGAGCCAGCAACTCCCCGTGAGCCGCCTGAGGGGTGAGGCAGGGGCCTGGTGTCCCCCTCCAGAGGAGACGGTTGAGGACGACCGTGTCAGGGCCCAGTCCCACCTCAGTGCCCAGCAAACCGTGGACCCGGCTGCTGGGAGCACCGGCGGGATGGCTCCCCACACACGAAGCAGGGACAAAACCCGGAAGTAAGGAACTGGGGGGCCACTCACTCTCAACCCGTCTCTCGGCCTTCAGACAGCACACCCCAGAGCTTCCTGAGCACCTGGGGTGTGCAGGGCATGAGGGGAGAGGGCGCTGTGGCCGCGAGGCCGGGTCCCTGGGAAGCAACGAAGCAAAAGCCAAAGGAGAAGCCAGCTCGGGGTCCGGCACTTCCGCTGCCAGATGCACGCCCCAGAAACGCTGCGAGACCCCGCTGTCGTCCGGGGGAGAGTTCTCTGCACCCGGGTCACAGCACGTGAGCCACAAGAGCTGAAAGCGGCGAACGACCCCAGCGCCCATCAGATGACACATGGGGGAGCGACATGGAGCCTGTGCAGACCAGGACGCTCCTCGGCCTCAAAGGGAACAGAACTCGGATACGTTGGACAGCGCGGATAAACCGTGAGGACGCTGCGCTCAGCGAGAGAAGCCACACGCAAAGCCCACGTGCTGTGTGATTCCACTCTACGAGGTCCCACGACTCAGAGTCACGTCCCCGGGAGGTGGGGAGTGGATGCGAGGGGCGTCAGTGCTGAGTGGGGACAGAGCTTCAGGTTGGGACGAAGAAAAGGACTGGGGAACAGGCAGCGGGGACAGTTATATACGACACTATGGGAGTCGTCCGTGTCGCTAAACCGCGCACTGAAAATGGTTACATCCGTTTTCCTACGTTACAAATCCTACGTTACAAATGTTCTATCATAGTCGTAAACAGAGCCCGCTGGAGACGGAAGAGAGAGATGTTACGTATTTGTACAGACAAGCGTGTGTCACGTCTGGCCCTCTGCGGGATTTTCACAGGCGGACACGCGACGTCACAGCACGCGGGCCGGGAGGACAGAGCGCGGCCAGCACCCCGGGGCCCCTCAGACAGGCCCGCGGTGAGGACACGCACTCCCTCGGCGACGGCAGAAACTGGCAACGGGGCAGATGTGCCACAGGGCACGAAGGCCCCGACAAAGCCTTCCACAGAACGCCACCCGTCGCAGACAATCCCCGCACACCCCTGAGGCATGGGCGAGGTGGCAAACGGACAAGACGACCTGGTGGCACTTTCTGAAAACAAGCATGGCCACACCACTAGACACACACCTGGAAAAGGAGACAGGACGCACGGCCCACGAGCCAGAGCGAGGACGGCGGGCGGAGCGGCTACAGCGAGGACTGGGCACCCGCCCCGCGCCCCTCTCTATGCAGCCGTGTCCCCCGCCGGCCTGCGCGCACATCGCCCCGGCCCGGGACGGGTCTCTGGGTACCCGGGGCGTGGAAGCTGTCACAGGGAGCCCGCGACTACAGATGAAGGCCACTCAGCGACAACACGGCCCCAGGGAGGGGGGCGCTGGGCCCGCCCGACTGCCCCGTGTCACATCGTAGCCCTCGCTCATTCCCTAGCGGCCCCTCAGCTCGGCGCTAAGCATCATCTCCTCTCTGGTGCCATCGCCAAGGCAACCAGGGCACAGCTGAGGCCCCTGCCCGGCCCTGAGCAGCCTCGACTATTTCACTCGGGGCAGGACCCCGAGATACTGGAGGGCTCTTAACGACGCACAGTGGCTCCGCGTGCAGAAGGTCTAGGCGGTCAGGACTTCAGAGACAACATAGTGGCAAAGCCAGAAAACCCTCCTTCGGGCGGGAAAGACCCAGGGCTCCGCCCAACACCGCAGGCAGATTCTTTCCGCAGGAGTCCGCTAATCCACCTGCCCCTCCCCCTGGGCCACTGCCAGCCCACCGCACCGGTGATGTGCCCCACAGTGACCGGATTCAGGTGGGGGCCTTGGTTCTCAAGCTACCTGCCACAGTTAGGGACCCAAACCGTGTAATTAAAACAGGGCTCCAGGCGCACCTGGGTGTCTCACAGGTCGAGTGTTCAACTCTTGATCTAGGCTCAGGTCATGATCCCAGGGTCGTGGGTTCGAGCCCCGTGTCAGGCTCTGCACCGAGTGTGGAGCCTGCCTGGTATTCTCCCTCTCTCTCTGCCCCTCTCCCCTGCTCATGTGCACACATGTGCACACTCTCGCTCACTCGAAAAGAAAATCCAGATCTCCATCGATGCCATGACGGAACAGCACAAGCCGGACAAGGGCACAGTCACGATGCTCTGGAACCCACGCGCCAGGATGCAAGGAGGACGAGACCAGGGGTTCACGGCCGCCCCTCCGTGTCCAGCAGGCTGTCCCCCTCCCTCTGGCAGCCCTTGCCTGAAACAAAAATAGAACCACCAAGGCCAGTCTGCAGTGGGTGACAGAGGTGGCCCACGCAGCTCACATCCACCGTGCGTTAGCACCAGCCAGGAGCACACTGGACCAGACGTCAGAACCCCTGGAGGGCTTGCCAACCCCAGAAGGTGTGGTCCCCGAGTCGAGTCCAGGTAGGTTCCTCGGGTCCCAACTGCTGGTCCGGGGGCCGCGACAGGGGCTACCGCTGGGCGTTCGGGGACACTCAAGTACAACCTGACTCCCTGCCAGTGCCCAAGGCGCTCAAACAAGGGTGGGGAGACAGAGGTGCAAACCAGAACAAGTCGAGCAACGCCACGCAGTCACGGAACATGGGGAACAGCAAATGTGGGCAAAGACGTTGCGCTGCAGACAAAGGGGAGCAGGAGGGGCTTCTGGGGAAACCTCGAGGGTCAGCTCACATCCGCCCCCTCCTCTTAGACACCAGGGATGGGGGGCTGACAGCTAACCCCATGTTGGCCACGCCCATCCACTCAGCCCTGCACCCCCTGGTTTCCAAGGGCGGCCCGGACTCCTGAGCCAGGGAAGCGGCCCCTCATCAGTGCCTAACGTGGGCCATCAGCACTGACAACAGGTCCACACCTTCCTCTGCGCCCCCACAGCTGCCACCCTCCCTGGAAGACAAAAGCCTCCACTGGCCGTCTCTCCACTGGCCTCCGAGGGGGCCTCCCTCCCGGTCACCTCCTGCAACTTCAGTCACTCGGCTGGCTAACATGTAACCGAAAAGCGTGTGTCCTGCAGACTGTCAGCAACTCCCCGGCTCCGGACTGTTAGGCTGTGACGTTCCGGACCTGCCCTGGCTCTCACCCCACCCTACAAGCCCAAGCAGATTTCCCTTGTAAGGTCAGTTTGGAGCAAGTCCACAGCTACGCGGGGGTGAAGTTCACCCAGGGCTCAGGGCCCCAGACACTTGGGTTCTTACAACTAAACAGGCGAGCGCCTTTCCCTAGAAAGGGCAGGCTGAAGGCAGTGCGGTGCGGCAGGCATGCCACACCTCGGACACTTAGGACGTCTCTCTGAGCCAACAAGCTCCCACAAGCACGCTCGGATTCACGAGCGGGAAGCCCCTGGTCCACCTGACCCCGGGCCTGTGTCTCAGATACCCCAAGTGCAGTGAGGTGGGGGGGGGAGGGGCTTGTGGGAGAAGAGCCAGGCCAGCCAGGGGAGCCCTGAAAGAATAAGGCCACAGTAACGGGACGGGCCCACTTCCTAGTAAGCAAGAGAATCTACAAGTGGGGGGTCTGGAGGGTTGACTCCCCAGGAACATCCTATGTACCACAGGAGGAAGGTTAACCGAGGAAAGAGTGGTTACTTTGCACACGAGACAGTTGGGGGCTGCTTGATTTCCCCCAATGAAGATGTCCCCCGAGGGCCGCAGAGGCCGCTGGGAAGGCGCCTAATCATCCCCAGGAGCCCCGCACCTGCTCGTCCCTACAGGAGGCGCCAATCACACCTGGATTCCGGGTGTGATTCCTGTGCGAACACCCAGGCCGGCCCTGACGGCGGAGGGCCTGGCGTGGGGAGCAGGGCCAGCTGGGGGCCTGGGCTGTCCACACCCGATGCCCCTCCGCAGCTTTCAGGATGAGGGTGGGCCAGCGAACACCTCCGACAGGAATCGCTCTCCTTGAAGCCCAGCCTAAGAAATACCTGAGATGCACCCTCACAAGTGGGAACACAGATTCAATGGAGCTGGACCAGACCTCAGGCTCGGAAGCGGCTTTCTGCGCCGCCGACTCTCTCGACTCTTACTCGAGGATTGTCAAACGCGCACACCGCTCAGCTGACCCTGGCGCTCCAGCGCGGGCGGGCTTGTAGCCGCCGGGGCGGGGCGGGGCGGGAACACGTGACCCGCACGACCAATCGCAGCCGGCCCCGGGGAAGGGGCGTGTCCGCCAGGGCAGAGGGCCCTGAGAGGGCGAGCAGGGTACGCGAGGGCAGCGGGACCTCCCTGGCTAATGGGGGGGGCCCGCCCGCGGAGAAGAGGGGGTGACAGCCGGGGTGCCCATGGGGAGGGGGAGATGACACCAGGAGGTCTATCCAGAGGTGACACTGGAAGCGCCACGGAGGTGAGGGGGGCCCTGGCGGAAGGGGCCACGGGAGGAGGCGTGACAGTGAGGGGAGAAGGTGAGCGCCATCCTAGGGAAGGCCGTGACAGCAGAGGTGCCAATCCCCCTGGAGTCCCCATCCGGTCCTGCCACACAGCTCGGGCCGCGAGCTGCTGCCAGCCAGCTCCAAGAACAGTCCTGGATGCTTAGGTCACCCGACAAGGGCTTAAGGGTCTTTGCTCTTTGATAGGATCCATGTTCTAAAATAACGGGTTGGGGGGGGGGGCGCCTGGGAGGCTCAGCCGGTTAAGCCTCTGACTTCAGCTCTGGTCACCATCTCACCGTTTGTGGTTTCCAGCTTCATGTCTGACTGTGCAGACAGCGTGGAGCCTGCTTGGGATTCTTTCTTCTTTCCTTTCTTTTTTTTTTGTTTTCTCTCCCCCCCCCCCCACTCTGCCACTCCCTCTCCCTCTGCCACTCCCCCCCTCAAAAATAAACATTAAAAAAAAATTAACAGGTTGGTAGTACACATGCCCAAAACAGTTTTCGAGAACCCATAAACTGAAATAAAAGGAAGGTTCTGTCCTTACTCTGGAAGGTAGTATCTACTTAGGAATTCCATGGTGATGCTTTGTGAACCAGAATATGTAGTCAAACAGGACAAACGCTGTGCTGTTCCACTCGTGGGGGGTGACAAAGTCCCTCCCCCATGGAACTGAGTGGTAATTACTAAGGAGAGACCCCCAAGGGAGACATCTGCTCTCTGCCAAACACTTCCTGAAGTTCAGGCTGAACCTCGATACAAGTGACACAATCTTTACTAAGATATGTGTGACTTTCTTACTACATGGAGGGTCACAGGATGCACCCCAAACAGAAAATGTCAAACAGGCACCTAACTGCCACTCATCTGGCTCTCAATGATGACCTCCATGTCATGTAGATCACACGTTAATATTTCTGTAATAAATGATTGCCTGGGGGGCACCTGGGGGGCTCAGTCGGTTGAGCATCCGACTTCCGCTCGAGTCATGATCCCACCGCTGGTGAGTTCGAGCCCCGCATCGGGCTCTATGCTGAGAGCTCAGAGCCTGCAGCCTGCTTCGGATTCTGTGTCTCCCTCTCTCTCTGCCCCTCCCCCCTCGTGCTTGCGCGCATGCGCTCTCAAAAATAAACATATAAAAATAAAAAGAAACCAACTGCCTGTTATTTAATTACTATCGAGCCCAGCTGAAATGATCGCCCACAGACGCTTCATCCTGGAAGAACTGGACGTCAGGTGATGTCTAACAGTGGGGCCAAATCAATACCAGGACATCCAGGCTCTGGAACCCCAAACAGCTGTTCAAACTTGCTTTGTCTACATGCACCGAAAGCATCAGTGAATACTGTCAGTCCTTCATAAAGGGCTCTGGGGTGAGGTCATACACGCCGGGTGACGGGACTGCTGCACCAGGGTCAAGCAGCACTGCCTCCCCGCTTGGGGAACTCAGGACCCAAGGCAGAGAGGTGACTGACATCGCCAAGAGAAATGAGGGACCTGATTCCAGACCTCAGCCAGAGAAACATATTTCTTCTGAAGACACGTGTGCAGGAAAGATCAGTTCAAGAAGCAATTATATAAGGCACTTTTAAAACTTCACAGAAGTGTAACACCATCTTAACCAAGGAAGGGCTGGGCGCGTTATTCCAGCAAGCGTCAAGCTGCCTTAATAACAAACTTATTGAACTCTCTGGTGCTCAACTAAAAATATTTCAGTAAGTATATAAAGCTTATGATATCACCATGAACGGAAAGTTTACTCCCTGGCCTAAACATCTTTGGAAAATGAAGGACACACATCACTCTGATGTCTGAGTGCAGCACAGTGAAAGCTGTCTTCAGAAGGGAGCATTTCACGGGGCTCTGGGAGGCTCAGCCAGTCACGTGACTGACTTTAGCTCAGATCATCTCGTGGTTCACGAGTTCAAGCCCCGTGTAGGGCTCTATGCTGACAGCTTGGAGCCTGGAGCCTGCTTCAGATTCTGTGTCTCCCTTTCTCTGCCCCTCCCCTCACTATCTCTCTCTCTCTCTCTCTTTCAAAAATAAACATTAAAAGAAAATTTTCTTTCAAAAGGGAGCATTCCTGGAGACACAACTCCTTTCAAGGGATCAGGGGACTGAGCCCAAAGGACCTCCCCCAGATCAGGCCTGGATCCAAAAAGAAGTTGAACAAGCAGTTCAGAAGTTGAACAAGTTATTCAGACGGCCCGGAGCTCAGTGATGCTATCTGACCTCCAGGCAAAGGCGGACCAGCCCTCCTCCTTCCTCAAACAGCCCAGGAAAAAAAAGCAAAACCTCCCGTTACTAGGTTCTGTCCGTTACAAGCCTATACGCTCTGCCTGCACGTGCCCTGTTTTCCCATTCTACACATTGCTAAATAAATACATCTGTTCATAACACCATCAAGAAACTTGTAAGAAAAAAGCCAACCCAAACAAAACCTTGGTTTCTTAAACTTTAAAAGTGCTACATAAGCGACAGTCTGCAAATGAAATAACTTCCCTATCATTTTTTTTTTTTTAAGACGTCAGATATGTATGCTGCAAGGAAGTATACATTCCAGGTATAACTTGCACAGGGTGAGCAAACATTTTAACACGCTCTCTGAACCAGAAAACATGGGGCAACTACAAAACGGTCCTAAGCCTAAAAGGTGCACCTCATAAGGGTTGTCTCTAATACGGAAAATCTGGGGAACTGGGTCCCAGATGGGAAGTGAAGTCAAGTCGGTTGGCAGCGCCCAAAGGGTGTCCCGGAGACACAGTCCTGGAGGTAGAGAAAAGTCCGCCCACCACCACTGGTCACCGTTAACGCCTGAGAACAAAGACCAGACCCCCTCTACAGGTGGCGGGTGCTGGAAAGAGCGGCCAGAGCTGGCCCCGCCCCACACTCACTCGTCGCCGTCGGGGCACACGCCGCTGGCCTCGTCGTACTTGGAGCAGTACACGTCCGGGCTGTAGTTGAAGGTGCCGTCGCGCCTGCGGAGCGGTCTGCGCCGACGCTGATTTAGGAAATGCCAATGGAAACAGGTAAATGGCCTGTGCTGGGCGCACTTGTGCTGCACAAACAGGGCGCACTGCTCTGTCCTAAATTCCTTTAGATACCTAAAAAGACAAACAGCGTTGCGGGTCGCTTCCGCCGCCACCGCCGCCGGCGGGCGGCCTCGAGGACTCGGGAGCGGGGACCGGACCCCGCAAGCCAGGGTGCCCCAACCTCAAGAGCAGCCCCCTCTCTGAAGGCAGGCGGCCCCAAACGGCCGTCCCCCCCCCCCCCCCCCCCATTCCCAGCGCGTTCCTCCGATCCCAGGCACGGTCCCGGACCCCAGGCGCAGCCCTCGATTCCGGGCCCCAGGCGCGACCCCCGCCCCCACTCCGAGTCCAGAGGGCCACCCCCCCACCCCCACCCAGCCCAGGCGCGAGTCCCCAGACCCCGCCCGCAGCGTCGCCCATCCCGGCCACGGACGAGACCCCCAACTTCAGGCGCGACACAGCGACCCCAGGCACGCCCCGACCCGGGGCAGAGACAGCCCGAGTCCAGATGGCTGCCCATTCCCGACCCTAGGTCCGACCCCGGACCCCAGACGGCCGCCCCCTCACCCAGCCCAGGCGTGACTCCCCAGACCCCGTCCGCAGCATTCCCCATCCCGGCCACGGACGCGACGCCCAACTTCAGGCGCGATACGGCAACCCCAGGCACGCCCGACCCCCCAAGCCGTGGTGCCATCCCTGATCCCAGGCGGGGGCCGCCCGAGCGCAGAGGACCGCCCTCCTCCCCCCCGCCCCCCGCCCCCGGGCGCATCCGCCCCAGCCCCCGACCCTCCCCCGCAGAGGCGCGTGGACCCCCAGCCTCCCGGCGCGCTCCCCAGCCCCCGCCCCCAGGTGCCGCCCCAGACCCTGGGCGCCGCCTTTCGACCTCAGGCGGCGGCAGCCCGCGTCGGACGGCGGTCCACCGCCCCGAGCCCGGACGCGACGCGGAGGCCCGGGCGCGGGGCGGGGGGCGGCGCGGGGCCCCAGGCCGCACCGGAGGCGGCACCCAGGCCCAGGGGCGCGGGGCGCGAGCCGGGGGCGCGCGGGGCCGCCCCCCACCCCGTCCCCCGGCCCCGCCGCGGCCGGCCCTGCCACTGACCTGTAGTGGGTCGGCTTCTCCGTCTGCGGGGGGGACCCGCTCAGCGCCGCCGCCGCCGCTTTCGAAACCGACGGCATTTTCAGTCAAAACAATGCAGCGCGCATGCGCCAGGCGGGCCCGCCCCCGCCCCTCCGGATCTCCCCCCGTGCCGAGCCCCCCGCGCCCCCGCCGGCCGGCCCCGCCCCCGCCCCGCCCCCGCCGGCGCCCCGCGGACCCCAGACCCGCCAGGCGACCTGGCGCCGCGCCCCCATCGGCGGGCACACGCCCCGAGCGCGCCGCCCCGCCCCCGCGGGCTCCCCTCGTCCGCGTCCACCCCAGTCCGCGCTCTGGCGGACCCCGGCCCACCGCGCAGCGCCCTGCGCCACCCGCAGCGGGTTCCCCCCGCACGGAGGCCGCGGGCTGGCTGGTCACTCTGGCTCTCCACTCGTCCATCGACTCTGACCCCCCGGGGCTGGGTGCTGAGCTGCAAAGAATGGAGCCGGTTGCTTGGGGCTGGGTGTGTGAGAGATGGGGGGCCATGGGGTGCGACTGCCGTGGCTACCCAGCTTTCTTTTAGGGGTTAGGAACGTGTCCCAAAGTTAGATTGTGGCGATGGCTGCCCCAAGTGAATATAGCGAACATTTTCATTGTATGCTTTAAGTGGGTGAAGTGAACACCATGTGAGTTATATACCATTAAAGCTGATTTTCAAGGAAGAATCCAGGACAGTTGGGTGGCTCGGTTATTGAGGGTCCGACTCTTGTTTCTGGCCCAGGTGATGATCTCATGTTTGGGGAGTTCCCCGGGGGCCTCCAGCTCTGGGCTATCAGCGAAGAGCCTGCTTGCGATTCTTTCTCTGCCCCTCCCCCCCAAATAATTTTTTAAAAGTAAACATTTTTTTAAACACCAGGCTAAGGGGCGCCTGGGTTGCTCAGTTGGTTGAGCGGAGTTCAGCTCAGGTCATGATATTGGGGTTCACGAGTTCAGCCCTGCATCCGGCTCTGTGCTGACAGCTCAGAGCCCAGAACCTGCCTGAGTCCCTTTCCCTCTGCCCCTCCCCCACTCGCACTCCATGTCTCTCTCTCTCTCTCAAAAATAAATACTTAAAAAAAATTTTTAAGCAAATTAAAACAACGAAGAGCCCATGGAGTAAGCAGACATTTTTTTGTTGGGAACAGAGCCCCGCGCCGCTGGTGGCCTGCATCGAAACAAGCCCCTGAAGACGCGTGGCCCGGCAAGAGGAGCCCAGGACAGGATGAATAATGAAAGGACTGAAGTCGTGGCTCACCTCTCCACCTGTCTGCTGCCACCCCTCGGCCAAGACCCGGTGTGGGGAGGGCCTGCTCGCACGGTCACTCGCTGGCCTCAGGTCTTCCTTTTGCTCAGGACAAAGCCCACCCGGGTCTGGGGTGCAAAGTCAGGAACCAGAAAACCCGTCACTGTCAGCCACCCGGGAGATACTCAGGACTTATTCCCTTGTGGTATGATGTGCCATCAAAAACCGTAATACCCACCGTCGTGTTTTGAAAAGGTGTGAATTTCTATAGACAGAAAGATACATCATTTTCACAGTGGTTGTCCCACCGTGGCATCGTTAGTGTTTCTGATTCTCTTCCTTTTGCTTATGACAGTGTCTAACTTTTCCTGATAGCTCACATTGCTTTTGCCATATGAGAGTAACTTTCAATTACAACAGAAATTCTTTTCATTAGGTTTTTTTATTTCCTACAAAAGCTGGGAAGGGAAGAGTTAAGGGTTCTGGTTTGAATGAACTGGGTAGCTCACAATTAAACGTAACAACCGTGCCAGGATGGAGAAAGGACGGCATCGTTCTTTGTTCCCTCCCAAATACCAATCTTCCCAAACCTTGATCTACCTCCAAAAAATGAACATACTTGGGGGCTCCTGGTGGGCTCGGTCAGTAAAGCATGGGATTTTTGATCCCAGGGTCACGAGTTCCAGCCCACTGGGTACCGAGCTTACTTAAAAATAATAAAAATAATTAACATATAAATCTATAAACATCCTTCTATCAATCCCACCTGCCACACAAGCGTAATTTCCCCGGGGCGGGCCCGACATTGAAACCCCTGCAGCAGAGAGCCTTCGGGAAGCTGGTGCACTGCCATGCAGCCACCAGTCTGCAAACACCAGGATCGAAGAGACCTCCAGTTAACTTCAGCACCACAGATATGCCAAAATAAAACCTTCCACTAGAAACGTAGTGAATAAACTTTCTCTTGTTTCCCTCATATTTAATTCAGAATTAAGCAGTTTCTTAGTAAGTAGTGTTTGAAAAGCATATCATTTCGATACCCAAAAATCCTGCCTGTAATTTGTCAAAAGAAATACGTAGCAGGGCGCCTGGGGGGCTCAGTCGGTTAAGCCTCCGACTTCAGCTCAGGTCATGATCTTATGGTTCCTGAGCTCCAGCCCCACATGAGAGCTCGCTGCTGTCAGCACTGAGCCCTGTCCCCACCACCCCCCCCCCCTGCCCTCCCCCCAGCACAAACACGGGCTTTTTCTCAAAAACAAAACGTTTAAAAAAACGAAAAATGCTGCCCAGTTTTATTTTACTCAGAAAGTTGTTGCCTTGCTAAAAATAAGAATTTGTAAAGCCGAGAAATTTCATTATTTCCGGTATCTTTTGTAAATCCCACAATTCACATTTAGGTTTCTTTCCTCACTTCCTATTCTGGAAAAACAGAAAAACAAAGGAACTGGAGAGGACTAAAAGGCACCCGCCCCCCCCCCGCCTTTTTTTTTTTTTTTTTTAATGAGGTGCAAAAAAGGGAGGGGGGTTGGCTTAATTCCACATCACCAAATTAAAATTTGTTGTCAGTTGGTCAAACCAACATCTATTTCTACACAGCACGGTACGTTAAAAAACAAAAAGTTTCACTCTTCTCCCAGTTACTCTGTCTCGGAAAGCAAACGACCTGCAGACTGGGTTACGCTGGATTGCCAGTGTCACCAGAATTGCTTTGGAAACATGATCGCGTTGGAGAAAGACACATCCCAAATCCAACGGTACATAGTGCAACCAAAACCCTTTCCACGGGTCGGAAAGAGAAACGTCTCGGGGGCGTATCCGTTGGGCATCAAGTATCAGGCGAAGAGCCGGTTCCGTTCTGTGGACACTCTGCTCTGCCTTCACGCGGGTCGGTGTGGCCAGCTGTGCCAAGTCCTTCACTCTGGGGACGGCATAACCGAGGCAGAAACGGCCCAACGCGATGTCAAAAGCCCAAGGGCGGCTGCCTGTCTCCTCGCTGCTAGCCCCCGCCGGCACCCCGCTACGTTCTCGCCTGGTGGACGGTCGGAGCTCCAGGCTCCTGAGAACGATCGCCGGGCTCCGGCTCCTCTTCTCCGAACACCTGTTTCAACCACCGGTCCGTGCTGGTCTCCTGCCTGAAGAAGCACCAGGCCACCAGAGCCATGAGCGAGAGGCTGAAGGGCAGCACCCTCCACCAGGGCCGTTGCTGCTCCCCTCCCAAGGAGTGCTGCACTTTCCAGCGGGACGGGCTGGCTTTGCTGGAGGAAAACGGAATGGGACGGTTAGGGTCGTCCTCTTCCTCGGCCTCGGCCGCGGGCTGGCCCTGAGCCCGGACACCCGGCGGCGGCTGCAGGTGTCGGGAAGCCCCGCGCACGAACCTCAGCGCCCGGACAGCCCTGGAAAAGAGACAGCCGTGAGCGCGCCCGCCCGCCGCGCCCGCCCTCGGCCCCTCCGAGGCCGCGCGCAGCTCACCCGGTGGCCGGCGCACGCCAGACACGGCTCATAGCGACCCTGACTCTGCGCTCGGCGGGGCGGCGCGGCCCGTTTGCGTCACTTCCGGAGCGCGAAACCGGAAACCGGTAGCCGTTGGAGCCTCCGCTCACGACTACAGAACGTGGGCCCGCTCGCGCAACGGAAGTGACCCGCCTTCTCCGGCGGCCTTTTCCGTCGCAGCCGGCTTACGCCGGCCAGGCCGCACGGGCATGCCGGGAAATGTAGTTCTCCCCCAGCCAGAAGAGGAAAGAGCTGTCCGGTACCTGGGCGTCGGCGGGGCTGGGGCGAGATCGTCGCTCTCGGCCTCCTGGCGATGGTCCCTCAGCCGCAGGGCACGACCCCGGCGCTCACCGCGCGGCCGGTCTCCGCGCTCCGGGCCAGGGCCGCTGTCGGGGACCGAGGCTTCGGCGGACTCCCGCGGCACCTTCCTGTCCTTCGGGCTGTCCCTGGGCTCCCTGCCCCACGCGGTTCCCCCACCTGGCTTCATAGCGAAGCCACGGTAGCTTTTGTCCTCCAGGCAGACTGGCCTTGGTGTTGTGAGAAGACTACATGGAGTGTCCAGGCATCATCTTGTGGGGACGTGGCGGGGGGGACGGGGGGGCGGAGGAGGGGTCTTGGTGACAGTATCAGATCGTGAGGCCACCTTGTGAGCTGTGATGTGCTATCCTGCCTCATTCAGCTTCTTCCCCTCTGGAGCGTCCCTCTCCTGCACCTGCTTCCTGGAGAAACACCAGACTCTGGGACCAGTGCCCCCGCTCCCCGCCCCACCAGGCACTCTCCAGACATTAGGGCGAGAGTGGCAGGCTGGAGGTGTTCCCAGCTCAACAACATCTGGGAGTCCTCCCCACCCGGGGAAGCCCAGCTCCGATGCCCCGCGGCAGCTCAGGGCCCAGGCTAGACTGTTGAGAGGTGCCTGTGTCAACAGAGGCACCTGTGTGCCCGGGTCCTCCTCGCTGGGCCCCACCCCACCTGTTCCACCCCGCCCATGCGAATTCACCAGAGAGAACACTCTAGTATAAATAGAAAACAGAGAGTTTTATTCCAACCCAAATTAGGACAGCTGCCCAGGAAATGTGATCTTCACGGGGAAGAGAGTGTTCTGGAGAATGAATTGTTTTTAGACTTTTTTTTTTACATCTTGCGAAAGCTCAGAAGATTATAGATCAGCATATAGGCAGCAACATGAATTTTATCATCAAGCGGCGTTGATGGTATCTCAAGGACAAGATGTTTTCCTTTAGGCCGCCGTTCACAAGATGGGTGTAGGATGCACGCATGGGGGACTGTAAATGAGGCTTTTGGTCTAAGCAAAGTGCATGTACGGT
Organism: Neofelis nebulosa; assembly: GCF_028018385.1. Taxonomy (NCBI): domain Eukaryota; kingdom Metazoa; phylum Chordata; class Mammalia; order Carnivora; family Felidae; genus Neofelis; species Neofelis nebulosa. The sequence goes on along the minus strand of NC_080799.1, from coordinate 44,127,606 downwards.
CATGCCGATTTAGAAATCTGGCATGGGGGTGCCTGGGGGGCTCAGTCGGTTGAGCATCTGATCCTTGATTTAGGCTCAGGTCATGATCTCATGGTTCGGCAGTTCGAGCCCAGCATCGGGCTCTGTGCTGACAGTGTGGAGCCTGCTTGGGATTCTGTCTCTTCCTCTGTCTCTGCCTTTCTCTCAAGAAAATTTTTTTCTTAATAAATAAATAAATAAATAAATAAAAGAAATCTAAAGTGGCTTCCCTTCTAGATCATGACTCTAGACAGCTTTTCCTCTGGCCAACCACAGGACCCCACCCCAAATCGCTGCCAAACTAACTCACCCCCACGGACCCCCAGGAGTCTGCTGTGGTCCACAGGATGGGCCAGAATCACCCTCGTGTGCCGCCTGGAGGTCTTCCTGGCGGAGGCGGAGATCAAGGAGCTCTTAGGTTAGGGGTGGAGCTGCTGACTGAGGCTGATGTAGCCACCTGTTGGGGACGCCAAGGGCACCGGGCACAAGCTAGCCTGGGACAGCAGAGTGAGCGCAGAGCTCAGAGAGGGGGGTAGGGGCTGGGGCGTCACTCCGGGTCAAGGCAGCCTCCAAGGGGCCACGAATCCCATCTCAGTCTCGGTGACTGCCCTGGATGGGTGACAAAACAAGACAGCTTGGACAGGTGACCTCAGCGCTCGAGCATCACTTGTAAAACGGGTGTCACGTGCCCTTCTCGGGCCGCTGTGAGGACTGGTCCCGTGCCTGGGGAGTCTGTGGCTGGTCTTGGGACAGCTACGATTGATAAGGGGGTGGCTTGGAAACACCCCTCCATCCTGCGGCCCTGAGGCAGTGGGGTCACCCTTACTGCCACCGGGTTCTGAGGGGCATTCGAGGCTGGAGCCTGGGGGGCGGGGGGAGTGCCTGCTCACAATGAAGAATGAGCAAATCAGAGTGTCCAGACGACCCCTCCTCTTTCTCCTCTTCCTACCGCCACTCGGTGTCCATTGTGGGTGAAAGCACTATGCAAAAGACATAGTTCCTGTAGAGTCTTTCTTTGTTTTAATGTTTATTTTTGAGAGAGCAAGAGCGTGAGTGGGGGCGGGGCAGAGAGAGAGGGAGACACAGAATCCGAAACAGGCTCCGGGCTCCGAGCTGTCAGCACAGAGCCCGACGCGGGGTTGGAACTCACAGGTCAGGAGCTGAAGTCAAATGCTTAACCGACGGAGCCACCCGGGCGCCCCAAGCCTTAAGAGGACAGAAGCCCCTGATCTCGGGGAGCTGGCCTTGTGCTCACAGGGCGGGTCTCCTGGTGGACATAAGCAATTTCAGGGGATAACACTGGCTCTGGTCACTCCAGAACCACGATGGCTCACGACAAAACAGGACCCTTCCGCAATCACATCTGGACACTCAGACACGTCCCCCTGTCCCGGCGGGTGGGTCGGACCCTGTGCTTTTCCAGCTGTGGCTGGGCCTCAGCTGCCTCCTTCTGGGGAAGATGTATTAGGTTGCCCTCCTGGGCTGAACCACGTCCCCCCAAATTCACATTCACCTGGATCTCCAGCAAGGATTTTATTTGGAAGTGGGGTCTTTGCAGATATAGTTAAGATGACATCATCTCAGGGGGGGCCTACATCCAAGGACCGGTGTCCCCCTGAGGAAAGGAGAAAAGACACAGAGAAACACGAGGGAGGCCATGCAAAGAGGCAGGCAGAGACTGGAGCGACGCGGCCCCAAGCCAACGAGCACTGAGGGTCGCCAGCAACACCAGAAGCTGAGAGAGAGGCCTGGGACTGACTCTCCCCGGGGCCCGTCCGAGGGGCCGACCCTGCCGACACCTTCCCTTCAGACTCTGGCCTCCAGACTGCGAGAGGAGGGGTTTCTGTGTCTTGGGCCACCCCGTTTGTGGCGCTCTGTGGGGCGGCCCCCGGGAGACAGCGCGGTCACTGTCACCCTGCTTCCGGACCCAGAGCAGAGCCCCTCGGCCCACACAGCCCCTGCCAACGTGTTCCTACCGAGACACCACGTCCCGCGGTGGGCCTGACTCCCGCTTACGCCCGCCTTGTTCAACAACCCGTGTGCCCTGGTGGCCTGTGGCTGGAGGGCAGCGACGGCCGCAGATGCTGCGATCTCCTTGACCCTCTGACGCGGTGGAGCCACAACCGGATGGGTCTGGGGGGCCCCTGTGTGTCTGGAGCCCTCTCCTCCACGACCCCGACATGCCAGGCCGGGTGCCGGCGCTGCCTGCTCGGGTTCGAGCCCCCCCTCCCCTGTCAGAGCGTAAACCAACACCTGGGCCTTCATTATCTCAAAGCACACAGAGAAACCTCTCCGGGGCCTAATGTCCCGCTAATGGGCGGGGAGGCCCAGCCCTCGTGGGCCTGAGGACAAGACTGGTTCACCGGAGGCCGCCTGCGAGCTGACATATTGGGGTTATTGATTTTCGCCAGGACGATCTATATGAGGCGCGTGGGGGCAGGCAGACCCACGCCTTAGGAAGAGCGGGGCCTTTCCCCCGGGGACCGAGGCCTGACCACGGGGGCAGCGGGGGCACAGAGGTCCGTAAGGCCTGACGCTGCCCACAGCGGGGCCGGCGGGGAGCAGGTGCTGGGACACGTGCTGGGGTCCAAGCCCGGCAGCCTGAGTGCATCAGTCCCCGGCCCCACTCCAGGGGTCCCAGTGGGCAGCCGGGGGCTTGCGACCCCCCATGCCATTCGGCCTGGCCCTGGCCACCCAACACCAGGGTAGACATGTGTGGGCAGTGATTCTGGGAAAGTGTGTCCACTGACCCAGGCCAGGGTCCCCCCAGACTGTCGTGCCCCAACCCAGCCTTGCCAGTAACAAAAGCTGGAGTTCAGCCTCCACTCGCGGACTCCTGGGTTCATCTTGAACGTGGCTCAGACTCGGGAGCAGCAAGGGTGTGGCTAATTCACGGACACCCCTACTAAGACCTCAGATCTGCTTCTTAAACCCCTCACGCCTGTCCCACACCTTCACCCCCTCAGGCTGTGCTTTGTGGGGCCCTGTCATTGATTGCTGGGACTAGCGCAGCTGCGCCCTCCCTGCACTCCAGCCTTCGGCCCAGATGCCCGCCCCATGCTGTGCTGCCCAGGTTCCTTGTCCCAAACCTTTAACTGCTCCGGTGTCTCCCCTGCTCTAAAATTCTCCCTCTTAGGCTAGGGGTCCTCCATGGTCTCTGGTCAGGCAGAAATAGAGCACTGAGATAATGCCAGCAGAGAAAGACAGGGCTGGCTGATTGTGGACTGTCTTCCATGGCTGCCATTAGTGGACATCCCCTCGCCAGGCCCCCTGCAGGACCCAAAGCCTCTGTCAAAGCCCCAGCTCCACCGACCAGGGGCCTGTGCCAGAGGCCAGGATGCAGAAGTAGGCCTGTTGGGTGGAGGGAAACAGGGCCATCAGGAAGGAGTGGGCCCTGGGCGGTGGCGGGCGGGGGGGGGGGGTTGGTGACCGTCATGGGCCCATCCGCACATTGAGATTTGTTCCGGCCACAGAGGGCATGGCTGAGGGCCCGGGCCGCCTGGGCCTCCTGTGGCCGGGAGGAAGGGCCCAGCTCCGCTGCCCGCCAGGAGGCCCTGCACAACACCCAACCCCACTTTCCAGCCCACGCTTCCGGCCGTGAGCGTCCCGTGGTTGCTGAGCCCCGGCAGAGGGGCTCAGAACAGCGCTGGTGACTAGCATGCTGTCCTGGGGGCCGCAAGTCCAAAACGGCCCCCAATCCAGGTGCCTGCAGGGGAGAGCCGTTTGTTTGCGTTTCCCGGATTCGAGGCCCCTACGTTCCACCTTCAAAGCTGGCAGTGACCCTGCTTCTGTGGTCACGTCTCCCCTTCCAGCCCTGAGCTTCCTCTCTTATAGGGCCCCCGCGATGACCCTGGACCCACAGGATCATCCACAATCACGTCTGCAGGGTCCCTTTGCCATGTGGGGTGACATGCCCACAGTACCCCGGGGATGACGGCAGGGCTGTCCGTGGGGCCAGCCAACCATGGGAGTGCCAGCTCCCTGTGGCCTGGGCCTTTCCAGGCTGTCCTCTCTGCTGCATCCCCTGTGCTTCCCATGGCCGAGTGAGCTGTGGTCCCATCGTTGCCAAGCAATTGGCCTCCTTCGTGAAGCCTGGGCTGGTCACAAGGGCTGGGACTTCCTCGAGGGCAGGGCCACGCCTCACCTTGCTCAGAGCCTGGGGCAGGGCGCCCATGAGGACTGGAGGCTCCACCCAGACGGCACTCCCCTCGGGTCCCGCGGCCCACCTTGGTCAATTGAGGGCGGTGGGCACCGGCACCAGCTGACCCCCTTCCAGGGCCCGGGCCCCAGTCCTTCCCGACGAGCTGCAGGGGACACTGCGGCTCCAGTCTGGACACCTGGTGAGCCCCTCCCTGGGGTCCTGGGCTGTCCCAGAGGGCTGCTGCTGGACTGTGCTGGGCCACCCCACAGCAGACTGAGGCCCAAACGTAGACTGGACTCACGACACAGACCGCCCGGGGCCTGGCTTCAACCCCGTCAGTGAACACAGGCTGTAGGGAGGCCTGCAGCCTTCCCCTGGCACGCGTAGGGGCCCTGCCTCCGGTGAACCACCTGCTTGCGGGATGCTGGCAGCTCCGTAGGTCTGCCCCTGCCAAGTCACCGGCCTGGCCCGGGGGGATGGCTTCATTTCCCTGAGTGCCCCAGAGCCGGGGGTTCTGACCAGGGGCTCCTGCACTGGGCCCTCCAGGTGCTCGAGAAATGACCGGCAGCAATCACCCACGGCCCCCACTTGCAGGAAAGGCCTGGGTCTGTGCCCACACCCCGTGTGTAACGGGGTGCCACTGGGTGGGACGGGGGCTGTCCCCTGCCTGAAGGGAACGGAGCCAGGAGCGGAGGCCAAGGGCCCGGGGAGGACGGGAGGGCATCGTGACCCTCCCAGGGAGCTGGAAGGGACATCAGGGGCCGGGTGCACGCCGGGGTGGGAGGGGGCCGCTGTCCTGTGCTCAGAACCTGGCTGCCCCACAAGCAGTGGTGGCTTTGAGCCGTGGCGGACAGGACCCTGGAGTCCTCCCAGCAGGCAGTGTGGGCGGTGCTCCAGGGGAGCAAAGCACCCGGCAGAGGCCTCATCTGGTCCACCGGAACCTCGGAAGGGAACCTGACGTGGAAATAGGGTCTTTGCAGATGTTACGAATATGAGGTCAGACTGCAGCCCAGCGGCCCCCGAATCCAATGATGGGCGTCCTCGTAAGAGAGGAACTGGGACGTGGCCCTGTGCGGATGGTGGCAGAGGCTGCCGGGACTCAGTCACCACCAAGGAGCGCCGCAGCAGACAGTGGGGGAGAAGTGTGGCACGGGTTCCCACCTGGACAACACCTGCAGTTTGGGTGACTGACTACGGGGGGGGCCCCCGGACACTTGGGGGAGCACCACACGCAGTCCCCCTGGGGGCCTGCTGATGGTGTAACCCGAGGGGAGGAGCACGCTCCACGGTGGGGGTGCGGTGGGGTGGGCGCCAAGCCCCCCAGAAAAAAGCTTAGCACCAGGGAAAGAGTGGTCATCTCAGCTTGGACCCTGGGGGTGAAGCCCTGTGTCGGGGGTGGGGCAGGGACACGCCTGCAGCTGTGGGACATAGGAGCCGGGGGAGGGGGCCGGGATGTGGGGCCCCCGGGGGTCCTGCTGGGGGAGGGTTGAGACTGTTCACAGGGCCAGCAAGGCCTGGCGGTTAGAGGGGGCTGAGTGGGGGTTCCAGGGGGCCCCCGCATGAGGCCACCACGGGGGCTGGTGGTCCCGCAGCTTCCTCTGCCGGCCTGCAGCACCGTTTACCCAGAGAACTGCCCGGGCAGGATGTGCGCTGGAGAAGGGCTACTCCAGAAGTCAAAATAGCGTGAAATTTAATTTTCCGCCTATTTGACAAAGCTTGGTCCGGGTCCCAGTCGGTGGTGGCGGAGATAAGGGCCCTCGGGCCCCGGGTGTGAGCCAGCTGGGCCTGCGGCAAACACTCCACGGTCCCCGGGCAGGTTGAGGCTCCCCCCGCGGGGCCCTGGTTGCCGGGCGCTAAAGCAAACGGGCTCTATTTGCCCAGTCTGCGATGACAATGCAGTCGCCAAATATTTGCCAGCCCGGCCGGCCTCGGAGTCCAGCTATAAATGCTGGAACCCAGGTGGAGGCGGGCCCGCCCCGCGGGAGCTGCAGGCCTCCAGGTAGGAGCCCCACCGGGTGGCGGGCGGATGCGGCCTCCCCCCCTCCCTGGGAAGGCTGCGGGCCCTTCCCACCAAGTGGGCTGTGGGGACCACCCACCAGAGGCCATGGAGGTCGGTTGGGGGAGGGGAGGGCAGCGCTGAGGCACAGGGGTGCGGCTGAAGGAGGAGGAGCCCAAGGAGCCCAAGCTGGGGCCACCGGGACCCCTGGCAGGGAGGAGCCACAGCACAGCATGGCCCCTGCCCTCCCCAGGCCGGCCTGACCCTGAGTGACACCCAGCCTCTCTGGGGTGAGGGTTCTGACCACCTGGGGACCCCCTTCTCCCTCTCCCCACATCACCCTCCCGTTCTGTGCTTTGCCAGGAGGCAAAAGCACTCACCACCTGCCTGCCCGCTGTGAGGGCAACACCCCCCGGGGGGGTGACCGCTCCAAAGCTCAGAGTCAACCCCCTTTGGCATCAGGCCAGGGAGGGCCAGCACCTGCCCCCCCCCCCCACCTCCTCAAACTCCCACCCCACACCTTCCCTGGCTCCTGCTGACCTGCTGACCCTGCCAAACCCCAGGTGCCCGGGCAGGGACCAGACAGATGAAAGCCTGGGACCCATCAGACAGCATGGGAGAAACAGCGCCCAGCTCTGAGCCTCCCCTAAGCCCCCGAGGCCCCCCGAAACCATAAGTGCTCTGGGCCCTGGACCCAGCAGGCTGGTCGAGGCCGTCAGGCCCAGCTCCCGGGCTCAGTGTGGGCATCTTGGGGGCCCCCCTGTCAGCACCTGGGTAGATGCCACCTCGGCGGGCCTGTCCCATCAAGAGCCAGGGCGATTCCATGCTGGGACCAGGGCTCTGCTCCCCTGGGCTGGCACTCCCCTCGCCTGCCACCTGCCCCATCTCCACGGTCCCAGCAGAGCCACCTCTACACCCCTTAGCTTCCTGTTCCCCACCCCTGCGATGCCCACTGCCCACAGTGCCCACGGTCCCAGGCTCTCTGCGAACCTCACCAGCTTCTGAGCGTGACACCCTCTGTAAGCACCAGTGTGGCTGCAAGGCCTGGGGACCTGACGGTTGACCTGTGCTCTCTCCGCCTCCCTCCCCAGCTGCACCTGCTGCCCCAGAGGCCCCAGAAGCTCGGGCCTTGAGGAGATGGCCGCAGGCGTGATCCGGCCTCTTTGCGACTTCCGGCTGCCCCTGCCCACCCACGGGCCCTTCCTGCCCTCAGACCCGGAGCCCCAAGAGACTTCTGAGGAGGAGGAGGAGGAGGGGGAGGAGGGGGAGGAGGAGCTGGAGGGGGCGGGGCCAGAGGGCCGCAGCCCAGCCCCCCAGGCCTCAGGCTGGGCCCCAGAAGCAGCCCCCCGGGGTCCCAGCAGCCCCGAGAACCCCCTTCAGCTGCTGCGCTTCTCCGAGCTCATCAGTGGCGACATCCAGCGGTACTTTGGCCGCAAGGACAGGGGGCAGGACCCGGACACCCGTGACATCCGTGAGGACGACAGCCCAGCCCAGGGCCTCCGCTGTGCTGACCTGGTGAACCGGGCTCCGGGTGGGCCCCCCGGTGGCGAGGAGGCTATGGAGCCCGGTGTCCTCTCCCCGAGGGGTCCCGAGGGGCAGGCACGCGGGCTGGGGCCCCTGGCCGAGCTCTTTGACTACGGGCTGCGGCAGTATTCAGGGCCCGGGGCCCCAGCCGGCCGCCGGCTACGGCTGGAGCGCAAGTACGGCCACATCGTCCCCATGACCCAGAGGAAGCTGCCGGTCTCCTTCTGGGAGGAGCCGGCGCCCGGCCCCCTGGGCCTGCTCCGCCCCGGCACGCCCGACTTCAGCGACCTGCTGGCCAGCTGGTCTGCGGAGACCGGCCCCGAACTGCCCGGCGGAGGCCCCCAGACCCTGGATGGGGTGCAGCTGGCCGAGGCCTAGCGAGTGGGCCGGGGTCGGGGGTGGGGGGCGGGCCGGAGCAGCAGGCGTCTGGACTGTCACTGCTCTCTCGGAGGAGCCCCTGGGGCCCCCCAACCATGGTGGCAGCCAGCAGAACGAGCCAGCTCAGGTCGGGACTTGGCAGGCCCAGGGAGTCGGCCCCCAGCAGAGGCCCCCCGGGCGGGAGCCGCAGCCCCTCAGAGGTCATGTGCTCAGGGGGTCTACACACTGTGCCTGGCTCTGGGCGAGGCCGTTCGCCACCCAGACATCCCTGAGGCCCCAGGTGGGCAGCAAAGGGCAGCTGTTCCCACCACCTGCCCAGCCGCCCGGCCCTGGGGCTGCCCCTCCTTGAGGCCCCCAGGCAGGTGGCAGGGCCAGCCACGTGGGAAGAGCGGGAAGAGCGAGGGCCTCCTTGGAGGCGGGAAGAAAGGGTGCTCCCCGAGCGAGGGAGCAAACGCGACATTCACTCCCCAGATCGGGGCAGGGGGAGCTGCTTCCTGTGCTGGCCACCGCGCGGGCGTGACCCAGGAGACCCCAGACCCGGGCCAGCTGGCCCTCAAGGAGGCCTGCAGTGAGTGGCTGGGGCCCCGGGACGCCACGGCCGTCGGCAGGAAGGCCCAGGAAAGCCCTGGGTGGAGGGCTCACTGGGCTCGCGCTCCTGGGGGAGGGGACTCTGGACTCCGACAGCAACAGGAGCTGGCACATTTATTTCCGGGAAAGGGACGCGGAAGTGAGCGTGCAGACGGGCTCCTGGCAGAGGGACCTCTCCGAGACCGCGCTCGCCCTCCGCTGCGCCACCCGGCCCATGAGGACCTCCTTCCACTGCAGCCACCTGCCGGGAGACGCGGCTCACGCCTGCTGACCTCGGGGCCTCCCCGGCACCACCCTGACCTGGAGGGGTCTCCAGAGGGCGGCTTCCCTGCCCACCTCACGGCCTGATACACGCCCCAGCAGTTCATGGGGACCGCCTCTCCGGGGGCCACGTCCTTGATGAAAAACCGCTGCCTCACCAGGGACCTGAGGACCCTCCTGCTGCCCAGCGTCAGCGCCCACGGGCCCTCCTCACTCCACAGCCGCACGAAGCTCTCACGCAGGCTGGCCAACTCCTCCGCGCGCTGCGGACAAGGGCACCGTGAGGAGGGGCCAGTGCGGGAATGCAGGAATCTGGCCACAGGGGGCCCGACAGCAGACGGGATTTATCTCCCTCTGGACAAACCAGGGTCTTATCTACCGGGAAACCCCGCTCAGGCCAGACACGCAGATGGACAGACCTGGGGAAGGCCACAAAGCCAGAGGTTGTGCCGGGGAGGGGGGAGGGGGGCAGGGTCCACGGAGGGGCCACCTCTCTCACCAGCTTGGTTTCTGTATTAAACTTGAGGTTCTGGATGGTCTTGTTGTCTTGGATGCTGTTCTCCAGTTTCATTATTTGGTTCTGAAACTAAACACGGCCCTCGTCTGTTGGGCGGGGCGAACCCTCGGGCCTGAGGCTGGCCCCTACCCCTGTCCCCCCGTCACTCAGGCAGGAGCTGGCCCGTGACATGTGGGATCTGGGGCGCGTCACTCGGTCCAGGGTTCAGCCGGCGCCTGTCACCGTGATTGCTGGCAGCCCAGCGTCTGGGGACTCTGGACAGGTGTCCCCGCTCAGGGTGTCTTGGTTCTGGGGCCTCCCTGGGGGCCCCTCTGCCGAGTGTGATGGGCACAGGGGCTCAGGGGTACCGTGACCAGCTTGCCCTGGATCTCCGCGATCTTACGCCCGGGGTTGCCCTCCCTGAGCAGCTGAACAGAGGACAGCAGAGAGGCCAGCTCCTGCCGCACGGCCCCGACCTCGAACTCCCTGTAGGAACAGGAGGCTCTGGGCGGGGGTCCCAGGCCCAGGGCGTGCAGAGGGAAGAGGGCAGGGCGTGAGGGGGCGCCCAGCTTTGCCACCCCTCCAGCGGGAACTGGGGGGACCCCAGTGGGTGACAGAAGGCCAAGTGGAGGATGTGTGTGGGCTGCACCCGGTGGGGCCAAGCGCAGAGCTGGGGAGGTGCGGGGGGCTGTGGGAGTAGGAGACTTGTGGACGCAGCAGGGCCGTTCTGAGGCCAGGAGCTGGGGCCTCACCTGGCCTTGCCCTCGGCCGAGATCTTGAGGTCTGAGTCGCTCTTGTGGAGGACGCACTTGTCGGACACGGCCTCTATCTGCAGCAGAGGCAAGGTAGGCGGGCAGCCGGGGCGGCACAGCAGGGTGGGGGGAGGGGGGAGGCGGGGCACCCGGTCTTCACCCACCTGCCGTGGCAGGCTGTCCACTCGCTCCCGCACCTCCCTCAGGTGCTCCTCAGCCTCCTTCTGACAGCGGACCAGGCCCTCCAGGGATTTCTGCTCTGAGCCTTCCCACTCTCTCTTTGCCTAGGACACAGCGGGGACAGGGACGGGGGACAGATGGATGGACGGGGCCCACTGGAGCCAGAGTTGAACCCAGGCAGCAGAGAGCTCCGGAGGGGGCCGACTCTGAGTTCGTCCACCCAGTCTGCACACAGCCACTCTCCAGGGACCCGGGGACCCCGGGCAGGGCCCCCAGGCTGGGCAGAGCCATATCCGGAAGAAGGAGGCCTGGCTTGGCCCCGAGCCCACCAGGAGTCAGTCAGCAAGGGCACAACGGGCAGCCTGCCCACACCTGCAGGGGAGGGGTCTCGGGAGGCCTGGGGGGCCCCGCCCCATAGCAGAAGGGTGGACATGTGGCCTTGGGAGGCTTGGGGGGCCCCGCCCCATAGTGGAAGGGTGGACGTGTATTCACAGCAGCGCCTTCCGTGGCCAGACCAGGGGGCGGTGCGGTGTCCATCAGCGGAAGAAAAGATAAGCTGGTCACACGCTGTATGGAAGCATTTATAGGAAACGTCCAGAACAAGCAAATCCGCAGAGGTGGGCGTCAGATCAGCGGTCGCCAGGGGCCTCGGGGTAGGGAGTGACCACTAGCCACACCAGGGCTTCCTCTGTGGTGACAGGAAGGATCTACGAGTTATGTGGTGGTTGTCCAACCCTGAATACATGAGCAGCCGCGATCCCCACCCTTTCCAAGGGTGGACTCTAGGGCGTGGGAATTAAAGGTCAACGACACTGTGACTAGAAAGGGGAAAAAACCCAAGGGCCAGGCCACCTTGCCGGCCCCTCTGGAATCCGCTTTGTGGTCGGGGCCACCATGGGCCTCGTGGACAGCAGCTGGGCAGGGGCGGGAGGTTTGGGACCGCCTGTCAGGCCTGCTTTCTCAGGCACTGGGGATGGCTGGGGCTGGGTGTGGGGTGCAGGTGACCCCCCTCTGCTCCGCGCTCACCTCGCTCAGCCGAAGGCTCAGTGTCTGCTCCTGCAGGTCCAGTCTCCAGCTCAGAGCCAGGAAGTGGTCACTCAGGTCCTTCACCTGCGTCTCCAGCTCGGCCAGCGACACCTCCAGGGCCTGGCTCTTCTCTCGTTGCTGCGGGGCGCTGGGCTGAGTGCGGGCACCTGGGGAGGCGGGGGCCCCACCGGGAGACCGACCCGGGCCCCGCGGCCCTCACCAGCTCCAACGCGCTGTGCATCTCCCGCTGGGCCAGCTCCCCGGCCAGCTGCACGGCCGTCAGGTTCTCCCGCAGGCAGGTGGCCAGCTCCCCCGCCCGGCTCTCCTCCAGGTGCCCCTTGACGTCCCTGGGGGTCGGTGCCCAGACAGACCGCCCCTCAGTCGAGGCTGCCTGCCCGCCGAGGCGCTGGGTCAAGGCGGGGGCCTGGCAGCGGGCTCCAGAGCCATCCGGGAGACCCGGGGAGCAGAGAAGGGTCACAGGGCCCACCAGGACGGGGGCCGTGTACACTGGGGCACGCTGAGTCCTCCGTGGGGGGACGGGAGCCCCCATCAGCGGGGGCGGGGGGAGGAAGGGGTTGGGACACCCACCGGGCCTTCTGCTCGGCCAGGAGGATGCGGCTCAGGGACAGCTGGTTCTGCCGTACGAACTTGGTCAGCTGGACCACGGCCCTGTCCAGGCCCCGGCACTGCTCCAGGAGGCGGCGTGCTTCCTGCTGCTGTGCGCAAGTGGCCCTGAGCCCAGGCGCCGGCCGGCCCGGCCCGGCCACCCCCAGCCCCTGCCCCCCTACTGCGCACCTCGTGCTGCCCCTGCAGGGCCTGGACGCGCTCCTCGGCCAGCTCCTGCAGCCCCTGCCACCTGCTGTCCAGCTCCTCCCTCAGGCTGCCCTCCGCCTTGAGCCGGGCACTCTCCGAGACCTTCATCCTCTGTGGGGAGACCCGCCCCCGCCTGCCGTGAGTGGGGCTGTGGGGGGCCCGGCCCGGCCGCAGGCCCGCGGGCTCCCACCTTCTCCAGGGCCAGGAAGCTCTTCTGCAGGAAGCCGCACAGCTTGGCCTCTCTCTTGAGGAAGCGGAGGCTCATCTCCTCCCCGAGCTTGGTCACCTGGGCCTGCGGGGGGTCAGCGCGGCCGCCATGGGGTCGGACCTCCCTCCTCGCCATGTCCGCCCCCGGCCCCCCTGCCACCTCGGACTTCTTTGCTTTCTTGCCCAACCGGGCCCATCACAGAGGGGGCTCTGGGTCCTGTGTCCCCCACTGCCCCCGAGCCTCGCAGAGCTGGGCCTACCGCACCCTCCTGAGGAAGGCCAGCGGGGCGGGCGGGGGCCACGTGTTCCCCCCAGAGCGCCAGGCACCAGGGCTGTGAAGGGTCTACAGGGTCCGGAACACACTTGGTGCTCGTGGTGACCACCAGATGCCACACCCAGGGAATCGCGTCCTGAGCCGGGAGCCTCCGTGCGGGAAGCCGAGTAAGTACGAGAGCTCTCCACGTCCGCACACATCCACACGCGTGTGCGCACACAGGGACGTGCGTGCATAGACCGCACACGCACTTCGCCCTTGAGCTCCAGGCTCCTGCCCCCTCCTCCCTGCAGGCAGCTGTGCCCTGGGCCCCGCCAGCCTTGCCCCTGCACACGGGGCGCTCTGGAGCAGGTCAGCACACGGTCTCTGTGAGAGGCCAAGGGTCTGTGCCTCAGTCTGTCCGCTCTGTGGTTTACAGCGGAAAAGCAGAAGCGAACGACAGTAAATGAGTGGGCTTTGCAGAAGCAGGCGGAGGCCACAGTTTGCTGACCGGGCACCCGAGAGCGCTTGGGGAAGACGCGGGCGCTTGGAGCCCGCCTGGCACGTCAGGAATCCGAGGGCCAGTGAGTGCCTCTCGGAGCTCCTGGCCGCAGCGGTGGGCAGGGTCTCGATGCAGCCAAGACGCCACCTTCCCGAAGGGCAGAGGAAGGGAGGCCACCGAAGCTGGGCAGCCGAGCTATGTGGGCAGCAGCTGGGAGCACTTGGCCCGCGCAGGCCCCGGTCTCTGTTTGCAGAGCTGAAGAGGCTGGGTCTGGAGACGTGCCTCCCGTGCCCTGCCCTGCCTCCCAGGGTCTCATGCAGCGGGGGCACCTGACCAGCCCAGGGCTGGGACCACGCCGGGAGATGGCCGAGGAAGGGGCTTCAGGGCTATGACGTCCTATGTCCCGATTTGGGTGCTGGTCACAGGAGGGGGGTGAAGGGCGGGGGCGAAGACAGGGCCACTGAGGTGTCATCTGTGCAGAAGGATGAGCTCGGTCTCAGCGCTTCCCAAATCGGCAGCCGTGGGCCACGTGCGGCTACTGGGCATCTGGAACGTGGCTCACGTGACCGAGGGACCTAAAGTGTTAGCTCATTTCCACGGACGAAGCCACCTGTGGCTGGTGGCCACCTACCGGATGGGGCAGGACCGTGGGGGGACCACGTGGGCCCAGTCACGTGGGCGGGGAGGACACGGGCTACAGGTGCAGCGGTCTCTTCTGACGGACCCTCCTGGTGGCGGCCCGCCTGGCTGCCCGGGCCCGGCCTCCCTCCTGGTACCTGCACCTTGGCCGCCTCAAGGTCTGCCCTCTGGCTCGCCTCCTCCTGGCTCTTCTGCAGACCGCTGCAGGCCGCTTCCCGGGACTGTTCCTCCTGCTCCAGCCTCCCGGCCAGCTCGGCCAACCTAGGGCAACGGCGAGGGTCACGGCAGCCCGGCCGGCCAGAGGGCCTGGCTGTGGGGCTACCGTGAACTTTTCGGGGCCTCCGGACACTGAGAGTCCCTCTCGAGGCCAGGCCTGCATCCGGGGGGCCCAGGCTGACCTACGGGCCACCTGGGCAAACACAGACAAGGATAAGCCGCTGACTTCCGCGTACCCATGCGGGGACGTGACAGCGGCTTGGATGAGTGTGACTGATGGGGAAGAGAGCGGTAGGGATTCTGGACCTAACTCTCTTTTCCCCACAGAGGGTCCAGGGGGGTCCGAGCCCCCCACCCTGTCGACCAGCAGCGTGGCACCAAGGGCCAGGGGACGCCTTCCCTGCCTCGGTGCCTCCTACCCACGTGACCACACGTGGGAAGTTCAGAGCCGGCCCCCAAGGAGGGAGGCAGGCGGGGCCCACCTGAGGCTAGCCTCCTGCTCGGTGTCCTTCCGCTCAGAGTCCTGGAGCGCCTGCTTCCTCCGGACCTGTGTCAGGGCTTCCCGGACCTCCACCAGCCTGGCACACAAGAGCCACTTCTGCCTGGCCCGCCCTCCTGGCCGCCTTTGGGGTTCAGGTCCCGGCCCAGGGGCCCCGGCAACGGGTCTCCCGCCCTTTTCTCTGCAGGTGCCACGGCCCATGCAAACCCAGACTTCTCGGGCTGGGCCGTGGATACACGCTGCTTACCAGAGCGAGGTGACCAGGACCCCAGGTTCCCGCCCCAGCCACCGCTTTCCCAAAGCCCCTGACCTCCCCGCTGGGGCCCAGGCCATCGGTGTGGGGTACCTCCTGTCCAGGGCCTGCATCTGGGTCTGGTTCTGGGGGCTAGGGAACTGGAAGGAGGAAGGGCAGGCTGAGCCTCACAGCATGGCCGGCACCCACAGGGGCCGGGGAGCCCCACCCATGGGTGGGGATGGCGGGCAGCTGACCTCGAGGGCCTCCTTCTCCGGGGCCCGGGCCACCCGCCATAGGTCCTGCTGAAGCTTCTTCAGCTCGGAGTCCTGCAGTTTCACGCAGGCCCGCAGCCGGAGCATTTCCCGGAGCAGGCTCAGCATGGCCGGCTCACAGCGGTCCCTGTGTTCCCTCAGGGACACCACCTCGGCCTGCAGGTCGGCCACCCTGGCCAGGGCGAGGAGCAGGCTGAGTCGGGCCGCGTGTGCCAGGGGGTGGGGGCGGTAGGCAGCGTGGCTCTCCCTCCCGGCTCCACATGGGCTCACCACTGCTCCAGCTGCTTCCAGGGCTTAGGGGGATCCTGCTCGGGGACGGACATGGCAGACGCCAGGTGGCTGGACTCATACCTCTCGGAGATCTCCTCCAGACTCAAGAGCCCAGGGCTGGCCAGCTCCTCCTCCAGGGAGAGCCCCAGGTCCCCCAGGGTGATGGTGCTCGCCTGAGAGGGGGGCGAAGCCCCGGATAAGGGGTGGCTAGCGGCCAGCTCTGTAAGAAGGCGACCTCTGGGCCGGCGAAGGCCCCCAGGTGGAGCTCAGGATAACAGGGACTCAAATCCCTGTCCGCTGAGCTCAGTGTCCACTGCGCTCACCTCCACCCGTCCAGCTGAGTCACCCAGCGCAGCCCCGGCTGGGCTCGGCTCGCACTGCCCCAGAGAGACCGGTGCCTGAGGACACACGGCACTAGGCAGCGGAAACAGGGCAGTGCTCTGCCTGCCCAGTTCCAGAGGGAGCCCCCGGGCAGCGAGGCGACCTGAGGGGTCAAGGAATTAGTGCCGTCCTGGCTCGGCCCCCGTTGGTACCAGGCTCACCCGACACGGCTTCACCGGCAACCACCGTCCGTGGCCTCAGCCGCTGCCCAGAGGCCCCGAGCCTCGCACCAGGGCGGCTGGACGGAGGCAGGGAAGGCCTCGGGGGGCACCCACCCCCGCGTCTCTCCTTCCGATCCAACAGCAAGGTAGACAAGAGCCACACGGCAGCAGGGCCTCTTCCGGAACCGTCTTTTCGTCACCAGAACCTTCGTACGTCACGGCCCAACTGCCAGTGGAACCCGGGCCCTCAACTCTCCCGGCAAGGCCTTCCCAACTGCCTGTTCCCAGAAAGGCCCGAGAGGGCACCATTCAGCCGGCCAGGGCCAGGGCAGGGAGTGGCTGCTGGCCTGTGGGTCAGGAGCAGGGACCCCAGCGGGCCCCGGGTGGGAGGGACAGGCGGGGGCATTCTCCGGCCAGCCGGTCAGAGAAGGGGTTGTCCGGGACAGATAGAACAGGCAGAGGCACGCGGCCGGAGCAGGAGAGGGTGCGGGCCACAGGCGCGGGCTGCGCGCGGGCTCCAGGATCCTCGCGACCACAGTAAGAAAGCAAACAGAGGCGGCTGCAGCGTTTCCATGGTGCATTTTATTTAATCCCACGTGACGAACGTGCGGCTGGTTCATGTCGTCAACGCAAACCACGACATGCACACACTCCCACGTCAGGTGCTCCAAGCCCAGTTCTGTGCTCCCCCTGCCCAGTTGTCCACACTCTCCCACGCCAGGTCCTCCCAGCCCGGCGCGGTGCTCCCCCTGCCCGGTCGTCCACACTCTCCCACGCCAGGTCCTCCCAGCCCGGCACGGTGCTCCCCCTGCCCGGTCGCCCAAGCCCACCCACAGAGGGCACAAAGTGGACACTCCGAAGTCAACCCGTGGTCCGGGGGCCTTTCAAGGCCCTGCCTGTGGCCACATCACCCCCCTCGTGGCCCAGAGCAGCATCCAGACCAAGGGCCCAGGGGCAGCAAACCGCCCAGACTGGCCCTGAAGCTGTCTGGCAGCTGGTGCCAGCACATCCCATGGGCGTGTGTCGGCCATGACTGCTTCCTCACCCGTGGGTTTCTGTGTCTCTTGCCTTCCCCGCCTCCCTGTGGGGTCCCCACATGCGCATCCAAGACGCCCCGTCCCACACACACCCACCCTCAGCGGTCCTGCAAATCCCCCACTGCTAGACTGTGGCTGGTGCTGAGCAGGAACAAGGGAGCCAAGCTGCAAGTGTGAGGGTACGATTCCTTTATTTCTCCCTCTCAAAGGCCCCGCTCCTCTCACCGCGTCCCCCAGGGGGGCTCCCACCAAGAAGGGACCAGCGTTTTGAGGACCCACTTCCTTTAAGGGGCCAGAACCAAGGCGAACCGTCCCCCACCCCACCCCCAGCTGCTACAATGGCACCCACATCACCTAGTCTCAGAAGTAGGCCAGGGAATCACCTCCAGAAAAGGTTCCCTAGGGCTCTGGGGACACAGGACACCGGATCCAGGCCCATCTAGCCTAACAGAGGCACAGCATTCTTGCTCTGGGCTCACCAGCCCATCCCAGAGCCCACCTGCCCCAGGACTGGAACAGGAGCTGTCCTGGAACACGGCCCCGGACCAAGGGTCCTCAGAGGCCAGTGGGAGCCCCCACGTGCTTAGATAGCAGCTCTCTCGGTGCCGTGCACTCTGGCGACAGCTGTGGGTCTGGTCTGGACCACAGCTCGGGGTGACGGAGGTGTTCACCCCATCGATGTTTTTGGCTTTCTCTCTGGCCAAGACCCCAGAGAGGCCGTGTGGTGAGTCTGGCAAAAGAGCCGAACTCCCTACAGAGCTGGCTGCAGAGGCCGTTCCCCAGGGCCCCGCCTCCAGGTGTCCAGCTGGAGCCTTTGCCAGGCAGGGTCCAGTGCCCAGGCCCATCACCTCACGGCCACAGAATGAGCCAAAAGGACAAGGCCACGATCTCTGCAGCAACTGTGCGTCACCCGGGCCCCAGCTGGTGATGCACAGTCAGTGTGGTCCTTCCAGGCCGGCCCGCGGGGGGACAGACGGCACACAAGCAGCAGAGGGCCCTGCCTGCAGGCTGGCACCACTGGGACCCACGGGGTGCTGCTCGCTCACGGTCTCACAGGCGCACAAACATAGACACACACGTCCCGAGGAGTAGGGGATGCTGGATCCAGTGCTGATCCAGGGAGCAGGGGGGACCCCAGAGAAGGGCTGAGGCCTCACGTCTGGGCCAGGGAGAGCTCTTCAAGGCCCCCTTTCCCGAGCCGGTACCTGGCTAGGTCTTTCCTGGTCACCAGTCCGACCACCTGTGGAGGCAAAGCCAAGTCAGTGACGCTGGCAACCCCCTGCCTCTGTGGAAGCCGCTGCCCCACGTGCCAAGGGGCAGCACAGTTTGGGGAACCCCAGGACTGAGCAGGTGGCCAGTCTGGATACCAAACCTTGAGTCCCCCACAGGAGCCGAGAGTGAGTACCCACCCGCGACCAGGGCAGTCAGCTCAGGAGGCAAAGGGCGAGGCTGGCACCCGGGCCCTGCCCCAGGGCTCCCTCGGGCACGTCCTCCCCACCACTCACCTGGTTGCAGTTGTCCACCACCACCAGGTGCCTGAGGCCCAGTGCCCGGAACAGCTTGAACACCCGAGGGAGGGACGCCTCCTGCAAAGGGAGGGGACAGGGCCTCAGCTGACCTGCCGGCCCCGCTAGTGTGGGAAGAGGTTGGCTGGCGGTCCCCCCTGCACCTCCCCCCTCCGCACAAAGATGCGTCCCGGAGACGCCTGGGGGTCTCAGTTGGTTAAGCGCCCGACTCCCGATTTCAGCTCAGGCCACAGTCTCACAGTTCGTGGGTTTGAGCCCCGCGTGGGGCTCTGTGATGACAGTGCAAGGCCTGCTTGGGATTCTCGCTCTCTTTCTGCGCCCCTCCCCCACTCTCCCTCCCTCTCTGCCCTTCCCCCACTTGTGTGCGCCCCATCACGCTGTCTCAAATTGAAAAAATGTAAAAAAGAGAAAAACAAAGGACGTGTTCGGAGTGGCTCCTGCCCTGGCCACAGCCTCTCGGGCAGGCACCTGGGGCACCGTGTAGGGGGAGGGGTTCATGAACTCTGAGAGGTCCATGGTGCACTCCCGCTCATCCTGGGACACATGGATGGACTGGATCGGGGGGAAGCGTGGGTAGGCGTCCCGGAAGTCCTTCAGCCGAAGCCGCCGCCGCACGAGGCCCATGTTGGAGCGCTCCACAAACACCTGCAGGCGGTGGCGTGTCAGGACTCGGGCGCCCGGCTGTGTCTCCTGCCCCCCCCTCCACCCCCCCAGGCGCCCGGCAGCTACCTTGTGCTTCAGGAGGACGATCAGCTGGGAGCGCAGGATCAAGCCCTGAAGCCGGGCCGGCTGCAGAAAAGAGACCCGTCTGCGGTCTGTGGGTGAAGCCCAAACCCGAGGCCCTTCCTGTCATGCTCAGTGGCCCCGCGGCGACCTTCGAGGCAGACACCGGCCCTGCCGCAGGCATCTCGCACACTCCCGGCAGCGGCAACGGGACGTGACCGCGGGAACGAGGCCACGAGAAGCCGGGGTGAGACGCACACCGCGGCCCTGACATCCCAGGCAGCTCCCGACGGGTGTCCCCCGCGCCCCCCACAGCTCCTCAGCTGACAGGGCAGGAGCCCAAGACACGTGGATGGCTGGCCACCCCCGGCGGGCCGCCTCTGCCCGGCCTCCTGATTCTGTTCCTTCCCAGCAAGCGGGGCGGAGCCCCAACTGCGCGTGCAGGGTCTCCATATCCGCAGCACGGCCGCACAGGCCACGCGTGCAGCCGGGAACTTGGCCTCCGCCAGCCGTCCCGGGGCTGCGTGGGCGCGGGTGGGCCGCCCCGGGTACCTGGCTGTCGTCGGCCAGCTCCACCACAGGGAACCCGTTGTGATTGGAGGCCGTGTTGCTGAGAACGTCCACGATGACGCCCACCTTCTCCCTCCTCCGCAGGCAGACGACCGGCGTGCTCATCACCTCCCTGTGGAAGAGCCCCCGCTGTGGCCTTGCCGTGACCAGCCACGGGACCAAGGGGAGCTTCCCGCTCTGCTCACACGGGAGTGGACGCGCGATACAGGTGCAGCCCCGTAGGCGGGAAAACCGGGGACGGGGAGCCAGGAGCCCGCAGACCCCCAGGGGCTTCCCCGGCCGGCCACCCACACGGCACTTCCCCAGAAACTCAGACACGGGCCCTCCCAAACCGCCGGAAGCCGCCACGGTGCCACCGTACCTGGCGGTGAGCGAATGTGAGGTGACGGGGGCCTCCCAGTGCAGGAAGGGCACGCTCTGCAGCTGGATGTGCATGTCGTACAGGCCCTGAGGACGTGCGGGCTGTTGGCGTGGGGGCTCTGTGGGTCCCTCCCTCCACCTCTGCCGCACACCCCAAGCCCCCAGGCTCAGGCTCCCCCAGGCTCAGGCCAGGGGCATGGGGGGCCCACAAAGCAAGGGACAAGAAGGATTGGCAGGCCTCTTCCCACAAGCCACACCTCAATGAAGATGTCCCCCACGATCTTGGCGGTCATCAGGACCAGCATGATGGGGAAGCCGTAGGTCACGTTG
Organism: Neofelis nebulosa; assembly: GCF_028018385.1. Taxonomy (NCBI): domain Eukaryota; kingdom Metazoa; phylum Chordata; class Mammalia; order Carnivora; family Felidae; genus Neofelis; species Neofelis nebulosa. The sequence goes on along the minus strand of NC_080799.1, from coordinate 44,107,252 downwards.
CTGGTGGCCTCCATCATGATGACGGTCAGGCTGAGCGTCATCCTCACGATCCCACCTGTCCAGGGGTGGGGCGGTGGGGGGGTGGAGTCAGGGGTAGCGTCCAGCCTCTGTGGGACGCAAGGACTCTCCTACCTCCCCTGACCATCTGTGTTCCCTGTGCACACCTGCGTGCTCCCCGACCCCACCGTTTACCCTCGTGGTCCGCCCGGGCAGGCCGCACTGGGTGGGGACAGTGACCCTGAACACTGACACGGGGTCAACCCCTGCCTTCACTCCTCCAAGGGGAAGACGCCCCCTCCTAACCTTGGGACCCCACGGGGAGGCCAGGACTCACCCAGCTGGGCAGCCGCTCCCATCAGGGCGTATTTGCCAGGATCTGCCCAGATCTGTGGGGGTGACAGAGGAGGGTCAGGGGCTGGCAGCCCCCTACTCAAACCCAAAGAGATGCATGACGCCCCAGGGGCCACTGGGCCCAGCAATTCCAGCCCTAGAAGGACACCCTATGGTTTACACACACGTGAGCAAAGTGGTCTGTGGCAGCATCCAGGGTGACAGAAACCTGGAAGTACCCTAGGTGCGCCCCACTCAGGATGCCCCGAATGACCTATGCCACCTGCACGCACCAGACGACTCAGCAGCTAAGGCAAGAAGCACCTCCTGTGCGTCGAGGAAGGACGGTGGTGCCCACGCGCACGCAGCGGGCACCATCTGTGCAGAAATGACTGCACCGCGAGGGAGCAGGGAACCCAGCACGTGCACAGCACGGACAGCCGCGGGTGACGCCTCACAGCGTGGGGTTCCGCTCAGGAAATGCCCAGAACGGGTGCGTGTGCAGAGACGGGGTGTGGCAGTGGCTGCCAGGGGTGCAGGCTTCCTGGGGTGAGGGATGTCAAGCATGGCGCTCGACAGCGGAGACTCGTACACGAGTCTGCGAACACGCTAAGGAATGCCGAACTACGTGCTTCCGCGGAGGGGGAGGCCTTACGGCGCACAAACCGCTTCGGGATTGAAAGACCACCACCCGAAGACCACGTCTGGAAGGAAACCTGACAAAACACACAACCAGAGCCTGGAAAAGGGAGCAGAGGGGGGGACGGGAGACTCTGCCTGTGCCTTCTCACAGGTTTTAAAATCTTGACTAAAATAAGAATAAAAACACAAAAAATGGAAACCAAGTTCCCAGAGGCCGGGCACATGCGCCTCGGTCACATGCTCCCAGGGCCCGTCCTGTAACGAGAAACACCAAGCCTCCCCGACGAGCGTCTGTGCAGCACAGACGGGCGGCTGGGCCAACAGGACGCGTCAAACACCAGCGTCCGGGAAACTCAAGGCCGAGCACAAGCGCCGTCCCCGCGCGCTGGGAGCCCACACTCACCGCGGCCCCGGTGACGTAGGACAGGGAGATCCCAAAGAGCCGGCCCCAGGCGGCCCCGATGAGCAGGGACGGGATGAAGACACCAGCGGACACCGTGAGCCCGTAGGTCCAGCAGGCCAGGAAGAAGTAGACCAGGGTGAAGAGACCTAGCGTCACGGGGTTGTAGGAGCCTAGGGGAGAGGGGGCTGGCCAGGGCCTGCCGCGTGGACCCACCCGCGTGGACCCAGGCCAGCAGCCGCCCTCCAGGAAGAGAAGGGTCCCGGCCGAACCCCTGCACACCAGCGTGCCCACCACTGCGGCAAGGGCGGTGACCCCTGCCCTCAGGGCACAGCTGGCCAGAAGGCGACACCCGGGCCCTGGGCCCAGTGACCGCAGGTCGGTCAGAGAGCACGTGGGGACACGCGGCTGGCACCAGAGAGCCTGGGCACTCACCTGGTGGGTCGTGGAAAAGGCTGACCACGCTCTTCTCGGGGGTGTTGAAGAAGGCCGCGGCCATGGAGTTGTACTCACCGTCCGCACAGAAAAGCTGCGAGGGTGGAAGAGGGGACAGGCCGCTGGGGCCAGGGGCCAACCACGTGATGGGTGGGGCAGGTCAAGGCCTAGCAGGGGCCAGCAAAGAGCCAGGCCCAGGAACGGCCAGAGCGTCAGAGGTCCAGCCTGCAGGGCCCAGCCCACGGAACAACGGGGCACACAAGGACTCCGGGACGCACCCCTGAGCACACTCCCGGGGCTCAACAGGCGGCCACCTGAGCGCTGGTGCGCAGGGGTCCGGCCCTCCCAGGTGAGCACAGCTGTGGTTCCTGGATCCCTAACCCACAGAGGGGGCCGGCTCGGGTGGCCAGTCGGCTGGGGGAAGCCCAGACCCACACCCGTGACACCGGTTTCCATCCACCCATCAGTGGTCACTCCCTGGTGTGTCCCCCGGCCCCTGGCCACCATGAATCTGCTCTGCCTCTGTGGACCCATCTGTTCTGGATGTTTCACATACAGAATGTTACACACCATACGGGACTTTGTGTCTGGCTTCTCTCCACAGTGTTTTCGAGATCCCTCCACGCTGTATTGTGTGTCAGGGCTTCACCCCTTTTCATGGCCAAATAAACCCATTTACGGGCAAACCCTGTCGTGTTTATCCATGTGCCAACCGCCAGAGCACATGCGTGCGTGTGGCTGCGCTTCTCAGGCCCACACCCACAACAACCCGCTTTGGAAGTCCTCGTGTGCCCCTGGGCAGGCCAGTGCTCTGGAGGGAGGACCGGGGAGACCCTGTCTGACATAATGCCTCTCCCTGACGCCCGGTGGCCCTGGGAAGCCCCTCCATCCTGGAGTTCAGCTGTGCCAGCCTCCTTCCTGCTGGGCCCGGGCTGGCGGACCCTTCCCCCTGACCCTGGACCCCCTACCTGGAGGGGATAGGACACGGAGCTCCCCTGCAGGGGCTGGCAGTCCCGCGATGAGTAAATCAGCACGAAGGCGACCGTGGCCGTGACGGCAGCCACCAGCATGGCCTCAATCACCTGGAGGCAGGGCCGGTGGATGTACCTAGAGCAGACAGCAGGATGGACAAGGCCTTGGGACGGCTGGACGCCTGGGCCACTGCCATGACAATGGAGACCACGGCTCCGAGGAAAGCCCGTCAGAGGACACAATGGGGTGACAGTGCACAGGCACCAGGTCATCTGGATGCTCCCCGGCAGCACTTTCAGTCCGGGCCAGACGACAAGAAGGAAGGTGTGCGTCCTTGAGCCCAGGACCCGCCCGAAGGTTCAGGAAACTCATGAGCTCCCACGCTGCTCTGCAGGTCTGCGGGCCCGACTATACCCCGGGTCCAGACGCCCGGATGGACCAGGCCGAGGCTGGACAGAGAAGCTGGGAGGACCCCAACCCCAGGGCCCCTTTCCAGGCCTCCAGCCAAACCCAGCCTCACCCAGCCCCTGGCCAGCGCTGGCCTGTCGCCTCCTGTACAACCCGTCACAGAAGGACACACGTTGCCACACGGCCTTCTGCCGTGTGTGGGCACAGGGCCCACAATACATCCGTTTTCAAAGGCCCCAGGAGCCACACTGGTCCGTGTGGTCCACAAAGTGGAGGTTTCTCACCTGATTCGAAACATCGTCAGCCAGTAATTCAAGGCATTGAACACGGCCCCAAGAATACCACCTACGACCGGGAAGGGGGAGCATGTGAGGGACACGGGGGACGAAGAAGGTGGCCTCCCAGGCAGCAGAGGCGTGGGAAGGGAGCAGTGTATGTCTGTGTCACTGCACCCTGACAGACGCCCCGGCTTGTCTCAGAGGCTTTGCTTTCCTTCCAGGAAAAAAGGGTTCTCACAGTAGAAAGGACCATCCACAGCTCGTTCTATTTCTCTGTGGACCCCCTGTCCCCCCCCCCCCCCCCCCCAACAGCAGCTTCTCCGGTGGAGAGGCAAAGCTCTGGTCTTCGGGCTGTGGGCTCCCTCCTGGGGGTGTGTGCTCAGGGCAGGACACGGGAGGACGCGGGGTGCGGTGGCTGTTTTCCTCTCCGGCCACCTCACAGCTGGGCCAGGCTGGGCTCTGGCAGGCCCTGACCCCACTGGAGGGGACCCGCGGCCGTCTGGGGGAGTGACAGGAAGCACGGACCGGCCCTTACCCACCACGCCCATGGCGATGAAGATGGGGATCTCGTGGATCGTGTACACCATCGTCTGCACAGGGGAGAGAACGAGCAGCCCGTGAGCTGTCTCCACGCAGACCCTGGTACAGACACGGCCCACAGTCTGCCCGTGCACACGGCGCCCCCAGCACTTGCACGCAGAACCGTGGGGGTCCCACGAGACAGAAGCGCTGGGCGTTCTGAGCAGATCACGCTCCCTGTAAGGCTTTCGCCTGCTCCTGGTCTGCGTCTCCGTCCAGCTGAAGGCGGGGACGGCCCAAGCTTCTGCCAAATGGCAGTCGGCGGGGCACAAGTGAGGAAGAGCCCCGGGAACACGTCTTGTGACCCTCTGAGCCACTCAGGGCTCCTCTGTGTCCGCATGCGCGGCCCCTCCCGGGAGTGGGATCTAAGCACCTTTGTCCAACAGTCAGCGGACTGCCAAGATACCCCCCGGAGTGTCCGATGGGTGTCAGACATCCTAACCTGACGGGCAGTTCCGAGGCGTGCTTTCTTCTTATCTCCGGCCCTCGGCACTCAGCTCAATCATGCAGCTAAAACCAACTATTTCTTTACAGTCCACATTCTCAGAATGAACCGGAATCATCCCGGGATGATCTTGGCCCCACACTAAGAAAGAACCGGGAAGAACGCGGGAGCACATTATATTACCTCTGTGTCAAATCTTCCGAAGTTGATCAGTCCTGGGCTCGACAGGTCCCATATGTTTCCATGATAAATGCTCAGGACAAAATTGAGGGTGAACGTGGAAATCATGGAAGCAAAGAACTGTAGGCAGAGAGAACGAGCGCCATCAGAACCAAGCCCATTGGGCCAAAGTCCCAGAGCCAGGAGGCTGGGTGGGGGCCTTCCCCTGTCACTTAGGAGGTGTCTGGAGACCCTCCCGAGGCTGGCCCCTCGCGGCTGGACGAGTGGGTCGCTGCCTTGTGTGGATGAGCGTTGGGCCAAGCCAGTGATGGAGCTGAGGGACGAGCTGTGGGGGGTCTGGGGTCCTGATAAGCAGGAGAGCAGGTGGCAAACAAGGCCCGCGGCCGACGGGGGACGGGCAGCGGCTCAGGTCAAGTGATGGGCAGGGCTTGCCATGACAGACCCACAGGGTGCGCGGCTCCCAGCACGTCAGGGGACGTCTCCCCAGGAGCAGGGGCCCGCCAGACAGCAGAGGCCAGGGACTGGCAGTGCCTGACTCCAGCGAGGGAGCGGCCCTCCACAGACTTACTATTCTCCACGTCAAGAACTGGTTCCAGAAGGAGGCGCCCTCCTCCAAGCTGAACAGCACCCCACCTAGAACGGCAAGCAGCCCGGCACTGCTGCACTGACCCAGGCCGCGGGGGACCCCGCATCTACCGCAGCCCCTGCCCCACGAGACCCCAGGGCCCCAAGACCATCAAGGGCAGCCACAGGGCCTCTCGGGGGCACGTGCCCATCCTCACCCCAAGCTCAAAGTCTGCCAACACCAAGAACTCTCCTCCACACAGTGGGCACGGAGACCTCCCCGGCACAGGCCGCCCTCCTCACCCACAGGGGCTCCAAATGCAGCGGACACTCCGGCCGCAGCTCCCGCTGAGACGAAGTCCCGCTTCTCCGTGTCTCTGCGGAAGTACTCGAAGATCTACAACAGGAAGAAACGGGGAGAGTGGGGCTCAGCCAGCCTCCCCGAGGGCACTTCACTGAGAAAGGGCCGAGGTCAGCCAGAGGCCACGGAGACAGGGCCCGAAGGCAGAGGGGGGCAGGGAGGAGGGGACATGAAGGCGTCTCGGGACAGCCATCGACTTGCATTCACAAAGACCAGAGAGCTGACGAGGCGACACACGCTGAACGCACCCTTGCACGCCAACAACCGAGAGAGGGAACCGAAGACACCCATTCACAACGAGGACACATCACAGTCTGCCTAAGAGACACGTTAGAAACTCAAAACCCCACCGCCAACTGCGAACAGATGAGCTGAAAACACTTTTTTGATTGAAAAATCTAAGACTCTGCTTATAAAAACAACGAACGTGTGCATTCCCACATCAACTCAGCACACTAGCCATCAAAACGTGGTGGCTTTTAGGCGAAACGTGACAAAACTGCTCTGGAACAGATCCCGAAACTAAGCCTCTTCAATGTGTCCACGAGTCATTCTTGCCTCCTCGTTCTGCGTGCCTTGGGGACGGTCGGGGGAGAGGCCAAGGTCCCGGCGGAGCCTCCCAGGGATGCGTGGTCGTCCGTGTCGGCAGGAGAGAACTCACCTTGAAGTCTCGCTTCAGCGACGTTGACCTCCCTTGGGAAATCCCGGCGGCGATCACAGAGCCCGAGTGAATCATCGGCCCCTCCTAGAAGCACAGGACGGCAGCCCTCAGACAAGCGTGGCTCCAAGAGAACACAGTGGCCTCGCGTCGCAGGCAGAGTGCGGGGGACTCACGCTAGGACAGCACCACACGCACTCCGTTACCTTTCCCACTGCCAGTCCGCCCACCACAGACAGGATCACTCCAGACACTTTGATCACGAGAGTCTAGAATACAAGGGAAAACACATCGAGTCTCTGATTGAAGGCCACACGGTCTGGGAACCTGTAGCAAAGCTGTAAACGTGAAGCAATCCTGACTGCGTGTCCAGCCCCAGCCCCAGCCCCACGAGACAAGGCAGGGGGGGAGGGCCCACGCGTCTACCGCAGGTATCCTTGGAGCTGGACTCCCGGCTGATTCTTTCCTGATTTCCTTCATCTTCCCATTTTCTGCCCTGAGTACTCGTGTGTCCCAGGGAGCAGAAAGCAGCAGGAGGTACGGCTCCTCTGGGCCCCCAGCTGCATTTCTCTGCCGACCACCTGCCAGGGTCGCTGCCCACCGCCGCCTGGCTACCAGTGTGGTAGCAACGGGGCAGACGCTGCTCCTGGCGGCCCCGAGGTGAGTCCTGCCCTTTGCAGCAGGGCACGGGGCCTCCCCCGGGCTGTCACCCCCAGTGCACAGCTGCCGGCCCCCAGAAGCACCCCCTCTCCCCAGACGGGGTGAGAAGCCTCTGGCTGAGGCATGCCTACCCAACACCGGAAATGACCATGGAGGGACCACTCTCCTGACCCCCCAACCTCCTCAGAAACAGGGTGTCAAAGACAGTAAGTGTAACGAACACCGAGGACAATTTTAAGAGCAAGGAAAGCATCACGGCAAGCGTACCCACCACTCTAACAGAGCTGTTCTCGTTTGGAAACATTAACCACCACGCAGAACTTAGGTTCCACACCGCCGTGATCCTAACAGATACCCCATTTCAGCATTCGTGCAGGACTTAAAGCGCGTAAGAGAAAACCTCACCACCTTCCAAAGCGAGATTACGCAAAATCCACGCACATGCTCACGGGCAGCACACAGAGTCCATCTGGGCTGGTCCCCACGTGCAGGCGGGCAAACCAGGAGCTCCCGACCCCGCGAGAACCCCACGCGGAGCGCCTGCTGCCAGCCACACGCCCCCTCCGGGCCTCACCTTGAGCCGGACCACATGCGGGATCTTCACCCCGTTGAGGAAGCACTTGATCTGAGGGATCCCGCTGCCAGCAGCGACCGGCTGGAAGGGGGCAGAGGCCAGCACTGAGCCGGGTCAGGTAGCGAGGGGCCACAGCTACCATCTGGCCCAGGAGGACACAGCCACGCGGGGGCCCACACGGGGAACAGCTGCCCACAGAGGGATTCTCGCTTCACCCCACAGGCAGCGACCACCGGGGTCGGCAGACCACGGGAGGTGGGGGGAAAGGAGAGGAAAGGAAGCCCGGTGTCCCCAAGAGGGCACGAGGGGCAGGGGACGCTACAAGACAGACAGGAGGCACATGCCACACACTGGCCGAGGGGCCGGGGGGGAGGGCACCGCACAGCACCCCACACAGAAGCTTCTGGATGCTACACCCACAAGAGAGAGGCAAGGGGGCAGGCGAAGGAAGGCAGGCTTCTGAGAGACACGGGGGGTCCCTTCCACCTGGGCCAGCCCCACAGTCCTCGCTGAGCGGGGCAGGAGCCGGGCGCCCTGGGGTCGGGGGTGACTGGACGTTTAACACCTGCGCCAGAGGCCCCAGCAGTGTAGCCACGCCCACCCGGCCAGCACGGTGTCAGGGCTCCCACCCACGCAGGCGCCCTGCCTCGACCTCCCGGTGGCCCTACCTCCACAAACGCGACTATGGCGGAGCCGACGAGCACGAATGCGGAATTGAGGGTTGCCCACAGCAGAAGGGAGAAGGACAGCCCGCCCCGCTCCGTGAACTTGTCGATGTCGAGGGCTCGTCAAGGATGCAAACTTTCCTGGTCTCTCCTGCGGCCCGGCCTCCCGAGCCCCAAGCGCCAGGAGCCCCAAGCGCACTGACCGGACCGTCACCTCCCGGCCGTGACAGACACGGGCACGCAGCCACACCTCCCCGCCCTTGATAGCACACACGTGGGGCTCAGAGGCTTCACTGCCGGTGGACCCTCCTGTGCTGGGGAGCACAGACGAAGGATACTGTCCTTGACGACCTTGTACTTCAGGCCAGCCACGTTCTCCACCACGATGTCAATGAAGCAGGCCACGAGGCCCGTGAGGATCCCGATCATGGCACAGATGACCCAGCGCTTCATCTCCACCGTTCGGAAGGCCTGTCGGGGGGCGGGGTGCCCATCAGAAGCGGGTGCGGGGGGAGGCCCCCACCGGGAACGGCACGCGACACACGGACCCCGCATCACGGAGAGGCGGCCTCTGGTCATCTCAGAGGCAGTGGGCCTTCCCAACCGATTTGCCATCAGAAGCCGCCACCTCGGGCGCCTGGGCGGAGGCGGCCTCCGTCACCCACAGGACACAGCCGCTGTCACATGGGGCCCTACGCTGGTGTCTCTTGCAGAAGGGATGGAGGTGCGAGGACCACGGAGGGGGAGGGAGATGGCGCCAGGGCAGCGGGGGGCAGCGGCGTGGGCGGCCCGCGCAGACTCACCGTGTGGTTGATCCGCCGCTCCTCCTCCAGGAAGAGCTGGTTCTCGCTGTTGTCGTAGTCCAAGCTCTGCGGGCAGCAGACACAACGCCACGCCTGACCCCACGCTCCAGCTTCACGTGGGGCGGGGGCGGGGGACAGGTGCCCAGGGGCTGCTTGGGGTGGGGCCCAGAGGAAGGAGGCCCACCTCGTACTTGAGGGACAGGAGCTTCTCGTTGTGCGGGATCTCCTTGGGGAAAGGGTTAGGGGGTTCCAAGTCCTGTAGGAGAAAGAGTAGAGCCACATACTTGACGAGCCAGCACATTTAAGAAGAAACCACAGGGGGGCACCTGCGGCGCTCAGTCGGGTAAGCACCCGACTTCGACTCAGGTCACGATCTCACGGTTTGTGGGTTTGAGCCCCACGTCGGGCTCTGTCCTGACAGCTCAGAGCCTGGAGCCTGCTTCGAATTCTGTCTCCCTGTCTGCCCCTCCCCTGCTCGTTCTCTCTCAAAAATAAACACGCATTATTTAAAAAAAATTTTTTTTTAATTTTTTTTAACGTTTTTATTTATTTTTGAGACAGAGAGAGACAGAGCATGAACAGGGGAGGGTCAGAGAAAAAGGGAGACACAGAATCCGAAGCAGGCTCCAGGCTCTGAGCCATCAGCACAGAGCCCGACGCGGGGCTCGAACCTACGAACCGTGAGATCGTGACCTGAGCCGCAGTCTGACGCTTAACCGACTGAGCCACCCAGGCGCCCCCCCCAAAAAAATTTTTTTTAAGAGCAAGCACAAACGAGAAGGGGAGGGGACATGTGTCCATCTGTTCTATGAAGCCAGTAGTCTATGGACCCTAGAGCCAGACGAAGGTGCCACAAGACAGGAGGGCACAGGCACACCCCCTTAGGAATGCAGACACTAAGTCCTGGACGAGGAACCAGCGCATCGGATCCCTTGGCACCATGACCAAGGCAGGTTTATCTCAGGGACGTGAGGCTGGCTTAAAGTCCGAAAATCAAGTAATGTCATGTTTATGGAACCATGGGAAATACATTGTTGGTCTGTCCCAGGGGCCGGCACCCGGCTCTGAAATCCCATGGCCTTTCTGCAGGGTGAGTTTTCTGTGCGCTGGAGAGACGGAGAGGCTGCTGCCAGAATGACCAAGGCTGGTAAGAGGGTGGGAGCTCCCAGCTCCACTCCCAGAACTCTGACCTCTGGCGGCGGGTGGGGGGAGGGCGGCTGGAGACGGAACTGGTCACCCAGGACCTGATCAACCTCACCTGTGTCACGGGGCCTCCAGAAAAACCCCAAAGGAAGGGTCTGGGGAGCCTCCGGGCAGGTGAACGCACACACAGAGGGGCCGGGAGGGTGGCCCCCCACCCCCGCAGGGCCGGGAGACTCCCAGCCCCCTCCCCACCCCTTGCCCTGTGTGTCTCTCCCATCCCTGTTCCCGAGAGTCCTATCCTTGATGATGGACCAGTAAACATGAGTGAGGGTTTTCCTGAGTTCTGTGAGCCATTCTAGCAAATTATGGAGGCTGAGAAGGGGGGGTGGGCATGAGAACCCCGACTCAGAGCCGATGGATCAGAAGCACAGGTGACAGCCTGGATTTGTGACTGGCATCGGAAGAGGGGGTGGTCTCGTGGGACTGGGCCCTCAGCCCCGGGGGTCTGCATAATGCCGGATAAGAGTGTCAGAACTGAGTTAAGTTGTAGGACACCCGGTCGACGTCTGCAGAGAACTGCTTGGCGAGGAAAACCCACACACTTGGTGTCCGAAGTGTGGTTGAGTAAAAACAGTTCAATACCGTTTCAAAAGAATAAAGGACAAAATCCACACAATCATCTCAGTAAGTTCAGAAAAAGTGTCTGATAAAAATTCGACATTCCTTCATGACAAAAATATGTCACAAAGTAAGAAAAGAACCACGTCAACCTGGTCGAGGCATCAGTCATCACCCTCGATGGCGAAGGACCGACGCTTCTCCCGGAAGACCAGGAACGAGACGAGGATGGGCACTTCCACTCGACCTCGTCCTGGAGGCTCCGCCAGGCCCGTCAGGCGACAAGAGAGAAAAGGCATCCAGGGTGGAAAGGAAGAAACAAAACTCTCTATTTGCAGGTGACATGATCTTGTATACACAAAATCTCAAAAAACATACTAAAAAATTAAAACTGTAACACATTCAGTAAGATTGAAGGATATGCGATCAGCATGCAAATATCAAACACATCTCTAAATACCTGCAATGAACAACCAAAAATGAAATTAAGAGAACCCTACTTACGTTAGCACCAAAAGTACAATATATGAAATGATACTTACTCCTAAAATACATTTACCAAGGGAAGCGTAAGACGTGTGTGCTGAAAACCACAACGCACCGCTGAGAGAACCTAGAGATGTGAATATGTGGACAGACACCCTGTGCTCACAGGTCAGAGGACTAAGCACTAAGAAGAAGCGGCGAGTCCCGGGCCGCCCCAGCTGGCGTCCCCAAAGAAACTGGCATGCTTAAAAACCACACAGAAACACAAGGGGTCTCCAGCAGCCAATACGAGCTTGAAAAAGGAGAACAAAGTTGGAGGACACTCACTTCCTAGTTTCAAGACTCACATGAAAGCTCCGGTCCCCCGGACAGTGTGGCCCTGGCTCCAGGACAGACACAGGGAACGGTGGAGACAAGGGGGACCCAGAGCCTCACGTGGATGGCTGACTTTTGAACATGGTGCCAACACAACTCAGTGTGGAAAGAAGTGTTTTTCTGAGAAACGGCGCTAGGGAACTGGACATCCACATCCAAAAGAGTGAAGCTCTACCCTCACCTTCCATCAGACAAAATCAGTGACAGATTCAAGACCCAAAATGATAGAACTCTCAAGGCGTCTGGGTGGCTCAGTCGGTTGAGCATAGATCTCGGGTCAGGTCATGATCCCAGGGTTGTGGGATCACACCCCAAGTCGGGCTCCGTGCGGGCAGCACAGAGCCTGCTTGGGATTCTCTCTCTCTCTGCCCCTCCTCCACTCATATGCCTGTGCATATGGGCATTCTCTCGCTCTCCCCCAAAGCAAACAAAATCTTTAAAATCAAAGAAGTCTCAGAAGAAAACACAGGAGAAAATCTTCATGACCTTGGACTAGGCAGTGGCTTCTTACATAAGACAGCAAAGGTACAGTGACGACAGAAAGAAATAGTTAACTGGAGTTCATCAAAATTAAAGAGTTCTTGGGAATGCAAGCTGATGCAGCCACTCTGGAAAACAGTATGGAGGCTCCTCAAAAAATTAAAGGTAGAACTACCCTACGACCCAGCAATGGCACTGCTAGGCATTTATCCAAGGGATACAGGTGTGCTGTTTCGAAGGGACACGTGCACCCCCATGTTTATAGCAGCATGGCTGCTATACAAGAGCCAAAGTATGGAAAGAGCCCAAAAGTCCAGCGATGGATGAATGGAAAAGAAAATGTGGAATATATACACGATGGAGTATTACTCAGCAATCAAAAAGAATGAAATCTTGCCATTTGCAACTACGTGGATGGAACTGGAAGGTATTATGCTAAGTGAAATTAGTCAGTCAGAGAAAGACAGATATCATAGGACTTCACTCCTATGAGGACTTTAAGAGACAAAACAGATGAGGGGCTCCTGGGTGGCTCAGTCGGTTGAGCGTCTGACTTCGGCTCAGGTCACGATCTCACGGCTCGTGGGTTCAAGCCCTGCGTCGGGCCCTGTGCTGACAGCTCGGAGCCTGGAGCCTGCTTCCGATTCTGTGTCTCCCTCTCTCTCTGCCCCTCCCCCACTCAGGCTCGCTCTCTCTCTCTCTCTCTCTCTCTCTCTCAAAAATAAACATTCAAAAAAAAATTTAAGAGACAAAACAGATGAACCTAAGGGAAAGGCAACAAAAATAATATCAAAACAGGGAGGGGGACAAAAGAGAAGAGACTCATAAATATGGAGAACGGAGGGTTGCTGCAGGGGGTGTGGGAGGGGGGATGGGCTAAATGGGGAAGGGGCACTAAGGAATCTACTCCTGAAATCATTGTTGCACTATATGCTAATTTGAATATAAATTTAAAAATAAGTAAATAAAATCTTAAAAAAAGGTAAAGAATTCTTACAACCCAGTAACGAAAACACAAATAACCTGATAAAAATGGCACAGAATGGGAACAGACATTTCTGCAAAGAAGACATACGGAGGGCTGCCACCAGCCATCACAGAAATGCAGGTCCGAACCACGAGGCACCGAGGAGGAAATCAAATGCAAGTCGGGGGAGCCGGGCGGGCTCAGGAAGCACTCCCCGGCAGCTGCTGGACAGCTTGGCACAGGGCAGGGCAAGAGAGCGTCACGCTGTCCAAAGGTCCCTCACCCCTGAGGTCCTTGTCCCCAGAGTCCCCCTCCGGCCCACTCGAGGCCCCTCTCCCCCGGGTGGTGCCTGTTCCCCTGGCCTTTCCCCAGCTGTCTCGTGCTCCCACGTGACACTCTCGCTCAGTGTTCCCTCCCGGCTCGCGCTGCCCCATCTCTGCTCACGTGGCTCAGCCTCAGGGCAAGCAGACCCTCGGTCGCCCAGACTCTGGGGTCCCCGCGAGACAGCTGGTCGTTTTGTCCCTGAGCTCTGCACGACCCACGGCTGCCCCCCTGCTCTACCCGGCCCTGCCCGCCGTCCACCACCTTCGTGTTCGGCGCTCCCCGTCCGCCCCCTGCCGGGCGGCACCCCCACAGGAAGAAGGGGTGGGTGGTGAGAGGCGAAGGGTAGGGGATGAGTCTAGCACTCACGGGGTCGAGCAGCTCGTCATCCAGATCCACGTTGCTCATCTGTCCGATCCGGAAAAACGCTGAGCGTGGTGACTGGAAGCGTGAGAGAAATCACAGGGCGCTCAGCCACAGGCGGTGCTGACTCATCTGGGGCCCCCCACCCTACTGCATGGCCGGCGGGGGGCCCGGGACGAGTCGAGCCCCTGAACGGGAAGCCCAGGCCTTCCTGGCCCCAGAGGCCAGGCCCTCCTCCGCTCTACCGAGACTGCAGACAGCTGCCAGCCCCAGGGACCAAGGGCTGCAAGACGCCCACGCAAGCGTCCTCCAGGCTCCCCCCACCCCACCCATCCTCCTGTGTCTCGTTGTCGGGAGACCGGGAGGCTCCGGCAGGCGGGGACCTGTCACAGGTCTCCACGCAGCCCCTCCAGACATGTGGTCAGGGCACCCGCACCCCCAGGGTGCCTCTGAAGCGGGGCCGGGCTCCTGGGCCCAGGGGCGGGTCAGCCACAGAGGACAGACACCCAGGCGCATGGTTCTTCCTACACCCACCGCCCGGCCACGTCGGGGGACTGGCCAACGTTTGCACTTCAGAGAAACATCATGTTGCAGCGTTAAGTATGTCCCAAGTACTGCGTGGAACATACTGGCACCGAAATGTGACTCGTGGTTTCTCTGAGGAGGGCACATGCAGCTGGGCGCCTTGCGCTGGGGGTCAGCCCAGACGCAGAGGACAGGACGCAGCACGAGAACAAATCAGACGCCAGCCCCCCGGCCACGGTTCCCGCCGCGTGGTCAGCAGGCAGATGACCCTCCTCATGATGGGCGGTCACAAGGTCAGCAGCCACCTGGCGCCACATCACAAGGCGCCAGCCGCCTCCCCCCACCTCGTCACGTGGGCATTCTGCCACCTGGCATCCTCAAAGGAGCGAGGGCGCGTGCACGACAACAGTACGACGCCTGGAGAGGGAGACCGCATTCGCGTACCTTCTGGGACGGGACGTCGTCACGACTGTCCTATTTCGTTATCAGTCACTGCTGTCGACCTCTCACTTCGTCCTGTCTGTGGGCTCAGGCATCCATGGGGCCCACGCTCACCCCACAGAGCTGCATGTTCCCGTGAGGACCCGTGCCCCGTGTGCAGTTGGGCACTTCCGTCCACATACATGCAGCAAGTTCTGGTAAAGCAGGGTTACTGACAGAAACATCTGGTTCTCTTTTAAAAACGATCAGGAACGGCCCCAAACTGCTGAATCTGAGCAGAAAGGCAGGACGGGGCTCCCCGGCTTCACGCCCTGGGCAGGAGGGCCAGCCCTGCTGACGACTACGCTGGGCCGGCAAGAGGTCCTAGTTCTCGAGGGAACCGCAGCCAGGAGGCCGCCTGGACCTGGAACAGCCTCCGCTCTGCAGACAGGACGCGTGGACCCGGAGGGGTCCTGGGCCACCGCCCCCGGCCGCAAGCCTGAGTGCGGCCAACACCGAGTGCACTTCCTTGGGCGCACATCCACACATGCTGACCGGCCAGCGGACGGGGCGCAAGCGTGGACAACCCAGCTGAACAACACCTGGGCGGAACTGAGGGCTGAAGTGAGGGGCATCTGGAGACGGTGGTCTGTGCTTCGACCCGGCAGACGGAGCCACTTATTCTCCGGTGATCACGAAAGGAGCTCGAGTACACCAGGCAATCACTCCTCCGCAAAAAGGGTGCCCAAAGTCGGGACCCGCAAAGTGCTTCCTCTGACGTCTAAACGGTTTGCAGGGGCCAGGCCGCCGCACATGTATCACCTCCGGAGAGGTGCGGCAAGAAGGGTCCAGTGGGCACGGTCCCCCGTGCTCAGGTGACACAGAGGCTGCCAGGTGTGGAGGGTGGACCGCACCCCAGCAGAGCACACTGGACCCGGACCGCGTGATGGCAGTGGAGGTAAAGCACCCAGCCCCCTCCCAGCTTCTCCACGTCTTTTCTGGGCTTCAAGGCATCTTCCGGGAAACATCTTTCATGGTGAGAAAAACCATTTACTTGAAGTTCAGTGATTTATTTCATGTCGTGTCTGTTTCTCTCTCTTAAACACGGGTGAGGTGACATACGAGCTCCTCAAACTACTGATATGCACAACAGCCGGGACAGAATCTCTAGGGTGGGAAGATCCCAGAGACTACACACTGTGCAGCTGCACAGACCTGACTCTCTGGAAACGTCGGGTCTGGGGGACGAGAACGGATTGGGGTGCGGGAGGGGTGACCACAAGAGGCAGGACGAGGGAGCCTCGTGCCGACCCACACGGTCTGCACGTTGACTGCGGTGGCGCTCACACGGAGGCACCTGCGTGACGTAGGACGGAGAACCGCCCGCGTGCCAACATCAGTGTCCCGGTTTCAGCGCTGTGCTGTCACTATGGGGACTGACGCAGTGAAGGAAATGGGGGCAAGGCACTCGGGCCCGCTCTGTATGGCCTTGTCAACTTCCTGTAAATCCATAGTTATTTTTAAAATTAAAATTAAAAGTACGTGCAAATGGGACCTGCCAAAAAACCCCCATGCATCAGAAGACACAACAGAGGGGAAGGCAGCTTGCAGAGAGGGAGAACGTGCTGTGAATCGCACTTCTGAAAGGAGTCAACCACCTTAACCCTGAAGAACTCCCACAAGTCAACCACAAAAAGAAGCCAATCACAAAAGTGGGCAGAGGCCCCGAGTACACGTCTCCGAAGGCGAGATGCATACGGCCAGTGAGCACAGGACAATGTGCTCAACGTCACCAGAGCCATGCACATCCAAACCACGAGATGCCACCTCACACCTGTCGGAACGGCCACCACCAAAGCCCGGAGTCGTGAATGCTGCAGGGGTGCCCAGGAGCCCGAGCCCTGTGTGCCGGGGTCGGGGGCGTGATGGTGCGGCGGCCGCGGCACACAGCCTGGTGGCTCCTCGGACAATTCAGCACAAGATGACCACGTGACCCAGCAACCCCACCTTGGGGGTGCACTGTAGAGCTGGAAGCAGGGACCTGAAGAGACCCTTGCACACCCCACTCACGAAAGCATGACCGGGCCACGGGGCGGGGGGCTGGGGGGGAACCCAAGTGTCTCTTGACGGATGAACGGATAAATCCACTGGGGTCCACATGTGCAAAAGAAGACGGTCTGGCCTCGAAAAGGAAGTAGATTCTGCAATCTGCTACGACGCAGAGGAACCTTAGGGATGTTATGCTGAGAGACGGCAGCTGGCCACGGCAAGACAGACGCTGTGACTGCACATACACCACAGCACGGTTCCTACTCGGGTCTACAAAGACGGGAAGTAGCAAAGTGGGCACCAGGCTGGGGAGGGGCTGGGGCGCCAGTGTTTCAGTTGTGCAAGGCGGGCGAGTTCCCTGACGGGCAGTGGGGACAATTGCACAACATGAATGCATCTGACACCACTGAACCGTACCCTAAAGACTGGTTAAGGTGCAAAGTTCTGTCGTACGTTTTTACTCAAACATAAAGCAAAAGTTTAGAAACAACTTATTGGGGCGCCTGGGTGGCTCAGTCAGTTAAGTGTCCGACTTCGGCCCAGGTCGTGACCCTGCGGTTCGTGAGTTCGAGCCCCGCGTCGGGCTCTGTGCTGACAGCTCGCAGCCTGCAGCTGCTTCGGATTCTGTGTCTCCCTCTCTCTCCGCCCCTCCCCCACTCATGCTCTGTCTCCGTCTCTCTCAAAAATATGCAAACATTCAAAAAAATTTTTTTAATTAAAAAAAAATAAAAACTTACAAGCTGTCTCTTGTTCTATTCGACCGTGCCGCCGCATTCTGACGGCCGCCAAGGTCCATGCTCCACACTGAGGACAGGGCCGCAGCGGCCAGGGGCACACAGGCAAGCAGACAGGCGCCTGTAAACCGAGTGCAAACCCGAGGGAGCCTGTGAGAACCTGGCACGCTGGGTCAGGTGGGCGAGGAGGCCGGCAGGCTGAGCCCCATCGAGAAGGAGTGAGCGGTGCAGAGGGGGCAGGGGACGGTGGGCGGAATCGTCTGGGACGGGAACGCCACCATGGCCTCTGCCCGGGAGGCTTCCCCGGACGTTCTGTCTAGGCCTGGGCCTGCTCTTGGTCCTCAGCTCTCAAGCCTGCCTCCTTGCTGACGACAGGGGTCTGTCCCACCCACGCTGACCCTGCCTGAGTGGTACTAAAGACAGGAGGGACATCCATCTGGGGAGCCCTCACGGAGGGCAGTGGGGCAACCAGCCTGGACCCTCCAAGGTGGGGCTGGGCAGACAGAAAGGGAGGACAGGACACAGACGCCAAGGCACAGGAACTTCCAGGATGGAATGATGAGGTGCTAGAAACCACCGAGGAGAAAGACGGGGGGCTCGCTTATGTCCAGCACTCAAGGGGCTGGTGAGGACGACGGATGAGCCGCCCGGGCAGATTCCCCGAACACCCCGCCCTGGCCCTTGGCGCTCCCCGACTGTGGTCTGCGGCTCCAAGGTCACCAGGGAAGACACGGAGGTAACCCAGCTTCCAGAGAAGATCCCTGGAATCGATTCTAAACACTAACCTGACAGTGCTACCCGCCTCCTGACCCTAAGGTGTCCCAGGCAGATCTTCCCAAAGCTGAGGTCCCTGGAAATGTCCTGCATTTACAAACCCTGCAGACACCCCACCCCCCACCGCTGAAGCATCTGCTTCTGCCTCAGATTTCCCCCAGAAGTTCTCCAAATGCTCCGCTCCCCGCTACCCACATATGTGACCATGACTGGCTGACCACACCCTCTTCTTGTCCCAGCAGCACAACGGCAGTGACTCGCTGATATCTCACCATCACCCCACACTCCGGCCCCACGGGCCCAGGGGCCTGCCCAAGGGGACAGCATCCCACAGGTGGCTCAGAGCAGCCTGCTTCCTTCCGGGCAGGCGGCTGAGCTCAGGAGGGTCGCCAGTCCACCCTGCCCACCGTGCTTGTTCCCCACGGGGCACTCAGCAGCCTGGCAGGGAGGTCGCCCGGCAGGCACTGCCCAGAACAGCTTCTTCAGGAGCGGAGCAGGCTATGCCCACGCCGCGGTGGCACCACCACCACCACCACGCGACTCTGGACACAATGCAACAAACCCCAGAGGGCCAGTAGGTGGCCAAGACAAGCTCCCGCGTCTGATTCACTAGAACATTCCTGCAGGGGGTTGCTAGCCTGGGATGTCATTTTAGTCCAAACGGCCCCAGGACTGAGAGCAGCACCAGGGCGCCCCCGAGCCTAAAGCTGAGCTCAGCCTGCGGGCCCAGAGCAGACCCTCCCACCAAAAGGCCAGCGTCGAGGAATCCCGTCAGCCTCCAGCGGAGTCACCCCGTGAACGACAACCCAAGGACAGTCACGTTCATGCTGCCGTTCCCAACGCGAAGACTACGAACAGCGGCTACCGCTGGCCGGCTGGGACGGGCACAGCGCTGAGCGCAGCACGCACACGGACCTTTCTGCGGGCAGGGACGCTGAGGCAAGAGGAGGCTGCGGGGCTCACCTCCCGGGGTGCGGAACGACACTTCCAGCTCAAATGCCTATGGTCTCCCACGTGCCAGTCTGCACACAGCGGGCTACGATCCTTTCAGGCTGGAACGGCCAGCTTCCTGCAGCCCTCTCCGCAAGATACAGCCAAATTCAAAGCCAGCAGCAGTCCCCTGCAGGTCCCACCTGCCTCTCTCCCCACTCCCACCTACTTTCCAAACTTGCACAGGATCCCAAACACACCCTTCATCCTTTCCCAGCCATCGGCCTGCCTGAGGGTCTCGCACTCTTCAAGAATGGAACCAGGGGCGCCTGGGTGGCTCAGTCGGTTGAGCGGCCGACTTCGGCTCAGGTCATGATCTCGCGGTCCGTGAGTTTGAGCCCCACATCAGGCTCTGTGCTGACGGCTCAGAGCCTGGAGCCTGTTTCAGATTCTGTGTCTCCCTCTCTCTAACCCTCTCCCGTTCATGCTCTCTCCCTGTCTCAAAAATAAATAAATGTCAAAAAAAATTTTTTTCAAAAGAATGGAACCAACTGTGACCTCTTCTGTCTCTGGGGCCCCTCACGGTCTTCCTGGAGCAGGAGGCCTGTCTCCGTGAGCCTGCAGCCGGTCGGAAGGAAGCTGCTTCGTGCGCTTCGGTGTCCCAGGCACAATGCACACAGCCAGGCACTGAGTACGTGCAGGAGAAACTTTTTTCTTAATTGTTTAAGAAAGGCTGGTCTGTTACTACCTAACACAGATGAACAAAGGCTTTGCATTTTTTAAGGGAATACATTTTTTTTAAAGAAAAGATTTCAAAGAGCTCTTAAAAAAAGAAAATGAAACAAAACAAAAACCATAAGAGCCAACTCCTGTGTCTATTTGCAAAGAGAAACGAGGAACCCCAGGGCGCCTGGGTGGCTGGCTCAGTCAGTTAAGCATTTGACTTGGGCTCAGGTCATGATCTCACGGTTCCTGGGTTCTAGCCCCACGTCGGGCTCTGGGCCGACAGCTCGGAGCCTGGAGCCTGCTTTGGATTCTGTGTCTCCCTCCCTCTCTGACCCTCCCCCACCCGTGCTCTGTCTCTCTCTGTCTCTCACTAATAAATAGAAACGTTAAAAAAAGGAGAGAGAGAAGTGGGAAACCCCAGCATGTTCACTCTCGAGATAAACCCAAATTCCACCCCAAAGTTTCCAATTTCTTTAATTAAAGCCAGTTTTATGCTTCCATTTTGTAGGCTTCGGGTTACTTTCTTTTAGAAGAGGAAAAAATAACGTTCCGAGAAGAAAATGACAAAGCACCCTTATGCGTCCCCCCCCCTCCCCAAATGAGCCACTTCAGATCACTTCTCATATAGACACAGAAAGCATTTCAACGTTAAGATTTCACTGAAAGAGCAGACGTGGGCTTTGGCTGTCCGATGCCTCTGGGGGGGTGGTACAAAGATAAGCCCTAGAGGCTTGGGTCCTCTCTCATCTTTAAACACTGTCCAAACGTTTAAAGGACAGATCTAGACCAGGAGAAGAAAAACTGAAAAATAAACGCAAAAACAGTAAGAGCAAGCAATGGATAAAAAGAGTCCAAGCACTCAAAATCAACACCACACGCAATTCATTCAACACCTCCACCGCATCGCCGATGTGCTGACCACCCCGCAACCACCCTGACTCGCTCCCAGCGTCTGTGTGGACGCCCCAGTTTCAATTAATTGCTAAGGGCACCTGGGTGGAAATACTCGTCCTTCCTAAGATCGCCCCGTGCCTGCAGAAAAGGGGGGCCGGCAGAGCTCCCCACCGCCACAGAACACTGTGCAAGCGGAAGCTCGTGGAGCCGGGCCGGTCCCTCGAACCCCACTAGTCACCCGGCCCAGAGCTTCCCTCCCCAAGACTCCAAAACCCAGGGCCCAGGTTCCAGCCAGCGCTGCCATTTGCCACAGCGGCCCCGGGGCACGTTCCGGAACTAGTCGCGCCTCAGCTGCCTCCTCTTCGGAAGGGGGATGGTCAGAGTACCGATGCGCCCGCCAGCATCCGCCAGCACCCGCCGGGCACGGGGCCACCGCCGACCCGGCGACCCCTCGCCCGCCAGAGCCGCTGACCCGCGAGACGGAGCGGCCGGGATGGCGTAGCCCAAGGCCGCCCGGGGCGCACCCGCCCGGCTCCCGGCTCCCGGCGGCGGGGGGGCTGAGGCGCGGGCCCGGGGCTCTCCCGGCGGAGGGGACTCACCTGACCGGCGGCCGCGGGCCCGGCCCCGTTCAGCAGCGGCGTGCCCTCGCCGGCTGGCGCCCCGGGCCGCGCCGTCCTCCGCAGCAGGGGCGCCGCCTCGTCGTCGTCCAGGTCGCGGCCGGACCACGACACCTTCTTGGACACGTTGGCCATGGCCAGCAGCGGCCGAACCGGCCCGGAAAGCGCGGCGGCCGAGTGTTTGTTCTCGTGACCCGCGCCGCGGCCACGTGACCGGCGAGGCCAACCCCACGTGACGCGCGACGGCGGCCGCGCAGGGGCGCGCGCGCGGGGCCTTCTGGGAGTTGTAGTCCCGCGCCCGGCACCGTCCTGGGTGGCGGGGGCTCCGCGGCAGCTGGGGTCGGCGAGAGGGGCGCCGCCCGCTCGGGCGCTTGGGTGACCGACCGGAGTCCGGCTTCCGAGAACGGGTCACGGCAGGAATGGAGGGGAGGGCCGGCGTCCGCGCGGAGACCGGAGGAAGGGGGAGGAGGGCAGGTGGCCGCCGACCAGTAGCGCGGAAGGACGGGTGGACACGTGGCCGCCGGGTTGCCGGGGAGTGAGCGGTCGCCGGCGCCCGTGAGACACGTGGCCCCTGTGGCATTGCTGCAGAATCACGGTGGGGAATCACGCACACGCAGACTGGGGGACATCTGCTAAACTGCTGGGCAGCTCTGTTCCACAAAGGGCTGGGACCGCCCTGTGTGACACGGGATTGACGCCACCGGGCCGACTGAGGCTCCCGATGGCCCCTGCACTGGGTGGTAGGATAGTCTGGTTCAGCGCTCAAGGCTGAGCATTGTCTTGGAGTCACCGCAGGGAAGGTCCTTGTTCTCGAGACACACGACCTATACAGGTGGATGGCCTGGTCATCATAATGACAGGTGGCCACCGACAGGGAGGACAAAATGTGACAGAATGTTGACTCAGTCAGTCTAGGCCAAGCACTTATGATGGTGCAATGTATTCCTCTTACAACTTTTGTATTTTAGGTTTGAAACTTTTCAAAAGAAAAAGATGTAACAAGTAAGTGTGTTAGAGGGGCGCCTGGGTGGCTCAGTCAGTTAAGCGACTGAAGTCGGTTCAGGTCATGATCTCATGGTTCAGGAGTTCGAGCCCCATATCGGTTCCGTGCTCGGAGCCTGGAGCCTGCTTAGGATTCTGGGTCTCCCTCTCTCTCTGCCCCTTCCCTGCTCGCGCGCTCTCTCTCAAAAATAAATACACATTAAAAAAACAAACAAACAACTTTAAAAAGTGTGTTAGAGGCTCTGAGGCTGAGAAGGTAACAGAGCCCCTCCCCCGAATAACTCAAAATCAAAACTAAAACCAAACTAACAGGAAAGAAATCCCCAACAGGGTTTTAAATTTTCCCCACAGTTACTGTGCAATGCTCTTCTGGAAATTCTAAGAATAACATTCTTTCGAAAGAGGTGTTTTGTCATTAGCGTCTTAGGGCTTTGCCCTTTCTGGTGGTGGACAAGAGCGGCATGGTGGCCTCCAGTTTGTGGCCCAGCGCACGGAGGCTGGCACACACCAGCCCAGGGGAGCAGGCAGGGTTGGGCTGGGTGCATTTGACCGAGTGGAGTGGATGATGGGGTCCAGGCCAGCAGAAGTGCTGAGCTGAGTGATAGGGAGATGAGAACCGATGGGGGATGAAGGGATCCTGCTGGAGACGGGGGGGCATCCCTGTCGCCAAGCAGGGCCAGGCTGGTCCTAAAGGCCAACACTGTCAGACGAAGGGCCTGGACTTGTGCTTCTGCGGGACCAGTGGCCCTTGTAGAGGATAGATGGCCAGGTGGGGAAGAGAGAAACCAGCCCCAGCTTCCTATCAGGCCCCGGCCCCCGCAACATAAGGAGGACACCTGGGTCGTCTTGTCCTCTTTACCCAGAAACACAGCAGACTCAGGTCATAGCTGGGATTTGACAGATCATGCTTCAAAACGCACAGGGGACTTTGTCACTGGCCCCATGGGGATGGCCCCATTCAGACTGCCTTGCTGAATGGCTTCCCTTGTCTCAAATTCTCACTTATCAGGACCACCCCACCCGCCCCCGCCGCTGGGTCAGTCCTGACTGCAAGCCCTTCCCCAGGTCGCTGCGCCCTCTTGGGATCCCCTCTCCCACGAACTTTCCTGAATGTGGATGTGAGAGCCCACAGCGATGTTGTCTTTGCCAAATCCCTGTGGTCAGGGTTCATGGACTCGTAGGGGTGCCGCTGTGAGCTACCTGGGCCCCTGGGTGTTATAAGCACCCAAAGTGGGGGGGACACTCAGAAGTAACACCCTGAGTGGTCTTTTTATGCAGGGGGCCCAGCTGTCTCTGAAGAAGTACTGCTCAGATTACCAGTCTTCCCTGAAGAAAGATGTTCTCTCTCCTTCCTTAACAGCACAGTGGGACTGAGCGAGAGCTCCACAAAGAGCCCGAGGCGCCTGGGAAGGAAGAGGAGAAGGCGCAGCTCTCCCTGAAGGTGTCGTGCCCTGGGGAAGTTCCAGAGGAAGCAGAGCCCAGTGATTCAGGGGGCATTCACGTGGCCACCCGGTGGGGGGGGGGGGGTGGTTCAGTTCCAGAACCCCTCCTCAGACCTTGACTCATGGACAGGTGGTGTAGGGGGAGGTGCCTGGCTAAGTCTGAGTGGAAGGCCCCAGATTGCTGGGGCCACAGCTCTGCAGAGAGCGAGGGAGTCACCTGTCCCACGGGGCAGCTGCAGGGCTGAAACCAGGGTCCCTTGAGGCTGGGCTGGTGCGGGCTTGGGGGCCTCTCCAGTTTGCTTTCTCATTTTTATTTAAATTTCGTTAATGTTTATTCATTTTTGAGAAAGAGAGACAGAGACAGAGTGAGCGTGGGGGAGGGGCAGAGAGAGAGAGGGAGACACAATCCAAAGCCGGCTCCAGGCTCTGAGCGGTCAGCACAGAGCCCGATGCCGGGCTCGAACTCACGAACGGATCACAACCTGAGCCGAAGCTGGATGCTTAACCGCTGAGCCACCAGGAGCCCCTTCTCACTTTTAAAGTGGGGCAGTTCTCAGGATGCCTGGGTGGCTCAGTCGGGAGAGTGTGCAACTCTTGACCTCAGGGTTGTGAGTTTGAGCCCCATGTTGGGTGTGGACATTACTTAAAAATAAAATCTTTAGGGGCGCCTGGGTGGCTCAGTCAGTTGAGCGTCCGACTTCGGCTCAGGTTATGATGTCACGCTCCATGAGCTCGAGCCCCATGTCGGGCTCTGTGCTGACAGCTCAGAGCCTGGAGCTGCTTCGGATTCTGTGTCTCCCTCTCTCTCTGCCCCTCCCCCACTCACGCTCTGTCTCTCACTAATAAATAAACGTAAAAGAAAAATTTTTAAAAATAAAATCTTTAAAAAATAAATAAAACTCAATAGGGGGAGTGCTGAGAACCCAGCCTGTTTCCAAACTCCGTGATTCCACACCTCTCCCGTTAGGGCAGGGCGGGGGCGGGGGGAGGGGGCGACTGCCCTGTTCTGTCTACACTGACTCCTTCCTGATTCTGTGAGCCTGGGTTTGGCTCCTCCTCGGTTTGGGCATCTCCACCCCCGGACGGGTTAATGTCCATCACCCTACAATGTCAACACAGTAAACCCCGCCCCACCATGTGGCCCCGAAAACCTCCTCCCGGGTGCCCACTCGAGGGAACGGGAAGCGCGTGTCTGCACAGGGACTCACGTGACAATGCCCGGAGCAGCTTTATTCGCTGAAGCCGAAGCCTGGACACAACCCCAGTGCCCATCAGCTGGTGGGGGCGGGCACAGCAGAGGACGGGTGCCTGACGTGCTGCCTCGTGGGCGAGGCCGGGGGGCTCAGCGGCAGAGGCAGACACGGAGTGGGATTCCATCACGAGAGATGTCCGACGTCCAGGCAGGTCGGCCGAGACGGGGAGCCGCTCCGTGGTCGCGGCGGCTGGGGCGGCAGGAGCGACCACGTACAGGCATGGTTTGCGGGTGAGGGGCCGTGGAAACCCCCTCAAAGTGGAACGCAGTGACGGTTGCCCAGCTCGGTAAACTCGCTGATCATCTTTGAACTGCGCCCGTGACACGGGTGAACTTGGTGACACGCGCTCCGGTGAGGGTCCGGCGAGGCTGCCGTTCGTGCCTGAATAGCCTGCTCCCTTTGTGGGTCCCCTGTCCCGACGGCTCTGGCAGCCTCACCAGCCACCACAGCACCTTAAGGGAACCCCCAGGGTACCCGGCATAGGTCAGTGGAGCCCTGGGGCAGGAAATGGATCCCTGGTCCTCTCCACGAGGGACACGGGAGCAAGGACAGCCCAGAAGGACTCTTTCATAAGCCGCCTTAGAGAGGCCCACGGTAGTTCAAATGCACCCACACTGTTTCCAGGAACATGGGGTTCTCCACCGGCAGCCCCAGCCCAGAGAGTCTCCACTGGAGTCCTGCGCTCTCTGCTGGCAGGTGGGGCCCGGCTGGCATGGTGTCACAGCCCATTCTGTCCCTGCCTGCCATCCTCCCAGAGCCCCGCTCTGCCCGGTGGTCCGCCCCCCCCCCTCCCTCCACGCTGCCCTGTCCCCTCCCCAGTCCGGGAGGGGGCCCTCTATGGGGGGGGGGAGGGTGCTGGGGCCGGGGGACAGGTGGCTGGTGCTGCTCAGGCTGTCCCCGTCCAGCCCGAGAACAAAGCCTCAGGGACAGAGCGCCAGGCAGCTGCAGTTCACCCTCTGCACGAATCCGCCCACCCGGTGGGCGTCGTCCAGCGTGAGGATAGCGCCCGGAGGGAGCCCCCGCCCCGTGGCGAGGCTTGCCACCTCCCCGGGGACCAGCGCCCGGTCCCATATGGCCAGGCCCGCCACGCTCCCCACGAAGGCCTCGGAGCTGTCGAACCCACCCCCCACGCTGTCTTGCTCCTGGCCCAGCACAAGGGACCCCCCTGGAGGGATCTCGTAGCCCTCCCTGAAGCGGGAGCCGGTGGCCACTAGCCTGCGGTCTACGTGGAGCCGGTACCTGCCCAGCGTGGACGTCCAGATGACACACACGTGGTGCCACCGGCCGTCCAGCAGTGGCTGCAGGGGCAGCTCCCTGAAGGCCGGGTCTCCGATCACGAAGTGGACAGAGCCAGGGACCAGGGAGTCCCTGCCGTGCAGCACGAGCTTGTTGTCATTCTCCTCGGTGGCGTAGGAGAGCAGGGTGCCCAGGTGGCCCGAGGCCACGCGGACCCAGCTGCAGACAGACAGGGCCCGCAGGCCTGAGGGGAAGCCGGGGCTCAGGAAGGCGACGTTCTGGGTGGAGGCGTTGGGGAAGACGAGCACGGGGCCCATGTTGCAGGCTGGGGACAGAGGGGAGAGTCAGCCCGGGCACCAGGGGGCCGCAGAAGCACCCACGACCGCGGGCACTGCCCTTGCTGTGGGGCACAGGCCACAGACCCTGTGGCCGATGTGCCTCAAGCAGTAACTGCGAGGGGGGCTGTGCACGGCCCTGTTGGTCCTTGCGGCCGAACCACCAGCCTGTCTCACAGCCGGGGACACCGGGAGCTGGGGCAGTCACACAACTGGGCAGAACTGAGCCCCCCGGGGCTGCTGTAAGGGAGCCCCACAACTTAGAGGCTCAAAACCACACAAATTCAGTGTCTTCCGGGTCTGCAGGTTGGAGGTCAAAAGCCAGACACGGGTCTCTCCCCCAGACTCAACTCACGGCGTGGGTAGCCGTGGTTCCTTTGCTGCCCTTCCAGTCTAGCGATGCCCCCACTCCGTGGCTCACGGCCCCTCCTGTACATCCGTCTAAACTTTGCCGCTGGGGTCACGCCTCCTTCTCCGATCCTGACCTTCCTGCCTCCCCTAGAAGGGATAATCCCAGATCCCCTCCCATCTCAGGATGCGTCATCGCAGATGGAGGTTCCCCTTGCTGTGTGAGGTGACGCATCCACAGGGCCCAGGGATCAGGACTTGAACATCTTTGGGGTCATTGCCCTTCAGGTCTGCCTGACCAAGGGTCCATGGCAGGGCGGGGGGGGGGCCTGGGGCGGCTGTACCTGCTCCGAGGTCCCGATTGGCAGGCTGCGGACCTACATCTCTAACTCGCTGGCCCACTGGACTCAAGAAGGGGCGTTTACCCCGGGCAGCACCCCAGTCCTGTGTGCCCATCTGTCCCTAACGCCCAGGCTGCGGGGGATCCGCAGACAGACCATCCCCTGCACGGCCACCTCCTTCTCACCAGCAGGTGTGACTGTGAGGTCAGTGTCCTCTCCGCACAGCTCTGGGGAGAAGGCTGTTCAGAGGGGACCGGAGGCCCAAGGAGGCACCAGCGAGGGAAGGGCGGGCCATGGTACTTACTCTCTCCTGGTCTCCCGGGCGGCCGTGTCCGCTGGCTGCCTGGGCCTTGTGGCTCCCGTGTCCCCTGGAGATGGCTGGCGAAGTCCTGAGGTGGGTCCCCGGGCTCAGGCGGAGCTCTGAGCGCCTGCCCGCCCCTCTGCAGCTTCGGGGAGCCTAGGCTTGGCAGCCCCAGCTGGGGCAGGGGCAGGGGCGGGGGCGGGGGTGGGGGCAGGGCCGGAGTCGGCCCCGGGGCCACGGCGCCAGGACCGGCCACCTGCAGCCGTCCCTCGAGAGCAGCCAGCCTGGCGCCCTGGCTCTGCACCAGGTGCGTGAGGCCGGCCACCGTGTCCTGTAGGGCCCGCAGGGCCAGGCCAAGGCTGGCGAGGCCATCCCCCTGTGCCTCCCGCTCCTTCCCCGCCTGGGCCAGCTGTCTGTCCCTGTCACTTAGGACGGAGTCCAAGGCCAGCAGCCTGGAGTCCAGCTTCCGGCTCCTGCGCTGTGACTTCTGCATCCAGTTCTTGAGGCGGCTCAGGTCGCCCTGCACGGCGGCCTGTGACCGGTTCACGGCCAGGGCCACGGCCTGGGTCTCCAGGGCCAGGCTCTGGAACCGAGTGTCAATGTCGTAGGACAGGTTGTAGTTGCTGGCAAGGCCCCGCAGGTGTGTGAGGGTCACCTCTTGGAGCCTCCGAAACTAGAGAGAGGACACACAGCCATCACAAGGGCCGAGGGCCGGGGAGGACGCGGCACATGACTTCCCGATCATGCGTCTGGGCGCCTACCAAGCCCTGGCCGTGCTCCGCACTGATGTGATCCCCAGGCCGCTGCTGAGGGGTGGGGCGATTACCGCGGCCCCGGGGCGGCCGAGCTCAGAGACGTGGGTGACCAACCTGAGGGCCCCGGGCTGCACTAGGTGGGGCGAGGGCTTCGGGCTCCCATGCCCCCTCCGCCCCACATCCCCCGGCCCTGTGAACCTCAGGGTCCTGCCCCCCCGTGACCCTGCGCCCCTCCAGCTGCACTCCCCAGGGCTCCCCGTGCCCCCTCCCAGCCCGACGCCCACCCAGTCCCATGGTCACTTGGCTTATCTTCATAACAGAGCCTAAGAAACCTTCTGTGCTGCTTTCCAATCACAGGTGACAATAGCATCGGCTGAAGGGAAGAACCAAGGACTCCACGTTTGGGTCCCCAGAGCGCCGACAACTTCCCACTCTGTTTCTGGGACACCATCAACTGCCCCGCATAACTGGGCACCCTTACCTGCTCTTCTAGTCTGCGGAGCCTCTCGAAAAATGGTTTTCTTTGCGCTGCAGGGCCGGCTTCCCGCGACAAAACCCCATGCAGATACACAGGCGCAAAAATAAGGAAGACAGACAGGGTTGTCCTCGGGCCGCCCATCCTGAAGATGCGCACAGGGCGAGGCCGTCTGCTGTGTGCTCCTTCGCCACCCACAGCCCTGCCCGAGTGCCACGGGAGCGAGCTTCCTCCCTCCACCACCTTCGTGCAAAGCATCTGTCCGCCAGCCGGCGAGCTCTGGGGACATGGTCACGTGTCCCAAGGACACGAGCTTAAAAACAGAGGCAAACAGTTTCTCCCGAAAATAATTCTTTTGGGTGACAGCCCTGGCCTGGCTGGCTCAGAGGCAGACGGAGGTGATGGCTTTAGCAGGGACACACGGACTCGTGTTCCCACCAAAGAGAAGTGGAAACAGGACAGGGCCCAGCCAGGGCCAGGGAGCCCCCGGGGCCAGGTCTGCGGTGGGGCCCAGGGTGCTAGTCCCATGAGGCCCATCTCTCTCCTCTGGATAAGGCAGAGGACGGGGTTGGGAGACGTCTTAACTTATTGTGGGGTGTAGGTTGTGTGGTGGGCTGCATGGTGGTGCCCGAAATGGTAGGTCTGAGTCCTAACTCTGTGAATTGCCTTGTGCCTGTGAATGGGAGTCTGTATGGAAAAAAGACCCTTGCGGGTGTCATTAAGGATCTGGCGATGGGCCCATGCTGAATTAGGGTGTCCTTAGAAGAGACAGAAGAGGGGAATACACGGGGGGGAGGCCATGGGAAGACGGAGGCAGAGACTGGGGTGACGTGGCCACCAGGAGAGCCAGGGGCCGGATGAGGCAGGAAGGGTCCTCCCCCTGGAGCCTTGGGGACCTTGACCTTGGACCTCCATTGGTTACTGGCCATAGGCTGCTGCCCAGGACGCTGCCGCACTTCTGGCCCTCTGGGGCTCCCCCTGCTCCACCCTCCACCTATCACTCTCCCAGGCCACGTTGGATCCTTGCTCCTGCTGCTGTCTCTGTCCCTTGTGTTCTCCTGGCCCTGGGCTCCTTCACCTTTGTCATTTTGCTGCCATCGAAGGGGCACCCGGGGGGCAGAGGACCCATGCATGTCTGTGCACAGCCGCGTGTTGAACTGACCATGCTTTTATCCTGCTTCCTCCCTGCATCTCGGTCCCTACAGCTGGCCCTGGGGTGAGGTCCCCACCTGCCCCATTTACTTAGGCCGATGGCTGTGCTAGTGTAACCAGTGACCGCCACAAGGGAGCTTAAAACAACAGAAGTTTATTCTCTTGTAGTTCTAGAGACCAGCGTCCCAGGGCCCTTCTCCTTCCTCCCCAAGGCTTCAGGGAAGGACCCTCCTGCCTGGTCCAGCCCCTGGCTCTCCTAGTGGCCACGTCACCCCACTCTCTTCCTCTGTCTTCCCACGGCCTTCTCCCCTGTGTCTCTGTCCTTCTGTCTCTTGTAAGTTACACTGCTCCCTGGATTCGGGCCCACTTGCATAATCCATTACGATCTTGAGGTCTGTAACTTGATTATATCCACCAAGACTCTTTCTCTGAATAAGCTTGCATTCATGAACTTAGATCTACTTTTTGGGAACCACCATGCAGCTTGTGACAGGGAGGTTTGAGAGGCTAGGGGTGTCCAGGGATGGTGGGGAGGCTGGGACACGGCACAGGCTTCAGTGAAGAGACTCGCGTGAATCTGGACACAGAGCTGCCGGGTCCCCAGTGCCTGCTCGACCTCCTGTAGCTGGCGACTCCTCTGCACGTCAGCTCTGCCGCGGGATGTGGTCAGGTGGCTCTCTGGAGCCGAGCCGTCTGACCCCGGAGCAACCCCCCCCCCCTTTCCTGCCATGTGACTGGTCGGAATTGCACTGCACCACGGGTGTAATGAAACCCACACTGGATTACAGGACTTCATACGAAAAAAGAATGTGAAAGATCTCACTAAGCATCGTACGTTGCACGTGACATTGAAGTGGTAATATTCTGGATCGACTGGGTTAAACAAAATATGTTCTTGGGGCACTTGGCTGGCTCAGTCAGTAGAACATGCGACTCTTGATCTCAGGGTGATGAGTTCAAGCCCCGTGTTGAGTGTGAAGCCCACTTTAAGACGTATGTATATATATATTCGTATTGTGTATGCAACACGTATGTTAAAACTAAAATGATCTTCACCTGACCTTTTTACCATTTTAGTACAGCTAACAGAAAACTTAATGTTACATATGGGGCTCACAACCTATTGTGATGGGACAGCATTGCCCGGGGAAAGACTGGATATGCAGCTGTGTGCAGGCATGTAAGCACGCGTAGGTGTGCAAGTCTGCAGTGTGCAAGCGTGTGCGGGCGTGCAAGTGCGTGCAGGTGACTTTCAATCTCCTTCATCGTCAGTTAAAAAAAAATAATCGGCTCAGGTCACGATCTCGCGGTCTGTGAGTTCGAGCCCCGCATCGGGCTCTGTGCTGACAGCTCAGAGCCTGGAGCCTGTTTCAGATTCTGTGTCTCCCTCTCTCTGACCCTCCCCTGTTCATGCTCTGTCTCTCCCTGTCTCAAAAATAAATAAAACATTAAAAAAATTAAAAAAAATAATTTTAATGGAAATTACACACAAAATTCACTTATTTTAAGGCTAATGCTGAAAGCGAGTAATTGAAATAAATGTCTACATATTGGCTTGTGGGACTCTGAGGTTCCGCTAGCTTCCAGAAAGCAGCAACCAAAGCCAGGCACCTGCCCCCAGGTAGGTAGGAGGAGGGTGGGAGCTATTTTAAAAAAATTCTCTCAGATTTTTTTAAGTTTTTATTTCACTCTAGTTAATCAACACACAGGGCAATATTGGTCTCAGGAGTAGAATCCAGCGACAAAAGGGCGGGAGCTTCCTTGGGACTGGGGGAACCTGCATTTACCAACAAAAAGCACCTCCCTTCCCCCATCTATCAAAACAAATTCCCCTCGTCCACATACAGAGCTTCCTGCCCTTCACTGTCTCATGTTTCATGTGACGGCTCAGCTAAGGGTCACTGGACACTGGGAGCTGCTGACAGAAATCTGCCCGGGCGGAACAATGCCAAGAGCCAAGGAAGAGCTCAAAAACATCTTAATCACTATCCCCGGAGAGGGAAGAAAAGCTTTGTGTCTGCAAGGCCAAAAAAAAAAAAAAAAAAAAAAAAAAAAAGGATCTTATGAGAAAAGGAATAATCAAGAGGAAGAAGTTGCTCTTGGAAATGAAAACTAGGATTTTCCAAATAAATAAGTAAATCCGCAAAGCTGAAAGACAAGGTTTGAGTGATTGCCCAGAAAGTAGGGCAAAAAGATGAAGAGATGGGGAAGAAAAGGGAAAAAAAAACAGCCTTTGAGGTCAACCCGATAAAACACGAGTGTAGAGAGTGGGACTCAAGGAGGCGGGGAAGATAATCCAGGAAGGTGTCACAGCCAAAAGCATCCACCATCCCCAAGGCCACACGCCAGAGGGGGCCAGGTCTCTCCTCCAGGGTCAGGACCCCACGGAGGATGCGGAAATGCTGAAAGTGTCCGCAGAGGAAACACCTGGTCACGTGGGAAAGACTGAGACCTTCCTCCGAGAACTGAATGCTGGCTGGCAAAAGTACACGAGCACACCTTAGCATTTCTGAGTAAAAGTTATTTTCAGTGTTTATTTATTTTTGAGAGAAAGTCTGAGTGGGGAAGGGGCAGAGAGAGAGGGAGACCGAGGGTCTCAAGCACTGACAGCAGAGAGCCCCATGTCACCAACCATGAGATCATGATCTGAGCCGAGGTCGGACGCTTCACCCATGGAGCCGCCCAGGCGCCCCCAAATTAGTTTCATTTAAAATTGTTCGTCTCGCTCATGGGGCGCCTGGGTGGCTGCGTCGGCGAAGCGTCTGACTTCGGCTCAGGTCATGATCTGGTGGTTTGTGGCTTTGAGCCCCGCATCTGGCTCTGTGCTGACGGCTCGGAGGCTGCAGCCTGCTTCGGATTCTGCGTCTCCCTCTCTCTCTGCCCTTCCCCCACTCGCTCTTTTTCTCTCTCTCTCTCTCTCAAAAATAAATGTTAAAAAATTAAAAAAAAAATTCATCTCGCTCAAATGTGAACTGGCCCAAAGGCATTTTTGAAATACATATAGGCTTAAGTTTATCTTCTGTGCACCTATGGGCCTCATAGGCTTGGGGAAAACACGGGGATGGAAGTTGAACGAAGTTGCTGTAGGAACCCGAGAGTGAGGCTCTAATCCAGAAGCGGACTGGGAGGAATTCCCCGAGTCCCAGGAAGACATCGTCCTGGACTCCTCGCACCTGTCACAGCCCACACCCACTCCATCGGCTCCGCTCCTGCAGAAGCATCCCAGGCCAGCCGTCCTCACCGCCAGGCCCATACCTGCGCAGCACAAGCCTCGCACCTGCGACCCTGCGACCACCGCTGCCCCCTACCGGCCGTTCTCCTGCTTGCACCCAGGGCGAACCTTCCAAAAGGAGACTCCTTCTCAGCCTGCTTAAACTTTCTTATCTCTCTTTGCCGACGGACATTATCGCTCCTGTATCTCACTGGGCTCCCGATTTGTTTTTAACTTAAAAAAAAAAAAGTTTATTTATTTTTGAGGGAGAGAGAGAGAGAGCGCGCTCAGGGTGGGGGCAGAGAGAGGAGGACAGAGGATCCAAAAGCGGGCTTTGCATTGACGGGCTGACAGCAGCAAGCCGGACGCGGGGCTCGAACTCAAGGACCGGGAGATCATGCCCTGAGCCCAAGTCGACGCTCCACCGACGGAGCCACCCAGGCGCCCCAGCTTGTGCTCCTGATTTGTGAGTAGGCACTTTATTTTCTTCATTCTCTGTCCTGGAAGAGTGCTTGCTGTACGCAGTAGGCATTTAATTTGTGCATGCTGAATGAATACACCCTTCCCGGGCTCCCTCGCAAGGGCAGTCGAGGCTGAAGCGGCGCCTCCCCTGTGAGGTCTTTCCAGATCGCCCACGGCACTGCCCACCGCCCGTTCGTCAGGACGGAGAGCCGCCCTTGGAACGTGACCACCGAGGAAGTGGCTTTCGGCCAATTTACAGGGCCACCTGCGGCTGGCGGCCCCCGCGCGGAACCGTGCGGCGCCCACCCCTGTTGGGCCGCCCATCGGGACCAGAAACCACTCGAGCCCTCTCTGCTTTCAGCCGGCGGCCGCGGCTCAGGGACCCGGAGTTGGCCGGGAGCGCGCTCGGCGCTCAGCGGGTGTCTGCGGAGGCGCGCGCGCTCGCCCCCGCCCACCAGGGCCCCGCCCCGCCCCGCCCGGCGCAGGCGCAGAAGCGGCCGCTCGCCCACGCTTCTTCCGGCTCCCCCAGCCTCGCGGCGGATTCGTCGCGGTCGGCCCGCGGGACCGGCCTCGCAGGCTCGAAAAATTCAGCAGCAGCTCTGCCAGCGCGCGGGGAGCTCGTGCTCCGCGCTCTCAGTCTCTAGTCCGCGAACCGCTTGCGGAACTGGGCCTCGGCGACCGTGGCGAATCGGCGCGGGGCGGCAGCGGCGGGGCGGGCCTTGAGCACACCCTGGAGACTCCGAGATCGAGCGGGTGCGCGCTTCCCCGAGACACCCTCCCGCCCGGAGACCCGTGCGCTCCCCGAGACCCGGCCCCACCCTGAGACCCCCCGTCCGTCCCCAGGCCCGTGCGCGCCCCGACAGCCTGTCTACCCTTAAGACCCTCGCCCACCCCGAGATCCCCTCCCGCCCCGAAGACCCATGCGCTCCCCGAGACTCGCCCTCCCCCCCGCCCCCCCCGCCGCTTCGGGGACCCCTGCCCGCCGCGCCGTGACTTGGGCGCCGTGACGTGGGCTCCCGGCACAGCTGTGAAGGGGGGTGTGGTACTGGCGGGTCGCTGGCGTGTTAGCTGGCCACCGGAGCCCGCTTAGACCCGGCTGGGTGAGGAGGCCCTAGGCTGTTGGGGACCCTCCTTGGTCCCCTGAGGCAGGCTTATCTAGGGCTGGGTCACTGGTGATGGACAGGCGCCTGCGTAACGGCACTCAATGCTGCAGGGGCGCCTGACCCGAAATACTACCTACAGGTGGGATGGTTTCTGGGAAAGAAGGGGGTTTGGCAGACGGACAGTCTGTTAGACGGACGGTCAGGCAGTTAGAAATGCTGCAACGCAGTTAGTCCAGGGTCTCAAGCTCAGCACTGTTAGCATTTGGGTTTGGATCACCCTCTGTCGTGGGTGCTGTCCTGCACACGTGGGCTGTGTAACCAGCATCCCCGGCCTCTGCCACCCGCTCACGAGATGCCAACAGCACCCCCACTTGTGCCCCTGGGGCACAGTGACCCTACTGTAGAGGGCATCATGGAGGCCCCAGCTATGAACCAGACTCTTGGTAGGAATGGTGACGGTGACGGATGCCGGAGGGGAGGATACTGCTGGGTGACAGCAGGGGTGAGGAGAGATGGGGTCCCCAGAAGCTTAACGAGAGGGGCCAGAGGGTCTGAGCGTATGTGAGATGTGACTGGCGCAGATGCCAGGGGCTCCTCGGCCTTCTCATGTGCTTCTCTGTGCCCCAGGATGGACCCAGCGCTCTCTGCAGTCCGGCTGACCGTGCGGGAAGCGATTCACACCCTTTCCTCTTGCGAGGATGGCGGCCGCGTCCTTTCCACCTTGGGGTCCCTGAGGCGGTATCTCAGCGGAGCGGAGAACCCAGCCCTTCCCGGGGAGCAGGAGGAGTTCGCCAGGGTGCACTTTTCCGCCCTCCTCAGGTGTCTAGTGGGCAGGCTGAGCCCAGGCTGGCTGGGGCTTCTGCCCGACGGCCAGGTGGAGGAGCTGTGGGCCAGCTTCTTCCTGGAGGGCCCGGCCGACCAGGCCTTCCTGGTGCTGATGGAGTCCATCGAGGGTGCCGCCGGGTGAGTGGGGGGGGGGGGGGGCCGATTCCGGGGCACTTGTAACGTCTGAGGCAGGGGCAT
This sequence comes from Neofelis nebulosa, assembly GCF_028018385.1. NCBI lineage: Eukaryota > Metazoa > Chordata > Mammalia > Carnivora > Felidae > Neofelis > Neofelis nebulosa. Next base: position 44,071,437 of record NC_080799.1, on the reverse strand, counting down.
GGCCGGAAGGGTTGCGAACCAGCAGGTTCTGTGAGAATTTGGTGTCCTGAAAGGTGCGGGAGGAGCAGAGCACCTGGACACCGAAAGCAGTTTGTTAACCTCCCTTGCGACGAAGAGGCTCTTGCACTAGTAGGTCCCGCCGTGTTGGTGAAGGGAGGGGGCAGGAGCGTCCCCATCCCGGTGGCCTCGGCAGCGGGCGAGCTCTGGGCTGAGGTGACCTAGGTAGGCGGTGGGCCTCGCCAGCGTCCGCGGGCCCTTGGCCTCACTCGTGGCTGTCAGCTCTGCAGTGAGGCCCCCGGGTGCTCCGGCAAACTCCTTGGGGGGGGGGGAGGGGGGACTTGCTCAAGGCGGTTCCCAGACTCAGGTGTCCGAGCACGGGACGGGCCTGTGGGGACGCGGCCTTCGTGCGGTGGCGAAGCTGGGTTTGAGCGGTTCCGGAGATAAGCGGCAAGCGCCCTGTGGCGCGGAGCGGGAGAGGAGGTGGCGTCGGTGACTCCATGGGGCCCGGCGGGGCGCTCACGCCGCACCACTGGCTGGCTATTTGGCAGTGGGATATAGACCTTTTGTTTTCTTTTAATGTTTATTTAGCTTGAGAGAAAGAGAGCATGAGCAGGGGAGGGGCAGAGAGAGAGAGAATCCCAAGCGGGCCCCAGGCTGTCAGCACGGAGCCTGACGCGAGGCTCGATCCCACAAACCCTGGACGGAAACCAAGAGCCACCCAGGCGCCCCAGCGGCGGGATTTAAACGCTCGTTTTTTTAAGCGCTGATGACGCCATGGGACTACTGGTTTAGTGACGGCTGTGGCTCCCCCTCCGGGCGGGGGGCGCGGAGGGTGGGGGGCTCGCCGCTCCACCCGCCCGTCACACCTGCTCTTGCTGCAGCCCGAGCTTCCGTCTGACGAAGGTGGCGCAGCTCCTGGCCAGGTTCCTGCGCGCGGGCAGGATGGCCGCTGTGATGGAGGGCCAGTGCCGCCAGGTGACGGAGCCGGCGTCCCCGCTGCTCCAGGAGACGCTCCTCGCCAAGGTGGTGGGCCTGCCCGACTGCCTGGGCAACCGTCTGCAGCGGGAGAACCTGGACGCGTTCCTCCCCCAGAAGTACTTCCCTCTGCTCGGCGAGGAGATGATGCGGGTGCTGCAGGCGGTGGTGGACTCCCTCCGAGGTGCGGGCCCCTCCGCGCTGTCCCTCCGGCCGGCTTCTCTGGCCACCGTCCCTTCCCTCCCCACCGCCCCCCCCCCCCCCGGCTTCTCACGGCCTCTGGGGACTTGGGATTCTCGGGGTGATGCCGGTGGCAGGTCAGATGTTGCCTCCTGTGTGGGGAGGTAGCGACCTGTACCCTGAGCTTCACCCATTCTTGGCTGTTGACCTCGGAGCTGGAGCTGACCTTGAATCCTTTAGCTCCTGGTTGGCCTGCCGGTGGAGCCGTCCGGATGGGGCTGCTCTCCACGGGCCCTGGTGTCCACACCACCCTCTGCGCTCCCGCCATGGGGCAGCTCAGGGTCTCACCCCTGCACGTCCAGCATCCCACCGGCCAAGGCCGTGGAGTGGGTGCCACGCTCGGGCGCCACTAGAGGCCCTTCACGCGTGTGCTCACGTGGTCCCTGTGCCCGCCCCACAAGGGAGCCTCCGCCGCTGTAGATCGGGAGGGAGCCCACGGGTTCCACTGGGGCCCCTGCCAGGCCGTCCCTGCTCTGTGCTGGGGGGAGTCGCCAGCGTGTCCTGAACGTGTCCAGAGCGACTGCGGGCCACGTCCGCTTCTCGGCTGGGTGGCTGCGTCCAGTTCGCCTTTTAGGGTCTCAGCCGCTCCCTTCAGGTGGCAGAGACCGCATTTGCGTCTGAGCGCGTCGTGACCGTCTCAGGGTGGCGACTTCCGGCGGGGCTGGGGCGCCATCCTCCCCTTGTCCCCTGTTTCCTCCCGCCCACCCGCCTCACGTGGCCTTTGGTGCCTCCCCCTCCCCGCGCCGCCACACCAGTCCCCGCTCTGTGGGGTCATTGTGGCAATTAGGTGAGCAAGAGCGTGTGAGGCTTTTTGCAATTACTGTTGGCTTCCAGCTGTTGAGGTTCCAGTTGGAATCAGATCGAGAAAAACGGTGCTTTTACAGCGCACGGACGCCTGTCTGGAAACGAGGTCTGTCCCCGCCTGGGCAGGTGTTGTCCCGTGGCCCTAACCATCGCCCTTCTTGAAAATCCCGCTTTCCCTCTTGCCGCAGGTGGCTGGGACTGCTCCGTCTCCTTCCTGTCGCAGGTGCTCGGGAAAGCCTGTGTCCGCGGGAGGCAGAGTGAGTGTTTCCTGTCCCGGGGGGTCCGCAGCGCAGTCTGGGCGTCTCCCCCCCGCTTCCTGTCGGCCCTCCCGGGAGGGGGAAGACAGCGGAGTTCCCTCGCCTGGGCCTGGGCCTGGCCCCGGCCCCGGGCGGGCTGATGTCCATCGCCCGGCCCTCCTGGCCCCGGGCTCAGGGGCCCCCCCGTGTGCTTCCCTCAGAGGAGATGCTGGGCGTGCTGGTGCTGCGGCTGACGGCGCTCACCCAGGGCAGCTGCCTCTGGCAGCGGGTCTGCTGGCGCCTGGTGGAGCGTGTGCCCGACCGGGCCGTGGAGGCGCTGCTGACGGGACTGGTGGAGGTCGCCGCAGGGTAAGGAGCCAGGAGGGCGGGCGGCGGCAGCGACCAAGCCTCTGGTTTGTGCGGTGAGGCCGTGGCGGACCAGCCCAGCCCCTCCCTTGGCTATGGCCGTGGAGACCCCTGTCGCTACTCCCCACCCCTGGGGCTGCGCAGGCATGTGCGTGTGCGATGGCGCCCGCCTTCAGACGGCGTCCCCTGGCGCGAGTGCGTGAGGGTGGGTCCCGCCGGCTGTGTCTTCGGTTCTGAGCGCGGGTGTGTGCGTCCAGGGACCCGTGTCCTCTCTCTGAACCGTCTGAGGTCTCACCCCCCTCTGCTGCCGGCTGCTCAGTCCTTATTTGCAAAGTCTTGTGAGGAAGGCATTCACCCCCTGCCATGTGCTTCTGGTCCCTCCCAGCTCGTCCTTGGTTTGTGGCTTTTACAAGGTGTCCACACTGCCCTGTAAGCGCATCAGGCCGTGAGCCGATGGCTTCTCTGTCTTCTCTGTCTTCCGGGCTGCGTCACGCTCCTGCCCTGAGGCTGTGGGTTGGTTTGCGTGGGTTTGCCTCTTCTGTTTCTGTTTTTTTGGTTCCCGCTGCCGTTCTTTTTTCTTTTTCTTTTCATCTTTACGACTTTGCGTGGAACGTGAAAGGGCCGAGGGAGGAAGGGCTGTATCCTCCCGTCTCTCCACACCGGCTGGAGGGTTTGCTGGGCTCTCACCCACGGAGGGGAGCAGGGATCCCACCGTACACCAGTCGTCTGCAAACTGTGGACTTTGGGCCAAACTCAGCCCACCGTGCGTTTTTACAACCGTTTTGTGGGTCCACAGCCGCGCTCACTCACGCACACGCCCCTGGCTGCTTCTGGCTGCAGGAGTTCCGCGGAGACCGATGGCCCGTAAACATAGAGCTTTTGTTCTCTGGCCCTTCCCAGATAAGCCTGGCCACCCCTGCTCCTCTTGGGCAGAGCGGGGAAAGGACATCCTCTTGCACGGAGGCGCTGGGCTGTCCCAGGTTTCCACGTTACCGGGAGGAGAGCGAATCAGGACGGAGTCCGAGCTGAAGCGCAGGCCCCGGGCTCCCAGTGGTTAGCGCAGAGCTGGGGAGGGGTGCAGCTCGGACCTGTTGAGATCTGGGGTTCATGCTTTTCCCTCTCCCCTCCGACTGTGCCTCACAGGCCTGAAGTCCTCTCACGGCTGCTGGGGAACCTGGTGATGAAAAATAAGAAGGCCCAGTTCGTGATGACCCGGAAACTTCTGTTCCTACAGTACCAGTACTCGGTGAGGGCGTGGGCCGAGGGCCACCCTGGGGGCCCAGGAGAAGTGACCGTAGCCGGTGCAGCTGAGCTCGGTTGTCCGGGAAACTCCGCTGACCCTCAGCCCAGAGCCGTTTGTGCTCTGGGAGCCTGGGCAGACGGGTCTTAGCCCAGCAGGTGGGCAGCTGGCGTCTGCCAACAGACAGTGACAGGATGCCTGGCTTCTGTCACAGACGCCCATGCTGCAGAGCCTGCTGGGGTACCTGGCCACGGACAGCCAACGGCGCCCGCTCCTCGTACAGGTAAGCGCGGTCTGGTCCTCTGTCTCGGGTGTTCTGGGACCACCTTCTGGTGGGAGAGGGAGAACGTTCCCGCCTGGAACAGAGGACGCTGGCAAGCACGGGGGCACCAAGGCCCGTGCGTTCCCGCGCTGTGGTGGGGAGGCCGGTGCGGCTGTGTAACCGGGCCGCGCCACCCGCCAGGCACTGAAGGGGCTCCTGGAGACGTGGGGCAGCTGCAGTGCCGTCCGCCACGCGCCTCTGGCGCAGCAGTGCTACATTAGCAAGGCTGTCCTCATCTGCTTGGCGCTCCTGGGGGAGGCGGAGCTCCGGGACAGCCGAGACGGTGAGTGGGCCACGCGGACACTGTCCCCACCCCGTCCCTGCCCGTCCCCGCCAGCCCCCCGTGCTTACTGTGCAGAGCTGTCCCCGCCTGTCCCCTCCTGTCCCCGCCCGTCCCTACTGGCCCCCCAGTGCTCAGTGTGGGCTTGGTGCTTCCAGAGCTGCTGACTAGCCTGATGGCGGGGGTGAAGAGTCGCCTGGACAGCAGCCTGCCCGTTGTGCGCCGTCTGGGCATGATCGTGGCCGAGGTGGCCAGCGCCCGGCTCCACCCTGAGGGGCCACCCCTGAAGTTCCAGGTGAGCAAGGGCCGCGCCCTGTGTTTCCCTCCCTGGTATCCCCTTGCCTTCTGGGGTCCAGGCCCACGAACCTTCTGCGTGTTGACCCCTCAGCGGTGCCTGAACAGATGCCCCGGGTGGATTCCGGAGGTGTTTGGAAGCGATCTCTCTGGCGTCCCCTCCCCTCCGTTGCTGAGCCCCTGGGATGTCCTCCTGGGTGGGGGTGGGGGGGAGAGCAGCCCCTCAGGAGGGCGGGCTCCTGAGCCCGTGCACCCAGCGCCGCCCACTGCCACGTGGACACTTGGCAAGCGGGGCAAGTGGGGGGTGGTGGCGGGCGCTCCCCGTGACTCGCTTCAGCCCGTGTGCGTTGCAGTACGAGGAAGACGAGCTGAGCCGTGAGATGCTGGCCCTGGCAGCCCCCCGGCCTGCGGCCGACAGCCCCTTGGAGGCGAGGTGAGGGCTTCCTGCCCCCGGTCTCCACCCCAAGCTGGGCAGGCCCGGTTCCTGCGCTCCCTTACCTCGTCGTCTTGGACTCGTTGCTGAGACAGAAGCCGAGAAGCGCAGGGTGGGGGCCGGGAGAGCATTTCCCTGGGGAAGGTGGGTTCCGGGGCCAGAAGCTTGTGTGGGGCCTCCCCGACGGGTTCCTTCTTTGCTCCCCACAGCCCTGTCGTCACTCCAGAGGCTGCAGAGACCCCCGGCAGAGGGAGCGTGGACGGCGGCGTCCCCCAGGCCCTGCCGGAAGGCTCAGGCTCTGACCTGGACAGGTAGGGGGAGGCCTTGGGTAGAAACTACAGAGGTGGGGGAGCAGTCCTGCGCTGGCCTCAGAGCTGTGCATGAGCGTGGGAGTGGATGGCCCACGCTGTCTGGAGGCCACGGGTCGGCCCTGCGGCCGCCCTCTCTCCGAGTGCCCTCCCATAGGAAAGTCTGCTGTTCCTGAGGTGCAAGGACTTGGGGTGAATTCCCGGGACTCAGGAGCACGGCCTGTCTGCCTATTGCCTGCTCCCGAGTGACGGGCAGGCCCCACCGGTCTCTGTTGCTTCCCCAGTGACGATGAGCTCGTCCCCTATGACATGTCGGGGGACCAAGAGCTAAAGAGGAGCAAGGCGCCCACCTACGTTCGGGACTGCGTGGAAGGTGGGTCTCTTCCCTGGCGGGAGGCCCCTCCAAGCGCCTGCCCTGGGGTGGCTGAGCTGTGGGAACCCTGCATGTCCCGGGACTCGGCTGCCTCTGCCCGGCGTCCAGACCCTGGCTGCCGGCTCTGCCTCTGCAAGGTCAGGGCTGGGGACCAGTGCAGGCCCGTGTGTGTTCTGTGCAGCCCTGACCTCGTCCGAGGATTGGGAGCGCTGGGAGGCGGCCCTGCGGGCCCTCGAGGCATTGGTCATCAGGAACCCGACTGCTGCACGCGAGGTGAGTGGGGCAGGGACGTCGGGGAGGGGTGTGTGTCTGCCTAGGAGGCCCGTGGCAGGGATGGGGAGGTGGAGGGCTGTGGGGGCCCAGGGCCACGGGGCCTGAGGCACGCCGACCCCTGTGCACAGGTGAGTGTGGAGCTGGCCAAGGTGCTGCTGCACCTGGAGGAGAAGACGAGCGTGGAGGGCTTTGAGGGGCTGCGCCAGAGAGCCCTTGTGGCCGTCGTGGTCACAGACCCGGCCCCGGTGAGTCCCCGTCCCGCCGCCCAGTCAATGTCTGCGTTGGGGCCCTGCCTCCGGGTGGCGTCCACAGCGGCCTCTCGTGTGCCTGGCTCAGGTAGCAGAGTATCTGACCTCGCAGTTCTACGCCCTCAACTTCAGCCTCCGACAGCGCATGGACATTCTGGATGTAAGTGCCCCCGGGCCCTCCGTCCCACCTGTCACGCCCAAGCTGCCCTCACGAGGGCCAGGCCTGGCACAGTGCCCTGCCGAAAGCTCCACGGTCAGGACCAGAGGCCTCCCCAAGTCCCCCGTGGCTGGACCCAGGGGCTGGGACTGGCAGCTGCCTGGTGTTTTCTGGGCAGCGCACAGGATTCAGAAGGGGCTGTGTCCTTCATCTGAGACAGAAGCTTTATTGAGACAGAATTCCCACGCGGTACAGTTCCCCATCTTAAGACAAACAAAATGTGGTCTGTGTACACGTCGGGATGTTACTTAGGCCTCGCAGAGGAGGGACGTGGTAACCTGCCACAACGTGGATGAACCAGAGGACCCTGTAGGATTCCACTTGCGTGCGGTCCCTGGGCCGTCAGAATCAGAGAGACTGAAGTAGATGGCGGGAGGGCACGTCGCAGGGGAAAGGGCTGCGTCTGGGAAGACGGAGTCTTGGAACGATGGTGGCGACGGCCATACGATGTGCACGCACCCGCTGCCGCTGAGCTGCGCGCGCACGGCTGTCAAGACGGCAAGCGTGACGCTGTGTGTCTCATGAGATGGCGCTGAACAGTCACCACCTCCGTGCTTGCAGTTCAGGGGCATCTGGTACGTTGACGGTTCAGTGTCCTGTGCCACCCTCAGAGGAACAGCCCTTAGCACGCACTGCCCGGCCGGGCGCCTGCAGCCACCAGGCTGCTGTCCGTGGCCCCGCCTGTTCCAGGGCTCCAGGCATGTGACGGCGCAGGCCTGTTCCGGGGCCCACCTGTGTGCAGGCGGCTGGGCAGCAGGTTGGTGAGGCTCTGGAACCGCAGGAGCTCCGGGCACAGGAGCGGGGCCGCCTTTCCCTTCTGTCCCCCACAAAGTGAAGCAATCCTGGGGTAGCCGGAACTTTCTGTGCGGTCCCCAGAATGTTCCCCGGCGCAGCCTGTGACGGCCGATGGCGCCGACGGGCACTCGGTTTACCTCGGGTTTGAGAAGATGCCACTCCTCCCTAGAACAAGGACCGCTGCCCTGGGTCTCCCGCTCCTCTAGGTCCTGACTCTGGCCGCCCAGGAGCTGTCTCGGCCTGGCCGCCCGCCCAAGGCCCCCCAGTGCGACCCCCGGGGCCCCGCCCCCCCGCCCGGCAGTGCCGTGGCTCCCGCCTGGCGCGCAGTCGTGGAGGAGCGGATCAGAAACAAGACCCGGCGGTTCTCGCAGGTCAGCCGGCCCGGACTCAGGTCCTGGTGGGGGACGGGGCGGCACCGACGCTGCTGTTGTGTGGAGGGAGGGCGGTGGGTACAAATTGCATGTCGGGACACGTGCCTTAGGGCATCAGAGCCGCGTGGCTTTAATATGCAGGTGTGAAAAAAGCCCCGGAATTCTGCATTAGCAAGAAACGGCCTGTATGTGCCGTGTCCACGTGGGCCGGGGCTGTGACGGGGGTGCGTACAGGACAGTGAAGGGACGCGGCACCTGTGCGCACCATGTTTGCAGGGCTCTGCCAGGCGGGGACGGGACGCTGGCGCCAACCAGTTCAGCTCGGTGGCTGGCTACTTCTTCTTCCCACTCATTCAGCACTTTGACAGGTGAGCAGGAGGCCTGGACGCTCTCAAGTACCAGAGGCTTCCCAGGATGGGGTCTGTGGTGGGGTTTGGGCAGCAGCAAGGTCACCACCTGGCTTTCGGTCCTTCGTAGCTTAAATGGCAAAGCGAGGGCGTCAGGATCTGTGGTGTCCGTCACGGATGGCGGGTTGCTGGCGGGTTCCCGGTGGGCGGGGCCGGAGCCTCGCCATGGAGCCTTGATGCTCCACGCGCTGTGTGTCTATCCGATGCCTTCTCCTCATGGCTGTGGGAGCCACACGGGGACGGGCGGTGAGGGGGCGCCTCCAGGGCGCTGGCTGTCCCTTGGTGGCCCAGGGGTTGGAGAATGAGCCCCGACCACGCGTCCTGCACACACACACCTGATGCTCTTGTAGACCACTGGTGACCTTCGACCTTTTGGGGGAAGACCAGCTGGTTCTCGGGAGATTGGCCCACACCTTGGGGGCCCTGATGTACCTGGCTGTGAACACTACGGTGAGTGGGAGGCGGAGCCGGTGGCTGTCCTCCCGGTGGGCCTCCCCTTGGCCCTGGGGCTGGGTTGTTGGGACCCACCTTTGGGTGCCAGGACCCCTGCCCACTGGCCTCTGCTGTTTCAGGTGGCTGTGACCATGGGCAAGGCCCTGCTGGAGTTCGTGTGGACCCTTCGCTTCCACAGTGACACGTGAGTGGCCGTGTGGCTGAGGAAAGTGGTCCTACGTGGATGTGGAGGCGGGGCTCCCAGGACAGCAGGAGGTGGGGGGGGGGGGGGCGCGACTCCCGTGGGCGTGGCCGAAAAGCGGGGCGGCCTGGTGCTTCCCAAGCACAAAGGGGCAGGGTGGCTGGAGCGTGCGTTGCTTGCCCGTGGGTCTGCTGTACCGCGGAGAAGCGGGGTCTCCCTGGCCTGGGCTCAGTCGGCGCTCAGAGTCCCGGCCTGGCTTGGCAGCTATGTGCGCCGGGGCCTGCTGTCCGCGGTCTCCTCCGTCCTCCTCAGTGTTCCGGCCGAGCGACTGCTGGCAGACCTGCCAGACGAGCTGCTGGAAACCCGATCCTGGCTGGCGGGTGAGTGCCAGGCCCCAGCTGCATGGGCGAGGCGGGTGGTTGGAGGCTGGTGCAGTGGCCGTCGGGGCACGGGGCGGCGCAGAGGCCCCAGGACCATCACATCCCCCCACGTCTGTGCACGAAATGGTCCCTGGTGGGGGGGTGGGGACTCAGCTGCTGTTGAGTCACTTTGGGGAGGTCCTGCAGGAGGACCCAAGAGAAGGTGCCCCAATGTAGGAGACGGTGTGTTTGTTCTGGAAAATTCTGTATCTTCTGTAAGGTCACAAGAGCCATGCAGGAGGCACGTTACCTTACCGGACTCGCCAACTAACTTGGATAAACTTTCCTCCCTGCGCCCTCCCCCCCCCCACCCCTCGCCACAGTGTTCTCTTTGAAAAGTCTGTTGGAGCACACGTGACCTCCTGCCCGTAGGCACCTGTGTTGCCCACTCACCGGTGTCCACCCGGGGCTCCAGGCCGGGAGTAGACACTCTGACGTGGCGCCACGCTCGGGGGCCCGGGGTTCAGGCGGGGCCCCTCTTGTCACGTCAGTTAGTTTGCAGAGCACCCTTGGGCTTTGTCCGATCACGCGTGTGTCCCGTCAGCTCCGGGTCCTGGGGCCCCGTGCCACAGGCGTGTGGCGTCCCGCTTCCCGGGACCGGTGGCCTCCCCACGGAGACGGTGGTGTCCGCTCCATCCCGCTGCCTCCCTGTCGCTGGCTGCTGGCTGGGCGCCCAGTCCCAGGGAGAGTGGGGTGCTGCCCCCGCACACGGCCAGGCCCCACCAGGCCCTGTGGAGGCTTGTATGGGATGACTCCCTAAGAGGAAACGAGGGCTGGCCTGCCCGGCTGTGGGCGCCGCCGATGTCCTGCTCTATTTTCGTCTTTGGCAGATGTGGCTGACCGGGACGCGGACGAGGACTGCAGGATGCTGGCTGTGAAAGCCCTGCTGCTTCTGGAGAAACTCAGAGACCGACTGCTCCCCCTCGCTTCTCCTTAGTCCTCGCTGGAGAGGGAGGCCTGCCCCGCCAGCAGCCCGCGGGAGGGCCTCTGGCCCTGCGTCCATGGACGGGGCCACCTGAACATGGCAGGAGGGGGGTCCCGAGGAGGGAGGGAGCCGCTGGGGCCCCTATGGGCTGATTCTCAGCCTGTCCCCAAGCCCATTCCTCACCCGAACACAGAAGACTTTAAAAAGCAACAAAGTGGAAGAATAAAAAGGAGCCAGAGGTGTTCAAACCCATTTCTCTTGGCTCTGACTGCTCAGGCAGGGTCCGCGGTGCCTCGATGTCCCTCCGAAGGGGGACACGGTTCTGGCAGCTGGTGACGAGCTGGGGGTGGGAGACCCCAAGGTCCCCCTCCCTGCACGGACATGTCGTGGGGCCAGCCCTTCACGGTGGGGGCTGGTGATGGGACACGCCCACGTGGACGGAGACACCAGGCTGCCTCGTGCAGAGAACTGCACCCCCCCCCCCCACCCGTGCTGGCCACCCCTATGTCTCTGTTCCAGTGGACGCTGGGCCCCGTGGTCAGGGATGGCGTGTCCTGCCAGGAGCCGTGAGACGTGCTCTCCTGGAACTCGCCTGGGTGTTGGGACGAGGCGCAGTGAACACGCTAATATCTGCAGTCCGTCGAGTTCCACAAGGTTTTTAGGCTTTACAGACTATGCTTGGGAGACGGTCCTGGAGAAGAGGAACCAAGTCCCTGGGCAGGAAAGGGACCTCAAGGCCCCTTCTGAGCAGGACAGCCGGTGCCCTGGGGTGTCAGACACAGCTGTCATTTCAACGAGAAAGTCAGGCTCTTGCCATGAACCCTGGCAGGTTCTGGGGGAGCAGCAGCGGCTGTCAGGGCTCGCTATCCTCTTCCTCCTCCTGCACCTCCTCATCTGCCTCTCTGCGGTCGTCGACGCTGTTGTGGTGGACCCGCCCGGACATGGCGCGCATCACAGGGAGGCCCAGGCCCCGGTGCACGGCGTCCACGGTCTGCTGGCTCACGTAGTAGGACACGTTGGCAGAGGGCACTTTCTTCCGCATCTCCTCCAGATACCTGTATGCCTGGGTAGGGACAGCCGTTACCGGGTTAGTCCGCAGCGAGAACCAGGGGAGCCACCCCCTCAGTCCGGGGCACGGAGCTTCCTGGGCACCCGCCCCAGGTGGTGAGGGACACCTTCCCAACAGGGCAGTTGTCTGTGACTGCACGGCCTTTCCAAGGTGTCCGACTTTAAGCCTCTGTCAATGCTGTCAGCTGTGATCAGCACTCCCGGCCGAACAGGTCCAGCCAGCTGCCCCGGAGAGTCCTGTGAGCGGCCTGTGCTCGAGGACCCACACCTGTCCACATGTGCCCAGGCCCGCCACTCGCCTGCTGTGCCTGCTTACATCTGCCTACACCTGTCCCCCCTTCCACACGTGCCAATGCCTGCCCCACACCTGCCCTCACCTGCCCATGCCTGCTCACATCTGCCCAGGCCTGCCTGCACCTGCTGACACCTGCTGCACCCACAGGGAGGGCCACACACAAGAATGAGGGGAGGAACAGGGTCCCATGTGGCTTCTAAGGCCCACTCCCAAGGTACACTTCATATCAGCTCAGATGTGATCAAAATTTCTAGGAGCTTTAAAACTGTTTATGGGAAAGATCAGATCTTAATTTTTTTTTTTTTTAAGTGTATTTTGAGGGGCACCTGGGTGGCTCAGTCAGTTGGGTGTCTGACTTTGGATCAGGTCATGATCAGGCTCATGAGTTCTAGCCCCATGTCGGGCTCTGCGCTGACATCACAGCGCCTGGAGCCCGTTTTGGATTCTGTGTCTCCCTCTCTCTCTGCCCCTCCCTTGCTTGCTCTCTCTCTCTCAAACAAACATTTAAAAAATAAATAAAGTGTATTTTTAGAGAGAGAGAGAGCACACACGTGTGTGAGCGGGGGAAGGGGAGAAAGAGAATCCCAAGCAGGCTCCACACTGTCCACAAAGACCCTGACACTGAGTTTGATCTCATGAACTGTGAGATCATGACCTGAGCTAAAATCAAGGGCCAGACGCTTAAGTGACTGAGCCAACCAGGCTCTCTAGATCTTAGTATTCTTTTTTTTTAATGTTTGCTTTGGGCGGGGGGAGGGGCAGAGAGAGGGGAACAGAGGATCTGAAGCGGGCTCTGCACTGACAGCAGAGAGCCCGACATGGGGCTCAAAGTCACAAACCACGAGATCATGATCTGAGCTGAAGTCAGATGCTCAACAGGTTGGGTCACTCAGGTGCCCTTAATCTTAGCATTTCCTAAATAATGATAAATTTCCTGAGCAATTTTATTTTATTTTTTTAAAATTTTTTTTTCAACGTTTTTTATTTATTTTTGGGACAGAGAGAGACAGAGCATGAACGGGGGAGGGGCAGAGAGAGAGGGAGACACAGAGTCGGAAGCAGGCTCCAGGCTCCGAGCCATCAGCCCAGAGCCCGACGCGGGGCTCGAACTCACGGACCGCGAGATCGTGACCTGGCTGAAGTCGGACGCTTAACCGACTGCGCCACCCAGGCGCCCCCTGAGCAATTTTATTTTGAGCAGACAGAACCAAGATATAAAAAGTAAGAGAGAAAGATGAAAGTAGAAAGGTGAGCCATGAGTGTTGGAAGGACAGAGGATGGGCAGAATGCAAGCCCTCCGGCATTCTCAAGCGAGGTGGGGGGACACCCGCACAGGAAGAGATAGTTCCTGAGAATGTGTCCACTGCCTGTGTGACCCAGGCACCATGCAGGGCTCACGGGACACAAGCACAAGGCAGGCCAAGGCCAATGCCAGGGCTCTGAGCTTCGGGAGCGAGGGGAATTGAGGGCATGCCCCCCCGGGGTGGGGTCTGCCAGAGACCGCAGGGCTGCACTGTGGCCCAGGGGCGTCACCCTCCGTGTGCACAGCTGGTGTCGGCACGGGCAAGGAAGCTGTTTCCAGAAGGCAGGCACGGTCACCAGACACAGCTGAAGGGTGACAAAGACAGAAGTGCTCCTGGATGTCCCGGCCACTGAGGACACTGACCAGGGTCAGGGGCCTTGGGGTTGGGCTCCGACGTGGTGACGAGGTGAGTGCGAGGGAGCATGGGAGACACCGGAGCAGTGACAGGGGCCTTCTTTCCCTGCCCGGAGGAGACCTAGGCCTGTCCACCTCACCACTCATGTTTATTTCTTCTAAGTTAAGGTTGCTAAGTCCCACAGGCTCCAAACAAGGGCCACTGTGGGAAGCTGAATGTCACATAGAAAACCCACCCTCACTGACTCGAAGAACCGGAACCAGAGCTAGAACTGCGGTCAACTGCAGCAGCCAGAAGTGAGGAGACGTCAGAAGACAATCACCGAGGGGAGCCCACACCCTGAGCATGAACGCGGCTCTCTGGTCAACCTAGCTAGCACATGCTGCATGTGGTGGGGACAGGGGCTGACATCAAGCCCAGCCCCAGGTGATGTGCTGAGCATAGAGGCTCTTGTTGCTACCTGCAATGCTGGAAGGAAGGAAGGGAAGGAGAGAGGGAGGAAGGGAGGGAGGGAGGGAGGAAGGGAGGGAGGGAGGAAAGGGAGGGAGGAAAGGAAGGAAGGAAGGAAGGAAGGAACCTAAAAAATCCAGAGTCTCCATGGTGGTTTATCCATAACGTCCAGGAACTGCTAGACGTGAGGAACAACAACAAGATGTGACCAAACTCGAGAGAAAAGACAAGGGAACTAACTCGATGTGATCCAGAAGCTACTAGTGGGGAAAATTATAACAGCAGGTGTAATACAGGCCCAGGAGCAACATCAGAGTACTCAACAGGCCTGGTAAACTTGAAGCAACAGTAAAAGCCACCACCAAAAATGAAAACCAGAGAAAATTCTGGAAAAAAAAGAGGACAATCAGTTGAAGCAGGGGATAGTATACACAGATAATTGGAGTTCCGTAAGGAGAGGAGAGAGGGACAGGAGGGAATTTCCCCCAGACAGGGAGAAAACACTAGAGGTCACACGCTGGTAAAGGAAAGGTCCCCAGAATTCATAAGGGCCACAAGCAACGTTGAGAAGACAGACCCCCAACAAACTGACAGGGGAGGATTCGGGCACTTGGAGGAGGAGACAAACCTATGAGCAGCTGCGCGACACCGGTGGTCAGAGAGAGAGGGGCACTGAAACCACCATGAGCTACCGCGACGCACCCACCAGGACGGCGGAAGTGAAAAACGGGTCGTACCAAACGTGCGCGGAGACGAGGCACAGCTTTGGAGGTCGTGAGCAAAAGTGGCCGCTCGCGCATAGAATACCGCCTTTACTTGTAAACGTGACTGCAGGTAAGCGTGGCTACTCAGACTCGGGTTCGTGCCAGACTGTCTCAAAAAGGAACCAAGGGGCCACCACATCAAGGAAAAGAGGAACAGGCAAGCGTTTTGCCAAGGATAAAATCTGAGCTTTCAAACGGAAGGATTTCAGAAACCTTGCGTATCGGCCACCACGAGCCGGACGTCTTCCCGATGCCGTATTTTCTGACGAGGCTGGTGGTGATTTCTGCAAATATGGTGTTCTGATACGTATAATGAAATGTGTCAACAGCTTCCAACTCCGCAAACAACATGATGTCATAAAACGATGTGTGTGTAAAAGATCTGAGACAGACCATCGAGTTTTAAACGTGACAGAATACAACAGCATTCCAACATCGCAACTAACTTTTGAGAATTGCCACCTGGGGCGCCTAGGTGGCTCAGCTGACTTCAGGTCAGGTCATGATCTCATAGTTCGTGAGTTCGAGCCCCACATTGGGCTCTCTGCTCTCAGCACAGAGCCTGCTTCAAATCCTCTGTCCTTAAAAATAAATAAACATTAAAAGAAAAGAATTACCACTTGTTGACTTGTGGCGCAGCATCAAAGGTGGCCTGCACGTGTCTGAAGAGGCCCCTTCACCTACGTATTGCTGTGAGGCTACATTTTCTTCATATATTTCAGCTAAGAAAAACCCTATTTCACCAAGTTGAGTGCAAAAGCAGAAACTGATCCCATCGGATTTAGCTGGACGAGAGATTTGGAGAAATGTGACATAGCGCTGCTTTCCTCAATTTGTTTCGCAAAATATAAAAAATATAAAATTGCTTCAACGAAAATGTTACTTATGTTAACATATCACGGGTTTAAGTGAATTAACAAATATTTTTACATTAGTTTTATTGGGTAATAGTAAATACTGATAGGTGCGCCCCACACAGACCAATGGTCTTTGGGTCCTCAATAACTTTCCTAGTGCAAAGGGGTCCAGACACCAAAATGTCTGAGAAGTGCTCTGCTAAAATGAATTACCGAAACCCTTCCGCAAAGAAAGCTCCAGGCCAGGTGGGTTCAGGTAGGCATTCTATCAAGGAAGGAAGAAATCAAGCAATCTTACATAAACTCTTCTGGAAAATACGGGAGGTGGGCATGCTCCCCAGTGCATTTTATAAGGCTAGAATAACCTTGAAACCAACCGTGAAAAAGACACTACAAAAAGGAAGAAGTCTGGCAGTTTCTTAAAACGTTAAACACACACTTACCACACAACCCCACCATCCCAGCCCTGGGCATCTACCCGAGTGTCTGCGAACCAAGCGGGAAGGGCAGGGCGCCTGCGATTCTCAGAGCGCTCAGAAAAATACCCATGTTAGGTAGAAAATAGAAATTTGAAAACACGCACGTAAAATGAGTAAGTAAATGTAGCAAAATTTTTAAACCTGCCAAATCTGATGAAGGGTTATGTGTGGGTTCTCTTATTCTTGTAATTCTCAGTTTGAAATTATTCCAAATAAAAAAGGCTGAAAAATCAAACACAGGACAAACACCTGCGGCTCAGAGGGCGGGGACGGCCGCGAAGCGGAGCCCGCCCCCTTCCCCGGAAGCCCCGCCCCCGCGCCGCCTCACCGCCTGGAACTCCTCGGTCTGCAGGTAGTGCTGCACCAGGAAGCTGTAGACGTCCCCGACGCGGACGCTGCTGTCCAGCTCGGGCTCCTCCAGGAGCAGCTCACACTGCTTGACCGCCTCCTTAGGGTCCTCGGCATATGTCCTGCCCAGAGCAGGAACACGGCCGGGGTCAGGGGACAGGGGTCAGAGCAGCCTCCCCACCTGAATGAGGAGCTCCCGGAGTCGGCGGCAGGAAACTTTTGTGAAGTTAATTCCCATGAATTAAACTGAGTCATTACTGAGTTTATTCATAAACTCACCGATTCGTTGAATGGAAACTTGGGCTAGCTCGCACTCCTGCTACCGTGCTACACTCAGCTTGTCACCCCAATCCCTGCCGGCCCACCAGTCTGGAAGGGGACACTGATGCAGGGGGATGCAGGGCGCCCTGCCCGAGGAGGTCAGGCAGGGGGTGAGCACCAGCGAAGACCAGCGCAGCGGCGCGCTGGACACGACACGCTGGGGTCCGGGGTCCGTCGCGGAACAGGGGTGGTGTAAGCGGCGGGGGGACCAGGAAGGAGCTCCAGGGTGCCCTGCTCTTTGCTTCCCAATGTCCTGCTCTCTCCCTCCCGCAGCCCAGGCGTAGCAGATATTCCAGAACTTACGTATCCAAGCAGGGAGCCCCACTTTGTACAAGGGTTCAAAATATTTTTGCAACTTTTCTTTTAAAAGCCTGTTCCCAGATGAGGAAAAGGCTTGTACTGGTTCAGGCATAAGCCGAGCCCTGCTGCCCACATAGCGGGCTCCTGGCAAAGCCGGGTGGGTTGCCAGGAGATAAAAACTGGCATCTTGTCCGAATTTACATGGTCTCTCCTAAAAACAGCAACAACCTGCTACTTGCAAGCGCCCTTCAAACTGTCCCCGCACCCCTGGGTGCTGTGGTGGCCCGCCGGCTCCCAACCATTAAGCTGGAGCCCTGCACACACTTTAGAAGGCCCCGGGCTCCCCTCACGCACATGCTCTCCTGACCCACATCTGCCTCACTGCCCCCACCCCAGACTTCTCTGTTTTTTTCTGGAACTGGCCTGGGAATGCACCTAGGTTTGAGAATTCCCCAGGAGGAGCTTAGTGTGAAGGACGCAACATGACGTCCATGCATCCCACCCAGGGCTCACGGGGCTCCCTGCTGAGCGCTGGCTGCATGTGACACCCGGGTCTGGTTCCCAGCTGTGAGGGGGAGCCTGGGGGCTCCGTGGGGTCCGAGGTGCAGCCGTCCTGTGAACGCACCTTCGGGCCTGGATGAGCCGCTTCACCAGTGTCATCTTGCTCTGCAGCTGAGCCAGCTTGGTCTCCTGGTCCAGGGGGCTCTTGGCCTTGGCCTTGGCCAGGCACTTGTAGGCCTCGGTCAGCGCCCCGTGGGCTTTGTCGTAGTTTTGGTATTCATCGATCTCCACCTGCAAGGAGGAGACCCGTCAGGGCCCGCAGGGGTCCACGAGCTGCCCCGGGGCGGGGGGGGACCGGGGACCGGGCGGAGGGCGTGTACCTGGGCGCAGGCCTCGTAGAAGCTGGCCAGGAGGTCCAGGGCCCGCCCCTTGGTGTAGAAGCTGATGATGGTCTTCATGATCTCCGGCTCCTTCCGCCAGTCCAGGGACTGCAGGTAGTTGGCAGCCATGATGTAGATCTCCTTTTGCCTCGAGACGCCCGCAAAGAACACGATCTTCTCCGTGTCCCCTGACTTCAGCAGCGCTCTCATGGCCTAGACGAGGAAGCGCCAGGCAGGCTCATGAGGATTTCACCACCAGAGGGAGCTCAGGGCTCCTTGGTCCCCGCAGGACGCAGGCAAGCCCGGGCAGGGAAAGTCGGTGGGGCTTAAACTCGCTTAAACTCGGGGCAAGCGGAGACGCGATTCGCGGGCACGTGGGTGCCACCCCGCCGGCAGGCGTGCTCACCTTGAGCTTGTTCCCCGCCTGCGTGTACTTCTTGGTGGCCAGGTGGTAGCTGCCCTGGCGCATGCAGCAGTTGGCGATCTGCTCCAGCAGCTGGCGCCGAGACTCTTCAGACAGGTCCTTGGAGTCCTTGGGCACGGTCATCTTCTCAGCCATCTCCTCGGTGATGGTCATGTTCTGCTCCAGGCAGAGCTGCAGGGCTTCGTGGTGCTGCAAGGCGCCGGGAGGGGGCAGGGGGCGGGAGGGGCGGTCACCACGGGGCCTGAGGTAGCGGCTCACCACGCAGAGGCCGATGCTCAGCCGGGTGACTGTGTCATGCTATGCACTATGCAGGGCAAGGGGGTGGGGGGGCGGGGAGCCCCAGAGCACACTGTCCTGCTTGTGGGAGGAAAGAGAAGCCAGAAATGGATTTTCTTCCACGATTCTTCTCAAATTTTTAAGTTAAGGGTTTGAATTAATTTTCTTAAAAATTTAAGGGAAATTTTGTATCCTTCACTTGAGGGCAGGTCTTGGAGGAGATGCCACCTCTGTGGTTTGGATGGCTGAGCGGTGCTCCACCACAAGAGGACTCTGGCTCCTCGCCGCCGCGCCCGCAGGTGCACACCTGCCTCGTCACGCGGGTACAGCCCTGGCGCGCCACTCCCACAGCCGCCTGCCGGTGCGCTATTGGGACTGATCCCGGGCCGGGACGGGCAGTGCCTGCCGCGTTCCTGTCCTGCCCGAGCACACCTGTGTCCCACAACAATCCAGGGGGTTTGCTTACCTTTTCACCTTCATGGGTGGAATCCAGGGCAAACGGGATCTCCGTGAGTTTTGATTTGTATTTCTCTTATTACAAACGAGGCTAAGAATCTGATGTTCTGGAACCACCCACATTTCCTTCCTTTTTTTTTTTTTTTTTAAGTTTACTTATTTATTTTGGGGGGGAGGGGAGAGAGAGAGAATCCGAGCCATCCGCAAGGAGCCTGACATGGGGCTCGAACTCACGACCCTGGGATCATGACCTGAGTTGAAATCAACAGTCAGATGCTTAACTGACAGAGCCACCCAGGCGTTCCCATCTACATTTCCTTCTTAAAAGAAACTGTCCACAATCTTTGTCCTTTCCTTGTGAGTTGCTGGTAAATTTCCTACTGTTTATAGGAACTCCATACATATTAGGAACAGGAGACTTTGGGATAGAGGTAGAACATATCTTTTCTCATTTTATTATTTATCTTTACTCTTTTATGGTGTTTTTTTCCATGTGTTATTTTCAAATTTATATTTGGTTACATCAATGAGTCTTTCCCATTGGGTTTTGAATCCTACTCAGAACACACCTTCTGTGTTTTCAGACCGTACGAGACGTCCCGTGGCTTTCGGTGCTGGCTGCCGTTTCACTGGGACACTTAAATCGTAGACACATCTGGAACTTACTGGGACACAGGAGACGAAGAGGGTTTACTTGCGTGTTTTCCCAAGTGGCTGCCTCGTTGCATCAACCCCTTTGAGCGGACGGTTCACCTTTTGCCCCCGGTTGTGAAGTGCTCCTCAGCACCTGCTAGATGTGCCTATGTAAATGGTTCTCCTTCTGGGTTTTCTAATATTTTCCACTGACCTGTAGGCCTGCTCGTGGACTCGACCTCAAGTGTTCTATCTCCGATGCATTTTACAATCTTGGGGCCTCGTCACCGCTTGTTAATCTTCTTCCAAATTTTTCCCGGCTGTTCTGGCTTATCTGGGTTTCACTGTGAAACTACAGAATCCACTTATCTGGCTAGAAAAAGCCCTGTGGTGTTTTTGCTGGCTCAGATTAGGCCTGGGGCTGCCTTAGGGAGGGTGGACATGTGCATCTATCTGCTGGGTCTGGCCATGAACCCGGCACGTGCCTCTTACTTGGGCGAGAATTCTCGTGTCGCTCACCAGGGAGGCATGAAGCTACAAGCACAATTCTGGCTTCAGGAAGAAATAACTTTCAATTTGGACAGGCTGATTTCGCATGGCTAACAGTTTTCTTCATCTCCATTCAGTGGCTATCAGGGACAAGCCTTCTACTTAGAGTATGGCTGCAACACGCCTGAGAGCGCTCTCTATAAAACGCTACCAACAAGTGACGGTTAGGACGTGGCAGGGTGGGAGCCCTGTGCACGGCTGCTGGCAATGAAAACTGGGGCAGCGGCTGTGGAAGACAGTCTGGAGGGTCCTCAACAAACTAGAACCGAGTTACCAGATAGTCTGGTAATTCCGTTTCTGGGTAAATGCCTGCAGGAATTGAAAGCAGGGTTGAAGAGAGATTTGTACACCCGTGTTCACAGCAGCAGTATTCACAAGAGCCAAGAGGTGGAGGTGAGCCAGTGTCCGAGAGCAGGGAAACACGAGGCACTGCCTATGCGGAACGGAGTACTACTTGGCCTGAAAAAGGAAGGAGGTTTTGACACCTGCCACAGCACCGATGAACCTTGACGGTACGACACTCAGTGAAATAAACCGGACCCACAAGGGCAGATCCTGTACGATTCCACTTATGTGTGGTCTCCGGAGTCGTCAAATTCATAGACACAGGAGGTAGACGGTGGGTGTCGGGGCTAGGGGAGGATGGGCAGCTGGCATTTCAGGGGGACAGAGCTTCGGTTTTGCAAGATGAAAGGAGGTACGTGGAGGTTGCACCACAATGTCAACGCACTTGACACTCAGAAAGAGCAGGGCACCTGGGGGGCTCAGTCGCCTAAGTGTCTGACTCTTAGTTTTGGCTCAGGCCACTATCTCATGATTCGTGAGTTTGAGCCCCATGTTGGGCCCTGACAGCACGGAGCCTGCTTGGGATTCTCTCCTCTCTCTCTCTCTCTCTCTCTCTCTCTCTCTCTCTCTCTGTGCCCCTCCTGTGTGTGAATGCTCTCCCTCTCTCTCTCTCTCTCTCTCAAATAAATAAACCTAAAAAACTTTTTAAACACACTCAGAAAATAGCTAAGATGCTAAATCTGATGTCATGTGTGTTTGCCGCACACACGGAAAGGACGAGCATGCCCCCCCGGTTACGACGTGAAGACTCACGAAGGGGCTGCACGGGTGAGCCCGTTCCCAGGCTCCAACACCCCCAGGACAGGCCAGAGCCACGGCCTCCCTGTGAAACCGTAACCATGAGAGACGGCAGAGCTACATCCACTGTGTCTGGAAAAGGGGGCCCCGGGCTTCGGGGCCTGAGTGGGTGCCACGCGGGGGCCCCAGGCCGTACCTTCTTTGCGGCCAGGAGCAGCTCCACCGCCTTCTCGTACCGATGGTGCTCAAGGAAGAAGTCCGAGCAGCGGGCCAGGAGGGCAGGGTCCGAACTCTCGTCCAGGTCCTCCGCTATGAGCTGCAGGGCCACAAACTGCTGGGTGGCGAAGGCCAGCTCCAGAGCCTTGGAGAAGTGGCCGGCCTGTGGATGGTGGGGCGCTCTGAGCGGCCGCCCAGGCCCCAGGTCCCGAGAAGGCCCGAGTGGCGCCCCCGGCACGGCGGCAGGCCCCAGGGTACCCGGCCGCTGGCTCACCTTGTGGTACAGCATCACCGCCCTGTCCACGTGCTCGCCCTTGTCCTCGTAGTAGAGCGCCGCCTCCGTCATGTCCTCGGGGGAGCTCAGCAGGGCCAGGTTCATGAGCTGGTCGTCCAGGCCGTTCTCCTGCGGGGACGGGGTCGCCAGGGCCTCCTGTGCACTGTGCTGAGGGCGCCCGAGGAGCCCACCGCCCCTGTCCGGCACGCTGTTGGGTCTATGTGACTGTGGTTTCCAGTGTCGAATGTCTCCCCGGGTCCGCACACAGAATTCTGGGGGGGCTCCCTTCTCTTGCTATTAACAATGTCGTAGGACCTATCTGACACGAGGGCTCTCCAGGGTGGGCGGGGGCACTCTCACCCACTCAGAATGTCCCTCCTTGCTGTGCACAGGCCCCAAGCGCCAAGCCAGCCCGAGTGCTCGCTTTTGCAAACACCGCCAAGGAGGCTGCGGCAGGCGGATGAGGGGCGGACGCTCCCGGCGCCCAGAGTGAGGCGGGCGTGGTGGAAACAGGCCGGGGTGGGGAATAGGGCCTCGCGCTACAACTCTCTCCTCTTTCTGAAGTGACCTGGACGGAGCCTCCCACCTGCCCGGCTTTAGCCACCAGGGGCTGCACGCCGGCCGGCCGCCTACCTTGCACAGGCGGATGGCGTTGTTGAAGGCCTGTGCGCGCGCGTAGAAGTGCACTGCCTGCCTCACCTCCTCCTGACTCTCGTACTGGCGGGCCAGATGATAGGACGCGGCCCAGTTTCCGCTCTCATTTGCGATCTCAGCAGCCTGGAAAGAGAGCAGGGCGCCCTGGGGCCATGTCTCTGCCTCCCCACGCCCGGCAGGCCTGCCCCCTGCCCCCTCCGACCTTTTTTATCATTTTTTTTAATGATTATTTATTTTTGAGAGAGTGAGAGACACAGAGAGTGGGCAGGGGAGGGGCAGAGAGAGAGAGGGAGACACAGAATCGGAAGCAGGCTCCAGGCTCCGAGCCGTCAGCACAGAGCCCGACGCGAGGCTGGACCCCACGAACCATGAGATCATGACCTGAGCCGAGACAGGAGGCTTACCCGACTGAGCCCCCAGGCGCCCCAGAGGCGTCTACCTTCTGGATGTTGCCCTGGAAGCAGTGGATGCGGACCAGGGAGAAGTAGTCCTGTGCCAGCTCGTAGTAGTGCAGCGCGGCGTCCATCTCTGCCTGGCTCTCCAGGTACTGGGCCCACCACCGCCACAGGGTCCTGGGGGGAGCCCACGATCCCCTTCAGGGCCTGCACACCCTGGAAAGGAGCCCCGGGACCCCAGTGCCACCAGCAGCCAGGAGGGCGCAGCTCTGCAGGAGAGCACGGATGCCCCCTGCTCCGCGCCCGCCCCGCACCCCCCCCCCCCCCCCCGCCACCCACCCGAGGGAAGCAGCGGCAGGATGCCCCTGGGCACCACGGCCAACCCTGCGTCTGCCCACCACCTGGCGGCGACACTCACTTGTCCTTCATCTTATTGACGTAGAGCTCCAGGGACCGTGGGTCCTCCGAGAGCATCCTGGGCACCTCGAAGCGGTGGGTGTCCGACTTCTCGTAGCTGCAAGGCCAGCGGGGCAGTGGCTCCTCCCGTGGTCTCAGCGCTGCCGGCGACCCCAGGCCCGGAGACCGGAGCCCAGCGCGAGACGCTCGGGGGGCCTGAGGTCCTGGCGAGACTGAGCTCCAGCTGCCCTGCGGAGCCTCCCACCCAGAAGGCTGCCACCTGCTCTGAGGCGGTGCCTCGGCCTACAAGCTTCTTCTGAGCGCCTCCAAGGCCCTCCCCGGGGCAGAGAATGAAGCAGGGGCATGCGGGCCCCTCCCGGGCCTCCCCGTGGGCCCCCGCTCACTGGCCGAGGGAGCAGGGGAACAGGGGCCCGCCCCGGCCCTCCCCGTGGGCCCTTGCTCACTGGCTGAGGGCCAGGCTGCGGTCGGCGCTGGCCTCCAGGTGCCTGGCGTAGTTGTAGTAGGTGGTGCGCAGGTGGATGCGGTCCCGCAGTTCCGCTGCCTCCACGGCCTTCTGCCACTCGTCGGACGCCTGGTACAGCTTGTTGAGGAGGTCGTAGCGGCCGCACTTCCGGTACAGCTGCTCGGCGTCCTCCTGGAGAGGGGAGAGTGAGCGTGGGCCCTCGGGCTCCAGGAAGCCTGCTGGTGTCCCCTGGGGGCGGCGATGCCCAGGCCAGCCTGGCAGTGTGTCCCGCGGGGAGAAAGCATCAGCCAGGAAGGCTGGGGGGCTGCCCCTGCATGCCGAGGAGGAGACCCCGCCCGCTGCACCATCCTGCGGACCCCAGCCCCACCTGGCCTCCCAGGTGCATGGCGGCCTGGGAGTTTCACGCACGTGCCTGAGATGGGGAGGACAGCGGCGGAGGACACAGGCCTCGGTGGTGCCTCAGGGGCCTCGCTCTGCTTTCTGGAGGAAGCCAGTGACCCAGACGAGCAGACGCCATGGCCTCCCCAGTGGGGCCAGCCGCAACCCTACCTCTGCCGCAGGGCAGCCCGCCTGTCCGCCCGCCCTGGGGCTCTGCCGGACTCACCAGCATGCCCAGCTGTATGGCCAGCACGGCCACCCTGGCCTCCAGCTCTGGCTCCTGCTCGGCCTCGCGCAGCGCTCGGGCTCCGCGGGCGTGGCCCATGTTCCCCAGGCACACCTTGGCGACGTCCAGCCGCTGGGTCTTCACGCACACGCGGGCCATGTTCTCCCAGACTGCCTCGCTGTGCGGGGGACACGGCAGCCATGTCAGCTCGGAGCCCTCACGCCACCAGCCCCACAGAGACGCGTGCCGGACGGGCTTCCTCGGCACAGCGATACGGCAAACCGGGGCCCCGACTCCTCCTGGGGCTGAAGGCCACCTGCGTGTCCTCTGCAGCCGACAGGGCCAGGGACTTGCTCAGGACATTTTCCTCCCTGCCTTGATGGCCTTCTGCTGTGCAAATGCTCCTCTGAAACACACCTGTCCATGCCCTCAGCTGGGCCGTAGAGCCTTCACACCCCAGCGGGCCTGGGGAAGGGGGTGCGGGGCCCCAAGCCTGATGGACTGAGGACCAGTGCACGATGCCCAGTGTGGGGTCGGAGGGCCCCTCACCTGGGCTGAATAGAGGCAGGGGTCCCAGCACATCCCCCGGACCCCGTCCCTGTCCTCATGTCCACGGGCCCCCGTGACCCCACGCAGCCCCAGGGAGGGGAGGTTCGGAGGCATGGGTCCCACCCCCCACCTTAACCTTCCAGCAACCTCTCTCCTGCCGACAATGACCTGGGGCTCCTGCCCTCCCTGGGTCTAGAAACTTCTGCCTTGAGGTAGCTTCCCCCTCCCACCTTGGGAAACAATAGAATTCAGGGGTCCTGGCGCTGTGCACCCTGCACTCAGATCCTCTCTGCACAGCGCGGGCAAGGAGGGGGCGGCTGGGTCTGCGGCGCCCCTGGGGCCCCCGGCTGTGTGGTCAGTGCATCTAACCGCAGCCTTGCCTGTGAAGAGCGGGACTGCTGAGGAAGGGGGAGGGAGGGGACGCTTGTCAGGGCAGACCCTCCCGTCAGCGGAGGCACGTGAGCACGTGGCCAGGGCTCCAGGAGGGCCGGCGGTGACCGGTGAGCCTGGTGGGCACAGTCAGAGCTCAGGAGCTCTCTTTCGGCTCACAGAACTGATGGAGTCGCTGCCCCTCCTCCGCCAGGCGGACGAGCCAGGGCTGCCACGAGGTACTGGATGGAAACAGGCTCCCCCTCCCTTCCGGACGTGTTCCACATCAGAGCCTTCTTTAACGTACTCTCCACCCGAGGCTGAGACCAGCGTGGGGGCGGGCCGGGGCCCGGGGTCCTCGTGTGTCCCCACCCTCTGCCGAGTTGTGAGCACAGATGGCTGCCATCTGCGTATGATGGAGGTGCAAAACCCAAAGAAGCAAAGGAACCCGGCGGCCCATCTCAGCTCTTTCCCGACTCGGTTTCCGGGGCACTCCTAGGCTAGAGGGGTCCGGCAGGCCGTACGCACGAGCAGGGGACAAGCATGTGTTGGGAGGACAGCCCGAGCCCTGGCCGCGGGGCTGAGGCTGTGGGCCCGGCAGCCCCACCACTGGCCTGCACGCGGGACCGGGGGCCCTGGGCTTTGGACAGCCGCCAGCCCGCTGCAGCTCCGCGCTTCCTGTCGTCCCCGCCACGACGCGCTCACATCTGCACTTCATCAACATGAGAGACGCTGACGCCAAGGCACACGGGCCGCCTGCCGAGGGGCCTGGCCTCAAGACGGCCTCTCTTGGAAGAGCTGCCGGAACTGGCCCCCGAGGCCCCTCTTCTCGGGCCTGCCCTCAGGCTTGCTGGGTTCACGGCCTCCCAGTGCACCCAGCAGCCCCGGCTTCGCCGCTCTTAGCTCCCGCCACAGTGCCCGGCGCAAGCAGCTCTGGGGCACAGGGAGGGCCCTTGGGGGTTTGGGTGCCCAGGGTGGGCCCCGCGGTTCCACGGGTGGCTGAGGAGGGTCCTCTGTGGGCAGGGCCAGACGGCCGATGGCCTGACAGGAGGACCCAGTGAGTGGCCTGGGCCTCCCTGCCTCACCTGGTAGAGGGGCTGGAAGGAGCTGACCCAGTAGCCACCAGAGTCCACCCTGGGAGAAGTGACTTAAATAAATGAGGGGGAGGGGACTGATCCCTTCTAAAAGAAGACGGGGGAGAGGTGCGTTGGCGAGGTGACCCCTGTACCATGCGCTCAGGGACTCGGAATTACACGCTCGTCCCAGACCTTGGAGAAGGGGGCCATAGGCGGAGGGCTAGGGGTGCCCCTCGAGGGCAGACAGGACCCTGTCCCCCCGCCCCCCGCAGCCTCCGGGAGGCTGGAGCAGAGGCGCGAGAGAACACAGGCTAAGGAAAGAAGGCAGGTGGGAAGAAGTCAGCCGGCACGTTGGCTACAAAAGACACGTGCTGTGACACGAGCAAAGCCCATCAGGGACCCAAAGCACAGACGTTGTCTCGAGACTTATGATTCTCCAAGGACCTGCCCACCCCACCCCCCACCCCCATCGCCTTTCAGGGACATAGGCTTGGTGGCGTGGGGCTCCTCGAGGCAGCAGGCACAGGGCCCCCCCCCCACAAGAATGGGATGCAAAGTCGGGGGGGCTGTGACTGTTCCCGCCATCCTGATGTGACAATCAGCGCAGCCTAAGCACTCGCCACATTAAGACCATGCACGTGACCCCAGACCGACTTCTCTCCCTGGGTCTGCTTTTATCAACGCTGGCGAGAAACTAAGTCTGATTTACATGACGGGTCACGTGGGGAAAGTCTGTGACTCCAGGTACCTGACCGTCCTTGAGACTGACGGCTTGAATGTACTTTCTGAACACAACGGTTACTAATCTCACGATTACCGCTTGCCATTGAATGAACTGTAAAACCGAACCCCCCTCCCCCTGCACACACACACACAAGGGGCCGAGGCTTCCAGGGCACGAGGCCTGCTCGGTGTCGAAGTCGGAACTCTCCAGAGCTCCAGAAGCGGGAGGCGAGCAGGGCACAGGCGTCCCAGGTGCCGACAGGGCCAAGCCGAGGGGACCAAGCCCGTCCCTTTCCAGGTTGTCGGTCCCCTCTCGCAGGTGTGTGGCCTCCTCTCCATAACGAGGGTGCCCTGTGCTGGCCGGGCAGCTAGTGAAGGCGGCAAGCAGCCAGAGGGGCCCGAGGGCTTTCCCCGCGCGACATCCAGGGTACGTGTGTTTGTGGAGGGGGGCGCGGGCGCCTGTCTCTCTGTGCACAGCCACTCCGGGGCCCCGGTCGGGCACGGGGTTCTCCAGTGGGGTGGCACGGCCTCCCCCGAGTGTCTGCACACGCAGAGGGGCTGCAGCCCCCTCGGCAGGAACGTGCCCTCTGCCCTCAGGCCCTGCTGGGCCACCTGCCCTGCACGTCCAGAAGCCCACCTTCTTGCACCTCCAGGACAATGCTCTGGCCCAGCAGGTCTGCAGGTGTGGCCCCGACCCAGGCAAAGGCCTGTGTCAGGAGGCCTCTCTACCACGCCCGGCCATTTCCTCCACCCGGGGAGGGGCACTGTGGGTTGCCGGTACCCATGCGCTGGGGGAACGGCCGGCAAGTCCCTAGAGCCGGTGACTGGCCACCAGAGCCCTGCCCGTCCTGAGCTGGGTGCAGATGTCCCCAGGCCCAGCGCAGGGGCTCATGCTCCGGGCGGTTATCTGCCGCCGTGGCTGCTTCGTGGTGCCCGAGTGCCAGGGTGGCGGGACCGTGGGCCTGCTCCGGGAGGGCAGGGGAGGAGGGCCCCGGAGCAGGGCTTCAGAAGCCCCCCGCTCTCCTCTCAGGAAACGTGTCCTGTCGGCGTCTGGTTGCAGCAGCCTTGCCGCTCTTTGTTGCAGTTGGCTACGCCCTCCATCCAGCTCACAAAAAACAGCCTCAAAAACAACCATTTCCTCTCTGCCGAGGGGGGGACACACGCGCACGCTGCACACACACAGACGCACAGGCACTTCCCCGCAGCAGGCCCTCTGCCTTCCAGGACCGGCTGTTCCGTGGCGGAGGCACAGGGCAGGGGCTCAGGCAGCCAGAGGCTGAAGCGCTCCGGCACAGCTGAACCGGCCCCGCTCGGAGCCCGGCTGCGGGGTTTGCTCCGAGGAGCTGGTTCTAGGGAGCCAGGCGGGACATACCCCCACGTCGCTGCCCGCCTCTCCGGTGGCTCACGGGGAGGAGAGGCCTAGCTTCTCAGGAAGACGGCGCACGCACCACTCTGGACTGTTGCTGGCGCCCCGGATCCCTCCCCGGGATGGGCGGAGAGGCTGGCTGCAGCTGGGGCCTGGCCCTGCTCCAGGTGCAGGAGGGAGGGTAAGGACGGGCCCAGGTGGGCTCACCGGCACCTGTCACATGGGCCTTCCAGACGCCTCTGAGAATGAGCGGTGATGTCCTCTAGCAGCCCCTAGCTGGTCTCGGCTCTCCCTGGCCACAGCGACTGACCGGGGCTGGGACTTTCTCCAGGACAAGCGGACGGCACCAGCAGTCGGCGATGAATGTTCAGAAACTGGTGGCCACGGCAGTGCTGGTGGCCCTGGTATCTCTTGTCCTCAACAACGCGGCGGCCTTCACCCCCAACTGGGTGTACCAGACGCTGGAGGACGGGCGCAGGCGGAGCGTGGGGCTGTGGAAGTCCTGCTGGCTGGCAGATGGGACCCGGGGAGGGCCGAGCCCCGGGGCCCGGTTGGGGCCGGCGGACGCCAGAGACTGTGAGGCCCTGGGCTGGGGCTCCGAGGCGGCAGGCTTCCAGGAGGCTCGAGGCACCGTCAAACGTAAGTCTGCCGACTTCTCCGTCTCCTTTAGAACGGTCGGGGCACGTCGTGGGCATGGGGCGCGCGTCTGGTGATAGGGACCCGGGCAAACCCCGAGCTCTGCGCCCACCCTCCAGGGGAGCCCCAGCCACAGTCCTGCTGAGCCAGACCTGACTCTGGCTCCTTTTGGGTGGAATTCTTGGGGGACCATGGGGCTTTTCTCTGCCTTTATGCAAAGCTATGGGGCAGATACATTAACCAAATCAAGGAAAATACACTTCCCTTGATGGAAAATACAGATTGTTAGTGAGTGAAATAAGCAAGAAGCTTAAAAACACGGCTGAGTTCTGACTTCATTCTACGGATTGACAGAGTCGTTCAGGCAGCGACTCGGGTCAGATGGCAGACAGGACCTCTGGGAGGGGACCAGCCTGGGGGCGGGGAAGGGGCTCAGGACAGTGGCTCTGGAGAGCA
Organism: Neofelis nebulosa; assembly: GCF_028018385.1. Taxonomy (NCBI): domain Eukaryota; kingdom Metazoa; phylum Chordata; class Mammalia; order Carnivora; family Felidae; genus Neofelis; species Neofelis nebulosa. The sequence continues at coordinate 44,042,237 of NC_080799.1, read as the reverse complement.
GAGCCCCTCACGGGTTTGTCCCCGCCCCAGCTGGTGGCCCGCGGCCGGTCCGTTCACCACTCTGGAAGGTGGGAACAGGACTTTGACCGTGGGGTCAGGTTTGAGGGTAGGGGAGCAAAGGGCTCACGGGTGTAAGACACTTGTCACCTAATGTGTCACCTATGTGGTCACAGTGGCTGACAGGCAGAGGTCTTCCGGAGTGGACCCTGTGAAGCTGCTGCTGAGGGTCTAATTCCAAGATCAGCAGGAGACCGAACTCGAGCTGGTCCTTTAGAGAACGTGAGGCTTCGGTGGGGGTTTTGTAACTGCTCTCGGAGGGTGTCCCCAGAGTCCTCATCGGTGACTACCCCCACCTGCCACGTGCTGGGGGCCCTGCCCGGCTCAGAGGCTGCAAGAGGCACATGCTCCACCAAGGTCCCTGCGGGGAGGCCACGCCAGTTCTTCCGCTCTGAGCCCCTTCCTCTGGGTCTGGGGGTCTTCTGGCAGGGAGGGGCTGTGCCTGTCAGCCCCTCCCCCTCCGTCACAAGCAGGAATTTCAAACTTTTCCGCAAGCTCTCAAAACTCAGTGCAGTTGGACTTGGGTGCCAGGAGACTGGCTGGCGGAGAGCAGGCCTCTTGGGTTCTGAGGTTGTCCTGGCCCACAGAGCACCCCTGGCCCAGAGGCAGCCCACATCATCCAGCCCCGGCCCGGGCCTCAAGCTCCAGCTGGTGCCTGCCCTGGGCGTCCAGACCCTCTGTCCCCTGGCCAAGGCCAGGAGGAGGATTTACGGGTTGGGACGTGCTCTGCCTCCAGACCCCCTTCCCACCCGGCCAGCCGCCTGCATCCCCCGACAACCTGATCAGCAACTCGTAAGACTTCTAGGACATCCTCCCACGGGTACGGCATCTGTGGAGCTAATCCTTGACTGACACGAGTGTCAAATATTCGCCGCAAATGAGGGAAAGGCCATGGAAGCTTCTCGTGAGGGAGACTGAGCTGCTGACACGCTTCTCACCTGCCCCAGGGCGCGAGCACAGGGCAGCAGGAGCGGCGACCAGGCGGACTGCGCGCTGGCCTGCACTTCTGCGGAGGCTCTAGCACCTCATCTCCCGGCCCGTGCCCGCCACCTGTCACACCAGCACCCGGCGTGTGGCTCTGCTGGGCGCAGGGATGGGGTAGGAGGGAGCAGCGGCGCTCCGCCAGCACCTGCCGGCTCAGCCCCGAACACCTGCAGGCTCCGCGGTCGTCTCTGTCCGCGACAGGCAGGCGTGTGTGGTGTCAGGCTGGACTCAATCTGCTCCGAGCTCCCTTCTCGGGGCCTGAGAGACTTCAGACATTGAGGCAGGTGGGGCGATGGCAGACACGCTCGTCCGCTCTGCTCTGGGGGCCCCTGCGCTGCCCGGTAAGAGCCACTCTGCACTCACGGAGCGAGCACGGCGAGGGACCACCCTCCATGACGGGTCAGGGGACCCCGCTGCAGGGTGTCCCAAGTGTGCCGGGTCGGGGACTCCGGGGCTGGCCCCCCATGCACACGGGGTCCTGTCCTCCAGGACCATTGCTCAGGTGGCTTTCGTCCCCGTGAGGCGATGTGGGGACGCAGCATCCCCGAGGTCCTCCCCTAGCTCCCACGGAGACCTCACAACCCAAGTCCCCGGCAGCATGGCTCTCTGTGTGTGTTTCACAGCTCTGGATCCCAGGCATTGCGTCCAGCACCCTAGCCTTTTTCTGAAGCGAGGCGCGGCACGGGTAAACGTGTATGGCTCCGGGGCCCCAGGCGCAACTGTGCGCATCACACTGCCCGGCCTCAGTCCCTCACGTCACATTTCTGCTGGGTGCCGCTGCCAGGCTATGCACGAGGTCACGTACCCCGGGCGTGGCGGACGCCTGCCGGGCAGGCCCCCGCGGCTGGTCAGGGGAGTGGGCTCGGGCAGTCGCTGCTGTACCTTCTGGCCTACATCCTCACGTCCACGGGGGCAGAGGCTGAGGGGGCGGGGGCGGCACACGGGCCGCGGGCAGTGCACTGGGACAGAGAGCTGGGGGCGGGCGAGCGGGAGGGCAGGGTCCTGGCTCCCAGGGCCACGCAGGCCACTCTCCTCTGTGCACCTCCAGCCTTACCTCCCCCGGGTCTGGCTCTAAACCGGAGTGCCCGCTGTCCTGGGCTGTTAGTGCCCACCGTGTTTACCGCCCCTCGTCTCTGAGGTCACCCCCACCTCCTGCGTTCGACCGCCTTTTAGCGTGGAAGAAACTTGTGTGTGGTCACGTATCGGTACGAGTAACAGCAAAGAACACGGAGCGGGAAGACCCCCCCAGAGAGCATACGAAGAGCGGGGCCTCCACGGGAAGGGAGGCCGGCCAATCTTCCAGTGCACGGGAAGGACCCGCCTGGAACCCGTTCCGTCCGCACAGCAGGGCCCGTCTGGTCTCCTGCACGCACGTGTGGCCACTGGTCAGGCTGGCCGCGACTTGGGTTGTGCCCCGAAGACTGTGTGGGCAGCCAGGAAGGTTCGAGCAAATTGGCCTGAAGCCTAGCTCGCAGCCCGGTGGGGGAGGCAAGGAAGCGCGGGTGCCGGTGCCGGTGCCTCCCTCTGTACCAGGAGTTCCCACTCGCCGGGTCAGCCTCTGGCACCCCTGCCGTTCACTGGGTCAGAGGAGCGTCAGGCCTTCTAGCAACCGCAGGGACCTTTTCGAGGCGACTTTGAAACACACGGTGTGTGAGCTGTCAGCCCACAGGGCAAGAGAGCGGTGTCTTCCCTGTGGGAGGGCATAACCGGCCACGCTCACCGTCTACACAGCTCATCTACACAGCAAGCCAGGTCAAAGGCAGCGGCCGGCTCCGGAAGGTGTTCAGCCATGGGGACTGTCATCCTCCTGCGGCCCCTCCCTCCTCCTCTCCTTTCAGAAGCCTCTCTGCCCGCAGGGCCACCCTGACTGCTACAGCCCTGCCCGGGTCTGCGCTCAGGGACAACGGCAAGGAGGAAGCTGCCGGCCCCGTGGCAGAAAGTAGCACAGTCTCTGTTCCCTCTGGGCTCCTCGGCTGCGAAATTTGAAGGCCGCCTGCCCACCCGTGGGCGAGTCACAGATACAACCGTGGGCTGGGGCCCGGTGGGGCCGGTCCTCTGCTCTCGTGGCAGGGGCTCCATGCGGTAGGGGTCCGACTTCACGGCGGGCACACTCCTGCAGGCCGGCGCTCTGCTGCCCGGCACGTGGGAGGTCTCTCCACGGGCCTCTCGAGGCAGCACCGCAGCCCTGACCCCGTCTGTGGTGCATCCCCCGTGCGTCTGGCTCCCGGGCCTGGGGCGCGAGGGGAGCGGAGAGCTAGGAGCCAGGGAGAGAGGGCCGTGGGGCTCCGGGCACACGTGGAGTCCCGACCTGAGCTGACCACCTGTCTCCCCCTGTCGTTCTCACAGTGCAGTTTGACATGATGCGCGCCTGCAACCTGGTGGCCACAGCGGCACTCGCTGCGGGTCAGCTCACCTTCGTCCTGGGTCTGACGGGCCTGCCCCTGATGTCGCCCGATTCACAGTGCTGGGAGGAGGCCATGGCCGCCGCATTCCAGCTGGCGAGTAAGTAGCCTCGGGCCCCGGGCAGGCAGAGCGACTGCACCCTCAGCTCGTGGGGGGCTGGTGGGCCCACTGTGGCCTTCTCCTGTCACCACAACCCCTGTGGGTCACCCTCTGGCCCGTCGCTGAGGCGGAAATGACACAAAAACACGCACGGGGACGTGAAGACACAGGAAGCATCCGGATGGGTATTTCTGTTCACTCCTGAGCTCCTGCCTTTTTCCATTTTAACACCGGCTGCTGAGGCTCTAGAGTGACCTGCTCTGCTTCCCACAGTCTGGGACCACGCAGCCGGTGTGGCTGGTGGTCTGGACTCACGGTCCTCCCGCAACAGTGCAGCAGCCTGGCGCGGGCAGGGTGAGAGCCCCCACCCGAGCCCACGCCTCTGCCTTCCCCGCTCATATTGTGCCAGCGGGGAGGTCTGGGAAAGCTCGTGGTTCCGGCCTGGCTCAGCTACAGGCCCTTTTTCGTGAGCAGCAAAAAGCAGAGAGGACACCAGTGTCCGAGCACACGCGCCGTGTCCTGGCACCCACGCCCACCGCCCGTGCCGCCACGGGAGCGGGCCGGGAGGCCGCAGAGTGGCGAGGCCTTAGGGGCGGCTGTCGGGGGTAGCAGGACAGGGAGGGTGCGGACGCACCCGTGGTCCTGAAAAGCTGAGAGGGGTGGTGGGAGTCGTAAATGAGGAGTGCGACTCTTCTGGGAGGTTCCACGCAGGTAGCCACGAAAGCTGTCCAGGTGACCCCGGTGAGTAGAGGGGCTTCTCTGCTGGTGTGCCCTCGGCTCTGGCCGCCGGCTCCGTTTTCCTGATCACCGAGACCTGGGGGCAGTTCAGGTCCCCCGTTGCCTGCTGGGGAAAGCACGATCGCGGTCCGAAGCGGGGACGGCGTGGCCAGGGTGTGGGGACGTTATAGCCGACCCGCTTGCCTCTCCTGCCAGCAGAGAACTGCAGCATGCCCCAGAGTTGAAGGTACAGTTCCAACAAACCCGGCGAAAGAAACGGCAGGAAGTCTGAAGTGAATCATTCCGGGAATAATGGCCCCCGGCCCTTATCTTTCTGGAGAGGGAAGCTGACCGACTGGCAGGAATTCACACGCTGCGAGTGACCCGGGTGGGAATCGGGAATTGGAAACAGGCCTTCCTGCGCCTTTTCATAGAAGGCGGGTGGTCCTGGGCTGGTCACTTCCCCACGGCCCCGTCACCCACAGGGCCTGGGAGCACAGAGGGCCGACCAGGCGGCTTCCAGGAAGGAGTCGCCTTGGGGCAGGGGTGCCGGGCATGCACACCGGCTCTGCCACCCGCAATCCGTGGGGGTCGGGGCAAACCGCCAGCCCACCGGTCCCTCTGTCTGCCCCCAGCAGGCTGGTCTGGAGAATTAAAGAGGCAGGTGGGCTGGGATGTCTGATCACCTCGGCCTCTTTGCCTCGTCCACGGCTGTGGGTAGAAACACAGACATCCCAAAGGACGGTGGCCGTTCAGAAAACTACCCCTCTGCCCTCTGCTGACCTTAGGGCCGTAAGGCAGAAACGGGGTCCTTGGCCTCGTGGAGACTGCCCCCCCATCACAGGGAGCTTATCTGAAATTCCACCCCTCCCAGAAGGAAGTGGAAGATTAGGAACAGACATTCAGTGACAACCTAGCAAAGAAAGGAACAGATCTGGATCCTGGAAGTAACTCCCTGCGGCAGCCCAAACGGACCACGGCATCTTTTATTAGAATTACGGGAGAGAAATGGCAGGTTTGGCGTCGAATGGTCGGCTCACTTCCTGCGAGCCCTCACTTCAGAGCAAGACAGTGTTGTTTCCAGATAACATAGTTTTGAAAAGGCAGCCTGGGGGCCCCGTTAGGTAAACCCGACTGCCTGGCAGCAGCCCAGGCCGCCTCGCGGCCTGTCCTGCCTGTGGGGCAGGCGCTCTCTCTCCCGGGCGTTTCCAGACCGTGGGGCCGCCGCGCACAGACCATCACACAGGCGGAGGCCGCCGGGAAGAGCCGGGAGTGCCGAGGGGCGCTGGGGCCCCTCCTGCCCCTGCAGGCGTCTCCTGGTGGCGCCCTGCCCTCACCCCCACAGGTCTGTTTTGCCCAAAAAGGAAATGCACTTGGCCGTGTTTAGACTTGTTTCATTGACAAACAGTACAGAATGCAGCCGTGTGCCTTTCTGCCACCACGCTGCTAATTTTAGAGTTAGGTTTTTTCCTGTGCTCTGGTCTGCTTTAAACAGTCAGGGAGAGACTGAAGGGCGCCGGGATATCCTGTCCCAGGAGGGGAAATGCCTGCTGGTACCTGTTATGCAAGTGAACCTTCAGTCCCCAGTGCCGGGGCCAGAGGGTGGGCAGCAGGGAGAGATGGTGCAGGCGAGTCCGCGGGGCGGTGGGGCGAGCTGGACCGCGCAGGGGCCGAGACTCCCTTCCTGCCCGCCCCTCTGTCCCTCACACCTGCTCCAGCTGCCACACGGGAGGTTCCCGCCTCCTTGTAGAACTTTCCACGTGTAATTCTAATTTGCTTTAGAGTTGGAAACGCTCCCTTCTGTCCCTTATTCCACCTCCGCCCACAAGTTGAACATCCCCGTGTGGCCTCCACGTGCTTCCTGTGACAACAGCTCCCATGGGGGCTGTGGCAGCCTGGCGGACCCCATCCCAGGGTGAACAGCCGCCACGGGCGGCCCCCTGCTACGGCCACGTGCCCATACAGGCTCCCAGCAGCTGGCTCTGCTGACCCTTCCTTCCCCCGTCCTTTATTCTCTCGCTTGTCCGTGTCTGGTCTCCCTGCTCGTGTGCATGAAACGCACGGTCATCCTGGTCTGATGATCGCAGGCAGGTGGCTGTCGGACCCTGCATCAGACACCTAAGCGACACCCGAAGCAAGACAGTCGAGGGCGACTTTGGCAGGCGGCCTGCCCGGCGGGCGCGTCACGGGGAGGCTCCTTTGCTCTGGAGGGTTCCTGAGCATACCGGGGCTTTTCCTGGGGTGTCGAGGTGCTGCACCAGGCTCCGAGGTGCAGGCTCAGCCACACCTGCCGCTGTGACTACCCTGACCTCCAACCTCGTGTCCGCTGGGGATGCCACAGGGCAGCATCGTCAGGGCTCCTGGGTCAGCCGAAGACTCCCCACGGAGCCTGGCGTGCGTGCCGGAGCAGCCAGCACCGGGGAGGGGAGTCTCCTCCTTGCCAGAACGCTGGTGGCTCCGAACTTTCCTAAGTTGACCCCACCTATGGCTTGTGAGGTGCCAGTGGCCCCCAGGCTCCAGCTGCCGTGCGGGAACCAACCAAATCTGTCCCCAGGCGGATTATTTCCAGGTGGGACACTCTCACGGCTATTCAGGGCTTTGTTCCTCAGTCGAGCTGCACCTTTGAAGGGCAACTCCCTGGTCGTCACAGAAGTGGTCTCAGAGCACCGTGGCCGCAGGTGCACATTCAGGCTGGCGTCGGGGTCCCACGCGGCTGGCCTCCCTGCAATAACTGCATTGAGCTCTCCTGGGAGTGAGGCCCCAGTCCCGAGAGCCCTCGGCTAGCAGTCTCTGCTTCTTGTCTTGCCTGATGATGCGGTGGGGGACCCAAAGACTAGGCCGCTCATCTGTTCCCTCCTCCACACCCCTCCCTCACCCCCACTGCTCACCGGAGAGCATGTGCGGCACCTCCCAGCCCCTCCGGAGACCGGGAAGTCCTCCCGCGCTGCAGCAAGGGCCCCGACGGCCGACCCGGGCTGGGCCCACTGTGTCGGCGACGCCCAGGGGCGCTGAGGAAAACTCCAGTCCCTCTGTGATGTCCCAGCATGGGGCCCGTAGTCCAGGCGTCCCACTTCCCTGGCTTTGGGTCCACTGGTGACAAATCGACTGTGCTGTAAGGCTTCTCCTCCGTCTCAAGCATCCGTGACTTTGTATGCAGTGTTTGATGTGACTCCTGGTTTACGATTTATTAGCTTTGATCCTAAGTGGCCCCTCATCTCCACGTCTGCAGAATCTCAGTCCAGCCTCCTCGTCTGTCATTCGAGAGGCCCTGCAGCTTTTTCAGACCGAGGGCTTTCCGTACAGCACAATCCCACCACAAAACGCTGTAGTTTGAGGACAGATGAACAACCGACTCGCACAGGCCAGTGTTCTGCGTTGTGCTGAACCCCTTCATGACAGCACCAGGCTGTCCTCGGGACCCCTGTCCAGTGACTCCTCACGTCCTCTGGGCCGCTGACGAGCAGCCCTGAGCTCACAGGCTTGTGCTCTGTCCCTTGGCACTGCACAGAGTGCAGGGTCCCTGCACACGTGTCCCGACCAGTGGACGCCAACCTTCACCAGCCCGCTCCTCCTCCAGACGTGAAGCCTCCGGAACTCCAGCGGGACGACCCTGGGAGCAGAATCATGGCGGAACTTCCTGGGCCCCGTGTCTCTGGCTTCCTCTCTCTGCTTCTGGAAATCAGCATTTTTTTTTTCTTGGGATGGCAAAATTTACACGCACACTGAGCACCCCGTGACTGTGAGAATGCTGATGTCGTCGGTCCTGGCGGCTCGTGAGCTGGTGGGGATTCTGCCATCCGTAGGCTTGGGGATCCTCTCGTAGGAATATATGAGTTTTTGTTTTTCACGAAGAACAGGGCTTGGCTGGGTCTGGACAGAGTGCTCTTCTGTCTTTGGCCCCTGCCTCCACAGCGCTGGTCTGCACCCCAACCACATCCTGCGTTTGTCGCTCACTTCCACGTCCTCTGGGGGCCTCGGTGCCCTCAGCCCTGGCATGCCAGGCGTCGCGTGGGATCTGCAGCTCCGTGGAAGGGTGACCGGACCCGCCGAACCTTCAGCTCTTCCTTTCCCAGAATCCCTCCCTCTAGGAAGGAGCGTGTGGACCCCGTCACTCTGCTGTTCACAGAAGCTGGGACATCCCAGCTGCGGCCGTGCCGAGACGGGCCATGTGCTCTTTGTCTGGGAACGCTCTCCCTGGAAGCCGTCACGACACCTAAGTCGCAGGCACCACGGGGCAGGCGTGCTGTGTGAAGGTTCAGGGTTCAGCTGCACGGTCTCTCCTTACGCCACCTGCGCGTGCTCGACAGTCACTCCAACAGGAAGGCCCTGTGACAGGCACCGCAGCCCTCGGAAGCAGGCAGGAAGGAAGCGAGGGGAAAGGGACGCCGTGCAGGCCGAGCTGTGATTCGCAGCGCCTGCGTGGCCGGCTCACAGGAAGCGGCTGTTTGCTTTGGAAACAGATTCGCGAGAATGGAACTGACTCCGCATGCAGAATTCAGGCTGTGCTCACACTCGCCCCTTTTGTGTGTTTCTGGACAGACGTGACCATCGCTGACAAGTCCTGGGAGAGCTGCCTCCAGGACACTCCCAGGGGGTCTCCACACCACGTGCCAGAGCCGGGAAACCCGTGGTTTGAGGCCGGCGGGGCCGGGGCTCCTTCCCACACCCGGGCCCCTCGCCCCGCAGGAGAACTTCATGAAGGGCCACGTGCCTAATGTGCCCCATCCTTTCCACTGCCGACACAGGGCACACAGGACGTCCCCGTGTCTGTGCGGTTCGTACCGCCCCCGGGGACCCAGACGGGGTCACCTGTCCTCGTGCCGCCGGACTGAACATCCCCCCGCGTGGCTCGGGCGCTTCTCGCGGCTCTGTGCTTGCACCGCTGTTCTGGCAGGTTCTTTGCATCTTCCTGCTTGAGGAGAGGCTTTTCTAAAGTCATTTTTTAATGTTGGGGAGTCAAGCTCTTCTCTGACCACACGTGTTCTGAGTTGAACTTTATATAGGATGAGTCATGTCAACGCAGATTTTTAAACCGGTTTTCACTATAGATTCCCCCCCTCTTCTCCTAGAAAAAAGAGCCAAGCAAGGTGCAGCCTCCGAACCAAGCCAGACAGGGGAGGCGCACCGCAGACTGTGCTCGAAACCCGCCCGGTGCCGCCTACCGCCGGCCGGACTCTAAGATTCCGTCCGGCAGGCTCCACGTTGACATGGAGCCGCCACCTCTGTCACCCACGACTGCGGGACGTGGGCGCCACACGCGGCTCGTTGGTGCACCTGTGAACTCTTGTTTTTCACTCTGTCCTCCCCCGCCCGTTCCTTCATCTCCAACATGACAAACGGTACTCGTCACTGGAGGCGGCTCCACGCTGTGACGCCAGAATCTGAGCATCGTGTGGGCCGCACGGCCCCAGGGAGGGGGGAAGAAACAGACTCGGACGGCAACAGGAGACAGCGACCCTGCTTTCAGAAATACCCGACGCTCGTCTTGAGAAAATAAGCAACAATACATTTCAGTAACCCCGTGAGGCCGGCCAGTGTGGGCCCGAGGGACACCCGCCACTCGGGGCTCCGACGGCGCGTGGGTGCCGGGTGGGGGTCGGAAGCCGGCGGCCGCTCCGCCCACACGCCTCGGGGACGGGTCCCATGAGTCAGGGTCTTCAGTGCCCGGAGGTGCCCCGTCCACAGGTGGCCACCCTCCGGGAGGGTCTGTGCCGGCTCGTGCCTGCTTCCCCGGCGCAGTGTTCCCCGACCTGCACTCACCGTGCTGGGCCAGGGCGCACCTCCCTGGTTAGCCCGACAAGAGCGCCGCTTCGGCTCCGCGAGGACGCATCAAGCCTCCGCACGGCACATGTGTGTGGAAACCGGCACAGGGGGCAGAGTGGGAACTGGCACGTCCCGCCGCGGCTCCAACACTGAGAGACGCCATCGTGGCTAAAGGGCCCTGTCCCTCCGACGGGCTTGGGTGCTATAAAGTCGCTCTTTGTCACGCCTCCGACGGGCTTGGGTGCTATAAAGTCGCTCTTTGTTACGCCTCCTTCCCAGAGGCCCACACTGCATTTAATTCCGCACCACGGGATCTAGTTGGTTTGTCTCAAATAATTCACTCCGTAAGTGATTCCTGGAAGGCCCTCCAGGAGGCCTCCCGCCAGCCCAGGGGTGACAGTGGGGGACAGGCCGGGCGTCCAGGCTGAGCTCTGAGCACAGTCTTCCTCCCCAGGGCTGGGCCAGCACAGGCCGGCTGAGCCAGCAAAGGCCCAGAGAGGCCCGGAGGAGTGAAAAGAGGCCAGCGTGGCTGCAGCCTAACAGAGGGTGGAGGGAGAGACCCGAGGCCTGGCAAAGGCGGGCGGCCCCGGCACCTGCATCTGAGTGACAGGCGCCTTCTCCCTTCCGGCGCCGGTGAGCTAGGGGGCCTGGATCCTTCTGGCTCAGGGCCAGCTCTGCACCGGTCTGTCCCGAAATGTCTCACAACGGACTTCGCAGACCCGTCCTTACTCTTCAGTGCTGTCGGCCGACCCCAGTCACCGCGGAGCTGGGGAGGGGCTGTCCACCCCCACAAATGATGCTGCAGAACCGGGGCTCAGGCCGCAGAGCAGAGGTTTACAGACATTCCTATAAGCAGCACAAGGATGCCGGACGCCGGCAACGGGCGGGCACAGACTTGGACCGCGGCGGCCATTCGGGTGAACCCCTTCCCACCCGCTGGCGTGCCCTCTGCTCGGCCTGGCTCCCTACAGAAGGCTCCCGCCTGCCCTGTGGGAGCACCCGTCCCGGTGCCTCCTGGGTGACCTCAGGCACGACCCTGTGCGTTCACCTGCTCTCCCGGTGCTCCCTGCTTGCCCCATCCTGCCGGGCCTTGTGGAGAATGGTGCACAAGGAGCTCCCTTCGCCGGCAGAAAATGCCCGAAGACACAGAGAACTGAGGGGCACACACCAAGTGTTTTCATTGTCATGGCACAAAACACAGACTCGAACTCCTTTCCCCGACAACACAAAACTTGGGGCCACAGAACGACGAGCAAGGGATACACTCTTCACCGGGAGAGAGAAACACCAGAAGATTCTTTCTGTCAGTGTGCATGACAAAGAGAAATAGTTATTTTTAACAGAAAGGAAGTATCCAGAAGCTTTCTGTGTATAAAAAGCTCTCCTAAGTACTGCAGAGAATTAACAGAGATTAGTCACTGCCGCTATTGTTTAGCACATGACTGGGGTGGATCAATGTTTAATTCATGCTTTCTGGAAGGTGCAGCGATAATGACACCGTGCTGCTTGTGAAAGCTGGCTCCCCGCTACCCCTGCCCCCCCGCTACCCCTGCCCCCGTCCTGCACTAATTTATAAGTTTCCAGAACCATGAGCTGGCACCACTGCGGCTCAGCTCCGGGGCCACGGGGGTCGTGCAGGGTCTGGTTTCCTGAGGAAAGCAGGGGAGGCTGTGGGGGACGGAGGGACCACAGGAACAGACGGACGGATGTCACAGCACAGGGCGGGGGAGGGACCGCAGCGGGAGGCTGGCCTGGCCAGAGCTCAGGGCGGGGGACACGGGCGAGTCCGGCAGGTGCCCAGGGTTCCGTCCGGATCACTGTTAAGAAGCTCTGTCCTCGTCAGGTGCTTTGGGTTCCGAGACACGGCTTCCCCTAGGTCGCCACAGCAGAGGTGTGGTGAGAGCCACCCAGGCCCCTGCTTCTGCCCAGCCCTCCCTGCCCTCTCCAGCCACGCCAGCCACTCCGGCCACGGCTCCGGCTCGGTATCATGCCTCCTTGTGGCCTCATCCGGCGCCTCCTGAGGGGTCGGAGACCCATACAAGGAGTGGCGGGGCCTCTCCTTTGTGCCCGTAGGGGCTCCCGGCCCGGACTCAGCCCTGAACTCTATCAAACACCAGTGTCCTGTTATCCTAGGCGGCAGGCCCCAGGCATGAAACCCGCGTCTCCCTGAGGCAAGAGCCGATAAACTGGGAGAGTACGGGACGCCTTACTTTCGAATGGAGCATTTCTGCAAGCCGGGAGCAGCTCACGCAGAGGAAATGGCTCGGCCCTGCTGGACCAAAGGGAGAGCGCGCCGGGACCAGGCAGCTTTCTCGCGGGGCCCCCGGAAATTGTTCCGTGCCAGGATTAGACGGCCCCCCAAAGGTCATAAGGGCCCACAGAGGCCCATGAAAAGCGGCTCCACGCCGAAGCGTGGCACACAAGGGGGCGACGGCCCACAGGGGGAGCAGGGGCTGCGTGTCCGCAGGGCTCTACAGACCGAGCGGCCGGTCCTGCCCCGGCTCCACACAGGCCTTTCTGAACTCTTCTCTCTCGCTTGCAGGTTTCGTGCTGGTCATCGGGCTGGTGACGTTCTACAGAATCGGCCCGTACACCAGCCTGTCCTGGTCTTGCTACCTGAACATTGGTGCCTGCCTCCTGGCCACCCTGGCAGCCGCCATGCTCATCTGGAACATCCTCCACCGGAGAGAGGACTGCATCGCACCCCGGGTGATCGTCATCAGCCGCTCCCTGACCGCGCGGCTCCGCCGAGGGCTGGACAACGAGTACGTGGAGTCACCGTGCTGAGGGCCGCTGGGGGACACCTGCTCGGGACTTTCTCCACTATAACCAAACAGCGTAGAAGCCGCAGGGCTGTCCGTGCGGGCCATCCGTAGGGTTTCCCATATATACACGTACGACCCACAGCTACGTTTACTACGTTACACATAAGCGTATCACGTGGTTATATACCGCCTGCGCCACGCTCCTGACGCGCCCACCACTGGGCTTCGCTGTCCGCACGTTCCGGGAGGAGAGCAGCTCCTCAGGGGCAAGGACGGCAGCCAGCTCACTCTGCGCCTCAGTCTAGGATTAATTTATTCTCTATCTGCTGAGGGGGGGGTCCTCAGTCACATTTACTTTGGTAAAGCAGACTACCCGGGAAGATTTTCCAGAACGGTCCATGATCTTCCTCGAGCGACTTAGAATTTACAACCAGATGGCTACGGTTTTATGATAGGACTGTGTCAGTAATGTCCGTTTTGCTCCTGATTATTTTTCTAAGTTAAAATAAAATGCAAACTTCCCACCACTGTCTAAAACTCGTGTTTTATCCATCACGCTGCCATGCGGGTGAAAAGAATTTGGTCTGGCCTTGTGACATTTTGTGGGCCGGCAGGAAGAGAAGGCTTGAAACATTTTTAAAGGCCCGGTGGGAAGACACCTGTGGGTCGCTCAGGCCCTTACACTCCTGCTCCACCAAGGGCCGGCAGACGAACACTGTGGTAAGACAGATCCACGGGCAGGGTAAGAGGGGGAAATGTTTATTTGTTTAAGAAAATTCAGAGAGACCGCTTTACTCTTTTCCCCTATAAAAATCTTCAACCTAGCTTCAGCCAAATTCTGGGTGCTCTACAGATGCCTTCGTGACACGACACTGATTCCAAATGACACTGGTCCTGAATCGGGAGGAGGTGAGTCAGCTGTTACTCCCCAGGCCAAACGGAAAACACTGAAGAGCTGCACTTGAGGGGTTCAACACCAGCCCTCACCCTCCAGAACCCCGGATGCCTGTCCACATCTGTCAGGACAGAGTGCCCACCGCACCCACCTGGACGCTTCCTGTGCAATGAAATGCTTGGCCCTGCGCCACCTGGCAGCAGTGATCCCCAGGAAGCTGACACCGGGGCCCGCGGGTAGCACACCAAGCCAGGGTCAGATCAGAGGCCCGCTGGCCGCCTCCCCCAATATGAGGCCGCCTCCCCACAAGCCAGGCCGCCTCCCACTAAAAAACGTTAAGCCTCGCTCTTTCCACCTTCTGGTGAGCACGAGGTAGCTGTGTGGAGGCCTGTCTTCAGTGAGACAAACAGCGCAGTGCGGCTCGTGCTTTAAAAATCATAATGCAATTGAGAACGACTGAAAAGCATCTAAAACTTGACCACTTACAATAAACTCATCACATGCTGTAGAAATAACCAGATTTGTGTCCCACCCCAGCACACTCATGGGAACGTTTAAGTCTGACCTTCCTCCCTCCGAGCTTCCTTCCACAATGGACCCTTCCGCACCCCCCAAGCACATGCTAAAAATAATAGATTTTTAAAAGAATAATGAAACAGTTAAGATGTACAATTTCAGGGGCGCCTGGGGGGCTCAGCCAGTTGAGCGTCCAACTTCAGCTCAAGTCATGATCTCACGGTCCGTGAGTTCGAGCCCCACATTGGGCTCTGCGCTCACAGCTCAGACCCTGGAGCCTGCTTCGAATTCTGTGTCTCCCTCTCTCTCTGTCCCCCGCACCCCTTCACTGACTCTGTCTCTCTCAAAAATAAATAACGTAAAAAAAAGATGTACAAGGGGCGCCTGGGTGGCGCAGTCGGTTAAGCGTCCGACTTCAGCCCGGTCACGATCTCGCGGTCCGTGAGTTCGAGCCCCGCGTCAGGCTCTGGGCTGATGGCTCGGAGCCTGGAGCCTGTTTCCGATTCTGTGTCTCCCTCTCTCTCTGCCCCTCCCCCATTCATGCTCTGTCTCTCTCTGTCCCAAAAATAAATAAAAAACTTGAAAAAAAAAATTTTAATAAAAAAAATAAATTAAAAAAAAAAAAAAAAAAGATGTACGATTTCATAATGTTACACATACGACTATACCAAGGTACATTAAAGTATTGTAGCTAACCACGTAGTTGTGATTGTGTTTACGGTAAATGAAAGGAGGCCAGAGAAAGACTGGGCTGTGCCATCAGCCACTCTGGTTCACCTGTCAAGTGAAGAGCCCTCTCGTGGAGAGGTCAGTGTGGACACGGCCTGCTCCAGAAACAAGGTTTGGCCACAGTTTTAGAAATAAGACAAGGGACTGGGAGTCATGCGCTCGTTTGAAAAGTACCATCACTGCAAACGAGGGGCTGTTCTAGGTGACAGGTTCAGTTTTCATCTCTGTGTTCCCGCTTCACTTTCACCATGTAATAATTTTCCTGCCCTTCGGATGTGAACGCCTCTAAGTGCTCTTGAGAAGAGTTGCTGAATTCTCTCAGGAATGGAGACGCGGCTGCTTGGAGACAGCCTTTGATTAAACATTTTCGAGCATGGGGCGCCTGGGGCAGCTCAGTCGGTTAAGCGTCCGACTTTGGCTCAGGTCATGATCTCGGGGTTCATGGGTTCGAGCCCCGCATCAGGCTCTGCACTGACAGCTCGAGGTCTGGAGCCTGCTTGGGATTCATATTCTCTCTCTCTCTCTCTCTCTCTCTCTGCCCCTCCCCGGCTCATGCTCCCTCTCAAAAATAAACATTAAAAAAAATTTTTGTTTTAATTTAGAGCGATTTTAACTGTGTTTCCCTGTACTGTTTCAGGTGTTTGTTACCGAAGCCTTCCTGTTTAGTAGCAATTATTCCCAGAGGAACAGGTACTGCGAATATCTAGCGACTGCAGCACTTCTGACTACGAGGTACCCGGAACACTTAAAAATCAATCAAATACACAGCAGCCCAAGAGACTCTGAGCCCAGCAGAGGGGAGCTGGGCTTGCCCACGCCCTGCTGTGCTGCCTAATACACCTGCCTCCGTGGGTGACAAACCAGGAGATCCTCTGTGACACAGTCACAGAAGAGTTACTGCTTCTCAGAACCTCGAGAAGGGACAGAGACCTACAGAGAGGCTCCCGGAGGTGCACACGTGCCCTCCTACCTCAGCGAGCAGAGTCCTCACCTTTTGATGAGCTTGATACATTTCAAAGCTTCATCCATGTCTCCGATGGTGACAAAGAAGCTGAAGTCGAGCATGGCATCCTGAGTGGGCTTATCGCAGCCCTCCAGTCCGACGAAGTCTCGCAGGGGTCTCCTGCCCACCAGGTCGGGGACGCGGTGGCGCCCCGGATCCCCCTGGTCTTCCCCGTCTGCTTCTCCTGGCTGAATGACAAAGGACACCGTTAGCTGTCGGGTCAGGGAAGCGGATACGCACACTGAGCCTCTGCTCGAGACGCGTGTCTGTGCGAGTCTCTCCGCAGGCGGGCGCGGAGGTGGCCGCCGTCCCTGCCGGGCACCGGGCAAGCTGTGGGCGCTGGTTTTGGGCAGCGGAAAGCACAGGCTGTCCCGCGTAGGGACCTGTCCCTCAGCCTCTAGCTCATGAATGCCGACCCCTCGGTCACTCCACAGCCTCAAGAGGTCTCGCTGCCAAGCCGGGCGCTCTCGCACGGGCACGGGGCCCTAGAATCAAGTAACACCAACAAGATTTCCGGCAGAACTTTCCAAAGCCGTAACCCAGATTAGTCGTGTGCCCTCACTGATGTTTTTCAGAAGAACCACTGACCATGCGCAGCGCTTCCCAGACGGGCCTGGGGAGACATTGTGCTGACGGCACCTGGGCTCTCCCCTTCCCCACCCTGCTCCCTTCCGTCCTGCCAGGTGCTGCTCTGCTCCATCTCGCCTGGGGCCCACACGCGCCCCGCCTCCCGCATCATACGCTTTTCTCTCTGCGAAGGCCCCAGTTCTCTGCCTCTCTAAAGGTGGTCACGGCCCACGCTCCTTGGACCCGGCTCCCCTGGCTGGTCCCTGGTCTCCTGGGACGTTGTCATTGATAACAAGTATGTACTGGTCACTCAAACGACCATACATTTCCTCACCACAGATTCACAGCTCACACCTGCTAAAACCCCTGGAATTTCCCTATGATAAGGCCTCAAAATGAAGGCGACTTTGGGTCTCTGCCCAGGGGCGGGGTGGCTGCCGGGAGGACCCGCCACTGGTCAGAGCGCTCCAGCGAGGCCTCCATAACCGCCCAGGACTGCGATCGCAGGCCTCCGGGCAGGGAGGGGTGGGGGAGTGGCACCCGGCGAGGACTCGAGGCCTCGGGAGCTCTGCGCCCTCCCCGGACGTGCCCTGTGCGTCTCTTCATCTGGCTGCTGCCTCGTGTCCTTTATCGCATCCTTCCACACACCGCTAAGCGCGAGTACGTGGTTCCCTGGCCTCTGGGAGCCGCTCTAACCGGCTGCAAGAGAGCCGAGGAGGACCCTCCACTCTGTGGCCTGTGGCGGGAGCACAGGTGGGGGTGGGGGTGCGGGACGGAGGCTGTGACCCGTGGGACCTGGCGCTGTCTCTGGGTGCACGGTGTCAGAACCGACTGGATTGTGTTGAGCATAGAGCTGTGTACAGAAGGGTCAGGTCACTATGTTGTACACCTGCAGCCAGTGTAACTTTGGATATTAACTATGTTTCTGTAAAAAAAAATCTTTTTAAGAAAAAAAAAAACGGGGGTGCCTGGGTGGCTCGGTCGGTTGAGCGTCCAACTTCAGCTGAGGTCATGATCTCACGGTTTGTGAGTTCGAGCCCCATGTTGGGCTCTGTGCTGACAGCTCAGAGCCTGGAGCCTGCTTCAGATTCTGTGTTTCTTCTCTCTCTGTCGTTCCCCCGCTCGCTCTCGGTCTCCCCAAAATGAATAAATGTTAAAGAAAAAAGAAAAAAACGGAGTTGAATTCTCAGGCCCCCAGGTGGTATCAGACTTTCTTCGTGTTGTGGGGTGCTCCCTCGCCACGGCGGAATTGGGTCTAGGAACCCTAACAGATCTCATCGCCGTGGCTGCTGCTGTGTGACCCCTGCCCCCACTCGGTTCTCAGCAGCCCCCCATCTTGCTGCTCCCTGACGTTCACCTAAAGTCTCTAACTTTGGGGGGCACTTGAAACACTGGTAGGATTTGTCACACCCAGGTGTGGATGGCAAGGCCTTTCCAGGAACAGAGCAGAGCATGAGCAAAGGGCCTGGGGCAGCCCCCAGTCTGGGTGGATGAGCGCAGGCTGGGTCACGTCAGGAGGAGGCTGAAAGCTGCAGAGTCGGCCCTGAGCGGGAACTTTCAGAAAACGTGTGCACAAACTGCGAGGCAGAGGCCAGACTTCCAGCCGGTCAGTCTGCTGTGCATCCGGTGCCCCATTCTGATCAGAACCGGGCCCACTGTGGTTGCGCCGGGGAATTCTCACAGAAACAAGAGTGCCGTGGCTCACCCGCCACAGGCAATGGCCGCTGCCCTCGTTTCGGAGCCTCAGCTCTGTTCCGAGAGGGGGCACTGAGCTGGGGACCCTGGGTCGTCACGTTCTCATCCACACCCTCAAGTGTGCAGACAGGGGACCTCCGGACGCGGTGTTGACAGCCTCGGATACGGTCAGTAATCCAGAAGAAGGGCAGCTTTTAAAGAAACACGATGCTTCACAGCTTCCTCTTACTAGCACTTTAGAGATCAAGTTAATAAGATTCCTTTTCTTGCTAATCTAGTTCATAAACTATTTCCTGCATTACAACATGGTGACGGACTGTTCAAGCCACAGTCTGAGCCAGGACAGGGGCTACGCGGAGCGACGTAGGCGTGCGGCTCCCACACCGGGGCTGCTGTGGCATCAGACTCCCCGACAAGCCGGGGGACAGAGGGACAGAGGAACGCAAGCAGAAGGGGCCACGTACGAGTAAGGCAAAGTCTAGGGGCCGGATGGTGAGGGGAACATGGAAGGCTCACGCAAACGGGAGAAACCAAAGTCCATGCTGGGAATGACGGGCAGAACAAGAGAAATGCGGGTAAGACTGACTTTCCTTCTAACCTGCAGCCCGTGCAGAAATACTTGAGGCCGGCAGAGCAGACGTTCCCCCAGGAACCCCACTGTCTTCACGGTCGGTAATGCTTTGCTAGTGGGAAAACCCCCTCAGCCGGACGACAGCCAGCCAGGCCTCCGGGATCCTGGAGTCTCCAGCGTACGGCCGGTCCGTTTGGAAACCTCCTTGTCATTACCAGCCTCCGCCCGCCCAACTCCCAAGGATAACAGCTGCCTCTCATGACCCCGCTGTGGCTCTTTCTGCCCACGGGTCCTGTCCCCCTGCCGTAAGAAAACCACCCCTTTGTACCAGAACATCTCAAGAACTTTCTTGACTGTTCGCTCTCGAACCCCACTTCAAACCAAATCAGGGAAATTAGGAGGAAAACTCGATAGGAGGAACCATAAATGCGCTCTCATGATGTTTTGAGTCCTCAGGTCAAAGGAAAGATGAACGTTCCTGAGGAACGCGAAATGAGAATGAGATCCAGAAAAATGCCGGCGTGAGGGCAGAGATGGTTTAAAACAAGGGAATGAAGAAAAGCTGTGGGCGGAGCCGCGAGACACTCATGGGTCCGGAGACCCTGGCGACAAGGAGGCCAAGCCCCAGGGGAGGCAGACAACTCTTTGCAAGACAAGCTGGCTGGGAGCGTGCACGTGTGTGAAAACAACCCCGTTCCGTCGAAAATAAACAAGCAGACGTGTGAGCGAGACACGCTTCCTGAAAAGCCACAGGCTGGCCTGTCCCCGGGGGCCACCTCTGCGCCCGCATCACCGTTAGTCCCCTACCCGAGCACCGCGGACACGTCACGTCCGACGGCACAGCCAAGGCTTGTCACCTTCCTGACCCGGGGGCCTCCCAGCTGCTGGAGTTTTGGGGCACAAATTAGAGCACGTGGTGCGCGGTGCGTAACGAGGGGGGAGCCGCGGCCGCCAGAGACCCCCCGCCCCGCTGGGACCCGGGAACGCGGCCCCGCGCTCGCGGGGCTCCCACCTTCCTCGTGAAGTAATAGTGAGGCACTTGAATTCCCAGAAGGGTCTGGTAGGCGGGAGGCCGGGAGAAGCTGTCCTGGAGCAAGAAGCCATGCTCTTCGGTGACGAAGAAGGACAGGACCAGCACGTCAGCCTGAGGGAGAGGGAGACGCCGTCGGCTCTGGTGTGACCACGTCACCTTCCATCGTGCATCTGATCCCCACGTTCACGGCCAGGATGTTGACACACAGAGAAGAAAGGACGAACGTGGGCACACAGCCTCATGCGGATAATCCACTAGCTCCCTTCTGGAAGATGTGCCACATCCTGCGTGGAGAGCCGCTAGACCCTCTTAGGGACGGGTTTTCTTGTAGCAAAAACACATCTTTCCCCTCCCAGCTGGTAAACGACACCAAAGAACTCTCGGGTGTCAGTTTTTCTGTTCAGCTCCTCGACCCTCATTTCAAAGACAGCAGCAGAAAGATTCTCTCATCCGCTCTTGGGGGGCAGGGGGGTGGAGGGACCGGGGCGGCAGTGCCGTCCAGCCCCCTGTGGACAGGAGCAGCAGGAGGTCCAGGGGGCGAAGCCCTCCCGGGCCTCACCCTCCTCGGGAAGCCCGGACGCGGCACCCGGTCAGCGTGCCGGCAAGGGCCCCAGAGTGGTGATCAGCGCGCACCCTCACCGCCCGCCCAGGGCCGTCTCCTGTTCCAGTCACAGAGTCACGGAGATGCCACCTGTTTACCACTCAGCATTTCAGAACCAAGGATCGGCCGTGGTCTGAATGTCTGGGGGCACAGACACCCACCGCTGATAATCCTGGGCCCTGTGCTCACCACCCTGGGGAGGGGGGCCTTCCTTTGGCAGGGACACAAGGCCGCCAGCATCAGCAGGCTGGCTGCCCTTGCCGACTTACTGGGACCTGCTACAGACCCCTCTCGGAACAAGGTCATCACAGGGAGGCACAGCTGGTGGCTGGCCTCTCCCAGGGAGCTCCAGACGTTCTGACAACGTACGTAAGGAAAGCATCAGAGTCCTGGATGCTACGGGGGCGTGGGTGGGGGGTGTCTGGTAGGGTGGAGGTCAGGGGCCAGGGCGAAGAGGTCAGTGGGAGCCGGCCTTGCTGACCCAGCCCCAGGACACACGCCCGCCATGGGTTAGCTCTGTTAACTGTCAGGGTGGCAGGCTCGGTCCCAGGGAGAAAGTAATATGCAGCACTCGACGTCATGGGAGAACTAAAACAGGACAGCCCGAGTGGGAGCAGACAGAGAGGGTGGGGCCCGCCGCCACGCAAACCCAGTGGCCACGCAGGCCGCGTGTCGAGGAGGCAGTCTGCTCCACGGGCACCAACCTCCCTCCAGCTTTCCCATAAACCACGTCAGGACCGTGAACCTGCCCAGACCCCTGCACCAAGAGACAACCACGACGCAGTCAGGGTACCGTGGAGTCCGGGCCGTCCTCGGCGGGGGGCTTCTTGTCCCCGGGCTGCAGCGGGGCCCCCGGCGCCTCCCGCACGGCCTCGCACACGAACAGCCTGGGCTCGCTCTGGTCCCAGAAGTGGCTCACGGGAACGAGATCCCTCAGTCTTTCGTCCGCAAAGGCGGGGCTCCTGGAAGAGAAGGCCCATCCTGAGTCCCGAGGGCTGAGATGCGCTCTGGAAACACGTGCCCAGGGTCGGCGTCCGCGTCCGCAGGCTGCTGTGCGCTCCACAGACTGCCTGCTCCGGGGCCCCTTCCCACAGCATGCTGCAGCCAGCCTGCCGGGGGCACGCTCACATCAAACAAAGCCAGTCAAAGAGGCCCAGGGCAGCCTCGTCGGAGGGCGTG
The DNA here is from genome assembly GCF_028018385.1 of Neofelis nebulosa. Taxonomy (NCBI): domain Eukaryota; kingdom Metazoa; phylum Chordata; class Mammalia; order Carnivora; family Felidae; genus Neofelis; species Neofelis nebulosa. Next base: position 44,020,660 of record NC_080799.1, on the reverse strand, counting down.
TGACGCTTTGGCTCTGGAGACTCCACAGAGGGCGCCTGCCAGGACCGGTGTGGACCTCGCGTCCTGTAGGGCGTACACGTGCCGAGGGGTAGGTGCGCTGCCCATAGACAAGGTGGGTCTGGAGGCAAAGGAAGGTCAGATCTCAGAAGCGGAGGGGAGTCTGCGGGGAGGCCATGCACTGTCCCTGCTGCCACCAGAGGAGTGACAGGCTGGGCCGGGGAGGACGTGGCTTGAAGGTGGAGGGCAGAGGGAAAGCGTGAGTCTGAGACACGATTCAAACAAGGGAAATGGGACGAGTCACAGCCGAGGCGACTAAGGGAGAGGTGAGCTGTGAGGTTTCTGAGCACACAGCCGAGACAAGAGTGATCTCTGGAAATGAGGTGCAGGTGATGACAAGAGATTCCAGTGGACATTTGGGGCCGAGAAAGCAGAGCGAGACTGGGGAGAGGTGAGGGTGGGCCTGTTCGGGCAGGGCCGCCAGTGGCAACCAGTTTAAGCCCCCAGGAGAAAGAAGGTTCTGGAAAAGGGTTTCAGCAGTGGAGTGGGAGGGGACTGTAACAGAGAAAAGGAGCAGGTGCCCGGCAAGGCCGGCCTCGGGCTCTGCTGTCGGGCACGTGGTGTGGGTGCCGGCTGCAGTGTGCACCCTGGGTCCTGAGCCGTGCACTGGGCCCTCAGGTGTCACTTTCCAGAGTCAGAGGTGAGCCCTCAGTGGGGCAGGGCGAGCGTGTCCCTGGCAGCAGCAGGAACTCAAACACAGGTTATACGAACTCCCTGAAGAGCAGTGATCACTTTTCTAGAAACACACCACCACCCAGACAGACGCGCTCCCTTCCCAGGTGCAGACAAGGCTGAGTGACCGCCACTCCCCCCCAACATCCGGGCCACCGTGTGCCCATGGCTGCCACTGCCCTTCCAGAAGCCCGTTTCTGCCGGGTAATTCCAGGACCCCAGGGGCTCACATCCATCCCAGCTGTCGGGGCTGTTGGCTTCACTGTCTCCTCCACCACCACCTGCTAAGGGCCTTCAAGTCTGGAGCGTCACTCAGCCACCACCTGCTCGGGAGCTGTGTATCATTTTCACTAGCTTTACACTGAAGTCCCGCCGAATCATAGCCTTACTTCTTGGTCTCTTGCCCGTTGAAGGACAGCGTCTCCCTCCGATAAACCTGCCCCGTCTTGAGGTCCAGGAGACTCACGGTATCCATTTCCACGTCATAGAAGCAGATTTTGGAATCGGGGATGCCGTCAGCCTAGGGGAAGACAAAACGGGGCTCACGGAACTGCGTGGCTGGCACCCCGTGGGTTTGAGAACAAGCGTGTGGCGTCCACGACCCGCCGGCCACTCCAGCACTCCTAACGTGGGTGTCGTCGGTGCACCGTCGTCCCACTGAGACAGCTGTCCGGTGGGTACTTTGTAATTTCAGGGGGCCGAGAAACTCTAGAACATTGTGGAGGTCCAACGCCAGCTGTCCGGCTGAGGTGGACGAACCACAGGGACACGGAGGAGTGGATCCCCACGCACCAGTTCTCACACAGGCGAATGAAGACGAGAGAAGGGGAGCAGCTTGGCTGGTGGGGGAACGAATGCCAACGACTCGGGGAGACTGTGCAAGGCTTTGTCTTACCAGGCGGCAGGACGCTAAATGGGGCCTGAGGACTCAAGAAAAACAAGAAGATCAGCCCGTCAAAACTTCAGACAGAGAACACCGTAAGCCCGATGGCATCAGCGGTTTCTCATCACAAGCACCGTCCGCGAGAGGAAAGACCAACAATGAACTGGGAGACGCGTCAGCGACACTGAAGGTGCCCAGCCTCCTGCCCCCCCCCCGCCCCCCGCCCAGGGGAAAGGTGGACCACTGCCCACGCCAGCCCCTCCTTTCCAAAGTGCACCCTCCCGCGGGGAGCGCCAGCGGGGCTGGGGACAGCTGGTTTTCACCACAAGCTCGCTTGTGCTGCCTGAACTTTATTTCTTTGCCATGTTTTCTTTCACCGCGGACAAGAATTCCTGGTGCAAGAAGAGATGTTTTTGTCCCGGAGTGTCACCGCACTGTCCCCGCCCGTGCCATGCATTCACCCCAGCAGCAGGGAGATGGTGTCGTGTCCTGGGATGCCCACCCTGCTTCTGCTTCCGTGCCCCTGGGCTCTGGCACCACCCTCCTGCTGCCCAAGGACCCCTATCTCCAGCAAGACTTAGCCTCTGAGACTCAGGCTTGTCTTCGCTGGCCCACGTGCCTCCCTGGGGAGCCTCGAACTCAGCACTGAGACAGGACGCCCCACCGTCCCCCTTTCAACCTCCACGTGGCTGCCCGGGGTGGAATCAGTCCCCGCCCATCCGTGCCCCCCCCCCCAGATGATCCCCAACCCCCAGAAGACTTCTGCACACCCCCCCCACCACTGAGAAGCAACCTGTAGAAAGGTGCTACGTGACGGTCCTGCCTTGCCCCTGCACTAAGGCCGGCGCCCGCGTGATGGCCCACTGACCGTGCCGGCCTCAGCCTCGACCCTCTGCCAGGGATGGCACACCCTCAGGTCACGCTGCACCACCTGCTTATACTCGGGGCGCGTCTCCCTGTGCCTCCCCCGCCCCTGCCACATGCTCGTCTGGAAGCCTCCCGCCCAGCATGGCCCGCAGTTGGACCGTCTCTGATGGACGTCTGTTTGTCCACAGGAAGGGGCCACACTCTCCTAATTAAGCATCGGCTTGTGTCCGCGGTGCCCAACACAGTGCCTGGTTCCCGGAAGGCAACCGGTAAGTAGGTGGTGAACGAATGGATTTGCAAGTGAACACTCGTGGGCAGCAAGGCTCACTGCCTGCAGGGCAGGACAGACGTGTCTGCGTCCCTTCTGTCAGACTCTGCTCCTTGGCTGTCCTTGCCTTCTCTAAGCCAGAGGCTCAGAGGGCCTTGCTGCCCCCTCATGCCAAGAGAACGCAGCCGGCTGGTGAAAAGGTACAGAAAAGAGAAGAGGTGCGGAGGGGGACCCTGCACAGGGGGACCCACCGTCTCAGAGGAACTAGGGACCGGGGACAGGTGGGGGCTCAGGTCTTGTGGCAGGAAGGGAGCACAGCGGACACGGCCGGAGGAGGCCGCGGTCCGGAGGAGGGGGGCACAGTGGGCACAGCCAGAGGAGGCCACGGTCCGGGGAGCAGCTGCTGTCGCGCACCCACCTTGCTGAGGAGGATGCTGATCTTGCCGCCGCTGGCGTTACACCTGAGCGAGGCCATGCCCGCTGCGCCCGGGATCAGATCGGCCAGCTTCCGGTCACCACAGTGCTCTTTGGCCTCTCTGTAGGGGGACACGGGGGCTCAGGGGAGGCACAGGCCTGTGGCCGGGCAGGTCACAGGGCCAGAGCCCGCTCTCTGAGAGAACAGAAACCTTCCTTCAAAGAACTCGGGGCTCCTCGAAGGCGTGGCTGCTCGCACGCCGGGGGTCTTGCGCCGCGGCAGAGGGCCCAGATCAGGGTACAGGGCGAGCGTCAGCAGTTTAAGTTGCTAAACTGAGGTACGACGACAATAACGTTGTATTACTTTCAGACATAAACATACTGATTCAATGTCTGGGTCAGTCTGTAAAGTTCCCAGGTTTAACGAACAGAAGTGAATACGTATCCCTCCCCCTACTCCTCTGTGCTCAGCCTCTGTCCCTGTGACACGTTTTGGCCGTTCGTCCTGCCAGAACGGGCTGCTGTCCCACGTGCCATGTACAAACACGCGTGTCTCTAGCCCGTTTACTGGGTTCTGGCGTGACGCTGTTACAAACGGCACTGGGTCGGCAGTGGTGGCTCCTCCCGACTGTTTCCACTTAATTCTCATTTCCTCCGTGTTTCCCTGCTGTCCTCTGTGTCCCAGGATCCCTTCCAGGCCCCGTGTCCTTAGGCCCCCCAGGCTGGGACAGTTTGTCTGACTCCAGGCTCCTGTGACATTTCCTGCCTCCGTCCTAGAATTTCTCCAAGGAGCCTCGTGGTCCTGTTGGAGAGCGCTGTGGAAACCCGCACCTGGGCCCTGAGCGTGCTGGCAGAGCAAGGCCCCGCACGCGGACTCACTGGTGCCCGGACGTGTATCCGGAGAGGTCTCGACGCGCACCCGACGTCTGTGTCCGTATGAAGCCAAACGTGACTTGTGCTCAACCCTTCGCCATGAGGCTCATTCTCGCCTCCTCCCCTCGCTTATGTCACCTCCTCCCAGCACTGAAGCCCCGGCTCCCAAAACCTGCACCTTCACTCTGTGCAGCTGAGCGGCAGCGCGGGACGCTTGCCCTGTGCCCTGTGCCCTGGAGCTCTGTGGACGGCAGTGCGGTCCTGTGGCTGGTCTCTCGGCCCCCAGCATCAACACCACCACCACCACTACCCAAAGGGCCGGGGTCAGCACCGCCGCTCCAAGGGCTGGTTCACACATTTCTACCATACTTAGGTGACTGTCACATTCCGTACTCTATCCTGGGATCCCCTGAAAGATTTTTAAAATTGACGCACATTAAGACTCATTTTCTGCTGTAAAGTGCCATAGGCTCTGACAACCGTGGTGCCTTGTATTTACCACAGAGAAACATTTTTCATGTTTATTTATTTATTTATTTATTTTTTTAATTTTTTTTTTCAATGTTTTTTATTTACTTTTGGGACAGAGAGAGACAGAGCATGAACGGGGGAGGGGCAGAGAGAGAGGGAGACACAGAATCGGAAACAGGCTCCAGGCTCTGAGCCATCAGCCCAGAGCCTGACGCGGGGCTCGAACTCACGGACCGCGAGATCGTGACCTGGCTGAAGTCGGACGCTCAACCGACTGCGCCACCCAGGCGCCCCTTTCATGTTTATTTTTGAGAGAGAGACAGATTGGAAGTGGGGGAGGGCGAGAGAGAGCGGGAGACACAGAATCCGAAGCAGGCTCCAGGCTCTGAGCTGTCGGCACAGAGCCCGATGTGGGACTCAAACCCACAGACCGTGAGATCATGACCGGAGCCGAAAGCGGATGCTTAACCGACTGAACCACCCACGTGCCCCTGCCACGTAGAAAATTTTACTGCCTAAAAACTCCCCTGGGCTCTACCTGCTCAACCCTCGTCCCACATGTGCCCGCCAAGGGGTTCCTGGGTGGTTCATCTGGTTGAGGGTCTGACTCTTGATTTCTGCTCAGGTCATGATCCCAGGGTCATGGGATCAAGCCCCGCATCAGGCTCTGCGCTGAGCATAGAGCCTGCCTGGGACTCTCAATCTCTGTCTGCCCCTGTCCCCTGCTCACATGAATGTGTGCGCTCGCTCGCTCTCTCTCTCTCTCTCTCTCTCAAAAACAAAAACAACAAATGGGGCGCCTGGGTGGTGCAGTCGGTTAGGCGTCCGACTTCAGCCAGGTCACGATCTCGCGGTCCGTGAGTTCGAGCCCCGCGTCGGGCTCTGGGCCGATGGCTCGGAGCCTGGAGCCTGTTTCCGATTCTGTGTCTCCCTCTCTCTCTGCCCCTCCCCCGTTCATGCTCTGTCTCTCTCGGTCCCAAAAATAAATAAAAAACGTTGAAAAAAAAAATTAAAAAAAAAAAACAAAAACAACAAAAAAGGAATGGAAACAGATCCTTCTTTTTTCCAAACACTGCACCAAGGTAAAGCAAAGCTCTAGCCGCCACGGGTGTTGTTTAGGCGTTAGCAATAGTGCCCTCACTCCATGCTCACCGGACAGCGGCACAACCCCAAGAACGGAATGGGCCCAAAACAAATTTTCAAAGCCAAGACATAGAGCATTTCGAAAAATTCAGCGGCACGTTAACGTTGAAATGACTCTTGTCCATTTCTACCCACCACGCTGTCTCCTGGTTAGTTTTTACAAAGTGTGCGAACATACCTCACTTTACTGCCCGTCCCACACACTGTGTTTTTTACAAACGGAAGGTCTGTGGCAACCCCGTGGTCAAAAAGTCAGTCGGTGCCGTTTTGCCAACATTATTTGCTCACTCTGTGTCTTCAGGTTCCATTCTGGTAATTCTTGCCTTATCTCAAACCTTTTCATCGTTGTCATATTTATTACAGTGACCTGTGCTCACAGGTGCTGCACGTTCAGGTGATGGTCGGCAGTTTTTAGCAAGAAACCGCTTTCTTATTTAAGGCACGAACGTTTTTTTTGACATAATGCTACTGCACACTTGACTAGAGAACAGACCTATCTTTTGCATGTACTGAGAAAATAAAAAATTAATCTGACTCACTTTATTGAGAAATTCACTGTATTGCAATGGCCTCAATTTGAACCCGCAATATCTCCCGATATACGTCTATACTTTTATTCGGACAGAGACCGTACCTTCGGGAAAGATCAAAGCTTTTAAAGTGAGCCAAGTCTGTCCCCACAACCAGGAAATTTCCACAGATGTCAAGGAAGCATGGGCTCCCCTCCGCCTCTGGGAACAGCAGGAGCTGTTTCACGGTCCCCTGAGGAAAAGGAAAGGAGAATGATTAAGGGAAGCAGCGTGCACGTAACATCTTACTTTTGTTACTGAACATTACTCACAGGTAATCGTGTTCGCACTAAGCAGGCTCTCAGGTAAGACGTGCAGCACCTAGCAGGTTCTAACACTACACAGGGAAGGCTCAGGGGTGTGTGGTGCTCACGGCCGCCAAAACCCGTGGAATTTCCAGTGAAAAGGGCCACAGATGTGTCTCCGCTCACGTTAACGAAGGTGACTTTGGGTCTCTGCCCAGGGGCGGGGTGGCTGCCGGGAGGACCCGCCACTGGTCAGAGGGCTCCAGCGAGGCCTCCGTAACCGCCCAGGACTGCGATCGCAGGCCTCCGGGCAGGGAGGGGTGGGGGAGTGGCACCCGGCGAGGACTCGAGGCCTCGGGAGCTCTGCGCCCTCCCCGGACGTGCCCTGTGCGTCTCTTCATCTGGCTGCTGCCTCGTGTCCTTTATCGCATCCTTCCACACACCGCTAAGCGCGAGTACGTGGTTCCTTCGCCTCTGGGAGCCGCTCTAACCGGCTGCAAGAGCCCGAGGAGGACCCTCCACTCTGTGGCCTGTGGCGGGAGCACAGGTGGGGGTGGGGGTGTGGGACGGAGGCTGTGACCCGTGGGACCTGGAGCGTCTCTGGCTGCACGGTGTCAGAACCGAGCTGAATTCTGGGCACCCCGTGCATGAGGACTACTTAGTGTTCGGTGGTGGGGAACCCTGTTCCTCCGGGAACCTGCAAGGCTTCCCACGTTGCTACCTGTCACCACCTGCCACCACCCCCAAGCACTGCTTGGCCCCTTCCCCGGCTGTGGCCTCAGTTCCCAGCTGCCTGGCTCCAGGTCCTTGGACCGCACCGTGGCCCCGCCCACCTGACCTCACTGCGGGCAGCTCCCCCCCCCACCACGCCGCTCACACACAAAACCCATACCCATCTTCCAGCAGAAAGTAACAAAACTAAAGCCGGAATGCTTGTCCCCATCCCTCTGGGCTTCACACCCCCCGCTGGCTTCGGGTGAGGGCCTTTAGTCAGGCCAGCCGGTCCTCCTGCCTCCTCTCCCACTGCTTCCGCCCCCACCAGCCCCTTCTTTGGAAGCTCGGGCCCCCGTAATCGAGGTGCCCTCACCGACACCAAAAGGCAGAAAGCACCAGGGGCGAGTGGAGCGCCACCTCCCGGCCCGGAAAGGAGTCCCCCTAGAGAAGTGGACAGTGCATGGCAGCCGGCGTCGTCTCAAAGAGGCAACGGCAACCGCGGCGTGCGTGTGTACGTCCTCAAGAGTGGGGAGCACGGTGTGCAGAGACGCCCCCAGGCTTTCCAAACCCGAGAGCTACTGCACGTTGATTACGAGTTTCCACAGGCACATATGCCTTTTAGTTAGAAAATTCACACCCAACTCCAGCCCGTCTGTTGTTGGAGGACCCTAAGGCCGTCAGTGGGCTTGTCAGTCGTCTCCACATTTCACAGAAGGCCTTTCACCCTTTTCCCCAGCAGGCCACGCTCCCGTTCCCAGTATGCCTCTCACCCTTCCCCAGCAGGCCACGCTCCCGTTCCCAGTATGCCTTTCACCCTTCCCCAGCAGGCCACGCTCCCGTTCCCAGTATGTCTCTCACCCTTCCCCAGCTGGCCACGCTCCCATTCCCAGTATGCCTCTCACCCTTCCCCAGCAGGCCACGCTCCCGTTCCCAGTATGCCTTTCACCCTTCCCCAGCTGGCCACGCTCCCGTTCCCAGTGTGCCTCTCACCCTTTCCCAGCAGGCCACGCTCCCGTTCCCAGTATGCCTTTCACCCTTTCCCAGCATGTTGACCACCCTGTGAAAATCAACATGAGGAAAAGACTCCCAGTGACTCCAGGCTGTTGAGCAAACAGGTGCCGGTGCCCACAGAGCCCACTGGGCTCCCCGAAGTGTGCCACCCACCTTGGGGTTGGAGGGTAGGTTTGCTCCTGGATTTTGAGCCTTGCTCTGTGTTTTGAGCTCTCCGGGCTTACTTGAGATGTTTTAAGGCTTTGTCCTTTTTGAGAGTTGTTTGTCCTTTGGTCCAACTTCTTTTTGCAACTGTTTAGGTCTTTTTTTTTTTTTTTTTAGAAAAAAAGCTTGTAAGATATAGGATCCTAGGCACCAAAATGCTCTTTTTTTTTTTTTTAATTTTTTTTTTCAACGTTTTTTATTTATTTTTGGGACAGAGAGAGACAGAGCATGAACGGGGGAGGGGCAGAGAGAGAGGGAGACACAGAATCGGAAACAGGCTCCAGGCTCCGAGCCATCAGCCCAGAGCCTGACGCAGGGCTCGAACTCACGGACCGCGAGATCGTGACCTGGCTGAAGTCGGACGCTTAACCGACTGCGCCACCCAGGCGCCCCGGCACCAAAATGCTCTTGAGGTCATGCCATGCCCCTCCTTTCTGGGATCCTGACTGGACCCACGTTTAAAAACTATGCCCTTGGGGCGCCTGGGTGGCGCAGTCGGTTAAGCGTCCGACTTCAGCCAGGTCACGATCTCGCGGTCCGTGAGTTCGAGCCCCGCGTCGGGCTCTGGGCTGATGGCTCGGAGCCTGGAGCCTGTTTCCGATTCTGTGTCTCCCTCTCTCTCTGACCCTCCCCCGTTCATGCTCTGTCTCTCTCTGTCCCAAAAATAAATAAAAAACGTTGAAAAAAAAAATTTAAAAAAAAAAAAAAAAAACTATGCCCTCTCCTAATGGGATTTCTAACCAAATGGACAGACTTAACAAAAATAATTTCTAACTTCAAAGCCATTATGGGGAACGTTTGATCTTCCTCAAATTGTTTTGCTCAAAATTAAATCACAAAGCTCCAACTCGAAAAAATAAAAAACAACCTCGAAACACACAAGCCTGAACGGGATGCCCATCTTAATCGGTGCCTTGACACTTTCAGACGGTTTTCAGGATTCTCAGTTTGCCTCTTTACAAAAATACCATTTCTGAATTAACTGAGGCAGACAAACAACTGAAATAAGTCAAAATGGCCTCTGAGGACTCTTATTTCCTCTCCCCCGGTGGTCCTTATCCCCAGGCTGACAGCCACCTTGTGCTTGGGCCCCAGCTCTGGGGCCACTTTCTCTTCCTCACTCTGCACCTGCCCCCACTCCCACACAGTGCTGCTGCCTCACTCCAATCCTTTTGTCAAACTTCCCTTTTCCTCTGAGTCTCCCTCCACTCCCGAACAATTCACACCTGCCTCCTTAAAGTTAAGGCTTCCGAAGATCCAAATAAACCTTGAATTTTTTATGTTCCGTGGCCCAAGGCTGAATCGTGAGCCTTAGTTGCAGAGTTTCCTAAAGTGACTGGGACCCACCCCCCCCCCCCATAGGTTTGTTGAAGAATTTAACATTTATTTGAACTTATGAACCTGGTTTCTTATTTTTATCATTTAGTGCATGAGCCCAGGCCAAATACTGGATGAACCTAGCCCAATGGGAACATTCCGAAAGGCATTTAGAAAAACTAGACTCTGTGATTTTGCAAGGTGCTAGAAAACACTCACTGGAAAGCACCAAGCAATTACAGTAGCTCTTCCCAAGCCTGTTGATTGGAATAAAATTCATATTTGCAAAAAGAAAACATTAAAAGGGCTGATGAACCTATTCACTATCACAATTGACTTCAGGGGCGCCTGGGCGGCTCAGGCGGTTAAGCATCCAACTTTGACTCAGGTCGTGATCTCACAGTTCGTGAGTCCAAGCCCCACATCGGGCTCTGTGCTGACAGCTCAGAGCCTGGAGCCTGTTTCGGATTCTGTGTCTCCCTCTCTCTCTGCCCCTCCCCTGTTCATGCTCTGTCTCTCTCTGTCTCAAAAATAAACATTAAAAAAAATTTTAAAGGGGCGCCTGGGTGGCGCAGTCGGTTGAGCGTCCGACTTCAGCCAGGTCACGATCTCGCGGTCCGTGGGTTCGAGCCCCGCGTCAGGCTCTGGGCTGATGGCTCGGAGCCTGGAGCCTGTTTCCGATTCTGTGTCTCCCTCTCTCTCTGCCCCTCCCCCATTCATGCTCTGTCTCTCTCTGTCCCAGAAATAAATAAAAAACGTTGAAAAAAAAATTAAAAAAAAAAAAAATTTTTAAAAACTATTATAATTGACTTCAGATCGCTTTCAAAGTAAATACTGGTCTTCTTTAAAAAACGTTTTTAAGTGTTTATTTTAAGAGAGAGGAGAGAAGGAATCCCAGGCAGACTCCATGCTGTCAGCACAGAGCCCGATGCGGGGCTTGAACTCACGAAACCATGAGATCATGGCCAGAGCCGAGATCAAGAGTCGGACGCTTAACCGACTGAGCCACCACGCAGGTGCCCCTCTAGTCTTTAGATGTCGAGCCCACCTGGGTCGCATTTAACTCTGTTTATTTCACAGACTGAACCCGGGTCTTAGTTAAAACCAGGATGGAATGGGAAATGACATCCACTCCACATGGAGTTAATCTGGCAAACCAGCCAGGGTGCATCCTGGATGAATCGCCTAAAAGAAAAACTGCTAAAATTCTTCATTTTCAACTCTGGCAAACGAAGGCCTGTAAACAGAACCAAATATGCCTGTTTTCTGGTATTACTGCAAAGGGCCGGGACACTGGAAAAGACTGTTACTACTTACGGGCTGAAGCACACCAGGCACCTTCAGCCTTCTAGCCAGCCTTTCCAGGCCCTCCTAATTGCCAGTAATGGGGCTCCAAAGAGGTACAGGGGCTCTTCCCAATCTTCCCTCTTAACCGGCTCAAACTACTCTCCAAATTGGGAACGACCCTCGGTCCTTACTGACACCGGGGCCACACTCCCGTTCAACCTCACTGCTGTGAAGCTGCCCCGGCCTTAGAATACTGGAATACCAAAACAGTGCAAATAGTGGGTGGCCCCAATAGAGCCCAACAGTTTCCTGTCCCTGAACCCCTTTCCTTTTGTCTAGGGCCTTTGAGAGACACACACCCTTTCTCCTTACTTCCTCTGACTAGTCATCTGTTGGGTCAAGCTTTCTCAGGAAAGTATCAGGCTAGAATTTTTTTCTCCCAAGAGGGGCAATTAACTCTCAATTTGACAGCAGTACTCAAAGTAAAAGACCCTCTGGCGTCTTGTATTGGCTCCTTCTCTGATGGCACCGGGGCCGAGTCTGGGGACACTGGTTACTTGTCCCTATTGGAGGAGCTACTATCCTCTTTATAAGCAACATCCTCAACCGATATTGGCGGAATCCATACTGCACGTGCCATCAAGATTCAAACGGATTCCTCACAACCTGTCCCCGGGACAGGACCCTCAACTATAGATGTCCTTCAAGGCACGAGACCCATGATGACTTACAAGGCTCAGGGCCTTGTTATCCCCTGGACGAGACCCTGTAACAGCCCCGTTTTACCTGTGAGAAAAACCAGTGGCTGAGCGTGGAGGTCTGTTGAGCTGGAAACAATAAATGAGTTGCCCCTGGGCACCCCCTTGTTCCCAACCCTCCTACGCCAACATCCATTGCAAGCAACAGTTTCACCGCAATTGATGTGCGCGTTTCTAGTATTCTAACAAGGAAAGTTGACGAGGATAGCCAGCAATGCCCCAGTGTTTCTCAGAGTGTCCTTCCTCCTTTTCGCAAACCTTTAAAGCGGATTTGGATGATGCAGTTTTCTGGAGACTCTGGGCTGTTACAGTATGTAGAGGATTTGCTTTGCTTCTGCTTCTCCTCATGGGAAACAGCGTTCACCTGTTAAAACTTCTGGCCTTAAAGACACAAAGTCTCCAGGGCGCCTGGGTGGCTCAGGTGGCTAAATGTCCGACTGTTGATTCCAGCTCAGGTCACGATCTCACCAATCATAAATCCAAGCCCTGCGTCGGGCTCTGCGCGGACAGCACGGAGCCTGCTTGGGATTCTCCCGCTCTGACCCTCCCCTGCTCACACGCAGTCCCTCTCCCTCCCCTCTCAAAATTAATAAACTTAAAAAAAAAAAAAACAAACAGAGACAAAGTCTCCAAAGAAAGGTTGCCGTTTGCTCAAACTCAGGCTCGACGCTTTGGGCATCCGATCTCAGAACGAGGACTCCGCCTGGACGCACATGAAACCCCTCATGACTGCGTGACGCGGACAGATCACCTTGCCCATCCCAAGTGACAGGAAACTCGTCCAACCAACGCGCACTTTCGTGGTTTGCGGAGGGAAGCGGCGGGCACTGTGCCACCTTTGCTACTGCAACTCCCGTGGCAGCCATCGAGGCGGCTGCTTTACTGCCTGCTGCTTCAGCCCAACAGGCTGCCACAGGCCCGTCCCGGAGCTCAGACCTCAGCCGGGGTAAAACCGCACACATTTACGCCAACACTCGGTGTGCCTTCGGGGCCGCCCGGGATCCGGAGACGTTCCAGGAGCAACAAGATTTCCTTAGCTCCAATGGGGATGAAATTTCAGATGGCTCCTACGTCTGACATGTATCAGAAGCCTCACTTCGGCCAGCAGCTCTGACTGTCGTTAAGGGCATTCAAGACTTGGCTCCCTGGAGGCCAAAGGAAACCACTAGGCTGCTATTTCCACCAACAATGCCGCTGTCAGGGAGGCCGGTAGCTAGACCTCAGTCATTTTCCAAAGAGATGTTCTTCCAGATGACGATCTGGGGCAATTGACCAGAGATGCCCAACGATTGGCCCCAGGAGAGAAAGACAATGTTGGAAACATTGGTAATTGTCAGTTTGATAAAAGTTCAACCAAGTAACAACCCAGCCCTGCCAGAAATTCCAAAGTCCCACTTGTTACCACCAGACATGTATTAAACCACTGGTTTACTCACAAAATGATAGGGTTCATGAACAAACGTGGAGAAGTATTAAGAGAAGTGCCACAAGAAGTGGCCGCCTCGCTCGTCCTGCCTGTCAAATGTATAATCTGGAGAAGCCTGCTCGTTTCATAAAACGTGCTCGTCTCACGGACGTAAATATGTTTTGGTCACGGTCCATATCTTTTCTCACTGGGCCGAAATTTTCCCTTGCACACAGGCCCCTGCCATTTCTGTGGCTAAAATCCTGTCAGAAAACATTACCCCTACAGAACCGCTCTCCAGCTATGCAGTGACCAGGGGACCCATTTCCCAGGCGGGCGCTGCAGTGAGTCTGTCCTGTCTGGCTGGTTGTGCAGCGTCGTCACCGTGGGGGAGTCACATTCACCTAACGGCACCGCTAAGACTCAGTTGGCAAAATGTGTAGAGGCCCTCCAACCACCGTGGCCTAAAGCCACGTGGCCTAAAGCACTGTGGTTGGTCCTATGTCTGAGATCCCCCGCCGTGGGGACTCCTAGGCTCTCACCCTGTGAGGTCGTCACAGGGTGTCAGTGCACTTGGCCCCTGCCACCTCTGACCCACAGCTGATAACAGGAGATGCACTTCAATGTTGTAAAGGCCTAAATGCTTCTATTAAAAATAACCATGCTTTGACACAGCGATCTTTTCACTGTGCGCTCCTGGGAGACGGTGAGCTTAGATCAGCCTCGCCACCTGGAGGCTGTCAGAAAAGAAGCCTCCAGAAAGATTCTCTTCCCCACTGGAAATGTTCTTATCAGCCACGGGTAACCGGCCTTTGTGCTGCCGAACTACAGGAAATAGACTCTGGATTCATGTGACGCATCTAAACGAAGCAGCGAACCCCGAGTGGCCCTGCGTGCCGTCCGGTGACCTGAGAGCACGGATTTCCTGGAACTGAGGCGGACGAGACCGCTTTGCCAAGACGTGCAGCCCAGGCCCGTGTTCCTTCTCCTCGCTGCTGCAGCTGCTGTCTTTCATGACAGGGACGCTTTTGTCTGCATTTCCCACACCCTCGAGAAAGGGCAAACCTCGTTTATGGCCTTTCGCTAAAGCCTCGTCATGATCCAATGACACATGAATCTTTCATTTTCACAAATGTTTTCTGAAGAGCGAGAAGGTTCAGAATTCGCAGAAGTCTTTCCTTCGTCAAAACTATTACCCAGATTCACGGTGTCTGAATTTACAAGCATACGTGTTGTATCCGTGAGAACACCTCTGGTTCCAACACAGCGCGTTTGAGATGACAGTACTGATTTAAGACGTCTTTGAAGTTTTGCCGTTTTGCAAGAGGTTCATCTATTGCTTTCTTTCTCTGCTTGCACTGTATCCTCCCAGATGCACAGCTCATTCTTTCAGGGTGCCCCCGCGGGCCCGCTGTGCTGCCCTCATGGCTGTCGTCGAGGGAGATTTCAGGAGGAAGACACGGCCTCAGTTTGCTTCCGCAGGGAGAACCCTTCCCCCTACGTCAGAGGAAGTGCTGGTAAGTATTTCAGTCGACTCCCTTCACACCTGGTCCTGGCTCGTCATATGATTTGGCCTTATCGGGTTACTTCCTCTTTTGTATGTTATCTTAAGGTCTGTATTTTGTTACTTCTTCAAACTTTTAAAACATGGACGTACCCAACAAGGAGATGATCTCCAAGGCTTATGGCACTGGAACCGTACAAACTTTAGGCTTGTGTACCTTCAGGCTGCCTTTCTCCACCTCCCGACCTTCGTGTTACTGAAACGTGGCCCTACGTGGTTTGCAGCAAGCTATGCACTTGACCTGTGATGTGGGACAGGACAACCAGGCAAGGTCCTTCCTGGCACGGAGGAACAGGACCACTAAATATGGAAAACGTGACTTGATCAGTGATGCTTTCAAAGAAAGATCTTGATCAAAAAGGGGAAATGTGAGAATAAAGGGAAACCTCGTTTAGAAAATGGAGTCGGGGGGCGCCTGGGTGGCTCAGTTAGTTGAGCATCGTACTTCGGCTCAGGTCGTGATCTCACGGTTTGTGAGTTCAAGCCCCACATCGGGCTCTGTGCTGACAGCTCACAGCCTGAAGCCTGCCTCAGATTCTGTGTCTTCCTTTCTCTCTCTCTCAAAAATAAATGTCAGAAAAAAAAAAAAAAAAAGAGTCAGGAGGCCGGCAGGGGGCGCTCTCAGCCCCACCTGCCAGATCGGTTGCAGACTCCACAGGAAGAGACCAATGGGGCAAGTGGATACACAGCTGGCCCTTGGACAACAGGGCTCTGAGCCGCGCTGTCCACTTACACACTGCCCTGCACATGTCTTTGTAAATATGGTACAGACTAAAGATATTTCCCTTGTGAGTTTCTTCTCTTTTCCCTAGCTTGCTTTATTGTCAAAATACAGTATGTAACACAGATGATTGCTTGTTGGCCTTTCGGCTAAGATCAAGTGTAGTACAACACGTATTACAAAATATGCGTTAACCAACTGTGCTACTGGTAAGGCTTCCGGTCACCAGAGTTTTGGGGAGTCTAGTTACATGTGGATTTTGACTGCTTGGGGGCTTGGCCCCCTTGCCTATAAGTTGTTCAAGGGTAGACTGCTACCCCAGCAGGAGGGAGGTCCCCTCCCACAACAGCCCAGCCCCCAGCTCACCCCAGGGGACGTTTTGTCTACAACAGCCTCCCCGCACCCGCAGAAGAGCCTCCTTTCCCGGTTCTGCAGACTTGCTGTGGTTTTGCTGTAACTTGCTCATCCCGGATGCAATTCTCTGCTACTCCCCGATGAGCCCAGTTCTGCTGGCTGTCCACCCCCCAACCCTACAGCGGGGCCCGCGGGCCACCTGTGCTCACATAGCTGCGCCATGCATGGGCTGTTAACACGGCCCCTCCTGGCCTCAACAGGTGTCCCCGACCAATGCCAGCGGCAGCGGGCTCTGGCCTCCTTCCCTGCAGCTCTCTCTCTGCCTCCCCTCCCACCTCAAACAGGTTGAGGACCTCACGGCGGAGGTGGGGCGGGGGGCGGCATCCCCACGTGAGGCTCTACTCCAGGGCCTCCCCGAGGGGTACTTCCCACCCGCCCTGAGCCCCACCAGGAAGAACTTGGAAATCTGCGGCACGCAGGGTGAGCAGTGGATGACACGGCGCAGGCGAACCGCAGCCCACAGAAACCGAACACGGATCCCAGCAAAGGACTCAGAGACAGAAGACGCAGTCCCACTAAGAGCTGAGACCAGGGCCGTGAAAGTTTTCCTGACCTTGACACAACGCTGCTGCGTGTCCTGGGCTGAGTGGTGGCCCCTAAATCTGTCCACCTGGAACTTGTGACCGTGACCTTATTTTGGAAAAAAGGTCTTTGCAGATGGAATTAAGGATCTCAAGAGAAGACTGCTCTGGATTAGGGTGACCCTAAATCCGAGGACAAGCGTCCTTATAAGACACAGAAAACAAGACACAGACACAAGAGGGACAAGTGAACACAGAGGCAGAGACAGAGCGATGCATCTGCACAGCAAGGCACGCCGGGGCCACCAGAAGCAGGGGATGCGTGGGATGGATGCTCCCTCAGAACCTCAGAAGGAGCCAGCCCTGCCCACCCCTGGGTTGTGGCCTCCTGAACTGTGAGAAAATAAATTTCTATTGCCTTAAGCCGCTCGATTTATGGTGCTTTGGGATGGCAGGCTCAGGAAACTAACGCACCAGGTCAGCCCCGGGCTCCTGCGCGTGTCTGGGATACGGACACAACATGCAGGGCAGGGCCTGTCCAGAGCCTTCAGGATGGACAGTAACTGCAGCAAACGTTTCCTCCCACTTCCAGCCCGTGGACTCGGGGTCCAGCGATCCAGTCCTTATCACTGTGCGGGGCCGTTGCCCCGCCCCCCGATATCACAAATCCCGGCAGTCACGGGTGGAGCAGCCAGCCGGAGTCCAGTTTACAACCAAGCACCGGGCCGGGGGACTACGGTCTGGCCGCGTGCAGTCAGTAAGTGGCTGTGGCTGGACTTACAGATGGCCTTTTACACTGTTCTAGTTGCTTTACCATCAAACCCTCTCGCTCCAGAGCAATGATTTACCTGCCAGGTTCGAACTTGAACTCGGTTTGGCTCCACGGTGTAAACGTTTTCCTCGTGCATGGCTAACACTGGAGATTCACACAGGAAGGTTCCTAGGACGAGAGATGAACAGGATACGACGGCAGCCCACCTTTGCACACGTGCTCAGACTTCAGCTCCTCACGCACGTTTCCTTCTCGCCCTGGCCCTCACCACAGCGCAGTGAGGGGTGCGTTCTTGAAGGAAAGCGAGGCCCGAGGCACGGGGACAGCGCGTGCAGGCCCGGGGCTGGTGCGGGGCTGCGGCACTAGGGACCCCGCCCTGCCCCACTCACTAGCCGTCTCCTCTCTCCTCCAACTAGTAGCTGGTGCGGCTGTTCAAGCAGGTGTCCGTCCACTCTAGGTGGACCTTTGGAGGCCACCAGCCCTAGTCTCTGGGTCTAGACCGGTTCTTATCTAGTCAGGGAGGTGATGACACACACGAGACAGAAAATACGTCAGCACCTGCCGTGCTGTCTTCCCGTGAGGCAAGAAGTTCATCCCTGCCCCGAGGGGGTCTGCCCTGGAAGAGAGGATGTTAAGTAAGGCCAGAACACGAGGCAGGGCAGGAAAAGTCTTCTAGGAAAATTTAGGCAATGAAGTGTTAGAGGAGAAAAGGAGGGAGGGGTTGGGAAGCGGGGATAGCCTCCTCTGGGGTGAGGGAGCAACACCCCCAGGGACGTGAGAGCGGCTCAGACAAGCCCACAGGGAGAGCCTCCCAGAGCACGCGATGACCGGACCTGTGGGGTCAGCACGGGTGGACATGACAACCGTATAGGAGAGCCGGCCGAGAAGCGCATCCCGAGGGTCGTTCGGGTATGCTGGACACGACCCCCAGAGCTGTCAGGTCCTCATCCCTGAAGCCGTGAATGTTAGGATAAGGGCAAAGCTGGAGGGTTGTGAGATGGGGAGAATGTCCCGGATGACTCAGGTGGGCCCTAAAGGCAACCACAAGCGTCCCCGTAAGAGGGAGCCGATTTGCAACAGGAACGAGGTGACGGTGCGGGTAGGCCCTGGAACGATGGGGCCCAAGCCAAGGATGGCCAGCAGCCACCAAACGCTGGAAGAAGCGAGGGACAGACTCCCCAAGTGCTCAGGGGGTAGCGCGGCCTGTCGGCACCTCGATTTGGCCCCGGGGAAAGTGAGTCTGGACTCCTGACCTCTATGGCTGTGAGAGAGAAAATTTCTGCCTAGGTTGCGGTCCAGTGACCACAGTGACAGTTCACAGCAGCCCCAGGACACTCCCGCAGGCCTGTGCTGAAGAGTGAGGGAAAGGTGCCCGTGAGAAGGAGGCGGAGGCTGACAGAGCGTCTCTGACAGCCCATCTCACGTTTCCAGACACAGGCTGGCTTTGGTCAAGGTGCCACAGGGCTCCTGCTCTGAGCGGGTCGGGAACCAGTTCAGAAGCCGGGTTATCGTAGCAACCCCCTTCCCCAGAAAGCACTGCGGCTGTTCGCTGTCCCGGCGCCCAGGAGGGCTTCCCGGCCACCCCCACTGGCTTCGGTAGGGTGCCGCCCATCAGTGAAGGGCCGGAGCCCTGGGCCAGGGCCCACACCACGGGCACCAGCACCCCTGTTAGATGGCGAGAAGATAAAAGCAGGGTGCTGTGAGCCCCCCGTGGGGGGACAAGGCTCTCACCTGCATTCCGTAACGTGGCTCCAGAAGGCTCGAAGATCGCCACCTGTTTCCCGTTCCAGACGGCAACGGCATCCTATAGAGAGTCACGGAGATCATAAAGCAACCTGCCACCGGCACCCTTACCACCCCGAGTGACCCAGACAGCTGGCCAGGTCCTTTGTCCACACCGAAGAGCCCGGCCGAGCCCAGCGTCCCCCGCGCGGTCACCTTGGTGGCGAACACCCCGCGGACGTGCATGTCTGTGCGCAGGCTGTGCGTCATGCCCGTGGACAGGAAGGACACGCTGAGCAGGCTTGGGGAGGTCTGCACCACGGCCACTTGCTGGTGGAAGTGTGAGCACATGGCCTGCTCACTGAGGATCACCACGGAGCTGATGCTGTTGACCGCCAGCAGGCTCTTCCGCGAGCCCCACTGCGTTCCGCGCCACAGACGAGACGAGAGTGGGGCAAAGAGGAGGGAGGCGCGGTCAGGAGAGCGGCACGCGCGCGGAGCGTCGACAGTTTTCCCGGCACTACCTCCCCTCGTTATGGAAACCTATTTACAGATTTTTAAGCGTAAAGTACGCGCTGTACAGAAAACTGTAAAACGCGGGCACTCGAGGTGTGACGCGACAGGGAGACACTGACGTGGCTGTTCCGTCTCGGGTCTGTTCTGACCCGTTAATTGTCAATTTAGGGATGTTTATTCTTTGTAAACGGACAGCAGGCTGACACAGTGTATTAAATCGCGTGGCTCTCCTCCGGTGACACGAACTCCTGCTTTGATAACTTCACATCACCTTCCAAATCTACCTCAGTCTGGCTTTGGCTGCGCTATCCCGTTCCACAGCTACGTTTACCCATTCGCGACCAGCGTGCACTGTTTTAGTTGCTCTGGTTTTGAGATATATTCTACTCGGGGATACGGAAATGTTCCGATTCTGTACGTGTTTTCCTCAGCCATGTGCCACGTGCTCTCCCAGAGGAGTTAACTTTGTTGAATTCCTCCGGAAGGGGAAAAAAAAAAAAAAGGTCATGATTTGCACAGACGTACAGGTAATGGGTAAATTTACTTGGGAAGAAATGACACTTTTATAACATCGAGGCTTCTCTTTAAGGAATGTCTCAGCGCTTACGTGGTTTCTCTTTAAGTTCTTCAGGAAAATTAGCAGGGCTCTTCCTATCTCTTCAAATCTGAGAAAGTCGTACGTTCTCTGCCGACCTGATAATAATCTATGCTCTTTGCAGCCATTCGTTTTGGCCTCAGTAAGATATTTAACTCCCTACTTCACCGAGAAGCGACTTTTACCTCCGGCTGTGCCACAAGGGTCTAAGGGTAGCCCCCAAAGTGCCATATGGCGCCCCTGACCACTTAGCACGTGTGTCCTCCTGTCCTGACCCGGCTGCGCTTAGGTAGATCTGGTCTCAGAGGACCGCACACCGCAGGTCTGAGGACCAGGTCTGAGGCAGCAGGTCAGGAGCCCTGAGGCGGGGGCGGGCACAACCGGAGCAAAGTGTGAGGCAACGGCCACCTAACGCTCTGGAAGTTGGGCAAGAGGCAAATGAAGAAGGCCTCAGGAAAGTCCGCTGGAGCCGGCAGGAACAGCAGCGTCTGTGGCGCCCTCCCTCCCCCCCGCCCAGGCAGGTGTGGCCGGGAGGTCGGCTCCCTGTCTCATCGCGGCCACAGCATCTCCCAGGTGGTGTTTCTCACTCCCCCGGCTCCACGTTGTCAGGGTGGGGTCCCTGCGGCTCACGGGGTGCCCGAGAATGCCGGGCCCCCACGCCCGCACCCCGGCTCGCTCATGGTGTGTGGGCTCCACTCTGGGAGAGGCGGCCTGAGAAGACCAGAGGCCGCGGAGCCCGGCTCCCTGCTCGCAGGGCAGGCAGGGTATCACTGTATGGAAGTGGCCACAGTCCCCATTCTGAGCTCTGGAGGGGTGACTTAGACTTTCTTCCCCCAGGAGGAGAGGCAGCCCACGGGAACAGAGCTCCGAAGCGCTCCCCAGAGGAGGTGACCTCGCTGGAAACAGAACGTGGGCAAGTCCGAGTCTCAGGGTGCTCTCGGAGAGAGCGGGGGTTTGGGCGTGAGCATGGGGAGGAGGCTGGGAGCTTCACGAGAGCTACAAGCTCCCCACAAGCCAGACCGATGCCCAGAGGGAATGGGAGACAGACACACCTAGAGCAGCCTTACTGGGTCACAACAAAGCACCGACCCTGAGCTCAAACACCACACCTGCCCAAATCGGATGGGACTGGACCGTGGGGCAATTGATGCCCAGAGCCACTGGCCAGCGGCTGAGGGCGGCTGAGGCACGAAGTTCGGCAGATCAGGGAGAGGACGGTCAGAGAGCCTCACGGTCCCTGCTGCACCAGGGGACAGAGACGTCACTGCAGTGGTCCAGCCACCAAACAAATAAACAAGCGGCAGCAAGAAACCCTAGAGGCGGGGGGGGGCGGCTGGAGGAACGGTTTGCAACCAAAAATCGAGAGCCACGTAAAACAGGAGAGTATGACAGACACCCTGGAAAGTAAAAGCAAACAGAAACTGCCAGAAAGCCCAGACGTCACATTTAGCAGGCCTTCACAGCAGCCACTACAAACATATTCAAACAATATAGAAAACGGCACCTAGAGAAGCGAAGCAAAGTGTGACACTGCATCTCCCCAAATACGGGCCATCGACAGGGAGACAATTCATAATAAAAGAGCAGAAAAGGCATACGCCCAAGAGAAATGAAATCATATGTCCACACAGAAACTTGTACACAAACGTTCACGGCCACGTGAGTCACAAAAAGTCCAGACGTGGAAACAACCCATGTGTCCATCGATGGAACGGACGGAAGGAGAACGGAAATGAAACGTGGTCCATGCCCGCACTGGGCGCCCCTCAGCTGTGGGAAGGGATGAACCGCCCACATGCACCGTAACGGGCATGGACAGGGGACACGTGATGCTCGGTGACGGAGGCCGGACACGGAAAGCGGCGGATTGTACAGTTCCGTCTCTATGACACGCCAAGTGCGGGCAAACCCAGAGATAGAAAGCGCGCGCGTGTGAGCACAGAGGACAGGGGATGGGGGGTTGGAGGGGGAGGACTGCACACTCCGAATACACTGAAAGGAAAACCGGGGTGTTACCCATCTCGACAAAGCTGCTGTCAGCGTAGAGAGAGGTGACGGAGAGAGGGTGGGTGGACGGAGAACACGGGTACCGAGGACTACACACCCACAGTCCCGTATCCACAGTTCCGAAACCCCAAAGGCCTTCAGAGTCATTCTGTTGTTTTTATAGGGCCCTAGGCTGAGGAACTGGCAGGTGCAAAGCCAACCACGTCCTCCGCCGTCGCAGGGCGGAGAGAGTGCCCAGCGCCCCGGTGCCGCGTACCTTGATCTGTGTGATGTTGCCTTCGAGCTCAGTGGGGGTCTGAACGGCCCACCTGTCCTTGCCCTCGGCCGCTCGGCCGCTCTGCGGGCCCGGCAGTTTTCTCCACATGGCAACTCGCCCCTTATCGGTGCCCGCTGCCAGGAGACCTGCGGGTAAAAACGAAGCTCTCTGAGGTGAAAGGGTTAAAGGCAGGGGCAAAGGCTCTCAAACATCTGAACCAGCCCTCTGCCCGGTGAGCTCCGGCACCAGCCCCGCCCCAACCCGTATGCGCCGGGGGTGCTGGCGCTGCTCCTCTGGATTTTCCACGAGAGCAGGGGTCTGGGTGCCCGTTCAGTGCTGCTTGCAGGGCTAGCCTGGCACCCAGTGCCCAGCGGGCACCAAATAAACGATGGCCTGGCTCGTCGTCCGTTTTCCTGTCCTCCGTGTGTGTACACATGTGCACACGTGCGTGCAGGCACATGCATGCGTATTGTTACTTTCCCCCGCTTTTCCTCGCGGTTTCAGGAGGGAACACAGGTCACCTGCCTGTACCCACGGTGGCCACACTGTCGAGCAAACCCGCCGACCTTCACGTGCTGTCATTTTCCCGCTCCCCAGTGACTTTGCTCAGGCAACCGACAGTTACAACCGATCTACCACTCTCTGAGTCGCCACCAGCCATTTTGCAGCCCACAGGGCGAGGACTGAGGCCGCCTCTCTCTCCGGCACCCGACAAGGCTCACCTTTGACTTTACAGTAAGAAACACAGTTTATATTCTCTCCTTTCTCGAAACCAAACTTCTCTTCTGGACTCAGCACGTAATTCTCTCCTCCTTCCAAATCCCAGAATCTACAACGAAAGGCAGATGGCGCCATTCGGGGCACCATGTCGTGCCCTTCCCCGCCTCCCAGGGTCTTGCTCAAGGTGCACGGCGATCGGGAAGCAGATGGAGCCCGAGGGACTCCAACACGCAAGGCCCGCCGTCATCATGCTTAGATCTATTTGATGCCTTGTTCATATTCAAAGGGAGCAGGGTTCATGTGACACCAGGTCACAACGAGAAAGAAGGGACCCCAACCACAGGCATTAACATGGGAGAAACCCAAGTATCACATGGAGCAGAGGCAGGTAGATAAGCCAAGACGTGATTCCACATACGCCAAGCTCGAGAAAACCACGCGTCAGAATCGGGACGGGCCTGCCCGGTGAGGGCTGAGAGGGGACGCCTGGGTCGGTGCTGTGCTCTACTCTCTGACCTCAGAGCTGGTTGTATGGATGTGACTCCAAAGGGACTGACCCTCGATGGCGGTGCCTGCCGAGCATCCGGGCTCTTACCTGAGGATGGGCTCCCCTACGGCGGTCACGAGCACGCTGTCCTCGATCAACGCGATGTCTGCCCGGTGACCCGTCTTCCCACTCAACTTGACCTGATGACGAGAAACAACCTGAAGGAAGCACGTTGCTCTTTGGAGCCCAGAGCGTCCAGTGTGTGGTGGCCTGGTGGGGATGTGCCAGCCGGGCGGGTGGAGACACATGGAAAGGCGACCCCCACTCAGCCACACGACTCTCTGTGGTATGTTAAGTGGCTAACGACTGTGGCTTCCACGCATGGCGCATGGTGAGCGCGTTTCTAGAGCAACTACCAAGGTGAGCCCCGTTCAGACATGGCCACACGCTCTCGGGCAGGTGTCGTGACCCCATTCTGCCCGGGCTCCCCGGCCAGTGAGAGGCTTACGGGGATCTGGACCCGGGTCCACATGACTCAGGACCCTATTTTCCACGGCTGTGCCAGGGGCACCTAAGTAATTGTGTAAACACCTATTCACAAGAAATCAATCAGCTCGGTAACCTACAGGATCATCTTCAGGAGAAGTTCAGAATTCTCTCAGGAACATGGATTCAGCTGGTACAAACCAGGGGACTGGCCAGAGGCAGGGTGGGCCAGCCCTCGCTGAGCGGCAGGCCGAGAGCAGTGGCCAACATGGGGCTGAGACACCTGCTCCAGGCCTCGCTGGATCTCGGCAGCCCCACAGCTGGACGTGTGCTGCCCAGGAGGGCGACTGACACGCCTTTGGGCAAAACAGGGCACGTGTAGGGGAGGGGGGGCAGTGGCGGCTGTGACGGAGGGAAGTGAGGGCCCCATCTGCACAAGGGTGGGAAGCAGGACGTTGTCCCCCATCCCGTTCCCACCGTGAAGGTCAATTGAGCTGCTGCTGCGGGGTGAGCAATTGTCCCTAGTCAGAGCCGGGTGTCCAGGCTGCGAGCTGGCCGCCCTCTCCCGCCCCCGCCCGTCGGCGGATTCCCGCAAAGCTCCTGGGAACGGAGTCACCTTCGTGACGGTCCTGGACCGCGGCGCTTAGGTCGGGTGAAGCCCGGCCCGGCCGCCCTGCTGCCCGCCTACCTTCATCACTTCCTCCGCTTCGCCCTCGGGCCTCACCACGAACAGGGACAGCAGCAGGCTCCGCGTGACCACCACCAGGGCCTCCCTCCTCTCCAGGTAGAAGAGCGCCTGCACCGAGCTGTCCGTGGACGCTGCCTCGGTGGTCTTGCCTTTCTCGTCCACATAGTGCACCGTCCCTAAGGGCAAAGGGGTCAGTCCAGGTGGGGGGCACTTGCCGGCGGTCCCTGTAGCTACTTAGGTACGTTTGCAAAGCATAAACACGTCCATTATAAAACTTTACAAACCAAACATTGAAAAACCGTCTGCACATAGACTCCCCGGCCATCTCTGAAATAAGCTTCACTTCTCAGCCCTGCCCACCTGCCGGGCAGCCTCGAAACTCTCTGTTCCCCCGATGTGCTGACATTAGGTGCACATCCCTCACCCAGACGCCGAGACCTGGAGCCACGGCCCTCCCGTAGCCGCACGCGTTCTCCCGATGCAGAGGCCCTCCCTCCCCTGCTCTGCCCGGCCTGCCAGCCCCTCCTCAGCCTTCTGAGTCAGTGGGGAGCCTCCGGTGAGTGCCCGCCAAGCAGCCCTGTCTGCTGCCCTCAGGAGCCTCCTCACCCTCCCCGTCTGCTCTCATCTGCTTCCAAGGATAAAGTGACTTCCCGTTCAACCTACAAGTTCAAGGTTGTGCCGAGGCCCGCGGTCAGCATGACGTCACCGTGCCGGCACTGCCTCAGCAAGCATCTGTGGCAGGCTTGGTGACACCCACACGTGTTCACTCAGCTGACGTGTCCCGCGAGCTCGCAGGCAGGGGTCTGACTGCACAGGGTGACCCTCCCGAGGCCCACAGCTCCTGTGGGAGGGGCAGGCCTGACCCTTCCAGAGCCAGGCTTGTCCCCACCGCACACCCCTGCCCACTGGGCCTTCTTCCCACATCATCTCCTCGACTCCCTGCTAAGGGGGCCTTGGCGCTGGCCTCTTCCTCCCGGCACTGCCCACGGCTCTGTACCCACGCCTGGCCCTCTGGACCTCCTCCAAGTCCCCTCCATCAGCTGTCTCTTTTTACCTCCAGAAACAAGCGGTATCTCTACCTTAACAAGGGCAAAGCCCAGCCCTGGCAGCTGCCCTCTTCTCTCTTCTTCCCGTCAAGGCTGAGCTGCACGGCGGCCCGCCCTGTGGAAGCCGTCGTGAGCCCCCCTTCCCTGCTCTCGATCCTGCGGCATGCACACTCGTGTCTCCCTTGACTGTAACCCCTCTTCTTTGCCCGCACCCCAAACCACACTTATCTGCTGCCGCGGGTGCCTGTGTCCCTGCTCACACTGAGGAGTCAGGACCCAGACAGACGGTGCCCCCGCCCGTCCTGCCCTGTCACACTCCCTCCCCAGAGCTCAGGTCAGGGCGCTTCTGGGCCACACAGACTGGACAACAAGAGGGCAGCACCGTCCCCCTGCCTGGAGCTGCACACAGGAGCAGCTGGGGCAGGGGGAGGTACCAACGGGGCCTTGTCCTGAGAGCCCTCCAAACACAAGCCGAGCCCATCCGCCTCCATCAGGACCAGGTGAGGCCCTTCTCTGAACGCTGGGTCAGTGATGGCCGAGAGCTGCTGACGCGTCACTCTAAGGCTGGCACACACACAGGCTACTGCTTTTTTATGCAGAGACATCACCTGTTTGTTCACAGTCCCTACCAGATGCCCCTAAACGCTTCAATGTCCTAGAATCCCCACCTAAGATTCTCACCATCCATCAGGCTGACAAAGAACGACAGTCCCTCTTGAGAGCCCATTTTCAGGAGACTCCCAAAGCTGCTTTTCCTCCAGTTAAACATGTCCAGGGCTCGCTCATCGCCACTCACAGCCGCCTTCGCCAGCTGAATGAGGTCCCTTTGGAAGGCAGACACGACAGGAAGTCAGAGTCCCAGAGGTTCCTTACAGGAAGGCGTGGTCACTGCAGATGTGCCCGCAGCCCACCCCGCACCAGCCCCACGTTCTTACTCACTCGCCAGGAGGGGGGAGCCGGAAGATGCAGTGGGTTAGGGGTTTTCCGTAGTCGTGCTTCAGCAGAGGAGGCCCTTGTACCCGACCCCTTTGGTCCAACCTCCACAAGAGCAGGACGCCAAGCTGGAAAACCCAACACCGTGTGAAGGAGACACAATCTTACGGTGACCGGTGGGAGTGTTACGCGGTGCGAGAGAATAAACGCCGATTCCTTTTACGACAAGTCACAAAACTGTTATGTGTGCGCCGTGAACGTGGGAGGAACAGGAGCCTTCTGTGTGCCCTCTGCCACCCTCACTCCCCCAGATAACACCTGCCACACAGCCAGCTTTCAAAACTCAATTTTTGAGTAGACTCAGATTTACAAAAAGCGGTAGAGGTCATTCAGAGAAGTCTGTTCTCCACCCCTCACTTCTCCTGTGAGACCTTACTTAGCATAGTGCGTTTCCCAGATTTAACAAGCCGACACTGACGTACTGTATTGACTAGGGTCGTGCTTTATTCACACTTACTTTCTCCCTGGGTCCCCCCCTCCCCCACCAGGAGCCACAGGACATTTGGGCGTCACGTCCCCTTAGGCTCCTCTGGGCCGGGACAGTGTCTCTGACCCCCCCAGCTTGCAGGACTGGTCAGGGACGATGTGGGGCGTCCCTCCGTCAGGACCCGTCTGACGCTTTTCTCGCAACTGGGCTGGGTTGTAGGTTCGGGAGAAGGCCATGGAGATCGCGCGCCCTTCTCGTCACGTCACATCACACGGGTGATCGGTGCCACTGACGAGCCTCATCTGTGCTACTGCTGACCTTCTCCGCCCGGTGAGGTCCCTTGGGTGACCCTGTCCACGGTGAAGTCTTTGCTTCTCCCCCCTCTCCGTCCCGTACTATTTGGAACGAAGTCACCTGCTTGAGTGTGGACCATCTACATAATCGCTTGGGTTCTTCAGGACGAGAGATTTGTCTCTTCTCCACCACTCACTAATTACTACATCACGGGTTCACACCCCTGTTTATGTCACAGATGGTGACTTTCCGCTTTGGGTTACAATCCAGCACCACTTGGTTCACTTTCGAGCTCCAGCTTCGGCCACCGGGAGGTCTTTCGTTAGCTCCTGCGTCCCTCCGACCCACCCCGGACCGCGGGATCTGCGAGCACTTCCCTTACTTGCTGGCTCTCCAGATCCTCTGGGCTCAGGGCCCGGCCCCCGTCCTGGGATCAGCCATCTTCCCAGGAAACCACCACCTGGGGACAGGCGTACTACATGTGCAATTTTTAAGTCATCGAGCTCTCAAGCTTAGGGTGCACATGAGCACGAGAGGTCGGGTGGGGAAACGGTGCCATCGGGCCCGGGCCAGGAGGCCTCTGTGGCTGCGGAGGCATGCTGAGCTTTGCCAAACGGCACCACTTCCATAGAATCCGTCAGCAAGGAGGCCCACGCAGCTGTCAGGGCACATCTCCCGCTCGTGGAGGGTGCCACACACTCTTCTTCCCATCCTTTGTTCTCTCAGCGTGCCCCCGATCGTCCCGCAGGCCCGAGAGCACTATATCATCGTAAACGGGAAAGTGCTTTCCAGATACAGATGGCCCTCGAACAACCCGGGTCTCGACATGGGTCCTTTATAGGTGGACTTTCAGGGTACGGTGCCGTAAACGTATCTTCTCTTCCGTGTGAGTTTTTTGCAGTTTTCTTTATTCCAGCCTACTTTATGGTAAGCACACAGTATATGATACACCCGGCGCGTAAAACGTTGTTTTTTGACTGTTATGTTACTGGCCAGGCTTTGGGTCAACAAAGGCTGTTAGCAGGTAAGCTTCTGGGGAGTCAAAGTTATACTCAGATCTCTGACTGGGAGAGGCTTGATGCCCCTAACTCCCAGGTGGTTCCAGGATCAGCTGTAGTGTCGGCCTTAAAAGGCAACTTACACACAAAGTCTCTCAGCAAAGCCCCCTCGGGTTTCTGGGTAACCGGGTACCAGACCGGAGGCAACACCTGAGCTGCCTGGTCTCCCTTGTGGCGACAACATTCATCACAGTTTTATACACTCTAGACACAAGTCACCTCGGAAGACAAGAAAATCAGCCCCACGCACGAGCAAGAGTCTAATGTACGAGACGAAAGTGCAGTCAGTGTGTTGACACGTGAGTGTCGGGACATACCATCACTTCACGTGACCAGTGACACATTAGGACCCACGACACCCTGACTGATAACAAATATGTCCTCGCTCATTCAGAGGACCAAACGTTCCCTCACCACTGGTTCACGGAACCTCCCGTGAGAAGGGCCACAGATGTGTCTCCGCTCACGTTAACGAAGGTGACTTTGGGTCTCTGCCCAGGGGCAGGGTGGCTGCCGGGAGGACCCGCCACTGGTCAGAGAGCTCCAGCGAGGCCTCCATAACCGCCCAGGACTGCGATCGCAGGCCTCCGGGCAGGGAGGGGTGGGGGAGTGGCACCCGGCGAGGACTCGAGGACTCGGGAGCTCTGCGCCCTCCCCGGACGTGCCCTGTGCGTCTCTTCATCTGGCTGCTGCCTCGTGTCCTTTATCGCATCCTTCCACACACCGCTAAGTGCGAGTACGTGGTTCCCTGGCCTCTGGGAGCCGCTCTAACCGGCTGCAAGAGAGCCGAGGAGGACCCTCCACTCTGTGGCCTGTGGCGGGAGCACGGGTGGGGGTGGGGGTGCGGGACGGAGGCCGTGACCCGTGGGACCTGGCACTGTCTCTAGGTGCACAGTGTCAGAACGGTGTTGAATTCTGGGCACCCCGTGCACGAGGACTACTTAGTGTTCAGTGTTGGGGAACCCTGTTCCCCACCCCTGCTGGCACTGGCTCCGGGAACCTGCAAGGCTCCCCACGTTGCTACCTGTCACCTAACTGCCACCCCCCGCCAAGCACAACAAGTCTATACTGAGGGACAGTCTACAAAATAACCTGTCTGGACTCCTCCGTTTGGTGATGTCACCAAAGACCAAAAACAAGAGAAGAAAGGAAAGATGAGACCAGGGAACCGTTCATGATTCAGGGAAACCAAAGAGAAGGGACAGCCAAACGCAGCGCGTGGTCCTTGGCCACACTCTGGGTTAGGACAACACCCGCCGTGGACGGGACAGGACGGGACAGCCCAAGAGGGCGCCGCCTCAGCACTCGCCTTCCTCAGCGCGAGTGCCACACACGACAGCTGTGTACAAGTCCTTGTCCTCAAGACATCAACGCCAGAGGACCTGGGGTGAAGTGTGATCTCTGCGACAAATTCTCAAGTATTCAGGGGAAAAGATAGAGAGAGAAAGCAGACGTGTCAAAATGGAACAACTAGAGAAGTTACGTGAAGGGTACACGGTGCTCCTCGGGCTAGTCTTTCAACTCCTTTAATAGCCTGAAATTTTTCAGAAGTGGCAACGGGACAGAATGCATCAGTATGTGCTGCTGTGAATCGGAAGAAACGGGAGAAGCTTCGGGAAGCTGTGGGCGCTGGAGGGCGGGGTGGAGGGGAGCGGAGTGCATGGGGTTGCAGAGTCTTGTCACGGTAGAGACCTTTTCATAGTCTGTGGACTTTGACACACGTGAACGTATTACCTTGCCCCAGGGAAATGAATGACCGCAGTGGAAAATTTCTGCCACACGTCTGTGAATCGAATTAGGTATAGATGCTGGTTCTCAGCCTGGGAACACTTACTTAGCATTTTTGGCTGATAACTCTGTGTTGTGGGAAGTGTCTCGGGTCTTCACTCACTAGATGCCAGTAGACGGCCCCCTCCAGCCACTCTGACAGCAAAAACATTCTGCCAACTGTCCCCCGGGGGCAAAGTGAGCTCCATGAGGAAGCCCTGAGCTAGACAATTAGGACCAGGGCCTCCCAGGCAACGAAGGAGTGTGCTCAGGGAACCTGCTGATTCGGGGGTGGGAGGTGGGGGGAGCATAAAAGTGACAGTACCTGTAACAGTCACCTCACCTTGATGAACATAAGTTTCCTAGAAAAGTTCACTTAAAAAATTACAGACACACTTCTGCCAGAGTATGACGGTAGGATGAAATTTTCAAACCTTACTTTCAGTATAAAACAGATTCTGCCATGACATCCAACAAGGTCAAGTGAATTCAGCAACCACTATGTCTCAAATTCTGACCTTTAACACTCTTCCCCACTTGCACTCTAACAGCACCGACGGGGATGCAGCGATCCGAAATCAGTGACAACCACGTCTGCTTACCCTGTCCCCCGACACGAGGCAGTTCCCGTTGGGGCTCCACTTGAGGACGGTGATGTCGCTGGTGTGGGTCGGGGGGACCGCATGCTGCTCCTTGTCCTGCTTATTAAACACTGTCACTTCTCCGGTCTCCCAGCCAACAGCCAGGATCATTCGCGTCGGATGCCAGCACAAGGAAGTGACCCGGAACGACCTCTCGATATGCGTATCGGGCGCATGCTCACCCTACAACGGACAAGAGGTAAATCCCACGTGGTGAAGGGAGACAGCTACTCTGGAACTTTTGGCTGATCAATGAAATCGGTATCAGCTAGAGGATATAAAGAGCTGTTTATTAAGGAAATGTTCTACTAATTTTCATAGAAACACCAATCTTACCTTTGGCTATGAAGGCATAGAATTAAGACTCAACTGACCACGCTGACCAGGTTATCAAGGCGTATGATCTCATACCTCATACTCACAACGGCTTGGTTGCTAGCTAGCATTTCAATGGGTTCCAATAAAACTTGATTTACAAAAATAAGCACTAGGCCCGGAGGTCAAGTGCGTTGACCCCAAGGTTCTATAAATGCGGGCTCTTTTTTTTTTTTTTTTTTAAGTTTTTTAATGTTTATTTATTATTTTGAGAGAGACAGAGACAGAGTGCAAGCGGGGGAGTGTCACCAACCCTGACACGGGGCTTGAACTCATGGACGGCGAGATCATGACCTGAGCTGAAGTCGGACGCTCAACCGACTGAGCCACCCAGGCACCCCTGAGTGCAGGCTCTTGGGTGATCCCAGGAGCCTTTCCAGAGTCTGCAATGCCAAAGTTATTTGCGGCCCCTCTCACCTCCAGGCTGTTTTCCAGGAGCAGGGGACCTCAGATAGGACCCAGAAGCACGCAGACATCACTAATGACCTTCGCCGCTCCAGTGAAGGTGCGGTGGGACTGCAGAGGGTTGCAGCGGGAAGGGAAACGTGATTGTCTTTGTGACACGTGAGGGGTGTCGTGCACGGAGAGCGGTGGGGAGCAGGGGTGGGGGGGGGGCTTCTACAAAGCTCTCAAAGAGCCATCCCAGAAAGAGATGTGCTGAAGTCCTGACCCGGTACCTGTGCCACGACCTTATTTGGAAATAGAGTCTCTGCACATGATCAGGTTAAGAAAAGGTCATTAGAATGAGCCGGAAGCCAATGGCTGGTGTCCTTACAAGTAGGGGAAAGAGACACAGACACACATGAGGGTAGTGGAGTGATGTGGGTACAAGCAGAGGCGGCCACCGGAAGCCAGGATGAGGGCTGGCACAGTCCTCTCCCAGAGTCTTCAGGGACAGCGTGGCCCTGAGGAGCCCTCGTTTCAGACTGTGGCCTCCGGACCGTGAGAGGACAGATTTGTTTTAAGCCACTCAGCTCACGGGGATTCGTTATGGCGGCCACAGGACACCAGCAGAGTTTCCGATGGCCAACGTGGCCAACAGGAGACTGGACCGGGACGCACAGATGCACAGAGGGGTTGGCTCTGGTCAGAGGCCACAGGCTGACTGTGGAATCTGCTAGACACTCCTAACCATGTCCCCAACCTAAGTGCCGGGGCTAAGAGAACTGTCCACACTGAAGGGCTTTTATAATATTGGGAGTTTGAACCCCAGGAAAACGTGATACACACACACACACACACACACACACCCCACATTCCACACACTCCCCCATACCCGTGTGCACACATATACGTGAGAACGAAGAGGAGACAACAGCCAGAGCTCTGGGAGTCAGCATTGTGGCTTCTTACTACTCACTTGTTCCAGGTATACATCCACGCTGCCTCCTGAGGTCGGGCTGACGGAGGCAACTGCCAGGAATGGATGCACAGGGTGCCAGTGGATGTGGGAAGGAGACCCAACGGAGTCCGGGGCTTCCACTCGGTGGTCAAAATAGAGGGCCATGATGACACTCAGACCAAGTCAGGGCTCAAACCCGCGTGGGAAAGATGGCCAAGTCCTGTTGGTTTTGAACAAAACAAAGACAGTGACCATACAAGGAACCGGGAAGGACAAGCATCATGAAGCCAACATCGGAACATGATGCAACTGACAAAGGCCCCTTAAGACCATGCAGGCAACTTTATGTGGAAGAGAACTCTAACAGGGGGAAAGCGTACAATAAGCAAGAAATTGGACCCGGAATGATCCAGGCACGACGGAAAGAATAAAACACTGCCATCAAAACAATAAAGTAAAGCCCAGCAGGCTAGACGACATCTTTATTCCAATCGTAAGGAGGACAATTTGCATTTCCATAGCTGCCCTTTGAGCAAAAATCCCCAGCCAAATAGAAGTGAAACTGCTTCACAGAAATATATAGAAAAACCTAGTATTCGATTTGCTATAAAGCCTGAAGACCACGGCTGTCTTCAACATCAGACTCTCAGGTAGTAGAAAGCAAGAGGGTTCCTTTGTTAGAGAATCGAGAAAACGAAGCCACGACAACAGCAGGGACGGTGAACTTGATTCATTCTCCGGACTTAACGTCTTTCTTTCCCGGAAAAGATTTGCGTACTGCCCTGCACAGGAGGGTGGGACAGTGCGTGACTGGCCAGTCCCGCTACCCACTTCTCACACCCTCGAGTCAGTTTGGGGCAGCTAACTGGCAGATAAGACAATATCTGCAGGTTCATGTGCTATCATTTAAAAGTATTCAACGGGGGCGCCTGGGTGGCGCAGTCGGTTAAGCGTCCGACTTCAGCCAGGTCACGATCTCGCGGTCCGTGAGTTCGAGCCCCGCGTCGGGCTCTGGGCTGATGGCTCGGAGCCTGGAGCCTGTTTCCCATTCTGTGTCTCCCTCTCTCTCTGCCCCTCCCCCGTTCATGCTCTGTCTCTCTCTGTCCCAAAAAATAAATAAAAAACATTGAAAAAAAAAAATTTAAAAAAAAAAAAATAAAAAAAAAAAATAAATAAATAAAAAAAATAAAAGTATTCAACGTCATGCCCGTTAGAATGGCCGTTATCAGATAAAGAAGATGTGGTTTACATAGCAGACGTACTGCTTGGCAATGAGAAAGAATGAAATCTTGCCATTTGCAACAACGTGGATGGAATGGAGGGTATTAAGCTGAGTGAAATAAGTCAGTCAAAGATATCACAGGCTCTCCCTCATATGTGGAACTTGAGAAACTTAAGATCATGGGGGAAGGGAAGGGGAAAAAACAGTTTCAAACAGACAGGGAGATGAACCATAAGAGATTCTTAAATACAGAGAACAAGCTGAGTGTTGATGGGGGAGCGGGGGGAAGGGGAACATGGGTGATAGGCAGCGAGGAGGGCACTTGTTGGGATGAGCGCTGAGTGTTGTACGTAAGCGATGAATCACGGGAATCTACCCCCAAAACCAAGAGCACCCCGTATACACTGTATGTTAGCTAACGCAGCAATAAATTATATTTTTAAAAAAATGGCTGTTAACCAGAAAGATAGAAAATAACTCTTGGCACTGCCGGTGGGGGTGCGAACTGGTGCAGACGCTGTGGAAGACGGTATGGTGGTTCCTGAAAACTCAAACACAGAAGGACCATGTGGTTCAGCGGCTCCACCTCTGGGTGTACACCCGGAAGACTGAAAGCAGGGGGTCGGGTACATCCTTGTACATGCACGTTCACAGCAGCACTATTCACAGTAGTCAGAAAGACGGAACAACCACTGTCTCTTGGCAGATGAATGGAGACACAATATGGTGCACATACAGAACACAGAATGAACCAGCCTTGAGATTCTGACATGTCACGATATCGATGAACATAGGAGACGTTACGTTCCGCTCAGCGAAATAAGCCAATCACAGAAGATCGAATGCAGTGTGTTTCTACCTCTGGGAGGGACCTAGCATAGTCACAAAGAGACAGAAAGTGAAAGGGTGGGTACCGGGGCCTGTAGCGCTGGGGGATGGGGAGCTAGTGTTTAATGGAGAGAGGATTCCTGTTTGGGAAGATGAAGAATACTGAAGAGGGTTGGTGGGGATGGTTACACCACACGGCAATGTGCTTAATGTCACTGGTTGTATACACGCAAATAATTAAAATGATAGATTTTATATTACGTATATTTAGCCACAACAAAAAAAATGGTGTTAAAAAAAAAATGAATGCTGCGACGTTCTATCATCGGAGTGGAGAATGGACTACGTCATTTGCTTTAGCAGCAACAATAATTCTATCAGAGGAAGCCTCGAAGTCTCAAGCTTGGATTTAGAGAAGGAAACCCATTTCAGGAAGAAGCTAAATGCACGAAGGTACAAATGAACAGTCATATATCAAACGTTCCCCTTTTTCTTCTGAGTATATACTGAGTCCAAAACACACGCACACTTTCTGAGGTGGTGTTCTCACTGCCATGGAGTAAGGAACACATGCTGGGGGCTGCTGGTGGAGCAGGGAGGCACGGGCGGGAGGCGTGGGGGGCCGGAGTCAGGGGAAGGGGCAGGATCCAGAGACCTCTCCCCCCCCATCACAAAGGGGACATCCACTCTGGACGGGGCTCCGACTGTCCTTATGCGCTTTCAAATGAAGTCAGTACAACGGAAAAAAACCGCATAAAAATCTGGGCGTTTAAACGAAAGGAAACGTTTGCGTTAAAACAAAGGAAAGCTTTTGAGTTTTCATGCGTCGCAGCCAACCAAGGGTGGAAATTTGGGGCTACGACAAATTTGTACTCGTGTTTAACAAGTTTACTTGGTGAAAATATTGCTCTGAAAAATAAGTCATGTTAATTTTGTTAGACTGAAGGAAGAGTTACCACAGCACTTGAGGTAAAACCTGGTTTCCCCTGTATTTTTTGTCTCAAACATCGCTGTGGAATAAGCATGGGTGCTCACAGGTTTTATTTTTTTAACGTTTTATTTATTTTTGACCCAGAGAGAGAGACAGCATGAGTGGGGTAGGGGCAGACAGAGAGGGAGACACAGAATCCCAAGCAGGTCCCAGGCTCTGAGCTGTCGGCACAGAGCCCGATGCGGGGCTGGAACCCACGAACCGTGAGATCACGACCTGAGCCCAAGTCGGCTTAAGCCACCCAGGCGGCCCACTCTCAGGTCTTTAAACTACTTTTTCCTGCCTGGGACTTCCTGGGAGACTCCCTCCCCCACACTCCACCTTTGGATATTCAGAAGCCCCAGCCCTCTCTCACTTCACTGCCAGGTTGTTCTAGGCTTCTCTCCAGCGTCCCCACACAGGCTGGTCCTTCATTGCAAAGTCCTTCAGACTTTATTGCAAATGTGTGCTTGACTGACTGTCTCTATCTGCTGCAGGTGGGAGTCCCTGGCTGCACCCCCAGCCCTGAGAACAGCACCCCTTCCAGGCGAATACGATGAAGATATTGATTAGCAAGGGAAGATGCTCTTGCTGGTTTATTGCAAACAGCGGCCAAGGTGGGTGAGTCCGTTTTTACCCAGTGTGATGGATTGCTCACCATTCCTTGTACCTGCGTTTCAACGTTTTTCCACCACGAAGAAGTATTATCTGCATAATCATAAACAAAAGCTACCGGAGTAAACACAAGAAGAGGTGACTAACAACATTATCCTTACCTAACGACACCGATCAGTGGCATCAGTTCGCAAACAAGCGCACTTCCTTTCCTTAAACTCAGGGCCTCTAGAACAACAAAAAAGTGGCAAATGTACAAACTTTGAGGAAAAGAAGCAAATTCCGTTAGTTCTAAGCGATTTGCTCCTGTCCGACGCCAGTCCCTGCCGCGGACCACCGCCTCGGGGCGCCCGGCTCAGCTGAGGGTTCGGGGTGCGCAGGCGGACTGAGCAGCGAGGGGGGGGGGCGGGGGGAGGCTCTGGGGGGCGGCGGCAGAATGCAGGGGCGCGGGCACTCGCGGCCACCCAGCCGGCGCCCCCTCACCGCAGACGGTTCAGGGTCACAGCCGCAGGCCTTGCACGCGAGGGCCGACCGGCCGCGCATAGGGGCGGTTTTCTAACCCCCACCCCGTCCCGCGGGGGTCCCGGGAGCCCTGCCGGCGCCGCCCGCCTCCCCTCCCGAGCCCCGCCGGGGGCTCGTCCCGCCCCGCGGCCCTCGGTGGAGCCCGGACTGCGCCCGCTGTGGCCATCATCGCGTGCTGACCTCGGACGCCGCGCCCAGCTCCCGCCGACCCCGACCCGACTCGCTCTGCCGAGGCCCGGTTTCCGGAGGAAAATGGCCCGGGGGTCCGCGGGACCGGGGTCTGGCCCGGCTCGTCATCGCTCCGCTCCCCCGCCCCAGACCGCCACGGAGCCCCTACCCGGCGGCTCGCAGCCCTCGCCCTTCGACCCCACTCACCTCCGCCGAGCCGCAGCGCGTTGCCCGGACAACGGCTGCGCGCGGAACGCGGAAACTGCCGAACGTGAGAGCGGCGGAAGCCGAGGCCACCCGAAGCGCCTCGAGAGGCCGGAAAGAGCCGAATACGGTCGAGAGTGTTCGTGAGGCGCCAAGGGCAAGAGTCCCTGGCGGGTCCCCGCCGGCGGCCAGCTCCGCGGTCCTGCGGGGCATTTTGTCCCCGTCGCAGTTTACAACCAACAACGCCAGCTCAGAAAGGGGAGCTAGGAGGCCAGCATTTGCCTGTGCTGCGCAGAGAAGGGAAGCGGGTGACATTTTTATAGGTGTGATGAGGATGCAAAGCCTGTTGGGACCGGCTCCTGCAGTTACACCTTAATAAACGGGTTGGTCAGCTGACAGTGTGGAAGAGAAACGGAACGCCATCTTCCTTAAGATTCTCTTCGGTTCATCTTCTTCGGTCTTTGGGACCGCACACCGTTTGCTGGGCTCTACTTTGTCTCATCTCAAGGAGGAGGGTGTGATTCAAGAGGATTTCTGAGCAAAGCCGATTGATTCGACGTAATACTTGATGTGCATGCAACGCTTTGGGGGCCGTATGGACTCCTTTGGCGAGAAAATGGTAGCCAAGTGTACCCATGGCTTCATCCCATTAGAAACCAATGTGACTCGTGGTGGCAGATTGCATTCCCAAAGGCACTAGAACGTGCGCCCTGGCCTTTTCGGTCAGGCGTGCTTAAACTTGGAAATTAACTTCGAACAACGCAGCAAAGTCATGTCGTTAAAGGGGAAAAAAATGTTGCTACAGCAAAGAAGTCCCCATTAAGTGAAAAAAATAAAAGGAAAATGCAGATACTACTGGATCCGACAGGATAGGTGCTGGATCACATAGGTACAAGGAATATGCCGTTTTTAAAGACCTCATTTTCAGAAACAAAAAGCCTGACGTGAGACACTTTAGGTGTAAGGTGTACTGCGTGTTACTTTGATGCATTCATGTTATGTGGCGGCTGTAGCGACATCGGTCATATGACGTAACCAAGTACAATATTATCGTCTGCATCCGTCTTATTGTGCATTAGACCTCTATGACTCATACGCTGCTCCTTCCAGGTTTGTACCCTCGAACGCCACCCCGCTTTATCCTCTCTTCCGTAAGAAACGCGAGAATTTAGAACACACTCCTTTATCGCCATGACGAAGAAATATGACCCACGTGCCCAGCGCCATCCACTGCACTAAGAAACTTCAAAAGCACACACTCGATCTAATAAAAGGCATATTTATCTCACTCAGTCGCATTTGTACACTTTGTCGTCAAAAACCCGGTTCGCGCCGGATTCAAGACTCTGAGCTGAGGCGGCGTTTACTTCTCACGCATCCGTCAACACAGCTCCGGCCAATCACAGCCAGGGCGCTGGCCCTATTGGCTGTCTATCCGCCAATCCGGAGAGACGCATTGGCCCGCACGGCCGCGAGGCCGGCGTCACAACACTACCAGCGTCGCAGGCCGGCCCCGCGCCCCCTCCCAGCGTCCGTACGTGCAAGCGCGCGCGCCCGCTGCTGGCCAATGGCAGCGCCCCTAGGGGGGCGCGCCCGCTGGAAACTCGGGCGTGCTCGTCCCCGCGCGCGTCGCCCCGCCCTGCCCCGCCCCGCGCGCCGTCCGTCCCGCCCCGCCCCGCGCGCAGTGCCCGCCGTCTCCGCCGGCTGCCGTAGCCGGAACTGCTGCTGAGCGCGGCGGGCCGGGCCTCCGGGAGCTGAGAGGCGGCAGCACCCGCGCCCGCAGCCTCGTCAGCCGCTCGCCTGCCGCGGCGGGACGTGCCGGGGCGAGGGTCCCCGGGTAACTGCTTCCGAGGCGGGAGGACCACATCGACGTCGCGGCTTCTGTGCAGCGGGCTCTCGGGGGCCGGGGCTGCCCGGCCCGGCCGGTTCTGCGGGCGCCCGGGAGGTCCCCGGGGAGCCCGCGAAGCCAGGCCGCTGCGAGGCGTTGATGAAGAAGGTGACCGGGGGCCGGGGTTCGGGAGGGGTGGGCCGCCCCGACCGCCTGTCATGGCGAGGCCCGGGCCCCAGGTGGAGCGGGGCTGCGGGAGAAGCGGCCTGTGCCCTCGCGTCGGTGCTTACGCACGCGGTACTCCGTCGGGGTGGCCCGGCAGAGTCCGGACCGAGGAGTGGCGCGGTGACAGCGCTCTTTGTGTGCAGCCAGAAGTCGGCCCGGGAGGGAGGGTTTTGCTTTTTCCTTCCCGAAGCCTGACAAAACGGTGTCGAGTCGGGATTTTTCGCTTGAGGTGATTCCACCTCTGCGAACGGTCAGGAAGTAGCGTTGGAGGTTTTCGGTCAAAGGATTCCATCCCCGTGGTTTCCTTTTCCTGTAGAGGAAAACTCTGAAATGTGTCAATATCCTTTTGGTTCTGAGAAGCCGTGTCCTTCTGCGTTCAGGTCTTCCCTGTATTCAGCCAGGCACACAGGCAAGTCTGTTGTGTTGTGGCCGGTGTATGCCCAGCGTGGGTCCTGCCAGGCTTGACTGTGGGTAGTTTTGGGGATAAAAGGTCCCTGGGAGTAGGTTTCTCCGCATTATAACCCAGAGAAAGGCCCTTTGGGGTATTCCCAGGTTTCTTAAGTACGAACGATAGGTTGAGAAATAGGTCGCCTTAAGTGCTGTGCAGTGAAGTCCTCTAAAAAGTTTGGGTGTTCGCCCTGTATGGTTTTATTCTTTGGCAGAGGTTTTTTTTTTTTTTTTTTTTTTTTGTATTTGTTTTCTTAACTGTCATTCATTAAATTCGAATAATTTGTAAGACCAATTCCAGCAGATGAAAACTGGCACAGATCATTTTGTGACAATACATCGGAGCAGTGGGAGGTGTTACTATGATTTTTTGCTATGATTTTTACTCTTTTCTAAATGTTTCAGTGAGAGACCATTGTCCCTATTCCTGTATTTCACCCATAGCCTGGATGCCTTGCTGTCTTTTCCCTTTTGAACGAAGCGTTTCCATTCTCAGCAGCTTTGTTGAGGATGTCAAACAGTTTGGACATAGCATCATCACCTGTTGAGGAATCTAATTTTCATCTTTCTTGCTTTATCACAGGTACACATTACTGACCCCTTTGGGGCTTATAATGTGATGTTACCTGATCCTGACTCAGTTTTTGAGCGGATCTGCTTCTCGGGCTTGCGCACATTTTTAGGGTCCTCAGTTCTGTGGTTGACATTTCGCACTGCAGCGGGTAACAAAGTTAATGCAAGGGTTTTATCAACGGTTGTCGAGAATTTTTACACGACCCCGTCTTCTGCCCATTCTTGCATTTGGATCTGGACGTGTCTGCGGATGTCACGTTCACTGGTGGCTCCAACCTGTTCCATGCCCCAGGCTCCTTTGTTGTAGAAGCATTTTTAATTCGTAAATCTCGGCAGCAGCACACACCTCCCACCCTAGGAAGCAAGATTCCCAGAAACCCCGAGCTTATTATTCCTTACGTGTGTTTTAAAATAAGCAGGCGGACCGGCAGCCGCGGGCCACCATGGAGTCCCCTGTGCACGCAGGCGAGCCCGCGCCTCTCCCGTGGCGGGGTGGATCCGGGCCCCTCGTCCCCGCTCCGGGGCCAACTTTGGGGAGCGGCGTGTGGGGCAGGTGCGCGGGCCCGGAGCCCCGCGCGTTTTGGGGGCGGGGAGGGGTGGGGTCGGGGGCGCGGGCGCCGAGGCTGGGGCGGCTCTGGGAGACGCCGGCGCGCGAGCCGCCCGCCGCGCAGGCCATGAGTCGCGGCCCCACGGGGTAGGTGGCTCGGGGCTCGGCCCCGGGACCCCGGGACCTCCTCCGGGGCCCGCCGTCCCCGGCCCTCCCCGCCCCCACCCCACGACCCCGCCGGCCGGGGCGCCGCGCGGGCAGGGCGGTCCGGCCGCGGCCCCCCGGACCGCCAGCCCCGCCGCCTCCGCGCCTGCCGGCCGCCGTTAGCCGGGGTCGGCGTCGGGGGCCGGGGGCCGGGGACGGGCCGGGCCGGGCGGCGGCGGCGGCGGCGGCGGCGGCGGGCGGCCGGGAGGGGATCGGGAACAAACAACGGCGGCCATGTTGAGAGGGCATCGGTGCGCTAAACTTCTCGGGCAGGCTGCCGGGCGCGCGCCTCACCGGGGTCCCCTCCCCTGCCCCGCCAGGATGACAGTGAAGTTGGGAGACGGCGGCGGCGGCGGCGGGGAGGACGGGCTCAAGCGGCTGGGCAAGCGGTCGGCCGAGGAGGACTCGCTGGAGGGCGAGGGGCCCGGCGGCGGGGACGCGGCCGAGGAGAGCGGCGGCACAAAGAGGGACGCCAGGACCCCCCGGGACGGCGGCGACGGCCCCCCTGCGCCCGCGGGCGGCCCGCAGGCCTCGTCCCCGCCGCCCGCCTGCCCGCAGGACCAGCACCACTTCCTCCGGTCCAGCGTCAGGCCGCAGAGCAAGAGGC
Source organism: Neofelis nebulosa (assembly GCF_028018385.1). Taxonomy (NCBI): domain Eukaryota; kingdom Metazoa; phylum Chordata; class Mammalia; order Carnivora; family Felidae; genus Neofelis; species Neofelis nebulosa. Next base: position 43,979,130 of record NC_080799.1, on the reverse strand, counting down.
TCAGGAAGGACTCGTCGTGCGCCGGGGGGAGCGGCGGCGCCGGCGGCTCGGGGCCGCGAGGAAAAGGTACGGGACCCCCGCTCCTCCAGGGTGTGCCCCGGACCCCGGGGGGGGGGTGGCTCAGAGGGACCCCCGCCCGCGTCCCCGCGCGCGCTGCCGCTCACTTCAGGTGGCACTGGGCAGGGGACGTGTCCTCTTTCTCCTCCCAAGAGGCTGTTGCTCTCCGTGCTGAAACTCCGAGAAGAGGCAGTGAGTATGCGTTCTGGGCAAGTACAATGGGTTCCTGAGTCTGGGGGGGGGTTCTTGGTAAAGCAGCCTCGGTGACCTACACGGTGGGCTCTTTAAACCTCAGACAATAGTTGGGAGAGGGAAGGCGAAATACCTACCACGTCTCTTTCCTGGACACGAGCTGGTGGACGTACAACAAAGGAGTGGGCTTTTGAAACTCATTTGATAAGAAGCCAAAAGTGACGGATCACAGAGTCTGACTCGGGCCCATCGCTCCCTGCCTCCTGTAGTCTAGGCTCAAAAGTGCTGAGGACACGGGGATGCAGCCCTTAGACTTTCCACCGGGCGCCACGAAAGGCTGTCCCCTGGGGCAGGAGGTAGTGAGAACATCTGCGGCCTGGGACATACCTACCGTCTGCGGCGTTGGCCCCGCGTTCTGACCCGATGGACGGTAGTGCAGCTTCGCTGGGGTCCCTTCCAGAACCGGGAGGAGAGCCGCGCCATGGTGCTGCTGTTGCTGTGTTCGTTCTCTGTCGTGTACCGCTTTTCTCTGTAAGAGAGCTGCTCTTAACGTCCTTTTCCTTTGAGGCCGAGTCTGCAGCACTTTTACAGGTAGCAAATGGAACAAAGTTCCAATGAGTTTTTCAGGAAAAAAAGCCTTATGTTTAGTTCCTTGGGAAAAGGTAAGTGAAATTTGTTAGACGGCCCTGATCATCTTAAGAAGGAAAGATTTCAGAAACCAACGGAGAAAGAACCCAGTTTGGAGACGTGTGCCAAATGTGTACGATTCAGCGGAGTTCTGCCTTGTCCTCATCTGAGGAGGCCGGCCTCTGAAATCATCCTGGCCTTACCAAATTTTTGGTTTTGGTAGATTGGGTTTAAGTAAAGTTGTAAGTGTGCGGTAATTTGGCACGTTTCAGAAATTAAACCTTGGGTCACATACATTTACCCAAGGTTGGTGTGAGAGTTGTCAGTTAATTAGGAAAACGTTAATTTGCTTTGTTTGTTGTGTAAACCAAATAGCTTTTCCGCTCCTGGTTACAGGTGTGTAAGTCAGCTCAGCCCCTGGGATGCCGTCAATGGTTTGTGGCTTCAGAAGCCCTGGTGGAGCTCAGGGCCTTGCCAACTTGGCCCTCTGACCTTTCGTCTGCTTGTTTGCCTCCTTGAATCTGCCAGAGAGAGGTGCCCACTCCCCTGAGAAACCAGGCACGGCAGTGGCTGCTCACGTGCGACGGGGCCGAGTGAAAGCCCTTGGTCACCTGTAAATGGCCAGCTGTGCGTCAGGTGCCGCGGCGCTCTGGCTTCGGTGTGTGGTTAGACTCACAGCCGTCAGGTGATGAGGGGAGGTTTGCTTTCGTTTGCCCAGAAGAGCGTGGCTCCGATGGAGAAGGGCCCCTGGAGGAGCCTCACATCACATCATCGGTTCTTGTCCCAGAGTGTGGCTCTGAGTGGCGATCGACTTTCCGTTAGGAAAATGGAAGCTTGTCAGGATATGTGCTTCTTGGGAGCTACATACTTTCTTATTTTAGCAAGCTGATATTTCCCGGAGTGAGAGTAAAGTCAAACCGTAATGGTGGCTTTTAGGAGAGGAGTAGGAAGCACGTCTGCTTTGCTTCACAGGGAAGGTTGAGCCTGGAGTTTCCTGGTGGGGTCTGATGTTGGCTCCACGCTTCACGGTGCCCCGCCACGTGTCTCGGGAACCTCTGCTTGCTTATCTCCATTAGCAGCCAGCAAAGGTCAGATTCTGACTGTGTGCCCCGTAACCTTTGCAGACACTTCTTAGAGGGGCATCTGTCTTACAGATTGTGGAAATCTCCACCTGCGGTGTGGAGCGCAGATCCAGGGGGAAATGAACAGTCCTAGCGTTTTTTAGTTTTTTCAAAAAATGAGATTTCCATTCGTCTGGTTGTTGGCGGTTCTTTGGCCGATAGCTTGCAGACAGGCGTGCGAAGCTTGCGGTGAGTGTCGGGGGGACGGTCTTGTGGAGGGAAGGAAGTCCCCCTGGATCGCTGTCCACAGCGCTGTTTTGCTCTCCAAGAGAACTGTGTTTTGTCAACTTCAACAAACGGTGACTTTTTTCTAGCACGATCCTGCATTAAATTCTTTTTGAATTCTAAAGGTCAGGATTTAGCACCTAGGTGCCGGGCATCTCATATCTGTTACTTCAGTGTCAAGTGGGCGCAGAAACTGAAGTTTGTTGTTTGAATGACGTGCTCCACCTAAGCGGAAGGTAAGCCGCAAACCAAGGATGTGTTTGAGCCTGAAACCCAGAATTCACATATCTGTAAGAACCAGGTCGAGGACCCAGAGCTCTCGAGGCTCTTCCGCCTTCGGCCAGTTCGCGATGTGGGTGACTGAGCAAACCTGTCTCTCTCTCGGAGGCTTGGTTTCTTTGTGAACGGGGATAACGCCAGCGTCTGCCTCGGTGCAGTAAATATCACCGCTAAGCCCTGGTGTAAGTCGTTAAGAATCTCCCGACGCCTCTGTTACGGGAAACGTGGATAGTTTTGAGGTTAGGGAGCTAGAGAGGCTGGGCAGGTGGACACGGGCAGGTGTCACCTGTGGGGAGGGGGAGAGAGAGGTCCCAGCAGCCCCTGAGCTGCTACCCGCCCTGTCGGGCCAGTTGAGGCGGGTGCAGAGTAGACTCTCGCTTTCCATTGCTGCCCTCCCTCTCCCCTGCTCCCTGCCCGAGACCCTTCCTTCCACCCACCTGTGGGCAGGCTGGTCATGAAAGTGCGGGCTCCACAGTTGGGCTGTGTCACCTGGTTTCTCTGTGCTCGTTCTGGGGGAATCAGCAAATCCCTGTGCAGAACTTACATATGTTTTGCACAAACCGTGGGCTACTCATAGCTTCTAGGTGTTTTTAGAAGACATCACGTGAGCTCTGCCACCCCGATGGGGTCAGCCTTTGGGAGACGAATACCATACTGGAAAGAGAGGTGAGCCGGCAGTCGGGAGACCCAGGTTCTACTCCCGGAGCTGCTGTGGGGCCGGTTTGGCTGTGGGACAAACGGAGGTCCCTTCAGCGGCCCAAACATTAGGTTCTTTACTTTCCGAATGGGTTGGCTGAGATAGTGGCGAAAGCCATGTTAAGGTAACGTTGAAGGATGAAGGGGTCAGCTTGCAGTCTGGACGTGGGTCCTCTGTTTTAAGAGAGCATTCTGGAAGGTAGGTTCTGTGAAGTCGGTGGAGCTCTGTGTGTGTGGGCCTCTGGGAGAGCCCTGCGCAGGGCGTGGTCAGAGTGCGCCCCTCCCCCCGGGGCCTTTCTGTCCGTCGGCACCGGCGCTTTGCTCCTCATCTGCTCCATTCGCTCGTGTTGTCACTTCTCGGGCTCTTGGGCCAGGCCCCAGGCCTGGGATTCTTGTGCCCAGTGTCAGTCGGTAAGTGACGTTGAATAAAACCAGGTGCGGCGTTGGGGCGCCTGGGTGGCTCAGTAGTTTAAGTGTCGACTTTGACTCAGGTCGCGATCTCGTGGTTTGTGAGTTCTGGCCCCGCCTCAGGCTGTCAGCTGACAGCTCAGAGCCTGCTTCGGATCCTCTGTCTCCCTCTCTCTACTCCTCCCCTGCTGGTTCTCTGTGTCTCTCAAACAGATTAAAAAAAAAAAAAAAATTTCAGTGATGACCGTACAGAGCCCACTGCGGTCGCCTGGGCAGGGATACCAGGCTTTGCCAAGAGCTCTCAGACCTCTTGGAGAGAAGAGGAGGAGGAAGGCGGGGTGGTCCCCCCCGCGCCCCATGTGGTGGGGCACACGGTAGAAGACACGGTAGCCCTGACACACGGTGCTGCCTTGTGACCCCCGACCGCACGTCGGGTCAGGAGACCTGCGTCCCTGGCCACCTCAAATCTGGGCCCTGAGGAAGCTGTGCGGGATAGAGAGGAAAACACCCGTAGCCCAGGGGCTCTCAGTGAAAGACTGAATTCAGGGTCATACTGCAGTGGCTTCACGTTAAAGAGCCAGACAGAGAGCATAGGCGAGTAGATAAGGCAACATCCGAGCGTTGGCTCGAAGGTGGAGCTAATTTTCAAACACCTCGCTGGCTGTTAACATCAGAACTACCGTTTCTACGGCGCCCGCTTGTGGAATTGCCCTTGGCCCACCGAGGATTCCGTAGGATTTTCGTTTTACGCTGTACACCGTGTCTCGTTTTGGGTTACACGGAGTGGTAAAGAGAACAGAGGAAACGCGACAACGAGCTCTGTCGTGGGCGGTGGCGTGTGCAAGCATCTCACGTCGCGTGACCGCAGCGTTAGCGCCGAAGACCGACGTGCGAAAGGCCGAAGAGATTCTCGGGTGTTGTGTTTGTCTGGGGTCTCGAGAGTTACCTGCAGAAAATCTCGTCATTCGCTGAAGAAGGCATATGGTTCGTGTGCCTTGGAAGGAGACCAGCCCCGGGCGCGTTGAGGTCGAGGCTGGGTGTCGCGTGGAGGCTGGAGACGCAGCAGACGCTGCGGGCGGGGCCCGGGACACGCGCCGGGACCGTGCGGGTCCAGGTCACCTTCGGCTCGTGGGAGAGGATGTCTCGGAGGCGGGGACCCCACGCAGGGGCTCTCACGGCACGGCTGCGGTGTCCCTTGTGCTCTGTGGAGACCCGGCAAAGGCCGAGCAGGGGGGAGGCGTCCTGGTGGAGGTGAGCAGCTTGCGGAAGACCGGCGTGCTCCACGTCTGCTGACGCAACGCCCTGCCCGGGAATGGCCTTGTTCCACGTCATCCTTCCGGCCTTGGTGGCGAGGGCATCCCCTCAGTCACGGCTGGGCTCTAAGAGTGAGCCTGGCCGCTGTGGCGTCGGACGTGGAGGGCGTGTGCTACGAAGGGCACAGAAGCAGCCCCTGTCTCGACCGTGGCATGTTGTGACCAGAGGCGGCCAGGTGAACGGACCGGCATGTGTCATGCTCGGCCTCTGAAAGGTCCCCATCCCTTCTCACCGCAGACCCAGGCCACGAGGAAGTGTTCCGGCGCCTGGAGATGCGCTTCCGTCCGCGGACATTGGAACGTCTTTCTAGCTGAGGGTGGACGAAGTGCGGGGTGGCCCGCCTGAGTCCCCCTCGAGGGACGTCACGCAGCACCTCGCGGTGCGGGTCTTCTGTCAGTCTCTGCGTTCATACCTTTGGAAGGAGGCTCCCCAGACTCGAAAGGAAACGTCCAGGATAGCGAGTTAGTGCGTCTTCTGTGTCTTACCTGGTCAGGTCCCACGGTTTTGTTTTCAGCGGTACACGTGCTCCCCAGTCCTAACTCTTGCCGCTGACTGCCACGTGAGCTTGGGCATGTCATTGAATCTGTCCGTTCCTTTTTGCGTCGTAGGCTGAGGGAAAGATGTCGAGGTCAAGTTCCCTCCGTCCTGAAATCTGTGGATTTTTCAGCTCGGTGTGTAGTAAAAATACAGAGCAGCTGTGTGTGACGCGGGTGTCAGCCACCATTGTGTTGTGTGGCTCTAGGGGAGGATGCCGGGGTTTGGAATAAGAGGCTTGGTTCTAGCTGCCTGGAGGCCTCGGGGCTTTCGTGCTTTTGGAGTCTCGGTCTCCCCGTTTCTGAAATGTGGATAATAACCGCACACTGTGAAGACAGAAAGGAGTAAAGCATTCGAACGCGCTGTAAAGGTGCTGTAGAAATCCACGCTCCTTTCTTGGTCCAAGCAGCTGCGTGGTATGCCTGCCAGGCCACTGTCCCTGTGCCTCAGTGTTCCCATTCGGAAGGCGGGCATTGTCTTCCGTTCCGGTGACGTGAGGGGCGTGAGTGATGGTGCCCCAGGCTCCTGCAGAGGCGTGGGGGGGGGGGGGGGGTAGCGCGCATGCAGGAGGCAGACGGCCTAGCTCGTCCCGGCGGGGAGTGGGCCGCCACAGCCGGCAGGCCCCGGCCGCACGTGTGCATTTGTCAGGTGCACGCTCTGGAGGGCAGGCCGTGGCCAGGGTTGATGATTTGGAGACGGGGGAGGAGGCCGTTAAAGTTGTCTCACTCAGGGGTGGTACAGGGCTGGCCAGGGAATGGGGAGAAGCTGGGCGGCCCCTGGGCAGCTGGAGGACTGGGGCACAGAAGCAGGTTGAGAGGGAGGGTGAGCTCTGTTCTGGAGGCACTGGGCTTCGGGGCCTGGTGGGGGGGCCTCTGACCTGCTCTCCTGCGGTGCCCCAGGTCTCGTCAGGCATCCGCTGTGAGGCCCGGTGCCGGGCCTGGGCACAGAAAGGTCAGAGCCTGTTCTTGCCTTCTGCGACCTCGCTGTTGGGATCCATTTTTTTTCTAGGTTTGTTTGTTTGAGTTTCAAGTGTTTTTATTCATTTCTGAGAGGGAAAGCGTGAGTAGGAGAGGGCGATGAGAGAGGGAGAGAGAGCGAATCCCGAACTGGCTCCACGTCATCAGCACAGAGCCCGATGCGGGGCTTGAACCCACGAACCGTGAGATCCTGACCTGAGCCGAAGTCGGAGGCTCAAACCGGCTAAGCCACCCGGGCGCCCCTCCCTCCAGGTTTCTTGGACGCTGACTTCTCATCACGCAGGCTCTCGCTCGCACTCTCTGTGGCCTCGCTTGGGGCGTGGGCCTTGGTCCTCTGCGCGCATCCACTCCCAGCCCTGAGAAAGCCCCCATACCCAACCCGGTCTTGCTCATGGCGGTCTTCTCTTCCCCCTGCGGCAGCTCCCCTCTGTCCTCGCTGGCTTCCCTCTCCCCCTTCATGCGTCGCTCTTGGCATCTGAATGTTTCTGCACTGGTGGTGGCGTCTCCCGGGGGCCCAGCGTCACGGTCTGCCACAGTGTCTCTGCTCCTGCGTCTTGTTTCTGCCTGCGGCTGAGGGCTTGAATGAGCCGGGATGAGGCGCCTTCCGTCCTCAGCCGGAATTTGGGGGATGGGCCGGACGGCATGTCCTCTCCCGATGAAGCTGTGCGATTCTACTTGACTTTCACGAAGCAGTCGAGGTCTCGAGTGATGGTCACCAAACGTTAGAAATGGTTACTTGGCGTGATTTGCTTTGTTTGTTGAACAGGAATGTTCAGACATCGCTTTACTCTGCGCTCTGTCCCTGAGGTTCCTTTCTGCTTGGAAGCGCTTCGGTCCTGTTGGCCTTCAGGGTTCGCTCCCCTGGTCTGGAGTCTCCCCGGCGCCGTGATCGGGGACCTGTCGCGAGAGCTGGCGGGCTGCCTGCGTCGTAGACCGCAGAGACGCGCGTGTGACTTCCGAGCACATGCAGCCCCAGGCGTGGGCTGGCGGAGCCGGCGGCCCGGGTGCACCAATAGGCCTGCCGGGCGGGTCGCTCTTGTTTTGGAAAAAGAGCTAAGCGGACGTTTCGTCACAGGTTGAAAAGGACTCTGAAATCCTTTGTTGTGGGTGGCGCAGGGGCGATCAGCCAGCCCTTCCTCGGATCGCTACACCTCAGGAATTACAGGCTCCAGAATCAGCCACGAGTGCCTGGGTTTCAGGGTGTCGGTGCCCTGGCGGGAGAAGCGCCTCTGGCTCTACAGGGCATGGTGCGAAGCCAGGTGTCCCGGCAGGTGTGCTCGGAGGTCGCCGCCTGTCGGAGACGTCCTGGGGGGTGTTGGGTTTGTTCGCTAGGTCACATCTTGGGTTTGGTTTGGTGAGGAATGGACGAAGTCAGATGTGCGTGGAGCACACCCTCAGCCCCCTGGGAGGAGGGAGGACGCGGGCGGTGCAATGAGTGGCAGGCACACGGGCCGCGCTGGGAAACCCCGACTGTGTCTTCCCCTCCGACAGTGTGCTTGGGACCGTGGGCATCAAGTTCCCGGACACCACGCTGGCACTTCCTACCACGGTAGAAGTAGTCTGTGCTGTCTCGCACAGGGGCCACTAGCCACTTGGGGACACCGACCGCCAGAAACGTTGGTGGTGTGACCGAGGGTATGGGTTTTGTGTTTTACTGAGTTTTGATTAGTGTGTGTGTAGGGTCTCTCGTGGTAGCGGCAGTGACTTGGACAGGGCAGCGGTGACGAACGGCGGTTTCTGGGCCCCAGTCTTGTTGGCTTCTGAAGTCCCTGAACTTTTGCACACTTTTCCACGTGAGAGAATCCCACCCATTCTGCGTAGCCGTGTGATCTTTCTGCATGTGTGACAACGCATTCTGCTTTCTGGGGGCTGACTCGTGGGGAAAATGCTCCTTATTTCGGCACAGCGACACAGAGCCGTCGTCCGGCAGACCTCTTGGTGCGCGGTGACCCTGCCTCCCCCCGTCCCTCAGGCCACCCCCGCTCCACGCCTCGTGTTTCTCCAGGGTGGTCTTGGCCAGCGGAGATGGATCAGTGGGCTTAAAGTTTTGCACGTCCTGTGCTTTGCTGCGAACTCCCCGTCTTTGCCCCGGATCTGGAGGCGCACGCCTGTCGAGGGGGTGAGGCGGGCGTAGCCTCGCCGGGAGGCCCTGCCTGAGTGAGCGGGGAGGCGGCCTCCCTGGACAAGCCTACGATCATCTCACCGGGAAAGCATTTCACGATATTCAGCGTTGGTTTCGCTTTTGCTTTCCCAAGTGCTTTTGTCTTTATGGTCTTACTTTACCCCCGTCCCTAGCCGTTGAGAGTTTGCATTGCTCCCCACCGATGGTCCTGCAGGTCCCTGGGGGAGAGTCCGGCTATCGTGGGTGTGTGTGGGGGCTTCCCTTCTCTCTGAGGAAGGAGCCAGATGGGTGGGAGGAGTGGGCTAGGTCGTAAACGTGTTCTATCGGTGACCCTTGCCCCTCGCGGATTGCCTGCGTTCCCCCGGGAGTGCCGAGCCGTCACACTTCGCCGTGCCCTTCCCGTTCAGCGTGCGTTCGCGGGACTCGTCACTGTTGCTGGCAGAGCACCTGCGGGCTTGTCCGGTCACTCTGGAATGTCAGATTTTGTCGGTGGAAGTTGTTCAACAAAGAGGACCTTTGAGATCTTTTAAAGGTTCTTTTAAAGGCATCAAGCGATTTGCATTCTGAAGTATGGGTTGTTTCTAAGAGAAGGTGGTATTTCACACATGCTTAAATGTTTTCTTGAGTTTGAATTTCACTGCATTCGTTTGGAAAAACCAGAATTACTTCACCCCAGACACATCTGAGAAAGAGAGACGCTGTGACATGTGACGTGTGTTTTCAGGTCACGGGGCAAAGGGCGGTCTGCCTCCGGTGGGGATGTTGTGCTCTCTTCAGTGGGTCCACGGAAACCTCTTTCTGCTTTTGCTCTCTGTAAAAAGATCGGAAGGAGTCAGGTCAGGTCAGCATGAGGTCATCGGTGAACAGCCCCACCGGGCAAGTGGTGGGTCCCAGGTGCCGTCCCGTGTGGCGCCACCCTTGACGCGGGTGCCGCGGGGCATCCCCGAGCCCTGCAGCCTTCAGGACAGATCACTGTATAGTTCTTTCTCTCCAAGGAGCCGACGGTGGCGGATCGTCGTCCGGAAATGGGTCTGGGGCCGCCCCTGCTGCCCCTGCCGCCCCTGCCGGGGGCTCCCGCTCCTCTTCCCGGAACTTGGGGTCATCAGGTGGTGAGAAGGAAGAAGGCAAGAAGGCCCGGCGGCAGTGGGAGTCGTGGAGCACAGAGGACAAGAACACCTTCTTCGAGGGGCTGTACGAGGTGAGCTCTGGGGCCAGGACAGGCGGCACGGCCAGCCTCTTGCCTCTGTCCGCGTTTCCCTGTTTGCCTTTGCCTTGCTAGCCACGTGGCTACCAGATCTCCTGGCTCAGCAGCTCGGTGGGGAGCCCCTGGTGGGCTGCAGGCGTGGGTCCCCGAGACCCATGCCTCGCCATGGACCTCGCCCTTTGTCCTCACCGTGTGACTTTAAAAGCCGGTTAAGAGTGAGGTGGCTGTTAGGAAGCATCTCTGTTGGATTCCTTTCCTTCTCTTCCAAGAGTCTCTCTGTTGTCTCAGGAACATTCTCTCCTGAAGAGCACTGTCCTGTCCCTGTGCCTTCCCTGTGCAGTTGAGTGGGCTGACTCGGGAGGCTTGGTCGGTCCCTGACAGGGAGGGACAAGGGGACACTTGGCACATCAGTCAGAGCAGGCAGCTCAACCCTGAGAGATGTCACAGCTGACCTGGGACAGAATGGAAAGTCCTAAAAATAGAAGCTGCCCCCCCCCCCCCCGCCCCTGCCCCGATCCCAATCCCAATGTCCCTTTAAAGAGAGGCTGCCGTGCTCCCCGCTGTGCTCCCTGCCAACCTTTCTCACTTCTCTGTTTTGCTCTCCCAAATATTTGCAACCGTAGTGGACATACTTTTTTTACTTTTATTAAAAACTTTTTTTCAACATTTACTTTATTTTTGAGAGAGAGAGAGAGAGAGAGAGAGCGAGCGAGCATGAGCCGGGAGGGGCAGAGGGAGAGGGACACACAGAATCCAAGGCAGGCTCCAGGCTCTGAGCTGTCAGCACAGAGCCCGATGCGGGACTCAAACCCAGGAACCGTGAGATCATGACCTGAGTCAGCATGGCTCGAACTCATGAACCATGAGAGGGTGACCTGAGCCGAAGTTGGACGCTCCGCCGACTGAGCCACCAGGCGCCCCAGACATACCCTTTTTACTAATCTCAAGTACCTTTTCGTGGTATGTTATGGTTCTTTTGCTCGGTATACTGTTAACGCCTAAAAACATTCTACTTCACGTGCGAACAAACCGGCTTGCGTGCTCACTGTTTTTATAAACGAAGTTTGACTGGGACGCAGCCACACCCATTCACTTGTACGTGGTTTCTGGCCGCTTTTGACTACAGTGACCAAATCGAGCAGTGACAGCAGACACTAGTGGCCTGCAGCACCTCAGTGCTTACCCTGCATCCAACCCTTGCTCTGTTTAACCGTCCTCGTGTTGTTGATTGGGGTGGTTCCTTCCGGACTCTGTGATAAGTAGCGCTGGGAGTGAACGTCCGTGTACGTGCGGTATTGTAGGTTGCCTCATTGGGGTGCGGTGTCGTGAGCGGGTTGCTCAGGCAGCGAGCCTGATGCCTTTGTTTTATTTTTTTTAACTTTTCCCGTGTTTATTTATTTTTGAGAGAGAGAGCGAGACAGAGTGTGAGCAGGGGAGGGGCAGAGAGAGAGAGAGACACAGAATGTGAAACAGGCTTCAGGCTCCGAGCTGTCAGCACAGAGCCCAACGCGGTGCTCAAAGCCCCGAACCTTGAGACCATGACTTGAGCTGAAGTCGGAGGCTTAACCCCCTGAGCCACCCAGGTGCCCCGAGCCTGATTCCTTTAATAGCGAAGTAATGGGAGTGATGGAAAAGTCTTCCCAAGCCTGGCAAACAGGGCTCATGGCAGAAAGGGGCTTTGGAGCTGATACGCCCAAGTGTCCTTGGAGAGATTAGAGCCGCGCGGAGGGAAGACTCCGTGCCGATGGCAGAACATTCCCCTGGCTGCCCTTCTCCCTCCGGGGAGTGCTTCGGTTCTGCTGTCCCTGTTGGAGGAGGCCACTGTGTCCATGCCGAGGGACTCAGTCGTCCAGGGAGATCACGGAGTGTGCATTTGAGGCTCGTTCTGCCAGGTGCAGAGTCCCTCACACAGGTCAAGTGTGTTCTTTCCCTCCCCATGACGGTTTCAGAGCACGGCACGGGCTGGTTTTGTATACTCACGTCCCCGGACTAGGCCTCCCTGAAGTTGTGTGTTAGGCGTAGAAGACCGGAGGGCCGAGGACTGTCCTTGAATGTGTAGCTGACCCTCACCTGAAACCTTAGCTGCTTTGGTGTGGCCCCTCCTTCCCAGGGGGTGGCGGGGGGGTGCAGCTCTGGGGGGGTCTGGCTGCCAGGGTGCAGAATGAGGGCAGAAGATATGCTCGTCTGTTAAAAAGCGCGGGGAGGGTTCCCTGGCAGTGACCTGCCCCGCCTGTCTTTGGGTAAATTAGTTCAGTCCCTTGTCGCTGGGCCGGCTTTCTGGTTGTACGTTTTCCGCCAGTGAGGTGTTTGAGATCTCCTGAAATCCTGGATTAACCATAATAGTTGACACTTCTGGTCACTTCATGCTTTCCCCAGCTGGGACTGGGTGTCCCACGTATCGTGTGTGTGTGTGTGTGCACGAGAGAGAGAGGACGAGTGTGTGCTTTACCGCTGAGCTGTGTGTCTGACGTGGGCTCGGCGGGACCCTGGCGAGGCCTTGATGTAGGGCTGACGAGCTGGGGTTGGGGGTGTGACAGAACAGCTTGGACTGAGGGGCGCAGGGGCCCTTGCGGTGTGTGTCAGTCATTCCTGCCTTTTCCACGCACACGTGGGACTCAGCTGTGCTTCCAGCGACACAGACCCAGCTCGGCACAGAGGGGCACAAGGGACTGAGCAGCTGTCATGACCGAGAGGGACGGGGAGGGGCAGTCTCAAGCCCGACCCGTGCAGGACTCTAGTGATGGCACGGAGCCTCTGTCACCCTGTGTGTGTGGGGGGGGATGACATTTCTGTGCTGTCTCCTGTTTCAGACACTTCCCAGAGGCAGGAGTGCCACCCTCGCCACCCACTAAACTTGGGACGGTTCCGGGAGGGACGCAGACGGGCCAGGCCTGTCCCAGACTCTTCCTGTGGCAACGGGCGTGGGCCGTGGTTCCTGTCAGGGAGCTGACATCACTGTTGTCATCCTTGACGTCATTACCCGCTCGGTGTTGGTTGGTTCTTCACAAAGCCTGTCGCCGACTTCCCGTTTTCCCTTTTCATGTTTGTGACTTCCGCCTCAGTGGCCAGGCTCCCGTCCTTAGTTCTCCCCGGGTAGCTTGTGGGTGCAGGCCCCTGCGGGACAGAGTGTGGGAGCAGTGCCAGGGTGCGAAAAAGCCGCCCCAAAGGGCCGATCTGATTAGGGAAGTGTAACAGGAGCTTGAAAAGTTGGAAGTCCATGCTGACAGGCACCCCAGGAACTCGGAAGGCAGCGTCGCCTTAGAACACGGGATGGGGAATCACCAAACCCAGATTCTGGTTCCAGCCCACTGAGAGCGTGTGCCTCGTGGGTTTGGTTCCCGCCGTGCGGCGAAGCCAAGAGATGGAGAGGCCGTCTGCACGCGTTCCATTGTGTTTCTGATCAAGGGCTGGGGCGGGGGGGTGGGGGGGGCCTGCGGGGAGCGGGGCGCCCAGAGGAGGGCATCGAAGACGCCTTTTTGTGTTTTACCTGCCGCTGTGTGTGTGTGTGTTTTCAAATTTTTCAATGTTTAGTTTTGAGAGAGTGAGAGAGAGACAGAGCATGAGCAGGGGAGGGTTGGAGAGAGGGAGACACAGAATCCAAAGCCGGCTCCAGGCTCTGAGCTGTCAGCACAGAGCCCGACGCAGGGCTCGAACTCAAACTGTGAGATCATGACCTGAGCCAAAGTGGGTCACTGAACTAACTTAGCCACACAGGTGCCCAAGCTGTTTTTTTAAACAGTGAACGAGTTCTTTTTCAAACTTTCATTTTTCATTAAAAAAAAAAAAAAAAAATGCTTATTACTTAGAGTGAGAGAGGAAAGCAAGCAGGGGATGGGCAGAGGGCAGAGGGAGAGAGAATCCCAAGCAGGCTCCATGATGTCAGCACAGAGCCCAACACGGGGCCCCATCCCACGAACTAAGAGATCATGACCTGAGCCAAAATCACGAGTAAGATTCTTAACCAGCTAAGCTACCCCGATGCCTCTTAACTTTACATTAAAAAAATTTTTTTTTCCATGTTTATATCTGAGAGAGACAGAGTGCGAGTGGGGGAGGTGCAGAGAGAGAGACACACAGAATTCGAAGCAGGCTCCGGGCTCTGAGCTGTCAGCACAGAGCCTGACACAGGGCTTGAACTCATGGACTGCGAGATCAGACGCTTAACCAGACTGAGCCACCCAGGCGCCCTTTAACTTTGAATTTCAGACTTGGAGGAAAAACCTGCAGAAAGAGTACAGAGAATTCCATATACCTTTCCCGATGTGCACGTAACCTCAGTGGGGCCAGCATGATGAGATTCGACGTGGGACCGTAGCATTTACTGACCAGCAGGTGTTACTAGGTTTAGCTGGTGTTCCCACTGATGTCCGTTCTGGATCAGGGTCTCACGTTGCATTTAGTGGACATGACTCTTGAGCACTCCATTGGGGACCTCCTTCCGGCTCTCAAGACCTGGACCCTTTGAAGACTTGTGGTCTGTTAGGTTGTGGAATGCCCCTAGCTCTGGGCTTCTCTGAGCTTTCCTTATGATTAAACACACTTTGCACTTTTGTCAAGGAAGCCACGGGAGTGTGGGCTGTCCTGGGTGCATCCTGTCCGGACTGTGTGAGGTATTCTGTCCCGTCCTCGTGGTGTGACCCCTGGTGACTGCGTTCAGGTGGCACCTGCCAGGTCCTGTGCTGCCTCGTCTTTTTTTTTTTTTTTTTTTTTTTACTTTGAGGCTACGTAAATAAATACCCCGTTTTTCATTTTTTCCCCACTAACTTTAGCCACTAATGCCACTTCTTATCTGAAATAACCATTGTTACAGCGTTTGTCCATCACGATTTTCTGACTTCATTATTCCTACACTTATTAGTTGGAAATCTCATTCAAGAAAAAGCTCTTTCGTCTCCCCTATTTAGGTGTGAATTCAGTAATTCCTTTACATGTGGATTCAGGGATATGTAGGCTAGTCTTTGGGTCACAGTCTATTCACACCATTGTTGGTTTTGTTGCCCATATTGCGGCAGATTTGGCCACCGGGAGCCTCTTCAGGTTGCCTCCTGTGTTCTTCCCCCAGGCTCCTGTGGTGCCGTCGGCACTTGCATCCGTGCACAGCAAGATATTCCAGCCTCACTGGTACTTTCCCTGCTCCCATCTCTCCAAGAGGCCCTGGTTCCTCTCGGGGAGTGGGATTTAGAAACCAAGATATGGGTGCCGGGGGTGCACAGTGCTGCTGGCATGCTGTCATCTCTGGGCTCTCCCCAGGACTCCTCACTGCCTCAGCTTCGATGGCATCTGCAGCTCTGGAACAGTGCTGGTGGTGACGGTGTTCTCTGGAGCATCAGTTCCAATCTGAAATTCTCAGAAATTCTCAGCTTTTGCACGAAGATGTTGAAGGAAGGATGGCTCGTAGATGTATTCAGAGCATATTCTGTGGTTCTCTGAGTGTTCATATTTGCGGCCCGTATTTGAGTATAGGATGCATTTTGTTTGACTAGAGCAGTGAGGATGTTTCTGGATGGTTGTATTGTTTTAAGAGGTCAGGTATACAACACTCTGAGCTCCTTCGTCTTTCTGTTCTGTGTTCGCACAATTGTCTTCATGGTGCTGTCTTCTCTCATGGTCTCTAGGGGACTCTGGGCATTAACCTTTTCATCTGAGCCATGAGCATTGTGTCCTCCTGCTCTGGGGTCCTACTCTTTGGTCTCCCGTGCTATGACAGTTTTATCCTTGAGTTTCTATTGCTGCCTTATCCATTATTCCACTTAAAACCTCAGTCTTCACGCACGTCTTTGGGGTTTCAGAAAAACGAAAAACAAAACAAAAAAACCCCTGAGGTTCTGGAGAGGCGAGGTTGAAGCTGATGCCGTGAAGGACACGTGCTTGACCGCTGCACGGTCCGTTCGGCTTTCTCCTTTCCCGGGAAGCGTCTGTGCGGTACGGAAGCCTGCCTTGTTGTAAGCTCTGTGCCTTTAACGTGCACTTGGTTTTCCAGCACGGGAAGGACTTTGAAGCCATCCAGAACAACATCGCCCTCAAATACAAGAAGAAAGGGAAGCCCGCGAGCATGGTGAAGAACAAAGAGCAGGTCCGCCATTTCTACTACCGCACGTGGCACAAGATCACCAAGTACATTGACTTCGATAACGGTGAGTGTGCCGAGGCTTGGCTCCTGGGCAGGTGGGAGGCGCGGCCGGCTCCCGGTCGGAGCTGGTTTCCAGCAAACCCATCAGACACACTGCGGCGTGGTTCTCACCCGGCCCTGCTGCCAGGGCTCCGGTGCCTCACGGTGCTCCGGCTGCTGGTACCTCTGGTGACCGCCGGCCGTTTAGCTGAATGCATTCCTCGTGCTCTGGGCCTGTGTCCCCCACTGGGAGGGGAGGTCACCACAGTGGATGAGGAGAGGCGGCCACAGGTGCGCAGGCCAGAATCAGACCCCCCCCTCCCCACCACCACGCACACACACAGCCAACGCCCACCCTTCTCTCCCCGATGGTGGCTCCTCGGGGTGGGGGTTGGGCAGGGCCAGGGTGGAGGGCCAGCTCTCCCGAGTCTCACCTCTGGGTTTGAAGCCAGGCTTGGGTAGTAGCCCTGTCTTCAGTTCACCCACCCGGGTCATCCTCCAGTGCGGGTCTGACGTCCCTCTCGGAGCAGCCATTCTGACCACCCCTCTGTCCTCACGGGTCACGCCAGCACTTGATCACTGATTCCACCTTTCTCGACACTGGTCTTCGTTTCCACAGCCGCTCTCGTAGCTCTGTCCTTCCAGACGTTTGCTTCTACCGACTCCGTTCATTTCTGACCCTTCTGTGTAAACAATACGAATCCTCACGTAGGACGACCTAGATGGCGGTGGTCATCCCCACTTTGAGCCTTTGCCGTGAGCCCTTTGTGTCAGCCCTTGGGGACTCCCGTGTTGCCGCCTGGGCCCTGCCTGTGGGCCGTTCCCTCGGCACTTTGGGGTGTATTTTAGTCACGCGGGAGCCAGCACCACCCAGGGTGACCCATCCGCCCCTCTTCCCTGGCCCCCCCTGGCACCTGGGGTTCCTCCTCTGACCTTAGAAAGGCCCAGAGAGCACGATTCAAGGGGTGTGCCTTTGTGTCAAGGGCCGGATGGTAAATATTTGGGGCTTCGGGGTTTACCGTCTTTAACAAAACTGCCACGTTCTGCTCCCTTAGCTCATTTGTAGACCAGATGTACGCACGTGTGTATTGCCGTGTTCCCCAAATACTTCCTTCACGAAAAGAGGCCATGGGCTGCATTTGGCCTGCATTTGGCGACCGCTATCCTAGAGGAATCCTTTCTCACTGCCACTGGCCCGTCTGGGAGCCCTTGGGGAGGGGGCGCCTAAGCTCCAGATGGTCACGGTTATCACCTGACACCGTCCCTTGAAGTTTCTTCCCTTTGAATCTTTGTGGACATCTGTCACCCGTCAGTCAGAGTCCTGCTGGTCATACCTCAGAGCTTCTGGGGTCTGTCCCCACCGCCTGGTCACCTTTGGTCCTGTTCTAGAGCATCGCTCTTCTCCCCGTCTGGTCCTGCCCTTCCTAGTCTGCCCCTCACGTCGCCAGATCCACAGTGGGGCCGCGTCTGCCGGGCCTGGATCCTTCCCTGCCCCCTGTGGCGCTGATCACGCCACCCCGAGGGCACATGAGAAAACCCGGGTTCGGACACGGAGATCCTTTCCCGACTGTAAGCGGGAGAGCCGAGCCCCGCGGCCGAGCCAGCGCCCTCTCCCCAGACGCCCCCGCCGTGTTCTCAGCACAGTGGCTCACCCTCCCTCCTTTGTGCGTCGGCTTGCAGGCCACCTTCTCCCGCCACTGTGGGATTTCTCCGTGTGCTTTCTGTCCAGCCTTGTTTCCGTGAGTCGGCGTTACCGCAAATGTTTCCTTTCAGACCGGCACCTCGCTTCTCGTGGTTTTTTTTTTTTTTTTTTTTTTTTTTAAATTTTTTCAACGTTTTTTATTCATTTTTGGGACAGAGAGAGACAGAGCATGAACGGGGGAGGGGCAGAGAGAGAGGGAGACACAGAATCGGAAACAGGCTCCAGGCTCCGAGCCATCGGCCCAGAGCCTGACGCGGGGCTCGAACTCACTGACCGCGAGATCGTGACCTGGCTGAAGTCGGACGCCCAACCGACTGCGCCACCCAGGCGCCCCTCGTGTTTTTAAGTAATGCGGCGTCCCTGTCCACACGGCAGTCTCCTCCGGAAATCCTTTCTTTGGGTAAATTCACACGACAGGTGAAACGAGCTGCGTCTCATCTTGAGCGTCTCGTCCCCCTCGCGGCACGTCTGCCTTCCCACCAAGGCCCCGTGTGCGGTGCCCGATTGTGCCCAGGGGGTGGCCATGCTGAGCTGCTGTCCGGCCAGCAAGCGCCGTCGTTTCTCACTGCTGGAGCGCCTTCCGCTGGCGCCTCGGGGCGGAGCAGATCACAGAGCGATGGGTGGGTCCAGCACCTTCTAGCGGCCTGCCCGTTCCGTGGATGGGGACCACCCGGTCAGAGTCAGCAGCCCTCTTGCCAATACTGTTTTGTCCATTTGCTTTCGGTGTCCACGTGACCAGTCACGGAAGATTGTCAGTCATCCACGAGAGGGGGCTCTGCCCCGGGGGCTGGTCCCGGAAAGCTCTCTTCACGTGAGAAAGCTGCGGGGCAAGAGGGAGGAGGTGACTCCGGGACCACTGGCGGGCACACTGTCTTTCATGCCGACCACACTGTGGGCAGAGTGGCCACTGTTTTGGGGACACTCGGGTCCCCAGGGCAGATGCAGTATCACGCACAGGGGTTTTTTCTTGGTTGGATTTGAGAGGCACTTAGGGTCGATCTTCTGTGTTTTTGTCACCTCCTCCTCCTCCTGGATGGCCTCCTGAAACCCCCTGGTCCCGGCAGGTGCGACTCCTCTTCGGTTCTTTCCCCGACTGGGCCGAGGGGTGGACGAGCCGCTGCTCTCGGGTCCCACCCCTGCACCTCATGTCGGTTCCACAGCAGGCCCTGCGGGCTCAGACCCAGCCTTCTGTACGGTGTGGCCCACGTCCCCGCTGTCCTTTACCTGACCTGTGTGCTTCTTGGCGTCTCAGAATAGTGGCCCACGAGAAGAGCCTTCTTTCCGTTGAGCTGGCGGCTCCGCCTGGGTTTCTGGCCGATCCCAGCGAGCACGTTGGTGCATGTTGGTGGCAGCCGGCCGCCCCTTCGTGGCGCACGGGCATTAGTTCAGGGCTCGGCGCTGCCCAGCCGCCCACCAGTCCTCAGCTGCTGCAGCCGTAGATTCGCTGCTCTGGACGCTTCACACAGACGGTACCAAACAGCGTGTGGCCTTCTGCGTGTGACCTCTCACGTCACTGTGGGCGTTAGAGCCTCGTTCCCTTCTATGGCTGTCACCGTTCTGTTGTCGGTACGACCCGTGCTTGTTCGTCCTCTGCCCAGCGGACCCTAAAGCATCCTTAGTAGCGATCTCCTGTGGGAATCCAATGAGACCTTGTGTCTTTGTCAGGAGAACCTTGAGGAGCAGTTGACCGGTGGTGTTAGCAGTCCCCGGCTCCTCGCAGCCTGTGCGAGGTTTGGAGCTTTTGTTTTAGATCGTTTATTCGAGGTCTTATTTTCTAGCTGTTGATATATCATAGTTTTCCTTGCCTGGTGGTTTAATTACACGTGGGTGAACGTTGCGACTTTGGAAAGGCAGAGAGAGCAGTCGTGAGGACAGTGGAGGCTCAGGTGCACCGGTCACGGCTCTGTGAGGCGACATAAGAGCCACCAGACTGTTGGGGCTGGGCCGATAACTTGTATCCAAGTTTGCTTGCAGCTGCCGTGGAACTTGGGTAGTATGGAAGGGTTCTCTCGCATCTCAGACCTTAGCGCATAGGCGGTCCAGGCAGGTGCCAGGGACCTAGGGCCTGCCCTCCTTCTGCGTTGCCGTCCCTGCATGCTGTCTGGGTCCAGGACGGCTCCAGGCAACAGCTCAGCAGGAAAGAGAGGTGTGTGAAAGGGACACATTCTGTCCCGAGTCTGTCTTGAGTCATTTCAGGAGCTTCTGGAAGCCTTCTGCTCACACCAGAGGCCAGGACCTAGGGTGCGGGCGGGGATGTGTGGCGTCTGACCCGGATGCATTGCTTCCCCATGAAGGGGGTCTGTTGCTGAGGAGTTGGGTGTCAATACTTGTAATCGTAGGGGCCGTGGCTCCTCTTCCGTGTGGCCCAGGGGCCCGGGGCGGGCTGGTCAGCGGTCAGAGATGGTCCGACACCCCACCTCCCCAGTCCTGGGACTGCCAGCCTCACACGGAGCTCGGGAGGATTCTGTGTGTGCGCAGAGAGATACGTGACAGATTGAGTGATCACGCCCCCCCCCCCCCCCCCCCCCCCCCCCCGCTTCCCTGAAGCTGGCCACACCCCCCTCCCGGTTTCTCCTCCTGGGGGCCATCGCGTTGCCTGGACATCACTCATCTTCTAGCCCCTCCCCAGGTTTCTTGTTTAACTTCTCACTTTGCAGATTTGAAAAGCAGCCCTGTGTTCCTGTGGGCTCGCCACTCCGTGTCCCCGGAGTCAGCGTCCCGCACACCCCTCCCGTGCCACGAGCTGGCTGACCCAGGCGTGTGTGTCTTCCCCCCCTAACGCTGTCCGTCCTTCGTCTTTCAGTGTTCTCCCGTGGGCTGAAGAAGTCGTCCCAGGAGCTGTATGGTCTGATCTGCTATGGCGAGCTGCGGAAGAAGGTTGGGGGCTGTGAGTATGGGGCTCCAGGGGGTCCCCGCACGTGTGGCTGCTCCTCACGGGGCCTGCCGTACCGTCGCCGTTGGGTCTTTACTGCCACAGCTCTTCTCCTTTCCCCGACTTGACTCTTGAAAACGTCTTACGTGTGGTGCGCTGGCTAGCACCACGGCCCCACAGACCCTCACTTTCCCTCAGGCCGGCGTGTCGTTGACATTGGCCACGTCCGTGCACCCCTCCCCACACGTGTGCGCCCTCTCGCTCAGGCGTCCTAGACCCAGGCATGTTGTCATGCGTGCCCGCCTTCCTGTCACCACTCGACGTGCTGCCGTCTTCCCTAGTACCCGTCCGCGTTCAGTTTTCCCGGAAAACCCAACGCACCTGTCCGGGCGCCAGTTGGGGACGTGGTCCCGCTTGAGCCTGTGGCACCCCTTGGGCCCGTAGACGAGAACAGCCTCACGTTTGGTCTCCCGAGACACTGGTACTTGGGAGGGTCCAGGTCCCTCCGCGGATGTCTCGCTGCTCGTCTCCTTGCACCCAGATTTCCGATAGACGTCGGCTGCTCTGGCCTTCCTGGGGCGCCGAGCAGCTCGTGGCCGACCTTGCCCCCCCGTGTGACCTCCGAGGAGAGGGGCGCGCTGGTCTCTGCAGGTGCCCCTGGCCACCGTCGCACGGGGGAAGAGCGCTCACCCACAAGGCTGCTCCCGAGGCCCCATGAGACCGTGCGAGGGGGCCGCTCAGAGGGGGCAGCGGGGCAGGGGCGTGGAAGCAGCAGAGGAGGGGGGGACGGGCGTTTATGGATTGCTCCGCATAGGCCAGCCTGGCTCCCTGCCCGTGTCCTCTGGTGGGTGGTGTGCGGGGCCCCTTCTTTGTCCCTGCCGTGCCCGTGTCTCAGCCAGTCTGACTTTGCGTGACTCTGGCCTTGATCTGTCAGCGCCTTGCTCCCTAACTTTAGGCGGCTTACCGTCACCCTCCCTGGCTATCGCAGGATCCCCTGCGCTTGGACCTCAGCACCTCTTCCTGCCGCCCCGCAGCTCAGCTGACCCAGTCCTGCCGGTGGTGCCTCGTCGGTTCCTCCCAGCCCAGTTGCACGTCATACTTGCACATTCTCTCGCACACGCACCCCATGAGGCCCTGCCTGAGCGCCCCACCCCCCACAACACTCCCCCGACGGGTCCATTTGCGGGGACACTGTTGTGTCGTTTTGTGAGTCTGCAGGGAAGGACAGGCTTCGGGGTACTGCCTGGTGCAGGGCACCCCCAGGCCACAGCCTCTCGTGACTGCTCGTTGGGAGCCGCTTCCGGGCTGTGCACGAAGCGTGCTCAGGGCATGCCAGCGGTGGACACGCCTGTTTCTCCCTGAGGTCTCCAGACTCACGAATCCTGAAGCAGCGGACGTGGTGTCCCTGCTGTGTTCCTGGGATTCGGACATGCACTGCTCGTGTCTAGCATCGTGGCAGCTCCTGTCCTGGGCGTTGTCCCTGGGGCTCAGGACGCTCCAGTTGGATGAAAACGAGTGACCGTAGGCTCCTGGGCCATTAAGTGACAGGTTTTCTTGCCCCCAGGACTGAGTCTCACACGGGGGCTCTTCTGCGATAGGGGCTGGTGTTGGGGGGCCGGGGAGACACCGTGTGTCTGGGCAGCTTTTCTTTGCAGGGCGGCTGCTTGGCTGCGCACCTGCTTCCCCCCTGCCGCGCCTCTTTCCCAGCGGCTGCTCCCTCTGCACCATTTCCCTTCGGTCTGCAGGGCTCGCGTTGGTCTTTCTTGCCACGCGGTTGTTGTGTGTGGCTGTGAATTCTTTCAGTGGTGAGTCATCTGTAAAGCTTTATGTTGTTTTATTGTTCTTTTTCTTAACCTTTTTTTAACATTTATTTTTGAGAGTGAGAGCGAGGGAGAGAGCAAGCGAGAATCCCAAGCAGGCTCCACACTGTCAGCTCACAGCCCAGCGTGGGGCTCGAGCCCATGAACCGTGAGATCATGACCTGAGCCGAAATCAGGAGACGGACGCTTAACCGACTGAGCCACCCAGGAGCCCTTAGGTTGTGTTCGTTCTCGAAAGGTGTTTTTGCCGGATGTGGAGCTCTGGTTTGATAGTTTTCCCTGTCTTCACTTTGAAGCTGTTATTCCCCCGTCTCTGGCCTGCACTGTTTCTGGTGAGAGGCTGCTGACCGTTGTGTCCTCGCGCCTCTGGAGGGGATGCGCCACTTTTCTCTGGCCGCTCTAAGGATTTTGTTCTTGTCTTGGTTTTCCACCTGGATGTGTGTTTATGGCCTGTTAATTTCGTTTCCCCAAAACGTACGGAAGAGTCCAAGGAATTTTGCAATGACCCTCAAACCCCCACCACCTCCGTGTGCTCTCTGTCCCTGTGTCTTCTGTTGAGGACAGCAGTAACCCTGGGAGGGCAGAGGAACGTGGCGTCTGCTCTAGTGAACGCACAGGGTCTCGGTTTGTCATTCGTCCACCCCGGGCACCTAGGCATCCACGACCGACGATACCGTGCCCAGAGGGAGAAGTGTGCCTGCCGGGTGCCCTGAGAAGCGAGTCTCTGAGCTCGGAGGCTAGGGATGAGGAGAGGTGCAGCGTGCCGGGGGTCTGGGCAGGAGGCAGGCAGCGCTTGCTTCCCCTGAGAAAGTCCCGAGGGAAGGAGGGCCGTGCAGGTGCGGATGGCCCCTTCAGCACCGGATTTGCCGGAGGAGCCACGGCTGCCGGAGGGGTTGTGTTCTGGAAATCTCTGAATGTTCTGTAAAGGAACTGGGGTGTTTGCTTTCTACTTGAAGATAACAACCTGGGACCGTTTACTCAGTTTGCTCCGAACTACTCCATGCTCACGTTTATTTGTTTTGCATTTAGGTATGGACGACAAGAATGCCACGAAGCTGAACGAGCTCATCCAGGCAGGGTGAGTAGGCCCATCTCGGAGAGCATTGCTGTTGTGTGGATGCGTGCGCCCTTCCCTGAGATGCAGAGCTGACGATGCGTGGGGTTTTCTTCCCTTTGCTCACCGAGGTCCCTGAAGTGCTGACCTCCCCAGGGTTCAAGCTGATAGCCTCTCAGAGCCCGGGGAGAGCAGGGAGACTTGGCCTGGGCTGCTCCCTGTCTCGTTCTTCCCACGGGTCCCCCACGGGGGTGGCAGCGTCCACGCGGCCCTCCCCGCCTCACGTTCCCTTTCCCACCTCGTGTTGGGGAGTGCCTTCTCCTCTCACCAGAGCAAGCCCTCTCCCACTTTCCTGTCGCCCTCCCGGTCCCTTTCCTGTGCTGCCCCTTCCCGCACCTGCCGGGGCTCTGTGCCCCACGAGGCGAAGCCAGGTCTGATGCTGCTGCGTTCTGCCCTCACCCTCACGGCGTCCGGGAGCTTGGGGTTCTCCTGTTTGCTTAGCCCAACTGCAGAGGCCGTTCCTGCCATGGAGGTGGCACTAGGCCCCTGCCACGTGCCCCATCTCCCGTCGTCCCAGTGGCACCGTGTGCTTTGCCCCCTGGCCCCGACTCCGGTGTTGGAGCCCTCCTGCACTGTCAGCCTTGCTAGGTGATCCCAGCCCCCAGCCAAGTGTCTGACTCGCGGCTCTCCAGCCCTGTAACTGCCCGGTCTTCTCTCCTCCTTCGCTCCTCCTGGGACCATCCCAAGGGCGTACTGAGCTCTGTGCCCCTGCGTGCTCTCCGTGGGCCGTGTTAGTGCTCCCGGGGCCTCTGTCCCCGTTTGTGGGTGAGGGATTCCAAATCTAACGTGTCCCCAATTCTGTGCCTCGATTTATAAATCCCGTCATGTCCTAGACGTCTCCTGGGCCCCAGCTGGAAGTCTCTGGGAGTTCTTTCTGGGAAAGGCCCCGACCCCACACTCTCAGGTCTCCCCTGGCCACCGCTTGCTTTCTTCCCCAGTCAGGTGGAGGCAGTGTGGCCCCTCGGCCTCTCATAGCTGCTCCAGCCGGTGCCCTGACCACCCCTGTTCGGCGGTCTGCAGCTTCTGTGTGCATGCATTTCTCCCTCGGCCTGGCCCCCGTCGCCGGCTGCCGTGTCTGTCCCCCCGCCCCGAGCTCGTGTACTCTCCCCAGATCCCTGCTCCTCGTCTCAGCTAGACTCACCTGCCGTCCCCAGCCCCCTGCTGGTGGAGGGCTGGTCGGCCCTGCCACCTCTGCAGTCACGGCCTTCCCGAACCCAGGTCCCTTTCCTCCCTGATGGTGTTGTCGGGTGGTCTGCAGGCCCGTCCCTCAGGTGTGAGCCCCCGATGGGTGGGGCCAGTGGGGCCAGCCGTGTGACTTCTGCTCTGGCTCCAGCCTGGCGTCTTCCCTTACAGATGCCCCTGTTCAGTTCCGGGGGCTTATTTCTGTGAACAGGCCCGATGGTAACTGGGCTGTACGTATCACCGCTGCTCCGGCGAGCCCCAATTCACCCCCTGCCCCCCCCCACCCCCCCGTGCCGGGGAGTGCGGGTCGCCTTAAAAATTCGTCTTTGGGCAGAGGGAGCCTCCTGGAGGCCACCAGCTGTGGCCTTGTGGGTCATTTGGCTCCCCTCCCCCCCCCCCAGCTGCCTGCTACAGTTTTTGAGTTTGTGGCCTCTTTGAACGGCTTGTGTGCACCCAAGGAGCCTTGGACGGCAGGCGAAGTCCTTGGTCGAGGTGGTTTCTGACGCTACCATCTGCCCAGCGGGCGAGAGCTGCCCTGAGGCGGAGTGCTCTCCCCGGATGCGATTTTGGGGGAGCTCTCACTCGACCTTGTACCTGAGTCACCCGAGTCGTTGGCTGAGACTCTTCCTGGTTCTTTCTGCTCAGGGCGTGTGTGGCCAGCTTGATGGCAAAGCCAGTTCGTTTGGCTCTGTCTTGGGCTCTGTCTTGGTCTTGTTGGGAGGGCCCGCACAGGGAGAGGGTGGGCTCCTGGACTTCTGGAAAGGCACGCGGGCCTGATGCCTCATGGTTGATCTGATGTGAGGAAGGCGTGTTTTGATAAGTTTGAAAGTGTCCAGAGGATCAGTTTTAGGGGCTGCCAGAGATTGGAGAGCCCCAGGCCCTGAGCTGGGGGTCCGAAGGTCCGGGTAACCTCAGACACGGCACCGGGCGCCCTCGGTCTCAGTGAGGAACCATCACAGTAAAGCCCAGAGGTAACATGATGGTCAGGATTATTCTGGACAAGCAAGGATTCCTGTTTGGTATGAATGTTTACAGTTGGGTTATGACCCGTAAATATTAAACACGCATGCGTCTGGACCAATGCCATCGGTGATTGGGTGACTCTGTGGGGGACAAGGGATGAACTTCCCTTGCAAGGTTCCACGTAATTTGTGTAGAACCTCCGCCTGCTGGGAGGGGAGCGCGGCTCCTTCCCCCTCAGGTATGGGCTGTGCGCGGGGAGGCGGGAAGGAGCCAGATGGGACACGACCTCACCCGGAGAACATGGTCAAGGCTGACAGCAGCAGGTCACGTTGAGGGCGTGCGAGGGTGTCTGCCTTCCAGCGTGAACTCTCTGAATCCGCAGGTGTGGGGCTGCAGCCGGAGTCCCCCGGCTGCAACTTCCCTCCCTGAGCCGTGCTGCCAGGGGACCGCTGCAGGGATGCCCTCGGAGCCTCCTTCCTGCACAGCCCTGTGAGTGCGTGATGACCCCTCCCAGATCCAGAAGGGGGGTCCATGTTTAACGCCCGCCTCCCTAGATGCCTTGTACCACCCCCCTCTGCTCAGGAGAAGAAGGAAGGCAGACAGCCAGTCACAGTGGTAGGCGTGAGTGGAGAGGCGTTAGCTTCGGCCGTCCACAGTGGGTGTTTGCAAACAGTGGGAGCTCGGTGCGTATGCCCTCTGACCCCACCCCACTTCTAGAGAGCGGTCAGATCAATGGGCAAGCCACGCTTGTAACATCTCAGATTGGCTCTCGCTAGCAAAGGGGCGTCACAGAGAAGACCAGTTCCTGGGTGGGACATAGGGGCCTCTGTTCTTTTTCTGTAAGTGAGGCGGGGTATGTGCGTGGCTGCGTGGCCACAGTGAGGTGGCTTGATGCGGGGCTCCCACCTCACACTGGAGTTCTCTTTGTACCCCCGTTCTTTTTTTTCTTTTCAAGGTGTTTTTTTGTTGTTGTTTTTTTTAACATTTATTTATTTTTGAGACAGAGAGAGAGAGAGAGCATGAACAGGGGAGGGTCAGAGAAAGAGGGAGACATAGAATCTGAAACAGGCTCCAGTCTCTGAGCCGTCAGCACAGAGCCCGACACGGGGCTCGAACCCACGGACCGCGAGATCATGACCTGAGCCAAAGTCGAACGCTTAACCGACTGAGCCACCCAGGCGCCCCTCAGGGTTTGTTTTTGAGAGAGAGAGCGTGAGCATAGGAGGGGCGCAGAGAGAGGGAGACACAGAATCCGTAACAGGCTCCAGGCTCTGAGCTGTCAGCACAGAGCCCATCCTGGGGCTTGAAGTCAGGAGCTGTGAGATCATGACCTGAGCCAAAGTTGGACATTTAACCAGCTGGGCCACCCACACAGTGGGGCGTCCCCGTTCTTGACTTGACACGTGTCTTTTGTTATTTGAGTCTTTAACAATAGTGTCTTTGTCTATTTAGGAGAGAAAAGTTCCATGTTGGGGAAAGGTGTTCTTTTTTATTAGCTTTAAATTGCTATAATCACATTTGCTCTGTGGAGCTATGTTTATAAAACGTACTCGTCTGTGTTTCTGGCAGCGAAAACGTAACATCTGTGGCTTCAGCCTTGACTGGGCCTCATCGTGCATGGGTGCTGTCACTGCCTGGTGGTAGGACCGTCTAGGAGCCCCTGGAGGGCTGTGGGGTGAGGGAGACCCCCCCGGTGCTGGTCTCCCTCCGGGACGGGTAGGAGCCAGCTCTGGCGCAGAGCTCGTGAGGCCCTGGGCTGCGGCAGGTTCAGCACAGGGCGTGGTACCCTGGCTCCTGCTTCCTTCTTCCTTCTTCCTTCTTCCTCCTTCCTCCTGGCCCCATCATCGCGGCTGTGGCTGGGGGTGGGGTGGTGCTCGGGAGAGTCGCCAGAACGCAGCTGTGGGTGGCAGGCGGCACGCCTCACTGGGATTCGGGTTTCTGACTGCCGTTTCCTCCTGCTGCCCCATCTGGGACGCTCCCTCCGTGCCCTCGGTAACGGGCTCTTGCTCGTCCCTCAGCTGCGAACTGGGACGCCCCTCCCTAGCCCTGGGATTCCGTGAAGTCTGGATGTGACGCGCCTTTCGCGTATGACTGGTCAGCACGGCACTCCATCCAGCGCTGCGGGTGTTCACCTGTCAGGCCCTTTACCGGTCCGTCGGGGTTCCCCGGGCGCCCCTCCCCCCGGCAGATCCCAGGCAGAGAAGTACATCGACGCCAGGTGCTGCCAGCTGCTTTGTTTGCTTGGACAGACGAGTGTCGCACACCAAACTCGCCTGTGTCTAAGAAGCAAGACGGTCACTCTGTTCGCCTTCCAGGCAGTTTATCGTGAAAAAGTTTAAACATCGGAAAGGTTGGAACAGAGGTATGGCAGACAGCTCCGTACCCTTCACCTGGATTTACCAGCGCAAGAGTGCATCCAGAGTGTGCATGCGCGTGGGGGCGTGTGTTACTTGTCCTGTCGTGTTTTAATGTGTCTTTTTCCCCTGCTGGACTGTGGACTCGTCTCTGGTCCGTGGCGCGTGCCGCGTGTCGCTGTCAGTAAGTGGGTTTTGAGCTGACGTCTTCAGTATGTGTGCCTGTGTCTCACAATGGCCCGTAAACAACAGTGAAGCGTGCAGTGTCCTGCTTCGCCGTTCCAGGATCCTGCAGGGTAGTGTCACTGCCCCGGGAGTCCCCGTGCTCCCCGGTCGTTTCCCTCCTCCCTGCTCCCGGTGACCTCCCACCTTTACTGTCTGCACAGCTGCCTTTTCCAGAATGTCGCCGAGTTGGTGTCGTACAGCAGACGTCCTTTTCGGACTGGCTCCTTTCACTTGCTCTTCTGAGTTCCAAGAAGTGCGCAGAGTTGGGTACCACCCCGATCCAGATACGGGTGGCTCCGTCACCCCCACACCCCCTCGTGGCCGCCTCCCACACCCAGCCCCGGCAGCCCCTCAGCTGCTCTCTGACCCCCGTGGTCCTGCCTTTCCCGGAACGCCATCCAAATGGGGTGATGCCACGTGTGGCCTTCAGAGGTTGGCATCTTCCACTCAGCGGTACTCTCTTGAGATCTGTCCCTGTGGGTCCGTAGTTCATGCCTTTTCCTGCAGAGCAGTGTCCCCGCTGCGCCGTCCCCTGGTCTGTCCCTGGTGAGGAACGCGGACTGTTACACAGAAGGAACTGCTCTAAACCTTCGCCTGCGGGTGTGTGTTCCGTGTCGCCTGGGCAAGTCCACAGGTGAGCGTGTGCCGCTCCGTGGGGAGATGGCGTGCCGCTCTCCAGGGACCGTCCCGGGCGCTGCCCATGCCCTGCATGCTTGGCGTGGCGGCTGTCCTGAGCTGTCCTGAGCCGTCCTTGGGGACGGGCAGCAGCATCTCCCGGTGGTGTTGGTGCGCGTTTCCCTGGCGACGGACCACGTTGAATGTCTTGTGCTTGTCCTTCTGTCTCTGGTGATGGGCCTGCTCAAATCTCCTGTCCGTTTCCTTATTACTGAGTTTAGAAAGTTCTCCAGGTGTCGTCTGATGGGGTTCGTGAGCAAACAGCTAGGAAAGAATTCTCGAGACGTCTTTGGTGCAAAAAGGTGATTTTATTAAAGCAGGGGGCCAGGACCCGTGGGCAGAAAAAGCCGCACTGGGGTTGTGAGGAGTGGCTGAGTATATGCTTTTAAGTTAGTGGGGGTTAGGGACAGGGTGAGTCTCTAAGGAATTTGGAAGCAGGCTTTCAGGACCTGGAGGGGCTAGCTCCTGTTAGGCTAAGGTAACTTTTAGTCCTTAATCAAACAGAAACGTTAAGGCAGGAAGGCTGCCATTAGTTCCTCGCGGAAGGTCACGGGCGTGCTCCAGGTGTTAGGGGGCTGCGGGCCGTCAAGAGGCTTACCTGAAACTGCATTTTTCTTGCCTCTGTTTCCCTCCTCGCAGACACGAGCCTCGTGTCGGATAGGCGACGGGCAGTGTTTTCCCCCGGTCCGCAGCTTGTCCCGCTTTCGTGGTGCCCACGGCAGGGCGAGGTGCCCGGTCCCGCCAGGGTGCCGTCCGCCATCTCTCTGTGCAGGCCGTGACCTCTGGGTCTCGTCCGAGAACTTTGTGTGCCCGAAGGTCACGCGCTGCTGCGTGTCTTTGTATGCACGTCTTATGGTGGGAAATTTTGGTCCGTGATCCGTGACGTGCCCTTTATGCCGGGGTGGGTTTTTGTGGGCTGTGTGACCGCTTACTCCAGCTCCATCTGTTGCAAGCACTGTCCTTCCTCCTTTGGCTCTTTGCGCCCTTGTGTGAAGCCAGGGTCCTTGCTGTGTGGGTCTGTCTCTAGGTTTCCCTTGTGTCCCCCTGCCTGATGTGTCCATTCTTCCAGCAGCAGACCCTGGTTCCCACAAACAGAGGAAATGGCCCGTAAAGGTGAAGCAGGTGGGGGGGATCAGTACGGTGCCCGTGGAGAACTGCAGCTTTATTTAAGGCCGGAGCTCGTGGGGCATTTATTTAAGTGCCTTCCCGTCCTTGCTTCTCATGCAGGCTTTGTTCGGTGAACTGTGGGTGTCCTTTCATTACAGATCTGTGGGACTTGGGAGCAGACGGGCTGAGGAGAGCTCTGAGGTCCCCTCTCCCTAGGATGGTTGCAGGCGGGCAGCATAGATTTAGCACGCGCTTTCTGGGTTCATCACGTGATTTTGCAGACGGGAAAGCCAGGCTCCTGTGCATGTACGTGTAGAGGAATTAGCTTGTTGCCTGTTGTGTCAAAGTGACGACAGGGGGGGCGGTTTGCTTGGAGCCCTCTGTGTGAACCTCTGTCGGAGGGCAACCTGTGAGTCTCGTGCAGACGCCGAGCCCTGGGGTGCTGCTGCCTGGCCTCCCAGAGCCGAGCTCAAGTACGGCTTTGCCCCCGCAGGCTCTGGCCTCAGGCCACTCATAGAACTTCCATTTGAGAGAATAGGGAAGGGATTGTAATCTCAGAATGTTCTGGTCGTACCAAAGGCTGCTCAATTTCACCTTAAAAAAAAAAAAAAAAAAAAAAAGGAAGTCTCAAAAGAGCAGTTTAACGGAAAATGTGATTATTGCAAGCGCAGGTGCCCCCTGGCATGGCCCCTCCCGCCCTGTGTTGTTGGTTTGGCACAGATAGAATGAGAAGTGACGGGCAACGAGGCCCGCCAGCCCCAGAGCTGTCGCTGGGGACGGGCTGGGACTGAGGCCATCTGTGGCACGCCCCCGGCCACACGTGGCCACCTCCGTTTCCCGGACTGAGATGATTATACTGCACGTGTTTGGTCTCAGTGGAGCGAGGGGCACGTTCCGCGTAGACGCCATTCTCTGAATCGTGCCACCTGACACAGTGAGGGGAGGAGGCCACCTGGTGTCCCCTGGTCTCTGGGCAGCCTGCCCGTCCTCAGTGCCGCTCATGGCATCCCGCATCGGATTCCCGGCACAGGGGGCCCAGCGGTACGCTGGGGACGGCGGGGGGCGGGTACAGAGGCAGAGGCCACGAACGTGTCGCTGCTGGAATTCTTGAGCTTTCTGTGCGAGGAGGCTGTCTCCAGCCGTCAGCCCTGCCCGACGTCGCACCTCCCTCTTGGCCCTAGAAACGCTCAACGGGGGGCAGTGGTGAAGTCTGCCCTTTAGGGGACCCGTGTTGGAAATTTGAGCAGCTTCCTTTCCAAGGAGGAGGGGCGTGCGGCCTTGTTTCCTCAGAGGCAGAGGTTGGGACGCGCTGTGGCATGTGCGATGTGTGCGCCCCCCAGCCGCACCCCACTGCAGGGTGCCCTTGGCCTTCGAAGCTCCCATTTCAGGGCGATACTGTGTAAAGCTACGTGAGTGGTGTGCCAGTATGACCTTGTAAAAACGTCAGTGGTGCACACCCTCGGTGTAAAACAGAAGTGGACCCCAGCCCCCCACCCCCTTCCCTCTCCAGAAGTAACTGTGTGCACAGATTCCACGCGTGTCCTTCTGAGATCAGTGCGTACAGATAGAAATCCGTCACTTTTTTCACATCCTTGGAAGCACACCGCGTGCGTTCTGTAACTTTTTCACCGAGGTTTTCTCAGAAATGGCAAGGACATGGGGCGCCTGGGTGGCTCAGTCGGTTAAGCGGCCGACTTCGGCTCAGGTCATGATCTCACGGTCCGTGGGTTCGAGCCCCGCGTCGGGCTGTGTGCTGACAGCTCAGAGCTTGGAGCCTGCTTCCGATTCTGTGTCTCCCTCTCTCTGACCCTCCCCCGTTCATGCTCTGTCTCTCTCTGTCTCAAAAATAAATAAATGTTAAAAAAAAAAAAAAAAAATTAAAAAAAAAAAAAAAGAAATGGCAAGGACAGAGCAGCTCTCCTGGAGGGGGTCCCAGCTGGCCAGCATTCGAAGAACTGGTTAACGCACAGTCGGTATACAGACCTTGACCATTTTTCCAAAATGAAAACCGCTTTTGCTCACTGGCATCGGGTAGCTCGTTCCGGAGGTCCGTGTTTTGTATGGCAGCTCCAGCCAACATGCATCCTCTGTGACTTTCCGGAGGCAGAGCGAGAGAGCAGCAGGGCCCAGGGCAGTGGCGCTGCGGCGTCTTTCGGACTTGTCCTGCCCGTGCGTGACTTCACTGCCGCTTTGCAGAGCAGCCGGCCGTTATTATCTCTGGAGCATTCTGAGTGTGCTTTTTGAAAGGAGCTACCGTTGTGGTTTTCCTATTTGCCGGTTACATGGAATTACTGTAGTTTGTGTACTGTATACATTTTGGCCATAGCAGCATCCAGACGGAGTGTCACCCACAGCTGTGACAGTCTGGATGTGCCCACAGGTCAGTTCTGGAGAGCACGAACAAGTGGCACCGTGCCTGCCGGCTGAGAGCGTCCCGTACTCCCCGGGCACCACTGCCGTGGTTTACAGTGGTGTTCATCGCGAGGGCGGCTCAGACTTTCTCTCGCGGGACTGGAGGTGGAAGGGAAGGAGAGAAGGGCACGCGTTTGATGTCTGATGGGGGTTTCTGCGAGGTGGGTTTTCCAGGGGATGGACAGCAGCTGGTGCCACACCAGTCGCCAGGCCAGAGGGCGCGCAGATGTCCTCTACAGTGTGAGGCTCGGGCAGGAAAATAGTGGGACCGCCCGGGTCCTGATGAGGTCTCGCCGTGCATAGCTGTGACCCAGCAGCTTCCTGGGGACCCTCACCTGCCCAGGCTCTGTGTGTTCTGGGCACGCTGGCCCTTGTGTGTGTGCCGGGTAGGGAGCGGCCGGTCAGTTGGAGGCTTCACTGTCTCCTTGAAACTCTGTTCCCAGGGCCACCACCGTGCGCTACAAAGGGAGAAACCTGCGGATCAAAGCGCCCATGTGCCGAGCTCTGAAGAAGCTGTGTGACCCGGACGGTATGTGAACATGGACTTGGGGCAGGGGCTCACGCGGGCTCTCGATGGACGGTTCGGAGTCTCGCGCTGGTTCAGAGTCTACTGAACGTGGTCCTGCCGGTTGGCGGCACCTGCAGTTGAAACCCCTGGTCACGGCAGCGCATCCGCATAGGAGATCGGGGTGCCCTCAGAGGCCCTGGGCCGTTCAGACCAAGTGGCAGCCGGCATCGCAGGTGACTCTCTCCTGGCCCGTCGCAGCCTGGTCCGTGGCTCGGGCTCCCAGGTGCACAAGCGGCCACGTCGCAGTTCTCCTTCAGAACGTGGAGCCTCGCGGGCTCCCCTGCCAGTCTCACTCTCGTTGAGGCCGTCTGCCCGGAGCACCTTTTCACATTTTGCACTGGCGTCCCTGTGCCCGGCTCTCACGGCCCCTTCTTGTCATAGGCTTGAGTGACGACGAGGACCAGAAGCCGGTGCGCCTGCCCCTGAAAGTCCCTGTGGAGCTGCAGCCGAGGAACAACCACGCCTGGGCCCGCGTGCAGAGCCTGGCTCAGAACCCGAGGCTCAGGTAACGTGACTTCTGGCATCCGTGGGGAGCAGTGGGGCTCCCCCAGTGCTCTGAACAGGCCTTCGCACTCTCTGACCCTGCGTGCGCTCACTGTGGCCTTCAGACCCGGTGTCCCACCTGGGCAGGTGCTCGTGGGCCGAGCACAGGGTGCAGGATGTGGTTCCCAGGTTGATGGCTCCAGAATCTTTCCCTTGTGTTTACCCTCAAAACCCCTTTCCGCTCCTCTCTCGTCATCTTCCTGGGCGTGTAGGTCTGATTCGTGTACGGTGCCCCGTGTTGGGTGTGCCCCTATACCTCCTCTTTTGTGGTTGAGTCAAATTCTATAATGTACAACTAACCGTTAGTCACGTCAAGGCATCTGACTCGGGGACCTTGAGGACCTTCGCACAGCGTTGTATGAGTATCTCCTCCGTCTGGCTCCAGAACATTTCGGTTCCCCGAAAGGAAACGTTTCACTAAATTGCACCCGCCCCCCCCCACCCCCCGCCCCAGCCTCCAGCCGTCACCCATCTGCTGTCTGTCTCTAGATTTGCCTGACGGGGACAGTTCACTAAAGACAATGGTGCCCATGTGGTCTTAGGTCTGGCTTCTTTCAGGGAGCAGGACTTTTTTTTTTTTTTTTTTTTTTTTTTTAATTTTTTTTTTTTCAACGTTTTTTATTTATTTTTGGGACAGAGACAGAGCATGAACGGGGGAGGGGCAGAGACAGAGGGAGACGCAGAATCGGAAACAGGCTCCAGGCTCCGAGCCATCGGCCCAGAGCCTGACGCGGGGCTCGAACTCACGGACTGCGAGATCGTGACCTGGCTGAAGTCAGACGCTTAACTGACTGCGCCACCCAGGTGCCCCCTTTTTTTTTTTTTAGAGAGAGACAGACACGGGGTTGGGGGACAGGGGGGAATGGGCAGACAGAGAGGGAGACACAGAATCCCAAGCAGGCTCCAGGCTCTGAGCTGTCAGCACAGGGCCCGACACGGGGCTCGAACCCACGGACCGTGAGATCATGACCCGAGCCGAAGTCAGATGCTCAACTGACTGAGCCACCCAGGCGCTCCATGGGAGCAGGACTTCTTTGAGGTTTGTTTGTGTCCGGACCTCATTGTTTCCTTGTTTTAAGTTTTTTTTGGTATTGATTGAGTCTGGTCAGGCCACGCTTTCTGGACCTGAAAGGTGCTAACAGAATAGGCTGGTGGGTCATATCACGGCCTGTGTCCTGAGGGAGATCTCGTACTGTGTGCAGTGGGCACAAGGGATTGCTCTTGTTTTCTTACGGTTTCGTGTGAGTTTCTAGTTATTTCAATTTAAAGGGTTCACTTTTAAGACAAGGAGTGTGTGTGGGGCGCCTGGGTGGCGCAGTCGGTTAAGCGTCCGACTTCAGCCAGGTCCCGATCTCGCGGTCCGTGAGTTCGAGCCCCGCGTCAGGCTCTGGGCCGATGGCTCGGAGCCTGGAGCCTGTTTCCGATTCTGTGTCTCCCTC
The DNA here is from genome assembly GCF_028018385.1 of Neofelis nebulosa. Taxonomy (NCBI): domain Eukaryota; kingdom Metazoa; phylum Chordata; class Mammalia; order Carnivora; family Felidae; genus Neofelis; species Neofelis nebulosa. Next base: position 43,944,289 of record NC_080799.1, on the reverse strand, counting down.
TCTCTCTGCCCCTCCCCCGTTCATGCTCTGTCTCTCTCTGTCCCAAAAATAAATAAAAAAAAAAAAAGTTGAAAAAAAAAAAAAAAAAAAAAAAGGAGTGTGTGGCCTGCCGGGGTACTGTGGGTTCGGCCCCTCTGATACCCCTTCCTCGATCCCATGGCCTCGCCTCATGGCCTCGCGCTGCCCTTCAGAAGGTCCCCTCCCTGTGTAATGGCCGCCTTGTCCTGCCTGTGATTTCTCGGCAGGATGATCGTGGAGCTCCATCGGAAGGTCTCCAGCCTCATCGAATTCTTAAAACAGAAGTGGGCGCTCCACGAAGTGCGGATTGTATCCTTTTCCTACTAAAACAAACTCGCCCAAACTCCGCGGCCACTGCGCCTGAGGGTGGGGTCTCGCTTCTCTGGCCTGAGAGTACAGCGGGCCCACGGGGTTGCGTAGAACCAGAACTAAACCTGTAGCCCCTTGTCCCGGGGCTCGGGTGTGAGCTCCTTCCTGTTGTCCACACTGCCGGTGGCGGCATCTGGTCCACGTGGCTCGGGATAGGGGGCGTGCACGGCGTCCCCGCTGGCAGGCTGAGCGGCACGGCCGAGGACAGCCCCAGACTTCCTGTGTCCCGGGCTGCCCCCAGCCGGGAGCGGCTCGTTGGGTGTGACATCGGTGAGGGAGGAGGTGCCTGGCCGGTGGTCTGTGCGAGGCCCGGCACTGCCTGGTGGGGCCCACTGCTGCGGCTGCTCCTTGACCTCTGTGGCAGCGGAAGACGCTGGAGGACCGGCAGCTGCAGCACTCGCTCGCGGCACCCGCGCAGGAGAAGGTGGCCCTGCACCTGTTCCCCGGAGAGAGCTGCACGCTGACGCCGCTCCCGGGCGTGGCCCGCGTGGTGCACTCCAAAGCCTTCTGCACGGTGCACTGGCAGGAGGGCGGCCGGTGCAGGCAGAGCGCCAGGGACACCCACACATTGCCTCCAGCGCAGATCCTGGGCATCCAGAGCGGCCAGGGCACGGCCAGGGGCCAGGTGAAGTGTCCACGGGGTGGCGCCGAGGGCAAGGGCCCCGGACGTCCCCCTCCGTCCACCGACGCCTCGCAGAGCTCCGGAGAGAGTTCCCCTGAAAGTGCCCCCGGGGAGGGGGCCGCCCCAAGCCTCGGTGGTCTAGACACTCCTGACAGGCTCCAGGATCCGGGGGCGCGGCTCGAGAAGACCCCCACGGCTGCTCCTGCAGATGGCCCCGCCCGAGAGCCCGGGGACGTGCCGTGCACCTGCGGCCAGCTCCCAGAGCTGGAGGAGGAGCTCTCCCTCCTTGACCCCTTCCCCCGCTACATGAAGTCCTGTCAGGACCTCATCATCCCCGAGCAGTGCCGATGCACGGACTCGCGGCCCCCGGGGTGCCCCTCCCCAGAGACTCGTGGTCCTGGCAGCGCGGAGGCGGCTGACCTTGCCCGGGCCGGGGCCCCATCCCCTGTCCGGGCCCCACAGGGTCCAGAGCTTCAGTCCAGTCCCGGGCTCCAGCCAGATGTTTGCACTAAAGACTTGGCAGACGCACCTGCGGAGGAGCCCCAGGACAAGGGGAGCCCCCTGGAACCCCTGCCTCAGGGACAGCCTGCCGCCAAGCCTCCGAAGGACGTCCCTGCCAGCCGGCTCGCCCAGCAGCTCCGTGAGGAGGGCTGGAACCTGCAGACCTCCGAAAGCCTTACGCTGGCCGAAGTCTACCTCATGATGGGCAAGCCGAACAAGCTGCAGCTGGAGTACGACTGGCTGGCCGTGCTGGGCCCCGAGGGCCAGGCCCCCGGCGGGCAGGCGCAGGGCCCCCGCGGCGGCTCCCCGCCCCCCACCTTCCACAAGCAGCGCCTGCTCAGCTGCCTCCTGAAGCTCATCTCCACCGAGGTCAACCCCAGGCTGGTGAGTGCGCCCCGGGCTATCCCGGCGGGAGGGGAGGAGGGGGGATCGGGGTGACCCTGCGCCCCCAGGGCTCTCAGCGGGAGGGGAGGCAGGGCCCAGGGTGACCATGTGCCCCAGGGCTCTCAGATGGAGGGGGTACTGGGGGGACCATGCACCTCAGGGCTCTCAGAGGGAGGGGAGAAGGGGGGACCATGTGCCCCAGGGCTTTCAGCGGGAGGGGAGGAGGGACCCGGGTGACCATGTGCCCCGGGGCTCTCAGCAGGAGGGGAGGAGGGCCCAGGGGGACCATGCACCCCAGGGCTCTCAGCTGGAAGGGCAGCAGGAGGGACTGGGGTGACCAGGGAGGCCGTGCTTCACAGAGCAGGGCTCCTGTTTGCTGCCAGGCTTGGGCACTGTCCTTCGTGGCTCACACGAGGGTCCAAAGATGACAGTGACCAGTAAGACGTGCCTTGCTAGGCATCAGTAATCACGCTGAGCCCTCACGTGCTGGCCGAGGGGACGGCGATGCAGCAGCCACTTCCAGGAGCCCAGTGGGGGTTGGGCTTCGGCTAACGTCAGAAACGTCGCGAGTTTCAGCGGAGAGAATGACAGGGCGGTTTGTGCTTTAGTGTGGCCGTCCTGGAGGACGGTGGCACAGGCTCAGAGGAGGGAGGGGGTGAGGACGGACAGGTGCCGGCTCTGCCCCACGGGGTGAGGGCTCCGGGGCTCCTCAGGAGGCTCCGCGGTGGGGTGGCCCCTAAGCCAGGGGAGTGGCTGTGACCCCCTCCTGGGGCGCCCAGTCAGCAGAGACGGGGTGGGAAGGTGCCACCGATGAGAAAGTCCGGTGGGCTTTCCTGGGCACAAGAAACAGAGTCTGCGGCAGGGGGTTCCTAAGTTGCTGTGTGGGCTCAGCGGTAGCGTGAGGGTTCGTGAGTTCCGGGCAGAACATGGTGGCCAGGAGGGAGTGGAGCTTGGGGGACAGAACGGGACTGTGGGGTCCCTGTGGACCCTTCGGCGCCAAGTCCCATCTACACAGCACACCCGCTTCTCCTGGGCGGACGGCTCTCGGTGAGCCTCCTCCCCCCTCTCCCACCCTTCTCCCTCAGGCTCCCCATCCCCTTCCTGGCTGCGTCCCCGCATGGCTTTTGCCTCTGAGAGGTGCTCCATTAGTACGTGGAGGGTGCAGTACGTGGAGGGTGCGAGTGGTGCCGTGGGGGAGGTGGCGCTCTCGGGTGGGTGGGAACTGGCCGGATGCTGCAGAGGCCTCATGGGTGCAGCCCAAGGGTGAGCAGCGGCCTTTAGATTTAGTGGTGTGCAGGCCAGCGACCTGCGTGCAGACAGGGGCCGTATTTGGGTGACTGGACAGAGATGAGGAATTTAGGAAGCAATCTCAAGTTAGGGTTTTGGAGGCCTCAGGGGAGGATCCTGGTGAGACGGAAGCATGTCTGGCACCCTGGGGAAGGAGGCCAAGTGAGGCCAGCTCCTGAGAAGCCTGGGGCGGCAGGGGACACGGGTCCTGGCCTTGGCCTTGCCTGGGAGAGGAGGGAGGAGCAGCTTGGAAACACTGCAGGGAACTCAAAGCAGGGTGCTCAGACCCATGGCCCCAGGGTGGGGCCCAGCAGCCTCCACGTCTCCTGGGGAAGGACTTGTGGGAGATGCAGGCTCTTGTGGCCCAGAGACCCCGTCTGGACCTCCGGACCCAGGCAATTCTGATACGGCTCAGGTGTGAGAACCAGCGGGCAGAGGCCTAAGCTGAGCGCGGAGACCTTGAGTGAAAGGCGGGCCGGCTGAGCCTGCGAGCAAGTGCAGCGGACGCCCGGGCCCCAGACAGCCGGGACCTCGACGGGAGGCTGCTGGGCGCGCTGTTGGCTGGTTGGATGGGGACGCCGGATAAGCCACGTGGGAGGGGACAGAGAGGGAGGGTCCCACAGAACGGGAAAGGTGGGCAGGGGCTGTGGGGGCACAGGAAGACGCAGGGTCACTGAGCAAGCAGAGCAGGCCAGGTTGTGCTGACAGCAGGGGACGGGGCTCCCTAATTCACAGAAAGCTCCGTCCGGTGGGCCCTGGGGCCGGTCGGGAGGAGGTCACCAGAGTGAGGCCTGAGGTGGGCCTGAGGGCGTGTCTCCCCCCGGGGCCCCTGCGGGTCAGTAGCCCGCGCTGGGGCCTGCAGAGCCCCGAGGTTGGCATTCCAACTCCGCAGAGGGCGTTTGGACTGTGAGCGTGGTTAATTGTAGAGACTCTCCGGCTCAGGATCAGGACAGGTCGGTGCATCCCCCTCGGGCGCGCCTTTGAAACGTGGTTGGTGTCACCGGCCATCCAGCGGCTCCCTCCAGCAGCGCGAGCACTTCGTAGGCTGGTGGGAGACCCGCTACCTTCACACATCGCTGCCTCCTGTCACCGCACGAGGGGGTGGCCTGTCCGTGTCACCTACGGGCGGCAAAGCCAGGGGCAGAGAATGGTTGTGCCCCTGAGGGCCTCCCCGACCGGGGGCTTTTACAAGTGGCCTTCTGCCAAGTGATTTGGGGACGCTGCCCTTTGCCGTTGTAGAAGTGTGGTCTCTGAGCCTGTTGGTGTGCCCTAAGCTTGAGGGCATTCTGCCTTCCATTCGGGGACACTCGTCCCAGAACCATTGTTCACGGGCTGAGTTGGGCTCCTGTGGTGGCCCTTTCTGTCCCAGGCTCCAGAAGGGAACGTCAGCTCCACGGCTTCGGCGAGGCCCGCCCAAGAGGAGCAGTCCGCGACCCCGCCAGGGAAGGTGGTGACCGTCAGCTCCCGGAGCCCGCGCTGCCCGCGTAGCCAGTCCGCCCTGCGCAACAGCAAGGCCTTCTCTCCGAGCTCCGCGTCCTGCTCCTCAGGTGAGACCCGTCCGTCCCGGTGCCTTCCTGGACACGTGGGCCGTGTCAGCTGAGGGCACGGGGATGCCTGACGCCCGGCCCCGCTGGCCCGGGTGTTAGAGCAGAAATCCCCACCCCTCACGGGGAGGTGAGCACGTGCTTGGCACATAAGGCTTTGAGGTCCTGGGGCGCTCCCGGTGGGAAACAAGGGGTGGCCCGTGACAGTTGGGTCGCTTCGGGGGATCCTTGTGAGGTCAGCGGAAGCCTCTCTAACATGCTGAATCGGCGGCTGCGAGTCGGAGAAGGGAGTGTTTCCCTTCACGTTACAAGTCAGCCCTCGGGTTAAGGGATTCCCGAGAAGTTAACTCTGGCCTGCCCGTCTGCGCTGTTCCTCTGTCCCAGCTGTAACTGGGGAGCAGCTTAAGTTCGAGGTCATGACTTGGGTTACCTGGTACACGGGGCAACAGGCGTTGAGGACGGGCACATGCTGTGCGTCCTCGCCAGGTGTGAAGGGTGTCATAACAGTCCCTGTAGGTGGGTGCTCTCACTGCAGGACCTCGGCCGTCCTGGACGTCTTGAACGTCCCTCACCAGCCGGGGTCTCTGTGTGATGACCACCAGCCCCACGCCTTGTTCGTAATCTGACCGAACAGACTTAGCGTCCTGTGTGTTAGTGGTTCTCCGGGGTTGTTTTCTGAGGCGTTCTGAGCACGTCACTAGCTTCCTGTTTTCTGTGTGTTGGGAACAGCCTGCCTGTTGAACGAGAGCACCGTGTGGTGTCCTCTGGGGTGACCGAGACTGGGTCTGGTGTCCTTGCAGATGGAGGCTCAAGTGTCGATGGTGGGGCTGGCTGGTGGATGGTGTGGTCTTTTCCTGCCTTCCGTTCTGTTCTTAAAATTACGTAATTCTGTACGTTCTTAGACACCCATCTCTTTCTTTCTTTTTTTTTTTTTTTTTTAAATGTTTATTTTTGAGACAGAGAGAGAGCATGAAGCGGGGGGAGGGGGGTGGGTGGTTAGAGAGAGGGAGACAGACTCCGATGCAGGCTCCAGGCTCCAAGGTGCCAGCACAGAGCACGACGTGGGGCTTGAACCCAGGAACCCTGAGATCATGACCTGAGCCGAAGTCGGATGCCTAACTGACTGAGCCACCCAGGCACCCTGACACCCATCTCTTTCTGAATTGGGGATCCTTCTAGACCAATACGTTTGTGGTGCCAGAGTCCAACTGGTGCCTAGAGGGCCTGTCTCTGGACTGCACGAGTAGGAGCTGAATTCCACAGATTTGCAAATGAGCTAAGGAGAGGGGACCCGTGTCCACCACGAAGTGAGGGTGCATGCAGGAAGCAGCAGAGTCCCAAAGTCGTGGTTCCTAAGTAAATGTTTTCTGTCCTTTTATCTCCGGGCTGTTTCTGGTGTAACAGAGATTGAGAGCCGGGACCGGTAGACTGTGGCGCGTGGCCTCGCGGAGGCGCACAGGCTGCTGGGGGCTGGCCGCCTATGCCACAGCTGCAGAACTGTATGGCCCAGCAAGCTAGCAGTTACTCTCTGACTCTTTATAGAGAAAGCTTGCCGACCTCTGGTCTACGCAAGATGGTCTGGAAGGTTCTTCCAGCTCTGAAATGTCTTTGAAGGCCTGTCTGCACTTCCTGCTGTCGATGAAAGCAGCAGAGTGCCTTTATCAGCGAGGGCCAAGGTTTTACTCACAGTGGGAGCTAGAGTTCCAGGGAGAAGATAGGAAGCAGGTTTGGGGACTGAAATCGGAATAGTTGTCCCGAATTCCTTCCCAGTTCTCTTCCTGAGACCGCTCTGTTTGCGCTGGGGTGCTGCTGGGTGAGTGGTTGTTTTGGCTATCCTTTGGTCTCTAGGTCTGAGAAACCCGCCGAGACCCCTGTTGGTGGCTGGCCCCTCCAGCACAGGCAGCAGTGACTCAGACGGTGGCCTTTTCGCTGTCCCCACTACTTTGCCGCCCAACAGCCGACATGGGAAGCTCTACTCTCCCAGTAAGGAGACAGAACTGACTTTCCGTCAGCACCTGAACTCCATCAGCGTAAGTGGGGGCGGTGCCCTGCCGGCGGAGTGGGGGGCCCTGCGTCCGGGGGCTCTGGGGGCTCGCTCTCAGGCCCGCGCTGTCTCCTCACAGATGCAGTCGGATTTCTTCCTACCGAAGCCCAGGAAGTTGCGGAACCGGCACCTGCGGAAGCCATTGGTGGTCCAGGTGAGGGTGCCCTCGGGAGTCTGGGTGCTCCCACCCCTCGGCCTTCCTGCGGCTCCTCCTGTGAGACCGAGGCCTCCGCCCCTCCTTCCTTCTTGTGCCTGGGACAGAGTAGTAACGGGGGCTCTGACTGTGCCCTGAAGTAATGATAATCTTTGCACAGCTTAGAAAGCCCTTGCAAAACAACCAGGAAGTTGTGGGGATTTGAGTCCCAAGAGCGTCCCGGGCGGGGATACGTTCGAGGACTGTCGGAGCCTCTGTTTATGTGTACGTAGTCAGCGGAAGCAGTTGGCAAGGTGGGCGGAATGGCTCTCCTGAGCTCCTAACAGTGAGTGCCGAAGACCCCATAGGAGCCACATGTGGCCCCGAGGGCACAGCCCGGGAGCGACAGGCCTGCGACTGCAGGGGCATTTGTACTTACAGGTAGAAAGATAAAAGGGGTGACGCTCGGATTCTGACAGAACCATAAGCTTAGACGTTGACCAACGTGTTACGTGAGAATAAACGCGTAGGTCTCTTTTAGTGCTGTCGTCTTCCTGTCTCGAGATGAACTTCCTTAGAAATGAGCTGACACGACAGGGCTGACGCAGAATGGTGTAGAGCGGCCCCCCCTTAGCCGCGGATGGTACCCGAGGTCAGCGGGGAGCAGACGTCGTCCTGACAGCTCGTCACAAGGGCAGCAGTAGGCTCGCTCCGTCACGTGCCTGTGCCGCTCACGTGGGCGACGAGCTGAGGGACAGGAGTCCGTGCGGCGCTGAGATCTTTCGAGACCACGCTCACATGTTCCCATTCCAGTATATCGTCATCGTGTTACCGCATCGTTACTCGGCGTTGTTGATTTGTTACCGTGCCTAACTTACAAACTTGATCGCAGGTGTGTCCACACAGAAAAAGCCCACGCAGGGTTTGATGCCACGTGCACTTGGAGGCCTCCGGGGGGGTCTTGGAACACGTCCCCTGTGGATGTGGGAGACGGTTGTATTCCAGGTCCCGTGTGCGCCGCGCGTGGAAGCTGCGTGTCGGGTGAAGTTCGCGAGTCCTGCCCGGGGAAGCGGGAGGATGCTGGCTGGCTCGTGGGAGTCCATCCAGGACTACAGACTTGCGTGGCCTTCCGTGGCGGCCTTCTGTTTAGTTTTGTGACGACTCTTACCGGTTCACGATTCGCGTGGCGTAAAGGTCTGACGTGTACTGTTCAGTGGCATTAGTACATTCCCAGGGCTGTGCGCCTGCCACCGCCGTCTGATCCCGGAACACCTTCACGTTACCTGAATTGCCCCCCCCCCCCCCCAGACATTGGCAGCCACGACTACCACCAGCCCACTCTCTGTCTCTGTGGATTTGCTTCCTCTGAGCGTTTCACGTAAACGGAACCGCGCGTAGTATGTGCTCTTTTGCGTTTACGGTTTTATAGAAAGTGTCATTGGCACACGGCCCTGGTCTTTCGTTCCCCTGCCATCCAGGCTGCTGTCACACGCCCAGGGCAGGGCGGCGGGGCTGCTGCAGCCCCGGCATTTCCTGTCCTCCTCCGACGGCGCGCGTCGGAAGCGAGGCCAACACACAACCTGCACGGCTCCTTGCCGCGGAAGCGGGCTGCCCGGCTGCCTCCTGGTAGCTGAACAGACCTGTCGGCCCTCTGTGTCGTTAGCGGCGCTGGTAGCAGCCACCTTCTCTCTGTGATGACGCCTCGGGGAGCCTCTGCGGGATAGGGAGACCACACCTGTGCACCCAAAGCCGGCAGCGTCTCGTGACGCTTTGTGGTGTCAGATAGACCGCGTTCACGTTTTACTTCAGTGACTAACCGTTTTGGCAATTCCCATAATTCCCTACTAGGCGGTGGTCCGGTTGGCACTTAATTATTCACACCCAGGAGACCTAGGCCAGGAGCAGGGACGGGTGGGCAGAGTGGCGAAGGCCCTTTGCCCGTCTGCATCGCAAGGAGCCACTTTATTTTCTTCACCACAAACGTGAGGAGTCCCAGATCTAGGGTGTGTCTCGTAACCGTCCCCGTCCAGCGCTCGTGAGCAGTTGTGCAGGACTGGGGGGGCATTCTGGGTTAGCCTGGCATCGCTCCCCAGGGCTCTCCCCGGAGAGGCTCCAGTATTCAGGGACTTGGGGTCCATGGACACAGCTGTCCTCAGGGTGCCCTGGGGGCCCTCGTATCATCAGCTCTAGTGCCGGAGCTCCCCTCGGGCCGCTCTTACCTGGAATGTCCCCTCCAGCCCGTCACTCATCCCTTGAGTGATTCTTGGTGCCAGGGTCTCTCCATCACCTGATGACAGGTGACACCTGATGACAGGTCCTCTTCCTCCACAGAGAACACTGCTTCCTCGGCCATCTGAAAACCAGTCCCACAACGTCTGTTCCTTTTCCATCCTGTCCAATTCTTCCATAACTGGTAAGTGCCCGGCTTCGCTCCTCCGCTACACCCGCCTCGTCTTTGGGCACGCTAGACGTTTGTGCCGTTGGCTCTCGGCATGACCTCCCCAGCATTCCTCTGTGCGTCCCGTCCACAAACACCGGGTGTGCCCCTGTGTGGGCCGGGGCCGTGGAGCGGCGGGCCTGGACCCCTGGCAGGTGGGGTGCGGGCAGCTTCCTTCACAGATGGGCTCGGGGGCCCTGGCTTGGAGGCTCTGCTCGCTAGTGTCCGGGGAGCACCTGTCATCCGCCCCCGGCAGGCCTGACCTCGGCGTGTGCCTGGCACGCTGCCGCGGGTCTGGAAGCGCAGCAGGAGCCCTGGCTCTTTGAGGGACACTTTGTTACACAGTAGGGATGGCGAGCGGAGCTTGCACTCCGCGACGCACCCTCTAAGCCAGCCTCGATCTGCACCTGTCGGGCGCACGCGCCAGAGCATCGATGGCTCCTCGTGCCCACTCTCAGCTGCCCCGTCCAGCGGGGGCGCCCACTTGCCGAGGCAGAGTCAGGCTGTGCGGGCGCACGTCCCCCTTAGGGCCCAAGCCGGCGGCAGTATGACTGCACCCTTCCAGCGGCCTGGGGAGCGTGGCGGCGCTGAGTCCCGGGAGCCGGGGCTTTCTCCCCGTCTGACCCCGTCTGACCCCTGTCAGACGTCAGCAAGGGTTTGGGAGGCTCAGTGCTTCCCGAAACGGTTCAGCTTCTGTCTGCGGCTTCAAAGGAAACCGTGCGCGGCCCCCTTTGTGCGGTCAGAGGGTGCAGGCCGACGCGTCTTGTCTCTGTTCTTGTCCACACAGGCAGAGGCTCGTTCCGGCCCATCCAGTCCTCCCTGACCAAAGCGGCCCTGTCTCGGCCGATTGTGCCCAAGGCCCTTCCACCCCAGGCCCCGGGTCATCTGGCCAGTAAGTTTCTGTCGTTAGCACGACAGCCTCCAAGTAAGGTTTCTGTTCTCCTCTCCTGCAGTCCTTGTGTGTGGTTACCCTTCGGGGCCTTTGGCCTTCTTGGAAATGAGGTGTGAGGGAGCCCCCTGGGGCACGTGTCAGGGTGTCCCTGGAGCCGAGGTTCGAAATGTCCTTTCTGCTGCTAGGTGCTATCGACTTGGCAGCTAAAAGTGCCGGCATCATCCCCGGGAGCCCCCTGCCTGTCTTGGACACTGAGGGCTTGTCTGGCATCTCCCCGCTCTCTTCAGACGAGGTGACCGCTACCGTCCCGGGTCAGGACTCCACCGGCACCCACCAGAACGGAGACCCCATCCCTGCCGTGGGGGTGAGTGTGTTTATAGAAAGGCTCCTTCGCATCCCTCCCAGCTTCTGGGATAGGTCGGTCACTTTCCAGATATGTGGGCACCAAGGCCACGGGGCTGAGGTCACGCTGGGCTCCCAGTTCTGCCTGAGGAGTGGACGGGCCCCAGTAGGCCGGAGGAGAGTGCCTGAACCAGGGAGGCCATGGCGTGGGTGAGCATCGTGTGGTCCCGAGGGGAGAGCCACCAAGAAAGGCAGTGGGGACAGGCTTGCTGTGATGCGGCAGGATCCAGAGCTAAGACAGGCGTGGAGCTCTCTCTGTCTGTCTGCAGAAGTCGCTCGCCCTGTCTCCCCGCCTGGCCTCCGACTCCCCCCACCACCCGTGCCCTTGGGCTTTGCTGGGACTTGGCTTGCCCTCTGAACTGGCAGACGACCCCAGGTGTGGGCGGAGGGTCACGGGCTGTCCTGGTGGTATTGTAGGGCGCCAGCGGCCCGTTCGTCAGCGTTCCCTCGAGGCCTGAGCAGGAGCCAGTGACGGACAGTTTCCAGGTAGGATGTGCTGTCAGTTGCTGAGCACAGTGCCTGCCCCGGGACCCCTAGGCCAGGCCCCCACCCTCGGGGTCTTCCTGTGACCCTTGCTTCTCCGGAGGTTGTGGCAAGGGCACACAGACAGCCGTTGCCGCCCGGTGGCTTTGTCCGTCCACCTGCCTCGCCCAGACAGGTGAACGTGTGTCCTCCGCCTCAGGTCCTTCCTCCTTCCCCTCCGCAAGGCGGCCTGTTTCAGATGCGCCCCTGGAAAGACTAAGTGTCCTGGGCCAAGGTGGAGGAGGGTGGCAGTGGGTAGCGCCCCCCCCCCCCCCCCCGGCACTACCCCTCTGCCCGGTTTACCAGCTGTCCTGCCGGCCGCCTCCGCCAGGCCCTCCCGCGCTGCCCGCCCTGGAGTGGTTTCAGAAGTGAATCCCCTGTGCGTGTTCCTCGCTGGGGAGGAAGAAGCGACCGCTCAGGTCCTTGTATGCGGCAGTCCGCCTGTCACGTGTCACTGCTCGTGAAGCTGAGGCTGATTTTGCATTCTATGCTCCTGACTGACCCGCTGTGTCTCCGCCCAGGGCTCACCTGTTCTCTCCTTATCTGAGCTGGCCAAGGCTCCCCTCCACAACGGGCTCCCCACACCCGTGCCCACGCCGGAGGGCTCCAGCAGCCGCCTGTCCCCGCCCAACGTCTCCGCGCTGCTGGACATCTCCCTGCCCGGCCCGCCTGAGGACGTGCTCTCGCAGGGCGAGCCCGCTACGCACATCAGCGACTCCATCATCGAGATCGCCATCAGCTCCGGCCAGTATGGTGAGGGTCGGGGCGCCCGTGCGCCCTCCTCTCCAGGTCCCCCGGGGCCTGACGTCCTGCCAGGTGTCTGCACACTTGCTGGGCACGCTCCCGTCCTGAGTCCCCTCTGGGGTGTGGAGCGTCTGCTGCCTGTGGGGGCGGCCCCAGTGGAGGGCCCGCAAGGCCTCTGCAGCCCAAGGCTCAGAGAGGGCCTCTTTCTGGCTAGCTGTGAATCCTGGTTGTGCAGGCCCTTGGAGGGTGTTGGCCTGGGGCCTTTGGGGCCCTGGCCTCCCTGGCTCCCCGGACAGCTGGTCTCCTTCCGGCTGTGGATTCACACAGAACTCAGCTCGCACCGTCGTGCGTTTTCCTGGCGAAGTTGGGAAGCGTGTGCCTCAGAGGGCTGGTGTCGGCACCAGTGACAGGTTGGGGTGGCCCTCAACATGGGGTCTGGCCTTGTCAGTCATAACCATAGCTACTGGGGTCGCCACCACGGGTCTCCCCTGCAGGCCAATATTGTTCATCCTCCACGGGGTCCCACGTGGCCCCGGGTCTAGATGCTCAGTGGTGCCTGACTGTGCCATGCTGCTGTTTGTTGATGGCAGGTTGGGGAGGTGGGGTGCTCTCCCCCCCTCCCCCCCACTGCCATCTCTGATCCGCGGTGTCCATTGACAGGTGAGGGAGTCCCTCTTTCTCCAGCGAAACTGAATGGCAGTGACAGTTCCAAGAGCCTTCCGTCCCCATCCAGCAGCCCCCAGCCGGACTGGATCGCCTCCCCCACCCACGACCCCCAGTGGTGCCCCAGCGACCCCACAGACTCGTCGCTCAGCAGCTTGTTTGGTGAGTGTAGACGCCTGGGTCGTCGTCGCAGGCCAGCAGGGCGCCAGCGGGCTCCCCGTGGCACATCAGGCGGGGACTGGAGTCTAACGTCTCCGCACTGCGGCAGAAGTCCTAGAACTCCTATCCTGTTTCGGGGTTCATCCCGCGGCACTTAACGCAGGGGAAATGCACGTCACCGTGCTATGGCGAACATGGACACGTGTGACCTTCAGCCCAGCTGAGATGGGTGCCTCGCCCCTCAGTCTCCTGTGCCTTTCTCTGGGCCGCCCCCTATCTTGGCTCCTGCCTGCGCGGGTCTTCTGCCCTTGTTGTTGTCGGCAGGGTAGGATGCGGCTCGGGGGGTTTTCAGTTTCCTCCCCCATCCTCAGCGTGTTCTGAAGATCAGAGCATCGTGGGATGGGTCCCCTCCCCAGGAGCCAGGTGTTCGTATGGCGGGAGGTGCTGCTAAGGACAGCCACACCAGCCTCTGTGGCCTACGCAGGAGGAGCTCCTGTGGCACGTCGGGGTCAGCGCACCTGGTGTTGAGGGCAGCCGGGCGTGAGCGTGGTCAGGGGACTGGTGGCCCCTGAAAGGGGCTGTTGTACACACGATGAGCCGGGTCGGCGCACGTGTGGGCACCAGGCCTGGTGGCCCTGAACGGTGGGGGCTCCATCGATGGCGGTATGGGCAGGCAGCGTCGATGATGAAATCGCATAGGACAGTGCGGGTGTTTGCAAGGTCAAATATAAATTATGAAAAGTTAGAGACTACCTTACACGGAGGAGAGGGTGACAACCAGACGCTGCACGGAGAGCTCTGCCAGCCTCCCCGTGTGGGAAGGGCCACGCACCGCGCAACGGCTGCACCCACACGAGCATGGGGCTGATGCCGGCCCCGTGCGGCCCGCGGGATCCTCCCCTTGGACGGGTCCGGGCTAGCCAGCCTCAGCATGCGTTCGCCTTCTCTCGGCAGCGAGCTTCATCTCCCCGGAGAAGAGCCGGAAGATGCTGCCGACCCCCACGGGGCCCCCCAGCGGCACCTCTCTGCTGGGCCCCAGCTTACTGGATGGCAACTCGAGAGACTCCTTCGTGTCCAGGTCCCTGGCTGACGTCGCTGAGGTGAGTGCGCGGCCTTCGCCCAACTTCCACCACCAGCCCGCCTCCCGGAGCTGGCCTTCCCCTCCAGCCGGCCCGTGTGGTGCCTGAGAGCTGCGAGTTCTCCTGACTAGGGAGGCGGCATCCATTCCTGCGGGGCGGCACGTGACATACCCTGACAGCTGGGCCCCGGAGGCTGGGAGCCTGGGACGCCCTGGTGTCGGGCCAACCGCTGGGCCTCTGCGGGCAGCCCGGCCAGGCTTTGGATCTCGTTCTGTCCTACAGCAGCTGCATGACCCGAGGCGGGAGTGCCACTCCTCGCCGCCTTGCTTCTGGTTTTAGCCGAGTGGGCGGCAGTGGTAGCGAACCTGTCATCGGTGCTGCCCCTCCCTGATAGACAGGGACAGTGCAGTCAGTGGTAGAGGCCCATCATCGACGCTGCCCCCAACGGGCAGAGACAGCACGGGCAGCATTCCCCTGCGTCGTGGCAGGAGGCTGCTGGCCAGCGAAGCTGGAGAGTGGGCTCTGCTCCCCCGGGCTCCTGCCTGCGTCAGGTGATGGCAGACCCTCGACGTGGAGCTGAGACTCGGTCTGAGAGGCCCGTTTCTTTGTCTGCTCACGAGGCTCCCCGGGTCCCCACCCCACAAGGAGCGAATGGTGTCAGCAAGCAGGTGAGGCCAGCGAGGACAGGTGCCCATCGACGGAGTGGACACAGGTGCACTGAGCTAGTGTGGGGCATGCAGCCCCGGCACTCAGACCGAGGCAGAGGATGTGCCTAAGAGGGAGAGAACGCCACATCTAGGTCCCCCGACCCCGAAGGGTCGAGTCAGTTGTTAGGTTCTCAAGCAACACTTCTTAGATACTTTTCCTGTGGGACGTCCAGGTGTCAGCGGTATCTCCTGGGGACTTTATAGTCAGGTTCTGGAGGGAAGGGCGCTCACGGCTGTCTCCCAGGGATCCTCAGCTTCTGTGAGTCCTCACCTGTGTCTGGAGATGTGGGGGCCTCGCAGGGAGGCTTTGCAGAGTTTCGAGCCGACCCGGGATGTGAACAGACCTTCTGCCCCGACAGAGACACAGACAGAAGAATGCCGTACCCACCCTCCCTGCGCGTTTGTTAAACCCCATGGCTCTGCGGTCACGTGCACAGCCCATCTGTCCCCTTCCTGTTTGTGCGCGGACGCTTACGAGCGCTCAGCGTCCGTGCAGACAAGTGCGGCACACGTACCCGTAGACGGCACGCCAGGACCTCGCGGTTCATAGGCGGTCCCCAGAGCAGCTCGGCAGTGCCTGGGGCTGTTAGAAGTGTAGACTCTTGGGCCCACCCCAGGATCACCTCAGGCCCTGCCAGACCCACCCCAGGTTCATCCTGGGCACGTGCTAGACTGACCCCCGGTTCATCCCAGGATCAGCCCGGGTTCATCCTAGGCCCTCTCCAGGCCCTTCTGAAAAGATGTGAACAGAGGTGATGGGTGTGAGTTGTAGGTGGGAAATGTGGAGCCAGGCTGGCCCAGATTGACAATGATGAAGCTGATGGGGAACGTACATGGAGAAGAGAGACATTATTTGCTTTACTTTTTGAAAACGAAGTTTAGTTTCTATGATACTTCTCATAAAAAGTTTAAAGTTTACTTATTTAAGTAATGTCTTCATCACATTGTGGGGCTTAAACTCGTGACCCCAAGATCAGGAGTCACATAGTCTTCCAACTGAGTTGGCCGGGCGCCTCTCTCATAAAAAATTTAAAATTCGGGTTCCTACCATAGCCGTACCCAGAGTTTTCCAAAGCCTTCTCATTCATTCACTGTGTTATGCAATTCATTGACAAATACTTACCCGGGGCCTACTCCATGCCAGGCACTGCTCTGGGCCCTGAGTGCCCAAAAGCAACGCCCCTTGCAAAGGAGGCAGACGACACACACTGACGACCGAGTCTCCTGTGTTTGTGCCCGGGGCTCTGCTCTGCACACACTGGTCTTTGTCCCTGTTTTCCTTCCTTTGCCCTGTCCGCCAGCTTGCTCGTTTCTTTAAGAGCCAAAGCCTGTCTTCCCTCACGGTCTTTGCACTTCTTATTTCTTTCCTGGCCATGTGTTCCCCACCCCCGTGGCCACCCGCTATCTCTGCTTCCGTCTCATTTGCCTCGTTGCTTATTGATCGTCTCCCGTAAGTGTTGTGTGCTGGGAACTACCACTCTGATCCCGGCCGCCGGATAGCCTGGTTAGCTGTTGTGCACACCTGTCAAGAGAGGCAGTGCTCAAAGTGACAGAATAGCCGTTGTGACATGGCTAGTTGCTGGGGGATTCTAATCTTCACTATACACACGCCAGGTTCATTGACCATCCACCGAAGTCATGGTGGCCATTCGCTTCCAGTCCAGCAGCCAGCCAGTCACCGGCTGACATGGTCTTCCCTTGTGTCCTCCGCCCCACAGGTTGTGGATTCCCAGCTGGTGTGCATGATGAACGAAAACAGCATCGATTACATATCTCGATTCAATGATTTGGCCCAAGAGCTAGCCATCGCCGACCCCAGCCGCCGAGAGGTCCTGTTTGATGGCAGTGGAGGTGGGCCCCCCGTCGGTGACCTGTCCCAGTGACCACACCTCGTCACTGGCAGGGCATCCTGGAGCCTGCAGAGGAGGGCTCACATGGCTGGTGGTCCTCAACTGTGGTAGGTGTAGCCCTCTTCAGGCTAGAGAAAACACAAATCAAGCCCAGGCCCTCCAGAGGACGGTCCGAACAGAGGAACTTCACCCCAGAACGCACAACACGCAGCAAGTCGTGTCCCAACGGGCAGAGGCCAGTGGTGGTGCGGGACACGAGGACGAATTCTCTGGAAGGGCCTATGTCAGCCGTGGCCATGGGGCTGGAGCAATTCCCTGCCAGCCATGGGGTCTCCTGTTAGGGTCAGCATAGCGACCACATTTCTGCCCACGCTTCTGCCTCAGTTGTTGTGTTCGATGTTCCAGTGGGCTTTCTTTCTGAGGGAAAGGAATGGGTGTGCCTTGGCGTAGTCGCTGGTCCCAGGGAGTTGCGGCCTCCCCATTCTCTGCAGGGATGCTTCCAGCCACCGCTGCTTTCTTTCTGCCAAACCTA
Source organism: Neofelis nebulosa (assembly GCF_028018385.1). Classification (NCBI taxonomy): domain Eukaryota; kingdom Metazoa; phylum Chordata; class Mammalia; order Carnivora; family Felidae; genus Neofelis; species Neofelis nebulosa. The sequence continues at coordinate 43,927,400 of NC_080799.1, read as the reverse complement.
TGCACTCTTGGGTTGCTTTCTCTGCAGAGTGATGACAGGGAGGGACAGCAGGGCATGGCCTAGGCTCTGCCTCATGGGGTCTCTACCCTTAGCAGACCCCTCAGAGGACCCTCGGATCACAGGGCGGCCTAACGGGTGCCATCACCGCAGAAACCTAGAGGTTTGTTCTGACTCAATGGGAAGGAGGAAAGAATCCTGTTTTACGCAGGTTGTGTGGACTTTTAGGAAAAAGTTCTGCTAAACCGGTTGGAAAAAATTTTCCTCGTGTTTTGAGAATTAGGAGATGTCAGAGAAGAGCAGAGTTTAATGGTTTCCTTCCTGTGTTCAAGTTTCTTCCCGGTGATCTGAGTCTCTTCTTGGTCAACTAAGATGTTCTCTCTCTGTTGGGACCACACTTGAGCCTTTGCCAACGAGCTCCTGATCTGCCGGCGTGCTGCTGTCCGGCACCTGACCGCACGGGCCCTGTGGGGAGGGGTTTCTCTGCCTCGGCATCTCCTGTCCCTTCCGTGGGCTTTCGCGCAGAGCCTCCCGGGCGCACAGATTTCATCCTTCACGTTATTTCCACCCCGTGGCCTTCTGTCTCTCCTCTTCCCGCGCAGGGAACGCAAGCAGAGGTCAGAACGCCTGGGTGCAGTCGGAGCACACAAAAACCACATCCCTCTGGTGTGCTCCCCGGCCCCGGTGACCGTTTGGCATCGCTGCAGATGGTTCCGTGCCCGGTCTTCCCGCAGAGCGGAGCCAACAAGCTCCTTTGCTTCTCGGCCTAGGGAGGCTCCACAGACAAAGCACCATGCGGCCGCATCCGTGGCGGCCGGGAGCCAGTGCTGTGGTGTTGCTCAGGTGAAACCTGCGTCCCGCCTTCCCACCTGCTGCTTCACCCTCCGCCCCGCAGCCAGGCTCTTTGGCTTCTGAAACCCGCCAGAACTGACCACCGTTTCTCTTTCCTCTTCCCGACTGGCAGCAGAATGGAGCGGCAGCCTCCCGGGCCAGCCCCGGCCCTCTACGCGGGCTTCTCTCCCGGTCCGCTGTGAAGAGTTGAGGCAGCGTGAAAAGGGAGAAAAGGTCTTATACGAGCAGAGGGGATGCTCCTGCTCTCATCATCTCAGCAGACGGATGTGGCCGCTACCGGCTGCGGGCAGGGTCGTTCTCCCCGAGCAGTGGAGGAGGGCAGGCTTCCGGGCAGTAGCTTTCCCTCGTCTTAAGTGTCTCTCAGAGCTCTTGCCTATAAGGAGGTTTCCCTCTTTCTGGTCTGGGTCTGGGTCCAAATAGCACCAATAAAAGCACTCTTCTGGACTCCTACAGAAAGTCCTAAAGCTCTGGAGATGTGTCAGAGAGGGACATGGCGCCCCTTTAGTAAGAGATACGGATGGCAGCCCTTGAACCACAGCGTCTTTAAACTAGCTTATGTGGTTTTGTGATCCATCCATCCGTTTCCTGGAATTAGCGCCCCGTTGAGGTGATAAGACCAGCAGATCTGTCCCTGGGCATCTGACTGTGTTAGGTCTTTAGTAGGTTAGCACACCAGACCAAGTTCAGGCCACTCCTAACTTGCTCCTACTCCCACTGTCTGGGACCAGAGACGCCAAGTAACATTATAGCACCGCTGCTGGGAGCAGTGCCTGGTGGCAGTGTGCACGTTGCCAGAGATGGTAGAAGGTCTTAAGCTGCTTTCCTTAGGGGACGCCCCGAGGCAGTCTGGTGGGTAGGGTGGCCCAGGTTACTCAATGACACCTAAAAGGAGGACAAGTAGGGATCTGGATCAGCTTTTGTCGGCCATTTAGTGTCTCCTCCCCTTGGGGGCTGGACCACAGACTCTCTGGAGTGTCATCCAGCTGGGAGGTGGGTTAATGAGGACAGTGGATGGATTCTTCTCACCTGTAATAAAGCTGACACGATTCCACTTCTGCAGCAACCAGACAGGTATAAATAAGCATTTGCTCGCCACGCTAAGGGGAAGTGGCGTCGTTAGCATTAAAAGGAGGGTGTGTGTTCTCCCAGCCTAAATGTATGTGTATAAAAATAAGCAGCTAATGTTAAGGGCTGGAATTTTCGAAAGACCCAAGCAGAGAAACTTCCCTCTTCCTTTATCTTCCTCTGCCTTCCCGACGAAAGTTGTCATCTCCGTGTGAACCTCTGGCTTTCTTCGTGCATTCGAGCACATTGTGAGACCAGGGCCGTTCCTCAGAAAATCCCTCCCGAGTCAGTCTACTGCTGTCTGGGATCTTTTTGCTGATTCATCTTCTTTAAAGATTGAGACGGGAGACAGCTGGTCTCCAGGGAGTTGGTGTGTTTGGGCCTTGATTCCTATGGTGACTATCCAGTGATGAGCATTACACTCTAGAAAATAGAGACAGAAGTCGAAGCTGGAGGCCCCACATAGGATTGTTGGTGACATTTTCCTCATCTTTCCGTATCTCCTAGGTGTAGAGTACTTGCTCAGGGAGTGGGGATATTTGAAAACATTTCATCCATTGATCTACTTGCCTTCTCACATATCCAACTTAGCATCAGAATCCTGGAAAGGGTGTCCTTTTCAGTTTGATAGCATCTTTTAACTTGATCGCAGCATGGGATCCAAACTTGTGCAAAGAAAAGTTATGGAATAAAAGATTTTGGAGACCAGTAGAGGAGGAAAGCAGCAGGTTTTTTTTTTGTTTGTTTTTTTGTTTTTTTGAGACATTGAGATCTATCAAATGCATTTGTGAGAAAATAGGGCAGGCACCTTGTCTTATGAAAAAAAAGGAAGAAACCCACCGCAAACCTTTCCTGTCAGACCTCTCTGGACCCCGCAGTAATTTGTAACTCACGTTAAGTCTTGGAAGCACTACAGCAACCTGGACCCTTTGTTTTGTAACAGGATAGCTGGCGCTAGAGCTATGGTCTGGGCCGCAGAACTTACCGCTGTTTCTTTTGATAATCGTTAAGCCATATCATCTAAGGTTTCGGCTTGTTTGAGATGTGAAGTTGTTTTATAGATTATAAATATACATATACAGTGTATGTATAAAGCAGAATGCCTGTCCTTCCTGATTATTTTTTGTACCATATTGTAAATTATATTATTTATTCTTTACCAATTTTGGGAATAAAAGGTGTTTTGGTTATTTAATATAATAAACAAAAGCTGTTAAACTTCTTATGTTTAAATTTCCAGTTCAACTTGTAAATCTGTTTTTATTATTGTGCATAAATACATACTAATACTTGATCTAATACTTCCCGAGTGAGCCTCTCCTTCGCGCGGTCTCCGAGTGACATCTTTGCAGCCCGGCTAGTGGGCGCTTGCCGCACGCCGGGCAGTCCCGCGCGCCTCCAGGGCGGGCGGCGGTCCCCGGCCCCCGGCCCCGAGGCGCTTCCGGGGTGCGCGGCCCGCGCCTGCGCAAGGGGATCGGGCGGCCCTGGCGTCCGCTTCGGGTGGGGCTACGTTCCGCCCCTGCCGCCCTGCTGCCCAATGTCGGCGCCCGAGGCTTGAGCGGCATCTGTTCTCACCAATCGGCTGCGAGCGCGGCGCGGGCCTCGTCCAGGGCCCGTCCGGCGGGGCGGGGGCGGGGCCAGGCGTCGCTATTGGCTGCGGCGGCGTGACTGGCATTGGCGATATCTAATGGACTCCGGCGGGCGGACCTAGCGCTGCGTGGGGCCGGGCGGGAACGGCGGCACAGCGGGCCAGGAGGCGCCGGGCAGCGGGCGACATGTTCCAGGGCCTGGAGAGCGAGGGCAGCCGGGCCGGCTCCAGGTGCGTGGCGGGCGCGGCCACTTGGCGGGGCGCGGGTGACGGGTGACCTCACAGAGCCGAGGCCCCCTCTTCCCCGTCCGAGAGGCGGGCGCTCAGGCGGGACGCGTTCTCCGCGCCCGCTAGGGTCTCGGCGGAAGGCCCGAGGCGCGCCGCCCCTCGCGTCTCACCACGGGCCCGCGTTCCCTTCCGTGTCCGGCGCGCCCGGGGACGCTGGCCGAGCGGTGTGCTGCCTCGGGGCCATGCCGGTGCGTACGGGGACCCGCCCTCCCGGACCCCGTGCTAGCGCCAGTGTGCGGTGGACGGGGCCAAGAGGGTGGGGGGGTCACCGTGGGTGTCCTTCTGGATCCTGCATCCTGTGGGGCCGGGCGCTACTCTCCCCTAATCCCGCAGCGCCGTGGGGCCAGCCCACGCCCTCCCCTAATCCCGAGGGGCCGCGCTCTGCTTTCCCCTAATCCTACAGCCCCATGTGGCGGGGCCCTGCCTTCCCCTAATCCTGCAGTTCCGAGGAGCCAGCTCCTGCCCTCCCCTGGTCCCGCAGCCCCGTGGGGCCAGGCGCTGCCCTCGCCTGATCCCAGGGTCTTGTGGGGCCAAGCGCTGCCCTCCCCTGGTCCCATAGCCCTGTGAGTCCGGGAGCTGCCCTCCCCTGGTCCCGCAGCCCCATGGGGCTGGGCGCTGCCCTCCCTTGGTCCCATAGCCCTGTGAGGCCGGGCGCTGCCCTCCCCTAATCCCGCAGCCCCGTGGGGCCAGACCCTGCCCTCCCCTGGTCCCATAGCCCTGTGAGGCTGGGTGCTGCCCTCCCCTGATCCTGCAGCCCCTGCCCTTTCCTCATCCCACAGACCCATGTGGTGGGGCCTTGCTCTCCCCTGGTCCCGCAGTCTTGTGGGGCCAGCCCCCGTCCTCTAATCCAGCAGACCCATGTGGCAGGGTCCTGCCCTCCCCTGGTCCTGCAGCCCTGTGAGGCCGGGCGCTGCCCTCCCCTGATCCTGCAGCCCCATGGAGCCAACCCCTGTGCCTTCCCCTAATCCCGCAGACCCATGTGGTGGGGCCCTGTCCTCCCCTGATCTTGCAGCCCCTGCCCTTTCCTAATCCCGCAGACCCATGTGGTGGGGCCCTGCCCTTCCCTGGTCCTGCAGCCTTGTGGGGCCAGCCCCTGTCCTCCCCTAATCCAGCAGACCCGTGTGGTGGGGTCCTGCCCTCCCCTGATCCTGCAGCTCCGTGGGGCCAACCCCCATGCCTTCCCGTAATCCCCCAGACCCATGTGGCGGGGTCCTGCCCTCCCCTGGTCCTGCAGCCCTCTGAGGCCAGGCGCTGCCCTCCCCTGATCCCGCAGCCCCGTGGGGCCAAGCCCTGTGCCTTCCCCTAATCCCACAGACCCATGTGGCGGGATTCTGCCCTCCCCTGGTCCCGCAGCCCCGTTGGGTCAGGCGCTGCCCTCCCCTGATCCCAGGGCCTTGTGGGGCCAGGCGCTGCCCTCCCCTGATCCCGGGGCCTTGTGGGGCCAGGCGCTGCCCTCCCCTGATCCCGGGGCCTTGTGGGGCCAGGCGCTGCCCTCCTCTAACCCTATAGCTTGGGAGCCAGGCAGTGTCTTCCCTGCCTTGCTGACGGAGAACCAGGCTTACTGCAAGTGGTAGAAGCAAATGACCAATTGTTGGGTTTCTGCCTGGGCTTCAACATTCAGGAACACATGGCAAGCTTTCTTTTTAACTTGTAAACGCTGTGTGGGTATTAGAAGTCACATAGATTACAGTTGCCAGAGCTAGGGAGAAGGTCTGTCTTGGCACTGGAGCAGCCAGCTTGTACTGTAGAGTCGTTTGGGGGGGGGGGGTTGTAGATGCCAAGTTCCCATTACCGTGAGCCTCTTCTGTGCCCCAGCCTTGACCTAAAAGTAGAAGGGAATATGTGTGTGTAGCAGCTGTTGAGATCGATACAGTATAAATACTCCTTCAAAGAACCGCTTTGATTTGCTGAAACCCTGTACATCCCGGGGGAGTTAGGGCGGTCGTCACTTCTACACCTGACCAGGTAATTAGCTATCAATCCAGTCACATACGTCTAGATATGTACTGGCGGGGGCCAGAGGTTCATCCCGCAGTGCCCAGAATGCACCCATATTCTGGTGCTCAGGAACCACTGGGGAGCATCACTTGTGCCCGCTGGGTGGAGGCCCCTTCTAGCACTTTCTCATTTATGTCCTTGGGTCTGTCCCCTGTCATGCACGTGGCCTGGCACTGGATGCCCGATAAACGTTGGCGTTAACGAATAAACACCCTAACGCTGATGTCCTATGGACTTCTCGAGCTGCAGAGCCTCTGCTCTAAAGTATCAGTTCACGCTTCCTTTGGAGAGGGTATTATGGACAGGAGACAATTTCTTGGAGAACATTGAAGAAGGAAAAGCAGTCTTCTTGGTTGAATGATTCAATGTGATTGGAAGCTGCTGCTGGGATCGGTCACAAGCTTTGGGTTTCCGCAGCCGTGTTAAAGGGATTGATTAGCCGGATGGGCCTTGTAAGGCTCACGTTTCTTTGGCTGTTGAGGGAGGGAGTCAAGTGGTGGCTGCAAGACCACCTGGCCGGGATTTCCTCTTTGAAGAGCCTACATCTTCTCTCTTGCCAAGGGGTTATCTTGTGTTAAAGAGATTTTGAGCCGTACAGGCGTCACACTCCAGCCAGCATTAGTCTGAGGTCATCCACCTAAGGCTGTAAACTGTGCGTTTGTAAAGTCTTGTTACCGCTTCTCTCCAAGTCTGAGCAGTCCCCAGAAAGCTTTTCTGAAACCCGGACACGAGCTCTCGGAGGGAGGGTCAGGGGCACGGGTACCTGCCTCTGCTGGTACCGCCGTCCCCTTGAGCTTTATCTGTGGCTTTTCTTTGTCATGTGCCCTCTCGCTCCTCTTGTGTACTTGAATGCTTTTATTGGAATATATTGAGGGGTAAGACGAGAGAAAAAGGTCATTGGATCGTGCCCCTCCTTTGGGAGTTCTGAACTCACCAGTATTCCCATCTGCCTCCCTGCAATTAGTGTCCTAGCGAAAACTGCACTTGGTGGCGAGCCTCCTGGAGGCCACTCGGAGCCTTTGCCATGGGTTCTGTTTTTATCAGAATAACCTCTTTCACTCTCAGTCCCCTTATTTGAGATCCTGTTGGGCAGCCTGTGCGGTCTGCAGATCTGCTCCAAGGGTGGGAAACCCTGGTGCCCAGCCCACGCCTTGTGATGAAGATGTCACCACCCAGGTAGCTTGGTCAGTAGGCACAGCGATCTCCTGACTGCAGCATTCTGGGCTTCCTGTGCTCCCTTTGTTTTCAAAGTAAAGTAAAATTCAGGAAAGTATATAGCATAATGTAGTAAACACTATATTTCCACCACCCCAAATTAATATTTGGTCACTTCCAGTAACTCTGGCTTCCCTCCTTTGCCCCCGGGAGTACCCCTCCCACACAGAGACCACAGACTCAATTTAGGCCTTGCTTCCTCCACAGAGATCTTAAGTTCCAGTAAGACCCAGCGCTCAGTGGCATCACTGATTGGAACAGTAGAGCCCCCTGCGCACGGCGCTGGCTTTCCCCACAAACAAAGCTGCTCCAGGCTCAGGACTTGGCTCTTGACATCTTTCCGTGCACAGGGTATGGTGCACGTGCCCAGGGACAGGCACTTGGGCCCCCGGATGAGCGAAGCAAGGGTGCAGGGCACAGGGGACTGGGAGATTACAAGGTTGTGGCGAGAGTCCTAAAGAGCTCTGAATCAGAAGGAATCCGCTTCAGATTAGAGCAGGACCTGGGAGGTTGAAGGAAGAGCCATGTTTCAAGTAAACTCGTAAAATAGGAATTTGAACTCAGAAGGAGGCTTGATGATAAATTCAGTTCAGTTCTGAAGATTGCAGATCCCCATCCCATTTGTCAGCGAGATGGTTGTAGAGACCCGAGAATGTCTGGCCTGCTGTAGCCAGCCAGGAGTATGAGACTGGGCCGTGTGATCTATAAATGGTGTAGAAGTCAGATGGCCTTAGTATGGTCGCCAACAAAGTAGGTGACCTGAGGTCTTATTAAGACCTTTTTTTTTTTTTTTTTTTTAGTTTATTTTGAGAGAGCACAGGTGCAAGGGGTGTGGGCACAAGAGGGGGAGAGGTGGAGACAGAGGGAATCCCAAGCAGGTTCTGCCCTGTCACTGCAGAACCTGACCTTATTAAGACCTTTCTGGGGTGCTTGGGTAGCTCAGTTGGTTAAGCATCCAACTTCGGCTCAGGTCATGATCTCACAGTTGGTGGGTTCAAGCCCTGCATCAGTCTCTGTGCTGACAGCTCAGAGCCTGGAGCCTGCTTCAGATTCTGTGTCTCCTCTCTCTGCTATTCCCCCACTCATGCTCTATCTTGCTCTGTCTCTCAAAAATAAATAAATAAATAAATGTTAGAAAAAAAAATTTTTTTAACTTCCTAATTTAAATCTGGTCACTGGTTTTCTTTTTTTCTTTTTTTTTTTTTCTCTCAAATGAAAGTAATTTTTTTTCCTTCACCAAATCGTTAAGGAAATACTAACTGCTGAGTAGGTATCCACCTTCCCCACCCTCCCAGGCAGCCAGGGATTCGGCACCAGCACCGTGTGGAAGGCCTGCTGGCGTGTGGTATAGCAAGGCTTGCCCGTGGAGTGTGTCTGGGTCCCAGCTGGCACGTCATCTGCCCTGTATAAAGCAGAGGGGTACTTTTCTGCAGTCGTGCTTTACAGCCAGAGAGAGTCTGAGAACTCCCTTCACTTTATAGTCCATGGTCAGCTCCCTTTCTAGCTCTTTATTTTTTTTTAATTTTTTTAATGTTTATTTATTTTAGAGGCAGAGTGCGAGTGGAGGAGGGGCAGAGAGAGAGGGAGACACAGCCATCAGCACAGAGCCCGACGTGGGGCTTGAACCCACAAACCGCAAGATCGTGACCTGAGCCAGTCAGATGCTTAACCGACTGGCACCCCTCCCTTTCTAGCTCTTTTAAGGAAACAAAAAGCATTTTAAATGTCTTTTTTTTTTTTTTTTTTTGTGACCTAAGTCATGCGCAGTGCCTGCAAAGCCTCATGCATTTCACATGGTTTCGAGCTCTGAGTTTCCTTCAGTTTCCCCCTGTCTGCAGCATGGTCGGTCCGGTTGCCCAGGACTAGTGAAGGCACACGGGCCACTCCGCAGTTTCAAAGTCCATTTCAATAGTGCCTTCTCACCTTCAAAATGCATTTTTAAGATCTTTGTACGTGTTCTGCAAAGATGCACACGAACTGGGCGCGCCACTGCTCTACTGACGTGGTTTGAAGCTCTGGGGGAGTCCAGGCGGAGCTTTGTGAAAGTTGCTTAACTCTTCAGTTACCGCAATAAAAAGTGACTCGAGGTCCCGGTCTTCCCCTTCATAAATGTTTCCTGAAAGCCTCCAAATGATGCAGGCTGTTTTCTCACCGGTGGAGACTCGGGGTAGATGCTGCGGGTGGTGCCCGAGTGGTCACGTGGTGCCTGTGTGCTGAGGTGAAGCCAGCAGTTGTGCTGGCGGGTGTGTCCTCCGATCTCTCTGATCGGCTTCCTATTGGTTTTACCGGACTTCAGGACCTGAGATGATGACTCCAGTGTGGACTGCGCAGATCAGTCCTGACTCTCATTTCTTCTAGAGGCCTTTAACAGAGGCCTGAGGCTGTAGTCTGCACTCTAGACCCAGACTGCTTGGGCCTGCCTTCTGGTTCTGCTCCTTCCCACACGACCTTTCTTGTGGCTTTTCTCTGTCTCTGACGCACCGTCTGTGAAAATACTGCCTGCCTTAGAGGGTTGTTGCGTGCGCTCCTTGGAACAGTTGACGGAAATAGTACTTAACAAATGTCAGCTACGATATTAAACACTACTGAATGCGTTTGTGGCATTAAATTTTTAATTTTTTTAATTTAATTCTTTAAGGAATTTCTACAATCTCTACACCCCACATGGGGCTTGAACTAACGACCCTAAGAGCAAGAGTCACACGCTCCACCGACTGAGCCAGCCAGGCGCCCCGATTGTGTTTGTAGTATTGTGTACTCATTAAAATTAGCATTAAACTCTACTGAATGTGGCTGTCACTTTGTGTTAGGGAAATTAATTTTACTTACCACAAGGTCACAATCATTTGCAAGTGTACCATTTCTAGAGGGGCTAGTGTTAAATAATTGTAATTTTTCCTTAGACATCAGAAGGTGTATCTGGCCTGTGTGGTTACGCCGTACTGCCTGAATGGTGATGTCCAGGGCCATCACTGACTCACACTCCTTCTGTGCTTGTAGGGCCATGAAGCCCCCGGGAGGAGAGGCCAGCAATCTCTTTGGAAGTCCAGAAGAAGCTGCTCCTTCAAGCAGGCCCAATAGGATGGCGTCTAATATTTTTGGACCAACTGAAGAGCCTCAGAACATACCTAAGAGGACCAATCCCCCAGGTAGGGCCTTTGTGAGCCATTAATCCTTCTGCCTCTGTCTGTTCTGTTCTATGCTGCTCTTTTGATAACATTTTTTATTTCTTTGTGCTGACCCCCCCCTTTTTTAAAAAATGTTTTTAATGTTTATTTTTGAAGGAGAGAGAGAGACAGAGTGTGAGTGGGGGAGAGGCAGAGAGAGAGGGAGACACAGAATCCGAAGCAGGCTCTGGGCTCTGAGCTGTCAGCATAGAGCCCGATGTGGGGCTCTAACCCACGAACCGTGGGATCATGACCTGAGCCAAAGTCAGATGCTTAACCAACTGGGCCCCCTGGGCCCCCTGGAATGTATGGACAGATTTATCCTGACTTCTGCTTTTTGTCTGAAGGTGGCTCAGTCATTCTTGAATCCTCCTTCCTCTGACCACAGACCCTGGCAGAATCCAGGCCCTGAGGATACAGAGGAGACGAAGGGGTTCGGTTCCCACCAAGGGAGGCTCTCCCAGTCGTTTGAAGGGCCCCTTGTGATTTCAGAAATTATGTGCAGGTTACGCATGTAAACATTTTTCTTAGGGAGAATATTTAAAAAATAGATATTTTATGTTTATTTTTGAGGGAGAGAGCATGAGCGCGTGCACAAGTAGGGGAGGGGCAGAGAGAATCCCAAGCAGGCTCCGTGCTGTCCGTGCAAAGCCTGATGTGGGGCTCGAGCTCAGGAACCGTGAGATCGTGACCTGAGCCACCAGGCGCTCCTAGGGAGAGCATTTTAATCCGATTGTCAATGGGATAGAAGCTCTCAAAAGGACGACTCGGTCCATATAATGCTTTATCGTTTGGCCCACCTTCCAGTAGTCACAGTGAGACAGTCTCAGAAAAATGTTTTTTGGCCGATAGACTGTCCAGTTGAGTGACCACGATGATAGTTACCTGTATCCTGGGGAGAATAGCATTTGTTCGTCAGTGAAGATCTGAGAGGCCGGACCCAGATGGCAGACGCCGCGGAAGCGAGGCTCGAGAACGGCTCCCTACGCCGCTGCAGCCCTGCTGCAGAATTGGTGTTTCTTTACCAAACCCTAGAGGAACGGCTAGTTCTGTGTTTGGTTGGTGGTTTTCTTATGGCGAGGGAGGGCGGAGGGTTAAAGTTCTGGGTGTAGCAGAAGAAGCAGGAGTTCTTCAAAGTGAGCAACATTCTCCTCGTGTCTGGCGTACAGGTGTGGGCCGGAGCGGTCGGCCCTGCACTTCCTGTGTGTCAGCGATAGCCGTGTAGGTTACCGTATGTGCCTCTTGCACCTACGACTGGCTGCTGGCTCGGCAGGGTGTCTGGGGCTGCCCCTGGGGTGGCGAGTTCCCTGAGAAGTATGGCGGTGCTGCTTTGCACACCCTCCAGTGATTCCCCAGTGGGCAGCCTGTGCCCCTCCTGGCTGGAGAGAGGGAGAGAGAGGGAGAGCAGGAGAGCCTCTGTGTGGTGTGTGGTCCCAAGATGTGGCCACAGCTGCCAGAACTCACTCCCTGGGCTCGGTTCCTGCATGGACCTCGTGGTCCTGTCGTTTGGGGCCTGTTTTCGGTCCTGCCAGGTGCTCTTTGGAAACCATCTGTGTGGAACTCTCAAGGGAAGCCTGAAAGGGAAGCATGCCAGCGTGCCCCGCCCCGCAGACCTAAGCCCCTGCCCACGTGTCCGGGGCGGAGGGTGTGACTTAGCTCGCGATCATCGCTGAGGACTCACCGGCGTGGTCGGGCCCAGTGCTCACCGACCCTTCACGCGTGGGCTCTGCTGGCTGCCCGGCTCACATCTCCTACGGCTTGTCCTCCAGTTCTAACAACAGGGACCAGATATTTTTCAGGGATTGTGCTCGGTGCTTTGTCTCTACACCCCTAGGAGGTTGGGGCGGGGGGGGTGGTCCTTTACAGAGAGGGAAACAGGCTCAGGGGGTTCCCTGCAGCACCTGGACCTCACACCTCACCAGGGGCGGAACTAGCCCTCGGATGGCACTTTTCTGGACTCCAGTGCTCGTGTTCTGAACTTACCACCTGGAAAACCAGTTGTGATAAGTGTCTAGAAATGGAATTGCAGGATCACTTAAAATTGCCCCCCATGTCGGCCACCCCGTGTGCCGCACGTGCTCCCCACCCTGCCGACACCATGTCTGTCTTACGCACTTTGATTCTTCAAAGAGCGCACCTTGACTTTATCTTCCTTCGGTTATGAGCGCATCGAGCACCTTTCCTTCCTCAGAGCTGAATTCATTGCCCAGGTAAATGTCGACCAGCAGACACGCAGGCTGACCCCTCATAAAGGGCAGGAACAGAGCTGTACTGTGTAGGGCTGGACCCACACACAGGAGCAGCACACCGACAATGCCACGTGTGTGGTCTCCACAGAACTCTGGCGTGTGGTGACCTGGGGTGGGGGAGACACGCAGGCTTCTGGGAGCTGGTCGTGCTCTGTATGCTCTGGCTGGCGGTGACCTGGGTGTTGGCTGTGTGGTTATTTGAGACAATTATGTCTTAGGAGACTTTCAGTTACATTTTATAATTAGAAAAAATTTTGGAGGCGCCTGGGTGGCTCGGTTGAACGTCCGGCTTCGGCTCAGGTCCTGATCTAGAGGTGCGTGAGTTCGAGCCCTGTGTCGGGCTCTGTGCCGTCAGCGTGAAGCCTGCTTCAGAACCTGCTTCGTATCCTGTCTCCCTCTCTCTGCCCCTCTGCCAGTCGTGTGCTCTTAAAAAAATAAAACATTAAAAAAAGGTTTTTTTCCTTAATGATCAGTGTCTTTAGAGCCAAAAACTTCAACTTGAGTTACTTTTGTTTGCCTTTCTGAGAGGGAGAGCCAGCACATGCGTGCACGTGGGGGGAGGGCAGGGAGAGGGAGACGGAGAATCGATCCTAAGCGAGCTCCACGCCCAGCGCAGAGCCCAAAGCAGGGCTCAGTCTCAGAACCGTGCGTGAGATCGTGACCTGAGCCCAACGCTTAACCGACTGAGCCATTCAGGTGCCCCCAAATTGAGTTACTTTTATGTTCCATTTTTTTTAAAAGCTGAGTGCACATTTTTAAAAGAATTTAATTAAGGCTTTGTAGCACAACCAGAAACAACACAGTACGGGACGACCTTCAGCAGTGCTTTTCTCCACTTTGTGGTGGAGACGCTTTTGCTGACCGTAGCTCAGCAGCATCACTGGGGATCACTGAGGGCTCATCTGCCCGGTCCCGCTCTGCCCCCTCGACTTGCTGCCCCCTCACCAGCCGCCCTAGGTCGGTCCTCTTGTTACGTATCGCCTCCTGACAGTTGACACACAAGGCCAGAGGGTTGGAGCCACTTGTCCAGGCTCGGTTGGCAAGTGGCTGTTCAGGAGCTCCCCCCGCAGTCCAGTGCTGTGCCATGCCGTGCTGGCTTCCCCAGCCCGGTGTGCGGGGCCTGGGAGGGCAAGGTGTGTGGACGCCCCAGGGTGACATGAGCACGCGCCCGCTTCCTGCACAGGCGGCCCCGGGACACTGGCATCCCAGCAGCCGCTCTGGGTCACCATCCACTCTGGCGGTGGAGCCCATCCCCTGGGAGCCCACGCGCCTGCGTGCTCGTGTCTCTCCTTGTCAGCCGTGCGTGTTGCTAGAGCCAAGCAGGGACTGCTCGCCACGTGGTTTCTTAAACAGTAGGCAAAGCTCAGCGCTGTGAAAAATGACATGATAAGCAGTCGTGAGTCCTGCACGCCGTCCATCCTGTGTCCTGTGTGCACACGGCCGGCGGGGCGGGGTGGGGGGACGTGGACTAACCACTTTGTTGATTCAGATACAAGTGAATATACGCTGTACAGAATGTTGTGTGCCTTTTGTCGCTGAGCGGTATATACATCCAGGAGATGTTTTGTTATCGGTACGTAGGCAACATAGCAAACGCTCTGGAGCATTTGTGTCCCTGGCATCCTTCTAAGCATGTGATGTCTGAGCTACAGTGAGGCATTGAGCTACAGTGAGGCTGTGAGCAAGGTCCTTTCATTCTGCAGTTGAGGATTTGCGGGCACAGAAAGGCCAAGTAATTTGTGTGTGGTCACCTAGCTAGTTAGTGGAATGCATCTTTTTTCTCTTGTGAGATTTTAAGGTACATCCTTGGTACATGAGGGCCGTGACTGTGACAGCCCTCCCCCCCCCCCCCAACCCCTGCGTGCCGAGAGGAGCTGGCATCTGTGGAGTGAAGAGACGGCCAGCTGGCATTGTGTGACAGCCATCTCTGCTTCACGGAGGCTTTTGGGCGTTGACTTTGGTGTCTGGCCAGAGTCATCAGCTGTGAAAAGTTAGGCATTAGATGCATATTTTCATTATGGCTCATCAAGTCACTTACCTGTACTGCAAGGCGTTACGTGTCTGAAATTTGCTGACACCTGTAGTTGTCACTGGACGTTCTGGCCAGAATGATGTCAGAAGAATGACTGATCTGTGTTATTTTCCAGATTACAGGTCTGCCTTGAATATGACATGTTGTTAAATTCATTTATGTCTGTCTGACCTAAAAGTGCAACAGCTATTTGCTTTTAACATAAAGGACTTTTCACGGGTTTAGTGAAGAAGACTGTTCAACAGACAACACACCAAGTTCAAAGTTAAGGAAATTTTAGATGGGAAGTGGTGTTTTATGCCACCTTACCGTCTTGTCTCTAGGGGCCAGCCCGGTTCAGCTTCCAGAAATGAAGGTCTCAGAAGGCCCCCAAAAAAGCAGGTCTGACATAGGGCTTTAGGGACCCTCATCAACCCGATCACCCCACCCTTGTTGGCCTAAACCAGGGACTGGCATTGGGGTGTCCCTAGGAGGAGAGGTCTCTGAAGTAATGAACGTCGAGGATGGGACCAGATGGATGTTGTGGGTTTGCTCACTGTTGTGTAATTGTTTCTACAGGGGGGAAAGGAAGCGGTATCTTTGACGAATCCACGCCTGTGCAGACGCGACAACGTCTCAACCCACCCGGTGGGAAGACCAGTGATATCTTTGGGTCCCCAGTTGCTGCTACGTCGCCTTCAGCACACCCAAACAAACCCAAGGTATGGGCTAAGTCAGGTAGCACACGTGAAAGTAGGAAAAACAAAAAGGCTCTGAGGCAGGTGTGGTGTGTGAGGGGGAGGAGGCAAGGTGGCTGACGTTGGTTTTCCTGAGTGCGGTCGCTAGTCACAGGGTTTCCCGTCTCCCCTGAATCACAGGAGACTACACGCCAGCCTCGTGATGACTGTAGCCTGGGAAGCTGGTCTTGTGTGCCGATGGGCGACCTGGGCGACCATCCTTCCCTGCAGGTGCTAGTGGTCACCGGGAGCACAGCAGCCCCATTAGATTAAACTTGCTCCGGCGTTTCGAATTCATGGGCTCATAATCATACTTGGAAAAGTCTAATTGTTGCCGGGAGAGTGCCGGAGGACAGAATGTACCATGTGCCACCGTTCCCGCGTGAGCCGCACCTCAGGGTGGCTGCTGTGGAGGGAGTTTTCCTTTTACAGGAGTACTCAGCCAAAAATGAGGAAGGAATAACAGAATTCAAATACCACCATTTTGCCAACTTGTAATGAAACTGTGGATCTCGGCGATGAGCATCTGTGGCTGACATCATGTGGGGGATAAGCTTAGGAATCCCCCGGGCTTACACCACAACATCACAAGACAGGACCACCAGAAATTACAGACTGTTCCTTTTGATAGAACATCATAGACCACCTTTGAATTCTTGTCAAAAAATCGAGGCAGAGTCAGACCGAACTTCACGTTAATTGATACCACAGGGATTCGGGCAGAGTAATGCAAAATAGAGGGCTCTACATAGCAGTCACAGGAGGCCAGTCAGTAATCCCGACGGTTAAAAAGAAATTGAACATTACACTTCTGGGGCACCTGGGTGGCTCAGCGGGTTGAGCATCCAACTCTTGATTCCGGTTCACGTCATGATCTCATGGTTCCGGAGTTCAAGCCCGGCGTTGGGCGCCTCGCTGACAGTGTGGATCCCACTTGGGATTCTCTCTCACTCCCTCTCTCTCTGTGCCCCCCGCCCCCAAATAAATAAATAAACGTTAAAAAAAATTTAAAAGAATACAATTCCTATCAAAGTCCCAACCACCTTATTTGGTTTGGTTTTACTTTTTGTTTGTAAAAAAGGGAAAGACCCATCCTAAAATTCATAGGGAATCTCAAGGAACGCCGAGTAGCTGGACAGCTTGACAAAGAACAAAGTTGGATGGCTCTCACTTCCCAGTCTCAGAACTCAGTACAAAGTTCCATTCGTCCAAACAGTGTGGTGCTGGCCTAAGGACATAGAGACCGTGGAGTAGCACGGAGAGCTGAGAAATAGACCCTCACATGCGGGTTTAATTGGTACTTGCACAAGGACGCCTGGATCATTTCGATGGGGGAGGACAGTCACTTCTGCCAGGACAACTGGATACGCGCGTGCCAGAGAGTGGAGGCGGACTCCTAGCTTACACTGTGTATAGATATGAACTAAAAATGGATCAAAGATCGAAATTTAAGGGTTAAAGCAGTAAGATTCTTAGAAGAAAACATAGGGACAGTTCTTCACAATCTTTTTGTGCTTTGTTTTGTTGTGTTTGTTAAGATTTCATTTTAAAATAATGTGCACCCAACGTGCAGCTCGAATTCATGACCATGACCCCCAAGAGCTCTTCTGACGGAGCTGGCCGGGTGCCTGATCAGTCTTCGCGTGGTTTTGGCAGTGGTTTCATAAACGTGACACTAAACACTGGGAACAAAATTTTAAGTAAGTATATTGGATTTCATTAAAATTGAAAACTTTAGGGGCGCCTGGCTGGCTCCGTCAGTAGGAGTGTGTGACTCTTGATCTCAGGGTCATGAGTTCAAGCCCCACGTTGGATGTAGAGATTACTTAAAAACCTTTAAAAGAAACTTTTTAGACTTAAGTGCATCAAAAGACACTTAGGAGAATGAAAAGACAACCCATAAAGCAGGAGAGATCGTTTGCATTGCAAATCCTATCATCGGATAGCAGTTTATTCTTGGGAATACATAAAGAACTTCCGAAACTCAGCAACAGAAAGACAGTCTGATTCAAAAATGGGCAAAGGACTTGACTGGACATTTCCCCCAAAGAAGATCTACAAGTAAGCACATAAAAACATGCTCAGCAGGGGCGCCCTGGGGGCCCAGTCGGTTAAGCGTCCGACTCTTCATTTTGGCTCAGGTCAGGATCTCACAGTTTGTGATATGAAGGCCCACGTTAGGCTCTATGCTAGTGTAGAGCCTGCTTGGGATTCTCTCTCTCCCCCTGTCTCCTGCCCCTTCCCTGCTTGCGCTCACATGCGCATGTGGTCTCTCTCAGAATAAATTAGAGGTGGGGCGCCTGGGTGGCGCAGTCGGTTAAGCGTCCGACTTCAGCCAGGTCACGATCTCGCGGTCCGTGAGTTCGAGCCCCGCGTCAGGCTCTGGGCCGATGGCTCGGAGCCTGGAGCCTGTTTCCGATTCTGTGTCTCCCTCTCTCTCTGCCCCTCCCCCGTTCATGCTCTGTCTCTCTCTGTCCCAAAAATAAATAAAAAACGTTGGGAAAAAAAAAAAGAATAAATTAGAGGGGAAAAAAGGCGCTCAACATCGCAGTTGGAAGTGTGGCTGAGCCCCAGATGGCAGAGAGCTTACGTCTCTGTCGCTGCAGTACGTTACCTGGGGGTTTGTGTCACCGTCCGTGGGTAAAATTCTCCACAGTGAAAACATTTTTAAAAGTTAAAAGTAGGGCGCCTGGGTGGCGCAGTCGGTTAAGCGTCCGACTTCAGCCAGGTCACGATCTCGCGGTCCGTGAGTTCGAGCCCCGCGTCGGGCTCTGGGCCGATGGCTCAGAGCCTGGAGCCTGCTTCCGATTCTGTGTCTCCCTCTCTCTCTGCCCCTCCCCCGTTCATGCTCTGTCTCTCTCTGTCCCAAAAATAAATAAAAAACGTTGAAAAAAAAAAAATTTAAAAAAAAAAAAAAAAAAGTTAAAAGTAAATAAACCCGTCTGTGCTCTGATTTTTATCATACATTTGAAGGTGGGTAAAATGTTTCTGAATCATGTGTTGACCTGCGTTTTGCCTTGTTGCAGGACCACGTGTTCTTGTGTGAAGGAGAAGACCCAAAGTCGGCCCCTAAAGGTGAGCTGCTGTTTTCTGTCCTTCCCCTGAGTGTGCTCGCTCTGGGAGAGTTGCTGGTGTGTCCCCAGGGGATGAGGGAATATTCCATGCCCCTTCCGGCCTGCTGACAAAAACAGGCAAGGTCGTGTTTGTTGCTGAGAGGATGTGTAGTATTTGAAGAAAGCCAGGGACGTGGGCTCAGTTGGGTGGGTGAAAACTTCCCAGTGGGCCACCATGGGCCTTTCTTCACTTCTTGTCATTGGTGGTCAGCCTGCGTCTAAGACTGGGGGTCCCCTTCTAGAAGCTGATGTCATGTAGTGAAGGGCAGGGATCTGAAGCCTTGAATGGACATATGACCGAGGGTAGCGCAGGCAGCACTGATGCAGAAGAGAAGCGCACGGGGGACAGCAAGACCGGTGGAGTGGGAAGGGGGGGGGGGGGACCGTGAGGCCTGTGTGTGGCAGGGAGAGCTGCCCCGCTGGCAGGTGCGTGCCAGCCTGTGCCTCGCCCTCCCAGCTGGCTGTGCTGAGAGTCACCACTCCCCCGATGGGGAACCAAGATAAACGGGAGTCCCTTCATCTAGAAAGGCTGAGTGTCTACAAGCCTTGCCTCACCTTGCTGGATCCCTCTCTTCCTCGTCATGCTCAAGTTGAGAAAGTTTGTTATTTGTTCTTGACGTGGAAGAAAGAGGAATGGGGTCCAAAAAGCAGTGTAAAGGAATAATTAACTTAAGGAATTTTCCAAAGAGTTTATGGTATGAAGCCCTGGTTCAAGAATGCCCTCTGCTAATCGGTATGTGTTCTTGGGACAAGACGGAAGCCTTGCTCTGTGCTCGTTATGGTGTGCCCTTGGCGGCTGGTCTGTGCCAGCCTTTATGTGGAGCTCGCCTGTCTGGTTGCGGGGCCGCCTCTAACGGGATGGCATGCTGACTTTGTCCCACAGCCGCAGCCAGCACCTCGCCAGGAGAAGAGCTGGGGCAGAAGGGCGGCCCTGGAGACGCAGGCCGCATCCAGCAGCCTGTGCCCATGCCCACAGCTGACAGCCACGAGCCCAGGTTGGGCCCCCGCCCTCGTTCTCACAACAAAGTCCTGAACCCGCCTGGAGGCAAATCCAGTATCTCCTTCTACTAAGAGGGGCTGCCGCTTCCCCTGTAGCCAGACAAAACACCGGAGAGATAGGATTTCAAATACTGTAGTCTTGTAGCCCAAAGGAGCCGGGTGGGGAGAGGGTCTGTTGTGTATCTGAAGCCGCAGCTCGGGCACGTGGCCATCCCAGAGCCGTGGAGGACCTCACCTTCCAGACTGCCAGGAGACCTGTCTTGGTGGGTAGAAGACGGGACTTGCTTGTAACTGCAGACGTGATGGGGCTCTGCGAGGGGCGCAGGGGCCAGTGGGGCCGGGCCACGGTGAGTCCTGGTGGCATGGGGTTGCCCTCGGCCTTGCCGCACTGGCACTCTGCTGGCCGGCCGGGGGTCCAGAAATCACTAACACGGCAGCAGAGTTTAAATTTAAAGCCTTGGCAAGAAAATCAAAAACAACATGTGTGTTGCCGTGGGATACAGGAGCAAGGTGTTGGCCAGAACACTACGGGCGGGGAGTGGTGGGGGGTGGGGTCTTTGGGTGGCTGGCCCCTCAGATCCTCACCCCGTTGACCGCAGGACGGTTCCCGTGCCTGCCGCTGTGGCCCCCCGGTGCCTCCTTTGCCATCAGCCCCAACGTGTGGCTCCGCACATTTCCTGACACGTCAGTTGCTTGTGTTCGGCAGCTGTCAGCACAAACCAAAAAGTCGTTCTCAGTCTCACGCCTTGTGGCAGCATTTTGAGGTGCTCCGTGTCTGCCATCCAGACGCTTGGCCATGCGCAGGCTGGTTTCACTGTGATTTGTCCCCTCTTTTCCTCAGCGGCCTCCATGCTAGGTCCGTGCCCATCACCAGCCAGGCGGACAGACCCCTTCTCAAGTCAGATCTTCCTGTTGGCCAGCCCCCCTGACTTCTGCAGCTTTAAAACTGTCCACATGCATCCAGACAGCGGGTTACTTAAATCCTTCCTACATCTTTAGTCCTGTTGACGGTGGGAGGAAGCAGTGCTCCTGAACCTTGGGTTCTTAGGTTTGAATCTTTAATAATATCTAAAGAGCTATTATAAAATCCCAGCTTTACATAGGTGACTGTGGACGCTGATCTGTTTCTGACACCTTTCTAGGAAAAAGTCACTTGCTCAGGTAGAGTAAAGAGGAAGCAAAGTTTGCTTAGCTGCTCTTCATAAAGCTTTGCGGAACCTCCGGACCTTGTTCGGTTTCCAGAGGGAACCTGGAGACCTTGGGCCAGAAGATGAAGTGGTTCGATAGCGAAGTCTCCACTGGCCAATCCCGTGCTACTCGCCAGCTGAGATAACGGGCTGGCCAGAGTCCCGTCGCTCTGATCTGTCGGGCGAAGGCTTCTCCCGCCTGCCCCTACAGGGCTACATTCTCTGTTCTTATGCTCACTCACATTGGACCAACGGCTCACGGGGGACGGGGTTTGGGTGGGGGTACCTGTCAGTACGAGTGCCTACAAAGCCAGTGCCGTGTGCTAAAAACACCTGCATCCTTATCACAGTGTAGAAAAGCAACAACGCTGGGTTCAGTCACACCCACCGTGTCCTAGACACCGAAGTGCCTGCGGGAGCCACCTGCCAGCTCCACTCTTACACCTGGTGCACGTGGCTTTGTCAACCAAAGACCGTTTTCCCCCTTTCAACTGCCCTGTGCTCTCTGGAGCCAGGAAACTCATTCCACGCAACTCTTCCTGTCTCGTGCAAGTACTTCCTGTTTCCACCTTTCAGGTGGCCATTTATAGGAAAGTTAGTTGGAACGCAGAGCCTCTTCCCCCCCATTAAAAAATGTCATAAATGGTGGTTAGGGCTTAAGCCCAAACACACGTTAACGTGCTTAACACAGTGTTCTCGTGGTAGAATGAAGTACCATTTATGACTCTGTCTTGTGGTTTTCAGTGTGCAAGAAACTGATTTGTGAATTCCAAATTGGATTGCCAGGAACCCTGATACCCTAGTGCTGGCCCCTGTGGCTTCACCCCTGCCCTCGCTGCCCACCCAGCGAGAGGAAGCAAGGAGGAGCTCTCTACTTCTGTCCACCGGCAGGGATCTCAGGCACAGATGGGGGGGTAGAGGTGGGAATGGAGGGAAACCAGAACTGTAGCCAGAGCCTCTGTGCAGTGGAGACAGACGCGCTGCCTTTGATCTCCATCCTTCCCTCCCTGGGGCCGCAGAAACAAGTTTAGGGTGCCTGGTGGTCTGGTCACTGGGAGGAGCAGGAGAGGCCTTTCTGCTCCTGTGAGCCAGTGGGGTGGCCATTCCTATGTGGAAAATGCTCTGTAACTGGGGACTGCCTGTATTTGGAAGATTCATTAACTCAGCATCCTGTTTTCAATCTCTAAGCTGCATTGAGAAGTTATGTCTGTATTTTTATTAAGCCTTAAAATTTTTTTTATGTGCATTTGGTGCCAACTTTTTTCTAGAGCTGTATCAAAAACGAGAAGTCTGTACTCACAGCACAATGTAGTTTTGATAGGGGCATCTTGTTACAAAGCAGGACTGGGTATACACGTTGAATTAAACTTCGCAATCACGTACTCGAAGTCCGGGTCAGTCTTTTGTGTGCATGTTCACATGTGCTTCTCAGCATCCGTTTCCCGAAGTGCCTGGACCCTGCTCCTTCCCTCACAGGTGTTCTTTGCTGAAGGGGTTTGCCTTCACCCCCTCCCCGCCCCACCCCTGCACCATTTAGCCAGAGGATGCCCAAGTTAATCTTCTCAGAGGTTATGGATTTACAGGGGTTGTTTTATTATTTAAAAAAATTGTTCTAAGGTTTATTTTTGAGAAAGGGAGACAGTGCATGAGTGGGGGAGGGTCAGAGAGAGAGGGAGACACAGAATCTGAAGAAGGCCCCAGGCTCCAAGCTGTCAGCACAGAGCCCAACACAGGGCTCGAACTCACAAACTGCAACATCATGACCTGAACTGAAGTGAGACACTTAACCGCCACCCAGGCGCCCCACGGGTTTACAGTTTTAAATTTGGAAACCAAAGACCTAACTGAATAGAATGAACAGGAATTTGCCAGTGTTCTTTTGGGTTTCTGTAGGTAAGTTAAAGGTAATCATTTTTTTTTTTCCTCCTAACCACTTGTTTTCCTAAAGAAATGACAGCACTGAACTTGCCTCTTGAGTGGGCTTTCCAACTCCAGTAACAAGCTTGGTAATAAGTAGATGTGGTGCTGAGCTTTTAGTCTGCCATTAGATTAAAGTCCTGCAAAGAAAGCACAGATTGAATGTCTTTCCCTCTTACATGATAGCTATTTTCCTATGTCGTAAAAGCAAACAATATGCATTACATGGACCTAGGGTGATGAAACCACCCAGACCACCTGCTGGGAGGCCCCCCTCACAGCCCCACCCCACAGGAGGCTGCACACCATTCTCCCTGCTGGACCAGAGCCAGCACCAGAATAGCATATCAGAAAGAAACCGGACATACACCACGGACACCGTGTTCATTTGTTCATCTGAAAACGTGTTCGAGTGCAGAGCATGTCCCAAGACGTGCGCTAGGCACTGGTAACGTTAAAGCGGCCCCAGCCACAGGGCAGCTCAGTGCTGGAGAGTCACAACCCATTTGTCTCCAGCAGCTGGGCAGTGGCCACGTCTGAAAGGACCAAGGTAACTCTACGAATGTTATGGTGAGGGAGCGATCGACAAACACGAAAGGGTTGCCATTTCACGTCCTGTGCTTTTTCCAGAATGTACTGGCTCTGTTAGCGGAACGGAACTTGTTCTATTTTCAAGCGTGGCAAGAAAGTATATTCCTCCTGTGTTACCCAGTCATTTCTTATTATCTCCTTAATCCTTAGCATTCTTGAAGATCACGAGTGAAATATTCCTGTTGTATGTTTGACGACGAAGTGCCATCAAAATTCAGCATAGGAAGAATTAAGGGAGACATTACAGGGTCCTAGGTGACTTTCTAGCAAATTAAAGTATAACCTTTTTAAAGTTTTTATTTAAATTCCAGGGGCGCCTGGGTGGCGCAGTCGGTTAAGCGTCCGACTTCAGCCAGGTCACGATCTCGCGGTCCGTGAGTTCGAGCCCCGCGTCAGGCTCTGGGCCGATGGCTCGGAGCCTGGAGCCTGTTTCCAATTCTGTGTCTCCCTCTCTCTCTGCCCCTCCCCCGTTCATGCTCTGTCTCTCTCTGTCCCAAAAATAAATTAAAAATGTTGAAAAAAAAAATTTAAAAAAAAATAAAAAAAATAAATAAATAAATTCCAGTTAGTCAACAAACAGTGTACTATTTCAAGCGTATAGTACAGCGATTCAACACTCTGATACATCGCCCTTCGCTCATCATGACGGGCACACTCCTAGAAGTCCAGTATGCCATCCATTGTGCCACAGAGCCAGGCCAAAGCAGCACTTTTGAAACCCAAGTACTCACCTTACATTTTAGGGTCATGTGCAGAGGGAAAAAAAATTGTGCCCCAATTTAGCTTATAAATCTGAATGGAAGTCTGTTAAAGCAAGTTCTAGCTTATGTCGCCCGAGTACACGACTGGCGTCCTCAAGTACGCATCAGGAATTGCCCAGCGGCTCATCTTGTTAAAACTTCGTTCTGTTTTAGCCAGTTTCAAGTAAATCTGCCCAGTTATGTTAGTAATAAAAACCAATAAAGTTGGTGGCCAATTGGCCTCACAGCGGGGGCTACCCTACTGTATATTTGGTACTAAGGGGGTTCAAAGGGGTCATGTTTCTGAAAAAAGGCCTAAGGCAGAAGTCTTGAACATTCCCCAAAACACTCACAAGCTTTTTTTTGTAATTGGCTCAAAAAGAAAAATTACACATACCTGTTTGTCCTGACTCTTCATCTTGAGAATAAACCTAATAATTCTATATTGCGCCCTTACTATATTGCTAGAAATGTATAAAGCCCCTTTAATGGATTAGCTTATTAATGTTCATAACTTTCCTAGGAGGTTGGTAGTATTTTTAGGCTCAGTTTGGAAATGAAATGGGATGACTGAGTCACTTAGCTAGCATCAAAATCCAGATAATCTGGGGGCGCCTGGGTGGCTCGGTCGGTTAAGCGTCCAACTTTGGATTCTGTGTCTCCCTCTCTGTTCCTGCCCCACTCATGTTGTCTCTCAAAAATAAATGTTTTGGTTTTTTTTTTTAATCCAGATAATCTGGATCTGAGACAGAAACCTTAGTTTATCTCTAATGGGGTGGGTGAGCATCCATACAGCAAATTAGGTTGCAAGGGGAAAATTTGTGCAATAGTATTCAGGACATCATTATCTGCAGGAGAGTTCATTGATTTGGTGCAGTCAGGTTAGGATGAACTGACCTTGAAGCATTTCATTAGGTAAAAGGGATGAGAGCATTTCTGTTCGTGTTAAGCTCTGACAAGTTTAGTGGCTGTTGTTTTTAATCAACTACTCCTACCTGTGTGACCCTCAAGATGCAAGTGTAACTTGTGCGTTGGTGTCCTCAGATACCGGTGAAAGCAAATGCAGATCCCTGTGGAGCAACTCTAAACTCACACTTCAAAGTGTTTCCACAAAAATCCAAGGGATCCTAGTTCAGAAGGAAAAGGAGGAGCCGCCTAAGCAAGAATCAACCCAAACAACAGACCGCATAATCAGATTCGCAAAGGCTGCAGATACTCTAATTATGATTTAACAAACAAACAAAAAACCTTGCTAAAGAGATTTCATTCAAGTGGATGCAAGTGGAGGAAATAAGAGCCTATCAAGACATAGAATGTAGGATCAAGAAGGACAAATTCAAAGGACAACCCCTGAAATTCAGAACCCAGTGGGGTGATTACAGCTATCGCGAAGCCGGGGAGTCTGAGGAAGTTACACACAACGCAGGACAGCGCAGCAGCCCGGGTGAAAGAGCTTATTCGGGGACTTGGGGACAAGATGGGCAGCGTCACTTCGCTGGTACCCGGGCACAAGCGCGGGGACGCGCGCACGCGCGCGGAGCTCAGGGGCAGGCAGCCCTGCGCCGCGGCAGGCGCGGGATGGCTGCTGCGGCCGCAGCCTCTACGGCGCAACGACCGTGTCCATATGCTCCTGGGACAGGGCGAGGTGACGTTTAAAGTCGGACCAGTGTCGTGGGAGCTGCGGGAACCCGCTCAGGGTGACGTGCGCTGGCGAGCAGCGGCCGTGACAAGCCAGACCGGAAGTGCTCCCTGCCCCGCTCGGCCGAGCTTCCGTCCCGGGGGCGGGCTACCTCTACGTCACGGGCCCCGCGACCCTTAAGTGGTGCCGCGCCGCGGGGCTCGGGCGGGACTTCCGGGCAGCAGAACTTCCGGCCGCTGACTGACGGGCGCAGCCTAGGCAGCGGCAGCAGCAGCAGCATCAGCAGCGGCGGCGGCGGCGGCGGCGCCCGAGCCCTGAGGCGGCGGCGGCGGCGGCGGAGGAGGAGGAGGAGGCGACGGGCCGCGGCCTGCGGACTACGGGCAGCCGGGGCGGGCGGGCGCGCCGGCGGACAGTGGGCCGCGCTGGCGGCGGCGGTGGCTGCGATGATGGAGATCCAGATGGACGAGGGCGGCGGCGTGGTGGTGTACCAGGACGACTACTGCTCCGGCTCGGTGATGTCGGAGCGGGTGTCGGGCCTGGCCGGCTCCATCTACCGCGAGTTCGAGCGCCTCATCCACTGCTACGACGAGGAGGTGGTCAAGGAGCTCATGCCGCTCGTGGTCAACGTGCTGGAGAACCTGGACTCGGTGCTCAGCGAGAACCAGGAGCACGAGGTGGAGCTGGAGCTGCTGCGCGAGGACAACGAGCAGCTGCTCACCCAGTACGAGCGGGAGAAGGCGCTGCGCAAGCAGGCCGAGGAGGTACGTGGGCCGGGCCGCGGCGCCCGGGGGACCCGCCCCGCCCCGGGGACCCCTTCCCGCCCGGGGGACCCCGCCCCGCGCCGCCCCGGGGACCCTGCCCCGCCCGGGCCCCTCCCCCCACCCCCCCCCACCCCCGCGCCCCTCGGCCGCTCCCCGGGTCCTGACCCCGCTGCTCCAGCCAGCGGCACCAGGCGGCCTGAGCGGCCTGAGCCTCTAGCCAGGCCATTCTGCCCGCTCCACACCCACCTCTCACTCCAGGCGTCCGTTCTCTTGGCCCGTGTGTGTGTTTTTGCGAAGCCGTTTCCTAGACCCCTCCCCACCCCCCCCACCCCACCCCCGTTACTGCCTTTGGCTGCTGCCATTCTAAATCCTCCCGGAAGCGGGACATCTGGCCTTGGGGTTCTGCGCCCCGAAGCGGGTGTTGTCCAAACACCTTTCCCTTAGGCCCCAGTGCAGCGACATGGATGAATTTGGTGATTGATGTAAACAGCTAACTGAAGCGGCACCTGGGCTGCTCCTCTGGCACCAGGGGAAAGACCCCAGGTTTCTGGAGGTGACGTCTTTGCCTTGTGGTTCCCTCAGTTGGGAATGTTATTAGTTTACGTGGAAAAGGCTGAGAAATTTCACCCTGGCTTCTGGGAAATTAAGAGTGGAATTTTGAAATATTTGATTACGTTCTAGGAAATCTCCGTAACCTGGAAATCACTTATTTACGAACCAGTTAGAAGAACCATGCGTTGTGGGGAACACCGCTTGACTTACTCATTCGCTCTCAAATGCTTAGTGCCAACTGTGTGCCAGCCCCGGGCGGGTGCAGGGGGTGTGGGTCCCCAGCCCTGCTTTGCCTCTGTGACCTTGTCCACATCGCCTGCCCACTCTGGATTTTGATTTTCCATCAAATGAATCAGATGCTCTAGACAATCTCTAAGCCTCTCTGAGGGTCTTTCATTCTAGGCATTAGGTGATAGTCTTTGATGTATGAATGCGAAGCTGTTTGTTACATGAGCCACATTTCTTTTCAGTTAGTTTGGCTTAGCGCAATTTTTGATGTTAGTATTGAAGTAGAAGATTGTTTGGGTGTTCAGGCTTTTTCTTGAATCGGAGTGGTTTACATTCTAGTTTGGTTCTTAAGTCATTCCTACTCAGGGTAGTTATTTTGCCTTTGGGGTCATACATCTGTCAAGAGGCTGTTGTGTATTGGTTGGGGTATCAGTCTGGCCACTGGTTTAAACTTCTCAACTGGAGGGGGTGCAAGAGCTCATAGGATTTTAGTGCTCAGAGTGGCCCTAACTGGGGAAGGAAGTGGGCCCAAGACGTGGGGGGGCTGGACCAAGGTCACAAGCCCTACAAGAGCCAGGCTGGACCCAGTCTACCCGGACTCCTGGCCTGGTCTCTTCTGTATCATGCTATTGCGAGAGGTCAGAGAGCTGCACCCCCAGAAAAGTGGAGTGCGGGGGGTTACCCTTGCCCGGCCGCGGTGGTGGGGAGTGGCTGCGGCCTCCCCTTCTCTGATTCCTCTCTGCAGCCACGTGATGTCTAACTGATGTTTCCCATAGATGTGTTTTCTTTCTTCCTGTGCCTGTCTGGTCCCCATGGTGGGTGAGAAGAGATGAAAGGGGAAGATCAAGATTGACCACCTTAAGGCTAACAATGATAACCTTCCAGCTTAAAAAATTAGCAAGGTGTGGATTAGGCCTCTGCTCTGCTCTGTGCAGTTCGAGTGCAGCCATGAGTGACTGTGCTTCCTGCCTCCCACTTGCACTCGCCTGGATTACAAGCTGGGGGGTGTGCGTGTGATATGCAGGGACACTGCCTTTGAGGCCGAGACCCGGCATCGCCCGGCTCTTAAGAGAAGCTGCCTAGAGCTTCCTGAGCAGAAAGCCATGAAGCAGACAAATGCTCGGCTAGCCGGCCCAGGGCTGTGATTAGCTGCTAATAGGACGCCCTTGGAAAGACCTCAGGCCATGTTACAAGTAAAGAAAAAGGCCAAATACTGTAACCATTTTGGCATTCTATCTCATTCCTTAAATCTGCCAGACATTTATTTCCAGTTTTGTGGAAAAGACCACTTCTCTTCTAGGCAGGGAATTGAGATCACAGATGTGTGTCTCCTAACACAGGAGCTGGAACGTCACAGGCTGAGGCACGTTCGTGGCGCAGAGTAGCTCCTGCGTCCCTGGCCACTCTGCTCAAGAAGGCTTAGTCACAGCTGGGTAACCTGAGCCACTGTAGCCTTCCAAGCAGACAGAATCTGCAGGTTTTGTTTAAAAAGCCTTGAGCAGAGCAACTACCCATGTCCCCCTACTGCTGCCCGTAATCACTGCAGCCAGGGATTGCGAGCATGTTCTGGTTCTGGGATGGCTCATTTGGTGGGAGCGAGGGCGGCTAGAGACGGTGGGGGGCAAGCAGCGGGGCCAAGCCCTGGAGTCCACATGGGCTTGAGCACCAGCCCTGCGCTTGGGAGCTGCACTCACATCGCCTGGTGTGCCCCTTTCCGGCCGCAGTGGCCACCTCTGTAGGGCAAGCGGCTTGCCAGCTGCGAAGTTCTTTTCCTACCAAGCGCCAAGTCTCCTCGTTGGCTGTCATTTGCCTGGAGAACTGCGGCGAGGCAGATTTAGTTGAGTCAGGGGAGAGCGCCTCGGTGGATTTGCAGACGGCAAGCGCTGGGCATCTCGGTCTCTGATTGTGTGGGGTTTGCCCTTGGAATTGAGATCTCGGAGTCCTGCTCAAGCTTGTGCAGCTAAGCGGACCTATTGCTGGCTCTAAAATTTCTACAGAGACCTTAAAAATGCTGAATCTTTATCTGATTGACAGGAAGTTGTTTTTTAAGTCCACCAAGTTCCTTCCTGTTAGGAAGGGTGGCGGTGGGCAGTTGGGTGAGAGCACCACAGACAGAGCGAGTAGTTGCCCACCCAGTGTGACTTGAGGGAGGAACAGGCAGAGGGCTCCCCGGGGCAAGGCAGGGCTCAGGCACGTAGTTCATAGGAGGAAAAACAGTCGTTTTTCAGCCAGATGTGAGTTTGATAGCCGTTACTTGCATCAAAATCATCTTCGCCCTAAAGAGACTACTCGTTGTGCCCCCAACTCATTCAAGGCAACCAACGTGTGCCGATGCTTGGGCATTTGGTGCTACCAAAGGAAGGCATCCGACAGGAAGAAAGTTTTGCCCCAAACTGTTTCTGGTTCTGTAAAAGTAATTTAGTTGTCAGGAGAACATTTGGATAGGATTAAGCTGGATCCACTCTGTAGAGACGACCATTTTGCCTCTTCTCATAAGTGAATTAATGCACTGAATCAGAAGCTTTTCTTCTTGTTTCCCAGATGACAAATAGTAAATTCGCTGCTGCTTGGACAAGGCATGTCATCTTCTGATTTTGCCACGTTGTAACGTTAAAAGTAGTTTTTAAAAGCCCGTAAGTTTTTTTTTTAGATAAAGCCATTAAGATTTAGTGGCCAGTACTGCCTCTCCCGGTTACTTCTAAAGGCTGGCCCGCTGTAGCTGTCCTGAGTCTCCCAGAGAACCACCGAATCGCTCTTAAACATACAGACAGGTTGGGGCGTTCCCCGGCCAGAGCAAACGTGTGGAAGGTGCCCACCTCGGTCTGCTGGCCTCTGGGCCCACAGCCCTGCCACCTGCCTGTCCTGCCGTGTCAGGAACCCTCCGGGCCCGGTGGCGGCGGCTAGACAGCGGGGTCAAGGACTGGTACAAGTTAGTGTGAGTTCTTCCCAAGCGAGGGCTTCTTTTTTAATGTATGTTTGTTTGTTTGTTTGTTTGTTTATAATGTTTTCAGTTTGTTTTTGAGAGGGACAGAGAGCACAAGCATGGGAGGGACAAAGAGAGAGAGACACAGAATCTGCAGCAGATTCCAGGCTTTGAGCTGTCAGCAAAAATCCCGACACGGGGCTCGAACTCCCAGAACTGGGGGATCATGACCTGAGGCGAAGTCGGATGCTAAATTAAAATTAATACCTGGGGGTTTTTTTAATGGTATCAATTTAATTTTTTTAATGAGCTCTGCCCCTCCCCCCCCCCCCACACGGGGCTGAAACTCACAACCCCTGAAATCAAGAGTCACATTCTCTACCAGCTGAGCCAGCCAGGCACCCCGCTGGGTTTTTTATTTTTAAGTTTTCTAAAACTTGCTGTTTTGGAACCATTTATAGAGGGTACGCAAATAATACTCTGCGTACATTCCCAAATAGGAGCACTTTTCTACCTTGTTCTTTTTATTTGCAAACTTTTTAATGTTTATTTATTTTTGAGAGAGAGGGCACATGTACGCGGTAGCAGGGCGCGGGGAGGGAAGGAGAGAATCCCAAACGCGTGGCTGGGTCTCACCAACTATGACTGTGAGATCATGACCTGAGCCACGAGTCAGAGGCTTAATGACTGAGCCCCCCGCGCGCCCCCTGCACTGCTTTTCTCTCTCTCCATCCCTCCTCCTCACTCTGCCAACAACTCCGGGGTCCCGCTGGTCCTCTCTCCTGGATTGGTTCCTCGCTTTCTACTTTTTGAGACTGTCACAGGCCCCTGGTTTTGCAGGACGCTCCTCGGTTTGGCTTTCATGTGACCGCGTGACCGGGTTCAGGACAGCAGAGAGCCCCCAGAGGTGACGTCACGCACTTCCCGGGGTCCCTGAAATCCTTGCTGTGTACAAGATGGGTGTCGGGCAGAGGCACACGAGTGCAGGACAGGGCCCTCTCTCAGGTCCCATTCATTGTGAGGGTGACGGGATGGCCTGTTCACTGCACCAACACGGAGCTGCAGCGGACAGCCAGGGGCGCCATCAGCAGCAGGGCCAATGTGCCTTTTTGGGCACGGGTTTCCTGTGTTCTGGGAAAGGTCAGGACGTTACCTCCCAAGCGCCACACTCACTGAGTCCTGGCCATTCTTGTGGCCTGACTTTAGGTTTCCCGTGCTTTTTTGGTCTCCTTTGCCACGGTCCTGGTTCCAGTCGGCATCTTCACGCTGGCCTGCCAGCCTCTCTCCCTGTCCCAACCCCTCCTCCACCAGAGGGGACTTTTCCAAAGGCACGTCCCATCCGGGCCTGCACCCACCCGTGTCCTCGTTCACCAGAGCCTCCTGAGTGCCAGGCTCGACTGCAGGCTCTGGGGATTAGGTCTGGGAGGGGGAAGGTAGGGGGGGAGATGCTGCTCTATGTTCCCGTGCAGTGGGGGCACGGGATGCGGGGTGAAAAGTGGGGACGGGACTACTCTGGGTAGAGGGACAGAGACGACACCCCATCCCCGTGCTTGAACCGGCCAGGCCCACCTCACTCTGGCCGGCTCCCTGCACCACGCTCTGCTCCCCCCACGCTGCCCCTCTGCATGGTCTTCCCGTCCCCGTGCACCCCTGCCTCCCCAGCGTCTGGCGCAGGGGCTTTGTGGACACATCCAGATGCTGGGTGCTTGGATGGATGAGTGCCCGACCAGAGGGAGGGGCCCTGCCGCCCCAGTCGGCCCACGCCACACCTCCCACCCTACCCGGGAGTGGGCCCCGCCCTTGCGCATGAGGATGAGGGAAGCGGCCTTCCTCTGCCTCAGTGCACACCACACCCAACCGTCCTTCTAGTTCCCGGAGGGCAAGGCCTCCACCACTGAGTCTACGGGGCAGCTGTCCGGTTCAATAGCCAGTGACCACATGGGATCACTGACACTGCACAGGTGGCTCAGGCTGCAGGGGAAGTGAGTTCTTACTTTATGTCACTTTAATTCCCGTAAACAGCCACAGCATCAGCGGCCCCGCCCCGGGCAGGCAGAGCAGGCAGGGCAGCCAGGAGGCATCCCCTTACACAGCCTCGGGCCAGAAAGGGAGCCACTGGCAGTGATTGTGGTCCGAAAGAGGAGAGCACCCAGAGCAGGAGGATTGGACACAGGAGACCAGACAGAAGCAAAATATTGTGACATAAGCAACAACAGAGGAATGCCAGCTGTTCGGGAAAGAGCAGGAGACGAGGGAATTCTCGAAAGGCTGGGAAGAACCTGTCGAGAAATCACCAGCGCCTACAAAATGGCTGGCGTCACGGCCCAGGTGGAGATCTGGGACCCCGGCCGCGTCTTCCCTTCTCTGCTTTTCTTTCTAACAGCTTCACCAAGGTGAACGCGCTACACTGTATGCGTTTGTGCAGTGTGGCGAGTGTTGACCTGTTCACACCCAGAAACCGTCCCCGCGGTCAGGGTGACGATGGTCGCCACCATCCCTGAAGTTTCCTTCTGCCCCTCAGTGGCCTCTCCCTGCGTCCCCCACCCCCAGGGAACCACTGATCCGCTTTCCGTCACAGTAGATTAGTTTGCGTTTTCTAGAACTTTATATAAATAGAATCGTGCAGATTTTGGTCTTTTTTTGGTCCGGCGTCTTTCTGTGTAATGACTTTGAGACTCATCCGGGTTCTTGCAGGTGTTGCCCGTACCCTCCCCTTACTGCTGAGCTGGCCCCGTTGTCCGTCCCGCCCGTGCCAGTGAAGTGGGGAGGTGCATTTGTCCGCGGCCCAAGGCCCTGCTGCTGTAGCTTGGGACAGGCCAGCCCGGGAGCCCCTGCCTGCGGGGGTCCTGGGGAGACACCCCGAACCCAGGAGAGGCCACGAGCAGTGGGTGGCTGACAGTAGATACTTGGAGCCCGCGTAGTCATCACCTCTTACGGCCAGGAGATTTGGGGAATGTCAGGTTAGGTGGGGACAGGTCCTTGTCCCCGAGGACTACCCCTTGTTCGGGAGGCCTTGTGGGGCAAAGGCTGGCAAGTTTAGATTCCGATTGTCAATAGCGACAGGTTCAGAGCGACACGTCTCATGAGCGTCTCTGGGCTCCTGTCCCCAGGAACTCTGCCCGCTGTCCAGATGCCCTGCTGCTTCATGGGTCCTTCCCCGGCCTTCCCAGCCCCTCCTCAGCACTGTGGAAGCCTGTGGGTGCCTGCTCACGCGTGTGGCTCAGGGTCTCTGTCACACCTGTCGTGTTCATTTCTAGACAGCAGCCCCCTGTGCCCACGGAACGGCCAGACAGAGTGCCCCTGGCACGCGTGCTCTCAGCCTCGCAGGAGCAGGGGCCAGGGACGAACGGGGCGGGCAAGCTCGTGCAAGGAGCCGGGCACACCCCTGAGAGAGACTCGGCCATCTGTCCCAGGCTGGGACAGTCAGGCTCTTAGTTTTGTCTTCCCTTCCTTCGGTCCCACGTTACCACCCACGTCAGGTATTTTATGTATCTGGTGTGTGTGTGTTTTATATAGCATATACTTAACATATAAAGTACATGTTACTACTTAGTATGTAAACACATCCATAAAAATCTTTTTTGAGACATAAAAATAAAGATATTTTTCCTGTCTTGCCAATCCTTAGAAGTCAGTGTGAATTAAACCATCGCCATTTGTTGGGATTCGGTTCAGGCGGATGCTAAACCAGTGGTCCCTGTGACATGAATGTGAGAAACTTCTGCTTTTTCTGTGAATCCAGCTTGATTCTTGGATTCCTGCACGGCCTGGCCCCCCACAGGTGTGCGTCCTACCAGAATACAAAGGTGCACTTTCCTCTCTCACCCTGTGGGCCACCCCCTGGGCTCGGCGAGCCGGTACCTGGGGGTAACTTCCCGGCTGCTCCGCCCCGCTGCCCGCACTGCGTTTCATGGTCTACGTGGTGACACCGTTGGAAAGCAAGCTGTAAAGAACATCTGTGGTGTGAGGTCTTAGGGATTCATCGCCCCAGGGAGAGCCCGGTAAACATTTCATGAATGCCATCACCGTACAGGGGGTCAGCCTCCAGGAGAAGGGCGCCTCCCCCTGTGCATGAAGTCTGTGCCCAGCACCCCAACTGTTTACTGCCCTGCCTGCCTAAAAGTCCAAAAAAGAGGACTTTTTTTGGAAATCTACTCTATCCCTGCACCACCCCAGAAGGAATTAAATGATGACTGATGCAAAAAAACAAGGTCTTTGATTTCTGTTGGGTTCATTTTTTTTCTTTTAATGTTTATTTATTTTTGAGAGGGAGAGAGAGACTTTGAGCAGGGGAGGGGTAAAGAGCAAGGGAGACACAGAATCCAAAGCAAGCTCAAGGCTCTGAGCTGTCAGCACAGAGCCTGACTCAGGGCTCCAACCCACGAACTGTGAGAACCGTGACCAGAGCTGGAGTCGGATGCTTAATTGACTGAGTCACCCAGGCGCCCCTGGATTCTCTTCTAACAAACCAGCCAGAGTTGAATTATTTCCTGTGTATGACCCTGCCCTAAAGGACACATATGAGGGAAGGATTAGATTGAATATGTTAACTTACTTTGCCATTAAAATAACCTTGTGTTATGGAAGTTGCCAGAATTAATGATTACGTTATAATACTGATATAATACTGATACAATACTGATAATGTCTCTTGCGTTCTGGGAATTAGGGATACTGATTTCTGCTGTGTTTTTAATTTTATATTTGACACAAAAGGTCATTTTACTTCTTACCTTTGCTTTTATGGATACACTGGGATAAATGACCTCATTCCATGGAACACTGAGGAAATTCTCTGGCTCTGAGTTAGAAAGAGGCCGCACTCAGGTTATTTCAGTGTGTGTCTTGAAATTCACCTGAAAGCAAATTCGAAAACCAAAGTTGAGTTTAACTTTTTTTTAATGTTTATTTCTTTGAGAGAGAGAGAGAGAGAGAGAGAGAGACAGCACAAGCAGGGGAGGGAGAGTGAGAGAGGGAGACCCAGAGTCCAAAGCAGGCTCCAGACTCTGAGCTGTCAGCCCAAAGCCCAACACAGGGCTCAAACTCACAGACCATGCGATCATGACCTGAGCTGAAGTTGGATGCTTAACCGACTGAGCCCCCCAGACGCCCTTAGTTCCACTTTAAAACAGAGCACTCTGTTCACGGGAGAGAGGGGGCAGACTCCTTAAAACAAATCGAAAAAGAGAATTGTGTGGTCTCTTGGTATTTAGAAGTGCGCATTCGGTGTTTGATGTCTAGATGCTGAGAATAGGACGCGTTTTCCTCAACTGTGTGTTGGCCGGTCCTTGCTCTTTGGGGCGCTCAAAAGACTTGTCACAAGAGTGACCGTAGACACTGTGCGTTATCCTGTGCTTCGTGATATTTTGAGGAGACTTGGTTAGACAGATGGTTAACTTCAAATGCCCTCAAACCCGTGGTACGTATAGTCAGCACGTGCACCGAGTTTTCACTCTGCTGCAGTCACGCCTTCCGGACATCTTTGGGCCTGAGATGCTACTATGTGTAGAGTGGGTTCAGGTGGGAGATTTTTGTTTTTGTGTCTTCGGTACCATGCAGACCCACACAGCCCAAATGCTGACGGCCAAATTTTTATTCTTGTCAGTTGTAGTCATATTTTGTAACAGATTCTTTTTTTTTTTTCGTTTTTTTTTTTTTTTAACATTTACCTTTATTTTTGAGACAGAGACAGAGCATGAGCGGGGGAGAGGCAGAGAGAGAGGGAGACACAGAATGAGAAGCAGGCTCCAGGCTCTGAGCTGTCAGCACAGAGCCCGACGCGGGGCTCGAAATCGTCAACTGTGAGATCATGACACGAGCCGAAGTCGGGTGTTCAACTGACTGAGCCACCCAGGCGCCCCACAGATTCTTTTTTTTTAATGTTTGCTGATTTATTTTGAGAGAGAAAGCCTGCATATGAGCTCCTGTGAGTGGGGGAGGGGCACAGAGAGAGGGAGAGAGAGCATCCCAAGCGGGCTCCACCCTGTCAGCCCAGAGCCCAAAGTAGGGCTCGAACTCACAGACCGTTAGATCATGACCTGAGCTGAGATCAAGCGTCAGATTCTTAACTGCCTGAGCCACCCAGGCGCCCCTCGTCAGATCCTACTTTTAAAATTTTGGAAGATTTTCTTTACAGACTTTACTTATTCTCCACCCTACCCTTTCTGCCAGCACTGAAAAATCTTGATTCCCTTAAATCTAAACTAAGTGGTATCTGATTAAAAATATTTTCTGCTTTTTCGAAGCCATCTATTGAATTTGGGGTGACTTTGCTCACCCAGATGATACAGTGTCCTGCTACCACCCCTCCCCCACGTGGCCCACCCCTGTGCCCGGGGAGCTGGGGTTGGCAGCCTCCTTGCTTCTCTCCTGAGCTCGCTGCCAGCCAGGGCGCCCCTGCCTTCTCCCTCACTTGTCCAGATGACGTGCGCTTCTTCCCGAGTCTAGCTCTGAGCGTGTCCTGCTGAAGCGCAAAGATTCAGTGTGGCGTCTCGGCCAGGCACTGTTCCTCCACGTTATTTGTTCCCTCTAATATTTGATGAAGATTCCGTTGCGTGTTCTATTTCAGGTGAATGGCGGGCTTGTGCTGTTGTTAACCAGAGTTACTTTAATGACACTGAAATAATTCCTTCAAGAGGGGAAGAGAGGAGGATTTCTTGCAAGCTGTCCATGCCACGTCATGTCTGTAATGCTGTCACAGACCCGGAGGCCTTGCGGGGCCCCCAGTCGGTTCTGTCTGGTAGGGTGCCGACGTCAGGGAGCCCAAGAACAGGGGCTCCCCGCCGCACACGCCGTGGTCCAGAAGCCAGCGTGGAGAGCGTGGGCCCGAGGCCGGGGTCCTCACATCTGCTGGTGGTCACTTGGGCTCACCCGAGGAGCTGCTCCACGTGAGCGCCCACACGCCTTTGAGCAGGGGTGCGAGAGGGTGGAAGAGACCCATCCCTAAGGATGGAGCGGTTCCCGCCCCGTAGGGCCATTCCTTGCGCACAGGGCTCCACGCAGCCCGAGAACCACAGATGCCCTGCTTACCCACCGTGGGCTCTGTGTCCCTGCCCCTGCGTGCCCTTTGCCTTTTTCCTTAAGGATGCCCGTGTTCATAGCTTCGCTTGGTGCTTGCTCCTGGTCAGTGTCTCCATCCTTCCCGACGCTGAAAGCTGTAACATGCCAAGGTCAGAAGACTTCTGCTGTGGTCTGGTTTGGGGCTGGCTTCATCGGGAATCTGCAGACACGTCGGTGGTTGTGTTCCATGGCAAAGCTTTCTGGCACTGGCACTTAGGTTGATTTTAATGATCACCTATCGGGGGTGGGGGCTCCTGGGCGGATCAGTCAGTTAAGTGTCCGACTTCGGCTCAGGTCATGATCTCATGGTTCGTGGGTTCGAGCCACACATCAGACTCTGTGCTGACACCTTAGAGCCTAGAGCCTGCTTTGGATTCTGTTGTCTCCCTCTCTCTCTGCCCCTCCCCTGCTTGCTCTCTGTCTGTCTCTCAAAAATAGACGTTAAAAAATTTTAATCATCACCTATCAGGATACACTTAAGAAAGTCTGTCTTGAGCTTCGTAAGAACCTGGGAAGGACAGCTTTCTGACATGGTCTTTAGTTTGGAAATCCCTTAGCTGGTTTCCACATGTCAAGTGCAAGTAACACGTGACGAAATAGAGACGGGGCGGTTGTCACGAAGTGGCCCCTTCTTTGTGTGAAACCACAGTGGTGCCGCTGGCCCCGGGTGGGGTCGGTGTAAAGGAAGGGAGAATTTTCCGTCTTCTGTCAAACAGCCCTTGACGGGCTCGCGATGACTTTTCTCTTCATCCCAGCCCTGAGGACTTGGTCACCAAAAACCGGGACCCCTTCCCGAGGTGCAGAGAGCTGGTGCTTACAGACAGGGAAACTGCTTCTTCAAAAATAAACACAGACGTGACTCCAGACGGTGCTCCATCACGGCGGACGTGGTAGAGTGTTTCTGGATATAGAAAGAAGCTCCACTCTAGAAGGATGAGCAAGTGGGAATAACCAAGAAAACGTTGAAAGGGGACTTGAGAGGATGAGTGTGGAACAGGTATTGAAGGGTAACGTAACAGTCCACCTTCAGAAAGCCCCCTGGTACTGGCTCACAGACAGACCGAAATCTCTACTAGGGTTTTGCCTGTGATAAAGGTGGCATTTCAAAGCAACGGGACAGGAGAGACCATTACATCAACTGGCTCAGTGTGCACACCCAGCCGCACCCTGGGGCGCATCTGTAGCCTGTGAGACAGACTCGAGCAGGCACAGTAGAAGTCCTTGCAGATCACGGAGAGCAGCGGGGACACGGTCGTAGGACGCTGGGCCAGGACGTAGCGAGCTGCTCGCGGAAGAGGTGCAGTATGTACCCGGTGGGTTTGTGGGAAGTGTTCACTAGCAGAGTCAGCAGGGAACTGGAAGCCGGACGATCGTGGCCGGTCGCTTTCCCACGTGTGCGGCTGGCAGCGTTCTGGTGAAGCTCTGTGCCGAGGCAGCGGGGGGCAATGGGAAGGGCTGCTGCCCTAGCCCCGGGGGAGCCGGAGCTGGGCGACCCTGCCGAAGGGTCGTCAGCCGAGTGCGACCCCAGGGCCACAGCCTTTGAGAGCAGGTAGCCATCGTGCCTTTGCGCAGGCGGTGACCCCAATAACGGGCGTGTGCCAGCAGCCCGGAAGCCCCGACAGCGGGTAATCAACAGGACGGAGTCTGCTCTGCACTCACCATTTCTCACGGCGGAGGCGGTAGAGTGTTTCTGGATGTAGAAAGAAGCTCCGCCCGAAGCCACCGAGTAAATGAGGCCACGCGACCCTGCGTACAAGAGATTGCGCGTCTGCCCTGTGCACCCACACCCACGCACATCTGGAAGAACACCTCCTAATCTTTTTTTTTTTTTTTTTTTTTTTTTTTTAAATTTTTTTTTCAACGTTTTTTATTTATTTTTGGGACAGAGAGAGACAGAGCATGAACGGGGGAGGGGCAGAGAGAGAGGGAGACACAGAATCGGAAACAGGCTCCAGGCTCCGAGCCATCAGCCCAGAGCCTGATGCGGGGCTCGAACTCACGGACCGCGAGATCGTGACCTGGCTGAAG
Source organism: Neofelis nebulosa (assembly GCF_028018385.1). NCBI lineage: Eukaryota > Metazoa > Chordata > Mammalia > Carnivora > Felidae > Neofelis > Neofelis nebulosa. Next base: position 43,888,496 of record NC_080799.1, on the reverse strand, counting down.
TCGGACGCTTAACCGACTGCGCCACCCAGGCGCCCCTGAACACCTCCTAATCTTAAACCGACTCCAGAGAGTAGAATTGTGGTTTCCTGAAAACAGCCTTCTTTTTACTTCACGCTCTCACCTGATTTTCCTACAAAAGCACATGTTGTTTACGTTTCATTCTTCTCTCTTTTTTTTTTTTTTTTTTTTTTAAATTGAGAGAGGGATACAGAGCATGAGCAGGGAGGGACGGAGGGAAAGAAAGATCCCAAGCAGGCTCCACACTCAGCATGGAGCCCAGCGTGGGGCTCGATCCCACGACCCTGGGCTCATAACCTGAGCCGAAATCAGGAGTTGCCCACTCAACCGACTGAGCCACCCAGGCGCCCCTACGTTTCATTCTTTTCATAATTAAAAAAAAAAATTTTTTAATGTTTATTTATTATTGAGAGACAGAGCATGAGCATGAGCATAGGAGAGGCAGAGAGAGGAGGAGACACAGAATACGAAGCAGGCTCCAGGCTCTGCGCTGTCAGCACAGAGCCCGACGCGGGGCTCGAACCCACAAACCATGAGATCGTGACCCGAGTCGAAGTCGGATGCTTAACCGGCTGAGCCGCCCAGGTGCCCCAACATAATTTTTTTTTAAGTAATGGGAATTAAAATTACCCAGTTTAAAAAAATATCCTTATCAGTCTGTTAACAACAGTTTATTCTTCACACACTGGTTCAGTCCCAAGCACACAGAACAACTGACTTGTATTTTGTGCGCAGCCGCACCATCAGCGTGCATTTTCCTGCTCCTGGGGCACTTGTCTGCCCCTCCCCCGGGGTTCCCGCCCTCTCCCGCTGGGCACAGACAAGTCGGCTTGGGGCACAAAGGACTTGAGCCGCTGGGTCCTGGGTGCAGTTATTCCGGCACTCTTCCAGGTGCCCGAAACCCAAAACCAGCCATCAGTTTTATATTCCCATCTCCTTAAAAAAAAAAATTTTTTTTTAACGTTTGTATATTTTTGAGAGAGAGAGACCATGTGAGCTGGGGAGGGGCAGAAAGAGAGGGAGACACAGAATCTGAAGTAGGCTCCGGGCTCTGAGCTGCCAACACACAGTCCGACGCGGGGCTCGAACCCAGGAACCATGAGATCGTGACCTGAGCTGGAGCTGGGCGCCTAACCGGCGAAGCCACCCAAGCGTCCCTGTATTCCCATCTTCTGAGAAACTCTTCATGTGTTAACGTAGCTGATGCTCCTGCTTCCTACAAACGAAATCGCTTTTTGTTTTTCAAATGAATTGTAATTTATTTATTTTTACTAGGCTTGTTATGTTTTGTTTTTTTAATATGAAATTTATTGTCAAATTGGTTTCCATACAACACAAAAATAGGGAATGCTTCACGAATTTGCGTGTCATGTAATTGTTGGTAGCAATCATTTGCTTTTGATGTTTGTTTGAGAGACAGTGTGAGCAGGGGAGGGGGAGAGAGAGAGGGAGACAGAATCCCAAGCAGGCTCCACACTGTCAGCGCAGAGCCTGATGCGGGGCTCAATCCTGTGAACCCTGAGATCCTGCCCTGAACTGAAATCAAGAGTCAGACGCTTAACCGACTGAGCCACCCGGGAGTCCCAAGAATTGTCCTTTTTTTTTTTTTTTTTTCAAAGTGTTTTCTTTTCACTTGATTTGATGATAATTTTGCTTGGCTACTTAGCATGTAAGGGAAAGATTCCAAAGACCGATCTCCATTGCTGGTTATTCCAGTAGTGATGGCTTCCTGAACTGAGTGGCATTTGGAATACAGATGAAGAGCCAAGTAGACTTGACCTCGTTTAGGTGTGTTGTGGTATCGAGAGGAGTAACGTCACTCTGTTGCAAAAGGACCAGGTACCCGACTTGTGGGGCCCAGTGTGGAAATGGAACTGTGGGGTCCCTTGTTCAAATACTAGTAGGAATTGCAGGATGGCAACAGCAGAACATTAAACCAGGTGTGAGCCCCCCTCCCCTTTTTTTAATAAGGGTATTTATTATTTTGAGAGAAGGAGAAAGAGCACAAGCGGGGTAGGGACAGAGACGAGAGAGAGAACCCCAAGCAGCCTCTGTCATCAGTGCAGAGCCGGACACAGGGCTCAGACTCATCAACCATGAGACCATGACCTGAGTGGAGATCAAGAGTCTGATGCTCAGGGGCGCCTGGGTGGCGCAGTCGGTTAAGCGTCCGACTTCAGCCAGGTCACGATCTCACGGTCTGTGAGTTCGAGCCCTGCGTCGGGCTCTGGGCTGATGGCTCGGAGCCTGGAGCCTGTTTCCGATTCTGTGTCTCCCTCTCTCTGTCCCTCCCCCGTTCATGCTCTGTCTCTCTCTGTCCCAAAAAATAAAATAAACGTTGAAAAAAAAAAAAAAAAAAAAAAAAAAAGAGTCTGATGCTTAACCGACGGAGCCCCCCACGCACACCAAAGGTTTCTTGGGAAACTCTGGCCCCTCCTCAGCGGCCCCCGTGTGTCGGGGTTTGCTGCCTGAGGGTGACAGGCCGTGTGGCCTCAGGAGCCTGTGAATGTCGGTCCCGGAAGCCTTTGACCCCTCTGTGAGAGGCTGCTGTCGCCTGGCATCCCGCATTCACAACGCCTGCTCTGTTTCTCCTCCCGCGTGTAGAAATTCATCGAGTTTGAAGATGCCCTGGAACAGGAGAAGAAGGAGCTGCAAATCCAGGTGGAACATTATGAGTTTCAGACCCGCCAGCTGGAACTGAAGGCCAAGAACTACGCGGATCAGAGTAAGTGGCCCGCCAGAGGGGGACCGGCATTTGAATGTGTCTGTTGTTCCCAGGCTGACCCCAGCTGGGAAGGATGTTGAGAGCCTTTGATGAAAGGAGAGCGAGGGAGCCTGGGACAGCCGTATTCTACCCGCACTGTCACTCGCCCTACCCTTTGTCTTACCTCTTTACGCTGCCACGCATTTCCCGTAATCAGCCTCTGATTCCTTGTGGAAATAAGTAAACGAGGCTCCTTTGATGACAAAGCATTTTGGCTTCAGGCTGCAGTCCAAGCCAGACTGGGCCAGCGCGCCATCCCGCCATCCCGTGTGAACCCTTGGGTTACAACTCCCGTGCGGTGCGGGCCCCTGTCTGCATGGCACCGAGGGGACGCCACTGTTGGGTGGTCGGGAGGCCAGGCCTGCTGAGGGAGTCTGCCAGTGTGGCCCTGCCTGGGGGTGCCGGGCTGGCCGGGGGCCTGCAGGATCACTGTGTCCCCTGCATGCAGGGGCAATGGAGTGCTTTTGGATGAGGGTTGTTATAAGAAGCGTTGTTTCGGTTTTCACAAGTCTTTGTTTAAAAGTCGACGTTATGGTGACCCATGAGTAGAAGTTTTCATGACGAAGAAAGGACACAGCTGAAGTTTGAACAAAGGGCCACAGGCGGAAGGTGTCCTGGCCGCACGCTTGCTCGGGTGGTGGGGCACAGGTGCAGGGTGCCTGGCTGCCTCGTGAGCTCTCCAGCAGGCCTGTGGGGCACTCGGGTGACTTCCCTGCATTTTGTGGCCAGAGTAGGCCCTTGCTGAGGGACAGGGATTGTCAACTTAGGGGGAACCCCCATGCCCAGAGGTGGCAGGTCACGGCGTGGTCTTTGCAGCCTTTGGTACGTGTAAGGGACGCTTGTGTGTCCCGTCCCACATTTCAAATGTTTTCTGCTCTTTGCCTCGGCACGGAGGCTACTCACGTATGAATTCTGCCCCCTTGTACAAGCCACTTGCTGGAGTCCTGTCTGTACCTGACTCCGTCTCGGGGACCGCCGGCCAGCTCAGACGCAGCCAGTCTCCTGTGGCCGCGCTTCAGGCACCCTGGTTCTCCTCGTGGCAGGACTGAGCACACCAGGTGCCGCCCAGACCAGCCAGGACCTGCCTTCTGGCGGCCCCGGCGTTCTCTCCTGAGGGTGGCCCTCTGCACCAGGTGTCAGTTTGTCCTGGGACCCTCTGCCCATGTGCCGAGCCCGGAGGGGAAGTGAGGGGGCGTGGAGATGTGGGTTGTGCCGTTGACACGGGGCGGCTGTGTTTTCTAGTTTCCCGCTTGGAGGAGAGAGAGTCCGAGATGAAGAAGGAGTACAATGCCCTGCACCAGCGACACACCGAGGTGGGTGCCCGCCCGCCGCCCGGCAGCCGTGCGAGGCTTCTGGCCTTTACTTCCAGCTTCTCCTGCCCCAGCCGGAAAGCGGATCGCCACGTGCTGGCCAGACTCCCTTTCGCGCGCGTCGTTTTTACCGCTGTCAGAGCACAGCGGGCCTGGAAAGTACCACAGTTAGAGGGGAGAGGGGCCGGGGTCAGTGGGAATGACTCACATGGCAGTCTCCTCCTCCACAGATGATCCAGACCTACGTAGAACATATCGAGAGGTCCAAGATGCAGCAGGTTGGGGGAAACAGCCAAACCGAGGGCAGCCTGCCTGGGAGGAGGTAAGGCGGGAAGCTGGAGGTGGCAGCCTCTCTGGTCCCCTCATCCCCGAGGTGCCTGGGCCGGGAGGGCAGGGGGCGCTCTGGAGAGCTGCTTCTCCCTGACTTGGGTTCCTGGCCGGGGTGCGGGTTCCTGGCGGGGGTGCGTGGCTGGAGCAGGAACGTGCCCCGCCTGTGCCCCGGGCGCCCGAGCCGGTCCGGGGGAACGGGGTGGCCCTCCTGCTGGCCGTGTGCGGTTACAAAGGCCCTGGGGTAATGGGGTGGCCGTTCCTGATCATCTCAGGGCCTTGTTTCTGGACCCGCCTACTCACTAAAACTTGCCCGTGGCCTCCCATCGACACTCGTGGGGCTTCTGGGGTCACGCACAGACAGGTGCAGAGACGCCCAGAGCGTGGAAGCGGGCGGGGCAGTGCAGTGTTGTGCGGGACGCCCGGACCAGGGCCGCTCAGGGACGTTGGAAGCCCAGCCCTGGCCCCTGTCCTGGAGCAGCCTCTTCCACACCCCATTTTCTCCTTTGTAAAACATAGCAAGTGGAATCTCCCAGGAGGAGTCAGGAACGAAGGTTCTGATCTCTGTGAGGCGTGTGTGTCTCATTCGCTAATCCAGGTCTCCGTGACTGTGGGCCTTAACTACCTCGAATCACGAGCACTGATGCGTGGGTGGGGAAGAGGCCTAGACAGCCTGCTGACCGCCGCATGGAGCCACATTCTTACTGCGGGCCAGGGTGGCACCAGCAGATCCAGAGGCCCTTGCTGGTCTGAGTCCAGGAGCTCCGCTGGTTTTATTTGAGGGGTGGAGAGAGGCCTGCCGAGGCCAGCTGCTTTCTCCCCCCTCTGTGCCCTTCAGTCAGGATAAGGCCCAAAGGAGCGGACTGTCAGCGAACTTCTCGAGGGTGTCGGCAACTTGAGGGAGTTGGCCTGGGGAGACCCAGGTTATGGACCTGGGCCGGGTGGGCCGGGACAGAAGTCCCAAGTCTCTAGTAGGTCGGAGGAGGGGCCGGAGGTTGGAATCCCAGGTCCCCCGGATCGAGCTTAGTGATGGGTCCATTTCCAGCGGTGGCCCATCATTCCTGCAGGCCAAGACCTCAAGTCATGGTCACGTCGCATGAAGCCCTTGATGGCTGCGAAAGCTTTCTCCGTGCCCGCCTCTTCGATGGGTCACGCCACAGACGGGAGGGCTCAGGCCCTGCCGCTGTGACCGTTGCCGACCACGGTCTTTACCAGCGGGCAGAGCTGTTGTATCCTGTGCTAGAGGCGTCTGACTTAAAAACAGAAACACTGAGCACGCATGTGAAGAAGGCCTAGCAGGACCTAGGAAAGGAGGTGCAGGGACGGTCAGCCTGTTTTTCACAGCCCCCCTGCTTCTCGCGGGGAGCGGGGGCGCCGGCCCTTGAGGACGCTTCCCTGCAGTGAATTCTCACTCCCTAGGGAGGTGTCACACGCTGTGCTGTTCGTTAGCTGAGTCAGCACCAGGTAGTGAGGGCATACGGACCGAACGGTTTGAGTGACAGAACTCTGTAGGTATCTTTTCTGGGTCACAGATGTCTGAAGGTGGGATATAGCGATCTCGCAAGCTACTGGTTCACGGCTGAGATTTTCTCTTGAGTGCGCCGTGAGGTCCTCACTCCTGCACTCAGAGGTGCCGGGAAGATTTCTGAGCAGCTGCACTTGAATGCTAACCTGGGGCAGGGGTCTTTGTGTTGTTTTCTGTGGGGAGTTGGTCAGGGCAGTCTGGGCTGGGGCTGAAGCAGCTGGGCGGTTTGGGCATCTCTGATGAGCACTGGGCTCGTGGCCAGTTCCTGAGAGCTGCAGCATTCCAGAACCTTCAGGCTGTTTCCCTGCCAGCCTCCTTTAGGACAAGAGCACCTCAAAGGTCACAAAGGAGAGAGCCCAGGGAGAAGGGCCCAGTTTTCCCAGAAACCGGGAAGGTGTGACTTCTGAATTCAGGACCCGGAGGCCATGAGCGTGCAGGGTTCTACGAGGGGTCAGCACGCTGGGCCCCAGGGATGCGCAGAACCTCGGGATGACGCAGGCTCAGCAAAAAGCAGAAGCTGCGCAAGTTACAAAGCCGGGCACCGAACATCCTGGCCATCACCGGGGGCCGGGTCAGGCCTCAGTTTCTTCCTGGATGTGGAAGAGGCCCCACGGTTGCAGGATGGGGTTGCTTTCCGTGGATGTCTCCGTGTGCGCCGGACGCAGGACCTGGTCTGGGAACCTGCTCTCCCGCGTGTCTTGTGGCTCCCTCGACCCTGAGCCAGTCTGGCGGAGCACGGCACCAGGCCCTCCAGTCTCCCTGGTGTCGGAGCTGGGCTCCAGCCCGTTGCGGGTGCCACCCTTCTGCTGGTCAAGACTCAAACTCGAGAGGGGCCAGCTCACAGGGTCCCGTCTAGGGGTCCCCTCCGAGGCCCCACGGCCGTTCGTGGAAGCTCTGTGCGCTCTCCTCCCTCCGGGCCCCAGGACGGTCATAAGCAGCCCCACAACCTGTTCAGCAAGGAACGGGTGTCTTCCGTTCAGCCGACAGTCCACCTCCTGTTGGTGTAGACCATACTGCCCTCGGTGGCGGGGAGGGGGGACTCTGGCAAGAGCCCACAGGAGCCCCTTCTTTTGTAACACGGACCTGGTGGCTGTCCAGGAGAGGGAGGGGCTCTGGTGCGGATATCCGCCGAGCCTCTTCTCCCTGATTTGATCCTACTAGAAGGGAACTCCACGGTCGAGGGGTATGTAGTCACCATGGTCTCTAGGCCGTCAGTAGTCCGTTAACAGAGCTTCCTGAGCCAGAGCCCCACCCGTGTGAGAGAGTCCTACTCGCAGGAGGACCGCACCTGAGCTGTCAGCCGACACCTCTTTGGATATGGTCGGCCTCTGCCGGCTCTCTCTGGCCACGAAGAGAAAGGTGCTCCTGCCTGGTGATGGCCGGAGCGGCACTTGTCTGGGTGGGGGGTGGAGGGGGTTGCTGTGGGTCTGCACGGCCGCCATCGCCCTGCTAGCCGGCCCCTCGGCGTTGAACTTCCTCAGCAGCCCGCGAAACCGGCCACCTCTCCTGCATCGCGTGCCCGCAGCCCACACTCTCTGAGGGTGCACTGTGCGTGTCTGACTGCCCAGGACTGTTTCCGGGTGAACAGCCTCTACCCCACGTTCCCAGAGGGACTGCAGGGGGAAACAGGAAGCATGAGCCTTCTCTTGCCGCGCTACAGCACCTGGGGGCCCGGGGAGGCCCCTCCCCGCCACCATCCTGACCTGCTTCTCCAGGGTGTCCCCCTCCTGGCGCAGCTCTTTGGGGACAGATGTACGTCTGCCCCAGCTTCCGAGTTCAGACTCTCTGGCCCCTCCTGGAGGCCACCGGTGCCGGGAGCCACCGATCGCCGCAAAACCTACACCGGCGTTTTCTTCACTCCTGGCTTGGTCTTCTTGGTCCGTGTGTCTTTAGAGACGCGGGTTAGCATACGTGTGATGCGTGCTCCGTCCCCACGTGCCCACATGTGCCGGACGGCACTCGCCCTCCGCCCTGTGCAGAGTATGTGTGCAACCTGTTCGCCTGCACAGGCCCCACTTGGGGGCCTCTCGGTGAAGCGGAGAGGGTCATGTGTCTGTGTTGTGTGTCTGTCGCGTGCAGATGTCTGCGTGTTTCCACGTGTCTGTTCCTGTGGAGGGAAGTCCAGAGTGGGGTGCCTGGCCGTTGGCCCGCACCGCACACTCACCCTCCATGTGAGCACGTGTGACCTGAGCTCGTGACCTCTGCCCTCTAATACTGTCTTCTCGTCTCGCCCTCTGTGCTGTTGCCGCTGTGTGCTGGCCCTTGTCTGTCGCTGCCCTGCAGTCCTCGCCAGTCGTGGAGGAAAAGGTAAAGCCTGGGGCAGCGTCCGCGCTGTTGCGCGGAGCGCTCGGGGTGCCCTGGGGTTTGGGAGAGTCAGTCCGGCCAGTGGTTCTTAATTACAGGTGCAGGGCTGGTCCTCGCCCTGCTCTTTGCAGCGGTGTTACCGATCATGGAGTCTGGATGTGGCGCTCGGAGGCCATGGAGAGGCAGCAGTGGTCTGGGCCCGGGTTCCCGAGCCAGCCCCAGACTAGGTGGTGGTGCAGGGGCCCTGCCCAGCAAGCATCCACCTTGTTGTCAGATCAGACCTTGGGTCTGCCGCGCTGGACCCGGCCGGGCAGGGCTGGAGACCTGTGCTCTGGTGTCACACGGTCCTGGACTCACAGTCGCTCCCAGTACTGGGCCCAGAGCCCGCTGTGTGACCGTGACCCTTGCGGGCAGCTTGACCTCTGCAGGCGGTGTGACTCCCTAGGGCTGCGGCTTCTGAAGTGGTCGAGCTTTGGACAGGTCTGGGCCGCAGGTGGGCAGTGCCCAGCAAGTGCCCAGGGGACTGTGGACCCGGCTGCCCCTGGCTATGTGAGGAGCAGAGAGAGGAGATGATGTTGGGTCCCCGGGGAGGACTCCATTGCAAGAGAGCAGCCTGACTGCTCACGAGGCACGTCTGTGCACAGAGCCATGGAAGTGGGGGACACGTGTCCTCCGAGGCGGGATGCTTACACGCTGCCCTCCACCTGGGGCCCAGGGACCCACTCTGCATCTCTCCGGAGGTGGAGCCAGGCCTGAGGAGAGGGATCCCCGCGTTGGCCCCGGGGGCTCGAGGGGGAAGAGCAGGCGATGGGCATTCCTCGGAGCCTGGCCGCTGTGGCCTGAGACCAGGCCCCTCCTCTGGGGATGTGCTGACCGTGTGGCAGCCACTGCCTTCCCAGACACCTGGGCGTGGCAGGGGGGCATGACGGGCTGCTGGCAGGAGGCAGCCTGAGCATTGGCTGAGCCTCAGGCTTACTGAGGTTTTGACGGACCTGCAGGCTCAGAGCTTGCTAACCTGATGTCTTTCTTAAGATCTGAGTCTCTAGCTCTCACGTGAGCAGCTGAGACACGCCTGAGAACACGTCCTCTGTCACGGGTGACGAGGGCTGTGTGAGGCCCCTAAGGTCGTCCACGGGAAACCAGCTTCCTGAGAGGCCCTGAAGGGTGCAGCCCCTGGGAGCACACCACTCCTCTGGTTCTGTCCCTGCCACAGACTGACTCTGGGATGGCACAGCCAGGTCTCAGCGGGTTCAGGGGAGGCAGCGTCTTGCTGAATAGGACACACGAGCCGGCCTCAAAGGGGACGAAGCAGGACTCCAACTCAGACCCCGTGTTTTTCTCCTTCATCCTGGCCGCGGCCAGAGAGCCCTCCCCCTTCCCAGGGCCAGGCCTCACGAAGCCCCTGCCCGGCTGCAGCAAGTTCACATCAGGGGTGACGGCCTCACGTCTCCTCTCTGTCACGTGCACCCTCCAAGCACCGCAGGAAGCTGCCTGTCTTCTCTCTCCAGAACAGTCCAGCCTCTGGACCTGGCCATTGGGGAACTCTGCAGAAGCCCCCCGCCACTCCTTCCACCACACTCTCTGGGGGTCAAGCTCCAAGCATGAGATGCTGTGGTGCGGGGGCTTTAATTCTTGGCCCGAACAGTTCTAGGCAGCACGGGCTATCGAGTGGACCACCTTCTCCCGGGTGTGGTGTGTCCGCCCCGGGGCAGGGCATGCATGGGCCGGCCTGGGCTATGTGCCACCCAGGATCCAATCAGAAGCCCCCGATGGAACGTCCCCTGGGGACTGAACTTGGCAGGCAGCTTTGGGCTTCATCCTGGCTTCATCCCTGTCTCCTGGCACACCTTTAAAAGAACTCCCCTCTGGGGTCTTTGCTCCATGATGACCAGGAAGAACTGCGTGGAGTGGGAGAAAGGGGCCCCTTTGGGCTGTCAAGGACACCGACACCCAACAGGAGGACGGAGCCCCTCTTCACTCTGCACACGTCGGTTCTGACGTTTTGCAGTGAGATCTCGTGAAGGAACAGTGGAGCAGGGTGGGGGACAGGGAGCAAAGTACAGAGCGAAGAGGTCGATCCCTTCTGTCTGGCCGCAGGACACAGACGCAGGGCCGACAGCAACAAGCAGGCACGCTGCGCCACCTATAGGAAAGGCCGCCATCGTAAAGTCTCCCCCTGGGAGCGCTCTGTGCGGCCACGTTGCCAGGGGGCCTGCTGCTGGCTCCCCCGTGGGACTTCTTAGTGCACACAGTGGGTGTAAGACCGAAATCACCAAACGTGAGTCACGGTGAAACAAGGAAGTATCACACAGGCCCGCAGGACACCCCAGGTTCCCCTGAACATGGGACTGCGTTTGGTTCCAGAGGAGCTCAGGGGGCAGGCGGCCCCTGTGCCCCCACCCAGGACCCCGCTCCCTCAGAGCAGGCCCCTGCGTGTCCAGAGCGAGTCCCGTTCTCGAGTGGTGAGCCACCTCTAACGTGCGCTTCCTTCCTTTCTCCCTCACGTTTCAGCAGGAAGGAGCGCCCCACCTCTCTGAACGTCTTCCCCCTGGCCGACGGCATGGTACGTGCACAGATGGGGGGCAAGCTCGTGCCTGCGGGGGACCACTGGCACCTGAGTGACCTCGGCCAGCTGCAGTTGAGCTCCAGCTACCAGGTTTTGTAGCCGTGCCGTGGAGTGAGGGTCCCCCTGCCTCCTCTCCCCCGTCCCGTCCCCCCATCGTCCCATGCTCATTCAGGAAGCTGTCTTTGCGGCCAACCCTTTGCAGCTGCCCCTGGGTTCGCAGGGCCTCTCGCGGAGGGGCGTCCGAGCTGGAGAGAAGGACTGCTCTGGGGGTGTGGGCCTCAGGCCAGGGCTGAGCTGAGCCTTTGTTTGGGGGCACAAGCACGTCTGTTCCTCAACTCGCCCCAAAGTATGAGCCCCGTGGCCAGACTGGACGCCGGCCCAGAACGTGCCTTCCTCCTAGCATCTGAGGTTTGCACGCCAGTTGCGGGGAAGTCCAGGGTGAGAGGTCTCTAGAGAGAAGTCTTCTTCTCTAGACTGTCCTTACTGTGCTCCTGACTTCTGGGTCTCCGAGTCTGGGGAGATGGCTGTCCTGGGTGTGTGCAGTTATCTGGGGAGTGCATGCCTCAGCGGGGTCCCCGAGAAAGCCAGGGGCAGGGACTCATTCAGGGCCCCTGGTCACGTGCTGCCGGTTTCAGTCTGTGAGCTCAGCCTGCCTTCACCAGACAGGCTGTGGCCCCATCGCCAGGTAAGGATGCCACCCCCAGGGCTGGAGGAGGCGACCCAGGCCTGGTGCCCTTCCCGCAGAGGCTGTTGGAGGTGCCTGTGGAAGGCCAAGCCCCTGGGCCTCTGGACTGGGGCGGGCTGGCGGTTGTGGGGCCTGAACTTGTGGAGCTTCTCCCTGCCGCAGCTTGTGGCTGACTGTCCATTCGTCCCTGGGTGTCCAGCTTGACTGCTGGAGGTGGCTGCAAGCTGCCCGTTCTGTCACCAAGTGACCCCACTCGCTTTCGCTTTTGCTGCAGACACTGAGCATGTCTCTGCGACCTTTGACCTGGGTGCCGGCCCACCTGTTAATGGACCTGCCCGTGTGGGGGGTGGGGCAGAAGGGCAGGGGCCTGGGGGGCCAGGTGCGCCCCCCCCCCCGGCAGAGCCTGGCTATGCCACTGGAGGTGACGGCTCATGCGGGGTGGCGGGGGGAGGTGGCCGCGGGGGTTGCGGGGCCGCTGAGCCCCGCCTCTTGCCCGCACCCCCACCAGCTTTCTTCCTGCGTCTCTTCCTGCCGCTGCGACGTCCAAAGTAGCTTTACTCTTCATCACCGTGTTTTCTGTTTCAGTTCGTATATGTGTTTTATTTGCCTTTTTTTAATTACATTTAAGTTCTTTTTATTTTGTGTTCTAGGTTTTAAGGTCTTTCTAATTTCTTAATTTTTTTTGTTGTTTTTTTGTTCTGTTTTTTGTTTTTATGTGCTGTATTTTCAGTGTTTTAACCAAACAGTTGTGGCTACTCATGGTGAGGAATGACCGCTAAGAGTTTGGGTTCTTTGCATTTGGAGGTCACTGCCACACGTTGATGGTTTAGGAGGTTGAGAGGTTTGCCGTTAGGTAAGTGGTGGCCAGGGGAGCGTCCTGCGGGTAGGCGGCGGCCTGTAGGCTCAGGGAGAGCCAGGGGCTGGGGGAGGCCTGGCTGCGCCGCACGGTTCCCCTCGGTGACTTTGGGGGCAAGGAGGCCCGCTGCAGACCCGCAGACACCAGCTGGTGGGGCACAGACAGGCCACCGGACGTGGCCGTCGAGGAGGCGGCCCAGAAAACATGTGGTCCAGAGAGGTGTGGACTCGAATGCCGGCCTCCCTCGGCCCTCTCGGACTTCCCCGTGCCTCGGGTCCCCTGCGGCCGTCTCTCGAATGCTGGCCCGGGGCTCCGTGCAGCAGAGGGCCCCTGCCCGCGGGAGGCCTGGGATCCTGTGTCGTGTGGGGCGGACAGACCACTGAGGCAGCTCCATCACAGAGGCTGTCGGTGTGCCTCGTGTCACAAAGAGGATTTTTCCTTCTCAAATCGGCCTTAGGCGATAGAACCCAAGTAGAAAATGCATGGACGGGGTGCCCCCAGGGAGACAGGACCTGTCACGCGGGGCCTGTGGCCTCAGCACATTAATAATCTGGGCCCGTTGTTCTCGGCTGTGGGGGCCGTCCTGTGGCCTGCAGGATAGTGAGTGGACCCCCGCCTACACCCACTGGACCCCAGGAGCACCTACCCGTCCCCAGTTGTGAGAGCCACGGGTGCTCCCACACATCGGCACACATCCCCGCGGACCTGGCCGCCGGGTCGAGGAGGGTGTCGATTTGGATTCCAGGCAGACGCGTCCCCGCAGCCTGTTAGATGAAGCCGGAGGTCACCACCCCAGGCCCTGGCCTGACACTGACCACGCGGGTCAGGAAAAGGCGGGTCTCAGAGGTCCCCAACCAGCTCTGCCTCCTGGTCACCTCCAGGCAGCCACGGGAGCCTGGTCAGGCCTTCCTAGTTGCAGGCGGGTGTGGGTGGGTCCCAGCGTGTGTCCAGCTTTGTGGAGAAGGCCACGCACCCCTGCCGTCAGCTCCTTCCCCTCAGCGCCCCCAGAAGCACCCCTTCTGGAGACACCGTGTGAGCCACTGCCGCTGGCGACTAGGGTGTGCACCGGGAGCTGGGCCCCGCAAGAGGGTGGTGATAGGGCCTGAGGTTGCTGCCGGCAGGTTCTGGCGCGCCCACCGAGGACCGGGTTGGGGGTGAGTCACGGTTGTCGGTGTGCGTAGCCGCGTGGGGCCAGGTTATGGATCTTGTCAGGAGCTTCAGGAGGAAAGACCGGGAGAGGAGCGGGCTGGTTTCCTGCGTCATACTTCCTCAAGTAGAGCGTGTTCGCGGCAGGAGGCTCTCACGGTCAGCGGCTGAGGGCGCATTTTAATGGTCGGTCTCTGTCCGCTCCAGGAATGTTTTGAGGGTGACCCGTTCCGTGGAAGGAGAGTCACAGTTTGTTGGCATTTGTGTAGACGTGTAGGTGCTTGAGCCGTGGGGGCCGAGAATTCCACACTCCCTCTAGTCTCTGCGTCCGTTCGGGAGGTCTGTGCCTCTCCCAGCCCCTGGCTGTGGCCAGCACTGGGAGTGGGAGATGGAGTGGGGGGCGGGAGGCGGGAGACGGGAGACGGGGCCAGCCGGCCGCAGCACCCGTAGCTTGATCCGAAGGCATGCTCAGCCTCCTCCCAGGCCCCCGAGAGCCCTCCTCCGCCCTCCGCCCCGCCCTGAGGCGCGCACCTTGTTTCCGATCCGCGCCCCCCCTCCCTCCGCTGGCTGCAAAGGGTTGCTTGTCATGTTCACGTAGCTTCATGTCCATCACACGCGGCATCGGCGGGCTGTTCCCGGGAGCGTGCAGGCTAAAAGCCCCGATGTGCAGCATTTAAATAAGGTGGCAGCAGCCTCTGCAAAGTGGGAGGAGTGGCTGGGTGAACCAAGGGACCGGGCCCGAGGAGCTGGCCCGACAGGAGAGCAGGGGTCCTCCTGTCCCTCCCGGTCCCGGCACAGAGCGCCGTTTGACCGTGGCCGAGGGAGCCCAGCACAGGGGCCCCGTGGAGGTGGCCAAGGCCCCTGCTGGCCCTGCACAGCGTGCCCGGCCGTACCCAGAGCCTGGGGGCGTGGTGGCCCACATGACGAGCTTCTCCCTTCCCTGTGTTCGGCCCTAGTGTCCACAGGACGAGATGTCCGAGTCGGGCCAGTCTTCCGCGGCTGCCACGCCCAGCACCACGGGCACCAAGTCCAACACGCCCACGTCCTCCGTGCCCTCGGCGGCGGTGACGCCGCTCAACGAGAGCCTGCAGCCGCTGGGGGACTACGGCGCCAGCACAAAGAGCAGCAAGCGGGCTCGGGAGAAGCGCAACAGCCGCAACATGGAGGTCCAGGTCACACAGGAGATGCGGAACGTCAGCATAGGTGCCTCGGCCGCCCGCCTCCCCCCCCCCCCCCCCCCCCCCGCTATCCTGCTGTCCCTTCCGGCTACCGCTTTTAGCTCGGGTGCCAGCACAGACAGCGCAGACGTTCGTGGGCTCCCCGGCCACGGAGCCAGAAGTGAGCGATCAGGGTGGCGGGCTGGCTCCCCGCGAGGCCTCTGCCGGGCGTGCAGGCAGCCGTCGCCTCCCAGTGTCCTCGTGGGGTCGTCCCTTCCTCTTAGGACACGGTCAGATGAGACCAGGGCCTGCCCATGTGGCCTTCACCTCTTCAGAGTCCCCATCTGCAGATGCAGTCACATGCAGGGGTTCTGGGGGCTGTGGCTTCAGCGTGTGGACTCAAGGGGCAACCCGGCTTCTGACGGTACACTGCCATCACCCAGCAGACGCACTCACTAGAGGAGGGACAGGAGGAGAGACAGGGCTTTGGGTCTGGTCGTTGGAGGTCATGAAAAGGAGACCCGGTTCTGATGAAGGGGCCCCATGTGGCCGCCGGCGAGGAGGAAGCCCTTTCCTGACGGTCCCTGCCTGGCGGGGGTCTAGTGTGGGGTCTCCAGATACGGGGCCAGAGGGCAGGCGCCCCCCCCTAACCCTGGGGTTCCTGTGTGTCCCCCCCACCCCTCAGGCATGGGCAGCAGTGACGAGTGGTCTGATGTTCAAGACATTATCGACTCTACCCCGGAGCTGGACATGAGTCGGGAGCCCCGTCTCGATCGCACGGGCAACAGGTACTCACTGAGCCCGGGGGCCGGGTGGGCTCAGTGTTCACTGTGGAGGTGGGGCCTTTGGCGAAGGTGCCCCCTGCAGCCTCTTGCACAGGCAGCGCTGGCATTGAGCGGCTCCTCGGGCGGTGTTGGAGAGCCCCCCCCCCCCAGCCCAGAACGCTGCCCACTCACCCTGCCCTCCCCCGGCTGCATGTCCTCACAGCCCAACCCAGGGGATCGTGAACAAGGCTTTTGGCATCAACACTGACTCCCTGTACCACGAACTGTCGACCGCGGGGTCGGAGGTCATCGGGGACGTGGATGAAGGAGCGGACCTGCTAGGTAAACTCAGGCCACCCCCGTGACCCCAGGGCCTCGGGCTTGCTGCCGTTGCTTTTGTTCGTAATGAAAGCAAAGTCTTTGTCAGCTGCAACCTAGGGGTTTCTTTTCACAGTTTTGTCGAGATACATTTCACATTCCATAAAAGGTATCCCCTTAAAGGATAAAGTTCAGTGGGTTTCAGGGTGCTCACAGAGCTGTGTTACTGCCTAATTTTAGAGCGTTCCATCACCCTGAAAACTGTGCCCGTGCCTAGGCGGTGCACTTTTTAGCAATTGTGCTCCTCGCAGAAAATGCCCAGACAGGGTCACTGCCCATCTGCAAGCCCTCGGCACCGTGGTCGCCTCCAGAGCTCCCTGCACCTGGGTCAGAAATGGGTGCAGAGACAGTTCCCCGTGTGGACTCCCTCCGGGGCCTGCTTCCTGTCCTGGGGTGGGCGTGAGGCATGTAGACGCCGTGTATGCAGCCGAGCACTGCCCTCGGGGTCCGGGGCCAGGTGGGAAATCGGATCCTTGCAGTGGCACGCCTCACCCCCCCACCCCCCCGCCAGCTCCTGCCCCCTCTGACCTCGTCCCCTGAAGGCCTGCTGCAGGACCAGAGCTCTCGGTCCCTTCCTCCCAGCAAGGCAACCTCCGGGGCAGAGGGTGACCGTGTTGTGGGGGATCAGTGGCTCTGGCTTGTCCTCTCCTCCCCACACCGGCTTCTGTGGAGGGATGGTACCCCCAGCTCTCGTGGCTTAGGAGGGGGCAGCCAGTCGGCGGTGCCACTTCAGCCCAGAAATCCGTGAGGCCGCCTGCAGGCCCTGTGGCCCGGGTTTGGTCACGTGCTGCCCAAGGAGGTGGAGCTGCCTCACGTGGATGAGGTCTGTTTTGTTTTTTAATGCTTATTTATTTTGAGAGAGAGAGAGTGGGAGAGGGGCAGAGAGAGAGGCAGAGACAGAGAATCCTAAGCAGCCTCTGCACTGTCAGCCAAGAGTCTGACAAAGGGGCTCGAACCCACGAGATCATGACCTGAGCTGAAAACAGGAGCCGGACGCTCAACCGACTGAGCCGCCCAGGCGCCCCTTGCGTCGAAGAGTTCTACTTCCCACCAGTGTCCCTCTGCACTGGTGACCTTTGGCCATCAGGGACTTGAGGACATTTGTAGAGTGTGTCTGCCTCGGGCTCAGCTCCCCTGTGTGGACGGCAGTGTCTTCGGTGGATGGCCGGGCTTCCGGCTGCAGACGTGGCCCGGCTGGAGCCCATGAGGGAGGGCCACCAGCTGGTGGTTTCCATCTGCACAGCCTCACTCTCCTAGCTCCAGCCTTGCTGGTTGTCTCGCTCGGGCCGCGGAGGCCTCCCGGGAGCACAGCCGCCTGCGGTGAAGCCTACTTAAAAAAATAACAGAAACTGTTAACATAGAGAAAAAAGGTACTTCGAGGAAATCATTTGCAATATTCTGACACCTTTCCCTTCTCCTTTATAGAGTTCAGGTAATCCTATATACGTTCCAATTTGTATTTTTGGAAAAGTAGTACGCGTTTATAACAATATTCGCATAGTACCAGAAATTGCCAATAAGAGAGTAAAAACCAGACGATCGTGACGAGTGCACCTTCCCAGGTGCCGTAGCACACACACGTACGTGGCACGTGGGGGGTTTCGGGTCATGTCTGTCCTCCCCTTTGTGGGCGATGTTACCATTTCTCTGACCTGCTACTACCCCCAGTGCGCGTCACCTTGTGGCATGAGACTGTGAATTGCGCAACCCGTTCTGCCGGGGTTCTGATTCTTGCTGTTTGGATACTGCGGTCACAGATACCTATGGGCGTAAATCAGCTCGCCCCCCTGGAGACTTCTTCAAGACGGGTTTCTAGAGGCGGGAACCTCAGCGTGGAGAGGTGGGCTCCTGACACTGGCCCCACGTTGCTTTCCCAGACGTGGCTTCCGTGGGGCTCGTGCCTGGCTGTTCTTCAGACGTTGGACCTGCCAGGCCGGGAGCGGCATGGGAAGGAACTCCCGCCCCTAGAGTTTGCGCCCGGGAGCAAGGCTGTAGTGGGTGACCGGGCACACGTGTGTGTCCGCGAAGGAGCACCTTTCTGCCAGGCCCACCTTGGAGGCTGTGAGGGCGCGAGGGCCTCGTGTGTGCTGCACTCCTGAGTCTCTGATGAAAGAGGTGGCGGCCTTCTCCCTGGAAGAGCGCATAGGCACACGGCGTTCGCGCGTCCGCGACCCGGCTCCACGTTCGAGTTCCTGGCCGTGGGCAGCTCAGCTGCCCCGCGCCGTGTTTAGGGGCCGGCCGCAGGTTGGGGAGGGGACCGTAGGGGAGGCGCCCAGCTGGAGTCCCAGACCTTGTGCTTTTCAGTCTCATCTCACGACACGGTTCCAGTCACCGACACGGTCACGAGAAGAGTCACACCAGCGTTAGATGTGCGCGCCTGCCTTTAATCTGGGGTGCTGTCGCCGCCCCCATTTCATAGATGAAGAAGCTGAGCCCGGGGAAAGTGAAGTGAAGCAGCACAATGGGGACTTGAACCCAGGTCCAGCCAGAGCAGCAGGCATGACTGACCGCCCTCTGTGCTTTTCTAGGGATGGAATGTGATGGGTTTGCCCAGAGTGCACAGTCCAGTGTCTCTGAGTGAGCTCAGGGCCGTGAGGTCAGCACCCCACAGCTCTAGAGCACTGTCCCCCCCGAAGGAAGCCTGTGCCCACGCACAGTGACCCATCCGTGTCTGTGCGCTCGCCCTCCTGGGCGCTTCCTGTCACCTGGCCCTCCTCTTCCACCTGGCCTCTTTCTGTGCACAAGTGCCCGTGAGGTTTGTACGTGTTGTAGCAGGGGTCAGCGTTCCATCCTTCCCTGGCAGAGCGGTGCTCCGTGGCACAGACGGGCCCCCACCTCACGTGGCCGTTCATCCACTGCTGGCCATCGTGGCTGATGCTTCTGCTCCACATTTGGTCCCTCCTGTGGTCGTGGAGGATGACTGGATTTGGCCGGCCTCATCGCCGCCCGTGACTCTGGGTGGCCTGCCCGCCAGCACGTCCCGTCATTGGTCACTGGCCGGTGGCCACCCTGGGCACCGCTCTGTTCTGGCTGGCGTGGGCCCCGTTCTTGGGCGTGCCCTTCCGGAGCCTTAGGCACGACGGGCATCTGAAAGGCAGGCTGCCCCGGGGAGTTGAGAAGGAATCAGGCGCTGTCACACTGTGTCAGTGGGGCGCCAGGCAGAGGAGCCCTCCCTTTGCCCAGCAGGGTGGAGGAATGGGCTGGGGTCAGCTCCAGTCCCCTCGCCGAGGGGCCCCAGCCCCGTTGTCTGGCTCGGCTAGAGTCTTTCTGAAGAGCCTCGCGCCTGTCCCCTGCATTCCCTGTGTGGCTGCTAAACAGCAAAAAGCCTGCGGCCAGTGGGCGGCAGTCCTCACAGTGGCAAGGTCCTGCAATAGCAGAAACACGGTGATGTTGTCGGCGTGGCCGAGGACGGCGTCCTTCAAAGCTCCGCGTGTCTGGATCGGGCATTTGGATCGTGTCTGTTCGCCACGGCATTTGGACTGTGAATTCCTTCAGCAAAGAAGGAAGGACCCTGGATGGGCCTGTCTTGTTACGTTTCACTGAGCTGACCGCACCGCTTGTAAGATACACCGTTAGTTTAGAAACCTCCGGGAAAGGAAGCCCTTGCTTCAAGTTGAAGGGGGACACGCCTTCGATCGTGAGAGCACGCCCAGTCTCAGAGGTGCCGTGCTTCGAGAGTGCGCCTCTCAGAGCTGACGTAGCTGGGGAGCCGAGGAGTTAGCACCTAGTGACCACGTAGCACGTGCTGGGCGTCTACCAGGGAGTTTCCAGGGAGCCCGAGCTACGGAGGTCACGTCTCTCCTTCACAGACGAGGCAACTGACGCTCAGACGAGCCAGGCAGTGCACCCTGCGTCACTGAGTTGGAGTCTGAAGGCCGCACAGGCCGACCGGACGTGCTTTCTACCCGGTGCTCTGTGCCCAGGTAGTGGGGTCCCGCCCCGTGGCAACCAGACCCAGACGCCGTCTAGACGTTAACCTTGAGAGAGAGACCAGCCCATGTGCACAGAACTCGGGAACATGACGGAAGAACGTAGAAAGGGGCGCCCGGGTGGCTTAGTCGGTTAAGCATTCGACTTCAACTCAGGTCATGATTTTGTAGTTCGTTGAGTTCAGGCCCTGCATCAGGCTCTGTGCTGACAGCCTGGAGCCTGCTTTGGATTCTGTGTCTCCCTCTCTCTCTGCCCTTCCCTCCCCTCAGAAAAAAATAAACATTTAAAAAAAGAACATGAAAGGCCTCATGCATCGAGAACTTCTGCACGCTCTGGGTCTGCAGGCTGAGCTCTGTAAAGCTGCCGGGTGGCCTCACGGCTCAGCCCATTGTCCGTACCCAGCCCCGGCCAAAGAGCTTCGTGAGCAGACTCCAGACTCCGTCCAGGAGAACATGTGAGAAGAGCCCAGAAAGGGCTAAGAAAGAACAGGCTGCAGGGCTGCCTGACGCTCCAGGCACCAAAGGGTTTACAAGCTGTGACGCGGAGGGCGGCGGACCCAGGGTGGCAACAAACCGGTGACCCCTCTGGTTCGTGTGAGGAGAGCTGGCCCCGCGTGGGAATTCACCGACGCTGAATGTCGTGCTTCACATCACCGGAAAACGGGTGGATTCGTTGAATAGCCATTTGGTGAAGAATGAAGTCTGGTCCCAACCTCCCGCCGTACACAGAAGACTTTGTAGGGGGACTTCGGACCTAAACGTAAACACGCAAGGACAGCGGGACTGGAAGAACGCCGGAGAGTGTTCTCTGCATGGCCACAACCGTAGAGGAAAGCGCTGCCAGGTGTGGCTGCGCGCAAGTTAACATATACGCGATCTCCCTCGCGGACAGAGGTCAAGTACAGTGGAACCTGAGCAGAGGATGAAATCAGGAAGTTCCCAGAAGATGCCCACCAACCACAAAAAGATGTTCAACCTCAAGAATGAGGCAGGACAGAAAAGAGAAAACACAGATGAGTTTGCGTTTTTGTTTTTTTCTCACAAGAGCAACAAACACGAAGCAGGTGCTAGGGCGCCCACGGCCGGGAGGTGGTCGTGCGGCCCGCGGAGCCGTGCTGGTGGGGTGAGGTGAGCGGTCGCTCCTACCCGTCCCCGCCTGGAAGCCCGGGGTGCTGGGCGGTGCGTGCACGCCCCTGTGCGCTGAGCACTCATCCCAGGCGAGCGCAGATCTCCAGTGCACAGTCCCGTGACACGGGGTCAGGTGGGACAGAGCAAATGGCCCACAAGGCTGGGTATTTGCCCTTGGTTTGTGCGTATGTGCCTATGTATGTATGTATTTATTGGGAGAGAGAAAGACACAGCGTGGGGAGGGAGGGGCAGAGGGAGAGAGTGAACCCCACGCAGGTTCTGCACTGCCGGCGTAGAGCCCATCGTGGGCCTGGAACCCACGAAGCCGCAAGACCGTGACCTGAGCTAAAACCAAGAGTCAGACGCTTAACCGACTGAGCCACCCAGGTGCCCCTTTGGTTTTGTGTTTTATTTTTTTTTTTAACGTTTTTTATTTATTTTTGGGACAGAGAGAGACAGAGCATGAACAGGGGAGGGGCAGAGAGGGAGGCAGACACAGAATCCGAAGCAGGCTCCAGGCTCTGAGCCATCAGCCCAGAGCCCGATGCGGGGCTCGAACTCACGGACTGCAAGATCACGACCTGAGCCGAAGTCGGACGCGCCATCAGCCCAGAGCCCGATGCGGGGCTCGAACTCACGGACCACAAGATCATGACCTGAGCCGAAGTCGGACGCTTAACCGACTGAGCCACCCAGGCGCCCCGGTTTTGTGTTTTAAAAGCTGGTGTTCTTCAGGGCGCCTGGGTGGCTCAATCACTTAAGCGTTCCACTTCAACTCAGGTCGGGACCTCACAGTTCGTGAGTTCGAGCCCCGCGTCAGGCTCTGTGCTGACAGCTGGGAGCCCGGAGCTGCCTCGGATTCTGTGTCTCCCTCTCTCTCTCTGCCCCTCCCCTGCTCGTGCTTTGTCTCTGTCTCTCAAAAATAAAAATATTAAAAAGAAAAGCTGGTGTTTATCTGGAAAGAGTTCTGAGAGACAGAAGATCAGCTCTCGAGCACGGTTGCCCTGGGGTGTCGAGACGAGCGGTCACGTCCACTGTTGAGCTGGCACATTCCTTTATCATTTCAGTTCCTGCAGCACGTTGTGTGTTGTGTCGTTTACGTCAAGTGACGAAGTGACCACGTACACAGTACTGTTGCACCCAGTCTTCAGCTGGGAAAAGTTTGGAGCCCAGGAGGAAGGCACTGCCGGCCCCACACGCCTCCACCCCTGTCCCCAGCGCCCCTGCTTTCTGCCTGCCTTTCCCTCCCTGCCAGCCGGGCCCTTGCTTCTTTCTCTTTTTCTGGCCGTCCTTTCCCTGAGGTCGCGCCCTTCCTGAAAGGCCTGGGCTGGCGGGAGAGGCGGGGGGCCACGAGGCCAAGCTCACGCGCTCTGGGGGCACCTGGGGCCTGGACGCCCCGGGCCCCCCCGCGCAGCCCCCGCGCGCACACCCTCTCACCTTCCCCGGCCGTCGCTGCTGCGTCTTCGGGGGCCTCGCCCTCCTGAGGGCTGAGAAGGCGTGGGGCCCGGCGCTCGGGGTCTCTGTTTTCCTTCAGGGTTGCCGTCCCCGGTGGGATTTGTCGCCCACAGGCCTGGTGACATCTGCTTGTATTCTTTCACGCGTTGTTGCTTTCTCTGTAATAAGAATTTCTTTATTTTGTTGGTTCCAGTCACCAACTGACCTTTGTCACTTCCTTCCCCCGTCTCTCTGTGCTTTGCTGGACACGGCCCCAGGGGAGTTCTCAGGTGCGTATCTCCGCCCGTCTGCCACCCCTCCTCACGGCGCTGTCCGGCTGCAGTGGGGGGCATCCTGGGGACACTCCCCACTGCCGTCCAGTCACCGCAGGCTGTGCGGCCTGTCCCTTCCTGGGTCCCCTCCAGGCCACTAAGGCACACGTGCTTCTGCTTACCAGCCTACTGCCGCTCGGAAGCTTCTCTTGGTTTGCTCTACTAGCCCACTGACAATGGCCCTGACACGTGAGGGAGAATGGCTGTGCCCTGGACCCAGTCCCTCAAAGGCAGAGAGTGCCCCAGTGACATTTTTCAGGGTTCTCCCATCAGGCACGCCCCAGAAGTCAGGGGTCCCATGCCCACGTGGCAGATGGCGCAGCCCCGGGCTTCTCCGATTGTTCGCAGCAGGAGACTCTGAGGCCCCGGCCCGTCCACACGCGGCCTCCCCCGTGTACTCGAAGGCGTGCCGGGTCCCCGGGCACAGCTTTCCCTCATTTGCAGACTTGTGCCCTTAACCCCCACCCTCACGGCCCAGGACTCTGGTGCACAGGGTCAAGTACACTTCCCGGCCCCTCATCTCATCACCCGCTGCCCTTGGCCTGGTGACCTGTGCAGCCAAGGATGCAATGTCCAGAAGGAGCAGCTGGCTCCATGCCACCCCCCGGCCCTCCCAACCCACCACTGTGTCCATCCCACCTGCCCGCCAGCCCTCCCCTGTGTCCACCCCCCGGCCCTCCCTCCCGTCCTCTCCTGTGTCCACGACCCGGCCCTCCTAGCCCTCTCCTATGTCCACCTTCCAGCCCTCCCAGCTCTCCCCTGTGTCCACCCACCAGCCCTACCGGCCTCTCTTGTGTCCACCCCCCCCGCCTCCCACCCTCCCCTGTGTCCACCCTCTGGCCCTCCTAGCCCTCCCCTGCATCCACCTCCTGGCACCCCGGCCTCTTCTGTGCCCACCCTTAACCCAGCAAGAAGAAGGCTCCGTGCCACCCCCCCCCCCCGGCCTGCCCACCCTCCCCTGTGTCCAACCCCCCAGCCCTCCCTCCCCCCATCTCCTGTGTCCAACCCCCGGCCCTCCCTCCCGCCCTCTCCTGTGTCCACCCCCCCAGCCCTCCCAGCCCTCCCCTGTGTGCATCCCTAACCCAGCGAGAAGCAGGCTCCGTGCCACCCCCCTGGCCCTGCTGCCCTCCCCCGTGTCCACCCCTAACACAGCAAGAAGCAGCCACACGGCACCGCCGCCCTGCTGTTCACTGAGGCTTAATGCGCTTCTTTCTCTCCCTCCCTCCCTCCCCTGCCCCCCCCCCCCGCCCCCGCCACCCGGCTCCCGCACTGGGCTCCCGCACTGGGACGACTCTCGCAGTGCGCCATGATTTCTTTGGTAAGCCCAAGGTCCTGTTTCAGTTTGCGTTCCTCCCTTTCTTGGCTTCCTCTGTCTGCCTCACACCTTCTCGTGCTTCCTGAGCCTTTTGCTTTGCTCTGCATGGTGGGATTGGCGGTGGGGTCAGCAGGGGCCACAGGCACTCCTGGCTCCAGGGTGGGGTTGGGGCTCGAGTGGGGAGCTGCAGTGCTGAGCCCCCCAGCCACCTCCCTCCGAGCACACCCTGGACAGGTGGAGGGGGGGCGGGCCACATCCGAGGCCAGGGGGTGCAGATGGGGACAGTCGTCAGAACCCACTCTGTGCACACCGTGTGTGTCGGGGGTCTCGTCTCACGATCGCCTCATACCGGGGGTGGGGGGGGGCTGGTGAATGGGAGGAACAGACCCTGGGTCTCTGGGGCTTTCTGTCCCAACAGATGAGGTTCAGTCCTTTGGAGTTACTGTGGCGCGCCTGCAAAGCTCAGACGGTGGGGTCCACTTTGGGGCTGGCTTACAGGGGCCGGGTCGGCCCCTCTGGGCACCAACCCCAGGGAGCGTGTCCTCCCCGCTCTCCCTTACCCCTGCCTCCTGCTGTCCCCACCGCGGCGGGCCAGGTTCCCCCAGCCCTGCTCCTGGCCCCGGTGGAGGGCCGCGCCTACCATGGGGCCATCCCATCTTCTTGGCCGGGGGCTCTCTGCCGTCCTGAGCTGCCTTCTCTGTCCCCATCACCACAGCACCAACCGCTGTTCTCCCGGGGACGGCCCTGCAAAGGGCCTGCCTCCCGAAGGGCGAGGGGAGACAGGAGGATGCTGGCAGAGAGGACAGATTGAGGTGGTCCTTGGGGCCAGCTCACGCTGGTGCCGGCTGGGCCCTGCGGCACACTGGCCTCACGTGGATAGCCACGGGAGCTCAACCCGGGCTATCCGTGCCCATTGAGGCAGCAGGGCCCTCCTCAGTACCCTCCAGGGGCTGTTCTGGGCTTGCATCCCTGACCGTGTTGTTGGGTTGAGAGCCCGCCTGAGGAGCCGCAGAGATCCCTCTGCAGGGATTGTCTGGCTTCCCGGAGACCAGACTGCTGGCCTCGCGCCCTCGCCTCTGCCCTCCCAGGGCTGAGCCACCCCCCAGGGAGGAATTTTGGTACTCTGGGGCAGGTACAGTAGTGTCAGGGTCTGGCCTCGCCAGGCACAGGTAATCTCTCTGTGCCTTTTGTTGCAGGAATGGGCAAGGAAGTGGGGAACCTGCTGCTGGAGAACTCACAGCTTCTAGAAACCAAGTAAGGACTCCTGTCTGGCACAGGGCTTGCTGAGATGGCCCTCTCCCAGGGCCGGGCCTCCCTGTAGCAACCCAGAGCTGTGACCTCGCAGCCCCTTGGAGGCCCCCATCATAGCGAGCAGGCTGGCTCACGCAGAGCCCTCGTCCTTCTGCCTTTCCAAAGAAACGCTCTGAACGTGGTGAAGAATGACCTCATCGCCAAGGTGGACCAGCTGTCCGGGGAGCAGGAGGTGCTGAAAGGGGACCTGGAAGCTGCCAGACAGGCCAAAGCCCGGCTGGAGGGCCGCATCAAGGACCTGGAGGAAGAGTTGAGGAGGTGAGCGTAGGCCTGGAGGCTCCTGGGAGGAGGAGGGGCCAGGCCCGCCCCCCACCCCAGTCCTCTCCTCCCCCGGGCGGCAGCCTCACCTCCTCTCTGTTCCAGCTCACTTGTGGGCCTCCTCTCCCCATCCTCCCGGGAGTCCCCCAGGAGGCATGGATGTCGCGCCTTGGGTGTCCTGCCACTCTCATGCCTTATGTTTATTGAGGAGGAGGGAGTTCAGGCACCCAGGAAGCTCTGGGGTCCCCTCCCCAGCACTCTGCACCTCCCTGTGGCTTCTCTTCCAGCCTGATGCTCATCCGAGGGGTGCCTGTAGCTCCAGACCGGAGTGGGGGTGTGACAGGAGGGGGGGGCAGGCGGCACTTGTCGGGCCTGCAGGTGCCGCACACCTGTCTGGGGCCGGCCTGCGACCCTGCCGCCTGTGCATGTGGCCCTGCCTGCCCGTTAGCCAGGCCCCACGGCCCTGCTGGGCAGCCAGGAGAGACATCTGGGCTTCCGGGCTTGAGCTAGCAGGGCTGTGGGCTTCCGCCCCCCCTCCCCACAGTCACATTTCCCTCCTCGTCCTGCAGAGTGAAGTCAGAAGCCATCATCGCCCGCCGCGAACCCAAAGAAGAGGTGGAGGATGTAAGCAGCTATCTCTGTACAGAATTGGTATATTCCACTATTAACATGCGGGGCAGGGGGGGGCGGGTGGTGCTGGGTGGGCTCCCGGGGCGCGCTAATTCTCTGGGTCTCTGGGCCCTCCTCATCCTTCCTCTGTCAGCTCCTCTGCCCCTTCTTAGTGGGAACCCCCGTTCGGCCTGTGGGCCCCCCCTGAGGTGCAAGGAATGTTCTCAGGAGCCCTCTGCTCCTTGGGGGTTCGTACGTGACATGCAGGGAATGTTTGTAGGGGCCTTTGCCCGTAACTCGTGGACCCCTTCTGGCCTCCTTTCCGGAATAGAGCCCAGGTCCGGTGACTGGGCCGCTTTCCCGCAGGAGAGGGTGGGGCCCAGCTCCTCGTCCCAAAGTGAGTGGTGCGTCCTGGCCGCACCTCTTGTCAGCTCCTAGCTTCGGGGGTGTCAGGGTGCTGCTCACGTAGCAGCCATCCGAGACGCAGTAGGTGCTCCTTCAGCCCGGCGAACCCCACCCCCGGGAGCAGAAACAAAGGTGCGGGTGAATCGTGGAGCCACGGGAGGCATCGATCGGGGCCCTTGCCTCCTTGCGTGGGGCCGGGGTCTCATGCTCCCTGGCCCAGCAGCTCCCCCTGGCCCCTCACCCCTGTGCCAGCCTGTAGCATCCCAGGACACAGCTCCTCGGAGCGGACTTGGTCCTGCCGCAGCACCCACAGACGGCAGACCCCACACATCTGCCAGAACCTCCCACGTCCTACTCGGACGTGTGACCCCGGGTCCTGCTCGCTGCACCTTCCCTAGAACCTGTCTTCCCGTGGTTCCACCTGGGACCGGCCTCACCTGTTAGCGTTGACGGACGGTTCCCCCTGGGATCGCCAGGGTGTCCAGGGGCCGTGTCGTAGCCCTCAAGTGTATCGTGTGACCTTTTGGGGGCGGGCAGGCCTCCGGCATCTCCTGCCCCCTGCCCACACCCTCCCCGCCACGTTTCCTGAGGCTCCGTGGGAACCCGCCCTGGGATTCGCCCACACCTGGGCCGGCCCGGTGAGGAAGCGCAGTGTGAGTCGGCCCGCAGGCCCCTCGCTGGCTGACCGGCAGCGCCCCCCCCCGCCCCCCCAGGACAAGATCCCCATGGCGCAGCGCCGCCGCTTCACGCGGGTGGAGATGGCACGTGTGCTCATGGAGCGGAACCAGTACAAAGAAAGGCTGATGGAGCTTCAGGAGGCCGTGCGGTGGACCGAGATGATCAGGTGGGTCCCCCAGGCTGCCCTTGGGGTTCTGGAAGGCACCCCCATCTCCTTTTGTGATCTGTGACCCCCAGAGGAGGCCCTGACGGTGGGATTGGGTTTGGTCTGCACCCCAGCCCCGTGTCTCATAGGAGGACTGGAGGGGCCTCATGGGAGCCTGTTTGGGGGCCCCGACCCGGCCAGGGGCTAGAGCTGGGCTGGGGCATGTTGGGCCTGGTGTGCTGGAACCCCTCGGGGGATTTGAACCGACCCACGCAGGGACCCCTCTTCCCCGAGGCTCCATTCCTGGCCACGGGGAGGGCCCCCCCCCCCCGGCCCCCCCCCCCCCCCCCCGAGAAGGTCCTGGGCAAGCAAAGCCAGAAGAGTCCCGCAACAGCGGTGCAGGGTTTGACTGGGTAGGGCCCAGAGCGGGTGTGGTGTGTGGGCAAGTCCACTGGACGCTGGCCGAGCGGGGCTCCTTCCCGGCCCCTCCCCGCAGAGCATCCCGAGAGCATCCGTCTGTCCAGGAGAAGAAGAAGTCCACCATCTGGCAGTTGTGAGTTGGGGCGCCGGGGTGGGGTGGGGGCAGGGACAGCTCCCCACTGGCCGCCCCTCACTTCCCATGCCTCCGCTGGCAGCTTCAGCCGCCTCTTCAGCTCCTCCTCCAGCCCCCCTCCGGCCAAGCGCTCCTATCCCTCGGTGAACATTCACTACAAATCACCCACCACGGCCGGCTTCAGCCAGCGCCGCAGCCATGCCATGTGCCAGATCTCGGCTGGTAGCCGGCCTCTGGAGTTCTTCCCCGATGAGTGAGTGTCTCCCACTGGCCTGCGTGGGGGCGGGGGGCGTGGAGGACACGGTGTGTCCCGGGGCCTCTCCCCTCTGGGCTCCGAGGCCCGAGCGGGAGGCCTGTGCTGGGGGCGGGGTCCCTGGTGGGAAGGAGGCTAACCTCTCTGTGCCCACACCCTGACGGGGAGCCCCAGGTGTCCCTCCCCTCAGTCCCTGCACAAAGTCTCTCAGCTGTGCTCCCCTGCCCTGGGGGACCCCCCCCAACCCCTCCTGGCCTGCGCACCTGCGCCCCACAGGGACGCTTGGAGCTGATGGGAAGTTTACCAGCAAGGTTAGCTTTCTTCCGGGGAATAGGCATCCTTTGGAATTTTATGTTTTCCTTAGTTTTGATGCCAAGAATCTGGCTCCAGGGCAGAAGTGGGGAATTCTGTGTCTTGCATCAGAAGACTGACGTTGCCCTGGAAAGGGTTGGGGGCGGGGGAGGGCACCTCACTGCAGGGCGCTGCCAGCCAGCCCTCGGTGGCAGCAACGGCCAAACGGGCACCGGGGTATGGGGCGCACGCCCCACAGGGCAGACCCGCACGGCTGAGGAGTAACCTGCCGCGTCTCCTGCCCAGTGACTGCACTTCGTCCGCCCGCCGGGAGCAGAAGCGCGAGCAGTACCGGCAGGTGCGCGAG
This sequence comes from Neofelis nebulosa, assembly GCF_028018385.1. Lineage (NCBI taxonomy): Eukaryota > Metazoa > Chordata > Mammalia > Carnivora > Felidae > Neofelis > Neofelis nebulosa. The sequence goes on along the minus strand of NC_080799.1, from coordinate 43,859,688 downwards.
CACGTGCGCAATGACGACGGGCGGCTGCAGGCCTGCGGCTGGAGCCTGCCGGCCAAGTACAAGCAGGTGCTGCAGGGGGCGCGGGGCACGGGGTGGGGTGGGGAGGGTGCTGGGGCAGCCCTGCAGTGCCCCCGCGGCCCTTCCTGCCCGGGGCCGGCCCTCTGCCCCACGCCTCGCGCCCACGTGGCCGCTCGGCCTTGTGGTTGCAGCTGAGTCCCAATGGGGGCCAGGAGGACACGCGGATGAAGAACGTGCCTGTCCCCGTGTACTGCCGCCCTCTGGTGGAGAAGGACCCAACCATGAAGGTGAGCCGGCCCAGTCGGCCTGGCACGTGGGGGTGGGCGGGAGCACCTGTCTCGGGCCCCTCCGCCCCCAGGGGCCAGCGGAGGGGACTGGGCTCCTGACCACACGACCCTTCTCCCAGCTGTGGTGTGCTGCGGGCGTCAACCTGAGTGGGTGGAAACCGAGTGAGGACGACTCCGCGAATGGAGTCAAGCCCCCGCCAGGCCGTGACCCTCTGACCTGCGACCGGGAAGTGGAAGGAGAGACCAAGAGCAATCACACGTCCCCCGAGAAGAAGGTCAGAGTGGAAGGCAGGGCCAGGGACACCTGCTTTGCTGCCGTGCGTGTACTCGGGCTGTGCCCGGCGCTGGAGTCTTGTTGGGGGTGACAGAGACAGGATGACGAGGGCCAGGGCTGGAGACTGGGCTCATCTGAGGACCCACCCCCTGTCCAGGGCACGCGGGGCCTGTGCTTTGTCCTCGGCGGGTGGGGAAGTGTGGAGGCCCAGACGCTCTGCAGGCGGTAGGGCTGGAGGGGTCGGGCCACCGGGCGCATCTCTGTCCTTGCGAGCTGTGCACAGGAGGGTGGCAGAAAATGATTCATCCACGGGTCCTTGTTCTGTGGCCTAGGCTGACTTGGGGGGCAGGGACTTAGACTCAGGAGCTCAGTTCTCCATGGGAGTGAGGCCACACATGCCAGCAGTCTTGGTAGAAAATACAGTCCTGAGTTTTTGTCGCCCTGCTACAAGGGAGGACAGCCGTCTCCCCTAAGGCCACAGGCAAGGTTATCTCCTGATAGAGTCCAGGTGGCCCCACCGCCCCGTGCGGCTGCTGGTGTGGCCCGCACCCGGCACCAGCCCCCGTCTCCTGTGCCCCAAAACAGGCAAGAGAGCTCCCCGAGGTGGATGCCACCTCCAGCCGCGTGTGGATCCTCACCAGCACCCTGACCACCAGCAAGGTGGTCATCATCGATGCCAACCAGCCGGGCACCGTGGTGGACCAGTTCACCGTCTGCAATGCCCACGTCCTGTGCATCTCCAGCATTCCAGGTGAGGGCCAGCCCCGCGTGGACGCCCACACCCACAGCGCTGGGGTCTGCGCCGCTCCGCACGTGGCTGCGACATAGAGGCGGCCCCGGCCTTGCTTGGGACACGATGTGGACACTCGGGAGCCTGTGGGGGTGTCCCCATTAGTGTTGTGAACAACTGGCGAGACCCAAGGTGAGGCCCACTCACCCAACTGGAAGGAGATGCGTTGGGCCCCGGGACAGACGGAAACGTCAGTCGGGTGCTGAACGTGGACCTACTGGGGGGCCCAGCTCCCACTGCCCGGCTGCAGCAGGGAGAACTGGGACACCCCCCCCCCCCCCCCCGCCAGGCTTGGCTCTGCCGCACGCCAGCACCTGGGGGTGGCCAGGGCCCTGCCGGGGTCCATTTGCTGAGATGACTCCAAGCTCCTCAGACTTCTTAAGGTTCTGTCACGTGACCACAGCCCTTTGTTCAGAGACCAGAGTCTCACTACTCCACTCTCGCAGGCTTCCCAGGCCTCCAGGCAGCGGTGGCCTGCAGGCCCCCGTGCTGGGGCTGGGCTGGCCTGAGAGGAGAGCCTGGGGCCCACCTCCTCCCCCAGCACGCACACCGGGACAGGAGCCCTGGGTGTGGTCTTGTAGTTGGGGCTTCTTGGTGAGGAGTGACGGGGCCGTGACTCTCCCCCCGGCAGCGGCCAGTGACAGCGACTACCCTCCGGGGGAGATCTTCCTGGACGGCGACGTAAACCCAGAAGACTCCAGTGCAGACGGTGTGCTGGCGGGTATCACCCTGGTGGGCTGTGCCACCCGCTGCAATGTGCCACGCAGCAACTGCTCCTCCCGAGGGGACACCCCGGTGCTGGACAAGGGCCAAGGTGAGCCTGGGCCTGAGCCCGGGCGGCTAGCTTCTCTGCGCCCCGTGTTCCTCCCCACTGCCCAGCCAGCCAGGCTCACCTTCTCCTCACGCAGGGGAGGTGGCTGCCGTCGCCAACGGGAAGGCCAACCCAGCTCAGTCCACGGAAGAGGCCACAGAAGCCACGGAGGTGCCAGACTCTGGGCCCAGCGAGGCGGAGGCAGCTGCGGTGCGGCCCGGGCCCCTCACGGAGCACGTCTTCACTGACCTGGCCCCCACCCCGGCCCCCAGCACCCAGCCTGGCAGGTGGGCGATCTCGGGACGGGGCAGACAGAGGGGAGGGAGACTGGCAGGGGCGGGCGGGGACGGGCTTCCACAGGCCACCCTGGAGCCGCAATCCTTCCTGCAGCGAGAACGGGCAGGAGGCCGACACGGGGGGTGTGCAGCCACAGCCAGAGCCCAGCGCAGACCCTGCGGGGGCCAGCACCAGCGCTGCCCCCACTATGTGGCTGGGAGCCCAGAACGGCTGGTAGGTGGGGCCCTGGGGCCGCGGTGGGGCAGGGTCCCCGGGCAAGCACCCCTGCCCACCACGGCCTCCTCCCACAGGCTCTACGTGCACTCGGCTGTGGCCAACTGGAAGAAGTGTCTGCACTCCATCAAGCTGAAGGACTCCGTCCTGAGCCTGGTGTATGCGACCGCCAGCAGAGGCCAGGGCACGGGAGGGGCCCGGGGTGGCCTGGCCTCCAGCCGCTCACCACCATTCCGTTGCAGGCACGTGAAAGGGCGAGTGCTGGTGGCCCTGGCAGACGGAACGCTGGCCATCTTCCACCGAGGCGAAGGTGAGGCCTGGGCCGAGCAGCCACCCCTGTGTGAGCGGAGGTGGGCCCCGGCCAGGTGTGAGCAGGTGTCTTGGGCTCTCTGCAGATGGCCAGTGGGACCTGAGCAACTACCACCTGATGGACCTGGGCCACCCACACCACTCCATCCGCTGCATGGCCGTCGTGTACGACCGCGTCTGGTGCGGCTACAAGAACAAGGTGCACGTCATCCAGCCCAAGACGATGCAGATCGAGGTGAGTGCTGGCGGCAGGAGGGTCTCCGTGCAGGGGCGGTCAGCTGGTGTCACTCCCAACGTGCCTTCTAACAGGCACTGGGGGCTTCGTGGGGTCGCGGGAGACGTGCTCGGGGAGACGACGTCACCGGCTAGGCTGCGAGTGCGTCTGTCCGGATCCCACCTGCTGCTGTACTCTGTGACAAGTCAGAGTGACACCACGTGGGCCCCACATGCCTCCCCTCGGCCACCTGGCCGTGCACGGAGGGGGCCGGTGGGTGGCGACAGCTCCTCCTAGGAGCCTGGACCTTGAGGAGCAAAGCAGGCGGTAGAGGGGAAGTTGCAGTGACCCGGTGGCCGTGGTGGGGTCAGAGTACTCCCCCCCCCCCCCCGCCCCCCACTGACACAAGCTGCTGTGACTGCACAGAAATCATTTGACGCCCACCCACGGCGGGAGAGCCAGGTCCGGCAGCTGGCGTGGATCGGCGACGGGGTGTGGGTGTCCATCCGCCTGGACTCCACGCTGAGGCTCTACCACGCCCACACCCACCAGCACCTGCAGGACGTGGACATCGAACCCTATGTCAGCAAGATGCTGGGTGAGGGGCTGCGACGGCTCGGGGGGCGGGCAGGGAGGGCCCCTGGCCCCACCATGCTGACTCCCCCCCCCCCCCCCCCCCCCCCCCCCCCCAGGCACAGGCAAGCTGGGCTTCTCCTTCGTGCGCATCACAGCCCTGCTCATCGCGGGCAACCGCCTCTGGGTGGGCACCGGCAACGGCGTCGTTATCTCCATCCCGCTGACCGAGAGTGAGTCACCCCCCACCGACGGCTGCTGCCAAAGGGCAAGAGTCAGGGCCGGGGTTGCGGGGCGGGCTCCGCCGGGCCGTACTGGGGGGATGGGGTGCCTCCCGGGCTGCGGCCTTGCCCCGCGCCTCCCCCCCCCCCCCGCCCCCCTCCCGTGACTCCTCTCCTGTCTCTTCCATGTTCTGTCCCCCCCATCTCCCCCAGCCGTGGTCCTGCACCGAGGCCAGCTCCTGGGGCTCCGGGGTAAGTCAGAGCACCTGTCTCCCGCCCCTAGAGGGAAGCCCCCACCTGAGAGGCCCTGTGGGTCAAGGCCGGCCTGGCCCCTCGGCGAGGGCGCACTCCCACCCTCTGCCCCTCGCCCGCTAGAGATCTGGTCTCCCACTCAGGCTCGGGTCCTGGGGCCCTGCTCTCTCTCCAGCCAACAAGACCTCCCCCACCTCCGGAGAGGGGGCCCGTCCGGGGGGTGTCATCCACGTGTACGGCGACGACAGCAGTGACAAATCAGCCAGCAGCTTCATCCCCTACTGCTCCATGGCCCAGGCCCAGCTCTGCTTCCACGGGCACCGCGACGCCGTCAAGTTTTTCGTCTCCGTGCCAGGTGAGGAGGGGCCGGGCCCACCCCCGCTGCAGGGCCGTGCGTGGCCTCCCTTCGGCTGCCCCGCTGAGGTCCCTGTGCCCCGACAGGGAACGTGTTGGCCACTCTCAACGGCAGCGTGCTCGACAGCCCGTCCGAGAGCCCCGGGCCGGCCGCCCCTGCCTCTGAAGCCGAGGGCCAGCAGCTGAAGAATGTGCTGGTGCTGAGTGGCGGGGAGGGCTACATCGACTTCCGCATCGGTGAGTGGGCGCTGCCCGGGTCAGCGCGTCCCCAGCAGGGCCGTCTCATCACCGCGGCTGCTGTCTCCCTAGGCGACGGAGAGGACGACGACACGGAGGAGAGCGCGGGGGACGTGAACCAGGTGAAGCCCTTGCTGTCCAAGGCCGAGCGCAGCCACATCATCGTGTGGCAGGTGTCCTACAGCCCCGAGTGAGGCTTCGGCTTCCGGCGCCCCTCCTGCCCGACGCCAACGTGTACATACGACCCCGCCCGCCTGCCCACTGCCCGCCCTGCGGGCAGCCCGGCGCCAGCCCCTCTTCTAACCTCTCAACCTGCAGCTTTCACCTTAACGGCCGGGCGTCCCCGACAGCGGGCGGCAACGTGGGTCAGGGAGGCAGGGAATCCGGGTGGCGCTCTCACCAGGAAGGGGAAGAACCTCTCCAGACAGACGTGCTTTCCCCGGCAGCTTGTGGCCGGCCCCCCATCCCAAGTTCCCACGTCCCAGGGGCCCTTTGGGGCCAGAGCGAGGCAGGATCCCGTGGTAGGTCAGGCTGGGAGGAGGCCCTACAGGCAGCTCCCAGCTCCCCCCGGGGCCCCCCCACTTCCCGTGCTCCTGGAGCAGGAGGCAGGGATTTCCGCCCGCCAAGTCTTCCCAGCCGGAGCCCACTAGCCTTTGCCTGCTGCCTGAAGGGGGGGCCTGACCCTAGGGGGGCCGGCCCAGCCACTAGCCTTCCCTGGACGCTCCCCACCCCGCTCCCTGCCACCCCGGGAACTGGCATGAAAGCGCGTGACCAGCCTGCCTAAGGCAGATGCCCTCTTTCTGCTCGCTGTGTCGGGCAGGAGACCCCCCCCCTGGCAGGAGCAGGCTCTGGAGTCCTACCCATCCCAGAAACCCCTAGGGTGGAATTTCTCAGGCTGCCAGGGCAAGCCCAGGCCTCAGGAAGAAGGGGGAGGCCCCTGGCCTCTCCTGGGGTCGGTCCTAAGATACAGGCTCAGCCTCAGGGTGACGGGGGAACTTGTCTGGGGACTGCCTCCCACAGTTTCCAAGGAGCCCAGCTCCCGAGACACACTCTAAGTGCCTAGGGCTGGCAGTGTGGCCGGCTCTGGGTGTGGATGGCCACTTGCTTTGAGGGGTGCCGCCCTGGACTGCTGCTCCCTGAACCTACTGGAGAGGGGCGCTGGTTGGGGCAGCCCCCGGCCCTGCTGCCCACCCACCTCCCACCAGAGAAGCACACATCTCCGGCAGCCTCCCCAGGAGCCCAGCCGGCCTGGCCACAGCCCCGTGCAGCTGCAGGCTTCCCCCCACCACCCTGCCACCCTCCACTGTGATGTACGTTCAGTCCCTTGTCTGTTCCCACAGGCCCGTGCAGTGACTCGGGGGCTAGCTGGGTGGGTGCGGCTGGGGGGAGGGGCTGGGCGGACATTCTCCTCAGGCTTTGGCCCTGCAAGCAAACCCACGTATCTGCTCTGTATGTAATAAATGTCTTAACACGTAGCTCTGTGTCCCTGGGCCCAGACCGACGTGAGCATAAGCACTTCACTTTATTGTAAACAGAAGTGCCGGCGAGCCTCAGCGCTGGCCCGAGTGCGTTTCCAGGCGGGTCGCAAACCGGACGGCCCCTGGGGCCCGCGGGCAGGGCTACTCGTACAGCCAGTGCCCGGCGCTGTCCTCCCAGCACAGCAGCTCCTCGCCGCGGAACCAGAGGGCGATCTCGCGGCGGGCGCTCTCCACCGAGTCGCTGCCGTGGATCACGTTCCTGCGGGAGAGCCGCGTGAGCGCCGGCGGCCGCCGGGGCGTCGCGACGGGCTGGGCGCAAGCTCTGGCGGCCTTACTTGCCAACCTCGACGCAGAAGTCCCCGCGGATGGTGCCGGGCAACGCGTCGGCCGGGTCCGTGGCCCCGATGAGGGCCCGCGAGGCGCGCACCACGTCCAGCCCCTGCCACACCTGTGAGCGGGTCGGCGGGGTGCTCGGCGCGAGGCCAGGGACGGACCGCCCGCCCGCCCTCCCTCCCGTCCGCGGCCGGCACTCACCATGGCCACCACCGGCCCCGAGCCCATGTAGTCCACCAGGCGGCCGTAGAAGGGGCGCTCGCGCAGTTCGGCGTAGTGCTCACGCAGCAGTTCCTCCGAGGCCTGCGGCAGGCCGGGGTGGGGTCGGGCCGCGCGCGCCGGGACCCCCGCCCGCTCCCCCCTGCGCCCCGCCCCCGCCCTCGCCCTCCCTCACCTGCACCAGCTTCAGCGCCACCAGCTTGAAGCCTTTCCTCTCGAAGCGCCGCACGATCTCGCCCACGAGCCGCCGCTGCACGCCGTCGGGCTTCACGGCCAGGAAGGTGCGCTCGTGCACGCCGGCGCAGGCTGCGGGGACCCGCGGGGCGCGGCGCGTCAGGCCCGTCCGCCCCCCGCCTCTGCCCCGGCGGCCCGCCCCGGCCCGCGCCGCTCACCCGCCGGGAAGAGGTGGGCCAGCACCGTCAGCACCAGGCAGATCATGATGGCGGCGGCGGTGGTGGCAGCGGCTCGGACCGGGCGGGGCCTGCGCTTAAAGGGGCCGGGCCGCGGCCGGGAGGGCGGGCGCTGCGGCTCACGCCCACCCCAGGACCCCCGCGACACCCGCCGGGCGCTCCCCAAGCCCCAGACTCCTCCAACCCAGCCCCAAACTCAAAGAAACCACACCCCGAGGCTATGGCTTCTGCCTTTATTCGCGTGCAGTCTGCCCGAGTCCCGGCAGAGGCCGCACGCGACGGGGACGGGGAAAGAGCCTGGAAGGTACAGGCGCCAGCGCGAGGGCTGCACACGGCCAGCCCCGCGGCCCGCGGCTTCCCCCCAGCAGTCATCACAGAGCTGGGGGACAAAGGAAAGACACAGGGGCAACGGCCCGTCCGTTTCAGCACAAGTCGCGGGGGGCGGGTCGGATGCAAGCTCCCGGGGGTTCATTCTCGCTCTCACACCGGGGCCCAGCGCCGTACGCTTCCCCGACAGCCTGCCCGCTCTGGCGTTTTACACCGCGGCGGCCTTGGCCCTTTTCTTCGCCTCCTGTTTCGCAGGGTAGTCCCAGGGATGCTCTCGCGTCCTCTCGAGATTCAGCATGGGCTCCTCGGTGCTGGTGTCCCCGCTCTTCCGTCGCTCCGCTAGAATCATGGCCCGGAGGAGCGGCGGGTAGGGCACGCGGCACTGAGCGTCCTCGGGCGGTGCCGGCGTGACAGCCGTGAAGGCCGCCTCCTCGTGCTTGGGCACCAGCCGCCAGTCGTGGTGCATGACCTGCGCGATCTCCCGGGCCTCGCTCTCCGTGTGTCCTGGGAAAGAGGGCCGGCGCGCATCGCACACACGCTCGCGGGGCAGGCTGCGGCCGACGGCCACCCCACCCGGGGCCCCAACGCCTCACCTTTGAAGGTCAGGATGCCCCAGGCCTTGCCGTGCTCCAAGTTCTGCAAAGCAAGGGCAGAGGGAGGCGGTCGGCTCAAAGCGCGCGCGCGGCCCCGGAGGCGGTGGCGGGGGACGGGGCGCGCGCTCGCACCTGCGCCGTGTAGTCGGGCCGCACGCGCGTGAGGCGCCAGTAGCACGGCTCGTCGTGCTGCCACAGCCAGGACTTGCGCGTCACGAGGCGGCCCAGGCCGAAGAGCGGCAGGCGGCTGAGCAGCTGCAGCAGGCTGCTCTCGCGGCGCACGTCGGCCCAGGCGCGCGCGGGCAGCCGGCGGCCCGAGTGCGGCCGCGTCAGCGTCCCGTAGTCCAGCGCATAGCGCTGCGAGTCGCGCGGCCGCTCCCGTTGCTCCCGCAGGGCCCGCACGCGACGGGCCAGCTCGGCGATGAGCCGCGGCCGCAACTTCTTCCGCGCCATGGTCCGCGCCCCGCCGACCGGAAGCCGCTCCACCGCCGCCGCCGGAAGCGGCCGGTGTCCCGCGCAAAGGCGTCCGGGCTCGGCCGGAAGCCAGTTGGAGGCCGGGCCGGCCATGTCGCGGACGGATGCGGGGAGGGCGGGGAGCTCTCGCCGGGGCGGGTGTCTGCGGCGTCCCCCGACATGGGAGGTCTCGGACTCGGACGCCGAGGGCCCCGCGGGCGCGGAGGAGGGTGCGAGGGTACCTAACTCGGCGGAGGAGCGCAGGGCGGCGGCCAAGGCGCTGCGGCCCGAGCAGGCCCTGCGGCGCGTGGCGGTGCGCGTGGACCCAGGTGCGGGCGGGCGCGGGGAGTGGCCGCGGGACCCAGAACCTCCCCCTGCGGGCGCCCCAGGGGCAGCCGCATCCCCAAGGCCGCCTCCCGTCCAGGAATTGGCGTGGGTTTCCTGGCGGGGACGCGTGTGGCCTGGGGGCGACCAGATGGTGGCCTCGCCCGTGGGGCAGGGAAGTAGTGACCGCTGTGTTCTTGCGGCCTTTTCGCAGCCGTTCTGGAAGATGCTGGTGCTGGCATCCTGCTGGAGGCCCTGAGCACTCTGGGCTGTGAGTACCAAGTGGAAACCCAGCGCCTGGCCCGGAGCCTCAGGTGGACCAGAGCAAAGCCGGATTCTTGCCCCCGCACCGTGAGTGTCCTGGTTTGTATAGAGTACGATTCTGGCCGGAGTGTTTTATGTGCGAGGCTTCACACACCCTGCACATTTTACAGATCGGTAAACTGGGAAGGAAGAACACTGAGTGGGTGGGGCCCAAGCTACTGTGCTAGGAAGTTGCAGGGCTCCTGTCCTTAGAACCCAACTGGCCTTGCACCTGGCAGGGGATGGGACATGGGTTTTTCAGTAGAATAGTTCTGGTGGAGCCTGGGATTGACTGTGGCCGGGAGCCTCAGAGCCACCTGGGTGCCCCACAGGTGCCTTCTGAGGTGTGGGACGCAGGTGAACAGGATTTCCTACTGCTCCTGGAGCCCGAGGAGTTTCTGCAGGGCATCAACCAGCTGACCCAGGTGCTCTGGTGGGGGCGGTAGTCGTCCACAAATCTCCAGGGGCTGGGCTTCTTAGCATGGGGGAGCTGTTCTGCCTGTCTGCCTTCCCTGCTTAAGGAGAGAGGGTCAGACAGGGCATGCATGCAGCAGTCTGGAGTTCTCATCAGCAACTGTGGAGCTGTTGTGGGCAAGATGGAGAAGCCAAGTGGGTTCTTGGCCTGGAAGTGGATGGGAGCCACAGCCATTTCCACAGGATGAGAGTCAGGATGAGGAAGCTTTCCCAGAGAAACTAGAGAGAAGTCAGAGGCGTTCAATCAGACTCTTTGCAGGTTTTGCTGTCTGTTGTTAGGTACTTATCAAACGTGTCATATGCCAGCCACAGGGCAGGCTGGGGTGCAGGGATAGAGCAGAAATGGGGGATGGGGACTCAGACTTGCTCTTTTCAGTACCTGGGACGTGCCTGGGGCTTTCACATATTCTTTGCCTTTGCTAGAGACATAAAGCCAGTTTCCAACCGGGTGACCAGAGAAAGACTGTGTCTGTTTTTCCCAGGACCCCTCAGTTACTTCCAAGCTCACTTTTTTCCTGTCTAAAAACTGGCTGTGGCCTGGTAGCCCATGGGTCCTGCCTGCCACAGCCTCCAAAACCGGTGTGTTCATCCTTGGCTTGCAGACCTGTGGCCCACCCTGCTCGGTACCATGGATCTCTCCTGAGGGCTCCGCCAGCCCCCACGTAGCCGTCATTGGGCTGGATGCCTACCTGTGGTACCGGTCACCCTAATGCCTTCAATAGGCCCAGCTGGGCTGGGAGGGTTCGGGGGGAAAGGTGGTGGCTTTGGGGGTGGCTGTGACACAGCTGCCCCCCTTCCTTGGGCGGATCGGGGAAACAGAACTGGAGGGTGGGAATGGCAGGGTGGCGGGAGCCGGAGGGACAGGCAACCTCTGCTCAGGTCTCACCAGCCCAGCAACCTCCACCAGACGAGGCAGCCGGAGACTGCAGCAGTGGCCCGTACGGCAGTGGCACTCAGCTGGCCCAGGGTGGAGGAGGTGAGGGCTGGTTGGGTGGGGTGAGGTGTTTGTTTGGCCTTGGTCCTGGAGCTTGGACTGCTCTCCAAGGCCCCACGGCCCCGATTTTGGTCCCAGGCGGCATGTGGGGTTGGTCTCAGCTGGGTGTCCCCGAGGGTGACCTCCGCTGACCCACTCTGGGCTCACATCCTCAGGCCCTGGTGCTCCTGCAGCTCTGGGCACACCTGGATGTGCTGCTGGTGGCCTCCTGGCAGGAGCTGAGTCGGCACGTGTGCGCGTTCACCAAGGCCTTCGCGCAGCGCCCCCTCAAGTGCGTGACCACCACCCTGACTGGTGGCTGCAGCTGGGAGGGGGGACAGGAGTGCCTGGAGAGGTGGTACCTTTCTGATAGCTTTGGGAGCGGGGAAGACTGAGAGCTTTGTTGAGCTTGGAGAGTGGGACGTTCAGAAGGTGAGAAGTTTCTAGAAGTTCCCCTGCATCCTTCTCTGTCTGCAGGCAGTACCGGGAGTCCCGTGCCTTTTCCTTCTGTGTGGCTGGACGCTGGGCAGGGGGTGAGCGAGTGGCAAGAGATGGCACAGGGCTTCGGGGGGTCTGGTGGCGGCAGATCAGGCAGTTCAACCGGGTCAGCCCGGCCGTGGCCGATGCTATTGTCACCGCCTTCCCCTCCCCCCGCCTTCTGCAGCAGGTGGGTCCCCCTGCATTGCCCCCCCCCCCCCCCACGTTTGGAGCCAGGTCCCCAGGACCTGCCCTGCTCATCCCCGTGCTTGCCCTAGGCCTACAGGACCTGCAACACAGAGCAGGAGCGCACGGCCCTCCTGGCTGACCTCCCCGTGAAGACGGGCGATGGTGCGCGGCCCCGCAGGGTGGGCCCTGACCTTGCCCGCCGCATCTGCCTCTTCTTGACCACGACCAGTCCTGACCTCCTGCTGGACCTGGGCTCCTGACCACGTCCGCAGGACCAGAAGGGGGTACGCCGCCTGCACTGCCTAGCAGGTTAACTGGAAACTACCACAGGCCCAGGGAAGGGAACAGCGCTGCATGTGGGGGATGGGAGGGTGGAGTGCTCAGTCAGGTCTGGCCCCCTGGCCCCGAGGGGGTGGTGCCGGGAGGAGCAGGAGATGACGCTCTTGCCAGGAGCTGCCACGCTGGCTGGAGAGGGTGGCGGCGAGGTTCCCCTGCCCCGGGTCCTGTCCACGGCGGCTACGGGCCTGGTGCCCCAGCGGAATGGTCAGGAAGGGGAAGAAGCGGTAAGACGGGGTCTTGCGGGAGGAAAGACAGCCAGGTTGTCTCCTGGAAAGCACCGTAATGCAGCTGGACCTGATAAGGAAAGAGCCCCAGGCCTCGTCCCACCACCACTGCGAGGCGAGGTGAGGCGTTGCCCAAACGCCGAGTTTATTAGGGTCATTTCAGCCTGGGACGGGAGCAACAGCAGCTGACGACATGCAAAAGGCAAGTTAAGAGCGAGCCCCGGCTGGCGGCAGCCGCGGTGCCGCCTCTGATGTGTGTCCTCCGCAGCCCGCAACAGCCGCCCGGGCCCGCGGTCAGTCCTGAAGAGCCAGGACGGCCGCCCCCACACCCAACGCAGGAAGCAGGCGCCCTTGGACGGCTCTGCTTTCAGGAGCGCAGGGCCTGTCCCAGCCTCGGGTGGCAGAGGGACGGACCTCAGCTCCGTCCTGTCTGCTGCCCTGGAGCGTGGCCCAAGAGGGAGGGGCGGAGAACGCGCCGCCTCGGCCCGGAAAAGCAGTGTTCGTTGGGAAACAAGTTAGGTCCGTCGGCAGCGCTTCCTCTGGCAGCGCCGGGTCTCAGGGCCGCTGGGATCGGCCTTGGGCGAGGGCGCGGGGGGCTTGTGGCGGCCACAGCTCATGCTCAGGACCCAGCCGAGCTTGTGGCGCAGCACCTGCTTCAGGCCGGGCGGCAGGGGCAGACCCTCCAGCGTGTCCCCGGAGTCGGGCCGCAGCTGGCGCAGGCGGTAGCAGCACAGGAACTGCAGGGACGTGACGCTGGCGCACGAGCGGATCACCTTCATGCTGCTCTTGGCCGCGGTGGAGCACACCATCGGGTAGAACTTCTTGTTCTGCAGCTTGGTGGCCGCCACGCCTGCGGGAGCAGGGAGCACAGCCTGAGCTCTGGGCCGCTGTGGGGGCTGCGTGTGCCCCGACGGCATCCGAGGACACGGACCTCCCTGACGACTCTCGCGCCGGGGATCCCGGCGCCTCAGGCTTCTGTGAGGACAGCCCTTTGGGGAGCCTGGGGTGCCTGGCCTGGGGCTCCAGCTGCCGGCCCCGGGGGCCCGGGCCCAGCCGCCCTCACCTATGCGCTTCCTGTTCTTGAAGAAGGTCAACGTGCCGTGCCAGGTGTCCAGGTGCACACCAATGATGGAGCCCTGGCCGAATCTCGACGAGAAGCTCATCTTGTCGCCCTTGTGGTGGAGGAGCCCTGGGGGGGGGGGGGGGGGGGGGGGGGCGGGGCAGAGGGGTGAGCGGTGCCACCCTGGCCTCCCGCCCGCCCCACCGGCCGCAGTGCCCTGCGCACCCGTATAGGAGAGGCCCCAGCTGTCCTCGTCCCTGCCGAGCAGGCTGCAGAATGTGTGGTGATACTTGTCCAGATCCACGTCTGATGTCCCGATGCCCACCATCTGGGGAGAGAGGGGCGGGCACAGGGGGTCAAGGGCCTGCCAAGGCCGGCCAGCTGGGGAGGTGGGGGGGCGGGCCTGGGCCCTGGAGGCACTCCTGCCTCCCCCGCCCCCCGGCCCACCGGCTGCTTACCATGTCGGTGCCATAGACGGGAGAGGTCATCTTGATCTCCCAGAAATGCTGGCCCTCCCCCAGCTCCTTGGTGCCCCGGATGGCCGCCGTGCCGCAGCTGTACTCCGTGTGGAAGTTGACCTTGCGGTTGTCACAGCTCAGCAGGGTGGCGGAAGACTTATTCAGGTCATCCCACACCCAGTCAAAATCTGCAAAGGGGGAGGCCGGAGGCCAGGGCTGGAGGGCAGGCTGGCCCCGGGCTCCTCCCCGCCCCCCGCCCCAGGGGCCCCCAGGCACTCACGCTCATCTTCCTCGCCGCAGCGACAATCCTTGCCCCGGTGTGCCACGTGCAGGCTGTTGCAGAAGGAGCCCTCACTCGGACTGTCACAGTCACAGAAGGACTCCCCGGTCACGGGCACGGCGCTGGGGATGGGTGGCGGCAGGGCCGAGGACTCAGGGTCCGAGTCAGAGTCACTGTGCTGGGAGGGAAAGACTGGTTGCTCGGGTGTGGGGCACCGCTGCCCACCGCCCCTAGGCCCGCGGGTCAGCGGCTCTAATGGCCCAGGAAGGGACCCGGGGATTTGGCCTCGGAGGGCTTCCCGGGTCTCCCACGCACGTACTGCCCACCCTTGCCAGTGCCACCCACGGTGACCTTGGACAGCTCCGGCCTCCTGGCAGTGGCTTCAAGGGCTCCACCCTGTTTCCGCACAGCCAGGGGCACTGGGCTTCCAGCTGATGTTGAGCCACCGGGGGCCGCCAGCCCGCTCCACCGCTCCTCATTCTCTAGGCAGCTTCCAGGCTGAGGATACGCCGCAGCCCCACCAGAGGGCAGCCGGAAGCAAGGGAGCCTCAGGGCGAGGGCCGTGCCAACCCGACGAAGGCCATGCCCTCGGGCAACAGCCGGACTCCGGCAGGTGCCCCTCGCCGTGGCAGTGCCCGTGCACCCTATCCATGTGGTGGGGCACCCTGGAGCCCCGTGGCCCCATGCCACTTCTACAGTAGGAAAACACTGAGTGGAGACTTGGTCTTCTGCCTGAGGGGCCCAGTCGTCAGGGCACGTGTTCCAAGTCTTGAAGGCCTAATGGTGACCCAGAGCCAGATCCTTCTTGCAGGCCAGTTAGGGACGCTTTCTGTGCACAGGAGCTGTTCCTGTTCTAAAGACACAGGCCTTTCTGGACCCCTGCCTTAGCTATGGACTCCAGGCCAACCAGCAAGGGGCTGGGGTCCTGGTCCGGCCCCACCTTCCAACTCCCTCTCCTGGCCTCTGGGCCCTCCTCTTGCTCCCTGAAATGCCCTCCGCGCAGCAGGCCGGCAGCCCCTGCTCAGACCCGGGCTGGGCCTGCCACACCTCAGCAAGCTACTGCTCTGAGCGAAGGCCCACAGCCTCCATCGGAGCCCACCAGGCAGCCTCCCAACCCCCCACAGGCCTGTCCACTTTCTCCCAGGGGGTGAGGGTGGTCCGCCTTGAGACCGCAGCTTCCGCGTGTCACTTCAGAGAGTCTCTTCCAGCTCCTCCATCCCCTGCTGTGCTCCCTGTCCTGCAGATCTCTCTCCTCCCTTCTCCCACCGGAGTGGAAGCCCCTCGAGAGAACCCGGTCCTTGTTTCTTTTCTGTTACGATTGGGGCCACGGGGTTGTCACCCAGAAGCCATGTGGCAGGGACCAAATGAAGAGAATGGGAAGTTTCAGTTACAGACCGATGCCAAAGGGATACAGGAAGGAGACCCCAAGCACCCCACTACCATGGAATGCTGATCCCCAAAGCCAAGGCAGACTGGCTCTACTGGCCAGGGGTGGACCCTAACCCTAACCCTTCCCACTCGGTCAGCAGCCAGGGTCACAGACCAGAGCAGAACGAGGAAGGGAGAGGTGTGTTCATCCAGAGGTTCTCAGGGTGACCGGCCCACCCACACAATCCAGTACTCCAGGTCCAGCAGGTGACAGATGAGCAGCAAATGTGTGTCAGATGCTGTGCCCCGGCCCCTGAACACCTCCCGCATCTCCCAGTGATGAGCTGGTAAAGGCAGGGACTGGCAGAACAGACTGCTCTGGGTCACGTGGTCCAGGGGAGCCAGAGGCAGGACAGGAATGCAGGCCTCTGGCCTCTTGCTGGCTGGGGGCAGGGAGGCCCTAGGAAGGGGCTGCCGCCCCAACTCAGAACTGCAGCCTCCAGGTCTGGAGGTTCCGCGGGGCTCGGCCACACTCACTCTAGAAGAGATGCAACCCCTTCCTCCCATAACACCTAGCTGCGCAGGGGCAAAAGGGTGGGTGGCTGTGACATGGCAGACATGAGTCGCCCAAGGATCATCCCTGCAGGAAGCCAGAGGGGACTCGGGGCAAAGCCAAACCCCTGCCCGGGTCAAGGAGACTCAGGAAGCCCTCCACAGTGCCCACCCAGCCAACAGGCACAACGGCCAAGCAGCCCTGCCGCCCCATCCTGGCCCGGCTGCGGCTGGCGTGGAGAGACTCGGGTGCATCAGGCACCCTGCACCCCAGTCGGGCCACTCTGTGGACAGCTCCCGGCCTTCCCAGAGCCCTGGAGTTGCCGACGGAGGAAAGGTGCTGCAACCTTGGCCTCCAAGAATCGGAAGTCTTCCTACACACACGTGTGCATATGCATAAACGTCAAATGCACATCTGTCCAGGCAAGAGCACGCGCGTTAGGTTAACGATAGCTACCTTTGGAAAACTGTCAGGTGAGTGGAACAGAGAAGCTTTTGTTGAACAAACCGACAGAAAATTGAAAGAACAGAGAAGGATACAGCATCTGCCCTGGGTCCTGTCACCCCGGGACCGGTGGGTCCTCAACCGAGATAAACTGCCTGGGTGAGCACAGAGCACCCAAGAGGCAGGAGGGCCCGTCCTCTGCCCTCGGGCGTATCTTCATCTTTCAGTCTGGGCTCAGGCAGTGCCCGTCCTGAGCGTCTCAGCCCTTCGGTCCAGCCATGTTCACCTCCCCCGCTGGGACCTACCTGCCCATCTGAGTCGTAGCCCCAGCTAGCGCTCCCCGCCAGAGCCACGGCCCGGGCATCCGCATCTCGGCGGGCTGCACTCAGGACGAAATGCCAAGCTGTGCTGCTGCGAGGACGCCTGGCCATGGTGGACAGGATCTGGAAGAAAACCCAGGTTCTGAGCCAAGAAGATCTGTGGCACCAACTCCCACGCTCTGTCCTCAGCCAGCGGTGCCAGGCCCATCTCAAGGTGGCCGCTCTTAGGAGCCACGTGTGTGCCCAGCCAGGGCTTTGGAACTCTTCCTGACCTCACACCTCCCTCCAGCGTGCAAGCACCTTGATAAAAGCCAGACAGAGAGCGTAGAACACCATCCAGACACCCATGACTCCCGAGCGTGGATATCAGCCCCTCTCTGAGCTCAGCCTACTGAGCCCAGCTGTCCTGCCTGCGTGTCCCTCAGGCATCTCGAACCTTGTCTGGCTCCTCCTCTGTTGCCCAGTTTGACAAATGGCATCTCCAACAGCCCGGTTCCTCATGCCAGACCCACCGCAGTCATCCTGAACACCCCTTTCCTTCCTTGGGCGGTAGCCTAACAGCCTCACAGCACCTCCAAGGCGTGGCCTGAACACCTCTCCATCCCTGCGGTCGCCCGACTTCCCAACCACAGCTCACCTTCCTTCTGGCTCCTCCCACTCCACTCATTACAACCAAGGTTGTGTTCGGAAACACAAATCTTAAAAATTAAACAACCCTTAAAAAGCCCTGAAACCCCTCCAGCCTTGCATCATTAACAGAGAATGCAAATTTCTGCAACACCTTCAAGTTCGCCTGTGCTTCCCCAGGCCGCAAGGGCCCCGTTGCAGTTGCTAGCCCTGCCCTGCCCTTTGCCCGGAATGCCCTCCCCTCCCGTGCTGGGCTCGCAGGTTCCTTGCCGGCTTCTGTAACCGTCCCGGCGGTCCCCTGCACCGAGAGCTTCCGGAGCCCGGGCGCCCCCGCCGCAGCGCACGGCAGGCGACGCGCTCCCGACCCGGTCCCCGCGGGTGTCCGCTGCCGCGCGGTGGCGGGAATTACGACGGGGACGCTTGGCACCGCCGCCCGCACGAACAAAGGCGCACCGGGGCCTCCCGCCGCCAGCGGAACCGCCAGGCCAGCGGGCGCGGGTGCCGCCGGCCGCCGCTCACCTGTCGCCGCCGCCGCGTTCCGCCGGGCGGCCGTGACCTACTTTCAGCTCCCGAACGAGACGTAAACAATCCCCGCCCCGCAGCCCGCCCCCCGCGCCGCATTGGCCCTGCTGCCGCGGCGGGTGTTGGCGGGCGCTGGCGGCCCGGAGCAGGGGGCGGGCCGCGCGGCACATGTTTCCTGCCGACAGGATGCTGGACCTGTCCATCCTGACTCGACATCCCTATTGGTCACATCTCCAGCCGTCGGGGAGAGGGCCCTTGCGCCCATTCGGCATAGAGCGAGAAAGGGCCCAACACGGAAGTGAGTCCATCTCCGGTTCGTCGGACGCACCGCAACGTGCGTGCACCTTACGTGAGACGTGATTGGCTGAGTGCCGCGCGTGTGGCCCTATCAGGACGGCCAGGGGGCGGGCGCTGCGCGCCGGAAGCGGAAAGCGGCCGCGGGGCGCAGCGGGATGGAGGCGGCGGCGGGTGAGCGTCGGGGTCCTCGGGAGTGGGAGGGTCCGGCGCGCAGCTGCGGGGCGCGGCCCTGGGTTTTCAGTCCGCGGGCAGGCAGGTGACGGGCGCGGGGTCGCCGTACTGCCCCCCGTGCGTCCGATTCGGGGGCCTGATGGTGCCGGAAGGTCGGAGGCTAAGGTTGTAACCGACGTACTGGTGGAGTTCTGGGTTAAGCGGGGGTCCTAACGCGAACCCGGACGTCTCTTCTGGTTCTGCGCGAAATACTAGGGTGACTCTCTAAAGGTCCCTGCTGAGGAAGAGAAGTGGGGGCGGGGCGTGCAGAGGAGACTTTCCGTAGCGGCGCTTTGCGGCGCGCGGCTCGAAGTCGTGCTCGGTCCGGTCCGAGTCCTCGGGGCAGACCTGGGGCAGGCACTGTGTGCTTTTGTGACAGAGACCCGCCAGAAGCCGGGCCAGTTGTCCCTCTCGGTTTTTCTGGTGGAGGCTTTGCAGGTGGGGGCCCTTGAACCTACCCATGGAGCGTTGGGCAGGGGGGTGGTATCAGTGCGTTGTTTGTGGAGCCCGCCTTGAGGACCCGGGCTCGCAGCGACGGTGGTGGGAAAGGTCGCTTGTCGGACACCGGCCAGGAGTCTGGATGGCGAGATCCAGAGGGCGCTGAGGTAACAAGAGGGTGTCGCACAGGGGTTGCGTGGATGCAGATGGCAGCCCCTGCGGGTGGCAGGGGTGGGGATGGTGACTATTCAGGGACGTTTCAGGCTCCCTGAAAGGAGAGGGAGGCTGAGGCAGAGTGGCCAATGGCCAGCAGGGATCCACGGTTGTTGGACCCGGGCCCTCATGGGGAATAGCCGAGGCTACAGGTGCAAACTGTGGCCACCCTAATGCACGTGGGGTTTAAGGACCGGTCTGAGAGAGGCGGTTCCGGTCCCCGGAGCCAGAAGCGTCCTTCCCGAGAAGAGGACGCTGGGCACCCACAGGTCCGTCCTAGGAGCGGGGGTGGGGGCCGCCCCAGCACAGACGCACCTGCTATCCGTCGCGTTGAGCCAATCCCCCATCGTCTTCCGTGTTTGCCTGTTTTCCCCTGGAGTCAGCTGGGAGCCAGCAGCGCCTCGGCTCATCGACCACGTGCGGGCCGCGTGTGAGCGAGCTCACAGGTGTGCAGTGTAAAGGGGCGGCTCGAGGCCGGTCAGTCCCGCCCCAGCAGCCTGGCTGCAGGCGGGGGCTGTGGTGGCAGCATTCCGAAAACCCGAGGGTCAAATCTGGGGCTGGGCGACTGGAAGACCTTCCGCCTGGGCTGTCTGCTCATGTCAGGGTGAGGGGGCAGGTCTCAGAATCTGGGGCGTGGGAGGTGCTTGGCGACCCCTCGGTGAGTGAGCCTTGAAGAGCGCCTGGCACTGAGGTCCTCTGCCCTCCTCCCTTCCGGCTAGAGGCTGGAAACCTGGCAGGCGTCCAGCACATCATCCTCGTCCTCTCAGGAAAGGGGGGGGTCGGGAAAAGCACCATCTCCACGGAGCTGGCCTTGGCCCTGCGCCACGCAGGCAAGAAGGTGAGCACCCCCCAACCGGGCCACTGCGCAGGCGTCCCTTCTGCCCCTGCCTCGGGAGCCCCCTGCGCAGTGTGGACGTCCCGCTTCCTTGCAGGTGGGGATCCTCGACGTGGATCTGTGTGGTCCCAGCATCCCCCGCATGCTTCGGGCACAGGGCAGGGCCGTGCACCAGTGTGACGGCGGCTGGGTGCCCGTCTATGTGGACCAGGAGCAGAGCATCTGCCTCATGTCCGTGGGCTTTCTGCTGGAGAACCCCGACGAGGCCGTGGTGTGGAGGGGGCCCAAGAAGAATGGTAATGGCAGGTGGTAATGGAGGGCGGGGGGGGCGGGGGGGGGTGGGCGGCCAGCCTTCTTCCTCGCCTCAGCTGTTCCCGTTAGAAAGCGCAGGAACCGCGGGCCCTCCCCACGTTGTTGGGTAAAGCAGAGACTCCCACGGCAGTCTCCCTGTTTCCACGACGGTCCTGCTGCCCACCTGAGCCATCAGGCCGGTGCGGGGGATGAGGGCAGGAGGCCCCGGCGAGGCTGGGCTCTGGGGTTTCTGCCCCAGCAGGCTGAGCGCGGGGGGCTGCTTCGGGGCGTGCCTGTGCGGGCCGTCGCTGCAGGCCGCCTCCCCTCCAGCTGCCAAGGCTTGAGGTGCACCCGGGTCCGGGCACCGACACCCCCAGGAGGGTCACGGGTCCCGGCTAAGGCCGGAGCAGGAGTGTTGGGGGCCCGGGAAGGAACCTCCCTGCCGCGCGGTGCACTTCCGTCTCCCAGAGGAACGGCTTGCTGTGCTGCCCTCGGGCGGCCCCTCTGCTGGAGGCTGGCTGCTGGCGAGGGACTTGGAGAGGCCCCCGTGAGACCCTGGCCTCACCTGCCCCCGGGCCTCCCTGGGTCGCTACAGCGCTGATAAAGCAGTTCGTGTCGGACGTGGCCTGGGGGCAGCTGGACTACCTGGTTGTGGACACGCCACCGGGGACGTCTGATGAGCACATGGCCACCGTGGACGCCCTGCGTCCCTACGGTCCCCTGGGGGCCCTCGTGGTCACCACACCCCAGGTACCCCGTGAGCTCCTTTGGTCTCCTGGAGGTCTGGGACCCTACACCCAGGGCCAGGCAGAGTGACCCGCTGGCCACGGTCCTCTCTTCCTCGGTCTCAGGCGGTGTCCGTGGGGGACGTGAGGCGGGAGCTGACCTTCTGTAGGAAAACGGGGCTGCGGGTGCTCGGGGTGGTGGAGAACATGAGCGGTTTTGTCTGCCCACACTGCGCGGTGAGTCGTGGGGACTTGGCGGGGGTCAGCAGCCCTTGAGGGGGTCGGGCCGGCTGGGACAGCCCGGGACCTGCCCCTCGGCGTGGGGGAGCCGACGGAGGGAGCAGCACGTGTCTGTTGTAGGAGTGCACCAGCGTCTTCTCCCGGGGAGGCGGGGAGGAGCTGGCCAGTCACGCCGGAGTCCCCTTCCTGGGTGAGTGCGTCGCGGCCCCCGTTGGCCCTTGGGCTGGCTCTGGGATCCCCTCTGTGGGGCCCTCCCCGCCACCCTCACGGCCCCTTCCCTGCCGTCTCCCTTCACAGGCTCTGTGCCCCTGGACCCAGAGCTCACTAAGAGCCTAGAGGAGGGTCGAGACTTCATCCGGGAATTTCCTGAGAGCCCAGCCTTCCCTGCGCTCCTGTCTATAGCCCAGAAAGTTCTGACCGGGGCGCCTGCTCGCGTCCCCTGATCGAACCCCCCCCCCCACCCGGCCCAGCCCCCCCACCACGGGCCTCCTGGTTGAGTATATGCAGACCCAAGCAGAAGGGTGTGGGGCCAGCGTTCCCTCCCTCAGCCCTGTCCCTGGAGCCAGTTCCGGTGCTCCCGTAGCATCTGGACAGCAGAGCGGCTGACAGTGAGTGGTTCCCCCAGGTTGGCCCGTGGCAGGGCCCAGGGGGACGTGTGGGGTCCCGGTGGCCTGAGCTCTCCCTGGCTGGCACATTCCCACTTGGTCTCACGGTGCTCAAACGGCAGCCATCTCCCCCTGGGCCCCAAAGCCCATGTGCCTGGAAAATCGTTGGGGCCTCTGCTGTCCTCGGGACTCCTGTGACAGAAGGGGGGTGGTGACAGAAGAGAGCGTGTCGTGAGGTGTTAAGCTTGTCACTTCAAAGGAACCCACAATTAAATGTTCTCCCCCCCACCCCTCACCGTGGTGACAGGTCTGATGCTTCCAGACTCTCCTGTCCCGGTCCCGGCTCTGTGTTTGCATGTCGCGCACTTCTCAGCAGGCACCCCGGCCCCGAGCCCCCTGGAGACATTTGGGTCAAGTGTGGTGGCAGCACGAGGAGGGCTTGGTGATGGCGGAGAGGCATGTGCATTGGGGGAGGTTCAGCCGCTCCCGCCTCCTCCCGCCGCAGGGCCCAGGGCAGAGCTGAGAGCAGGAGAGAGGAGCGAGGTGGAGGGCAACCTCCAGTCCCACTTCCTGAGGGACAGGGGCGGGTGCGCCACGGACAGATGCTTCCGGGTGTGGAAAGGACGGCAAAGGGGGCAGTGCCGAGAGCTTTGGCCGGGAGCTGGGGGCACGGACCGGTGTCCCAGCTGGCAACGGAGGCCGCCCCGGCTGAACCTCGGCTTCCCAGGACCAGGGCCTCCAGGGACACTGCACGAAGAGGACAGCTGAGGTTCCGGGGCCCCGGAGTGGGTGCTGCCGCCCCTCAGGTGTGGGTGGGCGTCCTAGGAGGGGTGTGGTGGTGGGGGGACACAGGATGGGGACCCGGGACGGAACCCTTCTTCCTCACCCCCGCCCCCCAGGCTACACCCCTGCGGTCACACGCATGTGTTAGATTGCTTTTAATTACCGACTGGGGGGGTGCTATGTGATGGCGGTGCCCCCACCAGCAGAACCCCCCCGGCTGCCCCAGGTCCTCCCAGGGACAGGACCCTGGCAAGCGAGCAGGTGACGCCTGGCCCCCGAGGCGGACATCGTGTCCCCGCCGGGCTCTGGGCCGGCGAGCCCGCGGTCAGCAGTGAGCAAAGTGGGCCTCGGCCACGTCCCGCAGGTCGAGGCCGGCGACGGCTGCGGGGCCGGTGCAGGTGATGTTGTTGTAGGCATATGCGGGCGGCTGGCCGTCGTCGCCGTCCAGCGCCGCCCGCACGAAGCGGGGGACCACGTCGGGCTGCTGCAGGGCCAGGGCCCTGAGGGCCCGGAGGGGGCAGCCGCAGTCCCAGGGGTTGCCCTCGAGCCACAGGCGCTCCAGGCCGGGGGCCCGCGGCACGAAGGTCCGCAGGGAGTTGTTCCTGAGGTTCAGGTAGCGCAGCTGCCCCAGCGGCGCCAGCACGTCCTCGGGCAGGGCCTCCAGGCGGTTGTGCGACACGTCCAGCCAGAAGACGCGCCGCAGGGGCCTCAGGGCGTCCGCGGACAGCGCCGCCAGCCGGTTGCCAGCGAGGAGCAGGTACTCCAGCTTGCCGAGCCCCTGGAAGAGCTGGCCGGGCAGGTGTGCGAGCCGGTTGGCGGTGAGGTCCAGCTCCAGGAGCTCCGCGAGCCCCTGCAGGCCCTGGTCCTCCACGGCCACGATGCCGTTGTCCCGGAGGAAGAGCCGGCGCAGCCCCGAGAGGCCGGCGAAGGCGTGCGGGCGGATGCGGCCCAGGCAGCTGCGCTCCAGGTGCAGGCTGTGCAGCCGGCCCAGGCCCTGGAACGCCTGCTCCGGGAGCGCCCGCAGGCAGTTCCCGGACAGGTTCATGACCGCCACGCTCAGGAGGCCGAGGAAGGCGCCCGCCTCGATCTCCTGGATCTGGTTGTCATTGAGCGTGAGCACCTCCAGCTGGCCCAGGCCCTCGAAGGCCTGGCCGGGCAGCTGCCGGATGCGGTTGTGGTCCAGCCGCAGCTCCTCCAGGAAGTGCAGGTCCTTGAAGGTACGGGGCCGCAGGCCCGCGATGGCGTTGTGCGAGAGGCGTAGGACGTGCAGGCCCAGCAGGCCGGGGAAGGTATCCTCCAGGAGGCTGCCCAGCCGGTTGTGCGACAGGTCCAGCCAGCGCAGTGCCCTCAGGCCCAGGAAGGCGCCGGGGGCCACGGCGGCGATGAGGTTGTGGTCCAGGTAGAGCTTCTGGAGCTTGGGCAGTTTGACGAAAACGTTGGCCTTGACGCTGCGCAGGGCGTTCCTGCTCAGGTCCAACTCCCGCAGCTCGCCGAGGCCACAGAAGAGCGCGGGCTGCAGGTAGGCCAGCTTGTTGCCCGCCAGCACCAGCTCGCGGAGGCCAGCCAGGCCCTGGAAGGCGGCGTCCGGGAGCACGGCCAGGCTGTTCCAGCCGAGGTTGAGGTCCCAGAGGCCGGACAGCCCCCGGAAGAGGCCCTCGTCCACCCTGCCCAGCAGGTTGTTGCTGAGGCCGAGCGAGGCGAGGCCCGGGGTGTGCAGGAACGTGTGGGCCGCCAGCCCCCGCAGCTGGTTCCGCTCCAGGTGCAGGTGGTGGAGGTTGTGCAGGCCGAGCAGTGCCCGCGGCTCCAGACTGGCCAGCCCGCTGCCCTGTAGGTTGAGGAAGCCCAGACCGGAAAGGTTCTGGAAGGCCGCCGCGGGGATGGAGGAGAAGTTGTTGCCGTCCAGCCACAGGGCCCTGGCGCCGTCCGGGATGCCGTCGGGCAGCCGCGTGAGGTTCCTGGAGCTGCAGAAGACGCTGAGCTCGTCCGAATAGTCCTCGTGGCCGCAGGTGCAGACGGCTGGGCATTGCGGGCTCTCAGCCTTCCCCAGAGCCCCGGGCTCCGCTCCCTCTAGGCCGCAGGGGCCCAGCACTGCCCAGGAGACCAGGAGCACGGCCAGGGCCGGGCCTCCTGCAAGGAGAGGAGCCGGAGGACGTGAGTCCCGGGGCGAGCGAGACCCGGGACGTTCCAGGCCTCGGCCTGTGCCCGCAGCCCAGTATGGAACTCGGCACCGAGACCGCAGCACGTGACCGTCAAGACAGGCGCTGCCAGTCAGGCGGCAGAAAGGTGGGAGCCGAGTCGTACTCACCCTGCCGGGACCAGAAGCGGAGCCAGAGAGGACAGCTGTCGTCCGGCTCCAGACCAACTGTCCTCTCCACCCGGCAGGGCAGCGATGCCCCTTCCCAGGGGAAACCTGCCCGTAGAGCTGGGCGGCCGTCTGCGTCCCGAACACGGGCACCGGCCAGGCTGCCAGGTGGGCCCAGGGGGAATGCGGGAGGGCTTTCTGGCACAGGCCCGGGTCACGTGTGCTCGCTGCCCTCGAGCGCCGGCCGTTGCCCCCAGATTGGAGGGCCCTCACACGGGTGTTCCCTGGCATATGCAGCCCGCTGCCGGCATGGGGACAGAAGCAGGGTGGACAGAACGCCATCCCCTCACCAGAGGCCAGGGGTGTGTTAGGACAAAGGGCGCTGGGCCTCACAGCAGCGCCACCCCAAAACCTGCATTGAACGCTGGGCTACCCACAGAACTGGGCCTGTCCCGGCCCTTGGAAGGGCTCAGGGACTCAGCGTGAGGTCAGAGCATGCCCCATCCCCTGTGGACGGGACGTGGCCCCACGGGGCTGGAAGGGGAGCAGTCCCCAGGGGAGGGTCTCTGGGGGTTGAGAGGGGACTCCTACCCTTCCCCTGCACCACTGTCCTGGTCCCTGGGACCAGAGTGGAGGTGGACAGAGGGAACTGAGGCGTTCTGGGACCCCAGCAGGGACACTTCCCCCATCGGCCCACCCAGAAGGGCCCGCCCCTGGCCGGGCAGCTGCCCCCAGAGCGAGGGGCCGGGGCACTTGGGGGCGCCTCACCTCTCTTCAGGGCCATCCCGTGTGCAGAGCAGACCACAGACGGGCAGTGAGCAGGGGTGCGTCTGCTGGGGCCGGCTGCTCCTGCCCTCTGACTTCCCCACTGCTGGGGCAGCCAGCACCCTGCCTCTGGCCAGCCCAGCCCTGCTGACCCGGGTTCCATTAACCCCCTCATGCCCGGATGCCAGCATCGGCCCCGAGTGCCCAGGGTGCAGATAGCACGGGAGAGTCGGGGGGTGCCGCGTTCACCCCGAAGCCACCTTTGGGGATCGAGGTGGGCGGTGGTGCAGCTCTGGGGGACGGGTGTGTCCCCCCACCTTCGCCCTGCAGGGCTGAGCGGGGCAGAGCTGGGGCAGCAGGCGTGTGGGGGCAGGGGTCTCCCCTGCAGCAGCCTGTGGTTGGGACAGCTTTGGGGAAGCTGGGAGAGGAGGCCCCTCTGCTTGGCCAGCCCCCGGAGCCAAGGTGGGGGCCCCTCGGGCCGCTGTGGGGGACCTCCCCGCTCTGCAGATGGCCACGTGGGAGTTAAGTAGGAGCTGGGTCTGGCATGCTGGCCACACCTTCCCTCCCCCTGCCCGTTTCCTAACAGCCTGGGTGGGGTCCTCATTAGGACTCCCCGGGGCTTCTGCGACCTCAGGGTCAGCTGCTGTCTGGCCGCTCCTCCTCCCCCAGCCTCTTCTAGGAACACCAGCCGGGCTCCCGGCCACCTCGTGTTTGCTTTCCTAGCACTGCCCTCCCGGGAAGAGCGGAGGGAGGCCCAGCCTTGGGGGCCAGGTCTTGCGCCGCAAGACCAGCCTCCACCTGCTTTGGGACTCCTGCTGTCCCCAGAGCTGTTGGGGCGGGGGGGGGGGGGGGGGGGCACGGCCAACCCGCTCCGCACAGGATGGCGGCCCAGCGCCTGGCCTGCGGGCAGCCCCGGGTCAGGCCAGGAAGTAGGGGGGCGGCAAGGTGCTGGTTGCTCGAGCGAGGGGAGCCCTGCTGTGCCTTCATCCACCGGCCTCTGCTCTGGCTGCCCAGACCCCCTCTTCCCTGGGGCTGGCGGGGTGCAGTCGGCCCTCCAGCCCCGCCTCCCGGCCTCTGCCCACGGGGCCCTCCTCTGGCTGCGCAGGCGGGGCTGGAGGCAGGGCTTGCCGACGTCCAGACTCCAACGTGACGCCCCCACCGCGAGGCGACGCGGAGGGTGGCGGTTGCTTCACAGCCCCATGGAGGGGACAGTGGGCAGCTGCGGCGCCCTCCCCAGCCCCCCACCCTGCCTCGCCCTTGCCCTGCCTTAGCTGCTCATGCCTGGGGGTGAGGGCAGCTTTATCTCTCCCTTTATTGAGCTTTGATTGATTTCCAGGCCGTTCTGAGAAATTATAGATCTGCCGGGAGAAAGTCCACGCCCAGAAATTTACACGGTAAACACGCACTGACACAGCGCAAAGTGCGGACTCAGCACGTTCGTGGCCGAGGACCCTCGTCGGGAAGGGAGGGTGAGCATGGGGAGGGGACCGTGCTGTCTATAGATCCCGAGTGGGGCGCTGGAGAACTCGGGGGGCTGGGGGTTGCCGCAATGCCAGCCTGTCCCCGGCGCCCCAGGCCTCCCAGAGCGGCCTGTCCTGGCTGCCGGGTCCCTTGATGCGCCTGCCACGCACGGTTGACCGCCCCAGGGTCTGCCCGAGGCGCGCGGCATCCTTTGCTTCCAAGCTTCTGTGTACGGGGTTCACGCACTGGCTTTGGCCGCTGCTGTCATGGAGGCTGAGCGGTCCTGGCGTCCAGCTCAGATCTCGGGGCGCGACACTTGGATTGCTCTGGGCGGTCGAGTCGCACACCGCACCCCCGCCCCGGCCGTCCCGGCCCCAAAGGGGAGTGAACATCAGCTGTCGTTTGTTTCTCAAATGTCGGTGACGCACCAGCACCTCAGGCTTGTCCCCGGGGGAATGTCCCATTTTGTGATGTGCGTGTAATTTTGTTCGATTGTCGGATAGTCTGATGTGTGTGTTTAAAAACTTCTTCTCGGGCTACAAGTCCGTCATCGGGCACATGTGGGCCGTGGCGTCCTGCCTGCTGTCCCTAGACCCTGCAGGGTCACTGAGCTGGGTTCCTCAGGTGCCAGCCTGAGGGACAGCAAACCCAGAGTCCTGACCGTGCAGACCCTCGTGTGGTCACATCCCATGTGCCACAGGGACCAGAGTGCACTGTGGATGTGCATGTGGACACGATGTCGGGGCCCCCGGCCGTGGGGGGCTGCCCCCGAGGCCAGAGGGTGTGGGGAAGTGTCCGTGGCTTGTGGAGCAGATCCCCGCCGGAGCAGTCCAGCCACCTACGCGTGGCCCCTTTTGGTTCCTCACACGTCGCGGGAGCAGCTTGCCGGATGTGTGAGCCGAAACCGGAGGCTGTCGGGGTGAGGGTCGTGCTCAGGTTCGTGGCGGACGGGTGTTCTCACCATGCTGTCTTCCCGCCCCTGCACGCGGTGCTCTCGGTGCTCCTGGGATCTCGGGTCGCGTGTAGGTTTTCTCCTAGGTGGTTGTTGCTTCTTGATATTATTTGATCCCTTTTTTTCCCTTGGGTTCCGTCTCCCATCAGTCCGGGCCGGACGCGCCTGTCGCTTGTGGGGTGGCACAGTGAGCGTTAGCTGGCGCAGCGCCTTCACCGACGGCTCTCTTCCGCGCCAACAGCCTTGTGACGTGTAGAAAGCGCACAGCCCTGTGGTTTGGACGGCGTGCCCCCCCCCCTCCCCCCGCCGCTACAGGACCCTGTGTGCGCTCTGTGGTCTTGTGCGTCCCCCACACAGCAGCGTGTGAGTCCTTCGTGCCTTGTTGGCTGAATGGCTGTTCGCCCTAGGGATCTGCACCATGTGTGGGTCCACTCGCCAGCTGATGGGCGTTTGCTTTGTTTCTGTTTTGGGGGCTGCTACAGCGTTGGCGTGAACGTTTAGATACAAGTCTTGGTGTGGACGTGTGTCTCGTCCTTCCAGTAGGTTCTCAGGAGTGGAATTGCTGCTTCACAGGACATTTATGTATAACTTTTTAAGGATTTCTTTAAGTACCTTTTATGCCCGACGTGGGGCTCAAACTCACCACCCCAAGATCAACTCTCGTGCTCTCCTGACAGCCAGGCATCCCTTACGTCTGACTTTTTAAAAAACCATTCTCAAAAGCGTAACATTGTGAGAAGTGGGAGCGTTCCGGCTGGGTCTCGTCCTCACCTGCACGCGGGGTGTGCTGTCTGCAGGTCAGCTGCTCCCATCCCGCGACCCTGCGTGTCGTGGACAGTTAGGGCCGAGTGCCTTCTCATGTGCACAGTGGTCCTCGTCTTCACGGGCAGGGTGTTGATCGGAGTCTTGCACGTTTTTAAATTGTTTGCTGAGTTGTCAGACTTTAATTGTAGGTTATCAGACACGATACTTGCAGATACTTTTCCTTGCCTGTGGCTTACCAATTAAAAAAAAAAACACCTCGGGGCGCCTGGGTGGCTCAGTCGGTTAAGCGGCCGCCTTCGGCTCAGGTCATGATCTCGCGGTCCTTGAGTTCGAGCCCCGCGTCGGGCTCTGTGCTGACACCTCGGAGCCTGGAGCCTGTTTCAGATTCTGTGTCTCCCTCTCTCTGACCCTCCCCTGTTCACGCTCTGTCTCTCCCTGTCTCAAAAATAAATAAAAAACGTTAAAAAAAAAATTCAAAAAAAAAAACAACTTTGTCCTTTGAAATGTGAAAGTTTAGTGAAGTCCAGCTTACTGAGGTTTTTTTTTTTGTTTCATGCTTTTTGTGTGCCTAACCCAAGATCACAAAGTTCTTCTAATCAAGAGACACGGAGTACCTTCCCATTTACTTACATCTTCCTTAATTTTTCTAAACTTGACACTATTTTTTTAACTTTAACGTTTGTTTATTATTTTCAGACAGAGCAAGAGAGCGAGCGTGAGCAGAGAGAGAGAGACAGAGAAGCCCAAGCAGGATACTTGCTCATCACACAGCCTGATGTGGGGCTTGAACTCACAACCTTGAGATCACGACCTGAGCCGAAAGCAAGAGTTGGACACTTAACCGACTGAGCCACCCAGGTGCCCCTTGTGTTTTTGATAAAATACTTTCTACTTATGTTATTAGTCTTGGTGCTGTTGTGAATGAAGTCATCTGAATTTCATTTCCAGGTGGTCATTAGCTGGTAGAAAGATCCTGTATTTCTCTTACCGGTCTTGTGTCCGGGACGGTCAAACTCACCGGCCAGGTGTGTGCGTGTATCTGGATTCCGTAGGACCCTATCAGCTGTGACTAAGAACGTGTTCGCTTGTTCTCTCCAGTCTGCGTACTACCCCTTTTCTGTTCCTTTCTGTGCCTCCCTGCACGCCCGGTACGATGTTGAGTACGGAGGCGAGAGCACACCTCCCTCACCTGCTCCTGGTGTTGGAGGTGAGCATTCGGCCCGTCACCATGACTTCTGATGCTCTGACAGGCAGAATGATGCTCTCGAAGATGCCCCGTCCTTCCGCCGGAATCCGGACTGTGTCGGGTTACACAGGCAAAGGGAGTGGAGGTGCCGATCAGCCTGGATAGCGAGACTAACCTGGGTTTTCCAGATGGACCCAGTGTCACCACAAGGGTCCCTGACGGTGGAAGCGGGGGGTCAGGAAGGGCGGGCGTAGGCAGTGAGAGGACCCCAACCACGGGTGGGGAGGAGACAGGGAGGAGGCCAGGAGCCGAGGAACGTGGGCACCTCCGGCAGTAGGACGCCTCCGGGAGGACGCGGCCCCGCAGACGCTGTGGTCCAGCGTGGCCCGGGTCCGACTCAAGGCTGCCGGCACGAGGTCCGCGAGGAAACTTCGCACGGGTGTCTTTTATCCTGAGGCCAAGGAAGCTGCCTTCCCGCGGTTGGACACTTCTCACCACGAACGTGCCGGGTTTCGTTCCTTGTTTCGCTGCGCCCGTTGAGGTGATCCCGTGGATTTTGACCTTCGTTCCCCTAGGATGGGCCGCGACGTCTGTCGGTTTTCAGATGTGCGGCTGATGGTGCAAGTGCTGCCATATTTGGGTCACTGATGCTGTGT
Source organism: Neofelis nebulosa (assembly GCF_028018385.1). Classification (NCBI taxonomy): domain Eukaryota; kingdom Metazoa; phylum Chordata; class Mammalia; order Carnivora; family Felidae; genus Neofelis; species Neofelis nebulosa. Next base: position 43,829,366 of record NC_080799.1, on the reverse strand, counting down.
TACAAAGTTAACATCTAGGTTCACCAGGGACACTGACGTCTAGTCTTCTGTCAGGCCCGGGCTTGCGTCGCAAAGGAGCTGGGAAGCGTCCCTCTGTCTCCCGAAAGAGTTTGTGAGTGATGGGTGTTACTGACCGAATGCTCCGTGAAGTCACCAGGCTCTTCCTTTGTGTGAACTTTAGACTTTCTGTGTTAATTCAGTTTCTTATTACGGGTCTGTGGTGTTTTTCTGGTTTTTTCTGAGTCCATGTAAGTGATTTGTGTCTGTAGGAATTCGTCGGTGTTGTTCACTCGCATTCCTGGAGAGGCCTTGACGTTTATTTCTGCAGGGTGGGTGGTCCTGTCCCGTCTCCCGCGTGAATTCGGGAACCTGGGTGTTGTATCACTGTGGGTCTGTCAACTTGATGATCTTTTCAGAGCGTTTTGGGTTTACTGTCCGGTTGATTTCCTGTCTTCTTCTACTTCCTTTGTTTTTTTCTTGCTCTTCTCTAGTTTCCTAACGTAGAAGCCCTTTCTGTGCAGGTGGAGGAGGCCCTGGGCTTGTCTATGTCTGACAGATACTGGTGTCCGCTTGTGCTTCTTTTGACCCACATGCTTAGGGATCTGTTACTTCACTTCTAAACGGGGGGGAGGTTTTCCTCACTTCATTCCGCCACAGGTAACTAATTCCGCTGGGGTCAGAGGACGTACTTTGTATGCGTTGGCTTCTGGAAACTTAGGACGACTTGTTCCGTGGCCGGAGTTGTGGTCTGTGCCTGAGGACGCCGCTGCGTGGGCCATTCTGAACCCAGGCGGGTTCCGTCGAGCAGTCGCGCGCTGTGCTCCTTCCGCGTCCTCGGCGATGGCATCGATGCGGTCTGGCTCTTGCAGAGAATTAAGACCTCTAATCCTTACTGCTACGTTACTTATTTTCCTTGCGATTTCTCGGTTGTACTCTTGCTTACGCTGTACATACGAAGTGTTCTTTGTCCCCAGTGGCTGCCACGCCCACTCAGCGGACAGGAGCCATTTGCTGCTTCATCAGAGGACTCTTAGAAAGTCAGGGTTCCAGGTGACACATAATTATGACACCTGTCTGAGCTGGCAGCCGGGGAGGGAAGACACAGGATGTGGTGTCCTGCCTCCTCGCCCCCCTCTCCCCGCCTACACACACCCACCTGGCCACGGTGGGACCCCGGATGGGCTTGACCCCCTCCTCTGCTAAGGGCTGACCTTTGATGCAGACAGAGCCCCGGCGGCACATGGGCACAGGGTGTCTCGCCGTCTGGATCTGTGGGCCCCACCCCAGACCACGTCCCAGGCCTCCCTGCTGCCCCGGCCCAGGATCGACATCCTGGGAAGATGGACCAAGAGAAGCCTCTGCTTTTATGGTTTCACTGACACGTTAATGATGAAAAGTTCAGGGGGCTACACCACGATGAACGTCCTCAAAGGCCCTGAAACACACACTCGGGTCACTGCTGTGAACCTCACGTCGTACAAAGAGACGTGGTAGGTTCTGATTAGTAAGGCCCGGTCACCACTAAGACCCCAGCGCCTTCCTAGCTGGAGAGCAGCACCACAGCAGGGCAGACAGACCCCAGCCAGGAAAGTGGGCGCACGGCCCTAGGAGAGACTTCAGCACTCCTCCCCGGGCCGTGGGGGCCCTGGGCTCGTGCCCGATGGGAGGAGGCCGGGCCGCCTCAGAGCCCCTACGTGTCAGGGAAGAGGTGAAGGAGAGAAGCCACGCCAGGCCCCAGCCACACCGCCGTGCCCCGCGCCGCACGCTTCGGACAGGCTCCCAGCTTCGCATCCGTGCTCAGAAAGGCGACACCTGGGAGCCCAGGAGGCGGGAGCCGCAGCAAGAGATCAGCGAGCAGGAGGGCACCCCTGACCCCTTCAGGAAATGTTGGAAGGAGGGTGCCTGGCTGGCTCAGTGGGGTGTGGGTTCAAGCTCCGCACTGGGTATGGAGATTTAATTCTTGAAAAGAGAAGAGAGAAAATGTTGCAAAGAAAGACGTCTCCCCAAGTGGCTGAAGCCCACAGAGGGACAGCCCATAACCGTTTACGAAGGGAGCCGGTGGTGTGAAAAAGTGCACAGAGCAAGCACCAGGCTCCCAGCAGAATCACCTTCTTCGAGCTCCCCACTAGTGAAGAGACCTCCCCCTGCCCCCGCACCGTGTTGCCGTCATTTACAGGAAGCAGACTGGGCTTGCACAAGGAAGGCCAGAGTGCGGCCGCCGACACACTCACGTAGAGTCGGCCAGACCAGAGGAAAGCGTGTGACAAAGCCTGGTTCCCCTGGGGGTGACTTTTGGCCACACTTCTGCGTGTCCTGCCACCTGCCGGCGCCCCAGCGTCCCCACCTCACTGCCCCGCTAGCGCGCCCAGCCTCCCGGGTGCTGGCGACTCCCGAGGGCGCACTTCGGTCTGGACCCGCCCCCCGCCCCAGTGGACGCAGCTGGACCCCCCCCCCCCCCCACAACCGCGTGCTGCTTGGCTCGCGCTGCGAACCCCTTGGCCTCCCCTGCGGCCCCACACGCACTCGAGAGCCCGTGGAGACCTGCCCGCCCCCACCTCTGCACGGCTGCGAGTGGCCCCCAGGGTCCCCCCCGCACCCTGTCCGCCGACCCGCCTGCCACCGCTCCCCAATCGCCTCCCCTCACGGCTAGCCACACTGGGCTCTCGTCGCACACTTCTGCCCCAGGGCCTCAGCACTCTCTGTTCTCTCCCAGAGATCAGCAAGGCCCTCTCCCTGAACCTTTGGTTTTTGCTCATGTCACCTCCCTGGCCACAAGGCTTCCCGCTTGCTCCTTGCCCACTTTATTTTCCTTAGTGCTTCCTCAGTCTGAGCTGCCCAGGATGTCCATCTTGTCACTCCGTCCCTCTACTGGGACAGAAATTCGACAAGGGCAGGGCTTTCTGTGTTCACTCAACCCCGAGGGTAGCTCGGCCTCGGCCCCCAGGTGTTTGTCAAACCGGTCACTGGGGTTCAGGACGAGGAGCAGTGCCCCTCTCCCCTTCCCCCACCTCAACACGGGAGACCCACAGGACAAAAGGCCGAGCAGCAAGACCGCAGAAAGTTCACAAAGGAAACGGAGCCCACGTGGGGATAAGCAGGTTCCCTAAACAAAGCTCACTGCGCTCCTTTACATTCCTGAGCACTGACGTGATCTGAAAAAGACGCCATTTACGACAAGAACAAAGACTGGGACTGACGTTCCCGGAGAACCGACACCTGGGAAGGAAGCCGTGACACCCGACGTCACCCAGGCAGGTGCTGCGTGGCGCTCTGCCTTCCCCGGGGTCGGGCAGGGAGTCTCTACTTCCTTGGAGTTTCCCACATGGTCACAGCAGCCTCGACACACCTGAATTTACCCTAACGCGGTCACTCGAGGGGGACAGTCCTACCAGAAGGACCCACCCGGTGGCAAGAGTTTACTCGCAGGGCCAGGGATGACGCAGTGACCCCAGAGCACCTCAACACAGGCTCACGTGTGCCACAGCGGGCGCAGCCCACGTTCCGGGCCCTGTTTGCTGGGCTGTGCCCATTATAATCCTACTGCAAAATCATCACGGTGGCACTTCTCTGAGTTCTAGGAGCCATGCTGGTGACCTATGGAAGGTGAGGGGTCAGTGGGAATGCGTGGAAGTCGCAGCCAGGTGGGCAGGAGTCCTGGGGGGGCCCAAGCTTACAGCCATCTGAGGGGACAGTCTCCTTGGGGACCGCGAGCCTCAGTCACAGGGCCACGCGGACATTGGCACTACACGAGTTTTAGCAGCAGGAAGAGCAGCAGAAACCCTAATGCCAGACGGGTGGGCATGTCCATGGCCTGACACTTGTCACAAGTCCAGAAATCCAGTGAACCCTATTCCAGCCCAAACCACAGCTGTCAATACTCTAACGTTCGTACATACGGGCAAAGGGCCAGGTGGGGCCGTGTCCCTTCCTAGAAACACAGACTTATTCTAAAGCTGTAGTAACGGGGAATGTGGGGCCTCAGAACGGGTCTGCACCCCCGGATGCGGGCCCTCGGGCTGGCGGTGCAGACGAGCAGGGGGGACGTAAAGTGCCTCCAGGGAGGCAAACCACCGACCGCCGGCATAAACAGCATCTTCACGTGAATTACAAACACAAGTGTCAGAAGCAAGCACGTAACCAGGAGGGCAGCAGAGGACGGAAAGTAGGAGATGAACTTGACCCCATCAAAGATTTCTTCAATAAGACGACAGAGTGCGGAGCAACCAACTCAAACACGTGTGACCGGAGCACGGCTGACCCTCAACGGGGAAGGTCGGCGAGGAGCAAAGCCAGCAGAACACTGGCCAGAAGCCCGAGGAGAGGCAGCCCGGGGTCGGAAACGCACACGGCCAGCCTCCCCCGTCCCCGCCGGTTCTCGTGCAGCCTCCACGGAGCGCCCCGCTCGCTTCCCGGGGGGCCGCAGACGCCAGCACACGCGAGGCCCGCGGAGCAGCCCCAGCGCGGTCCACACCCTCGTGCGGCGGACAAGACTCCTCCACCGGATGGGCCAACACGTTCTCCCGCGTGGAAGTGCCCGTCCTCCACGGCCAGCTGGGGCCCACGTGAGAGCGTTTGAGCCGCGCCGCAGCCCAAGAGCCAGTGGGGGTGGCCCAGCGGGTCCCACCACCAAGGACAACACGTGCAAAGGGAGTTGCTATCTGGGGCTCCCGGGGTGGGGAGAGGCCGGGTGCAGGGGTGCGCTTCTGTGGTTGTACGTTTCAGAGACGTTTATTTCTCTTCTTTGGCATCTGAATGTGCAGTCGGTAACACGCGAACTAAGGAAACACATCCCCATGGGGGGGGGGGGGGGCAGGTGGGCTGGGGAGGCGGTGGCCGTGGGGTCCCTGGCTACACGAGAACTGCTCACGCACAGGTCCCGGCCGGAGGGAGCACAGCAGAGGGCCACACCGGATACCCGCGCTCTCCGGTACCGACAGGCCTCGCAAAGCACCACGACGCGTGCTGAGATGCCCACGCCACTACGCCCAGTTGGCAGTACAGAGCTACAAAATGAAGCATCTAGAAGGACCCACAGAAACCCCATTCCCTGACACACCTGGGGGCGCAGAGGGGCTGAGGCTCCACCTAAGGCATCCTCCTCTTTGGACAAGGGTGACTGCTCCCCGGCCGCACGGCACCGTGGCCACACGGGCAGCTGCGGAGCCAGGACCTGGACAGGTCCTTGGCGACCGGAGGCCGTCTGAGGAGAGTGGCGGGAGACAACCTCACCTGGACAAGAAGCACTAGCCGTGGGCCGTCCAGCAGGAGAGGGTGGGGCAGGCAGGGCCTCGGGGGGCCGTGCGTCACAGGGCAGAGCTGAGCGGAGGAGGTCGGGTAGGAACCGGAAAGACCTCCGGGTGCACACGTGAGCAGCCCGTCCTGCCCCCCGCTGGGCCCCAAGCCTCGTCCCTCCCCGTCCCGCCTCTGGGTCCTCCCGCTACCCCCACCTGGGCTGAGGCTCGGTGCAGCCAGAGCCCACCCCGCTCCTCCAGCCCGGGTCTGGCCTGCGGCGGCTGGCTAAGGAGATGGCCGCTGCCTGGGACAGCGGCTTTCGGGGTTTCCTCCGGCAAAAGCAGAGGGAACTCAGGGCAAAGACACGCAGGTCAGGGACCCGGCCTCCCCGCACTTCGGCCAGGGGGAAGGTGACGGGGGCCTCTCCCTGCAGGGGGGCCAGATGGATCAAACCTCAGCGGGGGCGGCAAGGTGCCGGCGGTCGCGTTGGAGAGCTCCTTCATCCACACGAGGCACGGTGTCCACACCTGTCCCTGCGGGCAGCCCAGGACCAGGCACCCAGGGATCGGGGCACCGCGGGGCAGAGGCCCCAAGCACAGAAACGCTGTGTCAACGAACCCTTCACTGCCCCGGCCCCGGTGGGGCTGGGGTTCTACTCCACGTCCACACGGAAACGGCTCTGTGAAGAGGACGCCACGGGACCCATCAGAGAAGGAGGTGAGGGTGACGCCGTCCCCCAGGCGTCCTGCTCTGGGGGGCACGGGGCAGGGAGGGGGCCGGCTCTCACAGGGTACCATGTGGGGCTCACACGGCAAGGACCAGGGCCCCCACCGAAGGCCAGAGAGAACAGAGAGTCCGCAAGCAGAGCATCGGGGAATAATACATTTTCTAGACTTCTCTTATAAATATGCATTAGAACATCTGATAACATGGGCAGAGGGCTCTGAAATTAATTTAAAATTAAGCCAAGATTGAATTTCCTGCACTCCTGGCAGGAAATTCACCTAAAACATCTGAACACCCAAAATGTGCTTGAAGGAGGCAGCGGCCACGGGCTCCCCAGGCCCTACGGCCACCTCAGTCCCGGGGCACCTTGAAATGGTCCTTCTCTTTGCGGATGGCCCTCATGGTGGTCACCGGGTCCGTCTCGCCGGCATGCTGCTGCACCGTCTTCTCCCTGTGGAAGCCGAAGGCCAGGCTGCAGGCCGCACGTGGGGCCCCCCGGCCCACCGCCCGCCCCAGGGCCCCAGGAAAGAAAAGAGCAGGCAGAAGTCGGGACATTCTTCGAAACGAAAGGCCGGCGCTAACGGCCGACTCGCGTGTTCCTAACGGTAGAAGGCCTGCTGGCCAAGCCGTCCTGCCGGTGACCCAGAGACCGGGGACACGGACTCCACACCGGCCCCCGGCAGCGCCCCGGTGACAGAGCTCCACAAGATTCCCGGGGACCGTGCCTGCCCACGCGTGGATCCTGACTGCGGTGTCAGAAAGGACCCCACACCCTGGCCACGTGTAAGGAGAGCACCCCTGACAAAGCCGCCTGCTTCCTAGGCTCAGGGCACTTGCTAAGACCCCGTGGCGTCGCCTGAGCCACCCGGGAGCTGCAGGGACTGGTGAGCGGGCCCCCGCCAGCGGCACGAGGGCGACCCAGAGGTGCCCACGCCCCTCACCTCACTCTCATGAACGGGTTGTAGGTGAACTCCTCCGCGATGGTGGACGGCACCGTGGGCTCCCCGATACCGTACTTCTCCTGCAGAGGACAGAGGTCACGTGAACACGGAAACGTCTAAAGGAACATTTCAGAGTACTTTCTAATCTTAAAATATTGTCCAACTCAGAAGGCAAAGTGAACGGGGTCAGGTCAGTGCAAGGACGGGCCCCTTCCCGCTGTGGAGACGCGAGTGTCCCGGCCACCACCGACAAGTTGTCCCTTCTCCCCTTGCTGTCCTGGAAGCGGAGGGGGACGCGAAAACTTTCACACTGATATGAAGTGTGTGTTTTACATGATAAAATAACCAGCAAAAATGCAGAAAACGCAGAAGAAAACACCATCAGCCCTGCACCAAGACCAGTCATGGGCCATGCACAGCTCACTGCTTGCAAGAGTGAGGTGACAGGTGCCCGTGGTCCCTGCCCTGGGCTCACAGCCCCTCTAGAAGGCGGCAAGCTCTCGTCACAGGCTCCCCAGGAGAAAAACCCAGGACGAGCCCTCCGGTCGGGATGGTTTCACTCCTGATCAGCACCGTCTGGCCCACTGGTCACTCCTGTACGGACCTGTGCGGGACGTCAGCTGGCAGCTGGGGGTCTCCGCCCTCCCTGCGGCCCCTGCCCTTCTTCTGCCGGGCTGATCTCGAGGGCCACAGGGTCAGAGCTTGGACAGCACCTGTCAGCATCCACACGCAGGGCCCTCAGACCCGAGGGTCCCGGTGCCACCCCCAAACGTGACCAGTGGTGGCAAGAGGTGATCCTTCAACTGCTGGTGGGATGGCAAGTAGGGGTCTGGCAGGAGGTCAAGATGAAGGCTTGTCACTAATCTCTGATCCTCCCCTTCTGGTGAAAACAAGCTGGGCGTTTTAGAATATTCCCTGCTTCCTCCAGTATTCACTCCTCCTGAGAATTCCTTCTCCACCTCCTATGAGGGAAGGAAACAAGTTAACACTTCTAAGGATAATTCTAAAACATGTCTTGACATGTATAGTCAGAGGACCATACACGGTCATCACCTTGTAGATTATCTATTAAAATGAGTGCTGGGGCGCCTGATTAAATGTCCGACTTCAGTTCGGGTCATGATCTCACGGTTCATGAGTTCGAGCCCCACATCAGGCTCTGTACTGACAGCTGAGAGCCTGGAGCCTGCTTCGGATGCTGTGTCTCCCTCTCTCTCTCTCTGCCCCTCTCTCAAAAATAAATAAGTGTCAAAAAAAATTTTTTTTTAATGTTTTTTGAACTTGGGTAAAGCAAATATTTCTTAGATAAGAGACAAAAAGTATGAACCATAAAAAAGTTAATATGCTGGACTTGATTATCAAAATTAAAAATGTCTGCTCTTCAAAAAACATTGTCAAAAAAATAAAAGGCAATCCACAGAACAAGAGAAACCAGCCGACAGAGGACTTGCATCCAACATATACTTACAAAATTCTCTTGTGATCGAAAATTAGTTAAATTTTTAAATGGCCAAAAGATTTGAACACACAGTTCACAAAATGGCCATAGACGCTCAACGTTTTGAGACACTAGGGAAATGCAAGTTAAAACCACAACGCGACTGCACTACGTACCCATTAGAATGACTAAAACCACAACAAGTGACGATGCCGAGGGCTGGCGAGCTTGTGGAACGAGTGGAACTCTCACACTCGGCTGACACGAGTGTAAAGTGACAGCCACTTAGGAAGCCAACTCGGCACTTTCTCTACAAGTCAAACGTACACTGCTACCACCTACCCGTTTGACTCCTAGGTATTTACTCGAGAGAAACGAAAGGGTGTGTCACACACGGATTTGTGTGCAGAGGTTCACAGCAGCCAACGCCCGGAAACGGCACAAACGTCTACGGACGGGGGAACGGATAAACCCAACAATGGAATACTGCTCGGCGGTGAAAGGAATCAACTCCTGACACGCAGCAGCAGGGGTGCACCTCCGAATCCTGCTGCTGAGTGAACAGGAGACCGTGCATAAGGTACCTTCCGTTTACACGAAATTCTAAAAACCGCAACAGCTCTAGGGCACCCAGCAGATCGGTAGGTGTCCGGAGCCGCGAAGACAGCGAGGCGTGAAGAAGCCTTTCAGGGGTGGTGGAACGTTCCGTGTCTTCATTGTAATGGTTGTCGTTTCAGTGGTGTCAGTTTATCTGTCAGAATTCACTCGGCCCTGCACTTGAAACTGATGCGGTTTATCCCATGTGAACTGTACCACCACAAAGTTGACACTCGAGAAAGCATGAAAACCGTCAACAAATTTGAAAACCTTGACAAAATGTACACAGTTCCTTGAAAGACAGAAGTTGCTAACAAAATGGACTCGAGAAGATGCAAACATCTAAGAGCCCTACACAAAAGACAGACATCACTTCTAACAATGACGATGACATCTTTCCACAAAGAGAACTCAACGTCCAGATGGTTCCAATGGTGAATTCTAACATTAAAGGAAAAAATAGTATCACAGAAAGATTCTTTCAGAAAATACGAGGAAACATCTTCCGAGTCACTTAATGAGGCCACCAGCTCTACCCCAGTACTAAGACCAAACACGTTACAAAATAAAAGTACAGGCCAATATCCCTTGTGTACACAGACACAGAGGGACTGTGGCAGCGTAATACAGCACGACAAAGTCTGTCTAGAAAGCAAGGTGGGTTTAACATTTGAAACCAACTGAGGGGGCACCCGGGGGGCTCAGCCGGTTAAGCACCCGACTCTCGGTTTCAGGTGAGGTCATGGTCTCACAGCTCGTGGGATCAGGCCCCGCGTCAGCACAGAGCCTCTCTCTGCCTCTCTCTCAAAAGAAATTTAAAAAAAATGAAACCAATCGATGTACCCCGCCATATTAACAGTAAAAACAAAATATGGTTACACACTAGAGAAAAAGTCAGTTTGCAAAATTCAACACCCACTCGTGATTAAAACTCTCAGAGGGGCGCCTGGGTGGCGCAGTCGGTTAAGTGTCCGACTTCAGCCAGGTCACGATCTCGCGGTCTGTGATGTGAGTTCGAGCCCCGCGTCAGGCTCTGGGCTGATGGCTCGGAGCCTGGAGCCTGTTTCCGATTCTGTGTCTCCCTCTGTCTCTGCCCCTCCCCCGTTCATGCTCTGTCTCTCTCTGTCCCAAAAATAAAAAAAAAAAAAAAAAAAACGTTGAAAAAAAAAAAAAAAAACTCTCAGAAAACCAGGAATGGAAGGGAACGCCCTCAACCTAAGAAAGATTACAAAAACTTGCAGCTAACGTACTGGTGACACACCGAATGCTTCCCCGCCGAGACTGGGAACAAAGCAAAGGTGTCCGCTCCCACCGTCTCTATTCGGCATTGTACCAGAGACCGCAGCCGGTGTGATTAGGCCAACAAAGTAAATAAAAGGCACATCAATCGGAAAAGGAGGACGAAAAGTGTCTCTTTAGCCGATGACGGGATTGTGTGCTAAGGAATCTATGAAAAAGACGCTAGAGTAAGGGAGCTTAGCAAGGTCACGATACAAGATCAAACAAGTATCATTTGTATTGCTGAAGACTTCAACAATAATCATTTTCAGCCAAATACAAAAATGTGAAGTACTTAAGGATACATTTAGCAACCTGCACAGCTTCTTTAGCAACGAGGATTATAAAATACTGCCGAGAGGAACTGATGACCTCAATAAATGGAAAGCGACGGTATATTCATGAAAAGACTCAATACTGTGAAGACCTCAGTTCTCCAAATCTTTTGTTGCATCACAGTCCCAATCAAAAGCCAAGCTGACTTTTTGGTAAAAATTAACAAGATCCTAAAATTTCTATGGAAATGCAAAGCACTTCAAAGAGCCAAAACCAATTTTAAAAAAAAGACCACAGGGGCGCCTGGGTGGCGCAGTCGGTTAAGCGTCCGACTTCAGCCAGGTCACGATCTCGCGGTCCGTGAGTTCGAGCCCCGCGTCAGGCTCTGGGCTGATGGCTCGGAGCCTGGAGCCTGTTTCCGATTCTGTGTCTCCCTCTCTCTCTGCCCCTCCCCCGTTCATGCTCTGTCTCTCTCTGTCCCAAAAATAAATAAAAAACGTTGAAAAAAAAATTTTTTTTTTTTAAATAAAATAAAATAAAAAAAAGACCACAGTTGGAGGATTCATACAGCCTGATTCCCAGACTTACCACAAGCTACGGTAACTGCGACCATCTGCTATTGATGGAGGAGAAGCCCAGAGACCCACGCAACAGCGAGGAGGGTCCAGAAGTGACTCACGCCTGCACTGTCCGTTTTATTTAGCAAAGACACCAAGGTAATCCAACAAGGAAAGGACGATCTTTCCAACAAATGGTGCTGTGCAGTAGGATGTCAACTTGCAAAAGCAAAGGCACTCGCACCCCGACCTCACACGGACACCGACGTCGATACAAGCAGGATCATGGGCCTCAGTATAAATCTGAATGACCATAAGAGCTAAGACCATACAACTTTCAGGAGAAAACACAGCAGAGAGTCTTGGCGGCAAGGGGTGTGCAAAGATTTCTTAGGACACAAAGGGTGTAAAGAGAAAATATCAACAAACTGAACTTCATCCAAAGTGTAAACTTTTATTCCAGAAAAGACACTGTTAAGAAAATAAAAGGGCAAGCCACAGACCGGGAGAAAATACTTGAGCTATGTATCTGGTAAAGACGTGTTTCCAGAATACATAAGGAATTCTTGCAACTGAGTTCAGTTTTTCAAATGGACCAAAGATTTGAACAGACATTTCACAAAAGAGGACCTGTAAGAGGCCGACAGCCACCAGAGCAACGGAAAGTTTAAAACCACAGGGAGACACGGCTACACGCCTATTAGAACGGCTGAAATTTAAAACGTCGGCGATACCTATGCACGGGGAGCCCCTGGGGCTTACACGTCCCCAGAGGGCGGGCCAAGAGGCTCGGGAACTTCTTCAAAGTTAAACATACACTTCAGGCGGCCGGGCCCCGCTGCCCCAGGTCTGTACCCACACACCGGGAAACCTGTGTTCACACAAAGACGTGCGCACAGAGGTTCACGGCAACTTTGTTTACAATAGCAAAACGCTGGAAACGACCCAAGAGTCCATCCACCGCGGATAAACAAATTGCAGTACAGCCCACCGGTCAGAAATCAAGAACGGGAATGAATCTCCATTTTGAGCTGAAGAGCCAGACACGGCCAGTGTTCTACGGCTCTGTTTCTGAGACTCCAGAACAGAGTGACCTACGTGACAGCCGATCTGCAGCTGGGGGGTGAAAGCAGAGTGACAGGGGAAACTCTGAATCTCGACTGGGGGTGGGGGGCTCACACAGGGGCACATACTGTCAAAAGTCATCAAACCGTGTACTGCTCACTCAAAACGGGTATGTTTTATCCAATGGAAAGTATCCTCAATTGAGATTAGTTTTTTAAAAGTAGATAACTATGAAGCAAATTAGTGCAATGTGCACGGGGGCGCCTGGGGGGCTCAGTCAGTGAAGCTCAGGTCATGACCTGAGCCCCACGTAGGTTAGAGGCCCGCGTCGGGCTCCATGCTGACCGCTCAGTGCCTGGAGCTGCTTCAGATTCTGTCTCCCTCTCTCTCTGCCCCTCCCCCACTCGCACTCTGTCTCTCTCACTCTCAAAAATAAACACTTAAAAAATTTTTTTAATAAAAGTAGGTAACTACGAAGCGAATTAGTTCAGTATGAATAGATTGCTATGGAAAAAGCAGCAGGACCCATTACTAAATGAAAAGGAACAGTACGTGTGGTACGTACACAGGGTGAGTTCATGGAGATCACTAAAATACTCGCCTACGCGCACTGCGAGAAAAGAGGGATAATGTTGACCAAGTGATAAAGGTGGTGTCTGAAGTCTTACAGGTTTTATTTTGTGAGCCCGTGCCCAAAACCTGATAAAGATGCTCAAAAAAAACAGGTGATTTAAGAAACAAAACTCCAAAGTAGCACTGGTCACGAACGGAGCAGAAGGCCCAGCAGCACCCGAGGCCTCCAGATGTGGCTTACTGACACCTGTCAGCCGCCGGATGGGGAAGGGCCCCCAAGTCCAGGGGCACCTCCCTCAGCCCACCCACCTGCAGCAGCATTTGCAGACGCCCCACTGAAGACGCCTCCGGGACAGTAGGCCACCCCTGCAGCCACCCCTCTGAGCACCCCTAGGGGTCGCCACGGAAATAAATGCCTTCTGGACTAGCAGCCTCTGGGGCAAATCCCGCCGCTGGCCAGCAGGTGCGCTTTCCCCAAACGGGAGGCGGAGGTGCTCACTCACGGTCCCCCCTACCCTGTGCTCAGGACGTGGGGCACAGATCAGGGACCCGCGGCGCCGGCCTCACCCGGGCACCTGCTGGAAATGCGGACTCCCAGGCCCAACCCGGCCCCACTGTGTCAGAAAGGACGTTAACCAGAGAACTGGGCCTTCCTCGCGGAGTTCCAGGCGGGCCGCTCCGAGACCCGACTGGCTTGCCGGCCAGGAGGAGCGCCCTCTGCCCACACTGGACACCGCGCCCTGACAGCGCTGCTCCCAGAGAGGCACTTCGGGGTCACGGACCCGCGGACGCACCCCCGCCCGGGGCGCCCCACTCACCTTGGCCCAGGCCAGTTTCTCCTGAATGGCAGTATTGTTGGGCTCCACGTGGCGCGCGAACTTGAGGTTGTTGATGGTATATTCGTGGCCGCAGTACACTCTCTGAGGAGAACACCAAACTGTGAGTTCAGAGAGTCTCCGTGATCTGTCCTCAAAGCCCTCGCAGACAGGCACGCGGGGCTCTGGGCCAGGTCCTTTTAGCGACACGCACCGAGGTGTCCCTGAGGACAACGGGCATTTCTCACTTGTACGTTAAACAGCAATAAATGGTACAAGAAAAGCCACGCTTCCACAGGAAATGCCTCTGCCCTCCCATTCTTCCCAACACGGGGGGACAGGACGGGCGGGAGGTGAGGACCTCGCTCCGCGGGGCCCCACCTACCGTGTCTGGAGGGAGCCGGCCCAGGATCTCAAGCAGGGCTTTGTACATCTCGTCCGCTGTCCCTTCGTAGAACTTCCCACAGCCAGCCACGAACAAGGTGTCGCCTGCAAAACGGGACAGCCACGGAGCAGTGGGGGGCTGGTGGCCAGCTCCTGAGCGACACTGGACACCAAGCGTTCACGGCTGTACCCACAGCCGGCCTCTACCAGACCCTCGACGGGCCACCCCCAACCTGGCAGGACCCAGAGAGATGCCCAGCTCTCGGCTCCCGTGCCCCAACCTCTCCCGTCAAGTCTCGCTAACTGGCACCACCGGTCCTGCCAACAGCGGCTCAAACCCACCCCTTAGGGTCTCCCGACTCCTCCCTTCACTGTCCTACCCTGTCCCCATAGCGCCGAGAGCCCCCACCAGCCCTTGTCCCCACCCACCCAGCAGCCCTCCCAGGCCCACCTCCCTAAGGCACCTCTTTTTCCTTTTTACTTCTTTATAATTGTGTTGGGGTTTGTTTTTTCTTTTCTTAAGTAATCTCTGCACCCAACGTAGAGCTCGACTCACAACCCCAAGACTGAGAGTCACGTGCTCCACGGACTGAGCCAGCCGGGGACCGTCCCCAAGTCTCCTCTCGTCCTGGGCGGCAGTGCCAGCCCATAGAACCCCCGGGATCCCACCGGCCACCACCCGGGCCCTCAAGACCCGAGCCTGCCGCCTCACAGACCCCCTTCCTGCCTCAGCCCTTTAGAGGGGTGTCCCCTCCTCCTGACATCCCTGTTCCTGACCCGCCTCCAGCCTCTTCCTGACTCCCCTCCTGGCCCTCCTCCAGACACCCCTGCTCCTGACCCTCCTCCTTCTGACCCTCCTCCTGATACCTCTCCTCCTGGCCCCCACTGAGGCTCTGTGGGCTGCTGCTTCCCGCCCTGGGTCCTCCCTGAGAAGGGCTCTGTGCCAAGCGGGGGCTCAGGCACCGTTGTTCTCCAGGCCCCGGTGGCGGGGAGTCCTCCTCCATCAGTGCAGGCCAGACTCTTCCCCGAGGTGCGGGGGGGGGGGGGGGGGGGCCCACTGGGACCACAACCCAGGACCAGGGTGCCACCGTGGGGCCATCACAGTGTGGTGCGGCACTGTCCCCACAGGACGACAGGACGTCCTAGTGGGGTCAGGACTGGGCTGTGCCCCTGAACAGCCCCACCAGGTAGGGTGAGTCAGAACCAGCTACAAGCCAGAGAGACCACAGAGGAGGCCGGGCTGCACACAGGAACAGGAGACTCGGGGGCCCGGCCTTCCCCTATTTACGCACCGGGACCTGCCAGACGTCCCGGTTCCCACACGTTGAGTCCTCACCGTCCGTGCCTCGGACACCTGAGCTGCGCCGCGAGGACACACGCGACTTGGCACGTACGACACGCCCCCGCCGGCCGTGATCTCACGGAGGACACGCACACCGCACGGGCCTGGGCTCAGACCGGGGTCTCTGCGCAGGCAGACCCGCCTTCCAAGGCAGGGACACGGCTTCTCCCCTCTGTGCTGTCCCGAGGGACCCGCCTCACTCCAACCCCCAAGAGCCCACCCGGCAGATACGCAGACTGACGTCCGAGGACCCAGCCGACGCAGCAATGACAGGGGCGCAGACTCTCCCGGGCCCGGTGCCCACCTGCCCCCCCACAGGCGGACGAGGCCCAGAGCGAGCTCAGGGCCGCACAGCCCGAACTCGGGTCGCCCCAGGGACCACACCTCCTGCTGCTGCACCACCGAAGACACTGAGAACGGCTGCAGTCTTTAAAGTCGCCTTCGACGGGGGAAGAGGGGCTCACGAGCGCTGTGGAGGTCCTAGAGGCCCCGTGCACCCCACACTCCATCTGTGGTTTCCCCGAGTTAACATCTCACGTCACCCGCGCCGCACTTGGCTGTTGACTGAGCCCTGCCGCAGAGCCGACATGGGTCCCCACCCGGATGCAGAGCCGCTCTGGGCCCCCACGCTGCCTCTGGCCGCCGCAGGGCCTGCTCGAGGCTGGGGCTGATACGCTCTGCCGCTCCGGTCCTCACCGGCTCCCCCATCAGCAGCAACACTCTCTCACTTTCTCTCCGAAGGGAAAATCCCCTTCGACTGCTGGAAAGGCCTACCTGCCGGCCACTCACGCCGGCCGAGGCCGGGGGTGCATCCAAACAGCGGCCTTCCCATGCCCTGCCCCCAGGGCTGCAGGCCCCCTGGGGCCCCCTGCCAAGCCCTGCTCGGGAAGCCTGGCCGCAAATGCTCCGCTTCTCTGCCCCGAGCTCTCAGACAACCCTAAGTCACGGGGGTCTTTTAAAGTGCACCCCGCCCCAGCACGCACATCAGAACACTCCTCACCTGTGAACACAGCAGGAGGCTCAGAGCTCCCGGGCTTGCTCACGAAGTAGCAGATGTGGCCAGAAGTGTGGCACGGTGTCGACAGGCACTTGACGTTGAGAGACCCCACCTTAAACGAAGCACGCACTGGCGTGGGCTCCCTGCACGCTGGGGACTCACCCACGGGCTCCCAGGAGGTGGACCACCGATCCCACGGACTCCCCCTCAGACCCTCAACGCCCCGAGGAGAGCGCGGCTTCCGTCACCACTGCTCCACCGAGCAGGACCCCGACCTCGAGGGCGCCCCAGAGGCGAGGCGCACTGCAACCTGGTATTGCTGGTGTGCAAAAGCAGAGAGGCTTCTTTTGCTTTCTTCCTCAACATCGGGCCAAATTTGAACCAGGTGTCGTGCTAGAAAAGCTAGCTTTCCTTCTTAAGTACTTGACCTTCCGTTTGGTTTTCCTTCTCTGTCTCCCACTGCCCCCCTGCCAACTTTAAAAAAAACCTTTCAAACCTACCAAAAAACTGAAAAAAAGAGGAACTTCTGTGACCTTTACCCGGGTCACCAAATGCTAACGGTGCGCACGTCTGCAGCGTGTCCTGTGCACACACACCCGGAGTCGCACACGCGCTGACACAGCGCCCCTAAAGGCTCCAGCTGAGTCTCCTAGGAGAGGGACGTCCCCTCGCTTAACCGCACATCGTCATCACTTCCAAGAGACGTGACGCTGATGTGAGAACCTGACGCGTGCGTGCTGTTTTTCCACTTCCCCAACGGTCTCAAAACCCTGCCTGGCAGCCTCTCCCCGCAGCCGGGACCATCGGCCTACTGACATGCCTGTGATGCTCCTGACACTGGGGACCGTGCAGGCCTAGGCGGCCCCGAGAGGCCCTCCACCCATTCGCAGGTTATGCTGCCTCCGATCCCAAGCCCTCGAGGTCCCCTCTGGGCCCCTGGGTAGGGGAGGGAACTGCCAGGAGCAGGGCAAGTGTCCCTGCCACACCCCGCCCCTTTAAGGCCCAGAGGCCAACCCCGTTCGAGTGCTTTCCATTCGTTCGCTGCTCACCTGCAGTGTGGACAGATGCGTGACCTTGTGAGTCAGTGCCCCGATCCGGTCATCGCCCCCACACACCTTCAACCCAGGCTCCAACTTGACCAGCTTCTCGTTCCCACCAGCGTGGTCCCTGTAAGTTGGAAAGGAGACCTGGGCTCCTGCTCATGGGAGGGGCCCGCTTGCTCTTAAACCCCGACCAGATGTTCTTTCCTGGTTACCTTCTCAGAAGCGGGAACGCATCTCCCAACACAGGAAACTGGCCTCAGTGTCATTTGGCTCCACTGAAAAGAACGCTCTCAGATACGCCATTCCCAAATGAGGCACTTCTGTGCCCCTGCCCTGTTGCGGGAGAAGCTTCTGGAGCGACCGACCCAAATCACAAACACCTGGATAATCCCCAAGCCCCCAGCTCCCAAGCTTTGGGCACATAAGAGTCGCCAGAGGATCCATAAGAAGCACCAAGTCCTGGCTCCTGCCCCGCTCCTGACGCCGTTGGCCGGGGGGCGGCCGGCACAGCGGGAGTTTCAAAGGCCCCCTCGTCCCAGTTTGGGACCCGCTGCTCTGAGCACACAGGCCCATCTACAGTTACACCCAAAAGAATAAGATATCCAGGAATAAACCTAGCCAAGGAGATGAAAGGCTTGTACTCTGAAAACTATAATACACTGAACAAAAGCGTTTGCAAGAAGTGGAAGAGAAAAACAAAATCGCTAAAATTTCGATACTACCCAAAGCAATCTACAGGTTTAATTCAATCCCTGTCAAAATAACACCAGCATCCTTCACAGAGCTAGAACAAACGATCCTAAAATCTGTATGCATCCACAAAAGACCCCGAATAACCACAGCAACCCTGAAGAGGAAAGCCAAAACTTCAAGCTGTATCACAAAGCTGTCCTCATCGAGACAGTACGGTACTGGCAAGAAGTGGAGGAGAAAAACAAAATCGCTAAAATTTCGATACTACCCAAAGCAATCTACAGGTTTAATTCAATCCCTGTCAAAATAACACCAGCATCCTTCACAGAGCTAGAACAAACGATCCTAAAATCTGTATGGAACCACAAAAGACCCCGAATAACCACAGCAACCCTGAAGAGGAAAGCCAAAACTTCAAGCTGTATCACAAAGCTGTCCTCATCGAGACAGTACAGTACTGGCACGAGAACAGACACTCAGGTCAATGGAACAGGATAGAGAACCCAGAAGTGGACCCACAAACAGATGGCCGACTCCTCTTGGACCAAGCAGGAAAGAATACCCAATGGAATAAAGACAGTCTCTTCAGCAAGTGGTGCTGGGAAAACTGGACAGCAAAGATGAAGAAAAATGAACCCGGACCAATTTCTTACACCAGACACAAAAATAAACTCAAAATGGATGAAAGGCCTAAATGAAGACAGGAAGCCATCGAAATCCTCGAGGAGAACACAGGCGGTAACTTCTTTGACCTCAATCAGAGCAACTTCTTACTACACACACCTCTGGAGGCAAGGCAAACGAAAGCAAAAATTGGGACCTCATCAAGATAAAAAGCTTCTGCACGGCGAAGGAAACAATCAACAAAACTAAAAGGCAACTGACAGAATGGGAGAAGATACTTGCAAATGACATATGAGATAAAGGGTTGGTATCCAAAATCTATAAAGAACTTATCAAACTGATGTGCCTGTGATGCTCCTGACAGAGGGGACCGTCCGGGCCAAAACACAAATAATCCAGTGAAGAAACGGGCAAAAGACACAAATAGACACTTCCCCAAAGAGGACATCCAGATAGCCAACCGACACACGAAAAAATGCTCCACATCACTCATCATCAGGAAAATACAAATCAAAACCACCATGAGATACCGCCTCACACCTGTCAGAATGGCTCACGTGAACAACTCAGGCAACAAGAGACGTTGGCGAGGATGCGGAGAAAGGGGAACCCTTTTTGGTGGGAATGCAAACCGGTGCAGCCATTCTGAAGAAAAGTATGGAGGTCCCTCAAAGAATTAAAAACAGAACTACCCTACGGCCCAGCAGTTGCACTGCTAGGTATCTATCCAAGGGATACAAGAACACCCCAATGTTTATAGCAGCATTATCTACAACAGCCAAGGTAAGGAAGCAGCCCAAGTGTCCTCTGACTGATAAATGAATAAAGAAAATGCGATATATTTATGTGCGTACACACACACAACGGAACATTAGTCGTAAAAAAGTATGAACTCTTGCCGTTTGCAACGACACGGATAGGTCTAGAAAGTACAACGCTAAGCAAAATAAGTCAGAGAAAGACAAATACCGTGTGATCTCACTCATACGTGGAATTTAAGAAACAAGCGAGCAAAGGGAAAAACAAATCGGGGGGGCGGGGGGGCAGGCCAAGAGACAGACTCTTAACTACAGAGAACACACTGATGGTCACCAGAGGGGGCGGGGGAAACAGGATGGGGATTAAGAATGCGCTTGTTGTGACGACCTCCAGGTGACGTATGGAATTGCTGAATCACTGTACCGTACACGTGAAGCTAACGTAACACTGTACGTTAACTAGAGTCAAGATTAACACTTTAGGGGTGCCTGGGGGGCTCAGTCAGTTAAGCATCCGACTCAGGCTCATCAGGTCATGGTCTCACGGTCATGGGATTGAACCCCTTGTGGGGCTCTGCATAGGATTCTCTCTCTCTTCTCTCTCTCTCCCTCTACCCTCTCCCTCGCTCATGCTCTCTCTAAAATAAAATGTTAAAAATTAAAATATTAAAAACTTTAAAACACAAAAACACTTGTATCTAAACAAACGAACAAATAGACACACACACACAAACGGGCAGAGGCAGAGGGCGAGCTGGGGCCAGGCCAGCCCTGGACACACTCCCCCCACCCACCCCCACCCTGCAAGGGATTCTAACCTCAGCCAGGACACTCCTCCAGGGCTCCCAGCGCTCAATGGGGGCAGCCTGACCCGCGCTTCAGAAACGGGAAAAGAGTTCCACCCCTGGCCTTGTGGGGCCGGAACCACGCCAGCGTGAGCCCAGGGCCCTGACCTCGGAGCAGGGCTAGTGTCCCAACACCAGATCAGCCTTCCGAGGACAAGGCGAGGGCTGCGGATGGCCAGAGAGCACCTGCTCCTCACCACACATTTATCTACGGAGTCCTCCGGGGGCCCAGACACGGCAGAGCCCAGAGATAACGAGGGCGGGCCCTTCCCCCACCCCCAGGTCAGCTCCACACAGGCCAGCGTCCCAGCACTGTCCCCCACTGACCTGCAGAAACACCTCCGCCTCCACCGAGGAGAGCGAGGACAGTGAGAGAGGGAGGCGCCTACGCCCTGGGGCTCAGCCTGGGACCCAGTTTGGGATCTTGTGTTCCAACACAAACGCGTGAAAAACCTCAGAGCATCGCAACATCAGAAAAGTGACGTGGTGGTTACTTGGCGCAGGAGAGAGGCTGCAGCCCGCAGGGCACCTTCCAGAAAGAGCAGCTGGCTGGGCAGCGGCCAAGGGCACGGCAGTAAACCCATCCATCAGCACCAGGAATTAACACCTGACGCCCCCATAGACTCTCAGCGGCTTAGTTACATCGACCGAGAAGGTGCCACCACGGAGCAAACTCTGGCCGACCCACGTGCCCAGGACACTCCCACGGGGAAGACGCCCCACGTAGACTCAAGTGCAGCAACGGTCTCGGGGACGGGCTGTCAGGGACTGGCTGCCCTCAGACACTTAATTAGAACAGAAAATGAGCCAAATAAAGATTTTTTTCCATCTGAGAAGAGACTCAAAAGTTTCAAAAACCCCACAGGAGGGTCTAAAACCCAAACACAAGTGCTCCTTTCACCCTTTTCCCTTCAAATTTCAAAAACCACAACCTCTCCAAATACACCTGCTTGATTTTTAAAAACACTAATGTCTAGTCTAGTTTCTTCCCCGACATCAAAGCCGGTCTCCCATCTCACAAGCCCAAGAGCCTTCGAAGATGCGGCTGGAGGTCCTCCCCACAGAGCCCCGGAGTTAGCAGAGCCCGTGGCCGGGGCCAAGGTCGAGGGGCAGCAGCCCGAAGGCTGGCGCCCTCGAGTCCTCTCACGGTCCCACCGGGGCCAGCCCTCGGCTGCGCAGAGGATACAGCTGGGAGGGGACGGCTTCCGGGGACCCTGACGCCCCAGGCCTCCGCCTGTGGGAGGGTCCAGGGAGCCTGCAGGTGCCGACCCCCACGGACACCAGCCTGGGGCGTACAGGCCCAGGCAGCTCGACTGACGTGGAGGTAGCTCGGGCTCCAGAGCTTACCAGTGGTGGTGGGTGGTGAGCACTGTGGTCAGCTTCACGCCGTGCTTTCTCACCGTTTCTACGACCTGCAGCCAAACGTGAGACAAGAAATGGGCCATGGCCACGCTCCCAGCACTGGCTCCAAAGCCTGCGGGGGTGCCCAGCAGGACCCAGGGTCTGCCAGGAGGGGCTGGGCCCTGACCTGACCCTGCCGACCTGTGCCCCCCCCCCGCCCCCCGTCCCCCAACACACCTCCAGCAGCGCAGGGCAAAGGTGGCCTTTTTCTCTCATGCAGCAAGTGGCAGCTCCGTGCCAGCCACAACCTGAGCCCCTCCAGACGATGTCGCCGCCCCCAGAGGCAGTGCGGAGGGACAGCAAGCCTCGTGGAAGGGCAGGCAGGCTGAGGGGGGCTCCTGCTCCCTCTCCCCCCCACCAGGGACCTTACAGACAGAAACCCACTTCTCTCCATGCCCCAGCCTTTGCCGGCCCCACCCCTCCCTGGCCTTCCGCCCCACAGCAGAGTGGCCAGACACTAGTTCAGTTGTTTTTCAAAACCAAATGGATTAATTTCGGTTTAGCTTCGGCCAAGCCACGAGGACACTGCAGATAGGAACCCCGGCGGGGGACAAACACGCGGCGCTGGGGCCTCCCACCTTCTGAGGCTGCACCGGGTCCACGATGGCGGCCTCCTTGGTCTCGCCGTCGATGATCAGGTACATGTAGTTGTCGGTCAGCGCGGGCAGCAACTCAACCCTCAGGGTTCCCTGGTCCATGGTGGAGCTCTTCCTACAGTCCGTGTGATGGAGAAGGACACCCAGCAGGGCCGGACCTGAAGACAAAGGGCAGCCCAGGTCAGCGTCCACAGGAGGCCGCACCAGGCTGACACGGCACAGGAGCCCTGGCGTCCTGACGCCATGACCTGGGGAAGTGACAGCGAGCAACAGAGCGTGAGGCTGGCCGTGTCTGCTTCTCTGAGTTCCTTTGGTAAAGAAGGAAATATCCTCACTTTACCATATCCGCAAGGAAAGTACAGAAAATTATTCATGTGCATATTCACAAATCATTTCTCTCAGACCATGATCCTTATTTTCTTTCTCGCGGGTTCCAAGAGGACAGAAGGACCAGCTTGTGGCTGTGATCAAATCACCATCAGCTGTGACCGCCGCTCCTTCCGGGTGCTCCCACCTGACTCAGACCAGGAAGAGAGGAAGCCCGAGGGCACATGCCCAGCGGGAGTATGTTTCAGTGCCCCGCGGCCCAGCTAACAGAGCCTCAGTCACACGGGCTCACCGCCCCTCCCAGGCCTCCAGCCAGAGAAGAGAACAATATTCACTTTCAAAGGGCAGAACTAGAAGTCTGGATAACCCCCAAAACCCACCAGGGGCCACCAGGGTTCCAGATTCAAGTGTGCAGGAGACGGAATCACCATCTGTTGAGCCACAGGACCCCGCCAGGGCAAGAGCCAAAAGCATCCTCCACCAAGGAGTCAGATGCCAAAATATTTTCAACAGACTTATTCAACCTAAAAATTCACAGAGACGCCAACAATACTCTAAGTCTTAACGCAAAAAAAGATCAACACCACTAAAGGTGACAGGACCCGGCCGTGAAATTCTGGGGTCGGTACTGGGATGGGGGGGCCTCTCCCTGAAGGGATCCAAAACGCAGGCAGCACCAGCTGACTGACGGACCGCGGCCCCAGGGGCGGTGGCGTGCTCATGGGGAAACTGGCCGAATCGCAGCTTTAAAGAGGACACCAAGTATCCAATTCCCCTTTCCTCTGACCAGCGGCTGGCATTTCCCCGGCCCTTCTCGCCCGCGGCAAAACAAACATTTCTGTATCATCCAGTTTCTGTGATATTCCACCGCTGCTAAAGTCCAGTGCTATCAGGGCCCAGGAAGGACTGCAGAGCAGAGTGGGGTGGAGCGGGGGGGGGGGGGGGGGGGGGGTGACAGGATTAAAGGATCAAAGCAAGACTGCAGGCTGGGAGAGGAGCGCTACCAGTGAAGGAACACTACTTACAACCTGTGCCGAGGCTTCTCCTGGGGAGCCTGGGGAACTCACAATTATTTCTGCAGGCACCAGCAGAAACATTAGTCCTTTTCCAAAAATTATATGCCTGAGAAATGCTTCCAGCTCACTGGTTTGCAACCAGTTTGCTTGTGTATAAGCAGAGGGCACAGGACTGCAGCCCATAGTCGGGGCCAAGTCCTGAGACCTGTTTTGAGTGGCTTCTCTCTCTCTCTCTTTTTAACATATGGATTTTTTTTTCAGTTTATTTATTTTGAGGGAAAAAGAAAGCACGAACAGGGGGAGGGGCAGAGAGAGGGAGGGAGAGAAGCCCAAGCAGGCTGCACCCTGTCAGCACAGAGGCTGCCCGGGGCTTGAACTCACAAACCATGAGATCATGACCTGAGCCGAAACCAAGCCCCAGACAGGCGATCTGCCAGAGGCCCTGACAGTCCGGTGAGGGTCTCCGGGGGCCCTTCCCTTAGCAAGGGCAACAGCTCACCCACTCCAGACCCCTGAGAGCGCTCGCTGAGATTTGCAGGGGCTGGCTTCCTGTCCCTAACAGCTGTGTGCTCATTCGGGTAACGACTAACCATCTCCAAAGGCTCAGGTTAACCTACTGCCCCTGCCGCTACACCAGCCACAAGAGACGTCAGGAATAAGGAAAAAGATTTCAAGATCAAGGTCAAAACATTCCCTCAAGGCGGGAGGGAACACGGTGACTGTGACAGCTGCAGGAACAGGCCCCTGGGCCGGCGCGTCCCACGCCTCTCAGTCTGGAGGGCTGGGTGGTGAGGAAGAGAGGCTGGGGGGAGGGGGGCGGGGGGGGGGGGCAAGGTTCCCACGGCTCCCGGGACCCGCGCCGGGTCTGTGCCCTTTGTCTACACCTCGGAATCGTGTGGCCCGGGTTTCTCCTGTAGGAGAAGACGGGAACGCGCTCCCCGGGGCTATGGGCCCGCCGGGGCGGGGAGGCGGCGCGAGGCTCCTTACCGGGCACAGTTCCTGCAGCAACCCCCAGTTGACCAGTGACCCCGCTGTCTTCAGCCCCCGCCAAGCCTGACTCAAGCGCCGCGGCGCCTTTTCCCGACCCCAGGCGGGCTGCCCGCGCGGGGGTTACGAGCCTGTGTCGACAGAAAACAGCGTCAGCCCGCGGCGGACCGGCGCCTCCCGGCCGTCCCCGGCGCCCCGGCCCCACTCGGGAGGGCGCGGCGGCCTAACCGCCGTTACCCGGCCCCGACGCCGGCGGAATCCCCTCCGCGGGCCGGTCCCCGCGCCCCCGACCCCTGTCAGGCGCGCGCCTCGTCAGACCCCGGCCAGCCCCGGCCCACGTACCCAGGCCGCGGCGGGCGCAGGCGGCTCCCAGTGCGGAGACGCTCCGGAGGCCGAGCAGCCCGCGGCCCAGCACCATGACCCGGGGCGGCGGCGGCGGCGGCGGCGGCGGCGGCGGCGGCGCGAGGGGCGGGCGGGCTGCACACGCCGGCAACGCGCCGCGGCCAATCGGTGCCCGCTGCCCCGCCCCCCAGCCAATCGGCGCACGCCTCGCGCCCCCGCCCCAGACCCCGACCAATCGGCGCTCGCGTCCAAACCCGTGCCCGCTCGCAGCCCGGCGGCGGCGGACCTGAGCTCCGGCCGGGAGGCGGCAGGAGGCGGCTGAGGCGGCGACCGGAGAGCAGCGTCAGGGCCTCCGCCTCTCTCCAGGGACCAGACCGGTGGCCGAGGCAGCTGCTGGACAGCGGCTCCCAGGAGTTCGAGCGCTGCGACTCCCGAGCGCCCGGTAGAGCGCAGAGCGGAACTGGCCGTCGCCGACGGGACGGCGCTCAGAGGTAGTTGGTTCTCTCCCGGGCGCCGTAGGCATCAGGTGACCGGGTTCCGGCGGAGTCACGTGACTCCGGGGTCGCGCGACCGAGACATGGCAGCCCCCAGGCCGTTGTCCCGCTTCTGGGAGTGGGGGAAGAACATCGTGTGCGTGGGCAGGAACTACGCGGAGCACGCCAGGGAGATGCAGAGCGCCGTGCCGAGCGAGCCGGTGCTCTTCCTGAAGCCGTCCACCGCCTACGCCCCCGAGGGCTCGGCCATCCTCATGCCGGCCTACAGCCGCAACCTGCACCACGAACTCGAGCTGGGCGTGGTAATGGGCAGGCGCGGCCGCGCGGTGCCCGAGGCCGCGGCCATGGACTACGTGGCCGGCTATGCCCTGTGCCTGGACATGACCGCCAGAGACGTGCAGGACGAGTGCAAGAAGAAGGGGCTGCCCTGGACCCTCGCCAAGAGCTTCACGGCCTCCTGCCCCGTCAGCGCGTTCGTGCCCAAAGAGAAGATCCCCGACCCTCACAACCTGAAGCTCTGGCTCAAGGTCAACGGCGAACTAAGGCAGGAGGGTGACACGTCCTCCATGATCTTTTCCATCCCCTACATTATCAGCTACGTTTCTAAGATAATGACCTTGGAAGAAGGGGATATTATCTTGACCGGGACGCCAAAGGGAGTCGGACCCGTTAAAGAAAACGATGAGATCCAGGCTGGCATACACGGGGTCGTCAGTATGAGATTTAAGGTCGAAAGGCCAGAGTACTGAGTCTGTACAAATCACCCGGACTTCTTAAGTTTCAGGAGAGAAGGGAGGTGGACAGAAGAAGCAAGCAAAATTGTTAAATGCAACGATGCTTTAATAAGAAATAATTTTTAAATATGAATTAATTGGGTTGTTATGACTTAAGGAAGACGGACTCTTCCAGGAAAACGTGATCGAAAAGCTGGGCCAGAAATGGAAAGAACGATTGTGTTTTAGGAAAAAAAAAACAAAAACAAAAACAAAGTTTTCGTGAAGCTTCCAAAGAGGAGAATTTATCAAACTAAATGTTCTGAGGCCTTACTTTCCTTTCCTAAAACCAGACTGGATAAGACTTTTCTGTGAGTCATTCTGGGATCAGGAATTCAACACTGAAAATCTACAAAGGAAGTTGAAAATCATGTTTTCTAAAATTCCTTGATCACGATAACCATCTGGAGGTAATTGTAAAAATAAAAAATTTCCACCTTACTGACACATACCAGGCCCACCATATTAATTGGCAGAATTAATCTCCAGCATTCCAAGTGATTCTTATCACGGAACTGGGGAAAACCACTACTCCACGTAATCAGTTAATTTAAGATTGTAATAAGTGACCAATTAATGATGACCTCACTCATCTGTGCCATGGCCCGTAGATTCTGAATTTGGGAGATAATTTTGAAACGATTATTTTCCAAATAAATATGCTATCTTTTGTTTGGCCTTAAAGTGTACTTTTTCTCCTCCAGTAGTGGCTAGGAAGGACGCTTTCGCATGAAGGGGCTTCAAACCTTGATCATTGCTCTTTGGCCTCTGGAGCACTGTGCTCTACTAACAGAGTTAATCAGCAGCTCCACCTCCAGCCAGACACAGGAGGCTTCGGGGAAGTTGAATGGCCTGGGAGAGCTACTCTTGTTCTTGCCTGCCCTCCTCGGACGGAGAGTCTCGGCAAGACGCACAGTGCCAGCGTCCGCCGGCCCCTCCCAGAAAGCTGAGGACATCTCATTTAATAATAGCTCACATTTATTGAACCCTTAGTACTGCTAGGCACCGTGCCAAGAGCTTTCCGCGTATTACTGAACCCTCAGCAAAGCTCTGAGATTGCCCTGCCTACCGTCCCTATCGCACAGGAAGATGTGGATTTAGAGGCTAGCCGGCCTGGCTCCACAGTCACTCAGCTGAGGGAGAGAGCCGTGCTCTAACCCAGCTTTCCTAAGACCAGAACTTGAAGTCTTGACCACAAGGCAGGCTGCATCTTGTAAGCAGATCTACGGGAAGACTCAGACGTTTAGGTATTAGGCAACCCCCACATTTAATTCCACACTTACTGTGAGGTGCTGGGATTGGACTTGTTTACTAAATGTCACACTATCTTAACTTCTTTTCTAATCAGGTTTCTTATTATAACTGCTCAAGCAGTATACGCTTATTACAGATGAGGTAGGGAACATGAATAAGCAAAACACCCAAAATTTCTTTCACCCAGAGCCAGCTACAGTGAAGCATGCAGTCTACCTTCTTCCAAACCTGTGGATGACATTGTAATTTTTAATTTTTTTAAACCTTTATTTTTAAGAGACAGGGCGAGACAGAGCACAAGCAGGGGAGGGGCGGACACAATCCAAAAGCAGGCTCCAGGCTCCGAGCTGTCAGCACAGAGCCCAACATGGGGCTCGAACTCCCAGACCGCTAGATCATGACCTGAGCCAAAGTCAACCGACTGTGCCACCCAGGCGTCCCTGTGATTTTTTTAAAAGAAGATCTGCTCATAACACAATTTTCTAACCTGTTTTTCTCACCGTACATTGTGACTGTGCTATGTCGGTTGGCACATTTCTGCAGTCCTGATTTCAGGGACCGCGTAAGACTCTGAAGTCCGTCCCCCCATTGTTGGCAATTGAAATAGTTTCTCATTACTTGCTAGTAGAGTGAGCACGTTTGCAGTTATTTCATCCGGCTGGTTCTCTTAAGGGGAAGAGCTGACTCAAGGGCCCACTGGTATTGAAAGTGTGTCAGTCTAACTAGGTTAGGATACAAGGTTCAACTGAGAAGAGTCCATCGAGCTGACAGACCTTCAAAGCCAAAAGGTAGGAGGCAGGAGCAGTGCTCACATGCAGCGCCCAGTGGCACAAGCCAGCTCCCAGGGAGCGCAGGGTGCCCCTGAGGTCAGCGTTCGCCACAGTGGTGGCATGGGCTTTGTCACAAACGGCTGACAACAGCATTGCACGTATAGCACAGAAAGTCCTTGGCTGGGAGAATAAAACACGGAGAGACACCAATTCCCACAATTCCTGCTCTTGCTAAAATCACTGTAAGCCCAGGAGGCATATTCCCCCCAACTTTTTATTTTGAATAAACTAAACCAACCAAAAAGTTGAAAGACTAATACAATGAGCTCTGTACACCCTTCGTTAGATTCGGTAGTTGTCAATATTGGCTGTGTTTGCTCTCCCCCTCTCCCTCCACACAGACATGCCTAAGCACACTTGCGTTGGAAAACTGCAAACTGCAGAAACCCTCTACCCTTCCAGTGCGCATCTCCTTCGGACAGGGACCTTCTACACACAATACCGTTAGCACCCTGAAGGAAACAATCCCATGCGATAGTAGTTCCTGTAGAACCTATGGTTCACATTTGTTCTTTTGCACTTTTTCTTTAATGTTTCTTGAGCTTTTATAAAAAATGAATACTCTACATCCACTTGATAGACTATGAAACATCATTCCAGGTCAGTGAATACAGATTTCGTAATCCCTTTCTCTGGCTGTGTCATAATCCCTTTCTATGGCTGGTACTATGATTGAGTACCCCAGAGGCAGAGCTGAGTGGGGTTCTTGTTCAGGTGACTTACTGAAGGACCACCCTCAGGAGAAAACTCAAGAGGAACCACAAAAGGCAGAGAGCAAACTAAGAAAGAACGTGGTGGGCTCAGAGCTAGAGGCGAGCTTCAGTGCACTGGCCGTCCCAAGGGGAAGTCACTGCTGGGACCTGCCCCCACCCTTCCCATGACTTCCCCAGGTGGTTCTCCGCCTCCCAGGGAAGCTGAGGGTTGGAGATGTCTACCTGAACGTGAAGGGACCTGGCTGAGGCCCGACAGCCCCAGCAGGCTGCACACGTTTCGAATGTTTTGTTATGGGAAACACAGTACTTGAGTAAATCGGATACTATAGGTAAAGTATTTGTTACACTACACGTCACGTAGAAAGCACTAGATAATGTCAGCTATTGGTATTATTGTAGCAATTTAATGTCCGGAAACTCATCCCAAGGAAATAAGAATGTGGACAAACACTTAGCTATAGCTGGTGTTTACAACAGCAAAAGCTGGGGAGCACCTAACATGTCTAGCAGTACTGGGGAGATGACACTCAGTACCCTACACTCCTGTGATGAGAGGATATGCAGCCATTGAAGTTGTGTCCAGTAGTAAGTGATCACAAAGTTCCCAGTGTGGAAGCAGATTATAATGTAACCTGCATTTGCAAATTGTATGTTTTCACAAAGAAAGACGGATACGTGACAGTCAGGAAAGACTACAGGAAAATGAGAAGTGCTTGTACACGCACGTCTGTAACAGTGCTGACTGGCTGACCACAAGAGCCAACGGTGGGAACAGCCCAAGCGTCCGTCGACAGATGAGCAGATTAGCCTCCCTTCCATCCACACGGCGGAAACTACTCAACCATAAAAAGGAATGAGACTGACACATGCTGTAACATAGGTGAACCGTGAAAACATGATGCTCGGAGAAAAAGCCAGACACACAAGGTTACATAGTGTATGAAGCCCCCGGAAGAGGCAAGCTCACAGAGATGAGGTAGATTAGAGGTGCCCAGGGGCTGGGGGTGCAGAAATGGGAGTTCTAGTCTAATGGGGGCAGAGTTTCCGTTCGGGATGGTGACCACCATCTGGAAATGAATGGTGGTGACAGCAGCACAACATTGTGAATGTATTTGATGCCAATGAACTGTAAGCCTAAAAATGGCTAAAATGGTGAATGTTATGTGATGTATATTTTACCACAAAAAACAACAGCAAAAACACACACACAAGAAAAGAATGCATCACACACCAGGGAAAGACTTCGCGGGTGGGAGGTTAGGGCTTTCCCCGTTTGTTATCTAGTATTTTCTAATTTTTCTACAATAAACACGTCAAACTTTATAACAAAATATAGTTAAAAAGCAGAAACCACCCCAGGGTTCCTCAAGATGAGTGACAGACGGACACACGGACACCGTGTTTCTGCCACGTGCACAGTATCAGGCAAATAAACTCACCAGCGCAGCATTAGGAGAGGAGGATCTTCCCGAAATGAACCGCTAGTGCATCAGAAGAATCGTACAGCTGCCATGCGACTGTGGACAGCAAGAGCAAAGCTGCAGGTCCGAGGACGCAGAGACCAGGCAAAGCAGCTCCTGGAGAGCAGCGGGGGAGTGCAGGTCCCGGACAAGGGCCTGTGTATTTTGTGGGACGGAGTAACTTCTTTACCTGTTAGTGTGTGAATTCTGGCCAATCTACAACCAAACTTAGGTATCAACCAATTTGTCATCTTCATTTCATAAATGTGTGAGTTACGGTTTGTGGCGCCCCTATGATTCGGTGTGGCCTGACCCCTGGCCCTATAGACTTCCTGTGTCATCAGATGAAATAAAATGTCAATACTACCCAAAGCTATCTACGCATTCAATGCAATCCCCATCAAAATTGCACCAGCATTCTTCTCGAAGCTAGAACAAGCAGTCCTAAAATTTGTATTTTAGGGAGGAAACCATTTGTATTTTAGACAGGAAACCATCAAAACCCTAGAGGAGAAAGCAGGAAAAAACCTCTCTGACCTCAGCCGCAGCAATTTCTTACTTGACACATCTCCAAAAGCAAGGGAATTAAAAGCAAAAATGAACTACTGGGACCTCATGAAGATAAAAAGCTTCTGCACTCCAAAGGAAACAATCAACAAAACCAAAAACCAAAAGGCAACCAACAGAGTGGGAAAAGATATTTGCAAATGACATATCAGACAAAGGGCTAGTATCCAAAAT
Source organism: Neofelis nebulosa (assembly GCF_028018385.1). NCBI lineage: Eukaryota > Metazoa > Chordata > Mammalia > Carnivora > Felidae > Neofelis > Neofelis nebulosa. The sequence continues at coordinate 43,798,248 of NC_080799.1, read as the reverse complement.
CTATAAAGACCTCACCAAACTCCACACCCGAAAAACAAATAATCCAGTGAAGAAGTGGGCAGGAAACATGAATAGACACTTACTTCTCTAAAGAAGATATTCAGATGGCCAACAGGCACATGAAAAGATGCTCAAAATTACTCCTCATCAGGGAAATACAAATCAAAACCACACTGAGATATCATCTCACGCCAGTCAGAGTGGCTAAAAGGAACAAATCAGGAGACTACAGATGCTGGAGAGGATGTGGAGAAACGGGAACCCTCTTGCACTGTTGGTGGGAATGCAAACTGGTGCAGCCGCTCTGGAAAACAGTGTGGAGGTGCCTCAAAAAATTAAAAATAGACCTACCCTATGACCCAGCAGTAGCACTGCTAGGAATCTACCCAAGGGATACAGGAGTGCTGATGCATAGAGGCACTTGTACCCCAATGTTTATAGCAGCGCTCTCAACAATAGCCAAATTATGGAAAGAGCCTAAATGTCCATCAACTGATGAATGGATAAAGAAGTCGTGGTTTATGTATACAATGGAATACTACTTGGCAATGAGAGAGAATGAAATCTGGCCATTTGTAGCAACGTGGATGGAACTGGAGAGTGTGATGCTAAGTGAAATAAGCCATACAGAGAAAGACAGATACCGTATGTTTTCACTCTTACGTGGATCCTGAGAAACTTAACAGAAGACCATGAGGGAGGGGAAGGAAAAAAAAAAAGTTAGAGAGGGAGGGAGCCAAAACATAAGAGACTCTTAAAAACTGAGAACAAAAAAAAAAAAAAAAAAAAAAAAAAAAAAAAAAAAAAACTGAGAACAAACTGAGGATTGATGGGAGGTGGGTGATGGGTATTGAGGAGGGCACCTGTTGGGATGAGTACTGGGTGTTGCATGGAAACCAATTTGACAATAAATTTCATATTAAAATAAATACATAAATAAAAATTTAAAAAAGAAATGCACAGTCAGGGCATCCCTCCAGTGACAGGTACAGGGTCTTCTTAAGTAAATGCTGGTGGACTCACAGGTCACCAAGGCAGCTGCGCGGAGGCCATTCAGAGCCCTCTGCCACCTTGCTAGGGTCCTCAGGCTGTGGCTAGAGAACACGGAGTGTGAAACACAGCCCAATTTCAGAATGCCTGTATTAGGCGTCTGTATTAGGCTGCTGAAGCCAGTGGCAAAACAGCCAGAGCAGCTGAAGCCTATGGACCGTAAGAGCCCACACCTGGTCCTGGCACCTGTGGTCCAGGCCTTGGTCTTGGGGACCCGCTGCTAGAGGTCAGGGCACCAGGGGGCCAGGCACGGCAGTTCGTGACACACCATCAGGGCCCGGTGTCCTGCCTCGTCTCCTGGGCTCCTCGACACCCACTCTTGCTTAACCAACAGAGAGTGTGAATGTGGACACCAGGCGGGCACCCTCAACTTCCCTCTCCTCCCCACCCTGAACCTGCCCGCTCCAATGGGAAGGGCATGACCACCGCCCCACCACCACCACCACCCTCCTCCTTCCTTCCCTGCCTGTCGTCTGGATGGACACCTGTACCCTGCATCATCGGGCACACTCCCTGCCTGCCCAACTCGGGCAAGTCCTCCATCATCTTGTTTCTTACCACGGTCTGGACACACCAGGTCCACCCACGGCTGCCCATGGTAAAAGCAAACACCACGCTGCTGACAAGTTTATGTCCCAACACCTGCTTTCTAAGAGTTTCATATACTTACCTTTTGTTTTTCACTCCAGGCGTGGGGGACGGAAAGGCCAAACCTCCCAGACTGCGGGCCAGCGTTGACTGCGCTGGTGGGTCTATGCAGCAAGTGTGGAACGGCCGGGGCTGAGCAGGACGCCCCGGGGCTTTGAGCAGGACAGCTGGGGTGGGGGCGGCGTCCTGCCGGGACACCCTCATCCTTCCAGGCCCCAGGCTGGCGCCGCTCCTAAGAACTTCTGAGGCTGGTCTCCTCCCAGCTGAGTCGGGCTCACACCTGTCAGCCCTGAGTCAGCCAGCCTCCATAAGCGTTGAGCGGCTTCATGTGTCATCACAGGAGAGGATCAGAGAAGCTCTTGAGCGTTCAAAGCTGCTGCCCAGCACTGACCCCGGTTTCTACTGTTCCCGCCCCTCCCCAGCTCCTGGAGAGCAGTCAGCCCCTGCCAAGCTCCAGGGACATCATTTTCAGAAGTTCTGATCCTTCTCCATGGAAACAAGACAAACAGGAAAGGGGCTTAAAGAAATTATTCATATATACCAACAACGAAGCAACAGAGAAATCAAGGAATCGATCCCATTTACAACTGCACCAAAACCCATAAAACACCTAGGAATAAATCTAACCAAAGAGGTGAGAAATCTATACACCTAAAACTATAGAAAGCTTATGAAAGAAATTGAAGAAGGCACAAAAAAAAAAAAAAAAAAAAAAGAGGGGAAAGATTCCATGCTCCTGGATAGGAAGAATAAATATTGTTAAAATGTCAATACTACCCAAAGCAATCTACAGATTCAATGCGATCCCTATCTAAATAACACCAGCATTCTTCACAGAGCTAGAACAAATGATCCTAAAATTTGTATGGAACCAGAAAAGACCCAGAATAGCCAAAGCAATCTTAAAAAAGAAAACCAAAGCAGGAGGCATCAAAATCCCAGACTTCAAGCTACACTGCAAAGCTGTAATTATCAAGACAGTATTGTACTGGCACAAGAACAGACACTCAGATCAATGGAACGGAATAGAGAACCCAGAAATGAACCCACAAATGTATGGCCAACTCATCTTTGACCAAGCAGGAAAGAATATCCAATGGAACAGACAGTCTCTTCAGCAAGTGGTGCTGGGAAAACTGGACAGCGACATGCAGAAGAATGAACCTGGACCACTTTCTTACACCAGACACAAAAATAAACTCAAAATGGATGAGAGACCTAAATGTAAGACAGGAAGCCATCAAAATCTTCGAGGAGAAAGCAGGCAAAAACCTCTTTGATCTCGGCTGCAGCAACTTCTTATGCAACACATCTCCAGAGGCAAGGGAAACAAAAGCAAAAATGAACTACTGGGACCTCATCAAAATAAAAAGCTTCGGCACAGTGAAGGAATCAGTCAGCAAAACTAAAAGGCAACCGACAGAATGGGAGAAGATACTTGCAAATGACATATCAGATAAAGGGGCTAGTATCCAAAATCTATAAAGAACTTATTAAACCCAACACCCAAAAAACAAATAATCCAGTGAAGAAATGGGCAAAAGACACAAATAGACACTTCTCCAAAGAAGACATCCAGATGGCCAACCGACACATGAAAAAATGTGCAACATCAGTCATCAGGGAAATACAAATCAAAACCACAGTGAGATACCACTTCACACCTGTCAGAGTGGCTAAAATGAACAACTCAGACAACAACAGATGTTGGCTAGGATGAGGAGAAAGAGGATCTCTTTTGCACTGCTGGTGGGAATGCAAACTGGTGCAGCCACTCTGGAAAACAGTATGGAGGTTCCTCAAAAAACTAAAAATAGAACTACCGTACGACTTAGCAGTTGCACTACGAGGCATTTATCCACGGGATACAGGTGTGCTGTTTCGAAGAGACACATGCACCCCTATGTTTACAGCAGCACTATCAACAACAGCCAAAGTATGGAAAGAGCCCAAATGTCCATCGATGGATGAATGGATAAAGAAGATGGGGTATATTTATACGATGGAGTATTATCGATACTCGTATATCGATACACTCGTATATTGGCAATGAAAAAGAATGATATCTTGCCATTTTCAACTACGTGGATGGATCGGGAGGTTATTATGCTAAGTGAATTAGTCAGAGAAAGACAGATAGCATAGGACTTCACTCATGTGAGGACTTTAAGACACAAAACAGGGGCGCCTGGGTGGCTCAGTCGGTTAAGCGGCCGACTTTGGCTCAGGTCATGATCTCACAGCCCGTGAGTTCGAGCCCCGCGTCGGGCTCTGTGCTGACAGCTCAGAGCCTGGAGCCTGTTTCGGATTCTGTGTCTCCCTCTCTCTGACCCTCCCCCGTTCATGCTCTGTCTCTCTCTGTCTCAAAAAGAAATAAACGTTAAAAAAAATTTTTTTAAAAAGACACAAAACAGATGAACATAAGAGAAGGGAAGCAAAAATAATATCAAAACAGGGAGGGGACAAAAGAGAAGAGACTCTTAAATATGGAGAACAAACAGAGGGTTACTGGAGGGGTTGGGGGGGATGGGCTAAATGGGGAAGGGGCATCAAGGAATCTACTCCTGAAATCATTGTTGCACTATATGCTAATTTGGATGTAAATTAAAAAAAAAAAAGAAATCATTCATATCTGTGGGGAAGATTAAACTTGTTTATTAATTCATGCAAACGTTTTCCAACTTGGGCAAAGCTGGAAGAAAAGGACTTCTGACAAAGGAGCTGGGTTGTATGAGAGATTTTAAGATTCACCCCTCTCGACCAACTCCAGAAGGTAACATAATAACAATTTATAGAAACATTTTTACCACATTTGAACAAAATACAATTTCATCCATAATCTTCAAACTCGTTTTCCACTTTCCAGGGAGTCGAAGCTCATATCCTTGTTCAGAGTTTAAAATACCCTGTTTTAAGTATTTCCTTGTCCAGACAAGTTCTTGCTTGCCTCAGTAGGGTCTGCAAGCTTACACGAGAGCACGCTAACTCTCAGTCCACCCCTTGCTCTATGTGATAAAAAGAACTGCAGGGAGAAAAGAGAGAGAGAGGGGGGAGTTAACTTTAAAAACCACCACGTATATAAAGTTGAAAACCAGTGAGCACAAGAGAACCACGATGAGCTGTTCTGCAGGTGTGAGCATACACCTGAGAGAGTCCCAGTCTCAGGGCCAGTTTGGAGAGAAATTACAGATGTGTCTCCTGATGTTGATTTTGTAAAAATCTATGTTATTTGTTTCATGGCATTTCTCTTTGGTAGGAAAATTGGAGTTTCGAATCCAATACTTAACAAAAAGAAGGGTTTAAAGTGTCTTCAAGGGGCACCCGGCTGGCTCAGTCAGTGGAGCATGTACCTCTTGATCTCAGTGTCATGAGTTCAAGCCCCACATTGGGTGCAGAGGTTACATGTGTACAATCATGCATAAAATAAAGTGTGTCAAGCCAGCAGCTGTGACAGATGTTAACCCGTGGTGGCAACCTAATCTGTCAGGCTATGGGGACGTGGTGATGTGCTTTATTGATAAATAAATAAATAATAAATAAATAAATAAATAAATAAATAAATAAATAAATAAATTGTCCCTTCTGACAATAAAGCACCTTCACCAACATTTTATTTAACGCAGGGCAGAAGGGCACATCAGCTAGCTCGTTTACTTTCAAAGACTACTAGGAAAAGACTCCTGGCAGGAAACACTGCAAGACTGAACAGGGCAACGAAGCTCCGTGGGCACCTTCCCATGGAGCGTCCCCACCCCCCTCCCCCAGTCGGGGTGCGGCTGGCCGGAGCGCTGGGGTTGCCTCATTCGGCAGCACTTTTCAGGGCCTTGATGGAGCGGTTTTTAAGTTGCAGGAAACAGATAGTGAAGCAAATAGTGGTCCCGCTCAGAGAAATCCAGATAAACTCCATCTGGGTGAGGGCTCGACCACTCTGCCCTGCAGAAGGACCACTCTGCAGGTGCACAGAAGCCCGCTTCAGCACTGCTGGTAGCCTGCCTTTATGCCTCTTCTCCCGGTTCTCCTCTGAATTCATTCAGGGAGGACACATTCCTGGTTTCTTCACTAACTAATGAATTGAATTAAATCTTTGATGTGTTCATTTTATTTTTGTATGACAGTCATGGCTTTACCCTTTTTGGAAATCATTTGACACTAACATCAGACTTAAAAGGACCTGTAGTAATACACCATGTGTTTTAAAACATTAAAATACCTTCTTTTGAAATCCCTCCAACTAAACCATTTGAAGTAGCCATGGTTTTGTTTGTTTGTTTGTTTTGAAGGAGAGAGAGAGAGAGAGAGAGAGAGAGAGAGAGAGACAGAAAGAGAAAGAGGCAGGGGCAGAGGGACAGAGAGAATCCCAAGCAGGCTCCACACTCAGCGCGGAAGCCAGTGTATGGGGCTCAATCTCATGAACCATGAGCTCATGACCTGAGCTAAAATCAAGAGTTGGACACTCAACCGACTAAGCCCCCGCAGGCACCCCTATTTTTAATTGAAATATGCATATACAAAATATCCCATCTGTACAACAATACTTTTTGTCATTTTTTAACTGATTTAAAATAATTGATAAATTGTATTTGATTCTCAAGATCTTTATTACATTTTTTAATTTTTTTTTCAACGTTTTTTATTTATTTTTGGGACAGAGAGAGACAGAGCATGAACGGGGGAGGGGCAGAGAGAGAGGGAGACACAGAATCGGAAACAGGCTCCAGGCTCCGAGCCATCGGCCCAGAGCCTGACGCGGGGCTCGAACTCACGGACCGCGAGATCGTGACCTGGCTGAAGTCGGACGCTTAACCGACTGCGCCACCCAGGCGCCCCATTTTTTAATTTTTTTAATGTTTATTTATTTTTGAGACAGAGAGAGACAGAGCATGAACAAGGGAGGGTCACAGAGAGAGGGAGACACGGAATCTGAAGCAGGCTCCAGGCTCTGAGCTGTCAGCACAGAGCCCGACGCGGGGCTCGAACTCACGGGCTGTGAGATCATGACCTGAGTTGAAGTCGGCCGCTTAACCGACTGAGCCATCCAGGCGCCCCAAGATCTTTATTACATTTTGTATTATGATCATTTTAACTTTTTAGTTTTTCTGAGAGACAGACAGAGAGTGAGCAGGGAAGGGGCAGAGAGAGGGGGAGACACAGAATGCCAAGCAGGCTCCAGGTTCTGAGCTGTCAGCACAGAGACCAACACGGGACTTGAACTCACAGACCATGAGATCACGACCTGAGCCAAAATGGGCCACCTAACTGACTGAACCACTCAGGTGGCCCTGTGACATGACCATTTTATATCTGCTTAAAATCTTTGTTCAATCTGACTTAAATACTTTTTAAAAATATTCTTTGGGAAGGTACAGTATTTACTTGAGAGCAATTTATTGGTAAGTGTGAATTGAGTTAGGAAAACTGCAAGTAACTTGCCATGAATTTAAACTGATCAAATTCATTAGCAACTTGCACCTCCTACTTGGAGGGAAAACAAAGTCGGTCATAGATCTGAGTATATTCTGAGTTGGGAACGGACAGTATTCACATGGACCCATGCTAATGGTAGAAGAGACACAGCATATCCTTGCAATTTCTCCCTTAGGCCTAGCAATGAAGAAGTCTCAAAGCAAGGTCCTAGAGATATCAGTGAGACCATAAGTAACTCCATGTCGGTAACCCACTCGGATATGCTTGAGGCCACAAGGAAAGAAGCCACTGGAAAATGGGAACACCTGCTTCTGAGGCTGGGCTGGTGGAGATGCAGTGTTCTCAAAGACTATTTTAGAGTCTCTGTGAGGTCACAACTACTTCCGTGATTATACTAAGACGCGGTTGGCCTTTTTATTCTCATTCTTCCACAGAACACACGGTGGTTTTCCAGAGGCTATGGAACATGAGATGACGACATTGCAGACTGTTAAAGGAATGTGTGCTCATGAACGTGTTTTAGGTTGTTCTCGATGTTACGTCCTCGTGCAGGAAATACAGACAGATATAGTTCTCTGAAAGAGGAGCTTGAAAACTTTGAAGAGTGTGAAGGAGAAAACTTTTCAGACTGGCAGAAGAAGAGGAGTCACGTAAGCTGCAGCCCTATCTCACCTGTGACCTGGCACAAGTAGCAGTATTTCTTGGTCCCACTTTCCGCATTTGCAAAACAACAGGAGTTTGTCTCAGTCCCCTTTCCCCTTTAATACTAAGTTTCTGTGACACCACCCCCTCCCCCCAATGCTGCGGCCCTGCTCTGGTTAGAGCAGCAGGATCACAGCGTTTTAGAGGGTCACAGAGGCTGAGTGGCGGGATGAGAGTTCAAACCCAGAGACTGTGTAGCCCCCCGCACCCACGCACGTGACCGTGCCATCCAATTCTGCTTACTGAATTGAGGGGCACCGCCACACAGGTGGGGCAGGGCGAGGACCAGCTTTGACGGCCCGGTGCACTGCCTTGGAGTTAACATAACAGATAGTGTCTTTGTTGGTCTATTTCTTTCTCTCTTTCTTTTAAAGATCCTATTTTTAAGTAATCTCTACACCCAACGTGGGCCTTGAACTCAGAACCCTGAGATGAAGAATCCCAGCCTCACCGACTGGGCCAGCCAGGCACCCCTTGCTGGTCTATTACTTTGGTGTCCTGTGGAGTCCCTTTATACTTTACGGAAAAACAAACAAACAAACAAACAGATGACTTGCATTGTTTCCACAGTAGCCAAGTCCTTCTGCACATGTGGAATTGGGCATTAAAAATAACAAATTCCCGAACTTTCTAGGTCTTACTCTAGGATTTTCTTATTACTTGAAGATACAGAGTAACATAGTACTGTAAAATATACTAACTTTTAAGTAAAGTTTGCTTCTCTCCAGAAGAAATTGCCACTTCAGCGCTGTTTTCTGTTCATCCGTCATTGTAAGAAACTCATTCACCTGGTTAAAACGATCAAACACACATTTCCGAAGTCTGTATAAATAACTCATCTTGACAGCAATGTGGAGCTTCACTTTGCTCACTTGACTGGGATTTTATTCATACAAGTGACAGCTCAATTCTCTAAATGGAGGAGAGGTCGGAAAGGCTCTGAAGGAAACCCCTGAAGGGAGTCAGGTGGCTCAGTCCAGAAAACTCCCCTTCACAAACTAGAAACCGCTTGGGCTCGAGGTTTAATGGTAAACTTCAGGAGCGGGTTCTCACCAGAAAAAACACATGCCTGTCATCCAGCCCACACGCCCCTAAGTCTCTGCTGCCGTCCCGATGGAGGCCACCGTGTGCGCTGACTGCATCGGGTTCACTTTGCGCAGCTGGTCGTGGCGCGTCGCCAAACCCTCCTTCTGTCTCACCACCGATCGGCACCCCCCAATGCGCTGTTCTGCCCCCTGTGACTACAGAGAAGGTCTTTCTCCACTGCAGCCAACAGCCTCCAACACCATTCCCAGCAGCGAGATCAGCGGTGATTGGCAAACGTGCAATTATTTCTTCACTAAAGCAATGCGTGTTTCCATCAAGACTGATTTTTTCCCCCAGACCTCTTTGTTAATGACTTAATTTCTATCAAATGTCCACTGAAATAACCTACGTTTGGGGGAAGAGAATTCAATCTGGAATTATTTCTAAACACATGTTCCTTTCTGCTACTTACCGTGCAGCCTAAAGTCTCCTCTGCAACACCTCCCGTGAGGCTGCAGGCATGGAGGGTGCCTGTGTGGTCAGTGACATCAATCAGCAAGTGGAAGCTGCGAAAAGCAGATTTAAGTTCCAAAGAATCTCGGTGGCAAGCAATGCAGGGGCCGGATGCTTCCTTCATAACGTATCCACAGCCCGAGCTGAAAAGAAACAAAGACAGTGATGACAGGTGAGGGCGTAAATGACCAACCTGATCTCTAGCTGAAGAACCACGTTCCCTTCAAAGTCTAAACCAGAGGAAGGACTTCCGGAGCCCTTAGAGCAACGCAATGCCAGACGGACGGGAGAAGCAGGCAACACCACAATTTGCGGTCAATCCCATTTTCCACTGCCCTGCATCCCCCTGCTGGGGCTCCTTCACCCCTTCCCTTCTGCAGACAGCGGCAGGACCGGCTCTCAGCCCTGGAAATCTGTCGCGGCCTATTCCTTGACACTGCAGGTACGTCCGTCTAGTCTCCCTGGCTCAGGGCGCTGAGGGCAAGGATCATGTCCTGTCCCTGGAAAGCCCGGGTTCGACAAATGCTCACATGATGCTTCTGTACTAGGCCTCCACATGGTGACAGAAAAATCCCAGGGGTGGTCAAGTTCACACCCTGAATGCTGTTAGTACTGCCAGGAGCCCACTCTTCTGTCTTTAGGGGAATTACATGCTGTTCCGTATGTTTGGAGCGCTCTGCTTTAGCCACTTGGAACAGGAAGACCGACTCAAGTTTCTCAAGTGGAGGGGCGATCTGAAGACGGTGCTTTCTTGTCTGGGCACGTATCACTTTTAAGCTAAATTTCAGATGCTTTTCCTCACGTATCAATATTAAAGATGTAGGACAAATGAGAAAGACCTTAAAATTTTCAAAAAGTTTTTGAAAAATATTTTTCAAAAAGTAAACACCTGACATACATCGCCACCTCCACGCTGGTTTTTTTTCAACTTTTTTTTTTTTTTTTTTTTTAATTTTTTTTTTCAACATTTTTTATTTATTTTTGGGACAGAGAGAGACAGAGCATGAACGGGGGAGAGGCAGAGAGAGAGGGAGACACAGAATCGGAAACAGGCTCCAGGCTCCGAGCCATCAGCCCGGAGCCTGACGCGGGGCTCGAACTCACGGACCGCGAGATCGTGACCTGGCTGAAGTCGGACGCTTAACCGACTGCGCCACCCAGGCGCCCCTTTTTTCAACTTTAATACCAAATCATAAAATGTTTTTAAAATCCATAGATCAGTATCCTGACTGTGGTGGTAGATGCACAAAGCTACACATGTAATAAAACTACACAGAACTTCACACACACACACACAAATGACTGCATGTCAGTCTGGTGAAATTTGAATAAAAATCATCAGATTGAATTAGTATCAATACCCTGGCTACGATGTAATACTATAGTTTCATAAAATGTTACCATCGGATGGAAGTGGAGAAAGTGTCTGTGGATTCTCTTTATTAGTTCTTACAACTCCATGTGAGTCTACAACTATCTCAATAAAATTTTCAATGACAAAAATTCATAGTAACGTCCTAGATGTTTCTTGCTAAGCATCTTTTGGCTAAGATTATTAAATCTACTGGGGTTTGCTTTTGTACAATAACTTTGACCTAGGAGAGGCTAGAAATCATATTTACCATGTGGCTGAAAATAATTTTTTTTAAGAGAGAGAGACGAGGGAGGGCAGAAGGGAGGGAGGGAGGGAGGGAGGGAGGGAGGGAGAGAGAGAGAGAGAGAGAGAGAGAGAGAGAGAGAGAGAGAGAGAGAGAGAGAGAGAGAGAGAGAGAATACCACAAGGAGCAGAGACAAAGAGAAGTAGGGCTCGAGCTCATGAACCATGAGATCATGACCTGAGCTGAAGTCAGATGCTTAACCGACTGAGCCACCCAGGCGCCCACAGCTGAAAAGAATTTTTTTTTAAATGCTAAGGGCGTCTGAGTGGCACAGTCTGTTGAGTGTCTGACTCTTGATCTAGACTCAAGTTGTGACCTCACGGTTTGTGAGTTTGAGTCCCAAGTCAGGCTCTGTGCTGAGGGTGTGAAGCCTGCTTGGGATTCTGTCTCTCCTTTGCCCTGCCCCTCCCCCATTTGTGGGTATGCACATGTGCTCTCTCTCTCTCAAAAATAAACAAGGAAAATTTTTAAATGCTGTCACTTGTCATCTCAGTTCGAAGTTTCTGGCAGTACTATATCTTTTTATTTTGTAACTACAGAAACACAGCAAATCAAATTTTACCTTAAAAGACAATTATAGGGGCACCTGAGTGGCTCAGTCGGTTAAGCAGCTGACTCTTGATTTTGGTTCGGTCATGATCTCATGGTCATGAATGGAGCCCCACATCACGCTGAGCATGGAGCCTGCTGGATTCTCTCTCCCTCTCTCCCTGCCTCTCTCCCTTGCTCTCTCTCTCTCTCTCTCTCAAAATAAATAAACATTAAAAAAGAGAGAGAGAGAGAGAGAAAGCTTGGGCAACTAGGTGGCTGGGTTGGTTGAGCGGTCTGACTTCAGCTCAGATCATGATTTCACGGTTTGTGGGTCTGAGCCCCGTGTTGGGCTGAGCTCTCAGCATAGAGCCCGCTTTGGATCCTCTGCCCTCCCCTCTCTGCCCCGCCTCCATTTTTGCATGCTCTACCTCTCTCTCAAAAATAAATATTTTTAAAAAAGGAACTTTTTCCCGGCTAGCTCAGTCGGTAGAGCATGAGACTCTTAAAAAAAAGGAACTTTTTGTTTAAAGGCAGTAATAGGGGCACCTGGCTGGCTCGGTTAGTGGAGTGACCTCAGGATTATGGGTTTGAGCCCCACACTGGGTATAGGGATTACTTAAAATCTTTTTTTAAAGGCAATTATTGGGGCGCGTGGGTGGCTCAGTTGGTTAAGCATCTGACTTCAGGTGAGGTCATGATCTCGCGGCTTGTGAGTTCGAGCCCCACGTCAGGCACTGTGCTCAGAGCCTGGAGCCTGCTTGGGATTCTGTGTCTCCCTCTCTCTCTGTCCCCCACTCATTCTCTCTCTCTCTCTCTCTCTCTCTCTCTCTCTCTCCAAAGTAAATAAACATTAAAAAAAAATTTAAGGCAATTATAATCTTTCAATCTAAGTAGTCTGTCTTGGAAACTTAAGTATGGGTTATTCATTTATACCTTTCGTTCAAATATATAACCACTGTTATTTCAAAGAATATCTTTAACTTTTGTAGGGCTTAAAATTTATTAACATTAGTTGGTCTTTATTTCTTACAAGAATGACTTTGCTGACAGTAATATGTCTGCTTACCATCGGCGTCGAACGACAGCTGTGGTTGCACCATCAATGTTCAGCGTAGAGATATGAGCATAAAGAATCCCGTAGAAAGGGTCAGCTTTCCCTTCATTCTTCAAAGCTTTTACCTTTAATTGTTCAACTGTATAGACATCAACTATTGCATTTACTAAAAATAAAAAGTAATTAACAGCTCTCTATGTATTCAAAGAACTCCAAAGGATTGTATCCAAATAGAAAAACTATAAAGTTCAAATGAGAATGGGTAACAGGTTCAGTTAAGTAACAGAAAAATTATTATATCTGCTATATTTAAACCTGATTATATAAATGGACATAACAACAAAAAAATAAGCAAAAAAAAAAAAAAAGGAAAAGAATGGGAATTTTAATTCATTTTATTTCATTGAAGACTTTCTGGTCATAAGACACCAGTAAAAGCGTGGGAAGGCAAGCCTCACAGTGGGGCATGCCAGCAATCTGAGAGGATAAAAAGGACTCCTATCTACATACATAAATAATTCTTAAAAGTGAGTAAGAAAAAGACAGTCAACTCAAGTTTGTAGCTCCCATGAGACTGGCAAAAGGTTTTAGAAACCTCTAAAAGTTTTATACAACCTTTTAAAAAGTGGAAATATAGCAGTTACAGAATAAGAATATGGTATCTTTTACTGTGTAAAACAAAGTACTTCCTTTTAAAAATCCAAATAACATTTAAAGGTCGCTTACAATTTATGGAATCTTTCAGATAACTGTCGATTTCACCATCCAGAGGATTTGTTTCTTTATTCTCTCTTATAAAATTCAACAGGATGTTAGCTTCTGGTGTATCTTAAATGAAAAATGCACAATAAGTGAAAAACAATGAATCACTTTTTAGATAACTGCAAGTGATCCAAAATGATTTTCAATAAGTAAAGGCATATGAAAACACAAATAGGATATCGTGCAGCCATCAGCAATCTATTCAGTGAAGAGATGTAGACCAGACAGTTAAAGGGCAGCTTACAAAACTATGTGGAACAATTTCCTTTAAATTATATATATATATATATATATATATATATATATATATATACACACACACACACACATACATACACACACACACACACACACACACATACACATAGATATGCAAGGTTATCTGGAAGAGTATGTATCAAAGAAATGATTCTCTTGTAAAATAGAAGGAGTATAGGTGTTGTTTTCTCTTTTTGCTTTTAGTATTTTCTGAATTTTATATGCATTTCTTTCCTGATCAGAAAAAAATTTTTAGGGGCACCTGGGTGGCTCAGTAGTTTAAGTGGCCGACCTCAGGTCATGATCTCACGGTCCGTGAGTTCAAGCCCCGCATAGGGCTCTGTGCTGACAGCTCAGAGCCTGGAGCCTGCTTCAGATTCTGTGTCTCCCTCTCTCTGACCCTCCCCTGTTCATGCTCTGTCTCTCCCTGTCTCAAAAATAAATAAAACGTTTATGGGGCGCCTGGGTGGCTCAGTCGGTTAAGCGGCCGACTTCAGCTCAGGTCATGATCTCGCGGTCCGTGAGTTCGAGCCCCGTGTCGGGCTCTGTGCTGACAGCTCAGAGCCTGGAGCCTGTTTCAGATTCTGTGTCTCCCTCTCTCTGACCCTCCCCCGTTCATGCTCTGTCTCTCTCTGTCTCAAAAATAAATAAACGTTAAAAAAAATTAAAAAAATAAATAAATAAAACGTTTAAAAAAAATTTTTTTTTATATATTTTTTTTCAACATTTTTTTTTATTTATTTTTGGGACAGAGAGAGACAGAGCATGAACGGGGGAGGGGCAGAGAGAGAGGGAGACACAGAATCTGAAACAGGCTCCAGGCTCCGAGCCATCAGCCCAGAGCCTGACGCAGGGCTCGAACTCACGGACCGCGAGATCGTGACCTGGCTGAAGTCGGACGCTTAACCGACTGCGCCACCCAGGCGCCCCTAAAAAAATTTTTTTAAATAAATTTAAAAAAAAAGAAAAGAAAAGAAAAAAATTTTAAGTTTATTTGAAAGCCTTGCTCCTCGAGTTGGATTACAAGTATTCTCAGGAATAGTCAGAATATGTACCAGAAGGTTTCCGTGTGACCCCAACACCTTCAGCCCAAGCCCCCAACCTCCAACACCTGATGACCTTTCAGCCCTCCCTGACCCACTCCAACACTCTGTAGACCTGCCATTGCAGGGGGCCCCTCCCCGCTGAGCCCCGGGGCAGAGGCAGGCACTTATCCCTCGCTCCTGTTCAACCAGGAGCCCTATCACTGAGCTTTCACAGAACCATCCTGAAATTCCTTGTGAGCAGCGCTTCTGCCTTTCCAGCCCTGAGGCTCTCATACCCAGTACAGTGACTGTCCTTTCACTCATCTGACCATCCATCCATCGTGTCCGGCCTTGTTCCAGAAAGGACTCACATCATCTCAGTGCTTGGCAAATAAAAGGCCTTCAACAGATATTTGTAAGTGAGTGAGTGAATGAATGCGTGTTTCAGAACCACGGACGGAACTGCGGCACTGGAGACAGGGGCAGGGGCTGGACCGAGGTCACAGAAATCCAACCACGGCCCCCACCCCCACCCCCTACCCCCCTGCAGGCGCGGCTATGAAGATCCCTGCCGACGACAAGGTTCTCGGGCCTGTGTGGTGGACACTCACAGGGCAGAGAAAGCCATAAGCAAAGCTAGGATGACAGTTTAAGCCAGTAGAGGTTTTTAATTTCTACTTGGCTGGTATAGCCCAGAAAATTAGAAATAAGGGTGATTAAATATGCACATGAGGCACGCCTGGGTGGCTGAGTTGGTTAAGTGACTGACTTCAGCCCAGGTCATGATCTTGTGGTTCGTGGGTTCGGGCCCCACGTCGGGCTCTGTGCTGACAGCTCAGAGCCTGGAGCCTGCTTCAGATTCTGTGTCTCCCTCTCTCTCTGCCCCTCCCCTGCTCACGTTCTATCTGTCTCAAAACAAACACTGAAATTTTTTTTGAAATATGCACATGAAAATTCACACCCTCCTGAGGACTCTCCTTTTCTCTTTGAGAAACAGGTGTCTATTCTAGTGATGCTGGCATTGCTCAAACACTTTGACATTTCACCTTTGCATCTGTTTTCAGAACCAAATAGACAACATCCATTGAATATATGTCTCATTAACTTAGCCTTGAGTTTTGTCCTAGTGAGCTTGATATCCTTTTCCAACAGACAAACCCAAATGTCTTTTAGAAATTTTCCCAGGCCTAATTTACCCTTAAAGGATGGAGATTTCTTAATCATTGACATTACTCTATATAATACTATTAAAACTATTAATATTGATAAATTATTAAAAATAATAAACCATAGTATTCCCCTCAAGGAAAGAAATGGAAAGAAAAGGAACCGAAGAGTGCAGTCTTATCCTAAATGTTGAGAATAGATCACGGTTGTGCCACCATCGATTTATGAA
The DNA here is from genome assembly GCF_028018385.1 of Neofelis nebulosa. Taxonomy (NCBI): domain Eukaryota; kingdom Metazoa; phylum Chordata; class Mammalia; order Carnivora; family Felidae; genus Neofelis; species Neofelis nebulosa. The sequence goes on along the minus strand of NC_080799.1, from coordinate 43,782,201 downwards.
AAGCAGCTAGAGCGATCCTTTTAGTTCATAGAAAATGCCACCTTCTGCTCCAAATCCTGAGCTGGTTCCCCTTCCCTATGACCTCTCATTAGCCTATAAAGCCTTCTTGAGACCCACCCTCCCCTCCGACCTTGACACCTCCTCCTGCCTGTGCTCCATCAGCTGCAGCCACACTGGCCTCCTTGCTGTTCTGCCCACAAGCAGGCTCCCTCCAGCCTCTGGGCCTTTGCACTGGCTGCTCCTCTGCCTGGCGCTCTTTCCTGTGGTTAACCCTCTCACTGCCTCACCACGTCTCTGCTCAAATGTCACCTTCCCAAGGAGGCCAACCTGCCCTATACCCACCATGTCATTCTGGCCCCTCCTAACCCCATTCCTCTTTTTCTTCTTAAATACTTCATAATCCACAGATGTGTTATCTTTGTTGTTTCTTATCTCTCTCTCCTGCTAGAACGTGAGCATCACGCGGGCAGAGACATTTGTGTTTTGTCACTGGACCCCAGGAGACTTCCTGGCACACAGCATGTGCACAGCAGATGAGATCTTAACGAAGGCAAGCCAGGGCACATCACATCACCTTCCACAACACCACTTTCAGGGACACGGCGTCCCTGGGCAGATGTGCAAGGTCCAGTGCACTTACGGAGACAACAGAGTCTTGTCGCTTTAGGTCATACTTTAAAAAATTCTGGGGGCGCCTGGGTGGCGCAGTCGGTTAAGCGTCCGACTTCAGCCAGGTCACGATCTCGCGGTCCGTGAGTTCGAGCCCCGCGTCAGGCTCTGGGCTGATGGCTCGGAGCCTGGAGCCTGTTTCCGATTCTGTGTCTCCCTCTCTCTCTGCCCCTCCCCTGTTCATGCTCTGTCTCTCTCTCTCTGTCCCAAAAATTAAAAAAAAAAAAAATTAAAAAAAAAAAAATTCTGATAATGGTTTGCTCAAAGACAGAAAATTGCTTTATAATTCCCGGTCAGTGTCGATGCTCTGTTAGTGGCCGGCAGAGTGAGCTGCTGTTCGAGAGGGAACGCTGTCGTATTTACATCTTCCTGAGATTGTGAAGGGTCATTCCGGCTCTGGTGCCAGGCTAAGCATTCTATCTGCAGTACAAAGTGCTCTGAGGGTCCTTAAAGGCACCAACCCCTCACGTCTCCCCAGATCCCGCTCCCCAGACTGCATGCTGGAATAAACTGTGACTGCTTTCAACATCCACGCCCGTGGGCCTTAGGGGTATTTCATTCATGCTATGAACTAATGATACTATGTATATGTTCTCAGTACTCTAGTATGAAATTATTTGAATATAGTAAAACTGAATTTATTTTTAAAACAGAAGTTTAGGTAATCCAATCAATAGCATTGATCTCTCAGAAATCATTACAAGAGATGATACTCTAAAAATGAATCTAGTTTTTCACATTTCTTTAGTAAAGACAGCAAAGAGATAGCTTGCTGCAAATTTAAGAAATATAAATGTAAAGCAGATAAAGCAGTTTTCACTTTTAATTCAAATGAAATCCAAGCATTGTTTTCATTCTTAAATATACTGCACAAATACTGAAATGTGTCAGACAGACATTTCCAAAGGGATAAGAAATTTCAGATAGCCTTTTACCTGGATTAGTTGTAATAATGGTTTTTGAGATTACTGTTGCTGTCATGCAGTTCCGAAATTTGTCAAAACTTATTCTTACATCTGAGGCAAATATTACTGTTTAGGGGGAAAAAGCCATTTTAAAATTATTATGTGTGGGGGGGGGGTATAAAAAATGACAAACAGTGAACACAATCATCACAGTATCATACCTGTTTCTCGTGGCATCCAGCTCTGTGCAACTAGAATAGATTCATTATCCCAACTGCACATTTTTAAAAAGAAGCAAAAGTCAAATACATCAGGGAAAACTGGCAGTGACCACTTTATTTACCAAAAAAAGAATGTCCTAATGGCTGGAGTTAACGATTCCCCAAGTTATCAAGGCACAAGTTAAGGATGCTGGCTTCTCCTGCATTTTGCAGGATACACGGTCTATGTCACAAAGCATTTAACAACTGCGTGAGAAATCATTCCTTTGATACTATTCATCTTTAACAACTTCTGCCCCATCAATTCCATCTTTGCCCACTACTTAGGTCACTCCAGGCGAGTTAGAACTGAGTGACTACAAATTGAAAGCCTTTAAAGTCTGTCAGACCATTAAGAGAGGGCTCCCACATTGGATAAACTGTTCAGGGGACCTGATGGGTTGAAGACCTGTTTCACATTAATGGGTTTGTTTGTTTGTTTGTTTGTTTGGTGCCCTGGCTTCTGGAGTCTAGATAATGCCACGTCCTACCCTACAGTGCCCCAGGTGCAGCCTGGGACAACACTTGCTTTTCTACCATCTTCCCACAGCCTGACTCCAGGCCGCCACCCAGGCAATCAGGGAAAATCTGGCTGGTTTATTACCAATGGGACCAAATAAATCATTGTTTGTTATAAAGCAGAGAACAAGAATGAACCAGTCACAGTGGAGTCCATCTAAACAATCCCGTGCTGTCTAAAGATCTCATTTTAAGTTAATCTTACAGCACAGAGTGTAACAAGTCAATGTACAAGAGTAAAGTCTCCAATAATTATTTCTCTCCAATCATTACCCCTCTCCTACTATGAAATCCATCATCTTTTTGGTGAAACAAAAGCATTCTGTCTTGGTGATAACAGCAGGGATTTCAGTTTGGAACAGATGTGGGAGGTTACCATATCATTGTAAAAGAAGACTCCGTCTCATCATAGAGTTTCACCTCACACCTCTGGCCTTTTCTTCGGTCTGAAGTTGTAAAGCATTTTGGTTCTCCAACCTTAGGAAGTGAAGGAAATAATTATTCTTCACCTATAGTTGTAGAGGCACTTAAATGTTTGTTAATGGAAGTACTCAAATCTTTATCTTTTAAATATCAAATTAAAATATCAAAATAGAAAGAATCACTACTATATATTTGGTGATTTTAAAAGAATCTTCTATCTAGGGGTCATCTGAACGGCTCAGTGCAGCCTGCTTGGGATTCTCTCTCTCTCTGTCTCTGTCTCTCTGTCTCTCTGTCTCTCTGTCTCTCTGTCTCTCTCTCTCTCACACACACACACACACACACACACACACACACACACACACACACACACATTTTTAGAAAGCATCTTCTGGGGTGCCTGGGTGGCTCAGTCAGTTAAACGCCCGGCTTCGGTTCAGGTCATGATCTCACCGTTCGGGAGTTTGAGCCCCACATCAGGCTCCGTGCTGACAGCTCAGAGCCTGGAGCCTGCTTCAGATTCTGAGTCTCCCGCTCTCTGCCCCTCCCTCTCCCCCCGCTCTCAAAAATAAGCAAACATTAAAAAAAAACTTTTTTTTAACATCTTTTATCTAAACTAGTTATATTTAGCTGAAGTTATAAGTTACACACTTTGATTGAAGAGAGATACAGAAATATGTGCTTTAAGACTATGGGATGTTTTCAACATGTCAAAAACAATGCTCCAAGACAAGCCCCTGGGTGGCATCTAGGTGGACTCACTGAGGATAGAAAGTATATTTTCAACACCCCGTGATCCCCGTGGCTTGGCTCAGAGCCTGGCATGGAGCATATGTGACTGAATGAGCTCAGTCTTCCAAGGCCTCAGCAACCTCTTCTTGCTAGCACAGGTATGGTATCAATGCCTTCTTTGCCGCCTCCATAGGGATAAGGTGGTGAGGACCAAATGAGGGACGTAGGGGAGGGCACTTTGACCCCCATCTCGTTTGACCCACATTGCGGATAAGAAGATCACGGAAGTGGAGGTAAGCTCAGGGGCCCTGCTGTCCCCCCAGGGAGTTCTCAAATTTAAGAGCCGGCCCCTCTGACAGCCGCATAGCAGTGGCCCAAGCATGGGCAGTCAACCGGCTGCTCCTTAAGCTACTGTCACCACTGCATCTCCTGGCAGGGCTGAGCTCCAGGGGAAGGAGCTGAGGAAAGACACAGCTGCCAGCAATAGAGCAGGATCTAGAAGGAAAGTCGGAGGAAAGGACAGCCCGAGGAGGACAGAGGTCTGCCATACCACAGCACACAAGAGAATTACAGGAAAAGGCCTCTAAAGTGAAGAGAAAGAGGTAAGAAAGAAGAGAGAAAGGGTTAAACAAAAATGTGAAGAAAAGGAAATGAAAGAGGGACGGAAGCAAAATGGCAGAAGAAAGAATGGGAAAACAAAGAGGTAACATCATCCTAGAAAAGAGAGTGCCAGACCCACGGCGGTTAAGCAGGAAAAGCTGTTACAGGCTTCTGTTTATACTCGATACTGAGTTTTAGAGAATTCCTACTACATTGTAATATAATGGCATTATATGGAATTGCAGGGAAATTGAGATCATATTTCGCCTTTACCTAAGAAGCTAAAATTGCCCAGGGCACCTGGATGGCTCAATTGGTTAAAGGTCTGACTTAGGCTCAGGTCATGATCTCAGGGTTCATAAGTTCAAGCCCTGTGTTGGGCTCTGTGCTGACAGCTCGGAGCCTGGAGCCTGCTTCAGATTCTGTGTCTCCCTCTCTCTGTCTCTCTGTCTCTCTCTCTCTCAAAAATAAGTAAACATTGAAAAAAAAATTTTTAACAAGATAAATTGCCCAGAAGGAGATCTCTCCTATTTTTAAAAAAAATTTTAAATGTTTATTTGTTTTTGAGAGAGAGAGACAGAGCACGAGTGGGGCAGGGGCAGGGGCAGAGAGAGGGAGACAGAACCGAAAGCAGGCTCCAGGCTCTGAGCTGTCAGCACAGAGCCTGACGTGGGGCTTGAACTCAGGAGCTGTGAGATCATGACCTGAACCAAAGTCAGATGCTTAACTGACTGAGCCACCAAGGCACCGCTGCTGTTTTTCAATATTTTCATATAGGGTATTTATTCCTCTGATCTGAATTATATTGAGGACTCACTATGTGGCAGGCACTGTGCTAGGCTGGGGCTAAGGTGGACAGCAAAGCAGACGTGGCTTCACCATCACAGGTCTGTCAACAGGGAGAATCAACCCTGTCATTTAATACAGAAAAGCAATGAGCAATTACTTACAACATTATCTACATTATCTTCAATACCCAAGGCTATTTCATATATATACATATATACATATATATATATATGGTCTTTGACTATCATCACTATATATACTGAGGAATTGGTCTTGCTCCTTTCATCTTCTTCATGAGCTTTTTTTAGTGAAACTTTTTTTTTTTTTTTTGGTAGGCTTCACACCCAGCAGAGTAGCTTAAACTCATGACCCTGAGATTATGACCTGAGCTGAGATCAAGAGTCAGATGCTTAACTCACTGAGCCACCCAGGGGCCCTGAAACCTTACTTTTGAGATCTCTCTCTAAATGCTTGCCAAGTGACTAGTCTGACCAACAGTTTGAAACTCACTGCAGCAACTGTGAGAGAGAGATGATGATGTGCCATTGGTGAGGGGCTCCGCAGCACCCCACGACGCCTGCATTAGGTCACACAGACCGGCCACACAGTGGATATTCTCACCCCCATCTCAGGATATCACGAGCACACACATGAATGGACGACATGAGTTTTCCAACTTCCACTCCCTCAGGAGACTTCCTGCAGATCTTCAAGTCAATGAATTCACCCTTTCCATCCGTGTCTTTATTTAACCCAAGTATGAAAAGCTCTCGTACAGGTAGTAGATCGTTTATGAGTGTGCTGCATTTCACACTCAAATATGATTTTCTTTTGCTACTCACTCACAGATAAAATGCTACTTTGATGTTGATGAGAACTGGTACCATTTTCTGAATCCAAGTGACTATGGATCAAGAAAATTTACTCCAACTGGTTAATACTTTCCAAACAGAAATGCAGTGATAGGACTCCCTGCCAAAGAGAGGTTGGCTTTGTCGAGGCTTTAACTCACCGACCTCACAGCTGCAAGCACGTTAATAATCTTTCCATCCAGACTGTGTCCATTTGCAACAATATCACCCAGTGAATAGTAATCACGAGACTCTTTAATAGGTAAGTATATCAGAGCAAGGAGCTTGGTGTCCACTTCATAACTGGAACAAACTTTTACGGTGGAATGATTCTCACTGAGCAATAGTTTACAGTTGCTAAATTGTAAACACACAGAGAAATAGTTAATATCAAGTGACTTTCTAGTAGAAAAATATTTCCAGGTTCACATTAAATTATCTTTTTGCTTGTGACTTAGACTATATCGAGACAATTTGTACCCTCAGAAACAGTGAAAAATGTTGTACAATATTTTTTGTCTAAAATGTATTTTCATTAAGAAAATGTTCTGATGACCAATCCGTGCCCGAGTTGTAAGCATACGAGTTTCTGACCTTGCCCAAAACTCTGAGCTTCTGGTTTGTTCTCTGTGAAACAGGGGCATAAAAGTACTCTGAAATGTCAGGGTGGGGGTGTCCCATCATTGCCATCTCTTGACACCCCCTGCCCTGCCTGCATCAGGACCGTGCATAGACATCCTCCTATGATGCTCTCTGTGGAGTAGATGCCCAACATCTACATACTGAACTTGAATCGAGGTGCTCTCCCCGTGCAGCCAATCAACTCCCAAGTCCCCTCCGGGAGCCTCTGTCCAGCCCTCTAACCCAGGCCCTCTTCCCACCCCCCCCCACTACTTCTGCAGGGTTTTATCATATCACTTCTCGCCCCAACTACTGCCTTGTCTCCTAAGCTTCCTTCCCCACTCAGGTAGCTGAAGTGATGTTCCTCGACCACAAATATGAACATATTCTTTCCCAGCTCAAAGACCTTCTGGGCTAGCCATCGCCAGAGAATGAAGTTGGTAGGCAGGCAGGCAGGCAGGCAGAGCTGCCTGTGAGGTTTCTCTGCTCTTCTCTCCAGCTTTCCCTCCCACTGCTCCCTGCCCTTGCCCTGTATTCCAGCCACATCAGATACTAGATGATGAGAGTGACACGTACACCTGCACCCGCACTAGTTTTTAGACCAAATACAGTCAAATAGCAACAGTTTCCTATGCTTCAACCTACTACTAATTGTTCTGGAAAATGCCAGGAGGTTTCATGCTTGTTCCCTCTACCAAAAATGCTCTTCCTCCTGACCCTCCCTCCATCCATTCATACGTTCATTCCATAAATATCTGCCGAGAGCTATTATGTGCCAAACCCTAGTCTAGGCAGAGGGAATACAGTGGTAAGAAGACGGACAAGACCTTTGATCCCATGGAGCTCACAGGTATGAGTGGGGGACAGACAGCAATGAAATCATTTCAGATCGCAGGTTATGATGATAAGGGCAAAGGGCGAGGTCCCAGCGAGGGACTGGCAGGGCCGCTAACACAAAGTAAATGGAGAAGGCCTAAGGAGGTGGCGTTCAAGTGGACACTTCACTGAGGAGAAGGAGCAAACGTCCAAAGCAGATGAGAGGAGACCGCTCTGTGCAGAGGGAAGTGAAATGCAGGTGGTGTCGGTGCACGGAGCCCAGTGTGTTCAGAAAGTGGAAAGAGATCCGTGTGGCTGCACAGAAACGAGAACTGGGGTCCGGTATATGACGAGGACAGAAAGGAAGGGGGGGAGGGTATGTGTGTAGTGGGACTCTGTCCCACTGGCAGCCCTGTACCAGCCTCACCTTTCTCTGGAGAACCGTCCTCCATCAGAAATGCCAGCAGCGGGGAATGGAACGCCGCCAGTGGCCTGCGAACACGGGGCCCGAAGCCCACCGCCCTTCCTTCAGGGGTGCCACTCACGTTCCAGAGCTCCCTCCTGGCTCCGGTCGAGCCGCCTCTCTGCTCTACCCTGACCCTATTGTTACAGGCGGCCCCTGACAGCCACCACCTGCACACAAAAGCTCCTCCTGGCTCTGCTTCCAGACAGCACGAACTAAGAGAGTAAGGCATGTAGCCAGAGTCATACCTTTTTGCTAGGACACATATACAGGACTCACAAGGGTTAGCTCTCCTTGCTGTTGCTCAGCTTTAATGTGACTAGAGTCAAATTTGTCTAAATCTAAGCACGAGAATAAAAGTAACAAAGCCAGTTTTCATGTACTCCTGTATCAACGTCCATTACTTCACAATCAAAGGTAAATACTTTGAGGAAGAACTAAACTTCTAACTTTCAGGCTGAAGCCTCTACCCTCAGTAAGCCCTCTGCTAACCTGACGCACAGGCACTTAACAGCGACGGTCACTCTCGCACACAGGTGTTGACTCTGTGCTGGAATATTTACCCAGGAGTTGCCGGGCTGAATTTTTCTTCTCTTTCTAATTCCTTTCGTTGGATGAGAGGATTTTCAATGATCACTACAAGAGGAGGAAAAGATACTATTACAGAAGAGTAACTAGATAAATAAAGAACAGGTATTCCTAACAATGAACATTACAATGTTATTTCTAACTTCTGAGTCAGTGTCACACATCCTTCGTGGTCCTCTTCTTATGGCACCGTGAGGCACAGAAGCCCAGGGTTTGACCACCAATTTGATCCCAGATGACATTTCTTATGTTTTGGGTTTCAATCCCAACTGATGACCTGCATTAACGTTGCTTTGTTGACTAGTCACACTCAACATGTGATCTGGTCATGACTTGCCCTTCCATAAATCATATACTTTAAGTGAACTTCACCCCATTCACTGTCGCCTTGGGAAACGAGAGCCTTGGGGCAGAAAGAGCGATACAAAATCCACCTCCTGATTTCAGTTCCACGACTCATCAGCTTTATGACTTAACATTTTAGGGCTTCTGTTTCCTCATTACGGTCTACATGAGACCTCTCTGTGCTGTTTTGCGAATTCCTCACGCAACCACTCCATGAGGATCCCTTTTTACAAATAAAGAAATCACAGAGGTTAATTAACTTCCTTAGGTTTTATATCTAAAAAGTAGTAGAGCTAGACTTACACTTGTTGATCCAAAATTTGTAATCTTTTCACTCCACCACACTGAGATCCTACTTAGATTTATCATTATCGTCAACCTTAATGCTTTCAGAATCCCTTATCTCATTCACCCTCACACCCATCCACATACGGTTTAAAACCAAAATATATCTTGAGCTCCACATAACTAACGTACTGGCATTCATCCAAGAAATGTTTCTCACTGTCCTGGGCCCTGTGAAGTTCGCACAGTTTTCTGCCTTCAGAGTCCACATGTTATCACTCAGTTACAGAGACACTACAAACAATGCTGCCAGCTCACAAGACAAGGGAATAAATGTACGAGGAGGTGCTAAGCCACAGGAACACGTAGTACCCTGCTGGATGCCGCAGCGCTGGAGAGGAATAGTTCAATTATGTGCACTACTCTTCCCCTTTTTTTCCTACCACGAAAGAGGGCTGGTGTACATGTTGTCTCCCGCACAAGGCTGGAGCTGCCACCCACCGGATGACAAAGTTCTGTACTGACACCAGGCGCACAACCTCATTTAACACTCACGAGAATCTACAGGGCACTAATGCATAGTTGAGGCTCAACAAGGTTAAGAAATTTCCTCAAAGCCATGATGTAAATGAGTGTTGGAACCAGGATTTGAACCCAGATCTTTTCCCAGAGTCCTTGTTTTTTATTACAGTACACTGTCCCCTCAGAGGGATCCTGGGATGGGCAAAGGATACCAAAGACTTGGTATTTGAATCTGAAAGCAAAGCTTCTTAAAGTGCCATTAAAATTCAAACATTATGTTTTATCAAAAGCTACTTGGCAGCCTTATCATGTTTGTGGAAAGACAAATGGCTATCGCCACAACAGGTATTGATGCGAACTCAAAAAGGAAAGAAACCAAAGATCGTAAAGCTACCTGGTAAAAATACGGGAGTATCACATTAATGGATTTCAAGCAATGAAAAGCTGCACGCCTTCCTTCTGATAAGGTTCTTGAGAATTAGGAACCGTGTTTTATTTTGACTCCCTCAAATACATCACAGGAATAGTCTAACAGAAACAGTTTAAGAACCAATGCCCACTTACCACACTCTCCAATCCTAAAGCTGTCAGAAAGAGATCTGATGTAGCCTTCGCTGCCCCAGGACGCTGCATTTACAAAATGGGCTGGTGAGTCCCGGATGGTAAAACTGAAAGTGTACCTCTCTGATCCAACATCTAAGGGAAACCAATGCTTTCATGTTTCAAATGAAAACTCTTAAGTTTGAATAAACAGGATTATTATAACAAACATACTCAAACACATGGTAAAAATATTATTTCAGATACAAATTCTACGATGTTATGCCTGTATGAATCTCAAAGCTGCCAGTCGGTAACTCCCCTCACGACTGTCCCCTCTGTTCTCTTTCCCCAGTTACCTGTGGATTTCGAGGGAAATGACACATAGGCTTGAACCATACGGATAGTAGCTTAGGTTCTGCATTTCTCTCTTACTGGTATTTTTTTTTTTATTTTTTATTTTTTTGGACAGAGAGAGACAGAGCATGAACGGGGGAGGGGCAGATAGAGAGGGAGACACAGAATCGGAAACAGGCTCCAGGTTCCGAGCTGTCAGCACAGAACCCACAGAGCCCGACGCGGGGCTCGAACTCACAGACCGTGAGATCGTGACCTGGCTGAAGTCGGCCGCTTAACCGACTGTGCCACCCAGGCGCCCCCTTACTGGTATTATTTTAAACTAAGTCGTAATTCAGATCTAAATTACTTCAAATAAATAAATGTGTGCTACCAAATGCGCCACTAGGGGTCAGCAGGAACATCTTTTCCCCCTGAAATAAAATTTCTTCCCTGCTTTTTTGCTGATTAAAAAAGCAATACAACCATGGGATGCCTGGGTGGCTCCGGACGGTAGAGTAACCAATTCTTGATTTTGGCTCAGGTCAAGATCCCAGGGTTGTGGGATAGAGCCCCGCGTCAGGCTGTGGAACCTGCCTGGGATTTTCTCTCTGTCCCTCTCCTAAACTCACTCTCACTAAAACAATTTTTTTTTTTTTTTAAGTGGGGCACCTGGGTGGCTCAGTCAGTTAAGCAACTGACTTTGGCTCAGGTCACGGTCTCATGGTTGGTCCGTTGAGTTCCAGCCCCATGTCAAGCCGTGTGCTGACAATTTGGAGCCTGGAGCCTGCTTCAGATTCTGTCTCCCTCTCTCTCTGTCCAACACCCACCCACCCCCCCCAAAAAAAAATAAACATTAAAAAAAATGTTTTTAAATACAACCTAACATACACGTATAAATTACAGGTATCTACCAAACTGTTATTAGCGTTTACCTTCGGGAAGGAGACTAGGTTCAGAAGAGCTGGGGGCTGAATTAAAAGGTTCATTTTTCAACTATATAACCTTCTGTAACTGCTTGAATTTTTAGTGAAAACATATTAATACATGTGTAATGTTTCCTTAAAGTCAGTGAGCACGCCTTGTCTCCAAAAGGAGTTTTGTGCATATACGCATAAAAAGTAGTCAAACACCACAGGAACAGCCCTCTACCCTCACAGTCTGATAGGTAAAAATTGTATTTCACTGTTGTGATTTTAGCAAATGTTTAAATACTGACATTTTTCTAATTCATGTATTTTAAGTTATTCCTTTTAGAGCTTTGAAAACAGATATATGGACTTGCTCAAACTATTCAAATGATAATTCTATCTAATTAATCATGATGAAATAAGTGAAGGTGTAAACAAGCATGCGTGCAAGACGACATCTTTATTATTTACATCAAACGTAAGAATACCGCATGAAATACGGGTGCCTGAGTGGCTCAGTCGGTTGAGCGTCTGACTTCGCTCAGGTCATGATCTCACAGTCTGGGTGTTCGAGCCCGCCTCGGGCTCTGAGCTGAGTGCTCGGAGCCTGGAGCCTGCTTCCGATCCTGTGTCTCCCTCTTTCTCTGTCCCTCCCCCACTCACGCTCTGTCTCTCTCCCCGTCTCCAAAATAAATAAACGTTAAAAAAAAATTTTTTTTTAATTCCATGAAATAAAAGAAAGCTACCATGAGTCAAAAAAAGATAGGCATAATTACTCACGGGGATTCAAACAAAATTTCTGTCTAATGAGAGCTCTGACCTCCCTCCAGCTGTCCAGAAGCACTCAGACTGCAACCTTTAACACGCAGCACTGATGTTTGAAAAGCTAACAGTAATGCGTCGCTGGTTTTGGCATTTTATATGGTATTGTTCTGTGTCACCTACAATAGTTTGAAAACAAGTTGATTTTGAAAATCTAATTTTAGTCTTGGATTATGTTTTCACAGTCCTAAAAGCTTTACACAGGTCAAACAACTCAGTGAGAACCACTAAAACCAAAGGTAACTGTATTTTCCACATACAAAAAATGGATTTTTTCCACTGGGTGGTCTGGTTGAATAAATATGCAGATGTGCTGCTGGACTTCTCTCCCTCAACACGACTCTATCATGACACATCCGTGCTCAAACCCCCTGTCCTTTGTCATGTTCTGTCTTAGCTGTACCTGTGTATGTACACCTCTGAGGCTGAGAGTGATCGTTAAGGTAGAGTCCTTACTATGGCCACACAGCTGTACATGTCATTAAAAATGATTTTAACGTCCTTCCACATATGGCCTTAAATCAAGTACTTTACCATACAATAGAGAGCATGGCCATTGCCCTCAAGGAGTTCAATGGGCATGAAAGGTTCAATAACTTAAATATACTTTGTTGCAGTCATAAGCCACACTTGATGAAAAATGAAGCAAAGAGTCAACCAGAACTCAGCTTTTTCTGTCTGGAAAGCCTTTGACATCTGTTTTCCCAATAACTATACCAATTATTCTCTGAAAAACAAAAGGGTTATAGAAGACAAATATTAAACACAGATGTAGCTGGTAAATTTAATTTCATGGACTTGTTATATTTTACTGGCTCTAACAAACACTTTTGACTAGGAGCCATTTAAATATATTTACTCCAGACAAACATCTAAAAGCACTTCATAAATGTTCAATTCCACCAGGAATAGTACGAAGCAATAAGACAGTTAACTGCCACTGCAAATATAATCATTTAATACTTAGCAAGTTTCTACTTTACTTTCAATCACTAGGTGGAGCGCAGTCACTGCCCATTGCTATCCATTCTTACTGAATTCATTCAAAACACATGTATATACAGTTTTATTTGCCACGGTCTTCAAAGCTTTCCTTAATACAGGACTTTCTAACAAGCCACATAAAATTGCTTAGCTTTGTAATCCAAACATGCTAAACGGTAATATAAATTTGATTGTAACAAAACTTGTATATTAATGCTAATAAATCTATGCTCTGCAGTCCTAGATCTTAACCTTAAAGATATTAACGTCTCCTTAAAAATTTTAATGTTCTCTTTAGTGACTACCAAAGAAAAATTGAAAAAGTACTTTAAGAAATAAAAATGTTTTCCTGAAAAGATAAACCTAAACTTACATTACTAATTCTAGCAGCTGATTTTAACCCTGCAATAATCTGTTACATTTAAAATATGTTCATACTTTCTGGGGCGCCTGGGTGGCGCAGTCGGTTAAGCGTCCGACTTCAGCCAGGTCACGATCTCACAGTCCGTGAGTTCGAGCCCCGCGTCAGGCTCTGGGCTGACGGCTCGGAGCCTGGAGCCTGTTTCCGATTCTGTGTCTCCCTCTCTCTCTGTCCCTCCCCCGTTCATGCTCTGTCTCTCTCTGTCCCAAAAATAAATAAACGTTGAAAAAAAAAAAATTTAAAATATGTTCATACTTTCAAGACTACCACATTCTAGCTGAGCTATTAACTAGTCTCACTACATTTAGACACACTGCTATTTCTTAAATTCCATATGCATGCAGATCTCACCAAATTTTGTTATAAAAATACACCTAATGGAAATATCGAGTACAACTTTCTAACCAATGAGGAAATTAACAAATAGCTTACCTTTCAAGAAACACTATAATAGCAACAATTATTTTTTAACATTAACAAACTTCTCATTACACATTATTACAGTTACAAGTAAATTTAATCCCATGTTAAGAAACCGGGTTTGTAAATGCCAGATATAAACAACAGATTTGCTAGGGCAGGGAAGGTAAGGGGGTGTGACTACCTTACGATAATAGGATTCCATCTAGATTTTGTTTGACTAAATAAGTCTTCGTATATTTGAAATGATGGACTCCCCCTGCAGCCCTTCAGTAAAAAATGAATTTTCACATAATATTTCACAACTATATCTGTCGTGTACCTTTAGGTCATAAAAGGAGCCTATTGATAAGTATTTAAATGTATAACTTAAGTACAGTTTGGTCAGAGAATAGATCTTGCTGAGTAAAAATGTTTTAATTTTATTATGCTAAATTGGAGCTGTTAGTAAATATTTAATTAAAACAATACAACTCAACTTGATTATTTTGAACAATTGCTAAGCAGACCTACAATGTCCTACCCTCTAACCAAAAGAGAGACTAATTTTCATGTCGCTGACATAAATTCAAAGCGGTTTAGGGGTACCTACTATCTAATAATGGTACTGATGCAGTGAGTATCTTGTCAATTATATAAGCACGTGTCAATAATGTGGATGGAATATAATGTTACCAAATAGTTTCATTAGAGACCCAAACCGCTAGATCTTGAAACCTACCAGGTTAGCCATATTTGGATACAGATCTGCAAGTGCCGTGAAGGTCTTTGATGCAAAGGAGTTGGCCATTCTTTTACCTACATTTCAGAAAACATAACTTGAATGCATAAATTAAATAACTGAAAAAACCATGAAAAGTGCCAAGATTTTAAAAAATCGTCTAGGAAAGCCTCAGATTTTTTATTCAGTCTTTGGGTAAAGTTTCTATTTTAACAGTGATACATAAGTCAGTACAGATCAAACCTGTAAAAAACATGTTTCCAAAAGTCCTTTTACAGTTTTGAATGATATAGTTAGGTTGTAATTTTTAACTTTCACTTCCCCAAAACATGTAAATTTAGCAATTTTTGAGCACCCTGCAAGTTGAGAGTTTCAGGTAAAGATGATTCAGTGGGACAGTTGCAGACTTAAATATTTATTAGCATAAATCCTACTTTTGGAAATACAGCAAACTCTGTTGGTAAATACCTCAAATCTGGTTACACTGTGTGTGGGAGAGGTAGTGTTTCACCCGCATCTCTAGATGGGAAGCTCCATGAGGGAAGGATGGCACCTCAGAGATTTTCATGAGTGTATTTCAAGGCTACCTTGCACATAAAAAGCACTCAATATCAAATGAATGATATCAAAATATCGGATGTGGCTCCTCCCTCAGGGTCATCACTCACTGTACTGTAAGAGGTTTCAGTGTAGCGACCTTTGTCAGCTGCACCAAACTGGTAATTTATTCAATTTCACTTATTTACGTCTGATCTGCCACAGGCCCTGCATCAGGACGGGCAGGGCTGGGAGCTGGTCCCTCACCCAGGAGCCTCAGAGCAGCAGTGAAAACAGAGGGTCAGATGTAGGACTGGATGTGTACAGCCTCAGGGCCACGGGTCCAGATCCTTGGCAAGGGTAGAGGGAACACGGTGGCAATGCCACGGGGCACAGCTGGGAGTGCCTGCTCCGAGCTGGCTCTACGCTACAGACATCAGACACAGCAAGACAATCTCGGGCTGCCCTACCCCCCATCTCCCAAATTCCCCTTCCTGAGCTCAGGGCCCTCCTCCCACTTTCAAAGGGCAACCTTCTGGGGCGCCTGGCTGGTTCAGGCAGTAGAACATGCGAATCCTGGTCTTGGCGTTGTGAGTTCAAGCCCCATGTTGGGTATAGAGATTACTTTTAAAAAATAAAAAGGCAAACTCGGTCAATGAAAGATGATTTCTAAAAACAAAATCATCGGGGTGCCTGGGGGGCTCAGTCGGTTGAGCCTCTGACTTCGGCTCGGGTCATGATCTGGCAGTTCGTGAGTTCGAGCCCCGCGTCGGGCTCTGTGCTGACCGCTGGGAGCCTGGAGCCTCCTTCCGAGTCTGTCTCCCTCTCTCTCTGCCCCTCCCCCACTCATGCTCTGTCTGTGTCTCCCTCAAAAATAAACATTTAAAAATTAACAATAAATAAACAAAAGCAACTAAGAAAAATAAAAGACAACCTCCCTCCGGCCCCTTGTTTCAGGCCTCGTGAGGGCATGGCTGGGCGCTGGGCCCCGCTGAGGGCTCTAAGGCCTCTGGCTCACAGCCGGACCCTCAGGACAAACCCTACCAACCCTCTGAATTTGAGGCCATCGTCCCCAATTCTGAGCAGGCTTGGATGACAGTCAGGAGCAGAGGGGGGACGGGCCCTTGCCACACACCCCGCTGACTTTTTTCTCCGGAGCCCAGAAGGGGTGTGTTACTCGGGAAGCCTGGGTGCCAGGGGCGGTGCGGTGGAGCCGGCCTCAGACTCGGCCGCCACCAAATCCTGTCCTTCCAGGCACTGATCCCAAACCGCCCGGGGCCGGCCCTGCGCATTCTCCCAACTGCCTCCTGAATCCGCTGGCTTCCGCCACCCCGCTGACCTCCGTACCCCTCTCTGCCTCCCCCTCCCTCCCCTGGCCTCCTTACTCCTCCCTCCCTCCACCTTTGCCTCCCCCTGACCTCCGTACCCCTCTCTGCCTCCCCCTCCCTCCCCTGGCCTCCTTACTCCTCCCTCCCTCCACCTTTGCCTCCCCCTGACCTCCTTACCCCTCTCTGCCTCCCCCATCCCTCCCCTGACCTCCTTACTCCTCCCTCCCTCCACCTTTGCCTCCCCCTGACCTCCTTACCCCTCTCTGCCTCCCCCATCCCTCCCCTGACCTCCTTACTCCTCGCTCCCTTCACCTTTGCCTCCCCCTGACCTCCTTACCCCTTTCTGCCTCCCCCATCCCTCCCACACCCTGCCCTGCCCTGCGCCACGACCCTGACCTCCCTGACCTCCGTACCCCTCTCTGCCTCCCCCTCCCTCCCCCGCCCTCCTCCATCCCCCTGACCTCCTTACTCCTCCCTACTCCCACCTTTGCCTCCCCCTCCCTCCCCTCTCCACACCACAGAGAACTCCTTCAACACTTCGCTCGGTCGCACGCACGGAGCTCCGTCCCAACGCGGAGGTGCAGCCCTGGAACATCCAGCTCATCGGGCCTCTGCCAGACCATGCCCCCCAAAACCGCTCAGTCCCCCCGACGCGACCCCGGCCCCCTGAGGAGCCCCCCAGCCCCCCCCCCCGGTTCTTCCCGAGACAGGCTCCGCACATCCTGCCGGTCTCCAGAGAACACCGCTCCCGCCGCCCTGCCCGCGTCCCCGCCCGCCCTCGGCGTCCCTCGTCGGCTCCGCGACGCCAGCGCCGCGCTCAGCTCGCCCGGCCGCGTCCCCACAGCGCCTCTCGGCTCGGCTGCGGGGCACAGGTGCACGGCGCCGACCAGCGAGCCCCGGGGCCAACTTAAGTGGTGCCGCCAGCGCCGAGGTCCGCCGCACCCCCGCCCCGCCGCCGGCCACCCTCCGTGACACGCGGCCGCCGAGTCCCCTCGCCGCGACGACAGCGCTTCCGGCCAGCTGGCTTCGCGAACCCCGCTTCGGAAGGCCGCGCCCCGCACGCAGGGGGAAGCAAAGGCAATGAGAGCCGCGCGACTCGAACCCCGACTCGCCCCGCGCGACGCGTCGCCGCAGGCCCCTCGCGCGCGCCGCCCCTCACAGACCGCGCCGGTCCGCGCGCTCGGGGTCCCAAGGAGTGCCCTGCGTCCCCGGCCCCACGCGCCCGGGCCAGGCCGGCCGGGGCGCGACCGCGGCTTTCACCTCAGCCGCCGCGCCCCGCGGCTCTTCGCGCCCGCCCTGCCCTCGCTCCGCCGCCTCTCCACAGCGCGCGGCGCCGCCCGCCCGCCGCGAGACCGTCAGCGCAGGCCCCGCCCCTAACGGCCTTCGCCCCGCCCTACGCCCCGCCCTCCCTCGCTCCGCGCCTCGCCGCGCCCTCCACCCTGGCGCGTGCTCCGCCCAGCCCTTCGCTCTGGCCCCGCCCCGCTCCCTCCGCCGCTCGGAGGGCCTTGAGGTCCCGCTCCGACCGCGTCTGGTGAGGGGCGGGGCTCCGGGAGACTAGAGCGTGCGTGGCCCCCCGGCTCTTCCGTCCCCGCTGGCCCGGACAGCAGGCAGGGGCGGCGGGGCTGTGGAAGGTCGGGCGGGCGCCCAGCAGAAGTCCCAGGGTCCCAGGACCCGGCTGGACGAGGCTCTGCAGGTGCGCGTGCCTGTGCCTGAGGGTGCGGCCGCGGGAGGAAGCCCCCCCCCCCCCCCCCCCCGGGGAGGAGGGCGCGGGCGGCCCCAGGGCGCTGTCTCCAGCGTGTCGGGTGGGGGCGGGGCACAGGTGCCGACCGGGTGGGCCATTACGGGTGCCGGCTGTTGGGCTCAGGTGAGCCGGACAAAAATTGCCGGCTCTTCGTGATTTTCATTACCACCATTTGGAAATCCCTTTAGTGTAATGACTCATAAACGAATTATTGTTACTAGAGTACTAACCAGGGGCAAACGAGTCAAGATCCGGCAACTAGAGCTATTAAATTTGTCCACGTGTACCATTATTGAAGTTGTTGAGTTTCCCCCTTTAAAAGGAGAAACAACTTTGGTGCTTACTGTACAACCGTGGCTCAGTCGGTCCGGCGTCGGACTTTGGCTCAGGTCGTGATCTCACAGTTTGTGGGTTTGAGCCCCGTGTCGGGGCTCTGTGCTGACAGCTCAGAGCCTGGAGCCTGCTTCAGATTGTCTCTCCCCGTCTCTCTCTCTTTGCCCCTCCCCTGCTCATTCTCTCTCTCTCTCAAAAATAAATAAACATTTAAAAAATTAAAAGAAAAAGAAAAATACAACATCAGAGGCAAGTTTATGTTACCATCCCAACATAGCTTTTACTTTTCTTCATTTGTTAGTTTTTAATTTCCCAAATAACAATCAAAAGCCAAATAAAGTACCTACATGCCCAACATATCATATTTAATAGAGAAAGCTTTTTAAAATTGTCCGTTTTCCTCTCCAGTCTTTGTCTTTAAAAGAACATATCGTGATCTTTCCAAAAGAATGAACTGGCATTTTAAGTCAATTTTAAAGGGAAAAAAAGAAAGTATAAAAACAGTTTGCAAGCATTTTTCACTTGAGCCTCAGTACAGGAGTCACATTTTTTTTAACTTTTGTTTGTATATTTCATATCTTAGTAAATTAATTTTCGCTGAAAGCTATCTGAGATTAAGCGAGCATAGTCAGCCTAGGACACAAAAGGCTTTTCATAAGACACGCTGCTTGGAAACACGAGCCTAAAACAGTCGGGTTGTTTGATGTTAATAATCAGATTGGGACCCTCTTGTTGCGAAAAGAATTCGTTTCATCCGTTTTTTATAGCAATTCTGTCAACTTGGTCTGTTCTTAACAATAGAATTGACTTGTCAGTGCGTTTTGGATGGTTGTGAACAGAAGCAAGGACAAGGAATGCCTAGGCTTGCCACTTGATGGAGAGAGTCAAGGGTGAGCGAACAAAGGTCAGAGGTAAGATAGCTTGCATGTCTGGCTAAAGAAATGGTATGAGGCTGTGCCCGTCGCCTCCCCAGAGCATGCCAGCTGTCAAACCATCTTAGGAGTATGTCACAAAGGAGTGACAGGAAAAATATATAGTAATCAACTTTACACTTAACTAATCGGGAGGAAAAGCTTGGCAATTATTTTAATGAATTGCAACACCACCTTTAATATACTTAACAAAATAACTTTTCTGAAGTTGATCCTGTGATTACAGCATCCGTCCCGGGCACAGAAATACTGAGTGATCAATCATTAGTGTCACTCCCCACTCTTCTGTCCATCCAGAGACCAGCCAACATTTAAGTAGATTGTAGATGTGCTAACGCTTACAGATATTTGTGTACATTTTTGCACACGTTTGTCTGGAGAAGAGGAGCAAGGTAGCCCATGAATGGGACGGTAAGAACTAGATAGGGTTCAAGGGCAATGCAAAGTGATTAGGGGCTGCTGGGGCAAACGAGAGGAGAGTGAAAGCACATTTGGGGGGAGCAGGACTCCGGAAGGTTTGAAGAAGCATCAGAAGGCAGAGAATTCATGAAAAAACAAAGCACTCGCAACTCCAGAGTAGTAGCCCAAGCACCAAGAGCCCAAGAACGTTCTGGAAAGTTCTGGGGAAGATCCATACAAACTGCTGAGTCAGAATCCAGGGGGCTATGGGAAGAACAGATCCCTTCTCAAGTCTGGGTGGCCCAAGCCGGAAAGAACTTGACTTGTTCCACCAGCAGAGAGGAGAAACAGAACAGTAACATCTGACCGGAAGCAGCCGGAATCCAGGTGGAACTCAGAAGGGACTGGAGAACCTATGAGGGCCCCAGGTGCACAATGCTCCGTGGTAAAGTGAGCAGTGGGCGGGCTGGGCACCCCGTAGTACCTGTAGTCCACGCAGGGGGACTGCTGCGCCTGGCAGTGTGTCCCTTCTGTGCTCCCCGTGCCTGATGTCCACATGCGCTGAGGGAGGGGACACCAGGGGAGAACTGACACATTTGGTCCTTGGAGCCCACTCTGGCTGCCCCTCAGTCGATCCCACCAGGAAGTTACTGCTGTGACATTACGAAGGGCGCACCTCTCTGGAGGGCTCTCATGGGCCACTTTACATCACAGCGTAGATCAGACACACACAACTTGTTAAAACCGTCCTAGCTTATGGCAACATACCTTTACCAGTGGCGTTGCCGTGAACTGTATCACAGACCTCTCACGTTCCAGCCGCACATCGGCAACGTCCCAGGCGCTTGCCCCACCCGAGGGACCAGGGATATAGAGCTAAAACCAAAGTCAGACGCTCACCCCGGGCCAGCCGCTGGTCTTCCAGTTCTGTGGCAGATGTGCAGCTAGTAACCGGAGCTCAGAGCCTCAAAGGTAGCCTTGAATCCCGTCTTCTGCGCTGCTTTTCTCTAACCAGGTGGCAGGTTCCGTTTCTCCTGGAATGTCTCTTGAACCTGTCCTTATCGCCCCATGTTTATGGCAACCACTCTCACTTGGGCTCCGGTGGCATCCTGTCTCATGACTCGGACCGCTCGCTGTTCCAGCCCGTCCTACACCCCCATGCCAGACTGAGCACAGCACTTCTCTGTTCTGGAACCTTCAATACTGTCCATCATCGGGTGAATCCATATTTTTCTGGAAGGGAGCATATATATATATATAAAGGGCTCGGTGGACCATATGGTCTCTGTTGAAATGACTCCGCTCTACCCTTATAGTGAAAAAAACAAAACAAAACAAAACTACCCACAGACAATACCTGAACAAATGGGGATGTCTGTGTCCTGGTAAAACTCCATTTACCAAACAGGCAGTGGGCTACGTCTGGTCTGTGAGCCATCATTTGCAGACCTCTGGATTCGAGTCACAGTTCCCTAGTTTGGCATTCATCACTTTCTCGAATTTGGACTCAGTTTAAAACGCTACCCCTCTTTCCCACCATTTCTCTAAAACATGCCCATTTCCCCAAGACTTGCACGTAGGTAATGAATTTATGTTTAGAAATGAATTTCATGGAGCACCTGGGTGGCTCAGTCGGTTGAATATCTGATGCTTGATTTCGGCTCAGATCATGATCTCACAGTTCATGGGATCGAGCCCTGCGTCAGGTTCTGCACTGACAGCGTAGAGCCTGCTTGGGATTCTCTCTCTCCCCTTTTTCTACCCCTCCCCCACTTGTGCTCATGCTCTCTCTCTCTCAAAATAAACAAATAAACAAAAGATTTAAAGATACATGACACCTGGTGACCCCGTGAGCACAATGTCTTTACTTCCATTGCCTTCACTTCATTGTCCATCACGTTCGTCATCGCATTATTACTTCTAGAAAACATTTTCATAAGAGCTCCCTCGAGGAGCACCTGGGTGGCTCAGTCGGTTGAACGTCCTACTTCAGCCCAGGTCATGATCTCATGGTCCGTGAGTTCGAGCCCCGTGTCGGGCTCTGTGCTGACAGCTCAGAGCCTGGAGCCTGCTTCGGATTCTGCGTCTCCCCCTCTCTCTGCCCCTGCCCCACTCACACCCTGTCCCTCTCTCTCTCAAAAAAAAAAAAAAAAAAATTTGAAGAGCTCCCTGGAATGAAGCCACCCCGCCGCTTTGAATGATAACTCCTGCTCAGTCTGCCCGTCCCAGAGTCCAAAAGTCCTCCAAGGTAAGAATACAGGTGCTTGGGAAAAGCTGTGCGCAGCACCACCCTTTTCTCATTCTGGGTCCAAATCCCAGGCTTCGCCTTTGTTAGGTTTGTTTACACGTTCAGTAATTTGCTCAGAGCACGATCGTTTATCTGTGTTGTTTGATATTTTGGCACGGGCCAAAGGAAGCACGAGAAAACCCCAATTACAAAAGACGTTTCAAAATTTAAAATCATCACTCTGAGAAAAGGACGACAGATAGGTCTCGTTGTGCTTAATTTCCATATACACTCATCAGAGCTCTCTTATCGTAGCTGATTCTTTGCGCACGCACGTATCTACATTTTTTATTTATTTTTGGGACAGAGAGAGACAGAGCATGAACGGGGGAGGGGCAGAGAGAGAGGGAGACACAGAATCGGAAACAGGCTCCAGGCTCCGAGCCAGCAGCCCAGAGCCTGACGCGGGGCTCGAACTCACGGACCGCGAGATCGTGACCTGGCTGAAGTCGGACGCTTAACCGACTGCGCCACCCAGGCGCCCCAACGCACGCACGTATCTAAAACGAGGAAACACCTGGGGTTTAGGAGAGGCTAGCAGGAATCGCAGGAACTAAAAGTCAAGCTGTCTGGTCACATTTCAGCTTTGCCACTAATGAGCGGTGTCGGTCAAGACTCTGCGAGTTTCGTTTTCCTTATCTGTCAAATAAAAGGTTTGGACAGGTCCGGCGGGACACAGATGAGCACAAAAGTACAAACCCTGCGGGGAAACACGGTGTGTTTATTTGTGTATGTGTCACGATCTCCTGGGCCGAAGCTTTTTGGTTTTGTTTTTAATTTTTTTAATGTTTATTTATTTTTGAGAGAGAGGCAGAGAGAGAGACACAGAATCTGAAGCAGTCTCCAGGCTCCCAACTGTCAGCACAGAGCCCAACATGGGGCTCGAACTCACAAACTGTGAGATCATGACCTGAGCCGCATCAGCCTTTACCTTCTGGTGGTTCTGGTGACGACAGGGAGACCAGCAGATTCACACTGTAGGGCTGCTTCTAGCTGTAGCCTGCAGCTGAATTGGGGGCATGATCTACTTTGTGTAAAACATAAATAAACATGACCCTCCCCGGCTTCTTTTTTACACACCTCAGGGCCGTAGTTGGGGTAGTCATCCCTGGGAAATGATGGATGGGAAAATGTGGAAGGAAATCCCGTAACTGGTATTCTTATTGTGTTTATCCCTAAGTGAAACGTTATTCGAGTTGTACAAGATAAGATGATGTTCTCCATGTCAACTCCATATTACAAGATCTTTTGATCTGTTTTGAAGAAAATCACCAATGTTTTTTCTCTCACACTGGTTGACGTTAGCTTCAAAAGGCTAATTAATTGTCAAATTCCAAGACCCCTTGGGAATGCAAGCTGGTGCAGCCACTCTGGAAAACAGTATGGAGGTTCCTCAAAAAACTAAAAATAGAACTACCCTATGACCCAGCAATGGCACTGCTAGGCATTTATCCAAGGGATACAGGTGTGCTGTTTCGAAGGGACACATGCACCCCCATGTTTATGGCAGCACTATCGACAAGAGCCAAAGTATGGAAAGAGCCCAAATGTCCACCGATGGATGAATGGATAAAGAAGATGTGGTATAATGTACAACAGAGTATTGGTCGGCAATCAAAAAGAATGAAATCTGGCCATTTGCAGCTACACGGATGGAAGTGGAGGGTATTATGCTAAGTGAAATTAGTCAGAGAAAGACAAATATCCTAGACTTCACTCCTATGAGGACTTTAAGACACAAAACAGATGAACACAAGGGAAGGGAAACAAAAATAATATAAAAACAGGGGGACAAAACACCAGAGACTCATCAATATGGAGAACCAACTGAGGATTACGGGAAGGGTGGTGGGAGGGGGGATGGGCTAAATGGGGGAGGGACACTAAGAAATCTACTCCTGAAATCATTGTTACACTAGATGCTCACTCATCTGGATGTAAATTTTATTTTATTTTATTTTATTTTTTTTTTTTCAACGTTTTTTATTTATTTTTGGGACAGAGAGAGACATAGCATGAACGGGGGAGGGGCAGAGAGAGAGGGAGACACAGAATCGGAAACAGGCTCCAGGCTCTGGGCCATCAGCCCAGAGCCTGACGCGGGGCTCGAACTCACGGACCGCGAGATCGTGACCTGGCTGAAGTCGGACGCTTAACCGACTGAGCCACCCAGGCGCCCCTGGATAAAGACTTTTTATGTTGTTCATCGCCTTTCCCTTTCCCCCTGTGTATCTGAGTGTACTTCTTCAAGACCTAAATGCGTACTATAGCTAAACAGATTCTTTCTGACCCTGTGATACAGAAGTTGCCCAGCCCCTATGAGATATCTTGGTCACTTTGCCAGATATGATCTGCTGTGTCACAAGAGCCCCCAAAACAACAGCAACAACAACGCATCAGAATCCTGTGAGTAGGATAGTCCTTAATAGTTTCATTAAGATAGCACTGTGAAGGTAGCGCTTTGTTTGAGAAAATTTTATGGGTTCATTTTATGGGTTAATTAGGGCCTTTGTCATTGCAAGTGACAAAATACCATCCAACTGGCTTTCAAGGAAACGGATCGTGGTGCTGGTGGTGGATTTTACTGGTTCTAGTAAAAGTCGGGATAGTTGAGACAAAACTCTTGGGGTGGCTGGGTGGCTTGGTCAGTTGAGTGGCCGACTTGGCTCAGGTCATGATCTCACAGTTTCTGGGTTTGAGCCCCATGTCAGCTGGCTGCTGTCCTCACAGAGCCCACTTCAGATACTCTGTCTCCCTCTTTCTCTGTCCCTCCTCCTCTCCCACTCGTGCTCTCTCTCTCTCTCACTTTTTCTCCCAAAAACAAACAAACAAACAAACAAACAAACAAACAAACACACAACCCAATCCGGAGGCTTAAACCCAAGTCTCAGCCTCTCTGCGTCCCCTATGGAGCTCATTGTCCCTACGGATGAAATACAGATTCTGGGTCTGACTGTCACTGTCTGGAAA
The DNA here is from genome assembly GCF_028018385.1 of Neofelis nebulosa. Classification (NCBI taxonomy): domain Eukaryota; kingdom Metazoa; phylum Chordata; class Mammalia; order Carnivora; family Felidae; genus Neofelis; species Neofelis nebulosa. The sequence continues at coordinate 43,757,131 of NC_080799.1, read as the reverse complement.
TGGGTCACTGTCCCCACCCTGAATCAATCCCTATGACCAGGGAATGGAAAGCATTGATGAGCCTACTTCAAATGCCCAACCCTGGAGCTAGGGTGGGCCCCCCCCTCCCTCCCCCCCACGCCCCTCCCCCCTCCCCCCCTCTTCCCCCCCACTCCTCCCTCCCACCCCCCCCAAACTTTTGAATTTAAAGGAAATTTGCTGTCCTTCTAACAGAAAGGCGAATGGACACCAAGGAGCAAAAACAACCCACATCCCTGACGCTCCGGGCACAAACAATTGATCTTGGAACTTGATCACTAAAAGAATGGCTGTCCAGGAAGTAGAAAGAGGGCAGGCTTCAGAGTCAGACTGTATTATTGGGGATCAGATCCAGTGGCAAACAGAATCACCTCCACGACTTTCAGGGCCCAGTGCACGATGAAAACACAGAGCCCTTTGTTCAAATATTGATCAGAATTTCAAGATGGCGACAGCAGATGGTAAACCATGTGCAGGGCCCTTCCAGGTGGGGAACCCTGGGCCACCACGCAAGAAGCACACCCATGAAGTTGATTCTGACTGCAGATAACAGTAAACAAATACCAGAGACGTGCAAGCAAGATAGACGTTTCTGTCTCATGTGTAAGTCCAAAGGCAAACCCTCCAGGGTTACTTGGCAAAACTGTCAGGGACCCAGGCTTTTTGCAGCTCACCCATGTGGCCCCATCCTTATGGTCCAAGCTGTCCCGTCTGTGTTCAAGGAACTGAGGAAGAGCCAGGGTGTCGGCGTGCAGGAAGGAGATGGGGCAAGGAGCCCTGTGCAGGCTCCAGGGAAGGATCCACCTTGCTCCTTCCAACTTTTTGTGTTTTTCCACCATCTTGGGTACTTCTGGGCTTGTAGACTTCTTGGATCTTATCCCTGTATCTTAACATCAACTTCCCTTTGTGCCCAAATTTCCTTCCTATAAGGACACCAATCATATTGGATTGGGGGTCACCCCAATGGCCTCACCTTAAGCTGGTTAAATCTGCAAAGATCCTATTTCTAAATAAGGTCACATTCTGAGGTCCTCGGGGTTAGGACTGAAACATAGTTTGGAGACACAATATAACCCATAAGAAGAAGAGATGGTAAAGATCTGATGTGAGGGGGTGTTTAATGGGTGTAGAGTTGAGGACAGTTTCCTCCATTGACATGGAAAAGCCCAGAATGGGCAAATCCCTAGAGACAGAAATCAGAGCAGAGGTTGTCCGAGACTGGGGGTGGGAGTAAACAGGGAGTGGATGCTAATGAACACAGGTGTTCTTTTTTGCATGATAAAAATGCTCTCCAGTTACAGTGTGGTGATGGTTGCACAACTTTGTGAATATACTAGAAACTGCCGAACTGTACGCTTTAAAAGAATTAATGTTACAATATATGAATTATACCTCAATAGTAATAATTTTAAAGGACGCCTGGGGGCTCAGTCAATTAAGCAGCCAACGCTTGACCTCGGCTCAAGTCATGATCTCACTGGTCGTGGGATAGAGCCCCGCATTGGGCTCCGAGCTGACAGCACAGAGCCTGCTTGGGATTCTCTCTCTCCTTCTCTCTCTCTCACCCTCCCTTACAAAATAAATAAACTTTAAAATATATGTTCTTAAGACATCCAAGGCCTCAGAAACTTTGAGACACAAGACCCATGCGAAATTGTTTGGGATGAAGCATTTAAATGAAAGGAGAAGCTACAAGAGATATATGGAGTAAAGGTGTTAAAATCCCTTGAAAAATATTATTATTGTCCTTAAGAAATCCCTAATACCAGATAAGAGAAAATATATCCATGGTGACTAAATGTGAGCAACAGAACGAAATGGGAGAAGGACCAAGGGAGGAAGGGAAGCTAGCACTATGTCTCTCTCTCTCTCTCAAAAGTAAATAAACATTAAAAAAAAATAAAAAAATAAAAAAATAAAAATCCCAAAGAATGACACACGGCATTTTTTCAAGTGGACTGTGGACTGAATCTGGCTGCCACCTGTTTTTTGTACGACTTGGTGAGCCATACGATGTTTTCTACGTTTGTTTTTTTTTAATGGTTGAAGAAATCAAAAGACTATTTCACGACATGTGGAAATGATACGAAATTCGAATTTAAGTGTCCATAAAGTGTTAATGGGTCACAACCACGCCCACTGGCACTCATATAATCTAGAGCTGCTTAGACGTGGTAATGGCAGCCTTGAACAGTTTCTTTTTTTTTTTTTTTTTTTAACGTTTATTCATTTTTGAGACAGAGAGAGACAGAGCATGAACAGGGGAGGGTCAGAGAGAGAGGGAGACACAGAATCCGAAATGAGCTCCAGGCTCTGAGCCGTCAGCTAGAGCCCGACGCGGGGCTCGAACTCACGGACCGCGAGATCGTGACCTGAGCCGAAGTCGGACGCTCAACCGACTGAGCCACCCAGGCGCCCCAGCCTTGAACAGTTTCAGCAGAGACTACATGCCCCACTAAACCTCAAATATTTACTATCTGGCCTTTTATTTTATTTATTTGGTTTTTTTTAATGTTTATTTAGTTTTGAATAAATAAATAGAGAGAGCACGCGAGCAGGGAGGGACAGAGAGAGAAGGAGACACAGAAATGTGAAACAGGCTTCAGGCTCTGAGATGTCAGCACAGAGCCCGACACAGGGCTTGAACTCACGGACTGTGAGATCATGACCTGAGCCCAAGTCGGACGCTTCACCGACTGAGCCACCCAGGTGGCCCAGCCTTTTTGCACATTTTCTTCAATGTTACGTAAGGCCTGACATCGACCTCACTTGTCACACCGTTAGGGCAGCAAGTTACTGTTTGGTGAAAAAACCCAGGGAGACAAGGGCACCACTCTGTGCCCGATGGAGGCACCGTCAGTCTGTACCCCTTGGCCCTGGTTCCGGCAGCTCTTGTGTGTAGTTTCTTGGAGCGCTCACAACAGCGGCCAGCGTGCGATCTCGTTTGTGCAAAGGGAAGGCACGAGGAATCTATTGCTCTATTACAAAATGCCCCAAAACGGAGCTTGGGACGAGCCCATTTATCATCACCGTCTCTGTGGCTCAGGCGGTGGGCATGGCTTTGCTGGGTCCTCTGCGCGGGGTCTCCCGGGGCTGTCTCAGGGTGTCACCCAGGGCTGGGGTCTCATCTGAAGGGGCTCCCACCCTCAAATATATGGCCTGCTCAGTTCCTCCAGCCAACTAAGCTCAGTGACTGTCCCCCAGGGGACACATGGTGATGTGACAGCCGGTGGGGGGGCGCCTGGTGCATAGAGGACGGCGTGCTCCCACCATCTTACTGTGCATGCGCATCAGACAGCCCCCACAATAAAGAATCCGACCCCAAGCAACAATGGGGCTGAGGAAGGACACGCTGACATAGGGGTCTCAGCCCTCGTTCCCACAGACTCCTCCTGTTCACTGTCAGCCTCAGCGCCCGGCTGCTCTGCTAAGGTCCAGAAACCGATCTCCAGGTGCAGGAGTGAGGAAGGTGGTTGGAAGGGGGGAGTGATGGAGGGTGGGTGGAGGGGGGAGTGAGGGAGGTGCCTGGAGGGTGGGTGCGGGTTCATCGAATTCTCTCCACAAACTTCCTAGTTCCTCCAACCCCGCTTGACCCAACCCGGGCAGCCGCCACACTCTTAAATGTTTATTACAAGCTCATGCTTGTTTGTCTTTAACCAGCTCAAGTAAAGATCTGAGCAAATCTCAAGCAGCTTCAAGAATTCATAAGCAGCGGGGCGCCTGGGTGGCGCAGTCGGTTAAGCGTCCGACTTCAGCCAGGTCACGATCTCGCGGTCCGTGAGTTCGAGCCCCGCGTCGGGCTCTGGGCTGATGGCTCGGAGCCTGGAGCCTGTTTCTGATTCTGTGTCTCCCTCTCTCTGCACCTCCCCCGTTCATGCTCTGTCTCTCTCTGTCCCAAAAATAAATAAAAAACGTTGAAAAAAAAAATTTAAAAAAAAAAAAAAAAGAATTCATAAGCAGAAAATGATTTAAGGGCCCTGACAGAGAATGTAATTACCTTTTTTCTTTTTTAATTAATTAGGAGATGTTACTAATACCCCTGTCCAGAACATTTCACCGTGGTTAATGTTCCTGGAAAGAATCAATTCAAACTTCGCCGATAACACAAATAGGCGGGTCCCAGTAGCATCCAACAACTCACAAAGTCATTTGTTCAAGATTAACACCATTTTCCAATGGGAACTCATATTGCTTTTATCCATACTACATGCAGTGTAGACAAGAATTTCATCCACTTGTTTTCTGCTTCTTAAAAAATCTATCGCACTTGTTTAAGTTCACCCAGGGGGCACCTGGGTGGCTCAGTGGGCGAGGTGTCTGACTTCGGCTCAGGTCACAATCTCACGGTTCACTGGCTTGAGGCCCACATTGGGCTCTCTGCTGACAGCTCGGAGCCTGGAGCCTGCTTCTGATTCTGTGTCTCCGTCTCCCTCTGCCTGTCCTCTGTACATGCTCTCTCTCTCTCTCTCTTAAAAATAAATAAAGATGAAAAATGTTTTTAAAAAGTTCACCCAGGAAAATGTTAACCTTAAAGGTGTATCGAACTCCCACCTCAAGGCACAAAATATGAAGTTGTATTTATAGCATGTGACGACAGCACCTATGAACTCATCCTCCGCCGTCAGACCAGGGGCTATAAAAGTCAGAAGCCGTAAAGGTCTTAGTTATTCTTTCCTCCCGCCAGCGGCTGCATGGCTGGGAACACGATGTTAGCAACAGTGATGTTTAGACCACAGAACAATGCCAGTGGTAACGCGAATGTTCGATACACGAGCCATATCCATCTAAATTCTCATTCTGACCCTGTAGTGAGCGACTGTTACCGACTCTGCTGGCTTCTGGTTTAGGATTCATAACTGTAGGCATTATTGAGGTGTCAGAAAGCCTTTTTAAAACTCCAAGCACACATTTCACAAAGAAAATGGTAAGTTAACTTCTCTGTGCCTCAGTGGACTCCACTCTAAAAAGGGAATAATGATAGAAGCTAGTCACAGAGCTCTTCTGGCAAGTAAACAAGCAAGTTCCCAGCATCTAAGGCAGCGATCAGTTCCCATTAGTTGCTCACGATTATTTTTATTATTGTTACCTGTGGGTTTGAAAGCAAACAGATCAGCCCAGGGAGAGAAATGGGGTCAGCGTGAGGGAGGGCTTGGGCAGAGGGGTGGGCTTCAGGGAACAAATGGACGATCCGTACAGGACCCGCTGGGGACCCATGTTGTTGGCGTAGGGGGGAATGATCTCTGCGTCTTCTCTAACACTGAAGGTCACGGCATTGTTCACGTGAAAACGGTTACTTTCACATTATATGAATTCCACCTCGATAAAAAGAAATCTTTGCTGGAAAAAAAAAATTACCCAGAACATGTACCTTCCTTGGCTAACCTCCTCCAGAGACTTCCCCAAGCAAACCCAAACCCCTGGCGCCCACCACCCACAAGTGGGGAGACTGTACGTCCATTACACCTGCTGGTCGGGAGCCCCAGAGAAGGGAAGGGAGAAAGCAACACGAACGAATTTCAGTGTAAAAGTCTTCTGAGTAGGGGGTGCCCGTGTGGCTCGGCCAGTTGGGCGTCTGACTCTTGGTTTCGTCTCAGGTCATGATCCCAGGGTTTATGGGACCGAGCCCCGCTTTGGGCTCCGCACTGAGTGTAGAGCCTGCGTGGGATTCTCTCTCTCCCTCTCCGCCCTTCCCCTGCTCACACATACTCTCTCTCAAAATAAATAAACAAACATTAAGACAAGAGAAATTCTATTTAAAAAAAAAACACTTAGCATTTTTTCAGTCTTGAGTCATTTGGCACAAGTTCTTTCAGTTCTCAGAACTAGAGTTGCCAGAGTTAGCCGATAAAAATACCGGAAGTCTGTTAAATTTCAGACAAACAATGAATCATTTTTTTATGTGTCCCAAATATCGCACGAGACATGATTATACTACAAACTTATGTGTCCTGTATTTTATCTGACTCCCCCCACCCCAGCACACCCTGTCAAGGCTTGGGGTGATTGGGCCCTGAAGCCCTTCCTGACCTCCCCTCTTATCCCTTCAACTGCAACTCACCAAGCCATCAAGCCATGTCCTGAGGGGTTTTCCAGTGCTGGGAACAGTTTCAGCTCTTTTCTGCCCCAGGGCCTTTGCACTCACCTGCTGTGTTCCTGGAATCCTTCTCCCCAAGCTTGGCTCTTTCTCATCCTTACTAATGAGTCTCACCTTAAATGTCCTGCTTTTTTTTTTTTCTTTCTTTCTTTCTTTTAAATGTCCTGCCTTAAAGAGGCCTCTCCCGGCCAATGTGATTCCGTCCTGGGTCGCCCGGTATCTCAGCACTCTATTCACTTCCTTCTAACGCTCATGATATTCGTGACCATTTTGTGTGTTGACTTTTCATTTCATTTATTTTTTATTCATTTAGCCTGTTGCCTCCATTTGGAAAGCAGCAACACTGATTTATCCTGTTCTCCATACTCCATCCTTCATGCGTTCATTCAAGAAATACACAGTTCTCGGGTGCCTGGGTGGCTCCGTCAGTTAAGCACCCAACTTTGGCTCAGGTCATGAGCCCACGGTTCGTGGGTTCGAGCCCCGCGTCGGGCTCTGTGCTGACAGCTCGGAGCCTGGAGCCTGCTTCGGATTCTGTGTCTCCCTCTGTCTCTGTCCCTCTCCTGCTTGTGCTCAGTCTCTCTCTCTCTCAAAAATAAATAAAACATTAAAAAAAGCTTAAAAATTAAAAAAAAAAATACACTGTGCCAGGCACTGCTGAAGATGCCGTCAATCAAACAAAGCCCCTGCTTGTTCTGAAAATGGTTCTGAAGTCTTGTGCTTGGCCTGGCCTCACTTCCCTCTGCTGTCACTTGTAGCTTTTGCTTGTGCAGAAGGCAGGAAGGGCAAAGGTGAGTCCCCAGGGACACGTCTGGTTGGTGGAGCGGCCCCTGCGGGCACCCTCGTCAGTGTCCTGGGGCTACGGTCACAAACAACCACAAACTCGAAGGCCTCCGACAACAGAAGTTCTGGAGGCCGAAAGTCCTAAATCAAGGTGTGTGCAGGGCCACACTCCCCGCAGAGGCTCTCGGGCAGAGTCCTTGACCTCTTCCAGCTCCGGGGTGCTGCTGGCCGTCCCTGACCTTCCTCGGGTGGTGGCCGCATCCTTCCAGTCTGTTCCTGCTGGCAGGCGGCCCTGTCCTTCCGTGTGCGTCTGGGTCTTGCCTTCTGGTAAGGACACCAGCCGTTAGACTCCGAGCACACCCTAATCCAGTGTGACCTCTCCTAATTGCACGTGCAAAGTCCCCATTCCCACGTTAGGTCGCTTTCTGAACTTCCCACGGGACGTGAATTTTGTGGCGGGACGGCACTCGACCCAGTACATTGGTGCGTCCGCTGAGCGAGGACACAGAGGTCCGAGATGCCGTCATTTGTTTCCAGGCCTGTAGCAAATGATAAGGAAGGCACAGGGTGCCAAACCTTTGGTCTCGCCGCCCCAGCTCCCCTGCTCTCGAGGGGTGACATGGGGGTCGTGTGCCCGTCCACACTCTGGCTCAGTCAGGCTGTCCTGAGTTCTTGGCTGTGATGCCACTGTCATAACACCGAATGTCATAGCATTGCTGTACTGCCAGGACAGACCTGCTGCCCAAGGTCAAGGGACGGGCCCCAGGACCCTGGCACGCCATGTGGCGGCCTTCCCTCGACTTCCTATCTCTGAAAGCATCCCTGCCTTGAGAGGTACGGGACTTATTCCTTCTCATTCTGGTGCCATTAAACAGAGGCCACACTTTGGATACTGGACCCTGGGTTACGTTAACCATTTCTGAGATTACGTTCCATTGCATTCTTAAAAGTACATCATGTTCTGGGGCACCTGGGTGGCTCAGTCGGTTAAGCGTCCGACTTCAGCTCAGCTCATGATCTCGTGGTTTGTGAGTTTGAGCCCCACGTCAGGCTCTATGCTGACAGCTCAGAGGCTGGAGCCTGCTTCAGATTCTGTGTCTCCCTCTCTCTCTGCCCCTCCCCTGCTCATGCTCTGTCTCTCTCTGTCTCAGAAATTTTAAAAAAAAAATTTTTTTTTAAGTACATTATGTTCTAATCCTGTTTTCTGTTTTTATGTTTATTTATTTTGAGAGAATGAGTGCAGGATTGGGGGAGGGGCAGAGAGAGAGAGAGAGAGAGAGAGAGAGAGAATCCCAAGCAGGCCCTGTGCTGTCAGCTCAGAGCTCCACGCTGGGCTCAAACTCACAAACCGTGAGATCATGACCTGAGCCGAGATCAAGAGTCAGAGGCTTAACCCAGTGAGCCCCCCCACCCCCGGGCGCCCCAAACCTATTTTCTGAGACACCCAGAACCTTCCAGCAGGAATCCATTGTGAACACCTGCACAGGTTGTTTCTGGGAGCCCCCTGTTTGCTACAGGCTGTCCCGTAGCAAAGGACATTCTTGGCTTGAAAAGAAAAAGTTTCTTCCCTAATGTGCCCTGAAGCCTTTGTAGAATGACATAGATTCCGTCCGGGACGGCTTCATTGTGAGAGAAGTTACCTTTATTGTGTGACGGTCAAACTGCTGCGTGTGAGCACATCGGTGGGCCGGGCTGCCGGGCCACAGGAGAGGAACGGTGGGGTCATCCGTCGAGATCAGGGCTGCTCTGTGGGTCTCGAATCCGAAATTCCCAAGGGCGCTCTAGAAACGTATACAGCTGGCGATGCCAACGTGTGTGTGTGTGTGATTATACAACTTACATGTAATTTGCATAAACCGCACAGACTGAATTTAGTCTCAGACTTTTATAAATACTGCTCGTTGTTTCCTTTAAATAGCTCCATTTGTTTCCTCGTGTACCCTCATCCCTGCCCCATCCCAGGATCTACAGAAGAGGTGTAAAGACACGACAAAGAGGAGACAGGGAACGGCGCTGACCCCAGAAAAAGTGTCCCAGGCCGGCAGCCACACGCATGCATCCACTATGAACGTCGGAAGGGCACCCCATCACTCTTCGATAACACCGGTGTCTCGGCTGGATCACAAAACAATCCCAGTGTGTCGTGAAAGCACCTGGCTTGTGTCTCCCTTTGAGGCTGTGCACAGAACTGGCCCGTTCTGAATATGAGACTCTTATCAGATTTTTAGGGTAGTCGACCTTCCGCTCCCTGAGACGTTGGGTTCCAGAGAAATGGCTCGGGAAACTCAATGCACCCCATTCTACTCTAGGGATGAAGACAAGGTGAGTGGCTTGTAGGTTTTTCCTTTCCCCCTTTCCCCTCCGTCTTTTAAAAACGTCTTTTGTCGGAGTGTTTTCCACGAGCAGGGAAACCGACACCCGTGTGGACAGATCACCTGCGCACATTCATAAATTCTCGCGCGCGTCACATGCTTGCTTTGGGGGCCTTCCACCTGCGGCCGCTGTCCTGATCTTCAAGGGACTCTTGCAGGGCGGGAGGGGGGCGTCACCGTGCTGAATTCCTCCCTTCTGGTTCAGAAGCCACAATGGCAGTAGGGCGAAAGTGGGGCTTGCCCTGGCGCTGTTTTCCTGATCATCCAGTTTTTCAAAAAAGAATCAACCTTCTAAAATTATTCAGCATTCAGGGGCACCTGGGTGGTTCAGTCGGTGAAGCATCCGACTTCAGCTCAGGTCATGATCTCGCAATTCATGGTTTCGAGCTCGGAGCCAGGATCCCGATTCGGCTTCTGTGTCTCCCTCCCTCTCTGCCCCTCCCCGACTCGCACTCTGTCTGTCTGTGTCTCTCTCAAAAATAAACACACAAAAAAAGATAATACATACAATAAAATCATTCAGCATTCACCTTCCAGACTCACTCTCGATGAAAACGTTTCTTTCCCCAGGTAGACAGTCGGTTCTCATTATTCACAGATTCCGTATTTGGGAAACCGCCCACGTGATAAAATGTGCCTGTAACTCCAAACGCCGTCCCCGACACTTTGGCGGTCATTCACGGACACGTTCAGAAGGGCAGACGCCTGGAGTCTCCTGACCCAGCTGAGGTCCGCCACCGCCGTCTCGCCCCAGCTCCCCCGCTGCAGAGAAGTGTGCTTTTCGAATCTGTTCACACCCGCTTTGCTCTCACTTGTGTCTATCTGCTGATGATCTTGCCGCTGGAAAAGACGTTCCCTCTCCTCAGTGCAGGGTGCCGAGATGGGCTCGTGGACAAAGTACCTTGTCCGTAGGCTTTGTTCAGGCGGGAGTCAGACCACCGGGGGCCGTGAGTTCACTGTGCGTGAACTGACGGTGTATGTTTTTTTTTTTTTTTTTTTTTTTTTTAATTTTTTTTTTCAACGTTTTTTATTTATTTTTGGGACAGAGAGAGACATAGCATGAACAGGGGAGGGGCAGAGAGAGAGGGAGACACAGAATCGGAAACAGGCTCCAGGCTCTGAGCCATCAGCCCAGAGCCCGACGCGGGGCTCGAACCCACGGACCGCGAGATCGTGACCTGGCTGAAGTCGGACGCTTAACCGACTGCGCCACCCAGGCGCCCCTGACGGTGTATGTTAAATAAGGTGTCTGTGAGCACAACCTGTCATAAAACAGGTTACATACTGACCTGTGGATGAAAACGGGATCAGAGGCCCGCAGGCATTTGGGCTCGCATTTCCCCAGGAGAGAGGCTTCAGCATTTGCTCATTCGGGGTCCAGCGTGACTTTCTAGAGTTTGACAACTGCGAATCACAAGAAACGGCTGCGTCTGCACCGTACCCGGGATGGACAGTTCATCACACTTCTTACCGTGTAGGAAATGAGCCCAGAGGGCGACACCAGAGCCAGGCATGGAAAGAAGCAATTCCGAATGATCAATTAAAAGCTTGATTTCCTTTTTATGCTGATTACCCAGCTCCTCCCAGGAGTCAAAAGCCCACGCGGCACCACATGCCAAGACACAAAGATGAGGAAGATGTTATTCCTATGAAGGATGAAAGCTGGGGAGATCCAGGGTGCCAGCTCAGTCCTCCTGGACCCCCAAGGCCCCGCCACGCGCACGCCCCTTGCTTGGGCCAGTAAAGTAACGGTCCTGGGACTTGCACACACAGACTTGAAAACCGAGGAGACAAGATCTGCAGATACAATTATTGTGCTGGCTTGCAGAAAACCCCTGGCTAGCCAGAATATTCCATCCTGTTAAATTTCGGTTCCCGTTTCGGGGCGCCTGGGTGGCTCAGTCGGTCAAGTGTCCGACTTCAGCTGAGGTCATGATCGTGTGGTCCATGGGTTCAAGCCCCTGCATCAGGCTCTGTGCTGACAGCTAAGAGACTGGAGTCTGCTTCAGATTCTGTATCTCCCTGTCTCTCTCTGCCCCTCCCCTGCTGGCACTCTCTCTCTGAAAAATGTTACAAAACTAAAAACTAGGGGCGCCTGGGTGGCTCAGTCGGTTAAGTGTCCGACTTCGGCTCAGGTCATGACCTCACTGTTCCTGAATTCGAGCCCCGCACCAGGCTCTGTGCTGACAGCTCAAAGCCTGGAGCCTGCTTCGGATTCTGTGTCTCCCCCTCTGTCTGCCCCTCCCCTGCTCACACTCTGTGTCTCTCTGTCTCTCAATAATAAGTAAATGTTAAAAATTTTTTTAAAGAAGATAAATAAAATAAATCAAAACCAGCATGAAATGATTAGCTTGGAGAAAATTCAACTTTGGCTGAAGAGTCTTTAAAATCTGGCTACCACACCGTGGTGGAAGGAGGTGGATCTTAATTTGGTCCAATCAGCACCCCCTCAATGCCCCACCTCACCCACCTCCTCCACCAATCACCTGAAGAGCAATAAATCATTCTTCTCCCTGGACCTATCAAGTCCCACCGACCAAATCCTTAAATGACCCACCAATGGTGCCACCAAATTACTCAGTATGGGAGAACCTCTTACACTAGCCTGGAAACAATGTTACTTCTCAAATGTACTTTGGATAATTCAGAGGTAACTTCACCTAAGAATACGCCTTAGACACTTACATTCAGAGGAAGTCATCATGAAGGTAACATACCTGGATGATTACCATATGCAGAGAGGTCACCTGTCCATCTTGCCAGAAGGTCAGGAGCTGAAGGATGGGGACGTCTTGGCTGATATCAGCACGGGGAAGGAATTGTCACCAATTTGTTGTTGGTTTGTTTTTTTTTTTAATGTTTATTTATTTTTGAGAGAGAGAAACAGAGTGTGAGTGGGGAAGGTGCAGAGAGAGGGAGACACAGAATCCGAAGCAGGCTCCAGGCTCTGAGCTGTTAGCACAGAGCCCGATGAGGGGCTCAAACCCACAAACTTGGAGATCATGACCTGAGCCGAAGTTGGATGCTTAACCGACTGAGCCACCCAGACGCTCAATTTGTCACCACTTTGACATTTAGCTTCCTCTCTGAAAAGATACAGAAGCTTTTGTCAGAAATGTGATCAGTATACAGAGGACCTCGCCGGTGTCTAAAAACCCCGTGCAGAATGACTTTTTCAAGATAATCTTTCCTACAAAAAACATTTCTGATCAAAATGTCCCTGCGATTCACCGTTATTTAACTGGTGTTTGCATTTTCAATATGCTGAGAGCCCGCGTGCCAGCTTTTTGATCCTTAGCAGTTTTCCAAAATAAGCTTTCTATTTTGGAACAATTTTATATTTACAGAGACGTTGCAAAGATAGTACAGCGAGCCCCGAATACCCTTCCCCCACTCCCACCCCCCATAGCATCTTACATAACCATAGCGTATTTGTCACCACTGGGAGGCTGGGAGTGGCGAGTTACTACTAACCAAATTCCAGGCTTGACCTGGATTTCACCAGTTTTCCCATTAAGGTCTTCTTTCTGTCACTGGAGCCCATCCAGGGGCCACACTGCGTTTGGCCATCAGGCGCCCCGGTCTCCTTCAGTCGTCAGCCGCTCCTTGTGGTCCTGCCAGTCTCGGGGTGGTCGTGCGTCGTGCTCAGTGTCCCCCAACCTGGGTTTGTCTGATGTCTTCTTGAGATTACAGCGGGGTTCTGGGTTTGGGGGAACAACCTCAGAGGTCGGGTGCCCTTCTCACCACATCACGGCTGGGGTGCCTCACGTCCACGCAAATCGCTCACCTTGATCACCTGGTCAAAGTGCACCTGCCAGGTTTCTTAGCTGCAGAGTTACTTTTTTTCCCCCTCTCCAGGCCCTTCACTTTGAAATGAGTCAGCAAGTCTAGCCCACCCTGGAGAGGGAAGGGGGTGGAAAGTGTTCCCATCTCCTGGAGCCCTGGGCCGGACACAGCAGACCACAGAGCTCCTGCAATGGTGACTTGGCTGCCTTTCCTCCTGTTCAACCCAATCTGAATGCATGAAAAGTTCATTTTATTTTGTTATTTTTTTCAATTTTTAACATTTATTCATTTTTGTGAGGCAGAGAGAGACAGCATGAGTGGGGGAGGGGCAGAGAGAGAGGGACACACAGAATCTGAAGCAGGCTCCACGCTCTGAGCTGTCAGCACAGAGCCCCATGTGGGGCTTGAACTCACGAGCTGTGAGATCATGACCTGAGCTGAAGGCAGACACTTAACTGACAGGGGCACCCAGGTGCCCCAAAAAGTTCATTTTAAAAAGGGACAGGCGGTGCCTGGGTGGCCCAGTAGGTTAAGTGTCTGCTGATTACAGCTCAGATCATGATGTCATAGTCATGAGATCGAGCCCCACATCAGGCTCTATGCTGACAGCTCAGAGCCTGGAGCCTGCTTCCCCTTCTGTGTCACCCTCTCTCTCTGCCCCTCCCCTGCTCACGCTCTGTCTCTCTCTGTCTCTCAAAAAACAAAACATTAAAAAAATTAAAAAAAAAAAAAAAAAAGGAAGGAAATTCTGACACCTGCTCCAGCATGGATGGACACGGAGGCCATGACACTCAGTGGAATAAGCCAGTCACAAAAGGACAGATATCATATGATTCCATTTATATGAGGTCCCTAGAGTCACCAAATTCATAGAGACAGTAAGTAGATGGTGGGCACCAGGGATGGGGGAGGGGAGGTCCGTGTGTCATAGGGACGGCGTTTCAGTTGGGGAAGACAAAGAATTCTGGGGTGGAGGGTGGTCACTGAACGACGGTGCGACGGTGCGACGGTACTTAAAGCCACTGGACTGTGGACTGAAAACGGTTAGAAGAGTAATTTCGATGTTATGTGTAGTTTATCGCAATTTTCTTAAAGGCAGAGGGGGACGGCTCATGAAAATGTCACTGATGACTGACTGATCGCAGGAGATTGGTTGGATTGCCTATGGTTGACCTCCCTAATGGAGTACACTGTGGCTGCAAAAAAACAACGAAGGAGCACGCCATGAACTGATAGGGAGTCATTTCCAAGGGCCATTATTACTAAGCGATAAAAGCAAAGTACAAAACAGCATGTAGAGTATGCTACCTCTTGCCTAAGGAAGAAGAGATAAGAAAACATGTGTGTGTGCGTGCCCATGTGTGTTTACTTTCTAGCTTTGTCTGAGTCTCTAAACAAAGACACCCCAACTCCACTGAGCACACCCAGCACCCAGAACTTGGCCCCTAACACCCTTCCTCACTAACAGGAACCAAGGCTCCCCAGAAAAATGGCTGATTTTTCCAGGACTTGGGGAGAAAAGGCCAAAATGAGCCGGAACTACCTCATTATACCAGAAAGAAAGGAAAAGTTCCCAAAAGTATGACGGGGGTGGGTCTACAGGACCCAGGAGCCTGCTTGACAGGACTCCCACAGATCACACTTGGGATTATTTGGACACTGAGACAATTAAGAAATTGTCACAGATTTATCTTTAAGAAACCATGAGTCCACACCAAAAATAAATACATAAGTTAATAAATGGGACAGAAGTGGGGGCTCTTGCTTCAGGAGAATGCCGACTGGTGTGGGTGGAAGGTTGCTGAATCGGAAAATCACCCTTCTGCACCCATCACAGAGACACTGGTAAAGGCAAGAGTCATTAACAGATGTCACATCTAATGGGGCAAATGGACGAGGAGCAGGGTGTTTGCACGGCATCGGCCCACATACTGCTTATTGGTCACCAGGGAAAACCAGCAACTCTTACTGAGGCTCTTTCTCAGAACTTCTTGACATGAGTGATTGGAAATCACGTCCCCCATCAGGGGTAGCTGGAGCCATGACACCCTGCAAAGGCCACTTACGTGGAATTCTGACTGGGGGCGAATAACTGAATCCAAACGTGAGGAAATATCAGAAACCCCTAAATGAGAAACATTCTATTTCTTCTGGTGGGGCTGGGGCTGTCGTCTACGAAAACGTCAACATCACAAAAGACAAGCAAAGCAGAGGAGCTGTTCCAGATTAGAAGGAATTACAGACACAATGACTGAATGCAATATGAGATCACGGACTGGGGGAAAAATGCTATAAAGGACACTGTTGGGTCAAATGACATTTCTGAAATATGTACTGATCGGTCTTCAGAGAGCATTGATGAATGTGCCGTGTGTTAACACAAATAATGTCTTCGTGAGATCATGAAATGTGTTTCGATCTCTCAGACCCCCTGACACAGAAACGTGGTCCTAAAATGACAGCCAGTTTGCTCCAGAATATGAAAGGACAAAACTCGAGAAGTGATTTTTATTTGCCTTGGTTCATAATACTTGGGTCTGGAAAGAAGCTATGAAGCGTGATAAAATTTGAGAGAGGTCTGCTCAACTTTCTGGGCTTCCTTCTTAGTTTACTGATTGATGCGCCCTCCGGACACGTGAAAGCGATTCATTCCATTGCCTGAATAGCAGAGATTCTGGGTCTTATCAGAATACATGTCTGTGCTCAATGTCAACTTTGTCGATTTTTCAAGAGGAGAACCAACCCCCAGAGGTACTTCACCTATAAAAGAGCTAATGTTCTTTATCAGCAGATCGCCTTCTGTGTGTATCATTCAAAATTTTATTTCTACTTTGATTAAATAGGTAACCTGGGACTGGTTCCCAGGCACTCATGACCCTATCTTTTTTTTAAGTTTTTTTTTTTTTAATGTTTATTGATTTTCAAGAGAGAGAGAGAGACAGAATGCAAGCGGGTGAGGGACAGAGAGAGAGGAAGACACAGAATCCGAAGCAGGCTCCAGGCTCTGAGCTGTCAGCACAGAGCCCGACGTGGGGCTCGAACCCACGAACCACGAGATCATGACCTGAGCCAAAGTGGGACGGTTAACCCACTGAGCCACCCAAGCGCCTCACTCGTGACCCTATCTCAGCCAAGTGTCCGAATCTCCACAGACAACGTTTTCGTTTTTGCATTCCTAGAATGGGGTCCCAGATGCAGAAAAAAATAAATAAATAAAACCCTCTGAATATCTTTTTCACTTAACACCATCTCTACGGTTTGCCAGCAGATCCTTCCCAGGGCCACAAAGGTTTGTTCTCTCGCCTTATAAAAGTGGGTGCTAGAAATAGTTGGGTTTGTGCCTGTGTGGGTAGCATGAGGACAGCACAGGAAGAGCGGCCAAGTCAGAAGAGGCCCTCAGCCCACCGCCCAGGCATGTTGGTGGACGAAACTGTTATTTACAGAAGTGTCTCCGAAATGCTGGGCTACCTGGGAGTCTCCCCTGGATCCTCTTTAATGGCCTGGCTTCTAAAATAGTTGCTAACATAGGTGAAAATACGATCAAATCCCTTTATGAAATAGTCCCGTCCTATTTCCTGTACTTATTAGTATCCTGGGGGCACTATGCCTCTGTTTGCCCACAAGGGAATCATATTACGTCACACGTTCAGTTACTATTAGAATGGGGTCCTCAACCTTACTTCTTTAATTTAAATGGAACGTTTTCTAGCCCAGAGATTCTCAGTGAGAGATGCACATCAGAGCTACGGGGTGCCTGGGTGGCTTAGCCGGTTGAGCATCGGACTTCGGCTCAGGTCACCATCTTGACAGTTTGTGAGTTCGAGCCCCGCATCGACCTCTGTCCTGACAGCTCAGAGCCTGGAGCCTGCTTCGGATTCTATGTCTCCCTCTCTTTCTGCCCCTCCCCCACTCTCTCCCCCCATCTCTAAAATAAAGGAACATTAAAAAAAAAAAAAAAGATGTCTACTCCAAACACTTATTGAATCTCTCTACTTGATATTGTTGGCTTAAAAAAAAAAAAAAAGAGGATTATGTCTCAGAATAATTACATGTTCTGTCATGAGATTTTTTCCTTTATAAAAATTATGTCCGTTCACTGTTAGAAATCAGATGTAATATTCAGTGACTGCTTTGAAAACAGGCTTAATCATTAGCCTTAGAGACACTTTGTCTAAAAAAAAAACTCAGAATGGTTTTATCACCTTGTTTTGTGTGCCCTGGAGAAAACCAGATTCCCTGCGAAGTAACCGCATTCTTATTATGAACTCTCATCAGACCGTCTCGGCAGGCACAGACAGTCACGCTCCCCGATGGGCCCTGCCCTAAGCCCACGGCCGGCACGTCTCCAACAGCCCAGCCCCCTGGGAGGGGACGCTTCTGATCAGATTGTGGACACTTGACAGAAGAAACTGCGGAGAACAGACCTCTGAGCCCAGACGGGCTTTTGGATGGCAATGGTTTTCCAAAGTCTGGATTTCCAAAACTCTCCTAATTGAGAAGCAGGAGCCTTTCCGAGAGCCGAGCGCCCGGGGAACACAGCTTTGCACGTAGGACTAAAAGATGTGGCGGGAAGGGTTATTGCAGGTACTTGTTTGGGGTATGGTTGATGTCTTTCTAATGTTCTACTTTCTGGGGACACAAGGAAGCCCCGTCCCTTGGTAAGCCATCGGTCGTCCACAGCAATTCAGTAAAACTGCTTTCAGAAGCTGAACCGTTTAAAAATGAGCTGATTATCACTGAGCCCTGAGAATTTGGAAACTCTTTTCATGGCAAGATATCTATTTGCACGGGTTCAATGAGAATGTTTTATTTTTCACCAGGATGTGTTTGGGTGCATTGATCGTGCATCCAAGGCTGTACTGGAGGGTCATATTGGAGGCCATGGTCACCAAGTCACGTAGGACTAGTCACTTTAAAGGAAGAAAATTGGCGGGGCGCCTGGGTGGCGCAGTCGGTTAAGCGTTCGACTTCAGCCAGGTCACGATCTCGCGGTCCGTGAGTTCGAGTCCCGCGTCAGGCTCTGGGCCGATGGCTCGGAGCCTGGAGCCTGTTTCCGATTCTGTGTCTCCCTCTCTCTCTGCCCCTCCCCCGTTCATGCTCTGTCTCTCTCTGTCCCAAAAATAAATAAAAAATGTTGAAAAAAAAATTTTTTTTTTTAAAAATAATGGAAGAAAATTGGGAGGTCCCCAGGGTGGCTCAGTAGGTTAAGCATCCGACTCTTGATTTCCGCTCAGGTCATGATCTCATGGTTTGTGATTTCAAGCCCCACATCGGGCTCTGTGCTGTCAGCATGGAGCCTGTTTCAGACCCTCTGCCCCTCCTTGTCTCTCTCTCTCTCTCAAAAGTGAATAAACATATGGGGCACCTGGGTGGCTCACTCAGTTAAGCATCTGGCTTCATATCAGTTCATGATCTCATGGTTCTCGAGTTCGAGCCCCAGGTTGGGCTCTGTGCTGACAGCTCACAGCCTGGAGCCTGCTTCGGATTCTGTGTCTCCCTCTCTCTCTCTCAAAAATAAATAAAAAATTTAAAAAAATAAACATAAAGAAAATTGTTTTAAATGACAAAGAAGGGGGACCCTTCTCTTATTAATTCGAGAAAAGCCACACAGCCCTCCCAGGATTGTTAATCACCCTGCACTGCAAAGCTTCTTTGCCATCAGAAAAGCATGGGAGCACTGAGGGCCATCTGCCTGGTCCCGCAGGCCTCTAGGGTACCTGTCACCGTGCTGCTGAGGGATGTCAAATCGTCCACAAAAGGGGCAGGGACCTCACAGCCACATGCCAGGATGCCTCTGTTTACCCTTGCAGGCTGCTGACCCGTTTGAGAGGTCTTTTCCCTAACCCCGATTGCTCCTGGAGAGGAAGCCAGGCCCCGGGACACACAGTGACTCAACCACCAAGGAATCAAGAGAATTGACTCCACGTGACACCTGAGTAGGACCGGCCACACGCCCTGGTGCTGGAACAGACGACGGAGCAGGGATTTTGTCCTGCTCTTCGACACAGAGTCCCAGGAGGCCCCGCGCAGGGCTCTTGTCTCCTCCGGGTCACAGGGTTGTTTTCTGACCTTAGAGCACCGGGGGTTCAGCACTGGACTTACATCATTTCCTAGTTTTTAGAAAACCTTTAACCACCCTGCCTCTGGGGCAGGGAGCTCCCGGTGGCAGCCGGCCAATAGCCGGGCCCACAGCGGGTCTGATCGCCATGACGGTGAGGACAGGGACCCCATCCGTCCAGTACCAGTGCCAGGAGCGTGCTGTTTAGGCCTTTTGACAATGCAGGGGAGAAAGAACCACCTTCTCCACGTTACAGGCGGATAAACAGAAGCTTTACAAGGGTAAGTGACTCACGCAAGCTCCCCCCGGGGGTGAGGAGAACAGCCCCGGTCCCCAAAAGACGGAAGGAGAGAAGGAGGGAAGGAGGCAGGACGATGACGGTAACTTGCCACATGGTTATGTCTCCACCTGAAACAGGGAATGTTTCTTCTGAACTAGAAACCGTTCTCTCTGTGAATTCCTAGGGATTTGGAAATGCACTGGCTGATACAGGGGCCAGCAGCCACATGTGGCCTTTGAAAAGTGACTGGCCTGAGGGCACCAGGGTGACTCAGTCAGTCAAACATCCGACTCTTGATTGCACCTCAGGTCATGAGCTCACGGTTCACGAATTCAAGCCCCGCATCGGGCTCTGTGCTGACAGCACGGAGCCTGCTTGGGATTCTCTGTCTCCCTCTGTCCCTCCCCCACCCCTAAATAATTAAAAATAAAAACATTTTGAAATGTGGCTGGTCTGAATTGAGATGTGCCGTAAATGTAAAAGAAACGTCGGACCTCAAAGGCTAACAAAAAACAAGAATGTAAGATAACTTCGTGATAATGTATATTAACCACACGTTAAAATGCTACTATAGCGAGTTAAATCAAATCTGTCATTAAATTTCCTCTTACCAGTTTCTGTTTTCCTCCTGTGGCTCCAGAACATTCTCGTTCTGTCTTGAATGAGACGTGAATGAAGCCTGTGGTCATCTCAATGTCCTGTTAATGTCTGCAGGAGCGGAGGCACCAGGTACTGAGATTCTGCCTCCTGGCACTGGCCACCCAGCCACCCAGCCACCCAGCCAGCTAGCAGCAGCTATGCCAAGAGCCTTCTCTGCATGGCATGTCTGGGATGCACCCTCGGGGGCTCAAAACCTCCTGGTGGTGGGTCTTGTCTACAGAACAACGGCCCCCCAAAGACGGCCACATCCTAACCCCCAAGATGTGACGACGTTAGGTTCCCTGGTAAGAGGGAATTGAGGGTTCTAATCAGCTGCCCTCACAATACGGTGATGCTGAATTAGCCAGGTGGGCCCAGTGTTGTGCCAGGGGCCCTGATTCATGGAAAAGTCTGGGTGCGAGAAGAGGTGACCATGATAGCAGTCCCTTACCAGCACGACGCCCGCCTTGGCCGACAAGCCCCAGCCAGGCCCGTATTTTGGGGTGCCCTCCCCCGGGACAAGTAGGGTTCTGGATGCTGTAAGTGAACCGACCGGCAGCCCTCAGCCCCTCAATCCCCACTCACCTGACTCACCGGGGAGAATCACAAAGCCACTTCCTTGGACTCTTCCCGGCCCACAGGCAAGGGGCACAGCCGCACCCCCCAACCCCCAGCAATGACAACTAATTCAAAACAATTCCATCCAGCCCCTCACCTGAAAGCCCCTCGAAGCAGGTCTGCGATTCTCTCTTATGACACGCAAGTGTCCTCGGCCCCAAAATAACTCTGAGACTTTCCTCTGAAGTTTGCAGGGGGGGATCCGCACACGCATGTCCAGCCCCGGGGCTTGCATTTGGGCCGCCCCGACCAGAGGGGAACAGCACCGCCTCCTGCCCCCTCGCTCCCAGCCCGAGCCAAACACTTCATCGACGCAGGACACCGTCAACCGACATCGAGCGCCACGCACTCAACACCAAGGCTGAGCAAACAGGGTGTTCTGTTGGAGAACATTCCGGATGTTCCAGAAGCCCGCAAGGCTTTGGGGGCTTGAGCGCCTCCCCTGATTCACCAGCAGGAAGCTTCGCTGAGCACAGAGCCGGGCTGGGGGAGGGCAGGCCCTGGGCTGGGCTCTGGGGCTGAAAGCTGAACTCAAGATCCCTGCCCTTTGCGGGAGCCTTGTCCTCGGCCCGCGCCGCTGGAGGGAGGAATGCTGGAGCAGCCCATCCGTCCAGCAGTAGGTGGGCCACCTCGGAAAGTTCTGGAGTGAGGGGCCCCTGTCTGTGGCTTGTGCCAGCGACTGTCAGGCCACGCCCACCAGGCCAGGGAGGACAAAGCGTTCCGCCCAGAAGGCCAGTGGCTGAGACCGTGGGAGCCTGGTCTCTGGCAGGTGCACACCAGCCTCCCAGCCTTGGCTGCCCCCGTGACCCCCATCAGTTAATCTCCCGGCTCGGCCTTTCGGGTCTCACTTCTGTATTCTTTTCTCGTACACTTTCCGTCGCGTACCAGAGAAGAGTCGGAACAAAGCAGCGAGACTACTGGCAGCGAGAAACACCCTCGCGATTCTGTGCACACATACCCCAGGTGCATCGCCAAGCGGAGCCTGCGGTGAGCACACCCGCAAAGTGACAGACCGACACAAAGTAGAACAGTCCCGAAGGTGTAAAACCAGGGCTGAGGGCGTGTGTGTCCAAGATGACTGCCATCAGTCGATGGGAGGCCGGATTTGTGCTGTGCTGCTGATACCTGATGTGTTTGTTATAATTAGTTTCCCGTGTATTAACTGCACACACGCCTCTTGACAGAAGTGACACGCTGGTGGCAGCGATGGGGGCTTGAAGCCACGGGTGACTTCTGATCGAACCCTAAAAGTCACATTTGCGACCAGAACCTGAGACACGAGCAGAGCCCCTGGGTCATTTCTGTCACAGGAATATCTGGACAGAACGGCTTCTTGGAGCCGCTCACGTAATTGTGTCACCTTGATGTGTGACACGCGTAGTGACAGTTTCCCTGGGTCCGCTAACTCGCAGCGGACTTTACAAGGACTTTGCCTCAAGGCTATTGGCAACCTGAGTTTGATTCTGCAGAGGAGGGGAGGGAAGGCTGCTCATAGAGCTTCTGGAATTCAAACCAAACGCTCCATGCACCAACAAATGCCAAGAGTGGGGGCGAAAGTTTTAATTTTTTTAATGTTTATTTATTTTTGAGAAAGAGAGAGACAGAACGTGAGTGGGGGAGGGGCAGAGCGAGAGGGGGAGACACGGAATCCGAAGCAGGCTCCAGGCTGCGAGCTGTCAGCACAGAGCCCGCCGCGGGGCTCGAACTCATGGACCGCGAGATCATGACCTGAGCCGAAGTCGGCCCCTTAACTGACTGAGCCACCCAGGCGCCCCATCTCCAGGACGCTTCTTAAGTCTACAATTTTTTCATAATAAAAAGTTTTCAAATGTTAAAAAAAAAAAAAAACAAGAAAAAACTCTGCTCTCCTGCATCTCAGCCACCGCACTCCTGGGGTGGGGGGGCGGGGGGCACCCCCAGCGGTCGCTCGAAGCTTCACCTCCGCCGTGAATCGTGTATCTGTGGTATTTAATGGTCTCCTACCTTTGAGCTGTCAGGGTGTCCTTGTCAGCAGAGCAAAACATTGATTTTCTGCCCGTCCATCTACGGCGAAAACGGACGCGCTGCCTGCAGCCTGCGATCCGAGCTGGAGGGACAGACCCCGGAACCCGCATGGTCCTCCCAACGCTGACTCCTACCAGGAGCAGACAACGTGCACACTCACTCTTTTCCGGTGAATCACCTTTCGCTGCAGGTTCACTTCCAGGGCAGAAAGGCAAAGCGTTCTTAATCGCCCCTCAGACAGGACCTGTGCGTGCGTGCAGGAGAAAATAGACGCTGAGTGTCCCTGGGAGAGGAAAAGAATTAAACAAGCAGTGAGAGCGAGAGGCTCTCTCCTCCGAAACGCAGCTCCACCCCGGGAGCTGGGCACGCAAACATTTGCACAGGTGAATACAACCTAGAAAAGGAAGTCGACCAAAGCGCATAGGGGTGGGGAGTGGGGAGGAACGGTCCCACAGAGCTCCAGGCCACGGGCATCTCAAGGGAAGCAGTCACAGCCCGGGTTCACACACTGACCCTGCTGGCAACGCCGGGCCTTCCCCAGTGACCCGGCCATGGGACGGCTTCAGCCCCTGCCATGCAAGAGCCCAGGGGCCTTCAGTGGAAGGCCTAGAATTAAGACCCGATGTGACATCCTGCCTTGACACCTGAAACCAGGGGGCCTCGAGCCACCGAGCTGGAGGCCTCCTCCAGCTCCCACGGAGAGGCTCGTCCTTGTCAGATGGAGCACAGCACCTGCTCGGCCCTGAACAGCGGGCTTCAGGTCCCTTGTCAGCCCACGAGATTGTTCACACGACCCCGTCAGGTGCTCCCACAGGAAAGGGGCACCTCGCCCTCTTGCTACCACAAAGCCTGCCGCCCACAGCCCCGGCGGGCTCATTCTGTTCCCAAGTGCAACTGCCGTGGCCCTGCGTGGCTGGGCCGTTAGTCCACGTCACTGGTAAGCCGCGACTGGTGTCATCTGTCCAGTATCGGGTGTTGAGCGTCCACCGTGAACAGGAGGTGGCTAAGACAGGCCTCCCTGTCCCCACACGCACCCGACGTGGGGGTTCTCAGCTGGGGTGATTTGTCCCGCTGTGGGATGCTCCACGATGTCTGGACATCTTTGGTTGTCACAAGCAGAAAGGCGCAAAGACGTCCTTCACTTGGGATCCAGAACAGCATCCTCTCCTGGCTGCCCTCCTGTGCCAGCGGCCACAGCTTCCCCGTCCCAAGGCTGGCTCCCCCTCCGGCCCCTGACTCTAAATGTTGGGGGACCCCAAGGCTTCTCTGTCCCGTCCTCAGCCATCACCCCCGGGCGAGGGAGAATGGTCTCGGGGTTTAGACTCCCCCCTGCACGCTGGCGCTCCCAGATGAACATTCCAGCTGGAGCTTCTCTCCTCCACTTCTTGACATTTGAGTACCCGACTTGTGAGGCAGCCCCCCAGCCTGGAGAACATATTTACACGTCATACGTCCAGTAAGAGGCTCATATCTAGACTTTAGAAAAAGCTATTACAATTTAAAAAAAAAAAAAACAGACAATGCATTTTAAAAATGAGCAAATGGGGGCACCCGGGTGGCTCAGTCGGTTGAGCGTCGGACTTCAGCTCAGGTCATGATCTCACGGTTTGTGGGTTCAAGCCCCACGTCGGGCTCTGTGCTGACGGCTCAGATGCTGGAGCCTGCTTCGGTTTCTGGGTCTCCCCTCCCCTGTTCATGCTCTGTCTCTCTCTGTCTCAAAAGTAAATAAACATTAAAAAAAGAATAATAAAAAAATAAAATAAAATCAAAAGGAAAGGGGCACAGATACACCCCGCGGCGTGGATGAACCTTGAGAACATCACCTTCAGTGACAGAAGCCAGTCACAAAAGGCCACCTATTGTATGATTCCACTTATATCAAATGTCTGGAATAAGCAAATCCAGAAAGACAGGAAGTAGACCAGTGGTCGCCAGGGGCCAGGAAGCAGGGAGTGGGGTGTGATCGCTACTGGGTATGAGACTTCTTTTGGGGGCAATGAAAACGTTCTAAAATTGAATGTGGCAGTGGCCGCTTTAAATGGGTGCGTGCAGGGGCGCCTGGGTGGCGCAGTCGGTTAAGCGTCCGACTTCAGCCAGGTCACGATCTCGCGGTCCGTGAGTTCGAGCCCCGCGTCAGGCTCTGGGCTGATGGCTCGGAGCCTGGAGCCTGTTTCCGATTCTGTGTCTCCCTCTCTCTGCCCCTCCCCCGTTCATGCTCTGTCTCTCTCTGTCCCAAAAATAAATAAAAAACGTTGAAAAAAAATTAAAAAAAAAAATAAAAATAAAAATAAAATAAATGGGTGCATGCAAAGGCAGATATGCGAATCCAGCTGTCTTCCGGAGTCTTCTGTGAGGCCAAATAGTAAAAAGACTTGCAAAAATGTAAAAGCAGATCTTGCTAATGCCGGTGGGGTTTTTTTTAATAAAATTTTTTTTTTGAAATAAAATTATTTTTCATAAAAACATGTTACTTGTAGTTAACCGCTAAGGGATTTATTATTGCTATTTTTATTTGTTTTTTAATTTTTTGTTATTATTTTTAAATCAGTTAATAAATATTTTAAATTTTCTCAAGTTTAATTTCTTTTTTTATGTTTTTTTTTTAATTTTTTTAAACGTTTATTTTTGAGAGAGAGAGAGCACAAGCAAGGGAGGGGGAGAGAGAGAGGGAGACACAGAATGTGAAGCAGGCTGCAAGCTGTAAGGTGTCAGCACAGAGCCTGACGCGGGGCTCGAACCCATGAACTGTGAAATCATGACCTGAGCTGAAGTCGGACACTTAACTGACTGAGCCACCCAGGCGCCCCTGTTTTATTTATATTTTTGAGAGAGACAGAAAGAGAGAGAACAGCAGGGAAGGGGCAGAGAGAAGGGGGGACCGAGGGTCTGAAGCAGGCTCTGTGCCGATAGCAAGGAGCCCGATGCAGGGCTCGAACACATGAACTGTGAGTTCATGACCTGAGCTGAATTCAGATGCTCAACCAACGGAGCCACCCAGGCGCCCCTCTCAAGTTTAATTTCTAATATACATATCGGGGGACATACCCAAGGCTAGCTCATGGGTGTGGCCCTTTGCAACGGCACCTCCTCTCAGAAGGACCCCACACTTGGCCTGACACTCTCCTGTCACTGTCTTAAAACTCTTGCTATCCTTGAGCACGTGTTTTGTAAGTAAAGTCCAACGAGACAAGAAAGCATCCTCAGGCCCTGGACTCTCAGCGTGCAGGGTACCTCCCGCCACCTCACCGCCCACCTCGGGCACCCACTCCTCAGCCTTCTCGGGCTTTGGACCTGCCCACAGGGTCGCCAGATATAACACAGGATGCACAGTTAAATTCAGATTTCAGATAAACAAAGAATACATCTTAAATATAAGCATAGGACACGCTCAGGCGAAAGAATTATCGATTTATCCAACATTCAAATTTAACTGGGCATCCTGTACGTTCACTTACTAAATAAAAAAACTCTCCGCACTCTCCCTCCTCCTCTCCACCCTGCAACTATGGCTGCACTGAGACTAGGTGGCGAGGGAGGGGAGACCAGGGTCCCCGGTCCTCTGCACCCCCAGCGACACCCTGGTCCTGGCAAGTGTGAGCCTCTCACCTACTCCCATCCAGCCAGGTACCCGCGTGCCCAGGTGTGGTGGTTTAAAGATCCTTGGGGTGGCCCAGGGGTGCCTGGGTGGCTCAGTCGGTTAAGCGTCCCACTTCAGCTCAGGTCATGATCTCAAGGTTCATGAGTTTGAGCCCCGCATCGGGCTCTATAGTGACAGCTCAGAGCCTGGAGCCTGCTTCGAATTGTGTCCCCGTCTCTCTCTGCCCCTCCCCTGCTCATGCTCTCTCTCAAAAATAAACTTAAAAAAAAAAGACACCTGGGGTGGCCCTGTCACCATGGCTTGGCACCTGGACCCATGGGAATGGGGTGCTGGCCTCGGAGTACCCCGGCCAGGGCGTACTCATCGGTCCTGGGCAGGCAGGAGGGCCTCTGTCAGGCTGGAGCATGTGTGTGCCTTCATGAGTCACCGGGCCCCTGGGTGCCTGTGACGATCCTCAGTCACCTGCAAGTGTCCTTGGCTGGCTCCCTGCCTCTCTTCCTCCTCCCAACCTTCTGACTCTGACGTGCCTGCGTGTGCTCTCTGCGTACAGCTGAATCTCCTCTGCGTGTGCACCCTCAACACAGAGCACGGGGCCCGTCAGACAGGGGACGTGACCCTGTCCCCGACCCGGCCCTGGCCCCCCGGACTGAAGGTGGCCTCTCGCAGCCTGGGGAGCGTGACCACCCTGCTAAGAGGAAGGCTGACAAATCTGCTCATTCTTTTTTATTCCAAGTCACCAGAACCTGGAGCTGAAAGAGACCATTAAAACCAAAAAGCAGAGGGAAGGGGGAGGGAGCAAGAGGGAGCCAGGAACGGAGGTGACCCAGAGGGTCTTGGGTTATGATTTTTGTTTTTGGGGGTTTTTTTGAGAGAGAGAGAAAATAGCCGGGTGCGGGAGGGGCAGAGAGAGAGAGAGAGAGAGAGAGAGAGAGAGAGAGTCCCAAGCAGGCTCCACACCCAGCACAGAGCCCCACGCGGGACTCAAACTCACAAACCATGAGATCATGACCTGAGCAGAAATCAAGAGCCGGTCACTTAACGGCCTCAGCACCCCCAGGAGCCCGTGGATTACAACTTAAATGCCCACCCCTGGTTCTGGCCAGGCTTGCCGCTTCTTGCCCCTCTCAAGAGTGCGACGGGGCTCTGATTTTGTCCCTAGTCTGGGCGGAAGGGGTTCTGGAGCCTCGAGCATTCTCTCCAGGCATATCCTCAGCTGGGGCAGGGACAGACACACAAACCACCCCAGGACGTGATTGCAAGAAGGGGCACAGGCGAATTCCCACCTAGGGCCAGTCGGCCCCGCGGGCCAGGCCTCCCCAGCGTCCCCGGGACCCTCTCTGCAGACCAGCCTTCCCCATCCGACTTCTGCAAAAGCCCCGGCTCCCACCTCCTCCTGGAAACCTTTGCTGCAGCGACCCCGCCTCCACCCTCTAACTCCTGGATCCTGAGGCGCCCGTTTGGGCCTCACACACCCCATCAGGATCCTGAGAGAGGAAGGGTCTGGGCTCCGGACCAGGCAGATCTGGGCTGAAGGCCCAGCGGGGGCTTTTCTCAGCGGCGAGGGCTTCAGTGAGGTCCTCACAGCCTCCGTCTTCTCCTCTGTAAAATGGGAATAGTGGTTACACTCACCTCTCGAAGTCCATGAAGACCGCCAAGAAACACGGCTTGCATGGCACGGGGACGACGGGCAGGCGGCCTCGGTGACGCCGTCCTGGTCAGCACCCCACCGCCAGCTCCAGGTGCTGTTGGCCACACCAGCTTCCCCCACCCCCCCAGGCTGATAGGAGGCAACCCGCCCAGCCCTGGGAGCTGCAGCCAGGCTTCCCCTGGAGGAGACAGAGACAGAGAGACATACAGAGACAGAGAGACAGAGAGACAGAGAGGGAGGGAGGGAGGGAGAGAGGGCCGGCACGAGGCCCGTTTCCTGCAGTCCCGGGAGCGTCCCCTCCCCTTCCGGGTTTGCTCACCTCGGAGGAAGCCCCGCCCGGGGTGGCTCGCAGGGGCAGGGTCTCTGCGTCCGGGGCCCACGGGGCCCACGGGAAGGGGGCTTCACCCTCCGGCTGCCTGGCTCGCCCGCCGCCGCCCCCCTGCGATCTTATTCTCCAGGGGCCTCCTGCCAGGCAGTCTGCTTTCCACTCTTTGGAGGGAGGACGCACAGCCCTGTGCTAGCGTCTGCGCAGCCCTGTCCGGGGCGGGGCCGCCCCACGTCCAGACGGAATGAGCGGGTGCTCGGCCCTCGGCCCTGGGGAAGGAGACTCACACACCCCAGGGCTGCGGGTGAAGGGGCTCGAGTGAGGAGCGTGACCTGGTATTGAGAGGAGGGCCAAGCCTGCTTCTCTGTGCTGGCTGGGGGAGCATTGGGGGTGGCCAGGGAGTACTGAGGGCGGCCGGAAAGCACTGAGGGGTAGCCGGGGAAGCACTGGGGGCAGCCAGGGAGCACTGGGAGGTGGCCGGGGAGTACTAGGGGCAGCCGGGGAGCACTAGGGGCAACTGGGAAGCACTGAGAGGTGGCTGGGGAGCATCGAGGGTGTCCAGAAAGCACTGAGGGGTGGCCGGGGAGCATCACGGGTGGTCAGGAGAGTACTGGGGGCAGCCGGGGAGCACTGAGAGGCGGCTAGGGAGCACTAAGGGCAGTCAGGGAGCATCGAGGGTGGCCGGAGAGCACTGAGGGTGGTGAGGGGAGCACTGAGCGTGGCTGGGGGAGCACTAAGGGTGGGCAAGGCTGCAGCCCCCAGCCTGGCAGCGGAATTACCCGAGAGCTTGTGATGCAGAAACCCATAGCCCCATGGACCTGTGGAGACTCCCCCAGGTGTGTGGTGCAGCCAAGCCTGCAGAGTCTGGGCCATCTTGCTAGACAGCAGCAGGTGACTCAGCCCCAAATGGAGAAAAGCCCAACAAGTAGAAACAGCCAGCCACAGGCTGTGCCACAGGCACAGGCAATGAGGTCACTGCCACCCCCAGACTCTGACGCCTTGGGGCCCCCAAACAAAGGCAGATCCTGGGGTCATTGCTTTGGGGTCTGCGATTGGGAGAATGATGGCCCCCCAAGGTGTCCGCATCCTAATCCCTAGAGCCTGTGAATATGTGCCTTATGTGGCAAAGGAGACTCTGCATCTGGGATTAAGTCAAGGAGCAGATCGTCCTGGGTTATCTGGACAAGCCCAATGTGTCCTCACAAGTGTCCTTAAAAGCGTTGACCTTTCCCTGGCAGGTCATGGAGATCAGGAGCACGAGAAGGACTCCTACCCACTGTTTGTGGCTTTGGAGAAGGTGGAGGGGCCGGGAGCCAAGGAGTGGCTGGGCTCCAGAAGCTGGGAGTGGCCCTCAGCTGATAGCCAGCATGCAAAACGGGCCTCAGTCCTACAACCGCCAGGAACAGAATTTCACCAACAGCCTGAGCAGCAAACAGAGTCTCCCCAAGGCCTCCAAGGAGGAATGCTGTCCTGCCCACACCTTGATTTTAGCCTAGGGAGACCCTTGCTATGCTTCGACCTCTGGAACTGTGGGAGAGAACGTTTGGCAGCCTCAAGAGGCTGAGCTCATGGTGATTTTTTTCTTTTTAAAGTGTATTTCTGAGAAAGACAGAGACAGCGCGAGCACGGGAGGGGCAGAGAGAGAGGGAGGGAGAGAGAAAGAATCCCAGGCAGTCTCCTCGATGTCAGCACAGAGCCCAACCCGGGGCTGGAACTCAGGAAACCATGAGATCATGACCTGAGCCGAAACCAAGAGTCAGACACTTAACAGACTGAGCCAGCCAAGCGCCCCTTGTGGTGCTTTGTTAAGGCAGCGGTGGGAAATGAACCCCAGGCTCCCTCCCTCAACGTGGCCGGCGGGCGACTTCGGGTGGATGGCAGGCCCTCAAACAGAAGTCATGTGTCTGTCCCACAGGCGGGACACACGTGTTACTGAGGTCCTGCTGTGTCCCCCGCACCCATGGGCCAACCACACCCGGCACCGACCCGAGTCCAGGACCTTCACAGGGTGGGGGAAGCCCGGACTCTTTCTCCCCAACCCTGGTGAGAGTCCTGGGGCCACCACAACAAAGCACCACAAGCCACGCAGCTTTGAAAACAGAGATGTAATGTCTCACAGCCCCAGAGGTCAGAGGATGAAATCAAAGGGTTGCAGGGCTGGGCTCCCCTAAAACACGGAGGCCCCTTCCTGCCTCTTCCAGCTCCTGGAGCTGCCGTCCAGCCTCAGTGTTTCTGCCCCTTCTCTGTGCGTCTCTATGTGGCCACCCCCTCCTAGAAGGACAGCAGTCACTGGAGATAGGGCCCACCCTGATCCAAGATGCTCTCATCTTGAAGTCCTTAACTAATTGCATCTGCAAAGACCCTATTTCAAACAAGGTCGCGGACACAGGCTCTGGGTAGACACGAATTTGGGGGGAACACTATGCAGTTCACCATGGACCCCTGCAGCAGATATGCTTCCGTGGCCTCGCATCCTGTCTGCTGGGGCAGGACCCCCTGCCCCCCACACCGAAGGCCTGAATTCCAGCCTCAGCTTCCAACTCCGCTGGCGGACAAGGCTGGGAGGGGGTCCCTCACAGAGCACAGGACCTCGGGCCCTGAAGAGTCGATCCTGCCTGAATCACACATCAAGCAGGTCATGGGACTAGAAACGGCCCCGAAAAGCTTCTGGGACAGGGCATGCCCTCTCACAACCCCTACGCGCTGCCTGGACGAGGATGGAGGCCGCGCCTGCCACTGTCCGCCAGCTCGGGCCTGGCGCGGCCGCACAGCCACCGTCAGGTCTGGTGTGTGCACCCCGGTCCTCCTGTCTTCCAGACCCAAGCTCTGCTGTGTAGACAGGAGCTTCTGAAGGACCACGCACATCTCCCCAATGGCCTGAGGACCCATGTCTCAAAGCACTCGTGTTTACAGCGAGGCGGGGAGTAAATGTTTGCTTCTGGCGCGGATTAACGCTGAGCTTCTGATACTTAATGAAAACCAGACTGCACCCCCACTGGGTCTCACCCAGAGCGGCGCCAGCCTTCCCAGCCCGCCTGGGGAGAAGCGGCAGCCTAGGTGACCTGGGACAGCCGCCCGCCCACGTGGGCCCACGGGCAGGAACCACTGGTGCAGACAGAGTCACCATGCCTTAGCTTCCGGATCCTTTGCACCTCACGATCCAGAAAGTGAGGGCAGCATGAACCTCGTCAGCCTGGCTTCCCACTTCTGGAACATTCTTCCTAGCTGGCTCACCGTGTTGTATTAGTTTCCGATGCTGTGTAACAAATGAGCACAAATCCAGCTCCCACTGGGGCCTCGCCATCTCCACGAGTCAGGAGTCCCAAGCTTCCCATCAAGGTTGGGCCAGGGTAGGGGGTCTCATCTGGGGTCTGGGGGCTCCTCCCAGCCTCACGCAGCTGTCGGCCGAATCCATTCCCTAGCGTGACTGAGTCCCTGGCTTTCTGCCAGCCAGGCCGGGACCACTCTCAGCTCTTAGAGGCAGCCTGTGGCTCCTTTCGACGGGGCCCCCCCCGTTCACAGCATGCTGTCTGCTTTCTGCCAGGCCAGCAAGGGGGTCTCTCTGACTTCTGTCCCTGCCTTTCTAGCCCCCGTTATGGACCACAGGTGCCCCCAAAACACATATGTTGAAACCCAAGCCCCCAGGTGACGGCATTAGGGGCAGGACCTTTAGGAGTGATAAGGCCATGAGGGTGGGGCCTCAGGAAGGGGACCAGTGCCATCATAAGAGGCTTGGGAACCGCTTCCTCTCTCTGCTCTCCACCACTCAAGGCCCGAGCCACAGCCTTCCGCCAGCCAGCAAGCCGGCCCCACCAGACACCGGACCTGTTAGCGCCCTGATCCTGAACTTCCAGCCTCACAACTGTGAGCAGTACACGTGTGTTGTTTGAATCCCCACCCCCCACCCCGGTGTGTGCTATTTGCTGCAGTTCATGCTAAGACTCTCCCTTTCTGTTTCTGATTTTTAAGAGGTGAAATTCATAGAACATAAAATTAGCCATTTCAAAGGGAACGATTCAGGGACATTTAGTGCACTCCCAAAGCTGTGCACCCACCCCTCTGACCGGTTGCACAACATTCATCACCCCCAACCTATTAAACTAGACCCCTTTCCAGGAGCCCCAGGGATTAGGTCAGCCTCGTTCCAGCCTCTCTCCCTTATGAAACCCAAAGTCTGCTGATTAGCAACATGCATTGAATTCACAGGTCCCCCACGAAGCCGGGGGGTGGGGGGGCAGCGAGGGGGGAAGGGGCGGGCAGTTTATAGACATTCATAGCAAGGGCTGGAAGTCTTGGGAGCCATCTCGGGGTTCCGCCGGCCACCCCTGTCCACCCAGGGTATGGCTGTGAGGGGGCATGCACACAGCCCCCTCCCACTGCAGCTTGGGCACGGAGGCTCAGCCGTGAGCGGATGAAGCAGGCTATGTGTGCCCTGCCAGCTCCTGTAACACGTGGCCCTCCTCGGCCTCAGTTTACTCATCTGCAAAACAGGGTAATGACATAGCTACCTGATGCGGAACTAAAATAACACTGATTGGGGCGCCTGGCTGGCTCTGTCGATTGCGCGACTGGCTTCAGCTCAGGTCATGATCTGGAGGTTCGTGAGTCTGAGCCCCACGTCAGGCTCTGAGCTGACAGCATGGAGCCTGGAGCCTGCTTCAGATTCTGTGTCTCCCTTTCCCTCTGCCCCTCCTCCGCTCGCACTGTTTCTCTCAAAAATAAACATAAATAGGGGCGCCTGGGTGGCTCAGTCGGTTGAGCGGCCGACTTCGGCTCAGGTCACGATCTCGCGGTCCGTGAGTTCAAGCCCCGCGTCGGGCTCTGTGCTGACGGCTCAGAGCCTGGAGCCTGTTTCCGATTCTGTGTCTCCCTCTCTCTGACCCTCCCCTGTTCATGCTCGGTCTCTCTCTGTCTCAAAAATAAATAAACGTTGGGGCGCCTGGGTGGCGCAGTCGGTTAAGCGTCCGACTTCAGCCAGGTCACGATCTCGCGGTCCGTGAGTTCGAGCCCCGCGTCAGGCTCTGGGCTGATGGCTCGGAGCCTGGAGCCTGTTTCCGGTTCTGTGTCTCCCTCTCTCTCTGCCCCTCCCCCGTTCATGCTATGTCTCTCTCTGTCCCAAAAATAAATAAAAAACGTTGAAAAAAAAAAATTTAAAAAAAAAAAAAATAAATAAATAAATAAACGTTAAAAATAAATAAATAAATAAACATAAATAAAATAAAATAAAATAATAAATAAAATAAAACAAAATAAATAAATAATAAACAAAATGAATAAATAAATAAATAAAATAACAAATAAAATAAAATAAAAATAAATAAAGTAACACTGGTCGAACACCTGCCTCGTCCTGGCACCGTATTGAGAACTTTCATAGGTTCTTCTGCGCCCAGGAAACTCCAGTAGGCATTATCATCATTGGCGTCTGTCTCCTTTCCTTCTTTCCCGATCTTTCTGACTCCCCGGACTTCTGGGCTCTTTCGGAGCGCATCATGAGGTGGTGAACTCCTTAGGGGCAAAGGAATCCCGGATTTGTTTTTTCTTGCTCTTCTGGGCCTGCCTGTGCGTCTGTACCCCAGCAATGCTCTCTCGTCAGCCTGCGTGTCTCCCCGCTTTGCAGCTGGCAGGACCAGCCAGTGACAGGAGCAGTAGTTCCCCTGTACACATCCTGTATGGGGGGCTCCCCCCCCCCGCCTCCCAACCCAAGTCCAGACAGTGAGACTGGGGATCAGGCAGTTTCCAGATGCTTCTCCCAAACAAACTGGCGCGGTTGGCAAAGGAGTAGCCCACTGTGCCGTCCTCCCCTGGAAGACGGGCTTCCCCTTCCGTGGATGGTCCAAGCGTCCATCTCCAGACAGGCTTTCCCTCAAACACCCCGTCCTCACTCCTGGAAGCTGGAACAGAGGCAGGAGGGTCTGACCGGTGCGTGGCTGTCAGATGCCACGGCAGGGCTGGGAGCAGAGAGGCAGCGAGAACAAGATCCTGTTTTCCTCTTAATCGGAATACTCGAACATGAAATCCTCTTGACAACAGTTTTGCTTTAACTGTCTGGGTTGACTGACTGTTTTCGTACGGCTCTTCCAACAAAAAGCATATGCGATGTGGCTCAGATTAAGCAGTATTATTTAAAAAAAAAAAAAAATCCCCAGCCTCTTGTCTCAAGGCCCTGGCAACCTGGGAAGTGCCTGTGCTGGGGGCCGAGGAACAGGAGTCTCATCATTACCAAAGGGGGGGGCGGAACGTCCCAGGGCGGCAGGGCTCAAGGAGGGGCAGTCATCTGATGCGGGCTGGCCCACAGGTGCACAGGCATCTGGAGGGTCTCCTTGGCATTGATGGCCTGCCATCTGTGGGGTCTTCCTGGTGGCTGCTATAGGCAAAGTCCCCATGGCACGGAGCCTCCCGGGCATTCCTGGCCAGGCTCTGCCCACAGTGTGTGTGGAGACACGGCCCCGGCAGCTTTTGTCCAGAGGGCAGGTCGTGCTCCTGAACCCCAGAAGACGGGCTCTGGGAATCGACACTGGCCTTGCCCGGCACGCCCACCCTCAAGCCCACCTGGGGTTTCAAACAAACCTCTTCTACCCAGGCCAGCCTGCCCAGCATCGACTATGCCCCAGATGATTCCACAGCTTTGCACTGGGAGCAGTCCAGGGTCTCTGAGGGGCACGGAGGGAGGGGGGCCAGGGCAAGCCCCTGCCAGCTGGTCTCCCCAAGCTGGTCTCCCTGTGGCCTGCAGGGCTGCCAACACAGCCATCTCCCTGCTGCAGAGCCCGGCCCCTCACACTTCACGGGAGGAAATCTCTGGCTGTTATGCCCCTGAACCATCGCTCCCTGTAACTTCGTCCCGTTACACCTGTGGTGGGCACTTCTCAATGGATCCTTCGTGCCCTTGGGGAATTAATAACCTATCCCCATATGTCAGAGTTTTCTATGGAAGTCATTTTTTTTTTTTAATTTTTAACATTTGTATACTTTTGTGAGAGACAGAGACAGCATGAGTAGGGGAGGGGCAGGAGGGGAGAGAGAGAAAGAGAGAGAGAGTGAGAGTGAGTCCCAAGCAGGCTCCACTCCACCAGCACAGAGCCCGACACGGGGCTCGAACTCACGCAACCGTGAGATCATGACCTGAGCCGAACCAAGAGTCAGACGCTTACCTGACTGAACTACCCAGATGCCCCTACGGAAGTCCTTTTTTAAAAAAAATTGAGACGAGGGGCACCTGGGTGGCTCAGTCGGTTAAGCGTCTGACTTTGTCTCAGGTCATGAGCTCACGGTTCATGGGTCCAAGTCCCGGTCTGGCTCCCTGCTGTCAGCACAGAGCCTGTTTCAGATCCTCTGTCCCCCTCTCTCTGACGTCCCCTGCTTTCACTCTCCCAAAAAATAAGTATTAAAAAAAAAAAAAAAGGAGAAGTCCCACAATAAAGAGATGTGTAACTTCAAAAACAAAAGGGAGATGAAATTCACGTTGAAGGAAATTCCGTGTTAAAGTGAACGAGTCTGTGGCATTTAGTGCACTCACAGTGTTGTGTGACCGCCCCCTCGACCTAGTTCCCAAACGTGTTTATCCCCCGCCAAAAGGACACTCCGTGCCCATTAAACACGCGCCCCCCCCAGGCCCCTCCCCCAGCCCCCGGCAACCACCACCCTTGGCTTTGGGTCTGTATGGATTTTCCCGTTCTGGACATTTCACATCAATGCAACCATACGATCGGTGACCTTTTGTGTCTGGCTGCTCTCCTTACCCGGATGTTTCCAAGATACGGTGTGTATCAGGACTTCTACCCGTCTCGTGGCGGAAGGATAGTCCGTTGCAGGGACAGAGCACGTTTTGTTTATCGATTTGTCTGTTGATAGTCACCTGCATTGCTTCCATCCTTTGGCTCCTGCGGGCCTGGAGGGCTGCGCAGCCCTGGCGTGTGGCCTCCTGCAGGGTGCAGATCATTTCCCACGGCTGTCCTTGTCACTCCCTGCCCTATCCCCTCGTCCGTGCATCCTGGTGCCTGCGTGGTTAGTGCTGTGCTTCTCCGGCCCTGTGGAGGGTGGCCACCCTCCTCTGAGAGCACAAGTAAGACAGACGCGAAGGAAATAGAGAAAGCCTGAGTTCAGAACCAGAGAGCCCCGGGGAGGAGCCTGAGGGCTGCGGGCCGCAGGAGGTGGCGGCTTCCCGCAGGAGGGAGGGCGAGGCCCCTGCCACGGCCACATCCGTGCGAGGGATCCACTGGTCCTGCGGTTCAAAGGGCCGAGGCGGGCCCACGGAGGCACCGGATCCTGAGGCCACAGCTGACTCCTTCCCGGTCCCTCCATCCCAGCCTCCCACAGCCCCCAGCGCACCCCCTGGCCTGGGCCTTTGCCCCCAAGGAGCCTTCAGGAGTCAGCCCTTGCCAATTTAAGAGAAAACTTCTAGAAAGGGAGAGTCCCACAGAAATGAACCACTGGGTTAATGATGTCAGCAAATTGCCAGCCCCTTGCCGCGCAGTATCCAAAGGCCCAGAGGGGGTCCGGCGTCCCAGAGGCTGCTGCCACGGCCACCAGAGGAGAGCACCGAGGGTCTGCCCGGTCTTCCTGGCCCCTCCCGGTGCAGATGCAGGAGGAGCTGTTTGGACACCGCAGCCCAGCGGCTTCTTAAGAGGAACGGGGAGCTTCCCAGGAGCAGGGCCGTCTAAACTTCAGGAAGGGCCTCTGGATCTGGCCGAGGGGACAGGTGCCAGAGGTGTCTACCCTGGGACACGGAGACCAGCCATGAGCCCCAGGTGGACCAGGCCCGTCCCCAAAGCACCGCTCCTCCTGGGGTGAAGGGGGCTCACAGGTGCTGCCCAGAGCAGTACCTCTCTTTCCAGACTTTTCCCCAGGGCCTAGCCTCCCCTTCCACACCTGGTCCTGCAGCCACTCTTTGGAGCCTGGGAGGGGAGCCAGCAAGGTCAGCCCACCAGACCCCCCAGCCCTGGAGAGAGGTACCCCCTCACAGGAGGACAAGGGTCTGCAGGTGGCTGCAGATGGGGT
The DNA here is from genome assembly GCF_028018385.1 of Neofelis nebulosa. Lineage (NCBI taxonomy): Eukaryota > Metazoa > Chordata > Mammalia > Carnivora > Felidae > Neofelis > Neofelis nebulosa. Next base: position 43,719,911 of record NC_080799.1, on the reverse strand, counting down.
CCGGGGGTCACCAGGCTGTGGAGCCTCCTCCAGGGGCTCCGGGGGCTCCAGGGGAGGGAGGCGGCCAGGTCCCATGGACGGCGACTGGCTCCCGACAGGGAGGGCAGATCCGAGTCCCGACCCTCCTGTCTCCAGCCTGGCACAGAGGCCACTCAGGGCAGGGTCTGCTCAGAATCTCCAGGACCCACATGTGTAAGGCTCAGGGTAAAGAACCCCATCCTCACCCAGATGCACCTGCCTGTCCTGGGGGTCGGGGAGCAAGGACCCCGTGGACCCCCAGCCTGTACCGACCATGGCCTGAAGGTCTGAGGCAGGTGCGGTAGAAGCCGCCCCCTCCCCAGGTGTCTCCAGGCCCCTTCCTGGACACCCAAGGCTGTGAGCACCCCCACCCCCACCCACCTCATCCCAGTCTGGCTGGCTTGCGAGGAACAGGGAAGGGGTCCCCGGCCTTTTCTCCCCCACTGAGCAGAACAGGAAGAAGGTAACTGAATCAGCACTTTGTGCTCCATCTGGAACATTCCAACATGGAAAACCCACTGAGCAGCTGGGGAAACAATTTAGGGACTTTAATTAAAGGCCGATGACTCTCCCACGGAGACCCACCCCCACACACAGCCGGGAAGACCCACCGCATCTGCCCTCAGTGTGTTCTGAGGCCCAGCTGGGCACCTGGCTCTGGGCGCTGGCCGGCGGTCGGGCCCAGTTTCCACTGGGAGGGGGATGGGGGAGGACTGGGACCAGCCAGCTCACCCTTTCTCCACACTGTTTCCAGCCTGCCTTCTGGGCACCAGAGCCAGACAAACTGGTGGCTCCCACAGCTCTGCTTCCAAGAAGCTTCCGGAAGGGAAAAGTGGGTCATGTCAGTGGGCTCGGGAAAGGGGCTCTAACTATAGGGAGGAAAGGAGACTGGTGTGAGGGAACAGCCTCCGCACTCCTAGGCTGTCCCCTCTCAGCCCGCACCTTCTGTGCCTGAAAGGCATTTCAGGCAGAGGGAACAGCGTGTACAAAGGCTACGCAGATCGAGACAGGTGGAAGGAGCTGTGGGGGCAAAAGCATAGGGGTGAGGGTGGCATGCCGGCTGGGGGTGGGGGCAAGCCGCAGAGGGCCAGAGCTGCTAAAAGTTTGGACAAGGGTGTGTCCAGGAAGAGGGAAGCAGTGGGCATGGCCCAGGCTGGGAACTGCCTTCCCTCCCGCCCTGACACCCGGGGCTGGCTGCCACACGGTCGCTAAGTGGGGCCCCAGCACCGGGAATGGGGACAGAGACGCCAAGCCCAGGCCTTGCCATCCGGCGGGGCCCGGAGGCCCTGCCTCGTCACCGTCATTGCACGTTGGGCCAGCCCTCCCCTCCTCCCAGAGATCCAGCCCTCCCCTCCTCCCAGAGGGCCAGCCCTCTGGGGCCAGCCCTCCCCTCCTCCCAGAGATCTCCCAGAGATCCAGGCCGGGGAGGGGCCTGCAGTTGTGTCTCAGCCGCATCTGCCCACATCTGCCACCGCATCTCCGCCAGGGTGTCTCAGGACCAGCCCCCGGTCCTGCCTCTGGCCTGGCCCCGACGGCAGAGCTTCCTGACAGTGCTGGCCCCTCAGGACAACCCAGACAGGAGTGTCCTCTGGGCCCAGAACCAGCAGGACGGAGGGGCAGGCTCCGGGCCGCTGAGGAGAGATGCCCCCAACTCCCTCCCCACTTCCTGTCGAGCCTCTTCTCACAGACAATCAGGTGACCCCAGGTGTCTACCACTGGTAAGGTCATGTGACAAAGACAGTAGCCACCGGGACTGCTGGGCCCGCTGGCTCACGGTTAGCCAGAAAAGGTGCCTGGAAGGTAAGCGGTCACTCCCCTGGAAATCCTCCCTCATTTCCACCCCGGGGCCCAGGACAGGCAGCTACTCCAACTAGCCCAGAGCTGGAAAGGCCACAGGCAGGGCTGAAGATTTGATATGGACCCAAGGCCTGGGGCGCAGAGGACGCAGCCAGGTCCTGTGAGGACCCAGCACAGCCGGGGCATGCCAGGCTTGGTTCCAAGGGTCCCCGGAGGTCATTGTCAGGGTGGTTTATGGGCACCTGGCAAGCAACACTGTGGCCAGGAGCAGGTGACAGTCATTAGGAAGGGGCCCCCACCTTCCCAGGGGCAGAGGGGCGGATAGGGCAGCTTAGCCCACCCGAGGCTGGCCTAAGTCAGGATCTGAGCAGGCAGCTGGGCCCCAGATGGGCATTCACCTCTGCCCATCCCCCCAGGGCGGGAGCCCTTCCTGGAACACAGCAGAACTGGGGCATCCAGGGCCTGGGGGAGTGGGTGGAACCCACTGAGAGGGCAAGTCCCCCCAAGCGGGCAGGGTCTGGAGGGTGGGAGTGGCAGCATGGGTGTGGCCTGTGGTGGGTGGTGCCACACTGTCCCCAGGGACTTGGGGATGCTTAAAACCAATACCCCGCTGCTGCTCCTCACGTCACACTCCGTGTAACGCAACCTCACCAGATTCCCAGGAGGGAGCATCCAATGGGCACTAAGACACGAAATCAGCCGCAGTCGTGGGTGCAGCCCTGAGTTGGCCAGATCCAACTTTCATCCCCCCCCCCAGCCCTCACGTGGGCAACCTGGAGCCTCAGTTTCCTCATCTGTCGCACGGGGACAACATTCCAGCATAGCTCAGCATCCCAGGGCGGACAGGAGGGCCTCCAGAGTCTGAGCTGTGCGTCACTGGGCAGGCCCTAAACCTCTCTGAGCCTCAGTTGCTCATGTGTGACATGTGGCCAAGCTCACTGCACACCCCAAGGGATGTCTACGGATTGGGTTTTGGACTACTCTGGGCATACGAACGGTGCCCTGTAGAGACAGGTGGTATGGTTAGCGTTTCCCTGGGCGGTGGCACCTCCAGCCCCCGTCTGGCCACCTTCCAGATTATGTGGAAGAACACAGACCCAGGCTTTATTCCTTAAATACTTTTCCCTACCCATCATCTGTCTGCAGGCTCCACGGCCCGGCGGCCGGCATAAATTAAGGTGAGCGAGGGTCCCCGGGCCGGGCACGGGCTGGCCCGCCCTCCTCAGTCCCAGCCAAAGTCCTGGCCGGTCATCTGGTAAAACCTGCGGTTGAAGGGCCGGTAGAAGTCCCGAAGGCGCCGGACCACAGCCTCGGGCACGCGGGGGTGGGGCCGGCCCTTGGATTTGCCCAGGCAGCGGGGGCGGCTGCCCCCCTGGGCCTTCTTGAGGCAGGGGAAGCCCTTGGTGGCGTTGAAGTAGAAGTGCTTGTCCGTGACCACGCGTTTGAGGCCCAGGAAGTCCTGCACGCGGCCCACCTCCCCGGCCGGGTCGCTGACCAGGCGCTCCCCGCTGACGAACAGGAAGCGGGACAGGGGAAAGAGCCGCAGCCAGTTGGTCAGGTGCTGGGCGTACAGGCCGATGCGTACGGCGCTCCAGGCCGTGTCCACGGGGCCCAGGCCGTGGCGGAAGGCCAGGGCACGGAAACTGGGCAGGCCCGGGGTCTTGGAGAGCGTCTGGGCGTAGTCGGAGATGGCCCGTGTCACAGGGTTCCGCACCACCACGATCAGCTTCGTGGCCGGGGACATGCCGTGGATGCGGCCGGGGGCCTCCCGAGTCACGAAGTAGCTAGGGGTCTTCTCCAGGGTGATCTGCCCGTCCAGGGTGCGTGGCATCAGGCTCCTGTGGGGCGGGTGGGAGCAGAGGGAGGTGAGGGTGGGGACTGACCCCCAGGGAGCCAGGGCTGACCTCCCCTTCCTCCAGGGAGCCTCCAGGGCAGGCAAGCCTTCCCCACCAGACCCACCCACCCTAGGTGCTTGGGTGGCCAGATATAGGCTGTGAGGCGGTGCACCGAGGGGCCTGTCCTGCCAGGCTACCCACCTCCCTCCCAGAGCCGGACCGTGCCCACGCCAGACCCCGTCCTCGTGAGGCCAGCGGCCTGGACCTGCTGCCCACACGGCTGAACCAGCCCCCCCGCCCCCCCCCCCCCCGCAGGCCCCTGCCCCGTAATTACCTCCCGTCACACACACAGCAAGGGGCTGATGGCATCCCTTAAATTAGGCCATTAATTGTTGACAAGTATCCCCTCTCGTTCCCTCCCCTGCACAGCCTTCTCCCACCTCTGATGACAGCCCTGCTGACCTGGGCCACACACATCAGAATGGACCAGAATACCAAAAGCCACTAGCGGTGGTTGAGGACCCGTCCCAAGACCCCAGCCGCCTGGGCCTCCCAGACCTGGCTTGGACCCCAACGTGCAAGGCTGCAGCTGACCAGGGGAGGGGAGCACGGACCCCATCCCAAGGTTCTGGGGAGTCGGGCCCTGACCACGCCAAGCCTGGGGAAGCCCGTCCTGAACCAGTGCCCCACAGCCACGCCTGCCAGCCAGGTAGCACAGTGTGCGGTGGGCAGGGCGCGGCCTGGCCAGCTGAGCAAACAGCTCCGAGGGAGGGCTGGGAACTAGGTCAACAGAGGCAGAGGCTCCCGGGATCTGTGGGAGGCAGAGGGAGGGGAGGCCTCCGCCCAGCTAGCCCTGCCTCCTGTCCTCCTGCCCCTCTGACAGCCCCCCCACAACTGGCCCCAGCCAGGAAGGTGGGGCTCAGGTTGCAGGTTCCAGGGTCTCAAGCCCCTGGGAGTCTCTTCTTCCTGCTCAAAACCCCAAAACACCCAGGACAGGTGGGCACACAGGTGCACAGACCCACGAGCTGGGGCGCTTAGCTTGGAGGGTGCTGGTGGTGGGATGGGGGGTGCGCACGTGTGAGTCCGGAACAAGCCACCGGCTCCCTGACTCCACCTCGGGGGCCCAGGGGCGGCCGGTGGGCTGAATGGGCTGCTAGCTATGGGAGCCTCCCCACTCGCTCAGAACAAGGCCCTGGGCAGAGCCGGTCTGGGAGGTCATGGGGACAAGTCTGCTTCTCCCATCTCTGTGAGCTGCTCACTGCCCCATTTCATAGGCAGGCACACCGAGGCTCCGAGAGGAAGCAGGAAGTACCAGGGTGGACGTTAGTCCGCAGCCCTGCCCTGCACCTGCCGCTGCCAGAGCCCCTGCACCTCGCGGCCTGCCTCCCGCAGCTGGGAACCCAGGGAGGAGCAGACCCCGGTCCTCCCCGTTCAAAGGGACAAGTTCAAGGAGACCTCGGGTGGTGACAACGCCAAGGGCTGAGGCCCACGGCAACAGGGGTCCCTTTCCATGAGAGGGAACTCATAATAAGGGGTGGGTGTCCCTGCACTGAGCCTCACTGCTGACACCCACAAAGAGACGCAGTGCCACACAGCATCAGAAGTCACCACCCCTCCTTTCATTGTCCTTCTCAGGGAAGGAACCCGCTCCGATGGCTCAGGGAACTCCCCCCACCCAGCTTTGACATCAGCACCTTTCTCCCCAAGGAAGTTAGAGGAGCAGAAGCAGAGCCACGCCTCCAGACCGCCAAGGGGAGGGGTGGAGATGGGGGGGGGGGCGGTGCAGACTCTACTGGCCCACTCCTGCCGCAAACTGGCTTTGAGCTCCAAGATCTTTGGGATCAATTACTCTCCCCAGGCCTAGCCAGAGCTCGGAGTAGGGTAGGGATGGGGGCTTTTGTGGGGTGGCAGAGACCGAGGAGGATACGAGGAGCAAGATACTGACCCCCACACAGCAAACATCTGACAAGCTGTTCTATGGACACCCCACACACACACACACATACACACACACACACACACACACACACACACACGCACGCACGCACCACCCCCACAGCTCATCTGGTCTGCATTTCCCTGCGGCTTCAATCCAGCCCTGGGCGACTCTCCCTCCTCTGTCTGGGCCTCGCTCCGTGTCCCACACCTCTCCTGGGCCCCATCCAGCCTGCCTGGGACCCAGCAGAAACCAGTTCCAGTTCCAGGTGGAACCCTGCAGTGCTGGGGGCATGGGGGCATTGAGTGCCCTGCCACAGGGGTCTCTGTCTCCGGGTGAGCAGGGACAGATAAGTCCCACAGAAGCCGGGGTCCCTCCCCCCACATACTCACACCCCTCCTTCACTGCTCCTGCTTGGGCCCCAGGACCGAGGGGGGGGTGTCCCCCACCCCTGCACCCCTCGCCCCTCTCCTCTCGCTTTTCCAAAACACTGGGGTCAAAGTATAGCCCCCACTTGTCCCTAGATAGGGCACTCCTCCCTGAACTGAGACTTGGAAGGGTTTGTGTGACTTCAGCACCTGCCAAACAGAGTGAGTGAATAAAGGAACAAATGCTGAGTTTGGGCGCCCTTGAAGGTCGCAGTCCCCAAGATAGAGGACCCTCAGGAGCCTGAGAGATGAACTTCCTAGAGCCCAAGGAGAGGGGACGGTTGGGCCAAAATCAACTTTGAGCAGGTCCTACCTGCCCAGTCCACGGGAAGGACCAAAGTCACTGCCCGGAATGAGATTGGTCACAGCCCCGTGAGCAAGGGGGGAGGGGGGGTCCCAAAAATTCAAATGGGGGCACTAGCTGCTCCTCCTCTACACACTGCCCCGACTCCCCACCCAGAACAGGGCTCTGTGCTCGCTGGAGGTCAAAATCAGGGTCCCGAGAGCAGATAACACGGCCAGACCACGCCCAGGGGCTGGCCGACGTCTTTGCACTGGGGGAAACTGAGGCGGGTGGGCATTTTCAGAGGCTCAGTGCATCCTCACAGCCGGTTGAAAGGAGAGACAGGTCCAGAGGCACAGGGCCACCGAGGGGAATACCAAGCCCACCTCCACACATGTCACTACACAGCCACAGCCCTTTTGAGGGCACTTGGACACACGTACCTCAGAAGCTCAGCCAGCCTGCATTGGCCAGAGGGGTCAGTGCTCGCCAGCCCTGACAACTCTGGGTTCCTGGAGGCCACTGGAACCTGACCCTCTGCCTCCTCTGTATCCGCCCCTCCCCCCAGGGGAGGTGGCTCTAAAAAGGAGGAAGGACAAAGTCTCTTCTCCACCAAACATGCTCCGGAATCCCCCGGAATCCCCCGGGCCCCACGCCGGGCACCCCAGTGTCCCAGGAGCTCCCTACCCAGAGCTGAGAATCTGCCCCCTGCCTCTCAGATGCCTCGTCCTCTCCAGAGCGGGAGCATGCACCCAGGGAGGGCCTGCACAGCCCCCCTGGACCCCAGGCTCTTTGAGACCAGCCTCTGCAGCAGCCCCTCCTTAGTCCAGCCCGGTGCCTCCCCACAGCTCCTTGTAGTTACAGTTCATGGGGTCAGTGATGGGCTCTGAAGTCTGCTATAGCTAACAGTGTGTCCTCCACCCTCCTTCCTGTCCCCTCCCCTCCTTCCCTCCTCCTCCCCCTCCTTCTCTCCTCCTCCTCTTCCTCTCCTTCTGCAGGGCAACAGCATCAACAGCATCCCGGGATTAGGGATGCTTTTGGATGCTGCAGCACCGTCAGAGTGGGGTAGCGTCTCTCCCTGAGCACCAGGCATGCTGGGGGATTCAGCCAACTGGGTCCAAGGATAGACTCACTTTTCCCTCACCATCTGGCTTCCCTAAGACCCTCGACAGCAGTAATCCTTCAGAGCTCAGGAACCGGGACCCCCGTTCTCAATGGGGCCCCTCCAAACCCGTGAGTGGTTTCAATGCAAAATGCAAAGATAACAAAGGGGAAGGGGTGGTGGGGGGTTGGTATCTGGGAAGAGGAAACTGGTACATCTGAAAGTCAAAAGCCCGGGTCCTGCCACCCCCCACTCCCCATTAATTCACCAGGTGACCTTGCGCTGGGTCCTCTCTGCCCCATAGTTTGGGGATGAGGTGAAAGCTGCGGGGAGTGGGGTGACTCACTCTCCATCTGTAAGCCCTCGCTTCCCCGCAGGAAGGGACAGGCAGGCTTGTGCACGGTCGAAGGAGGCAGAGGGCAGGGCCTCATGCTCGCTGCCTCAGCGGGGGCCGGAGTGGGGGTGCTCCCCCACATTCTACCACAGCACCCCAAGGCCAGCCAGACAGGCAGCGGGACAGCTACAGAGCCCCTTGAGCGAGGCTGGGGCCCCAATCCCCACCCCTTCCTCCTAAGTAAAGCCATGACTCTCTCCGGACCCCCAGGACCACAGAGAAGGACTCCTCTTCTCGGGATTGGGGTTCTGGGGGAGGAAACAGACGCTCTCTAGGAGGCTACAGGGAAAACTCTTGGGGTGATTGGCCGGAGGTCAGACATGCTCTCCCAGGGTGATCCAGTGGGGAAGCGCCGATAAGCATAAAGCATTTCTTATGCCACTCAAACCCCACTAGCTTCAAACTACTGGTGTAGGATTGAAACTCCTCCCCGCCACTCTTGCAGGGACCCCTCAGCAGCCCTGAACCAGGGTTTCCCCTGGAGTTTCAAAGTTTCTGGGAGCCCCCGGCCAGTGACCGCTCCTCCTTTCCGAAAACCCAAAGCTGGGGGGCCCGCGTCCGCGGGGTCAAGCTTCGCCCCCCCCCACACACACACACACAACCAGGCTGGTCTCAGCCCGGATTCCGGACACCTGCCCCCCCCCCCCCGCGCCCCCAATGAGACCCCCAGGGGCGCGTTCCCCTGTTGTTGGAAGGCACCCGCCAGGGCGCTCACCGGTACCAGGCGAGGCCGCGCTCGTAGCACCTGTCGAAGAAGTGGGGCTCAGAGCCGAGCGCGCGGACGTCGGGGTGCAGCCGCAGGAACTCCAGCAGGGCGCGCGTGCCGCCCTTCTTCACGCCCACGATGAGCGCCTGCGGGAAGCGCCGGCGTCCCGGGCCGCTGGCCACAGGCAGGCCCGGCGCCCCCCGGGGGCCGACGGCGCGGAGCGGCTCAGCGGGAGCGGGCGCCGGCACCGGAGCGCGGGCGGCCGGCGGGCAGCGGCCGGGGAGGGCGCAGAGGCAGTAGGCGCCGAGCACCAGCGCGGCGAGAAGCAGCGGCGCACGCGGCACCCGCAGCGCGGCCCCCTGCCCGGCCCCCGCGCCCTGGCCGCCCCCGGCCCCGCCGCCCAGGCCGCCGCTACCTGCCATAGGGTGGTGCTGCGCCCAGACGGTGGAACGCGGGCTACAGGAGCGAGCGCATCCCGGCCCGTGCCGCGCTCAGCCAGCCGGCGCCGGGCTTCTGCTCTGCGCCCCGCTACTCGGCAGGCTGGAAGCCGCCGCGGGGCGGGACCCGGAGGCCCCGCCCAGCCCGGAGGCCCCGCCCCCTGGACCACTCCCGGGCCCGGGACTCGCAGGCGCCCGCCGCGGCTGAGGCGTGATTTGGAGCCGCAGAGGTTACCTGTCGCGCCCTCTTGGAGACCTGAGCTCCAGCCTGCGAGGCTTCGGGGTCATCACCATTGCGCTCCTGGATGCTGCGGCGACGGGTCGGGTCTCAGGGCAGTGACAGGACTGAGATGAAGGACCGGCTCTTAGAAGGCCGATCCCAGTCCCTCCGGACAAGGGCGTAGCAGCAGGTGCGCGGGTGAGTGTGGCCCCGGGCCCTACTGCGCCACGGCGTTCCCGGGAATGTTGAGGGAAGTCTGAGGGGAGAATGGGGCGCGCTTTCCTGACAGTTGGCTTGCCATTCATCAGGGTCCCAACCCTGGCGGCCGGAGACGGTTGTCCAATACGATTACCATTTTAGGGTCCTGGGAAGCAGGCTCAGGGAGGACAGGCGTCTGTCCCAAGGCCCCATTCAGATCTGTCTCCTGACCCTTTCTACCATGTCACACCGTCTGTCTCTGCAGCCCAGTCCACCTGGCGTTGCCCTGGGATGTCAGGGACCCATCTCTAATGCTGGCAACGTGGCTCCTGTAGATGAGAAGATTCTGGAGAGGTGGGACGGGAGACCGGAAGGAGGAGCCCGGGTTCTATCTTAGGAGCTCCTGCTGAGGTGCAGTGACATTCAGGGGCCAGGGGCCACTCACAGTTATGGGACCTGCTGGGCGCTGGACACTCTGTGGGGAGTTTATGCAGCCCCAGGTTCACTGAACCCCCCACACAGCACAAGGAAAGCAGAGAAGGAAAGGGCTCCGGGAGCAACAGTCCCAGGGAGAGACGGAAAAGGAATGGTGTCGTCTCTATGTCTCTGCCCAGGGCTTCCTCACTGAAGCTTGGTGCCCCATGGGCATGGGCTCCTAGGAGAGGCCGACCTCTCACTAGCTGCTCAGAGGCCACTGCCCTGGGTTCTGCTTGTTCCTGGGACCAATGGCATCTGGGCAAGTCCCAGAAACCTGGGGCCTCTCCAAAGGCCAGGGGCCTCTGTGACCCACAGGCATTTCCAGGTCTCCCACCTAGAGGCAGCCCTGAACTAAGGGGGCTCTGCAGAGCCAGTGGCATGAAGGCCGCTGATCAGGGCCCCAGCCCGGATCCCAGACACAGGCCTGCACCTGCTTGTCAGGACAAGACTCAGCCAGGAGCCCTGTAGGCGGGTCGTTGGCACAGTACTGTCTGGGGTGCATGTTGATACACACAGGGTCACAGGAAGTTCTTCTTCTGGTCTAGCTTAAAAGGGGATCTGTTCCAGACAGACTGGTTCTCCTTAGACCTGTCCTGGGTGGGGCCCTGCTCCACCTGGAGCACCCACTCAGTCTCAGCAGGCCCCTCTCAGGGCTCCATTCCAGCATTCGACCCTGGCGGCCCCTCCGTCTCCCGGCCCTGGCCCAGGGAGAGTGGCTTCCTCCTCCCAGCCTTGGCTCATGCTGTTCCTCCTACTGAGAATGGCTTTTCCTCAGCCCCCCAACCCCTGACACACACACCTGCTTGAGGATTTTCCAGAAGCAACTTATCAACGACAGCAGGACATGCTGGGGGCTGGGGAATGGAGTCCGGGGACAAGGATAATTTCCTAGCTGAGCCCCTCCCTCCAGCCACCATCCATCAAGTGACAGGTGGGGGCAAATCTGGGGATACCCAGGAAGGCAGCCTTGGGACATTTGCTCATCGGGGGGGTCCCTAGCACCTAACAGAGACTGGCACCAAATAGGCACTTGACGATGGCCAGCTAGTGGAAGGATGTGAATGGAGGAAGAGGTCAGGGAAGACTTTCTGGAGGAAGTGATGGTCAGGCAAGCCTCCTCACACATGGCGGTTGCCGCCTTCCCTCCTGCCCAGGATGTCAGAGTGGCCCCTCCGATCTGCCTCTGCCCTACCTTGCCATCAGGGTCCAGCCCCAGCTCTCCACTGGCACCTCTCTGTGTGGTCTAGACACAGTGGATCCCCCGCTCTGAGCCACATGGCAGGAAGTGAGTCGAAAGAAACCAGGCCATGGGAGCACCGGTCCTGTAGCTGTCCCTGCACCCTGAGAGGCTCGCTCACCTCCCGCCCTGTCTGGTCTCACCTCCACTGCGAAGAAGAAATGCATCAGCCCGCTTCTCTGCCAGCTGGATCTCCCGGGAGGGCCCCTTGGCCTTCAGGGTCCAACATGGCTCAATCCCCCCTTGCCGAGACTGGACCCCCTGCCCAGGCAGGATGGCCAGGCAGAGGTCCGTCTGTCCATCCTCCTTAGGCCAACCATCAGACATTGAGGTAGTCAGGTCTGGTGTGCTAGCTGGCTGGGAGGAGGCAGCACTGGGGAAGAGTGGCCGGAGCTGCGGCCTGCTAGTAAACGCCGTCCCTGGAGGAGACGACAGGGAAGGTCAGAGCAGAGGGGGACACAGGGGCGAGTCCAGGGAAGAGGCCTGGGGAGCGAGGTCATGGCAAGAGGAAGGCCCAGCCTGGCCTCACAGACCCATGACCCAGCTGCCCAGCTATATCTGAGTCCCCTCCACTGACTGTAATTACTCCCTTGGTGGGTGATTTTGGTCCCCATCTGTCTCCACCTCCCCGTGAGCACGGCAAGGGCAGGGATGGGGTCAGTCTTGACCACGGTGAGCACTCATGAATGTTTGTCGAGTGACTGAGTGGCCTGGCTGTGAGTGAGAATGTGAGTGACGGAGTCTATGTGTGCGCCCCGCCCCCGGGCTCCTCTCTTCCTCTTTCGCAGACTGTCCCCTCCCCAGGGCGGGCACCCCCAGCGTGGGCCCCCACAAGCAGGGTGCGTCAGCAGCTGCCCCACTCTGGAAAGTGATCCCTAACACCGTGCGGTCCCTCCCTCCACGGGGGACAGCTGGGGGAGATTTCACACATGCGGGGCTTCCAGAACTCCCTTCGCTAGAACCACACCCTTACCCCCTCGCCCGACTCCCGCAGTCTGCGGGGGTCCTGGAGCCTGCGAGGGGGGCCGAGAGGAGGGGGCTGCGGCCGAGGGCAGGCCCAGCTGTCCTTGATTTGTGTGGGGTTGTTCCGCTTCAGATGCCGGATTTGCCTGCGCACAGAGAGGATGCGGTTTTCTCCTGGAGAGGGACCCCTCAGAGATGTCTACCCACCGAGCCCACCCACCCCCGGACTCCACTGTTCCCAGTTCACCCTGGTAGGCAGCGAGGTGGGGCAGGAGCACCTGCCCCCTCCTAGCAGGTGACCTTGGCAGGTAAGGCGTCAAGTCTCTCTGAACCTCACTTTCCTACTTTATCAAACAACGTGGACACTGGCCCCATCCCTCTGGGTGTTGAGCTCCTAAGCTCTTTGTGGTGAGGTGGCAGTGGGCATGGGACAGCGTATTCACTATTCATCCTTCTTGGACGAGACTGGAGAGGAAAGACTTTCGGGGGCCTGGCTGGCCAGAACCCAGGGCCTTGTTCCTGATGACCAGCTCCGCCTGGGGCAACGTGGCACAGAAGGGTTTGCCAGGGCAGACAAGATTCCCAGGGTCCGGAGGGACACATGAAAAGGCTCCGTTGACCAGGAGATTCTCTGTCTCTGTTCCCTTAACCTGCATGAGATTCTCGGTCTCTATTTCGCTCTGACCCTCCCCTGCTTGGGCTCTCGCTCTCGCTCCCTCTCAAAATAAATAAACATTAAGAAAAAAAAAAAAAAAAAAGGAAACAAGGCTGTTTCTGCCCCCACACCATCCCCACGACCTCCAGCTTCACAGCCCCGAGCTAGGCCTCTGGACCTAGAAGCCCCCCAGCCACATGGGGAGGGCTGGGCATCATCTAATGGCCCCACAGCAGGGCACTGTGCCCTGGCGGGGCCCCCCGTGGGCCAGAAGGTGGCTGTGAGCACCTTCCATTGGAAGCCAGGAATCTGACGCAGGCTAAGGAACCCCAAGCTCCGCAGAGGCACAGGACCCTGCGGGCTTGTGGGGTGTATGTGTGTGCACGATTGGGGGTTCAGAGGCTCGCCCACCGGTCCCCAGCCTGCATCTCCCCACGCGCCAACCGGAAGCAAGTCCAGCCTGGCCAGTGGACAGGACGCCCTCAGACAGCCACCCCCCCCCAACCCCTCATTTCCAGGGGAAGCACCCCATCACCACAGTTGGCCGGACAGACAGCCGGGCTTGTTGCACTTGGCCTTCAAGGGAGAGTCAGAACCCAGATGCCAGGGCAGAGCATCTTGGGACCGGTGCCTCAAACTCCTCCTCTTTCCCATCTGCCCCCTCCCTAAGCCGCAGGCTTTCCTGCTCCTGCTAGAGGACCTTGAAGATTGACCTCCACCTCCTCTTCAGAGAACAGTGACTCTGCCCATGTCACCCTTACCAGCCATTGCTGTCTCCCCCTGACTCCAGCCTCTCTGCCCTCCCCCCCCACTTCCAGACACACACCAGGAGTTCCCGGCTCAGAGATGGGGGCCCAGCAAAAACCCAGTGTCTAGACTAAGGGAACAAAAAGCCACTGGAGTCAGAGGTGGAGGGGGCAGCCCAGGGCAGCAGGCAGGCTGCATAGTGGGGGTGCAGGGCACCGAGGGCCCTGGCTCCTGTGGGCTCCTGTTCCCCCAGGTTCTGAAGCATGGATAATCTCTGTGATTTTACGAGGAACAAATTATGCCCGCATACAGGCCTTGGGGGGCAGTGAGGGGTAGGGGTGGAGGGAGCCTATCTGCAGGTAACCCTTAGTCCTTCCTCCCACCCACCCCCGACCCCACCCCCACCCCCATCTTCTCTGTGCTTCCTGCCCCTGAGCTGCTGTAAGCAGAACCCTAGGGCTGGGGTAAGGTGACAGGTGGTCCCGGGGTCCCTGCATCTCCCAGACCACAGACACGCTCACACAGATGTGCGGCTTGGCTCGCTCACCCCTACAGAGTGAGCAGAAGGCAGTGCAATTTAACATACACTCCTCGGCCACTTCTCCGTGCACTCTCCCATGGGGCTCAGCGTGGGGGAGGGAACACGATGAGTGCACCGTGGACACTGACTTGAAGGAGCTCTCTGACCTGGGGTGAGCTGAGGCCTGTAAGCGGGGACCGCAGGGACCCGGTCTGTGCACACATATAGGAGACCAGCCCGGGGCCCCCGCAGCGTGGGGGCAGGAGAGAGCCACTGGGCAGAGCCACTGGGAGAGGCTTCTAGAAGGATTCCGGCACATGGGGAGGGGGTGAGAAAGAAGGAACATCAAAGTATAGAAGGCGGGAACACGGGGGCATGTTTCAGAGTGGAGTCTGGCTGGCCTAGAGGCCTAGGTGCGAGGGTCTGCGTGCAAGGAGTGCGGTTAACAGGAGCCCGGGAGCTGCGGTAAATAACACTACTCTCATTCACGGAGTGGAAAGGTGGCTGGGGACACGGGATCTGTGGGACGAGAGCCAGCAGAGCCTGCAGGAACCACAGAGGGAAGTTTCTGGTCTTTTTTTTTTTTTTTTTTTTTTTTTTTGCGGAGATCACACGGGTTGGGGGAGGCTAGCTAGGAGCTGTCACCATTGCGGAGAGAAGTGGGCACAGACGCGAGAAGGTGGTGCCCTCAGAACCTGGTGCCCCAGGTGGGCCAGGATGGCAGCAGGAGCAACTTGAGGACGCTGAAGGGCCGCAGGCTGAAGAGGCAGGGGCATCGGGAGCAGGGGGGTCCCGCGGGGCTGCCCTGGAGAAGGGGCTGGGAGCAACAGGTCACTTTCGCGAAGCCTACCAAATGGAGCCCCTACACCGCCGGCCCTCGCACCGTCGGACGCCAGGAGGCCTCAGTTACCTGTGTTCCGGGTACTGGCAGGCTGGGCCGGCGTGGCCGAGCGGGCTGGAGGACGCCGGCCCTCACCACTGAGCACCGCTGGGTCACGGGGTCCCTGGAGGGGGCTGGATCAGCCCTCGCCGTCGGAGGTGCCGCTGCTGCGCCCCTGGCGGAGCCTCGGGGAACTGCAGGGCCTCTCAGACCGGCCCTGGCGCACGCGCAGCGCGGAGCGAGCTCGCCCCCTGCCCGTGGGTGCTGCACACAGTCCCTGCGCCGCTCGCTAACTGGTGGCCTCCGAAAGGGTTCATCGCGTTACGTCCCCTACCAGGACCTCGTATGAGGGTGGGGACCCGGACGCTGGCTTGGCGGTGACCTCCACCGTCCTCTCTGGGCGCCCCCTCCCACTTGCCTGACCAGCCCACATTCGTGCACGGAGTCACAGGGTTCCTGGGACCTACGAATCGGCCGCACCCCCACCAAGGTCACGGCTCTCCCTGGCACTTGTCACCCAGAGAAAACGAAAGCCGTGAGTGAGCACAAGTCCCAAGCACGGTTGGGTCACTCACACACGCTGCCAGCGTCTCCTGAGCAGGGCCGCGGGCCCCTACAGGGGATCAGCGGGATCCCAGACACATACCACTTCCTCCCTTGCCCTGGGTGCCCCCGCGTGCACGGGCCTGCCGGCGGCTGTTGACTGGTGTTGACGGAGCATGGGGAGCGGTCTGCCCCTGAACAGAACACTTGTCTGCAAGGGTCCACTTGGCAAGGGAGGGGGCGTTGGAGGGGGAGGGAGGGAGCTGGGTTCTCAAAAAGTCTTTTGTTTCTCAGGAGGAAGTAGGGCTGCAGGCCAAAGGTTATGGTGTAACCCAGCAAGAAGGAGGTGGGGGGATCTATGTTTCCACAAGAGACAACTCACTCCCACCCCAGCCCCTGGCAGACAGGCCCTGACCATAGCCATCCTTTTCCAGGCTCCTGATGAAAGGGGACCACCCTTCTTCCTCCACCCCTCCAAGGACCGTGCTTCCAGCCCTTCCCACCCGCAGTGAACCTGTATGGGGCCCGTGGAGTGCAGGCAGTCAGGTACTGTCCCTCACAGCGTCCCTACCAGCGTCACCCAGGCTCCAGCAGGCCCTCCAGCCTGTCCTGCTGGAGATCTGGCCCCCGAGAGGCAGCCCCAGGGGCATGTCCTGGACACATCCGCCCAATTTGCAGAAGGAGGCCAGCCTGGTCCTAGGCCAAGTTTACTCAGGGACCTGCTGAGCCAGGGGTGCCAGGAGAGGTAAGTAAAGCCCGAGGTCCGCCCTAGCCCTGGGCCTGGAGATTCCCTCTGACCACTCAGCTAGCTGCCTGCCCACTGCTAGGCCCCTTCAACATGCTTGCTGCTTTCAGACTGTGCTCAAAAGATGGTCATCATGTTCCCAGGGCCACTGTTCCTCGTTTGGGGCATAGAAAAGAGGAAAGAGACAGTGTGGGCAGAGAGAACCTGAGGCCTGAGGCAAGTGTCCGGCGTCTCCAAGCCTCCTGTTCCTGCCCTGCCCCACCAGGGTGATGTTGCCTGTAGAAACACACTGAGCATTCAGTCACTGCTCACCTACCGTGGCCTTGCCCTTGGCCAAGACTGGCCGCTAGCCTCCGAGTGTATGGGTCACAGGCTGTGCTAGGCACTGCCCCAGGGCCGATGATGATCCCAGGTGACTGGGACAGCCCCAACCAGGGACACAGAGGGGTCCATGCAGGAAGAAGTCCAGCAGAGATGGGACTGAAGTCGTGGGGTGAAGGGCACACCCTGTGCAGTCCCAGGAGGCAGTTTTCTAGCAGGTGCAGTCAGTACTGGCCCCCCAGCAGGGCAGAGACGGAGATGTTTTCTAGAGAAGGAGGCTGCCACTCTCCCGAATGGGGTTCTTCAGCATGGTCCTCCCTGGTGCTTTTTGTCAGCGCTGACCCCTCCCATTGCACAACTCCCTCTGCACAGACGACCCAGTGACCAAGCTGGTGTCTGAGAGATCTAACCCCACAGGGTGACACACACTCAGAACCCGCACAGCTGCGACACCCCCCGCCACAGCCCCACCCAGGAGGCAGGCTGGGCTCCACAGAGGAAGGTTAAGTGCTCTGCCCAAGGTCACACAGTGAGCCCGCAGCACCTGCACAGGCCAGTGACCCCCCCACCGCCCGCCACCGCCAGAGCAGGGACCCCTAGCCTGTGGCTGGGGATCAGGGAAGGGGCGGAGTCCCATTCCCAAGGAATGAGCAGACCAGACAGACCAGCAGTATCACTGGCCGTCCTTCCCGCCGCCCACCCCGCCAGCCATTCTAACCTCATCCCTCATCCACCACCTTTGCCCTTTTGTCCTCACACCTGCAGGCTCCAATCCTCGCAACGTGGGGATGCTCCCAGCTGCTGAGTACGTCTGCTCCAATTATGCATTTGGAACTGGGGAATAACCGGAGGGTTATCGCCACCCCCCCCCCCACACACACACACACACAATCGAGCGTCCTTCCTCTGGGGTACATATTCACAGCCCTGATCATCATCTGATGTGAACTTCCTGTCTCCCCAAACACAGGGGAAGGCCCGGAGGGAGGCCCATCTGTCTGTCTGTCTGTCTGTCTGTCTTACCGCCGCCTCCCCAGCAGCAGGCAGCACCACTCCATAAATATTTGTGGAACAAGTGAAGCGCCGTGTCCCCGCATCCCTGGTGTGAACGCAGACAGCGAGCCCGTGTTCCGTTTGTTTACTGATCTCCTGATTACTCGAGACAGGAGTTAAGACGGGAGGGGGCTTCGGCATCACCCACCTTCCCGGACAGCAAGGGCTTCAGAGCGGGTACAGGAAGGCACAATCGCTGCTTCCCGGGAAGGTGCGGGCTGTGGGCCCCGGCCTTGCACAATCCAGGAAATGGAGCAACAGCCACTTTCCTAAGCCCGAGTGAGGCAAGGTGGTGAAACCGGGTTCAGGATCTCTCCTCTCGTAACTGGGAGACCAGAAGTCTGGCCCCCGGCCTGCCCCGCCAGCCGTCACAGATCATCACCACTCTGGCTGCCTGGAAGGCTTTGACCAGAGTGAATCATGTAGTGACCAGGGCCAGAGCAGCCGGGGAGGGCTGCCTCCCTCCACACCCTGCCTCACGGCCCAGCCTGGGGGAGATGGGAATGAGCTTCGGCGAGGGCCAGAGCCAGGCTCAGAATCGGGTCCCCCGGGGGTGAGTCCAGACAGACGGGGAGGGGGCAGGGGGCTGCGGAGAAGAGAAGGTGGGGTTGTACCGTCATGCAGAGACCAGCTAGGCTTCCAGCCCACCTCCCTGAGACTCCCACCCGAGCGGAGCCCTCCGGGCCCACCCCGGGCAGCAGGGTGTGGGCCATCCTGCCAGAGCAGTGCCTTCAGGAGAAGCTGTGCAGAGCCGAGATCCTGACGCTTCAAGCAGCCCCCCTCCCCGCCCCGTCTGGATGTCTGGGGTTCCAATTCCGAGGTTGGACGGCCGGAGAGTGGCCACAGCACAGTGTCCGGCTAGAGTAAGTATGTGCTGCCCGCCTACGGCTCCTGAGAGGCAGAAGTTCCTTTGCCTAGAAGGACGGACGGAGAGAAACACAAATCACTGCTAAATTATGCTCCAGACACCATTCCCCGAGCTAGGCGCCCCGCTCCAGCCTGCAGAGCAGGGCAGCTGGGAGCACCGGGCGCCCGGCTTCGGGGAGCCTGTGTGCCCCATTTTGTTCCCCGACACCTCCAGGAGAGCCCAGTCTCTCCTTCCTCCACGGGACAAAGGTCAGTAACTACAAAAGGACAAAATCACGTCACACCTTACCATCGCCGGCCCTACGGACCCTCTCGCCTAGCCTCACTCCCTCAGGACAGCAGCCAGCATGTGATGTTAGCAAGCCCATTTTACAGAGGACCAAACTGAGATTAGGGACTGGCCATGGCCCTGCTGGCGGCAAGTGGGGAGCTGGGATTGGAGCTACCAAGTGTGGGCTGGAGTCCAGAGGGGCCGGCGGTGCAGACAGACGTGCTGACTTGTGAGAACCTGTGCGAGCAAGAGGGCCAGGGCCCAGAGGCGACGCTGCGCCCAGATAAAAACCCAGAGGAGAGACAGCTGCCGAACAAACCCCAGCACCGGGGCCCTCGTTCCCAAGACGTGAGCCCCTTTGCTTTTATGCTTCACGTGCGTTACACAGGCGTTATCTACGTGAATGAGGCAACGGGTTTAATCCTAAGCGATAAGGTATCATAAGTGAAACTCCTCTGGATTTCTGTCAGTTACTGAAAACAGCTACCGATGCACAAGGGCTTTACTAACAAGGAAGTGGCATAAGGCGAACTTCCGGGAACTGGGAGGCACTCCTCTCTGCACACGCTTCTGGCTCATGGAAGGTTTTGTAGGGACACTCCACCTTCAGAGGGTGGAGAAATCTGTTATAAGAACACTGCTGGGGCGGCTCAGTCAGTTGAGCCTCCGACCTCGGCTCAGGTCGTGATCTCGCGGTCCGTGAGTTCGAGCCCCGCGTCGGACTCTGTGCTGTCAGCTCGGAGCCTGGAGCTGCTTTGGATTCTGTGTCTCCCTCTCTCTCTGCCCCTCCCCTGCTCACACGCTGTGTGTGCGTGTCTCTCTCTCTCAAAAATAATTAAACACTAAAAAAAAAAAAAAGGAAGACCTGCCAACAGGAGGACACACGGGAGCGCTTACCGTGTGCCAGGCCCCAGGTGCATCACATCAACGCGGCTGTCCTCAAACAGCCCGTGAAGGAGGCTCTGCGATCACACCCACTACGCAGAGCAGGAGGCCAGCTCAGAGAGGCTGAGGAGCAAGGCCGTGGCCACACAGCCCAGCCCTCAGCGTCTGCCTGGCCTTGCCTCCCCCTCTAATCTCTGGGAAGGTCCAGGCCCCCACAGAAAACTCTTCACCACATCCACCCTTAGATGCCCCTTTTTGGGGCACACGTGACCCATCAGGACATCTGCCCTTGTCCTTGCCCTGCAGCCACCTTTTTGGGGTGGCCCTGGGCAGCTCCTGGGCAGTGTGCTTTGGTGTCCCGATGCTTCGTCACTGCGAGTGGACAAGAACCGTGTGTCCCCCACCCCCGGGCCTCTGAAAGGTACAACAGGCCTGTGTCCAGCTGCTCACCTCTCGGGATGAACTTCAGCGAGCTGCTAAATATTCAGAAGCGGGACTGTCCCGGCTTGGGGCCATCATTCAGGAACTCATGTCCCAGCCCATTGCCACACCTGCCACAGGACACCTGGAAAGACCACAAAACAACTGCAGCAATGGCCCCCCTGCCACCGGCAGAGATGGTGTCCTCCCCCCACCCATTTCCCAAAGTAACTGTGGGCAGGAGAGGTCGCCCTCCATCCCGGAGCCCGCACAGGAAAACAGTCCTGTTTCCCCGTCTCCATCAGGACCCCAGGCTCCCCAGGTAGGTTGGCAGAGGCCAGAAGACCGGCACAGACAGACTCTAAGCCCCGAGAGCTGTAGGGGAAGCAGAGAAGGAGCAGCCACCTCGGGCTCTCCCTGGACAACACCCCTCCCCACCCCCTGGGGCGGCCACCCACCTTTAAGGCTTTAGGCGAATTGTGCTCCGGACGCTTGGCCACACTATCAGCATGAATGGTCTCAGTGAAGGCCGGCCACGGGGACGAGTGTGCATACTTTGAGCGGCTGGAGAAGAGCTCGTAGCCACACTTGGCACACACATAGACACCTGGGGGCAGAAGGGAAGACAAAGGCAGACACGTTGGCTCCAGCCTCTCTGGGGTGAGTGCCCAAATCCTCGGGGCGAGAACACAGCACCGTCCGTCTGCAGGGTGGGCTGCACATTCTATCCACGCTGACACCTGCCACTCCCAGGCCTGGAACACACCACTGAGCTCACGTTCAGTGGTCCTTAGCATGTGCCACGAAGAGCCACTTCTCACACTTATCTCATTGAACTTTATACACAGTCCTGTGATGTAGACCCTCCAGTTTAGCTTAGTTTTGTGGTTGCTTTTTTTTTTTTTTTTTTCAAGTAGGCTCCATGCCCAATGTGGGGCTTGAACTCACGAGCCTAAAGGGCCAATGCTCCACCAACTGAGCCAGCCAGGAGCCCCTTTTTCAGTTTTGTTTTGTAAGAGGACCTTTCCGTTTTAGAGCTGCAGTGCCTGAGTGATGCAAAACACAGCTCGAGGGTGTGCAGTCAGGAAGGAGCCCAGACAGTACGATGAGGAGACAGCACTCCCACCCCAGCAGGCCCCAGCCCACCTCCCTTCCCAAGTGGCCATTCCTGATGCCAGGGAGGCCTTGAGCTGGACACCCAGCCACCGGCCTGCTCTCTGTGAGGGAAGACAATGGTCCCACCAAACAGGTCTCCAGGCCAGACGGGGTGGGGGGGTGGGGGGGGCAGGGCCCAGGAAGACAGAAGCCCAGGGAAGAGAACAGGTTTTAACCCAGCCCCAAAAGATCACTTTGAGGGGGGAAAAAAAGGCTGCAAAACCGACCTGCGGAACAGGTAACTGCTTGGGGCCCCCCACAGGGGAACCCCGCACCCAGTGCCCAGCCTGAGGACAGCCTATCCCAGAGTCCATGAATTACACAGCCTTTGCCAGCCACTGGAGAAGGAAGCAAGAGGGGGATGCCCAGCTGCTGTGGAAGTGGAGCTTCCTGCCTGGCAGAGCCCCCTGAGGACAACTGGGGGCCTACTTCCAGAGGGCCTCGGTGGAGGGCTTTGCCTAGAGAGTCCTGTGCCACAGCTGACATCCACAGATGTCCAGTGTCACCGCCCAGCCTCCTAGAGAGCTGACACCCAAAGGTTCCCACCGAGGCAGTGCACTGCCCTAGTCTTGCCTGTGGGGCACGTTTTTACCAAATTAGGCCATTACCAGACAGCATGGCCCAGAAGGGGACACCCCAGGGCCTCTCAAAGCCTGGGGCCTGGAGGGATGGTTGTCCACGTCCCAAACACCCCCACCCCCACTCCAGCTGTCTGGTCAAACTTCACTGGCACTTGGTTGCCCAGCGGCTCTCCTGGTTACCGAACCCCAGGGCCCTGGGCAGATGGGGGGAGGCACCCGGGAAGACACGTTGGGTCCGAAGGGAACGCTCTATGCTTGCCAGCTTACCTTGCGGATCCCAGGAACCCGGGAGGGGAAAAGGCAGGGGTATCATCAGGGGGTTGCCCTAGGACAAGATACTCGATCGTGTCCCTCTGAAGTCCAGTTCCCAATCCGGATCCCCCCACCGGCGTCACCCCCTCCCTGTACCCTGACCCCAAGGATTCCTCCCAGAAACGGCCTTGCTCACGCACTCCTCGAGGTCAGCGACGCCCTCGCTCTAATGTCCCCTCTCCCCCTCAGGAACCCCTACTTTTCAGGCTCCCCAGACCCCCCCTACTCCGCGGTCCCCTTTACTCACAGGCGCTTCTCCCCGCGCGATCACATTCGCCGCCGGTTGGGGTCCGCCCTTCCCGGGGCTCAAGGGTTCCACCACCGCCCGAGAGCAGCGACGCCCACTCTACTACGCGCCCCCTCCCCGCTGCCCTCCCAGGAGGTCACAGAACAGACCTGGCTCAAAGTGGTTCTGGAAAACCTCGCCCCCAAAGAAGCTGCAGAACGACATGGCGCCGGCAGTACTGCGGGGCAACCGCTTCCTCGGACAGATCCGAGGCCACTGGCCGACTGCCCCCCAGCCGGCGCCCGGGGCCCGCCCCTCCTCTCAAGGCCCAATCACTGCCCGGATCCGGGACGAGGCCCCGCCCCCCCAGAGGACCAATCACGACCGTCCAGGAGGCCCCGCCCCTCCCCCCCGCGGACCAATTTCTCCCTGGGGCGAGGACCTGCCCTCCGCAGTTTCCTCACAGGCCCCGCCCCCGACTGCTCCTAGGGACCGCTAGGGAGCTGAGTCCCCGACGCCCGCGCTCGGCAGCCCCTCCCGAGCGCCAGGGGGCGCCGCTGAGCTGCGCCGGCTTGGAGCGGCGCCTCGCCGCAAGGGTCCTGCCCGCCCGCGGAGCCCCCGGGCCACCCGCGGTCACCCGCCTTTCCGCGCTCGCAACTCTGAGACACCGTGGGAAGAGTCGCCTTCGCACTTTATTAGACAGAGGGGGCAGGCGGGGGTCGCGCCGCGCTTCCTTCAGGCTCCCTCCATCCCAAGCCGCCTACAGGTCTCTCGAGGTCTCGGACTTTTCCTTCTCAAGATGTTTCTTCTGGGGACCCTGGTTGAGGGGTTGGAGGAGACAGCAGCGCTCGCCACGGAGGTCTAGCCGGGAATACTGCCCCTGGCCAGCCTCTGCTCCGCTTTCTTTCCACACACGAGTCAGTGCCCCGGACTGGACTCCTATAAGCCCCTCCTCTGGATGAGGGCAGGGGACGCCCCAGCCACCCTCATCTGCTCCAGCTCCCCAACTGTGGCGCAAGAGGGGTGTGGGGTCTGAGCCCCAGAGAACAAGGGGTAGGTGGGCTCACCATGAACACCCTCTTCTCTTGGGCCGTCTGGAAGCGGCCGTGGCCAAACTTGGAGGTGGTGTCGATGAACTTGAGTTCGATGTTCTCCAGGGCCTGGCGGCTGTGGTGCACCAGGAGGGACTGGAGAGGAGCAAGATGCAAGGTCCTCACCCACTGCCTCCCGCCACCCCCAGGCCACACGGGAAGGTCTCACTCACTCGGCTTCTGCCAGAACCCCTCCCTTTTTGCTCTCCCTATTCCCACCCTCTTGGGAGCAAGGTGAAGGACAGGGCAGGCCAGTCCCTCGACCCTGCCACCATAGAGGCACTGACCTTCCTCAGCGTGATGACCCGCTTCTTGGTGCCCGCGATGCAACCCTTCAGCATGACAAAGTCATTGTTGACTTCCCCGTAGTGGGGGAAGCCGCCCTGCGGAGAGGTGGGTCAGGATCCAGGCTCCGAAAGGGGCTGCAGTGTTAGGGGCAGCTGCAAGCCCCCGGAGAGCTCCCCACACATGAGCTGGAGCCAGCCCCTGGCCCCAGGGCAGCACCTGAGCCACATTCTAAGTCCTTATCTCACTGAACACTCTTAGCGAGGGAGACACTGAGGCTCAGAGAAGCAGAATCACTCGTTCAGGCCTTGCAGCTGCTACATAGTGCAACCGGGACTTGAACCCAGGTGGCCCGAGTCCCAGGCCACGGCTGGAGCTGCCGTGCTCCACACCCATGACGGCGGTCGGAGTGTGAGCTGGGTGCCGAGGGGGCTCAGAGGATGCAGGGACGGCAGGGGTTTGTTCCACCGGGGGGCTGCTCGCTGGGGCCCGAGCTCTGGGGGCAGGGAGGTACCCCACACACCTGCCCCACACGTGCACACCAGATCCCCTCACCAGTGGCGTGATGGACTTGTCCGTCACATCGTAGCTGGTGGACGCATTGTTCCTGACCACCTTCCCGTCCTCCGTGTGCAGCCCGCGGCCAATACGGTAGATCTGCAAGGAGAGCAGGGCACGTGGCAGGCAGCACGTGGCCTCTGGAGCCCGTGGCAGGTCTGTGCCCATCAGCACGGGTGCTCAGACCCAGGCACCGGCAGGGGCATTTCAGAGCCTTTGGGGGGGGCCAGGCAGCGTCCGGGTCAGGCACCCCACCCGCTGGGGTCCGGTCACGAGTGTCCCTCTACCGGCGGGACTGCGGACACACCTTCTTGTTGAGCTCCGTGCGGTGGTGATAGCCCTTCTGCCCGGCCCGAGCGATGGAGCAGCCCACACGGGCAGGGTGCCAGGCGCCGATGCAGGCCACCTTGCGCAGTCCCTTGTGGGTCTTCCGTGGCAGCTTCTTGGTATGCCAGCGGCTCGTGACCCCTGCAGGTGGTAGGGGTGGGCTTAGAGGCCAGTCTGGCCCCCACCCCCTCCAGGCAGCCTGCCTGGAGCCACCGTCCCCGCCCAGCCCTACCTTTGACCCCCCGGCCCTTGGTGACGGCAATGACATCGATGACCTCGCTCTGGCTGAACACACTGTGCACCGGCACCTGCTTCTCTAGCCGGGCCTGGGCCCAGGCCACCTTCTCAGCCACCGTGCCGCCATTCAGCTGGATCTCCATGATGTGGGCCTTCTTCTGCCGGAAGGGCAGCAGCTTCATCTGCAGGACGTGGCCCGGCCAGTCGGTTCCCAGAGGGCTGCACCCCCCCACCGCAGACCCGGCATGACTGGCTGGTGACCCCCAGCAGGCTTTCATGCGTACATGCATTCAGCAGATGTTCCAGTGCTCCAGTCTTTCGATATGCTATATTCTGTGCTGGGCACTGGGGAGGACTGAATATTCTGATGGAATATTGGGGGCAGCAGGGACAGTTACTGCACGTAAGGCAGTACGTGTCCTCTGAGGGGACACCCCTCAATAACGAGAAGGAGCTACTGAGCGAAGATCTGAAAGTTTGGGGAGCAGAGGGAACCACCTGTGCAAAGGCCCTGCGGCAGGGAAGATCCTGGGGAGCTGGTGGGCTAGAAAGGAGAGCAGTATGTCTAGACCGTGGTGAGCAAGGAGGAACGTGGTACACGATGAAGTCAGAGGTGAGCTGGGCCCTGCCCGGGCCAGTCTTGAAGAGAGAGGCTTGGGCTTTATTCTAAGTGCAGGATGTGACACAATCTGGTTCATGTTTTTAGACACCTCTGGCTGCTGCTGTGTGAGGCACGGGCTGCGGGGACACACAGGTGGAAGCAGGGACGCAAGTCACAGCCCAGTGCTCAACAAGTACTTATGGAGCACCTACTGCATACAGGGCTCTCGGTGGCTGGGGTGCTGGGGGCACAGCACTGAACAGGCAGCCACGGCCCTGCCCCCGTGGAGCTAGTCTGTAAAGGGAAACGGACATGACCAATGACACGTGTAACCGGGAACAGCAAATGTGGCAGTAACCGAGGCAGGGGAGCAGAGGGGTGCTGCTCCAGGCCTACGCAAGCCTTCCCTGAGGACAAGATGCCAAGGACTGTTCCAGAATAAGCCAGAAGGTGTTAGCAACCTGTCAGCCCACTCAAGCCAGACCCCACGTACGAATGTTGACTCACACACACCTTGTGCCGGGACCCGACGGGAGGTGGCTGGCCCTCTACACTGGACGTTGGTCCAGGCCTTGTGGGGCGTGTCAGGGCCTTGGCTGACCACTAGGCGTGGCGGACGGCCCAGAGCCCTCAGAGCACACGGACACTCATCCCCGGGGCTGTGGGAGGCCAGCACAGCCAGTCACCCAGCCCTTTGGGGCTGTGCCCCGGCTCGTGGTATTTTTAGGCTGACATTTGCCAGGGCTCCTGGAAGCTGGGGCGGGGGAGGGTGGGCCCAGGGAGTGGACTGGCACACCGGGTGTGGACGAGGTGGGAGGGCTGACCTGAGTGTGGACAATGACACGAATGACTTTGCAGTACTTCTTCATGGCGGCAAAGTCTTTCTGCAGCTGCTTTTTGCCCTCGGCGTCACGCCATCTCTTGCAGGCCTTGGTGAAGGCTTTCTTCTTGCTCTTGTGCCTGAGCCACACACAGGAGACACGTAGAGGGGCCAGCCGGGGCAGCTGCCCAGGCCCGCCCAGCCCCCACGTGCCCACAGCCCACCAAACAGGCCCCTCAGGGCAGTGAATGTCCTCTCCTCCCTCCTTCCCTTCCCGGGGAGACCACCGCGGGGCCCTCCCCCGGGGTCCCCAGTCGTCAAGCACAGACTGCCCCTCCCTCTCCGGGCCTCCGGCTCCTCCTGTACAGAGAGGACGCGCTCCCGCCTCCTGAGGCCTGCGTGTGAGCGTCAGGTGTGCCCGAGCTCGAGGGAGGCGCGTGCTGGCCGGCGCCACGGCCACCTGCCTACACCGCTGCGGCCGCAGACCCCGCTTCTAGGGCCAAAGGCCAGTACTGGCCAGGCGCCACGCCGCGTCGTTCCCAACCCTCCCCCAAACTCTGGAGGGTGGATGTACTGTCCCCATTCTACAGAGGAAGAAACGAAAGCTCACAAAACTCAAAGTCCCTGGATGAGGGCCAAATTGATAACAGTAGAAAAAACAGAAACAAGGCCAGCTGGCACTCGGTGAGCACTTTCTGTGTGCTGAGCACTTGACACACTGCTCATTTAATCCTCACGGCAGCCTCATGACACAGGGATTACTCCATCGGATGGTGTCTCCATCTGGTGGTGTCTGTGATGGGGGGGGATCAATCTAAGAGGCTCTAAGAGGTGAGCCAGCTTGCCTGTGGTCGTACAGCCCGTGCTGGCTCAGAAGCCCAAGCTTATTACCTCCCAGAGAGGGCCAGGACCGGGCTATGCCTCTAACTCCGTAAGGATGGGGGTGTCAGTGAAGTTCCTTGGGCACGTGGGCCTTCCCTTTCAGGACTGAGTGCCCCCAAATGCCTTCCTTTCTGATGAGAAGAGCTTGTCAGCTAGCTATTTCCCTTTTCACCCTGGCTGCTAGGAAGCTCTGAGCCGACTCTAACATTTCATCAAATTAGTCCCTTAATTAACCCTGGGGATTAGAACATGCGCTTCCTCTCTTCCTCTATCCCAATTTCCACTCCGGCCCCCTAGTACTTGTCTTTTATTGAATTGAAGGCAACCTCCCCCACAAACACTTTCCTGCCTCCCATACACTGTTGCCACTTCCCACCCCCCTCGTGCCAGTCCACACGTGGTCCCCCCGAGGGCAACGCTCACCAGTCCTTGTAGAAGCGGCGACGGCACTCATCACTGAGGTGTTCTGCAAAGATGGTCTTGAAGCTCCGCAGGCCTCGAGGAGTGGCCACGTAGCCCACAACACCGACCACCACCAGAGGCGGCGTCTCCACAATCGTCACTGCCTCCACTTCCTCCCGCTTCGAAATTTCTGGAGGGGACCCGGAGACAGGGGCATGGAGGAGGGCCTCTGGGACCCACGGGGAAAGGGGATGGAGTGGAAGAGCCAACCACAGCCCCTCCTGCCCAAGGGAGGGTGGAGCACCATGGCCTTAGGGCTCCCACTGACCTCCGGCCCCCAGCCTGCACCCTCCCTGCCCCTTCTCTCTGCTCCGTCTGGGGCAAGGAGCAGGTGCTGGGCAGGGCCCTTGAAGTGGTCTCTGGTAGCTCTGACTCTGAGATCTCAGACAACGCCTGACTTGCTCCCTGCCTCAATTTCCCCATCAGACCCTCTGGAAATGGGCGAGGAGAGCCGACAGCCAGGGCAGGATCCCCCGGAGGGCAGGGCTGGGACTCCTTTAGTGGAGAGCACTTGAGCCGTTGAAATTTTATTTTTTAATTTTTTTTTTAACATTTATTTATTTTTGAGACAGACAGAGACAGAGCATGAACAGGGGAGGGGCAGAGAGAGGGAGACACAGAATCTGAAACGGGCTCCAGGCTCTGAGCTGTCAGCACAGAGCCCGACGCGGGGCTCGAACTCACAGACTGTGAGATCATGACCTGAGCCGAAGTCGGACGCTCAACCGACCAAGCCACCCAGGCGCCCCAAGCCGTTGAAATTTTAACAGTTATGAATATACGTTGATGAGCTCTAGAAAAATACCTGTATTTTGTCCAAAACCCGTGATTTTATAGATGTTATTAATGACACTAAAACAAAGTAAAAGCAAGTCTAAAAGAAATATATCAGGAGATGGGGAGCCTGCGTGCCTCAGTTGATGAAGCGTCCGACTCTTGATTTCAGCTCAGGTCATGATCTCACGGTTCGTGGGATAAAGCACACCGTCAGTGTGGAGCCTGCTTGGGATTCTCTCTCCCTCTCTCTCTCTGCTCCTCCCCTCTCACACTCCCTCGCTCTCAAAAAAATATATATATGTATATATATATACACACACATATATGAGATGATGAACAGAACACATGAGTAGCTGCCAGAAAGTTGGAGGGGTGGTGGCTGATGCTATAAAGGGGCAGCAGGAAGGACTCCCGTGAGGATGGAATGTTCCACAGTACACACATTTACACATGGCAAAGCCGCATGGAACTAAACACGCACAGGAAACCTGAACACGATGGGTAGGTTGTATCCAGGTCGATAACCGGTTGTGACATATTACCGTAGTTTATAAGATGTTTCCGTCGGGAAATTGGGTCACGGGTGCATGGGATTCTACAGTGATCTCAAAACAAAAGGTGTATCGGGGCACCTGCCTTTGAACTGTAGCTCTCCCACTTACGGACTGGTGATGGGCAAGTTTCATAACTGCTTAATTTCCTCATCTGTAAACCAGGGGCGATGACAGAATACACCTCGAGGGGTGGCCAGCAATCAGGGCTTGGTGACAGTCAGTGTCCTGACTGTGGTTCCTGCGGCATGGCCTCGCCCTTTCTGGGACCGTCTCCCGTCCTGGCGCCCAGTTCAGGCTCCTGGCCTCCGGAAGTCTTTCCAGACCCTCTGGCAGTTGGGGATGCTCCACACCCTCCCCCACCCCCGTGTCCCCCCACAGCCACTCACTGAGCCCCGGCCGGTGCACTTCTCGAAGAGTGTGAGTCATGCCAGCCTTGTAGCCCAGGAAAGCCGTGAGGTGCACCGGCCGGCTGGGGTCGTCCCGAGGCCAAGTCTTCACTTTGCCCCGGTGCCGGCTGCTCCTCTTGTGGGGCAGGAAGCCCAGGTGTCCATGCCGAGGGGCAGAGAACTTCCGGTGGGACTGGGGGTGGGAGGAGGAGGGGACAGTCAGAGCTGGGGTGTCTCTGGGCCCAGAGAAGTGAGTCAGAGACCCCAGACGGGGCCCTGGTGGTCTTCAGTGCCTCCATCTATCTATAGGGAAGGAGAGCAGGTCGGCTCAGGGACAGTGTCTTAGGGACAGAGCCAGCACCCAGCTCTCCTCACCCGCAGGCTTCCCACTTTAGTGGGCTCAGCCTGCTGGGCCCAGGAGGGACAGGCCCACACTGTGGCCGAGAGCTAGAGGGACAGGGAGGCACAGCCATCTGTCTATCTTCTTGCCCATTCCAGGCCTGACAGCCTGAGCTCTGGCCCCCCTGTTGTCCCTTTAGCCCAAGGACCATCCCTGCTGGGAAGAGACTCCAGAAGCCCACCTGCCCCTCCCAGGAAGCTGGCTGGCTCCAGCCCCCTAGCCCACTGACCATGGCAGCCCGTCTCGGCAGGTCAGGAAAGGAAGGGGCCTCCCCGACAGGCGCTGGAGGTCGAATGGCAGGGCCAGAACGCCCGGCAGCCAGGTCCCAGATTTAGCCCCTGGCAGAAGAGCTTGGTCATGTTCCGTGGCGGTCATGGGCTCTGGTGCCAGGAGCAGGCCTGGCCTGGGGCGGAGCGAGAAGGGGCATCCGATGGGCAGGCTGGGGTGGGGATACCTGGAGCCAGGCCTGTCACTGCTTTCCTCAAGGGCCCCGGGACTGGGTCACACCACTTCGTTTTCTGCCTTGTGTTGCTCTCCCAGACCAGGAACAAGTCGGCCCGGTAAAGAGTCAAGGAGCCCAGGTTGGGGAGAGGGCTTCTCTCAGGCAGCTGCGGTCTTGTCTCGTCCTGAGGGGTGCGAGCAGGGCCTGGCCAAACTGCCTGGGGTGCCGGGGGCCGGGGGTGGGAATAGCTGTCATCCAAGAACAAAGGTTCTACGCTTGTCAAGTTTTGAACCTATAGATAGAGTCAGTTTTACAGGCCTGAAATGTCTCTGAGGGCCTGGGGATCTTGCCTTGCTGGTGCTAAGATTTTGTGCTAGTAAATGTCACAATTCTCTGTCATTGCTGTTGTTAATGACAAAAGAACTTGTAACACTTTGGGCTGAGCCCCACAGGAATTAAATCACTGGGAAGGGGCAACCCTCAGCCCCAGGAGTGGCCCAGGGGGAGAGAGACTACCTGAGCGGAGGAAGCACAGAAGGGACACCCGCAGGAGCGCCTGGGTGGCTCAGTCGGTTAAGCATCCGACTTCGGCTCAGGTCACGATCTCACAGCTTGTGAGTTCAAACCCCGTGTTGGGCTCTGTGCTGACAGCTCAGGGCCTGGAGCCTGCTTGGGATTCTGTGTCCCCTTCTCTGCTCCTCCCCCGCTCACGCTCTGTCTCTCTCTCTCTCTCTCTCTCTCTCTCAAGACTAAATAATAAAACATAAAAAAAAAAAAAAAAAAAAAAGAAGGGACACCCGCACACTCAGGGCAAAGGGAAGGCCACCCATGCTGAGGCCCTTGAGCACAGCAAGACAGGCGGCTGTGGTAGGATCGGTTCCTGGCACAACGGGCCAAGAACGAGGGGGCCGGGCACAGAGCCACAAGCTACTTGAGTTCCTCCCTCTCGTATGCCTTTTCCTGCTTCTGCTACATGATCCCCAAGCCCCTCTGCTACCAAACAGCAGTGGAAAGATGCCACTCCCGTGCTTTGCTTTAATCGAGTTCTCTGCTTTCTCATATTCTTCTGGTGAGCCATAGCGGTGGCATCGGGCCTGGCTCTGTGGGATCCCCTTGTTCAGCCCCACGGTACAGGCCGATGTTAAGATTCGTTTGGTCTGACAGTGTGTGTTTCTAAGGGTTCGTGATTTCACGATTTGACATTTCTGTGACCCCAGATCCTGTGCATCCGTAGAGTTGATGGCTCCATGTCCCTGACCCTGGCCTCCAGGCATGAAGTGACCAGCACCCTCCGTGGTGCTGGCCGAGGGCCATGCCAGATATGGAGATCACGGAAGGTGATCAACAGGGCCCTGGTCAGTGGAGCTACCCCAGGGGGCACAACAGTGCTCGGGGCCGGGACAGAAACATCAGTCCCAGACCAGAGCACTCTGCGTCCAGCATAGGAGCCACTTCTCCCTGTAGGTGAGGGCCCTAAGGGCAAGCCCTGCCTCTTGTTCTGCCCCAGAAAGGCCCCCTAAGCTTACTGGCATTGGCCAATCCATGAGGGGCTCTGGAAGACACAGTGGAGCCCAGAGAAGGCTGCAGGGAAGGGACAATTCAGGAAGGCTTCCTGAAAGAGTGGGGCATTTGGTAGTTTGTTATTTGTTGACTTTGTTGTGTTTTTTGGTTGTTCTACTGGTCTGAGTTCTCCAGAAGGGCCCAGCTCTGTTCGTCTTGCTGCCTACTGCAGTTGCCACGTACCTGCACACCAAAGAAACTGAATGAATAGTCTGCTTCTTCCAGTGTTTGTCTCGTCTTAGAACGTAAGCAAGGGCCTCTGTTTTCTCCACTGGCGTATTTCAAGCGCCGAGACCAGCGTCTAGCGCACAGCACACAAGCCGCAGCCCCCGCGCTGGGAGGGGTTTCCCGAGCCCACCATTGGGCGGGCCTGCAGAACTACGAGTCCCATGGTGCCTCGCGAGCGCAGGCAGTCCCGCGCAGGCGCAGCTGTCCTACAGCGGCCTCTGCCGCGCGAGAACTATAAGTCCCATGGTGCCTCGCGAGTGCCGGCCGCCTTGCGCCGGCGCAGCCGCCCTAGGGTGTCCTCTGCTGCGGGCGAACTAGGCCGTGGTAACCGGTCAGAGGCCAGGCTCGCTCGTCCGAGAGAAGAGCCCCACCGCACGCCGCCGCCATGCCGGATAGCTGGGATAAGGACGTGTACCCCGAGCCCCCGCGCCGCACACCGGCGCCCTCGCCGCAGACCTCGCTGCCCAACCCCATAACCTATGTGACGAAGGCCTTCGACCTCCTCGTGGACCGGCCTGTGACCCTAGTGAGAGGTACGAACCCCATCCGGGCCTCACCGCTCCCCAGGGCCCCCCGCCGCCGAATCTGGAATACTTCGCCACACCTAGGGCTTCGCCCCTGTGACCGGTCCCCGTCGTCCCCACCCGGACACCTGGGGTCTCGTCGCCTCCTTGGACCCCCACCCCGTTTCCACTGCACCTTAGGAACACCCCTGTCTTCTGCACCGAGACCCCTCATTGCTTTCCGGCCCTCGCCGCCTGGGGGAACTCTCCACGCACCCCTGGTCTCCAGGCTCACCCAAATATAGAGGGTGTGTGCGGATCGCACCCTGGCCTGAGGCTTGTTAAACCCCATTCTCCCTGCACGCTTTGCATCCTGAGTTGTGCACAGTAGGCAGTCAGCAAACGGTTGTTCAAGGGTTCTCTGCTAACCCTTTGCACGCCTACAAAATGACCCGGATAGTCAGGGGATGGCCGAGGTCCCCTCGACCTAGATATGCTGTGACTTGTACTCCGTGTGTGCCCAAGCTTAAGAGCTGTCCAGATACCCCCAACCATGGTCCAAACCAGGTAGATGTTTAAAACAGCTCTTTGTTACCCAGTTTGTTCAGCTCGCTCCGTAGCACGAGCACACACTGCCCTCAGTCACTAATGCTAAGCAATTCATCCATTAACCAATTCAGGGGTGCCAGGGAGGCTCAGTCGGTTAAGCATCCCACTCTTGATCTGAGTTCAGGTCTTGATCTCAGGGTTGTGAGTTCAAGCCATGTGTTGGACTCCACGCTAAGTATGGAGCCTCCGTTAAAAAAATAATTAACCAATTCATTCGTTCAACAACAAAACATTTGGAGTGAGCGCCATGCCCTGGTGGGTTGTTGGGATAAAGTCAACAAATCAGATCCCCACATCTGGAAAAGGCACGGCAATGGATCCACTCTTCTTTTTTGTCATGATTTTTTAGAAAGTGTTTTAATTTTTTTTTTTAACGTTTTTATTTATTTTCGAGGCAGAGAGAGAGCATGAACGGGGGAGGGGCCGAGAGAGAGGGAGACACAGAATCGGAAGCAGGCTCCAGGCTCTGAGCCGTCAGCCCAGAGCCCGATGCGGGGCTCGAACTGCTGGATGGTGAGATCGTGACCTGAGCTGAAGTCGGACGCTTAACCGACTGAGACACCCAGGCGCCCCTAGAAAGTGTTTTACAGGTCTGGAGGGATGAGACCGCACCAGTTCCAACTCGTTAGTTTACCGGTGGGGAAGTTGAGGCCAGAAGGTCAGTGGTGGCAATACTAGCACGGGCCGTCTGCCTACAGGGTGGAGACCTTGTGCAGCAAGGTTGGCCCACAGGGGGATCTGGAGAAGGGTGTGGGCTTGCAGAGCGTGGGTTCTGAATCCTGTATCTCTCTGGGCCTTGGTACTGTCTGTACTGAAAAGGACCCACCCCATCGGATTGTTTTGGGGACCGAGTGAGACCATGTGCCTGGCTCCCAGGAACCCTCCCTAAATGGTGGAGGTCACTATTTGTAGCCCAGGGCTACCAGCCACACTTGTTGTAGAGTCCAAATGGCAGTCTTTGTGAAAGCTGGGAACGTTTGGGAAATCTGCTTCTTTGGTTTGTGGGAAATAACAAAGCTAAGAGCCCAGACTCTGGCCTGTCCAAACAAATAGGTTTTTTCTCTTTACAGAGTTTATTGAGCGGCAGCACGCGAAGAACAGGTATTACTACTACCACCGGGAGTTCCGCCGTGTGCCAGATATCACCGAGTGCCAGGAAAAGGATGTCTTGTGCATGTTTGAAGCAGAAATGCAATGGAGGAGAGACTAGTATGTCCCTTCTTAAGTCAGGGAATACTGAGCCTTGCACAGTGAGCATCTCCGGCTGGGCCCTTTCCCTGGGGAGACCCTGGGATGGTGGTCGGTTGACAAGAATGCCTCCTGGGCTTGGCCCACATCTTGTGGGTGGAGAGCCCCGACCTATGACCTCTGGGTACAGGTAAGGATTCTTTGTGGACCACTTTCTTGGTTCTTCTTTCAGTAAAGTTGATCAAGAAATCGTCAATATTATCCAGGAAAGGCTGAAGGCGTGTCAGCAGAGGGAAGGCGAGAGCTACAGGGAGAACTGCGCCAAGGAGATTGAGCAGTTTGCCCAGGTGGCCAAGGCCTACCAGGACCGCTGTACGTGAGCCCCCACACTGGCCTCATCCTTCAACCTTCCGTTTTCTCCAGTCAGGGTTTTTTTTACAAACATTACTGCCCAAGAGTGCTGACTGTTTGGGGGAGGGGTCTGTTTGCTGCCAGGTATCTGTGCTGCCTTTTCTTTCTCTGCTTCTAGGGAAGACTCCAGTCTATGCCTTTGGTAGATTTGGCCCGTGACTTCCCTCCCCCAATCTCTTCCTCAGATCATGACCTGGGTGCCCATTATTCGGCCAGAAAGTGCCTGGCGAAGCAGAAGCAGCGGATGCTGGCAGAGAGAAAAGCTGCTAAAGAGGCCGCCGCTGCGTGAGGCAGCTTTCGGCCCCCATACGGAACTATTGCTAAAATAAAGAGTAATGTCAAATTGGCTTTTAGTCTTTTTCAATCCTCATTTGACCTATTGGTGAATCTTAATTCATTTCGTTGGCTTCATCACCCTTCAAATCTACCTGCTACGAAACTTGAAGTAAAAAACACTATTAACAAGCTTCAATTCACTTTATTTTTCTCATACAAAACTATGTGGTAGCCACAGCTGGAGCCTGGGTCCTCTGCACAGAGACTCTGGTGTGGGTCTTTACAAGATGGTCAGTGAATTCCTGGGAAAAACAGAGACTTAAGTTGTACAGATGCCGCCCCACCGTCCACCCTTGTCCAGGCTCACAAGGGGGGGTGGGCAGGCAATACCTGATAGGGAGACTTGGTGAACACAGTCTCCTTCCAAAGATCAGGGGTGAGATAGCTGTAGGTCTTGGAAATGGCATCAAAAGTGGCCTTGGCTGCAAAGGGGAAAACAGGAGTGAGCTGGTGGATTCTTGTGACAACCACAGGTACAGACACTGTTGCACTCCTAGGAACAGAGAGGCTACTTGGGGCCGGTCCGCCGTGCATTAGGAGAGCCTTCCTCTCTCTCTCTCTCTGAAAACACGCCAACCACACACCGAGTATGATTAAGCGGAGCTGAGAGAAGCCACAGCCCCCCTTGGGACCACCTACCGAAGTTGCCCAGGGTGGCAGTGCAGCCCCTGGCTGAGGTGTAGCAGTCATCGATACCAGCCATCATCAGTAGCTTCTTAGGTACAGGAGCTGAGACAATGCCAGTGCCTCTGGGGGCAGGAATAAGGCGCACCAGCACAGAACCACAGCGGCCTGTCACCTGTGAAGGTGGGAGGAGTCAGCAGATGGGTGATCAGGAGTCTGCACCCCTGCAAGCCCCATCGTTGGCTACCCCTGGCCTACCTTGCATGGTACAGTGTGAGGCTTCCCAATCTTGTTCCCCCAGTAGCCTCGCCGCACGGGGACGATGGAAAGCTTGGCCAGGATGATGGCCCCACGGATGGCGGTGGCTACCTCCTTAGAACACTTAACACCCAGACCAACGTGTCCATTGTAGTCTCCGATGGCAACAAATGCCTATAAAAAACCTGATATGACCCGTGGTCCATTGCCCGCACAGGCCCGCACAGCACCAGCAACTCCCACCAGAACACCCACCAGGCCCTGTTGCCCTCCTCAAGGAAAGAGTGGCCACCGCCAGGCCGCTCTGAGGTCCAGAGGAGATCTTTCCTCTCTCTCCCCATTACGAAAGCCACACGTGAGGCAGCAAGTGTGGCTGTGCAGAGCCGAGAGAGCCTCACAAAGCGCCTTGGCAGAAACGGCTCGGCTACCTTGAACCTGGTCCGCTGGCCAGCGCGGGTCTGCTTCTGCACAGGCATAATCTTCAAGACCTCGTCCTTGAGCGACGCCCCCAAAAAAAAGTCAATAATCTCGGACTCCTGAAAAACGTGACGTGGGCACAAAAGTGGTTATCACGACACAGAAGCCACCTTTGAGAACCGTCACCTGGACCCCTGGAACCGGTCCCCAAGTTGTCCCGCCAAGGACAGAGATCATCCCCAGAGCCCACATTAAACGAGAAGCCCAGAGGCCGCACCCACCCACCGGCCCGTCCGCGGGAGGACGCACGCGCTACCTTGATGGGCAGAGAGAAGAGATAGATCTCCTCCAGGGACTTGATCTTCATATCCTTGACCAGGCGGCCCAGCTTGGTGACGGGCATCCACTGGAAAGAACAAGCTCAGGTAGACTAGGACCGTGCGTCCGGCGCCGCCGCCCATGGGCCCGTCTCACGCGCGCGGCCCGAACCTACCTCCTTGTCCTCGGCCTTGCCTCCGCGAGCTCCGCGGCCGCGGCCCCGGCCTCGACCCCGGCCGCGGCCCCGACCCCGGATGCCGCTGCCGAAGCCTCCGCGGAAGCCGCCGCGGCCTCCCATTCCAGGGCCCCCGGGCCCTCCGGGCCCTCCCGCAGCACCGGCGTCATCCGCCATTTGCTGAAAAGAATGACAAGAAGACAGTCAGCGAAGCCCTAGCATTCGCGGTCGCACGAGGCGCCCAGAGCACGACTCCCTCCCGGGAGCGCCAACGCGCCAACCCGGGTTCCCGCCGGCCGTCCGCGCACTCCCACCACCCCGGCCCGGGTACCGCCACCCGCGGCAACGAGACTCACGTGTATTCCCGGAGAAGAAGAACTAGGCCGCGCGGGAGGGAGCATTTATAGCAAGCCAAGTGCCGCGAGATCGTGGCTGCCCTAGGCGCGACTTTGCCACGGACCAATCAGACAGGTGGTGACGCGCTCCCAGTGTTCCCCCGCCCGCTTTATGTGCGTTTGCGCGCCTGCGGCTCTGCGGCGCGAACTCTCTTGAGTTGCAGTCGCCTTGCTCCTCCCGTTCGCTGCAGGTAGGTCTAGTCCTCGCGTCCCGGGGTGGTAGCTGGGGGGGGGGACGGCGTTGGTTGAAAATCACCCGCGGCTTTGGTCGTGGCCGCGGGTGAGATTCGGCGCCCAGAGCCACCGGGGGCCTCAGCTCACATCCCACTCGTCGGTGTGGGGAGGTGAAACCCAGGCCCCGACAAGCGCGGCCAGCCCGGCTCCCGCCCCGGCCTCACCGCGCGTGCTCTGGCCTCTGACTCCCGACCCCATGTTCTGTCTGCAGGTCGCCGGCGCCCCGACCCCGAGGCCCAGGACGGCAGGGAGGCAAGCTCTGCTCTCAGCGCTCAACGAAGCTGGTGGTCTGAGTCGACCGCGTGTGACTGCCCTTGGCCCCCCCCAGCCATCAGCCTGGGAGGTGCATCTCTGGGACGCAGGGAGCAAGGTGTTTGTGGAGGGGAGAGACGCTAGGGCACCTCCTCTTCGCGACCAGTCCAGCTCTGTGTTGGATGCCGTAGAGGGGTACACCGTGGCTCTCGGAGGTTGGCAGGGGACTCGTTAGTCATTCTGTAAGTGGCAGAACTACATTGGAGACCCGGGTGTGCTCCTCCACACCCCCCATACCTTGTCCAGGAGCAGATAAAGTATTTTCCAGCTTGGTGGTGAGTTGGGCTGGGCCAGCAAACCACCAGAAAGTGAGAATACAGAGAAACAAGGCTAAAATACGGTGGGGGGGGGGGGGCGGGTGAGGAAGGGGGAGACCTACCGCTCAATATCAATTACAGACCCTATCAGGGAAAGCTGTGTGGGTCACTCCTGCGACTCGGGCAGTGAGAAACCGCCATCACCCTGAACTCTTGCTTTTGTCCGGTGGACGTTGGTTCAAAAAAATCTCTCCCGGTTTTTTCTTTCCACAAAATAAAGTTTTCCTTTGTTTGTTGGCTTTGGTTGTGGTTTTAGCATAGCTTGCATGTCTTGAATTGCAATTCTCTGCGATTTCTAAAGAATTTCCCTTTGCTAGTAAAATAACTGATTTTTATTTTTGAGGTTGATAGCATCAGAGTGTAAGATCGCCAGCTCAAAGGCTTGCAGTGGCCCCCTATTGTTCTCAGGAGGGGGATAGGGTCTTTAGGATTTGATGAGCTCAACACTCTGGTAGTGAACCTACAGTTCTCTGGTAATGTGCCTCGGGTGTGGGAACATCCTGGTTTTCCAGGTTGAGATTGGTCTCCACATGTCTTTCCTCCTAGGCCTGCCCAAATAGAGCCTCCCTGTTCTGGAACACCCTTCCACATACTAGGCCCCCCGTTACTGTGGTACCACAGGTTGTATGGGAATTTGGTCCTGACATCCCTCATCTGTATTCTGGAGCTAGATGTCTTAGATCCT
Organism: Neofelis nebulosa; assembly: GCF_028018385.1. Classification (NCBI taxonomy): domain Eukaryota; kingdom Metazoa; phylum Chordata; class Mammalia; order Carnivora; family Felidae; genus Neofelis; species Neofelis nebulosa. The sequence goes on along the minus strand of NC_080799.1, from coordinate 43,681,307 downwards.
AAGAGACCTGCTGGTGGGTCAGTGGGAAAAGTCCTGGGCTCTTGGACATCTGGCCTGAGCAGCACTATTTGAGGAAGGGTAGGGGAACGATTCCTACTTTCCTGCCGAAGCCTTAGCTTTGGGAAAACAGCACCCAGAAGTTTGGTTCCCGGCCTGGTGCTGCCTGGGGATCAGGCAGAGGCTCCAGACACCTGCCCTGGTCCACACTGCCTACCTCTCAATTATAAGCAAGGGCTAGATGGTACAGAATACCTACCAGTGGGCCCTGGACCAAGGCTGTGATTGGCCTGAGCTGGACAATGCCACTGTGATGTCGGCCCACTCCTGCTGTGAAATGGAGGCTCCTGATGCCTGGGGGTCAGTGGAGCTGCCGTCCAGACACAGATCATGGTGAGCATGGGACCCTCTTGCCTCTGGCCCTTAAGTTTGTTCCTAACTCAAGAGCTCTCCAGAGCTGGACCCCGTTCCTTATTCTGAGTGTGAACACTGGGTTAACAGGTTCCCAAATGAGACTAGAAAACCAACATTTCCGAGGGCTCTGGTCAGGTCTAACTCCAGGCCGAGGCCAGTTCCAGCCAGGGACTGGTAGTTGTCTTGACCCTCACAGCTGCCCCCTCAAAATGGATGCTGACCCGACCCTCCACTTGGAGTTTCCCTTTGGGTACGCGGTCCGATCCTGGTCCCAGCCAGGCCCTGATTTTGGCCTTTGCAGAGTGGCGGATATGATCTCAACCTCTTCGCCAGCCCTCCCGACTGCAGCTTCCTGTGCTCCGTATGCCACGGGGTTCTCAAGAGGCCAGTGAGGCTGCCATGCAGCCACATCTTCTGCAAGAAATGCATCCTCCGGTGGCTAGCCAGGTGCTAGTGGGTCCCCGAGAGGCTGGGAGGGCAGGAGCAAGGCTGTGGCCTGGAATAGAGAGGAAGACCTACCAAGCAGTGACTTACAATGGCCGGAAGAGTCCACTGCCAAATCTCCTGGGACATAAAAATATGTGGGCCCCTGCAGCCTGTGGGATCTGCGGCTCCAGCCTCAGAGCCGAGTTCCCTATGAAGCCCTCATGCCTCTTCCAGCTTGAGAAGGGACCTCCTGGGAAGGCATGTTGCTGCCAACTGGTCCTTCCCACTCCCAACACTTCCCCCCCCCCACCCCCCTCAACTCATGCCTCCTAGACAAAAGACCTGTCCGTGCTGCAGGAAAGAAGTGAAACGGAAAAAGATGGTCCATGTAAATAAACTCAGGAGGACCATTGGCCGCTTGGAAGTCAAGGTAGCTTGAAGCACCCACTCCCACCACCCTTCTGCTCCTGCCAGGGGAGGGGGAGAGCCAGGAGAAGGGTAAGGAGAATCCTATCAGAAAGAGCGGAGGGTTTCTGCTCCAACAGCATAGACTGAAGCCTGGGGGTCATCAATCCTGAGTTTGAGTCACATCTCTGCCATTTACTTGCTGTGTGACTTTAGGCAAGTTACCTAAGTTTTTTGAGCCCCTGGGGCCTCAGTTGTAAAATGGGGATTCTACAAAATTTTTAGAGAATGAAGTGTCTGCTGTGCTGGCCACTACTCTCCAGCCCCCTATTTTTTTTTTTTTTAATTAATTTTTTTTTTCAACGTTTTTTATTTATTTTTGGGACAGAGAGAGACAGAGCATGAGCGGGGGAGGGTCAGAGAGAGAGGGAGACACAGAATCAGAAACAGGCTCCGAGCCATCAGCCCAGAGCCCGACGCGGGGCTCGAACTCACAGACCGCAAGATCGTGACCTGGCTGAAGTCGGACGCTTAACCGACTGCGCCACCCAGGCGCCCCTCCAGCCCCCTATTTTTATAGATGTCTCGGTTCCTCAAGCCTCAGGCCCTGTGCCTCTGAGATCTAGATTCTTCCCACCTCCAAGCATTTGCCCAACGATTTCCCTCTCCTCATCATTGATGCCATTAGGGCTTGGCAGTCTCCCAGTTCAATATGACAGATGGGGGAGTCTGTGGAAGGTAGGCCGCTCGTGAGCTGGCAGTGTCCAAGCTGGCCTGGCTCACATGGTGCTCTCCCTACCCCCAGTGCAAGAACGCAGAAGCTGGCTGCTTAGTGACGTGCCCCCTGGCCCATCGCAGGGGGCACCACGACTCCTGCCCTTTTGAGCTGATGGCTTGTCCCAACGAGGGCTGCCCGGCACGGGTGCTGCGTGGGGCCCTGGCTGAGCACCGGCAGCACTGCCAGCATGGGGCCCAGCAGCACTGCCCACTGGGCTGTGGGGCCACCCTGGGCCCGGTGGAGCGTGCCCACCACAACTGCTACCAGGAGCTGCGTGAGGCCTGGGGCCAGCGGCAGGAGCGCAGCCGGAGCCTGGTGCTGGGCCTCCTGCGGCGCGTGCGCAAGGTGCACCACGCCACCAACTTCATCCGCAGGCAGCTGGCCCAGCTCCGGGACTTCCTGCGGGAGGACGACGCGCTGATCCTGGGCACCCCGCAAGAGGAGACTGAGGCCACCCCAGAAGGCAGCACTGGGGCCGAGGTGTGGGGAGCCCCGGGCCTAGGTACCTTGTAATTAGAGACGTAAATAAACGCGGAGCCCAGGCCTGCCCCCCCCCCCCCCTGCCACCTCTGTGCTTGCTGGCCTCACAGCTTTATCCCATTTGTCACCCTGCCCCCTTTCCAGGCACTACTGCCTTCACCCCGCAGGGATACGATGACCTTTCTCCCTGGACCTCTTCTTCCCAGAAGGCTCTTCTCCTTGCCCTCCATTTGCCTGGTTTCTTTTCCCTCGGATGTCTTCTCATAGAGGTTTCCCCTGATCCTCTCCCAGAGAAGGGATCTGCTTACTAGCTTCACAGCCAATCACACAAAGAGCTCAAAACGCTGAACTCACAGAAGTCAACGCCTCACAATGACTCACGAGGAACCCCCATTTGTCTCCGACCTCCTGCCCTTCCATTCTCCTCCCTGCTAGTTCCCTGGAGCCACAAGCACTGTTCCCCCACATAGCCACAGGGGTCCATGCTTACCAGCTTCAGGTCTGGCTCAGGTGTCACCTTCTCCATGAATCCTCTCCCACCACCCCATGTGAAAGTGCACCCCCTACACTCCGCTCCATCCAGCGCACTAATTTATCGCTCTTCCTTCGCCCACCCTTCTCCCCTGTAGCACCTGAGCTACTTGAAGGCAGGGTTTTGTTTTTTCTCCTCTGGTGTCTCCCAAATGTCTGCGCCAGAGCTTTGCACATAGAATGTGTTCAATAAATATTTGAGAGACTCCGAAGTTACGAGGTCTAGTCGTTTACGGGCGTTACATCTCACACCAGACCATGAGCCCCGAGGCCGGACCTAGTTGACCGCACCGACCGCACTTGCCCCCAAATCCCAGAATGCCGAGGGGGCAGGAGTCTTGGGATCAGTTTAGTAAACATCTTCTACGATTCTCTTTTAAAATTTCCACTAAAAGGCAAACAGCGTGCAAACCCCGTAACTGCCATCTTTGCCCAACGCCCGCAGCCGCCTCCACGCCGCTCTACCCCCGCCCCTCCAGGCCAGAAACGCTTCTTCCGCTTCCTTACGCGGAAGCTGCCCACAGTAAAGATGGCGCCGAGCGCACAGTGCTGATGACGCCATAGTCATGGGCCGTGACGCAATCTGCAGCGCGCCGGCAGTGAGAAGTGGCGAGCCAGGTTCCCTCACGCGGCGGCGGCGGCGGCGGCAGCAGCGACGACATGGTGGAGCCCGTGGCGGGAGTGGGTCGCTTCAAGGCCAAGTGAGCCGGGGCGCTGCGGCTGCGGGTGCCGCCCAGGGAGGGAGCGAGGTTCGCAGCAGGAAGAGCAAATGCGCCCGCCCTGCACGGGGCGCCCATTCGGGCCTGGGGAGAGCCTGAGGGCGGTGTGCGGACTGCCCCGCAGGGGTCGTGGCGGCTGCGTTATTACAAAGTCGGGGGGCCAGCCTCGGTTATTACATCAGGAGCTGGCTTAGGAGTTGTGGATGAAAAAGTCTAGAGGAGGAAGGGTCGGGCTGAGCACAAGTCGCGGCTGGTCCTGGACGGCAGCGGGACGCCTCGACCCTCAGGTACCGGGAGAAGAACCACTCTGGGGCAGGCGGCCTGGAGGCTTTCACCGGCTGTCCCTCTTCAACACGACTGGAGATGGGCGGGTCCGCTGTGGCCCTGGAGGCCCCGCATCCTGTGCTTATTCATTCCCCAAGATCCCCTGACCATCCTGGTGAACCGGACAGACTCATTCCCTCCGTGGGGGCTTGGTGTGATAGAAGAAACATGTCAGGCACATCGTTTCTGTCACTAGTAGTGACGAGCAACGCCTGGTGCCAAGAACATCTCTGTGGGATAGCCACCTGGGTTCGGGGGCTGGGGGACTCCCATTTCATCTTGGTTGTCAGGCTTCCCCCCAGTGGAGTTAGCCAGGCACCACTGAAGTCCAGGAAGAGAGACCCAAGCCACACGCAGGGAACATCCTGTGTGACACAGAAAAGGTCAGCAGAGGCTCCTCCAGCCAGGGTCTCGGAAATCTGTAAGGTGGTGACCTAAGCAGGTGTGTTCTGAAAGGCCTTTTTGGCAGCAGCCCTTGAGGTGGGAGATAGGGGCCTGGTGAAAAGGTTGGAGCAGCTGTCCAGATGAGAGTGCAGTGGCCTGGACCAGCATGGAAGCAGCAGCGGGGGGAGGGAGGAGGCGACAGATGAAGGCTACTTGGTGGGTGGGAGGAAGGGGCCAGGCTTGGGGAAGGGGCCTCCTGGGCCTGGGACTGGAGGACCCTGGGAGATGGCTGTTGCTCCAGGCTGGTACCCTGAGCTGGCCTCCCACGGCCAGCAGGGGGCCCCCAAGGCACAGCCTTCTGGGCTCTGGGGAATCTCTGGAAAGCCTGGGCTGCCGTCCTCCTGCCTGAGGACCTGGCATGAATCACTGCCCAGCTCCGGGTGTCCCGTTCTCTGTGACATGGGGGTAACCAACACCCATCCCACAGTGCTGCTGAGAGAAGATGACAGAAGAGCCACCTCTGACCTCCCATGCCTCTGCCTGGGATCTCCTCCAGGGCAGGGTCCTGTTGGGAGAGCACCCAGCACAGAGCTGGCACCCGGGACCAAGGGGTGGGTGACTCACTGTCTTCCCCCCGTCATCCCTCTAGCTATGCCGTCGAGCGCAAGATTGAGCCTTTCTACAAGGGCGGGAAGGTGCAGGTACCAGCCCGGGGAGGGGCAGAGTGGGGGGGCAGGCAGGGGCTGCAGAGAGCTATCTTGGCTAAGACCCTTCTGTCACCAGCTGGACCAGACTGGGCAGCATCTCTTCTGCGTTTGTGGTACCAGAGTCAACATCCTGGACGTGGCCTCGGGGGCTGTGCTGCGGAGCCTGGAACAGGTGAGGATGGGGAGAGCCAGGGCAGGGGGCAGGTGTGGGGGCAGCCTGTTCTCACGGTACCGTGTGCCAACTCTCGCCTCTAGGAGGACCAGGAGGACATCACCGCCTTCGATCTCAGCCCAGACGACGAGGTACGTGGCGCAGGGACGGGAGGCGGACTCTGGGACCTCTCGGTCCAACTTTGAGGACCTGTGGCCATGCCTCCACACGCCCAGCTGAACCGCCTCCTCCTCCAGGTGCTGGTGACAGCCAGCCGGGCACTGCTTCTGGCTCAGTGGGCCTGGCGAGAGGGCAGCATCACCCGCCTGTGGAAGGCGATACACACGGCCCCTGTGGCCGCCATGGCCTTTGACCCCACCTCCACGCTGCTAGCCACAGGTAGGGCCCTGACTGGGTGGCCGGGCTGGCTGGAGGGCGCACGGTCAGCGGTCTTCGGGCACAGCAGCCCCTTCACTTCAAACACGTTCCCCTAGGCGGCTGCGACGGGGCAGTGCGCGTCTGGGACGTCGTGCGGCACTACGGAACGCACCACTTTCGGGGGTCATCGGGGGTCGTACAGTGAGTCGGGGTCCGGCAGGGCGGGCGGGGCGTTAGGCCCAAGGCGGCACAGCTCACCTGCCCCACCCCCCCACGTGCCCGCAGCTTGGTGGCCTTCCACCCGGACCCCGCACGCCTGCTGCTCTTCTCCTCGGCTGTGGACGCCACTGTCCACATGTGGTCTCTACAGGACCAGTCGTGCCTGGCCACGATGACCGCGCACTACAGTGCCGTCACCTCACTGACCTTCAGCGCGGACGGCCACTCCATGCTGAGGTCAGCGGACAGCCCCTTGGGCCGCACGGGAAGCGGAGGGCTACAGCTGACACTCAAGAACTGAGGTGACTGTCACCCCCCCCCCCCAGCTCAGGCCGGGACAAAATCTGCGTTGTCTGGGACCTCCGGACCCACCAAGCCACGAAGACTGTGCCAGTGTTTGAGGTGGGGGCTCCGGGGGGCCGGGGCCAGTAGAGGGGGCAGGGAGAGGGTGGGTCTGCCTGTCTGACCTGCTTATCCTCAGAGTGTGGAGGCCGCCATGCTGTTGCCGGAGGAGCCGGCACCTGAGCTGGGCGTGAAGTCCAAGGGCCTGCACTTCCTGACAGCCGGAGACCAAGGTGTGCGGGGCCAGGCCAGGGTGGGCACCGGGGGCTGGGGGAGGTCCGTGGACTCGAATCCCAGCACCCCCCCTGCCCCCACGCAGGCCTGCTGCGCGTGTGGGAGGTGGCCTCCGGGCAGTGTGTGTACACACAGCGACAGTTGCCGGGCCCCAAGCAGGAGCTGACCCGCTGCGCTCTGGCCCCTTCCGCCGGCCTGCTGGTCAGTGTCACCGCCGACCACAACCTGCTGCTCTACGAGGCTCGCTCCCTGCAGCTGCGGAAACAGGTGAGCTCCGCCCCTGCCGATTCCGAGGCCCACGGGGGCCGGCCCTCCACTCATGCGGGCTCTGGCTTGTGTCCCTCCTGTCCCCCCCCACCACCACCACCCCCAGTTTGCCGGCTACAGCGAGGAGGTGTTGGACGTCCGGTTTCTCGGGCCCGAAGACTCCCACATCGTCGTGGCTTCCAACAGCCCCAGCCTGAAAGTGTTTGAGCTCCAGACAATGGCCTGCCAGATTCTCCACGGCCACACCGGTGAGCGAGCCGAGCTGATGCCCCCAGCACTTCGTCCTGGGCTGGGCTGCCCTCCTTTACCGTAATCGATGGCCGTTTTCTCCTTGCTTTCTCCCAGATATTGTCCTGGCCCTGGATGTCTTCCGGAAGGGGCGGCTCTTTGCCAGCTGTGCCAAGGTAAGGCATCCGGAGAGGTGTGGAGGCTTGGGTCCCAGGTGGGAAAGTCCAGCCCAGCCTCTGTCCTCACCCCTTTTGTTCCCAGGATCAGAGCATCTGCATCTGGAGGATGAACAAAGCCGGCAAGGTGGCCTGTGTGGCTCAGGGCTCCGGGCACACGCACAGCGTGGGCACAATCTGCTGCTCTAGGTAGTGGGTCAGGGCTGGAGTCCGTGCTCTTGCAGAACCCTGCTAATGGGGGTCCAGCTCAGGGGGATGTGTGGGGGGAAGGCTTTGGCCTTGATCTTTGAGGCTTAGGACTGGGGATATATCACAACACACCAGGGGCACCCCCGGTTGCCGTTGGAAATAGAGGAAGTGGTCTTGGGGCTGGGTGAATAAAAGTGGGGAGGCTTGGGGCGCCTGGGTGGCTCGGTCGGCTAAACCTCCATCCTTGATTTCGGCTCAGGTCTTGATCTCATAGTTCATGGGATTGAACCCCGTGGTGTGGAGCGTTTTGGGATTCTCTTCCTCTCTTTCTGCCCCTCCCCCTGCTCATGCTGTCTTACTTTCTTTCTTTCTGTCTCTCTGTCTCTCTCTCAAAGTAAACTTTACAAACTAGGAAGGGGAGGGAGGTTTCAGGTCAGAAAGAATGACACTGAGCAAGGCTCGGGCAAAGAAGACATTTTCTGCCGGGGACGGGTGGGGTGTTGTTGTGACAAAGTCACCAACTCCGGTGGACCCAGGGCAGGTGGTGGAGAGTGTGAATTAAGTGGTTCCAGAGGCATGTGGGGGTTGTCCAGAAGCTGTCTGCATTCTAGAACGGTCCCCCTGGTTGGGACCATGATCCTGCCGACTCAGGCTGTGATGTCCTGGTAGACAGGGCTGGCCGTGACTCAGCAGGTGTCTCCCCCTACCCCAAATCTGGTCTCAGGCTGAAGGAGACCTTCCTGGTGACGGGCAGCCAGGACTGCACCGTGAAGCTGTGGCCTATCCCTGAAGCCCTGCTGTCCAAGGGTGCATCTTCGGACAGCGGTCCTGTCCTTCTCCAGGCTCAGGCCACACAGCGCTGCCATGACAAGGTGACAGCACGTGGCACATCGGGGCACAGGTATGACAGGGCCCTTGCCGGGATGGGAGTCTGAGTCGCCACCTGCTCCCGTCCCCAGGATATCAACAGTGTGGCCGTTGCCCCCAACGACAAGCTGCTGGCCACGGGCTCACAGGACCGCACGGCCAAGCTCTGGGCTCTGCCGCAGTGCCGGCTGCTGGGCGTCTTTTCAGGCCACCGGCGCGGCCTCTGGTGTGTCCAGTTCTCGCCCATGGACCAGGTGCTGGCCACCGCGTCCGCTGACGGTACCGTCAAGCTCTGGGCGCTGCAGGACTTCAGCTGCCTCAAGGTAAGCTGTCCCCACCGCAGGCCCGGCCCCCCTCCCCGGTGCCGGCTCACATCCTCCCCCCTCACCCGCCCCATCCCGCAGACGTTCGAGGGGCACGATGCTTCTGTGCTGAAGGTGGCCTTCGTAAGCCGCGGTACACAGCTGCTGTCCAGGTGCGGGGGCTGGGGATACGGGTGGGGGTTTGCTGCCGATGGGCCCCAGGACTGAGCCCCCTCCCAATCCCGACCCCAGCGGCTCTGATGGTCTCGTGAAGCTCTGGACCATCAAGAGCAACGAGTGTGTGAAGACTCTGGACGCCCACGAGGACAAAGTCTGGGGGCTGCACTGCAGCCGGCTGGACGACCGTGCCCTTACCGGTGCTAGCGACTCCTGTGTCATCCTCTGGAAGGTATGTAGGCTTGGGGCAGGGGTCGGGGGGGGGCGGGTGGGAGGTGCAGGGCTGCATGCTAGTGCCGGTCCGATCTCGCTCTGACCCTAGGATGTGACCGAAGAGGAACAAGCAGAAGAGCAGGCCAAGCGGGAGGAGGAGGTGGTCAAGTAAGCGTGGGGCCCTCGCCCAGCTCCCCCGTGAGTGCCACCCCCGTGTCAACCACGTCCCGTGTATCGCACCCTTGGAGTGGGGTATACAGGTTTCAGCTATGCTTTATGGCATGGGGAAACTGAGGCTGGAGCAGCAACACAGCTCACCACCAGCAGGTGCTTCGGGCCAGGGTGCTGACTCCTGAGTCAGCCCTCAGATGGCTCCGCTTTCGGTCCCAGCCAGGTCCCCCAGTGACCCTGTTTCCCGCCCCCCCCCCCCCGCCCCCCCCCCCCCAGGCAGCAAGAACTGGACAACCTGCTCCATGAGAGACGGTACCTGCGGGCACTGGGCTTGGCCATCTCCCTGGACCGGCCCCACACTGTGCTGACTGTTATCCAGGGTCAGTGCCGCCTTGGGCCACACAGACGGGGTCTTGGGTCCATCTTGTGCCCCTTCCCTGGGACTCAGTCTCCCCTCTTCCCCTGCCCCCCACAGCCATCCGGAGGGACCCCGAGGCCTGCGAGAAGCTGGGAGCCACAGTGCTGCAGCTGCGACGAGACCAGAAAGGTCGGGTGGGAGGGCAGGCTGGGCAGTGGCCAGTATGGGCAAGGCAGCCAGCGGGCAGGTCTGACTGTCCTTGTCACCCACAGAGGCCTTGCTGCGCTTCTGTGTCACGTGGAACACCAACTCCAGGCACTGCCACGAAGCCCAGGCTGTGCTGGGTGTGCTCCTGCGGCACGAGGCCCCGGAAGAGCTCCTGGCCTACCAGGGCCTGCAGGCCTCACTCGAGGCCCTGCTACCCTACACCGGTAGGTGGGGGGGCGGGGAAGGGGGCCGGGGGGACAGGGCGCGGCCCGGCCAGACCCCCTGACATCCCTCTGTCCTCCTCCAGAGCGGCATTTTCAGCGACTCAGCCGGACACTGCAGGCAGCCACCTTCCTGGACTTTCTGTGGCACAACATGAAGTTGCCCCCCCTGCCTGTGGCCCCCTCTGCTCTCTGAAACATGCTGAAAGATTACTTTTCTACCCTCATTCCCTGTGTCTATCGGGGCTTTGTCTCAGCCCAGGTCCCAGGTCCCACCCCTGTGCCCTGGCCTGGCCAAGACCCAAAAGGCCCTGCCCCTAAGTACAGGCAGACACGAGGTGTGGATCAGTCAGAAGAGCTTTACTCAGGCGATGGAGAAGTATATCTTCCTGGCCCTTCCCGCCAAGGCTCCCACCCCCACATGCTCCTCCTCCAGCCCTGATGGTGGTGGCGGGAATCATTCCTCCCCGGGGTCTGGAGCGTTTGGCTTGCCCTCTGCGCAATTCCACACACCCTCAAGGGGGTCCTTGCGCAGCAGTGCCCTGCGGGTGATGGTGCAGCAGCGGCTCTGAATGGCGCTCAGCGTGGGGCGGGCAGGCACGGTAGGGGGAAGGGTCGCAGCCTGGGAGGTCTCAGGGGAGCCTTGGGCCTCTCCCACTCTAATCTCCTCGCCGTTGGCCTCTCGGTGGAGCCCCGGTCTACTCAGGAGAGCACCCAGGCCCTCTGGTCGCAGCCGCACGGCCGGGAGAAGACCAGAGCGCCTGCCGAACCTGTGAGGAGGGTGGAGTTTGGCCAGCCCTGGACCCTGCCCCGCCCCAAGCTGGGCCCAGCTCCAGCCCCGCCCCCACTCACCTGCACAGCCACCAGCCACGGTCGGATGTTTCCAGCACGCGCACACGCGCCCCTGCGGGCACGGACAGTTCATCCTCGTGGCTGCTCTCATAGGCGAGGGCAGTGCAGAATTGGGGCCCTGGGAATGGGCGCTCGGGGTCACTTGCAGGGCCACAGAGGCCGGGGTCCCCACTTCGCGGTCTCACACAGAATCACCTTAAGGCATCCCCCTGGTAATGGATAGCATGCAAACCCACTGGGGCTCCAGCTCACTGTGGGGACCAAGTACGTGCTATGGGGTCACTGCCCCCACCTAGTCGCCCCATGTCCTCGATCTCCTCCATCTGTTAGGTGTTTCCTGTGGCTCAGCTTTGCTGCAGCCTGCCCAGAGATGGCAGGTGGCTTAGGGTGGGGAGGAGGGCACTGGCATACCACCACTCCCTAGGGGTTGTCGCTCTTGGCCCAAGGCTGCTTCCTCCAGGTAGGGAGCAGGAAACCATGCTGTCTGCTGGTCTTCATTTGCCACCAGCCACCAGCCTGTGGGCAAGAGGCGGGCGGGGATTCAGGTCCCCAAGCCCGCTGAGGTCCCGGAGACAGGTGGTCGAGTCTGCACAGTCCTGTCCAGCCCTACCTGAGGGGTGTCGCAGCAGCACGTCTAGGGCCTCCTGGGCCCGTGCTTGGAAAGGCCGGCCCTGCGTGTCCTGGGTGCTGAAAGTCTGCAGGCAGCGCAGGCTCTGAGCCTCCAGGCCACGGATGGTGAGGCTGTCTGGTGGGCGGGGCGGGGGCTCTTCAGGGGCAGGCAGGATCACCAGACTGGGAAGGGCAGTGGGTGCAGGCCAGAGGTCACCCCTCACCAGTCCGCCCAGCCTTAGCTCCTCGTAGGTCCCACCACAGGCCTTCCCCACCACCACCAGCACCACCCCCAGCCTCCAAGTTCTTCCACAGGCAGGGAGTTGGGGGCGAGTCAGGCACCTGCCAGGTGGCAGTGTGGGCTCCAGGTCCAGGGGTTGCAGCGCAAAGAAACCGGTGAGCACCGGGCTCCGGGACACGCGCTCCGCCGCCCCCAGCAGCGCCTGCGAGTAGGTCTCCAGCAGCCGCAGGCGCGCTAGGCCGCGGCCGGTGCGCCCCCCGCGCACCAACAGCGAAGCGTCTGCGGGCAAGACAGGAACAGGCTGTGGGACCCCTGCCCCAGGGTTCTCTCCGCGGGGTCGCTGGCGCCCCGCCCCTCCCGGGATCCCTGCCGGCCTCACCGCGAAGCTTGGGGAGAACGCGGTCTGATCTCCGCAGCAGGCCCGCCTCTACCGGGAAGGTTTCCTTGAGGGTCTTCTGAGGGAGAACGGGCGAATCGGTCTCTGAGAGTCCACCGGTTCCCTTGGGGGGGGGGGATGGGGTTCCCTTGTGGGGGCAAGGGCAAACGCCCAGGCATGGGTCATTGGTGGGTCTTGCTGCCGGGGATTCGGGGTCCCCCAGGCTCACTCACGTGGAGTGTCTTGAACTCATCCCAGCTCCTGCGCACAAAGGTGTCGCTGTCGTCCGACCAGCTCACAGAGAAGGCAAATGTCTGTTGGGAGAAATATTGGAGGGGCTGGGCCAGGAATTCCCTCCTTCCTTGGGGCTGGCAGGTACCCACCCGGTCATACCTGATGCCGCTCTGTCTGCACTAGGGCCAGTGTGCATACCGACACCGGGTGCCGGGGGCCTGCCATCGCTGTGCCTCCTGAGTCACGGACTTGGGCTTCTGGAGCTAGCCAGGGGCGGCGACCCACTGCGAGTATCCCGCTGCGACCTTGCTCACAGGGGCGAGGGGGACTCCCCAGCACCCGGAAAACTGATTGGAATTCCCCAGGGACGTCCCAGACCTGCCGGGTCTTTGTAGCACTGCCCTACCCTCCGTCCTTCCCAGCTTCCTCACAGTGCCCAAAGTAGAAGATCTGGGTGGAGGGACAGCAACGCAGGGCTTGGTTGGGGGGGGGGGGGGGGGCGTGGAGCGCCAGCCAGTGGGGTTGGCAGGGGTGAGGCAAGGAGGCGGTGGAGGGTGGGGACTGTAGCTGGAGGCCCTCTGGCCTGAGTCTGCCACCGAAAGGAGGAGGAAAAGAAAGCCATCAAAGTGCCGCCAGGTCTGGCCTACCTCTCCCGCTCTTCCACGCCCTGTGCTGCTGGAACTGGGACTAGGGAGGGCCTCCTCCGGGGCGTGCTCCATGACCTGTCTTTGAACTCACCTGGGAAGTCTGGAAGCAGGGACCCAGTGCTGAGAGCTTTGTGAACATTGTTTGGCTTAATATTCATATTGGAGGGAGGACCTCTTAATGTTCCCAAATCACAGAGGAGGAAATTTGTATTCAATGGAGAGTTAATATCAGTTTTTCTGGATGCGTTGGGGAGGGGTGGGAGTGACTTGGGGCAGGACAAAGAGGGTCCATCCCTGCAGTCACTGGCACTTGGGGGAGGTGGTGACTAGGACGGTTTTGAGAGCTGCCTCTGAATTTCTGATTTATCACAATTTACTGCAAACACAACCTCTGAAATCAGAGGTGACTAAGTGAAGCGAGGAGAAGTTAGGCCCCGGAATCCCCAGACGAGGCGTGCTCACGTGCCCCACATCTCTGAGCTGCTTCCTTACAGGGATGATTTCCAGAGGTCCATCCAGCCCTAGTATATGGTGGCCTTTCCTGCTGTTGGGGCCACCAGCTCTATGTTGGGACTCCAACCCCAATCTGTCCAGGGAGGGGTTAGCCTCTAGGGCAGCCCTCCCAGAAACCACCCTGGCCTTGACAAAGGGCCTTTGTGTATCTGTCCAACCAGCAGCTCTCTCTGAAGCCCTCAAACCTTCCCTGGATTTGGCCCAGGCAATGAACACCTGTGGACACAGGCCTGAACTGCAGGGTGCCTTCAGCCCAGCCGTCACACTCCTCCAAGCTCATTGGGGGCCGTGCTGAGGGCCCAGCTGGCCTGGCAGGGTCCAGGGTGGGGCAGACTCTTCTCCCCTGGAAGACAGAGGAGAAAAGCTGGGGAAGAGTCGGTTTATTCACAGCCAGGGACCCGGAACACTGCTGAGACCTCTCCCTGCCCCAACTGAAAACCCCTGCTCCGCAGCACCAGCAACCCTGTTTCCTTTCTATCCCCTCTCCTTAGCCCCCACCCTCACCTCTCCCTTGGACAACTGCCCCCTCCTCCCATGCCCGTGCTCCTCACTAGCTCCCATGAAATCCACTCTCCAGAGGAATCTTTGCAAAATACAAATGGGGGGTGATGAGGTTTTAGGGTAACGGGCGGAGGGGGAGGTCCAGAGCTGACGGCCAAGAAAGACTTCTTAGACGTCTTGGGTGCAAAAAGGCAATTTTATTAAAGCACGGGGACAGGATCCATAGGTAGGAAGAGCTGCACTATAGGTGCGGGGTGACCATTTTACGGAGTTGGGGAGAGGGAGTTACTAGAATGAGATTGTCATATACTAAAGACTCACAGATTATTGGAGGCCTAGCTATTGTGAAACTAAGGTTGTTTTTTCCTCTAGCAAAGCATTAACGTTAAGACAGTAGTGAGTTCCTGGACTTTAGGCTATTGCAGGATTGCCTTCTTCTGGTAAACTGGTGGAGACTTACCAGTTTAACCATTTTTTTTTCTTTTTGTCCAGAGTGTCCAAGGAATATCACATATCCCACCTGAGGGTGGGGGGTGTGCTAGCTTGTGCCTGGCCCCTCAGCCTGCCTCATGCTCCTTCATCAGGGGGCGCCTGAGTGGATCATTCCATTGAGCGTCCGACTCTTGATTTTGGCTCAGGTCATGATACCAGGATTGTGAGGTCAAGTCACGCTTCGGGCTCCGCACTGAGTGAGGAGCCTGCTTCGGATTCTCCCCCACCCCCCACTGCCTCTCCCTTGCTCTCTTTTTCAAATTAGAAACAAACAAACCAACGCAGAAATGGGATCAGGTCGGGGTAGCCCTGCCCCAAATTGTCCAGCACCTTCCTATGGTCCTTAAAATAAATTCCCAGCTCCGAGGGCAGTTGATGAGGCCCTCCCGTGCTCCTGCCTACCTTTGGGTCTCTCCTCCCACCACCTTCCCCAGGTCCTGTCCCACTTTCCCGCCCTTGCGAGAGTCTAAGACCCTCTCATCTCCAGCCTTGGCCTTGACTGCCCTCCTTAGCCGATTCCTCATCCTTCAGGCCCCTGCCTAAGGGTCACCTCCTCAATGAGGCCTCCCTGACTTACCACGCCCTGTTCATGGTCCCCATAATTTGTAAGTGAACATTTGTTAGTGTGACTCCTTTTTTGTTTTGTTTTTACTTTTTCCGTCTTGACCACTGGACAAGGAGCTGAGGAGGTCAGGGACGGATCTTGTGCCCACCCTGACCAGCGCCTAGACCAGTGGTTGGAACAGATTAGGCACTACGCAAATATTTGCATAATGAATGAAAGTAGGTATAGAAGCTGAGACGACTCCCCAGGTGGAAATAACCCCTTCGGGCAGGCTGTAGGATCCGGGCTATTCCTGGCCAGGAGGAGCCCAGAGCCGCGCGCCGCCTTCTTTGCAGGCACAGCCCCGCCCCGCGTTGCCAGGCGCCCGTTGTCGCCCGGAGGGACCCGCGGGACCCAGGCCCTAGCGCGCGCCTTCTCTGTGCGCTCAGGGCACCGTGCCTCGTTGCCATGGCGCCGCGCCTCCCTCCGCTGGGCGCGCCCCGGCTGAGGGCACAGAGCCTGGCCGCGGGCACGCGGGGCGGTCAGAGCAGAGCGATGGGGGCGTCACGGGCCGGAACACGGACTTCGCCTCGATCGCAGCAGCCTGAGTCCAGCGCGCGGCCGCGACGCGTTTTCCACAACACGCTGCTCTTCTACTGGAGGAAGCGGGAGCGCCGCCACGGACGACGCAAGCCGGGCTCGGGACGCGGATCGAGGCCCAGCGACGCGGCCAGGATCCGGGCTGCTGGCCCTTCGCCCACGCCGACCCGGACCCAAGCCTCGGGTTCTGCAGCCTCTCGGGCGCGGTCTTCGGCCCACAGCCCTACCTCCCTGCCGGATCCCGCCCCGACCCCGGGCCCCGCCCCCGACCCCGCCCCCAGCTCCAGCCCCAGCCCCAGCCTCAGCCCCAGCTCGAGCCCGTCCTCCCAGCCCGCGGCCGAACCCGAGCCTGCGCCCGCGGCGCGCGCGTCCGGGTCCTGTGGCCGCGCCCTGGCGGCGGCGCGCGCGCTGGCCTGGCGGCCGTCTTGGAGGCCCATCTGGAGGCCGAGCTGGCCCGGCAGGCATTGCGCGGGCAATATGGCGGCGCCCGGCGAGCGGGGGCGCTTCTACGGCGGGAACCTCTTCTCGTTTCTGCCCGGCGGCGCGCGCTCCGAGGTGATGGACGACCTAGTGACGGACGCGCGCGGCCGGGGCGCGGGGCGGAGAGATGCCGCTGCCTCGGCCCCGACGCCAGCCCCGGCGCCGACCTCCGATTCTCAGGTCGCCGAGGATACGTCCCGGAGGCGGCCCTGCCGGGCCTGCGTGGACTTCAAGACGTGGATGCGGACGCAGCAGAAGGTGCAGATGCACCCCGGGGCCGCCACCTACCCGCAGAGGCCCGCGAGCCCGGCTGACCCCTAGTCCCGGCCCGCACAAGCACCCGCGCCCTCGGCCCCCACACCTTGCTTGTTCTCGGGCCCCCGCGCTGATCTCCCAAGGCCCAAGCCGAGGGGCCCCACGGGCCCTATGCCTGACAGACATGTGCCCCGCAGGGTAGGCTGCCCCTAAACCTTGCCCCGAGGGAGGCCCGGCCTTTAGGCTTTCAGCCACACGTGTGCCGGATCGGTGGCCTAGGACTTCTGTCTCAAGACAGTGAGCCTCTGTCTTGGGGCGGGGAAAAGGGGAGTCTTGTCGCCTCCTGGTCCAGGGAGGTGAACTGACCCTTGGTCGATCTCCTCCCGCAGCGGGACAGCAAGTTTAGGGAAGATTGCCCTCCCGATCGCGAGGAACTGGGCCGCCACAGCTGGGCTGTCCTCCACACCCTGGCTGCCTACTACCCCGATCTGCCGACCCCAGAACAGCAGCAAGACATGGCTCAGTTCATACATTTATTTTCCAAGTTTTACCCGTGTGAGGAGTGTGCCGAAGACATAAGGAAGAGGTAAGTTGTGTCCGCCTCATCTGTAGGCCGCAGAGCATCGGCCTGGGCTTGGGGCCCCTAGCTGATGTCATAAAGGGGAGCCCGGACAAGTAGGTGCAGAGGTGACAGAGGGTTTCCCGGAGCAGGGAGCACCAGCACTGGGCTTTGGATCCACTGAGCCATCTCCTTTCTCCTCAAAGGCCAAGCTGCTCGGGGCTGCTGCTTTCTACAGCCAGAGGCGCCTGGCCAGGCTTCTCTTACAAAGTCTCTTGCTTAGCACTGGAGGCCCGGGCAGGTTAAGGAGTCCACTTTGCCTGACTTCTGGAGCAGGACTGCTGATCTCGAGACCTTGAGAATCCACTGGTTTTGCTTCCTTAGAGTTCCTTTTTCCTCAATGGGGGGCCCAAGAGCTGTTGTTTGGCACGCAGGAGGTGTTTCTGGGCTGAATGTGGGGGCCAGGGCAGCCCTGTGAAGCCTGGGCAGTTGGAACAGGTCCCTTGCTAAGCTGATGCACTGGGGCTCCAGGTGCTAGAAACAGGTTTGGTTTTCGGTTATGCCTTTGTGCTGGCCCCACCCCTTCCACACACTGCCTGGGGCCAGGGATGCTCGGGGAGACTTCTTGATTGTTATGAGGTTGTAAAGTTGCCTGGTTTGTGCCTTCATGTCTTGCTCTGAGCTGTTGTCAGGGTTTGCCAAGCTCCTCAGGAAGGGGGCCCGAGCTGGCCGAGGAGCCCGTCACTGTTGGACACTGCAGGATCAGCCCTGTTCTGGGAGCTCCTGTGTCTCAGCACAAGGGCACTCTGGGTGTAGCTGACAGCAGCACCCCAGCTTTCCTCCCTGGATGGAGCAGGCAAGGAGCTGGAGGGGCAGGGGCAGTGGGGCCACTGCCCGTCCACATCCTCTACGTGATTCCGCCACACAGGATATGCAGGAACCAGCCAGACACGCGCACCCGGGCGTGCTTCACCCAGTGGCTGTGCCGCCTGCACAATGAAGTGAACCGCAAGCTAGGCAAGCCGGACTTTGACTGCTCGCAAGTGGACGAGCGCTGGCGTGACGGCTGGAAGGATGGGTCCTGCGACTAGACGGTGGCCGGCAGAGCCATGGGACAGCAGCCTGGGCCTGTGGGCAGCCTGGCCAGAGAGGGGCGGGGCACTCATTAAAGTGCATCGGAGCCACAGCCTGTCGTGTCTCAGTTGGGTGGTCCCCAGACACTGCTCTTGGGGCCCTTTCCCTCTTAGGTCTGGAGTACAACTGGAGGTGCCTGCCACAGACACCCTGCTGGCTCCTCCTCGGCCGAGGCCCCGGGGGCTGCAGGTGAAGGAGGCAGGAGCAGTCCAGGCTGTGCCTTCCATTCAGAATGCAGCCTCCATGCCCTGGGGCCCACTTGCCTGCACGAGAAAGTGAAGGGCCTGCCTGGGCTCCCTGTCCTGCTCCTCGAGGCTGGGCCAAGGTCTCCCCACCATGTAGCTAGACTGCTGCAGTGACCACAGCTCCGTAGGCTGAGTGCTGTCAGTAATTCGGGAAAAGAGGCCTGGGGGCGGAGGCGCCCCCGCCCCCGCTCGGTCCCTTCGGGGAGAGCACAGGCAGGCTTCTCTGAGGCTGCACTAGTGCTGCTGCCCGCCTCCTGTCCAGCACTTACCTGTACCAGGCCTGACGCAGGCGTGTGGGGCCAGCCTCAGCTTGAGACCAAAATAAAATGATGGAGAGGTGACCAAGGGCCTGGCTTCGGCGTGTTCTGTGCTGGGACTTGCGGCGAGGGACAGGGCCTGTCCGCGCCGCCCTGGGCAGCTGCTTCCTTCTGTCCACGTTCTGCTCAGAGGAGGGCAAGGTCGCAGGGCAAGAGCAGCCCAGGAAGCCCCAGGAACAGCACTGGAGCCGAGGGCAGGTCAGAGGTGAGTGGGAGGTCAGACGGCACCGAGTCTTCAAGGTCCCGGCAAGGACTTTGTTTCAACACCCACCTACCTCCCGTGATGGGGAGGTCTCAGAGGATTTGGAGCCAGGGAATGGCAAGATGAGTTCCCAAAGGTTCCTCTGGCTGCGGATCTGGGCTGAGGCAGGTGTGGGTGAGAGCAGGGAGGGCAGGCACGTGACCGCGGAGAGGCAGGCTTGCCCCAGGGTAGCAGTAGAGCCAAGAGAAAGGAGCCAGAGTGGACCGTGGGGTTTGGGCCCCAGCAGCTGGGAGGATGAAGTTGCTCTGGGTATCAGTGCCCTGGAGAAGGCTGTGGGTGGAGCAGGCTTGGCGTCTTCCCGGATCTGCTCCCAGGCCCAGGCGTGGCCCCCAGCCAGAATGGACCAGTAACAAGCAGCCCCATCCCTGGGGTCCTAATGCCCTGGTCATCTCTGTGCTCATGGCATCTTGGCAGAGGCATGGCAGAGGCAGAGCCTTTGGCATGGCTTCCTCAGCGTCTTCCCCCAACCAGCACCACAGGGGTGCTGGCTTCGGCAGGGCCTCCCCAGAGAGGACAGTGGCGCAAAGGAATCGGAGGCAGGGAGCAGCCGGCAGAGAAGTCGCGCCGCTTTCCTCCTCTGGGTGGACTTTTCCCTGCACGTGGCTTATTTCTAGCCTCCCAAGTCACCTGCTAGTTGGGGAACCGGCTGGCCTCTCTAGGGGTGCTGTGGTTGGCTCAGGAACACACCGCCTGGATGTTCCCTTTTCCCATAACTCTGGCTTCCTGGAGGCTCCCCCCGCCCCCAAATCCAGGCGAAGGCAAGTGGGACTATAGTTCAAGGGGAGGTTCTGGCTTGAGCTGTCACAGCACACAGACCAAGAGAGTGAGCGGAGAGGGAGGAGAAAAGCCCCAGGACCATGCCCTGGGACCCCCAAGGTTCAAAGGTCACAGGAGGTCACAGGTTGGACAAGAGGAGAGAACCCCAAAAGGGTGATGAGAAAGGGCTCACGAAATAGGAATGTGAGGAGAGGGCGACACCTGGAAACATGGGGTGGGGACATCTGAATTGTCCCTGGGACTAAAGGGAGCAATACCAGGGGGCATCCGGACAGGAAGGGGGTCAGGAGTAGAGGTTTGCTTTTCAGGCCCAAGAAAGCAGCCTGTTGGGATACTGATGCAAATGGTCACACAAAAGGGGCAAACAGATGGTGCTCAGGACAGACCAGGAGCTGTTGCTGACAGATGAGGGTGACCGACCAGATGCACAGTGGAATGGACCACGAGTCTCACCGGCGACACTTCTGGCCATGCCTGCCTTGGGATGGCTTCCACACTGGAATGGGACCAGGCATCACTGTGCACACGGACAGCACAGCAAGGACCCTCTGAGCACCAGTCACTTTCTGATGTGATGAGGGAACTCAACCAGCTGCCTGTGTGTGATCTGAAAAATGGGGGGGGGGGGGGGGCTCTGACAGTCCCTGCCTCCCACCATTGTGGTGCCACACCTGGCACTGTAAATGATCCAGAAATGCCAACGTTTCCTATCGATGCCCAAGCCACAAACACAGCATTTGTCCTGGACCCTGCCAGGCTGGCCAAGAAAAACGGGAGGAGGGGACCCTGTCTAACTTGGGCTCGGGGATCTGCACAAGGGACCCGGTGGGGACCCCAGCCTGTCCAAACTCCCCATCTCATGTTTCTTCCCACCCTGTGGCCCCAAACTAAACATGTCAGCCTCAAGTGGTTGGGGAGACCCAGGAGTGTGATGGGCTCACTGGGGACCCTTGGAATGACAGCCTCCAGCCACCGAAAAGGAGCAGAAATGTCCCCCAAGCCCCACCCATGCTGGCCTGTGGGCTCTGTCCTCCTTGATAAGTGCCTCTGCGCGGCAGAGGCCGTTCTCTCTCCCTGTCAGGGAGGTTAGGACCTTCCGAAGGAGAAGCTAGGATGCAACTGTGTGGGTTCATAGGAAGGGCCCAGTAATTTCTCTCTGGTCTGCGGGGAACCAGGGACGGGGAGTCGGGTTCCCCTTCCCTGAGGGCTGGCTGGGGAAGACGCTGGAGCCCTAGCGGGTTACCCTTCACTCGCCAAAGAGCTCAGCTCAGAGGGGCGGGGTCAGGTTCGTCTGTCCCTTCGCCTGGCTGCGAGAAAGGCTGAGCCCAGCGTCTCCCTGCCCTGCTGACTCCCGACTTCACCCGTGAGGGGCGACTCGGACCCCTAGCCCCTGCTCCAGACACGGGCTCGGCGGGTGGTCTGCATCTCAGAGCGGGGTCTAGCAGGTGACTGTAGGGGGTGGGTCGGTGGGCGGGCGGAGGCAGGGGCGGGCTCCAGCCCGGCGCGCGGACCAGTTGGCGGGGGGCACCGGCTCGGCCCCGCCCCGCGCGCCCCCGCCGCGGCCGGCGCGCGCTCCCGGGAGGCGGCGGCAGCAGCGGCAGCGCCAGCAGCATCGGCAGCACACCCGGGCGGCCTCGGGCGGGGCCGGCTGGACGGACAGACAGACAGAGGGCGCCGGGGGCGCACGTCCCTCCTGGGCCAGCCATGGAGGGAGCCTCGTTCGGCGCGGGCCGTGCGGGGGCCGCCCTGGACCCCGTGAGCTTCGCCCGGCGGCCCCAGACCCTGCTGCGGGTCGCGTCCTGGGTGAGTGGCCCCCGCCACGGTCCCCGATCCCGCCTCGCCTCGCATCCCTCGTCCTTTCCCGCTGCCCCTAGCCCCTCGCCCCCATCCTTGTCCCCGCGGGCCCCTCCCCCGCCGGCCGCAGGTTGGGGTGACGTCACCGGGCTGGGCGCGCCCACCTGCGGGAGGGGGAGGGGCCGGCGGCAACCGCCGGGGACCTTGAGAGGTCACCGCCCGCCGCCCCCATCCTCCAATTCCTCCTTAGGTCTAACTCTGTCCCCTACCTTAGCCCTCGCTCCGTTTTTCTTGCTCTCACGACCTGGAAGCGGGCACAGGGGCGGGGACGGGATTGGGCTCGAGCGCTCCATCTCAGCACGAGGAGGGGGCTGTGGGAGCCAAGTGTATCAGGCAGAGCTTCCGCCCGCTTCTCCCCCACACACATCCTCCAGCCTCCTTCGAAGGGAACTGGCCCTTTCCCAGGCCCCCCAGTTGCAATTGTGAGTGTGGGGGTGCTCTGGGATCCCTCTGGGTGGGGCAGCAAGAAGGGGCTCTGCACTAGAAGGACTTCCTGGGGGTGGTGTGGGAGGGGCAGATTTGGGCACAGCCTCGCCCAGTGGGGCATCCCTAGAGGGGGCGTCCTGCTTCCCCCTCGAACGCCTCCAGGCAGGAAAGATGGAGAGGTGGGGTGACTATATGGGTTTTGTGTAGCCGCTGGCACTTGGTGCCAGCTGCACCTGCCCGCTTGTCTTCAAGGAGAGCGATGCCCAGGGTGGGCTGACTTGGGGCAGACCAGGATAGGACCCCTGTATCCTAGTGCCAGCTCTGGTGCGACTTGTGGACCACCCTGGGGGCACATATCCGTACCCCACACCTCGGTTTCCCTCCGGACTTCATCTCAAGGAGCTGGCGAAGGAAAGGAGAGAAATGAAGTTGAAACTGAAGGTCTGTTTTTAGAAACACAGCGCTGCCCAGAGCTAAAACAGCAGCATCAGGTTTAAAATGACTGTGGTCCACGGGTGCCTGGCTGGCTCAGTCGGTAGAGCATGTGACTCAGGGTCGTGAGTTCAAGCCCCACATTGGCTGTGGAGCCTACCTTAAAAAATAATAATAATAAAATTAAATAAATAAATAAATAAATAAATAAATAAATAAATAAATAAATAAAGTAAAATGACTATGGTCCGCTGCCACCTGCCTTCCAGCCTTTGTGGGCACGGGATGCTGTGGTTTGACTGAAACCCGAAGGTTAATAGTATCGCCTTTTGAGCCGGAACACTTATGGTGCCAATAATCAGTCACATGGGGCTGTCATCCCTTGGGTGCCCACCAAGTGCAGCACGGCAGGTGGGCATTATTTCTCTGGCCCCAATACTCCATGGGCTGCACCTGTTACTGTATTTGGCATGTTAAGAAGCAGGGCCACACAGCTCCCGGATGCTGAGGGTGGGCTCTAGGCAGGGCCTGGATGTCAGCTGTGCAACTGTCCCTCCGCGGCTTCCCTGTGTGGTCTGGCCCCTCTCTTCACACCTGCTTCCCACAGCGCCACCCGCTGGAGCCTGGGAATCACTGATCCAGGTGAAGGCTCCTGTTCCTACAGTCTGGAGTGTGGGGGCCCTGCGGTGCTGATGACCCAGTTTGAATGTCAGCCCCATCTTTTATCAGCCAAGTGACTTCACTAATTGGAGCCCCAATTTTCCCATCTATAAAGGGGATAAGAACAATGGCCCCCTTGTGGTTTGCAGGGAGGATTCTATGAGGAATCCATGTAAAGTCATGGTTTTAAGCATAGTGCCTGAGCATAGTAGATGCTCACTAAATGGTACATGTCCATAATTTCTAAAAATGTTTTTATTTATTTTGAGAGAGAGAGAGAGAGAGAGAGAGACAGACAGACAGAGTGCGAGTGGGGAGGGGAAAAGAGAGAGGGAGACACAGAATCTGAAGCAGGCTCCAGGCGCTTAGCTGTCAGCACACAGCCCGAGGCGGGGCTTGAACCCATGAACTGTGGGATCGTGACCTGAGCTGAAGTCGGAGGTTTAACCGACTGAGCCACCCAGGCGCTCCAATGTCCCAAAATTTTTAAATACGTGAGGGAGGTATTAAGGGAAGGGTGCCCGAAGATCCTCCCATCCACAGATGGGCCCTGTGCTGCAGGGAGAGGTAGGGACAGGCCCGAGGGCGTGAGCAGTCGCGGTGGGTGACGGGGACATCCGCCTCGGCTGGGAAGGGGGCGCCACCGCAGGGCCCTGAGTGCCCCTGCCCCCTCCCTCCCGCCGCCCGCAGGTGTTCTCCATCGCCGTCTTCGGGCCCATAGTCAACGAGGGCTACGTGAACACCGACAGCGGCCCCGAGCTGCGCTGCGTCTTCAACGGGAACGCGGGCGCCTGCCGCTTCGGCGTCGCTCTCGGCCTGGGGGCCTTCCTTGCCTGCGCCGCCTTCCTGCTGCTCGACGTGCGCTTCCAGCAGATCAGCAGCGTCCGCGACCGCCGCCGCGCGGTGCTGCTGGATCTGGGCTTCTCAGGTGGGCGGGGCCGGGCCGCGGGGCGGGGCTTCGTTCGGGGCGGGGCTTGCCGGCGGTGGGAGGGGCCTCCCGCGCCGGCCTCCCCTGACTCGCGCGCCCGCCCGCAGGGCTCTGGTCCTTCCTGTGGTTCGTGGGCTTCTGCTTCCTCACCAACCAGTGGCAGCGCACGGCGCCCGGGCCCGGCACGCTGCAGGCGGGAGACGCGGCGCGGGCCGCCATCGCCTTCAGCTTCTTCTCCATCCTCAGCTGGGTGAGTGCGGCCGGCGGGGGCCGGGCCGGGGCCGGGGCGGGGCGGGGTCGGTGCTGGCTGACCCCGGGCTCCCCCTCAGGTGGCGCTCACTGTGAAGGCCCTGCAGCGGTTCCGCCTGGGCACGGACATGTCGCTCTTTGCCACCGAACAGCTGGGCGCCGGGGCGGGTCAGGCCTATCCTGGCTACCCGGTGGGCAGCGGCGTGGAGGGCACCGAGACCTACCAGAGCCCTCCCTTCACCGAGACCCTGGACACCAGCCCCAAAGGGTACCAGGTGCCTGCCTACTAGTGGCCGGCAGGCCCCCACCAGGGCTCGGAGGCTGCCACCAAAGCAGGCAGGGTCCAGGGCGTCCTGGGACCTCCCTCAGGTCCTTCTGGCCCAGCGCCAGGGACAGAGGGGGTGGCCACTGTGGGCCATCTGGGGCCAAGAGAGGGTAGCCCCCAGGGTGCCTAGGCTGCCCCTCCCCAGGTTCCCCCTGTCCCCTTAGGCGCTGGCCCCAGGCCCAAGGTCCTGAGGAGGGGACAGTGCGGTCTTGGACGTGTGTCCTCCAACCTCTGGTGAATCAGCCTGGGAGGGGGCCATTCCTCTCCTGAGTCAGCTAGCCCCCGGGTCACCTGTCCACTCTGGGGTCAGGGGTCTAGCTGTCCACAGCTAGGCGCAGGGGCTGCCCCCCAGACATGGGCGCTGTTCACATCCCATGTCCCTGAGGGTAGTGACGGTCCCTGCTCCTGTTGTGGTGGCTCGCCCCATGGGGCTGTGCGAGCGCTCTCTCTGGAGCTTCCACCCACTTGCCCTCACAGGCTCGCTAGAGTAGCCTGGTCCTGTTGATGTTGTGATTGTGGTCAAGACCTCGGGCTTCACCTCCTAGTTCCCCGCAAGCAGCCTCACTGTCTGTGGCCCCTGCTCCCATCCCCACCTGCCTTGGCCCGGGAGCCTGCCCACATGTGGGCATTCTGGGCTAGGAAGGCACAACACGGCTCTAGGCCTGGCCACCTGCCCTCTCCCACCCCGTTCAGTAAGACCTTGCCTAAGGGAGGCTTGGGACGCCTGGGTGCCTGGAGACACAAGCCCCTCACAAGGAGGGAGGCCCAGAGGCTCCCCATGCCCACAGTGCCCCGGACACGGCCGATCTGTGCAAACCCCTTTACCTTGGCTTCCCGGACAATCCCCTCAGCAAACTGCCCTGCACCCCCGTGGTAAGGCACAGCCCAAGGTCGGGGGACCTCTGCGTAGCTGACGACTCATGCATTGCTCAAAGCCGGCTTTTTACATTATGTCAATACCAAATGCGGCTGCCACATTTCATTCTTACAGACAGACGCCTCCCTCTGGAGTTGCAGTTGAGTGACAGCCCTGTACGTTGTAGCATAGACCAATTATGTGTGGGTATTTAAGTGAACATGTTTACAATTTTTGTATCTATGGATCTTTCTCTCCCTCTTCCCAAAGAACAATCCCTGATGGTGTATTTTCAGTGTCCCCATGTTTCAACTGCAACTTCTTTACAATAAAGACTGTAAGTGAGTTTCCTCGGCACAGTCTCCGAGTCATTTCTACCCCTGCCCCTGCGGGTGTCAGAGGTTGGGATCTGCCCCATCAGCGCCCAGAATCCAGGAAGGGGCGGCAAGGGGAGGTCAGGCTGATGCCCACATTCTGGGGGTCCCTGAGGCCCCCACCACACATCCCTCTGGGTGGCTCAAAGCAGGAGACCCCTCTCTCTCTCTTTTTAATCTAAACTGGTTGTTTGTTTGTTTGTTTGTTTGTTTAACGTTTATATCTGAGAGAGACAGACAAGGATGATTATCCTTTGTGGGTTATCTGTGTTTCCTTTTTGGTAAAAGGTATTATAAGTTGTATTATGTTGAGATGTGGCTTTTTAAAGAATTATCCTGTTTAGTACTTGTGTTATGTGTGTGTGTTTTTAAACAACCATTTATTAATCTCCACACAACTCCAATGTGGGGTTGGAACTCACGACCTGAGATGGAGTCACGTGATCTACCAACAGAGCCATTCAGGCGCACCCCAGTGCTTATTAAGCTTTCTATCTTTCTTCAATGCTAAGAAAAGCAGTCATTATTTCTCTGCCTGTGCCCTTCTTTACATGTCTGCCTTCCATTCCTGGGACCCCACCAGGTGCTCCATGCAGCTTCCAGAGCCACATTCCATGGCCAGCTAACTCCATCTCTGGAGATTTTCCCAGCTTGGTCTTGTTTGCTTTTTTTTTTTTTTAATTGTTTTTTAATGTTTATTTTTGACAGAGAGAGAGAGAGACAGAGCATGAGGGGGGAGGGGCAGAGAGAGGGAGGCACAGAATCCGAAGCAGGCTCCAGGCTCCGAGCTGTCAGCACAGAGCCCCACGCAGAGCTCGAACCCATGAACCGTGAGATCATGACCTGAGCCGAAAGTCTGACGCTTCACCGACTCAGCCACCCAGGTGCCCCTCATTTCTTAGATTTCTAATTGTTTGATAACCTTCTGGTTGAGAGAAATGGCCTTGAGAACTGTCTCTGGGGCTGGAATGCCAGCTTGGCCACATCTGAGCAGGGCTGTCTCAGGTAAGTCTCTCAGCTTGTCTGTGCCTCAGCCTCCCCTTCTGTAAGAGGGGAGAATAATTCTGGTCCCAGGAGCGGGCTGGGGGTCATGCTAAGGCATATGCAGAGCCCAGAGCAGGGCTTGTCACACGGCAGGCATCACTTAAGCGTTGCCTAGTAAAGACATCTCTGGGGGCACTTGGGTGGCTCATTTGGTTAAGCGTCCAACTTCAGCTCAGGTCGTGATCTCCAAGTTCGTGGGTTTGAGCCCCGCGTTGGGGTCCGTGCTGACAGCTCGGAGCCTGGAGCCGGCTTTGGATTCTGTGTCTCCCTCTCTCTCTGCCCCTCCCCTCCTCACACTCTGTCTCTCAAAAATGAATAAATGTTAAAAAAAAAAAAAAAAAAAGAGAGAGAGCTCAATTCTCACGTAAGGACACTTCCTTTTCTTTATTTGGACGTGCTTGTGTTTATTTTATTTATTTTTTTTTTTCCAACGTTTTTAATTTATTTTTGGGACAGAGAGAGAGACAGAGCATGAATGGGGGAGGGGCAGAGAGAGAGGGAGACACAGAATCGGAAACAGGCTCCAGGCTCCGAGCCATCAGCCCAGAGCCTGACGCGGGGCTCGAACTCACGGACCGCGAGATCGTGACCTGGCTGAAGTCGGACGCTTAACCGACTGCGCCACCCAGGCGCCCCTGGACGTGCTTGTGTTTAGAACTACTGTTTACGTGGTTTAGGGCAGAAAGGGGAGATTTCTCTGGTCCCCTCTGAGATACTAGATCTGAATAATTCACAAATTATTTTTTCGCAGAATTTCAGACACGCTCTCTTCTGATGTGCTTCTGCGGTTTCCCTCAGTAGCTCCTGACCAGGCTGCAGGTGCAAACCTTGGCTCTGTAGGACTCCCGTGTTCTGGAAGGATGGTTTTACTGGCTACTTGACTATAGGTCAGACACGTCCTGGTGTATTCCTGGGAGGCCTGGGCGGTGCCAGACGTCCAGGACAGGGCACTGGCTGGTTGCTGCTTCCTGGGAGCACAGCCCAGCCGCCCCAGCTCCGCGCACGGGTCGTCCCCACCCCCACCCAGTTGTTCCCTGGCTGACAGCTCTGAGCCCCCCAGCTGCGGGGTGGTCTGGGAGGATAGAGAAGCTCAGAACACAGGCTATGTGCGTTATTGCAAAATAAATTTATTTGAAGATACACGGTCTTATAAAAGGTCAGAGGCAATTAGAGATCCCAGATTCAGCTTGTCTCATAAAAAGATACAACTTCAAGTAGCACAATTTTGCGTCTGCTTTTAATCCTGAACGTTCTTGAATCACGAAACAGCCAACTGTTTACACAACACGCTCAACATCTGACTCCAGCACGGGTGGACCCACAGCTTCTGGCTTGGGGGCCGCAGCGCCGCAGCCCTCTGGCTGGGGGGGGCGCCTGGAGAGGGCCACTGTTGCCACCAGCTCGGACAGCACGGACAGGCTACGGCCTCCCAGCCCTTCCCTCCCCTCACAACCTCCAAAAGCATGAAAACAAACCAAAAGCAGCCCGCCACCAAGGCCTTCGCCCGGCTCCCAGGAGGAAACGGGATGGACTCCTCTGTGACGGTGTGCTGACGGGGCAGGGTGGGCCTTCCTGGTGACCCCTGGCGGGCTGGCCAGCTGAGGGGCCGAGCAGGCGGCCTCACCAGGGCCTCACCCGGCTGCACGGCAGCCAGGAAGGAGGAAGGAGGCTCACGGGTGTGGCGGCTCCTGCCCATGCTGGCGGGAGCTACGTGAGGATCCTGGCGATGGCTTGCAGGGAGGGAAAGTCGTTGTCCTGGGCGGCGTGCAGTGCCTGGTGGCTGCTGACGTCCCCATGCGCGAGCACCTGCTGGCAGGTGGGGCACACGCAGCAGTCCAGGCCCGCCGGCCGGGCGCTGGCCTGCCATGCGCTCTTCTTCTTCTTGGCCTTGGTGCCCGGAGGCCTCTCTCGGCCTCGGAAGTGTGTGTGCGCAGACAGCAGCTCCTGCTGCTTGGCCGTGTCGGGCAGGAGCACCAGCAGCTCGTTGAAGATCTTCTGGAAGTTCTCCCCGAGCAGGTCACGGCAGCTCTTGTAATACTGGGCCGCGGAGATCACGCCCTGCCATCCAGAGCCAGACCCAGTCATGTCCCGTGCGGGCCTGAGCCCCAGCAGTGGCTGCACCGGCCCCCCACACCCCTGCCTGACTCACCTGTCTGAACTCCCCCGATTGGCTCTTGAACTTGCTGAAGCGGGCCTCGTCACTCTGCAGGAAGTCCCTGATGGACTGGATGAGCTGCAGGTTCCTCTCCCGGAAGTTCTCGGGCACCAGGTAGGCCTGTGGTGCAGGTGTCAGCCTCGGTCTGGGGGCCGAGAGATGGGGAGGAGGTGGAGGCTTCAGCCTCTGGGGTGGCCCAAGGTGAGGGCCCTCCCCGGCTCCCGGGGGCACAAGGCTGCATGGCCCACCAACACTTACGCTTTTGTGGCGGTGGCAGTGCTGGGGACGCAGGCCGGGTGTGGGCTGGGCAGGAGGCCGGAGAAGCCAGGCGGCGGCTTGCTGACAGGGGGCACCAGGCCGGGTGGGGGTGGGGGTGGAGCGCCCTTCAGGAGCACCACGGCGTTGAAGCCTGCAGGGGTGGCCCCGCCAGACCCAGAACGTGACCCTGGCTGGCTGGGCTCCAGGGGCCGCTGTGGCACCCCCCGCCGGCCAGCCCACCAGCTGCGCTCCCTCGGGCAACACTGGCCTCTTGCCCGAAGGTGACTTACTCCCTCCTCTGGAAAGGCCAAGGCCACTAGGCCTGCCCCAGTTTACAGGGAGGGTAAGCAGACTCCTCAGGGGGGTGCCGCCAAGCTTCTGGGGCGGCTGGCCCCTACCTCGCAGGCTTCCTGTCCCTGCTGGCTGGCCGGTGGCTGCTCCCCAACACAGCCCCTCAGGGTGTGCTCCCCCCTCCCCCCGGGCCCAGGGGCTCCAATCTGACCCAGATGCCCAGTGGCGGGCCTGAGCCAGGCGCACGTACCTGGGGGAGGGGGCATCCTGGGTGGGCAGGGGACTCCCAGTGCTGGGAAGTCTTCTTGGGCTGTGGGGCAGGGAAGGGGCCCCAGGGGCCGTGGGAGCCCAGGGGGCTCCTTGGGCGTGCTCCGAGCCGGGGCCGGCCCCTCCGTGTGTCCGTTGACAATGACGGCAACTGGCCCCTCGGCTCTGCCAGTGGGTGCGCCGGGGGTCCGCTCGGCCCCAGGGGATCCATCTCTGTCAGGGGGCGGTGGGGGCGGCGAGGCGGCACCCGGCTTCTCTGAGCCCACCTTCTTTTTCTTGCCAACCTTGGTGAGGGTCTGGGTGGAGGCCAGTGCCAGCAGGGAGGAGACGGCCACCGTGGTGGGCACGCTCCGGAGCTCCTGGGCGGTAAGGCCGGCGCGGCCATCCTCCTCCTCCTCCTCTGAGGGGGGTGGCCCGCCCTTCTTGCTGCCCTTGCCCCCCTTCCCAGCCTTCCTGGGGGGCTGGCTGCTGCCGCCAGCAGCCTGGGCCCCTGTGGTGGGATGCGCGACCTTCTTGCCGCCACTGCTGTTCCAGGCAGAAATGAGGCTGGTGGGGGCGGAGCTGGGCTTCGAGGCGGAGGACACCAGGGCGGGGAAGTCGTCCTCCTGGAAGGTGCTCCTGCCTCTGGCAGGGACATGGTAGGCCAGAGCCAGCCCCGCGGGGCCCAGAGCAGCCGCGGCGGTGGACGAGGAGGAGGCGGAGGAGGAGGTGGAGGCGCAGAGGCTGGGGAAGTCTTCGTCCTTGAGCTTCGAGGTGGGGGGCGGGAGGGTGCTGAGCCCAGGAAGGGGAGTGGCGTCAGCGGCCTGCGGGGCCTCCCCTGCCCCGCACTCACCTTCCGCAGGAGCCCCCCCCCCCCCCCTCTTACCCCGGTTCTGCACAAGCTTACCTTGGAAGCATGGCCCCTGTGGCCGGGCCGGCTGCCGGGAGGGACTCCTGGCTTACAGGACCATTGGCTGAGGCTTCCTTGGGGCCTGTGAGACATAAAAGGACTCGAGGTCAGCGCTGAGCAACGTCCAGGATGTGGGAACAGACCCCCTGGGTGAGCTCCCGGGGGCCCCTACCAGTCCCAGGCACTGTGCGGGCCTGGAGCCTGCCTCTCACCTCCCAGGTGGCTCCCGTGCCAGGGCAGAGTCAACTCACCTGGACCTTCACCCTGAGTCCGGGGCGGGCGCCGGGCACCTCGGAGCTCCTCGAGACCCCGCACCCCTGCCTCCTCCTTCTTGGGCCTGCCGCCCTCCTCCCGGTCCTCACTCCTGCGTGTCTCCTGCTGCTGCTGCTGCTGCTGCGCGGCCACTGAGGCCCGGATGGCAGCTGCCACTTCCCGGTCCTCTTCTTCCCTGGGAGGGGGAGGCCTTCAGGCTGGGCAAGGCCCAGGACTACAGCGGTGCGCAGAGCGAGGTGCTGGAGAGGGGCCCCCCACCCCCGATGCCTCCGGCCAGCGGGCACAGGCCCACCCTCACTGGCCAGGAGAGGGTGCTGCGGATACGGCACGACTCAGGTGCCACCCTCAGGCTGGGGCTCCCTGGGCAGCCAGGGAGCCCAGTGCTCCGGGCTCCACAGATGCCTCCGTCCTGCCCGACACCGGGGGTGGCACCCGGCCTGAGCGTGTGTTTCCATCAGCAGCATTTCACAGCTCAACTGCACGGAGCCCCCAAGTGACACAGGCCTCCGTCACTCACCCCGACCTGTGTTACTGGGGTCTCTGGCTACAGCTAGAGAAAAGAGCAGGGCACGTCTGCTTGCTCAGGACACTAAGCAGGCCCACTGCCAGGTACAGGACGCCAGACACCGGAAGGCCAAAGTCCCCCAACCCCTCTGCCTGGTCCCAGCCCAGTTGTCAGCCGCTGCCACCGCCGCGGGGCCGGCTCCAGGAGAACGTCAGCGGCACGCAAATCCTCCCACCTCTTGTACCTCCAGCTTCCTCGGCGGCTCTGCTGGGCTCCACGACCACTGGCCCGGCCCGCACGGCCTTGGCGGTTGTACCTGTCCACCTCCTCGTAGTCCTCGCCCCCGACGACCCCTGCGGCCGGCACACAGCCTGTCAGGGGCCCGGGCCAGACCGAGGCAGGTGCTCCAGGAGCCCCGAGGATGGGCTCAGACACCTCCAGGGTCTATGTCAGCCCCAGGCGCTCCTCACTCCACCCCACTGCCCCACCCCCGCCCCCGGGGGGCAGACAGGAGACACCAGGAGCCGACTGCTGCAAAGCAAAGCGCTCCCTGCGGTCACAATGTGCTCAGACGCTCAGGGCTCGTTGAGAGGCGAGGAGGTGCGTGTCTCCCGTCCACTGGCACATGAGGGGTCAGGTCAGGACCTGGGTCTGAGGTCTGCAGGCCCTCGGGGAGCGCCCGGCTGGAGCCGGAGGGAGCCCCGCTCCTCAGAGGGAAGGCTGTGCTCACCCTCGTTCCGGCGAGAGTGCCGCGGCGTGTAGCTGAACTGCAGGTCGATCTGGCGATTCTGGCGGGCCTCGGCACGGCTGCGGCTGTGGCAGGCCGTCCTGTGGGCCTTGAGGTCAATCTCGGTGCGGAAGGCATGGGTGAACTGCTCGGTGCTGCAGCGACCCTCCTCACACAGGAAGTGCTTCTCCCGGAAGTGTTCGCGCAGGTAGGCGTAGTCGCTGGCGGGGGGCCAGGGTGTCAGCCGGAGCCCGTGGGCCCCGCCACCCCGGCTAGCGGCCCTGCCCAGCCTGCTCGGGTGCCCGGGGCCCGCGCCCACCTGTAGTAGTCTTGGGCCCCATCCGAGTCACAGAAGTGGCAGAAATAGTGGTCCCGCCGCAGGTGTTTCAGCAGCTCGTCGTTGTCCAGGTAGCGCTCGTCACAGAACTTGCAGAGCGGGTGCCCGCGATGGGATGTGTCATCGGGGTCCCCCTGCATGCGGTGCCGCGCCAGGTCCTTGCGCGAGTACCATTTGCGCTCGTACGTGAAGATCTGCAGGGAAGAGGGTGCTGGGCGCCGGGGGGGGGGCCCTTCCCACAGCCCCGCAACACAGGGGACCCTGTGGCGCTGGTGCCAGCTCTGGGCCCCCAGACGCCAGCAGCCCCTCCCCGCCTGGGCTGCGCGAGGCAGGACAGCTGGGGGGACGCGCACGGCAGCGGGGGGGGGGGGGGGGGGGGGGGGGGCCGGGGCGGCGCGAGCCAGGAGAGCGGGGCGGGGCGCACCTTGAGGTGCCTGAGGCACAGCTTGCAGCAGAAGAGCTCGTGCTGCCTCCGCATGTGCTGCTCCAGGTCTCCGAAGAGGCCGAACGGCGGCAGCTCGGGGCACTGTGGGCACTCGTGCTGAAGCAGCTGCCTAGAGACACATCGGGCCCCCCCCCCGGGCCGTGCGGGCACTCAGTGGCACCGGCCGGAGGGAGCCCTGGCGCCTACTCACAGCCTCTGCGTGCGCTTTGGGAGGAGCCAGGACGACGGGCACCCGGCACGCCCACCAGCGCAGGGGCCCCGGGGTTGAGCCCGGCGGCGGGATGGCCGACCTCTGCGTAGGGCGGGCACGGTGACTACCACACTGGGAGCCAGCCCCTCACCCGCCCCGCAACAGCCGCGCCCTTCATGGGGTTTCCTGCCACGGGCTAAGATCCCAATTCACGAGGGCTTGCGTGCGCCTCACACGCCCCAGAAAGCCGGCACCGCGCTACAACCCAGCGCTTTCCCTAGACTCGCCCGGCCCATCCACCCCTGCTGGGCTGACGCCAGGAAAGCAGGGGGGGCCCTGACACAAGCCCCTCCCCAGACCCAGGCTGGCTGCAGGCCCCTGGGACCCCGCTCACCTGTACAAGGCAAAAACTTTCCCGTCCGCGAAATAGATGTCATACTTCTTCTCGTGCTGCAACTGGTGGAGGGGGATTGTGGCAAAGGCGGGAAGCTTCTTCCCAAAGACCACCTGGAACCAAGAGTGAGGGGCCTGCTGAGAAGGGCTGTGGACACCCACTGGAGGACACTGTCCGGCTAAGAAGAAAGGGAGGCACTCAGCCCCTCGTGGGAGGCCCACGTCAGGCCCTGGGGGCAGCAGTCTCTGCTATCCTGGGCCACCCAGGGCCCCCTCTCCACACCTGCGGCGTGCCCACCTGGGGTTGCCCGGATGGAGACGCAATACCCGGCCTGGCCACCAGGGGGCGGCAGGCTCTCCCTCATCCACAGCCAAACCAGCTATGCAACAGACCGAGGTCATCCCAGGGGCGGTGACCCCAGGGGGCAGTGACAGGGAGCCAGGGCTTAATCACATGGGTGTTGAGCACAGGCCAGATGCAGTCTAAGAAGCAGCTATGGAAATAATGTCACCAGGACGAGACAGGCAACCACGAGTCAAGGCCTAGTCATGCTCTGTCCACCCATGATGCCACAGAGGAGTCGGTCATGGTCCCTGACTGCTTCTTGGCCAGGTTCCTGCCTGCCATCCGGTTGTCAGGGGGGTCAGTGCCGAGCTGCGGGCACTCAGCAGGGGGAGGGTGCAGACACTCCTGCAGCCTCTTTCCCAGGGGTCTCCGGTACTCTGAGTACAGCGTGTTCAGCCCCTCCACAGAGCCCAGCCCCAGGACCCTCTCGCAGGCCCAGGCCTCCCCTCCTAGACAACAAAGGCACTGTTCCCTCCAGGCTCCCTCCTCGCTGGCCCCCACTCCCCTCCCTTGGATCCAGACACACTGCTGGTCTCTCCATGCCCCTTTCCACTCCACCACTGTCCCCCCTCGCCTGGAGCTGGTCATTCGCCTCAGCTCAGAGTCCTCACCTTGGGCCATGTCAAGGTCATCCCTGTCATGTTTAGACTCAGCTAAGCTCAGCCAGGGAGGATACCTGGGATCAGAATGGCCATGAACTTGGAAAAGCGCAGTACTGGGTGGGGAGAATGGGTGGTCACAATGTCCCCCAGCAGCAGGACGGTTAAAACGGGTTCCCTGGGGGTCCTGGGGCAGAAGCTGGGGACCTCAGTCCACACTTCTGGTGATACAATGTGGGTAGAAGAAGCCGACCCCCACACCCCCATAGGAGCCCAAGGGAAGCATCAGGGTCGAGCCACACCCATTGTGGGGGGTGGAGGAGGACGAGCTTGCCCCAACAGGCTTTTCTTCCCCTTGATGTCACGTCTGGCAAGGCTGGGCAGGGTGAACGTGACCACCCACCACTGCCCCTGCCACGCAATGAGTGGGTGCTCATTACAGCTGTGCTCCTGAGTCTCCCCCTCCCCCTGGTTTTCTCCCCAGGACCCCGGCCACTGCCCCTGCCATGCAATAAGTGGGTGCTCATTACAGCTGTGCTCCTGAGGCTCGCCCTCCCCCTGGTTTTCTCCCCAGGACCCCGGGTCTCACACTGGCCTCTTCTCAGGAGACCTGCCCCTCTGGGGCAAGCCCCCACCCAGCCCTGCTTTCCGAGCCCAGACCCTAGTCCCTACTGCCTCTTGCCAGGGGACCAGCGCCTGCACACGCAGGACCCTGAGCTGGTCAGGATGCTGCAGTCCGGCCACAGATCACAAGGCCTGTCGTGCAACTCAGGGTCCTAGCTCTGCTGAGGCAACACGGGCAGCAGACTTAGGAGCCCGGCATCTGCCCACAAGGCGGCTCAGCAGCAGCCCGTGAGGGAACCCCCAGCCAAAAGGCATCCAAGTCCAGCAGACTAAACAGAGGAACAACTTCCTTCCGCAGAGGACACCAGAGCCGGGTCGCACCGTCACCACTGCCTCCCCCAGCTCCAGCGCCTTCCTCTCAGAGGTCTGCCCTGATCCACCTTGGGAGTGTCTTGCTGCGGGCACCCTCGCTGTGGACAGAGGTAGGGTACAGTCCTCAAGATGGACTGCCAGGCTGTGCTGAGCACACGTGAGCCACGCCAGGAGAAGGGGACACTGGGCTGCCTCGGGAAGGGGTGGCAACCCCAGGAAGAGGTTGGGGAAAGGAAAGTGGCTGCGGCACACAGGCTCAAGGCTGGGTCTGTCTGAGAATGAGGGGGAGCAGGTTTGGAGCCGGGGGGTGCGAGTGGGGAAATGCTGGTGGCCCCTCCTAGACAGGCTGTGAGACGGGGCCCCCGGAGGCCTGCACCAGATGTCAGGAGAGTGAGGGGCAGGCAGGAGATGGCAGTGTGGCTTGGCGTGGCCAGTGTCCCTGCCCACAGCACAGGGTGAGCGAGTGGCAGGACCAAGTCGCCAAACAAGATCAGGGCACTGTGGCCCGACCCGGGACGCGGAGGAACCGCCAGGCATCCCACCAGCATGGCCCGAGACCCACCTACCCTAGTGATCACCGTGATGGGAGAGGATCATGGGTCTGAGGACAGAGGCACAGCCCCAGCCTGGACACGTGAGGATGGACCATCCCGGGAAGCCCTTGGGTAGGCCAGGCAGCAGGTGTTAGAGGGGGAAAGGGCACCCCTGGGTGGGCCCCAGGATACCAGGCCAATCCCTGAAGAGAGGGAGCAGGAGATGGGAGGAGAGCCCTGCTTGGACCCCCACGAGGTGGGTATGTGTTCCTGCCTGGGGCTTTGCTGCTCCCCACTCCCAGTATGCAGTGGGCGCTCCTTGAGCATGAGTGGAAGAAGGGATGGGTGGCGCTAGCATCGACCACTGGCGAGAGTGAGCCTGATGCTGAAGGGGGGCCCCATCTAGAAGCACAGGCCCCTGAGGAGCCCAGGTGGACCAGGCCAGTGGGGATGGGCCCCAACAACAGAAAAACAAGACCGGTCAGCAGGTCTGGCCTCCTGACCTGTCATCAGCAGGTCCCCTCCCACCTCCTGCCTGTGAAATGGAAGGGAGACTAGCTCAGACACATCCCACTTTGTACAGCAGCCCCATCAAACCTCTTGGACGTGCGAGGGGCATCAGGGCCAGGTGGAGCCCAAGACCTGAATCATCTCTCAGAAGAAAACGGCCTGTAGGAGAGATGTGACTGGGGAAGAAGGGTGGATGGGAAGCCTGACATTGGCCTTGCCGGTGCACCCTGGAAACCATCTGGGGTGGACAGAGACAGACCTGAGAGAGAACCTGGGAGCCTGGCCTCGCCTCTACCCTGAGCACCTGCTGGGCAATCTAGATCAGTCTGGCTCCTCGCCTGACCAGCAGCTGCAGGGCTGCTCTGCGTCTGCTCTTTGCAATGCCTGCCCCAGGGGCAGACACAGGGAAGTGCCCGGTCCAGGGGTAGGCCTGTTCTACACAGTCCCTTGGCTCACTTTCCTCCCAAGTTTTTACAAAGACTTAGTCCTGTAAGGAAGGACAGAGCAGAGGCAGGGTTCAGGGGCTGGGGGTTGCTGTGGGATTCCCTGGTGGGCATGGCACATTCAGAGGACACTGCAGGACTCAGCAAGGGAACACAAAGGACCAGGGTGGGGCTGCAAGTTCAAGAGTGGGAGGGAAGCAAGATGAACAGAGAGGATTGTCATCTCACACACTTCCCGGGACACTCTCCTGCTGCCCAGTAATTCAGGGCAGGCCCGAGAGGAAGGCCAGAATCAGCCAAAGGCACCCAGTGCCAAAGCACGCCCCAGCAGGAGCCTGCTGACAGCTGATGTCAACACCCCCTTGCCACAGAGCACTGGAAGGGTGTGGGACCCACAAGGAGTGAGAGAGGCCAGATGCCGGCTAGAGTAGCCACACATAGGTGCCTGCTCGCTTCCCGAGCGAGACCTGCACCCCCGTCCTTCCTGGAAGGAAACTACAGGTGTACTGGGAAACCTGGCCATCCAAGAGTTACGTCATGCCATGCAAACATGCAAGAGTGGCAATGCTGGGAGGCGCTCACTAAGCCACAGGCCCAAGGCTTTCCTGACCACCCCTCCACCCTAGATCTCTCCCAGGGATATCTCTGTTCACCCCATGATAGACTGGCGGCATCTCCAAGCGTCTCCTAATGGAGCACAGAGTAAGCGCCCATGGAGAGCTCGGGAATTATAGCATCAGACATAATTTCTACTTAAACAAAACGACCAAAGGAACTACTCCTCAACAATGCCATTTCTGCGTCACTTCTAGGAAGAAGAAAGTCAGATTCCCTGGCAGATGTCACCAGCCCAAGCTTTCCATGAACAAACCACGGAATTTCACAATGCTGGAAGCAAACAGATCTCAAAGCAAATCCAGGGAGCTCCAGCTAGGTGCTCCCAGCCAGCATCTGGCATTATTGGGAGGGTGGGGGAATCTCCATGGTGTCCTCTGACACCCTCCATGGCTTCCAAGTCTGGAAAGAGTCATAAACATCCCCACCTCCACTGTGGGGCTGAACCCCTCCCCGCACCCTGAATTGGCAAGGAGGAGAAAAACTTCAGAACACTTTTATCCCGATCCACCAAGAGTCCTAAGGAAACCTCGATGGTCCTGCCTTCCCCTGCGGTGGGCAGACCAAGGGCCACCGCCCCTCCATACATGAAGGCGCCGGTCTATGGAGGGAGGACTTTGCTGGGGTTAACCTGAGGGACCCAAACACACGTCTGGGCTGGAAATACCCACTTTGACCCTCTGCTTCCAGGACAGACTGCCTCTGGAGGTGCTCCCTTGCCCAGTCCCCTCCACCCCATGTCCTCCGCCTCCAGTGGAGACCCCTGAGGAATAAACTCTCCAGAGCAAGCAGGTTAGGTAGTTCTTGCTCTGATCATGCCTCTTCCTGTGGCCCGGCAGGAATCCCTGGGGCGCAGGACGAACCGTCCCCCCCCAGGGACCGCTCCCTCTTCGACCCAGCTGAGGCCAACCCCTGCCTGCCGGCCCCACGGCCGGGAGCCAGCCACGGGTGGCCCCGTCAGGCTTGTCTTTCGGAAGCCGGCGCCGCCAGGCCCGCGGCCGGACACCAGGAAGGCAAAGTCCCTTTCCGGCCGCGCCCCGCGCCCGCCCCGGCGCCCCGAACGCGCGGCCCGGCCGGCTTGGCGCACCTGGCGCAGCTCCTCGCGGCACACGGCGCAGTAGCGCTGCTCGCACAACACCCGCATCTTGGTGGAGCAGCGGTAGCACACCGGGTGGTCGCAGCGGCCCAGCGCCGTGGCCTCCAGGTCTCCGCAGCACAGCACGCAGCTCCCGCCGCCCCGCTCGGGCGTCACCGCCGCCGCCGCCTCCAGGGCCGCGCGCCGCCCCTCGGCGCCCGCCACCGCCGCCGCCATGGTCCGGGCTGCGGGCCCCTCCGGCCGGCGCGGCGCGGCGCGGCGCGGCCTGGCTCCCGGCGGGCCCGCCCCTTCCGGGACGACGTCAGCGCCCCGCCCAGCAACGGGCCCGCCCGGCGGAAGCGCGCGCTGCGACTTCCGCCCCAGCGAGGGGCGACGGCTAGAGCCTGGCTGCGCAAGGGCTCCGTGGCCAGAGCTCTTCGCGCGGGGACAGGCAGCGCCGCCGGACGGGTGCGAGTGTCCGAGCGACCCCGGATGACGCTCAGTGTAAGTGTGCCCCTACTGTGGATGGGCCGTACTCGCGTGCAAGCGCTCTCCCGTGTCGCTGCGAAATGCAGAGTTAACGCGACGGCCCGTAGTTTATAAGCTAGGCTCTCGTCTCGGGCGCCCAGCATTTCTCTCCAGCCCTCACCGCTTGTGTTTGGAACACACACGGGCCTGCTCGCCAGGCACCGCCACCACCTCCCTAAGTAAGAGTTTCCTGCAAATCCTTATTGGAAAAGACATCCATCTCCGAGCCAGGGATTGTCTCCCCCAATCCTTATGGAAAAATCAGGCAGGGAACACGTGCTCTTCACTGGGCACACCCTGCTGAGCTTGGGGGAGCGGGGTGTGGGGGGGGGGTCCTTGTCGCGGAGAAGCATCAGCGCAGGTTTGTTGAATTGATGGTGGTGAATACCGGGGCTTCCTCCCTGCCCTTGGAGGCCAGGCACACTCCAGACCTCCCTTACGTCATCGAAGGAGGCGAGTCAAATCTGAAACCTTGTATAAAAAAGGCAGTGTGTTGTAGGGAAAGAGTCTGGACTTTATTTTTAATTATTCTCTTCTTTTTTTAAAAATTTTTTTAAATGTTTATTTTTGACAGAGGCAGAGAGAGAGAGAGACAGAGTGCCAGCGGGGGAGGGGCAGCGAGAGAGGGAGACACGAAATCCGAAGCAGGCTCCAGTCTCTGAGCTGCCAGCACAGAACCCGACATGGGGCTCAAACTCACGAACTGTGAGATCATGACCTGAGCTGAAGTCCGTCAGTCGCTTAACCAACTGAGGCACCCAGGCACCCACCCCCTTCTTTTTTTGTGTAGGCTTCATGTCCAACGTGGGGCTTGAACTCACAGCCCTGAGATTGAGAGCCACCCAGATGACCCTCTTTTTATTTATTTATTTTTTTAAGTAGGTGCCATACATACCTTGGGGCTGGAACTCACTACCCCGAGATCAAGAGTCATGTGCTCCACTGACTGAACCAGCCAGGCACCCCAAGCCTGGACTTTAGAATCAGACAGAAATGGGCTGGAAACCCCCCTTCAGCCACTTACTTGCTGGCAAACTTGATTAGCTCACCAAACCCTTGGCTTCCTCAGTTGTAAAACAGGGATCATCACACCAAATAAATCTGGTGGACTGGCCACATGCAATTGCCATCTGACTCTCATGAAAGCCCACTAAATGACAGTAAAGGAATAAAACACTTTCAATCCACAAGTGCAAAGAGAACAGGAAGGGAGGATACAGCTAGTGAAACACATAAACAAATTTTAGGACAGGAAGATGATGGAGTGACTTAATTTGCAAAACATTCTTAACACATTTGGGGGGAACCCTGATAAGTTTCACTGCGGGCGTGCTGAGGCGGGGGACTAAAAACTGCAGTGTCTGCAAGTCAGTGCATGAACCCGGGGACCTGGGCCCTCCTACCCTGCCCTGATGACTGTATCCAATCCCTTCCGCCCCACCAGTGCTCTCAATAAGAGACTTTCCAGTGGAGAAACTGACCAGCCCCAGAGAAAAGCTTCACTGACCACAGCATTACAGAAGGAAAAGCCATTCCTACAGTGAAGCCCATCACTCAGCAAGCCATGCCCCCACACAAAGGGCATCCAGGTCTCATGCATACATGGGGACAGACAAGCAGCCAGATCTCTAGACTTAGAAGGAAAACCTGCAGTGTGAAAGATAGGCCAGAATAAGCCAACCCAGAGAGCAAAAGGAAGGTTTTAGAAAGAGCTGTATTTGGGGTGCCTGACTGGTAGAGCATAGGACTCTTGATCTCGGGATCGTGGGTTTCAGTCCCATGTTGGGTGTGGAGACTTCATTCATTCATAAATTAATAAACAAACATACATCACACACACACACACACACACACATAATACATACATACATACGCATGGGTGGCTTAGGTCATGATCTCATGGTTTGTGTGTTTGAGCCCTGGCATCAGGCTCTGCACTGACAAAGCCTACT
Source organism: Neofelis nebulosa (assembly GCF_028018385.1). Classification (NCBI taxonomy): domain Eukaryota; kingdom Metazoa; phylum Chordata; class Mammalia; order Carnivora; family Felidae; genus Neofelis; species Neofelis nebulosa. Next base: position 43,640,389 of record NC_080799.1, on the reverse strand, counting down.
TGGGATTCCCTGTCTCCCTCTCCTTGTGTCCTTTCCCTGATCTCTCTCTCTTTCAAAATAAATAAGTAAACATTAAAAAAAAAAAAAAAAGAGCTCTATTTGATATTTCCAGAAAAGATACTGCTTCCACGAAATGAGAATAAGATGCCTTGAACGATAACAAGCACCAAACAAATCAGAACAAGAAAGAGCTACTAGAAATTAAAAACATAAGTAAAAATTCAAGAGCAAAATGGGAAGATACAGTTAAAGAAATCTCCTGGCAAACAGAACAAAAAAACAGATGGAAAATAAAGAGGATGGAAATCTTTTTTTTTTTTTTTTTGATAACAGTAGCTGTGACTTCTTTTTTCTTTCTTTCTTTTTTTTTTTTTAACGTTTATTTATTTTTGAGACAGAGAGAGACAGAGCATGAACGGGGGAGGGTCAGAGAGAGAGGGAGACACAGAATCTGAAACAGGCTCCGGGCTCTGAGCTGTCAGCACAGAGCCCGACGCGGGGCTCGAACTCACAGACTGTGAGATCATGACCCGAGCCGAAGTCGGACGCTCAACCGACTGAGCCACCCAGGTGCCCCAAGAGGATGGAAATCTTACTCTAGAAGGTACGATATGTAATTAATAGGAACTTCGGAGAGAACACAGAAAACGGAGGGGGGCAAATTATGAAAGACTAAGGTAACACAGGCCATGGCTCAGGGACACAAGTCTCCATACTGAAAGGGCCCAGGCAAGGAAGAAAGGCCGCCCGCGAGTGACATCATCAGGCACGGCAGAGGCAAACAGGAGGACTGCAGACAAAGTGAAGATCCCCCCCACCCCCACCCCAGAGCTTGAAGGAGGGGGAGGTGAGGAGGGAGAAGACCCTGGAAGGATGGAGAATCAGACTTTACTCCTGGAACACGGGAAGCTGGAAATTCTGTCAAATTTTTGAGGGACTAGGATATCCATGCACACCTTCTATGCCCAGAAAAATCTTTCCACTAGGCATAAAGCCACTGCCATAAAAGGGACAATGTATTTAGCACACATGAAGCTACCAGAGGGTTCACATCTCCAAAATGTTAGGGACTATCTGTTGGAAGATGACCTGGCATCCAGAACACGGGTTTCAAGCCAGATGAGAGTGACAGCAAAGTGTGGGATGGTGCCTGTGCGGAGACTCCTGAGTAGGTGTGAGAGGAGAGGGGTATGCAGTCTGGAGCAGGAGGCTGCCACCTCCCCCAGGGAGGCCTCCAGAAAACACGGTACTCATCGGGTGCCCTCACGTGCTTGAGAATCCGGAAAAGTTACTACAAAGAGCTCGACCCATCTCTCAGAGCCTTTGGGGGAAAATAGCAAAATAAGCATATTGAGAAACAAGCAGAGAAAAAAAAGTAACAAACATTCGGCAAGAAAGGAAACCTAGCGGCGCCTGGGTGGCTCGGTCGGTTAAGCATCCGACTTCGGCTCAGGTCATGATCTCACGGTCTGTGAGTTCAAGCCCCATGTCGGGCTCTGTGCTGACAGCTCGGAGCCTGGAGCCTGCTTCCGATTCTGTGTCTCCCTCTCTCTCTGCCCCTCCCCTGTTCATGCTCTGTCTCTCTCTGTCTCAAAAATAAATAAACGTTTAAAAAAAAAAAAAAAAAAAAAAAAAGAAAGGAAACCTAACCATAGCACATTACTTGGCTTAGCAGCGACACGGTTTACACGGCCATAATAACGTGCACGCTGACCGGTGAGTTAGCCAAAAGTTGTGACAAAATCCTAGTAGAAGGCTGGAGGGATGAAAAGTGGGCTTATCGGGGTGTAAGAGGACCGGAGCTTCATCTGAATTTGTAGGAAGGCTTTTGGTGCTGCCTACGACAGATACTTTGGAAAGCAGCAGTTTATAACCTAAGGGTCTGTGGTTCCCAACTGGGGGCAGTTTTGCCCCCAAAGAGGCATTTGTGGTGGTCACAGCAGAGTGGGAACGTTCCTGGCGTCTCCTGGTTCATTAGTTTCCTGTTGCCACTGTTAAAAATCACCACAAATTTAGCAGCTTAAAACAACACATTCCTTGTCTCACAGTTAAGGAATTCAGAAGTTCTAAATGAGTCTCAACTGGGATAAAACCAAGGTGCAGGTGGGGTCCTCGCCTTCTGATGAGAGTCCGTTTCCTCGTTTTTCCAGCCTTCGAGGCGCCCTCCCCCCCCCCCCCCCCCCCGTGTCTGCAAATTGCATCATGCCAGCCTCTTGGCGTCGTCCCCACCCCTTCCCTGACCCCTCACTAAAGGACTTCCACACTAAAGGACCCATGTGACGACGCTAGGCCCACGTGGATGATTCAGGACCATCTGCTTGTATTCAGGTCAACTGATGAGCCTGCCTAATTTCTAATTTCGTCTGCAAGTTCAGTCCTCTGTCCCCTTATCCAGTAAGAGTGCACCCGTTCCAGGATATGTGGGGTGCAGACGGCTTGGGGAGAGGCTGTTACTCTGCCTGTACAGATGAGTAAAGGCCAGGGATGCTGTTACACGTCCGACAGTGCCCAGGGCAGCCCCCACAGATGCGGGCAGCGCCAAGGGTGAGGAGCCCCGATGTGGCCATCAGTTTTGCTGGGGGCTTCTGGTGGGGAGGGGGCGAAGGGAGCTTCCTGGGGACCTGAAGTCTTTGCTCTCTTGATCTGGGCTGTGGGCACACAGATGTATGTATCCCTAACAAATGCAGTTGTTAAGATGTGCACACTGAAAGTATGTTATGCCTCCTTGAAAAGACCACTGGGGGGCCTGGATGGCTCCCTTGATCAAGCGTCTGCCTCCCATTTCTGCTCTGCTCGGGATCCCTGAGTCGTGGGCTTGAGCCCCACGTTGGGCTCCGTGCTGAGCTAGGAGCCTGCTGGGGATTCTCTCTCCCCTGCTCGTGTTCTCTTTCTCTCGAGACAAAAAACAAACAAACAAACAAACAACCCACTGATTTTTAGAATAGCAGCTAAGTTTACGATTTTTAAATAGGGGTAAAACTAGAAGAAACAGCTGGGGGACTTGTGAGCACTTGCCGTCTGCAGAGCAGGACTGGGATGTGAACGGCAGGCGGGGCGGTGAGGACGCCTTTAATGTTTCTCTCCTGGTAGCATTAATTTATAATGTAAATTACCTTACTAGAAATTAGTAATTAAAAATAATAAGACAGGGGCACCTGGGTGGCTCAGTTGGTTAAGCGTCTTGAGTTCAGCTCAGGTCATGATCTCATGCTTCAAGGTTTTCAGCCCCGCGTCGAGCTCGGTACGGACAGCTCGGAGCCTGGAGCCTGCTTTGGATTCTGTGTCTCCCTCTCGCTGTCCCTCCCCAGTTAACACTCTCTGTCTCTCTCTGAAAACAAGTAAATACAACATGAAAAATAAGACGAAACAAATTTGCTCCATCACCGCGTCCTTAGGCTGGAAGTCCCCATCGGGGCCAGGCTCTGTGCCCAGTGTTGAGGCTGAGTGTCAGGAAGATGTCCTGGCCCAGGAGGGCTTGGTGCCCGTGCGGGAAAGGTGGTGCGGAAACAGGCCAAAGCCACGTTCCCTTGGTTTCCAGGAGGCTGTTGGGTGGATGAAGGGAGAGGCAGGCCCCACAGAGGAGAGTCAGTTCTCATGGCCATGGACCTGTCACCTCCTCCCCTCCTCCCACGGTGGAGCTTTGGCTCCAGACCCTTAGTGGGAGAGGGGCAGAGGCCTTTGTCACTGGGTCCCTGGGTTCAGGGCTGGGCAGGGCACAGAGCCCCCCCCCCGTACCCTAAATTGGGAGTCCCCAGGACTACTGTGTGCTTCGCTCCCCCCACCTGGCCCTGGGCTCCCTCCCCCCAGGCCTTCTGCACACCTGCACCTGATAGGAGCCCCGCTTCCTCTCTGCCTGGCCTTCGTCCCTTGTTCCCACCATGACATTTTCCTTCTCGGCTCCACAGCTATAAAAAAGCAGGACAAGTGGCTCGGGTTTTAACTTCAGATACCGAACATGATCGTGCAGAGTACTTTCCTCTCTTCAGCCGTCGTGCTTTGGGGATTTGTCTGCGCTGGTACTTGTAGCTGGACTTCAGTGTTCTAACCGCCACGGAGACTCCATTGCCGCCTAGCCACAGGTGATCCTATGCTGACGCCTCTCTTCGATCCCTGGGGGCTCCAGGAGCCCCCAAGTACCCTTAAAAGGGAGGATGTGCAGCGTCAGAGGACCCTGGCAGCCCGCGTCGTGCCGCGGTGCCCGCCCACCGCACACTCCAGGCGGCTCTCCAGGCCCCTTATGGTGCCCCGGGAGAGGCTGCTTTCCATGAGGTTCCCTGATCCCGTGGTCCTCCAGGTGCGCCCACGGCTCCCTCTGCGCCCGCCACCCCAGCAGCGCCTGCCCCGTCACCCCTCCATCAGAGTGTTTTACCAACAGTTTAGGAGGCAGGTCAGCCTCTGGGACGGTAGCAGCCACAACCATTTTTTTATTTTTATTTTTTAAATTAAAAAAATTTTTAATGTTTACTTTTGAGAGAGAGAAAGAGACAGAGAGCACAAGTCGGGGAGGGGTACAGAGAGAGGGAGACACAGAATCCAAAGCAGGCTCCAGGCTCCGAGCTGTCACACAGAGCCCGACGCGGGGCTTGAACTCATGAACCGTGAGATCATGGCCTGAACTGTAGTCACTCAACTGACTGAGCCACCCAGGCGCCCCTTAAATTTGTAAATGTTTTTATTTATTTTTGATAGAGACAGAACGTGAGCAGGGGAGGGGCAGAGAAGGGGAGACACAGAACCGGAAGCAGGACCCAGGCTCCGAGCTGTCAGCACAAAGCCCGATGTGGGGCCCAAACTCATGAACCCCGAGACCGTGACCTGAGCCGAAGTCAGATACTTAGCTGACCGAGCCACCCAGGCTCCCCTGCACAACCATTTTTTTTAGCAGCTACTGTGTGCTAGGCATGGCCCCAACACCCACGCCTGAGTTCATGCTCACAGCGAGCTGATGAGGGGCCATTATCATTCCCAGTTTGCAAATGAAGAAGCAGACAGGAGAGACTGGGACACACACCCTTCTCCCACACCGCCCACCACCAAGCACGGCACACATTCCCCCCCCTGTTCGGCAGGGCCCTGTGGGGAGGGCTGCTGCTGCTTCTGACTGCCCCCCCCCCAGAGCTTGCCAGAACCGTGTCGGGCCCCTCCTCCCTTCGGCAGGTGCCATCCTCTGCCCCCACAGCCCCACGATGGTCCCTTGACATGGAGACCTGGGAGGAAGGACTGGCCCAGGCTCTGTTCCCTTCAACTCCCAGAATCACCCCTTCCCTTTTGCTAAAGACACAGGCAGAGGGTGAGGGACAGTTTCCGTCAAGAACTTCAGCTCAGGGGCGCCTGGGTGGCGCAGTCGGTTAAGCGTCCGACTTCAGCCAGGTCACGATCTCGCGGTCCGTGAGTTCGAGCCCCGCGTCAGGCTCTGGGCTGATGGCTCGGAGCCTGGAGCCTGTTTCCGATTCTGTGTCTCCCTCTCTCTCTGCCCCTCCCCCGTTCATGCTCTGTCTCTCTCTGTCCCAAAAATAAATAAAAAACGTTGAAAAAAAAAAAAATTTAAAAAAAAAATAAAAAAAAAGAACTTCAGCTCAGACCCCCAACCTGGGGATCTAGGTTGGAGCCCACTCGCCCCACTGTTACCCAGCAGGTGTGATCCAAACAAGTCCATTTTCCTGGTGCCTTAACCTTCCTCACTGGCAAATGGGGTCAGTAATTGACCCTCCTCAGCGCGCCTGGCTGGCTCAAGTCCCTGGAGCACGTGACTCTTGATCTCAGTGTTGTGAGTTCGAGCCCCACATTGGGTGTAAAGAGTACTTAAAAAAGTAAAACCTTGGGGCGCCTAGGTGACTCGGTTAAGCGTCTGTCTCCTGATCCCAGCTCAGGTGATCTCAGGGTCTTGAGTTCAAGTCCCGCCTTGGGCTTTAGGTGCATAGCTCACATAAACAAACTTAAAAAAAATAATCATCCTACCTTCATGGCATTGTTAGGAAATAAAAATAAGACGTTTCAGGATCCTTGGTGTCTGGAATCTAGAAGGTGTTAGGTGAATGTTGTGGTTGCTGGGGGTGCGGTGAAGTCGGATTCTTTTGAGGGCTGCATCCTTCCTGGGCTGGGGCTCTGGCAAGAACGGGTCGGGCTCTGCCCTCTGGAAGGGGTTGTTAAACCCCTATCGCCAGGAAGGAATACTCGGGGACTATTCACACGAGGGCCATGTAGACGGGATCCTGAGTGATGGCGAGGAAGGGAAGGATGTTGCAGGCACAGAAGTGCAGAGGTGGGCAGAATCACTGGTTGCTGGGTACAGCAGAAAGATGATGGAGACTGGCCAGAGAAAATGGTCTTGGGTGGGGGGAATCAGGACCAGAAAGCAGGCTAGAGGGCCACAGGGCCTCATCCTGCCCAAGCCAGGGCTGCCGGATGAGAGGGGCTTCTTCTTGATTCTGGAAGCCCTAGGGAACCACTAACCACCTCAGGGAGGGCTCCGTGTGGCCAAGCTCGTGGTTGCAAGCATCCAGCTGCAGCTGGGAAATGGGTTGGTGGGCAGAGGCGAGGGTGGGAAAGGAGAGGAAGGGGTAGGGGACAAACTGAAGAGCTATGTAGGTGAGGACAAGAGAGCCCTCCGGGAAGTAGGTCCACAGGGGGTTCTTGAATGATGCAGAGGGCTCTTCCAGCCTCCGCCTTTCCTCTTCAGTGTACAGCCTGCAAGAGCTGTGGTTAAGGGGGCACCCATTCTCCTTGGGGGGAGGAGGAAGAGCAGCCCCCTGGGGGAGGGGACGACAAGGGCGCTCCCAGCGGATCGTCAAGATGAGCTCTGGCTGAAGGCCCACGGCCACTCAGAGAAGGTGCTCTGAGAACCCACCCACGTTCTTGCCACGGCAGCCCGGGCCTCTCTTCTCCCTCCTTTGGGAGCCCAGCGGGTACCGCCGGGACGAGCAGGGGCGGGGCCCACGAGCGGTTATAGTCGGATCCACGGCGCTCCGGCTCCCTCCCCGACGCCGCCGCAGTCCCGCAGGGCGCCGAGACCCGGTTGCGTTAGTTCCTGGCCTGCCCCGCCGGGCGGCCGTGCACGTGAGCATCCTGGCGCGGGGCACGGGGGTGCGGGGCCCTGCGGGCCGGCCGGTGCTCGCATTGTTGCTGCTGCTGCTGCTGCTGTCGTCGCTGCCCGCTGGCGCCTGGTACAAGCACGTGGCGAGTCCCCGCTACCACACGGTGGGCCGCGCCGCGGGCTTGCTCATGGGGCTGCGCCGCTCGCCCTACATGCATCGCCGCGCGCTGCGCCTCGCTGCCGGACCCGTTGCCTCGGACACCCAGGGCCTGGGCGCGTCCCCCCAGGAGCCATCTGCCAGAGACACCCTCCGTCCGGCGCCCGTCCCCCGAGGTGCTCTTCTGCTGCCCTCTGGGGTTCGGGAACTGTTGGAGACCGGAAGGCACTCGCGCGCAGGGCTCCGGGTCAGTGCGCCTTGGAGCTGGCGCCTCCCGGATCTCGCGCCGGAACTGGAGCCAGGGCTCCTCCGCGGAGCAGGCCAGGTACGTGGGGAGAAGGGGGCGAGGACGTCTGGGGAGATCTGAGCCCGGTGGGCCCACTCACATGCCCACGAGGCACCCCACGACTCTCCTGTCTCCCACTCCTTAGGGAGAAAGGCTTCCCTGGAGTGTCGTACCCTTTCCAGCCTTGGGGACGTTTTGTGGGGCGGGTGGGTACTGGAGGGCGCACAGCCCTGTCCTCGAGGCCCTGCTCTTCTTTCTAGAGCCTTTGGAGAGTCTCCTGTTCAGCCACGGTCTGCCCAGAGAACCGCGTTCGCCGGACCCCACCTCTCCAGGGCTATCCTGAGCGCAGCCCCTGCTGGCAATGCCCTTTCTCCTGACCCAGGCAGAATAGATTAGTTCTCTAGGGTTTACAGCGACTGGTCAATAAATTTGCCTGGTTCATGTGTCCCCATGTGTGACCCCTTTCCTCTGTGACGTGTACTTAGCATCTAGCTCTAGGGCACAAACAGCTGCACCCACGCCCTGGCAAATATCAGGAGCCTTCTCTCTGGCCAAGGGATGCCCGCTCCTAACCATCTCCAACTGTAAGTGCTTGGGGAACAGAAGGGGGGACAGAGGCAGAGACATTGCTGGGGCCTAGGTCCCCTTTTCCCTTCTCTGCCAGTACTGCCCCTCCTATTTGGGGGTGGGGTCATCAGACCAGGTCCCAGGGTCCCACAGGAGGGGAGAGGTCTCATGGGAGGTAGGCACGAGTCAGCCCCTGGGTCCTGCTGCCATCCACCAGAAGGAGAGTAGGCACTCATACCCTACCAGCTGAGAGGGCGAGCCCCCACCTCAGCCTCCCAGGAGCCCTGCAAGTGCCCCCCCCCCTCACTGTGGCCCCTGGCCAGGTTCGGGAGCCCTGGCAGCCCACCCAGCCTTTCCCCCATCTCCCGGCTTCATTTCAGCCATGATCTTCTTTGTACCCCTTCTTCAGGCCATGCTCTCCTCCTAGGGAGGAGAGGCCCCTTGCCTCCCCAGAGACTCTTCCCCCTCTGGTCCTCTCCACATTTCCAGTTATTGGCTCCAAGCCCCGTGTAAATGTGCTCTGCCATCTTGAATAAGGACCTCCCTCCACCTGGGCCCCCTTGTAGATCCTGCTCACAGGTGCCCGGGCCCCTCCACCCTTCTGCTCCCTCATTAACCCTCCTCAGTATGGGCTCTGACTCCCACAACTGTTCTGGACCAGACCTCGAAGTGCCCGTCTGCTGTGCCCTGATACCGTCTGCCTCCCGGAGCCCTCCCTTGGCCATTTGGCAAGGTCTTCCCTTGGGGCACCCAGCAAGGACTGGAGGAGGGGTGGTCCCATGCCTCTTGGGCCAGCTAAGTTCGACAGGCCCACCTAGAACTGGCCCCCACATTCCCCTTGGCCTCTGGAAGCCCCTGTCTCCTTACTGGCAACTCCTCATCTCCTGGATGCATCCTTCTCCCCACGTGGTCCCCTAACGTGGGCGCTCTTTTTTACTCCACCCTCCCAATTCTTACCAACCCCTGGATTTATTTATTTATTTATTTTTAAAAATTTTTTTCAACGTTTTTTATTTATTTTTGGGACAGAGAGAGACAGAGCATGAACGGGGGAGGGGCAGAGAGAGAGGGAGACACAGAATCGGAAACAGGCTCCAGGCTCCGAGCCGTCGGCCCAGAGCCTGACGCGGGGCTCGAACTCACAGACCGCGAGATCGTGACCTGGCTGAAGTCGGACGCTTAACCGACTGCGCCACCCAGGCGCCCCTATTATTTATTTTTTAATGTTTTTTTTTAATTTTGAGGGAGAGAGACAGACAGTGAGCAGGGGAGGGGCAGAGAGAGAGGGAGACACAGAATCCGAAGCAGGCTCCAGGCTGTGTGCTGCCAACACAGAGGCCAACGCGGGGCTGGAAGTCACGAGACGCGAGATCATGACCTGAGCCGAAGTCAGACGCTTAACCGACTGAGCCACCCGGGCGCCCCGACCAACCCCTAAGTTTACTGACTCTGATTCCAGGATCTGCACTGAGGGGAGGGGCGGCCACCTGACTCCTCAGGTCAACACACTCTCTGCACTCCAAGTCCACTCCTGCCAAACTTGGTCTTTCACAACACGCGTGTCCTGTGCACAACACCTCAAGGGCTCTCCACCACTGATGGCACGAAATCCATGTGCCACGTGCACAAAGTCTAGGGCTGCCCTGTCCCCCAGTCTCATTGCTCCCTCCCCTCCCTCACACAGAGAGCAGGAACTCTGGGCAGATTCCAGAACAGCCCCACGGTCCACCCTGAAGAAGGACTCTGGGGCCTCAGGCCATGTTTAAATGCCCTCCTCAAGGGCTGTGCCAGTCCTGGGCTTGCCCTTGGATCTAAGCGATGTTTCCCCAGTGCTCAGCAGCGCCTGGTGCCAAGTGGCCTGCAAATGTTTGGTCACAAGTGCCGGAACACTTGGTGAGACGCTAGATTTCACGAGGCCTGGAGGTACCCCAGTCCAGAGAGGTTGGTGCCAGGTCCAAGGTGAAAGAGCGGTGCCGATTAGGGACTTGGCAGAGGCCCAGCTTCCCTGCCCACCACCTACGTGCACCCCCGTGCCCCTGCAGTACAAGGAGCCCCAGTGCGTCGCTCCCGCTCTAATCTCCACCCAGCCCGGGAGGCCGAACTGAGTCGGAGCCAGAGGGGCGGGGCCTGGGCCAGCCCCTCGGATGAAGCAATCCCAGCGACAGGCAGCAGGTGGCGCTGCGCGGCTGCTCTCTCCGGCTGCAGTCTCCCTGGGAGCAGGGGCGTGGGCGGGCCCAGAGCGGGTGGGCGGGCTCCTGCGCTGCCTCCCTCGGTGGTCGTCGCGGTTCTCCCCTTCTTTCCCCTTCTCGTCTCCGGGTCTCTCGTTCTCATCACAGTTTCCGTCGCGCTGGTCCCCCGCCTGCTCCAGTTTCGAGCTCTGAAGAGAAGCCTGGCGTAGTCCGAAGGCCATAAGCGAGGTCCTGTCATCCCGTGGGGCCATTAATGCCCATTAGGGAGGCAGCGCCGGCCTGGGAAGCTCTGGGCCATTACCGGGGCGTCAGACTAATGGCTCCACCCCACAGACGGGCCCCCGACCCTTCCTCTGGCTCGGGACCAGGCCTCAGCCCACTGCCACAGCCCAGAGTCCCCGCCCAGGCCCAGGCTCCGCCCATCGCTGGGGGCGTTGCCCCTGGGAGGTAGCCAGAGCTCGGAGGAAAGCCCCCTCCCCACCAGTGGAGCCCCAGGCCAACCCACACCCCAGGTGGACCCTCTGCGGAGGGAATCCCCGGGAAAGGTCTCCGTCGCCGCCTGTCGCAAGGCCTGTGTGGCAAGGTGGCAGGAGTGGTCGATGAGGGCTTCGGGGCTTGGGGATCACCTCCCACCTGACCTCCCCCTGCTGCCAGCCTAGATGATCAGTTTCTCTGGCCCATTTCGCGGGAGACCCCAAACAGCTTACAGCCCCTGAACACCTTTCTGTCTGCTCTTCTGAGCCTCTGTCCATGCTGTTCCCTTGGTTTGTTTCTCTGTCTCGCTTTTCTCTCTCAGTCAGAGGCTGGAGGAAGGGCATGGGAGAGTTTGCCCAGGACAGCAGCTGGGTTGTCTTCCCTGCCTCTGTTGTCGGGCCCCCATTCTTCCCCTGCTCCTCTTCCCCATTCCTGCTCCCCCTTTGGAACTTAACCTGCAGCTCTCCTTTATTCTGGGGTGTTACCTACCTCCCTTATTAACTCTACTTTGTTGCCTTTTGTTATGCTGTGAAGCAGTGTTCCTGGCCCCTGACTATGACCACCCACCCCTGATTCCGCCTGCCTCCAGTGGTGGTCTGTTCCCATCCATCGTCACTCACTGGCTGAGTCCTGGGCTGCGGGACGCAGTGAGGGTCAGTGGCTGATCCTGGGAGTGTCTGTCCTATGTGTGTGGGTGGGGTGGGGGGGGGGGGGGGAGGAGATGTCCAAGCTTCCCAACCCGGAGGACCAGGGGTTCCTACCTTCTCTGCCCCCAGCCTGGGGGGCTCCCATCCAGCCACCTCCCTAGATGCTGGTGTGGCCCCAAGCTACAGCCTGGCAGGTCCTGGCTGGTGCTGGTTGCTATGGGGTGACCCCTAAGCCCCATCAGGAATAGTATATAGTAGACAGCACTGCAACACCCATCCTCACAGCCACTGGGAGCAGCAGCACCAGTTGGGTCCGGAGAGGCCACTCACAGGCCAGACAGGCAGCCTCGGGACAGAAAAGCAGACAGACGCCTATGGCGGCATCAGCCAGGAACTTAGAGGTGGGGGTGGGGAAGCAGCCATGCAGCTTTGGCCTAAGTGGCTTTTAGGGGCAGCAGCTGGGGTGTGGACACCCAAGGGGCTGCAGCCCAGGAGGCTGCCCAGAGGAGGGCTCTGTGCTTGGGCGGAGGCTGGGAGCCCAGGCTGAGGGCACTGGAGAGGGGAGAAGGAGCGGCAAGCACTAGGCCCAAGCTGAGCCTGCCTCTGCCCCCATGGGGAACTGTCTGGGCTGGCTAAGCCTCAGCCCTGGGAACCAGGTATGTGCAGGGGGCTGGGCAGGCTGGGAAGGGGCAGGGGCAGGCTGAGGGGGAGCCTGCAGCTCAGCTGTCTTCCTGTATCCGAGGCTGGGGAAGCGCTCGGTGGTAAAGTGTGGACTTGGCATCTCACAGCCCTGCCCTAAGGGGAGCCAGGGAACCTCGCCTGGGTCTCATTCCTCTTTAGAACTTGGTTCCCTGATCTGCACCCTGGGGTTGTTCCAGATAAAGTGTACTCAGAGCCACAACAAAGCATAAATGGTTTTCTGTTGTCATTCTTGTCTGGTTGGGGGAAGGGGTACTCCTGCTGGGGATGGCTAGATGCTAGGGGAGAAGGACAGAGGGAGGGGAGGTCTGGGGCAGAGATCACAGGGGCCAACTCCTGGGAACAGCTTCTGTGAGCACTGGTCACCAGCCAGAGGTCAGAGGCCAAAGGCCTCAGTACATTTAATCTCTGCCTGGGATGACCAGGGGCACAAGTGAGAGGCCCAGGCTAAGAGAGGAGTGTGGGGGGTAATGTTTAATGGACGTGCCCAGCACAGGTCCACACAGTCTCTTTGGGAGGGCCAGGGCGCTGCCCAGTCACTAGCCTCCAGAATGTAGGGAAGGGCTGCTGCCTTGTCACTTTCAAACTCCTCCTTCTGTCTCCTGGACCATCCTGGGACTCTGTTGGGCCAGGGCAGCTCTGGGTGCAGGAGGGATCCTGACACAGGGACACCGGGGTGTGTGTGTGTGTGTGTGTGTGTGTGTGTGTGTGTGTAGCAGGGGAAACTTCCTGAGGATGGTGGGCAGAGCCGTGGCTCTTGTTCTTACCCTCTGGCCGCTGTGTGCGGTTCCTCACCCTGAAGACCCTTTCTCCACTCCTCCCCCCACCTCCGCAGCCCGCCTTGGTGCCACGCATACAGTAGGTGCTCAATAAATGCCCCTGGAACAGGAGGCAAAGGCGCTGGCGCCAGGGAGGCTGCCCAGAGTCGGGGCAAGACCGAGGCGTGGGGGGGGGGGGGTCCCTAGGCCCCGCAGCCTCCGCCGGGATTGGCAGGGTGCCGAGGCAGGGCCGTGGCCGGGGCGGGGGCGGCCGCACGGAGGAGGCGGGGAAGGGGCGGGCGCGGGGGCGGCGCCGCAGCCGGAGCCGGAGCCCGAGTCCGAGTCGACGAGAGCCGAGCGAGAGCAGCCGAGGGCGCCGCCGGGTCCCCAGCGCCGTCGCTGCCGCCTCCGCGCCGCCCCCCGCGCCCCTGCCTGCCCGCGGCAGGCGTCAGCGCCGTGGCCGGCCCGCGGCCGGCCGGTGGGCAGCCGGCGTCATGGCCTCACCGGAGCCGCTGCGGCCGCGCCTGTGCCGCCTGGTCCGCGGCGAGCACGGCTACGGCTTCCACCTGCACGGCGAGAAGGGCCGCCGCGGGCAGTTCATCCGGCGCGTGGAGCCGGGCTCCCCGGCCGAGGCGGCCGCGCTGCGCGCCGGAGACAGGCTGGTCGAGGTCAACGGCGTCAACGTGGAGGGCGAGACGCATCACCAGGTGGGTGCCCGCGCCCCGCCCCCGGCCCGCTGCCCCTCTGGGCCCCCTCCCCGAGCTGGCGGGGGGAAGGGGGGGGGCGTCAACGACCGCCGCTCTTGGCATTGCCTGCTCCCAGGCCTCGGCGCCCTGCCCGGGGGCCCGAGGGGGTCGCACAAGGCCCTGCATGGGCTCCGGCTAGGAGGTGGGGGAAGTGGCCACGGAGGCCGCCGGCCTCCTTCCTCGCCTCTGCCCCTCAGGCAGCTCGGTCCTGCACCCGCGGAGGGGGCATCCTGGCAGGGAGGGGCCTGCACTGCGGCTCCTCGCCCTCGGCCCTGACACTTAAGTCTTGTTAGGGCCTCAGTGTGCAATGAATGGAGGCGTCCGTCACCTTGGGGGGCGTCTCCTTGGGGGGCGTCTCCGTGCAACTGGGGGCCCTGAGTGTTTTTCTGTGAGTGTCAACACGTGCGTGTGTACACAGCTGGGTATGTGTGTGTACAGGTCCCTCTGGGGGTCACCCATGTGTGTGCACATCTGCCTGGGTGTACAGAAGGGTGTCACAATAAGGGCACACCTGTATGTGCTTGTATCAGCGAGTGTGTGTGTGTGTGTGCACGTGCGCACGCGTGGACTGTGTGTGTGAATATACGGGTCTGTACCCCTAGGTGTATATGTGTGGACAGATCTGCATGCTGGGATGTGTGTGTGTGAGCTGGGCTCTGTGTGCTGGACAGTGTATGTGTGAATATATAGGCCTGGGTGTGTGTGTGTGTGTGTGTGTGTGTGTGTGTCCAAGCCTGTGTGTCCACCTGCCTGGATATGTGTAGTTATCGTGTGTGTCCTGGCTGATGGTGTCTCGTTGGAGGCTGCCCAGCCCTGCGGGGGCCACTGCCCCGGCCCTCTGCCTCCTGCAGCTAGAGATGAGGGCCAGAGGGAAGGCAGGGTCTCTTCTCTGCAAGTTCTGCTTCCTGGGGACGATCTATCCCCCCCCCCCCCCCCCTTGCCAGGGAGTCACCTGGCTTGAGTCCAGCCTCCCTCCACCCCTTCTGCTCAGGGTTCTCTGTGTCCTCCCCAGCACCTGTGAGTCTGTGACCTGTCTGCGTGGCTAGCCCTGGGGCCTAGAGATTAGTAAATGGCTTCTTGGCTGGACCGGCAGCCGAACTGCTGTGTCTACCCCTGGGGCCCTTGTCTGTCCATCTGTCTGCCTCCGTTCTGTCTTTAACCCAGAGTGTCGACTGGATAAAGCAGTTTGCTGAAGGAGGGTGGGGGTGTGGGCCAGAGGTCTTGAGTTGACGGAACAAGGGAGGGGCTGGCAGAGCTGATATCTGGCCTCAGTTTTACAGTCACTGCCGCCCTTGCCCCAAGGGCACCTGCTTCTCTCAGGCCTCTGGGGGTCCATCTCTAAGTTTACACGCAGGACCATGCTGTCCCAGGGGGGAAGAGAGGCAGTTACAATTCCCATTCTACAGATGAGGACACTGATGCTTGAGGACATTGTGTGTCTTGTCTGGGTCCCACAGGCAGGAAGTGGCAGGGTGCTGGGGTCCTCCTGTCGCTCTCACTGAGAGAGCAGGATCAGAGGGGGGCCGGGGGGAAGATGGGCCTGGTTCACACCCTCCTATCTGCTGATGACTTCTGAGCAGCTGATGGGACCCTCTCTGCCCTCCCCCAAGACTTGGGGTGGGGGGGGGGTTTGTCCTTCCCACCCCAATGCCCAGTGGTCACTGCTCTGTCTCCCTGCAGGGCACACCCTGGCACGCATGCCCCATGGCCACCCACATGATGTAGACGCTTTGCGGGCACCCACATAGACGCACAGGTGGCCATAGCATCACAGTTGTCCCACAGGTGGCCTCCGCCTGCTGGGTCTGAACCCTGTTTACCAGGTTGTGTGTGGGTACCCGAGCGAGGGCCTTGCCACAGGAATCCAGGCCTTCCCCTCTCTGCAGGTCTAGCAGGAAAAGGTCCGTGGCCATGGTTCCGAGGCAAATGAAGGCTCAGAGGCAGGGGTTTACTTACTTATTATTATTATTTTTTTTTTTTAATTTTTTTTAACATTCATTCATTTTTGAGACAGAGAGAGACAGAGCATGAACAGGGGAGGGGCAGAGAGAGAGGGAGACACAGAATCGGAAGTAGGCTCCAGGCTCTGAGCCATCAGCCCAGAGCCTGACGCGGGGCTCAAACTCACGGACCGCGAGATCGTGACCTGAGCCGAAGTCGGACGCTCAACCGACTGAGCCACCCAGGCGCCCCTTACTTATTATTTTTAAGTTTATTTATTTTGAGACGGAGCCGGCGAGCGCGAGTGGGGGAGGGGCAGAGAGGGAGAGAGAATCCCAAGCAGGATCTGCACTGTTGGCATGAGCCCGTTGAGGGGCTCAAACTCACACAAACCGTGAGATCATGACTCCAGCCGAAACCGAGAGTCGGACGCTTCACCGACTGAGCCACCCAGGCACCCCAAGGCCGCAGTTTAGACATCCGTGGTCCACTACTGAAAAGAGCAGCAGTGGGCAGAGACCCCCCCCCCAGACTGGCACCTAGGGAGACCCCTTATTCCCTCAAACTCAGACTGAGAGGCAAACCCTGAGGCAGATGGATGCATGCCTGCACACACATGCATACACGTGCACACACTGAAACCCTGAAGCTCAGCCACGCACCACCTTCCAGACCAGCTGCCTCATCCAGCTTCCCGGCCCTTCTCGGACAGGACCCTGGGCCGAGGCGAGTCCCTGCAGTGATTCTGTAGTCCCTGCAGCCTGTGTCGGGTGTCCTGGGTAAAGAGGGAGGGAGCTGCCTGAGCCCCCGGGGGTGGAGGGCGGAGCCGGCGGGCCTCTCGGTCCAGCCGCCCACCGCTGGCAGGCCAGCCGCCTGCCCGTGATCCTGGGCCAGCCCTGGGTGGTGCCACCGTCCATGTGCTGCCCAGAGCGCTGACCGCTGACCTGCTCCCCGCCAACCTGCCCGCCCCAGGTGGTGCAGAGGATCAAGGCTGTGGAAACGCAGACGCAGCTGCTGGTGGTGGACAAGGAGACGGACGAGGAGCTCCGCAGGCGGCAGCTGACCTGCACTGAGGAGATGGCCCACCGAGGGCTTCCGCCCATCCACGACCCCTGGGAGCCAAAGCCGGACTGGGCACGTGCCGGCAGCCTCGGCTCTGAGGCTGGCCAGAAGGTATGGCAGGTTCCACCGTCTCCGCCTCTTAACGGCAGGCGGTCTCCCCCTCCGCTCACCTCCAGAAGTCCCTGTCTCCATCCCTTCTTCTCCCTCTCCGGGGCCTTGGCGACCACCCTCTTGGCTACGTGGGGCCACTCTTTCTGCCCTCAGCCTGTGTTCTAAGCCAGGTGGGGTCAGGGCAGCCTGGCCCTGGTCCCTGGCCCCCCATCGCCAACCCTCTTCCCCAGGATGCCCATCAGAGCTACCTGGCCTAGGAAAGGTCACTCTGTCGAGCCTGGCCGAGGGGCCCCGGGGGCCTGGGAGGAGAGGTCCCCCAGGAGGGGGCGTCCCTAGCTCTGTGCTGGCCTCAGGTGTGTGTCTGAGGAGCCTGCTTGTGCTGGGAAGGCCCTAGGAGGGAGGGGCTGGTCCTTCCCCATGGGCGGTACATGGTTGGGGACAGCTGAGGATACTCTAAGCTAAGTCTTCAGCTTGGGGTCTACAGCGGTTGGGGTGCTTCTCCTTTCCTGCCTCCACTCCAGGGTGGAAGAGGTGGAATTAACGTGCGTGTGGACCTCCTTCCGGGTGGCAGAACTTGGGGGTGGCCCCCTGGGGGAGGCCGAGAGGAAGAGCCTCATCACGCTTACTCTGCCCTCTTGAAGCCCCAAGGTTGTTGTCCCTCATGCCCCCTTTGCCTTTTTTTAAAGAAAACTCTCTCTCTCTCTCTCTCTCTCTCTCTCTCTCTCTCTCTCTCTCTCTCTCTCTCTCTTTTAATTAGAGAGAGAGAGAACACATGTGTGTGCAGGGCAGGAGCACAGAAAGAGAAGGAGAGAGAGAATCCCGAGCAGGCTCTGTGCTGTCAGCACAGTGAGACCATGACCCGAGCCAAGACCAAGAGTCCGACGCTTAATGGACTGAGCTGCCCAGGCACCCCTTTTTATGTTTGTCTGTTTGAATTTGAGAGGAGGTGGGGAGAAGAGCAGAGGGAGAGAGAGTGAGAATCTGAGCACAGAGCCCAACACGGGGCTCGATCCCAAGACCCTGGGTTCATGATCCGAGCCAAAATCAAAAGTCGGATGCTCAGCTGACTGAACCATCCAGGTACCCCAAGGGAAATGTCTTCAAGGGATCCAATCCCAGGGGTTTCCCCAGATCCCACTTTGAGAACCAGCTGCCCTAGGTGGCGTGAGATCTGAAGTTTCTGTGTGTGCAGGGTTTCTGGGTGCGTGTGCCTCCCGTGTGAGCTGGTGGTGCTGGTGACCGGACGCTACGGTGTCTGTCCTGGGGGGCAGATGGCTTTTCAGGTGGGAAGCCAGCATGCGCACAGGTCTGCGCGTGAACCCTCAGGGGTGGTCATGGCCCGAATAGGGGGCATCAGGGTCAGGTATGTGCTTTCAAGGAGGTCCTGGGAGGGGGCACTGGCTGGCCCGGGCCCCTGGCCTTGCAGGCCTACAGTTGGAGTAGGGCCTCCTTTGGGCATCTTACCTCCAGGAGGAAGTGCCCTTCCCCCTAGGCGTTTATCCATTGAGTTAGACACAAACGCTGAATTCGCCTTCCTGTGGAAAGATCCGCCCTCGGGCCTTATCTGGAGGGTGGGGTGTTGAGGCACCTTGTCCTTGGGTGGGACCTTCCCCCTCTGCTATTTCAGGCTCTGGGAGCTACAGGAAGCCCTAGGAGGGGGCTTCCTCTGGGTGTATTTTTAGAGGAACAAAGTGGGGCCTGAGTGGCAGGGGCTCTGTGGTGGGGGCTGGCCTGGGGACAGGGAGTCCAGAAGGTCAGGGGAGGCTCAGGGGACAGGGTGTACCCCCACAGCCTCCCGGTCAGAGACCCGGTGTCCGATCAGTTGAGCTCAGAGTGTCAGAAGGAAGAGCCGGGCCCCGGCCGACCTGCACAGGACTAACTAGCCGTCAGGGTGCCTGGGAGGGTGATGCTTACACACCCGGCCACGCTCCAACAGAGCTCCGGTGCAATGGGGCAGGGGGACCGGGTGGGACTCATGCGGTCTGCTTAGGGCCAAGCTGGGAGTCATGGTTCCCTTTCCTCCATGCCGGCTGCGGAGTCCACTAATGCGGCTGGCCCCTCCCGTTGGGGTGCTGCGGGGTCCTAGTCGGTGGTGGTGACTCAGCCCCGGCCAGACCAGGCTCGGGTGGCCCTGCAGCTGCAGCGCAGCTGATCCCGACCATGACGATAGGGGACAGCCCCCAAACAGACGGGACGGCTCGCAGCACCAGGGCCGTGGAGGTGGTGACAGACCCCGGGCCCCCACCCACATTCTGGAGGCCCTTGGGGGCTGTGAGTAAGGGGGAGAGTCCTTCAGGGGGTGGCCCTGCATGGGACCTAGTAACTACCAGAGGGCTCTGTTCTGTCTTCCGTTCTGGCGCCGGGGTCCCCTCCCTTGCCTCCCTGTCTCCCCAGCCTCGGGTCCTGGGAGCAGGGCAGGGCCTTCCAGCAGCTTCCTTCCTTCCTTTCTTGAGACTGAAAGCTAGCCAGTAGGGGGTGCCTAGCTGGGGCCCGAGCATGGCGGGGGGGAACCCAGCCACCACCCTGCTCCCCAAAGTGACTCAGTGCCCCTGTCCCCACCCCTCCCTGGGGAGCCGGGGGCCCACAGTGGGAGGTGGATAAATGGGGTGGTGGCCTGGGCTGGCCAGAGAGCTCAGGCCACTCCAGCTGGACGCTCGTTGCCTGCCACTCTGTCCTGCCTCCCATGGCCCGCTCTCGGGATGCCACAGCAGCAGCCCCAGCTCCAGGAGCCCCTCCACAGAGCCCATCCTGGGGGCTTGTGCAGGTCAGGCTGGGTGGGGGCTGGGTGGGGGCAGCATGGACCAAGAGGACCCCGGCAACCAGCTTAGCCCATGTCCCCCAGGGTCAGGAGAGGGCACTTGGGGCCCCCTGGTGCAAGCCGGCTGGACCCAGAGCAACAATGGGGGCCCTTCTCTGCCAGGGCTGGTGAGTCACCATGTGGGGGGAGGGGGCACAGCTCAGCTCCGGGGGTATACCCCCATGCCAGCTTCTTTGTCTGGTCGCGGGCTGAGCTGTGAGACCAGGGCTTGTCCAGCTCTGGGCTGCCCGGCCAGGGGCCCGTGGGAGCCCGTGGGAGCCCGAGGGCCTGGCTGGGAGGTGGCAGGAAGTGCTTGGAGCCAGGACAGGCATTGAGGAATTTGAGCAATGCGCTAGGGCCTGCCTGCGCCCCCTCCTGACCCGCTGCTTCTCTTCTCTTCTCGGGGCCTCTCCTTGGGCCTCTCCGCTGCCTGGTCCCCCACGTCCCAGCCTCTCAACTGGAGGGTCCGGTGCCGGGTTTGTTGGTCCCTGGATCCAAGAGGGGAATTTAGGCAAGACTTCAGGAGAAGCCTCTTGGCTGGTGTTGGTGAGCTGTGGCCGAGCCGGGTTGAGGCAGGGAGATGGCCAGGATGGTCCCAAACCCGGATGTGACTTCAGCCTGGCGTCGTGGCCCCAGATGCTCCCGCAGTCCTGCTTCCTGTTTGGGGGCCTTGAGAGACCTGCCAGGGAGGTCGCTGTGGAGGGCGTGAGAAGAGTCTGTAGCGCCAAGGGGGCTGGGCTGTCCTCGCACGCACGTGTCGCCGGGTAGCGTGTTTGTGAGCCGTGTGTGTTTAGATGTCCCGTCTCTGACCGCGTGCCTCTGCATGTGCACTTGCGAAATGTGTGTAACCCCGGCCCTGGCCCTGCTCCGGACCAGCCAGCCTCGGGGCCTCTCTGCTCTGACAGCCTGCAAGGGATGGGCACTTCCAGGTGTGTCTGGGAGAGCGGATGAGTCTGTGCGACAGGGCCCTGGAGAACTTGGGGGCCTCACGCCCATACGTTCTGCCCATGTTGCCCAGCCCAAGCCCTGGGACCAAGGAACTGTAGCCCTGTTTGAGTTCCTGGGGTCATGGGGCCAGGTAGTGGCCTGCAGTGGGGATCCGGAGGGCATGTCTGGGCAGGCTTTGGGGACCGGGGTCCCAGAGGAGGGGTGCAGGCTGGGCAGGAAGAGGGTGTTTGGGACAAGCGGGGGGCCCGGAGCCAGGGCAGGGCACCTGCCCTGTGATAAAAGCTGTACTTGGTCCTCCAGCCGGGCCGACTAGCAGGTTAGGGCACTCACGGTCAGGTTTGAGACTTGGAACAAGCTCACAGGCCTGGGGTCTGGAGTGGTCAGGGGGTGGCCTGGGCTGCAAGAGGCAGGTGCCCAAAGCTTGGAGACCTTCCCTGAGGGCAGGGGTAGGTGGAGGGTAACGGAGGGGACCCCGGGAGCGCCCCCACCCTGCACACGCTCACCTGCAGGCACACTCGAGTCCCGGGCGTCCTGGGCGTCCCGGGAAACCTGAGCTGCCTGCCCGCCCGCGCACTCCGGCCACCGGCCATGTTTAATTGAGCACCGTCAGCCGCTAGCCGCTCAGCACTGCGGTCACTGCCCCAGGCTGTGGCTGGGTGGGGGTCCTGGGGCCCGGCCCCTGCCTGCACGGCCCCTGACCCGGAGCCCTGCTGCAGGATGCCAGAGGTAAAGCGAGGCAAGGCCCTGGGTTGTCAGAGGCAGGGTGGGGGGACTCTGGGGGCACTAGTGGCCTTCTGTGTTCTGGCTGGGAGGGTAGGAGGGCAGGTCCCACCCTTGGCCTTCTCACTTGGCTTTGGCTGCAGCCCGTGTGCCCTGTCTCTGGGCCCCGTGGGGGTGGGGGTGGCCGCAGCTTGCTCTGGAATGTGAAAGCAAACACATCGCACTGGCCTATGGAGGCCGCTGGGAGAACAGACAACGTCAGCCCGGCACTCGGGGAGGGGGTGGGGAGGGGCTGCACGGGCAGGGCCCCCAGGGACAGTGGCCCCAGGACACTGTCACGAGTGGCAGCTATCTCACCTGGCTTCTACTACCCTCACCTGTGCTCTCCGCTGCCCTTCAGCTGACTCTGGCAGCACCCCTGCAAAGCCCCTGGTCCTGAAGTTGTTTTTGGATTTGGAAATTGAGGCTTTGCTTAGGACCTGCGGCTGGAGCTCTGTCATAGGCAGCCTCAGGGGGCAGGGGGCGGGGGCAGGCATGGGTGCACTATTTGTCCCTGAGACCTGGGGCCGCTGGGTGTGGGGTTGGGGATCCCTCTGGCCCACCTCCCCTGCAGCTGCATGCTGGGGCCCAGAGGCCTTAGGGGCTGGGTCGGTGGCTTCAAGGGGGGTGGGAGAGCAGTGCGGAACCTGGTCTTTTGTGCCTGCAGGATGTCAGTGGACCCCCCAGGGAGCTACGCCCTCGGCTCTGCCACCTGCGAAAGGGCCCCCAAGGCTACGGGTTCAACCTGCACAGTGACAAGTCCCGGCCGGGACAGTATATCCGCTCTGTGGACCCGGGCTCGCCTGCCGCTCACTCCGGCCTCCGTGCCCAGGACCGACTCATCGAGGTACCTGTCACACACACACACACACACACACACACACACACATACACACACACACGTGTGTGTCTATGCCCCTGTCCTCTGAGTGTGTGTCTGGGCCCGTGTCCCCCACCCCGAGTGCATCTCTGGCCCGTGTCCCCTGCGTGTGTGTCTGGGCAGGGAGGTCCTTGCTGGAGGAGGGAACATGCTGGGAACCTGAGCTGGGATTCCTCTTGCTGCCACGGCTGGTGACAATGTTGATGAATATTTGATGCCACACCTGGCCAGGTGGCTCAGGGGGCCTTTGGGGGCCTGACCTCAGGCAGCGCTGACCCCATGCTGCTGGCGGCAGGTGAACGGGCAGAACGTGGAGGGGCTGCGCCACGCGGAGGTGGTCTCCAGCATCAAGGCGCGAGAGGATGAGGCCCGGCTGCTGGTGGTGGACCCTGAGACGGACGAGCACTTCAGGCGGCTACGGGTCACACCCACCGAGGAGCATGTGGAAGGTGGGCCGCTGCCTGGGGACGTGGTGGAGCGTGGGGGGCTGGGCAGCCTCTGACACACTGTCCCCACAGGTCCACTGCCGTCACCCGTCACCAACGGGACCAGCCCTGCCCAGGTGAGAGGCCGGGAGTGGACAGGGTGGGCACAGGAGACCCCAGTGGGGGCCTCTGGGGACCCACAGGCTGGACAGAGCCCCCCCACCAGCTCGAGGTCTGCTTGTGTCGGTACGATCATGGGGCTCACTCTTGCCCAACCCCTCGTAGCTTTGACGTCCGCCGTGGGGCCTGTCTTGGGCCAGCCACACCCCGGCTCCGTGGGGCGCCTGGCTGTGCCGTTCCCTCTGCCCACTGCTGGCTGGCGACCTGGAGTCACACTCAGTGTCTTCTTGGGAAGCAGCCCCTGATTTCATCCCAGGTGATGCTCCTGGGGGTGATTCCCGTCGTGAGCCGGCCAGGGCCAGGCCACCTGCCTGCTCACCGCTGGCTGTCCAGCGTCCTGCCCGGGCTGGGCCTGCAGCACAGTAGAGGCTCCGTGCCTACCGCCAAGCGGAAGCATGAGTGCAGCTCTGACGTGCACGTAGGCATGCTTGCGCGCGCGTGTGTGTGCACGGGCTCCTGGGCAGGGTCCCTGAAGCCACGCCTTGCCCTTGGTTTCCCAGCTCAATGGTGGCTCGGCGTGTTCGTCCCGAAGTGATCTGCTTGGCTTAGACAAGGACACTGAGGTAGCAAGTGCCTGCCCGTCTCCACTGCCGCGATCACACGCTGGGGGGGTCAGAGGCCTTGGGGGTGGGTGTTTGTGGAGCTGTCGGCCTAGGCAGTGGGGTCACCACCTCCAGGAAGCCCTCTTGGGCCTGCCACCCCGGCCCCGTCGGCAGGCCTCTGGTGTGAGCTTCCTGGGTAGGGTAACCTGACTGAGGGCTCGGGTCCAGGGCTCACTCTGGCCACCTGCCCACTCTGCTTGCCCCCAGGACAGCAGCACCTGGAAACGTGACCCCTTTCAGGAGAGTGGCCTCCACCTGAGCCCCACGGCGGCCGAGGCCAAGGAGAAGGCGAGAGCCACCCGGGTCAACAAGCGGGCACCGCAGATGGACTGGAACCGGAAGCGCGAGATCTTCAGCAACTTCTGAGCACCCCCCGGCCTGTTTGCCGGCGACCCAGCCTCCTCCCCGCACGGGCCCAGCCCCGAGTTCCCCAGGCCTCAGTGGACTGGAGGGGGTGCCTCCTCACCCCCTTGAAGCCGTGCTGGGCCCACTGCTATCCAGGAACCAATGTGCGCCCCAGTGCGCCCCGTCCTGCCCCCCTACCTGCTGGGTGCTGGAGAGGGGAGAGGGGAGAGGGCCCCCCCCGCCCCCGCCTGCCAGATGTGAGAGAGGGAGAGGGAGAGGCAGTGGTGACCGTGGCCCGGCCCTTGCTGCTCTGCCCGGGCCTGCTGACTTAAAGGAATTTTTGTTTTTGCTTTTCTTCCAAAAAAGAAAGAAAAAAAAAAAACACAGAGCTCCAGCTCCACACATGTTTCCACTTAATACCAGAGTCCCACCCCCGCCCCCACCCCCACACCCTTAGGACGCGCTCTCTAAGTAATTGCAATAAAACAAACCTTTCTCTGCAAACCACGTCCTCCCCACTCCTCAACAGCAGTCCTCTGAACTGGGAGTCCCGGGCACGTTCAGGGACAGAGAGATGGAGGGGGACCGGGCTGTGAGTGTGGGGGCTCCAAGGTGAGGCTGGGAGGCCAGATGTGGCTGTAGGAGCTGCCCCTCTGCCCCTGTCCCTGCTGTGGGGGTCAGGGGGGGGGTCACTAAGCCAGGCCTCCCATGTCCCCGCTGAACTGGTCTAGGGCACAGGGCCTGGGCTCCCAGGGGCCTGAGGATAGAGGCCCCGTGTCCCTGAAGAGGGTGGCCTCTGGACAGGCCTCTTGTCCCTGCGCCACAGCCCTGAGGCTGGGGGAGAGACTGCCTGCCCCCAGGAGACGCCACCCG
Source organism: Neofelis nebulosa (assembly GCF_028018385.1). Lineage (NCBI taxonomy): Eukaryota > Metazoa > Chordata > Mammalia > Carnivora > Felidae > Neofelis > Neofelis nebulosa. Next base: position 43,615,910 of record NC_080799.1, on the reverse strand, counting down.
CTCTCCCTCTCCTCCCTGCTCTGAACCCGACCGATATTGCTGTTTGCCCTGTAAGCCATAGCGCATGCGCGCCCTCGGAATAAACAGGCCTTCCTCAGACCCTTGGCCGCCTCTGTCCTTCCTGAGCCCTTGCTTGCGGGTGGGGGGCTGTGGTCTGGGCAGCGGCCCCGGGGAAACTCGTCTTCAGCTGCTGGAAGCGGGGTCCCATTCCTAAGCCTCTTTCCACTGTATCCGCCAGGCGGCCAAGCCTGACCCCTCTCAGCTCCTTGTCCCTCCCCCCACTTCACTGGTACACTCTGGGGCTCTTGTCAGCCTCCCCCTTGCCCCTCCCCCAGCAAGTTGCCCTCAGTGCCTCCCAGGTCCTTGACACTCCCTGCGCTCCCTCTGCCCTGGTGCCACCCCTGCAGGTACACACAGGTCGGGTCTCATGCCCTGTGGCTCCCAGCCTGGGCCTGTTGGTGTTACTTTGGAGGCTGGGTGGCTCTGTAAACACAGGGCAGGGCCTCCTGGCAGAGGGCTGTCAGAGCGCACAAGTTCAGGAGGGGGGCGTGTGTCCCAGGAGGGAGGAGGCCCATGTCTCCCGCGGGTTTCCCAGCAGCTGGCTGCAGCTGGCTCCCACGACCCATCTCCTCTGACTGCTGCACATCTGTCACCGCCACCCCTCCCCCAACCCAGTACAGAGCCCAGATTGTCACATCCTCATTCCAGCCTCCCAGGCAGCCCAGTTCAGACACCAGAGCAGAGGCAACACAGCTCCTGCACGTACTTCCCAGTCTGTCCCCAAACCCCTGGGGTAAAACAGCCAGACCCCCGGGGGCACCTGGGTGGCACAGTCAGTTAAGCGTCCGACTCTTGACCTCGGCTCGGGTCATGATCTTGCAGTTTGTGAGTTCAATCCCTGCATCAGGCTCTGTGCCAGCAAAGAGTCTGCTTGGGATTCTGTCTCTCCTTCTCTCTGCCTCTCCCCTGCTTGTGCTCTCTCTCAAGATAAATAAACTTAAAAAAAAAAAACCAAAACCAAAACCAAACTCAGACCCCAACTGCAAACAACTCCCAAGCTTTATTACAAACAGGCTGGTGCTCCCCAGCAAAGGCACGCAGCGCACTACCCAGAACGGCATCCGGGGCCGAAGCACCATGGTCCTCAGAGGCCCCGCGCGGCTGGGCACAGCGTCCGGTTGAGGCAGCCCTGGCAGCGTGGGTGGACGGGCAGACAAGTCTGCTGGCCGAAGCCCACCAACAGTCCGTTGATCTCGCCCCACAGCTCCCTGTGAAGGTGGAGGGGGGCGTCAGCAAGGGCGGCTGACTGAGGGGAGCCCTGCCCGCCCCTACCCTGCCGCACCGGGGCAGCCACTCCTCCAGGGCAGCACGAGTCTTCTCCGGGGAATTGGTCGCTGTCTTGGTCCACCCGAGTCTGTTGGCAATTCTGTGCACATGCGTGTCCACCGCTGCTTGCAGACAGGACCTGCTTAGCACAGGGCACGCCTGCCGGCCCCGACGGCCCCAGTCCCTGCCCAGAGCCCCAGGCCCACCTCGGCCCTGGGCTCCCATGCAGGGCCCAGAACTGCACAGAGGGTGGGTTTGAGCCACAGGGCTTGGGCCCTCCACCTGGGGTGCAGCAGTGCCTCCTGGTCTAGGCACCGGCTGTGGGCGCCAGGCCGGGTGGTCACAGCTGGGTCCAGAGGGTTGGCTCGAGGTCCCGAGCCACAGAGCTTGCACCTGCCACTGCACGGTCGGGACAGAGGGAGCGTGGCCAGGCCACCTGCAGCTGTCATCTACTTGGGCCACAGCCCCTGCTCCACCCCAGGGCTTGGCTTGGTCCACCGCAGGGCTCGGCCTGGGCACCTGCTCACGGGGGCTTCCTCCTTGCTGCCAGCGGCAGTCCCCGCCTTGTCTCTACTTCGCAAAAGAGAAAGTGAGTCCCACGTCTGTTCCCTTCCCCCCGGCTACTGATAGTCTGGAAAAAGGTTCAGGCCCTCCCCAGACCCTGACGGAGGGCACCCTGGGAGCACAGGGAGAGCACACAGGCATAGGGATCGCACTGGTGGGTTACCAACCCTCAGTTTCCTCCTCTGTAACATAGAGGTGACCACGTCGCCTGTCACCCAGAGGCCTACCCTTCCCAGTTTCCCCTTACAGGTGGCCATGCCCACAGACAACCAGAAAAGGTGACATCTGACACTTCTTCCTGGTGTGTCTGCTGCTCCCAAAGTCGGGTCGCCTGGGCTGTGGGCCCTTCCCCCAGGAGCCTTGCGGGACCCCTCCTGGGACTCAGGCAGCTGAGGACAGCCACTGTCAAGATAAGCTCAAGTATCTGCTGAGAGGCTGGCGGCTGCAGAAGCCTGTGGGGGTAGTGGGGAGCGGGGAGGCTCTGACCTGGCCCCCTGCCTGGCCCAGTGCCAGTCTCTGGGGCTGCCGGGGCTCCAGCTTTAACTTCACAGTCAGGGCCCTCAGCCCTGTGCTGCCCTTCCATCTGGGCGCAGTGCTCAGAAGGGTCCCCACCCCAGGGACCAGGCTTTAGTAGCCAGGGAAGCGCTGGGGAAGTTCCCACCTCCTCCCCAGCTCCTGCAGGAGCTCCAGAGGAGCCTGGGGTGGGGGCACACAGAGAAATCAAGGTCAAGCCCTGGTTTCTGGGCTGGCCAGGCTACCGCTGCCTGGCCTCAGAAGCCCCAACACTCTGGGCAAAGATCTGAAACATTAGCAACACCCTAACTGGGGTCTGTCTTCATTTGGAGGGCCACCAATGTCAGGAAATGGATTCCAGGAGGGGATCCCCCCCCCAGCTCCTCCTCCCTGTATCCCCAGCCCTTTCTCCTTCCCCAGGCTCCCCCTGCCTTTACCGTACCTCCCCTGCCTATGCCCGTTCTTGAGCCTCCTACCGGTCTTTCTCCCATCTGACGGCTTTGTGGATGCTGTTCCTTCTGCCTGGCCAGCCCCGCCTCAATCCTCAGCTCTTGACTGAGTTATCACCGCCTCAGGAAGTCTGCTCAGCTGCCCCAGACTGGGCCAGCTCCGACAATGCCACGCACAGACCTTGAGTCCGTCCCCAGGGCCTCTCAGAGCCCAGCACACAGTAGGTGCTCAGCACATAGGATCTCCTCCCACGAGTACCCATCTACAGGCGAGGCAGGCCCAGCTCAGTGCTGGAAACATCTTTCTGACCCTTTGGGCTAAGCTGGGGGTGAGGAGACATGAGCTGGGGTTGCAGATCACAGGACGTGGGGAGCCCCGACGGCAGCTAACCCTGCCCCACCCTCCTTGTGGGTGTATGCCACTCACCGATGCCTGACACGGTGCCCCAGGCCACCGCCATGGCCAAGTGTGCCATCTTGGGTCCAACGCCTGGCAGTGCCACGAGCTCTGCCACAGAATCTGGGATGTCCCCGCCATAGCGCTGCTGCAGGATGGCACTGGTCTGCTTGATGTACTTTACCTTGCTCTGAAAGGTGGAAGGGGCGGTCAGCCCTGGAAGTGGACAGTGGAGTCCCGAGGCAGAGCCACAGGTGCCCAGAGCTGCCTGTCACCTGCCCAAGACACCCTCAGAGGCACTTGTCTGCATCATCCTGCCAGGAGGTGAGAATGAGCCGAGGGAATGAGCCTGTCTGCTTCCCACCCGCCTGGGCCAATGACATGTGTGTGGGGTCTAGCCCAGGTCCCCTGCCCCGTCATTCTCCCAGAAACCAAGTAGGCTAAGCGGGCCGGCCATGGCTCAGCAGCACCTGGGCCTTCAGGAAGGAAGGCTGGAGCCTGGGGCTCCCCCTCCAGCCGCCAGGCCAGCTGGGTGGTTCCCATTCTGTGCCTGCGTGGAGAGGGCTATTTAAAAACCATCTGACAAAACTGCGGCCCACGCCAGTGCCAAGGGGAAGCGGCCCCACCCGCCTGGCTGCCTTCAACAGATCCGCCCACTCGCCACCCAGTGCTCCATGGCCTGCTGGGGCTCCAGAGAGGAGGGTGACGCACTCCAGGGAGGCTTGGAGTAAACAAAGGGAGAGGTGGGTAGCCTCAGGGAGGAAAGGAAGCGCCAGTCAGCTGGGTGGGGAGGTGGAGGAAGGAAGGGGTGGGCTGCAAACAGGAAAGGCCAAGGAGGGAGGCCCCACAGCCCTGGGTCCATCTGCTGGTCAGTGGGGCAGGGGCTCCAGCGGGAACTCACATCCAGGTCCCCGTGGCCTGAGATGCCCCACCTGGCCTCCTGCACCCCCACGGTCTCCCCTCAGCTTCCTGACATCTTTCCCAGGCCGGTGGCACCCCAGCCTCCAGGCCGGTGGGCTCACCCTCCAGAAGCCGACGGGGTAGATGAGCGTGCCCAGCGTGCTGTCATCCGTCTGCAGGATGCTGTCCACTGTCAGGCCCCGAGCCCGCAGCCGCTGCATGGCACCCGCTGTCACCTGGTCTTTGGTTTGGCTGGAGAGCATCAGCGACAGCAGCACCTGGTACCTCCGCACCTGCTTGCACAGTGACAGGGACCAGGGGAGTGGCAGGTCCCGGGCGCTCACTGTGGGCTGGGCCCCAGCCAAACCCTGTACCACCTCCACCTGTGACCCTGGGCAACCCGTAGGACGTCCACCTTCCACCCACCCTGGCCAACCGAGTGCATGCGGGGTCCGGCCTGGCGTTGTTCTGTTTTCTCACATGTGACATGGGGACAACCACGGTATCTACCTCACAGGATCACTGGAAGGTTTAAGCGAACGATCGCAGCGCTTAGAATCCCACTTGGCACGTGGGTGCTCGACAGCCAACGGCTGTACGTGTGCCTGTGACTGCTTCGTGAGTTAACACCATCCGTGTCACACGTGAGCAGATGAAGCCCAAACATCTACATGCACCCAGGTCCCTGGCAGCAGGGCTGGGATTAGAAGCGACTTCGTCTAAGGATCAGACTCCAGGCCATGAAGTGGAAGGAACTCTCAGCAAACACTACCCAGCTGGCCTGCTGCGCCTGGGCCTCTGCTGGCAGGAGACGGAGCAGGAAGCCCGGGGCACAGGTAGTCCCGGCCTGCTGAGCGGCCACCATGAAGCAGGTGATGCCGGCGGGCGCTCCAGGTCCTGCAGGTGAGGGCGTCAGCCACGAGCTGCCACGTGTCAGGCTGTGCCCCGCCCGAGGCCTGAGAGGAAGCAGGCATCTCGTCCAGAAGGGCGTCCCCAGGCGGCTGGGGCCCCGGCCTACCTTTGGGGGTGCGTCGGAGTCGTAGCAGTGCTCAACCCCCAGCCAGTCCACAGGTGCGTCCTTCCCGCTCCTCATGGCGCGGATGTTCAGCAGCTGCTGCCGCCAGTCCCGGGGCTCCCAGCTTGGTGCCCTGGGGGGTTTGGTGTCTTCTTCCTCGCGATCGTAGGCCACGTTCAGTTTTTGTGTCTTCCGCCGATGCCTCGAAGGGCTGGGGCTCTTCCTTCCTTCTGCAAATAGTGCCATTCCGAGCCTTCAGCAGGGGCCACAGGTGAGGGTGGGGTGTGGGTGGTGCCCTACCTGCTACTCACCCAGCATCATTCACTCCACAACCATCTACCGCAGCGGGGGTGCTCTGGCCTCTGCAGGCCACACTTGGACGACTCAGCCCTCCTTACACCACTGCCTTCCTGACCAAGTCTGCGTTAGCACAGGAGGACTTTACCAACAGCCTCTGCCATGGTGCCCCACCCCCCCAATCTAGTTTCCACACTGTGCCAGAGAGAAATTTCTGGCCCAAAAACAGACTGCATCACTTCTGTTTAAGTGATTGCTTTTTCCTTGTACTTGCGGCGAACTCCAAACTCCACCCCAGCATCACAGCTCCTGCCTAGCGGCCATTGTCACAGACTTCTTGCCCCAGTGCTTCCGCCATGCCTGTATCACAGTGGAGCTCCCTGTCTGGACTACCCCTAAGTTCACTGGGTGCCTATGAGAACCCCCCTCTGGCCGCCCCGCAGGGCACGTTGCAGGGACCTGTGGGTCTTGCTCACCCCACAGTTCCTAGGTCCTTAATGCCTACGAGGATAAACCTAGCGAAGACCACGCCCCCCGGGAGGCACCCGCTAGCCAGCCGGGAAAGAGGACTTCCGGCTGCACGTGCCCGCGGCACCTGGTCTCTCTGAGAGGGAAGCAGCTATGAGGATAAGGCTGGTCGGCCCACAGCTAGCTTGGCACAAGTGGAATATCTCGGGGCAGGCTTCCAGTTCAGGACGATGATGGGGGAGGTGGGAGCGCCCAGACCCCGTCCCTGGGGACCCCTGTCCCTGTGTCCTAGGAACAGGGCGCAGGGTGGGAGCCAGGGCCGCACGTGGGAGCGACCCCGAATCCCAGCCCCTTGCAGGCCCCTTCCCCCGTTTCTCTCCCCAGGCTCCGATCCGGGCGCGGCACTACCTGCAGCCGCCTCTCCCTTCCAGAGCGGCGCGGCCTTCTCCCCACCCCCCCGCGGCCCGGCCCCCGGGCCCCGGCTGCGGCTCCGGGTCACCATCCTCACGCCCGTCGCGTTCATGCTTGAGTCCTGCGGACTACACTTCCCGGCGGCCCCCGCGACCACGTTACGTGACGCTCGCCCCCGCATTTCCGCCAGAGAGCGGCCCAGAACTACGACTCCCAGCAAGCTCGGCGGCCGCCCTCGGCCCCCGCCCGCCGCCGGAAGTGCGGGTCGAGCTTCCGGCGGCGGCCCGTTTTGGGGCGGGGGGCGGTTGCCGGGGGTGCGCTCCCTTCTCCGCGGCGGGGCGGCCTGGCGCGCGGCGGGCGCGGCGCGGGGTGAGTGGCTCGCGGCGTCCCGACCGCAGGCGCCGTCCTGGCCCGCGGTGTGGCCCGACCCCGATGGGGCAGGGGGAGGCGGCCGCGCCGGGGGGCCCTGCTCGGCGCTGAGGCGGCGGGGGCGGACCCCGCGGTGTCCCGGGTGCGGGGCTTCGGCAGAGCCCACCGCAGCCGGAGCCTGGAGCCGCGAGCGCTCCTTGGTGTTAAAACAGAGCGGGTGCGAGGGGCTCCCTGCTTCCGGCGCCACCCCCCGACAGGCCGCCCCCACGTGGGGAAGAGAGAGGGGGCGAACGTCGGGGACTCCACCCTGTGCCCCCAGTCGGGCGGCGCGGCAGCCGGCCTGCTGTTGGCCAGGCCTGGGGGTCCTGGGGTCCCGGAGGTCTGCAGCGGGGCAGGTGCAGGGGAGCTGCTCCTGAGATCTCTGCTCGTTTCCTCGCTGCAGAGGCGGCCTCGGGTGCGTCCCTGCCCACCATGGCCAAGCCGACAAGCAAGGATTCAGGCTTGAAGGAGAAGTTCAGGATTCTGTTTGGACTGGGAGCCCCGCGGCCAAACCCCAGGTCTGCAGAGGGCAAGCAGACGGAATTTATCATCACGGCGGAAATCCTGAGAGTGAGTGAGCTGCCTGCGTCTGTCCTGCCAGCCTGTCGGGAGATGCGGGGAAGGCTGGGTTTGGTCCCTCACCAGCTTCTGCGGGAGATGGGCTGCTGGCGACCGGCTGCTCAGGGCTGCTGTCCCCAGTAGTGCAGAGGCATATATGTCTTTCCTTCGGAGATTGAGGGAGTCAGGGTCCCGGGGACTTGGTCCAGCACACTAGAGGTAGTATTCAGGCGTTAGTGCAGGAAAACCTATCCTACGGACATGGCCTAAATGCCATGGCCGGCTTCCCCTTGTGATCAGGAGGGTAGCCAGGTGTTAACTGGTAATTTGTGAGTTCCTGGGAGGAGCGGGTCTTTGTCTTCCCGTGTGTGTGGTGTGAATCCTTCCACCACACGCCTGGCACCGTGTTTTATAAATGTCGGATTTTTGCCCTTGTGAAGTTTCCCATTCAGAAACAGCCAAAACGTTCATCGGCTGGTGAACCTGTAAACAAAACGTAAAGGGAATGAGGCATTGACCCCTGCCATAACGTGAGTGAACACTGAAAACATGCCGAGTGAGAGAAGCCCGGCACAGAGGCCCCCACGTAGCGTGTGATTCCATGTCTGTGAAGTGGGCAGAACAGGTAAACCCTTAGAGACAGAAAGTTTGTTGGGGCCCGGGGGACGCGCCATGACTGCTCCCAGGTTTGAGGTGATGAGAAAGTTCTGGAATTAGTGGAGGTGGTTGCGGGCAGCGTGAATGTACTAAAAACTGAATTGTACAGTTTTAAATTCCTCAAACGGCTGATTTTGTTATGTAAATTTCATCTCAACGCAAAGAAATGCAGCCTTGAAAAAGACGAGTGGTCTGTGGTCACTCCACTGAGACGGAGCAGTAAACTCCGGCGATTCCTGATTCCAGAAGGACCCGCAGCAAATCTCCAGTGTGGGAGATGCGGTACAGCTCTCGGCGTGGTCTGTGATTGGCGGTTGTGGAGACCTGTTGCCTGAGCACCGGCCCCTTTGCCTTCTTTCGTGTCTCTCCAGGAGCTGAGCGTTGAATGTGGCCTCAACAATCGCATCCGGGTGATAGGGCAGATCTGTGAAGTTGCAAAAACGAAGAAGTTTGAAGAGGTAAGGTCTGCCTCAGTTGGCTGCTGAATGGCGGGGAGCTGTTGGGAGGGCTTGTTCGGCTCTTTCTGGGAACGGGGTTGGCCGCTAACTGCTAAGCTTAACCTGCATCTTAGTGATGGGGAATCTTCTGGAAACGCGTGGAGTATAACTCTTAGGGGTCAGTCACACGTGGAGGGACTGAGACGTTTTCAGCAGTTCCAAGAGAGGGTTTACGGCGACTGAAAACACGTGCTTGGGGCAGGGAAGTAAAGGAACGTCAGCAAAGAGCGTGAGTCAAGGCTTAGCAGTCCTGGTGTGTTCTGGGGAGAGGTGTCTGCTTGTTTCGGGCAGATGTTTGCGGGCTCTCTCCGGGCATCCCGAGGACAGAGTGGGCAGCCGTCAGGAGAGCACCTCAAGAGCTCTGCTGCAGCCTTGTCCCGAGTTTGCATGAGCGACTTGGGGGGAGACTTGGACTTAGCAGATTGGCATTTGCTAAGGGGGAGGGGAGAGCAACCAAGATGTCCACGGCAGGTCGTCTAAAACTTGCGGGCTACTCGTCAGCCGGAATAAATGTGACAGTAGGCATCTGTGTTGGGAAATTGTGGGTGTGGGCAGGCAGTGGCCCGGCTGCAATCGCCTGAGTAGACAGATAAGCCCAAGAGGCTGGCAGAGTCCACAGGCTCGGTGTCTGCCTGTTGTTGTGGCTTAGGTTGCATCACTAGGAGTGTTGAGCATGGGATAAAGGAGGAGAAAGTTCCAGAGTATGCTGAAGTAGTCAGGATGTCGATGAGACAACATCTAAGAGACGCTTTAGTCCCCTCCTGAGAGAAGTGAGCCCAGGAAAGGGTGAGTGGTCAGGAAACCCTGGTCGAAGGGTTAACGTGGAGAAGAGAAGGTGACGTGTGAGAGACTGACCCTGGGTAGCTGTGGGGAATAGGATCCCTCTCCGTGCGCTGAGTGGGGCTTAGTGAGAGGAGGCAGATTCCAGAAGCCCACACGGAGGTCTTGGCCATGGTGTGGTTCAGGGCGGCCCTCAGCTGGTGTGTGTACACAGGGAAGCCAGGGAAGTGGGGTTTCTGCCTTAGGCTGCAGACTTGGGACCGCCTGGTTCTGAGACTCCTTCGGCAAGCTCGAAAGGGGGTTCCTGGCTGATCTCTGGGGCAACTGGGACGACTCCCCTAGCCTGCTGCTCTCCTCCCTCCCCACAGGCTGTGGCCGGGACCTGTGGGGTTAAATAGCTTGGAGCTACAACTGTGTCAGGTTCAGGGTCATGGGGGCTGTGCCCGGTACACGAGGCATGGGCTTGAGAGGAGTGGGTTCTACGTCCAAAGGACTGTTCCGCTCCGTGCTTTGCTCGTGGTACTGTCCCTTGAGTTGAGGGGCCAGCACACCCTAATTGCTGTCCCCTCCCTGCTGGTGGCAGCATGCAGTGGAAGCTCTCTGGAAGGCCGTCGAGGACATGCTGCAGCCAGAGCGGCCACCGGAGGCCCGGCATGCGGTGCTGGCTCTGCTGAAGGCCATCGTGCAGGGGCAGGTAACGGCGGGTGTGTGCGCCAGCGGAGCTGGGACGGGTGGGGGGGTGGGTGTCGTGGGGCGGCCCGCTGGTGGCCCCTGCTGTGCCGTGCGTGGACTCTCACCTTTGATGAGGGTGCGGGCGGGAGGGGGCGGGGGTCTGCTTCCCAGGGGCTCCGCAGCAGGACCGCCTGAGTGCGCATACCCCCTGGCTCTCCTGCAAATGGGGGTGCTCGTTCCTTCCTTCTCAGGAGCGTTTTGGGGTGTAAGTGAGGCGTTTCGTGTAAGTTGTCAGGGGCGTGCCTGCCACGAGGGAACGGTAGTTATGTGCTCTGGCTGCCCCCATCCCCCTGCCCCGGCCCGGCTGCCGTCAGCCTTCCTTAGAACTGCGGGCGGCCTCACCATTCCTGTCTGGAAGGCACCCTTCCCTCTTGGAGTTTTCCTCTGGTCCTCCAGCTGCTTGCAGACGCCTGTCGCCTCCCAGTGCGGTTACACTGTATTTGTCATCGTGGGGGCACAGACGTGTCTCTTCCCAGCCACGAGCCCCATGAGGGCCAGAACTGTATTGTCCCCTGCTGTGTGCCACCACCGTGCCCGGAGCTCGCACACAGTAGGTGCTCTATACGCACACCTATCTGGAGCTGCTCCGATGTGCCCAGTGTGCCCCCTACAGTCCTTTCTGTGGGAAGGAGAAAGGGTCCCAGGGTCAGGAGTCCTGGAGCCCAGTGTACTTCCTGCATGGCCCATAGCTGCTCGGGAACCCCAGCTGGGGGGTCCTGGCAGGACTGCTGACCTTGTGGTTTTACCTTCAGGGGGACCGCTTGGGCGTTCTCAGGGCCCTCTTCTTTAAGGTCATCAAGGATTACCCCTCTAATGAAGATCTCCACGAAAGACTGGAAGTTTTCAAGGCCCTCACAGACAATGGGAGACACATCACATATTTGGAAGAAGAACTGGGTGGGTGCCGTGTCGGGTGTGAGGTTTCTCTGGCATTGGGGATCAAATTTGATCCGGGTTGCCGCGAGGCTGCTGAGGCCGAGAGCGAGTGCTGCAGTTTACAGGGATGGCCTGCAGAGGGCGCGGTACCGCGAGGTTCCGCTCACCTGTGTGCAACCTAGATCAGCTGCCCATCTCCCGGGGAGCCTGTTAGAGATGCACAGTCCTGGGCTTCACTCCAGCCCCGCTGGCTCAGAATCCCTGGAGAGTGAGGCCTTTTAGCGGGGCAGCAGGTGGTCTGAGTGTTTTGTAGGGAGAGTGTGCTGCTGACCCAGCATCAGTCTGTTTTATTAGAGTGCCCTAATTTCTGGGGTTTCTGGGGCGCTGGGGCCATCTCGCCATGTCTTCTTCCTGGTCCTCTGCTCCGGGCCTGACCTCCTAGCCCTCTCCTTGGCTGGCCTTCCTCTCTTGTCCTGATGTGGTGACGTTTCTCTGGGACTTGAGGTTTCTCATCACTGCTGTGGAGAGAAGAGGAAGGACAAGTCAGTCTGACTTGGGGCCAGAGATGGGCCTCAGCTGTCAGTTGGTCCCCAGGACAGGCGCTGACTTGAAGCCTGTCCTCAGGTTTTCTGAGGTTATTTGGCCAGTAGTCAAGAGTGGCTTTTTGTCTCTGTTGAGAGGCACTCGGGGAGGGGTAGGGGGCCAGGAATTGGCCTCCTGGATGCGTGCTTGGTGATGCTCACAAGCCCCACATCCTGGGCTCTGAGCATCAAATGCACAAACTCTGCTGCTGCCTCTTAGCCTAGATGCCCTCAGTGCATCGTGGGGGCTGGTAAATTCCCAGGTCTATGACATGCTGACCTGTTGGGCTCCAGCGAGCCTCTGTCGGCTCCGTGCACGGCGTCTTGTCGCACGGGGGCCAGGGCTGCGGTTGGCTGCAGTGAGAGGGACTGGGGTGTCTTCCCGGGGAGGAGGGGGGGAGTGGGCAGTATATTGTCCTCCCCTTCCCCCCAGCTGGGTTTGTGCTGCAGTGGATGGACATCGGCCTGTCCTCAGAGTTCCTTCTGGTGCTTGTGAACTTGGTCAAATTCAACAGCTGTTACCTGGATGAATACATCGCATCAATGGTCCAGTAAGAACAGCTCCAATAACGTTCCTCCGACCGCAGTCCTGCCGCCTCGGCCTTTTATTTTACTCTGTGTTGGGAATAAAGCTGTTGAAGTCAGCAAACGAGGGGAGAGGTTGGAGCAGCCACAGCCACCTTCTACCTCAGTTGATAAAACGATAGCATTTTCTCTTTTACAGACGAGTAACGTTGCCCGATGTTTCTTGACTATAAGTTTTGGCATCATTTCTTTCGAAACACTCTATGAAATTCGTGAGGGCACGGGTGGGGTCTTGTTGGTCTGTGTGCCCAGCCCTGAGCAGTGGCTGGCACAGAGCGGGCACCTGTCAGTGGGTGAGCGGAGCCCTAAGGGGGATGAGTCCTTCCTACAAGGGGGACTTGTAGAGTCACCAGAAAGTGAGTCAGAGCCACGCAGCTTCTGGGAAACGTCCCTCCACTGACTTGGCATTTCTTCCAACAGCATGATCTGCCTGCTGTGTGTCCAGACTGTGTCCTCCGTGGACATAGAGGTCAGTAGCTGGTCCTCCCAGGGACGGTTCCTCTCCCTCTCCTTCCGGGCAGGCCAGCTGGCATAGTGCGTGACAGCATAAGCTCTGGGATCAAGGCCTGCACTGCCCCTTGCTGGTCGTGTGGCCCTGGGCTGGCTATAGTAGGAAGCACGATTGGTTGGATGATCTCCGCCGTGGGGGTCATGGTTGAGGGTGGGATGACCCACAGTGACGGGTGACACTCGTCACTCTTGTTCTAAGAAGGCCGCTTTGGCAGTGGGGAGGTGTGATAGTCACTGACTAGACGAAGGCGGGAAGGAGGCCGAGGGTGTCCCCCCTGCAGGTGAGCGGTGGGGCAGGGCCAACGTGACCCCTCTCTCCACCCCATCAGGTCTCTCTGCAGGTGCTGGACGCCGTCGTCTGCTACAACTGTCTGCCGGCTGAGAGCCTGCCCCTGTTCATTGTCACTCTCTGTCGTACCGTCAACGTCAAGGAGCTCTGTGAGCCTTGCTGGAAGGTGGGGGTCTTAGCTGTTGTTCTGGACATTTCTTTCCTGGATGGATAGGACAAGGCCCATCTCTTCGGTGAATGGCCATCTGAGTCTCAGGTGGCCAGACCGTGCCCTGGGGAGGGGAATCCAGTAGCATTTTCCTAGGCGGTCGAGCTGAGGTCAGGGTTTTGGGGGCATTTTGGAAGCTGCTTCCTCTGGGAGGCGATGGTGGAGGGCCAGCCGGACCTGGAGGGCTCCAGAACAGTGGCTGCGTGAGGCTGGCCCACGGGGCCCGGGGCTCCTATCTGCCAGTCTCTAATGATGGTGTGCTGTGTTTCCCAGCTGATGCGTAATCTTCTGGGCACCCACCTGGGTCACAGTGCCATCTACAACATGTGCCGCATCATGGAGGACAGGCGAGTGTGGGCAGGGCCCTGGGGGGACCGGTGAGGGCAAGGCGGCTTGGTCCGCGGCCACAGAGCCGCCTTGGGCAGGCTGGCTGTGCTGGGTCCTGCCTAGCAGAGGCTCATAGGGAGCTTCCCTGTCCCTCTGGTGCCTGCTCCAGAAGCTTGCACTAAAGCCAGAGCTTATGTCTCCCGTGCCTGGTCCCTGTCCTCTCTTCTGCTGGAAAGTCAGAGCATCCAGAACTGAACCCGTATCTACCACCCCCACTTCGGGCCTCCTCTGGGGAGGCTGCCTCACTGCTGATCCTGGTACAAGGCCCTTGCCCTCACCTCCCACAGTCAGGCTGTCACAGGTCTCTCCCCATCTAGGGCCTCTGCCCCTCTGCCCCCCACTCTCCCCACTGGCCTCCTGTACCCTCTCATGACCTCTTGGAGTCCCTTCCCTCGCACAGCAACTCCATGCCCTTTTCCCAGCACCATGGGACTGTGGCACCATTTGCTCGGAGCCAGGGTGGCTCCCACTGCTCTGGGGATAAGAACGAAACCCCCCGTCAAGGGTAGGGCCTGGGTGGCCCGCCTTGCCTCAGCCCGTGGGCCTCTCACCTGTCCTTGATCTTCTCCCAGCCGGCCGAGGCCTCTGCACATGCCGCCGCCTCTTGCTGGCGTGACCTTGGCCGAGCTTCTGCATGTGTTTTCATGTAGCATGGTCCTTGGTTTCCTGACCGCCTGAGCCAGTTTTGTTCTTTTTTTTTTTTTTTTTTTTTAATTTTTTTCAACATTTATTCATTTTTGAGAGACAGAGACAGAGTGAGTGGAGGAGTAGTAGATAGACACAGAATCTGAAGCAGGCTCCAGCACTGAGCTGTCAGCACAGAGCCCGATGCGGGGCTCAAACTCATGGACTGCGAGATCATGACCTGAGCTGATGTCGGATGCTTAACCGGCTGAGCCACCCAGGCGCCCCTGAGCCGGTTTTGTTCTATCCTGTGGCTTCCTCTCTTAGCTGTCATTTGAGCTAGAAACTTGGCATTTCCTTCTGTGGTTCTCTGGTTCGCACGTGTGCCTCTTACACTTCGGCAGCCGGAGGCTGGGGACTTTTCTCTCACCTTCGTGCCCTGGTGTCTGGCAAGTGTGGGGCGAATGCATCGCTTAGGACGTTGAATCTGGTTGTTGCTACTGGCCTGTGTTCCCTGCCCGCCACCTCTTTGCCAGCTTTGCTTCTGGCCCGTGAGAGCAGGGGCCTCGGGGAGGCCGCCTGGGCTCTGCTGACCTCTGCTCTCCCTGCGGAACGCTTTCAGAGCCTACATGGAAGACGCCCCGCTGCTGAGAGGGGCCGTGTTCTTTGTGGGCATGGCTCTCTGGGGCGCGCACCGACTCTACTCGCTCAAGAACTCCCCGACATCCGTGCTGCCGTCGTTTTACGAGGTACGGTGGTCTCTGTGCGCAGGGAGCAGGGTCGGGGACTCCACAGTCACCGGCCGGGCACAGGCCCATTCGAGGTGGGTCCTACTGCAGGGGCTGAGGTGCCGTTTGCAGCTTGGGGACGAGATTTAGGATCATTGGAAGGTTTTATCTTCAAGCAAACGTCGTATCTTACGAGCTTTATCTTCTGTAAATTAGCGTCAGAACCGAGTAAGATTCCCCCTGGTTGGTGGTTCTATCTCGTCAGGCGCTAATCTCACTCTTGCTGTAGCACAAGGCCAGCGAAGTAGCTCGCTGCCACGGTGCTGACAGTGTTCAGAGCGCTTGCCATGCACGTTGTCACACAGCCGTCACGGCCCCTGGTGAGCTGGGACCGTCACACCATCCTCCTAGCCGCCGCGTCGTGTCCAGGCTCACGCTCCATCTCCCGAGCTGCTCTTCCCGCCGTGCCTCTGCCTCCCGCGGCGTGGAAGGTGCGGTCCCTGCACGGTGCCTGTCCCAGGGTGGCTTTCACATTCTGCTAGGCTGGTGAGCCAGTGGCCCAGAATTTGTACTTAATGGTCTGGCTGAGTCCAGCCCTTTGGAGCCGGTGTAGAAAATGCTTGCAGCCTCCTAAGATCCTCTTTCTGTGGCCGTGACAGAAGCGCGGGGACCGAGTCCCCCTAAAGCCTCTTAAGCTAGGTTTGGAGGGCCGTGTGAAGGGGGGCTCCCTATGCGTGAGCAGGCAGAGGCTGACCGCCAGGTCTCTCATTCCAGGCCATGACCTGTCCGAACGAGGTGGTGTCCTATGAAATCGTCCTGTCTATCACCAGACTCATCAAGAAGTACCGGAGGGAGCTCCAGGCTGTGACGTGGGATATCCTGCTGAACATCATCGAACGTCTGCTGCAGCAGCTCCAGGTGAGGCGGCGGGATGGCCGGCGGCCCAGGGCAGCCCGCGACCGGGCGCTGGCCGGCCACAGGGCCCTTCCCAGCTGGCTGTGGATCCTCGCGTGCGGCAGGCTCACCTCACCGGGGGACGGCCCCCTGTGCGTTTTGCTCCCCTCCCCCCAAGTCTGCTGAGGCCACGCTGATGGTTCTCAGTGGTGTCATCTGGCCGCCCACTGAGGATGGCTGGCTTTGCCAAAGCCGCTCCATGGTTTGGAGCAGGAATATGCGGGCGAGCAAGGGGGCAGGCTGGTGTTGATCCAGACAGTAACACAGCAGATTCCCTTCATGGCCCGTAAGTGGCTCCCCAGAGCATTCAGCACGCCGCCCGTGACTTTAGCGTAGCTTTGGAGGAAGCGTTGGCCACATCAGGAAGGGGCGATGCTGGCGGCATGGGAGCCGCAGAAGAGACGAGGCTGTGTCTGGTGCGGCCTTAGGGCTGGGTCTCCTGGGGGACTAGGGTGGGTGGTGTGCCGGCGGGCGGAGGACTGGAGCTCGGCAGCGACCGGACTCTCGTCCCTCAGGGCTTGGCTGCTGGGCCAGACCCGTGGAGCGGAAGTCACTTCTGTGTGACTGCACTTTGGTGTTTCAGAGCCTGGACAGCCCGGAGCTCAGAGCCATCGTCCATGACCTGCTGACCACAGTGGAGGAGCTGTGTGACCAGAATGAGTTCCACGGCTCGCACGAGAGATACTTCGAGCTCGTTGAGAGATGTGCAGACCAGAGGCCGGTGAGACCTCTTCTCCCTCAACTGGGCGGGGCCTTGGTGCTTGGGCAGGAGGCTGGTTTAGGTCAGGCTTCTGGGGGAGAAGTGGGACCCCTCAGCTCTGGGGGCCATGGCCCCGCGGGTCTGAAACCAGTTTCCTTGAGTTTGAGATAAAAGGCTAGCAGGCTCCTGCTTTTCTGGGGTCCGTGCTCCAGCAGGGAAGTTTGCTGGGGCATCAGCAAGCCGAGCGAGCGTGGGTCTGTTAGAGTCGGTGCTAGCCTAACCATCAGCTTCCTCCCGCCTGTCTGGAGGAAGGACACCTGCTGCTTGGTGCGTCTGCCCCCGGGCCACAGGCTTTGTGTTGGCACCAGAAACGTACAGCCTGATGCCAAGGCTTTGATGTGGGTTTTTAAATGAATTTTCACTGCTGCCATTAGAGCCTTTGCCGTGTAGACTTCCCACCTTGGGCCTCCAAGTGGCTGGCGTCACTGAGGAGATATGCCCCCCCCAGGCCAGCAGCACGGGCCGTATGTGTATTTGTGTGTGTGTGTGTGTGCCCGTGCCCGCCTGCGTGTAGGAAACCCTCCTCGAGGGCAGAGCGGCTCCTTAATGCCAGGTGTTTCTTATTTTGACAGGAGTCCTCCCTCCTAAACTTAATAACCTACAGGGCTCAGTCCATCCATCCGGCAAAGGACGGCTGGATTCACAACCTGCAGTTACTGATGGAGAGATTCTTCCGGTAGGGAGCCTTTGGAGGCCTGTGTCTGTGCTCTGGGCCCAGTCTGGCACATAGGGAGTCCGGGCTTTCCCTTTTCCCTTTTTGCTTTTTTTCATCTCTTAACGTTTACGAGAGAGAGCATGCATGTGCGCGAGTGTAAGCGGAGGGGCAGAGAGAGAGAAAGAGAGAGACAGAACCCCACACTGGCTCCATGCTGTCAGTGCAAAGCCCGATACAGGGCTCCAGCTCACAAACCGTGAGGTTGTGACCTGAGCTGAAGTCAAGAGTCTGACGTTTAACTGGCTGAACCACCCAGGCGCCCTCCTTTCTCAATCTTGAAAGGACTAGTTCTCCCTGTGCAGGAAAAGGTTTGTTTTCCAGTAGGACAGAGTCCCCTGAGGCCCCTGCACTTAATTTCTTCCTGTCGAGTGGTTGTGTAAAAAGACACTCTCTCCAAGGGCTGAGCTCTCTGCCCCTTTGCCCGGTGTTGGGTCTGAATGTCGAGAAGCTGGGCCCTGTGCAGGGTCTACCCTGCTGCAGAGGTGCGTGGTTCTGGGGGCTGGGGCCCAGGGGCAGCCCTCAGACTCAGGCTGCAGGTGAGCTAGAGCCTGGTGGAGGCTGAGGCTGGCAGCCGTGCCCCCCCTGCCCCACCTCTAGCAGCCGTGTTCCCCCCAACCTACCTCTAGCAGCCGTGCTCCCTCGCCCCACCCGCCTCTAGCAGCCTGCTCCCCCGCCCCACCCACCTCTAGCAGCCTGCTCCCCCGCCCCACCCACCTCTAGCAGCCTGCTCCCCCGCCCCACCCACCTCTAGCAGCCTGCTCCCCCGCCCCACCCACCTCTAGCAGCCTGCTCCCCCGCCCCACCCACGTCTAGCAGCTGTGCTCCCCTGCCCCTGCCCACCACCGCCTCTAGCAGCCGTGTCCTGCCCCTAGGAATGAATCCCGCAGTGCTGTGCGCATCAAGGTGCTCGACGTCCTGTCCTTTGTGCTGCTCATCAACAGGCAGTTCTATGAGGTACGAGTCCTGGTGGGGGGTGGGACACCGGGATCAGTGGGCTCGAGGTGCGTTTGTGAGCTGTGCGGGCACTGCGAGTCTCCTGGGTGTGCCCTGGACTGTGTAGCAGGTTTTCTTAAGTCTGCATTTGCCCCTTCTTGCGTCCTTCTGTTGTCCGGAGCCCCCTGCCTGGCCTGTGCTGAGCCTAGAGACCAGTGAGGGGCCCTGACTCCATTCCCGCCCGCAGGGATCTCGCCCCAGTAGTCACCTAAAACACAAAGATTCTGGACACAGTCTTGCGTGAGGACGTTTTCTTTTTGCTTCGGTGTCACCCTCTCTAATCCCAGCTTGACCTCGGTGGTTCCAGGCCCTGCCTGTGTCTCCACTGCCAGTTTTTTCCCTCCGGCCCATCATGTACTTGGTCTGTGGCCAGAGTCCATCTGTCCTTCAGAGACATCCGTGTGCCCCTGCCCTTGTTCCCCTGCCTGTGTCCCCTTTCCTCCAGGAGGTGCGCTTCAGGCTTTGCCCCTCTCCCTTAGCCAGCCTTCCTGCCATTGCCCGTGTTCCCAGCACCTGTCCGCCCTCTGCTACCCTCTTAGCTTTCCCTTTGTCTGCATCTTTGTCCCTTGGAACCCAGTTCAGTGCTGCCTCTTCCAGGAAGGCCCTCTGGGTTCTCTGCTCCCTCATGTCAGGGTCGGTCTTGTCCTGCTCTCTGTTGCTGTGGTGCTTTGTACCTGTGGCCGTGAAAGCTCTTGTGGCCGGTTATTGCGGACTCTGTGATGTCAGGAACGAGGTCTTCCTACCCCAGTGCTCGCACGCAGGGGGCCCTCCGCCTAGGAGTGTTCTGAACCGTGACGGTGAATGTCAGGAGTAGCCAGGACGCTCACTGCTGCATCTCACCTGGGCCTGGGCCCGGCCACGCAGAGCATCCCTCAGATGCTGCCACGCCTCTGCCGCAGCAGAGTGCCCACGTGTGCCCACTTGTGCCGCCACAGGAGGAGCTGATCAGCTCAGTGGTCATCTCTCAGCTCTCCCACATCCCGGAGGACAAAGACCCCCAAGTCCGGAAACTGGCCACCCAGTTGCTGGTAGACCTGGCCGAAGGCTGTCACACCCACCACTTCAACAGCCTGCTGGACATTGTGGAGAAGGTGAGAGCCCCTCCGGCGGGTACCTGGGCCGCCAGAGAGACCCCTCTTTGTGGCAGAGCCCTGCAGGCGGCACTGGACTCTGGGCTCTCTGCCCCTATTCTCCGCAGGGCGATCGGTGCGCCTTGCAGGCAGGGCTCCTCCCACGGCAGGGATGGGCAGCGCTGGAGACCCGGCCGGGCCTGCAGCTGGGGCTCCTGGGGGGGCGGCCTGGAAGCAGGCTTCGGCCCAGTACTGCTGCACAGCCAGCGTGTTTTTCTTTTAATGCTGAAATACGTTGCAGTTTCTGAACGGTCGGTCCTTCAGGTGTGTGAAATGCAGCTTTTGAGAAACAGGAGAAAGTATCAGGTCTGATGGTTGCTGCCAGAGAGCGGCCTGAACCACGAAGGTGAGCACATGTGTTCTCTCTAAAGGTGATGGCCCGCTCCCTTTCCGCACCCCCTGAGCTGGAGGAAAGAGATGTGGTGGCATATTCAGCCTCCTTAGAGGATGTGAAGACTGCCGTCTTGGGGCTTCTGGTGATCCTTCAGGTGGGCCTCTGCTCTTCTGGGAGGTTGCGGCGGCCAGCTGCCTGTCGGGATGCGTCTCCTGGGACCCCGGGCACCCCCTGGGGGCCGCAGAGGGCAAACTGGCAGTGGCCCAGACCCCTCTGGTCGTGGGGTGCGGGGCTCCCGAGAGCTGCGGGGAGGGGTGGACAGGGTCGGCCAGAGCAGTCTGTATGGAGATGCCCCTGAGTCAGTGCCAGGACTGTCCCCTCAGCTCTCACCGCAGGCCCGCCATCGACGCTGGCCCCGTGGGCGCTGGGGTTCTTTGAACAGCTTTGTTGAGATGTAAGTCATAAGCCACGTAACTCATCCACTTAAAGTGTGAGGTTTGGTGGCTTTTTCAGTATCTTCAGAGTTGTGTGGGCATCACTACGGTTTTAGAACATCCTCGTTCCCCAGAAGGAACTCCGCACCCGTTAGCCACCCCCCACCTCCCCTCAGCACCCCTGCCCCTGGCAGCCTCTGGTTCGCTTTCTGTCCTGTGGGTCTGCCTGTTCTGGACATTTCGCAGAAATGGAATCCCACACCACGAGCTCCTGTGGCTCCTCCCCGTGGCGGCAGGCGTCCGTGCCTCCTCCTCTCACGTCCACGGCTCGTAGTCACGTGCCGGTGTGCCTTGCCTGCGTCGTCTTTGTCGCTCGATAGACACGGGTTCTTTCCACCTTTTGAGTCTCGTGAATCACCCTGCTGTGAACACTCTTGTACGAGTTGCTGTGTGGACATAGGTTTTCGCCTCTCTGGGGCTCCCACCTAGCAGAGGAATCCTGGGTCAGACGGTAACTCTGTGCTTCATTTGAGGAGCCGCCAGCCTGCCTTCCTCTGGGCTCGCTCCGTTAGACCTTCCCGGGAGCGGGTGTGAGGTTCCACTTCCTCCACATCCTCCCCGGCACTCCTCTTCTGCTTTTCTTGAGTGTAGCCCTGCGGGTGCCAGGGAAGTGCTGCCTTGTTGTGGCTTGACCTGCTTTCCCCTGATGCCTGTGACGAGCGGCCTTTCATGTGCCGATCGGTCACTGGTGTCACTTTGGGCACGAGCGTGTGCACATCTTCTGCTCGCTGTTTAGCTGGGTCTTTGTCTTTTCTTTGAATCGCGAGAGCACTTTGCACGCCATGAACAGGAGTTGGTTGCCAGTTAGAGGGTCGGCACGTACTCTTTCCCTCAGTTGTAGCAGCATGTCCTCGCCCTCCTGTGGCGTGGCTGTCCCCCCGTGTCCCTGAGGGTCGCTGGGGCCGTGGCCTCCCCCCTTCACGCCCCAGACAACCTCCGCCTGGGCTCTGCCGTCCGTCTCAAAGCACCACAGTGTGTGTTGAGGTTACTTGCCGGTGTCAGTATTCCGTGAAGCAGAGTGTTCGAGTCAGTTGCCTCGGAAACTTGCAGTTCGTGAGATGTTCGAGGGCGTGGCAGTTTCCCATAGCGCTTACCCGTGAGGACGCTCTGGTGTGCGAGCGTGAACTGGGGGAGGAAAGCCGGGCAGCCCATCCCCGGTGCCTCTTCATGGGGGCCCAGCTCTCTTGACCGCCGTGACGTGTGAGGGAGCATGCTGGGCTGAGGGGCCTGTGGCCTGAGCGCCCCCAGGTCCCTGCCGCAGAGACGTGAGAGAGGCCATCTGTTACCCTCACCTGGGACCCCAGCCCTGGAGACCTGAGGGTGGGGCCACAGAGCCAAGCTGTTTCCTAGTTGTGGCAAAGTCTGGGGCCAGGCCGTTTTTTTTTTTTTTTTTTTTTTTTTTAACGTTTTTATTTTTGGGACAGAGACAGAGCATGAACGGGGGAGGGGCAGAGAGAGAGGGAGACACAGAATCGGAAACAGGCTCCAGGCTCTGAGCCATCTGCCCAGAGCCCGACGCGGGGCTCGAACTCACGGACCGCGAGATCGTGACCTGAGCCGAAGTCGGACGCTTAACCGACTGAGCCACCCAGGCGCCCCTTTTTTTTTTTTTTTTTTTTTATGTAATTAAAAAGTCATCCATGGGGCGCTTGGGCGGCTCCATCGGTTAAGCGTCCGACTTCGGCTCAGGTCTTGATCTCATGGCTTGTGACTTTGTGCCCCATGTCAGGCTCTGTGCTGACAGCTCAGAGCCTGGAGCCTGCTTTGGATTCTGTGTCCGTCTCTTACTCGGCCCCTTCCCCGCTTATCCTCTGTGTTTTTCTCTCTCTTAAGAATAAACGGTAAAAAACAACTTAATAAGTCATTTATGCATTCACTTAAACAGTGTACACACAGCAGAGAGTTAGATTGTTTCTCTTTCCTGCAGAACAGGCAGGCAGCCGTCCCATCCTCTTCTGTCCTCTCTGGACCTGCCCCTGTGTTGTCAGCGTTGTGTCCGGCTCCCTCCCTCCCCCCACCTTGTTTTGTTAATGAGTTGTCTTTAAAAAGAATAGCAGTGACAGGTGTTTTAAGCTCTCACTGTTCTCTTCAAGAGTACCACGGACCACAGCGGGGTCCCTGCTGCCCCTGGGCGGCCCATGCCACCCCGAAGCCCCCCACACCAAAGTCTCACCTGGCCTGTCCCAGGCTCACCTATCAGGGAGGTGGGGCAGGAAGGGGGCTACAGTGGGATGACAGCCCGGTGGCCGGTGAGTGGGCCCCCTTACCCTCCTCGAGCACCCTGGCGCCTCACGCCTGGTCTGTCCACTTTCCTGGTGGCAGAGAGAACGTGCTTCCAGCCCACGGGGGTCTCGTCACCCATGTTGCCGAGTGGTGGGCCATTGGACAGTTTTTCCTGATTTATTAGGAGAGTTCCCATTGAGGGCGTGAACGTGTCGTTGTTCCTGATTTTTTTCCCCATAACTGAGAGTACGCACATGTGGAGTGTCCATGGGATGAAGTCCCTGGACTGGAATTAGTGGCTTGAAGGGTCTGTGCCTTCCGGGGAATGGCAGACCCCTCCCAGTTACTGGGGGAGGGCCTGTCCTGGTTCCTGGGCACGAGGGTGCTGGCCGCACGGCTGCATTGCAGCCTGCTGCCTTCCGAGTGAGCGGCGTGCTCTCTCCGCAGACCAAGCTGTACGCCTTGCCTGCCAGCCACGCGGTGCGTGTGTACGAGACCCTCGTCAGCCACCTGCAGCTCCACTACAAGCACGGCTATGCCCTGCCCATCGCCAGTAGCATCCGGCTGCAGGTAGGAGGGCCAGCCGGCTGTCGGTGGCCGTAGTGGAACAAGCTGCTCCTCAGGGCTGCCCACGGTCCCTTCCTGGGGGCCTGCTGGTGACATCAGGGACCTCACTCCGGGGAGGTGGCAGGTGGTCCCAGGAGGGGACTTTGGCGGACTGTTCCATCCTTAGCACCAGCTGTGGCTGCAGCCTTCCCGGTAGCTGCTGCCCCTCCCTTTGCCTGCAGTGCGTGTGCCTCTGCGTGTGCAAGTTTGAGCCCTCCCGTGGCCTCAGGTGTGGGCAGAGAGAGGGGACTGCACTGTCTTTCAGGGTGGTCTCTGCTGGGGCTGTGGAGTCTCTGGGGGCGGGGTGTGGGTGGGACTGGGCGGGGCTGTAGGGCGCAGGGGCGGGGCCAGGTGTGGAGGGTCGCTGCTGCTGAGCGAGCTGGCAGGACTGACTGCTCTGAGGGCACCGTTGAGCAGAGGCCTCTGGGACAGAAACGCTGGTCCCTTCTAGAGCATCCACGTGTCAGGCAGCCCCCTGTCATTTGGGCAGCCCATTTAAGTGACCTGTTGTTCATTGGAGGAAGTGACAGCACCTGAGCAGGGTTCTGGTTTTTTGGCACCCTGGGCTGCGTGGTGCTGCCCAGCCGGCGTGTGAGATGCCCTTTCCCTCCGTCGCTGGGGCGGGCCCCGCTGTGCCTGGCATGAGGCCACGGTGTTGTCCCTGCCGTGGGGAGGGCGCACCTCCGCGGGCTCTGAGGGAGAAGGCAGGGACGCCTGCGTCTCGGCCCCGGTGCCTCTTTGTGCACAGTGGAGTCGGGGCGCGTTGGCTGTTAGCGGGAACGGCCCTTTCTGAGAGGTGCCTGGGTGCGAGTGGACGGCCCGGCGTTGTCCCTGCCTTGTTGGACCTTGCTTTCTCTCTGCAGGCCTTTGACTTCCTGCTGCTGCTGAGGGCGGACTCCCTGCACCGCCTCGGCCTGCCCAGCAAGGACGGGGCTGTGAGGTTCAGCCCCTACTGCGTCTGCGACTCCACGTGCGTGTCAGCCCTGCTTCTCCAGTTCCGGGCCGTGGCGTCCATCGCCGTCTGCCCTGGGGTGGCCCTGGGTCTGTGCGAGTGTCCAGAGCCGTCCTGACGACAGTGTGGGGCGGGGCCGGGGGCCAGCACCTGTCCTGACCCCATGGAGTGGGGGCTTCGGCCTCAGGGCTCCTGCCACTTGTCTCCACAGGGAGCCAGAGAGAGGCTCTGAGAAGAAGGCCAGCGGCCCCCTGTCGCCTCCCACCGGGCCATCCGGCCCAGCACCTGCCGGTCCCGCTGTGCGGCTTGGCTCCCTGCCCTACTCCCTGCTCTTCCGGGTCCTGCTGCAGTGCTTGAAGCAGGTGGGGTGGCTGGTTCCTCAGCTGAGCCAGGGCACACCGAGCGGTGGTTGGTGCTGCCCACGAGGCATGGTGCCTGTCTCTGTAGCGGCAACCTTGGTAGGTTCACCCCAAGGTCACAGCGGGGAGCATCCGCCGTGCGCAGCCATCACCCGGGGCTGAGCACGGAACCGAGGAGACCTTCCTGCCTCTGGGCGATGGTTGTGGTATGATGTGGGGGCGGGTAGGCAGATAGCCAGGATCGCGGGACTGGTGTGCCTCAGAAGGAGACTCGGGTGCACTGAGCCCCGGTTGGGGGCACTTGGAGGGGCAGGTGAGAGGTTCCAGTGGCAGGAGTAAGCCGAGCCTGCAGGCAGGGTAGGTGCAGTTCTGGCGGCAGGAGGCAAAGCTGGGGCCGTGACACGGAAGGGGAGGGGCAGAGGCCTATTCCCATACAGGGTCCGGGGCGGCTAGCAATGTGGCACAGTGGGGCTGGGAAGCCTGTGGGGGCTTCAGTGAGCCCTTGAAGGCCACGGGCAGGGAAGCGGCTTCCCTGGGGGCGCTGGGCGTTGGCACTAATGGCTGCCGTCGGACACTTCCTGTGAGAGTCTCGAGGCCTCCGAGTCACAGGTGGGATCTGGGGAGTGGCTCTCTGGTTTGGTGGCCACTGAGCTTACGGGTGGCGGCCTCTGGAAGTTGCGGAGGGGGCTACGACCATGTTTTCCCATTGCCGTGTGCCCAGGTGGATTTGGGTCCTAGAGTGTGTGTGTGTGGGCTTGTAGATTGTTCAGGAACGCTTGCCGCCTTCTCTTTGAGCTAGTACATGAGCTTTTTCCTTGCTGCATGTTCACTGTGCTCCGGGTGGGCGTCAGTCAGCATGCCGTGGGCACCGTGCCCTGGACGGGCAGCCTGTGGGTCACTGTGGGCACACGGGGAGGGGGTCAGGTGTGGGGAGTCCCGGGGCCAGCTCAGAGGGGAGAGGCGGTAGGGGCCGTGCACCGGGCCTCCCGCTCAGCCTGGCCTCAGGAGGGCGGCCGCCGTCAGGCCGGAGTGAACTTTCTCGGAGGGGCACGTGCTTCTCGGGCTGCGGGCACAGAGGGCGTCCAGAGGTCACGCAGCTGCCCAGCTCAGACTGCGCTTCGGGCCCTGAGACACGTCTTCTGTCTGCAGGGCCCAGACGGTCCCTGCTCAACGGCCCTTTTTCCTGCAGGAGACGGACTGGAAGGTGCTGAAGCTTGTTCTCGGCAAGCTGCCCGAGTCCCTGCGCTTCAAGGTCCTCATCTTCACGTCCCCGTGCAGCGTCGACCAGCTGTCTTCCGCCCTCTGCTCCATGGTAACGTCACCACCCACACCGGGGCCGCAGCCGGTGCCTTCCTCCCAAGGACCGTGAGGCCCCGGGAGGTCAACCGTGGAAGCCCGAGAGGGCGGTCTCCCCCAGAGACAGACCCCTGTGTGCAGCGCACATCGCGCGTGGGGCCCTGTCCTTCCCCAGCTCAGGGGCCGGAACATCAGAGGCCTCACTGAAGGGCTCGTGAGCCAGACGTGGTATTTTGAGTTCTTCCGCCGTCTTCCTCACCCCTCACCGGGGCTCCTGTGACAACGCTCATCCCCTCTCCGACTGTCCGTAGCACACCAGCGTGGGCGCCCCCTGCTGCACACTTCTGGGAAGAGGCAGACCCTTGGCCAGAAAAGGAAGTGGGAGAGCCCCCACCCGCTGGGCTCACGAGCCCTCCTCGAACCGGACCTGCATTCTCACGGGCTCCCCCGCACCCTCGGCCCCCTAGCAGTCTGCCTGGCTATCCACCCGGGCCTCACATGGGGGGGCCTTGGTCTTTAGCTTTCAGGTCCCAGAACTCTGGAGCGGCTCCGAGGCACCCCGGAAGGTTTCTCCAGGACCGACCTGCACCTGGCTGTGGTTCCTGTGCTGACGGCGTTAATCTCTTACCATAACTATTTGGACAAAACCAGACAGGTACCAGGTGGGGGAGGGACAGGTGAGCTCATGGTGCTGGCATTGGAAAGCCTGGGTCCCAGGATGTTTGCTCTAGCCGCACGGGCCGGACGTTTTTCTCATGATCCGGGTGGCTGCTCGGCCGGGAGCTGGCCTTGCCTCCCCCCTGGCTGCCGGACCCCTGCTGGCATGGCGCTCCTGCGTTCCCTTCCGGGTGGTGTGGGCTTAATGCGGTGTCGACTGTCGACCCCACGTGCAGCGGCATTTTTTCTCTCTGTGGAGCCCCGCCTGCTTGTCCCACCCTGGCTTCAGGACAAGCGCTGAGCCACTTGGCAGAGCTGGACCTGTTTTGAGAGGCCAGGCAACAGGGTCCGGGGCGCCTGACTTCTGCCGGCCTCCACGTCTGTCGTCAGGTGCAGAAGCACTCGGCGGCACTCCTCCCCTCTGTTCCCCTCTGTTGGGCACAAGGCCTGTGCTGCCATCACATTGGCTATCTCGGTTAAAGTCCCGATGCTTCGTGGTCACTCTGCCTTCGTTGACGAGGGAACTGAAGTCTTAGGTCGGGTGGTCCGCTCACGGTGACAGCTGGCAAGGAGTGGGGCCTTGACTAGCCTCGGGCCGCTCTGAGCCTGCGTTCCTGGTCGTGGCAAGGTCGGGAGCTCACGCTCCCTGTCCTCCCGCCCTGACTGCACTGTCTCCTGTGTGGCTTGGCCTGGTTCATCCTGACTGTGCCCCGTTGGGCAGCAGGCCATGTTGGGGTGAAGGTCTCCCGAGAACCCTTGAGGCCCAGGGTGTTCCTGGCGGATGGGGCTGGCTTCAGGAAATCGAAATCCTCCACGGGGCCCTGTGAGGCTGTGGCTTGAGTGGGAACTGCCTCCTGCTGGGTACTGGCTGCCCGGAGCTGTGTGGGCCTCTGCCCGTCTTGCTGCCTCGGGCGGAACCTCCCCCGTAATAAGGTTCCGTGACCGGGGGCTAACGGGCCCAGTGTGTCCCAGCTCCCGGGTTGGCTGAGGAGCCGGGGCGGGGAGCGTCGCCTGCTGGCGTTGGCCGGTCGGAGGTGCCAGGAAAGGCCTGACCAGAGCTGTCCTGCTGTCCCTTCGCCTCGGGTGGGTCCACCTCCTGGCCCTGTGCTGCTTATGTGCTTAAGGACCTGGGATGAGGCGCTTCACCTTCCTAAGCCTTGGTCTCCCCCTCTGTGGAACATTCTGGAGTGGGGTGAGGGGAGACAAACCTGTGTGTGGGCAGGGGCAGGGGTGCGGAGGGCTGGCCTGTGGCGGGCTGGGTCTGAGGCACCCGTGCTGCCCCGCAGCGGGAGATGGTGTACTGCCTGG
The DNA here is from genome assembly GCF_028018385.1 of Neofelis nebulosa. Classification (NCBI taxonomy): domain Eukaryota; kingdom Metazoa; phylum Chordata; class Mammalia; order Carnivora; family Felidae; genus Neofelis; species Neofelis nebulosa. Next base: position 43,588,369 of record NC_080799.1, on the reverse strand, counting down.
AGCAAGGCCTGATCTACCGCTGTGCCAGCCAGTGCGTGGTGGCCCTGGCCGTGTGCAGCGTCGAAATGCCCGACATCATCATCAAGGCGCTGCCTGTCTTGGTCGTGAAGCTCACACACATTTCGGCCACAGCCAGCATGGCCATTCCACTCCTCGAATTCCTGTCAAGTAAGCATCCGCTTGCATGCTTCTTGTTGTGTGTGTGTGGGGTTGGGGGTGGTGGTGGTGGACCCTTGGGTTTGGGGCTGCAATGTACCCAGAATAACCTGTGTTGACTTCTCTGAGCTCATTTTGCTATCTCTCTTGGGACGTAGGTTAGTGCACGGTCTCCATGGAGCACCTGGGCTGTGCCATGCTCTGTTGCCTCAGGGCCTTTGCACTTCCTACCCCCTTAACTGCTTTCCTTCCTGGCCTTCAAGTGGCTGGCTCCATTCTCATCCTCTGTCTTAGTTTAAATGGCATTGAAGCCTCTGTGTTGCCCGACAGGGGTCCCTGCACTTGGCCTGGCTCTCGGCATCTTCTTTATTCCCCTCAGGGCAGACACCCTGCGTGTGGGCTCTGCTGAGGGGCTTTGCCGATTCGCCTCTCAGACTGCGACTTCCAGGAGCTCGGGCTGCCTCACTCACCCCTTCGTTCCCAGTACTCTAGCGCTTGTCTGGCCCTCGGCAGGGTGGGGGACGGGAGCAGAGCAGGCCACCAGCACTTTTGTAAAGGGCCACATGTTGGCTTTTGCTGTGCATTCTTTTGGTTCGTAGCTTTTAAAAACATAAAAGCCGTTTTTAGTTCACAGGTCATGCAGACGCAGGCCACTGGCTGGCTTTGGCCCGGGGACCGTGGGTTTCTGGCCCTTGGAATAGAAAGCTGAGGGTCGTGGGAAGGTCACGCTCAAGGAGGCTGCGAGCTTCACTCCTTTGCAGCCCTCCTCAGTCAGGGTGGCCGCGCCGGCTTTTGGAAGTAGCACAGGACCCTGGGGACACCGGGTATGGGCCTGCCTTGGCCCAGGCCCCCTCACCGGCCGTGTCCCTGTCCTGCAGCTCTGGCCAGGCTGCCTCACCTCTACAGGAACTTTGCCGCTGAGCAATACGCGAGTGTGTTCGCCATCTCCCTGCCGTACACCAACCCCTCCAAGTAAGTGCCGGTCACATCCCTCCCTGTGACCTGGGCCAGCCCGCGGCCCCTTGGAGCAGACAGCGTGCTGGTCCTTTTTTAAAAAAAGTATTTTAAGAGACAGTACGTGCCAGTGAGCAGGGGAGGGGCAGAGAGAGAGGAAGAGAGAGAATCCCAAGCAGGCTCCACGCTGCCAGTGTAGACCGATGCGGGGCTCGAACTCGCGAACTGCGAGATGACGACCTGAACTGAAATCAAGAGTTGGACGCTTAACCGACTGAGCCACCCAGGTGCCCCTGCGTGCTGGTCTCTGTCCTAGGACGGGCCTGTGGCCTCTGGGCCCCCCTTCTGTGCTCGGCTTGGCACATCAGCCTCGGGGGCCTCGACCGGGCCAAACCGCTTGTCTTCCTCCTCAGGTTTAATCAGTACATCGTGTGCCTGGCCCATCACGTCATAGCCATGTGGTTCATTAGATGCCGTCTGCCTTTTCGGAAGGATTTTGTTCCTTATATCACTAAGGTAGGCCGGAGGAGCTCAAACTCCTTGCAGGGTGGGATCTGCTTTGCTCCTGGCTGCAGTGGGGTGACGGTCAGGGGAGAGGGAGGTGGGCGTCGTCGGGTGCTGTGCTCACCGTGTCCCGGGCCTGCGGAGGGAGGAGACATGGGGGTCAGTCCCCCGGGCCAGCAGCTCAGCTCTGTTCCACTGCCAGGGCCTGCGCTCCAATGTCCTCCTGTCTTTTGACGACACCCCGGAGAAGGACAGCTTCAGAGCGCGGAGCACCAGTCTGAACGAGAGGCCCAAGAGGTGCGGGCCTGCGGAGGGCGCGCCCAGTGTCTGTGGAGGGCACGGGCCGGGGTGGGTCGGCGAGCGTGGCCTGTGTGACCGGCACGGTGGGGTCTGGGCTGACCTGTTGCCGCTGGGCTGTCTAGCGGAAAGGGAACGTGGCCGAGGGGGATGCCCCGTGCGGGCCGTGCTGGGCCCCAGGGGTCCCGGCGTCAGGTAGGGCAGGGCCTGCGATGCTGCTAACGCCCGCATCTAGCTGCAGCGGCTGGCGCCGTGGCCTGCAGCCAGTCTCGGCCACGGAACACCGAGCGCGGACTTGCCGACGGGATCAGGGTGCCAGCCGTAGGGCGTCTGGGTGGCCCGGCCCCACCCAGTGAGCCGAGGGCTGCGACAGGGCAGCTGTGGCTCCCGGGAAGCCGAGTACCTGGGCCCGGGTGAGGAGGAGCTCCAGGGCCCTGTAGTCAGCCCGGCCTCGGGCCGCGGTCCCCCTTCCTCCTGAGCTTGCTGTCCAGCCTGCTGCCAGTCAGGGGACACGCTCCCCTGTACCGTCACAGCCGCTTTTGCCAAAGCCGAGAGCCGTGCTAGGCTTTGTCTCGTCTGCACTTCACTGGAACGGCGACTCCTCTTTCTGCCCCTGCCTTCTGCCCCAGCTTTTCAGTTCTCCCCTGGTGGGGGTGGGAGGGGGGGGAGTACGGCATTTTCCAGAATGACCAGGTCATCGTGACTTGAAGTTAAAAGCTGGCTTCTTAAGCCCGGGTCGCTGGGGGCCCGGGACCTCGAACTAAGAACCGGCCTCTTTGAGTGGTTCTTTGGGGCCTCAGCGCTCCCTGCTCCCCGAGCTGGGTGGTGCCGGCCGCAGGGCTGAGGTGGGGGGGGGACGCCTGGTCAGCGCAGCCTGGAATCTGCCGTGCGGAGGACTCCATACACGTTTAATTTGCACTAATGTTCTTTGTTTTGGTACCGTGACTTTTTCTCAGTTATGTTTACGAGATGTATTTTCATGCGTTTTTGTTTTCTGTTTCTTCCCCCTGCTAACTGGCCTCTGGCATGGTTTTTTGTTCATCTCACCCGCGGGCTGTCCATCCTGACCCCGTGGCCTGTGACCTTTCCTTCTCATCCCTCCAATGGCTTGCTCTCCCCTCCCGGGAGCTGGGCTCTCTGGGGCTTGGGCCTTCCTTCCTCACCTGGTAGTTTGAGGATAGCCAGACCCCCCAAACAAGGCTTGAATAACTCCCCACCCGTGAGAGAATTCCAGGAGAGCTCTGCAGCCGACGCCTTCCGGTGCCGCAGCATCAGTGTGTCTGAACATGTGGTCCGCAGGTAGTGGGCTTCTTCGGGCGGGGGGCTCAGACCCTGCAGCTTGGCCCATGCGGCGGCACTGCAGGCGGGAGCGCCCGGGTGGCGGTGCATGGGGCGCTTGCATGACCTCGTCGCCTGGCCGGAGCTGGAGGAGCAGGAGACAGAGGCCCGTTCTGCCCAGCCCAGCCCTCGGTCCCGGGGAGCCTGGTGGTGAGGGGTGGGAAGGTTGCATTCTGTCCCCGAGCCTCGTCCCAGCATGGGCTGGCTGCAGGCCTCCTTGGAGGCTGGCCTGGGAGCCCAAAGCAGGGAGGGCGGTAGCTCTGAGGAAGCCAGGCACCCGGTGGCAGCTGCCCACAGGCCTGTCCCCGGAGGCGAGGGGCCTCTGCATATGAAAGCAGCGCCCACGGGGGGGGGGGGGGGGGGGGGGGGGGACAGGAGGGAGCATGCTCCTGGGATTGGCTTTCGTATCCTCTCAGGTGGACTTTGTTCTTGAGCTTTCTCTTAGTAAAGGTCCGCTTTCTGGGGCGGCTGAAAGGGCGCGGGGGCTTTGAGTGGGGCAGCGGGGGTGGGGGGCCAGGCTGGTGAGGTCAGAATCCTTGAGGGGCGTGGCCTCGCTTACTTCTCCCTGCTGTGTCTGAGTGCGGGTGTGGGCCCCTGGGGGTCGCTGCTCCCGCTGGTGCCGGCCGGCCAGCCGGCCGGCCGTGCTAGGCTGCGCTGAGCCGCGGGATGGGGGTGGTCTCCTCCCCAGGAAGCCCCTTCGGGCCCAGGAGACCCACTTCCTAGGAGCCTGGCTTGGGCTGCAGCCTCAGGCTGGCCTCTGCTGAGTGTGGTTTGGGGGGCTGGGGGTGAGGCAGCGAGGCTCTCCGCTCTTTTCTAGCATAGTCTCTATCACAAGCAGAACGTGGCAAAGGGGCTTTGAAAAATTGGCATCAGAATTAAGCCCGCATAAGCCCCTTCTGGTCACGGGGTGCGTGCGGAGCTGGGGCGGCCTGAGTTCAGGGTGAAGAGCTGCACACGAAGCCCAGACCCTCCCTGTCATCGGGAGGTGGCCCCGTGGGCAGAATGCAATCTTTGTGTGTGTGTGTGTGTGTGTGTGTGTGTGTGTGTGTGTCTGTGGTCTTCGTGTCTCTGCATGACTAAAGGGCTCTGCCACAAAGCCGTCCCCTAACTCCTGTGCTTCGGTGAGGGGATGTCGGTCTCTCGTGTCTCCCGTGAGGCCTTGCCCTCCTCTCTCTGGGAGGATGTGTCGGCGCGGTCTGCCGAGCCGTGGCTCCACTGGCCGTGCGCCCTGGTGGGGCGTTTGTGGGCGCGGCCCCCCAGCAAATGCATGCCTCCAGCTCTGGCCCCTGGGGGGAGAGGAGGGGCCGGTCGGCACCTGACCTCGCTGGGCCCCTCCCTTCAGCAGGATCCAGACGTCCCTCACGAGTGCCAGCTTGGGGTCTGCGGACGAGAACTCAATGGCCCAGGCTGACGACAACTTGAAAAATCTCCACCTGGAGCTCACGGAGACTTGTCTGGACATGATGGCCAGATACGTGTTCTCCAACTTCACGGCGGTCCCCAAGAGGTACAGGCTGGGAGGGAGGCACAGCACCGCGCTCTCTTCTGTGACTGTAATGGGTCAAAGTGGCGGTGGCGGGTGAGTCGTGCAGGGCTCCTTCCTGCCGGCGTCCTCAGTCGGAGGCGCCTTTGGAACCACGATGCCTGTCCAGAGCCCACTGGGCAAGGTGTTGGCCGATGCCCCTCTGCTTTCAGGTCCCCCGTAGGGGAGTTCCTCTTGGCTGGTGGCAGGACCAAGACCTGGCTGGTTGGAAACAAGCTCGTCACTGTGACGACGAGCGTGGGGACCGGGACCCGGTCACTGCTGGGCTTGGACTCAGGAGAGCTGCAGGGCAGCCCAGAGCTGAGGTGACTGCACCTTCCAGCCCCTACCTATCAGGCCGTGACCCTGGCGGTCCCGAGCCCAGGCTGGGGTGGCTCGGTTGCACGCCAGCCTGGAGCCTGTGAGGCATCGCGGTCACGCTCGGCACGGACCCTTCCGTCCTCAGCTCTGACCGCAGTGCGCACGTGAGGCAGACAAAGGAGGCGCCTGCCAAGTTGGAGTCCCAGGCTGGGCAGCAGGTGTGCCGTGGGGCCCGGGACCGCGTCCGCTCCATGTCTGGTGAGCCCGTGCCCCTCCCTGCCTCCTCGGGGCCTCTGTGGGTGCACGCACTCGCGAACACTGCCGGGATGTTGTTTCCGCGAGCCCTCGTCACGGGGTGTGGCAGGCAGTGTGCCTTTTGCACAACTCTGGCCCGCAGGCCCTTGTTGCCGAGGGTCCGTTTGTCATGGCTTGTGTTTCCTGTGAACCCTCGGCAGTCCTTGTCCTCAGCTCAGCTCACCCCTGTAGCTTTCTTTTGCTGCAGCCAGAACGAGCCACGGTCCGACGTGGGGGCAGGTGGGGCAGGTGCTGGGGCCCCTTCCTACTGCCCTGGGCCCACCGAGGCCGACACCCAGAGAGGGCTGAGCTGCCTCTGGTTGCTTGCCCGGGGCTCCGTGGCCAGCAGGGCCCTGGGTGGAACAGCCAGTTCTGAGCCGGCGGCTCTGCGTCGGGCAGGTGGGGGTCACCAGCCCTCCTGTCCTCCCCTTCCTCAGGGGGCCACGGCCTTCGTGTTGGTGCCTTGGACGCTCCAGCCACCCACTGCCCAGGCGCACAGACCGCACCGGCCAGCACGTCCGAGAGGGCCTCGGCTGCCGCCCAGCTCCCGGCGCAGGAGAAGACGAGCCTGGCGGCCTACGTACCCCTGCTGACCCAGGGCTGGGCGGAGATCTTGGTCCGGAGGCCCACGGGTACTGACGGGTCTGCCCTTGGCACGCCTGGGCCTCGGTCAGCACACACAGTGGCCGCGGGACCATTAGCCACGAGGGTCTTAGGTACACAGGAGGGGCAGGCAGGCTGGGCCGAGGGAGCTTCTGCTCCGTGACGCCCACACGGTGAGCGGTGAGGGGGATCCCCAGGGCTGAGCGGGGAGGAGGGCCTGTGCTAGTCCGCTCGGGCCTCCCTGACAGAGTGCCCCGGAGCGGGCAGCTTCAGCAACAGAAAGGTATTTCCTCCTGCTCCCGGGGGCTGTAAGTCCCAGGTGAGGGTGCCAACCGGGCTGGATCCTCTTGAGGCCTCTCTTCCCGGGGTGCACACGTGTGTGTCTTCCCTCGTGTTCTTGCATGGTGGTCCCTCTGTGCGGGTGTGTGTCCCCTGGTAAGGACTCTGTGGATTAGGGGCCACCCGGGAGATTGGGTTTTCCCTTACCGCAGTGCTTTCCGAGGTGCTGGAGGTGAGGACTTCCACACAGGAATTTTGCAGCACACGATTCAGCCTGTAATGGGTATTTGAGGTTAAAGGAAGCCAAGGCCCAGGGCCTGGAGTCCGCTTAGGGCGCAGCGTGGCGAGTGGTGACTGGGGAGGATCAGGCGCCCGGTCCTGGGGAGCCTCCTGGGCAGTAAGGCTGTGGGCCCTGGGTCCTCTTGGGGAGCCGGCACGGGGGAGGCCAGAGACTGGATGAGAAGGGCCAGGAAGGGCCGGAGGAGGTGGGTCAGGGTTGAGGGAGATGCTCTCAATGTGAGGACGCTCGGTGTGGAGGGCCGCGTCAAAGCGTTGGCCCGTGGGCCTTGTGGGGAGAGGGAGCCCAGAAAGCCCCCAGCTCTGCCCCATCCAAGCTTTTTGGTGATGTCTGTTCTTTGCGGTGCCTCTGCCGGGCCTGACGTGGGTGTGAGGGCTGACCTGGGGTGGAGAGTCGTATGAGCTGAGGCCCTCCTGTGTGTCCGTGAGGCGGGCGACCACTGGACGGGAGCTACTCCTGACCTGGGGGTCTGGCGGTGTGGGGGTGGAGCGTCGGGGCCAGCCAGGGGCCTGCCTCTATTAGAGCTTTCTCCCCCTTCCCCATCGCTCCCTGGTTGAGCACAGGGAGCTCTGCTCACCCCCAGGCATGTGCCCTTGGGGGTGGGGATGGCCGGTGGCCGTGTCGGGCCCGCGGCCTGAGGGGTGCTGCCTGCCCCTCCGCAGGGAACACCAGCTGGCTGATGAGTCTGGAGAACCCCCTCAGCCCCTTCTCCTCGGACATCAACAACATGCCCCTGCAGGAGCTGTCCAACGCCCTCATGGCCGCCGAGCGCTTCAAGGAGCGTCGTGACACGGCCCTGTACAAGTCACTTTCGGTGCCGGCGGCCGGCTCCGCCAAGCCCCCTCCGCCCCCACGTTCTAACACAGGTGGGTACCCGTCCCGCCCGACCTGGCCGTGCTGTCTGGAGGCAGTGTCGCTCCCCTGCGCCGCAGGTCGCGCCCACAGTGGGGGTCCCGGAGCTTTCCTCGCCGCCGCCACAGCCTGACGTGGGAGCAGGGCCCATTCCCACTAAAGGGACCCTCTTCCCGAGGCGCGCGGTAGCTGTGCGGGGGCGGGCACGGCAGAGCCCCCGCAAAGCCTTTGCCCTGCGCTCTCCTCGGAGCGCCCGGGGCCGGGGCTCTAGGCGGTAACCGCGCTTCTGCTCGGGTGTGAGTGTGGATGCGCCGAGCACACAGTCTGCACCTGCCTGCGCTCGTGCCCGTGCCCAGCCTGCTGCTGCGGAGCTTCCGGGCCACCGTCTGGCCTTCCCTGTGGCCGCAGATGGCGCCTAGCGGCCCGGGACCTGTGTTGGCGAGGAGGAGGGCCGCGCTCCCCTTCCAGACGCCGGCTCCGGCAGCTTGGGGAGCCGGGCGCCGCTGGCCCCTCCGCTCTCTCTCTCCAGGCCCGGGCTCTGTGCGGGACTAGTGGTGCCTTTCCTCTGCTCGACTGTGCATAGTCTCCCCTTCTGCTGACTGGCCGCTCGCGGTTTCCCTTGCAGTGGCCTCTTTCTCCTCCCTGTACCAGACCAGTTGCCAAGGAGAGCTGCACAGGAGCATTTCCTGGGCAGGTACTCGTGTGTCTCTTTAAGGGAAGCGGTGTTTGCTCCAGAGCGCCGCTCTGCCTCGTAGATGCTGTTCTCATCGCCCCTCATCCGCTCATCCCTCCGTGGTCCTGCCAGAGCCGCTCCGTGCCCTCTGGGAGAAGGGCCCCGACTCGCATGAGGACGTCTGTGCAGAATGCCTGTGCTTTGCTGGCGGACCCCCTCTGCTGCATGCCCTTCGTGGCTGAGCTCTGTCCCCACGTCGGGCAGGCCCTTACAGCCACACCTTCAGGCCTCAGGAGGTGACCTTGGGCAGCTAAGCCACAGATGCTGGCAGGGGGCAGTTCTTTGGGGCGAGCCTGGCCCTGGGGCTCAGCCCAGCTGACTTTTCCTGGGCTTCTGGTGGTCCGATTGGCTTTGCGAACCCACAAATTGGGCTGTGTCTGCCTCTCGTCGTGGGCTGGCCAGAAGCCCTACAGACCAGCCTTTGGCCCGTTGTTCCCAGGCCCTGGCAGGGGCGGGCTCTGACCTGCATGGCCCTTGGGCACACCTGGGTGCCCACATGTGGACAGGAGCCAGTTAGGAAAGGGCAGCGTGCAGACGGGCTCCGGCAGGCGGCTGACAGGCCGTGCGCGTGTGGGGCTGCGTGTGTGGCGGCCGCGGGCTGCGCTAACCCCCGGTCGCTTCCCCCTCCCCCGCCCCTGCCCTCACATCGGCACAGGAAATGCTGCTTCAGGGCATCGTACCCTCCTGAGCATTCCTCAGCTCGGGGTTGGCTTAGGCTCCGATAGTGCGCCTCAGCTTTCCAGAACGGGCTTCCGAGTCTGTGTGCGCGCACGGGTGTTTCTCCATCAGGCTTCTCCTCAGGTCCCATCACAGAGGGACTCTGGCCTCTTGTCCCGGTTCCTGGGGGCCGGTGTGGGCGCGCCACTCCTTCTGAGCTGGGACCCCGTCTTAGGCGGGGGCTCCTCCCTCATGGGCTCTTGGGCTTGGGTCCCGCCCCTGGCCGTTTCCCTTGCTGGAGCAGCAGCGGCGGGTGCTGTGGATCCTGGGCTGGGGATTCCAGGAGCCGGATGCCCCCCACGTCCCTACGTCCGGGAGCCTGTGTTGGAGACTCCCCGTGTCAGGGGTCACATCCAGGCCCCCGAGGGCGCCCTTCTCCAGCTGACTTGATGGGGTGTGGGCAGCTTAGAGCCACAGGCAAGGAAGGCCTTAGGTGAGGCTCTGTTGGGGGGCCGCTGTGCTCTCTTGCCGGGGAGAGGCTGGTACCTCAGGCCACGTGAGCTCCTGGGGGCCGGGCCAGCACCTAGTAGCCTCATCTGTGTCCTCCCAGACTCCGCGGTGGTTCTGGAGGAGGGAAGTCCCAGCGAGACTGATTTGCCAGGCGAGCCCACCGAGCTGGAGGACTTTGAGGCCACCCTGGGCCCAGAGAGGCGCTGTCGGCGCCCTGAAGCCTACAGTAGAGTGAGTACTAGGCGGGGGAGGGCGCTGTGGGAAGAGGGGCGGGGCCTCCGCTCCAGACTTTGTGGCTCTGGCTGGCTTGCTGTGAACTCACACGAGGTCTTTCTTCCTCTTTTGTTATCTAAGAACTGGCTAGCTGTCCTTCCAAGTCCCTTCTGCGTGGATGGCCCGGGGCTTCCCGGTGGTCCCCGCAGGGCTAGTGGCTCATTGTCGGCATCCTGTGGCCCTGCTGCTCAGCACGGGCAGGAGTCATCCTAGGGGAGGGGGCGGGGCCGTGGCCATCCGCTTGCTGCCGAGTGGCTCCTGTGGCCCTGGCTGGGGGGCAGGTGGGGCTTCATCGCCCCCGAGTAGGCCCCTGGGAGGGTTCACTGGTGTCTTCCAACGAAGGCTCCCTGGACTCCTTCCTTTCCAGTCGTCTTCCAGCTCCAGCCAAGAGGAGAAGTCTTTCGCGGCAGAGGAGGTGGCTGCCGGAGGGCTCCCCATCGGGCGGGCCGTGTCTGCCGAGGGAGCCCGGCCCTCTGCGGGGCTCTCCTTCCAGCCCGCCCAGCCCCTCAGCAAGTCTAGCTCCTCGCCAGAGCTGCAGACCCTGCAGGATACACTCGGGGACCCTGGGGACACGGCCGACGTTGGCCGGCTGAGTCCCGAGGCCAAGGCCCGCTCACAGTCCGGGACTCTGGACGGGGCAGGTGCCACCTGGTCAACCCCGGGTGGAGAGAGTCAGGGCCGGGGCCCTGCGAGGCCCGAGGGTCCCTCGCCTTCTGGCTGTCCCCGTTCCCCCGGTGGCCTGCGTCCCAGAGGCTACACCATTTCGGATTCAGCCCCGTCACGCAGAGGCAAGAGGGTAGAGCGGGACGCCTTCAAGAGCAGAGCTGGGGCCTCCAACACTGAGAAGGTGCCGGGCATCAACCCCAGGTGAGCCTTGCCCTTTCGGGCTGGAGCTGCCGGACAGTCCCCATGGGGACCCGGTGCCTGAGTGGCCCCCGGCCAAACAGACTGGGCTACAGGTCGTGTGGTCTGTGCCCCGTGGCCGGCGGGAGCCAGACAAGAGGGCAGTTCCTTCGGCGACGGGGCGGAGGTGCGCTTCTTTGTGCCTGGGGCGGCGGGGCCAGCAGTGACCAGGCCCGGCCCGGCCCTCCCGTCCTGCCCCTGCAGCTTCGTGTTCCTGCAGCTCTACCACTCTCCTTTCTTCGGTGACGAGTCCAACAAGCCGATCCTTCTGCCTAACGAGGTTTGTGTGCTTTCTCTCCGGTGCGGGGTCCCCCCGGGGCCTGGGTGGGGGACACCGTTGGGTGCCCACAGCCCAGGCTTGCAGGGACAAAGCCTCAGCTCCCTGTGGCAGCCTATAGTGACCCCTTCCCCAACCTGCCCCTGGGCGAGGAGAGTCCTCTCAGCACAGGCACCTGACGGGCTGGTGGTGGCGCGACCTCCGCCCAAGGCTCAGGCGGGGCTCTGTGGCTACAGTCCTTCGAGCGGTCGGTGCAGCTCCTCGACCAGATCCCGTCCTACGACACACACAAGATCGCTGTCCTGTACGTGGGAGAAGGCCAGGTAAGGGTGCTGGGGGCCCGAGCCCAGCCGGATGGGCCTCCCTGGCTGGGGCTGGGTTCAGGGCCCGGCCCCTCGTCCACCGCCGAGCTCAGTCACTGCGCGAGCTGCCAGAGCATCAAGTGCTCGTGGGGCCCTGTGCAGGCCGCTGCTCCAGTGCCCGGGATGCGGCGGGAGTGACAGCGGAGCGTGTGAGCACACGGTGCCCAGAGGGATGTTGGGGGCTGCAGAGATGGTGGTGGGTGCGTGGATGCCACAGGTGTGGGCGGGGCACGGCTCACATCAGCGACCCGGGCACGGGGTGGCTGGCGCAGTGCCCACGGCGCGCACAGGGGGCCGGGGGCAGGGTGGGGAAGTAGAGGGGAGGCGTGGACGGCCTCAGGGCTGCGTGTTGTTCTCAGGGAGGTGGGAGGGCCATGAATGGTTCTGAGCCGAGGGTTGGAGGTAACTCGGCCCCAGCCTCCGGAGCATCGTTCTGGCTGCCGCACGAAGAGCCGGTGGAAGCGGGGCGCCCCTCGTCCCCATGAGATGAGCAGGCCTGCGGGGCGGGGCCGGGATGCCACGGAATGCCAGCCTCTGGGTGTGTTTTCGGTCCGCCTGAGCAAATTGGCTGGTGGACCCGTGCTCTGTGCGAGAGACGGGGTCCAGATGGCGCCCCCGGGTGCGCGCCGGGGCCCCGAGGAGCCGGGCAGGGGCGGGTGCCGTCGAGCTCCTCTCTCCCCACAGAGCAGCAGCGAGCTCGCCATCCTGTCCAACGAGCACGGCTCGTACCGGTACACAGAGTTCCTGACGGGCCTGGGCAAGCTCATCGAGCTTAAGGACTGCCAGCCGGATAAGGTGTACCTGGGCGGTCTGGACGTGTGCGGGGAGGACGGCCAGTTCACTTACTGCTGGCACGATGACATCATGCAGGGTACGCGCCTTCCGCCGGCCCGCGCTCGGGGCTGAGGGTGGCCGAGGGTGGCCGAGGGCCTGACTTCCCCCGATGGGGATGCGGGGTAGCAGTGGGGCTGGCGCCTCTGCGTCCGGAAGATATGCCCTCGGGGTGAGGAGGCAAGGCTGCTGGCCAGGCACTGGAGGGGGCGGGTCCCGCAGGCCCGAGAGCCTCTGGAGGAACCAAGAGGCGCCCCGAGCTGGTGCTCTGCCTGGGGCCATGCCAGGCCCCGCTCAACTTGGCCCCATGCGCCTTGCAGCTGTCTTCCATATCGCCACCCTGATGCCCACCAAGGACGTGGACAAGCACCGCTGTGACAAGAAGCGCCATCTGGGCAACGACTTTGTGTCCATTGTCTATAATGACTCCGGCGAGGACTTCAAACTGGGCACCATTAAAGTGAGTGGGGGCCCTGGAGGCAGGCGCAGGTGGGCACCCCTGGCTCGAGTCTACACCTCTGGGCAAGTGCTCTCTCTGGTCTGTGATGAGTGCAGACAGCAGGCACCGTCGGGGTCAGTACGGCAATAAAAGGACCTCCAGTGCCTCCCGCCGCCAGTTGGAGTAGGCACGTCCCCCCCCCCACCCCCCAAGCCAGTGTCCTCTGTAATGACAACGACGGGGACAGCGGCCCTCATGGGAGCCAATGAGCCTAGTGGGGGGCCGGGCACAGAGCAGGGATTTGTGTGTCCCTGCGTCTCGGAGTCTCCCTGACACCTCCCTCGTGTCATCACACAGCACTGGGGTGTGCCCCGTGGCCTCGCCTTCCCTAGAGGACGATGCTAGGGCCCAAGGCCCCGGTGAGGAGGCTGTGGGGGTGGGGGGTGGGGGGCGGGCTCCACCCAGGAGACTTGGGGTGCGAGGCATGTGGAAGGCAGGGTCGGGGGGCAGGTCCGAAGCTCACAAGTGTTCAGATTCTAAACCCAACAGCAAGCCTCAGAGGGGGTCGCTGAACGCGAACACGCGGCTGCTGGTGAGAGTCCAGTCGCAGGCCAGGGTGCCCGAGCGGTGGCACGGAGCTGGGGTGGGTGTGTGTGGTGCACACCCAGAGACGCACAGGGAAGCGGTCCGCCTGTGTAGGCATTGGGGCTGCTCTCGGGACGACAGGGAGGCAGCTGGCAGCCAGGTGGCAGCAGGAGTCACGGGTAGCACAGGCAGGCGAGGTGGGGGTCATGCGCCTGTTTAGGGTCGTGACTGGACCTGAACTCGGGGGGATTCAGTTGGTGGGGTCTGGATGTGGAGTCGGGCTTTAGGAGGGAAGGCGGCCCGGGGGAGGAGATGAGGGACAGCCCTGCCCCCGGGCTCGGTCGGAAGTGTGTCTACGGGGCTAGTGACCGAAAGGGCAGGTTTGTGGAGTTAGCACGTGCCTCTCGGAGCCGAGCGAGAAAGGAGCAAGGCCCGGGGTGACCTCTGCCCTTGTCTGCGCAGGGCCAGTTCAACTTCGTCCACGTGATCATCACCCCCCTGGACTACGAGTGCAACCTGGTGTCCCTCCAGTGCAGGAAGGGTGAGCCCTGGGGCCGGGCGGGGAGGCCCTCGCGGCCCTGAGCCCCTCGCGAGCTCTGTGTCTCCTCAGACATGGAGGGCCTCGTGGACACCAGCGTGGCCAAGATCGTGTCTGATCGCAACCTGCCCTTCGTGGCCCGTCAGATGGCTCTGCACGCCAACGTGAGCAGAGGGGTCGGCCCGGGGCAGGGTGGGACGGGCCCAGGGGTGCCGGCCCCGGGGGCCTCAGCGCTCCCCGTCTCCCACCCCAGATGGCCTCCCAGGTGCACCATAGCCGCTCTAACCCCACGGATATCTACCCGTCCAAGTGGATCGCCAGGCTCCGTCACATCAAGCGGCTGCGCCACCGGGTAGGGCAGGTGGGCCTCAGATGCCTTGGGGGGAGGGGGGCGTGCACTGGCATCCATCTCACGGAGGGCAAGTGCCCCCCCTGCCCCTGCTTCTTCCTGAAGGCTCCCCGTCCCCTCCAGATCCGTGAGGAAGCCCACTACTCCAACCCCAGCCTGCCACTGACGCAGACGCACCCTCCGGGCCACGCCAAGGCCCCGGCCCCGGCCGAGCCCATGCCCACGTACGAGACGGGCCAGCGGAAGCGCCTCATCTCCTCTGTGGATGACTTCACCGAGTTCGTGTGAGCCGGGTCCCGTGCCCCGCTGTTATTTGCGCAAATGAAATAAAGCAGTGGTGCAGCCCCGGCCTCCCCCCACCGTGTCACTCAGAGCCAGACGCGGATGCAGTCAGCCAGCTGGTTTATTTGACTTTGTCGGGTGGGGATGGGATCAAGGCTGTAGCTATGGCCACACCCATGGAGGTGGTACAGGGCCTGTCGGGCTGCGGCCGGGGGGGGGGGGGGGGCACCCTGCCACCACCCACGTATTCTCCGGTACACAGACCCTCACCTGCCCCGGCCCCGGGAGCCAGCCCCGGGGCAGGGCTCCTTCCACCCTGGAGCTCTGGTGCCGCCCGCGTCCTACTCCTCCCCCAGACCTGACACCCGCAGGTCTGGGCTCTGCCCTCTTGCTGTCACAGCCCAGGCAGAGCGCAAGGCCACGGGGGTGGGGAAGGGGGTGGCGACAGGAAGTGCCGCCGAGGCGATGGCTGGGCCCTTCCAACAAGCCTCCCATCCCAGCCCCAGGCCCAACTTGGATCCAACTCTGGTTAGGTGTCTGGGGAGGGAGGCCAGCTCTGCAGCCCCAGCACCCCTCCCCACAGGAGACGGGGGGGCATGGAGCCACTGCAGCCACCAGGTCCCTCGGCCCTAATGAAAAAGAGAGCGACGTACAAAAATACATTTTTAACCCCGTATAAATTATGACAGAGACACTGCGGCTGAAGGTGCGTGCACTCAGCAGGGGCAAGGAAGAGGTAATAACTTAGGGGGAGACGACGGGAGGTGCAGGTTCCCCTCCCCGAAGCCTGGATCCTTAGCAAAGGGGAGATGTCTGCCCAGGAGGTGGGGCCGGGCACAGCCCGCTGTACCTGAGGACTCCGGTAATAAATTAGCATCTCAGAGGCTGGGCACTCAGCCCAATACTGCTGTGTCCTCCCACGGGGAGCCGGGGAGGGGACCCTGGGTCCTGGCTGCCCACATGGCGTCTTTAAAGTGCTGAGACCCACAGAGAGAGAGAGAGCGAGAGACGACTGCTCCCTGGGGGCCTTCGTGCAGCTCTTCTGCCTGGCCCGAGACTGTAAGGGTGGCAGAAATTAATACTGAGCGGTGTCTGCTCTGGCTCCCTCTGCAGAGCAGACTGAAGCCAGAGGCCCACCCCAGGGAAGGGGTCTGAGCCCAGGACCCCCGGGGACTAAGTGCTGCCGGGGTGGACCTTGTTCTTAGCCCGCAGGGAAACCCTGCAGGGGCCCGGGGCCAGACCCATGCCACGACTGGCCCGGGCAAGACGGCCAGGCAGGGCTGGCCGCAGGTCTGAGGAGGGGCTGGGGGCACGCGTGCTCCTGCGGCCCTGCAGGCTCTGAAGCCTCTGCTCCAGCCGGTAGACATCCTCCGTGGCCTGGTTGAGTCGGTCGAACTGGGTCAGAAGGGCCTCGAACACGGCTTGGAGGCGAGAGGGCTCGGGCTCCCCACGCGGCCCCAGCCGGCTCAGGCCCCCGCTGGGTGTGTCCAGCTGGCTGGAGGCCGTGGAGGGCCGGGAGGCGTCTGAGTCCCCACTGGGGGAGGGTGCGTCCGGGGACGACTTGGAGCCCCTGGAGGAGCGCGAGGGCAGCGGTTCCATCCCTTCAAACCGGACTTTGTGACGGAACTGGGGGCGGCACAGGGGCTCCGTCAGTCCGGCTGCACCCCGGGCTCCCCTGGGCCCAGGGTGCGTCCCTCTCCCCCCCACTGGGCCGTACCCACCTCCTTAACCTTACTGAAGCCCATCCAGAGGCGCAGCCTGCGCAAGAACAGCTCCACCATTTCGTAGTCCTGCGGCTCCCAGGCCGGCCGGTAGAGCTCCCCACGCAGCGCGTGGTACCGCCACCGCAGGAGGACCGCCCCCAGCCTCAGGGCCCCCCACAGCCGCAGCGCCCAGAGCCCAGTGCACAGCAGCGGGGAGAGGCGCCAGGACTCCGCAGGGCACGGGGCAGGACCCCCAGACCCAGGACACGGCACCAAGATGGCCCTCAGGGCGCTCCGAAACGAGTCCACGCAGGAAGCGACCAGCTGCCAGGGGAGGGGGCACGCGTGAGGGGCGCGTCCCGGGCTGAGCTCCCCTCCCCTGACGGCCTCACCGCCACCTACCAGAATGGCCAGCTGGGCATAAGCCACGGCGAGCACCACCAGGCCCAAGGCCGCACCCACGAGCTCCGGCAGGGCCCTGTACAGCGTCTTGCCGAAAACCGACCACTGGCGCACGAAGCGCAGCTGCTGGGCGGCCTGGGGGCGAGCGGTGTCAGTTGACCGAACGAACCGCCGCCAGTTCGACCCGGCCCGGGCCCCAGCGGACCCCCGCCGGCCCAGCCCTCACCTTGACCAGCAGGAGAAAGAGCAGCGAGGCGGCCAGGCCGCGAGCCGCGGAGCTCAGCTGCGCCACCTGCTCGAAGCTGGTGAAGCGGCGCGGGCGGCGGCGCACGAAGCGGGTCCACTGGCGGTCGGCGACACCCAGCTGGGCCAGGCGCACGAGCGCCGCGGCCGCGGTCAGGGCCACCAGCAGCCACCGCGCCCAGGCTCCGGACTGTGCGGCGCGCGTCCGCCCTTCCCGGCGCCACACACGCGCCTCGGCCACCGAATAGTACAGCGCGAACAACAGCAGGCTCACCTGCGGGGGCGGGGCGAAGTGAGGGTGGAGGGGGCGGGGCGAAGTGAGGGGGAGGGGGCGGGGCGAAGTGAGGGTGGGGGGGCGGCGAAGTGAGAGGGAGGGGGCGGGGCGAAGTGAGGGGGAGGGGCGGCAAAGTGAGGGTGGAGGGGCGGGGCGAAGTGAGGGGGAGGGGCGGCAAAGTGAGGGTGGAGGGGCGGGGCGAAGTGAGGGTGGGGGGGCGGCGAAGTGAGAGGGAGGGGGCGGGGCGAAGTGAGAGGGAGGGGGCGGGGCGAAGTGAGGGGGGAGGGGCGGGGCGAAGTGAGGGGGAGGGGCGGGGCGAAGTGAGGGGGCGGGGCGGCGGGGCGGCGGGGCGGCGGGGCGGCGGGGCGGCGGGGCGGCGGGGCGGCGGGGCGGCGGGGCGGCGGGGCGGCGGGGCGGCGGGGCGGCCGGCACCCACCGAGGTGAGCAGTGGCAGCGAGAGGCCGGAACTCAGGCGTCGCAGCGCGAACGGGCGCACGCTGACTGCAGTCACGGCGTGCCCGGCCACCGGGAACTCGAGGCGCAGCGTGACGGCGGCATGGAGCCCCACGGCCGGGCTGTAGCGCGTGAGCTCCACGAACACCGCGCGGCTCCTACACGGCGAGAGGGGCGGGCAGGGTAAAATGACTGGGTGTCTCCCCAGAGAAAGGGGCTTGGGCGGCGGGTGACGCGGGGCCCGGGGAGGAGGTGGAGGCTGAGCGGTCAGTGAGGTGCGTGGGGAAAGATGGGGACACGGAAAAGCGGCGGGGTGGGGGAGTGGACCGCGGAGGGACCCCCGTGTGCCTGCCGGAAGCGCCGCAGTGTGGAAAGGCGGGGACAGGTCGAGCGCGAGCACCTGTTGTCGATCCAGTTGTGCAGCTGCAGGAAGCCCAGCTGCGCGCGGCTCTCTTCCAGGCTCAGCCCCAGCTCCTGAACGTAGCCCCCGCTGTCGTACACGGCGCAGTAGCCCCAGGACCAGACCCTGCCGGCGAGGGGACGGCGTTAGAGCAAGGTCCCGGCCCTGGAAGAACCTGGGAGGCAAGGCTGGCTGGGGCTAGGGGGCGCCCGTGGAGAGCAACCCCCCCCTCCCTGCGTCCCGGATCCTCCCGGATCCCGGGGCCCTCCCTCTGTGCTCACCCCAGCAGGTCTGGCGCAGAGTAGGCCCACGTCTCGGAGCCGTTGTGGGCAGCACTGCCCCAGCCGATGCCATAGTCGCCTGTGCTGAAGGAGCCTGCGGCTGCCGCGCACATGGGCACACCCGGGCGAGCAGGGTCTGGGCAGAGTGCTGAAAGCAGAGGGGGAGTTCTTTGCCAGCTGGGCTCTACGTGATCCCACCAGACCCTCCCTGCAACCCAGAAGGCAGAAGTCACAGTGTCACAGATGGAGAAAGTAAGGGATGCACAGCTAGACAGCTAGAACCAGAATGCAGCCAGGGGTGTCTCTTAGGGAGAGAGCAAGGACGCAGTGCCAGGCCTCCCTCCACGGCTCACCTTCCTGCAGCCGCACCTGCCGCAGTCGCGGGGGCCCCAACTCTGGGCTGGACTGGTTCCCATGGATGTAGGGGAGCAGGACGTGGGACATCCACGGCCAAAACTCCTCAGACCTGCTCACACAGACAGAGTCCCGTGTTCTACCCGGCAGCGCCCTGCACCCCTGGGGGCGGGGGTGGTCAGAGGCCCACAGAGCACTGCTCCTGCCGCCCCAGCCCAGCCAACAGCAGGCTGCCAGTGCCACGGGACGGGACGAGGTCAAGACCCAGAAGCCTCAAGCTCAGCAGACTGACGTTTGGAGCAGGAAGTGTTATGGGGCGATTCTGGGTACTCTAAGATTATTTACTTATTTGTTTTGAGAGAGACACAGACAGCATGAGCGGGGTAGGGGTAGAGAACGAGGGAGACAGAATCCCAAGTAGGGTCCGCAATGTCAGGACGCAGTCTGAGGCGGGGCCTTCACCCCCGACACCATGGGATCGTGACCTGCACGGAAACCAAGACTCTGACGCTCAACTGACGGGGCACCCCCAGGCGCCCCGGGACGTTTTGAACAGTGCCTCCGGTCCCGTGTTGCCAACACCACCTGCTCCGGTCCTGACAACCCACGACAATCCAAGACGCTGCCCCACGTCCCCTGGGGACTGGGTTGCACCAAGGACAAGATCGAGATGGGATCTGGCGGGCATCAATGCCTCCCCGGCCTGGCAGGTGGACACGCGCATGTGCACGGGGGTGCCTGTACCGGGTGATGGCCAGGAAGGCCTGGCTGCCGAGCTCCTGTTTGATGGCACTCTGCAGGCGGTAGGCATGGCTGTGGCAGGAAGCGTCCCCATGGTTGGCCAGCAACGTCACCAGCAGGAAGAGCATGTATACCAGGAAGCTCTGGGGGCAGGGACGGCCCTGGGGTCAGCCAATCCCAGTGTGGCCCACCGTCACGGCACTGGCCAGCAGACCGCCCGTGGCCAAGGTGCCTGGTGCCAGCGGGGCGGCACAGACGCCCGCCAGCATCCTGCCCGAGGGGTGGACAGGTGGTCCCTCCAAAGGCACAGAAGATGGCCCCTAGGGCCTGCGAGGCTGCTCATCGAGCCGGGCACGGGAAGAGGCACAGCAGGGCACAGGCACCGGGAGCTGGGGGTGAGGGGGGCGGGGGCGGGAGGGCCACAGGGCGCACGCGCGGGGTCTCCGAGGGAGCACCTGCAAGAAGGTGCGGTTTCAGCCAGACGCGAGACAGGAGAGCGGCTCACCCTCAGCATCCCGTGCAGCTTCTTGACCTTCCGGGCCTCTTCCTTCGCCAGGAAGAGCGCAAAGCCATGTGGGGGCCGCACACGGGGCACACGCTCGCTCACAGGGGTCACAGCCGGGCTCTCCACCAGGGTGTCATCCTCGTCGGGGTGTAGCCGCTTGGCCACCAGGGAGAAGTACAGGGCCTCCAGCAGGACCTGGGCCAAGGGAGGCATCAGAGGGGCCCACAGGCGCCAGGGGCTGGCAGCCCGGCCCCCCAACATCCCACTCACCTTGAGCGGCTCCCAGCCGAAGAAGGAGGCCAAGAAGCTGGAGCTGCTCGAGAGGAGCCACATCACACCCACACCAGGGGAGAAGCCGGCACCCACCCAGCCGGAGACCCCCACAGCCACAGCCACCAAGAGCAGGCTGAGTCCGTGGGCCAGGGGAGCACACCAGGCTGGCAGCAGCCGCCTCCGCAGACCGTCCACCAGTCCTGGGGAGGAAGACAGGTGACGGGCAGCCCACGGGGAGGGGCCCGGAGGGGCGTCCTGGGGACACGAGAGCACACCTGTCCTGGCGGGCTTTGCCGACTGGGGCCGCTCCCAGGTCAGACCCGGGCTGGGCAGCCCCCTGTCCCCCAGCCTCTGCAGCATCAGCGTCTCCGTCCTCTCCGCAGGAGCGCTGGACCTGAGGCACAGAGAGGGGGGGGAGGGGGGAGGCGTAGCCCACGCTCAGCTGTGGGCCCACAGCACGACGTCCCTGAGCCCCCCTACCCCTGCACCCCGCCCCCCGTATCAGCCGAGAGAAGACACTGCCCCAAACCCGGGTAGATACAGCGCTGGGGCTCAGACCACCACCGGTGACTCCGGGAAGGGCCCCCGATGCCTGCCCTGCCCCTCAGGCCGAAAACCCACGTCAGCCTCCGCTGCCGTCTCCCCCTCGCTCGCTGCTCCTCCACCCACGGACAGAGTCCCCTCCCATCGTGACCCCAGCAGCGGTGGCTCGCAGCACGGCTGAAGCGGCCCCAAGGCTCCGGGTTCGCGTCGCCACCTTCCGGGATGCACTCCGCACACCTCGCGTCTTCGCCCCCAACCTCCCCACGCAGACCCACGTTTCACAAAGGGACCGCGCGCTGACGCAGCTTTGTGACCCAAGATGCAACTCTTGAACAAGGAAACCCCTTTGTCTCACAACTCCGACAGTATCTAGGGTTCCCGGGGCCGAGAGAAGTGTGTGTGGCCCACGGCACCACACTGACCTGGCCAGCTGCACAGCTGCCCCACCAAGGAACGGGGGCTCCGGGGGCGGGGGGATGTGAAACAAGGGTGTGACAGGCACTTCCTGAGGGCCAAGCGCGCGCCTGGCAGGAGGGCCTGCACAGCTGTGCCCCGACTACACAGAACAGGCCCCCCTCCCCCGCTCCCAGCAGGTGCCGGCCATGAGCTGCGCTGAACGCGCCTGGGTTTGTGAGCCTTCGAGAGTAAGAAGTATCGTTTATGCGGGTGGGAAGTCAGGACAGCAAGCAAACCTTTTCTTGAGATGGACTAGAGAACAGGTGCTCCGTATCCTCATTAGGCAGGAGCAGCGGCATTCCTGTTCTTTCTAGGGCTTTCTCCGGACGCCCACGTTCATGTTTTACATGTGGATGTGGCGTCGGGCAGGTGGCATAGCGGATATGGCCTAAGATACACGCGGCTTCACCAAACACCAAGCCGCAGGAGACCAAAGCCTGCCTGTCACGGGCCAGCACCCCGGGTCCCCGGCCGAGGCCGGCACCGTTCCGGCCCCGAGTGAAAGGAGCCAAGGCCACGCAACCTGCTGCGGGGGGAGCGTGCAGGCAAGACGCCCGGAGGCAGGGAGGACAGAGAGCAGGTCCCCATCACTACGCCCTCCTGCATTTGCAGGCAGGAAGGCCCCAGCCGGGGAGCAGCCGCGCCAAGAACGGCAGGAAGGAGACCTGGGGCTCTTGTCTTGGGGAGGATGCCTCTAGGCAGAAGGGGGGCAGAAGACAGCAGAGATGAAGGCAGAAAAGGAGGGAAGCGGTCGACGGAAGCGGCAGGGCCAGCCCACGCAGCTGCTGGAGCGTCGTAAGGCGAGCCGCCTCCAAGGGACACTTCCCCCCTCCCGCCACTTCCGCGGGCAAGGACACAGTGGTGACTGACAGGGCTGGGTCGTCAAGGACTCTGTGGTTCCTGCTCGCTCTGAGGTGTCGGCCGTCATGCCGTGAGGGCGCTCAAGCCAGCCAGGGTGAGGGTCAGATGGGGACAACCACCAACCTGCCTGCCGTCTGGCTCCCTTGAAGCGCAGAGTTTTGGGGTAACGGGTCACACGGCGACAGAGGGCCGGTGCCCTAGGAGAGCAGCGGCAGGGCCTGCCTCGGGGAGCAGGACTCCGCCGAGGGGGACGTTTGGACGGAGGCGCAAGAGCAAACAGGAGGGTCAGACTCGGGACCGGAAGGGCAGCGGCAGGTGTGCGTGAGGAAGGATGCCAAGAGAGGAGTCGGGAGTCAATGAAAACTTGTGGTGGCCGGAGCGTGCACCGGGCCGGTTCTGAGACCGGGACCGGGGGGGCGGGGCGCAGCGTCTCTGGAGGGGGGCCTGGGGCCTGCGGGGCGGGCAGCTCCGCGCAGGCCAGTGAACGTCCGCGGGGCCCGTTCGCGCAGTCAGCCCAAGGCCTGAACCTGGACTTGAGGAAGGGCTCTGGGCTGGAGCTATGTGGGGTTGCTGTCCCAGGATCTCCCCATAGTATAGACCTTCTGAATCAATTTCCAATTTCTTCGTAACATGCGATCATGCCACGGTTATCTGTGTTTGCAAAACGACTCGAGAGGCCCCCACCCCCCCCACCCCTCCCACCCCCCGTTCCCTGTGCTCAGGACGGTTCATATGTGTCATCTTTGGTGCTTGAAAACGACAAGAGTTAAAAAGAGCAGAAATGTGATTATTGGAGAAAAAAAAGGAAATAAGAGATAGTTTTATACGAATCGTCCATCTCAGACGTTGAGAGATTCTTAAAAACATAAAATTGAAACAATCTCAAAAGAAAACAACCGGGATGTTTGGAAAACCTGGTCCTGAGCACCCCATCACCCCACGCCTCTGCCACCTGTGGGGAACGCTTGCCACCCTGTGAGGTCCTTTCAACAGGTAAGGGGCCCAGCCCCGCACAAGGCCAGTCCCAGGTGGGGAGCGGGGCTTCTTGGCCTGGGCTCCCCGCCGCCCCCCAACCCCCGGGAGCCAGGGACTTACAGGCCAGCGAGCAGATCCGTTTCTACTTGTGCGTCCCGGGCAGGGGCCAGGCTGCCGGCCCCTTCAGCCACGATCCGCCGGACGAGGTCCTCGTCTAGAGGGAAAACACGTCAGCGGGGGCATGGTTTCTCCCACCCCCAGGTTCTTCAGAACCTTCCCGGGGATCGCGTCGGGATACCACCCTCCCCACCCCTGCTCACCCGAAGCTGAGAAGGACTTGGCAGGTGAGGAGGGGCTGACCAGGGAGAGCCCGTCCTCCTCCGGGCCCAGGCGGCCCCGTGCCAGCCGCTGCAGGGTGCTGCCCACGATAGATGGGTCACTCAGCAGGTCCGGCCAATTCAGCGTGCCTTCACTGGACGGCCAGCACACCAGGCTGTAGGTGACACAGGTGAAACAAGGGGGGCCCAGGGGGACACGCGTACAACACGGCCCTAGAGCATGTGTGACGACAATACACGGGGCCAGGGGACAAAACCCACGCAGCGCAGACACTCATAATGCACCACGCACGAGGTGTGGCAGACCCACGCCAAGGCTCACGCTCTCTCCAGGGACTCCTACCTTTTGCAATCATCTAAAAACAAGTCACTTTTCATTTGTCCGGCAAAGGCCTGTTGAGAAGCACAGAGAACACCTCAGGTTCTGAGCTGCCCAGAGGCAGCGGGACCCACCCAGCCCGGGCAGGGCCCTGGGGGGGGGGGGGGGGGGGGGGAGGGGGGGGCACACTCACCTCAGCACGGAGCCCCGGGAAGGCCAGGAAGGAGCTGTCCAGCACAGACGAGTCCAGGTAGCTGTCGATGTCCAGGACCGGCTGCCCCGCAGGGATGGGGCTCGGCCCCCCAGCCACCTAGGGGAGAGGCAGGCATTCGGCAGAGGTGTGCCACCTCCGGAGCAGGCAGAGCCTAGACTGGGGCTGTGCTAGAGAGTGTTCTAGAATCGGGCACACGTTCTGTATCTGCACTGTCCATCACGGTAGCCACAGGCCGCTCAGGGCTCTGGAATGCAGCTGGCAGAGGTGAGGACTCCAGTTTTATTTGTCGTCGACTCGAACCAGCCGTGGTGGCGGCGGATTACCCCACGGGACCCCTGGCGCACACGCCCCCAGGGTATGGCGGTGGGTCCCTCCTGGGGGAAGTGCTCTGTCCTTCCCTCATCTCGTGCAGTCCCCATCAGATCGGGCGGGAAGCGCCTGCTCCTTGTCTCTCCGAGCCTGTGAGGCACTGGCCCTTCGGCAGGTGCATGAGAGCCACCAGGGAGGCCATTTGGGCTCTTCCTTGTCAGAGGGTTTAAATCGCCACTTTGGCCTCTTGCTAGAGATCTGCTCTGCTCAGGTTTGCGACATCCTCCCGAGTCTTTCCGGGACCCTGCCCGTCTCCCCTCAGTCACCTGACAGGCTGGTCCACAGCAGTCACGGGACCCCCCCCCCCCAATCATCTGCCCTGTGATTTCCGTGGCATCAGAAGTGGGGCCCCGTTGGTTCATTCGTGATCTGGACAATCTGCATCTCTCTGTCTCCCTGGGTCAGTCGTCTCGACCTTCTGCCCTTCCCTCCGGCCACCCTTGGCGGCGGCAACGAGACCCACGCTCTGTCCTCTGGAAGCTCCCCGGGCCCCAGCCCACCTTGCTCCGGGACATCCGGAAGAGAAACAGAATGACCAGGTAGACGGGATAGACCACCACACTGGACACCAGGCCGACGGCAACTGTGTCGGCACTCAGCGGGATCAGACCGGACACGGGCCCCGCGCTGTGTGGCAGGAGAGGAGAGAGACCTTGGCTGGGAGAGGCTACGGAGGGTAGGAGGGGTCGGGCAGGAGGAGATCGTCGGGCCCCCCACGGGCACCCACCTGTAGGCGGCGTCTCCCACGACCCCGTACCACACAGCATTGGCACCCAGGAAGAGGCAGACGAGGAGGACGCAACAGGTGGCCCGCTGGACGCGGGTGAAGCGGCTCCGGGGTGGCCGGTCCCAGAGGGAGAGCCAGAGATGCTTGTCAAAAAAGCCACGCTGCAGCTCGGCCACCAGGAGGCGCCGGAACCGCCGCACAGCCGCGTCGCCTGCAGAAAGGGCACAGCTGGCTTCAGGAGGCCAGCGGCACAGGCCACCCCTCGGCCAGCCCGGGCAGGGACGGGCCCAGGCCCTTACTTGCTGCCAGCACCTCCTTCTCCACGAGGCCGCCATTGGCCTCAGTCTCCACCGACAGCCAGTCGTTGACCAGGAAGAAGGTGCTGCAGGCGGTCTGCAGGTCCCGGACGATGATGTGCTGCAGGAACCAGGCGGGGCTGAGCCCTGCAGGGGAGGGGCGGTGATTCAGGCTGAAGGGCGCTGGTGGGGTGCCGGAGGGGCAGCCGCGGGCGCCCCCACAGACCTTTGTTGTCGTGCCACACGCGGATCTTCCGCACGCTGCCCAGGCTGTGCGGCGTGGCGATCTGGAACACGTCCAGGCTGTTGCGGCGGAAGGCCCTGTCCCCATCCAGGTGCCGGTGGCCGCTGCGGCCCTCAGCCCCATACAGCATGATGCCCACGTGTGCCGTGGTTCCTGGAGGATGGACAGAGAGGCAGCGGGGCTGGGTACGTGACCCCGGGCGGACCTTCCTTCGCTCAGCGGACAGGCCGCTCTGACAGGTGCCCTCTCACCCCCCTCAACGTGCCAGACACGCAGCCGCCAACGACACGGTGCAGCAGGCGGGGCGCCAGATTAACCGAGCGACTACGTGAGACACAGTCGGCCCTACCTCCCTGTGATACCACATGCACGTGACGTTTTACAAAAACGGGGACTGGCCAGTGAGGGTAAGAGCACAGCGAGGAGGAGAAAAGTGGTAACGTGGGAGAGACGTTCAGAACAATGGTCACCAGGCAGGTCGACACTGGCCGAGGCCATGACACCAAACTCGCCAATGTAGGCAGACAGGGACCACGAGAGAAAGAACAAAGATGTCACAGAGCAACCCACTGAGCGGTCAGAGGAGTGTCACGGAGCAGGAGGGCCAACGAGGACAAGTGGGGGGGGGGGGCAGGGGCAGGAGGACCAATGAGGACACGCCGGGGGGCGGGGTCGCCGGGGGGCGGGGTCGCCGGGGGGCGGGGTCGCCGGGGGGCGGGGTCGCCGGGGGCGGGGTCGCCGGGGGGCGGGGTCACCGAGGAGGGCCAACCAGAACACGCGGTGGGGGGGGGGGGCAAGAGCGGGAGGGCCAACGAAGACACGCTGAGGGGGGAGCGCAGGAAGTGGCCGAGGCATGGAGAACACGCTCACGTGCGTGGCACCTCCTACAGCCACACGGCCAGCACTGCCCACGCTGCTCAGCAAGTTTTCCACAAAGAAATCGAACGCTTTTGCCCCCAGCACGTCTAACGTTCAAGTCACACTGTCCTCGCTCGGTCAGTCCGTCTTCCCAGTAACGGCTCACCACCACCCCCACTGTCGTCCACTCGCTCACACAGGCAGGCCCCGCACTCCGATGCCCCGTGTGCCCGGAGAGCACCGTGAGGCCTGATGAGCTCCTGCCCCACGCGGCACCGGGTGAACAGAGCCCTCGTCCCGTCATCTACTAAGATAGTCACTACCAGAGAAGATAGCCAGAGAGCACAAGCAAGGGCAGCCGGGAGGCCTGGACCAGACAGCCCCCCGCCTCACCTGAGCCCCGGCCCCAGCCAGTCTTAACCAGGATCTCGTACTTGAAGCGGCCCCCCTTCCCGCAGAAAGGGATCACGCGGACACGGCTGACGTCCAGCTGGTCCAGCTTACGCAGGATCACGGCCATGACCACATAGGTCACCAGGCACACGGAACAGGTCAGCAGGACGACATAGTTCACGCCTGAGGCCGGTTCCTGGGGAGACAGAGCCATCAGGTACAGGAGGCACGGCCCTCGCCTCACTTTCTCAGGACGAGAGAAAGGCTGGGAACTCCGAGGCCCCTAGAAACATGGTGCAACTCACTGGAAAGATGAACCGCACGTGGCTGGGAGGCACGAAGAGGCTGGCCCCGAAGGCAGTGAGGTGGCGGGTGAGGCAGACGGCCTGGCTGGGTGACGTCTCTTCCAAAGGCACAAGGCCCTCTGTCCTCCACATCATGTCCTTCTCGCTGAAGTACTGGCACAGGGATGTGTACAGGCCCACGGTCACTTCCAGTGCCGACCAACGGAAGTGGCTGGTCAAGTTCAGGTAGTAAGTCCCGCCTGGGTCTCTGCTCCTAGAAGTTGAGCAAGTGTCACAGCCAGACCCTGCCCAGCCCGAGTCACGGCAGGTCCTGCTCCCAGACCCCTCAGCTGCAGCCACGCCCACCACAGGTGGCCAGGCCTGCCGCTTCCGGTCCTCCTGCCGCCAGACCTACTCCCACAGGAAACCCAGTGACCCTGCTGGCGTCCAGCCAGCCGTCAGAGATTAGCCCCCACTGTGGGTCCACCGTGGCCTGCTCCCAGGGCGGGGCGTGGGCTCACCCTGGGGCGATGAAGAAGGTGTAGGGCCTGTGGTCCCCGCCCGCCAGCGCCTCCGGGGTGATCCTCCTGCTGGCTGAGCAGTTGTGCTCGTTGGGCTGCGGCACCGAGTGCAGGTACACAGCCAGGTAGGGCTCAGGCTCCCGGGACAGGTAGTGTTCTAGGGGCACAAGGACAGCATAGGACGGCTGCCCCGCGCAGCTCGCACACCCTGGGGGATGCTCCCGGAGCCCTGTGGCGCCCTCCCTGCAGCCTGGGGCTGGGGGGCTGGAGAGCTCTCTGTTGCTGGCAGCACTAACTGTTGCCTTGTTCCCCGCTGCCCTGGGGCCAGGCCCCGGCCAGCCTATGAAGCAGGAGGCAGACTTTCCTAAAGGCCACGAGTCGGGGGGGGAGGGGGGGGGCACGAAAGACACCTGCTCACCAAGGGTCCCCCACACAGGTTGGGCCGAGGCCCGCAACACCCACCGCTAAGCACCGAGTAGGTGAGCTGTAGGTGCAACCCGGCGTCAGGGTTGCTGTCCTCGGGGACGACCACAACGCCGACCGAGGCCTGCGGCTGGACGACGGCAGAGCCGGCAGGGGTGCGGCAGCCCCGTGCAGCCCGGTCTGAGTTGTTGGGTACTTTCACGGTGATGGCGCGCTCCGAGGCCAGCCGGCCAATGGGGATCTGGGCCCCGGCCTGCGTCTGGAAGGCCATGGACGCCACCTTGGTGGAGACAGTATAGTTGCTGATGTAGCCGAAGGGGAAGGGGTTGGAGTCGACGAGGATGATGAGCTGTACCACATCACTGAGGTTGGACAGGGCCCCGCTGAAGGCCTCAGGGATGGAGAAGTGGCAGCCGGGAACCGAGGCGTCGCCCTGGCAGAGCAGGCTCAGCGGGTCTGAGCGCTTGCCCTGCGCCACGATCTCCTCGCCGGCCAGCGTCAGGGGCTCCTCGTTGAGCACGCGGGAGCGCATGAGGATACACATGAGGGCCGACGACAGGCGGTAGGCCCTGGATGCCACCATCAGCGACGGCGGCTCTGCGCCCAGCTCTGAGGGCTGCGGGCCCTGCACATCCGCGCTGGCCAAGTGGATGAGGTCACCTGTGGGAGGAGAGGTGGGAGGAGAGGTGGCGCGGAGGGCTCAGAGGGGGGGGCAAGCGGGGGCGGGGGGGTGGTGGGGAGCACGCGCCTTCCTGGGCCCGGCCGCACCTGTGATGTTGAGAATGCTGTCAGCAATGGCCGTGGGCGTGCCGGTGCCCTCGGCGGTCTCGGCCTGCAGGATGTGCATCATGCCCTCGAGCTTGTGCAGCGTCTTCTTCAGACACGAGCGGCACACGAGCTCCCTGCTGGAGACCTGCAGGGAGGCCAGACGCCGTAGGCAGCCCTCCTCCGGCCTGGCTGAGCAGGGCCGGCACCCCCCGTGACCCCTCAACCCACTTCAGTTCCGTCACACCGGCCACGTGGCCCAGGCCTTTCCCCAACACCCTTCACGCCGCAGCTGGAGAAACCACCCCAAGCGTGGGTTCCAGCCATGTGCCTCCCTGCCGAGAGCTCTTCTGTGGTTTCTCCCCACCCGCGGGCGAGGAAGGTCCAAGGTAACGCGGTCCTGCCGCTCGCCCTAATCCATGTGCCTGGCCATGAGAGCCACGTGTCACGGGTCACCTCTCCCGCCTGGGAAGGTTCTCTGCTTCCTTCTCTGCTGAAAGCTGTGCAGCAATTTCCCACCACGCAGAGGCACAGCGTGCCCCCGCCCCCATCAAGACTGTGCTCAGCTCAGCCGAGCCCGGTTCTCGAGTCCTGGGCGACAGTGGTGGCTAACTGCTTGGGGCTGCAGAAGCCGGATCAGGTGTGACCATGGGCTGAGTGGGAGGGCACCGGAACAGCCTCTTCACGTGTGCTCTCCTTAGAGCCAAGCCGCTCCTTACCCCTAGGCCACCCTGCACAGTCGCACCTGCAGCTCACATGCTAAATGGCCAAGGACAGGCACACGGCCAGGGAGACTTGGCCAGGATAGGGGCTGCCATGGGGCCCGAGGCCCACCCTACCGTGCACTGGGCCAGCGCCGCGGCAATCTGCCGGATGTCATCCACGGTGTTGACCCGCAGGGAGACCAGAATCTCTGTGACGTTTTTGCGTATCTGGGCTTGCAGCTGCCGCCTGGGGTCCGACTCTGCTGACGAGGCCAGCGCCTGCTCGTGCTGAGGGCAGTGAGCACAGGGGAGCCCTCAGGGCAACGGGCAGCTTCACTGGCAGCGACACAAGTTGTCTCAGCCACTAGAAAACTCGGGCAGCGGCTCAAGCCATGTTTCTTCAGGGACAAAAGGGGGCTTAGGGGGCTTTCCCAGGACTTCTCATGGGGGTGTGGAGGGCTGGCATCAGGGGAAGGGTCCACAGGCTGGGACTGTGGAGAAGAGGAGTTATTTCAAGGAGACGAATCAGGGGGCCAACTGCCGGCGAGGCAGCGAAGACTGGCCCGGGCCCACCCTCCCCACCGAGGGCAGATGAGAGGAGGGAACTCCTCACCCCTGCGCTGGCCTCGTTGAGCACAGTGATGAGGGCCAGAGAGTACTCGATGACGTGCTGGGGGTCAGCCTGTCTCAGTAGTCTGGGAAGCATGCTCTCCGTGAGGCTGTGCAGCCAAGTCGTGAGGTCCAGGGGGCCACCTGGCAGGTCACTAGGGAGTTCGGGCAGGGTGATGGCCAGAGACCTGCGTGCAGAAGCTCGCGGTGAACAAGTGGCAGTCCCCGCTCCCACCTGCCCAGATCCCGCCCAGGCTCACCTATTGAGAGCAACCACAGCGGCGCCTAGCTGGTCCTGCACGACCACGGCCAAGTCCACCTGGAAGTGTGGTGCAAAACCAGGCGGCAGCACGGCTCCGTAGGCAGAGAGGCTGCCCCTGTAGACGCAGAACTCTTCGCAGTGGCCCTGGCGACAGCGCCGCAGCAACAGGGCGAACACGAGTGGGGCGCCTGCGTCTTCCGCATCCTGCCAGCCTGCGGGCCCCTCAGTGTCAGCGGCGCCCCGGACTCCCTGCGCCGCGCCTCCCTGTCACCTGCAGCTGTACTCACCTGTGCACTCGAAATGCACCTTGGTGGTGAGGGCGCGCACGGCGTCCAGCGGGAAGAGGCGGCAAGAGCCTCCGCGCGGGGGCCGGTTGGCGGAGAGGCGGATGGAGGCGCAGCCCTCTTCCTCGCCCGAGCGGCCCAGCACCGTGAGCGTGAACGTGTAACCCTCGCCGTCCCGCAGCACGCCGCGCCGCACCACCAGCCGCATGCCTGAGCTGCCCGTCGACGTGGTCGTCTCGTCCAGCACCAGCGTCTCGTTGCTGAAAGTACGCGCCGCCCAGCGCTGCAGAGCCAGGGGACAGAGACCAAGGTGCCGAGGACCGACCGGGAGCGGCCCCGCCCCGCCGAGGCCCCGCCCCCCCAGTCCTACATTCGCTCACCCCTCGCTGGGAGCCCCCGCTACAGTTGTCACAGCGGCCCTCCAGGTACACGTAGGAGCTACGGCTCACTGCGTACACGGCCTGCGCCTTGCAGGACACACACTCCAAGGACACAAGGGGCACCCGACCCCTGCGGATCAACACCTGGAGACAAGAAAAGAAGCCACGACCTGAGCCAGGGCCTCCACTCCTGGGGCCCACACCCTGAGTCTGCACAGGGCAGTCAGCCCCAGCCAGGCTCCCCAGGGGAGCTGGGCCTCTGGCCTCTGCCCTGATGCTGTTCTCCTGGCTGGGAGGGCTCCTCTCTGGGCCCTGCCAGCACCTAGTTAACCCGGAGTCCAACTTCCCAAGGCTCCGTGGGCTCAGCCCTCCTCAAGTACATTCGTTCAGTTTTTGATGTCTCACAGTCTGGAGGATGGTGGTGGACACCCAAGAGGGCAGAGTCCACCTCGCGCTTATTTTCCGTAGCACCCAAAGCCCAGCTCGGGCCTAGCACACGCGAAGCACTCGGGTACTCACCTGTGAACAGGATGGATGGACGGACAGACCCGTGGAGGAGAAACAGAACGAATGCACGTGTGGGGTGAAGGCGGCCGTGCTCACTACACAGCCCCATCTGAGGTCGGTCCCACCTCAGCCAATCCAGGCTGGACCCCGCTCCGACCTCCCCCGTCCCCACAGAGCCCGTCCCAGGCACCAGCGGCACCTCGCGCACCTGCCGCCATCGGCAGGCCGCAGCAGCAGTGCCGGCCCCAGGGGCCGCTGGCACCTCGGTCCTGACCTGCCTGGAGGGTGCAGGGGGCAGCAATGTTGAGCACGTGTCCACCCAGGGCTGAGAACAGGCTCTTCCTGTTCAAAAACGAGGACACCCATGCTCTGGGAAGGGGGCCGGTTTCCTCACTGCCTTTGGTGCTGCTGGAACCCCTTACTTCTCACTAATAAATACCTAGAGCGCCCAGGACCCCTCTAAGCTCCGGAAGGCCGCAGCGCTTCTGAAAGGAAACAAAACTGAAGCGAAACGTTTTGTTAAAGAGAATCTGTATCAATCAAACGTAGTAACTCACAGTGAGAACCGATAGCTTCCAGAACACCAAAACACGGGAAACCTTCACCGAGAGTGTTTGGCGTGAATGGCCCTGTGCGCTCAGCCCTCCCTGGCTGTACCTCGGCCACCCCGGGGCCCGGAACTCCGCCTTGCTGGGCTAAGGACTGGGCCCGTGGCACCCACCGTCTGGTTTGTGGCCTCCTCCTTCCGGCCTGCCTTCCACACGGTCAGGTTGAAGGTGTACTCCACACCAGCTTGCAGGCGCTCCTGGGGGACGGTGACCACGCTGCTGCCCCGGGGCCCAAAGGTCAGAGCGCACCCGCCAGTCTCACTCTGTAGCCACAAGGGAAGGGGTCGTGAGACCCTGGACGGCTTCAAAGCAGAGCCCAGCCCAGGGCACGTTTGGAAGACCCCCTGCCCCTCCAAGGCTCAGCCGCACGAACGACCAAGGGAGCCAGAGGGGACCTCACGCCCCCTGGTGCACCGGACCTGCGTTGAGGCCACACAGGCCCAGTGGAAGCTGAGTGGCGTCTGGTCGCCGTCCTCCAGGTTGGGATCGTAGGACTTGCTCCCATCCAGCACCAGGTCCTGAGCGTCTGACCACACACGGTATGAGCCTCCCTCGATGATGGGCACCAGGCGCTCAGGGACCACTGTCACATTGGCTTGGATGCTCCGTGCCAGCGGGGTGTCCCCAAATGACACCAGGAACACAAAGCAGTAGTGGCCCACAGGCAGCGCCAGCCGTGGCACCACCAGCTGGGGCCGGCTCATGTCCACGCTGGGCAGAGCCACGGGGGCCACGCGCACCGGCCGATGGCAGCCAGCGGCACGGTACACCTCCCACCGGTACTCCGTCTGGTAGGTGACGCAGTCACGGAGGTTGACGTGGGCTTCCAGGTAGTTGCGCTGGGAGCGCCGCATCAGCACCTGCGGGGGCAGGGCCACGTCCACCTCGGGCTCCCTACAGGCCAGCACGTGGACGGTGACCGTGGCCTGGGCCACGAAGAAGCTCACCAGGTTGGAAGCATTCACCTCCATCCGGTAGTCCCCAGGCTGCAGGTAGGAGTGTTCAGCCCAGGGCTCCTCCGTGTCCTCCGCCGGGGCCCCATCCCCGAAGTCCCAGCGATAGGCCACACGCCGGGGGCTAGGGCTCGTGGCGGCCTCGAACCGGGCCGAACGGTTGGTAAAGCAGCGGCCGCTGCGCAGCACCACGTGCTGGATGGCGTCCTGGACCTCGACCACGAGCGTGAGGTTCACGCCGCCCAGCTCGTTGAAGGCGCGCACGTGGATTTCCAGCAGCCCCGCGGCCACGGGGGTGTAGGTGACGTCGCGGCCTGACAGAATGACCAGCGAGTCCCCCTGGACCTTCTGCAAGGAGAAGTACCACGCGTAGGCCACGCGGGACCCCCGCTGCACGCGGGCCGTGAAGTTCCTCTCCGTGCCCGTGGGGATGCCTGGCTCACAGCAGTTGGGCACCTGGAGCCCACCCACCGCCTCCAGCACCAAGATGCGCACCTGCGCCTGGGCCCGGCTCACGTGGTTTTCCGCCTGCACGCTCAGCGTGTAGTCCCCGGCCCGGGGGAAACTGCGGGAGAAGCGGGGCCCGGGCAGTGCCTCCGTGGCGGCCCCGCCGACCCGCAGGTAGAAGCTGACAGCAGAGCCAGCGGCCAGCAGGACCTGCAGGTGGACCAGCTGCCCGGGCGCCACCACCTTGCTGCTGGCCCACAGCACGAGGCCCGCGACGGGCTCTTCCACCACGAGCTCACGCGTGGCCAGGCCCCAGCTGACGGCATTGGAGGCGTTGAGCCGAACGGAGAAGGCGCCGGCGTCACGGAAGACCACAGAAACGTGCTGGCCGTGCCTGCTGCCACCCGGCACCGCCCAGCACCAGCTCACGTTGGTGCCTGAGTCCAGCTGCCCCCAGAAGTGCACGGCAGAACCCGCCGCCACGAAGCCGCCACCCAGCTCGCCGGCCCTGATGCTGAGGCCACTTACGGGCACCTGCACAGCCACCTCAGTGGTGGCGTTGGCCGAGCCCAGCTGGTTCCTGGCCGTGACCGTGACCAGGTGCAGGCCGGGGGTGGGGAAGGTGTGCGTGGTGGACGGCTCTGGGGTCTCCCAGCTCAGTCCTCCCTCCAGAGACCAGCTATAAATGACGCCGCTGCCCCCGGCCGGCTTGGCACAGAGGGTGACGCTGGCATCGACGGCGGCCGGGTTCGGGGAGGCGGCTGCGGCCAGCCACCCCACAGGCTCCACGAAGTCCACCGTGCGATTGGCCAGGGCACTGCCCAGCATGTTGGCGGCCCGCAGCTGGATGCGGTAAGTGCCGGCCTCGAGCACAGTGAGCGAGAAGGCTCTGCCGCTGCCGGCCAGCGCCGGGCCGCCGTCCCGCTGGGCGGTCCAGCTATAGGAGATGTTGGTGCCGTCCCGGACCACGGCCTGCAGCTGCAGCGTGCGGTTGGTGGGAAAGCAGCAGCCGCCTCCGCCCCCCACCACCTGCAGCCCCTCGATGTGCTGCAGGACGTAGACAAAGATGCTGTCCTGGGCGGCGCCCACCTCGTTCTCGGCCGTGACGATGATGTTGAAGGTGCCCACCGAGCGGAAGGTGTAGGAGATGGTGGGGCCCCCGGGGATGGGCGTGCAGCGGTCGCAGAGCACCCAGGAGTAGCGCACGTCGCTGCCGGCCTCCAGGGAGGTGGCGAAGCTGACGCTGCCGTTGAGGGGCACCACCGTGCGGCTGGCGTTGACGCTGAGCCCCCGCGCACGCTCCCGCACCGTGACGTTCAGCCGAGCCTCGCCACGGCTCACCTCGTTCCACCCGGTCACGCGGACGGTGAAGTGGCCCGTGCTGTTGTAGGCGTGGGTGACCGCGGAGCCCTCGAGGAGCCCACCGTCCCCCAGCTCCCACAGGTAGCTGGCGGGGCACCCGCGGCCCGCGGCGGAGAACAGGTACGGCTGCTGCAGCTCCAGCACACGAGAACCGTTGACCCGGACGCCCGTGAGCTCCACGGGCTCCTGCACCTCCACGAGCGCGGAGTCGTTGGCAGCCGAGATGTTGTTGGATACGGCAACCGTCGCCAGGTAGGAGCCAGAGGCCGGGTAGGCAAACGTGGCCTCGGGGCCCCCGACGCGGGCGGGATCCTCAGTGCCAAAGTCCCAGGCGTAACGGTAGAGGAACGGGGGCCAGGCACGAGCCACCCAACGGGCCTCGTCCCCGAGCCGCACGAACTGCCTCTCGGGCCACAGGGTCACGTTGCCCAGCTCGGGCTCCACGCAGACGCTGGTGAAGTAATGGGCCTTGTTCACGTGGCTCGAGAGGACCAGCGTCAAGGGGAACGTGCCGCTCCGTGTGAAGTTGTGCGTCACCGTCGGGTCCCCCGAGACGGTGGTGTTGGAGGAGCCATCCCCGAACGTCCAGTCAAAGATGTAGTGGGTGGGGTCGCCAGTGACGTGGGCCGTGAGCCGGGCGAGGGGCTGCACAGGGATGCAGGCCGCAGGCTCGATCCGCAGCACCTCCAGGACAAACACCTGCAGGGGCAGGCTCAGCGCCAGGCGGCCCGCGGGGCTGGACGCTCCCACAGTCACCGTGCAGTTCCGTGCCCGCAGGTACACGTGCTCCACCGTGGCCTCGGGGCCCGTGAGCACCGTGCCGTCCCCCATGTCAAAAGTCCACGTGACGTTGTCTCCCGACTCCAGGGCGGCGCTGACGGTCACAGGCGCGCCCTGCTCCACGGACGGGCTGAGGCTCACGCTCAGGCCCCGAAGCTCCTCAAAGACGCGGATGCCGACACATGCCGCCACGCTGCTAACCGTGTTGTTGACCTCCAGATGGACGCGGTACGTGCCCCCTGAGCTGTATGTGTGGTTGGCCTCCGGCCGGTGCTGCGTCACAGCTGGGGAGCCATCTCCGAAGTCCCACGTGTACAGGATGCCCCCAGGGGAGGGCAGTGGGTGTGGGGCAAAGGTGACAGACTGGCCAGCCACCAGGACATGGCTTCCCACGGCCACAGCCACAGCAGGCAGGGTGGCGCGCACGCTCACAGACACTTGCCGCGTCAGGTTCTCGAAGGCGTTGGACACCAGCAGGGTCAGGTTGTACTCACCTGGGGGACAGGCCTGAGTGAGAACAGGGCCAGGGCCACCTCCACCACCTGCTTGGCGAAGTCATGACCTAACCCCGTGCTGCTGCGCGCCAGGGCCCCTCGGGAAGATAGAACAGGCCCTCGGTCAAAACGTCAAGGGAGAATGCCCTTGGGCCCTGTCCTGGGAGGTCCTCGCAATGGGGCCAGTGCAGGCTGCCACAAGCAGAGGGCAAGACGCGGGGCTGGGGCATAAATGAGATGGGAGCAGACCCTCCCTGGGGAACAGAGAGGGTCGCTGCAGGGCAAGGGTGGTGGGGTCACCAATGGTCACTGTGCATTCTGCGTGTGAAACTTCTGGAATTTTAAAAATAAGAGGTGACTCCCTTCTGAGCCAAAAGTGGGTCTGAGTAGGGGCCAGGAAGGTCCAGTTTCTGCCCAAGAGACTTGAATCATGGGGCTCAGTGGCCCGGACACCACTCTTTCACTCTATGAAGGGCCCCAGGCCACCAACCCAGACTGGGCAGAAGGGGGCTGTCCCCACAGCAGGGTGGCGGGCCCCAGCGCTCACCTGGGATGGCGTAGGTGTGTGTGACATTGTGCTCCACCAGCACTTGGGCGACTGCAGGGTCTGGCACCGGGAAGGACTCATTGTACGGAGGCTTGAACTGGCCAATCACCTGGTCCCCGTCCCCAAAGGTCCACCTGCCGGGCCACAGGCAGGAAATGAGCAGGCTGGAGTGGGAGCACGCTGGCCCGGCTGCAGCCGCTCCCCTCTCCCAGGGTCCCATGTACCCGCCACCTCCTGGCAGGTGAGGAGGGGCGGGCTGGGGGAGAGCCGGGCCTCAGCCCCACAAGGGCTCGGCTGGCTCCACTGCCCGCCAGACCAGGAGCACTCACAGAAAAGCCACCTCCACAGCCGAGTCCACCAGCACGTGGGCAGCCAGTGCCAGCGTGGCATTGGGGGGCAACACGGGTGGCACTGCAGACACCCAGAGGCCCCTCATCCTGTTCATCCGCTCCACAGTGACGTTATAGTTCACGGTGACATTGCTCACGTGGTTGGAGGCCGTCAGCTGTGGGGACAGGTAGCAGTGTGTGGGCTGCCAGGGGGTGGCGGGGAGGCCCAAAGCAGCGCAGGCAGAACCCCACCCTGCACTCACCCGCGGCCAGCCGGGGGGTCCTCGGGAAGCAAAGCGGAACAGAAGGCCAAGATGAGCACCGCAGTCCCGGCCCCGCCCCCAGCCCCGCCCCGCTCCCGGCCCCGCCCACCCACCGAGAGCTTGAAGACAGCAGCGCTCTGGTAGATGACGTTGAAGACCACATTGTGGAAGGTAAGGGACTGCTTGTCGTCTATAGTCCAGCGGAAGACCACGTCTGAGCCGGCCTCCACCATGGGGCTGTACCTCTGCAGGGAGGGCACAGTGTGGGCGGCGCTGGGGCTTTGGAGACCCAATTCTGCCCTAAGCAGAATTCCACCACCTGGACACGCCTCCCCAGGGGGTTTCCCAGGCCAAGACTTCAGACACCACGGGAGGTGGAGGGCAGGGGGAGGGGGGTGGGGCGCCTAGGGGGCCACGTGTCATAGGACTATGGGCTGACATGCCCTTTGACGTTTCAGTTCCTCCAGCTTCCTGTCTAGAAAGTGATCTAGCACCAGGGACAGAAAGAGCCCACCATCTGAGTCTCCGTGCACCCTGTCCCTGGGCTCCTGCCCGGGCCCGCAGTCTCAGCACAGGCTGCTTGGGAAGGCACGGGAGTCTCAAGAGGCCTCGCGGTTCTGGGTGTTTACCCGAGTCAGCCGACAGAACAGGTGTGAGCAGGGAGCTGAGGTCAGAGACGGCCCTTCTGACAGCCCGTGTGCAGGCCGTAGAGCTGGTGGCTGACCTGTGCGTGTGTGGGAGGGCGTGGGGAGACACCCCGAGCAGCAGGTATGGCACTGACAGCAGCAGGGTGACATGAGGACCACCCCCCCACAAAAGCACTCCATTCAGCATGATGGGAACGCAGCAGGGGCCTTGAAGACACTCAGGCTCCATGAGGGTAGAGCTGCTCAGGGGCCGTGGGAGAGACCGCAGATGCTCAGAGCTGCTGTTTGACAGGTGGTTCCTCACTAACTTGGGAACTACCACCGGTCTGAGGAGCCCAAGAACAGAACCTGCCCAGAAACCAACCCCGGGCCGCCTTCCCCACCTCACTCACCACCAGGACGCCTTGCAGCACCCGGGCTTCGGGGCTGGGTGTGGCCCGGAGGCCGCAGATGGGCTCCTCGGCCTTCACCTGCAGGCTGAGGTTGGCCCGGCCGGCGCTGTTCTCCACCACCACCTCCACCGTGTGCTCACCCTCACGGAGGCCGGGCAGGGCCAGCACCGAGAACAGGGTGGTGTTGGCCTCGAGAGCACAGCTGGGCACCAGGGCAACCACCGGGGCAGGGCAGGCGGCCTCAAAGGGTGCGCTGACATTGCCCCCAGGCCAGTGGGCCGTGGCCGTGGCGTTGGTGCCCGAGTCTACCCGGAGCACCAAGACCGAGCCGTTGGTGGGCACATAGAGGCGGCCATCGTGGGGGGTGGGATGGGCCACACGCAGGCCAGCCACCGGGGAGAGCACATCAAAGTCGCAGGACAGGTTGTGCGTGGACACGCTGTTGCCCACCATGGCCCGGACCTCATAGTGCCCAGGCCGCCGCAGCCCCGGGTTGGGCCTCAGGCCGAGCAGAGGGGTGAGGCGCTCTGTGGCGGCGAGCAGCCGCAGGGCGCAGGTGGGGCCAGTCGGGGCCACCTCCAGCTGGGCGGGCAGGTGGGCCAGCCAGGCCGAGGCCACGGCGGACAAGTACGGCGCCTCAGGGCCAGGGGGTCCAAGCGCCGGCGAGCAGTGCAGGAGGGCACCTGGTCCAGCGTCGTGCTGCAAGGTGACGAGGTCACCGGGGAGCAGGGGGCCGTCCTGGCCCTGGAAAGGGACCTGCAGGAAGGAGGCAGGCTGTGTCGGGTCCTCACAGCAGGACGCTGCAGGGCGGGGGGCTACAAGGGAGCACAGGACCAGGGTCTCCAGCAGGCAGGCGGGATCCACCTGGGGTAATCTAGACTCACACCCACAGGGGGCCCGGCTCTCGGGCACTCACTCACTCACTCACTCCCCCGGGCCCTCATGGAGGGGGCTGACAGACAGGCTCAGAGGGATGGGCCGTGTGCAGGGCAGAGGACCAGGATGCGGGCCAGGCAGGGGCAGGACAAGCAGAAGGGCCCGGGTGGCAGCTTCTCATGCTGGGGGGTGAGCAAGGACAAGGACAAAGCTGGAGAAAGGCAAGGGCCTGGTGCGCCAAGCGGAAGAGTGTACTGTCTGTGCTTCAAGGAGAGACCCAGGCCTCAGGCAGCAGGGCCAGCACACGTACTGAGTACTGGGTGGGAGGGCCTGCCGGCACGGAGAACAGAAACTCCTTCCAGAGCACACAGGAGGTCCCAGGGGGCCCTGGCCCTGACGTGGACGTGTTGGCACAGGCCCGGGGCCGGCAGAGCGTGTCCAGTGACAGGGGGATACCAGTTTGGGGGCACCAGCGTCCCTCTGGGGTGCACGCGGGCACCGGCAGAGCCTGGCTCTCCAGGGACGCGCTCTCGGGCTCCCCGCCATGTCCTGGGGCCCCTGCAAGGAGAGGAGGGGTGTCAGGGACCCCCGCTTGCTAATGAGCCCCAGTCAGGGACACCCCACCCCCAGGGAGACACAAGGTCTTGCCAGGCAGCACACCCACCCCCACCCCCACCATCCCTCCTCTATTCCTCCTGACACCAGGCCAGCTGACTGACTCAGGCGAGTCCCGGCGACACCGAGCAGGAGTCGGTTTCTCTACAGACCCCACTCTGTGCATCTCAAGGCTGGAGACCAGTCCGATAGCCAAGGAGCCACTACACGTGACGGCACAGACAGGTCCCCACTGCCCCAGCGGGACGGAGCCCCACCTGCTCCTCCCTCGGGCCGGAACACCTGCAGCCGCAGCTGGGCGGGTCGGTGGAGCTCCTGAGTGCCAAACTCGGCAGCGATGAGGAAGGCTTCTCTACTCAGGCCCAGGCCGGGGAACACCATCACCTGGGGAAAGGAGGACTGCTCAGCTCCACCGACCCCAGCCCCCGCCACCCCACCCCCCCAGCACCCACTGGGTCAGAGGGGAAGGAGCCCCCAGACAGGGCTTCACATTGTGGCTAACGGTCACTCGAGACAAAAAATCAGGTCAAAACCATCTGTGGGCAGCAGGACCCTGACCTTGTTTTTTAAAAATCCACAAACACCCAGAGAAAGCTGAGGAGCACTCAGAGCTCTCTGAGCTACCCGGGCGGGTACCTCTCCCCTTTGCACAGCAGTGGGCTTCCTACGCGTCTCTCCTCGGCAGGTAGGACGTTAAAGGTCCAAAAAAAAGAGCTTGTTTTTCAGAGACACTCACAAGCCAGGCCAAGGCTGAGTCTCCAGATCAGGTCGTGGAGGGTCCTGGGGTCAGCCTACCTCGACAGGCTCCTGGGGGGCTGACAGGGCCTCCTGCTGTGCCAGGGGACTCAAGGGTCCCTGCAGGTCTCCAGGGGGCGCTCCCACGAGGAAGTTCTCCGCATCCCACACAGGACCTGGGACAGCGCGTGTACAGTAAGGTGCTGGTCGCGGGCCAAGGAAGAGTGTCCGCGGGCCCCAGGCAGGGCCAGACCCAGGACTGAGCCACTTGTCGTTGGCCCCCCAGCCCCCTCCCCCTCTGTCTGCTTCATCTGGTACAGGCTCAGGTTGGGACCACAGGTGCTCAGCAAACACCAAACCGACACTGAGCAGCTAGGAAGGAGCCTGGGTGAGAGACGGGACTGTCCTGGGGCAGCCAGGAAACACTGTGTGGTTGGGGGCTCGGGGGGGGGGGGGGGGGACAGCCATGCGGAGGAGCTCCCAGGGTGGCCAGGAGACCTTTCATCGTTTAGGGAGGCAGCTGTCCTGGTCCAGGACACAAGGTGCCCCCTAGCCCCTCCGGTAGCCCCAAGCGCACCTCCAGGCCGGAGCTCACAGACGTAGCTGTGGGGCACCGAGCACAGGTCCGTGTTGCACTGCCCCGCGGGCCCAAGCCGCACACAGCGCTCAGCCGTGGCAGGGTGCGGCTCCCCAGGCAGCCAGTTCTGGCAGCTCTCCAGGCTGAAGGCCTCACCCCGCACAGCAGGGCCCGCCTCAGCCCCCTCCACAGCTGAGAAGCCAATCCACACGTCCAGGCTCCTGCAGGCAGACGGTGGGGGGAGAGGGCACTCGGGGGGGCTCTCCAAAGACACCCCTCCATCTGCCCTGTGTCTCTGGGAGCTTCTTCCTCGTTCCCTACAGCAGCCCCTCAGGTGAGACCTTGTCCCTCCCCCTGCTTTCGAGACGAGGAAAAATGAGGCTCAGAAAAAGGACCTGGCAAGCAAGGTGGCGGCAATGTCCACCCCCACCTGCCCATGGGGCCAGGGGCCCAGCTGAGGGCTCCTTGCCGGGAGAGGCCTCAATGTGGCCAAAGGCTGCACACACCCACGCTTATTCCGTGAGAAGGCTCCAGGTGTTGCATTTGGGGAGCAAGACGCCTGAACATCAGCTCCCCAAACGCTACACCTCACAGCTCTGACAAGGTAGGAGGGCCCTCCTGGGGACTGGGCTGATAGACACAAGGTCAGGAACGGGGACAAACGATGGCACACAGAGAGGAGTGAGGTGCTATAGTCAGAGCCGGGCACTGGGGCCCGGCTACCGCCAGTTAACCGAGTGACCCTGGGCAAGGGTCCGGACCATTCTGGGCCTCGAGTTCCTCTGGTGGACACTGAGGATGTCCAGGGTGCGATCCACACTGCAATCGACACCTCCCCAAACAGGGACTCTGGGAGAAGCAGGCGTCCAGCCTCCATTCCCTTCCCAGCCCTGGCAGGTGCTGAGAGCAGAGGCAGGGGCGATGCCTGCTATAGGAGAGCACATTTCCTCGCGGGCCTGGGGGGACGAAGGCGTCCAAGAGGTTCCTTGTGCGTGGGTGGCCTCCATGGTCACACCAGAACTGTCCCTGCCCCTGCCAGGAGGGGCTCGGCAGGGGACAGCAGGGGGTGGGCAGCACGTGGGACTTGTGATGCATCCCCTACCCTACCCGTACCTCCACATCTGTGTCTGAAACGCTGATGAGACGGTGTCGGATGAGCAGGGCTCCCAGGCCCCACTGAGGCCGGCCGGCCGGCCTTGGCCCCTCCAAGCACCCCCACCTCTCCTGATCCTCCTCAAGACTTAGGCTCTGTCTCCGACCCAGCATTCCGGGGATCCCACCTCACAGCCTGTCTGGGGGTGGGGGCAGGTACCTGGTGACCTGGGAGACCAGGAAGTGCTGGACGGCGGGACTGTCCACCATGGCCAGGGCGGCCCCGGCCCAGGCCCGGCACTGCTCCTGTGCCTGCAGCCAGGCGGCCTTCTCGGCCACCAGGCGGTAGCAGTGCCCATTACCGGGGAAGATCACGGTGTCCGAGGGGCAGAGCGGATGCACCACTGGGGAGTCAGCAGGCAGGGATGGGGGCATCAGTGTGGGCCCAGCCAGGACTGCCCCACCCATTCCAGCCCCTGGGGGCGAGAAGGCACCCACCTCGACCTGGCTCCTCGCCCAAAGACACAATACTGTAGGTGGCTTCCAGGCCGGAGCCACCACGATTTCGGACGCCAAGCTTGAGGGTCTCATCACTGAGTACCGAGACTGGACACTCGAGCTCCAGGGCAGCAGGGGCCGCCTCCACTTGCACCTTGGCCCCTAGCTGGGCTGCGCCAGCCCCCAGGGCCAGCACGGCTGTCACCTGGTAGTGGCCGGGCAGGGAATAGCGGTGAGTGGTGGCAGGACCAGCAACATCCACCTTAGGGGAGCCGTCACCAAAGTCCCAGTGTGTGGAGCTGACGGGCAGGGAGGCAGTGACATGGAAGGCTGCTGGCTGGCCAGAGGCCAGGGGTCCTGGAGGCCCCACCAGGGCGGCCCCTGGGGAGGCAGGGAAGACGTTCTCAAGGAGGGTGGGGCCCCCGCAGGCAGGGGCGAGGGGCAGCGGGGGGCTGGAGCACAAGGGTAGGCAAGCCGAGGAGGCGTTGGGGGGCTGGGCCGCCCCGCACAGGCACCAGCCCTGGTCCGAGAGGGCCCCGAGGCCCCAGCCAGCCGCAAAGCAGAAGGCGCCGCAGGCCTCGGGTGCCAGCGGGCCCTCGTGGACAGTAGAGAAGGCCACCGGCACCACGGCACCGGAGCTGTTGTCCGGGAGGCAGGCGATGTACTCCTCACCTGGACAGAGCAGACAGCCTGGTCCTGGGCGGGCCCTGCCCTTGCTGCACCCCTGCCCCCACCCTAGGCTGGTCCCCAGGCAGGCCCACCCCTACGGTGTCTGTGCCCCATCCTAGACCCCAGATCACGTCGCCACCCCCCCTCCCCCCGCCTGGCACTCACCAC
Organism: Neofelis nebulosa; assembly: GCF_028018385.1. NCBI lineage: Eukaryota > Metazoa > Chordata > Mammalia > Carnivora > Felidae > Neofelis > Neofelis nebulosa. The sequence goes on along the minus strand of NC_080799.1, from coordinate 43,545,199 downwards.
CCTCCCCTCCTCCCACCTGCACTGCTCCCTTGACCCCCGACCTGGTCTGTCTCAGCAGCCATAATTGCTGCCCAGGTGCCTCTGTTCCCAGAGTCCCACCTGCCACCACCCCACAGGCCGGTGACCCTGGAACACCTACGGGGTCCTAGCCGACAGAGAAGGACCGAGCTGGTCACATTCAGCCATACTCACCACAGCCGCTATCTGACAATGGGACGCCGAGCAGGGGCCGGCCAGCTAGGGGGCCGGGCCCAGCACACGTGGCCGCCTCGGGCCGAACCACGCGAACCCGCTGCTCTTCCACCCAGCGAGGCAGCCACGCCAGACCACAGTCACACTCCAGTGGGTTTCCGCTCAGGTTTCTGCAGGAGGCACAGGGCCGGGCGCTCAGGAGTCGGCAGGGCAGATGAGGGGCCCTCGAGGAAGTCTGCACTGGCCTCGCCCCAGGGAGTGGGGGCCGGCACACTGTTTCACCCCGACACACACAGCGTCCCACCACCCCTGTGGCAGCCCGCCGGGCCCTCGGAGGGCTCCAGCAGGCGAGCAAACAGCCCTCGGGGCCTGGTCTCAAATGGGAGTGGGCCCGGAGGCCAGGGCAGGACGGCAGGGAGGGTTACTGGGGGCCTCAGGGTTGGCTACCAACACCCACCAAAAACCACAACTTACATTTCACTTAAATTAAATAAATTAGCAAATAATCCTTCTTCTAAAGTAGAAATCTTGTTGTTACTTATATCCCTGGAAGAAAAGGGGGATTCAGCCGTGTCTGACGGGAGCCCCCATAACCGAAACGGTGACAGGTAGCCACCACCTGACCCCCCCCCCCCCCAGAGGGGACACTCACAGCTCGGTCAGTGCGGAGAGGTTCGCCAGGAGCCCAGCGTCCAGTGCCCGGAGCAGGTTGTGGGACACATCTCTAAGGAGCAGAGCGGCCACAAATCAGCACCAGAGCCCAGAGCCCCGGACAGGACACGAGCAGGTGCAGGCCCAGGCCCAGGCCCACCCCCAGAGGCTTCCTCACAGCCACAACTTGCAGCCTCCCACCCCCCACTCACTACACCTGGGACCAGGGTATGGGATCCAAACAAAGGAGCAGGAGAAGGCTGGGAGCCCTGAGCGCGCCATCCACACCCTGCCCCCACCAGTCCCCTGCCCCCCTGGCCCAGCATGGCAGCCCAAGGGTCTCCAGGGCCAGGGGCCTAGCTGTTGCCGGCTCCAGAAAGGAGATGGTCTCAAAATGCCCTGAGACACAGTGGGGCTCAAAGACCGATAAAAGGAGGAGACCCTGGTGGACAACCCCACAGCACAGCAATGCCAATGGAACGCAGCCAAGCCCAAGGCTAACAGGACCCCAGTAGAACACGGTCGTACACAGGTTCAGTGGGAAGCATCACCGGGCAAGAATCACCACGAAACGCAGGTTTACGCTATGTGACACAAGCTGCGCGTGCTGGGCCCTCCGGAGACATATTGACCCTGCAAGAGTCCACTCAAGGACACAAGATTAACACAGACAACACTAGCCACCAGGAATGAGAGACTGACCCCAATAAACCCCAGGAGGTTCAAAATCAAATGTGACAGGGGAACGTCTCAGCAGTGGGGAAAAACAAAAACCAAGACCCAAAGTTAAAGGTGACACTCTTCTAGAACCAAACAGACTGAAAGAATACAGGAGGACGCGACAGACTCTTCACAGCACGAAAGGACAGGCAGAAATAAAACATCCGAACCAGATGATCCAACTACAGAAAAACATGCAACCTCCACACAGAATATCAATAAAATCAGAAAACGAGCTGAGAAGAGCGCTAGCAATTTAGACAAGGGATCAAAGGCCCTAATGCCCTTTGCACCCACACTGCTAATAGACGGTGAGGACTACAGGGGAAAAAAAGACTTAAAGAACGTCAAATTAGTGAGAGAAACACAGAGGTCACAGATGGACGGAAAAAACGTTCCCTGTGGGTAACAATTGGAGACACCCCAATGGAAACAGCACGACAGCACTTTTATCCAAGTTGTGAACGTTTTCAGAACCGTGACCCCTGGTGCTGGCGACCCTGGCCCCACTCCTCCAGGAGAGTCAAAGCCTTTCAGGCAACACGCTCTGTAGCCAAAGATTCCTGGCTGGCCTGGGGGTGGAGGCCACAGTGGCCCCTGCCCATCTACTTCTTGGGACAGAGACCCACGAACCACCTTGACCTGGTGAACACCTCTGGTCACCTGCTCCACTGCTCCCCTCACCCCTTCCTCAGGCTCACACATGTCTGAGTAGACCCTGGTCACGGCCTCCAAAGTGATGACACCTGGGCCTCCCACCCGCAGAGCCTCTGCCCTTCCAGATGTCACCTCCCGCCCTCTGAAGTCCCCAGAACACCTCTCACCAGCCCTACCCCTGCCCCCAATGACAACCCCGTTGTGCAGAGGCCAGGGATCCATTGATGCCTCCTCCCAGCCTAACCATTCCTACGTCCTGCCAACCCAGCTCTTAAAACGCTCAAGACTCCCGCCTACCCCAGCCACAGCCCGCTCCAGACACCCCATCCCCGGACACCTGCCTGGCCCCCACCCAGCTCGCAATAGTCACCCTCTGAAACGGGTCCTGCTCTGCCCGGCCTGCTCCAAATACAGCAGGACCTTAGTCAGAACACGCTGGTGTGAAATCAAGGTCCTCCCAGGAGCCGAGGCACTGAGTGGCAGCTGAGACCAGGCCTCCATACAAACAGGCCCCCAAAAACACAGAGAAAGGGGAGAGTCCCGGGACCTTGCAGGCTGGGATGCCTGGAGCAGTACCCCTGCCTGGCTTGCAATGCCAGGAACCACGTCTGGAACCAGGCTGAGGAAATGACCCCCACCACGGCCCCTGACAGCTGCTTCACCGTGGAGACCCGCTGGCCACACAGCATCTCATGGCAACCAACAAGGGCCTAGGAAAGGGCAGGACCAGCTGGAGCCCTCTCACAGGGCAGCACTGCCGCCACCCCCCCCCCCCCGCCACCCAGGAGCCAGGGAAGCCGCAGAGCCCCTCCTGTCACCTGTGGGGCAAACCAGGCTTTACAGTCAGAGAGGCTGGAGCCGCCGGGCGGGGGCAGCCCCCTCAGGGGCAAGAAAAATCCAGGCGCAAAATGCAGTCCCTCTCTCTGCAACTGGACAAACGGAGATCTAAAGGAAGGGCCGGAAAGGGGTGCACAGTAACAACTCGGTCTTTTTTAAGTTTATTTATTCATCGAGAGAGAGAGACAGAGAAAGAAGGGGACAGAGAATCCCAAGCAGGCTCTGCGCTGTCGGCACAGAGCCCGATGCGGGGCTCGATCCCACCAACCATGAGATCATGACCTGAGCTGAATAAAGTCAAGAGGCAGGGGCTTAACCCGACCGCGCTACCCAGCCGCCCTGGTAACGTCTCAATCTTGGGAGCAGGCAAGTCCCCCCGCCCCCCCATTTCCCATACTCATTCTGCCCTTGAAAGACCAGAAACGGGGTGTGGAGACTTCCGTGCAGAAAAGGACAGACTGTCCGAGGGGACCTGGGATGGGGGCTTCAGAGGGGAGCAGACACAAGGGCGGGTGGCATGGGGGGCCAGGAGCCCCACCGAAGAGCAGGTTGGGGCAGCAAGGCTTCCTCCACCCTGAGGAGGTGTACTGTGACTGACAATGGGCTCAAGGCCAGAGCCCTGCCCGTCCCAGCAAGGTGCCCCAGATGAGGCGCTGGCCTCAGCGAGCATCTCGGTTTCCCACGGGCGGGAGGAGAAAACTCTGTGTGTTTGAGCGCGCATACACACGCATACACACGCATACACACACACACACACACACACACACACCTGCTCGTGTAGGTCCCAGGACCTCCAAGACTGGAGAGGCCTGACCCTGCCAGGTGGTTCCCGGGATGGGCTGGGCAGGCTGGGAGGCCAGGGAGATGCAGCCAGCCTCACACCCACTGGTCAACTACAATGTTCTGCAGTGGCAGTGGCTGTGCCATGAGAAACTTCCGTGAGACCTACGTACGGACCCCCGGATGTCTGAACTGAGGCTGGCAGGGGGCCTGGGCCTCTGAGGGACAATCAGGCTGCGGCGGCATGAGAACCAACAGTCCCAGGTGAGAGACGATCCAGCCAGATGCGACCCAGGGATGGTGGTGCACGGGGTGAGAGTTCCCAGGAGAGCTTCCCAGCTTGGGTCTCAAACACAAGAGGAAAGAAAGAAGGAAAATCCCTAAAATGTTTTTCCACATCCCGTTTTCTGGAAAATCCATCATGAGTGGCAGCTGCTGGGAGCCGCCTGTGGTGCCTGAGAAACCAGGGCAGCGGGTGGGAGGGGCAGGTCGAGCCCGGGGCCCAGGCCACTCAGCCAGCACCCACCCTGGCCTGTCAGGGCACCACTGTCCCTGGCCTCATTGGCCTGTGGCTCCAGGCCATCCTCAGCTCAGTTAAGTCCTCCATCCAGCTCCGCCTGGCCTAGCGCGCCCCACTGAGGCTCCCTTCCCCCACATGCGGAAGGCCCCACCGTCATGGTCACACAGTCACGGGCAATGGCCACGTGCTCCTTGCCTTCCAGGCCCCAGCTGAGCCCCTTCCCCCACCCCAGCACTCACCTGGGCCGAGCCTGGCCCACAGTGCACAGAAAACACCAGCAGGCTCCCCAGGACCCTGCTGGCCAAGGTCCCATACCCTAAGGGCAGAACCAGGACAGGAGCCAGGTGCCACACCAAAGGTCCTGAGCCCCAGCCCCCAGCCTGCCCAGATGTGGGAACATCTGCGTGGGCAGGCCACAATGACAGTATGCACTGGCAGGGATGGGAAGAGCAGAAGGGACCCTGAGGGGGAGCCCTGGGGGGACGCCAGAAGGAGGAAACTGAAAGGAACCCACAGACCCAAGGTCCCAAACAGCCACTTGTCCACATTTCCATCTGTTCTTGCCATCACTGCTCTGGGGGAACACCAAGGAGGCCTCGCACCAGCCCTGCTCCAACCCCCCAGCCGCTAGGACTTCCTCTGTAACCCCCAGGTGACATCATCACAGTCTGACACCCTGCCCCTACACCGGGGTCCTGCAATGCAAGGGGGAGACACAGCATGCCCAGGGAGCCTCTGCCGCAGGGGCCCAGCACAGCCAAGCACAGCAGTGTCCGGCCCCTCCTGGGAGGAGGGCCAGTAGCCTGGCCGGACAGCACCCTTAAGAGGTCCTGGGGCAAAGAGGGCCCACCCTCTGGGCCAGTTAGACACTCCCCGGCCCCTCCGAGGCCCACACAAACAACCTCCAGGGACCCCAAGGCCCAGGCTGCAGGGGTCAGGCCAGCTTAGGGAGGAGGTGGGTGACCTGGGGACACACACACCACCAGGGGGCAGGCACACATCCATGACAGCACAAGACACATTTCACCTCCCCAGGCACCAGGGATCAGGCCGAGAGGCTGGCCTTCCTTCTCCTCCCCCAAAGTGACCCAGCAGTCACCGGGGAGCCCAGTCTGTCCCCCTGTGCCGGGATGGTCCTGACTCCCTCCGCTTTCCAGACCAAACATTCTCTCGGGCCTTGGGGTTCAGGCATCCAACCGAATGTCCCTGTATGTCTAAGTCTGATCCTTCCTGCTCAAAGCAGAAGCCTAGTGGAGGGATCCCTGCTTCGACTACGGAGGTGGGAGTGCCGGCAACAGCTGCTGAAGGACCCCATCCCATGAGCCACGGCAGCTCCCCTGTGCCGTCTGCACACAAGGCTCAGCACTTATGACCCGCCCCTGCTCACATCCCAGGCCGGGGAGGGCAGGGCAGGGCAGGGCAGGGCAGGGCAGGGAGAGATCAGAAGGGGCTGCACTGGTAAAGTGGAGTGGGTCAGGGTGTGTGAAGGTGGAAGCCTGAGGATAGGATGGCCACAGTCAGCACGTCCTGAGAGTTCCTGAGTCTGGGGGTCTCCCAGAGCAGTCCCCTTCTAGAGTGGAGGAGCCAGAGGCCCGGGATAAGCTGGGACCCTGTCCCGCATCCCTGAGCAGCCTCAGTTTCCTCCTCTGCCAAAGAGAGGAGTGGCCCCTGTGCCCGCTCCCCAGTCCAGATGCTGGGCGGGGTCTGGGGGCCAGCCGGAGCCCCCAAGGAAACATCTGCGCATTCCAGACACATGTGGTCAGCGGCGGGGGTGAGTGCCAGGCCCCAGCCTGTCACCCCCACCCCTGAGCTGGCCGCCGCACTGGAAACAGGGCTTGGCGGGGGCGGGGGGGGGGGGGGAATGAGCTCTGGAGGGGCCTCTGCAGAGGTTATGTAACCCACTCCTTGTGAGCCAGCAGCTGCCTCCTCCCTCTGGCAGGACAGGACGGCCTTGCTGGAGGGGGAGAAGGTACCCCACACCCCATCCAACGCCCAGGGCTCCGTGCTCCTCCCTCCATCCCTCACAGGCCTCCTGGAAACACAGCCTGGGCTGGCCTGTCCTCTCCCCGGAGGCCCCACAGGTCTCATCAGCCCAGCCAAGGAAGAACCCCGCATGCCCCCCTCCCGCCCTCAGGAGCCAGGCCCAGGCACAAGGGGAGAGGCCAGAGTGCTGGACCTGGGCCCCTACCGCCCCCCTCCCCCCCACCTCACTAGCAGCACTGGGGGCAGGCGGCTGGGAGCCCAGCACCCGAGCCAGTTTGAGTGTAATAACCTCATTCTGTTTTCATTCCATCTATTTATGGCGAGCAAGGCTGGCTTCCAGGACCGGAAATGATGATGTTTAAATTAATGAATTCAAGTTTAGGAAGGAGCGGATTTGAAGACAAACATGCCGAGTGGGCCCGCGGGGGAGGGGCAGGGGCAGGGGCAGGCTCTCCGGAGAGAAGGGACAGGGAGGGCCCCTCCGGCCCCAGGGCATCAGCAAGGGGCTGTCTCAGCCACCAAGGTGAGGAGGAAAGGCCTGCCGAGGGAACCTTCCAGATCCAGGAAGTGGCCCACGTTTCTCAGCATCTTATGGGGCCCCCTCACCCAGGCTCTGCCCTCCCACAAGTGGACCCTCACCAGGACAGGACACGGGTATCTGGGGTGGTGATGCTGCTGGCCTAGGAAGCCCTGGGACCACAGGCTGGGCTGGGGCATGGGGGCGGGGGTGGGGGCGCCTCTGACCTGCAGAAAGGAGATGAAGGTATGGGGTGTCCCCCACACTAGGAGGGAAAGACATCCTCTGGAGGAGAGGTGTTCCAGGTTCAACTCACCAGAGGTAGCCACCTTCAGGGCATTAACAAGGCAGGGCTGCCCAGGAGAGGGTCCAGCTTGCCCCTCCACCCGCAGCTGGGAATTTGGGCAAGGGGAGGAAAGGACCAGTAAAGTAGGGGGGCAGTGGGGGAAGCAGCCTCCCTCCAGATCTGGCACCGTGCCTGGGTACCACATCCAGACCTGTCACAGCCAGCCAGGAGCACACACCATCCCCTCCCGCAGGTGGTAGTGCTGGGGCTCTGGGAGGCCACCCTCCTCACCATCACGCCCACCATCACCTCCCAGAGTCGGAAGACTGGACAAGAACAGCCGGGCTCCTCCCCATTCTGGCTGGGGAGCTGGCATGTGGTCTCTGGCCTTCCAGGGACACAGACATCACCCACTCGGCTGCTGGGCACAGACGACCGTGCAAACCAGCCTGACAGCAGGGTTACAGAGCAGTGTGAAGGCACCAGAACCTGGAGGCTGCCAGCGCTGTTAGCCTTGCCCTGAGCACTGGCCTTCGTCCCCTGCTTAAACCAGCAGGAAAAGCTGGCTTCTGGCCCTGCCTCAGGACAAAGCCCTTTCCAGGGTGGCCCCCAGCACCCTGGAGCGAGCTCCGTGCCTTCAGGGCCCAGGGGGGCTGCTAAAGTCGGAGCCACCACACTTGTCCAGGCCGGGGCCCACAGCACCTCAGGGAGAGAAAGAGCCCTGCCCACCTTGGCCACAGATGCAGCCCCCTCCCTGGCACGGGCGGCTGGGCACCACCGGGCCCCTTGGCGGAGACGGCTGCCAAGCCACAAAGAACGAGGTGTTCCGGGAAAAAAGGACGTGAGCTGCATTTTCCAGCTGCGTTTTGTTCAACAGCAAGACTGCAGGCACGCTCGGCCGGCGCCCCCGCTGCACGCGGCCCACCCCGTGGACACAGCCCCGCCTTGGCCGGCTGGAGACACACAGGCACCCAACTCGGAGGGCCAGGCCCCAGTGTGCCCGGGGCCAGACGGCCGCCACCACCCCAGACAGCGGCAGGACACACGGGGTGTTTTCATTCCAGAGTGCTCAGCGGGCTGGGCCCGTCTGGGTTCCCGCTGCTGGCGCTGGCCACTGCAGAGTGTTCCGGAAAGGAAAATGTGCATCTCCATCCAAAATGGCTTCCTTACTTGACACCAAAGCCCAGCCAGGGTCTCCCTCGAGAGCCAGGGTCTCAAGAGCCGTGGGGGAAACACAAGTGGTGGGAGAAATACCCCCCACCCCATCCCAGGGGTAGCCCGTGGGGGCAGGACCCACGTCCCACAGGGCCCACCCAGCCAGCTGTGATAGGACAGTGGCCAGAGACTCACTGCTCAAGGCCAAGGCAGAGCAAGAGAGAGAGAGGAGGAGGAGGCCCCTACAGGAGACGACACTCTGGTCTCAGGGGAGAATCACAAGATGAGCCTGCAGGGAAGCAGGAAAGGGAAACTGAGTCTCACCAACCCCGAGCACCTACACTGCTAGCCCAAGGGAGATCACAAGGCTGTGCCATGTGCGTGACCACAGGCAAGCAGCAGGAGGGTGCCAAGCGGCTCTCGTGGCCCTGGATCTCAATGGCGCCACATCATCCCAGGTCACAGAACAAGGTGACCACGAGAATTCACACGTTCTGTTTATACCTCCAAGCTTCCAAGTGTCACGAATCTGTACTCGAATGCATCAGAAACACAAACGCATAAAACTGAGATCCACACACCAGAGGAGCGCACCAGGCCTCACGAATCCCCACCGCTGCGCGACCCTGCGTGGAAGGCACCCCCGAGGTCAGACCAGGGGCGGCAGGAAGGCTTCTGGACACCAGGCGTCCCTGAGGTGGGTGCTGAGGGTGTGCAAGGGTCCGCCTGCTGGGGCTCTCTTGTGCCTGCCCCATCGGCCGTGGGGTCTGAGCAATGTGCTCAGATCTGAGTCACCAGCACATGTGCTCCGGGGGTCCTCTCCTCGGGCTTTTGTCTGTCAGCGGGCAGGTCCGAAGGACCCACTTCCCGGCAGCCGGTGCTTGAGGACAAAGTAACGGGCTCCAAGAACATGGGGGAATAGAACCGAGGGCCACTTGGGCAACAGTTACGATCACTGTGGCCTCAGCACTGAGCCTTGTGGACGAGCCCACAACCCCAGGAGGGCATCTATTCACGGTGCCTGCCTTGCAGGTGTGGAGACTACAGCTCAGGAAGGCTGAGTGACTCAGCCAAGGTCACGCAGAAAATGGGGGAGCCGGGGGGCGCCTGGGTGGCTTAGTCGGTTAAGCGTCCGACTTCAGCTCAGGTCATGATCTCGCAGTCTGTGAGTTCAAGCCCCACATCGGGCTCAGTGCTGACAGCTCAGAGCCTGGAGCCTGTTTCGGATTCTGTGTCTCCCTCTCTCTCTGATCCTCCCCGTTCATGCTCTCTCTCTGTCTCAATAATAAATAAATGTTAAAAAAAAAAAATTAAAAAAAAAAAAAAGAAAATGGGGGAGCTGGGACGTGACCCAGGTCTGACTTAGGGCCAGAGTCCTGACTCCTGGGTCCCCACGCTTCCCTCCTAGAACCAGGCAGGAAGTCAGCGGGAAGAACCACAGCGTGGATGGCCGAGGGAAGTCCAAGGAGGGAGCTGGGGCCGAGGGCTGCACAGGGCAGGGCCGAGCAGGCAGCTGAGCCCAGATCCCACCCAGTCCCTCTCAATCCCGCTCAAAGATGTCCCCACTGCCACCTCGTCGAACCGGGCCCCCGTGCACAGCTCCAGGGCTCTGCTCCAGAACGTGCTGACAAAATCACTTCTCTGCCACAACTCACCAGCCATGTGACCTGAGGAAGTGACTCCACCTCGGGAAGCCTCAGTTTCCCAGCCTGTGAAACGCATCAAGTGTGGTTCCAACCCCACAGCACTATGGCAAGGCACTGAGAGATCAAGGACAGAAAAGGCTTAGCAAGGAGCCCAGAACATGGCAACACAGAGGGAGAGGACGAGACAGTGGTGGGGAGTGGGGGTGCGCACCCCCCCCAGCTCTTTTCTTCAGAGATTTGTTTTTTAATTCGGATGTAATTCACATGCTCTGAGGTTCACCGTCGTGAAGTATACAATTCAGTGGTTTTTAGCATCTTCTCAGGGTTGTGCAACCATCACCACTGTGTGATTCCACAACATTCTCATCACCCCACACAGAAACCCCACGCTCCTTGGCCGTCATCTCCAAACCCCATCCCCCACCCCAGCTGGAGAAAACACTCATCTGCTTTCTGGCTCCGTGGATTTGCCTGTTCTGGACATTTCCTACCGGTGAAATCATTCAACACGGGGCCTCTAGTCCGGCTTCCTTCACCGAACATGTGTTCAAGGCGCATCCAGGCTGTTGCAGGTGCCAGCGCTTCGTTCCTTTTGACGGCTGGGTGGTACTCCACCGTGTGGACGGACCACATTCCGTGGATCTGCTCGTCTGCCGCTAGACACCGGGGCTGTTTCCACGTCTCTGCAACCGTGGGTAGTTTATGGGTAGACACGGGTTTTAGTTCTCTTGAACAGACACCCGGGAGCAGAAATGCTGGCTCCTACCGTGACTCCACACTTAATCTTTGCAGGAGCTGGCAGACGGCTCTCCGATGTGCCGCCCCATTTTACGCCCGCCCGTGGTGCGTGAGGGTTCCAGCTTCTGCACGTCCTCACCAACACGTGCTCTGACCCGTCTTTGGTGATAGACCTCTCACTGCGGTTTGATCCGGGTTTCCTTGAAAGCTGGATGCTGAGCATCTTTTCACGTGCTCACTGGTCACCCGCGTCTTTACTGGAGACAATGCCTGTTCAGATCCTTCACCCATTTTCACTTGGGCCGTGTATGTCATCGGCATCGACCTTGTGTAAGACGCCCTTCGTTTACGCTCTGGCCGCAGGCGCCCATCACAGAAACGGCCTGCACGTGCTCGCCCCTGCAGGTGGGCCCATCCCCAGAGGCGGCCGCCCTCACGGCTCCCGGGCGCCGCTGGGCTCCCGAGGGTTGGCTGCTGGCACTGTGGGCGTTCCGGTGTCGGTCCCTTCTCGTACCCAAGTGTGCACACGCAGCCAAGGCCTCCCCACTCGCCCTCCCGCCCAGTTGGGGGCCAACCACACCCTGAGGCTGGCAGGTGCCCTCCTGTCTACAGCTCTGGCAACTCAGCCTTCCGTGTCCCACTGGGAAACCACGGCTACACGTGCGTTTCTCTCTGATTTCCAAGCGCAGGCCGGCCACACCGTGCAGCTCGGGGAACGTGAGGGGAGAGCAGCTGGGCACGCGGGAGGTGCCAATCCTCCCGAGACCCATCTCCACGCAGCAGCCAGTGTTCCCTGCCACTTCCATCAGGGACCCTTCAATGCCACCCTCCCCGCCTGCTTCTCCCACACCTCCGTCACCTCGAGCCTCAGAGACCCCTCCAGGCTGTCCCCGTCTGGCACGCACTCCCTCAGACCTTGCAGCGTCACCTACGCCGGGGGCTCGTCCAGGCAGCGCCTCCAAAGCAGCCCACTCCCCGCATCTGTGTCTTCGGTTTAACATGGGCTTGACCGTAATAACCGAGCCTCACAGACTCTAGGCACGGGGCGCAGCACACAGCAGCCAGGCTCTCCGTCTGATGACGAGGACTCAGGGAGGGGACCCTCTGTGGCCAGGCCAGTCCTCAAGGCAGCAACACGCGTGGCACGTACAGCCGGACACATTATGCACACACCGGGCCCAACGGCCACAGGTGCCACCTCCCCTCACGCCCGTGTGCCATGCAGATGCTGGGGGCCCAGCCTCCCCCGTCTCCCTCGCTCCCTCCTGTCATTTAGGGGCGAGGCCCTAAGTACCCCCAGGTGACAAAAGACCCTAAGGTCCTGATATTTCCCTCCACGAACCAAGTCCCCACCGAGTTCCTGCTCCAAACCTAGTCCTACAGACCACCGACGGAAACCAACAGCACACATCCCGAGAAGGGGGTGGCCGACAACAGCCAGCCACACGTGACACTGATCGACAGACCACAGCTGGAGGAGCACCGTCATATCCAGACCTCTCTCCTGTGACCAACATTCTACCTTCATGCTGTCCTGTCCCATGCAGTAGCCACTGGCCACAAGCGCCTCCAGGGTACTTGAAATGTGGCTTGCCACACAACACAGCTCTGGACTGTCAAACTACAGGAAACGGAGGGCAGCGGGACAAACCAGATGTCGCCATGGTGATGGCAGAGGTGCAGTTCAAGCCCAGACCCCAGTCGGGGCCGCTTTCAACAAGCAGCATAAGGAAGGAAAGAGATGTGGGAAAACGGATACCTCGTCAGAAGACAGAGCACAGTAATTGCACTGTGTGGACCGTATCTGGATCCTAATTCAAACTACTCAAAAAACAGAGACAATCCAAAACCTAAACACACTAGACACATACTGAGATCAGGGAATCACCCACTGTCTTAGGGGAGACCACGGTGTGGCCATCCACTCCAAAATGCTTATACATCAAAGAACGAGAGAGCTGGAATTTGGTTCAAAAACGGAGGTGGGAGCGTGGAGGGCAGGGCAGAGGGCAACGGGTCCATGAGGTTCAGCACAAAACTTTGCCTACTTCTGTGCATGTTCCAATGGTACACGATGAAGCTTTAAAAACAGCAACTCTTTGCTAGTGACGTCACCTCTCTCAGGCCACCTAACCAGCAGCACCATCTCACCCAGGAAAGGCTTGGTTTCAGAAGCCCAGGCCATCCTGCATGATGAGGCGCTGAGGCCCCGAGTCCCCTGTGGGCCAGCCTTGGTCCTTATACCCGTCTGGCCCTGGGGCACCTCAAGCTATACGAGGAGTCTCATGGAGGGGTGGCCACGGGACTGATGACACAGGTACCAGGCCTGAACCGCTGGCGGCACCCAGAAAGCAGGGCTGCTGGGGCCCCTGGGCACGCACACCCTTACCCAGCAGGCTCCCTGCCCTCTCTGAGCTTGGTCCCTCTCCCTTGGAGAGGAGAAGACTCCCCTATCTCCCTCTCCCTGAGCACAGGGCTTGCAGGGTTGACAGGCTGCTGGGGCAGCCGACAGAGCCCAGATGGTGGTCTGGGGAGCCAGTGAGGAGCCCGATCTCCCTCAGTTCCTGGCCCCCAGCCTCCAGAAATCTCCCAGAGGCAGCTTCGGGGTGTAAAGGACAGTGTGGGGTATCCCCTGATCCCCATCTACCTACTTCTCAGGGTCCCATCGCAAGCTCAGCGGGTCGCTCCAGCAACCTGGGAATCCTGTCCTGTCAGGCTGGGCCAGCCCGCCAGTTCCCAAGACCAGAGCCTAAGGGGACACACACGAAGCAACAGTCCTGGGCTCCATCACTGTGCTCAAGAGGCTCCAGAGCCTGCGCCCCGCTGCAGGCCCCCCAGTGACCCACCTCTACAGTTGATTTCCTGCACAGCTCCTGGAGGCCAGCTCAGCACCAGGTGCTGGGGAAGCAGGGGAACCAGAGAAGAACAAGAAGGAGCCAGGCCTGACCTCGGCAGCTCCCAGCCAACCAGAGATGGGTAACTTCACTCACAGCATCCAGAAGCAGGTGGGGCGCATCGGAAGCGATTATACAGGGGCTGGGGCAGGCGACACGCCCATTTCCCACCTCAGAGACAGCTGGGATGGCAACTTAGGCTTAAGTGATCAGGTGGCTGAGCGACAGGCTCCCACCTGACCCTGGAGAACCCCCAATTCCACCCGACAAAGCCCCAAGGACATCCAGACCACCCAGGAGAAGTACCCACCCCTACTTCACCCACCTACCCGCCAACATCCAAAGTCGTCTCAACACTGGCCACGGGTCCCCTAAGTAAAGGGGCCCACACACTGGAGGCGCCCAGGGAATGTTACAGAACCAAATTCCAGGGCCCATCCCCAGGGTGGGATGGTCTGAGGACACTAAATGCTCCCCAGAGGATTCCAGCATGTGGCCAAAGACAGACGGGACTCCCAGCTCAGGTGCCTGAAAGTGCCCAAGAAATCCACACAGGGCCACAGGAATGCAGATCAGCAGGCCCCGAGCCTGTCCCCTAGCCAGGGGACAACGGTCTGCAAATCCTGGTCCCCTGCACCCTCCCCATTCCAACTCCGGGTCTGGAGCACCTCAGGCAAACGGGGCCCTGCCATGTGCTGGCCGCTACTTGTTCCTGGGCAAATCACACCATCTGAGTCCAAGCGGAAACCTGACAATAGCTCTTCAGCATTTTAAACCAGTCCTGGCAACTCCACCTACCCATTGTCCCCAGGACAACATCGGAGCCCTAGACACGAGGGGCATAAGGTCCATTAAGAGCGCAGCCCACCTCTCGTCCTGCCCCACTCCCTCAAAATGCTCCTGCAGTTGCCACAGTGGGGTGTACCCTACACCCACACATGGCCAAATGCAGCCTCCAAGCCTTGCACACACGGCTCCCTCCTCCCCGCCTCCCGCAGCCTCCAGACTCCTCCTTCAGCATCAGGCCAATTCTTACACATCCTTCGAATCTCTGTCCAGACACCTCTTCCAGGAAGCCTGGCCCGCCATCCCAGACAGAGCTCTCTCCCTCCTGGTTTCCTGCTGCAGAGGTCCCAGGTGCAGAGCGTTCCCCCCAGGCTGCGATCTATTAGCCTCTAATTAGCGTCTAACAGTTTGCGGGTTCCCTTCAGACGCCTCCCACGCAGCCCCCGCGCGCTGCCGCGGGTTCCCCCTTAACTCGCGATTGCGGAGCCCCACCAGGTGGGATACTTCTGCTTTCAGAGAAACCGGGATGTTTCTGCTGCGCCCTGGCCCAGGCCAGGGGGGCTGAGGACCGGCCGCGGTCCCGGGTTTTCCTTATTTAGTCGGGCCGACCTCACTGCGTTTGGAGCCTCGCCCTGGGAGAGGCCTGGCCCGCACTGCGTTTCCCCTTCAGAGGCCGGGGACGCGCCCACGCCCTGCGAGGCCCGCCAGGCCGGCGGCCTGCCCGGCCCGGCCTCTCCCCGGAGCCGAGGGTGCAGGCGCGCCGAGGCCGCCCCACGCCCCGGGCGCCCCCGAGTCCCGGCGCCCGCCCGGCGCCATGGCAACCGCCCGGCCCGCGGCGCAGGGCGGCGGGTTACTCACAGCGCGGTGGCGTCGGCGGGGATGCGCAGCGCGGGTCCGAGCGTCCGCAGTCCGCGGCCGGAGCAGTTGACGCGGCAGGCGGCGCCGGGCGCCGGGCCGCACAGGCAGGGCGGCGCGCACGGCCCGCAGCCGCGCCCGGGGCCCCCCGCCAGCGCCCCGAGCCACAGGCCCAGGCCCAGGGCGAGCGCCAGGCGGGCGGGCGCGGCGGGCGGCATCGTCAGGGCAGCGCGCGCATGGCCCCGGCCCGGCCCCGAGCCCCCGAGCCCGCCCGGCGCCGGCGGCCTCGGCTCAGGCAGGGCCCGCGGACTGCATGGCGGGGCGCGGGGCGGGATCCGACGGCGGCCACGGCCTGTCTGCCTGCGCGACGCCCGCTCGGCGCTCGGGCCCGGCCGCACTCTACGTCCACGGCCGGCCGGTCGCGCGCTCGCGCTGCAGTGCGGGCCCGCCGCCGCTCCTCCTCCAGCTCCTGGCGCGGCGCGGGGCGGGAGGGGGCGGGGCGTCCTCAGGCCCCGCCCTTCGCTCTGCAGGGCGGCCGCGCGCCCGGGGGGTAGGCGGGGCGTCGCGCGGCCGCGCGCACTCCTCCCTCGGGAGCGGCGCGGGTGGGGCCTCGGCGCAGCTGCCCTCGCGCGCCCTCCAGCCTCGGTTCCCCGCCGCCGGGGCGCCCCGCAGCCCTTCGCGGTGGCGAGCGTCGCCGCAGTACGAACACCAGCGGTGGTAACCCCCGCGGCCCGCGACCTTTGAGCGCCCGCTGCGTGCGCTCGCCCACTCCCAGCGCCTCTGTCCCTTTCCGTCTCGGCCGTATTCCAAGCTCCTGGCCCGGGGTAGGCGCTCAGTAAATACGCACCGCGTCCCTCTCTTGGCGCTCCTCCGGAGGGCCGGTGACGTGTGGCGGCTAGTCCCCGCTGTCTCGGAGGTGACGCCCCAGGTGGGCCTCAGCTGGGCGGGGGGAGGCGCAGCGTCCCAGCCGCCGCCGCCCGCCGGGCGGAGGGCAGGAGGCCTCGCTCTGCAGCCGGGGCACCCGCGTCCTACCAAATCTAGAAGAAAAGTGGATTTGTGGCTCTCGGAGCTGGGGAGCCTGGAATGGGGAGTGACTGCTAATGGGTGTGGGGTTTCCTCCTGGGATGAGGAGGACGTTCTCTGGAATTAGGTAGTGGCGATGGTTGCACAGCCTTGTAAATACACTAAAAATCACTGAATTGTGCTCTTAAAAGGATGGATTTTACGTTGTCTCAACTTTCGGTGAAGAAGTAATAAAATTGTTCCACCATCGGGCCATTGTGGATGCCTGACTGTAGGTAGCAGAGCGGTCACAGGGAGAAGTCCCCAGACCCTCACATGGGAGAGGTCCCTGTCCCACTATCCTGAGACCCGGTGCCAGACTGCATCCCAAGGCTTCCGGACTTCCTGTCCTCTGTCCCCCTGCTTAAAATAGCTGGAAACCTCAACCAGACCCACAAGTCTGGGTCTATGTCCTGCTACCTGTCACTGGAAGAGCCCAAGCAAGGTCACCATGGGGCGCACTGCAGCTCTGCTTCCCCTCCCCCCCAGCATGACGTGGCATCCAAACCCCTCACTCTCCTCATCTGTGAAATGGAAATAGCATTTAGGGCTGTTTCAGGGCTGGGGGAAGATCACATCCAGCCCAGAGCCAGCTCTCAGGAAAGATCCCAGGGTGAACAGGTGGGGACCCCATGAGGCAGAGGCCAGGGATGAACAGGGAACAGGTAGTCTGCCATGTCCTGGAGGTCACATGACTCAGGAACAGGCCAGGTGTCTCAGGATCTCCAGGTGTCCAGGGTGGAGGAAGGCGGCCGATAGTCCAGCTCTGGCAGCTGTGGCCCGTTCTCAGGGCTCAACTCTCCAATTTGGAGCCTCTTGGACCAATTCCCTACAGGGTATGGAGAAGGACTTAAGTTAGACAGGAGGGGGAACAGGGAGGGACTGTTGAGCCCGCGAGCCTCTTGGGCCTCATGAACACTTTTATACAGAGTCACAGAGGGAGTGCTTGGGAACCCAGTTTGGAAAACACTGATATGAGGGTCTAAGCCAAGGTGGGGTTGATGGGGTGACGCAGGAGTCCTGGGGAAGGAAGGAAGAGGCTCAGATGGTACCTTATCTGGGGGCTGGGATGGGTGGGCATGACCTCAGGGAGGAGGGATGTGGAGGGAAAGGTGAGGAGTAGGTTCTGGACACGTGGTGCTCTAGGTCACTGAAGAAGGTGCCCAGAGTGCAACTTAAAGGGGGGGGGGGGGTGAGACTGGGAGGGGAGGGTGAGCAGACCTGGGGGAGATGAAAATCCCCAGATGTGGGGAGCCCCACCCTAGAGGAGGAGGGGAAAGAAGGTTTGGAGGGAGTCTGAACAAGAATGCCCCAGAGAAGTAGTGGGAAACAGGTACGGTGTATGGAAGTTGAGGGAAAGGCTACAGGGAGGAAGCCAGCAGGGGCTCGAGGCTGCAGGAACAGAGCAAGGGCTGGGGGTGGTGCAGCCACGCCTGCCCCCTTGGCCCACCCACACTGCACAGAACCACATGTACCACCCCCCCCCCTTAGGGCTTCCAGCACTATCTACAGCCTCCCGCCTCTTAGCCCTTCCCCACGTTGTTCCCTTTGCCTGCAGTGCTTTTCCATCCCACCTCCACGATTACTTATGCTCGCAGAATCAGCAGAGGTGCCTCCTCTAAGAAGCTTCCTCGGCCCCTATGTCATGTGCCAATTGGCATCGCACACTCGGGGGACGCGTATTTATGAGCTATCTATTGCGGGCAGAACACTTATCCAGGTGCATGTCAGCGCCCCTAGTCCTGAGGGTCATCCCATCCCTCGATCCTGCCATGTCACCTGCACAAAGCTGAAGGCACTGTATTCATCCATGACCTTTACTGAGGGCGCATGGAGTGGAGGGGTTAGATAGCAAGCCAGATGCCAGCCGGTTGGTGGCAAGTGAGGGAGTACACGTGGCAGTGGCCCGTTGCTCCTAGATGCTTAGATGTCAGAGGAAAGAGAAGGGTACAGAGTAGCGGTAAAGGGTTTTTCTTCCCGTGAGACAAAGGGGAGGAAACCCACATCCTTCATTTCTCCACCCTTCCCTCCACGGCCTCCTTCCACGGAGTCCTCACGCCTCCCAGGTGCCCGTCCAACCCAAACTTTTAATTCCAGTCAAATGACAAACTTGAGATAGGAAAAGAGAGGTGAAAAATGAGAAAAGCAGGTGAATCCAGTCTAAGTGACTGTTTGAAGAAGGTGGTGGAGTAAATGCAATTGTTTCAAAAGGATTTTGAAACAGAAAAGACGTGTTTAAGGAAAAAATTCATTATCTGGAAATGAAATTCTTGACTCTTTCAACAAACAGAAAATAAAATGGGCCAAAGATTTGTTTGATTCAGAGAGGGGGACATTGGAGAATTGGGTATTATTTTTTAATGTTTATTTATTGATTTTTGAGGTGGGAGAGGGGCAGAGAGAGAGAGAGAGAGAGAGAGAGAGAATCCCAAGCAAGCTCCAAGCTGTCAGCACAAAGCCCAGCATGGGGCTTGAACCCAGGAACCCATGAAATCATGACCTAAGCCCAAACCAAGCATTGATACTTAACCAACTGAGCCACCCAGGTGCCCTGACAATTCTTTATTGATAAAACTTAGATTTTCAGGTAGTTTTTTTTTTTAAGTTTTTAAAAATTTATTTAAGGGGCGCCTGGGTGGCTCAGTCGGTTAAGCATCCGACTTTGGCTCAGGTCATGATCTCACAGTTCATGAGTTCAAGCCCCATGTCGGGCTCTGTGCTGACAGCTCAGAGCCTGGAGCCTGCTTCATGTTCTGTGTCTCCCTCTCTCTCTGCCCCTTCCCTGCTCATGCTCTGTCTCTCTCTGTCTCAAAAATAAATAAACATTAAAAAAAAAATTTATTTAAGTAATCGCTACACCAAATGTGGGGCTTGAACTCACAACCCCAAGATCAAGGCGTCACATGCTCTTCCAACTGAGCCAGCCAGGTGCCCCTTAAGGTTTTTAATGAAGTTAATGATAAAGGGAAAATTGGGGGGGGGGGAGGGGGGAGTACACAAGAAAACCTAATCAGCCCAGGAAAGAATTACAAAAGGAAATAGCGGATCAATGTATTAATCAGAATAAGCATTATTAATCAAATAAGACCCAGCACATGGGTGATCATAATACATGTAAATTTTGTTACATTTCCCTGCTACAGAGCAAGGATTCTCATGATGAGGAGGCATACTAAATATATGTTTAGTACAGTGAAGGCTCCCCTCAGCCCACCCGACCACAAGGACATCTACCTGAGGTGAGGCCTGAAGAGCCGTCTGCAGAGGATCTTGGGACAAGGCAGGACACCCTGACAAGCCAGGTAATTGAAAGATAAATGTAGGAGCCCCTGGGTGGCTCAGTCGGTTAAGCATCTGACTCTTCGTTTTGGCTCAGGTCATGATCTCACGGTTTGCCGGTTCGAGCCCCGCATTAGGCTCCTCATCGACAGCACAGAGCCTGCTTGGGATTCTCTGCCTCCCTCTTTCTCTGCCCCTCCCCTGCTCATGCTCTCTCTCTCTCTCAAAATAAATAAATAAAGCTTAAAATGATTTTTTTTAATTAAAAAAGAAAGGTAAATGTAGAAGGGATAGATTCCTTCTTTGTATTAATTCCAGTCATGGTTTCATGGGTGTATACATATGTAAAAACTTACCAAATTGTACATTTTCTTTTTTAAGGTTTATTTATTTAAATAATCTCGACACCCAAGGTGGGGCTCGAACTCACAACCCTGAGACCGAGTCGCATGCTCTACCGGCTGAGCCAGCCAGGTGCCCTAAGAGTATAAATTACCTTAGAAGAAAGAGTAGAATGGATCAATAAAACAAAGAGAGCTATTTTTTTTTTAATTTTTTTTTTCAACGTTTATTTATTTTTGGGACAGAGAGAGACAGAGCATGAACGGGGAGGGACAGAGAGAGAGGGAGACACAGAATCGGAAACAGGCTCCAGGCTCTGAGCCATCAGCCCAGAGCCTGACGCGGGGCTCGAACTCACGGACTGTGAGATCGTGACCTGGCTGAAGTCAGACGCTTAACCGACTGCGCCACCCAGGCGCCCCGAGAGCTATTTTTAATGTATAAAGCCACTGAGATTTTTAAAAAGAGTCTGCTGGCAAGTGTGACTGCAAGAGAGATAAAAACAAAACACAGGGCATTAAGGTTAAGAACGCAGGTTTATGCACAGAAATAGAAGTAAAAATTATAAAAGAAATATATGTGCAATTGTTCACAAACTTTTGAAATCTCGATAAGATCATTGTATGCTAGAACAAGACAAACTATTAAAACTGACTCAAGAAGAAATAAAAAGTCCAAATAGACCAATCATAAAGGAAGAAATCGAAAACGTAGCAGAGCCATGGGGTAGGGGAGGGGAGAAGACACTTAATCCAGATCTGTTTACGGGAAAATCCCATCAAATGTGGACAGATCAGATATGTGATCTGATGTGATTTTATGTGTACTCTTAGAGGACATGGGCACATCCCAATAAATTTAATGCATATTTATGTGTAATGCAACGTATTCGGTATAGCATAATTTGTATGCCTAAACAAACTGGATTAAGATAGTACAGAAAAAGGAATCCATTGTCCGGTGATTTTCAGGTCTGTCTCAGCCACAGAACCTTTGTTTCACACAAAACCGCAAACTACAAAACGTGGACGGCGCTGAGGGAGCTGAGCAGTGGATCCCAGAGAGATACGGGTCCTGGTGCCCAGAGCCTGTGAACCGGGCCTCACCTGGCAAAAGAGACCTCGCAGATGTGATTAAGTTAAGGGTCTTAAGATGAAGGGTTGTCCTGGATTAGCCAGAGGGGGCCTCAATGTGATCACAACGGTCCCTGTAAGGGGAGATTTGATGGCAGTAGGAAGGCCGGGTGGCTCTGGAAAGGGGAGCTGGAAGAAGGTGGCCACGGGCCAAGGAAAGCAACCTGAAGAGGCAAGGATCCTCCCCAGAAGAACCCAGACTTGCTTTAGCTCCCTAAGCCCCGTCAGCTTCATATCTCCATTCACCGTGGCCTCCCAAGCAGAATGTAACAAATTTGAGCTGTTTTGTGGTGGTACCACATTTACCTGCTATAGATCTTTGTTACCTCTCCTACATTTTTGTGGGAGACTGATAACGGTCGCCACTGCCAGACCTAATAACGGTTTGGGGAGAACAAGCACTTTTATTTCTTTTTTTTTTTTTCTTAATTTTTTAATGTTAATTTTTTATAGGGAGAGACAGAGCATGAATGGAGGAGGGACAGAGAGAGAGGGAGACACAGAATACGAAGCAGGCTTCAGGGTCTGAGCTGGCAGCACAGAGCCCGACGCGGGGCTCGAACTCACAGACCGCGAGATCATGACCTGAGCCGAAGTGGGACAGCCAAACAACTGAGCCACCCGGGAGCCCCAAGCAGTTTTATTTCTCATGGGCGAAAGTCACAGATCACTTTCATAATTAAGGAAAAAAGGAGAGACAAGGCGAGTGCATCACTGGCCCACAACAGGCGCAGCCGGTGCTCGGACTGCTGCGGTTGTCATGGCTACACAGGTATCCGTTTTATTCCTTTATACCTCTGCCTTCCCAGCACAGCACTCAAAGGTTTCCCGGAGAGCCTGGAGTGGGGGGCTGTCCTGTGCTCCTCCAGACAGAGGTCTCACCTGTCTGGGGCCTGAGTGCAGAGTCGGACCGAGCAGCAGCCCGCGGGGCTCAGGCACATTTTGCATCCTGAGACAGACCGCCAAGAGCACTCAGGTCTGAGTACTTGAGCCACGAGGGGAAGGGATGCCAGAGGGCAGTCAGGCTTGCAGGGAAACCACCCACTGCTCCAGCCCTCACACAATAGTCCCTGCCCCAACGGGCGGACACCCACCCCTCACCACCTGTCCTGTCCGGGAGAGCCTCGGTGCAACCCAGGTGAGTGCCGAGTGCCGCAGGCAGGGTGTCTCCTCTCAGCCTCGCGGAAGCAGGAGGGAGCAGGGGCTCAGCGTGGCCCCTGTGCACCTGGGCACTGGGGGGAGCGGCGAGCACACCTCTGACATCAGCTGCTTCCTGGGGTGACTCTCTCTTCTGTCTTCTGGGGGGAGCTGCTACAGTTCCTCTCTGCCGTCTCCATGGCAACGCTCACGTGGATTTCATAGAACATAAGGTGTTTGAGCTGGAAGGGACCTCAGAGATCAGCTCCTCTCGCCCCCTCATTCCAGGCAGAGGGGCGCAGGTTCAGGACACCACGTGCCCCGGGGCCCGCAGCCAGCCAGGGATCCGGGGCCTCTGCCTTCTGGCACCGTCCCCAGCGAAGGTCCCCTCCCTGAGATCACAGGCATCTCAGTTCCCTAGGACTCACTTCTGGGGAGGGGCTCTGGGGGCATGAGACTTGGGAGTGCTGCCACCCCCCCCCACACACACACACACAGAATACAAGACCCCTGAGGTCCAGTCCAGCCCTGTCCTGCTCAGTCACAGACCTGTTCATTGAGTGCTTGGTGGAGACAGGACAGGTGCCGTCCTCAGGAAGCTCAGAGGCTGGTGAGGAGGCCGTGCAGCCCCCTGAGGGACCCGTGGGGAGCAAATGTGTGTCCACAGTGTGTCTGTAGAGCAGGGAGTGGGGGTGGGAGGAGCCTGGAAGGCTGCCTGCCTGGAGGAGGGGGCTCCAAGCAGTGCCTGGAAGGACGAGGAAGACTGCCTGGCTCCAGGACCATGGCCCTGTGGGTCAGCAGAATGTGTCGGTAAGGCTGGCCGGCTTGGAAAATGGGGCTCCAGAGAGGGATTGCCTCAGGCCGTAGGTCCCAGAGAGTTGTTGTGTCTGGGTACTCATGGCACATGTCACTCCATGACAGAGGGTCCGGACAGCCAGAAGGGCAAGTCAGAGGGCAGCATGCCGGAGCTGGAGGCCCAGGCACAAGAGGGCATCAGGAACCCAGGCCGCCACGGGGTGCTGGAGGGAGGATCCAGGAGTGAGGCAGGAACATATCTGGGATTGCTCTCTCCCTTTGCTGAGACACAGATATGTGTCCACCCTCTCTGGCCAGCAGAACCAGCCCCCTGCGAGGAGGGTTAGGCCCACAGGCACCCTTCCTTCACTCCGCACTCTAGCTCGGCCTCAGCACTCACCTCGGCGCCACACCCCGCCTCAGGGACCTGCCCTGGAGGCCCAGAGGTCTTCTTTGCAGGCCTGAAGATCCCAACAGTCTGGGCTTCCCCAAGTCCAGTCAAGGCCACCCTGCTGACCTTTCCCACCAAACTGGCCCCCTTCCTTCCCCTGGCTGGCAGCCTGTTCTAGTTATCTATTGCTGTGGAACAAAAATCCCCCAAATGCAGTTTGGGCAGGGCTCAGTGGGGTCAGCTTATCCCTGCTCCGCATGGAACCCGCCAGAACTAAGCGCCCGTTGCCAGGACAACTCCTATCCTCCACGGGCGGCAAGTGAGTTCCTTTCCACCCGGGATTCTTCACAAGGCTGCTTGGACTTTCTCACGGTATGTCAGCTGGGGCCCAAGAATGAGTGTTCCAGGAGAAGGGATGTAGGAGCTGCTAGTCTAGAAGGTCTGGGTCCAGAAACGGACACAGGGCCACTTCAGCCATAGGTACTGGTCAGAGCAATCACAGACCCAAAGGCAGGAGACCGAAGCCTTCCCTCCTGATCGGGAGGGGTGGCAGAGAACTTGCCCCTTAGCGTACCTCAGCGCTATGCTGCCTCTGCCCCAGGGGCTGATTCCCCCCACCCTGGGTTCCTGCGACCCCTTTCCAACTCATCTCCCCATCTACAGGCGGCACCCTGCACCCCCTCCACTTTACCTCCTGTACTCCTGTAGCAAAGTCCTGTGTTGCTTTGCTCAGCAACTGTGCATGGCTCCCTACTTCTCGCTGAACAATTTCCAAGCCCCTAGGCTGAACTTTCACATTCACTTGTGAATCTAGCCCCCTCCTATGTTACCGATGAGATTTTCTCCAAGCATCCGGACACGACACTGTGGCCTCCTCTCCAAAAGCCCACCCACTGGCCCTCTGAGCTTATATGTATTCACTCCTCTACCTGGCAAGTTTCTCTGTGTCCTCTCCTGCTGGACTCCTGTTCAACCTTCCGAGCCTGGAGCAAATGCTCCTCCTCCACAAGGCTCTGCTCTCACTACTCGGTAACACTAGTCCTGTCTCACTGCACACGGAGGTACCTTCTGCCTTAAATCTTTGCTGGCAATGACGTGTCCTCCTGAAGTGGGGCCCGTTTCTAACTCATATTTCTTTCACGAATTTAATAATAGTTTATTGAGGCCTGGAGCCAGCTGCCAGGAATGTGGCAGTGACCAAGACAAGCTGCTTCCTGTACCCAGAGAACTTCATTCCAGAGAATGAGACAGATGGCGAACAGAGGAACCAAGGGACATAATGATCAAAGATTAGGAGGACTGCTGGAAGGCAAGAGCGGCAGGAGGGATGCTGTGGTCCAGGGACCTCGAACTCTCTCTTCAAAACAAACCGGAGACC
Organism: Neofelis nebulosa; assembly: GCF_028018385.1. Taxonomy (NCBI): domain Eukaryota; kingdom Metazoa; phylum Chordata; class Mammalia; order Carnivora; family Felidae; genus Neofelis; species Neofelis nebulosa. Next base: position 43,520,465 of record NC_080799.1, on the reverse strand, counting down.
TGGGTTTTTACATATACATACTCTAATTCTAAAGGTTACAAGGTCAAGTCTTTCCCTTCTGCTGCTTTCAGCTTCCCGCCCCTCCTAGCTCCCCAGTCTCTCCGAAGTGCCTGCTACCTTCCCTCTTCCCCCATTAACATTAGCCCCATTAGCATTACCCCATTACCCCATTACCCCATTAGCATTAGCCCCACCCTCGACTCAGGCTGCCTTACCTATGGCCCCCACCCCTAGGGCACCCCAGACTCCTTTCTGGTCGCCCTGGATCCTGGGCTTAGTGGGCACTGGCTGAGACCCTGGGGCAGCTACCCTGAAGTTGGCCTCATGGAGGGTAGGTCACCTGGAATCCCCAGGGCCCCAGCAGTGGGAGCTCCACACTCCCACCCCAAACCCCACTGCCCACACATCTGCATTGGCCTGGAAGAAGAGGAGTGAGACAAGAGAGTAGGCCCTCAGAGGGCTTCCTCAGGCTTGTCCCCTGGCTCTGCCAGGGCCCTGAGGGATGGGTCTCCAGAGAATCCTGGGCCAACCCTGCCAAGGGGCAGTGTATGTTCTCTGGAGCCAAGAGTTAGGTACAAACCTCGGCTCTGTCACTTTCTAGCCTGGTGATTTTGGACAGCTCCCTTTCCGTCTCTGGGCCTCAGTTTTCCCATCTGAACATTGGGGATCAGAGCACTACTCACTTCAGAGGATAGGTTTGAGGATAACTTGTGCCTGGCACACAGTGACACTCGGGAAAGGGCGATTTCCACAGCCTCTCCTGTGAAGGGCCTTGCCAGCCCCTCTTGGGAAATCACTCTGTTGAGTTGTCCCCGATCTCTGAGCCCTAGAGGCATCTTCCGTCCATTATAATTATTTGGGCTCTGGGACCTGCCAGCTGAGAGGGCTCAGGCCTCTGAAGGACCTAGGGTCCATGTGTCAGCTGTCACATCTTAGGGGACAGCCAGGCCAACCCTCCAGCTCCCAGAGCGGTATGGAGCAAAGGCTGATCCCCAAAGAAATGCCTTTCTGCCTACACCCGCTGCCCCCAAGCCCTAGGTGAGGGGCATGTTGGCTCACTGCTCCTGGGATTCCATGACTGTCTCAGCCTCATTCTCAAAACCCAGAGAATCTTGGGTGGAGACAGGCAGTTCAGGTGGAGAGGAGGTGTCAGGCTCTGGAGGCCGGTCTGCCAGGGCCTAGCATAGGATTTGGACAGTCAGCACTTGACCCCCTTGGGGCCAGAACCTGGCACCAGAAGGGCAAGGGGCTAGCCACATTCTGGGGGAGGAACCTCCTAGCCCCTTCTCCTCCCAGACCCCTGAGGGCAGAGCCCCAGGGAGAAGGCCCCTCAGAGGGCTTGCTACTGCCCTAAAGTGGATTTCCATTTACCCAAGGGTCCCGAGGCTTCAGCCCAGCGGGCAGAAGCTGCGGGGGAGGGCGCCCTGCGGCTCTCAAGTGCTAGCTGTGTCCTGCCTCTGGTAACCAGCTGTCAGATGAGCCCAGAGCACTGGGAGCCCCCCACCCCAGGTTTGTTTGCCTGCCCTAAGGGGAGAAGTGAGGGCGCAGCAGGCCAGGTGGCATCTCCGGCTGAGAAAGGACAGAAACCCAGGGTGTCCACTCCATGCAGTCCCACTGCCTCAGCGCCCCCTTCTCGGGCAATCCCCTCGTCCCAGGCCCAGAGGCCGTCCAGTGAGGGTCATTGGGCAAGGAGCAGGGCGGGGGGGCGGTGTACAAGCGGGAAAACGACAGGATCCCGCCTCACCCAGACCCACCGCCTCACGGAGGTGGCCACGGAGTGAGGTCGCAGGGCCTGGGGCAGGGCGAGAGCTGCACGCACCGGGCGGACGCGAGCCCACCCGGAGCACCTATAGGGCAGTGCCCGCGCCTCGTGACCCCGCCCCAGGGCGGCCGGCTCATTTGCATGCCCCCGCCCCAGCGCGGCCATTGGCGGCGGCGTGGGGAGGCCGGGCCTGAGTGGCTGCGGGCTGTGGGGCGCGGGGGCGGGGCTGCGGGGAGCCTGGCGCCCGCGATGCCGCCGCCGTCGCCGCCGCCGCCGCCGCCGCCGCGGGACGGGTTCGGGTCCGTGTCGCGCTCGGCGGGCGCGGGGAGCAGAGCGGCCCGGGGCGCGGCGGCTGCAGCGGGAGCTCCCTGAGCGCCCGCCCGCCATGTCCAGGAAGAAGACCCCCAAGAGGAAGGGGGCCAGCGGGCCCGCTGCCTCCGCGCTGCCTGCGGCCGACGGGTCCCGGCCGGAGCGCCCAGGGACTGCACGCCCCGGCCCCCAGGCGCGGCCCAACGGACCCCCGCAGCCCGGCCGGCCCTCGCTTGGCGGCGGCGACTTCTACGACGTCGCCTTCAAGGTGAGCCGGCCCCCGCCCCAGGCGAGCGCAGCAGGTGGCGCTCCGCCGGAGCCGAGCCGGGAGAGGTCGGGGAGGGGATGCAGGGCCCCGCGGACCCTCGGCGGGGAGCCCGCCGGAGCGGCATCCAGCAGCTGGCACGGTGCATGGCATACACACACAGCCTTCAGACCCGGATTTCAGATACCCAACAGCTGGCAGGGTCTGCCCCCTAACGCCACAGCTGGCAGGGCTGGACAAAGGGTCCCAGACCTGGCAGGTGCTCCGTCCCGGGTCCCGAATGACACCGCCCCCGCCCCGCCCCCGCCCCCGCGCGGGGCCCAGTCTCACCATTTCCCATATGCTGCCTTCCGCACCCCCAGGGTCTGTGGGGCTTCTGTTTTTGGAGGACGGGGGAGATTAAGAAGAGGTTTGCCAGTTGGGTAGGGAGCACTAGAGCCTTCTTCAGCCCTCGGCAGGAGCCTGTGAATCGTGGAGGGGTTGTCAGGACTGTCTTTGGGTTTGGAGCCTTGGGCAGCAGGCTGGGGGAGGGGAGGAGGGGGGAGACCTGACTGCCCCTCCTGCTCCACAGACCTGACCCAGGCCCCTGGTCACACCAAGATCTGACTCCCATGTGGCAAATTCCTCCAGAGTCTTACTGGGATGGGAAGAAGCCCCTGGCACAGAGACGCCTGCAGGCCTTTCAGAAGGTCTCCAGCTACCAATCCCCAGACTCGGCTCCCGACCAAGCCGCACATGCTTTCCTTCCAGATCAAGCATGATGTCCAGGGTCTGGGGGTGGGTTGGGTAGGACCCTGGATGGAGGCAGCTGCCCCCACTCCTCACTGGTTGAATTGGGCCACTGTTCAAGAGGGGACAGAACCTTCTGGAGGTGGGAGCCTGGAGGTCTAGGCTGGCAGCCACCATTGCTGCTATGTCTCCCCCAAGTCCTGCCGAACCTGTGAGCCTGAGACCGGCTCCTCCACTCCTGGCCAGGCCAGCGCAGGGAAGGCCAGACACCCCTCTGGGTGGGCCAGCACCTTGGTCCCCTCTGTCCCTAACACCTCTGACCCTCCTGTTCGCCCCAGGTCATGCTGGTGGGGGACTCAGGCGTGGGGAAGACCTGCTTACTCGTGCGCTTCAAGGACGGGGCTTTCCTGGCAGGGACCTTCATCTCCACTGTGGGCATCGACTTCCGGGTGAGAGTGGAAGCTCACGTCCTAAGCACTGAGCTGGCCCAGCCATGCCCTGGGCCCCTGACACCAGCTCACTGGGCTCTCACAACCCCCGTGGGCAGCTGGTTTCTCCGTTACCCCAGTGACAGCAACAGGCTCATAGGGTGGAGCTCGAGCTCCTGTGTGGACCACCCGGCTCTCAGGGCCCAGGTGGTTGAGGTGGGCTGCCTTACCCACCAAACTACACCTCCTGACCCCCTAAGGGTCCTGAAGACAGGTGAGGGCTGCATCTGACTGAAGCGGGGAGAGCACCCCTGTGCCTGGAGCTACCTTCTGTGCCTCAGGGTAGGTGGGCCGTGGTGCCTTCCCACCCCCCGGGTGATGGCTGAGAGAGGACACTCAAGGCCCATGTTCACTTGGAAGGCAAACATCACTGTCCTTCTGTACAGAGGTGCCAGGAAGCCTGCCAAAGGACCTAGGAAGACAGGTGGTGTGGAGCACTTACCCCCTCTGGGAGCAGGGGCGGGTCCCTGCCCTTGGGTGAGGAGGCTCACGGGAAGTGCTGCCGCCTGGCTGTTCCCCCCTCTTCGAGAGCCCCCTCCCAGGTTGCCCCCAGCGGGAGGGGTGTCCTGGGGTCTTCTGGGGGGAAGGGAAGTGCCCCTGGACTTCAACTCCCTCTCATTTCCCCCCACCTGGCACCTTTAGCAGCCTGTGGAGTCAGCAGGCGACGTTGAGGGCTGCGGCCTTAGGCCTGGAGGGTGGCAGCATTCCAGCCCCCACCTCGAGTCACCAGTCTAAATTCTTGCCTTGCCAAGGTGCTGGTGTGTTCTAGACAAATCCCAAATTTGCATTTTTTCTCACCCTTTAATTAGACCCAGTTGGTGGGAGGCTGGGAGGGAGGCCCATTCTGGGAACAGGAAAGGGGGCTCCTCCCAGTCTGGGGAGCCATGGGTTACCTGCTTGAGGGTCCAGGTCCCCTCAAGTCTTCTGAGATGAAGTAAGGGTTCAGGTGCCGAAAGGGGGCAGCTCTGACCCTGGACAGATGGTCCTTGGCCTGTTTGGGGCCCATCTCCCCCCTTCTCACCTCCCTCTTGGCTCTGGGGCAGGTGGCGAGGGAGGTGAGGCTGTTTGGTTCACACCCCTGTTCAGAGTGCCAGTGAAGGCAGGGTGTCCTTCCCAGCCCCCCCCTCCCCCCCCCACCTCAGCCCAGCAGATGGCTGTGCCATTGGTTCCTTGGAGACCCAGAAGCACCCTGACAGCAGGAGCTTGGGGAAGAGGGGGGCGGTGGTGTTCCAGCTGCCAGGGGCCCCCACCCCCACCACAGCAGATGGGAACGTGGGGTTGGGTCTTTCCCTGCCACTAGCCCTGCACCGGGAAGGTCCGGCTAGGAATCTCTACCGGCCAGCAAACATTTAACGAGCACCCACTGTGTACCAGGCAGTTTCAGGCTCTGTGGTTACTGCGCTGGGACCCGCCCTCAGGGGGCTGCAGCTCTTAAAACTAGGAAGTTGGCTACGGCTAGGCACAGGGTGGAAGTGGGCAGCCAGGCTGGGCTGGAGGGGAGCTGGCAGAGGGAAGGGAGTGGGGGGAGGCGGGGGCAACAGGACTCAGAGACTGACCAGGTGGGTGTTGGAAGTCACCTTCAAGGGCAGGGAGCTGGTGGAGCAGGTGCTGGGCCTCCAGGGTGGGAGTGGGCTACCAGGAGGGGCTCACCAGGGGGAGGTGCAGGAGGCGCGGTGAGGGGGGAAGCTGGGAGCTCCTCACAGGAGGGCAGCAGTGTTCTAGCTGTTGGTTGCTGGACCAGGCTGGTTGTTATTTCAGAACAAAGTTCTGGATGTGGACGGCATGAAGGTGAAGCTGCAGGTGAGTGGTGTGGGGAGCAGCGGGGGTCAGAGGGTTGAGGGTAGTGAGCACCCAGGAGGAACTGGCAGCCCTGTGCCTGTCACTCCAGATCTGGGACACAGCTGGCCAGGAGCGGTTCCGGAGCGTCACCCACGCCTACTACCGCGATGCTCATGGTGAGCTTGTGGGTGGGGGATGCCGGTCCCGGGGAGTCAGAGGCTGTGCCCTCGTGGGTGTCAGGTTTCCCTGGCTTCTGCACAGAGGAGGGTGCCCTGGGCAGGAGCATGGCAGGAAGTGTGGAGGCTGTGATGCGTGTGGGTGTGGGTGACAGGAAGCTGTGGTGGGCCCTGGAAGTGTCCTCACTCGTCCTCTGCCCCCAGCACTGCTGCTGCTCTACGATGTCACCAACAAGGCCTCCTTTGACAATATCCAGGTCAGTGGTTTCCTTCCTGGTGGTGGTGGCAGGAACAGGCCGTGATGGCATTAGGGTCCCAGGGGGCTAAGGACCCTACCGACTGCAGGGAGACGGCCCCTCTGGTGGCTCAGGTGGAGTGTGAGCTGAAGGGAGTCTGAGGACCTTCCAGCTCTGTCAGTCCAACACCTTGGGTAAGGTGCTTGTTGAGGGACCCAGGGACCCAGATTTCTGGGCCTTCCTATTAGCCAGAGCCCAACAGGCACCCCAAGCAGTGAGGCCTGGAGGGGCAAGGGGTGAGCAGAGTGCCAGCCTCCAGCCTGGTCTCAGCTTTTCCCCCACAGGCCTGGCTGACGGAGATCCAGGATTACGCCCAACAGGACGTGGTGCTCATGCTGCTGGGGAACAAGGTGGGCACCCCAGCCCATCCTCTCCACCGTGGCTCTGTATGGGGGCAGGGGTGGTAGGGTAAGCCCTGGGCCAGCTCTCACCAAGACCCACCCCCCCATGCCAGGTGGACTCTGCCCAGGAGCGTGTGGTGAAAAGGGAGGATGGGGAGAAGTTGGCTAAGGTGAGCCGGGGTGGGGTGGGTGTCCGGGGAGCGTCCCTGGGGTTGCAGGGCCTGGGCTATCTCCACCAGGCTGCCACCTGGCTGGCAGCAGCTGTTTGCAGGAGTACGGGCTGCCCTTCATGGAGACCAGCGCCAAGACAGGCCTCAACGTAGACTTGGCCTTCACAGCTGTAGCAAAGTAAGTGCTGGTAGTCATCAGGAAGATCCTCCAGACCCAGAGTCTGAATCTCTCTGTTGGTGGAGGAAGCTGTCCCATGGTCCCCTCTGCCCCACAGGGAGTTGAAGCAGCGCTCCATGAAGGTCCCCAGTGAGCCTCGCTTCCGGCTGCACGACTACATCAAGAGGGAGGGCCGAGGGGCCTCCTGCTGCAGACCCTGAACCTGACTGGGCACTGCCACTGCACATCCTCTGGGAGGCCCCTGCAAGGCTGGACAGAGGGTCACCTGGCAGTCAACTCGAGGGCGGCCGTTTCTGGGACTCCCAGACAGAGCCTCGTCTTTCCCTAGAGCCTCAGTTCCAACAGGCTTCGCGGAGCCAGTGGGTCTGCAGCCCCTGACTCAGGGCCTTGCCCCCAAGGCCTTGATGGAGAAGCAACCGCTTCCCGTACAGGAGACACCCCACAATGTACAGCCCATGCGGGGAGCCTGGTCTTGCTGCCACGGCACTCTGCTGCCCTCTCCTGGACGCGCCCAGCTTCAAGGCTGGACCCCGGTGCCAGCGCCACGTGTACAGTGCCTAACCCCTCAAAAGCCATGTCTTCAGCAGCACCCGCTGCCCAGGCAGGGAAAGGCCGGACTCCTGTCCGTGCCTGGGGCAGAGGGCTTCGCTGCACATCCAATCATGCATCTGTGCCCCAAGGACCAAAGCTGCCAGCCCACACACTCAGAGACTCTGGTTCAAACATCAGCAGGGTCTTCCTCTCGTGTTGCCTGGAGGACGCCAAGTTTGCGGCTTTCTAATACACGAACGGCATGTGGGAAATCAGAAACCGTCAGGGAAACTAGATCTGCCAGCCCAGCTGAGGCCTGTGCAGAGTGAGGTCAAGCCAGGAGGCTGGCAGTGTGCTCCAGCTCATAGGTCTTTAGGTTAAGAGTCTTTGTTTTCAGTCCTGGTGAATAAAGTTGTGTTTTCTGGACTGCCGGTCTCTTCTGTTACAAGGAATCCCCTTCTTGCGCCCTCGGCAAAGTACGGGTTGAAGACAACGCTAAGAGGGTAGTACCCTCAACTAGGGCTGCTGCCTAGGGAGCACGGGGAACCTAGGTGGTTGGGTGGTTGATGTCCACTTCCCTCTGCAAGACCCAACGAAACAGAAAACAGTGCTCTGTGGCCGGTGAGGAGGAAGAGTTCCTCACCTGCTTAAGACAAAGACCCCCGCTCCGCCCCGGGATTTCTGCTCTTACAGGCAAAAAACCGAGAAGGCATCCCAATAGTTGAAAGGTCACCGTGTGAACATCCATCTTTCTCTACCCTTTCCCAAGACTGCCACGGAACGAGCCAGTCCTCCCGTGGAGTCCTCTGGGGAGCAAACGCGTGCGAAAATAAACACACTTGCGCTCCCATCAACTCACCACCCCTGCTTTATTGTTAAGCGCCGCAGATACGGACGTGGACTCCCGCCTTACCACCAGGCCCCGGGCTGACGTTCATTTACGTCCACGGTCTCCAAACACGTCACCGACCGACCTAAAAGTCAGACACACAGAGCCGAAATGTAGACAGAAGCCCGCTACCCCGATTTTTTGGAGATGTTTTCACACCAGCCCCTCCTGTCAAGGGGGCGCACCCTGAAGCCTCAGTCTTGCAAAATAATCAGACTGCACATGCAGTTTTCATACGAGGTGTCAGAAACGAAAGCAATTCATCACAGGCTCCAAGCTGCAGAGGGGAAACCAAGCCCGGCCCAGGCTTACCTGCGGAGAGAAGTCGGTCTGGAGTTGCACCTTCCCAACAGAAAGGGACGGGTGGGGGGGGGCGGAGCAAGGAACGCGTACAACGCTGAAGACAGAGGCGGAGCCCCGGCGGAAGATGGCCCTGGAGGACCCCTCAGCCCCATTCGGGGCCCAGATCCTCCCCTAACGTGGACTCACAGCATCCGCACAGACAAACGCCCACGGCCGCCACTGGATTCCCAAAAGAAAGCACGCGCCCGAGGCTGAAGCTTTTATAGAAAGTGCCCCACCTCTGCGATTGGGCAATCATGCCGGAAGTACCCGCCCCCGGTCTCTTAGACCAGACTCGCGAAGCTTCTCTCTTTAGCAGAGGCCTTGGAACTTAACTGTGAGCGACAGATGCACAGAACCAATCAGACTCCGATCTGCAACATAGAGTGATTCTGAAGCTGCCAATCCCGCCCCGCGACGTCAGAGCCGCCGGAATTCGTAGTTTCTGGAGAGCCGCGCGTGAGGCGGGAACCCAGGCATTGAGAGACGGGGAACTACAAGTCCCGGCGGGCGTAGCGCCTCAGCACTTCCGGCTCGCGCGTCCGGTCTGTCTCCCGGCCAGCGGCCGCGGGGGCACGATGAAGCGGGAGGGTATCGCTGCCGCTCCCGGGCGGCCGCGGGCGGGTGAGTGTCCGCGCGGCGCGCCCGGCCCGGGGCTCGCGCCTCGGGGCCGCGCGGTAGGTGCTTCGGGGTCCGCGGAGGCGTCGGGCCTGGGGGGGCGGGGCCGACACGGACCGGGGTCTCGGCGTCTGTCCATCGCTTGCCCCATTGCCCCATTCTCCCCTTCTTTATTCATTCCTTCTTCTTGCGTTCGTTGAGCGCCGCCGGGGTCCCAGTTCTCGTAGGCTCTTCTGCATGCAGCTTTTCTCAGCCCGGCCGCTGTTGACACTTCTCGCCGATCCTTCTCTGCTGTGCTTTGTAGGATGTTGAGTAGCATCCCTGGTCCCCACCCACTAGATGCCAGTAACCTCTCCCACCCCCACGTCTTGACAACCCCAAATGCCTGCAGACACCGCCAAACGTCTCCTGGGGGACAAAATCCTCCCCCAACCCCACACACCCCGGCTTGAGAACCGGCCATCTAGAGCGGGGAGGGATTGACAGTACACACAGAATCCTAAAGAGTTGTGATAGGTGCTATGAGAGAAACAGGGCGCTGAGAAAGAGTACGGGGCGCTCTCGAGTGGCTTGGGGAGGGGGGAGGTGCCTACAGCAAGCAGCTTGTCTTGGGAAGTTGCTGGAAGAGCATGCCAGGCAGAGGGAGCAAGGTGTGCAAAGGCCCAGAGCAAGAAAGGGCTTGGTGCGCCAGTGAGTGCTGGCAGAGGGGTGAGAGGCCTAGTCCACGGGGCCACACCAGAGTGCATGGTGGAGGGATTGTATTGTGCTTGCAAGGAAGGCTGTTGGAGGATTCGAGCACAGGAGAGCCAGCATCAGATCCAAGGCCGGTAAAGAGCCCCTGGTTGTGTGTAGAGGGGGTGGGAGACGAGGCTGTCTGGCTGTTCCGGCCTCGTTGCCTTGAACAAGTCCAGGGCATTCAGCTGGAGCCGAGGCTGCGATTGTGCTGGATCCCACCCTGTTTTGGCAGGACAGGGGTGGAGGGTAGGGGCTGGGGCTTCCACCCTGCTTTGCTGCCTCCCTTGCCTAGAGCTCCAAGCTGCCCAGACTGTTCACCCTTCTCCCCATCCCTCACACCCCTTCCCGTGCACACACAGGCCCCCTCTCCTGAGGGCTGCCCACCCCTTGGCCTTTGCCAAGCGTGTGACCTCCCTCTTCCTCATTCCTTCTCTTTGGGCCTCTCCCTTCCCACACCCCTTCCCCGCAAGCCTGTGCGGCAGGCAGGCACTACCTCTCTGTCATACATCCCTACTTGCATTGCTCTGGGCATTCACGTTTCTCCGGAATCCCTGGTCTCTGTGTGTCAAGGTTCCTGCATGTTATAGCTGCACTAGCCCCAGGAAGCCAGAAACTCCCTCTCAGGGGAAGCAGGGATCCTGGCAACCTGGCTGAGGGAGGTAACCAGCTGGGAAGGAGGGGATGTCTTCCTTCCTGAGGGGTCCTTGTGGAGCAACCCCCACTGTGGCTGTGTGTCACACACAACATTTCTGGAAATGAATGGGAAAGATCACAGTCTGAGGTACTGACTTTGCTGGGACAGGAATCCACAGAAAAGGGTCTTTGGCAGCTCGAATGGGGCTTACTAATACTCCCGAGCCTCTGTCTACCTCTCCTACCAGGCCCCCTAGCTTCTCAAGGTCAGACTCACGTTCAGCTGTCACCACGTGCCCTCTCACCCTCACAGGGACTGGCATGCAGTGGGTGTGAATCTTGGCCGGCCGGCCAGCTGCGAAATAGGAGTTTGGGAAATGGGAGAGATGTGGTTGAAGGGCCTGACCTGTTTGGATGGCTCCAGGCGGCCTGGGCTCTGCGGTGTGGTGCTCCTCGGCACGGCTTGGTGTGTGGCTGGCTTTGGTGCACCATGGGCTCCTCGGTTTGCTGGCACAACAGGGCTTTGGTTGGCCGCGGCGTGACCCCTTGTGGGCTCTTAAGTCCTGGGGTGGCCTCCCGGCCTCTACTCTTGACTCTCGAAGAGGGGCTGCTGTCAGTGGAGCCCTCACTGTTGCCCCGCCTCTCGCAGCTCCTTTCAGATGGGAGTATATCCAGTCTGTTTAGCGAGTGAGAAATCTGAGGCCCTGGAGGGCAAGCAGCTTGCCCAAGGTCACGCAGCTGTTACGTGGCAGAGGTGGGATTTGAACCCAGGTCTGATTCCAGCATTTGTGGCCTGACCGTCGTGCTGTCCATAAGGAACACTTGGAGGGGTCAGTATAAGCACTTAAGTGAAGTGTGCCAGCATATGCCCAGCCTTGGGAGGGGTCAGCGGGACATAACTTGCTCCGAACTTGGGTCCCCATTGGCCTGGCCTTGCTGTTGGGTCGGCTCCTAGGACTTTACCGGGCCATCTGGCTGGCTTGTGCAGGAGGTACCCTCGTAGAGGGGCCCGAACCCCTCAGCTTTCAGTAGATGCCCCGGGCCGTCCCCCGTGTGCTGGCCCTTCCACAGAAGAAATTCGGTTGCTCCTTGGAAGGACATGGGGTCAGGTGGGGCAGAGGAGGGAGAAAGCGGTCCTGGAGTCCAGTGCTGAGGTCACATGGAGACCTGGTACTCGGCTATCCCCCGGGGAAGGAGCAGCCTCACGGGAACCGGGACTGAAGGAATGTGCCAGAAAGACTGTAGTACCACAGCCTGGGCTGAAAGGGCATGGAATGGACAGTGGAGCGGGCTGGTGTATGTCTGCATGTCCAGGCCGGGCTCCCGGCTGGGACTTTGTGCACACTCCCCAAGCTTCTGTAGGGAACCAAGAAAGAGGAAGTCAGGGAGGCGGAAACAGCCAGGGCGGCCTGGAGGTGTAGCCCGGGCCCGAGGTGTCCCTGGGCTCTTGGGCAGAGGCCCAGGACCTGTCTCCACAAGTTTAGACTCACTGATTTTTTTTTTTTCTTAAGTTTGATTTATTTAAGTAATCTCTCCACCCTACGTGGGGCTCGAACTCTCGACCACAAGATCAAGAGTCGCGCGCCCTTCCAACTAAGCCAGCCGGCTGACCTTAGACTCACTGATTTAAGACAGCCTGGGACTTGCTTCCCCCTTGTGCCTCTGCAGCCTGGGTTGGCCCAGACGCTGAGTTGGAGGAAGGGTGTGGGCAGGTAAAAGTGGCCCCTACGGCTAGGTGCTCAGAGAGGAGGCCAAACACCACCTTTTTCCAGAATACTCCCTCCCTGCTCTGGATCTGGGCAGCCCCTTCCTCTGGGAAGCTCTCTAGGAGCCCCCCAGGCTGTGTCAGGTGTACACCTCCCTCCAGCAGAGGGACCCATGGGTGCTGGAGAGGCTGGGTGGGGAGTGCAAGGACACAGCCTTGGGGAGAGGAGGCCACAACGGGTGTCCAGTCTGGCAACCTTGAGGCCACCCTTTAGGAACTGTGGGCACAGAGGGAAGGATGGAAGGTGAGGGCAGAGTCCAGGGCTGGGTGCTCGGAGGGAAGGGAGGCCGGGCAGGCCTCAAACCTGGGCCTGCTGAGGTGCTTAGGGGGAGCCCTGACGTCACACCCTGCCTATCTGGGATGGAAAAGACGTGCTAAGGGGACATCAGGGAACTGCTGGGAGAGGTGTATATGGCTTTGCTATGGCAACCCAGCCTGTTTCTATAGGATTTGGCAGTCCTGCGTGGGCTTGGGCCAGGGGGCCAGCGGGGGCTGACCCAGGGGCTGGGTGGTCCATGGGTGATACCAGGGGCTGCATCTGGAGCTCTGGCTGCAGTCTGGTGGCCACCCACAGCTCTGTGCCAGGCAGGGCTGAGGTGTCCTGGCCACCCATGCTCACCCTGGGGCCGTCACCACTAAATGTGGGCCTGATGGTGCTTCCAGGGCCAGCCTACCCCCATTGCTGGCTCAGCACATGCTGCTGAGGGGACCCCACCACGCCCACTCCTCGAAGGACCTGCTTCTGGCCATCCCACTGTCGTCCCCCCCCCCCCCCCGTCCCACTCCAGCATTTACAGCCTACACTACCCACTCTGCTGGCTGCCAGCCACAGGGACCACAGTGGGGGATCTTTGTCCCACATTCCCAAGGGTGAGGGCCTAGCAGACCCCATTGGCCTCCCTCCAGGGGGTGGGGTGGGGAGGGGTTCCCAAGGGAGCTGGCCTGCTCTCTGGTGTAGGCTGCCCAGAGAATGGGGCTGGTGGGGGGCTTTCCTGAAGAGGGGCTGGGGCATTATAGGTGGATCTTCGTTCCCTTGTCGGGCAAGGAGTGTGCCCCAGGGACCCTTTGGACATGGACTTGGGTGGACAGAGATCCCTGGGCCTTGACCCTAGGCTCAAGCAGGGGAGCTGGTTTTGCACTGACCCCGGGCACCTTGGGTACCACTCTCCCACCAGCCTCACCTGAAGCCCCATCTCCAGCAGGACCTGTGTGCGGTTTTTTCTCTTTAAGAGATACGGTCCTTGTGTCCCTCGCCTGGGCTCTGCGGAGGCACCTGGAGCAGGCAGGGTGGGGGGACTCGGCTGGAGAGGGAAGGGGAGCTGTGCCTGGCAGGCTCAGCCCATAGCTTTTCCCAGTATGGGAGTGTCCAGTTGTCGAGCTGACAACTCCCTGTCCGCCTGCATACAGGCCTGGTGCGGGGTGGTGAGGAGGCCTACCCCTGGGGGGCGGGGGCATGCCCCCCCCGCCCCGGATAGCTGGGCCCAGCGGGGTGGGGGGCGTACGCAGCTGTGCTGTTGTTTCTGGGGTTTGGGCCCAGAGAGCTGGGAGACACCGGCGAAGACTTATTGCAAAATGCAGCCCCTGGGGGAGCGGGGCTGAAGGCTCAGGGCATCTTGCTCAATTCCAGGATGCTTAGTTAGGGTAGGGTCTGATCGTTGTGATCTGGGGGTGCACAGCTGGGGGAGGCGGTGGCTGCAGCCCAGCAACCCCCACCCCCCTCCCCCTCCCCCCGCCTCGGGTCCCTGGCTGGGAGTGCAGGCCAAACCATGTAAATGGGGAAGCAGTTACTTCCCTCCTTCCCTGGCTCCACTCTGCTCTCTGGCCAGTCTGTACATCCACCCCCCCCACCCCCCCGCCCCCGGGTTGTGTGTCTGCCGGCCTGGCCGCTATTGGCTGTCAGGGGACTTTCCAGCCGATTTGCATGTTGCCCTGCGTGCCTTTCTGTTTACTTCACTTCAGAGTGAGGGAGAGCCAGACGCCTGCTCCCTCAGACTGAGCAGCAGGCACACAGGCCCCACGGGGGCTGGCGTGCTGGCCGCCGTCCTGGGGGGAGTCCCTGCTGGGGTCCCGGCTGCCTGGACCACGGGAGCCGCTCGCTGGAGCCAGCCACTGGCCGCTGGGCCTCGGGAGCTTGCGGCAGAGGGAGCAGATGAATTGTAAAATCCAGGTCAGTGTGGGCCGGCTGCCTCCCCGTGACCCACCCCCAGCCTCCTCCTGGCACGCCCCGTGGTGCCCAGGCGGGAGCCAACCTTGGGTTTCCCAAAAGGTGAGTCCTGGAGCTCCTACGTCACCCTAGCTGGGGTGTCCTTGCTGCAAGCAGGGTGGCCCCAGGATTTCCTGCTTAGCGTGGAGACCAGCAGCGGCACTGGAGGTGGGGCTTCTGGACCCACCACAGCCACACCTCCACCAAGGGCCTGGTACTGCCCACTCTCGGGAGTCCCTGCCTCTCCCCCATGAGGACAAGCCACCGGAGAGCCTGGTCTGGGACTTAACAGCCAAGTCTCTTGAGTCACAGCAGGGGGAGTGATGGGCAGGAGGGGGAGGCTTTGGCCAACATCTTGGGGTCCCCCCATCCCCTGGTCTACCTGGACCCCCAGGGCGCTGAGAGCATCGGTGGCGGTGCCTTGTGGCAGGGCCAAGTGTGGGGACTGACAGCCACCGCACCGAGGCCCGAGTCTAGAAGACTGGGGGCGGGGGGGGCGGTGGCATTGCAGGTGGTATTCAAAGGGGCAGGTGGGAGAGAAGATGGGGAAGCTGTGACAGCTCAGCAGCGCAGCATGGGAACACACGGCTCGGGAGCCAGCCCCTCCCCGTAGACCCCTAGGTTGGGTTGGAGGACCACCGAGTGGCTGTGGCGTGTGTGAGGCAGACACGGCCAGATGGCTCAGCAGCCCCTCCACCCGGAGCCCCCTCAGTTGTGGGGGGCCTTCACAGCACAGGGTGGGCCCCAGCCTGCATGTGCCCTTGCGCCCCACGGGAGCGGGACGTGCCGGCCTCCCCGGGAGTTCCCGACACTCGTTCTGCTGGCCCGGTCTAGCAGCAGGTGATGAGCCCGCGCTGTGGCCTCCCAGGGGTCTCCTGGGGAGAGAGCTCACGTGTGCTCCTCCTCGCGGGGAGCCTGGCTTAAAGCTGGGGCCTCGCGGCTACAGCTGACTCCGGGCAGGAGATAGGGACCCTGCCGTGGACGCTGACCCCAGGAGGGCCCTGGGGGAGGTGGGCGTCGCCCTGGCAGTGGGGTGGCTTCCCCAGGCTATCCACGATCGGGGCTGCAGGCTGGTCCCCTTTCCTCTCTAATGGCCAGGCCCCTCGTCTTGGGTGGAGTGGGGTGGGGGGAGTAATTCTTGCAGGCCCAGGATGATACCCACTGTGCCTTCTCCCCACCACCTCAGCCTGTGAGTGCTGGGAGAGCCTGTGAGCCTGTGAGCCTGTTGGACCTGCACAAGGCCTGGGATCAGGACTCTCATCTCCTCCCCCTGCCCCAAAGGGGCTTTATCTGCGTGATGAGGCTCTGAGAGGCTGGGCCCCAGGTACATCACCGACAGGTCGTCTGGGCCACACCGGCCAGCGTCCTTCCATCCTGAGGACCGGGACTGTCCTACCTGGTAGGAAGCAGGCACACGGCTTGATCCCGCCCCAGGTGCCACACCACAGCCCAGTCTTGGCTCCAGGGACACTTGCCCTCAGACCCAGAGGTTCGGGCAGAGCACAGTGGGGGCTTCCGCCTCTGGGGCGGAGCTGGTGGCGTTTCCAAAAGCCTGAGCCTTGAAGGAAGGTAAAGCTGAGTGCCAGCTGCCTGCCTGCCCCCAGGGCCTCCTCCCTTCCTTGGGCCTGTGCACACCTGGGATGGGAGGAGGGAAAGAGACTTTGCCCGCATGGACCCGCCCTTGTTGGCACTAGTGGTGGAGAGGCCAAAGTGTGCCTGGAGCGGACCAGCCAGAGCAGGCCTGGCCGCATGGGTCAGCGCCGGCCAATCTGACGAGTCCGGGCCACCGTCCCCACCGCCGTTGTGCTCCCCCCTCAGGAGACGCTGCCCGTGGACCCTAGATGCCTCTCTAGAGCATGAGCTCGGGCAAGAGCGCCCGCTACAACCGCTTCTCCGGGGGGCCCGCCAACCTTCCCACTGCCGACGTCACCGCCGGGGTAAGCGGGAACCTCACGGGGAAGGGTCTCCCCCTCATGCTCGCCTCGTGTGCCAGGGTCCCCGCAGAGCCTCCAGAGCAGTCCCCCCCCTACGTGGAGGGCCTGTGCCACGTGTGTCCGCGTGAGCTCACACGTGCACGTGACCATGGTGCTATGAAAGCACGTCGGTGCCCGTCCACGTGTGTGTACACATCCTCGCTGGGGGTCGATGCCAAGTCTCATCTGTTCTCTGTCCAGACCAGAATGGAAACGACCTTCGGGCCTGCCTTTTCGGCTGTCACCACCATCACAAAAGGTGAGCCAGCCTGTGAGCCCAGGCCAGGGCGGGTTGGGCAGAATCTGGGCGTCCCTTACTCCCACTGGGGTCTGCGGGCACGTCCTGGTGGGGCAGGAGGGGGCATCGGTGTCGGCCCTAGGCTGCCTGCCGCCCCCCGCCTCTGCTGCCGCATCCTTCTCCTCCCCCCCCCCCCCCCAACCCCGGGCATCCCAACACCTCCGTCCCGGGGCCTCACCCGTTACCTCTGGGGAGGGCGGCCCCACCTTCCCTGTCCCTCGTCCTAGTGTCCTCTGGTTCACCCCCGCCCTGGGCTCCTAGCAGCCTCCGGGAGGTCGGGACTGGGGGCCACGCTGGACACGTGTAGGTGGTAAGAAGTGCTCGCGGTGTCCTTTCTCCAGACCGGTTCCAACCCCGGGGCTGTGTGTTCGAGGAGGTTGTGAGGGGCTAACAGCCCGGGGCACTACCTCCTTCCCTGAGTCGTGAGGGTGTGTTGCCTCTCTTGTCAGGGCTAAGGGTTCAGGGATGGACTTTGTTCCTTTGCCGTTTTGGTACTCTGCTCCTCGTAGGTGAAGCCGATTTTTAATTGCTTTTCCGGGGTTCCCTCTCGACGCACTCAGCCGTGAGGCCACAGGACCACTGTGCGCACGTGCTCACACTGGCCCCCTGCCCCAGGGTGGCTCGATCAGATGCTCCAAAAGTGCCCCTTTTCCTTCTTAGATGTTCTGTCCTGAGAATAAACGTCTCCCCTAATACAAGCACCCAGGTCACTGTTCCTCAACGCCTCATTTACTCTTAGAAGCTGCAGAGGCCCCCGTCACGGTAGTCCCGCGCTCCTGGAGCAGACAGTGATGGGAGTCTGTCTCCCTCTCGCCCTACCCAGCAACCCCATCGGTGGCAGGGATGGGTCAGGACTGGGTATGAACAGTCACCTCACCTGGCCCCTCTCACAGATGGGGAAACTGAGGCCCAGTGACAGGGGAGCTGCTTAAAGCCCGACTCATGAATCCATGCCTTTGGGGCTGGTTGTGATGTCTGGGTTTGGGTGGGCCTGAGGCCGGTGGGGCCACTCCAGGGCTTCTGGCTTCCCCATGGACTCCTGACCAGCGCCTTCCCTGGAGTGGGCTGAGAAGGCCCGAGGGTGGTTCCAGGTTCTGGCCAGGGGAACAGTTGGGGGACAAGCAGACCCAAACAGCGGGCTGCCTGTCAGTCCCCACCACACACCGGCCCGGGGGCCTCAGGCCTCTGTCCCTGTCTCCTCCTCTGGGCACTGAGGACATGAGAGGACCCGCCCACTGGTAGGGTTACCTTGAGGGCCAAGCAAGATGACATCCCACCTCATGCCAGGCAACCTCCAGATTAATCACTCAGATGTTGGGCTCTTGCCTCAGCTGGGCACAGGGCAGCCCCAGGGTCAGACCGCTGGCACCTTGTGGAGTCAGAGAGATGATCCCTCCACGCCACCTTCAGCCTGCCTTGGGAGTGTGACTGTGACTGTCGGGGGCTCTGGAGCTCCAGGCACAGAGGATAGGCCCTGGAGACCACCTGAGCCGGGCTGGCCCCAGGCTGTGCCCTCCCTCCCCACCTGCCCGGCCCTGGAGGGGGCTGAGGATGCAGCCGGGTGGCTCCCAGCTGCCCACGAGCCCAGCCCCAGCCAAGTGGCCCTCAGATCAAGAAGGAGGACTCGGGAGAGGGTGGGGGGCAAGGAGACTTCCCAGGGGGGATTAGCCCCCTGTCCGGCCCAGCCCCTGTCCCCACCGGGCCCGTCCCTCCGGGGAGCCCACTTCCCGCCACGGGGGGCCAGCCGTGCCCCTGCAGATCACACTCGTGGCAACCCCGCCCTCTCTTCTTGGCAGCCGATGGGACCAGCACGTACAAACAGCACCGCAGGACACCGTCTTCTTCTAGCACCCTTGCCTACTCACCACGGGACGAGGAGGATAGCATGGTAGGTCTGTGCCATGGCCACTTCTCTCCCCACGGCCTCCGGCCATGCCGTCCTTCCCCAGGGCCAGGTCCCAGGGGTAGCTGAAGGGGAGGCTCCACCCCGAGGCACGCCCTGAGCTCCGGTCTGCGGGCTACGGTGGGTTGGTGAGACAGAGGGCCGGTATGTCTGGACGTCGTGAGGCCTAAGCGCCCACGGCAGGACTTTGTGGAGGAGGAAGGAGCCGTGGGGCCGGAGGGTGCAGAGCCTGCGAGCTGGGGCGAAGCGCATCCAGCTCCGTCTTGAAGGCCGTGGGAGCCACAGAAGGTTCAGGCGTGTGGGTAACGGATCACATTTCCGCTTTTAAAGTTGTCTGCTGTTGAGTAGAGGATTGGAGGGTGGGCTGGTGGGTGGAGGCAGGACCCCTGAGCAGGTGGCTGGAAGGAGGGTGGCCGGAGCTGGGGGATAATAACGGGCCTGCGAGGGCTGTGCTGACAGGGAGAGCCAGAGAACCTCCTGCCGCTGGCTCTGCGGAGTGAGGAAGGGGCTGGGGTGGAGTCGAGGCTGGCTGCCAGTGCCCAGGCTGTGTGGCCAGGGTCACAGTGGCTGTCCCCTGCCTGCCTGGCCACTGGACCATGTCACTGGGCTCTGGGCCTGTCAGAAGCAAGGAGCTGCCCTGGCCGAGGGGGTGGCTCGGGCCCTCCTGCCGCTCACCTCTGCAGAGCCTCGCTTTCTGCTTCCCCTCGTGGATTCTCGGGATTCTCGCCAGTGTGGTGGCCCCACGGACTCCAGCTGGTTCTCCTGTCCTCCCAGCCTCCAGGACCCGAGTCTTCTCATGCCGGGCTGCTAGGCCTTCTTTTCCTATTTAATACTGAGGGAAACAGTGTTTTTTTAATTACTTGAATGCACTGTGTGCCAGGCGCTACACTAGGCCTTCTCTAAGCACAAAGCAGGCACCTTGCACCCCACTCCCTGGCTCCGCCTGCCTCGGCCTCCATGACCTCTGACTCACCCATGGCTGCCCGGGAGGGGATTTTCCCCAGAGTGGCCGGGACCAGGAGGAAGCCCGTGGGCTGGGTGGGGAGCAGTGGCTCTTAACAGGATCTTTACTGGGGGTTTCTAGGCCAAGGCGGGGGGGAGGGGACGGTTTTCCCATCCAGGCTCCCCCAGATCCTCATCTTCCATGACTCAGGCAGAGGCAGGCACCCATGGCTCTTCCTCCCTCTGAGGATCTTGGCCAGGGTTCAGTGGGGAGGTCCCTGCCTTCCCTGGGAGCCTCAGTGGCCCGGCCCCGTGTCCCCAGCCAGGGAAGCCAGACGGGCAGCCAAACCCAAGGGGATGTGGAGCCCCCAGCCTCTGCCGGCCTTCCCTTCCTCTGGCAGTCCGGGCGTGGAGGCCGGCCCGGGACTGGCTGATGGAGGTGCCCTGTGTGCAGCCCACATTCCCTCACGGGAAGCAGGAAGCAGGCCAGGCGAGCGTGTCCTTCTGGAATTGAATAGCAGGAAGTGTCTCCATTTACACAAAGAAAGCTGGCAGACGGGAGCGGGTGGCCCAGCCACAGGGCCGGGACCGCTGGGCCGGCGGGGGGCCCGGGCGCCCCATCGGCTCCCTGGGCACAGGCGGCGGCTCTGCGGGCTGAGGGGGCCCCGGCCTCCCCACCGGCTGACGGGCCCGCCTGTCCCTGTGCGCCGCAGCCCCCCATCAGCACCCCACGCCGCTCCGACTCGGCCATCTCCGTCCGCTCCCTGCACTCAGAGTCCAGCATGTCCCTGCGCTCCACGTTCTCGCTGCCCGAGGAGGAGGAGGAGCCGGTAGGTGTGTCCGCCCAGCAGGCGGCCCCTCGAGGGGCGGGAAGGTCTGGCCTACGCGCCCCCCCCCCCCCCCCCCACTCCCCGGGCACCTTTTCCCATGGGCTGCCCGGGGTCCAGCTTTGGGAAGTGAGGGCGGCGCCCGAGTGGGGGTCTTCGAGTCTCCATCACCGCTAGAGAAGCAGGTGCGCAAGGCCAAGGGCGCGGCTGGAGGGGTCCTCCCTGCTTCGGTCCCCTCACGAGGCTCAGGCCCGGCCCCAGGCCTCCGCGGCAGGCCCTTCTCGGCCGCTACCCGCCCCCGCCCCCCACCGCCGTCTGCGCCCCGGTGGCCCCCCCCTCACCCTGCCCTGCCCGGTTCTAGGAGCCCCTGGTGTTTGCTGAGCAGCCGTCGGTGAAGCTGTGCTGCCAGCTGTGCTGCAGTGTGTTCAAGGACCCCGTGATCACCACGTGCGGGGTGAGGCCACCCCTCCCTTCCTGACACGTGCGCCACCATGGGGCCCGGCGCGGCCACCCCGGGGCTGCCCTCTTCGGTGGGCACGGGGTGGGGGCGACTCTGTGTCCATGCCCCAAGCCCACCCGTTGTCTCCACAGCACACTTTCTGCCGAAGATGCGCCTTGAAGTCAGGTAGGGTGCCCCCCTCCCCAGACCCAGGTCCAGCTGACCTCATTACCCCGCTTGGGAAGGGTCCCTCCGGAGAGGTCCCAGCCCAGGCCCAGCACTGATCGTGCCCTCGGCACATGGTGGCTTCTCCCTCGCCCTGCCCCCAGCGCCTCTGCCACGGGGCGCTCAGGCCGGGCTCCGGACCTTGATGGGCGAAGCGGTGAGACCCACATCTCGGGCCTCCTGGCCTCAGCACCAGCTGTTTCCAGCAAGGGTGCCTTGGCCATCAGGGCCCCCCGCCTCACCCTCTCAGGCCTGGGCACCTGGGCCCGGGGCTAGTCCGTCTCCAGGCTCTGCCCCAGGTCCCTCTGCCCTGTTCCCAGACTCCTGAGTCAGCTCAGAGGCCTCTGGTCCCTCCTGCTCACCCAGTGGTCACCCTTGGTGGCCCAGCTGTGCCCCCATCCAGATTTCGGGCATGGCCGTGGGACAGGTAGATGGGTGCATCAGGGCCCAGACAGAGGCTCGGTGCGGCCAGCCTGAGGAGCCCGTTCCGGGCCTGCCACACCGGGACTTACCAGGGAACAGCCCGCCCCCAGCGCAGCCTGGTCGCAGCACTCAGAGCAGAGCTGCCGGGGCAGGGACAGCCAGGTGGACGGTGAGGTCAGCACGCCCTCCCCTCCAGAGAAGTGCCCCGTGGACCACGCCAAGCTGACGGTGGTGGTGAACAACATCGCGGTGGCCGAGCAGATCGGGGAGCTGTTCATCCACTGCAGGCACGGCTGCCGGGCAGCGGGGGCCGGGAAGCCTGCCGTCTTTGAGGTGGATCCCCGAGGGTGCCCCTTCACCATCAAGCTCAGCGCTCGGAAGTAAGTGCTGGCCTCGGCCCCCGCCCCCCACCCCTCCCAGGGGTGCTGAGAGCCGGTGCCTCTGGGGACTGACGCCTGCCTCCCAAAGGGACCACGAGGGCAGCTGTGACTACAGGCCTGTGCGGTGCCCCAACAACCCCAGCTGCCCGCCCCTCCTCAAGATGAACCTGGAGGCCCACCTCAAGGAGTGTGAGCACATCAAGTGTCCCCACTCCAAGTACGGGTGAGTGGGCGGGGGTGGGCATGCGGGCTGCCCCGGCCAGTGGGCGGGCAGGGCAGGGGGCGGCGGGGCCTCCGGGCTGGCATTCACAGTCCCTCCTTCGGCGAACCCTTGTTGAGATCTGCTTGTGTGCTGGGCGCTGGGGAGACAGCCAGGGTCCTGGGGAGACGGACCTTAGCGGGAGCCTCACCGTCGGCTATGTAATTACAAACTGAGGTACAGGTGCCGTGAAGGAGAGGCCTGAGCCCCACAGGAACGCAGAGGGGTTGGAGTGGTCGGCGAGCTGGGAGGTCGGGGAAGGGGGGTTCCCTGAGAACCGATGCATGCGTGGGTGTGAGCCACAGACTAGCATGAGGGCTTCGGGCGGCTGGACCATCACGGGTGGGGTAGAGAGCAGGGGGCGGTTGGGGGGGAGGGGGGAGAGGCAGGAGCCGGGAGGCTGTCGAAGGGTGCGGAAGAGCCCTTGAGGAAGGAGCTTTGGGAGCAGAAGGACTAGATTTCCTCCCAAAGTGGCCTGATGGGTGCTGAGTGGGAGCAGGATGGACGGGTGGGCAGCAGGTGGGAGGTGTGCGGAGGCGTGGGGGGGGGGCAGGGGGCAGGGGCAGTGCCTCACTGGGCCGGCAGGCGGGCAGGGCAGCCATCCTGCGTCTGCAGGTGCACATTCATCGGGAACCAGGACACGTATGAGACACACCTGGAGACCTGCCGCTTCGAGGGCCTGAAGGAGTTCCTGCAGCAGACGGATGACCGCTTCCACGAGATGCACGTGGCGCTGGCCCAGAAGGACCAGGAGATCGCCTTCCTGCGCTCCATGCTGGGCAAGCTCTCGGAGAAGATTGACCAGCTGGAGAAGAGCCTGGAGCTCAAGTTCGGTGAGGGCGCGGCCCAGAAGGCAGGGGTGTGGCCTCTCCTCCCGGTCCCTGACGCCCTCTTCCTTGCCACTCAGACGTCCTGGACGAAAACCAGAGCAAGCTCAGCGAGGACCTCATGGAGTTCCGGAGGGATGCGTCCATGTTGAACGTGAGCGGGAGGGGGCCACGTGCGAGGTGGGGGGGAGGGGGGACGCAGGACCGGCCCTCGGCCTTAGGCCCCAACAGGAGGCTTGCCCCCCTCCCCGCCACCCCGCTGTCAGGGTTCAGTGTCTGTGCCGGGGGAGGCGGCTGCTGCCGCGTGGGGGCAGGGGGACCGCGGACCCACAGCCAGCATGCCCTCTATTCTTGGTCTTGGCAGGATGAGCTGTCCCACATCAACGCGCGGCTGAACACAGGCATCCTCGGATGTGAGTACGGGCCTGCCGCTGCCCCCTCTGCTGCCCCTGGGCGCCCCTGGGCCCTCACCAGCTCCTCCCGTCTCCGCAGCCTATGACCCACAACAGATCTTCAAGTGCAAAGGAACCTTTGTGGGCCACCAGGGCCCCGTCTGGTGTCTGTGTGTCTACTCCATGGGGGACCTGCTCTTCAGTGGCTCCTCTGACAAGACCATCAAGGTGAGTGGGGTCTTGCCCAGGGAGGTGGTCTACAGCCTGGTGGCGGCAGGGGGCGGGGGGGGGGGGGGGACGACAATGGGCACTGCCTGCCAAGCTGTGCCAGCTCTGGCCTGCCTGCGCCCACCTTCCCTCCACATTCCCACCATGCTGCCCCCTGGCGTTGGGCTGACCCTCCTGGGACCCAGCCTGACCGTGGCCTCTGCAGGTGTGGGATACGTGTACCACCTACAAGTGCCAGAAGACGCTAGAAGGCCACGACGGCATTGTGCTGGCGCTCTGTATCCAGGGGTGAGTGCGGGCATGCATGGTACCCACGTGGAGCCGGGGACGGGAGACGCCCTGCTACCCCCACGGGCCACATGTGTCCTCAGCTGGCTGTGTCTACCTCTCCTGCGGGGCACCCTCATCCTTGAGCAGGGCTGGATGGCTGAGCGGTGGCACGCAGGCCCCCACGTTCACAGTGTGTGGCCCCGGAGCTGGGGCGCCTCGGGGAGGTAGGAACTCAGCCGTCGCTCGGCTGGCCTGTAGCCAGAGCCTCAGGCACAGCTTGGGGACAGGACCACACAGTAGCCTGCCCATCTCCCCCCTCGCCCGAGAAGGGTAGCCCCTCTCGACCTTCTCTCCTGTCTCGTGTCATGGGACTTCATGTTGTGGGCAGGAGAGGGAGAGACGTGCGTTCCCGGAAAGCAGCAGCTTGGCCGTCGGCAGCGCTAACAGGGGTAGTTACCTCACAGCTTGCTGTCGGACGCTTGCCAGGCAGGCGGCGGGGTCAGGCTTCTACCCCCAAGGTTCCCTCGCCGGAGCAGGAAGACGGAGGGCTCGGGGCAGCAGGGGGAACCCGGCCGAGCTGCCGGTTCCTGGTGGCTTCCCGGTGGCTGGTGCTCCCTTGGCCTGGCGAGGCCGCACCAGTGAGGACGGTGGCTTCTCCTGCCCTGACCCCTTGGCTCCGCTCCCCCAGGTGCAAGCTCTACAGCGGCTCAGCGGACTGCACCATCATCGTGAGTGGGGCCGCGGCAGGTGGGTGGGAGGGGCCCGGGCCGCACCGGCTTCCGGGGGCCCCAGGCCCGCCGTGCCACCACGACCCGAGGCTTCCTGTCGTCCTTCCCGCCAGGTGTGGGACATCCAGAACCTGCAGAAGGTGAACACGATCCGGGCCCACGACAACCCCGTGTGCACGCTGGTCTCCTCACACAACATGCTCTTCAGCGGCTCCCTGAAGGCCATCAAGGTCAGACTGGCCTCGCGTGTCCACGTGTGGGGTGGCGGGCTACCGGACCCCCGCGCCCCAGCCTGCATCCGTGGCCGTCCCCACAGGTCTGGGATATCGTGGGCACTGAACTGAAGCTGAAGAAGGAGCTCACGGGCCTCAACCACTGGGTGCGGGCGCTGGTGGCTGCCCAGAGCTACCTGTACAGCGGCTCCTACCAGACAATCAAGGTGCGTCCGCACACGCTTCGCGTGGGAAGACCCCTCACTAGGCTAGACCCCCGGGGCCGGCACTGCCCAGGCCAGCCCCGGGGGCTCCGTCTGCCCTGCCCCCGTGCCGCCGGGTTGGGGAGACCCTCACACACATCCTGGGTGACGAGCGGGCTGCTTAGCGTCCAGAGGCCCTGAGGGGAAGGTGCCGGGCCTGGGACCGACGGGCTCGAGCTTGTCCGTAGATCTGGGACATCCGGACCCTCGACTGCATCCACGTCCTGCAGACATCTGGCGGCAGCGTCTACTCTATCGCTGTGACGAATCACCACATTGTCTGTGGCACCTACGAGAACCTCATCCACGTAAGGCGGGCACCTAGGGGCAGGGCCTGCTTCCGGGGCGCTGTCCTCCCCGGAGCCTGTGGCTCTGACCTGCCTGGGCCATTCCTTCAGGTGTGGGACATTGAGTCCAAGGAGCAGGTGCGGACCCTGACAGGCCACGTTGGCACTGTGTATGCCCTGGCGGTCATCTCAACGCCAGACCAGACCAAAGTCTTCAGCGCGTCCTATGACCGGTCTCTCAGGGTGCGTGCGGACCTAGTGATGGTGGGAGGTTCACGGTGGGCGGTTGGGCCCAGGTGGGCAGGCCCTCATGTCCCGTGTGCCCCCAGGTCTGGAGCATGGACAACATGATCTGCACGCAGACCCTGCTGCGTCACCAGGGCAGTGTGACCGCACTGGCCGTGTCCCGGGGCCGGCTCTTCTCTGGAGCTGTGGACAGCACTGTGAAGGTCAGTGCCTCGGCTCAGGCCTTCCAAAGGGGCTGCGTGTGTGGAGCAGGGGGCGGGGGGGCGAGGAGCTAGAAGCCTTGGGTCGGTGGCACCGGAGGGCAGGTGTGGATGGCAGGTGGTGTTGGGGCGGCGTGGCCGGAGGGGCAGCTGAAACAGAGCCCTTCCTCTGCAGGTTTGGACTTGCTAACAGAATCCAGACCAGTCTTGGCTTCCTCTGGGACCTCCCTAGGCCTGTCCCAACCGGGCTGGCCACATGAGGGGTCTCAAGGGGCGCTCACTGCCTGCCCTGCGGGGACAGACCGACAGGTTCACCTGGCCAGGCAGTGCCCTCCCCACCCTGTGCCCGGCGAGCCTCCCTCTGCTTGGTCCTGTGATCGTCGCCGCCAAGACAGTGCCCAGCCCCTCCCGCTGGGTGCCAGGTACGATGCTCGCCCGGCCCACCCTCCATCCCTGCCCCAGATGGACTGTGGGCCTTTTTACTCACCTTTTCTACTGTTTTTAGACTGTATATAGATTTGATTACTTCTTGATTGAAATAAAAGCTGCACAGACTGTGGCTGTGAGTGGGGATAGTCCTTGGGGTGACAGGCCACCCGGCAGTGCTGTTGTGCTGGGGCACCAGCGGCCAGTGGGAGGGAGGCTGGGGAGGAGCCACAGAAGGGCTCCTGTCAGCTCCAGGATGTGGCCCTCTTGGTGACTTCTCTTCCCTGCCAGGAGCAAGCTAGACCCCCGTTCTCCCCATCACACATCCCCAAGAAGTGAGCCAGGCAGCTCTGTTTTCTGCTGTTTATTGACAGCTGACAGTAGCTCCCTGCCCGGAACCCCCCTCCCCACTTGCTGGAGCCCCAGCCTGGGCCGCCCGTTGAAGAGAGGCCAGGCACACCCACCTGGGGAAGTATCAGGGCATGACAGCTGGAAAGGGCCCACACGCTCAGATGCCACCTTGGCTGACCCCTTCCACCTGCCCGCCTCGCAACCGCTGGTTTTCGGCGTTTTTAAATTCTTTTTTTTTTTTTTTTTTTTTTAAGAAACGTCAAAGTTGTGCCCAACACACGTGGATCAGCAAACACAATAGAGGAGGCCAGTCAGTACTTTTTGGAAAGGGGAGAGAGAGGAAAAGAGAGAGAGGGCAAGAACGACCACACGACACAGCCTTGGACCATGAGCAGAAGCGTCCATGGGAACTCAGATGGGGGAGGGCAGGCTGTCTGTACGGGGCCAGCGAGGAGCCCTGAGGAGGGAGGGTCAGGCACACCCTGACACACGCCACACGCAGCCTGGCATGCACGCCCTGCACCCACCGAGGTCGCCCAGCTGACGTGCCCACGCTGCACGCACGGCTCCCCCGGAGCCCAGGTGCGCCTCACACCGGCACCCTGGGAGAGCAGGGAGCCCCTCCCCACCGGCTCCACGGTGTGGAGGACACAGCCCAGCAGCGAGCAAGGCACATCCTTCGAGTTCTTCAGACGCAGAGAAGTTAGGAGAGCGAGGGGAGGCCCTAGCGGAGCACGGACCCTCCCGGACCCCAGCTTCCTGTTTGTGCTACTGGGCCAGGTGTCCTAGACGGAGGGAGGGAAGGATGGACAGACAGACAGCCAGGGCCTCTAACAGCTTTTGTCTTGAGCTAGACTTCAGTGTCCTTACAGTTGGTAAATGGTTTTCTATAGAATCAATAATATTTTTTTTTCTTTAAATATATATTTGTTAAAGTTATACCTTTTTGTTTCTCTGGGGAAATCTGCCTCAGCTCATTCCCAATAAATTAATACTCTCGATAGCTTATATTCTGGGGGGGTACAGTGGGGCAGGGGGCATGATCCCAGCCCCAGTCCCTTGTGCTGCGCTGGAGCGGCTGGCAGAAGTCCCCAATGGGCAGTTCTGTGCTGGGCATAGGCCTGTGCTCTGCCACAGATCGGGGAGGGGGCCAAAGCGGCCGTCTGCCTCCCACTGCCTCCCAGGGCAGACCCGGCCTGGCCTCAGGGCAGGGGGCCAGGGGCTGCCCCCTCCTCCCCGCAGCAGGCAGAGCCCGGCGCGGGTGGGCGAGTGTGGCCCAGCAGTTATTGCACAGGGAGCAGCAGACGGGGACGGGCACCCGCCGGGCAGCAGCATTTACTTAGAGCCCTCGGGTCCCCTGGCCAGGCAGTCCTCCAGGCCGTCCGTCCGGCCTGGGCCCAGGGGGCAGGAGTTGTGCTTGTGCAGGGGATGGGCAGCACGGGCCCGCCCCTGCCCGCCTGGCCCCCGTCGGCCCTCCGCCCTGCCCGCTCGCGCTGCGCCCAGAGGTGCCCACCCTGAGGTAACGGTCAGTGTGCGGGCCGGGGCCCCGGGCGGCGCGGGCGGGCCCGACGTGAGCAGCCGCGTCACTCCAGCATGGCGTCCAGCTGGTCGGCCAGGTCGTCGAACATGCTGCCGATGTCGTCCAGTATGCTGCCGGTGCTCTTCTCCTCCGCGGACGAGGGGCTGGGGGCGGGCGCGTCGTGAGCTGACGGCGCGGGCGCGCGACACCCTGCCCGGGCCCCGCCCCTGTCCCTCACGACCCGACCCGCCTCCACAGATCCGCGAGATTCGACCCCCGGCTCCGCAGCCCCACCGGACCCGCCTCTGCCTTCGCTCCTCAGCCCTACTCGACCCCGCCCCCGCCGCCCCGGGCCAGGCCCCGCACGACGCGACCCCGCCCCTGCTGCCCCGGGCCCCGCCCCGCAGCCCCTCCCCGCCCCGCCCCTCCCTCGACTCGAGCTGGCGCGCCGCAGCCTCGGAGCGCGCGCGGACCCCGCCCCGCACCTACCGCGCGCCCTGCGCGTCCTCCTGCCGGATCTTCTCCTCTACGGCTTGCAGCGCGGCCGCCAGGCACGCGCTCGTCTCCTCCAGCTTCTGCCGGGCGCTGTCTCCCGGCGAGGCGCCGTCGGGCGCGGCGGGGGGCCCGGCGGTGGCGGTGGTGGCGGTGGCGGCGGCGGCGGCGGCGGCGGCGCGCGGCGGCTTGGCGGGCACGTGCAGCGCGGACGCGCCGGGGGACGGGGGCTTGGCGGGGCTGGCGCTCAGCGAGGGCGGCGTGCTGGCCGGCTTAGCGAGGGCGGCGGGTGGCTGGCGAGCCGGCGAGGGCGCGGGCGACGGGGTGGCACTGCCCGACTGCAGCCCCGCCGCGGCCTTGGCCGGCTTGGGCGCCGTGGGCGGCGGCGGCGGCTTGGGAGACACGGGCGGCGGCGTGCCGTGGGCGCGCTTCACCTCTGCGGGGAGGAGGAGATTCGCACCGGGGGCGGGAGAGCCCTGCCGCAGCGCTCCGCCTCGCCCTCGAGAAGAGAGACGCCGCCGTCCGCGCTGCGGACCCCGCTGCCCCTCGGAGCCCAGGCTCCCTGCAGCCGCTAGGGGGCGCGTTTCCCTATGCGTATCTGCTCGGGTCACCGGCTTCCAGACCCTTCTCTGTCCGCACACTACCCCCTCCATCCCCCTTCAGGTGTGGCCTGCTGCAGACACTGGCCCTTGGGTTGCTTGAATACCACGGGGACTTTGCATGTCTGATCCCTCTGCTTGGAAGCCTGCCCCCTCTCTCTAGTGCTGGGGTGACTTTCAAGCTTGGTCACTCTCAAGCCTCCCAGAGTCCTCCGTGACCCAGCATCGTGCACCTGTCTTCCCTCCAACAGGTGCTGTTATCCTTGGGTTTCTGTGCCTCATCCACTGAGCAAGGTGACGAACATCCACCCTCCTCCCAATTTGGGGTCGGCAGTGTGGTCCAATGGGTGGGTGGATGACAGGGTCTGAGGTCTGAGCACAAGGGTCTTCACCTTGTGCTTCCCACCCCATGCCACCTGGCCTTCCTCAAGTTCAAGAGGAAAACCCCTCAGACCATGGAGTGGGGAGGGCGGGGGGGGGGCGGGGGGGGGGCTTCCCCAGCTGGCTCCCTTCACCTACCTGGGCTGCCAGGACCTGGCAGCGGCACCTTCTTGGAGGCAGGTGTGGGTGAGCCCTGGATCTTGGGAACGGGCTGAGCCAGCATGGGCTTGGGAGAGACAGGCGGCTTGGCCGGCTTCCGGGAATCCGTGTCAGGCGGGGGCAGCGGGGGAAGGTGCATCAGGTCGGAGGGCGGGGGTTCTGCAGGTGGGGGCGGCGGGGGCAGCTCCGGGGGCCCAGTCTGCTCAGAGGTCGGCCTGCGGCGCACGGTGCCCGTGCCATTCTGGTACACAGACAGTGGCGGCGGCGGCTCAGGACCTGCTTCCCGCTCCTTGGCCTTGGGCCGGCGCTTGACCGTGTCAGACTCCGTCAGGATGAACTTGATGCTCTCCTGCTGGCTCTGCTTGGCTCGGATGCGCCTCTTGAGCGTGGCACTGGCCTCCACTCTGGCCAGGGGCGGGCCCTCCCCACTCGCCTCTCCCTTGGCTGGACCTCGAGACCGCTGCCGGGTGCTCCCATCCTCCACAAAGTGGCCGTGGTCTGTAGGCCCCCCTGACTCCCCAGGCGCCCTGCGGGCGGTGGCCAGGAGTCCCGTGACAGGCCCGCTGAGGGTGCGGCGCCTGTTCACCACCTCACCGTCAGGCCCAATGGCTTCCTTGTGCTTCACCGAGGCCAGCACCGTGGCCACCCGGCCTGGCTCCGGGCTGGCGGGGCGGGGCGTGGGGTGGCCCTCGGGGGGCCTGCGGGCTGCTCGGCCCCCACCCCCAATGGATGACAGCTCTAGCATGGCTGCGATGCTCTTCACGCTGCCGGCGCTGCCTGTGTCCACGCTGCCAGCCAGGTCGCTGGCCCGCCGGCGCTGTGCCCGGACCCCCAGCCGGCCATCCTCGGTCCCAGCCCCTTCCGTCTCAGCATCTGGCGCCGACTCATCTGCCAGGTTGGCGCTGGCCATGGCTGAGCTGGAGCGCTTGGGCGGGGGCGGGGGCGGCCCCTTCTTTCGGGGCCGCACCGCGAAGGACTGGCTGCGGTTGACGTTCTTGTCGGTTCCGGCGGGCGCTCGCACCGAGTGGCTACGGCCCACGCGCCGCTGGACGGTGGCGTAGGGCCCTGCGGCGGCTGGCACCAGCAGCTCGTCCCGCTCTGGCTCGCTGTCGGATGCCGCATAGCGATTCAGGCTGTGGGCACGCTTCTTGGGCCGCCCTGGCTCCGCGTCAGCCTCCGGAGGCAGGCACAGTGTGGGCACGGGCGGGGGGGCGGCCGCGGGCCCGGGCCCGGGAGCGGCCGGCCCTGCGTCGCTCTCCACGGGCTGGGGCAGCACGTAGGCAAAGCCACGGTGTGTGGGTGACTGAGGCAGCGAACGGGGTGACATGGGTCGTTCTGTTGGTGGCAGCAGCTGCGGGGTGGGCTTCACCTTGGCTGTGGCTGGGGCTGGACCATGAGGCCCCCCCAGGGCTTGAGGGGAGCCCGGCTGGGCTTTTGTGGGCGTTTGGGGAGGTGTGAAGTGGCTGGCACCTGGCGGAAGGACCTGCCGCGGCTTGCCGGGCACCGGAGGCACGCTGGCCCGCTTGACGCTGTGGCCGTGGCGGCTGGGCCGGGTCTCCTTGGGTGGGGTGCCAGGGGCTGGCCCTTCGTCCAGCAGGTACTCCTGGCTTCGTGACATGGGGCTGCCGGGCCCAGGGGGCCCGTCCCCCAGCAGCTCCTGAGAGCCGCTCATGTGCCGCGCCTGTCCACCCAAGCTGGGCTCCTGCCGCACGGAGGCCCGCGGCGTCGGGGGCAGGTGGTTGGAGGGCTTCTCGGCGGTGGTGGCGGTGGTGGCTGCGGCAGCGGCGGCGCCCCCCTCGGCCGGGCCAGTCATGGCAGCCTGCAGCTCACCACTGAGCTCGCTGTCCTGGAAGGTGGTCATCTTGGGAGACTGGCAGTCAGCCGGGGCAGGCTCGGGCGGGGGAGGTGACTCGATGGCCATCACCTCGAGCGACTGCGGGGCCTTCCGGCGCAGGGCTCCCCCCTCGAACTTGGCGTACTCTGCCTTCTGCAGCTCCGCCAGTTTCCTCACTGCCAGCATCAGCTTCTTCTGGTGGCCTGGGTAGGGCACGGGCAGGTCAGGCCAGGGAGGGCGGCAGGGACCAGAAGGCGGAGGAGCCCGGGACCAGGGGGCCTCACCCAGCTTGGTGATGCCGATCTCCTGTAGGTCTTCCCAGGTGATGTCGGTAATGAAGTCGATGTTCTCGTAGCCGTTGTCCACCAGCACTTTGTAGTACTGGGCCAGGCCGATCATGGAGAGCCACACGGCCAGGTTCGCCTGTGGAGCAGGGGACACCGAGGGCAGCCCGAGCTAGCTGTCCACACCCTGCTCGCTACTCCGAGCTTTCGGGGGTGGGGGCACCGGGCCAGCCTGGCACAGACAGACAGAAGGACGGATAGACAGGCCAGAGGTGTCAGCTTCAGAGACAGCGCGACCTCAGTAGGAGCCCAAGGCCAGCAGCACACACGCATGTGCGAGCACACGCGCACACACACACACACACACACACAGGGGTGACCCTATCCTCGGGACACCGTTTGGGGTGGGGGGCAAGAACGAGCTTCCTCACCTGCCAAGGCAGCCGTGGGGACGGCACCCCGGGGACACGCCTTGCACGTCATAGACACGGACACACGGCACCACCGACCGGACACGTGTACGCACACGGTGCATCCCAGCCATACGCGGGCACCGACACTCTCCACGTCACGCGCACGCCCTCACGCCACTTCCACACCCTCACTGGGCACACATCACGCACGCGTGTAACTACCCGTGATGCTCTTTACCCAGAAGCACGTGGTGGCTCCCTGAACCACGTCCACCTGTGCACACTCCCAGCCGGATGTCACTCGCCCACCAACACGCGGCACACTTGGTCACCCCTGGGTGCACAGAGCAAAGCAGGCCCGCGGGACGGGGACCTGCTCGTCGGGAGCACCCCCGAGCCGCCGACGGAGCACGCGGAGCATGAACCCGCCAGTCGCCGACCCACAGCCCTGGGGGCTCCGGGTGGCCACGGGATCTCTCCTCAAGCCCAGCCCGAGGCTCAGAGAGGCAGCGTAGATTCCACAGGCCTGGGGCCCACCTTGCGCAGGCCCAGAACCTGTCACACCACGGGTTGACGGTTAGCCACGGCACGAACCGTGGTCTGTGTGGGCGTCCGCCATCCACACAGCCAGCGCGTGCGGTGCGATGTGTGGGTGTGTGCACGCAGTCGTCAGCGGGCGCCTTGGCTATATTTGGTGCACGCGTGCTGTCTGTACACACGAAGCAGGCGGACACCCTCCCTGCGCACGTGCCTGGGTGCACAGGCGTCCGTCAGCACGGGGGCCTCTAGCGTCGGGGTGGGTATGCGGTGGGCAGTGCTGCGGGGTGCCAGGCGGGTGCCCGGGTGGCTGCCCGGGTGTGGAGGGATCTTTGCGGGACCGCGTACTGGAGAGGGGCACCCTCCCGGCTTCAGGCTCCCCTTGCCCTGACGAACCCCAGAGGCTGTCACCCCTGCCCCCAGAAGGCTGGCTCCAGCACCCGTGACAGATAAACAGGCCATCCTCTTTTCTCTCTCTGGAGCCCCGGAGGGCGGGTGAGGGCTGTAGCCAGGGAGGCAGTCTGTCTGTCTGTCTGACCATCCTGGGCACAGCCGCTGGGGTGCAGGGAGCCTTACGGGTTTGTGCTCAGGCAGCCAGTCGGGAATGCTCAAGCCGCTGATCTCTGCGGTGATCTTCTTCCGGTGGCCTGGCTTGGTGACCCCGATGGCTGTGAGGTCCTAGGTAGAGGAGAGGCCCGTTAGCAGCAGCCTGGGGGCAGGGGGGGCCATGTCGGTCGTGACCGGCGGCCAGCCTTTGGGCAGCCCACCTCCGGGGTCATGCGGCTGATGGTGGGCAGGTCGTAGCCAGCGCTGATGAAATTGGGGGCATAGAGCTGCAGCTGGAACGTGGCGAGCCACTGGCCGACAGCCTCGGCGCTCTGGAAGACACAAGGCACCCGCTGCAGGCTCGCTCGCCTGCCCGCCCACCGGGCGTGCGTGCACCCCGGCCGCTGCGCTGTCTCCTTCTCTGCTCAGCCGAAGGCCTCGGCCGCTCGGTCTGCCGTCCGCCGGTCCCCCTGTGGCCGGGCCTGGGGCGGCCTGGCACCGGTGCCGCTCCTCACTGTGTGCTCCCCGACGCCGCCATCGCGAGCTCCGTCAGCGTCCTGGCCTCCTCCCGTGGTCTCCACCAGAAGAGTCCAGCTGCTGTCCGTGTCATGGGCTTCCCTGACCATCCCCCCGTTCCTGCACCAGGGACACCCTGTGGTGCAGCCCCGTGTAAGGGGCTCGGGACCGGGGCCTCGGGTGGGGTGCCTCAGCACAGCCCCCACACTCCCTGGCGGGTGGGCTCCGTCCAGAGGTGTGGGGGAGGAAACAGCCAGCCGCTCGCACCTTCTCAGCGCACGGGGCCCTGCTCACCCCCCCGCCACGCACACACATACACCTGGTCTCGCCTCACACCCGCAGCCTTCTACACGCACACACACAAGCACACGTGCCCGGCTCACCATCGCCACCCACACGCAGGCACGTCCCCTGCTCACCTCACACCCACGTCTCACTGCCAGGACGCGCTAGCTGACACACATAACCCACGCGATAGATGACAGCTACACACACAGACTGACAGACGGACAGAAGTACGGGCCTGGCCTGTCAAGGGCCCCCCGCCACGCCGTGGCCAGACCACGCAGGCTGCCCGGGAGCCCCTCCCTGCAGCCAGCCTCGGCTCTGTACCTTGCCCTCCGAGGCTGGCTCCAGCTTCCTGGGTGGCTGCTCCCCATACACCTGCCCTGCGTGGGCTGCTGGGAGCTGGGACCGGGCTGCACCTGGAGACAAGAGGGCGTGGTGGGGCCGGGGCCGCTCGGGGGGCCACCTCCTCGCCAGGCCGGCAGTGCCGCGTCCTTGCTCTTACCTGTGGAGCCCTCTGGAGGCTTGGCGGGGCCGTCCCCAGGGCTGGACTCAGAGACCGACTTCTGCGACAGGACCGTCGCCAGGAGCTGCAACCCAGACGGGATGGCTGGCCAGCGCCGCTCTGCACCCAGGCGGCCCCGGCCCTGCCCCCAGACCACCTACCTTGACCCCTTCGGACCCCGCATGCAGGGTGTGGCCCCCACTGCTTCGTCCACCAGCCACGCTGCCCAGGCTGCCGCTGCGGTCCCCACCTGCCAACACGAGGGAGCACCCTCCGTGGGTGCCGGCCCGGCTGCTGCCTGGGAAGCTCCGCTGCCCTGCTCACCGGGGGGCCCCCCCACGTACCTGCAAAAGGCTTCCTCAGCACCCAGATCTCCTCGGGGGGCGCAGAGGGCCCCGGTGAGCTGCCTGCCTGGGATGGGCTTGGTTCAGTACCTCCCCGAGAACCTGTGGACCAGGAACAGCTTCCTGGAATCTCAGACCAGCCGGGTCTGGGGGCCTGACATGGAGAGGGGGTGTCCCTGGCCTGTCTGGCCCTAGCTGTCTCCAAGGAGCTGAGAGAACCTCAGAAGACCCCCTCCCCACCCTATACATTTGAGAGCAGGAGAACGGGGCAAGAGGGCCCAGGCCAGGCAGTCCTGCCAGTGGCCCTGTGGTCCTGGGTAGGGAGAGCAGAGGGTGTACCTCCTCTCTGCCAGGGGAGCAGGGAGGGGGAAGAGGGCCCCAAAAGCCTAGATGACACTGGGCAGGCTGGCCACGCCTCCTAACTGCCCCCCACACACACACACCGTACCCTCACCCCACCTGTCAATGTCCTCATCCTCTCTAGGAGGTAACCCTCTCAGTGGTCCCCGTCTGAAAACAATCCATGCCCTGTGGATTCGCCCCCCAACCCTCTCTCTCACTCTGCACCAGCCATGCTATGCTGGCCTCCTTTGGGACCCTTATGCTCTCTTCTGCCTCAGTGCCTTTGCATATGTGAGCCCTGCTGTCAGGATGCTGTGCCTGGGGCCAGCCCCTCCCATTTCTCAGGGGCTTCTCTGAGCACCCTAAGAAGCAGGTCTCTGTCCACGTTCCCTATGGCATTAGTTGGCACGTCTGTTCGTATATTTACGCCACTGGCCCCTGCTCCCCTCCCTTCCCAGAGGTGAGCTCCGCGAGAGCAAGAGTGACGTCCATCATTCTTGGATGTCTGGGTCACCGTCTATTCCTAGTGGCTGGTGCACAATGTCTACTAAATAAATGAAGGAAAAGGTGTGTGGTGCTGATGAGAGCCGGCAGGACCCCACTCTGGATCCCACATCTAGGAGTGGCCCTGCCACCCAACACACGTGCACCGGCTTCCTTCGGGCCCCCAAGCCCAGGCCTGGGTGGGACTTGCCTGCTCGCTTCACGATGGCCTCGCCCAGGGACGACGGGAAGTAGCCCACCCGGTCGTTGCCTGTCCGGTTGTCATGGATACAGCCCTTCCACCGGCCATCGGGATGCTGCTCTAGGACCTGCCAGATGAGGTGGGGGGGGGGGGGGGGACGTGCTCAGGGGGACACCCCACAGGCCCAGTGGGCGGGTGGCCCCCAGACCACCCAACTGCTGCACAAGGTGTTATGGGCGTCACGTCCGGGGTCCCGCCCACCCTTGCCCGCGCAGCCCCGGGGCCGTCCTTACTGTGATGATGTCCCCAGCTTTCACGTTGAGGCTGGTCAGGTCGTAATTGTTGCAGTAATCCTTGGTCGCCCGGACCTGCAGGGCCGCCGAGGCCTCTGGGGACACAGGAGACAGACCCCCCCCCACAGTCCTTCGAGCTGGCCTGACCCAGCCCTGCCCTCCCCATTATCCCCAACCCCCCCCCCCAACCCCGCCCTGGTCCCACCTCGAAGCAGTTGTTTGATCTCCTTGCTGGCTTGGGATGTGGTGAACTGGTGCACAATGTCCAGGGCCGTCTGGCTGTAGGTGTTCCTCACGTGGGCATTAATCCCATTCTGTATGTGCCAGAGGGTGAGGCCCGTCAGGAGCCCCCATGCCCCCACCTGCCCCAGCTCCCCCGGCCCCCTGACTCACATCCAGCAGCAGCCGGACCACTTCCGTCTTCCCGCAGAGTGCGGCCTCATGCAGGGCCGTGCCAGACTTGGTCTGGCGGTTTATGTCGATGCCGGCTTGGAGGAGGAGTCTAGAAGGAGGGTGGGCGGATGGGAGCAGGCAGCGCCTTATGGCAGGAGCTCCGTCCCATCCCCCCATGGGGCCCCAGGTCCCAGGCCCTGAGGTGAGCCAGCCCTGCCCTGCCTCCGGGCAACAGGGGATCTGACAGGGACCAAGCACTGGTGCAAGTGCTGGCCTCGTGCTAACCCGTACGGCGGAGTCTCAGAGAAGTCAAGTGTCTCCACGAGGTCGCTCAGCAAGTGTCAGGGCCACAACCTGGGCTTGGGGCTGAAGAAGCCACCCCCCACACCCCTCCAGTGCATCCTTTACGTGGGCGGCCGGAGGCATCCTTTGCACGCGGAGGCCTGATGGCATCCCCGTGGCTCCCTGGCTGCTCCTGTCACTAAACCAGGAGCAGGAAGCCCACGGTCGGGTCTCCCTCCCCCCAGCCGCACTCGGCCATACCTGATGATGTCAATGTGGCCGTTCTTGGCTGCCAGGTGCAGGGGGCTGGTGCCGTTGGGGTCGGTCGTATCCCCCGGCCGGGGCTCCAGCAAGGCCGCACACATGTTGCTATTTAGAAGCAGCTGGACCACCTTGAGGAGGGGTCAGAGAAGGGGGGCCCGCACATGGGGCGGGAGGCTGCAGGTCTCCCCTCCCCCACCCCAGGAGGGAAGACGGAGCAGATGGAGTCCCACCCGGCTCTCTGGGGACACTTACCCCGACGCGGCCGAACTCACAAGCCAGGTCCAGGGGCGTCTTCCCCGAGTTGTCCACCATGCACGGATTGGACTGGTGCTGTAGCAGCATTTCGGACTGTGGGGCCGCAGGGTGCAGTCAGACTCGAGGGCGGCCGCTGGGCTGGCACCGCCCGTGCCAGGGCCCTCCCCACCCCCACCCTGAGGCGTCCCTTACCACATCATAGTGACCGTGCTGGGCTGCCAGGTGCAGAGGGATGTGGCCCTCGTCAGACGGGATGTTCACCGCCGAGCCCGCCTTCAGCACCAGCTTCATGGGCTCCTTCCGGCCCTGCCAGGCCGCATAGTGCAGTGGCCGCATGCCTAGGAGTGGGCAGGGGGCCCGTTGGGAGCTAGCCCTTGACCCTGGACCCAACCCAGGCCCGCAGGATACTGATCCCATGGAATCCCGCTTCCACCCAGATGGAGACTCCGGACTGACACCTCAATCATGGGACCATTCAGGTCTCTAGAGACACCACCCCTGACCTTGACCCCCTGATCTGGCTCCGAGGTCCCCATCAGGCCTTGCCTTTGTTGTCCTTGATGTCCACAGCAGCCTGGGCCTCCAGCAGCAGGGTGATCAATTCTGTGTTGCCGTTCAGGGCCGCGTGGTGCAGGGCCGAGAAGCTGCAGCGGGCGACAGGCATGAAAAGGCAAGGACTCGGGCACCCCGGCCTTCCGCAGGAGCCCCCCTGGAACCCCTTGCCAGCCAGGCATCTCCCTGGCTGAGAACTCACCCATCTGGGTCCTGGAAGTTGACATTGATCTTCTTGGTGGAGCCCAGGAGCTCTAGGGATGGGAAAGTGACAGTGAGGGGGGCTCTGCCCAGCCCCTCCAGGCAGCCTAAGAGCAGGCAGAGGGTGCTGGCTAGCTCTCTGGCAGGCTCAGAGCCAAAGCTGTCTTTAGTCTTTAGCCAGAAAACATTTCATCTCTGTCCCCTGCACTCAGCTCCAGGTACCAGCTTTTGGACTGAACTAAGGTGTTGGTAAGTTCACAGAGCCAAAGGCTCCAAGCCTGTCCCCACCGGGGGGAGGAAGCCAGAGCTGTGCACCCACACAGGCACACACATGTGCACATGTACCCCCTCCCTTGGGACGCTGGCTAAGCACCTGCCGATGGCGGGAGGGAGACAGCCGGCACAATCTGTTTCTCCAAAGGACCCAGATGGGGCCGGGGGTGGCCTGGGAAGGCTGGAACACCCGGAAATGGGGGTATCTCTGGGGGAAGATCTGCATTTTCAGGGTGCAGCCTCCCCCCATTCCCAGCCCCGCGCCTGCCTGTGTGGTTGAGTCCCACCTGGCAAGGCAGGAAGGGGAGGCAGGCTGGCGGCCTGGTGCCCCTGAGTGACGACACAAGCATGGCCACCACATCTACAAGGGCCCACTTGGGCACTGGGATCAGTCTGCCTGAAGCCCGAGGGGCCCAAGCCCTCCCTTTGGGTCCCTAGTCTCCTCCCGAACCGCCCCCTCCCCCAGGTCCTGGCCTCCACCAGCTGACTGTCAGAGGAGGGGAGCCCACCGAAACCCTCCCTGTGGGCCCGGTTCCAGCCGGACTCAGGCCAAGCCCCTGCCTGTCTGGGCCATGGTTACATAACCCATTTGTGGGTCAGTCGCTCTGTGAGGGAGGGGCTGGCAGGACAGAAGCCCCTTTGTCCAGGCCCAGGACAGGGATGGAGGCAGGGGCCCCCAAGAGCAGGAACCCAAGGGAGTCGAGTCACAGAGGGGCTGCTCCAGGAGCTGCTTGGTGACCCACAGCAGCCCCCACTGCCCCAGCCTTGGCTCTCAGCCACGGGATGCATGGTGTGAGGCCTCGAGGGCCCACAGAGCCTACAAAGTCAGTAGGGCTCAAATTCAGAGTCTCACTGGGCCCTTACTAGCCCTATAGCCCTGGCCTTGAGCTCAAAGGGGGCTGATGGGGCCAGCCTCATAGGCTTCAGTGTGCGTCCACCCTTAAAGCATGAAGGGTCCGGCAGAGAGTCGCCTCCGTAAGTGGCAATTACTAGGTTTAGCTCCGTGGGATCCCCCCCCCAACCTCTCCAGCGAGGGGTTTCTCCTGCACAGAGTAGAGCAGAGCAGAGGCTCCTGGGAAAGAGGCGTCTCCGCTGCCCCACTCCCGCCCTGCTCACACACTTTGGGACACTGACGTCCATCTAAGGTGGCAGCAAAGCCACCCTCCCCTCAGTGGTCCAGGCCAAAGCCTTGGAGTCAGCCCTGAGCGCCCGACAGTGTCTCCATCAGCAAGTCCTATTTGCCTCCACCTTCAAGACGACCTCCGAATACACGCGGGGTCCTATTATTCTCCCCACGGTCACTGTCACCACTCTGACCAGGCCAGCATCTCTCAAAGGATCACTGCCATCACCTCTCCACTGGCATCCCCACTTGTACCCTGCCTCGCAGTCTGTCCTCTGTACCACTGAGGTCAGGGGGACCCTGTTAGAACATGTCACATCCCATCGCTCCTCTCCTGAAACCCTCCAACAGCTCCTTTGTCACTGGGGGTGAAGACCAATGCTGGCCAATGGCTCACAGGACATGGCCCTCCTGCTTCGCTTTGACTTTCTCATCAGCCCTCTTCCAGCCACACAAGCCTCAGTGATGGCGCTACAGCACACTGGCAGCCCCTGCCACAGGGCCTTTGCATACACTGTGTATATGGTGGGGGGGGGGGTGCTGCTTTTCCCCCATTTATCCCCATGACTCTCTCCCTTATGTCATTCGGGACTTTATCCAAACGTCACCTGCTTGGAGAAGCCCCACCGGGCTCCCCATCTAGAATGGCAACCCCCTTCCTGTCCCTATGTGTTGTGTTTCTCTGTCTGCCCCCTATCAATACCGCCTAATGGTTGTTGTCTGTCTCCATCACTAAACAACACGATCCAGAAGGATGGGGTTTTTATCTATTGTGCTCAATGCCATATCCTTGGTGGCAGGAACAGTGCGGGGCCCATATGAGATGCTAGGTAAATTCGTGCCGGAACAGATACCCTGGATCCCCAACATTGCTGTCCCGTAGCACCTGCCCCCTGGGGGCCATGCTCAGGATGTTCTCTTCTAGAACACTCTGCCCA
Organism: Neofelis nebulosa; assembly: GCF_028018385.1. Taxonomy (NCBI): domain Eukaryota; kingdom Metazoa; phylum Chordata; class Mammalia; order Carnivora; family Felidae; genus Neofelis; species Neofelis nebulosa. The sequence continues at coordinate 43,480,142 of NC_080799.1, read as the reverse complement.
GCTCTGATGTTTGCTCCCTCTTCTCGTTAATTCCAAGGTAGCCAGGTCTCCCCACCCCTCTCACCTGGCCACACCTGCAGGCATTGAAATTTTAGAGGGGCTGGAGGTCAAGGACCCAGAAGTAGCATAGACACCAGTGGGGAAGGGCAGTCCCCCTCAGGAAGACCGCTCCTTACACGAGGGGGGAATCCCGCTGAGGTCCTGTCACCCCCTCCTCGCTGCAGGTCTCCTCAGAGGGGAAAGTAGCTGGAATTGGTGGAGGGGAGCCCGAGATCTTGGAGCACCCCCGATTCCTGGGGTGGGCCCCGGGCTCACAGGGAAGCCACACAACCGAAGCCTGCCTGGGGTTGGGGAGGCGCAGTTCACAGAGACAGGCGCTCTGTGTGACGCTGGAGCAGGCACGGCTGGAGGGGCCTGAGAGGCAGGGCAGAAGGGGGCAGGTGGGGCCCCAGAGGTCCCCTTTCTCTGGTCCACAAGGGCCCAAGTCCTGCAGCCTCCACGTGGCCGATGTACATAAACTTCGTCCCCAACCTGCCCCATGTCTTGGGCTCTCCCAGCTCTTGTCACCCAGTCCTCTCACCACTTTCCTGGGACCGTCCCTGCCCTTGAGGTGGGCCCCAGACTCCAAACTACAGAGGCCCAGGCAGGGGTTGGGGGTGGGGTCTCAGCCCCTCTCGCACAGCTGCCCTTGTGGCCTCCCTCCACCCCTGCCCAGATGCTCCTCCAACCACAGAAGCCACTTGTCTGCCAGCCCCACAGAGCCACATCTGTCCCCTCTAGGGATGCAGTCCTGGCCTCTGACGCCAGCACAGGGCAAGGCGCTCTCTCACCTCCCCAGGTCAGGCAGGGCCAGGTGGTCTCCCCCCTGCCCCCACCCCAGGCAGGGAGCTCCGGCCGGATACCGACCTCAAGGGAAGTATTAGTGGGCCAAGGTGAGACGAAACAGGCATGTTGGTCTGTAGCGTGCAGTGAATTCGGGGAAGGGGAGGTGGGGCCAGAAGAAAGGGCACAAGGCCAGCCCCACCCTGGCATTCTCCCTCCAGATCACCATCTCCTTCCCCTCAAGGACAGCCGCTGAGGGTCCCGGTGCCTGAGCGTGTGAGAGGAGGCTTGCTTGGAGGCAGACCCTGGGGCAACACTCAGGGCTTGGGGTGGAGGGAAGGTACCAGAAGTGGGTGGAGGTCACAGAAACAACTATCCAGGGAAGACCTCTGGATTCCGGGGGTCCGAGAGAGCACCGCTGGATGCCCCCCACCCCATGGCCCAAACTCCAGCCTGTACTTTGCTGAATCAAAATACATCTTACTCCAAAGCAGGCCAGCGTTGCCATGACAACCGAGCTAATTCATGGAGGGATTTCTCTGTCTGATTTATTACGCCCGCCCCTGTGAGTCAGAGAGCCCAGATACGGGGCCCAGGGCAGGTGTCTCTCCCAGAAAGCAGACCATGCAGGGACAAATGCAAAGATCCAGGTACAAGTCCCCACACCTTCCCTGGACGGCCCAATCTGATGCCCCCGCTTCCCCTGAAGCCTGTCTGGGGCTGCCTAAGGAGACAGTCACAGCACTTCCCGAGCACGTATGAAGTACCTGTTCTTCGCGCGTGCTCTTCTGTGAGGCAGGGACCAAAACCGTCCCCATCCTACAGATGAGGAGACTGAGGACTGGAGAGCCAGAGTCCTCGGTTCCCAAGGTCGCGTGACCACTAGGTGGAAACCTTTACCTTGCCTTCCCTCCCTTTCAATCCCTCCTTTCAATCCCTCCACCTGCTTTCAAGGCTCTGCTAAGGCTGCCTCAGCCTAGAAGCCCTCCCCTTCTGAGCCCTGAGGCCGTGAAGCTGACCCCAACTAGCAGACCATCCCTGGGCCTGGAGAGCACAAGACAGAGCCAGCCTGTATATATGTGCCCTGGGTTACCTACAGTCCCTGGGGGTGGGGGTGGGGGGTGGGGGCGGGGGGAGAGTGAGGCACCCAGACCGCACGTGCCACCCTGCAGAGTCCTGCCCGCGCCCGCACAGGTGCCCTGACACACTGACATGGCCATACGTGCGCAGCCGCACACCCAGCTTGTCCACACACCCATCCATCCATCTCCGGTGGCCCCCGGGGAGGCTCTGGGCTGAGCTGGGATGAGTGCCGGGATCAGGACTCCAAGCTCCCAACCTTTCCCGGGGGCCCTCACAGCGCAAGCTCAGGATGGCCACTGGGAGCCCCCTCCCCCCACTGCCCAGCCCCTTTCCCAGCAGGGAAGCCAGAGAGGACCAGGGTCTGCGGCAGGGTCTGCACCTGCCTGGAGCACAGGATTGCCCTGGGCCGGGCGACCTTGGGCCTCTGCTCCCGCATGAGTAAATGGCCCCCAGCCGGCCATGCCTGGGCAGCCACACCCCCAACATGGTCCTGCCCCCCATTCCCTGCAAAGCGTGTTATTAAACATGGGGCGGGGAGGGGGTCTGACAGGGACTGTCAGTCCTGTGGTGGCCCCTCACCGCCAGGGCCCCCTCCCTCCCTCCACGGTGGGGAAGCGGGGCGGGGGGTGGGGGGGGGTGGGGGTGGCATCTGCCTCGCCCTTTGACGGCCCAGCAAAGCCCTCCAGCTGTCAGCCCGTAGCCCGGGAAGGGAGGGGGACGCCTGCGGCCAGGTGCCGGCTGGTTGGGGGGGGGGGGGGCTGGGGGACGGGCCGGAGGCGGGGGTGCGGACCGAGGGTCTGGGCGCCGCTGGCCCCGCCCCGCCCCCGGGGACCCGACAGCATCCCCCGCGCCGGGAGGGGTGGGGGGCCGGCGCCCGAGGTGGCCCCCGCCCGCCCGCGCCCCCCGCACTCACTGGCCTTCCCGGGCCGCGGCCTCTGCAGCAGCCTCTGCGCGGTCCCCACGTCCTCCGCCTTCACCGCCTGCACCAGCTCTTGCTCCTTCCCCATGGCGCGGCCGGGCCGCAGCGACGCGGCTGCGCTCCGTGCGCTCGGCGCGGCTCAGAGGCGGCGGCAGCGGCCCCGCGGCCCCGGCCGCATCCTCCTGCCTCCCCCGCCGCCTCCTCCGCCGCCCGCGCCCGGCGCGGTCCTCGGGCTCGGGCTCGGGCTCGGGCTCGGGCTCGGGCTCGGGCTCCCGGCGCCGAGGGGCGGGGAGCGCGTCACGGGCGGGGGGCGGCCCAGGGCGGGGGCGCGGCACCTGGCGCCGCCTCCCGGACGCCTGGGTCCCCCTCCTGCGGCCGCTGACCTCCGTCCGCCCGCGCCGGCCGCGCGCCCGGCTCCTTGGCTCCGCCCCTACATCGGGCCCCGTGCTCCCGAGACGCCCCCTCCCCACGTGCGGGCCGCGCCGGCCGCGCCGGCCTCTGCGGACAGCCCGCGGCCCCAGGCGACCGGCAGGGGCTGGGGACGGCAGCCGCCGGGGGTGGGGGGGCGGTGCTGGACACTGAGCCCCGACACGGCGGCGGCGCGAGGCTGAGCCCGAGAGAGGTTTCCAGAGGCTGCGGGACCCACGGGGCGGGGGGAGGGACTCGGAGGCAGTGGGCGGGCGGGGACCCAGGCGCCCAGAGACCCGGGCACGGGCGGCACGGGCGGCACGGGAGCCGGCCTGCCAGAGGCTGTCAGACATTTCTGGCCCGTGGTTCCCGTGGGAGGTGTCGAGGGATTGTGAAGAGGAATCTCCCAATAATGAATTCGGTGTCAGGGAACCCGCACCCCCACCCCCAACTGCCGTTTCTTCCCCTGCAGCCTCCTGCTCTTTCCACAAACAATGCAGGGCAACAGCTCCCTGCCCCCCAGCCTCAGTCTGCACCCCAACCCCAGGGCCGCCCTCCAGCACCAAGTGCGGTGCAGCCTCCCACACCTGCCACCAATGGGGGCTCAACCCCCATCCCCAGCACCAATCTGATCCCCCACCAAGTGTGTTTACTCTCCAGCCTCGGGCCACAGACTGTGGCAACTCCCGGGCTGGACAGTCTTGCTTAACAGACACTGACCACTCCCCACGGCCTCGTGCTCCCCAGCCAGTGCTCACACACAGAGGTCTCACCCTTCTGACCTCCTGGGCCTCCAGCGCTCACCTTGTCACAGCTGCAGTATTCTACAGACAGGTGGGCTAGGGTCGGGAGTCCCGGCCCAGGCTCACTTCTCTCATTTGCAGAGAGGGGCAGATCACCACCCCCGACCCCTGCAGGGCAAGGCTGTCAGGAGCTTTTGGAGGGGCCTGCACATACGATGACTGGATACCCCGCTTCCTACAGCTAGACCATCAAGCGGGTCCAGGTTCGAGGGTGGCTGGGTTGGGGGCGGGGAAGCAGCTGGCAGTAGGATCCCCCGATCCAGGCAGCTGATCCCTCCCCACCATGGGGTCTTCCTTGAACTTTAGGGAGTGAGCCCTAAGTCTCTCAGCATATGCCTCCCGGGGTGGGGGTGGGGGTGTCCCTAAACACAAAGACCCTCCCCCCACCCTTTATAGTAACCAATTCCTGGGCCTCTGCTAGCTCAGGCACCATGCTGGTCACTTCACAGATTTACTGTGTGCGTTTTACAGGTGAAGAAACTGAGCCTCAAGAGAAGCCAAGTGACCCGCCTAAGGTCCTAGAATCTGAAGGTCATGTGTCTCAGCTTTGAACCCACACTGGTCTCTGCATGTGCCCTAGGTCTGCCTCTCACTGCATTTGTCTTCCTGGTCTTTGTCTTTCTGAGTCGTGGTTTCCCCTTTGTAAAACCGGGTTGAGAATGATGATAGCTTTCCTTAAGTGTTTTGAGGATTAATTGTGATGCTCCCCATAAAGCACTTTGCAGTAGAAGTTAGTAAGTGCTCAATAAATGGCTTCTGTGGATATTGTGATATTCTTGGCTCTCTCTGCCTGGGCTCTCTGGGTAGCAAGTATACTTTACTCATCTCCGTATCTGCAGACCCCAGCAGGGTGCCTAGCACACGGGAAAGCGCTACAAAAAATACAAAGAAGAAGATAGCTGTCCTCCTCACCATTATTTCTGTGTTTCGGCTGACCACGGTGAACCACTCTGGCCCGGGCCTGACGTTTGCAGGGCCCGGGGCAAGGGTACAAACAGAGGCCCACACACCAAATGTCCAAATATTTAACTGTTGTAAGCCAGGCTAATAACTCATTAAATAAAATAGGTTCTATCCTCCTACCTTGACAAATACGCTTTCATCATGGCCCAAAAGGCCAAGTTCCAAATTAGAACTCTCTAATTCCTCTGAGCAATGAACTGGTCCCGCCTGCAGCTGCCCGCCCCGCCCCACCCCCCCTCAGCTGTATCTGTAACCCACAAATAGGCACCCCGTAGTCACTCCCCAGACCTGTAAGCGGGTACCTTGCTGTGTGGTCCACTTTCAGGAACTGAAGACGAGAGCTGTTACAGATTCTGCTCAGTTCGCTCTGCTATGTGAGGCTAATGGCCTGGGAGGGGTCAAGAAGTCCTAGATGCACCACTGACCAGCCCAGCAACCTTGGAGGAGCCCTGACACTCAGCTGCCACATCCGTAAAATGGGCCAGCGGCGCTGCTGCCTGCAGCCCAGGGCTGAGGGGAAGGTCCACGTGAAAACAGGGACGTGCGTCTGCCTGGGGTCCCCCCAAGCCTGAGGAGGGGGTCGCAGGCAGGCCTGCCGCTCCGACTGGGGGGTACGAGGATGCAGAGGCGGGACTTGGGCAGCCCTCCAGGAAGTCGGGCCTCCGAGGATCCCGGGAGGAGGGGCTGCTGAGCCAGCAGAACTGCTGAAGCTCAGCCTGGAGTCGAGCTGGAGGCCGCCTCACTGCAGCCCGGGCTGGCCCCCTTCCCAGCTGCATGGCAGTCTCCACTGGGGCCTGCGCAAGCCCTGCTCCTGCCCACCGGCTGGAGGTGCCCCTCCCAGCCCCCCAGAGCCCTGCTGCCTGGTCCCGTACGTATAAAGTGGGGATGGCAAGGGGACCGTCCCCGCGGGCTGCTGGGAGCACACAGCATATGTCAGCTGCCATCATTCCTCTCATTCTCGTAGACGCCACCTCTGTAACGTGCTCGGCTGGTGCTTGCTACATAAGACAGGGTCAACAGCCATGCCTCCTGTCCCCTCTTTCCGCCCAGCAGAGATGCTGGAGCTGCTCGGGCTGGGTGGGGCGCCCTGCCCGGCCCAGCAGTTACCCCTAGGTGTGGGACATGTGCAGTCCCCAGGCTGTGCCCAGAGCCCCCACAGAAAGGGCAAACAGTTCAGGGCCTGGCCCCTGGGCCACAGGTGGGACCCCAGAGATACCCGGTGGAATCTTCCAGCCTTCCCTCAGCTCCAGCCCTCCCTCCTGCCTCCTGCTCTCAGGCTCCTTCGTGGGTTCAGACTGTTCCGGATGTCTTTCAGGTGTTGGGGCTCACAGAGCTCCCCTGCCAGCCTTCTGACCCTACGTATTCATCTGCCGCTCCCAGAGATGCCTGGGCGGAGCTCCTGTACTTACAGAGGAGGGTGGAGGGGACACGCAAGGTGTCGGGCTGCCGAGAAGGGGCAAGGTCAGGGGAGAGCTGAGCCCAGCAGGATGGGTTTTATCATGTTCCAGCTGTGTGCCCTTAGACGTATGACTCTACCTCTCTGAGCCTCTGTTTCCCCATCTCCAAAACCGGCGTGGTTTCTCCTTGGCACAGCCATCGCGAAGACCAGATACCTTCTGGCGGTTTCTCAAAAAGTTAAACATAGAGTTACCACGTGACCCACCAATTCCACTCCTAGTATACAGGGAAATGGAAACACATACTCAAAAAGATGCTTGTACCAGCACATCCACAGCAGTGTAATTCGTAATGGTCAAAAAGTGTCAACAACTCAAGTGTCCCCCAGCGGATGAGTGGGCAAATCAACGCGGTCCAGCCACACAGTGGAACATTACTGGGCCACCAAGAGGAGTGAAGTGCCACATGCGCCCCCACCACCTGGATGAACTTTGAATCATCGTGTTCAGTGAAAGAAGCCATATATCGTAGGATTCCATTTACATGCCATTTCCGGGAACAGGCGAATCCATAGAGACAGAAAGTAGGCTGGCGGTTGCCAGGGGCTGGGGGTTGAGTGGGGAGGGGTAAGGGGGAGAGAGGGCACGGAGGTACAGGGTTTTCCTCTGGGGTGATGAAAATGTTCTGGAACTAAACAGAGGTAGTGATTGCACAGCACCGTAAATGTATTAAGAGCCATTAAATTGTTCCCTCTAAAAATGGTCAATTTCAGGAGCACCTGGCTGGCTCAGTGGGAAGAGAATGTGACTCTTGATCTCAGGGTTTGTGAGTTCAAGCTCCATGTTGGGTGTAGAGATCGCTAAAAAATAAACAAATAAAACTTAAAAAAATGTTTTTGAGTTTATGTATTTATTTGGAGAGAGAGAGAGAGTGTGCGTGCGAGCAGGGTAGGAACGGGGCGGGGGGGGGGGGGGGGGGGCGTAAAGAGAATCCCAAGCAGGCTCTGCACTGTCAGCACAGAACCTGATTTGGGCTTGAACTCACAAACTGTGAAATCATAACCTGAGCCAAAATCAAGAGTTGGACGCTTAACCCACTGAGCCACCCAGTCTCCCCAATAAATAAAACTTAAAAAAAAAGAAAAAAAAAGGTTAATTTCATAGTGTGTGAAAACAATTAAAACAAAAACACGCCCAGGGGCGGCTGGGTGGCTCAGTGGGTTCAGCGCTGACTCTTGATTTTGGCTCAGGTCGTGATCTCACGGTCTGGTTCGTGGGATTGAGCCCTGTGTCAGGCACTGTGCTGATGGTGCAGAGCCTGCTTGGGATTCTCTCTCTCTCCCTCAGAACGATGTCAAGTTCTTCTGCTGTTGTCCACCCTGGCAGGATGGAGCACGTGGCATCTGGAGCGGACAGAGGGAGAAAGCAAGCCCAGGGGAAGGAGGAAGGTGGGGAAGGTACTGGAGGGAAGGTTCCTGGGACCCAGGGCCCAGCGGCATGGTGGGGGGATGTGGAGCCAGAGGAAGGAGGGGAGGTGTGTTGCTGTGTTTTTAAGTGTGGTGGGAAGAAACCGTGGGATTTTTGTTTTTCCATTTAAGAGGATGAGGCCACAGTGCATGGAGTGTGGGCGTGCTAAATAGAACAGGGAGCATGAGGGACCCCAGTTTTGGAGGGGTCATTGGGCAGAGGGGGCAGACAAGAGGGTCAGGCCAGGGCTGAAGAGGACTGAAAGAGCCCAGACTAGGATTGCCATTTCTAGCAAATAAAACTACAAAACATCCAGCTAAACATTTGCATTCCCCATGGCCATCAGTAGTTTTTTAGTATGAGTATATCCCGTGGAATATTTGGGATATACTTACACCAAAAAAATAATTATCGTTGCTTCCCTGAAATTCAAATGTTAACTGGGCGTCCTGTAATTTACTTGGGCATCCTAGACAGGCGTGGGGAGCAGGGGATGGAGGGAAGGGGGTGGGGCGGAGCCCCCTTTGGGACCAAGCCTGGAAAATGGGTAGCTGTCCGAAGGGTGGGGTGCCCGAGTGGGGAGAAGGCTGAGGCCAGGCCTCACGGGGGGCCTCCCCCCGCCCCAGAACGTTGGTCTCGCCCCACCCCCCCGCCTAAGTCTCGTGGTGTCGCCCAAGGCCCATCGATAACTCTACGCTCGGCGGCGGCCTCTATCGACTTGCTCCGGCTCCGCTCGCCGTCCTGGGCCGCGGCGGAGCGCAGAGCCGCGTGTAAGGTACGGGGGCCGCGGGGCGAGGGCCGCAAAGCGGCTCCTGGGTGGCCAGGAGAGAGCGCCTGGGCGAAGGTGGCCCAGCGGGACGCAGCCAGGGCTGTCGGCGAAGCACCGGGAAACCCGAGGGTCGGGCCACAGAGCGCCCCCTCCCATCAGGCCTAGCCGCGGGCCTGCTACGCATGCGCAGCCGCAGGGCTCGGCTTTCCTCTCCGGCCCGTCCGCTTCCTTGCGCATGCGCGGCCCGCCCCTGCGGCAGAGCGGCGCCCCGGGCGTGACCGCCCCCTGCCGGCGACGGGTGGGGTGGCGTCCTGTCCCGGTCCGTGGGGCGCGGAACGGAGCACGTGCCTTGGAGCTGGGAGCTGTCCGTAGGTTGTCACGCGTTCTCTGAACCTCTAAGCCTGTTTTCTCATATGAGAGTGATAATGCCTGCCTCTCAGCACCCAGTGGACCCAGAGGGTGTTCCCTAAATACTGCACCTCCCTCTCTTGTGCAGATGTTGTGACCTTTGACCCCTACTTTTCAGAAGTCGGGTCCAGTGCAGACCCAAGCCTTCTTCCACACCATGAACACGTCCCCGGGCACGGTGGGCAGTGACCCGGTCATCTTGGCCACTGCGGGCTACGACCACACGGTGCGCTTCTGGCAGGCCCACAGTGGGATCTGTACCCGCACGGTGCAGCATCAGGACTCTGTATCCTCCACTAGGGGAAGGACGCCTGGTGGGGGTGACAGCTTAGGCAAAGGACGGGTGCCTGGGGTGGGAAGGATGCAGCTGCCGAGCCAGACGTGGAGGCCTCGAGGGTTCTGGCTCCAGGGCTCCGTTTCGTCACGCTCCTTAACAGACCCTAGCAGGTGAACGCGCTGGAGATCACGCCTGACCGCAGCATGATCGCTGCCGCAGGTACCTGTACCCTCGACCCCGACCCTCGATCTCTGCTGAGCCTCTCCAGGCACAGCCACTCTTCAGTTTACCCTGTGCCCCTAGGTTACCAGCACATTCGCATGTATGATCTCAGCTCCAACAACCCCAACCCCATCATCAGCTACGACGGGGTCAACAAGAACATCGCGTCTGTGGGCTTCCATGAGGACGGTCGGTGGATGTACACGGGTGGGGAGGACTGCACTGCTCGGATCTGGGACCTCAGGTGTGGGGCCGTGGGTAGGAGGGGCCTGCTGCTGGTTGTGTGCGGCTGGGGGCCAGCCAGGAGACCGTCTCGGGGCGGGGCCCTCCAAGCAGAGGCTGAGATGGGCTTTCCCGAGCCGGTGATTTATTGAGGGCAGTGACAAAAGCAGGGTAGCGCAGGGGTGAGGCCACACAAAGACGAGCCCGGCCTCAGCCTGACACCGTAGAGCGCTCTGGAGCACGAACTGCATCAAGTGCCACCTTGAGGCCAGGGGCCGCCCCTGGGGGTGCCGAATGCAGAGAGCACGTAGTGGGGTGCTGATCGCACCCACTACAGCGTGTGCCCCGCCCCAAAGGTCCCGCAACCTACAGTGTCAGCGGATCTTCCAGGTGAACGCACCCATTAACTGCGTGTGCCTGCACCCCAACCAGGTGAGGGGTGCGCACGGGGCCGGGCACCGAGGTCGTGCAGGAGGGCGGGAGACTCCCGCCCTCCCTCACCTCCCCTGCACCCCAGGCGGAGCTCATCGTGGGTGACCAGAGCGGCGCTATCCACATCTGGGACTTGAAGACCGACCACAACGAGCAGCTGATACCCGAGCCTGAGGTCTCCATCACGTCTGCCCACATTGACCCCGATGCCAGCTACATGGCAGCCGTCAACAGCACCGTGAGTCCTGGGCGTGAGCGCGCGGGGGAGGCCAGCTCCACCCGGCCCCTTATCCTCCTTACTCCTCCGTGTGGCTTATTCCCCAGATGTTCCCTCACACTCCCCCACCCCCCGCAGGCCTGCTCCCCCCACCCTGGGCTCCAACCCAGCCACCAAAGCCAGAAACCCGGGTGTCGATCCTGACGCCCCCTCTCGCTCCTACCATGGCTCATCCAGCGGCTGTCACCTCCACCTCCAGAGCCTCTCGATTCTTCTTCCCTCTCCTCCCCGTCTCCTCCTGGTCCCAGTTTGGCTTGTGTCCCCGCACGTCGGCTGCGGCCGCTCTGTGTCCTCCCTCCGCCCTCACTGATACCCTCCACCCCTGTGCCACTCTCTCTCAGCTGCCCGAGGGCTCCGTTCCCTGCACAGACCCCTAGGTGACCTGGCTCTTCACCCTGGCCTTGGGACGCCGGGGTTTAGCCCTGATGCCCCGTCTGGCCTCATCTTCTCCCTGTAATGTCCTTACATCTCAACAGATCAGCTGTCCCATGGTGTCCCCCAGACCGCCCTCCTTCTGTCCCCACTGTCCGAGGGGCCCGACTCCCTTCTCATTCTTCACACTCCCATTGGCCAGCAGCACTCACGAAGGCCAGGCGCGGCCTCTCGCTCTCAGCTTGCCGGGCAGTCCGTGCGGGCAGGACCAGAGGTGCCGGCCACACGTCCCGGGCCCCCAGATCTCTGCGTGTTGGGTGGCAGCCCCTGGGTCTGGGGCCAGCTGCCAGGGCAGCCTTCCCTGTGCGTCAGATGGAAGGCTCCAGGCTTCCCATGACTCCCCCCGCCTGCTTGCAGGGGAACTGCTACGTCTGGAATCTGACTGGGGGCATTGGCGACGAGGTGACGCAGCTCATCCCCAAGACCAAGATCCCTGCGCACACCCGCTACGCCCTGCAGTGCCGCTTCAGCCCTGACTCCACGTGTGTGCGGGCTCAGGGGGCCTGATGGGTCGGGGCCTGCCTCGTGGATGGCGGAGGGGTGCAGGGTGGGAGTGACTGCTGATGACACCCCCACCGCACTCACGCCCCTCCCTAGGCTCCTTGCCACCTGCTCGGCTGACCAGACGTGCAAGATCTGGAGGACGTCCAACTTCTCCCTGATGACAGAGCTCAGCATCAGGAGCAGCAACCCGGGAGAGTCATCCCGAGGCTGGATGTGGGGCTGCGCCTTCTCGGGGGACTCTCAGTACATCGTCACCGGTGAGCCCGGTGTACCCGGCCTGTCCGTCCCCATCCCCGCCAGCCCCCTGCACTCCTGCCCTGGGGCTGCGTGCTGAGCCACTGCTTACACCCTTCCCGCAGCCTCCTCTGACAACCTGGCCCGGCTCTGGTGCGTGGAGACAGGAGAGATCAAGAGAGAGTACGGGGGCCATCAGAAAGCCGTGGTCTGCTTGGCCTTCAACGACAGCGTGCTGGGCTAACCTGGGCCCCCTCGGAGCCGCAGGCAGCTGCCCAGGCAGCGCCTGCTGAATACGTCTGTTCAGATGCCCGGCTCAGAGGGAACCTCCTCCACCAGCCCAGGCCAGCTGGCCCCGCCTGGCTACCCTGGTCCCCTCGGCCGGCTTCCAGGGGCCAGGCCGGTATGGCCTGGGATCCTCTCAGCTTCCAGTTGCTTATGTGGATGTGACAGGCGGCCGACCTGAGCCAGCCTACCCTCGTTTCAGAAATTCCAGAGCCACATGACTGAGGGGATCCGAGGCTGGTGTCCCGTCCCAAGCCAGTGTTCCCTCCACCGCCTGCCCATTCTGTGTTCTGAAGCCACGAAGAACACCGTTATGGCCAGGTGCAGGGTTTATTAGCCCCGCCGGCAGCCACCCTCCTTGTGACTGATGGCGGGGACGGCCAGCTGGCTGGCCTGCGGGCCGGGCCGGGCTCTGAACTCAGTCTGGGAGGTAATAAAAGCAGACCGACACGCAGATGTTGCTGGGGAAGCAGACGTCGATGCACAGGTAGACCAGCCGCTGCCTCCGGGGCCCTGGGGGAAGGGGCCTGCTTGAGCCCCAGGGGGGCTCCTCACCCTTCTGTCCAGACTGTTGTGCGGGAGCCCGGGCCTCTCAGCACAGCCCCAACTTACCCTCTGCTCGACGGGCCCAGTAAATGGGCGTCTTCGTGCAAAGGTGCCGCACTGGCTCCCCCACCTGGGCGGGGTCCACCTCACGGTCCCCAAGCACTGCCAGCAGCTCCTGGACGTAGCGGGTGTCCTGGCTGGGGCCGTGAGACCCTCGGGCCTGCGGAGAAGACTCTGGTGGGCCATGGCACTGGGGCACCTGGACCTGCCCTGCTTGGGGCAGGGCCTGTCCCCTGGACACGCTGGCCCGGTGCCGGCACCACCCTCAGCTCTTGTCAGCAGCCTCAGCCAAGGGAAGACAGGGCTTCTGTTCCCTGAAACCAGAGCTCCGGCCCGTTGCAGGGCCGGGCTGTACACAGGACCCTTTGTCCCCTGGCCCCGGGGGCCTGGCCGCACGGGCCGCACGGGGCTGCTTACCTGTGAGCTGTTCACCAGCAGCTCTAGGGTCTCGCGATCTCGGGGTTCCATGGGGCGGAGGAAGCAGGCCCGGTGTTCTGAGGGGCGGTAACAGACGCAGCCCTGGGGAGGCAGGCGGGTGAGGCAGGGCCACCTGTACATCCGTGGGTGCCGACCACACCCCCAGCCCACTCACGCTCTGCCCGTCGAACAGCACCGCCCAGCTGTGGTTGCTCTGAGCTGGGGTCACCCGGATGGTCGCCACGTTCCGGGCCGCATCCACCTGGGTGGTTTGGTTGGACCGGGGTGCCCTGGGGCCCGGGAGGGTCAGACGGAGCACCTGTAGCGGAGGCTGACATCAGGAAGCCAGAGCTCAGCCGGGTAGGCCGGGGCGGCCCCCAATACACCCCCAGTTCTCCCTGTGAGGTTTCTCACCCCTCCGCCTGCCCGGGCCTCCTGCCTCTGCTCAGGGCCCTGGCTCCACTGGAAGGCTGGGATGTGCTGTCCTCCCCCCACCTCCCAGTGTCTGTGTCCCTGGCTGGGTCCTGAGGAGGAGCTCACCTTGGGAGGGCTGTGAGCGAAGCCAAGAAGCCCTCCAGCCACGGCCCCTGCAGCGGCCAGTGCCAGCAGCAGCAGGAGCAGGCCGGGGGTCTTCCGGGGCTTGGCCTTTACCCGGGGGCACATCGCAGTCCGTGGGGCCTAGAGCAGAGACCGGGGAGCAGGCTGGTTCGGGAAGGCGAGGGTGGGAGGTGGGCACTTGCGCTCCTGTCCCCTGCCCGGGTCAAGCCCTGGGTCTGTGTCCCTGGAGAGGGTACCAGGTGTTCGGAGGCACTCACCTGGCCGGGCCCGGGGCTCTCCTCGCAGCAGCCCGTCTGCTCCATGCTGCGGCCCTGGTGACAATGCGCTGATTGTCTGCTGCCCCTTGCAGTCAGCTGGGGAAACCTCAGTACAGTGATGAGCCAACAACCATCCCGACCCCCTCCTCTCCTGCCCCCCTTGCTTCCCGCCAGCCCAGCTACCTGATATCAGGGTCAGAGCCAGGACAGCCCCCATCCTTGGGGTGGGGGTGGGGTGCTTGTCCCTGTGCCTGGCTCTCGGACACCTGGCCTGTGCTGACTGGAGACTGGAAGTGCATGGCTGTCCGGGAAACGAGGTCCCACTGATTGGCACCGAGGGCGGCCCAGGCAGAACGACTTTAGAGTCTGCTTGGGGACGGGCTCAAGTTTTCTAAAGAGGCTGTTCCAGTCTCTTTACTGTTACTTCTGGATTCCTGGGGCTCGGCTCGTGGCAAACCATCAATAAATGCGTTTCATGAATGACCAGTAAGGGAGTCCGCGCTGCCTGTGTCCTTCGATCCCATGTCCCCCCAGCCGCTTCCCAATTCCTCAGACGTAGCACGCAGGTGTGAGAGCAGGATGGGTCCAGGCAGCCTACTGGAGCCCCCGCACACCTGGGGCTGCTGGCCCGGCCCTGCCCAGGGTGGTTTCCTCTGAGGCCCTGCTCCCAGCCTGCGTCTCCAGCTTCCTCAGGACGCGGGTTGTGACAGGGCTCCGCCAGGCACCGGCAGCTCACAGGATGTGTGCTCCCAACAAGCTTCACACCCTGTGGTCCTTGACTGTGGCTTTCCTCTGTGCCTTTTTCCTAATTCCCCGGAACCCACTCACCCGCCCCTCTGTAACGGGCCTGGGATGCGGTGACGTCGTGGTGGTCGGCACCCCGGCTCTGGAACTGCGATCCCAGAACACGTCCTCCTTGGAGCCCCCCACACCCACACCGGGCGAGGCTGCCGCAGCCTCTGCACGAGGGCTGCTGTCAAAACACGGGCAAAGAACGCCAGAGTCAGCGCAGGTTTGAGAGTTTAATACAGATTTGGGTTCACACAGTGCAACAGGGAGAGAGATGCGGCGCACTTGGGCTCCCGGGGCCGCTGCCCAGCGGAAGTGTTGCTGGCTGCCGCACCTGCCGCGTGCTCCTGGTGTGGGTGACAACGCCCTGACAGGCCTGCTCAATATCCAGACCCACCTTGAGCCGACCTCGCAGAGCCAACGTCAGCACCACCAACCTCACAGGTGCTGGCCGCCCTCGTGCTGCCCCGCCGCAGAGTTCAAACCCCAGACACCCCACCCCGGCCCCGGGAAGAGCTGCAGGCTTGGGACACCCCTTATTGCTATGAGAACTTAAGAGATTCAGTGAAGGAGTGGCTCTGGGGCTAGGAGAGAAACTGGGGGCAAATGCCAGTGGAATACAGGGAGAGGCACCGGGAAGGAGTCGGCCAAAAGGAACAGCTTCCCAGGCCCTGCCCTACAAGTACGGCTGGACAGTCTGCTTATCAGGTCAGCAACTTAGGGAAGAGGCAGAAAAGGCCAGGGCCCATTGCCAAGAACCCTTGGCTAGCAGGTGGACCCAGCCAGTCCTTCCGCTGGCCTCCCACAAGGGGCTCTAGAGCCGACATAAGTGGCCTCGTGGACCACTGGCATCTCACCCCCACCCCGACAGGGTACGGGAGGACAGGAAGACATCGGATGCCTTGTAAAAGGATTTCCTGTTCTTGGGGACACCTCTTTCCTCCCCACCTCCCCTCCCCCACAGGGCGCCCAGGGCGACAGGCATTCCTTGGCCAGCACATGCCTTTAGCCGTGCTGCTGGCTGCGGGGCACGGAGACTTCTCCAGGGGATTTTTCCCTACAAGACAGAGCACAGCTATTAATTAACACACTTAAGATTCAATTCCACCGTTTGACAAAAGTTGTTCAAAACTGTAAAAAAATAATTTTTGGTACCAACACTACTCTGAGCTCTCTGCACAGCTGCCCAGAGTTCAGCAAAGGCATCCACACCCTCTCGGCTGCTCAGCCAACGCTTTGCTCAGTTCAAGTCAGCTGGATTTAAATGCACACTCGAAAAAACTGAGGCTTAGCAGGACGCAGTTGCCAGAACTCCGTGACCACATATGAGGTGTGGCAGCCCTGGGTATCCGAAGCGGAACAGACACTTGATTGTGACATCAGAGTGGTTTTTAAGGAAGCGTGGGGCAGTGGTGGTGAGGTCAGCACCCTGCGGCCCAGGGACAGGGACATACCCTGTCCTGCACTCCCACCCTGCAGGCGAGGAGCTGGGATCCTGGAGCAGGATCATCCGCAGACGACCACACAGACAGGCCCTGGGGCTCTTTGTACAAGTTCCTCACAACAGTCAAGATAACCGGACCGTCCTCCCCTTTACCCTGAATAGGAGGCCCAATCCCTGAATAAAATTTTCAATAAAACATGGAACATCCTAGACCTGCTTCAGTCCCATGAGCAGGTTGGGTAACCACCCTGAGGTGACCCGAATCCTGGACAGATGAAGCAAGCCTGCCCTTGTCAATGGCACCGGATGCCCAGGACCCCCACAACGGCCCTCCAGGTTTAAAAGTGCATCTTCAAATATAAGCATCTGTAAACAACATCGCCCCCCAAACGTTTACTTACAAGGTTAACAACTAGTGCCTTTACTTAACTCCAAGTATATTCTCTGAAGCCACCTAGCTGAGCGGATGCTTAAGCCCCACCTATTAATTTGGGTAAGTGGTTTTCAATTTGTTTTATTCTGGAGATTAAAGACACTAAGTCTTTAACCTTGAAGGGCGGGCAAAAGGTCAGCTATGCTGTCAACATAGAAGTCAGGAACCATTTTCTTCTTAGACATGCAGTCACTTTCCTGATTACTCTTCACGTCCCCTAGAGTGGAAACGCCGGTGAGGGTCAGGATGGTCTTCAGACCACAGGTGACGCCCAGGAGGATGTCTGTGTCCAGGCGATCTCCCACCATGACGGTGCGCTCTGGGTCGATGCCGTACTCCTGGGACACGCAGTCGAAGATGAAGCGGCTGGGCTTCCCTATGATGTCGGCCTGGCGCTGGGCGGCCATCTCCACGGCTCGGACCAGACAGCCGGTACCTGCGGGGCGGAGAGGGAGGGGAGGAGAGCACCCGGGGTCAGAGGACAGGGGCGGCCGGCGGCCCGCCCTGAGCCTCCCGCCGCCCCCGCCCCGCACGGACCCGCGATGAAGCGGCCATTCTCGAGCGGGAGCCGGTTGTCCATGTTGGTGCCTACGAGCAGGCAGCCGGGCTGCTGCAGGTAGCGCACCGCCTTGGTGAGCTTCATGTAGCTGAAGTGCGGGTCGAAGCCCACCACGACCGCGCGCACATCCGGATCGAGCGGCGCGTCCAGCCAGGCGCCGGGGCTGTCGCCCAGCAGCGGCTCGGGCCCCACGCCCACGCAGGAGACGCCCACGGCCTTCAGCTCGGCGGCCAGGGCCTCGCTGCCCAGCACGTAGGCCTTAGGGGCCGGTGCGCCCGCCAGGCGCTGGCGCAGGTAGAGCGCGGTGCAGTAGGCCGTGCCGAAGACCTCGAGGCCGGCGCCGGGCCCCGCCGGGCCGCCGAAGCCCAGGCGCCGCAGCTTCTCGGCGTAGGCCTCGCGGGTCTTGCTGCTGTTGTTGGTGATGAAGCCGAGGCGCTTGCCGCTGGCCCGCAGCGCCGACAGGGCCTCGGGCGCGCCGGGTACGGCCGTCTCGCCGCGCCACAGCACGCCGTCGCAGTCGAACAGCAGCGTGTCCACGTCGGCCAGCAGCGCCTGGGCCCGCTCGGCGCTCAGCCGCACGCAGCGGGCGTCGTCACCGCCGGCCTCCGCCACCGCCGCCATGGCCGCCCGCCGCCGCCACCGGCCGCCCGCCGCCGCTGCCACCGGCCGCTCCTTGCAGCCGCCCGCCGCAGCTCCCGCCCCGCCCCCGGCGCGCTCATTGGCCCCGCTCCTCGCGCGCGCCGCCCATTGGACGCCACCTGCGCCAATCCGCCCCCGCCTCCCGCGGGCTGCGGGAACTCAGCGCCAACCGTCGCGGCCCGGCACCGGGAGGCGGGCGGCCATTGGCTATTGAGTCCGAGGCTCCCCGGTGATTGGCTGGAAGGGAGCCAACCGGCATTCGGAGAGGAGCGTTCACTGCGGAAACGCTGCGGAGGAGCCCAGAGCCGGCGCTGGACGTAAGGCCGCAGCTCATTGGCGGCCGCAGGGCAGCTCGCCCATTGGCGCCGCGTGGTCAGCCTAGGTGACGGAGGCCCTTAATCGAGTGACCCCGGGCCGGGCCGGCTGCCGATTGGCTGGCTTCTCCGCGGCAGGAGCGCGGCGGGGCGTTGTGGCGGGCGGAGAGGTCCGCCTTGGGGTCGGCGTCACGCCTGCACCTTTCCTGGGCGGCGCCGGGCCGTGCCCTCCGCCCTGGGCACGCTGCGGACGGACACGGTGTTAGCGCGTGAGCCGATTATGGCTGAGTGCCGAGTGCAGCCCGGGGCTCCGTCCCGGCAGGCCTCGCGTTCCCATATCCGGTCCTTTGCAAAAACGCTCTCCCTAAGGGACGCCTGGGTGGCTCAGTCGGTTAAGCGTCCGACTTTGGCTCGGGTCATGATTTCGGGGTTGGTGAGTTCGAGCCCCGCGTCAGCTGTGCTGACAGCTCAGAGCCTGGAGCCTGCCTCGGATTCTGTGTCTCCCTCTCTCTCTGCCCCCTCCCCCCTTGTGCTCTGTCTCTCAAAAATGAATAAGTGTAAGAAAAAAAAATTTTTTTAAACGCTCTCCCTGTGCCTTAGTGGTACTGTGAACGGGTTATTTATTATAAGGCGGCGGGATTGGCTTAGTGGTCATGCGAACGAGTTATTACAAGGCGGCAGGTTTAGGGGTTAAGAAGACACTGCGTAGAACACAGCCCTTACCATCATCTTATTTGGTGTCATTGTTAACTTTTATTGAGGCGTCATACACAGTAAAAGTGCATCGATCTTAAGTGTGCAGCTTGATGGAACTTTACATACCTATACGCCTGTGTGAACACAACCCACATCAAGCCAGAGAATATTTCCCTCGTTCCAGAAAGTTCCCTCACAGTCCCTCAGCCAGTCAATAGGAGACACCCCTCCCCCAACCACTTTTCCGACTTCTGTCACCATGGAATGAGTCATAGCCTCCTCTGCCTATTCCAGATGGTCTCACAGACTTGCCATGAGTCTCGCTTCTATGGATCGACACAGTGTCTGGGAAATCCATCCTTTTCTGTTGTTTTAATTGCCATGTGAGCCCTTGTAAGAATACATCCGTTGGTCTGTTCTCCAGTACGTGGACACTGGGTTGTTTGCAGTTTGGGAGCATTGTAAATAATACTTCTGTGATCATTCTGGTTCTTACACACTCATTTGTGGACCCAGGCACTCATTTCTCTTGAGAGGGTGAAATATAATTGCGATTGGAACTGCAAGTTCACAGGTAGGTAGGTGTATGTTTATTGTTATTACTTCCAGTAGGGCCAGGGAGCAGAATTACAAAGGGCCCGGTTTCTTGAAAGCCTACCCTGTGACAGGTGCCCCAGACCCCCAGCTCCCAGAGTGTCAAACTCCTGCTCTTCTCTTGGGCCGCAGGTCTCCATAAAGTCTGCTCTGGACCCACTCCCACCCCCAAACCCATGAGGTAAAACCAGTGACCTCAGTTCCCTTAGGGTCCTGTTTATTTATACGTGGCTCGTTTCTGCTGGTCTCTGTTGGCCTGGGAACCCCTGGAGGAGATTGGAGGGGCCGTTGGCCC
Organism: Neofelis nebulosa; assembly: GCF_028018385.1. Lineage (NCBI taxonomy): Eukaryota > Metazoa > Chordata > Mammalia > Carnivora > Felidae > Neofelis > Neofelis nebulosa. The sequence continues at coordinate 43,460,617 of NC_080799.1, read as the reverse complement.
ACAAAGGCAGAGCGTGCAAAGTGTTCCTGCCTGGTGCACTCACTGCCCACAAGGGGAGCGCCTTCCTCCCTGTGTCTTCCCACTTAGTTTTGGTGGGGGGGCTGACGCGGGGAAGAGCTGGATTTGACAGAAGATCAGAAATCCTGCTTTCACCCAGAAGCATCCAGCGTATATGGTACACCGGCCCATGCTGTTGCTGTCCAGCCATGGGCCAGCGTGTGCAATACCTGCCCGGGTGCCTTGGTCTCCTGGGCACTGGTAAGCATCTAGGCACTGAGCCCTGTTCCTCACCTGCATTACAGCCCTAAGAGGCAGAGGCTATTAGTGTCCCCATTCGTGGATGAGGAAACTGAGCCAGAGAGAGTCACCGGCTGGACGAGGTAGGGTTGGGATTAAACTCAGTTGACTCCAAAGTGGAGCTCTGCCATACCTGATTGGTTTGACACGTCCTGTGGGTTGTAGGGACCGAGCCGGCACGGTGGGAAAGGTGGGGCGGCCGGTGTCGAGAGGGGAGGTGGTTGTGGTCATGGTCCTGCAGGAGGCTGGAAGGGACAGTTCACTTTATGGCAGGGGGGCTGACCTTGAGTGAGGTGCCCTGTATAGATGGGGGAGGAGTGCATCATGGTCATGATGTGTTCCCGACACACGGTAGACGTTCAGTGTATACCTGCGAATGGATGGTGCCAGGGTTCCCCAAAGTGAGGAAGCCCCCCCTGCAGACTATATGGGGCACGGATTTAGATGGTACAAGGACAGACACCAGACGCTATTTAATTTTAACAGCCTTGCATGGATTTAAATTGTATTAGGAACTAATGGGGGTGCCCGGGTGGCTCAGGAGGCCGGGTCTGACTCTTGATGTCGGCTCAGGTCATGGTCCCATGGTTCGTGGGATCGAGCCCCATGTTGGGTTCTGCGCTGACAGTGAGGAGCCTGCTCGGGATTCTTTCTCTCTCCCTCTCTCTCTGCCCCTCCCCTGCTTGCATGGTCACTCTCTCTCTCTCTCTCAAAATAAATAAGCAAACATGAAAAAAGTTGTATTAGAAAATGCAAGTAGCCATTGAATCTGTTTTCGCAGATGGTATTGCTTCCAATGAGCTAAGTAAAAAAGGGAGTCATTTCAAAAGGACTCAAGTGGCACACAAAAAAATTTGGAAGCAATCTAAATATTCTTCAACATGGGATTGGTTCAATAAGTCCATCAAAGAACAGAGGTTGAGCAGTCCTCATAAAGGGTGATGGAGTCTCCGTGGCTCTGGCCACGGCAGGTCAGCACAGCACTGACTCTAAAATACACAGGGTGCCGCTGGAGCCCGTGCCGAGGAGGGCTGGGTCGGGGAGGAGGCTGTTGGGGGGAATGGGGACTCCGGTTTTCCTGTCTTTCTCTGGCCACTCTGCCTTTCAGTGACCTTAGGCCTGTCTGCCCCTGTACCCGCTGGCCTGCCTGGGCTCTCGCTAACGCAGGACCTGGGACTCACTGGTGCAGGATGCCCTTTCCTGACTCCCAGGGAGCCACCAGGCAGGAGCTTTGGCCCGCTCCGGACACGGTTCTGGAGCACGTGGCAGGCAGGCTCTCCGTCTCCCCTGGGCCGGCTGCTCCTCGTGTCCACCCACACTCAGGGTGTCCTCTGCCTTTGAGACCCTGCCCTATCCCATTCCTCTGGGGCTTCCTCTCTCTCTCTGATGCTGGCTTCACCATTACTCTTCAGCACATCCTTAAGTAAGGTGTCTTCCTGGTCCTCCCTTCCCAGAAGCCCCCTCCACAAGCTCCCCCCCCCCCCTTCCCCCGGCCTTCCTCCTGTTTGTCCCTCTCAGAGACCATCCATCTGGGATCTTCCTGCCTCTATGGGCCCTGAGGTCCTTTTATCCGCACAGTGGTCAGAGGGATCCTTTTGAAATGCTTTCACACCGTCTGCCTATCCCCCTGCATTGGCGAGCAAGCCTCATGCAGAAAGCAACCTCATCGTTACCCCAGTCTGACCTCTGACCATCTGACCTGTGCTTCACACAGGCCAGCTTCTGCCAGGCCAAGGGTCCTCGGGGGCCCAGCTGGGCAGCCCCAGCATGGAGACAGTCTCTGCTTGGTGTCCTTGCCAGGGCAGAACAGTCTACTCTCTGCCCCGTCCCTTGAGTCTCTGCTTGGTCTTTTCTAGAGATTAGCCTTCCTGGAGGAGACCAGTTCTGATTCATCTGAGTCTCTGGGATTCAGCACAGGGCTGGGCCACAGAAGATAACTGATGTGGGAGAGAGCACATCCTGTGGGCTTCCAGCCCATGGCTCTGTGCAGACTTCAGTCTCCAGTCCGCCCTTGGGCAAGCGTTGTATCAGTACTGTGCCTCAGTTTCTTCATCTTCAAAATGGGGGCGATTGGTATCTTAAATGAGAAAATCCTGTAAAGTGCTTAGCTTCATAGAGCTAATTAAATATCACCTGAAAAGAATAAAAGGAATTTGTACCTGTGTGTTCATGGCAGCACTATTCATAATAGTGGAAAAGGTGGGGACAACCCAACCGAATGCGAAGACTAAATAAATTGTGGTGTTTCCCGGCGATGTAATATTATTCAGCTTATAAAAAGAAACGTAGTGACGTGCTTCCAGTACAGATGAATCTGGGAAACATTACGCTAAGCAAAACAAGCCAGATGTACAAGACCACATGTGTAATTCCATTTATTTGAGAATATCCAGAAAAGGCAAATCCTTACAGACTGAAAGTAGTTGCCAGGGGCTGGGAGTAGGGGAGAATGGGGAGTGAGTGCTAAGGGGTTAGGTTTCCTCTTGGAATGACGACAATGTTCTGGAACTTGGCGGTGGTGATGCACATTGTGTGCACGTTGTGAATGCACTAAATGCTATTAAAGGCAAGTCTTATGTATATTTATTACAATTTAAGAAATACGCGTAAGTATAAAAGGCTTAGCGAAGCTTACCCGTGAGCCAAACCCAAATCGGGTGCCTCCCGGCGACCGTGGCAACAACGGAGGCTCTGACCCGAGGGGGTGGGGCTGGGGCGACGAGCACCGCACTACCCGCGCACCACACTACCCGCCGGAGCTGGGGTGGGGCAGTGTCTCGCCGGCGGGGCGCCCGCGGCGGCACCACCGGCTCAGAACGTCTACTTCAACCTTTCCTGAAGCTCCCGGGGCCGCTCGGGGAACCAAGCCCTTCGCCCCTCCGGCATGGCCACGCCCCCGCCTCACCCAGCCCCGCCCCTAGGGCCCGCCTCCGTCCCCGCCCCTCCGCCTGCCAGTCAGTCCGCTCCAGCGTAACCACGCCCCCGAGCAGCCCCTCCCCCTGCCTTCTCTCCGGGAGTCTGGCCCCGCCTCTGAGATTCTAGGCCTCTCTTCCTAGGCTCCGCCCCACTGCCTGTCTGTCAAACCCACCTGGCTCCGCCCCGTCGGCCTCCTCTCGTCGTTTTCTCTCGCTCGCCTCAGCGCGGCCCGTTGTTATGACGACACGGTCGTAAATCCGCCATCTTCCTGCGGCGCGTTGCGACATGGAGGGCGCGATGGCAGTGCGGGTGACGGCCGCGCATACGGCAGAAGCCCGGGCCGAAGCCGGGCGGGAGGCGGGCGAGGGCGGGGTCGCGGCGGCGGCGGCGGCCTTGGCTCCTGGCGGGTTCCTTGGCCTCCCGGCGCCCTTTAGCGAAGAAGGTAACAGGGCCTGACGGGGCCTGACAGGGTCGGGCGCGGCCGGGGTGGGGACGGCTCAGTCCCGGCTGGAGGCGGCTCCGAGGGCCTAAGCTGTGGACGCGACCGACCGTCCCAGACCCCGGTTCCTTGCGGACCTCACGGGTCCCCAAGGGGTCCTGCATAGCCCTCCACGCGCTCCCCGGCTTCCTCAGACCCTCGGGCCTCTCCTGTGGGGCGCCCATCACCCCGTGGGCCTCGGTGCCCACTTGCGGGTACTCACAGGTGCCCAAGGCTGTGGGGTTGCTCGTGTGTAGACCTCTGCCGTCGCCTCCACTGGCGGCCTTGGCCCTCGGGCCGGCGGTCAGGCGCCCCTTCGCCTTCCTGTCTGGGCAAGGCCCCGCCCTCCTCTGGGCCCCCTCCCAATGCACCTGACGGGTTTCTAGAGCCCTGGCTGGGGTGGGGCTGGACGCTGGGGCTGGGGGTGGGGTGGGGCGGGGCCTCGGGCCCCAGGCCCCCGGCCGCCCCTCGGGGAAGCAGCAGAGCCCAGTGGTGGAGAGCCGGTGCCCTGCAGCCGGCCTGCGGGCTCCATCCCACACCTGCCACTTTCGCCACGTTCTGGCTGTTTGGTCCTGGGCAGGGGATGCTGCTGCCGCCGCCGCTGCTGCTGCTAAAAACGTGTTAAGCCTTACCCGGCATCAGCGTTTTTGTCCTCAAACCAACCCTGGACGCTCCTGTTGTTGTTGTTGTTGTTGTTGTTGTTGTTGTGTGATTCATTCCCAGTTTGTGGATGAGGGAAATTGGGGTTCAAAGGTGTGAAGGTGACCAGGTCACCCAGCTAGTAAGTAGCAAGGACTGGACTGGATGCCAGGGCTGTGTGACTCCTCAACCGACCCCCCTACCTTCTGGGCTGCGCTGCCTCCCTGGACCCCGGTGAGAAGGAAGACGGAGCCGGTGGCAACTGGCTGAGGGCAGAGCGGACGACCGGGCGCCCTGACAGCTTGTGCAGACAGAAGCTGGGTCTCTCTCCTCCGAGCTTGTCTCATGAGGCTATAGACTGGGCCAGACAGGAGGGGGGCTGGCTGGCGATATTGGGGTAGTGGCCCCTGTCTCCGCAGAACTCCTATTCTCAGCGCATGGTTTTTTCTTGCTCCTTCTTATTCCAGCTGGGGGAGGGGCAGTACCACTAGGGGCAGTGCCAGCCTGGAGAGGGATCTCTTTGGAGGTTGCTGGGCCCTGCTGTGCTTGCCCCCAGCCTTGTCACTGTTACACGGGGCGGAGTGTGTCCCCTTCTGTGGTGGGTGTTCCTTCGCTGGCAACAGCGAGTCAGACTTGGAGAGCGAGGGGGGAAGGTTAAAAGGGTGGTGGGCACGTCAGTGCTTCGCTTGTGACTGCGAACCATCTGGAGGGGATCGCCCTCTGGCAGGTGGTCTTGTGTGGGCCCGTCATGGTTGTGCTGTGGGCCTTTGTTTGCCCACTGAGTCAAAAGACATGGCTGGGATCCTTCCGTGTGCCAGGCCTGGGTTTGACCTTGATGTGGGACCGGATGTGAGGTGGTGGGAACTGGCAGACTTTTATAGAAGCACAAGGAACATCCTCCCATCCCTTTGTGCAAATAGCAGGGCATCTGGAGTAGACCCTCAGGTTCAGATTCTGGCCCGAACACTCACCAGCTGGGTGGTCTTGAATCTCAGGTCATTTTCCTGGAATGAGCATAGTCATCCTTATTTCCCCAGGGTGCTGGCTGGATTTGGGGACATCCCCAGTGAGGTGCCTGGCACCCAGGAGGGGCTCAGTGAGTGGGAAGCGCCTGCTGTAGGACCTGGGGCAGGCATGGTCAGCCTACATGGTGAGGGACTTGAGCCTGGGGTGTGGAGCCTCTCTGGGAAGTTCCACCCTGAGTGTCTTCTCCAGAAGAGGGAGCTCCTGCCTGTTCAGAGCTGATGAAGCAGTCTTAAACTCTGGTCCTCCACTGTCCCCAAACCAGCTTGGGTGAATCCCTCCACCTCTTAGCTGCTCCCTGGGGCTCTGTCCCCTCATCTCTGAAGTGGGGGCTTTGGGCACGGCAGCCTCACTGGATCTCTGCAGTCTAACTCTCAGGTTGGGGCCCCCGCCAGCTGGATGCTGTTCTCCCTGGGGTGGGCACCTCTTCCGCAGGTCACCAGAGGCTGGAAGGTGCCTGTGGTCCGATGGCACCCTTCGGTGGGTTTGGCCTAGGGCTGGAGGCCCTCCCAGGCCCCACTGAGCACAGGCTTGTTGCAGATGAGGACGATGTGCACAGATGTGGCCGCTGCCAGGCCGAGTTCACTGCCTTGGAAGACTTTGTTCAGCACAAACTCCAGAAAGTCTGCCAGCGGGCCCCTCAGGAGGCCCTGCCTGCCGCCCCTGCTGCTGCTGCGCTGCTGGGCCAGGAGGTGAGTCCTCTCCACCTGCCACCACACGTCCACGCACATGTGCGCCCTCCTCCTTGGGCTCACCTGGTGGCCGGGAAGGGGTGTGTGCGTGCCCTGACAGACCTGTGCAGCCGGTTCCCTGTGGCACGGGGGTGGACAGAGGACAGGCATCTGGTCATGGGTGAGGGAGCCTGGGCCCTGTCCCTAAGAGCTTGGCAGTGTTCCTGGTTTCCTGGATGGCCCGGGATGGCCCTGCCTTCCCAGCAGCCTCTGGCTGAAGCCTGCACAATTGACATCCCTCCTTTCTTGGAGCCTCAGGGTCTGTCCTGGCTCAGTGGCTCAGGGCTGTCATGGTGGCTTTTGTTCTTTTGGCTTCTCTCCTGCCCTGTACGCACGGTTTTTCTTTTCCTTTTTAAAATTTATTTATTTATTTTGAGAGAGAGAGAGAGGCTGGGGGAGGGAGAGAGAGAGAAAGAGAGAGAGACAGAGAGAGAGACAGAGAGAGAGAGAATATCCCAAGCAGGCTCTGCACTGTCAGCACAGAGCCTGACGTGGGGCTTGAACTCACAAACTGTGAGATCATGACTTGAGCCGAAACAAGAGTCACATGCTCAACCACCTGAGCTCCCAGGCACCCCTGACACATGGTTTCTCGGGATCCCGCAAAGGGTGGCTCTGGGAGCCCTGCCACTTTGTCATAAACATGGCCAAGGTTGTAATGCTGCACGTGCTTGGGCTGTACGCATGCAGGCCTCTGAAGGTCCCCAGCACCTTTGCACGGTGGTGTTCTTGGGCCCCTCGTCGGATGGCATTGGGAAAGGAGGCTCTGGGAGATGTCAGCCGCCTCAGGTCGTCACAGGGAATGGCCCAGAGGACAGTGGGACTACAGCCATCTCCCTCAGACCCTGTGCTCTTTCCTGGCCCCTCCCAGTGGTGCCCTTTCCTCCAGGAAGGCCCCTGGACCCACATCGCTTGATAGCTTGGCTGGGGCTGGTGGGTGAGGGTGCTGACCTTCATCCCTGCACGGCCAGCTGGGCTTCAGGCTGGAACTGCCGGTCACTTCTCCCGGGAGCCCTCTGCAAGGGTGCTCGCTGCTCTGCATCCGGCCCATGGTGGCCAGGGGCGTTTGAGTGACGGGGCTGACCCCTTAGGCCTGGGTTGGAGGGACCAGGATGGGAGTCAGACTCACAGCAGGGGTGGGAGAGATGTCAGGGGAGATGACAGGTCCCACCGCAGCCTTCCCATGTGGAGATAAACCCAAGCCTGCCCTCTCCAAGCCAAGGGAACTCTGGAGCCCTGCAGGAGAATCCTTTCTGTCCCCTGTCCCCCCACAACAGGTGGTGCCAGCGGTGGCCGGCCCGGAGGAGCCCATCACGGTGGCCCACATCGTGGTGGAGACGGCCGCATTAACGACAGACATCAGCCACGCACCCGACATTGTGGGTAAGCCGGCGCGGTCTCCCTGTGTCTGTCCATGTGTGGCTCTCAGCACAGCTGTTTGTGGTTAGGGCTGGAGGCGAGGGACCCTTGCTACTGTGACCCTCTGCTCTCCTGAGAGCAAAGCCTGGCTGAGGAGGGCCGAGGGCCTCCAGAGTGAGCACTGGGCACCAAGCCCTGCCTGCCAGGAGAGGGGAGGCGTGTGGCCTGCGCTCAGGGAGTCCTCACTTTGTGCACAGTCACGAGCTGGCTGCTTGCTCCTGCTGCTTCCCTGGTCCTTCCCTGGTCCTTCTGGAATCTTCCCCATTTTTCTGCCAACCCCGGTTCCTGCTCCCCACCCCAGTCCACTCTGATGGGTCAGGTTGGGGTATGCACAGGATGCACTGGTGGCTCCAGCCCTGTCCGGACCTGCTGTCTGACCTTGGCTGTCCCCTCCCCTGTGGGTGTGGCAACTCCTGCCCTGATTCTCACCTGGCTTTTATGAGCGTATAGTGCCCAGTCAGCCTCCTTGATGGCTCTTTTTAAGTTCGAGTGCCTTGCTGGTGTGCAGTGGGAGAGGGGGAAGTTGATAGGTCTGGAATGGGAAGGGGGAGCCTTCAAAGGGTAGCCGGACAGGAGGGTGCAGCCTGCTGTCCAGCTTGGAAGGAAGGATTGTTATCTAGGGGTCTGCTGGGCAGGAGTCTTGGCAGGTGCCTGAGTGGGCGGCTGCACAGGATGTGGGTTTGGGTGACAGGTACACCTTGGCCTTGGGAAGCCCTTGGGACCAGATGGGGCAGGAAGAGGGGTGGAGACCTCGGGAGGGGAGCCGCAGAGTAGGCCTTTCTGCCACGGACCCACCTCAGGGAGGCAGCCGGACATCCGTCCTTGTGTCCATGCTGTCCCTTCCCCTGCCTGACATTCCTGTGGACAGGGACATTCACCTGTTGCCATTCTGGATAGGAATGTTGTCATGTGGGGGGTGGGGCCGTGCTCTGGCCCTGGATGGTGTCATATGGGAAAACAAATCCCCTGGGGTTGGGTGGCACCTCTAGCCAGGCCCTTTCCCGCCCCCCTGACCTCCAGCTGGCCCACACCTGCTGCTCGGTGGCTCGTCCCTGTGCTCTGAGGGCTCCCCTCTGGGTACCTCCTGCCTCTCTGGCCCCTTGGGAGTTTCCCCCTTTGCAGGCATCTTGGGTGCACCACATGCCCCCTAGGAGTCTGCTACTCATTGCTCCGGGGTTGGCTAGAGTCCTAAACTGCCAGTTGCTGGCTTCCCAGGATTGGGGGGCCAGGGGCCACAGTCGGCAGGGGCTGTGTGGGGGGCCAGATACCTCTTCCCGGCCCTCCTGCCTCTTGGCTGGAAACAGACTTGGTTTTCATCTCTGGACTCAGGGCAGCCCTGTTCTCCCTTCCTTGAGCCGTCCGCCTGCTGTGTCTTGTGCCACGCTCTATCCCAAGTCCTCGCCTGGCAGAGGTCCCTGGCCTTCTGGAGGTTTGCTTCTGGGGCGGAGCAAAGATAGAGCATCCAGCACATAAGCCAGGGCATGGGCGAGAGATGGTCTTAATTGTCTGAGTCACGGTGCTTGCGTTCTGTGTGAGAATGGCTTGTCAACACACTATGTCTGACTGATTGAGATGGTTCGTAAGAAGTGGCTTTACAGCCGCTTCCCACATGTCATTTTTATGAGCAGAAATTATGAAGTGTGTTTACAGCTTAGTTTTGCACATTGTCAGATCTTTTCATCACCCGTGAGAGGCGCCAAGGCCAGGCCTCCTTCCTCAGGCAGCTCCAGGTTTCTCGGGAGCACTCACTCTCCCGGGAGGGTCCCCAGCCTGCCTGCCTCAAGACACAGTGGGTGACCTCCCCCCATCCCCCGAGCCATCTTTCTTACCTGACAGTGGGAGCCGGTGCAGTGAGCGGGGCCGGCCCATCCACCGTCTCTGTGCTGGCACTCAGTTGTCCTCAGAGGGGGCAGGACCGCTGCGCACATCCAGTCCTGCGGTGCTCATGGTGGGTCTCCCCACTGGGCACATTCTGGGGTCCTGGAGCCCCTCTGGGCGGCCTCCAGCTCAGGGAGCAGATACTAGGTAGGCCCTGGAGCTGGAGGGCGGTCAGGACAGCTGCACCGTGTCCTAGCAACGTCCCCAGGCAGGGATCAAAGGAGGTGGCAGGGCCCTCAGAGTCTCGAGGCTCAGGCTGACCCTCTTCTCCTCAGGCGGTGGACACATCAAAGAGGTCATTGTGGCCGCAGAGGCAGAGCCGGGGGACAGCGAGATGGCGGAAGCCCCAGGCAGCCCCAGCCGTCAGGGCCCGGGCCTTCCCGGGGAGGGCGAGCAGGCCCAGGTCAAGCTGCTGGTGAACAAGGACGGCCGATACGTGTGCGCGCTGTGCCACAAGACCTTCAAGACGGTGAGGCCGGGGGCTGCGTGCTCGGGGCCCCGCCGGCGGGTGGGGCCGGGCCTCCCTCCCACTTCCTCCGGGGAGGTGCCTGAGCCCTGCTTCCTCGCTCTCCCCCAGGGCAGCATCCTCAAGGCCCACATGGTCACCCACAGCAGCCGCAAGGACCACGAGTGCAAGCTGTGCGGGGCGTCCTTCCGGACCAAGGGTTCGCTCATCCGGCACCACCGGCGGCACACGGGTGAGCCAGGAGGGGGCCGGGAGCCGGCCTTGTGGCCCCTGCCTCTGGGGGGAACATGAGGCTGTGGCTGGGGGCCTGCCTGCCCCTTGGCCCTGGGGCTGACCCTGCCCTCTCCGTAGACGAGCGCCCCTATAAGTGCGCCAAGTGCGGGAAGAGCTTCCGGGAGTCGGGTGCGCTGACCCGGCACCTCAAGTCTCTGACCCCGTGCACCGAAAAGATTCGCTTCAGCGCGAGCAAGGACGTGGTTGTGGGCAAAGAGGACACGCCTGCAGGTCCGCGAGGTAGGGGCTCCCCGCCCCGGCCCGGGCCCGGGTGCTGCCCTGGTCAGCGGTCTCTTCAGGGACTCTCCTGGTTCTGCCTTAAAGGGTCTGGCGCCTCCACCGTGGGAACCGTTACATCATCCTCGGTGACGGGCGAACCTATGGAGACATCGCCTGTGATTCACCTGGTGACAGACGCCAAGGGCACTGTCATCCACGAAGTCCACGTCCAGATGCAAGAACTTCCCTTGGGCATGAAAGCCCTGGCCCCAGAGGTGCGGGCAGGTCAGGGGCTGGCCTCTGTCCGCTCAGTGCCGGGCTCTGTGCCGGTCACTGGCTCCAGCGGGAACGGGACCAAGCTGGCCTGCCTTCCCGGTGCTCAGTGTGTTTGCAGGGGAGACAGGAGACCAGTGGCACGCCAGAGGGCAGGGAGGGGTGAGGGACAGGGAGCTGGGGGTGAGGTGGAACGGGCTGTGGGGCTCCCCAAGACGTATGCACAGCGCCCCTGGGGCCCCTTGGCTCTGCTCCGTGTAGTGCGTGCAAGTGGGTACCGAGTGTCTCTGCCTGACCAGCTGCCCTCCATCTGCCTGCCCACAGCCCCCCGGCTCCGAGGAGCTTCCCTGTTCCGGTGAGGGTGGCCGTGAGAACCTGCTGCACCAGGCCATGCAGAACTCCGGCATTGTCCTTGAGCGTGTCACTGGAGAAGAGGGGGCCCTGGAGCAAGCCCCTCCCGTGGCGCCCAGTCCCCAGCCCCTGGGAGACGGTCCCCCGGAGCTGCCGCTGCTGGAGGTGGAGCCAGTGGAGACAGTAGGTGCCTGCGCCGCCGGCGAGCTCCTTTGGGGGTCAGACCTTGGGTACAGGGTCACGACCCTGGCCTGGGAGCCGTCCTTGCTGTGTTCCCTGGGGTGGAAACATTGAGCCACTTTCTGCAGTGATTTTCCCCCATTTACTGCCTTCCCTGGGCTCATGGTGGAGCTTGCCGGTGGGGGTGGGGTGGGGGGGGCACGGCTCTGTTCTTGGTGCTGCTGGGGTCCAGCCCGCAGTGGGTGCTGGAGGCATGCTGGGACACCTCCCCCCGCCCGCCAGCAGGTGGCCAGCGGGCCCTCAGCCGTGCCCAGGACCCACCCGTGCCCTCAGTGCAGTGAGACCTTCCCGACGGCGGCCACCCTGGAGGCCCACAAAAGGGGCCACGCAGGTGGGTGGCAGGAGTGGGGGGCACCTGGCAGCCAGCCAGGATGTGTGTTTGGGGCCCTCGGGTGGCGACCCAGCCTGACATCCCGTGCGGCCCCAGGGCCAAGGCCGTTCACGTGCGTGCAGTGTGGCAAGGCCTTCCCCAAGGCCTACCTGCTCAAGAAGCACCAGGAGGTTCACGTGCACGAGCGACGCTTCCGCTGCGGAGACTGCGGGAAGCTCTACAAGACCATCGCACATGTCCGCGGCCACCGGCGCGTCCACTCGGATGAGCGGCCCTATCCGTGTCCTGAGTGCGGCAAGTGCTACAAGACCAAGGTGGGTGCTCGGGCCCCAACCCCTGACCCGAGGGCTCCCCTCTCCTGGGCCAGATCCCTGTCCCGTCCCTGCCTCTTGACCACACAGCCCCTCCCCCAGCCCCTCCGGCCCGGCCCAGAGGCCGCGGCCAGGCCGGCACTGACGGTGCCGGTCCACAGAACGCCCAGCAGGTGCACTTCCGGACGCACCTGGAGGAGAAGCCGCACGTGTGCCCGTTCTGCAGCCGTGGCTTCCGGGAGAAGGGCTCCCTGGTGCGGCACGTGCGGCACCACACGGGCGAGAAGCCCTTCAAGTGCTACCGCTGTGGCCGGGGCTTCGCCGAGCACGGCACCCTCAACCGGCACCTGCGCACCAAAGGTCAGGGCCCGGCGCGGTGGGGGGCGAGGGCGGGGAGGGGTGCCCGGCGTGCTGACCGAGCCCCCCACCCCCACCCCCACCCCCCCCGCCCCAGGCGGCTGCCTGCTGGAGGTGGAGGAGCTGCTGGTGGCCGAGGAGAGCCCCGCGGCCGCCGCCGCAGTCCTCACTGAGGACCCGCACGCCGTGCTGGTTGAGTTCTCTTCTGTCGTGGCCGACACCCAGGAGTACATCATTGAGGTGGGTGCGGCAGGGGCGGGGTGGGACGGTGGCGGAGCCTCCCCTGGGGTCGGCTGACCTCTGACCCGTGTCCAGGCTGCTGCGGACGACGCGGAGGCTAGCGAAGCCGCGGAGGTCATCGAGGGCGCCCAGACAGAGGTGAGGGGCTGGGGGAGGGCCGGGGAGGGTGGTGTGGGCCCCCGGCCCCGCCCCTCCGCTGCGCGAGCTGAGCGGTGAGCCCCCCACAGGTGGACAGCCACATCATGAAGGTGGTGCAGCAGATCGTGCACCAGGCCAGCGCCGGGCACCAGATCATCGTGCAGAATGTGACTATGGACCAGGAGGCGGGGCTGGGCCCAGAGGCGGCTGCCGCCGACACCATCACCATCGCCACCCCTGAGAGCCTGACGGAACAGGTGGCCATGACGCTGGCCTCGGCCATCGGCGAGGGCACCGTGCTCACGGCCCGCGCGGGTGCAAATGGCGCCGAGCAGGCCACCGTGACCATGGTTTCGTCGGAGGACATTGAAATCCTAGAGCATGCGGGCGAGCTGGTCATCGCCTCACCGGAGGGCCAGCTCGAGGTGCAGACGGTCATTGTCTAGCGTGGCCGCCTGCAGGGTCCTGGGGGCTGGGCTGGGTAGGGGCGAGGACCCAGAGAAGAAAGAACACAGAATTCAGGTGTTCAGAGGGGATGTGGGAGTGTAAATAGTTTTTTGTTGCTTTACAATAAAATGTGAAAATCTGCCACTTGTGATGTTGCCGTGGCAGCGGCAGCCTCGGGGTCTGGGGCCACTGTCCTGGCAGGTTTCCCCGTGGCAGCACGCCTGCCCAGGCCACCCTCTGGACTCTCATGCCCGGCCGCCCCGCCCAGGGCTCCGGAGGGGCTGGCGGCACCTCGGCGCTGTGTGGGTGTCACTGGCATGTGGACAGGCAGCCTCCTCCTGCTGCCCTGCCCAGTGGGAGTCGTGACTCCAGCTTCCCGAGCTCCCCCCAGGTGGGTGGAAGGGGATGCCGTTTCCCTGCCTCCAGCCCTGGTGCTGTCTGTTGGGACAGGGGACCAAGGCTTTTTCCCTTGAGGTGACAGCGTGTGGGGGGACAGGGCTGCACTGCGTTGTTTTCCCAGAAGGTGCCGCTGAAGGAGGGAGATTTTGGATGACCTGGTTTTGGGGGGTGGGGGGAGGACAGGAACAAGGACTGGACCTTGGATGGCTGATCCTCTTATCCAGTCCTGACATGGTGCTGGGAGGTCAGAGTCTGCGGAGTCCCGCTTCTGATGGGCTTGGGGGCACCAGAGCAGGCCCAGGGTGGATGCCCCTGCCACCTGGCCGTCAGGGCTCTCCCTGGGACTGGCCACCAGGAGTTCCAGCGTCCAACTTCATTGAGGGGGCGGACCCAGAGCAGTCCAGCCCCTCCCTGGACCAGGGCCTCAAATACCCGCCTGAGCCCTGGCACCAGAACTGCTGCCCCACCAAGTGAGGAGTCTGTGTTGTGCCACAGACACACCCCCAGCCTGGATCTCTGACCTAGATCCCGAGCCTCGGCTGCCGCCCCATCCGCATCCCAGGTGAGTGATGGAGCCGGCCCGTGTGGGGGTGCCGTGGCTGGGGAGGACTGGGCTGACCAGGGGGCTGGATGGGAATGGGGTGCTTGTATTTGGGGCTCAGTTTCCCTACGATGGAGAAGGGCCACGGTAAGCCTAGTGCACCACTGGGGAGACATGGGGACGCAGGGAACCTCTGTGTCAAGCGTTCTCACCGGCCCCCGTGGCCCCGGGGCTGGGGCGGAGAGGGGCGGCTTGGTGTGTCTGACTCCAGATTCCAGCTCAGGAGCGTCTCTGTCACTCCCAGCCGCCCGCTCCGCGCCATGGGTGGGTTCCGCGCCCTAATGGCCGCGCTCTGGGCGCTGGGGGCCGCCGGGGCCGCCGCGCTGCGCATCGGAGCCTTCAACATCCAGAGCTTTGGCGACAGCAAAGTGTCGGACCCAGCCTGCGGCGGTGTCATTGCGCAAGTGAGGCCAGGGGCCGGGAGGCGGGGCCGCAGCTGGGCTTCTCCGGTGATTCCGCCCCGCGCGTGACCCCGCACCTGCCGGCCCCTCCCCCAGATCGTGGCTGGCTATGACATCACGCTGGTGCAGGAGGTGCGAGACCCGGACCTGAGCGCCGTGTCCGCGCTCATGGAGCAGATCAACAGGTGCGGGGGACAGGGTCCAGCGTTCGGAGCCCAGGCCGGGCTCGCAGGGCCCGGTGGGTGACTTGACCGCGGGCCTGGCCCTTGTCTCCGCAGCGTGTCCAGGCACGAGTACAGCTTCGTGAGCAGCGAGCCCCTGGGTCGGGACCAGTACAAAGAAATGTACCTGTTCGTCTACAGGTGAGGGGCGGGGCGGCGGGGCCTGGGCGCGCAGGGCAGGAGGGGGCCGGCTCAGCGCCACCACCAGTCTCCTTCCCCCAGGAAGGACGCGGTGTCGGTGGTGGACACGTACCAGTACCCGGACCCGGAGGACGCCTTCAGCCGTGAACCTTTCGTGGTCAAGTTCTCCGCCCCCGGCTCTGGTAAGGCCCCGCCCCTCCCATTCCGCGGCCCCGCCCCCCCCCCCCCCCCCCCCCCGCTTCTGACACGCGCCTTCCGCAGCTGCCGGGGAGCTCGTGCTGATCCCGCTGCACGCGGCGCCGCACCAGGCCGTGGCGGAGATCGACGCTCTCTACGACGTGTACCTGGACGTGATCGACAAATGGGGCACCGACGTAAGTCCCGCTCCCGCCCCAAGTGGGCGCGTCCGGGGTGGGGGTGGGGGGCGCGTCCCTCTCGCGGGCTCAGCCCAGGCTTCGCGGCCCCGCAGGACTTGCTGTTCTTGGGCGACTTCAATGCGGACTGCAGCTACGTGAGGGCGCAGGACTGGCCGGCAATCCGCCTGCGCAGTAGCGAGGTCTTCAAGTGGCTCATCCCCGACAGCGCGGACACCACGGTGGGCAACTCGGACTGCGCCTACGACCGCATCGTGGTGTGCGGCGCCCGCCTGCGCAGGAGCCTGAAGCCCCAGTCGGCCGCTGTGCACGACTTCCAGGAGGAGTTCGGCCTGGACCAGACTCAGGTGGGCGTGTGGGGGGGGGGGAACTGACGGGCGTGGGGGTGGCCAGTGTTTTGCTGCCCAAGGCCGGGGGCGCCCCTCCCCGCACTAGTGTCTCGGAAGCGCCCTTAGGGACTCAGTTCAAGCCGAAAGGAACAAGTGTGGGATGGCGGGAGGAGATGCCCTTGGCCTCTTCTGGAGTGGGGTCCCCAGTCCGTGCCCCACGCCACCTGCAGGCAGCACAGTGGTCTGTAGATGCCCGCCGCCCCCCCCCCCCCCCGGGGCGGGGGGTGGGGGTGTGGAGGGGTGGGAGGTGGAGGGGGTGGAGCTTGCAAGGGAGGAGAGGTTGCCCAGCAGGCCCCACCTCCTCTCCCTCCAGGCCCTTGCCATCAGTGACCATTTTCCTGTGGAGGTGACCCTGAAGTCCCACTGAAAACCTTCAAGGCCTGGTCAGGGCACGCTGCCTCCAGACTCGACCTGAGGAGGACTCTGGCCCCCACAGATCTCCTTCCGGATGGCTGGCCAAGCCCCAGCAAGCCGTGGGGCAGGGCTGGCTGGACAAGTGGCTGTGGACACATCACAGGCCCACTCAGCCTGTCTCTCCATCTGTAAAATGGGCTACGACATCTACCTCCTCCTTGTGAGGAGCACCTACAGGGCGCCGGGTGCGTGGCTGTGCTCAATAAACGGGAGCAAGCGTTTAGCCAGGACCACACACTGGTCGGCTTCAAGGCCTCCGTGTCCTTTCTTAGGACTCCACCCCTGTGAGGCCCAGACTTTGGTGCTGCAGCCCAGTGGGTCCCAGGTCCCAGCCCCCTAGGGGAACAGGGATGGCCCAGCCCACCCGTGTCACACCCTGCTGGGAACTGACGAACTCCAGACCAGGCTCTAGAATGCAGCTCCCCGAGTGTGCTTGCTTTCCCTCCGTGCCAACCGTAAATGCGTCCGAGGACTCGTGCTGAGTGCAGCTGGGCACACGCGCACGCACACGCGCGCACGCACACACACACACACACACACACACACACATACACACACACATGCGGGCAGTGCTGACAGACAGGGCCAACCTCACAGTCCCTGCTGCCCTCTCTCTCCCTCAGGGGCGAGGAGGCTGGACGCCTCGCCCAGGCGGGGCGGGTTCCTTCTCAGGAGCCCTGGGCTGGACAAGGACTTGGGGAGAACTGTGGCCTGTGTCCCGGGGAAGCCCATCACCTGAGGATCGGGAACGAGCATGAATGGGGGACAGGGTGTGACTGACAGGGTGTGACTGCCCAGTGAGGTTGCTGGTTTGGGAAACATCTCACGTTTGGCAACTTTGGGAACTGGCCTGAACTGTGTGGAGGACATATGTTTGCTTCAAGAGCCCGCGTGACTTTTTCTCAGGTCACCTTCCTAAAGTAAGGCCGGGGCTCTTGTGGCACAGACGGGCTCACCCCTCCCTGCTTCCCAAGCACCCTGTCTCTGAACCTTTGTGCCCCCTCCATCTAAACAGGCAGATGGGGTGGCCAGAGCGCTTTTCTCTGGGGGTCCCGTGCGGCTCACCGGCCCACACCGGGCTGGTCACGTGCCCCTAGCAGTCAGGCGGCCGGGCAGCCAGTTACGGGACAACGTGAGGACTTTATTCACACTTGTGCTCGGGGAAAGGGGACATTCAGCAGCGATGTCGCTGAATCCTGCACTGCCCCTCCTGCCAGTTCACGATTCCCCAACAGAGATGCTGCCCCCCGATCCCGCCCTGCCCACTTGCCAGGCGGAAAAGGCGCTCTTGGGGGGCAGTGGCCTTGGGACACTGGCTACCGGGAACAGAGCTTCT
Organism: Neofelis nebulosa; assembly: GCF_028018385.1. Lineage (NCBI taxonomy): Eukaryota > Metazoa > Chordata > Mammalia > Carnivora > Felidae > Neofelis > Neofelis nebulosa. Next base: position 43,443,314 of record NC_080799.1, on the reverse strand, counting down.
AAGACCAGCGAGACCAAGAGCTGAAAGTACCTTGAAATCGGAAAATACCTTGCTTAAAACCCCTTGGAAGCAGAGGGCCCCCAGAAGGGCACATGTGGTGCAAGCCCCACGTGCGCGGCCCGGACCCTAGCCTTTCTTCTGTCTGAGCTTGTCTAAGTACACGCGCAGGGACTTTTGGATGGAGTCCCTGGAGACGAACTGGAGGAAGTATTGGATGTCCGCGTCGCGCTGTTTGACCAGGCGGTCGGCTGTGGGCTTGCGCATCAGATTCTTGGTCAGCTGTCGAGCATGGTCTACAGAAAGGGGTCCGTGTGTGAGAACCCACCCCAAGACGGTCGTATCGTTCCCAACCTTTCCGAGAGACTTCCAACAGAAGCTCTGCCAGGACACTGAGAAAATACAACTAAGCAAAGAAAAAAATGAAAATCACCTGTTCCCCAGTGCCTACCCATTTCCTTTAAAAACATCCAGGGTGCCTTGCCTTTTACCCTGTTATTCTCACTCAACTATACTATGGGGGATAGTTTCCCTCCACTACAGGTTCTCTTACGATGTAAATAACAGCGGCACAGCATGTAGCCGTGTGTCTGTGTCAGGGGTCAGCAAACCTGGCCCCCGTGGCCCGTGAGCTAAGAATTGTTTCTCCTTTTTTTTTTTTTTAAAGTAGGCTTCACACCCATGGCAGAGCCCAACGTGGGGCTTGAACGCACGACCCCGAGCTTGAGACCCCGAGCTGAGGTCAAGAGTCGGACGCTTAACCTACTGAGCCACCAAGGTGCCCCGGTTTTTACATTTTTATATAATTGGAAAAAAAGAACTGAAAAAAAGACATTTTTGGGACACGTGAAGATTATATGAAATTTAGGTATCAGGGGCACCCGTTCTACTGAACACGGACGGGGGCTCTGGCGGCCTCAGTGCTCCAACGCCACAGTGTGGCAGACACTGACCCACCAGGCTGAAGGTCCACCTGGCCCTTTAGACACGGTCCGCTGACCTCCGGGCTCCGTCACAGCTGACGTCACCAGCCCTATTTCTATAAACGGACACGCAGGCTGTTTCTACTTGTGCAGTGGGTTGAACAGTGGACCCCCCAAAAGATCCATACAAGTCCACAGCGCAGCTCTAGAATCTGTGCGTGTGGCCTTATTTGGAAAGGGGTTTCTGTGGAGGTAGATGGAATGAGGTCATCGTGGGTTTAGGGTGGGCCCTAAATGCCACAATCGTCCTAACAGGGGAAAGGAAGGGGGGTGTGCAATCGGAGGCCACGTGAAGGGGAAAGGGGAAAGCGGAGCCTGGCGCGACGCATCTACAAGCCAAGGAATGTCTGGAGCCCCCAGTGGCAGGAAGGAGCCTCCCCTAGGGCCTCTGGAGAGAGCACCGCCCTGCCCAAACACTGATTTTGGTCTCCTGGTCTGCTGACTTCGAGAACACATTTTGTTGTTTTAAGCACCTCCCCCCACCTCGGGGTAATCTGTTATAGCGACCTCAGGACACTAAGTCCGCTCTTATAAATGGCACGTCCACGACTCGCACAGAGCACCTTGGCGCGAAGGCTCTGGTCTCACCAGAGCATCCGGCCGTGGCGGGGGGAGGCTCGCCCGTCGGGGCGCACACCTGCAGCCCCTCCCTGTGCCCCTCACCTGGAACGGCCAGCCACTGGGCCATCACCGACAGTGCCGCGCTGTGCACTTGGTCCTCGGGCACCACCTGGTCTACCATGCCCACCTGCAGGGCCTCCGCGGGCGCGAAGAGCAGCCCCAGCTGCAGGGCGCGTTCTGCCACGCGGTGGCCGACGGTGTTCACCAGGGTGTCTTTAAACCTGGAACACAATTCGCTCGCTGGAGGCTCCCAGGCAGACGGGCTCGCCCAGCGGAGTGCGGGCCCCGCCCCCGGCCTTACCAGGAGGGGGCGACGATGCCCAGCAGAGTCTCGTTCAGCCCCATGGTGTACTTGGGGTTGTCCGCCAGGACGCGGTAGTCACAGGTGAGGCTGATCAGGCAGCCTCCCGCAGGGCTGACTCCCTGCGGGGGGAAGACGCGCCGTCTGGCTCTGGTGCTGCGGGGGAGCGTCCTGACTGCGCTCCGGAGAGCCAGGTCCCACGGTGGGTGTGCGCCCCCGGGGTGCTGCACCCACACCGGCCGGGCTGGCCGTGCACCACGGGGACTCGGGCTTGCCCGTCAGCCCCGTCGCCTCGCAGGGCCACCAGCTCTCGGGGGCCAAAAATCTCCCTCCTGTCTGGGTGGCAAGCCGTCTTTCTTTTCACGGCTTCGGTCCGGATGCTAAAACGCCAAACCAGCATCCGGCCAGAGCGGTCACAACCCGTCACGGCCCACGGGACCCATCGCCATCCCCAGCGGGATGTCCTGGGAACCCCAAACTCACACCGCCCTCATCTCACGCACCGCACTGCCTTGAACAGACGGCAAGCTGCTGTCGGCTGTCACGCGCCTCGTGGGTCGTCCTGACTCTCGCCACCCTCCCGTCCCCTGGCTCAGACCCTTCTGGCACCTCCCCTGGGGTGTCCCGTCTTCAGGCACACCGGTTCCTGAGCGTGAACAGCCCCTACCTTCTCGAGGGCAGACCGGAACGATGTTTCCTGATGTGAATCTGATCCCCTCCTCACGCCCCTCTCCCTATACAGCTCTCTTGCCGGGCCGCGTCGACCACGTGCCCTGGTCCCTGCCCCCGCCCCGCGAAGTACCCCGCCACCAGGTCACGCCTGTCTGCAATGGAGGCTCCCCTGTGCACATCCGAGGGTCTCCCCCGACTGTTCCCTTCCCAGCCTTCCCAAGGACAGGACCTCTTCATGCCCCCCCCCACGCGCTGGGCTGGCCCTGGCGAGCCAGTGAGGCCACTCAGGAGCGGGGACACTCACGTTGATGGCAGCAATCAGCACCAGGTTGGACAGGTAGAGCCGCAGCCACAGCTCCTGCACGGCCCTCCAGTACTCGGCATAGTGCGCCTGGCTCTTCCCGCACATCTCCGTCAGGTCCAGGCCAGCCGAGAAGATCCCGGGGCAGTCCTACCGGAGTGAAGGAGCCAGGGGCCCCGTCACCGTCCATCTCCTGGCAGCAACCCGTCCCCGGGGCCCGGGAGCCCACAGGCGCTCAAGACGCAGTGGGGGCGAGGTCATGTTCAAGGTGGCAGGATCAGGCCCCCGGGAGCCGAAGCTGGGACCTACCTACCCCGGACTTAGCTCCTCCTACTTTCCAGTTTCAAATGGGAAAAGGCAAAACAGGCAGGCAGGGTCGGGTGCTCCCCCAGGAACATAAACAGCGGGCTCTGGGCACGGCTGCGTGTGCGGTCCTGGGCAGGGGAACTCAGAGGCCCGGAGGGGGCACACGTTCTGATTTACCCTCGAGGTCAAGAACGCTGCAGACGCCAGCGCAGGCCGGGAGGTGCTGCCGTCAGAAGCGAGCCAGGACGGGAAGGGACAGCAATGAGCTGAGGAGCCAGAACTCTGCCCTGCCTGGGCGGTCACGCATGAGACAGAAGCCTGGCCTAGAAGGCCGTGGGTCCCATGTGGACGCCCCAGGTCCCAACACAGCCGCCACAGAGCGGGGGAAGCAGACGCAGGGGACCGCCAGCACGGCGCGGCTTTCCAGCAAACACTGCCGGCCCAGAGGCGGGGCGGGGTTGCTCCGTGGCCACCACGCGGGGCCCTCGTGTGGTCACAACGTTTCTAAGTGAACGAGATGTTCCCGTGGTTGGAGCGTGTCCGGGGCTGGCGTGACCTGTTACTGACACGTGAAGTACGGGACGGTCACAGGCGACGTCTCCGCGTCCTCACATTAAGCGACAGGACCAAGCTCGTGTGCAGGGCGCAGAGTGCAATTCCCCGTGGACCTGTGCACGCAGACGCTTGGAGGCCGACCTGTCGTCTCCCTAGGCCGCGTGCCAGCGCGACCTGGCTGTCACAGGCGCCCCGGGGACGGGGTGGCGGTGGGGGCAGGGCTGCCCCTGCTCTGAGCGCGCGCCTCCTTCCCTAACCAACGCCGAACGCGGGCACCCCTCCCCGCCCTCCAAATACCCCACGCAGCTCATCTGCACGTGGCGGGGAAGAGCGCGCCCACGGTCCGGACGCTCGAGGAAAGCTTGTGGCTGCGGGAGAGACACCACGGTCGTGCTGACGGGGGCTCGCCCCGCCAGACGGACCGGACAGGCTGTGATCTGGGACTCGGCAGCATGTCTGCAGCGGGCCGAACCGTGTCTGCCTCTACCCCCAGTGCCCACGAGTGTGACTGTCTTCAAAACAGGGTCTTTGCAGATGTGACCAACGTGAGACCACGTGAGAGCAGGGGTCCTTCCAAGGGGAGGGAAACGTGGACACAGAGACCCGGGGTGGAGGAGGCGGGGTACAGGGGTGCCAGGACCCGGCAGCAGCTGCAAAAGTGGAGAGGGACGCTCCAGGAGAGTGGAGAAAACTGCGCCGCTGTTGTCGTGAGCCCTCGTCTGCGGCCTCTATCGTGTGTCCCCACAAGAGCGGCGTCACGTCGCTCCCGTCATCTGCTGAGGGCCCCCTGGGCAGGCCTTGTGCTGCAGACACAGTAGGCACCCAGCTGAAGACACACGGAGACACATTTGTAAGATGACACAGTCCCGGGGACAACGTGGGCTTTGGAGGGACACATGCCGGCTCCCCATCCCCCGGGGGCCGTGCCGCTTTGAGGCCGGGGCGGGGGGGGGGGGGGGGGGGAGGCAGCGCACGGAGCCCCGCTTTGTTGCCGAGGGACAGAAGTCATGGGTCTTCCCAGCTCTCGTTTCCCGGCGTGATCAATCACGCTGTGAAACTTCTTGAAGGGAATATTTTCAGAAATTTTCCCGAGCAAAACACTCCCAGGGAACTGCAACACGTCCAGACAAGTCAGCCTCAACTGTCACAGTGACCCGTGCCCACGAGCGCCAGCCCTGCCCCTGGAGCGCCACCCTCTTCCCCGGGGGGCCACTCCACGAGACCCCCCTGGTGTGTGCATCAGACCCACCCCGAGAGCTCAGAGCTGGGACAACACCAGGTCACACCCAGGACAGGCCGAGGGTTTAAGGAAAGCAGGCGCGTGCCCAGTGGACGTGCCAAGCCTTGCCCGGAAGAGACCGTGACCCTCTGCCTTTAACAATGGTGCGACAAGACGTCCTCACTGGTCTCTGTAGAACGGTGGCCCTTCTACTGGGAGGCACTCATGCGGAGGCTCCCCCCAACTCGAAAGGCGACTCCAGGACTCTTCCTGACACGACGAAGGGCTTGTTACATCAGGCCGCACTCCCATCTACTTCCTCTCCTGGCAAAGTAGGTGGGGCTGCCGGAGTCGGCGTGGCCCCCGATCCTGTCGGTCTAGGGGGTCTACCCGGCCCAGGCCGAGGACCGCCCCCTCCCCGGCCTCACCGGTGACACCCCTCCCACAGATGTCATTAAACAGCAGCATCTGTCGGCTCTTGGACGCAACACCAAGGTTCCCTAGAGAATTCGGAAGGGAAAATCTGCCCTCTGAGAACGTGACTCTAAGGCCCACGCGAAGAGGAACGAGGGAGCGTGGCCACCAGGGAACACGCCTAGGGGCTCCACTGCCAACAGGATATCCCGGTGGACTACCCGTCACCAATCAGCGCGGGCTCCAGGCCACCCCTGCAGACAATTCACTGCCCTCCCCTGCGTTCTGGCCCGACTGCGGGGCACTGAGGCTCTCCCCACAGTCCGGCCTGGGGCAGAGGTCGCGGTGCTCTGGGGGGAGCCATCTGCCCACAGCATGCCAGGACCACTGGGGGCCCCCCTGGACCAGGCCCAGGACTAGGGTCCCTGGTGGCACCGGCATCCGGGTCTACCTGGTCATTCTACAGCACGTGACGTGTGGACGTGACCTCGCAGCAGGTTCCTGCCGTGATCAGAACTCGGGGAATCAACGAGCACCCACCGAAGTCAGGATGACGCCTCGGAAGGTCTTGTCGTTTTCCAGTTTCTCCAGGCTGATGACAAACTCCGTCAGCACCTCCAGGCTGAGGCTGTTCACCGGGGGGTTCTTCAACTTTATCACGGCGACCCCTAGTTTGAAAACGAAGAGGAGAAAGCTCACACCCAGGACTGGAAAAGCACACCCAACCATCCCGCACCCTCAACCTGGCCATGGGAAGCGACAGTTTTCATTTTTAACTTCTGGTTATTAAAATTGGTTAAGTTTGGGGCGCCTGGGTGGCTCAGTCGGTTAAGCGTCCGACTTCAGCTCAGGTCATGATCTCACCGTCCGTGAGTTCGAGCCCCGCGTCGGGCTCTGGGCTGACTGCTCAGAGCCTGGAGCCTGCTCCCGATTCAGTCTCTCCCTCCCGCTCTGCCCCTCCCCTGCTTCTGCTCTGTCTCTCTCTCAAAAATAAACATTAAAAAAAAATAAATAAATGAAAGTGGGCAGTCCAGGTCTATAGGGACTTGCACAGTGTCCCCATGCTACCACGATCTAATTGCTGGGCATTTCTATCCCACACAGGACCCTGCGCCCACGAACAGTTCCCGCTCCTCCCCGGCCCCTGGCCACTGAGTGTCTACTTTCTGCCTCTATGGACCCGTCTACTCTGGACGTTTCGTGTGCATGGAAGCACACAACCTTTTATGTGTGGCTCCTTTCACTGAGCACCGCGTTCTCCAGGCCGGCCTGTGCCGCTGGGTCAGCGTCCCACCCGTTTCTGAGGCCCAGTGTCTCCCTGCACACGTGTGGACCGCACTGTATCTGTTCGCGTGCTGGCGGACACTGGGTCCCTTCCGCCTTGAGGCTCCTGTGACTACTGCGGCCGTGAACGTTCACGAGCAAATATCTGTCTGTTCATCTTGTTCCTCCAGATGCCAGTCCTCTGTCCCCAGGGGAGTAGGAGATGGCCTTACTTTCCTGAGGAGTGAGCGAGCAGACTCTAAGACCAGATATGAAGGAGGAACTGCACTGGGGGTTCTGGTTCTTGCTAAACACGTTGGCGGCCTGACGTTCTTAAATTCTCCACGATCCGCCTGTGCGTGCTGCCAGCAGCGGGGGAGGTGGGGGGGGGGGGCAGACCAGCACTTGGGACAGGGCAGCCACCAGCCTGGGCCAGCTGAGGCCATCTGTTCCGGCTACCTGGCCCAAGGACAGACCCCAAGGGCTTTCGAAGGGCCACCGTTCATTTAGGCTACATTTCCCTGGTCAGGACCTTAGAAATCTCCAGATGGTCAACATAAACAGTCCTCTAGGAGGGAGAACCAAGTCCTGAAGACAAACGGGCTGTTTCGAGACCTCCGGCTTCTGAGGGAGAGGTTACTTACTAACCGGCTACAGGAACGTACAGGGACATGGAAGAAGCTATCAAAATTCCCAGAAGCAAGCTCCCCAAACTTGGTTCAGAGGGAAGTTTTTGAGGCTGACTGGATTTTTACAGAGCCCGGTCCAGCAGAATCAAGGACACTCAGGGGAGAGGATAAAGGTTTCCATGAGTTGACGCAGAGGACTTGGGGCGAATCCGGGTCGGGGTGAGCAACCATATCCCTGACGCAGGGTGGGTGGGCGCGGGGGAGGTGGGCTGAGGCCGCAGCCCCCCAACCACAGCAGCCCCCCGAGCTCCTCTTGTAGGCCTGAGCACAGCGTGTCCCCAAAACCTGGAAGTAGGCCCAGCCCTGGCTGCAAGTCTTCTCAGGACCCAGGTCGGGAACATTCTCAGGTAGAGAAAACTCAACGGTGTTTTTTCTACCTTTTCTGTCCCTTTTGGAGAGTTTTCCCAGAGGCTCTGATGGGGGTGGGAGGTGGCTCCTGGGTTTAATTAGTAAACCATCTGCTAGGTCCTGTGCCATGCCAGAATATTAAAAAAAAAAAAAAAAAAAAAAAAAAAAAAAAATTACTCTAAAATACTTCCATTATTTTCAATTTCCAACTGAAGAGTTTAGATAGAGGGGCATACCCCTCAAACTTTACAAACCAAAACACTTTTATCTTCATAATGAACTGGGGAAAAGCACGTGGGCTGATGACCTTTAAGCTTTGAACGCAACAGAAACGGTCTTCCTACGGGGCTTGATCTCCAATGGCCTTCAGGCGTCCCCAGGAGCCGCGGTCAGGAAGACCAGCGGCGGGAGAGGAGGGAGCGGGAGTGGGACGGCGAGGCACCCCTGCTTCGAGTCCTCCAGGCCCCGGGGCGGGCCGAGCCAGGGAAAGCCCAGTCCGCGGGGCCCGGCGTAGGCGCCCTCGCCCGAACGTGCGGCCGCAGGAGCGCTTACCTTTCGCCGGGTCCGTCTCCACCAGCACCCGAGGGCTCCCGAAACACCGCACACCGTCCCCGCCGCCGGCGGCCGGCCCCGTCCGCCCGGGAACCGCGTCCGGAAGCCGGGACCCTGCGAACGACAGCGCGAGGCCCGTTAGCCCCGGGCCCCAGTCAGCTCCCCGGCTCCCTCCAGCTCCCTGAGGTCCCCGGCACCTCCCTGCCCCCAATCCCGCCCCCCCCCCCAAACCTCCCGCTCCCCCCGGCCCCTCCCAGCTCCCTCGGGTCCGGGGCCCCGGTCTCCTCCGGCCCCCGTCCCGGCTCCCCGGGCCCCTGCTGCCCCGCACCCCCCAACTCCAGCCCCCCGGAGTCACGCACACGGGCGGAGCAGGTTGCGAGCCAGGACGCGCGCTCCGGCCATCAGCGCCATCTTGACCAGGCCAAGTTGGGGTCCGGCCGCCCCGGCCCACGCCCCGGCCCACGCCCCGCCCCCGCCCCCGCAGCCCCGCCCCACTTGGCGTGTCGGGTGTCGAGGGCGGGGCACTGCCGAGACTGTGGTTAGCAGGAGAGTTGGGGGAGGGCCGCAGTGACGCTAGGTGGCGGCAGCGGGAGGGCTGGCGTGGGCCCCTGTCTGGGACGAACTCTCCTCACAAACCCGGAGCCCACCGCGCTCGCCTCCACCCACGTCTGAACCCCTGGGAGGCTGGCACGCTTCCCACGCTGCCCACCAACCAAAGCTAAGGTCAAGGCAGCGACAGCTGCGGATGGGGGGTGGGGTGACTGCACGACTCAGGGAGCGTGTGAGTCCCGGAGTCGGTCGTGAGCTTGAGGCCATAAGGGCCTTTGCGGGTAGCAGCCCCGGGCATCCCAGCAGGCGGATTACAGCAGGGTCATTTCTCAAATCAAAACCGCCCCCCTGCAGAGCCCGAGGACTAAAAAGGGTGCCACGAGGGGGGGGGGAGGAAGGGGGGGGGTGAGGTGGAGGCGGTGCTGGTGGGCAGAAACAGGTGCCCTCACACTGTTGACAGGACCGCGGTGCCACTGCCTCCTTGACAGCAAAGGGAGCACCTGATTTTATTTGCTCTATCCTGCATTCGGAAACACCGAAAGGGTCCCCGCTCAACACTGGTGTCCCCTGCCGTGTAGGAAGCCACTGTGCTGCCTGGCAGGACGTGGTCTCGCTGACATCCCATTTGAATACGGATACAGGAAGGGCCAAGTTCAGGGCTGGGTGACTGAAACCTCAATTTTTTACAGTTTCTAAGTCTTCGTTGTAACACAACCGCCTTTTGAGGTGGAAAACCGTTTTTTCATTATTTCGTGGCTGACTAACATAGCAGCAGCCAAGGAGATCGGTTTCTGGACAGGCGAAATGCCAAGCTCCTGGGAATATAAAGGTGATAAGAGCATCTCTTTCTCCGTGGAGGTCAACCCGCAGGATCTGCCCAACTCCCTGGCGTGCTGACCGGCTGTTCTGCTCAGACTCTGCAAGTGTGCCTGCGGAAATGAACCAAGATGCGGTCGTGTGTTTTTAGTGCCTGAAGTTTTTAGCTTCAGAAGTGAAGCTGTTTCTGGGGTCACAGACAGGAAGGGGGCAGCGAAGCCAGTACTCAGTCTGCAGTGTAATCCCGTTTATTCAACACAATCCCTTCACTCTACACAACAAAGTACAGACACAACAGCGCCTAAAATGCTACAAGTTACAAAACTTAAAACAACAAATTTATAGTACTGACTGTACAATAAAAGCCAAAAAAGCAATGTACACGTTGCCACGGTAACCTGCGAGACCACAGTGAATGACAGGTACAAGGGGGGGGGGGGGGGTCCTTGATGGCCCTGTGGAGCTGGCTCTCAACTTGTTCACCAAGTGCAGAGAGAAAGGGGGCCGCGGGATGCGGTGTGTGTGCATGAGTACATGTAAAAACAACCATTTCCGGTGATGAACACAGGGTGTCTGACTGTAGATATCGGAGGAGGACCGGAGCAGGGGGAGCAGGGCCAGGCCAGCAGGATCAGCAGCCGCACGGAAAGCAGGCCCCTTCCTGAGGGACCCCGCAGACCGGCAAGCTCGGGCACGACCAGGCCACTGGCCCGGCCCCCACCCCCGGGGCTGGGGCCGCACTGCCACCCGGAGCCCTGCGTTGTCCCTGCTGGCTTTGCCACTGAATGGACTCTGAGGAACTGCGAACGTGGGAGCTTTCTAGCCAGAGACCTGGCGGGCGTCTTTACAGGCACAACCCCAAGCCACTAACGCTCCTGCAGCTGGAACTCTGCCTTCAGAGGAAACGCCTCAATCGCTGCCTTCGAAGCCTGCCCTGAGTGAGGAATTTCTCTCCTACCAATCCTCCTGCCGCTACACAAGTGACCGAACTGAAGTGGACGGGACAGAAGTTCCAGGGTGCAGAGCCCCGGTGGCCTGCTTATCGGGAGGAGTTGGAGCTGGAGCGGCTCCTGTGGCGGCGGCGGCCGGGCGAGCGGGACCGCCGGCGCACCGGGGACCTGCGTCTCGGGGAGCGCGACCTGCGGGGAGAGGAAAGACCAAGTCAGACGCCGAGGCTGGCACCACAGACACAGCTCCGCTCCGCGTCTCCGGCCGCAGGGCGAAGCTGGCTTCTGGAAGGAACGTTCTGTGGAGTTGCACACGTCAACGCTCTAAGCCAGGATGGCTCCCTGACGGCACCGCCTGGGAGCCCTTCCTTCCTGAGGGCCGTGCACGGGGCGGCTCGACACCACCAGCACAGGAGGGCCGGGCTCTGGCCTCTGCCCAGGGACAGCCCCTCCCTCACCTGACTCAAACTCCTCTCCTGAGCCTTCCTGTCCTGTTAGCTAGGAAGGGGACAGGACCCAGACTCCAGAACAGTGGTGCCACCCGCAGCGGTGCCCCCACAGGGCCGTCCCATCCCAGCCCACAGGCTGAGCAGGGTTCCAAGGTCAGCACCATCATGCTGTGTGTGTCAATGAAATAAACCCACACAGGCCTCAAGCAGTCCTCTGGGAGACTCCAAACAGACCTACCTTCTTCTCATCCGTGGGGGCGACCGACGCCACATGGGAGGTGGAGGCAGCATTCTCCTGGGAGGGCTGAATCTCCTGGGCGGTGGCCTCGGCCATGGGGCCAGCACAGCGGTGGCGGTGATCTCCTGGCCATCGATTTGTCCTGTTGAAAAAAAGATCAAGTCACAAAATATCACACCCAGTCACTACTGTGGGTGGTCTGGCCAGGAAACGTGCATACGGCGTGGAAGCGACGAGGGAACTCAGTCTCGAGGCACCAAGACCCCTCATGCACAGCAGCCACCAAGGGAAGTGCATCCAAGTGGACACCTGAGCCCGTTCACTGATGGGGAAGGGCTGTGCCCTGACCTGAGCCAGAAGGTGGGCCTAGCACTAAGCTGCCTCCTCTAGAAGGCTGGGAGGGACAGGCAAGAGGAGGGGCAGCACTGTGGGGGCTCTGAGGGAAGCAGATGGGGTGAAATGTGAGAGATCCAGAAGGACCGCCCTCGAAGACGTGTGGCCTCTTAGCCAGGGGGCCTGATACCCGCCGTGGAGATACTTTCCTCAGAGGGCTCCTCCCAGGGGACCAGAAGGTGGCCTCTGGGTGCTGGGTCCCGACGAGGGCAGTGTCCACCGTAGATGGGCCACCAGGTCGCTACAATGTGGCGGTGGATGGGGTGGGAGAGATGATCGGCACCCGTGTTTCTAGATGAGCTATGACTGCATCGTGGCTCGGGAAGAAGAAAAGTACTACGGGGGCAGGGGAGCTAAACCAAACCAAGGTTCAGCTGTCAAGTCAGTCTTCAGAGTGTGGACAAAGTGCCTTGGGGAGGGGACTCTGAGTGCAGCCACGTATGTGAATGTAGCCAATGAAAACAGTGAAGGGAGGCGGCTCAGGATGGAGGCCAAGGAGCCTTCGGGGCCTCAGAAAAAGCAAGCAAAGGAGACCAAGGCGCAGACCCAGGAACCTCAGGGGAGCACGCACCCTGGCCCACCAGTGGTCCAGGCACCACTCAGGGGACCGAGCACAGCCCTCGTGTGCCCTCTCTCCTCTTCTCAGCTCCTACCCTCAAGGCGACAGCAGAGATGGCAAGGAGGTGGCTCAGGCATGTAGACCTGTGTTCAGAATGCACTCACGAGACTTAAGTAAACACAGCCTAAGGCACCCCCTGCCTCCACATGGCCCATTGCTAAGGCCAGCCCCAATCAGGATCGGGCAAGGACACCGATCATACAGCAATGAAGACAACTCTCTCTTCTGGGCAGCTGCCAGGAAAGGCCAAACTCTTCCACATTCCTCCTGGAGCCAGCACGGAGTTGCTCCACTCGATGGGGTGCAGTACAGTATGTGGACACACACACAGATCCTACCAGAATCTTAAAAAACGTGGGCTACGACCATGCACACCCTAGACGTGGCCGAGTGTCCTGAATTCTTAGCAAGTGCTCCAGCTCTCAAAGATGCATGTTTGACAGTCTCTAAAATGAAGGTGTGGTTAAGATCAAGAGGTGGTGGGCACAGTTCATGACGAACTCCTAAAAAACTTCAAAGGGAACGACTGGTTATGTTTTAGGATTTATTTTGAGAGACAGAGGGGGCAGAGCGAGCAAGAGAGAGCGAGAGCGAGCGAGAGAGAGAGAGAGAAACCCAAGCAGGCTCCTCACTGTTAGCACAGAGCCCGACACAGGGCTCTGTCCCACGAACTGTGAGGTCACGACCTGAGCCAAAACGAAGAACTGGACGCTCAACCGAATGAGTCACTCGCGCACCCCTCAAAGGGATTCAGTAGACTGAAGAGAGCTAGCTTAGCATTAAGGGAAAGTTCCTAGTGTCCAAGCTCCATCAGGGCTCCAGGGAAACTAGCCATCACACCATTACACTATTTTTCCAGTGGGTAACAGGCTTCCGAGGACTCCAAGGTTCTGGGGTGTTCAGACTCTTCCCTGCGTGGCCAGATACCCCATGCACAGTGCTGTGGATGGAGCCGGCTCTCCGCCCCAGCTGCGTGGATTACAAGAGCAGCGAGCTGGGGCGGAGACCGATTCCACGCTCCTCAAAGACACAGACGTGAAGACAAGATGGAAACCGGCCATCCAAAACTATTCACAAGTGCTCAGCCACCGTCAAAACCATTCTGCTCAATACAAAACAGCTATAAATGTCACAAATAGTTAAGATACAAGCTTGAGAGAGATGGGTAAAATGTATGAGTTCAGCAAAGTAAACCTAAAAATGCTGAAATGTCAGCATAACAGAAGAGGACTCTCAGAGAGGACTAGAGAAAACACTGCCATACAAAAGCCAAATGCTGGATTATTCACATTCATAATATTGTATAAAATAAACCCCTTCGTTCCTTAAGTTCTCACAGATTGGAAAACTCTAAAGATGTTAATGTATTCATTTTTGCTGAAATTTTCCCAAGAATGATATCTCATAAACTTGTATTTGGTGAACACACCCCCACTGGTCAAGGATGGAGTCGGGCAAGAGCTGCAGGGAGCTGGTGGAAACCGGTTTGAGAGGTCCCTCCGCCGGGCCGAGGCTAGCCTCGCGCAGGGAGCAGAGAGGGGGCCCAGAGGGGCGCAGGCAGGGTCACCCACCTCCATCCATGTGCTTCAGAGCCTTCTCAGCCTCGTCCGGATTCTCAAACTCCACGTACGCGTAGCCTTTAGACAGGTGGGGGTGCATCCTTTCCACAGGCATGTCGATCATTTTAATTTTCCCGTAGGTGGAGAATATCTCCATGATGTGGTCCTAGAGGAAAGAAGGGTCACTCTGATGTGCACCCACCAATTACCCGTGTGGGAGCTGAGAAGTCACCCCATGACGATGACAGGCTAGGCACGTGGGGCGTCTCTCTCACACGGAACAACTCGGATAAAGGACTCAGTGCTCCCGCCAGTGTCCTCACAGCCTACGTTCTCGGTTACCTCCAGCAAAGGCCAGCTTCTCTGGTTTTCCATTTAAAACATTTGCAGAAGAGACGTGCCCCCTCTGCCCACTGGACGGAGGTGAGATCCCTCACCTTGGTCACATTCCTAGTGAGCCTCCCGATGTGCACTTTGGTGGGTTTAGGGGAAGGACTCCGCCTTTTCCTTTCCTTTTCATCTCTTTTGGGTGGTTTGGATCTGATTGAAAAAACACAACAACAGAAACAATTTCTGTCAAGTCAAAAAATTTTTTTAAGTGGGGCTGCTAACTGCTACTGTTGAGTTTTTTTTATAAGGCAGCTTTCCCTACCAGTTCGAGTATATTCCTGTTATCTCTGCCTCAGAAATCCGAGTAAGTAAGACACAGACTCCTCTACAGGCTGCTTTTATAACAGCTACCGTCACTTTATAGCCCCCAGTTTGCAAACTAAGTTCCCAGATGACTGACAAGTTTTGGGGCAACCCCCCCCCAACCAAGACCCCCCCCCCCCAACCCCCCGCCGTGGGAAGCGGTGCCGGAAGGGAGCTTACTTGGAGCGGGAGCGCCTCCTGTTGTCGTGCCTGCGTCGAGAAGGACTCGGCGAGCCAGACGAGCTGCTGGAGCTGGAGCTGCGGGAGGTGCTGGAGCTTCCCGAGCGGCTGGATGCGGAAGAAGAGCTCGAGCCGCTGCTCGAGCCAGTGCTGGTGCTGGAGCCCGAGCTGGAGGTAGAGCTGGACCGGGACCTGACCAGGGAGACACAAGTGTCACAAGCAGCAGCGGAGGGGAGCCCTTCTTCCCAGCAGACACGGACGAGCCTGTACGTGCTCATGCTCCCAAGAGGCCACCGCTGTCCTCATTATTTTCCAACCTCCGTGTCGTCCCCCCCACCCCGGGGGGTGGGGTGGGTGGGGACGATATCTACCCCAGCCTTCTCCAGCCAAAGCCCCTGGCAGGGACAGAAAACAGCATTCAAACTGCGCAGGGGCAGGAAAGGAAGGAGCCGCTTCCTAGCCACACAGAAGCCTTGACTGCTGGGAGGTACAGAAAGAGCCTGCGGGTCAGAACACCGATCCATCCTGGAAGGTGGCTACCGAGGGGCTCGGGCTGGCGCTCAAGAGAAGAAATGCAAGCTTTAGGCTCGGGCAATCCAATCACAACTAAAGAAAAAAGCACTTGAGAGAAAAATCTACCCCCAGATGTCTCATTCTTTAACACCATCCTCCATAGGGAACCGGAGCAAACCCCAAAGCACTGTGCTACAGTTAAGGCCTTCATTGACAATCTCACAATCTTCTGTGTGAATAATTCGGACTACAGAGCAGTGGGCAGGCTCCGCGGACAGAAAGGGGCGTGGCTCTCAGGGCCCCGCCCCGCGGCCCCACCTGGTGCTGCTGCTGCCGCTGGAAGCGCTGCGCCTCTTCCGCGTTTTCTCCCTGCCCCGGTCCTTCTCACTAGACTCCTTGGTGGCCCCTTTATCTTTAGAACGATCCTTGGACTTCTCATCAGAGCGGTCTTTGCGTTTGGTAGGAGAGGGAGCCCTGGATGGTGAGGAAGAGTGTGAGATCACGAGCCCCTCTGACCAAACCCTGAAACAACACTACCCAGGAGGGGATCCAAAGGGCTACAGAGACCCCAGGTGATCACAGAACAAAACGATCTGTGGCTTAGGACACTTCACTGTAGAATGTGAGACATTTCCAATCTTCCCCTTTCTGAGGGTCCCTAGTAACGAGCACCCCCAAAGTAGCACTAGAAAAATCTGACAGAAGGATTACCTAGTGCTGGACTTTTTATTATTTTCTTTGACTCCTAGCAAGCTCTTCTTTTTCACTCCTGATAAATCCATTCTCCCCTTCTGAGGTGTTCAAAGCAGCAATGGCGGCCTCACTTATCTGAACTCTCACTTCTAACTCGAGTCTGAGAAACGATCCCTAATCGATTGCAATTTACGCCAAAGTGCAGCCTAATAACAAGATAAAAGGATTTACAGAGTGAACGTATTGGCAAGGCAACAAATTCGCTTTGCAGTCAAAAGGCGAGCACACGAGAAGATGGCAAGGAACACAGTGAGCAGCGAGCGTCCACAAAGCCAGGAACACACAGGGACCTCTTCCATTTCCTTGGGGAGGGTCCCACCCCCACAGGTAGACCCTCACCTCAGTTTGTGGTCTTTTCCTTAAGGAAAGGGTGGTGACGCCCGTCACTGTTATTTTACAGAAGGTACAATACCCATTTTGCACTCATAGGTTTGATGAGCCCTCTACCGCCCCCCCCCCCCCCCAATACCACAGCACCACATTTGCATGCAGAACAGAAAAAAACCCCAAGAGTGGCTCTCCTGAAAGGGTTACTGGTGTGGTCAGATCTCTTGTTTAACTGCTGTAATTTCCTCGTAGGATACTTTGGATCTAGGCTACGACTGGAAGCAAAAACCATTTCAAAAGCGACAGGTAGCATCAAAACATTTAATACCCAAATGCAAACAAATAAAATGTTCCCCTATGAACATTTAAAAAGCAGTCATTGCATGGTGCGCCTGGGGGCGGAGGGTTCAGTCAGTTAAGCCTCCAACTCTTGATTTCGGCTCAGGTCATGATCTCAGTTTGTGAGATTGAGCCTGCATCAGACTCCTCACTGACAGCGGAGGGCCTGCTCGGGATTCTCTTTCTCTCTCTACCCCTCCCCTGCTCTCTCTCAAAATAAATAAACTTAAGAAAAAAACCCAAAAAACAGTCATTGCAAATGCAACTTTAGTTAATGATAGGCAGATAGAAGTGTTACACCAGAGGCTACAATGTACTTCAAAATATAATAAAAATATTGACGCATAAAAAGCAAACGTGGCAGAAATGGGACTTGTACGATCTAGGTGGTGGTTATGAGGGTAGTCACTGCGATTCTTTTAACTTTATGCTTACATTTTTTCCCCAAAATCACATGCGTGGGGGGGGGGGCACTAGAACTGGATGGCACTGCTCATAAAGGTTCAACAAAGTGTCTGGACTGCAGCACGTGCTCAAAAAATGGTCATTAGTACCATTAGTGAGTATTACTTGGAACAAACTTCAATATTTGCAGTGAGGTTTTCTACAATTTGCTTGAGTTGCAAGCAAAGGTCTCAGGTACTGGTCTCCACTACTCCCAGTTCCTCTTCCTCAAGTAACCTGGACACAGCAGCCAACTGGGATGCTGTTTCACGTTGTGTAGGGGTGCCCAAGATCCTGAATAAAGTCTGTGACTCCAGAGTGAAGGCCAGCTTCGGACGATCAGATTAGAGCAGAAGCAAGCAGAACGCCACCTTTGCCGCTCTTTCCCAAGCTGATAACGTCGTTTAAGATGTTCTGCCTTAAAACAGTAAGGTGCTATGGGCACTGAGCAAGCAACCCTGGAGAAGCTCAGGGGCCTCGACAAGCGGAAAGTGTAATTCACTGGTTAAGTGTCCAGAGTCAGTGTATCTGTTTAATTCAGAGCTTTGCTGTGTGACCTTGGGTAAGTCACTTAACCGTTCTGAGCCTCAATTTCTCAAAAGCATTATAGTGATAATTACAGTTCCTACACCTCCACAGTCACCAAGATCATTAACCAAATTTATTACTCATGAAAGAAACTTGGCACCTAGTTAAGGCTCAATCAATGTTAGCTTTCCTTAGAAGAAAGGGACGTTTTTCCATGTTTGGAGGCTTTTTCCCCACGTGAACTCTGGTCTCCCAAAGTCACACATAATCTCTTGAATGCTCACCAGGGGTCCCTGAACCACCCGGTCAGGATCACCAAGTGCAGTACTGTCCAATAGAAACAGAGTGTGAGCTAAAATCCTAAATCTTCTAGCAGCCACATTAGGTAAGTTAACAGATGAAATTGACTTTCAGTAATACAGTGGACACGCTATACCCCAAATGTTATCTTTTCAACATACAATCAGTATAAAAACTCATTAGTGAAATATCTGCACCCCCACCCCCCACTAAGCCTTTAAACCCTTCAATTTGGCCTAGGTGTATTTCAAGTGCTCCGCAGGCACACGTGACCGCAGACTCCCGGCCCCCCCCCCCCCCCCCCCGCCGTGTGCTCGGTGACAACAAGCACCACCGGAATTCTTAAACTCTATACGAATTAAGAACCACAGGGTGAGCGAACACTTTGCTGGGCGTGGCCGAGTGCTAGAAAGCAAAGATTGAGGCTCTCTGTTCACACAAGTTCAGGTAACAGCACAGGACCTTGGTTACCTCCCCCATCCTCCGGAAAGGTGCGCGTCCAACAGCCAGAGAGAGAGAGAACAATTAGTTAAACCTCGAGCAGATGGCGTTTCGGCTCAACTCTTCAGAGCACCTTCCCCGTTTAAAAGCACATTTTAGGCACAATTCATGCGAATTAAAAGAAAAAGCCACGACTTCCCTTCGTGGACTTGAACCTTCCCCGTAACCTCCCTTGTGGGGGGTAACCCGTCCAACGGAGCTGCATGACATCAGGGGCCGTATCTCCAAGGACTCGCGCGGAAAACGGCACCCGGGAGCCTGGTAAACGGCCGTGGAGTCATGTCTGAATTAATGGCCTCGAAGGGAGGCTCAGCCGGTCTCCCAGGGCACCCCACCAAAGCCACTCCGCACCCACTGACACGGGCCCCACGCGCGACCTCGCCGCCCCCGTCCGCGTTCACTCACAACTCCCCAGTCCAGGCGCCGGGCCAAGAGCGCTTCCAGGGCAGGGCCTGGCGTCGCGGGCCTGGGTCTCCAACCCGGCGAGAGAGCCCCGAAGGCGGAAGCCGCGCTCCCGGCTGCTCCGAGTCCCGCGGGCCTAGCAGGGCCCGCCGCAGAGGGGGACGATCTGAGGCGCCCTTCCGCCCGCCGCGGCCCCGACCACTTCCGGGCCGCGGCCTCGGCGCCTCCCACTCCACCCGCCCCGGGCCACACTCTTTCTTCTTAGACCCGGTGCCGCGCCGCCAGGCTGCCGTCCCTACCGAGAGGCCGAGGAGCGGGCCGGCTCCACCACGCGCCCCGCCGAGCTTTGCGGGCGGTCCCCGGAGCTCGGATGGGGTCGGATTCCCCCAACTTACATCTTCCCGCCGCCGCAACCTCCTCCCGCTCTCCTCAGCCGCTAAGGCCGGCGCCGCTCTGGCGTCAGGGTTAGGGAGCGGGAAGGCGCCGCTGTCGGGCGCGCAGCGATGACGTAGAGGGCCCTAGCCAATGGGCGCGAGCGAGGGGAATGTTAAAGGGCCACGGCCGTTTTTGGCGAGCCGCGTCGGCGACTCTTGCTCTAGCTCCCTTTCTGAGGAGGTGTCTGGGACTGCCAGGGGCTGGCGGCACGCCTCAGGGGGCCGGCCGATTGTGGGACCGCGGTCGGCAGGGCCGCGCCGTGGGGGCAGCCCCCGGGGCGGCGCGGAGGGGGTTAACGCAGTGGCGGCCTTGCCCCAGCCGTCGCGCGTGCGCACTGGGCAGGCGGCGGGTCTGGCGATAGCCCGGGCGCGCCACCCTTGACCCCCGTGCTTCGCACGCTGTGCGGCCGGCGGCTGGACCGAGGGCGGTGCGGGCGCTCCGGCTTCTGGCTGCGGGCCGTGGGGGGTCCCGCGGGGCTCAGGCGGCTCAGGGGCCTGAGTGGGTGCGGGGCTGGGTTCGTGCGGTTAAAAACCACGTAAGGTGGGCGGAGTGACCGTGCGGACGCCGCTGCTGCGCGGACGGAGCTCGGCCGGGTTCCGAGACTAGACGGGGGACAGTGCGACCGTCACGAACTGGGAGCTAACATCAGGGTAGAAGACAGGATGCAGAGGGGGAAGCGCCTCCGAGGAGGTGACACTGCGGCTGAGACCCGAAGGGGAGGGGGCGCCCGGCAGAGGGAATAGCCGCGCTACGGCGTTGCAAGAAGGGAGGGGAGGCCAGTGTGGCGGCTCGCAGGCCAGGCTACGAAGGTGGAGTTCAGCGGTGGTGGGGCGACGTGGAGGATGTGCAACATCCGGCGCCGAGGCTTCTTCACCCTGGCCGGTGAACAGCGCAGGCAGGGAGGCAGTCAGCCTTCTGGCAAAGCAGTGGCCCGGGCCCAGGCAGGAGGCTGGGAGAATAAAACCCGGCGCCAAAGAAGCTAGCGCTTTCGGGTTTTGTTCCCCACGGGGCCGCCAGCGTTCCCCCACCCGTGTCCGGCAAGCGGTTGTTACTGCATGACCCTTGGTGGGAGCAAGGAAGGTGCACCCCGCCCCAGACGTTGTCCGAACAGGTAGGTGCATCAAGGAAGAGAAGGGAACAGATCGAAATCGGATCTTTCTGGAGAAAGGAACCACTGTGATTTGGAGACGGACTAACCGCTAGGACAAGGACAGGGGAGTCCAGGTTGCAGCTTGGTGACCAGACGGTTGGTGCTGCAGACGCTGTCTGCACGTCATTGTTCTCTGCGCTCTGTGGTTTTCCCAGCCTGTGGATGGTGGTGCCTTTCCCTGTCCAGCCAATCTGGCCCCATCCGGAGGTTGTCAGCTGTGCCCCAACACCTTCACCCCGGGCTGGGGGGCGTCTCAGAGTCACGGACAAAAGGGAGCCCGGAAGGAGCAGCCCCCTCCTGTGTCCCTTCTGCTAAGGCACCAACACATTCCTAGGGGGGATGTGTTGGCAGGCAGGCAGTCAGTCCGGTGCAGGGGCCTCCCTTTGGATTTAGATTTGCCCTGGCGTGGTGGGGGTGCATTTAGAGCATTGAATTCTCTACTGTCATTGTCACGTCTGCCATGGCCACACACGGAGGAGTGAGTGGAACAGAGGGCAGCCCTGGCTCTCCCCTGCAGCCGTCAAGGGGCCCAGAGGGTCAGCACTGGAGACAGGGTGGCCGTGGCAGCATGTTGGAGCCCCACACATCCTGGGGCCACCATCACTGCATGCCCAGGGCCGCACCGGCACCCTAGGTGGGGAAGGAGTGGGCCAGCGACCCTACCTTGGCAAGGGTGGGAATAATCCAGCCGGGCAGCCAACCCCCGCTACTTTTTAAAAAATGAGCGGAATGCTATAGTTTGGCATGCATATAAATTTTAACACGTTTTATGTTAAATCTAAAAGCATGATTTATTCATACACATGAATTTAATCAAGTTTGTTTCTAAATATTGCTGATTTTTGTTACCAAGTGTGTTATCAGCTGTTGAGCTTTAAAATTTGAGCATCTTTTGCCGTTTTGAAGATGAACAGAATGTGTTCAGAAGAAACATAAGGAAATAAATCTGGAGGCCGCCTGCCCCCTGGCCTTCCAGGAGTTCTGGCTTCACCCTTCTTACACCCCTGTGCCAACTTACTGAGGCCCTGGGGGCTGAGGGCTGGGACGCTACGTCCTTTGGGGACCTCGGGAGGCCTTTGGCCAGGTTTGGTGGAGGGGGGTGGGGCAGGGCTCCTGGAGACTGCATTGGGCAGCCAGCCCCAGGCCTGGAGCACTATACCACAGGCATCTTTCAGGCTTTGCCAGTGTCCTGAGCCCCTCCCTTCCCTTCCAGGGTCGGGGGCCACCTGCTGGCATGTGGCACTGCTCTCCATTTGGAAACGTACCCTTGTCAAGACAGAATATTCCCTCTGCCTTCGTTTTCTGTGGGCCTCTGCAGTGCTTGCCCTTGGAGGTTGGTGACCGGGGACACGGAGAGGGTTTAGTGGTAGTCTGGATGGTGCTGGAGGTCACAGTGCGCCATCCGGGAGCCTCAAGTAGGCATTGCATCCCCGAGAAAGGACTCCTACCTACCGCTGAGAGTCCCTGCACCAAGGGCAGGGGTGGCCCGGCCAGGTAGAACAGAAGAGTGGGTGGAGTCAGGGAGGCGGTGATGGCTCGGTGGCCTTGAGGGAGGCATTAGAAGAGGAGGCCTGGGTCTCTCTGTGGAGGTGAGAGCCTGCAGCCCCTTCAGGAGCCCAGGAAGAGGCACTGGCTGGTCCTTCTCGGTGGCCAGGCTGGGCCTTAAAGGGTCAGACAGCCAGCGAGGGTCTGGAGTTGTGGGGAGCCTCTCTGGCTGCAGGCTTGTGCCTCTAAGGTGTGGGTTGTCGGGTCCTGAGACCTCTCCCATCTCCCTGCCAGCAGGTGACTCTGGACTCTCCTGGGGGTGGCTGAGCAGTGAGCTGGGGGCTTGTGCTGGTTTTCATGCCCAAAGCCCCATGTTCATTTCTGCCCCAGGGAGGTCAAGGATAGTGTGCCTGAGCCGGGGCGGTCACAGCTGGGCGCGGAGCAGTGGAGCTCGTACGCTGCATCGTTGGCGGACCTGTGGGCCGTGTCGCAGTGTCGACTGGGGCCAAGATGGCTTGGCCCTGCTCCTAGGACCTACGTTGTGCCATCCACAGCCAGCCGACTTGGGACTTCTCCAACCCTGCAGGCGTCTGATGCCAGCCTCTGTGTGGTGTAGGCCGGGCCCCAGGAGCGGGGCCTGGGCAGCCCTGTGTGTTGAGGAAGGAAGGCAGGGCCCCCGCTCCCCGGGCCCGACCCCGTAGCTTCAGCTCCTCGTGCCTGTTTGAGGACAACACCACGTGGGCCTATTAGGTGGGGATGGGACTCCAGGGCCCAGCACCCCGCTTCCTGGTGCTCTCCTGGGCGGGCTGCCGGGGTCGAGACCTCTGCCTTGTCATGCCTTCTCAGGCAGCCTCTCAACCTACCTGCCCTGAGCTCCCTCGTGCAGGGACCCCAGGGGCTTTGCTGTCCTTTGGGAAAGGGAGATAGGCTTCAGGGACTCGAACCTCCCAGGGTTTGGAGGTGGACCTGAGACGGAGTTCAAGGAAGGCACCTCGTGTCTGCAGAGTGGGATATCACACGTGGCCCGCTTGCCTCAGCTGAGGGGTGGAGTGAGCAGCCTAATCCTGACTTTGGTTTTGGGGCCACCTCTTTGCTGCAGGAGCCCCTCTGGGTCCAGATAGAGCCCAAGCTGTCTGCCCAGGAATGTCCCTTGGTGTATTGGTAAGGGCCACAGGGTCTGGGTGAGCACAGGTGGCCCTCCCTTCTCACTGACCAGTCTCTGTGGGGGCGGGGGCGGGGGGGGGGGTGTCTCAGAGGACCTGGCTGGCCTACACCATCGGTGTCGTGCTGGTTCCCAGAAGCGAGCCGAACAGCAGCTGGCATGGGGTGTCCTGCAGATGCCATCGCCAAATCTGTTGCCCTGGCTGGTGGTCTAGCCCCGGGCTGGCCTCTCGGAAACCTCCCCCCTCACCTTCAGGTTCTGGCACTATGGGTGTCCGGGCTGACTGCTCTGGGGCACCGGGACGTTGCTGTCTCTGTGGTCAAGGGACTGACTGACTTCAGCCCGGGCTCACGTGGGTCCAGGCTGGACCGGACGGGCTGGCTCCTCTCCCACCTGCGATGTGTGGTCATCCCCAGGCAGCTTGCGGCCGCCCTTGGACCAGCCTTCCGGCCTTCCTTCCAGCTGCTGGCCTTGGCTCACTCCTTCTTCTGCCCTGGTCCTGTCAGCTGCTTTGTGAGACAGGGCTGAAGGTCCCTGAGACTGAGGTGACCTTGGCTCCTCCTGGAGTCCTGGATTGAAGATCTGGATTGGCGTTTGCCCAGCAAAAAAACCTGTCCAGTTTGTTTTTCTGTGTCCCTGCGACCATAGGGTCAGGGACACCATGGGGGGCAGGGGCTGGGCCCTAGGGTAGGGTCATTTCTGCTAGCCTGTGGGTCTTCCTAAGTGAGGTGGGGTCTCGCCAGCTCAAGTGGACCACGAAGGCACACTTGTGGACCCCTTGAGGATGCGAACCTGCACACTGCAGTCGTGGTGGAGACTGGGGTCGTGTCCTGGGACCTGGCTCTTATCTGGGGTACCCGGCTAAATAAAGGATCCTGTGTCCCGGCTCCCTCTCCCTGGAGCAGCCATGTGCCTGCATTCTGTGCAACAACGTGGACGCAGAAGCACATAACATCCGGGAGCTGTGTCCTCCTCCCGTCCCCCTGCTGCTTCTGTCTGGAGCCTCAGACAGAACTTGAGGGAGGCCTGCACCTGGACAGAGCAGGCAGATGGAGGCCGGCTTCCCGAGGCCTTGTCGGCGACAACACCCAGACCACTGTCTCTGGACTTTGTACTTGACCGAGAAATAAACGCCTGTCTGGTTTCAAAGCTGCTGGGACTGGGCCTTCTGATGTGCACAGCAAGCCAGCTGCAGTCTCCATTCCGCAGGAGTGGTTTCTGGGGCCTGGGGGTGGGGTCGCCTGGCCCTGTGACCTGCTGCCTGGCATTCTTTCCCCACAGGGAAAGCAGTGGATGGGGCTCGGCCTAAGCCCTGCCCTCAGCAGGGGCTGCCCCACCCTCCCTGTGGAGCGGCCCCCTCGAACCTCTGAGTGCAGGTGTCCTGCCGAGGGGCAGTTCACGGTCTGTGTTTCGGTCAAGCCACCCCATCGGATGGGGCAGGATCTTACACAGGCTTGGTCTCGGCCCTCACGTCGGTGTCCGCCCCTCGGGAGCCCCCGACCAGGCCCACGGGGTAGGCAAGGTGCGACCTTGTCTTCTGGGTCTGCGGACACGCTGGGGAGGGGCAGGGTTCCAGCAGATGGGCCCCAGGGTCTGGGGGAGAGCGGGATGGGCTGGCGGGGATGAAGCAGGCCAGCTCTCCTGTCGGGGTGTCCGTGGTCCTTCCCCCTCTCCCCTGGGCCCGGAGCTGCGTCAGTTCAAACCAAATCAGGTGGGCTCCAGTCCCGGCTCCTTGAGCTCTACTGCTAGGTTTCCAGTAGCCCTGCAGATGACTTGGGGATGCCACGGGGACCCCAAAAGTGGTGCCCCTTCCTGCTGCTCCTGGGGTCCCTTCTCCCTAACTGCAGTTGCCAAGCTCTATGCTCCTCCCACTGCCCCCCCTCCCCCCCCCCCCCCCGCCAGGCCTGGTGTCGGGCCACAGGCCCACCTCCCAGAACACGCCTTCTGTGGGGCTCATCTTAGACCACACCGACCCCCGAATTTATTTTTTATAATGTGGAACTAAATGCTGATGGTGTAAAGAATTCCAGGGGGAACAGAAGAGCTGGAGGCCACGGGCAGCATTCACAGACCTCCAGAGGCCAGTAAAAATGCAAACGGGAAACTCCTGAAGGAGCCACAGTGATGAGCCAGGCCTTCCCTAAAACTGAATTCTGGGGGGGGGGGGAGGGTTCAAAAGGACATTTAGAAAACCGTCAAGAAATAAGAGTATAAATAAAAAGGGAGCTGATGTGGAGGAAGAATCTTCTTGAAAATGGCCTAAAACCCACAAGGGGCCCTCGAGTCAGAGCCCCGCCCGCCCCCGCCCCCCCCAGCTTCCCCCTCTGCCCCGCTGCACTCGCGCTTCCTCGTGTAGACCAAGGGTCTGTCAGGTGCCCATTTAACCTGCTTCGGCACTGGCAGGTCTGGCTTATTCCTCCAGCTCCTGGTGGTGAGTTCTGGAAGTTACCACGTACCTGGCAGAAACAAGCTCTTGCTTTTTTGTCCGTGTGAAACCTGATGTGGGAGGCCCGTGACCGGGCCCGTGACCCCCATCTCGTGTGACTCACAGACGTGGCCATGTTCCCTCCCAGACTTTATTTTCTGCAGTCACCACGCGGTAGGTGCATCCCTCCACAGACAGTCACTCGGTCCCGCCCCGGGCACCGGCCGGCCTCCGGCGGGCGGCTTCTCAGGGAGCCCGTCTCGGGACGAGGGACCGCCTTCTCCCCCGGCCCCAGCTGACTCTGGAAGACGCCGGTGGGATGGGGCCGGCCGGCTGGGCGCGGCGCCCGGGCTGTGTGGCGCAGTGACTCCCAGGACCCCCCCCCCGGGAGCCAAGGCCGCGGTGCCTCATCACAGCCAGCACCTCCGTCGTGGACGGCCACGGGCGGCTTTCCCTCCGCTCTGGGCAACCTGGCGAGCCCTGCTGCCCGCTGCCCGGCAGACTTCCCGTTTCACCCCCGGGGAGGCTCCGTGCCATGTGCGACCGTGGGGGTGTCCCGCGTGCTCTCGTCGCGAGCACTTCAGCTAATTCAGCCCCTTCCTGAGCGGCTCTCTGCCCAGAGACCCCCAGGCGTGCCCGCGCGGGCTGCTGGACCGCTCCTGGCCGGGCCCCGAGTTCCAGAGAGGGGCTTCGGCGCCTGCCTCGGACATGGACGTTTGCGTGCCGGTTCGCAGCGTGACGGCGCCGAGGCCCGGTCCCTACTGTGCCTCGATTCTCGTGTCCGTTACAGAAAATAGTGATTGGAAATAAAGGTGCAGGGTAAGATGAACCGGGAGGGAGGGGACGCCTGCCTGGGCGCCCGCCTGCCCCGCCCCTGCCGGCTCCTCAGGGCCCCTCGTCCTCAGTGGGCGGCTGCAGGTGCGCGAAGCTCAGGAACACTTGCTCCAGGGAGATCTGGCTCACAGAGTAGTCATCCACCGCGTACTTCTCCTTGGCCTTCTCCAGGACACCAAACACCTTGTGGGAGCAGAAAGGCTGCTGCCAGCAAGCCCAGGGTGGGCTCCTCGGCTGGCGTGCGAGGCCCCCAGCCACGGCAGCGGTAAGGCTCCCAGAGGTCCCAGCTCTGCCCCAGCCTGGTCCCCGGAGCACCTGCAGGGAGCAGCCAGCCCTTTGGGGAGCAGGGGGCTGTGCCGCACGGCAGGGGGCGGGGCCTCGCCCAATCTTGCCAGCTCAGAGCGTGACCCTGGGCAACATATATCCTCTTTGCGGGTCAGTTTCCTTTTTTACGCCAATTTTTTTTCTGACTTAAGTGAACCTCCAGATCTAGCGGATTTGGGGGTGAGAGCTAGAGCAGAAAGTGACTCTCCTCTTTGGAAGGAGCCTAGAGGCGCCACAGAAGGAGTCATTCCTGGAAGGGCCTTCCCCAGCCCCAGCTGTGCTGGCAGGGCCCACACTCACCTTGGCCCAGCTGAGGTCCTCCCCGGGCAGGTGGTAATGGACCATCCCTTGGTGCTCATCCTCCAGGACGCTGCCTGCACGAAGGAGACACCGTGTCCCCGAGAGGGCCGAGCTGTGGGGGCCAGGGGAGAGCCGCCCGGGACCCTGGAATCACGGCCCTCCTCCCGGGGGTCGCGGGCCCGGGACTCGGCAGGGATGAGGCACGGAGACACACCTGGGAAGGTCAGGTTCACAAACGCCTTGAACTCCTCCAGGGCCTCCTGCCGCCCTTCGCTCCGGACCTTGGCCCGCAGGGAGTAGCCGCTGCCAAACTTGCTCTTGAGGTGCTGTGGGCTGCCCAGGCACTTGAACTGGCCCTGCACCATGATGGCCAGCCGGGTGCACAAGGCCTCACATTCTTCCATGCTGGGGAGAGGGGCAGAGGTCTGACACGGGGCCGGGGGCGCCGATGCCTGCCTCCCACGTCAAAGGCTCATGCGGGCGGGCCGGTGTTGTCAGCCAGATCGAGCTGTTCCCGATTCCCGTGTTCGGAGGGTGGCCCACACAGTTAAGCCCGGGGACTTTCCTCACAGATTCTGAACCAGCTGCTGGCTGGTCGTCTGTCCACCCGGCCCCACCCAACCCACCCCTTCCACAGTCCCCATTCTGGCTCTTCCATCGACCCCTAGAGACCCCGGCTCTACCTATGGGAGGTGATGACGATGGCCTTGCCCGACTCTCGGGCCCGTGCCACGGTGTCCCAGAGCAGGCGCCGGGCCACGGGGTCCATGCCGGTGGACGGCTCGTCCAGGAAGATGACGGAAGGCTCTCCGAGCAGAGCAACGCCGGTGCTCAGCTTTCGCTTGTTGCCACCACTGGGGGCAGAGAGGGTGGGGTGAGACAAGGCTGACAGCACGGGCTCCCCATGTCCCAGCATCGGACGGGGCCCAGTGATTGCTGGGTGCCCCAGGTGAACAGGAATGAGGGCAGCATGATGCCTGCGAAGCCGACCTTGCAGTGTCAGAGGCCCCACAGAAAGCCGTGCCCAGGGTGGTCAGCATACACACCGTCTGCACTTAAGGGGGCCTGACCGGGGCCCGACGCCGCCTTACTAGTGGTCTTGCCTCCGGGCAGCGGGAACGGGCAGGGCAGCCCCATTCCACCCGGCACTGCTTGGGTCATGCCCCCCAGTCCCCTTTCAAAGCCACATCAACGGGTATGGGCTCTGGCCCCCGACCCGTTTGGCTGCCCCCCGCTTTATCGTAAGGGAGACTCCAACTCTGCCCTGGGCAGACGTGGGGCAGGGAAGGGGACCCGAGCGCAGGCACACCTGTACGTCCTGACCAGCTTGTTGGCATGAGGCTCCAGAAGCAGGCCCCGAAGCGTGTTCTCCACGCAGGCGCCTATGTGGCGCTCGGGGATGCCCCGGAGCCGGGCGTACATGACCAGCGTCTCCCGGCCCGTCATGTGGTCCAGCAGAGCGTCGAACTGGGGGCAGTAGCCGATTCGCTGCCGTACCTGGAGGCAAGACGCGGCAGGTCAGAGGGGGGTCCCCCAGGCTCCGCCCAGCAGGTGTGTCTATGGCCGGCCACGGCTCATGGCCAGCATGCTGCGCTTTGTCAGGGACACGGGATGCGCTTGGCCGGCTCGGGGAAGCGCACCTGCCACCCCACACTGATGGCGCAGAGGTGGGCCGTGGCCTAGGCGACCACGGGCGCGTGGGTGGGGTAGTGAGGACATGCGCTCGTCGCCGTGAGAGTATCTGCCGTGCGACGGCTCATCCACCCATCAGGCATGTAACGTGTCGCGGGCCTTCCTTTCTTCTCTCTCTGATGGAGGGCACGTTTGCTGGCGACACCTTTAGGGTGGCTTGTCACCCAGTCAGGTGATGCGGTGGCAGGGCTCTGAGCGGCGGGCCCCGTCCAGCAGAGCCAGGGCCCCCTGGGGCTGGCACCTTCTCCCGGACCACTGTGGCTGGCGGGGGACCGTGGATCCCAGACACGGGATTTCTTTCTCCTCGCCTTCCTGGCCATTTCTAGGCTTCCAGAACCTGTGTTCAGTCGGCCTGGGAATGCTCTCGGCCACTGCCCCGTCAGTTAGTACCTTCCCCGGAACTCAGACTGGATGTACCCAAGAGTCCCCTCCCTCCCCAGCCTGTGGGTCACATTTATGGTTTTCTCTTGCCCACGTATGTTTCTAAGCTCGCCTATTCCCTTCAGCGTGGCAAACACAGACGTTTTATGACCTGGGCCTGGCGGCTGCACAGCTCAAGCAGTGGGCTTGCGTCTCCTGTGGGCACCTGTATGTGCGGGTTCTAGGCACGGGCCTTGGTTTCTTGGTGTGTGTGCACTGCTCGTGGGCCCCAAAACACTGTGTGGGGCTTCTTGGGGTCTGGAGAGGAAGGCCTTCCTCCACACGGTGTGGGCTGTGCTCTGGGAGCAGGGCAGACCAGAAGCTCCCAGGACACGCAGTCGCCGCCAGGCACGGACTCTTCTCTGTTCCTCGCCTCGGCACACAGAACCTTCCACCCAATCCCTAGCGGTAGAGGCAGTGGGAGGGCAGCCTGGATCCTCCTCACCTGGCCCCACGTGGAGAAGTCTCCTGGGACACCCCTGCCACGGGGGGCACAGGCCTCAGTTTCTCCCCTTTACCCGGCAAGGCCCCGAGACCCAAGCCCAGGGAACACAGCATGCCCTCTGCAGAGCCGGGTCACATGCTCTCAGGGCTCACAGATCTTAGCCAGGGCTCCTCACTGAGCACCGGGCTCTACGGTGCTCTTAGCAGTGTGCTTTGGTGCTGAACTTTTACCCGGCTTTGGTGCAATGCCTGGTCTGAACAGCCCAGGGCACCACTATGATAAATCTGTGCGTACAGGCTGCAGACCGCTGTGAACTCTACGTGCCCGGGTCCAGAGAGAGGCTTCTCAGAGAGAGCCCGGACCTGGCTGCCAGCCCGGCCAGGACAAGGGGGGCGGCTCTTCTCTTCCTGTCCTGTCTCCCCCTCATTGTTTGCTTCGCTCTGGCTCCTGGTCACTGCCTTGTGAACTGTGAGCCAGAAACGAGCCCATCCCTGCTTCTAGGGTGCCCCGTCTTCCCACACCCACCTTCCCGATTTCCGAGCTGATGCTGTAGCCCCCGACAAAGGCGTCCCCAGAAGTGATGGTCTCCTCCCCGGTCAGCATTTTGAAGGTCGTGGTTTTCCCAGCTCCGTTGAAACCCAGCAAGCCGAAGCACTCTCCTTTCTGGACCGCGAGGGAGATCTTGTCCACGGCAAGCAGGGGCGTCCGCTGCTCGTATACCTGCGGGGCACGGGCACTGAGGCCTGGAGGCAGCGGCACAGGGGCGGAACCCGGGGAGTGAGGGGCGGCGGGGGGGGGGTGGGCTTACCTTGGAAAGCTCCTTGATAACCAGAGGAGTGTCCAGCAGGGACTCCAGGCTGGGGGCCAGGACCCGGTTCCTCTCGTCCACCACATCCTGGTCCTCGGGGAGTGCTGATGTCCGAGAGTACGCTTCTGTCTGATCGTTCCAGAGAAAGACCGCACCCGTGAGCTCCAGCTCAGGAGGTCCTTCTCCACGGGACACAGGATGGGGGTCTCTGAGACTGCTCATAAAGGGACTCAGGACTTTCACAAGGATGGCTGGGTGGGCCCGGGGCTGACACTGGCATTGAGGAGAGGCTGACGGCCAAGGAGAAAGGCCTGTGCAGGACGCACCGCGAAAGCCGTGACACTTGGCTGAGGGGGTGGGGGGCTGTACTGCGTGGACGCGAAGTCCATCCCAGAGGGGTCTTCATGTCAGAGCACCACCTCGCCCTGGGTTCACGTGTGTGCCCAGTGCGGTCCCGCGGGTTTTGTTTGTGGGGTGGGGTGTGTGTGGCAGACACGAGGGCCTGGACGCCTGCACCCTGCCGGGTGGCTGAGCCCCGGGCCCGTGGCGGCGGAGGCGTGGGGAGTGCCCGGGACCCACTCACCAGCGCCCGCCTCCTCCGGAAGGCACAGAGGCAGGTCTTCAGCCTCCACAGCGTGTCAGTCTCAACAAGGAAGAGCAGGCTGAGGTAGGCAAACCCGGAAGCAGCCATGGAGGTCACGAACCTGCCGACCCCCGGGGCGCTCCACGCGTAGAAGTTCTGCTGGTACCGGATGTCTGTGCGGGCGAGGGAGTGAGCGCTGAGCCCGGCCCCGGAGAGCTCTCCTGCCCCAGGTCCCGGCCTGAGCCCCTCTCTGGGCTCACGGGCACCTGCACACCAGCCCCTCGACAGAGGCCACGAAGGCCTGGGATCCATTTGTCATCCTTGTCACTGCCCCTCAGAAGCCCCGGGGACTCCCCGCGTTTTAGGGCAGTTCTACCTTGTGAGGGGTGCCCGTGACAAGTGACCGGGTCACACCCTGGCTCACTCACACGCCCCTTCCTCCCTTGGGGACGGCACTGGGATGTGAAGATGGGACACCTCCTCCCTGCCTTGCCATGGTCACAGTGGTGACAGCTACCACCGCCGAAGACAGCTCCAGGCACAGGAAGGGCCTGTGGGAGCCTGAAAGGTGGCCCCAGAAAGACGCGTCCACGTCCTAACGCCCAGAACCTGTGCGCAACCCCACTTAGGAAAAGGGTCTTTGCAGGTGTAGCTTAGGGCCCTGAATCCAACGCCAGGCGTCCTTACAAGAGAAAGGCAGAGGAAGATTTGAGATACAGAGACACTGGGCGGTGGCCCCGTGAAGGCAGGCGCGCAGCCCGGAGGCAGCGCACAGGACTGCGGGAGCCCGGGCTGTCTTGCGGAAGGAGCCCCTCCGTGGGAACAAGCCAGGCAGGAGTGGGGAGGGGCGGCCGCGGGGCCCGGACACTCACTGTATTTCCGGCAGTAGTGTGCCGCGACCTCCGATGAGGTGCAGTATCGCCTCATCTCAAAGTTCTCGTGGAAGCTGCTGACGGCCATCCCCAGACAGTGGTTGGGCAGCACCAGGAACACGTGGTCCAGGGTTCTGGAAAGCTCTTCTAACTTCACCGCTGTGGGGAAGGGCACAGATGAGTGGGCGCTGAGGGATGCAGGACACCCGCCCCCAGGACAGGCCCGCAGATCCGGAGGGTGTGCGGGCTGGGTGCCCAGCTGGGTGAAGCCCCCTCCTCCTTGGCCCGCTCCCCCCCTGCCGAAACCGCCAGGCAGAGCCGCTGGCTGCCGGCCCAGTGGGACCACCTTTGGCAGAAGGGCCTGAGTATGGCCTGGCCCAGTGGCCACACTGGTGCCACCTGGCCCCCGGGCACCTGGGGGGTCGTCTCCAGGCTCCCACCTGGGATGCGCATGATGGTGACCACGAGGAAGGTGGCTATGCCCGACAGGATGTTGAATATGGTCAGCCTCGTGTAGGCAGCGGCCGCTCCCGAGAAGAAGAAGTTCATCAGGTACATGAGGGGGATGATGGCCCAGCCGTAGAGCATGAGCAGCAGGAGGGCGTCGGCCATGTGGCCGTCGTGCGTGAAGGCGTGCACGTCAAAGGCCTTGAACACCACCTGCGGCAGCACAGAGATAGGCGGTGCCTGGGGGCCCTGTCTCCAGGGTGGCTTTCAGCCCCGGGACCACCCCCCCCCCCCCGATGATACCCCCCCTTCTCCCCTTTGCCGTTGGAGCGGTCACCAGGGCGCCCCGCGCCCGGACCTTGCCCGCCACAGTGGGATGAAGGCTGGGGGTGCAGACACAGGTGAGGGGTGCTGCCGGCGGGGTTCCCAGCCAGCGTCCCAGAACTGGGGCTGAGCTGCCAGCGCGGACCTGTGGTCTGCGCAGGAGCGCCAAGGCAGGGCCCCGGGACATGCAGGGGAGGGTCTCCGCACCGCACAGCCCTCACCAGCAGCAGCAGACTGGGGACAAGGAAGGACATGAGGTCCCACAGCAGAGCGGAGAGCCAGAAAGTAGCCACGTGGACACCGCTCACAAACTGGACGTGCTTGGCCTGGACGGCCCTCTCGCTGACTGCCAGGATGGAGAACGTGCTGGCCAGGAACGCCATGGCGAAGAGCAAGTTGAGGGCAATGTCAAATCCCTTCCGGCTCCTGCGCAGCGGTGGGGACAGGGCAGGTCAGGGACTGAGCACAGTGAGTCCGGCCAGCATCCATCCAAAGCATGCGATGGAGGGGCCAGGCAGTAAAGGTTCTTAAGAGGGAATGCTGGGGGCGCCTGGGTGGCGCAGTCGGTTAAGCGTCCGACTTCAGCCAGGTCACGATCTCGCGGTCCGTGAGTTCGAGCCCCGCGTCGGGCTCTGGGCCGATGGCTCAGAGCCTGGAGCCTGTTTCCGATTCTGTGTCTCCCTCTCTCTCTGCCCCTCCCCCGTTCATGCTCTGTCTCTCTCTGTCCCAAAAATAAATAAATAAATAAGAGGGAATGCTGGAGCTGGGGGGGGGGGGCGGCGTGTCTCTGAGCCAGGAAAACCCCTCCCTGCCAGAACAGCTCCTCCTCTGGGCTTCCTGCCCCCAGTGATGGACATACCACTCTCCCAGTCGCCTTCAAGCTGTCCCTGCATCCCCCACGTCCTCCAGACACTCAGGTGATGGCCCCACCGTCGCTGCCTTTCCCACATCTCCTGAGGACCCCCTGCCTGGCTGGCCCTGCCCTTGGCGGACCCCATCGGCATCTGCATGGCTGCAGTGGTTCATTCCCACCCCCCCACCCCCATTCAGGTGCATTCTGCATTAGGTTGCCAGCAACACCTTCCAGAAACCACCACTGATGGCATTACTCTGTTGCTCAGAAACCTCCTGGCTGTCTCAATAAGCAGGGCTTCAACACATGGATGTTATTTGGCCAAAAAAAAAGAGGGAATTAAGTATCCACACTACAACGTGGATAAGCCCCTGAAAAGTGAGAACAGCCGGTCACAAAAGGCCTCTTATTAGATGATTCCATTCACACGAAACGTCCAGTACAGGCAAATCCATGGAGACAGGAAGAGAGTGGAGGCTGTTTGCAAAAGGAGACAGGGGTGGGGGGGGGGGGCAAGTGGCTGCTGGCGTCCCGGGGCTCCTTCAGGGTGTGATGGCCACGCAGTAAGATTGTACTGTGGTCCAAGAGGCACATGAAAAGGTGCACAGCATCACTAACCACCAGGGAAATGCAAACCAAAGCCATAAGGAGAGATGCCCTCTCCCCGGTCAGAATGGCCAGCATCACCCAAGACAGAATGTGCTGGTGTGGATGCGGGAGAGGGGGCCCCTCGTGCCCTGCTGGCGGGCATGCAAGCTGGAGCAGCTACTCTGAAGAGCAGTGGGCAGGCTCCTCAGAAAGTTAAAAATAGGGGGCGCCTGGTTAAGTGTCCGACATTGACACAGGTCATGATCTCACAGTTCATGGGTTTGAGCCCCGCATTGGGCTCTGTGCTGACGGTTCAGAGCCTGCGGCTTGCTTCAGATTCTGTGACTCCCTCTCTCTCTGCCCCTCTCCCGCTCTCTTTCTCTCTCTCTCAAAAATAAACAATACAAAAATATGTATATTACAAAAACAACAGTTAAAAACAGAACCACCCTATGACCCAGCAACTGCACTTATGGGTGGTTATCCAAAGAAAATGAAGCCTCAGGGTGCCTGGGTGGCTCAGTTGGTTGGGCGTCTGACTCGATTTTGGCTCAGGTCATGTTCCTAGGGCCATGTGATCGAGCCCCACATTGTGCTCTGCACTGAGAGTGAGCCTGCTTAGGGTTCTCTCTCCCTCTCTCTTTCTCTCTCTCTCTGCCTCTGCCCCACTCCCTCACTCGTGCACCCTCTCTAAAATTAAAAAAAAACACACAATGAAGAAACCTCCCCCTCCCCATGTTCATAGCAGTGTTATTTACAACAGCCAAAGCAGAAACAACAGCATGTCCATCGACAGGTGAGTGGAGAGAGAGACTGTACTAACATACACAATAGAGTATTTTCCAGCCACAACAGAGAAGGAGAACCTGCCGTGTGTGACAATGTGGATGGGCCTGGAGGGCACCGTGCTGAATTAACTAAGTCAGACAGAGAAAGGCGACTACCATAAGATCTCACTTACACACGGAATCTGCAAACGAAACAAAAAGGAACTCACAGATACAGAGAACAGACTGGTGCTTGCCAGGGGGTGGGCAAAGCAGGTGAAGGGCGTCAACTAGCTTCCAGTCATAAAATAAGTGAGTCCTGGGGATGCCACGTCGGGCACGGTGACTACAGTTAAGGTTAACCCGATACTGGGTTGCTCATTTGAAAGTTGCTCAGATAGGATCTTAAAACTTCTCACCACAAGGGAAAAAACTTGTAACTATGTGTGATGAGGGTGATAAGGGGCGTGAACCAGACTCTCTGGGGTCATCCTTTCACGATGCATCTGGAACTAAAACAACTGGGACAATTCTATCAGATTCGGGGCTGGCCCCGCCCTGTGAGTACTAACAACCACTCCAGTGCACGTCACAACAGGTGACCTCCGTCTCCTAAAGCTGCTGAGACAGAACCAAAGTTCCTGCTGCCCCGACCTTAGCTGACCTGGGGGTCTCCTCACACAGAGCCCACCGGGAGGGAGCTGCCAACTTCCTGATGCCCCCGGCACAGTCCCCCACCCCACCTGTGGCCGCTGACCACCCCGCCCAGGTCTGAGGGCCCCGCAGGCCTGTGTCCCCGGGGCCCAAGCAGAGCGGAGGCCCCTCCCCAGGGCTGTGCGGCCTTCAGACCACCAGTCCGACCCGCCACGAGTGTTCATCCGTGTGCCCCCCTGTCCCCGGCAGGACAAGGAGGGCACAGAGCAGCTGCTGTGTCTCTGCTTTCAGGGTAGAGACAGGAGGTAGCAGAGGGGGACGAAGACATCGCAAGGCCCAGAGCAGTCCGGTGTGTGGGGGGAGTGGGGATAAGGCTGCCCCTCCCCGTTAATTAATCGCCCCACATGGAGTCACTGATCTTGTTCTGAAACTGATTTTCTTGGCCTCTTCTGGACGCTCTGGGGCTTAGGGGCGTTTAGGGGGCTCTGTGACCAGCATGGGGGAGAGTCCCACACATACCAGAGCATGACAAGGCCTGAGAAGAGAGAGGCCCACAGGGCCCCCTGATTTGAGGCCACCTTGGGCAGCGATACCTGACTTCGCTGTGTTCTGTATTCTGGTTCACACACATAGGCACTGCCCCGGGCACAAGCGTGTGCCGGGACCCCCGGGGACAATGGCCAGCAGGAGCCGGGTGCAGATTAGGGAAGAGGGCACGGCTGTGCTCTGAGGCCTCAGGAGTCCCCCCTTGGATACTTCAGTATGTGGGATAGGGCCTCCCCAGCTAATCTGCTGTCTGAGGAGACAGTGAATACGCAGGGCTGGGGAAGACGTGGGGCAGAGGTTCCCTGGCCCAAACCCAGAAGCTTCCTGAAGGCACAAACTGTGCTTCATCCACCTACGTGGCCCTTGGTGGCCCTGGCGGTGCCCAGTGTGAGGCCCTGATGGGTGGGGGCAGGGCCCTGGCAGGGGCAGTGCACCTACTCGTTGAACTGGTCCTTGGCGGCCTGCAGGGCGCTCCGGGGCTGGGGGTAGTTGGAGACCACGATGGAGGCCTGGGGGCCGCACAGCAGCTTGAACAGAAGGTTGTCGACGACAGCCAGTGCGGTGGCTGGGGAGTGGTACGCCTGGTTGTTGAACAGGGCAGTGACGACCGTCCGCTCGCCGACGTCTCTGAAGGACACGGCCACCAGGCACCGCTCGTTGAAGCCACCTCCCTCCACCGAAGCCCTGAAAACCAGGAACTCCTCCAGGTCACCTGGGGGGCGACAGAGGGTCAGGAGAGGACGACGGCCCCTGGGGCACGTGCCCGAGGTGCCCACTCTGAGGAGCTCAGAGGCCTGGAGGGGCCGTGGCAAGGAAACACCACCTTCTACTCTCGCGGAGCCCACGGGCCGGGGGGCCATGTCATGGGAGCGGCGGGGCCTGGGGGAACGGGCACCCCGGGGCCACAGGAGGCCAAGTGGGAGGGCCACACTCCTTCTTGCCTCCCCCCCAAATGCCTCCCGAGACTAAAGGGAGGCAGCCCTGGACCAGGGCCGGTGGGGCAAGGGGGAGGCCACTCCGGAGAGGGAGAGGCTCTATGAGGAGGCCTGTGACCTCCTGTGGGGCGGCTGGGCGAGCCAGCGGGTAGGGGGCTGCCCTCGAGGGGCGAGATTAGACAGGACCTCCGCCTGTTTCTCTGGTTTTCCAGTTTTTATGGAATGAGTAAGTAACCTTTCGTAATCAGGAGAAAAAGGTGGTCTTTAAAAAGAGTGGCCTGAGGGAGTGGGGCCCAGGGAGAAGGAGGATTCCCTCCTCACCAGCAAGAACCCCGGCAAACCCCACTGCATGTGCCGGACCCTCCGGGCATTCGAGGAGCCAGGACCCGCCCCAGCCCTGCTTTGCTCCGTGGTAGAGACGTGGGGACAGGGGTTCAGACAGGGGTGCTGGGGTCTACCCTATGCTCGCTGGCGGCTGCCCGGCCCAGCATCACGTGCACCTACACACGCCCTCACTGCCCTGGCCTGTAAACAGGGTCAAGAGAGAGGACGTCTGCCTTGCAGGGCCTAGGGTCAGCGAGGGGCAGGGACGTGTCCGGGAGCCCTGACGTTAAGAGTGACAGAGGCTCTGCCAATGGGGC
Source organism: Neofelis nebulosa (assembly GCF_028018385.1). Taxonomy (NCBI): domain Eukaryota; kingdom Metazoa; phylum Chordata; class Mammalia; order Carnivora; family Felidae; genus Neofelis; species Neofelis nebulosa. Next base: position 43,405,853 of record NC_080799.1, on the reverse strand, counting down.
CGCAGCTGCCGTTACAGAAGAAAAAGTATCCGATGGCCTTAAAAGCAGTGAAACAAGACCGCGCGGCGAGGCGGACAAAGCCGGAAGGTTGCACGCTCGACAAGGGAATGGACACTTTGGTCTTCCAGAAGGACTCAGGCCAGGGGCATCTGAGGCCATGTCCCGAACCCCCCAGAGCCACCGTGTGCCACGAGATGCCCAGAATCTTTGGGCCAGGCTGGGGGACAGCCGGCAAACGTGGCGGAGGGCACACGGAGGTGACGGGATGTCTCCTGAGGCCTAACCAGGGTCACAGGGGTGGTCAGGGCCACACTGAGACTCGGGGCAGAAGCGGGCACGGGAAGGCGGGCTGGTTCCGGTTCCGGGACGCAGAGGCATCCAGCCTTCCCCTAAACCAGAGCCTGCTTCCTGAGTCTCTGGGCTGTGGTCCAGCAGGGGGAGGGAGCAGCAAGCCAAGGCCACCTTCCCCCACGTCTGGCCCATCTGACCCGAGCTCGAGGCCTGCTCTGAACCCAGGGCCGCGTCTGACTGCCAGGGCCAGGGACGCAGGTGCTTCGGTCTGAGGTGCTGGACGACAGCACCATGTTACCTCAGTGCGTGCTGTGACCAGCCCGGCAAATGAAGGGCAATGGTGACACCACGGTGGTTTCATGTTTCACCTCTGATGCCGACACAGACCTAAGTGGCCCCCCGTCCTGGGTCCTGGGCAAACCTTAGTCCCAGATGCTGCCTGTGCCTTCCTGACTCAGGCAACGGCCTTCCCCCTAGTGGTGATGTCTGGAGGCAGTTGTGGTTGTCACGACGACGGGGTGGGGAGAGGGGGACGCAATGCCAGGGATGCTTCTCAACATCCCAGGGTGCGCGGACAGGGAGGAGACAACGCCCCAAATGCCCACGGCACCTGCGCTGAGAAGCTGGGCTCCGGGCCCGGCCCTTACCCAGCACCTCCCGCGGCTCCTGGCCCTCGGCCTGCAGCATGGCCTTCAGCTGCTCCGACAGCTGCCGGTCCAGCCGGGAAGCCCCGGGGACAGCAAAGGGCACGACAGTTCTGCCGTACGCGCCCAGGGTCAGCTCCAGCATGGGGTCATCAAAGGTCTCCGAGGAGTAGTTGACGGCCAGGAGGGCCAGGGTGACGCACGTCAGAGGGACCAGGACCTGGGCCACCACCATCTTCCACTCGCGCAAGCTGTACACGGCCTTCTTCAGGAACATGGCCCAGAACTGCTGGCAGTGGAGGGCGAGCTGTGGCAGAGGGGACGGGCTGTCACGGTGCCCTGCGGGGCCAGCAGCGCACCCCTGCCCCCTACCCTCAGCCGCAGGCACGGTCCCAGCACACGCCTGGTGGCCTCCAACCAATGCGTGCGCCCCGAGGCCCCAGGGTTCCTTGCAAAGCTCCTCCTTCGGTATCACGGGAGACGAGCACATCCGTGTCCCTGCGTGTCCCCACAAGGGCCTCGGGGGGGGTCCCACCGCACTGGGGGAGCCAAGGCCTCTGCCTTTCCCCCGATCTTGGCAGGGGACCCCGTCTGCGCTCACACGGGAGCCCTCCGAGCGTGGGGACCCCTCCGGGGTCAGACTCCTGCTCTGCCACGAACCGGCCAGGCCACCGTGACCCAGAGTCTGCTTTTCTGTCTGTAAGATGGCACGGCGCTGCCCTTTACGGAGCGAACACCAGGCTTTCGGCAAAGCGCTCGGTAAACAGGGCAGAGCCAGCGGCAGATGCAATGATGGCTTATCTGTGCGCGGCCCACTTAGAGCCAAACGCTGTTACGGTCGCCGGATTAGAACGTGCTGGGTTTTCCTTCTCCCTGCTGTGACCGCAGGAGCTATCATCTGGCCTCTTCCCAGCGAACTGACCCTCCAGGAGCCCTCATCTGTCCCCCTGGATGCCAACACGTGGGGCTCAGGGGTCTCCCAGCCTTCCCGCACCGGCCGGCCCAGCCCTCGGCGCTCACCCCAGTGTTGAGCTTGGCAGTGGTGCACTCGTCCTCGATCAGGGAGCCAATGCCGTCGGTCGGGTCCATGGCCCCGCACAGGTGGCTGTCCACTGCCCAGTCGCTCGCCCGCCTCTCGTGCTGGTATTGCAGGGCAGGGAGCTGGACGGCCTGGATGTCCATGCTGGTGTCCACCAGTTTGCCCACACTGTGCCAAGACACAGGAGGCCCGGTCACCGCTCAGCTCCCCGCGGGGGCCGTCAGGGAGGGAGGAGGAGGGGCACGCTGTTAGCTCTGCTGGCTGTGGTTCGTCTCCTCACGTGCCCATCACCAGATGCCATCAGAACACCAGACGCAGAGTCCACGAGGGACAGATAACCGGACAAGACCCCTACCCACAAGGACCGCGGTCTCCCTGGGAGATGGGCCAAAGCCCCAGGGACGGGGGGGGGGGTACTGGGGGCATGATGGAGGCCCCGGGAGTGTAGCTGTGCCAGCACTGGGCGCCATGGGTCCGGGCGCCCGGGGCCGAGCTGGGACCAACGGGCAGGTGCGAGTGCTCCGGGAGGAGCCGCCCAGGAATGGCTCAGCGGGGACGGGTGTGCGTGGGGGGAGTGCAGGCAGCGGCCGGGTGGGCGGTGGGGCCGCGTGGACACCCGTGAGCCACCTGATATGTGCACACCGCACACACACTCACTGTTCTGCCTCCTCGCTAGGTCCCGGGATCCTCAGAGAAAAACATGTACCTCACACGTACTTTTGTTCCTTCCAGTCCCTAGCACTCCATCTGCCAAACAGGCACTCGAAGAAAATCTGGTGAACACCTTCGCCGCCCCGGGCAGCCCCTGCTGCCCGCAGTTCTGGGGGCCTGCCTGTCGGGCCCGCATGGTGAACAGTGGCTGCCGGGCCACCCGCACCCTCCCCATGAAGGGGGGTGGGGTGGAAGTTTCCGGAGATCGGAGTTCAGCTGCCCTCTGCCTTCTGAGTGTCCTGGGGAGTTGGGGCCCCGCCCACGCCGGCGCGCCCCCCTCAGGTCGGGGTTGGATCTGACAGTCAGGGGGCTGCTTCACCGGCACGCTGTCGACAAGCATCGGTGCCTAGACTGATGGACGCCCGCGTTTACTGACCGGAGGAAGACCTCCTCCATGGTGGTGACCGAGGCCCCGAAGCTGGCGATCCCCAGCTCCTTCTGCTGCTTCTCCAGTTTGGCAAACAGACTTTCGAACCTGGAAGCAAGACCTCGAGTGAAGAGCTGCCTCTCAGTGACTTTGGAGGCAACTTATTCCTCCACGTGGCCCGGGGCAGGGCAGAGCGGCCTTGGCGCCTGGAAAAGCTGCCTGGAAAACCGGGAGTTGGGTTTGTTTCCCCCTCTTTTTCCCTACGTGACATTTTTTTTTAAGAGAGAGAGCATACATGTGCAAGCTGGGGACGGGGGCAGAGAGAAAGAGGGAGACAGAATCTTAAGCAGGCTCCACTCTCAGTGGATCCCACGAGCCCGGGGTCATGGACTGAGCGGAAATCAGGAGTCAGATGCTCAACTGACTGAGACACCCAGGCGCCCCCACCACATGACCTTCTGCCGTGAGTACTTAGGCCTGAGATACTGTTTGGTAGTAAACATCCACGTGAAATCACAAAACCAAAAAACCAAAAAACCTGGAGGATATTCATTCGATTGCGGGGTAGCGCTTTCTAAGGAAAAAATCACAGAGGAAAAGATAGGACCCGTTAAATGTAAAGTACCTGCGTGGGGAAAAAGGTCCCACAAAATCAGTCAACGACCAAATGGAAAAAATTGCAGCAAACATGGTTGATATCGCTCCATAAAATGCTCTGACTGATACACGAGCGAGAGACAGGAACACACGATATCCAGAGAAAGCCGTGTGAGCGGCGGCAAGACCGACCTCCTGTTAGCAGGAGCGGAAGGAAAACAAAATGCCACTTCAGCCACTGGCTACGCAAATATTTAAAAAAGAACTTCATCAAAGCTGGCAAGCGAGCGTGGTGTAAAATGGACACTGTCCCGTCCTGCTGACGGGGAAGTCACATACATCACCTCCGCGGGAGGAACTTGGTACCCTTTGCCCCTCCTGAGGGGGTCACTGGAGATTTAGACCAAGAGTTTTCTAGAAGGATGTCTCCTGGCGTATTCTTGGGGGGAAACCAGGAGTGCGTGGTGCTGGAACAGATGTCGATGAAGTCACGGTGTGACGGAGTGGGGGAACCCAAAACCACACCATTGATCGGGCTCGTAGCAACGTTAAACAGACTTTAAAGATTTATACCCCAAAGTTTCTGAACATGAATCGAGGGTTGGGTTCTTATCCCCCACACCAGAACCTGCTCTGTTCACAAGGCTTCGGCACGTGACTCACAGCGTGAGACAAAGAAGACACACACATTCACGATTCCACGAGGAGCTCATGGGCGCTGTGCGTGGGCGAACCTGGGGGGAGGGGCTGGCCGTGTGCCGAGAGCGACGGCAGACACTCTCCACCCAGGGAGGGTTCCCAGTTCCACTGCACTGGTTCTCCACCTGCTGTCACAGCTGTGGGCTTGGGAGCCCTGCTGGCCAAGCCTGACAGGCAGGCGCGGGGGACCCTACGCATGGAGCCTCCGAGGCGCACTGAGCCCCGTTCTCAGGGCCATGCCTGCGCCCCCGGGGACGTGTACCTGTGGGTGCTCTCCTTGGGCAGGATGAAGGACAGCTCTGCACCGGCTCTGCTCTCCAGCGTGGCGCTGGGGACGTGGTGGCGCACCAGCCGGGAGATGGCCTCGGGGTCACAGTGGGGCTCCTTCACCAGCGTCATGTGGTAGCCTGCACCTGCAACACCGAGGAGCCCCCCCGGGACGCCGTGTCCCACTTCTGCCGTCCCTCCAGGCCCTCGGCTCGTGACCAGGACGGGTCGTGGGAAAGAGGCCGGAAAGCGGGGACGGCAGCACTGGAGCGGATGCACCTGGACCCCTCGGTGCCACCCTCAGGGCTTTTCTCCCAGTCCCTTGCGGGGCGCAGACGCTGGGGGACCCGGGAGCGCTGCCGCTAAGAACGTGAGGCCCAAGCTGGGCTCTGCAGTCCACTCTCAGGCTGCGGCAGGAACCGTCCCCAAGACCTGCCCTCTCTGTTTTCTCCACAAGGGAGCCCCGGACAACGGTGGCCCCGAGGGTGACCACGTCCGGTCGCCATCCGCCGGGCAGGGCTGTGCGCCGGCCAAGGGACTGGGGAAGGGAGGTGCACAAGTCCCGGGGTGTCTGAGGAGGGGAGCTCGTCTGCTGGTGGGATGTGGGTGGGCCTGGGGCGTCGGACCATGAGCTGCCTTCGAGGAAGCCACGCTCACATGGCAAACGCAGCCCTGGACTGTGCCACAGGCCGCGCGCCTCCACGGTAGCCAGTGTGGCCTCTGCAAGGGCACCGCTGGTCTCGGCAGCCTTGGCTGACGCTTGGCTGCCCCTTCCCGGTCACGGCGGGACGTCGTCCTAACCCAGTCAAGACTGCTCCCGCGCCCCCTCCTCCCTTCCCGGCCCCGGGCCCAGCCGCGGGGCCCCGCCCGCCCCGCTCACCGTACTTCTGCTTGAGGAACAGCGAGGACCCGCAGCACTGAAGCTCCCCCTTGGCCATGATGGCCACGCGGTCGCCCAGCAGGTCGGCCTCGTCCATGAAGTGCGTGGTGAGCAGCACGGTGCGCTGGCTCTTGTGCTGCTGCAGCAGGTCCCAGATGGCCCTCCTGGAGACGGCGTCCATGCCCGAGGTGGGCTCGTCCAGCATCAGCACCTGCGGGCCGGGCCGAGGAGCCGGTGGCGGGGTGGCGGGGTGGCGGGGTGGCGGCGGCTCCCCGCGGGCGCCCGCTGTGCTGGGCGCCCCGCCCCGGGGCCTCCCGCCCGCCTACCTTGGAGCCCGCGATGAGGGCGATGCCGATGGACAGCTTGCGCCTCAGGCCCCCGCTCAGGCACCTGCTCAGGGAGTCCCGCTTGTCCTCCAGGCTGAGGGCGTGCAGCATCCGCTGGACCTCTTCGGGGCACTTGAGGCGGGACAGGCCCTTCAGCTGAGACAGCGGGGGGCAGGGACGTCGGGCAGGGGCTCCCGGCCTTGGCGCCCCCTCCTTCCCTCCGTGCGTTGCGCCGTGTGCCCTGACTTCCCTCCTCGCCGCCCCGCTGCAGGTCTGCGAATGGCTGCTCCAGGTGGGTTCTATTTGCTGGGAAGCTGGGGGTTCACGCCTTGGGGCCCAAGCTCGCAGACAAGGAAACCACCACGCGACCTAAGCGCACTCAGTGGCCAGCTCACCTGTGCGTAGAAGTACAGGTGTTCTGCGACGGTCAGGTTGTCAAACAGGATGTCGTGCTGCGGGCACAGGCCCAAGCTCTTGCGGATCTGAACCATGTCCTGTGAAATCTCGTACCCGTTGATATACGCCCGGCCGCTGGTTGGGGGAAAGAGACCTAGGGCCAAGCAGAAGACCCGGAGGCCGAAGTTCAGCGGGAACACCGGACCCTCTCCCCACCCCCCGTCAGCACGAGGTGTGACCCTTCTCTGGCCGGACCGCTGACCGGCCGGCCGGAGCCGAGGCCGTGGCGCCTCACCTGTGAGCATGGAGAGGGTGGTGGTCTTCCCCGCGCCGTTGTGGCCCAGCAGCACCGTGATCTGCCCCTCGTACAGGTTCAGATTCAGGTCTCTGACGGCTGCTTTGCCCTTGTTCCCCACTCTGAACACCTGCAGCGAAGGCCGAGGTCGGCCCTGGACTTCAGGCCCTGCCTGGCCCCCAGGCCCCCGCTGGAACACCCGCCCAACGGGTCTCAGGAGACGGTGCCCAGCGTGGCCGGTCAGTGCAGAGGCGGGAAGTTTCTGGCGGAGTGCTGATTGGAGGCCATGCCTCCCCCCACCCCCGCCCCGGGTGATGTCTGTCCCGCTGCAGTGGACCAGCAAGTGTTTGGGGGCAGGGCTGACTCCAGGGTAAGCCCAGGCGGCATGCACTGCTGGCTCCCCCCTGAGTCCTCTGAGCCCTGGGGACAGAGCCTGGGGAGGGGTCAGAGAGCAGCCATGGGGGTCTAGGAGCAACAGGGCCTGGGGACGGCCCCCAGCTTGGAGACAGCCCTGGGCAAGGTGGCATGAGGTCCCTGTCCCCACCCACCCCACAGGGTGTGGCACCTTGGTCACATGCTTGATCTTGATCCCGGCCACCAGGTCCTCTGGCTCAGCCTCAAAGTACTCGGTTCTGAGCACTTTCTCTGGATCATCATCTTCCTCTTCTTTCCCCAAAACTGTCCGTGGGTGCCCGCACCAGTACGAGGGCTGGGGTAGAAAGCAGACGGGTCTCAAGCAGCCAACTCGTGTCAGTTCATTGTGTTTGTGAGGAATGGCAGCAGGTTCCCTGACACGCCAAACACTGTCAGCAAACAGCCCTCGCCCGGGGCCCTGCTGCAGAGGTGGGGCGGCCCGAGGCCTCTGTGGGGCGCGGGTGCACGCGGCTCCTCCCTCATCTACCCGGAGAGGCTCTGAGCCTCTTTCCTGACCCGCCATTTGGGCACACAATCCCTCACAGGCTTGTTGGTGGTACAGACAACTCACATGTGACACAGATGAAAAGTAAATGAGGAACTTGAAACCAAAGACAGGCTGCTGAATGTTCCAGTCCGGGGCGCTGTCCGGGCAAAACAGGAGGGAGGCTGTGTCTCCACGCCTGACTGGCCCTCACTCAGCTACACAGGAGCTCACAAAATAAGCAAGAGGAGCCAAAAGGCCTGGCCTTCCCTTGCTATGAGGAAGCTTCCCCGCCCTCTGTCTAGACAAGGACCACAGCCATCTGTCTAGAAAATCCCTGCCCTCTGTCTAGACAACAACCCCTGCCTTCCATCTAGACAATAACCCCTGCCATCTGTATAGACAATGACCCCTACTCTCCATGTAGACAATGACCCCTGCCATCTGTATAGACAATGACCCCCGCCTTCCATCTAGACAATGAGCCTCGCCATCTGTCTAGACAACGACCCCCATCCTCCATCAAGACAATGACCCCTGCCCTCTGTCTAGACAATGACCACCACCATCTGTCTAGACAACTCCTGCCCTCTGTCTAGACAACGACCCCTGCCTTCCATCTAGACAATGACCCCTGCCATCTGTATAGACAATGACTACCACCATCTGTCTAGACAACTCCTGCCCTCTGTCTAGACAACGACCCCCGCCTTCTATCTAGACAATGACCCCCACCTTCCACCTAGACAATGACCCCTGCCTTCTGTCTAGATAAAAAACCATGCCCTCAGTCTAGACAAGGAACCCTGCCCTCTGTCTAGCCGTAACAATGCCAAGAATGCGTAAGAATACAGCCACAGGCCACGCAGAACCCCTGCCCTTGGGTGGTCCATGGGCACAGATGACACACGGGTGTGGGGAGGGTCACAGGAAAGGGAAGAACCAGGCCCTGGGAGAGCCGCCCCCAGCTAAGCCCCACAGGGGCACCCCCATCTCCGTTCTTCGTACTTCCCATGCCTGGAATGGTTCTAGCACACCACGGCCTGTTGGTCTTTTTTTAAATGTTTGTTGTTGTTGTTTGAGAGAGAGGGAAAGAGAGAGTGCACGCATGTGCACAAGCATGAAGGGCAGAGTGAGAGAGAGAGGGAGACAAAGAATCTCAAACAGGCTCTAAGCTGTCAGTGCAGAGCCCAAGGTGGGGCTCGAACCCACAAACTGTGAGATCATGACCTGAGCCAAAATCAGGAGTCAGATGCTTAAGTGACTGAGCCACCCGGGTGTCCCCAGCCTGTTGGTCTTAAGGGACACACTTCTCACGTTTTACAGGGCTCTGAAATCAGAATGTGTCACAGATCGCAGAGTGCCACAGTTAACTGTCACCATTTGTCTTGGTGAGAAAGTGACAGTGCCCCTATGGATCAGGGGCACCTTAGATGTGATGAAACACTCCAGTGTCTTCATGGTGAGTATGTGTGGAACCAGAGAGGGGACACTCAGGTGGCAGCTCACCCGCCAGCAGCAGGGACTGACGGACCACATGGTGGTGGCCCCACGCGGTGCTGTGCTCAAAAACGAAGGTGATTCATGAAAATGCAGATACTTAATTCAAAGAGGAAAACAAAACTTATAATTATGCACAGGTATCTAAAAGTATATTTATACACAGATTCACACACATTTGTATTTAAGATAGCTAAGTTAGGTTAAAAAAAAAAGTTTCAGGGTGCCTGGGTGGCTCAGTCAGTTAAGTGTCTGACTCTTGGTTTTGACTCAGGTCATAATCTTGTGGTTTGTGAGTTCGAGCCACGTGTTGGGTTCTGAGCGGACAGTGCAGAGCCTGCTTGGGATTCTCTCTCTCTTTCTCTCTCTCTCTGCCCCTCCCACACATACACACACAGTCTCTCTAAGTAAAATAAACTTAAATAAACAAAAAAACTACCCCAAACAAGTTTCGAGACTTGTACAACATGATCCCCTTTTCGTAAAAGCAAGTGCACGTATGTCACGCACACACAGGCTCAGGCTGCCGGAGGGTACGTGGTCAGAACAGTCTGAACCACTGCACACCAAGGGGTCAGCACGGTGCGTCTCTGGGCGGTGGGACTGTGCCGGGAATCCCAGCAACGCGATCATTTTTCCAAGAGGCTGGAGGCTGTGTTACTTTGTAGGCGGAGGAACCAGTGGGATATTTGTTTGACGTGAGGCCGGGGGTGGGCATGTGCCGGTCCCGTGCTGCAGGGCCAGGGCGAGCCCTTTCTAGATCCTGGACTGCAGGGCTCATCTTGGCCAGTAGGGGGTCTCAGGGCTTTGGGACACACGGCTCCCTGACTGCACGCGGGACATGCCCGACGACGAGGCGTTGAGTGCCAGGGACGGGAGGGGCCCGGGGCGTGTGCGGGGGACACCCCTGCCCCCGTGCGGAAGAGGGCCGCCAGCACTCACCGTGATGAAGAAGTACCAGGGCTGGGGCACGCCGAACTGCCCCGGGAACACGGCCTCCACGTACCAGGTCACCAGGCCGTAGAGCACGGAGTCCAGCAGTAGCATGCCCAGCACTTGCCCAAAGGAGAAGTCATCGTCCACATTGACGGGACTCAGGAGGTTTCGCCACTGGACACCCACGCCTGGAAGACACCGGGACGGGGGCCTGAAACGGCCCCTCGGCCCCAGCGGCACGTGCGCGCAGGTCCCCGCCAAGCCAGCGCGACTTCTCCCTTCCCGCTTTTACGGCACACCTGCGACTTTCCTCGAGGCTCTAGACAACAGCGAGCCACAAAATCGGAAAGTTACAGAACCAGCAAGAGCCTGTGGACTGACGAGGGAGGCTCAGGTTTGATTTACGACCTACGTGCACATCCGTCCACGTCCACGTCTGCACACACACGCAGACACACGTGTACACATGCACGGTCTGGGTGAAGGCCAGCTCTGGAATAGCGGGCATTCAATCCAAGTCTTTTCAGAAACCGGGAGGACCTGACGCACACACAAACTCTCCCTAGCGGCGCTCGTAGGGTTTTGTCTTCTGTGGCTTTGCCGACAACAGCCCAAATGGTGCTTGGGGATTGGCCCCAGGGCCCTCGCGGAAATGGCTATGCTCTGGCTTTGATCACTGTTCATTCTCAAGCAATTAGAAGTTTGCGTGTTTAAGTAAATTCAGCATCAGGGTGCCTGGGTGGCTCAGGTGGTTGAACGTCTGACTTCGGGCTCAGGTCATGATCCCTCAGTCAGTGAGTTCGAGCCCCGCATCGGGCTCTGTGCTGACAGCTCAGAACCTAGAGCCTGCTTCGGATTCTGTCTCCCTCTCTTTGCCATCTCCTCCCAACTCCTCTCGTGCTCTCTCTCTCAAAAATAAATAAACATTAAAAAAAAAAAAAAAAAACCTCGAGCATAAGTAAATTCAGTGTAGAACACTGAGAACAAGAGTGGCTGTATAGTTATACTCTTCTTTGTTAATGGCTTTAAAACAAAGTGTCTGAACCCTGCAAGGCGCAGTGAATCTTATTTGTTTATTTTTAAGTGTTTGTTTACTTATTTTTGAGACACAGACAGAGTATGAGTGGGGTAGGGGCAGACAAAATCCCAAGCAGACTCCACGCTGTCAGCACAAAGCCCAGGGTGGGGCTGGAACTCACGAGTCGTAAGATCATGACCTGAGCTGAAATCAAGAATCAGACGCGGGGTGCCTGGGTGGCTCAGTCAGTTGAGTGTCCGACTTCGGCTCATGTCATATCTTGTACTCTGTGAGTTCGAGCCCTGCGTCGGGCTCTGTGATGATAGCTCGGAGCCTGGAGCCTGCTTCAGATTCTGTGTCTCCCTCTCTCTGCCCCTCCCCTCCCCTCAAAAATAAACAAACATTGAAAAAAAAAAAAGAGTCGGATGCTTAACCGACTGAGCCACCCAGGTGCCCCATAAATGTAGACTTTTTTTTTTTATTAAAATTTTTTTTTTTTGGGGCGCCTGGGTGGCGCAGTCGGTTAAGCGTCCGACTTCAGCCAGGTCACGATCTCGCGGTCCGTGAGTTCGAGCCCCGCGTCAGGCTCTGGGCTGATGGCTCGGAGCCTGGAGCCTGTTTCCGATTCTGTGTCTCCCTCTCTCTCTGCCCCTCCCCCGTTCATGCTCTGTCTCTCTCTGTCCCAAAAATAAATTAAAAACATTAAAAAATAAATAAATAAATAAAAAAAAAATAAAATTTTTTTTTTACATTTAAAAAAAAATTTATTTTTGAGAGATAGAGAGAGACAGCACAAGTGGGGGAGGGGCAGAGAGACACAGGGAGACACAGAATCCGAAGCAGGCTCCAGGCTCTGAGCTGTCAGCACAGAGCCCGATGCGGGGCTCGAACTCACTGACTGAGAGATCGTGACCCGAGCCGAAGTCCGACGTTCAACCGACTGAGCTACCCAAACGCCCCCATAAATGTAGACTTTTAAAATGCACTATCAGGGCGCCTGGGTGGCTCAGTTGGTTAAGCGTCTGACTTCAGCTCAGGTCACGATCTCGCGGTCTGTGAGTTCGAGCCCCGCGTGGGGCTCTGGGCTGACGGCTCAGACCCTGGAGCCTGTTTCCGATTCTGTGTCTCCCTCTCTCTCTGCCCCTCCCCCGTTCATGCTATGTCTCTCTCTGTCCCAAAAATAAATAAATGTTAAAAAAAAAATTTAAAAAAAATGCACTGTCAGAGGCACCTGAGTGGCCCAGTCGGTTAACTGTCTGACTCTTGATTTCAGCTCAGGTCACGATCTCACAGTCTGTGAGACTGAGCCCTGCATCAGGCTCTAAGCTGACAGTGCAGAGTCTGCTTGGGATTCTCTCCCTCTCTCTCTCTCTCTCTCTCTGTCTCTCTCCCTCTCTACCCCTCCCCCGTGCTTGCCTATTCTCTCTCTCAAAAATAAATAAACAAGTGTACATTTATCACATACTACTAAACACAGAAACACAGATTTTTAGAATGAGTATTTTCAGAATGATGGAAACAGCACAAGTGGGGGAGGGGCAGAGAGAAACGGAGACACAGAATCTGAGGCGGGCTCCAGCTTCTGAGCTGTCAGCACAGACAGCTCCAGCTCATGGATGGCGAGATCACGACCCGAGCTGAGGCCACACGCTTAACCAACTGAGCCGCCCAGGTTCTCCAGAAACACAGCTATTTAAAAGCCAAAGTGTCAGGGGCACCTGGGTGGCTCAAGGGACTGAGCATCCGACTTTTGCTTGTTCATGATCTCATGGTTCCTGAGTTCAAGCCTCACAGGGGGCTAAATGCTGTCAGCGTGGAGCCTGCTTCGGATCCTGTCTCCCTCTCTCTCTCTCAAAAATAAACGTTAAAGGGGCGCCTGGGTGGCGCAGTCGGTTAAGCGTCCGACTTCAGCCAGGTCACGATCTCGCAGTCCGTGAGTTCGAGCCCCGCGTCGGGCTCTGGGCTGATGGCTCGGAGCCTGGAGCTTGTTTCCGATTCTGTGTCTCCCTCTCTCTCTGCCCCTCCCCCGTTCATGCTCTGTCTCTCTCTGTCCCAAAAATAAATAAAAAACGTTGAAAAAAAAAATTTTTAAAAAAATAAACGTTAAAAATGAATAAATAAAAGCCAAAGTGTCAGAAGACCCTGCCAAGGAAGAAAACATTTCTAAAGACCAGGCCACGTGGAGGTGCCATGGGCTCTCTCCTCCCACAGACCCCCGCCAGGAAGCCACAAGAGCCAGGACTGAGGGGAATGAGACCAGGCAGCCTGAGACAGAGACCCGGGGTGCACGGGGCCGGCACCGCAGGGGCACAGGTCAGTCCCGGGACGGGAGACCGCACTTCTCCCCCTGAGAGAGGAGGCCAGAGCAGCGGCACGCGCTCGGGGACGGACGCCGGCACAGGGTGGCCACGCAGAAGCTCGTGCTCCCCCTCCCGCCTCCTCTCAGCACAGGGGCAGGGACAGGTCCCTCCAAGGTCCTGAGCGCCTGGGGAGCCCTGGTGGCACGCCCCAGCGGGTGGCTTTCAGGGTTCAACCAGACCCTCTCCACTCTTTCTGGAAACCTGAGCGGGAGGCAGCCCAGGTGCCAAAGTCAGCACAGTGATGCGCTTTGTTCAACCCGTGACGTTTACAAGATCAGGAAGCTTCACAACACTCGGGACAACAGCTCTGGCCTGTGACTTGATTCACTCTCAGGTGTCCGTGCCCTCATCCCCCCTTACTGCGTAGGGAGGGGCTGGTTCTGGTTCTGCCACTTGACCGACAGCAGGGGGTTGTCTCCCCCCCCCCCCCCCCGGCAGGACCTTGAGGCCGCACTGCCCCCCACGAGTGGTGGCCACGCAGCGCGGGACACGTTAACGCTCTGTCCTCTGGGCTTCAGGGCTCCTGCCCTGCCTCCCGCCTGCGGGGACGTGAGGCTCCCCGTGACTGAGCACCTTCTGTCCCACCCCCGGCTCGCTGGGGTGCCCTGCTCGGAGCCGGAGCCACCCCTGCTCAGGCTCTCTTAGCAACTCAGTCGGCGACGGCAGCTCGCCAGAAGGAAAATACTCACCTTTCGCTTCAAATTTCCCCATGAGCTGGGCCCCCATCGCCATGGCGACATTGGACAGGAGGCAGGACAGGAGCTTCTGGCTGAGGGTCATCCAGTTGTATCGGGGGGCAACGAAGAAGTAGGGGGTGTACGTGAAGAAGTACAGGAAGCCCCCTATGGCTGCTGCCATGTTGGCTATGGATGGAGAGAAGACAGGTGTGCCGAACACGGGCTGCAGCGCAGGACTGAGGACCCCAGGCGCCACCCACGGCCTCTCCTCTCGTCCGGGCACGGGTGCCGTGGGGAACGTGACCCCCAGGCTGACTTCCCCAGCCCTCTGCTGCAGACTGCACCTTGACCGTGCACACCGGACCCCCCAGCCCCCCGGCGTGACCCTGCTTCCCACCAGGCATCCCACTCACCAGGAAGCCTGGCACACGCCAAACAGACAAGCCTCTCCTCTCCCCTCCCCTCCCCTCCAGGAGTAGCCAAATCAAGAGCCAGAGGCCCCGCTGACTGAGCCTAGAGACTTTTAAGAATATTGAACCCACTCTAAGCTAACAGTATTTTTACAACAATCGACTAGATTTCCCACAATTTAGTGAGAAAGGTTATGCTTTTGCAAACCTCTGTAATGTCTGATTTAAGAGGTTAGAGCTGGATTCTCGCATCTGCTCCCCGTTCACCCTGCCGTATCACACCGTTTGGGTCGAGGCCCGTGAAGGAAACCGCCTTCACCCAGATAAGTAGTTGGAAAAAGAGGAGGAATTTTAACAGCCTTCTCGATATTTCTGGACATTCTTCTCCGAGACAGCGCTACTCAGGCGGTCGTTTCTCAAAGGCCACGTGCCACGTGGACTCAAACTGACCAAAGAACTTTTCGTGCTCTGTTATGTGAAAATCCACCTGTCTGTCCTGCACTCTGAAGGGGCTGTGACTCGTGCGTGATTTTGTAATGTGATACGTGGGTCGTGAGGAAAATATTGCTTGTTGAGCTACGTGGATCTTTTAAATGTAAATAGATACATTTTATTATGTGACATACAGAAAAAAATCTCACCGGTAACATGGACACCAACCTCCTAAGAGATCAAGCGCATCGTCACGCGCACGGTGTTAGATTCAAGTATGTAAAATCCTATTTTGGCTTGAAAGCTTGAATTTTACAATTGACATCAGGGGCGCCTGGGTAGTTCAGTTGGTTAAGCTTCTGACTTGGGATCAGGTCATGATCTCCCCGTTCCTGGGTTCGAGCCCCTTGTCTGTGCTGACAGCTTGGAACCTGGAGCCCGCTTCACAGTCTGTGTGTCCCTCTCTCTCTGCCCCTCCCCCGCTTGTGTTGTGCTCTGTCTCTCTCTCAAAAATAAATATTAAAAAGAATTTTAAAAATTCAATGGACGTCAGATACTGCCAGTTATTTTCCTTAAAAGCCAGCTCCCATTTGAGAAAGTGCCAAATATCCAAGGGGAGTAATCATAGTCTGATGGTCATTCTTCCCAGCAAACACGGTGTCCCTTGAAAACAGCGGCTAGTTTAGCCGACAGCTCAAACAGGTGCACACAAGCTTTCCCTCCAGACACCCTCCCCACACCCACCAGCATGGCTTCTACCAAAACACCCCCAAGGCACCCGAGTGGCTCAGTCGGTTGAGCATCTGACTTTTGATTTGGGTTCAGGTCATGATTCCGGGGTCTTGGGATCGAGCCCCACATTGGGCTCCATGCTCAGTGTGGAGATTCTCTCTCTGCCCCTCCCCTGACCTCTCTCAAAATAAATAAATAAACTTTAAAAAAAAACACCCCCCGAATCAGAAAATGACGAGTGCTGGCGAGGTGCGGGGAAAGCGTATGCCGCGGGCGGAAATGGAGAGCGGCGCGGTCGCTGTGGAAAAGTCTGGCAGTTCTTCAAACGACTAAACAGAGAGTCAGCGGAGGTCACGGCTGCACGATTCACAAGCGCTGGACCGTGGAAGCACCCGCGTGTGCGGTGACGGGTGGATGAGCCAAGTGGCCCATCCACACGACAGAACGTCACTCAGCCTTACAGGGGAAGGGAATCCCGAACCCGCTGTGAGGTGGATGAACCCCAGGGCGGTTCACGCAGTGAGAAAATCAGGCACAAAACGAGAAGTAGGTGTGATCCCGCTCACGCGAGTTCCCGCCACCGCAGAGACGGAAGGTGGATGGTGGGCGCCAGGGCCGGGGAGGGACGGAGAGTCGGTGTACGGGGGACAGAGCTTCAGTCTGGGGAGACGGAAAAACTCCGGGGTGGGTGGTGGGGACGGTTATGACACAGCGTGGAGCCCACTCGACTGTGCGCGCAAAAATGGTTATGGTGGTAAACTGCCCGTTATGTGCATGTTGCCCCGACAGGAAAGGAAAAAAGAGACGAGGACAACGCGAGAGGCAGGGACGGTGATCACGGAACCCAAAACCGGGTCAACGTGTGAGCGGGATTTTGTGGAGCTGAAAAAAAGACACCAGTCCTCAGACCAAAGCGCAGGTAAAGGAAGAGACACCACCCGGGACTGCCGGGCGACGTGCGCGGCCGCGGGAACACGCCCGGCGCGGACAGCTTTCCACGGCTATTGGACACGACTCGGGCGGGAGAGCAAGGTTAGGACACGCTGGCGGCCAGAGAAGAAAGGGCTGGAATCAGGCGCGTGCCCGACGTCCCGAGGACAGGGTCTGAATGAAGGCACAGAGCGCAGCTCCCCCCCACCCCCCAGCTGTGGCTGCTCTGACTCCGGGTGGAGGGCGGGGGGGACACGGCAGGGTTTCGCTGGGGCCCCTGCGGGCCCAGGGCAGGACGGCTCACCTCTGCTGAAGAAGGCGCTGACCATGAAGCTGAAGGAGACGGAGGCGGCGGCAAAGCACAGCAGGAAAACCAGCACCAGCGAGGGGTCGCTGTGAGCGAGCACCGCCACGCCCTTCCTCACCTGCGTGGCGGGCGTCCACGGTCACCCGGGCAGGCCGCGGTGGGGAAGGTGGGGACAAAACCAGGAAGACCTTAAACGTTCCCGGCCTCCAACGAGAGTGGACAGGGTGGGAGAAGGGCCGCGCGCGCCGTCCTTCTCCCCCCACCCCCCCACCCCGGGGGCCAAGCCGAGGGCGGGGTCGCCTGGGGTGCCGCGGCGGCCTCTCCCGTCCGCCCGACCGCCAGGCTCCTGGCGAGGCCACACTCACCTTGATGCAGAAGAGCAGGGTCACGAAGGACACGGCCACGAAAAGGAAGAGGAAGAAGAGGAGGAACCAGGCGCTCCAGTGCAGCCAGCTGCTGAGCCCCATCATGCGCATGTACTCCTGGGGAGAGGGCCGCACTGACACCCCCGCACCCTGGCCTGCGGCCCGTGCCTCCGGGCGCATGCGCGTGCCAGGCCGGGCCACCGGGGGACTCTCGCGGGTCCCGTTGTGCCGGCATCCCCTGCCCTCCTCCTCCCTCTCCCCACGCGTGTGGGCACCAGCGTTGGTTCGTGAGCCATTTCACGTCTGCCGCCAACCGCGTCATCGCCTCACTTCGCTGCTGCTATTTCCTGTGCCCCAGCAGACGGCACCCCTGAACCCTCTCCCGGCCGCCTGCCCGCGCGGCTTACAGGCCCCAGCGATCGCAGATGTGGAGTCACTGAGAATACGCTAAATATCAATTCACCGGCCCTGCAGACACCGCCAGAGGAAGGACTTCACACGGCGTCTGGGTCACTTTGGGCGCGTCACTGGGATGAGTTTACAGGTGACGCTAGCACACAACTGTACCCGACTAAGGCAGGGACGTTCTTTGCGGCGACGCTTTCCTTAAGCCCCATCCCAGTGAGCCTGGCGGTCCACACCCACAGCTGTCCCCGATCTGTGCAGAGTGAACGGGCCCTCCGTGGAGGCTGTTTCTCTCTAGAGTGGCTCTGCGCAGCAGAAACGGAATGTGTGTGTATATAATTTAGAGTTTTAGTGGGTGCCTGGGGGGCTAGGTCAGTTAAGCATCTGACTCTTGATTTCTGTCAGGTCTTGGTCTCGAGGCTCGTGAGTTCGAGCCCTGCCTCAGGCTCTGCACTGTCAGCATGGAGCCTGCCTGGGATTCTGTCTGTCTGTCTGTCTGTCTCTCTCTCAAAAATAAACTTAAAAAAAACCGACAACAACTTAGAATTTTATAGTAGCCACAGCCAAAAAGTGAAGAGAAAGCAGTGCAATTAGTTTCAAAGCCGTGTCTTACTTGACCCAGCACATCCAAACCGTGGTCTTTCCAACGTTTCAGACCTTAGCACGCTATATGCAAAATGCGGTGCTCTGTCGGGTGTGAAAGATCTGGATGTACTGGGCCTGATTTCACAGAAACCCGGGGGTCACCGGCACCACGGTGGGCGTTCGGCCCACGCCCTGCCTGGATGGCGCGGGGCCGCGTGGGGCAGGGTACCTTCAGCCTCCTCTCCTTCTCCTGCACGACGGCCCGGATGACGGTGAGGGAGCTGTAGGTGAGACTCAGCACAAGCAGCAGGGGGAGCTGATATTGCATGGCGACGAGGAACGGGTCCGAGATGAAAGGCGGGTAAGGGAACCTCTTGGCGATGACGGTGAGCTTCTCAAACAGCTGGTGCGTGGAGGCGTTTGCGTGGTACTGCATGATGGCCCGGTCCACCGCGTGCTGCACGGCCAGGAAGCCTTCTCGGATGTACCCTGGGTGCGGAGCACAGCACGTCCCGCACATGGGTGGGCTCGCGTCAGAAGGGCCGCATCGCGGGCGCGGCTCACGGAGCCGCGTGCCCTGAGCTGTGCCGGGGTCTCCCTGGTGAACGCGGCCCCGGAGCGACACCACCTCACGCTCCTACGGTGTCCCCGGTCTTCTAGCTTGTAGGAGCCGCCCTCATCTCCAGCCCATGGCCCCTGACCCACCCCCAACGCCAGCCGGGCGGCATCTCTCTGACCCTCCCGCCTGCCTCCCGCGCCCACTTCGAAGGACCCCGTGACTGCATCAGGTCCACCCAGACAATCCGGAGTAACCAGCTGCTGTCATGAGGCCCGGTGACTGGCAACTTCCATTCCATCCCCTCACCCCCCAAGCTAGCACCACAAAGGCAGGCGGAGTCACAGCCCGAAGGCCTTCGGGCGTTGTGCGCTCTCCGTGCTGGCCCTTTCCGGCCCCCTCCACGTGGGCGGTCATAAATTCTTCCAGTGAAGGGCCTGGGAAGAGCGGCAGGCTCGGGACAGGGAGCTCCAGTCCCGAGCCGGGCCCGGCAGAACAGCCTAAAGAAGAGGTGGGCACACCCACAGGGGAGCACGAGGCAGCCCGAGTCCCCGAGGACAGAGAGGGGCACCCTCATTCAAAAAGTACAGTGACATTTACAACACGACCCAGCGTCCTGGAACACGGAAATGCCAGCAGCCTGCAGCCAGCCCCTAAGGAAAAGCGGAGAAAAGAGCCCAGCACGGCGGGTACCACGTCGCCCTTGGGTTTGAGACTTCAGGGGCTGCGGCAGCAGTTACCGACACCCGCCGTGGTGCTGGATGAGGGTTCAGCTCTTCACAACCCACCTGCAGAGCAGCTGGCCATGTCTCGGACATGTGGAGCCACTGAGGCGGGGGAGGGACAGGGCCCCGGGACACTGGTCTTCTCACATCACACTGCTGCTCGTGAGGCCTGTCCTGTCACCTCATCTTTGTCACCACAACTTCTGGGGCTGCTCAGCGCTCCGAGGAATGGAGGCGTCACCCTGTCCCCCATCGTCTCCCGCCGCCCGTAGGTCTGTGACCGTGGCGAACACCTTTGCACGTGTGCACCCTTCCTCCTTTCTGACTATTCCAGAGGCTGAATTCCCATCAGGGGCTCGGCGGATCTGAGGTGTGGACACGGGGCCGGGGCAGAGCGCAGGCCGGGGACGCTGAGGGCATGCTGGGTGCCAGGCCCGCGTCCCTTCCACACCTCAGGGGTCTTTGTGTCCTTGTAACTGGTGTGGACTAATGAGTCCTTAACATAAAAATATGTGGACCCCTGTCATTTGCTGAAATGTTTTCCCCAGGCTCCTACTTGCTTTTAACATTGGTGTTGTATGTATGTACCAGCACAAAAGCAGACACACATATCAATGGAACAGAATAGAGAACCCAGAAATAGACCCACAAATGTATGGCCAACTCATCTTCGACAAAGCAGGAAAGAATATCCAATGGAAAAGACAGTCTCTTCAGCAAGTGGGGCTGGGAAAACTGGACGGCGACAGGCAGAAGAATGAACCCGGACCACTTTCTTACAGCAGACGCAAAACTAAACTCTAAATGGATGAAAGACCTAAGTGAAGCCATCAGAATCCTTGAGGAGAACGCAAGCAGCAACCTCTGTGGCCTCAGAGGGAGCAACTTCGTATTATACATGTCTCTAAGGCAAAGCAAAAATGGACGCTTGGGACTTGCTCTAGTTAAAAAGCTTCTGCATAATGAAGGAAACAACAAAACTAAAAGGCAACTGATGGAATAAGAGAAGACATCTGTAAATGACATATCAGATAAAGGGCTGGTATCCAAAATCTATAAATAACATATCACACTCAACACCCAACAAAACAAATAATCCAGTGAAGAAACGGGTAAAGGACACGAACAGACATTTCTCAAAAAAAAAAAAACAAACAAACAAAACTCAACATCACTCATCATCAGGGAAATACAAATCAAAACCACAATGAGATACCACCTTACACCTGTCAGAATGGCTCACGTTAACAACTCAGGGGACAACAGATGTTGGCGAGGATGCGGAGAAAGGGGAACCCCCTTGCACTGTTGGTGGGAACGCAAACTGGTGCAGCCGCTCTGGAAAACAGTGTGGAGGTTCCTCAAAAATTAAAACTAGAATTACCCTACGACCCAGTAATGGCACTACTAGGCATTTATCCAAGGGATACAGGTGTGCTGTTTCGAAGGGACACATGCACCCCCATGTTTATAGCAGCGCTATCGACAATAGCCAAAGTATGGCAAGAGCCCAAATGTCTATGGACTGACAAATGGATAAAAGAGATGTTGTGTGTGATACACATATATGCACGCTAGAATATTACTCAGCTATGAAAAAGAAGGAAATCTTGCCATCTGCAATGATGTGGATGGAGCCAGAGGGTATTATGCGAAACAAAATAAGTCAGAGAGAGACAAATACAATTTCACTCATACGTGGCATTTAAAAAACTAGATAGGGGCGCCTGGGTGGCTCAGTCGGTTAAGCCTCCGACTTCAGCTCAGGTCATGATCTCGCAGTTCGTGAGTTCGAGCCCCGTGATGGGCTCTGGGCTGACGGCTTAGAGCCTGGAGCCTGCTTCGAATTCTGTGTCTCCCTCTCTCTCTGTTCCTCCCCCTCTCATGCTCTGTCTCTCTTTCTCCTTCAAAAATAAATAAAAACATTAAAAAAATTTTTAAAAGAAAATAAAAAACTAAACAGATGAACATAGGGGAAGAAAAGGAAAAATAAAATAAGATAAAAACAGAGAGGGAGCCAAAGCATATGAGACTCTTAAATACAGAAAATGAACTGGGGTTGCTGGAGGGAAGTGGGTGGGGGAGGGGCTAAATGGGTGATGGGCACTGAAGACGGCACTTGCTGGGGTGGGCACTGGGTGTCATATGTAAGAGATGAATCACTGGGTTCTACTCCTGAAATCAACACTACACTACATGTTAACTAACTTGAAGCTAAATAAAATCTCGGAAGAGAAAAAAACACAAAACAGAGTAATTGGTGTTACGTCTTTTCCTTTTTTGTCAAATTTCAAGTTTGTACCTGGTGCAGTTTGCTGGTCTTTCTCCTGTTGCTTCCAACCTCAGGAAAGTGTCCCCACAAATAGAACAGTCCTGGCCCAGGCAGTGGGTGTGGCTACCCCCTGGTGCATCGTTTAGAGACATTCCTGGGTCTTTCCACCAAAATCCCGAACACGCTCTGCCTCCTACAGGCCGTGGGATCCTGTGTTCTCTGCAACACCCTGGCTGCCTCCTGGAACCCACGGATGGGTCCCAGCTACTCCTCGCTTACCCCTGGCTCCACTCCATTCTAGAACACAACCGTGCTTGCGAGGAGACCAACAGGTCGACTGCCCACCAAGGTCACACGGGACAGACCAACACACGCAAAGACAGGGTACAGCTGGCCAAGATCCAGTTTCTGCAAGCGCCCCACGGATGCAATTTAACCCTGGACAATTACTCAAGGACCACACGGCTTCCAAAGCCCATTAGCCTGGACACAGTGGAAGCCAGGGAGAGAAGGGAGGTGTGAAACCAAGCCCACAGATCGGATGCAAACTGACCGAAACACAGAGGTTTCCTTCGAGAGCATGTGCCCCCTGGGAACCAGAGAGACGGCCTTCGCCATCCTGAGTATTTTAACCTTTCAGAACCCAGTTTTCCTAGAAGTTTCCCTCCTTCTACGCAGAAGAAGATCAAACGCTCCTTTAGGAGTATTTCTGCAAAGAAAGGCAAGGTGGGACCCCCGCGATCACCAGGCAGTGGCCCAGTGAGGGATCCAGCCGCTGCCCGAGCTTCTCACCAGGTTCTCCGCCATCGGGGGACGCGGGTTCCCTTGGTCCTGGGTTTGGGAACAGTGGGAAAAGGGAAGTGGTGTGCCATCCTTCGGTCTCTTTCAGGAAAAAGGAGCCTGTTCGGGTCCACATGTAATTTCTTCGTGTGTAACTGAACCGTAAGTGGTATCTCACCTGTGGGACCAAAGATAAAGCCACTTGCTCTGATTGACAGGCACAGAGGCACACATCCGCGTCAAACCAGAGACCCATCAGGGGGCTCGGTGCCGTGAAGTCACCACCTCTCCTGACCCTCACCAATGACACAGGGTCCTGGAGCGTCAGAGCGAGTGGTCCTGCCCAGGGCGGCGACAGGGGCCCCGCAGCCGAGCCCCCGCAGCCGAGCCCCCGCAGTGTTCTCGCCGTCTCGCTATCTACCTACAGGAACTCTGTACCTGAGGTGTCCCTGATAATCGGCGGAGGGCCGCAGAAACAATGCTCGGGGAACTGGACAGTCTTAATTAACCGGGTCTTAATGCCATCAGACGGGCAAAGGACTTCCTTTTGTTTGTTTAAATAGATAGCTGAAATTCTAATGCCGGGGTGGGCAGGTCCCAGGTGTCTGCTCCTTTCCCACGTGCCCCATCCGTGCACAGAGGCCTGGAGACGCGGGGGGATGAGAGTCTGTAGTGCACTGCCTCCTTTAGGCTTCCTCCATCGTGCAGCCTGCCAGGCTAGCACGGCACCGGGCGCCCTCCGAGGGGCCCATGACAGTGACGCTGGCCCCGCAGCAAGGCCAGGTATCACCTCCCAGGCTGGCAGAGCCCCTTTGCAGGCCAGGCTTGTTTTGGGGGAGGGAGAGCGGGGCTTTGTGGGGCGGGGTCCTCACCGCCATTGGCAGGGGCTCCCTGCTGTGGTTGAAGGTGTGGTCGAACACTATGGCGGCCAGCACGTTGGAGGAGCGGTTGTCGTACCTGACGTAGTCCTCAAAGTCCTTCTCCGAGCGGAAGCCCCGAGCTGTGGGAAAGCCATGAGCTGCCCGAGCGCCCGTCCCACTCAGCACTCTGGCTGCTCCGGGTCACGTTCAGATCAAACACTGCACAGGTACAGGTTTCCTTTGGGCTTTGTCCGCTTGTCCTCAGGGGTCAGGGAGGCTTTCGTTTTGGGCAGAGAGACCGGCGGCTGAGGGCACTGGTGCCCCTCCCCTGCCCCCCCCCCCCCCCCCCCCCCCATCTCGGAGACTGACCCCGAGCGGGGAGGCTGCGTGTGGGATCGGGAAGATGTGAGTGGATGCTAATGTAATGTGTCACACGGTTTCTCTGTCACCAGACCCTGCTCCACACGAAGGGCTTCCCGGTCATCACCCAGTAAGGGCCAAGGACCTCCCCCCGAGGTTACATTGCCTAAATCGAGAGGCGGGAAAGGGATCACGCTTTTCACACTGGAAGCAGAGCGAGGGAAGGCGACAGGCACGCCTACTGGGAGTGTCCCTCGGCAGGCTTCCTGATGCCTTCTGCTAGCGCTGTCCTCCCAGAACCACAACCCAGAAAAGGCCCCAGCACCGCACACTCACGGCACACCTTGCCTCTGTAACGCAAGAGCCTTCCCGGGGCGTGGACGGCTGTTCCCACCACGAGGAATCGGGAGCGTTCCAGAGCCCGTGCTGCTGCAGCGGGCACACACGGAGCTCCACTCTGCCCTCGCAAGTCTGGTCCCCACTCTACGACGAGCGACCCGCCAACGAGGGGCGATGCTGGTCTGGCCAAGTCTGGTCCCCACTCTACGACGAGTGACCCGCCAACGAGGGGCGATGCTGGTCTGGCCGCCGGCCGGGGCCGCTTGCCCGGGCCCGAGCCCCACGGCCAGATGCGACGGGATCCAGGGGACACCTCACCTCTCATGTTGATGACCAACGTTCTCCGCGCCGTCTCTGTGATGGTCTTCACGGCGTCGCTGTGGGACGGGATGTAGGCCAGCTCCCAGGCGTCGCCGGGAGGGGGGAAGCTGAAGAACAGGGGCAGCTCCCGGATGGACTGGCCAGGGTAGATGGTGGCGTTGGGCACGTTTTCCGACTGGATCTTCAAGCGGAGCCAGATCAGGATCCCAGAGAACAGCAGGGGCAGCAAGAGCTCCAGGACGGTGACCAGCACTCTGCGCTTCTGGAAGAGGAAGGGAGGGCGCGGCAGTGGGGGTCACGGCGGCCTCCCCGGGCCGCCCCTCCCGGGGCCCGGAGCGCCCCGCACACCCACCTGCACCGTGTAGTTCTTCCAGAGCAGGAGCGCCAGCTGCCTGAGCGCCGCCATGTCCGCGCCCACCGGAAGGCCGGGTGCACCTGGGGGCCGGGAGACTCCCTCAGACGGGGCCCTCCTGCCGCGTCCCCCCTTCCCGGCCGCTGCGCGGTCGCCAGCACTGCTCCGGCCGCTCCAAGAGAAGGCGCACTCAGGGCGGTGACCGTCTCCTCCCGAGACGCACCCTCAGAGACCGGCTCTATGTGCCACGCGCTGCTGGCGCGGAGTGACCACCACACAGGTGTCCTCTGTGTCCTCTGTGCTTGCTGCCTCTCCGCTCATCCCCCCTCCCCCAGCTTCCCTGGCCACGCTCACAGAACCAGCGAGAGCAGAGAGCGGCACGGTGGGGAAGACAGGCCGGGGAGGGGGCCTCGCCCTGCTGACCGGGAGCGGACACGGTAGGCGCACAGGTGGGCAGAACAATGGCACGGCGCCAGCTCTCGCGCCTTGAACGCTCGGGACCAGTTTTTCCTGCTTTAACCGTGAATGCTGCTATGTGGCCTCCCCGTGACAGAAAGAAGATCTCTAAAGAAAACCCGCCCCGTGGCACAGTGGGATATCGTATCTAACACCGGTGCGCAGAGCTGGGCAGAACCGAGAGCGGGGGGCGGGGGGGCGTTGTAAAGGCCTCCCTCCATCTGGGGAAGTGCATTTCCCTAGGCGTCTGGGGTCTAGTGTGAGCAGAGACACGGGGCCCAGGTGAGACGCTTACCTGCTACAGAGGGAGGTGGTGTCAGTTAGCTCAGGAAGACCCCACAACGTCCAGGACACGGCAGTACCGCCTTCCGGAAGCTGCTGGCATGAAGGCTGGGGGCGGACCAGGCTGCTCAGACCCAGGGTGGGCACGTGGGCGGTGGAGGTGGGGACACCCCAGAGCACTCCTGGTTCCCGTCCACACGGCCAGGTCGCGGGGGGACCTTTGAGGGGCCCTTCGCGGCTCACAGTCCTTCAGGTGAGGAGACGCCTGTGTGACACACGCGGCAAGTTCTGAGTTCAACGAACTGGCTCCGCACATGGGCGGAAACAACCCCACACAACCAGGGGCAGTTAAGAGGCGCGAATGCTCGGACAAATGGCTAGGGAATCGTTCCTCCGTGAGCGTACCGCACGCTAACACCACCACCCGGAGAAGCTGCCGGGAGACCCTGCAGGCGGAGTGAGAACTCGTGGGTTTTCTTAAAAAGGCCAACTTTGGGGCGCCTGGGTGGCTCAGTCGGTTGAGCGGCCGACTTCGGCTCGGGTCATGATCTCGCAGTCCGTGAGTTTGAGCCCTGCGTCGGGCTCTGGGCTGACAGCTCGGAGCCTGGAGCCTGTTTCAGATTCTGTGTCTCCCACTCTCTCTGACCCTCCCCCGTTCATGCTCTGTCTCTCTCTGTCTCAAAAATAAATAAACGTTAAAAAAAAAAAAAAAAGAAAAAGGCCAACTTTACATTTGGCCTCAGTCGGTCAGAGTCATTTCCAGGAAAGCTCTTTTTAAAATGAAACTCTTGGGGTGCCTGGGTGGCGCCGTCGGTTAAGTGTCCGACTTCAGCCGGGTCACGATCTCGCGGTCCGTGAGTTCAAGCCCCGCGTCGGGCTCTGGGCTGATGGCTCGGAGCCTGGAGCTTGTTTCCGATTCTGTGTCTCCCTCTCTCTCTGCCCCTCCCCCGTTCATGCTCTGTCTCTCTCTGTCCCAAAAATAAATAAAAAACGTTGGAAAAAAAAAATTTTTAAAAATGAAACTCTTGCTTTTTTTAGTTAAGAAGTGGTGGTGCAGATCCGTCTAACAGTGCTCAAAATTGATGCGTTCGAAAGTAGTCAACAAATACCGGTAGAGAGCGCAACTCAGAGAAGTTACTTACAAATTAACCTAAGATACGCTTTTAATTAACTGCATGGTTAAAACATGAAGGCATGAGAGCTGAAATAGTATGGAGTGCTATGAAGTAGTGACTTAATAAATTATCCAAATTCTTTCAAAATTAACAAGGTGGAAAAACTGTCATAAAATCAGTTGTGGACAGTTAATAAAAGAGCAGTGGTTTCGTGAGACCCGTGAGGGCCTGTGGTTTATAAAAGGTTTCCAGAAGCGGGTTAGGCTAAGACGGGAAAGCACTTCCTCAAGCGGGGCCCGTCATCCCCAGGACAGGCGGACGGGCACCCGGCCGGGTTGAACTTTCTTCCTCTACCAAGATGGAAATACAAAAAGGTCACGGTTCAAGGAAGTCTTCTGGTCAGAGAAGTAGAGGACTTCCTTTGCTAGGAAAGTCTGGCCAAGAAAGGACACATCCCCGTGCTTAATCCTGCCTCTCCCGGCTGAGGGCTGGGGAGGGCACAAGGTTAGACCGAGCGTGTTCCCGCAGTCCCTACGAGGTGACAGCAGCACCCGCGAACTGACCTGGGTCCTGGCAGAGGCTCCCGGCCGCGGTCTCCCTCCAGGGCTACGGCACGACTGGCTCGGAGGACGCAGCTCTGTTTCGAGGGCTCTGGGGTGGGGCTTGCGGGCCTCTCGAGTGCGGCAGGGTGGCTGACGCCTCACGGGACATCAGGAGGGGCCCGGGGCTCGCTGGCATGACTCTTGGGCACCTCTGGGCGAAGGGAGGGCTCTAGAGCAAAACATGGAAAGCGATCATGGAACACCTCTCACCAAGTTAGAAAACGAACAGCAAAATGGATTGCAAGTGTGTTACTTAAGACAGAGCAGATCCGATAACAGAGAAAGAAGGATTCAGGGGGACAGAGGCCGCAGGGGTGGGTCTTCGTTCCCCCCCCCGATGCATGGAGAGAGAAGCATTCACATCATTTTTATGCTTCTAGAGCTCCTCTAGCCCTGGCTTCGGCCGTCTCCACTCTTACAAAGAGAGGAGGAAGCACCTGACCCGGGATCGCACAGTAAGAAAGCCGCAGAGCCAGGACGTGACCCTCCCTGCCTGTGTTCCTAACTACCACATCCCCGTGGATCCTGAAAGTAGTCGACATCTTTATAAAATCACATGTGTCGCTCCCACAATGTAACATTAGAAATCACACAGAAAATACTCCTGGAGCCCCGCCACTTTGATAGGTGTTTATTTCTGTGTCTCTCCGGCACCGGGCCCGTGGCCTCACGCACGCTCGGCGCCATCCTAAGTCCCAACCGATGCCGTACTTGCTTCCGGTCTGTTCCAGCAAAAAGAAATTTAAAGGAGATTCCCAGAATTACAAAATCTGGGAAACTTTCTGGTTATGAAAGCAAAGGTACGTGAGGAAAGGAAGTTAAAAGTTGCTTCAAACACTCAACGCGGAGGCACAGCGTCCCCAGAAGTGGCGGTGACGGCGACCTGGAGCCAGCCCCGCGCCTTCCACCCCACGGCAAACACTCAGGCGGGGGCCACTTGCAAAGCCGCCACCTCCGCCCCACAAGAGCCGCTGAGAACTTCCCCTGTGGAGCTGCCTTCGCTCCTCTAGGGGCAGAGCCACGAGGGGAAGGGAAAGCTTCCCCCCGCCCCCACTAAAAGCTTTGTTTGTTCACTGTTAAAATATTAAACTTTTCACAAAGCGTTGAGTATTTCGATGTTTGCTTTTTAGGTGAGTCACTGAATTGGTCCACAGTCAGCGCACACTGTGGCCTGCTAGCTCCTGAGGGCTCTCAGAGTGGCGCACAGGATTCCTCTACAGATGGTTTTTCCAGTAACTTGCGTGCGTTCGAGACCTGTGGGTCGTGCTAGTTCACGGGCACTGTGACTGTGCAGATGCCTCGCTGGCGGGGTTCTTCAGGGTGCGCCGATACGCCCACGCACCTCCACTGCCTCACCTGTGCTTTCCCATTCTGGGCTGGAACATGTCCCCCCCACCCCGTCTGTGTGCTCGTGCAAAACCAGGTTTCATTTCAGCCGATAAGGAACAGGGTGGCATTAATGCTTTCAGAGAGGTCACTGCCGAGGCGGCCTCGAGACCAGCAAGGGGAAATGGCCAGAGCCCCGGTGCAGGGCACATGCCCTTGGGTCACGAGCTCCTGTCACATCCTGAGCTCAGTGCATCTCCTCCCAGGGGAGCCTAAGTCTGCCCAGGCTGGAGGACGGCACGGTGAGAAGTGGGGGGGGGGGGGGGGGGGGTGTCTCCATAAAGCTGGGCCTCCCTCCGTGTGTCACACAGGGAGCAGAAAAGCACATCCGTTCCACGGGCGTGGAACAGAGACAGGGCCTTTCTGGTGGCGCTGGCCGGGACTCGGCGCTTTTCCTGAGGAGTCAGGTTGGTGAGGACCTGTCTCAGCTAGGGAGGCATTTCCTCATCGACACGGGGAGTCCACAACAGTCATTGGTAGTAAAGGCCTACGTGTGTACACGTCAAATAGGTACTTAATTAATGCTTGTGGGTAGAATCTTCTACGATACACAAGACAAAAAAGCATTGATTCATCCAACAGACATCTGCCAAGTTCTTGCTGTGCAAGGGGTGCCGAGGGTTTGGAAATGGGAATCACAACATTCCTAACCCAAGATGCTCACAGCCTGCGAACGCGTACGTGTACCGTAAGTGCCATGGCTCGAGCCAAAGGAGGCGTCGGGGAGATTCTGGAGAAGATCGGGTTTATTGTGTGCGTGCGCACGATGTGGGGGAGGGAGGCTCTGGGAAGGCTCCTGGGGTGGGTGACAAGGGAGGCCAGTCTCGAGTGTCCCAGTAGCTGGGGGGGGGGGGCAGGATAAGATCACGGAAAAGTGGAAGAGTATGTGGTGGGGAGCGGCCGTAGTTCTTAGAGCCTGGGGAGGGAGCAGCAGGGAATGAGCCAGAAAGGGAAGTGGACTGAGGCCTCAGATGCTGTGCCGAGAAGGCAGCGGGGTTGGGGGAGGGCAGTAATGCTGCTCCTCAGTTGTTGATCCACGATCTCTGGGTTGTTTTGCAGGGAGGTGCCCAATGAACATGAAAATGTCTATTTCAATGGATTCTGCAGATACAGTGTCTTAATACCAATAAATAAACACCGTGAAACACAGGCTGAAAACAGCAGGCACGTTCATAGAGTCTGGTGCCTGCCAGTGAACCCCACTACTGAGCTGTGAGTTGGGTGAGCAAGACGACCTACTAGAATAGACGGTGACAAATTGCACTTGTTAAGTATTTTTCTTTAAAACTGAGGGACAAATGGGCTTTACTGACACTCAGTATACGAAAGGACCGTGGCAGTCCTGCTGGCCTGTGTGTCGGGGGCCACGCACCCCGGGGGGCAGGAGGGGCTCTGAGACACAGCGTGGCCCTGGGCCCCCGCCCACCGCTTTGCTTGGAGCCTCGCCCCCGTCTTGGGGCTTCACATGACTCAGGATATGATGCGTTGTGCTCAATTAAAACAAACAAACGAAATCACAGCTGAAGCTTTCTGATACTTTGTCGGGACTTGGGAAGTGACCGTGAACACCGTCAGTGACCCGGGAGGCTCATTGGTTATCTCAGGACTCAGCATGTAAGGAGGAAATGCAAACTCTCTTCCAAGAGGCCTTTTCTTTTACTCAATGGCGAATGACTGCGTGAGTATGTCAGCTAGCTGATTTCTTTTAAGCCAACACACTCAAACCTGTCCCTTCAAAGAAAAGGTGACAAGGCGTGAGAGCTGCGGCTTTTCAAACTAAACCCCAGAGCTCGGAAGGGTGTTTGGAGTGGGTGTCCGCTGCAAGAGAGCCATCTACACACACGCTCATACCCACACTCCAGGAACCTCGGGCGCCAGAAGCTTCCCTGCCCCGACAGCCCCTGAACGCCTAGGGCCCCAAGAACCCTCGCAGGCTGATAAGCAGGAGTGAAAAGCAAGTCTCCCAGCTGGGAGAGCGGTCTGTGTGGCTTCACAAGTGACGTTGTGAACATGGCATTTCCCTGTGACACCACCAGAACCAGGAACTGAAATACACAGAACCCAGAGCCAGACCTGCCGACCAGGGGACTCAGGTTTCACCAAGGCTTCATAAATGTTTTGGAGTTGGTTAAACATCCGACTTCAGCTCAGGTCATGATCTCGCAGTCCGTGGGTTCGAGCCCAGTATCGGGCTCTGTGCTGACAGCTCAGAGCTTGGAGCCTGCTTCAGGTTCTGTGTCTCCCTCTCTCTCTCTCTGCCCCTCCCCTGCTTGCTCTCTCTCTCTCTCTCTCTCAAAAATAAATGAACATTAAAAAAATTAAAATAAATGGGATGGAGACTTGCTCACAAGGCTTTCTTTTAGAAACAACATACGAGGGTGGTGCCTGGCTGGCCTTGTCAGCAGAGCACACAACTCTTGATCTGGGGGTTGGGAGTTCAAGCCCCAAGCTGGGCAGAGAGATTACTTAAAAAAATAATCATAAAAACAGCACATGTTGTTTTTTTTTTTTTTTCAACGTTTTTTATTTATTTTTGGGACAGAGAGAGACAGAGCATGAACGGGGGAGGGGCAGAGAGAGAGGGAGACACAGAATCGGAAACAGGCTCCAGGCTCCGAGCCATCAGCCCAGAGCCTGACGCGGGGCTCGAACTCACGGACCGCGAGATCGTGACCTGGCTGAAGTCGGACGCTTAACCGACTGCGCCACCCAGGCGCCCCAAAACAGCACATGTTTTTAAGGTTGGTCTGGTGGCGTCAATATGTGGAACAAATTTAATCGTGTTTGCTTTGCCTCTTGTCCCTTTAAAAGGTCTGTATTTCTGTATGTATTTAGGTCTGTGATTTTCAGGACACTAGTACACGGCTCTACTTAACAAATAAATAATTAAAACCCATGGGGTACAAGCTCAAATTCTTTGATGCATATCAGCACACAAGAAACAGCTGGTGGATGATGTATTTACCCGAGTGGCCCCTGCATAGATGAGGTGGGAACAGATCCACAAGCCTTGGTCATTGTCCGAGAGCCGCCGGAGGCTGGGTTCAAGGCTGTGGTCACTTGCATTGGACCGCCAGTGGTTTGCTGGCCTCACACTCACCAGCACCGCCCACCCCATCCAGGGTGTCCCCTTAGGGTCGCAGAGCTCCGAGTCTATAGTGAAGCTCGTCACCTGGCAGGGCTTGGTGGGGTGTACTTTTAAGTCGAAGGTGTGGCCCAGGAGAGAGTCCCACAAAGCCTGTGCTCACTCCTGTTTCCCTCAGCCCTGCTGGAGCCTTGGTCCCATCCCTGTTCTGCCCTGCCTCTCTAGGTGGAGGAGATGAGGTAATGAGGCACTTGAGGGCCCCCAGGGAGAGGTAACCACGGCTCAGGCTCATTACTCGGCTCCTGCAAAGGTACCCGTCTGCCTGTTGACTCTGAATCTCTGAGCCATTCGGGGGATGAGCAAAGCCCAAGTCTCCCGGGACAGGGACCGTGGGACACACCATACACTTTCCCACAGGGGCCTGGGACTTTTGGGGTTTTGTCTTCTTGGAAAATCGTTTCCCAGTCCGGTCCAAGCCCCTCTGAGAAGCAGCCGTGGACATCCTGGCTGCACGACAGAATCTTCCGGGGGTGCTTCAAGACAGAAACTGACATCAGAGGCCCACTCCGGAAGATTCTAGGCTATGGTCTGGGCACGGGACTCATTCCTGGGTGATTCCTTTTTCCTTTTAAGTTTATTTATTTTGAGAGAGAGAGAGGGTGTGCGCAAGCATGAGCGAGTGGGGGAGGGGCTAAGAGAGAGGGAGAGAGAGAATCCCAAGCAGACTCCCCACAGTTACTGCAGAGCCCAACCTGGGGTTCACTCTCATGAACCACACAATCATGACCTGAGCTCAAATCAAGGCTCAGATGCTTAACTGACCGATGTGCCCAGGCTCCCCCGTTCCTGGCGATTCTGACACGCAGTCAGGGTTCAGCTCTCGCGCCTCAGCCTCTGGACGCCTGCGGCAGCTTTGCTGATGCCTCGCTTGCTACTTATCTCAACCTGTCTTACGTCACAGCTACCGGTGAATAAATCATACTCTAGCAACATCCTAAGGGCCCCAAGAGCAGGGATCACATCCAATCGGTCTTTCCGTCATGCTAGAGCCTTGCCCATCCTTCTCCCCAGACTTCTAGAATGCTTTCCCCCTCACTGACTCGAGAGCGGATAGGTCTACTGTCGTCGGGGGAAGCAGGGCTAGAGAACAAACAGTCACGGAGGGAGTCCTCCCTGGGCCTTCCCACTCGAGACCAAGTCAAAACAGGTTCCCAGGAGACCGGCACATGCACCGTGTAAGGCTAGTGTCTTTGAAGGAACAACCTGAGCTGCTCTGTCTTGTTCAAATGGCTGTCTCATCAGGATGATGGGAGATGGCCTCGGAGGGGGAACGATGTCATCCTGTTTGCCAGATGTGATGACCCAGTGTGCCGTGAAAAAAAAAATCTGCAAGGAGTTGAAAAACAGGTGAGGGGATTCCCAGGCCATCCATTTTTACCTGTTCTCCTTTTTTTTTCTTATTTTCCCTTGACATGAACTTTGTAAAACAACCTTTATCCTTTCAGGTTCACAAAAGGCAGCCCCAAAACGTTCCCAATCAAATGACACAGGTGTTCAGTAGGAAAAAAAAGCCAGGCTGACTTTCATTTGCACCTTGCCCAGGCCCTGGCTCTGTCTCAGGGTGTCAGCCACCCATTCAACAAGCGTTTCTTGAGTGACTGTTATGTGCCAGACTCTGGCTATGTGCTGGGAATGCGAGCCCGACAAGATCCAGTCGTGGCAGTAAGTGGGCTCGAAGTTCAGGAGGCAAAGGAGCCAACACACAGAAATAAACCCTGTAAGGTGATGGGCTTTAATTAGGCGACGTCCAAGGAAGTGACCAAAGCACTCATTCATGAACCAAATACACATCTGTCCTAAACCCTGGTGCAGGAGACAAAACCGGCCCTCATGAAGCGACAGCGTACTGTCTGAACGCCAACACAGGTGTAAACGCAAATTCATACCGACTCCAGAGGTTACTGAGAGCGGTTGCAGGCCTCTCCACCCAGGCCAGGCGTCCCTGCCTTTCTGTCCACCACACAACTCCCACCATGAACAGTGGACCCCTCGCCCCCCATTCTGGCTCCCGGAATGAGGCGGACTCCAGGGTGGGGAAGGACTCCCACCCACACTGGGAATCTCTCTGAACGAGGGATGAGCCAGCAGCATCCCGGCGGCCCTGCCGGGGCTCCCGGCCTGAGGGCTGCAAGGCTCTGGCGGGCGGATGCTCCGGGTGCCTCAGGACCAAGGCCAGCGGGTGCCGCCTGTGCCCCCTCCCGGGCTCGGCACAAAGGGTGCGGCGGCGCGTCCACCTCGGGGGCCGGCGGGAGGGAGACGCTCTCGAGGAGGGGGACACGCCCAGAGGCTCGGCCCGAGGGGAAGCCAGAGTCCCGGTGGCCAGGCGCTGCCTCCACGGGAGGTGCACCTGCCGCGCCGGGGCGGGGTGCCGGGAGGGGGACGGCCGCAGAGTGATGGGCGGGGGGAGGGGGGCGGCCACGGCAGGAAGGCGGCCGGGCGGGGGGCTGCCGCGAGCCTCGGGAGCAAGCGAGCGCGCGTGGCGGGTCCCGGCGGCACTCACCGACCCTCGGCGCCAGGGCGGCGGCGGCCGGCGCGCTGCCCTCTCGCGGGGTCCCCGGCCTCGGGCCCGGCTGCGCTCGGCCTCGCGGCGGCGGCGGCGACGACCGCCGGTGGTGACAGCGGCTGGGCCGCCCGGCTGGGAGGGGGCACCTGCAACCCGCGGCGGGGCTGACCGGGCGGCTCGAGCTCCTGCAGGGGGCGCGCCGGCCGGCTCGCGCGTGCGCAGTACGCCAACCCTGCGGGTGCCCGGACGCCCCGCCCCGCCCGCGCCTGCGCAGACCCCGCGCACCCGCGCGCGACCGGCAGGGGGCGCCGGGCTCCCGGCGGGGTTAGGGCAGAGCGGGGCGGGGCGTCGTGGCGTGCACCTGCGCTTCCAGCGGCTGCCGCAGTCGCTCCCCGAACCTCGACCTTCCCCGGCCGTTCAGCCATTGCCCCCAGCACTGTTCTTCTTTGGGCGCGGGCCCCGGTGTCTCTGAGGGAGGGCGAGTGGCCGCCTCGGGCCTGGCTCGGACTGCCGGCCGGGCGGGGAGGCCCTGGGAGCTCTGGACAGAGGGCGAGGAACCTTCTAGAAAACGGCCGCAGGGAGGGTTGGAAGGCCCAGCATCCTGCGGTGTGTCCAGGGTCGTGGGGCAGAGAGGAGAAGGGCGGGGAGGCCTGTGGGTGGTGATTCAGGGTCGGGGTCACCTCAGCAGGAAGGTCGTGGGTTAGGGTGGTTAAAATCAGAAACAAACCGAGACCAACCTTGCAGGGTCCCTGAGCAGACAGAGCCAGTTTAGTCCTGGGAGCAGAGCTTATTGTGGCCTCTTTTGGCAGGGTGAACTTGACTTGGATCATTTCTTGCTGTGCCTCTGGAAATGATGAGCAAAACGTGAACTATGTGCGGAGGTTGACAGATGGCCCCCGAAAAGTGCAATGTTGTAACGAAGCGCTGTGAGGAACAGTCTCCGCTGTCCCGCTGTGCGAGCTGCTCTATTACAATATATCCCCCGAGCTTCCTTCCTGGTCTGCAAATTCATTTTGGTGCGTACACAATAAAGTTTGGCTGATTACGACTTCGGTGATTCATTGGTTTTACTTTGGCTGTTTTGAGCCTTTGACAGGGTCCGGGTCACCTCCGACGGGAGGGTCCCTCAGACAGGAGGGATACGGGTCA
This sequence comes from Neofelis nebulosa, assembly GCF_028018385.1. Classification (NCBI taxonomy): domain Eukaryota; kingdom Metazoa; phylum Chordata; class Mammalia; order Carnivora; family Felidae; genus Neofelis; species Neofelis nebulosa. Next base: position 43,370,583 of record NC_080799.1, on the reverse strand, counting down.
GCCTGGGGGCATCTGGAGCTGAGAGGGTCCTGAGGTTGAGTTGGGGTCGACCATGGATGGGAGTGTCCCAAGGCAGGGGCAGAGTCACCTGGTGCAGACAGGTCCTGAGGCTGCCCAGGGATCCCCTGGGGGGCGGTGAGGTCGCGTGGCAGGGGCGGGGCGGGACTGGGCGAGGGGCTAGGGCCTGAGTCTCGTGCGCGGGGCAGGGAGGCGCGGGGCCAACAGTCGCAGCGGGCCGGCCCGCTCGGGTCCCCAGTGCCTGGACTGAGCGCTGCCAGGGGCCTACGACTCCGGATCCTCGGCATCAGAGGCGCACCTGCAGCTCAGCTGCCCGGCGGCGGGGCTTCCCCGCAGCGGTCCCGGGGACGTACCTGGGGCGCCGCCTGCTGCCAGCCCGGCTCTGGCCGCTCCCAGCGCATCTCCTCCACCGGGACGCGGCCGATAGAACCGTAAAGTAATGACCCCAGTCTGGAGGCTTCTGCCCCAGCCACCCAAAGACTCCCGAGGATTAGTGATTGAGGGGCCCCTTGTCTTTTACCATCTGAAGTGGTGCTGTTTACTTACTCATTTGTTGGCTTTCCTTCCCTCTGTCTCCCTCACTACAACGTGGGCTCCAAGAGACAAGGGACTTTGTCTACTTCATGGCTACATCTCAGGGTCCCAGAATGCCTGGCACAGAGGCGGCACTTGGTAAATAGTTGCTGAATGAAAGAGTGAGGAAGACCTGGCTTCACATGTGGCCCTGGCCCTTTAACTGGTGCGGGCACGTCATTTGACCTTTCAGAACCTCCATCTCCTATCCCTAAAATCAAAGTGATGATACTAGTCATACCGAACTCAAAAGTATTTTGTTTTAGGGTCAAATGAGAAAACGCATAAATGCTTATCACAATGCCTGCCGCACACATGCAAAAGAAATGATAGTGCTACGTGGGTATAGCTAGAGACTCCCAAAGGCTGGTCTCTATAATGAGCATACAAAACCCCCATAACAAAAACAAGAAAAACCACATCAACCAACCAAACCAAAAAATCACCCCCAAACAAAAACAAAAGAACTGAATGCAATTATAAGAGAGGTGTGTGTGTGTGGGGGGGGATTATTAATGGGTTGCAAGCATCTTAAAGACCCTCTCTCCCCATCACCCCCTCCCTCCCAACCCAAGTGTCTGCCGGGAGACTCCATAAGCCTGGCTGACTAGCCTCTTCCTCATTCAATCTTTCTTTCAAGAACCAATCCTTGCCATTTCTAAGTTATATTGGTTACACCTTGCAATTTTTTTTCCATCCCTTTCTAAACCTGAGAGCGTTCTGCATAACCAAATCCAGGATCAGAGCTGGCTGACTCAGACTTCCCTCAGACAGAAGGGAAGGTGGGGGTACAGGAAGAGGGAGCATGCAGACCAAGACGGACACATGCAGAGTACTAACTTATACCTTTGTTCTTAATCCTGTTAGGGTGCTCGCATGGTAACTATTATCAGCCACTGTAATCATGAACTGAGAGGGTATGAAGGTCAATGGCAAAGGAAGATGTTCTGTGGGAAGATTCCAGGCTCTGGGCACTTGGTCACGAACAACTGTGCGCAGAGGGGTGGACCCTTCTGGTATTTGTCAACAATCACATCTCTGCTCGAGGCCCACTAAGCCTAGGTGCTCCATCTGGTGTCCTATTCCAAGTGGAGGTCCAGATAAGGGTCGTAATTTGTTCAGAGTTACACAGTAGAGGTGAGACCAGGAGCCAGGCAGTCAGGTTCCGGGACTCTGTAACAGTCTCTGATATGTAAATTACATTCAAATAGCGTGAAAGCATGCCAAGAAATTGCATGGAATTCTCCTTGGGAGTCCTGTGGCTCAGACATTTGTCAAGATTGATGGCAAAAGTTAAAGCCCATGGTGACACTCATAAGCAAAGCTATGGCTTTACAAAAGGCACTAAACCTTGTCATTGCAAAAGTCGGCTAGCACGTATATATATTTACACACACTAATGCATCTTAAAAATGAAACCAATACGTCAGCAGCTATTTCTTTTGCAGAGGTACAAACACTATCTCCCTGCCTAACTGTAACTATATATGCTTATATATGTACTTTCTTGTACAGCAGTACCTAAGTTGGTGGTATTCAATGCAGAATTTTTAGAATAGGATTTCTCTGAATGTTTCCATAGGATTCACTCTAGACCAAGGGTTATACACATACTCCTTCATTCTGTGATGCAGAGGAATTAATATTGTAGTGGTTAAAATATGGTTACGGACTGTGGCCACGCAGCCTTAAATCCCAGCTCTTAATGCCTGACGTAACCTCCCTGTACCTTGGTTCCCTTGTGTAAAGTGGGGATCACGCAGTACTCACTTCCTAGGATTGTCGTGAGCATTCACAGCACGAAAACACACAGAATACTTCGAAAAGTGTTTGGCACTTAGCGGGGGTCCAGTTCCTAGTTTGGGGGAGCTTTTGAGTAAAGCCTTCTATTAATAATTTGTATATAGGTTCTTGGGTAAAAAAAAAAAAAAACGTTTTTTGTGTGTTTGAAAATAAACATTAATTTTACTTAGGTAAAACCTTAGAAATAGGATTGTTGAATTGTATGGAAGTGTGTGCTTAGCTTTAAAAGAAACCACAAGAAACTGCCAAAATATTTTCCCATGTGACTGTGCCATTTTGCATCACCCCTGGCGGTATATAAGAAGTCCAGTCGCTCTGTAACTTTGCCACCTCTTAAAAATTTTTTTTCAGGGGCGCCTGGGTGGCGCAGTCAGTTAAGCGTCCGACTTCAGCCAGGTCACGATCTCGCGGTCCGTGAGTTCGAGCCCCGCGTCAGGCTCTGGGCTGATGGCTCGGAGCCTGGAGCCTGTTTCCGATTCTGTGTCTCCCTCTCTCTCTGCCCCTCCCCTGTTCATGCTCTGTCTCTCTCTGTCCCAAAAATAAAATAAAAAACGTTGAAAAAAAAATTTAAAAAAAAAAAATTTTTTTTCAGCCATTCTAGTAGCTATATAGTAGTATTTTATTGTGGTTCGAATTTGCTTTTCCTAATGACTGATAATGCTGAGCATCTTTTCATGGGCTGATTTGCCATATATATACATACATGTATATATACACACATGTATGTATATATATATCCTTTTTGAACATCTTTAAAAATTGGGTTAATTTTCTTACTGTTGAATTTTGAGAGTTTTATATACTCTGCATGCAGTTCCTTTGTCAGATCAGCAATTTACAAATATTTTCTCCCAATCTGTGCCTTGTTTCTTCACTCTGTTAATCTTTTGCAGAGAAAAAGGTTTCAATTTTGATGAAGTCTGATTTTTCAAATATTCTTTTATGCTTTTGGTGTCATATCTCAGGAATCTTTGTTTAATCTGAGGTCATGGGAGACATTCGTGTGTGTGTGTGTGTGTGTGTGTGTGTGTGTGTGTGTGTGTGTGTGTTAGAAGTTTTAGGGTTTTAGGCTTTGCAATTAGGTCAATGCCCTATTTTTTTTTTTAAGTAGGCTCCAAGCCCAGCCTGGAGACTAATGCAGGGCTTTGAACTCACGACCCTGAGATCAAGGCTGGAGCTGAAATCAAGAGTCAGATGCTTAACCGACTGAGCCCCCCAGGTACCTCCCAATGCTCTATTTTGAATTCATTTTGTATAATGGATTGAAGTACCGACCAAAGTGGAGGTTTACTCCCGCCCCCCATACGTGGATTCCAGCTGTTCTACCACCATCTGTGAAAAAGACACTTCCTTTTCCACTGATCTGCCCTTTTGTGGAAAATTGACCACATGTGTGAAGATCTATTTTTGGACTCTTCTGTTCCATTGATCTGTGTATCTTTAATCTTTCAGTCCAGGATTTTGTGTGTTTTTTCTGTAAAGCGCCTGGTAGCACATTTTTTAGGTTCTGCATGCCAAGAGGCAACATTCAGGACATCATACAGATACTTGTTATATAAGACACAAGTTTCCACAAAAATTTTATTAGTGACATTTGTATAATTGAAAATGTATATTTTTTGCAATATGTATCTACTAATGAGAAAAATGAAGTTCTTTTTTTTTTATGGGATAACATATTGCTTTGCTGGGGTTCAAAGGCAGCATCCCCTACCATCAAAATTTATTGTAAACCTTCGTCTGTTAAAACTGACTTGTAATAAGATTTTGTGTGTTTCACCATGAATATGATTTCAATGGAGTGTATTCATGGCTTGAATGGCATTTATAGAATTCGGTTAGATTCCTCTCTTGATATTTGCCTTTTAGTATGTCATTACATTATAGATTAATCGCCACCAATTGAAGGTGAGGTAGAAACTCCTCAAACGCAGTTAAATGGATTTTGAAATATGAGGATTTCCTTTGTACTTACACATCGAGTAAAAATGTGGAAAAAATGCTGCTGGAACTGTAGTCTGAGCTTGGAAGATATATCTGCTGTGAATTTGTGTGGGAATGGAGATTTCATTTCTTGTTTTATCTTTTGATAGCATGCGAAGTGCTTACAATGGTTTGCGATTACTTGTGATTCAAACAATGTTGGCTGTGATCTAAATGACTGTACTGCAGTGTAAGCTTCACACATGAGCGCTGTAAAAGCTAACTTCAAAGCTATTCATTGTTCAGTAACAGTGGTTGAGGGCAGATCTTCCAACCATTAAAAGGAGTCAAAACCAATTTTAACTTTGTAGGCTGGGCTGTAGTGGGTTGAATTTGGCCCATGGGCCATAGTTGGCTTGTCTGTGGTTCAGCTAATATTATATTGTCATGATTAGTGTAGCTTTTTTTTTTTTTTTTTTTTTTTTTTTTTTTTAAAATTTTTTTTTTTCAACGTTTTTTTTTATTTATTTTTGGGACAGAGAGAGACAGAGCATGAACGGGGGAGGGGCAGAGAGAGAGGGAGACACAGAATCGGAAACAGGCTCCAGGCTCCGAGCCATCAGCCCAGAGCCCGACGCGGGGCTCGAACTCACGGACCGCGAGATCGTGACCTGGCTGAAGTCGGACGCTTAACCGACTGCGCCACCCAGGCGCCCCATGATTAGTGTAGCTTTAATGAGGTAGTATGTGTCCAATTTTGTACCTCTTTCAAAATGATTTTGACTATTTTATTCCCTTTGCCATTTCATATGATTTTTTTTTTCATTTCATATGAATTTTAAAGTCAGCTTGTTGGTGCCTACAAACTATAGTGGAGAGATTTTGATTCAGATGGCACTAAATCTAAAATTCAGTGTGAGTAGAAGTGATGTCTTAATAGTACAGACTTCTCTAGTCCATGAATATGGTATGCCTTTCCATTTATTTCTTAAAACAACAAAAAAACCTTTCATTAGTGTTCTTTCATCTAGATTCTGCACATATTTTGATTTATTCCTAAGTATTTCATTTCATCAGTATTGTCATTATCACAAATAGTACCTTGAAAAAACTTTAGGTTTCCATGTGTTCTTTACTAGTATATAGAAATACGATCAATTTTTGTATACACACCTTGTCCCCTAGGACCTTGCTAAACATACTTATTAGTTGTAAAAAATTTTTGCAGACTTCTTGGGAATATCATGACATCTGAGAGTAAAGACTTTTCTTTTTGCCTTATTATTATGTTTTTAGTTATATGTCACCCTTATAATATTTTTGTCTGGATTTGGTATCAAGGTAATGCTGACATCATAAAATGAGTTGGAAAGTAGTCTCGCTTTTTCCAAGTGCTGGAAGAGATTGTATAGAATTAATACTGTTTCTTCCTTAAATGTTTGTTAGAATTTGCCAATAAAACCATCTGATTCTGGATTTTCTTTCTTGGAATGTTTGTTAACTATGAATACAATTTCTTTAGTAGAAATAGAACTATTCAGGTTACCTATTTCTTCTCGAGTGAGTTTTGGTAGGTTATGTCTTTCAAAGAACTGATTTCACCTACGTTGTTAAACAAACAGGCATCAATGCGGTTATTGATATTTCTTCAGTTAATTTGAAATGTTTTATCACATACTAAATTCCCATGTATACTTTGGTGGATATATACAGATTCTTCTTCTTTTTTTTTTATTGAGCTGTTACTATCCTAGTCTGGTATTTTTTAATTATTGAAGTTATAGAACAATAAATTGAATTTTTGGATAGTTCCTGGTCATTATCTGTCCCTTTCAGAATTTTCTTGCCTAATTTCACACCTTTGTGATTCATATGAACTTCTGAATCTGTTTTTTAAAAATCTTGTCGAAATCTTTACTGGCACTATGTAAACTTTATAGAACTATTTAGGAGAATTATATCTTCATATGGACTCTTCCTATGCAAAGACAAGATCTGTCTCTCCCATTTACTTGACCCTTTTCTTATGTCTCTTGATAAGAGTTCTACATTTTTCTCTGTAAAGGTATTCTTCGTATAGGTCATATGGGCATATTTCTCATTACATTTCTTCCTACATGTTTTCTTCTGGTGTTGCTATTGAAAAAATGCTCTTTTCCTCAAATATATTTTTCTACCTGGTTTGTTTATAAGAAAGCTATTGCTTTTCTTTTAATACTAATTTTGTATACTGGCCACTTCAACCTTCTTTTCACTGTTTCCTACGGTTTTTCAGTCATTCTTTTGGGTTCTCTGTGTATACAATTTTTTAAAAATTTTTCAAATGTTTTATTTATTTTTTGACAGCGAGAGACAGAGTGTGAGTGGAGGAGGGGCAGAGAGGGAGACACAGAATCCGAAGCAGGCTCCGGGCTCTGAGCTGTCAGCATGGAGCCTGATGCGGGGCTCGAACCCACGAACTGTGAGATCATGACCTGAGCCGAAGTCAGATGCTCAACCGATGAGCCACCCAGGTGCCGCCCTGTGTATACAATTTTATGATGTGCAAATAATCACAGATTAGTCTCTTTACCTATGTTTATGCCTCTTGATTCATTCTATCATGTGACCATAGTAGCACAGGACCACCAAGAGGTCATACAGCATGCTCTGCCTGCTGAAAACCTGCCAAAAGGTGACACCCACCAATTAGATAAAGGTACCTCCAGTTAGTTAAAGGCATCCCAACTATGCAGAACAATTAGATAAAGGAAGCCCTCTGAGTGGACCAATTAGTAAAGGTCCCTCTTTCTGCCAGTTGCCTCAGCCTTGTGTGAGGTTCACAGGGTGACTGGAGCAGACTGGGCCTCAGCCCTGTTCTTGTCCCCCTGGCTAGGTGCCCGTATATGGGGAACAGCTCTCAGGACTGGACCCAATGGCTCTCTGTTAGCATTTCCAGAACGGTTAGGAAATAATGTTGCAGCTGGCACTGTAGTCTTGGTTTTGCTTAACCGCAATTTCTTCTAGTAGTCACCAAAAAGTATCTTTGCCTTTGATTTGAGATATATATAGTATTAGTATGTTACAGACAAGTCTTTTTCTAAGGTTAAGGAAAAAAGATCCGGGAATACACGGATTTTATCAAATGCCTTTTTGGAATTTATTGACACAATATTATGAGTTGAAACCTTTGACCAATAAATACGGTGAATTACACCAACAGATCTCATGATAGTGAAAATAGTGAATCATTCTAATATTTCTGCAGTGAACTTCCCATTTGCTCATGAGGTATTATTCCTTCCACGCACTTCTGGATTCTATAAGTTATCGAGGACTTTTAGGTCTTCTTTTCTTCAGTGAGAAGGAGTTGTAGGGTTTTTTGCTTGGCTGGTTGATTGGCTGGTTTTAAATGCCATCCTTCTCAGAGTTTGGTATCACTGTGATGCTAGCCTGGCTATTAAATATGGGAAGTTTTCGGTCTTTACTTTCATGGATCAGTTCAAACAGCATCAGAACAATCTGTTCCTTGCCGTTTAAAACAACCCACCCATCTGAGTTATTTGCACTTGTACTGCTTTGCAGGCTCTTTGACGACTGTCTCAGTTTCTTCGCAGTTTATCTGCAGATATATTTAGGTTTTTAAAAAATCTCTTCCTGTATTGGATTGACTTGGTGATTTCTATTTTCCTAGGTAATCAACCCACCCCAGGCAGGTGGACAAGTGATTAGCAGGGAGTTGCACGCTCTACCGACCGAACCAGCCAGGCACCCCTTTCCTTTTTTATTCTTGATTAATGCATCCTGTGTCGACTCAGTGTGTTGGTGGATTATTTCGTTTGGGGGTTTTATTTGCTTACACATGGGCACTTCTTTACTCTTTTCTAATCCAAAATTTCTGCTATAAAACAGTATCTGTTTCCGAGAAATTTAAATTTTTTAACTTTTACTTTTTATTGTTTTTAATGTTTATTCATTTTTGAGACAGAGACAGAGCACGAGTGGGGAAGGGACAGAGGGAGGGAGACACAGAATCCGAAGCAGGCTCCAAGCTGTCAGCACAGAGCCCAATGTGCGGCTCAAACCCACAAACTGTGAGATCATGACCTGAGCTGAAGTTGGATGCTTAACCAACTGAGCCACCCAGGAGTCCCTCTTGAGAAATTTAGAGTTCAGGAAACACATTACAGAAACAATTCTTTCAAAGAAAAAGGCTGTTGCAGACTACAGATGGTCTCGTGCTCTCTACCAATGATCCTTTTCTGGCCAGATTCTCAGCTGTGGCATTTAAAAAATACCTTGAAATGTATCGGTATATGAGACGAGCATATGATTCCATCTAGCTTGCCTGTATTGGACTCATTTGGTGTCTTCGATTTTCCTAGGTGTTCAGGAAAAGGAGTACTGTCCTTCCTCCCTGTCATCAACAGCCCAGCCATTAAGCTAAAGCATTACACGTGCCCTTGACACCCCTAACAATGGGTGACAAAGATGCCAATGGCCTATAAGATGCTCACCCAGCTGTGTCACTGCAGAGTTTGTTCCATGAGCCAGGTTAACCAATCGTGATCTGTGTGATTAAAAAAAAAACAAAAACAAAACTCGCACACATTCCTAATGGATTTCTGTGGGCTTTAAGTTTTCTTTTTCTTTATGTTTATTTATTTCTTTATTCTTGAGAGAGGGAGAGAACACAAGCAGGGGAAGGACAGAGAGAGAGGGGAGACAAGAGAATCCCAAGCAGGCTCCGTGCTGTCAGTGCACAGCCCAATGTAGGGCTCGAACCCACAAACTGTGAGATCGTGACCTGAGCTGAAATAAAGTTGGAGGCTTAACCAACTGAGCCACCCAGGCACACTTGAAATTTCTGATTTAATCATGAAGGGGGGTTTAGGATTATGAATTTTCCTGTTGATAGTTCTGTCAAAACAGTTCTTTAAAGACCGATTTTATTTTTAGAGCAGCTTTAGGCTCCCAGCAGAACTGAGAAGGTAGAGATTGTGCACTCTCCCCGTCCCCTTATACACAGCCCGCGCCGATGGACACACTATTCTCTACTTCAGCTCAGGCTGCAGAATACCTATTTTGCAGAACAAATACCACAGATTGGGTGGTCCTAACAACATAACTTATTTTCTCACATTTATCCCGCAGATCCCAGAAGACAGCCAGTACTCTGAGCTCTTAATTTTTTTCTACGATTGCATATCACTTCACTGTTCAGATGTGTAATCATTTGTATTATAAATTAATCCCCTGTGGTGGGTACCAGGCTGTTTACACTCCTTCACTATTATGAACAATGCTGCAGCGAATAACCTTGTACGGCGTCAGCTCATACATGCACAGGTGCACCTGCAGAATAGATGCCTAGATGTGGGGTTGTTGGCTCAAAGGGCTAGTAGTGACGCTCTCATAGATGTTGTGAATAGTTGCTCTGTTGCTTATTTTAACCCTTTTTTTTTTCTTTTTCTATCCCGGTAATCTGTTTTCCTAAATACAGCATAAATGGATTGTCTTGCTTTTCTGGGACCTGTTTGCATACCGTCCTCACAACTGAGCTTGGGGTGGATGGTTCAGAGTTTGTGTCGTGTTGTGCCCGTGGAAATGGCCAGGGCTTGGACCCCTTTGAGTCTCCTGCCTCCTTTTCTCTGCAAAAGTGCTCGTTTCCAGAGTGCCCTCCAGTGACCATCCCATGCAGAAATCTGTGTCTCAGTGTGGCCGCTGTGGCTTTAAAACGCGTTTCCTGAAGACCAGATAGGTTGAGCACTTTTTCTTACGTCCGTCAGGCATTTGGGCATTTTCTTTTGGAGATTGCTCAAGTCTCTCAAGCCTATTTTTCTTTTTTTTTTTTTTTTCAACGTTTTTTATTTAGTTTTTGGGACAGAGAGAGACAGAGCATGAACGGGGGAGGGGCAGAGAGAGAGGGAGACACAGAATCGGAAACAGGCTCCAGGCTCCGAGCCATCAGCCCAGAGCCTGACGCGGGGCTCGAACTCACGGACCGCGAGATCGTGACCTGGCTGAAGTCGGACGCTCAACCAACTGCGCCACCCAGGCGCCCCTCAAGCCTATTTTTCTGTTGGGAAGTCTGTCTTTTTCTTAGTGACTTGACGATACCTTTGCTCATTCTGGCTTCACTTACTCTCCTACTGGCTCTTTTCTGGAACTGAAATCCTTAATTTGGATGCAGCGCAGTTTGCCCAAGTTTTATGTTTAGGGGTTTAGAGTCATGTTTAACAAATCTCTGCCCGCTAAAGGTCACGAATATATTTTCCTATTTTTTCCCCTAAAAGCTTCATTGCTTCACCCTTCACAGTTAGATCTGTATTTCATCTGAAGTTGGTACTTTGTGTGTGGTGGGAGACAGGAGTCAGGATACATGGTCTCTTATATCAATAGCTGGTCGTCCCTGAGCCATCTGTCAGGAAGACCATGCGTCCTTGTCCTGCAGCGTCAGCTTTGTCGAAGATCAAGTGACCATGTATCTGTGGCCTCTTTCTGGAATTTCGTTCTGTTTCATCAGTTGGGTTACCGCTTTTGATTCTCGTTTCCACCTTGTACTGTAATGTTTTCCTTCGTACACATTATTTCCCTTACTAGGGCTTATTTTAAGCTACTGATTTCCAACAAGATGAGTTCTATTACTGACCGATCTTTTATTTTTTTTATTACGTAATCTGTACATCCAACATGGGGTTTGAACTCAAGACCCTGAGACCAAGAGTCACATGCTCCATGGACTGAGCCAGCTGGGTGCCCCCATTACTGACTCATCTTTTGATGGTGGCATTGTGCCCAGATACAGTGCCTTCCGTGCATAGTTGCTACTTGTCGTAAATCAATAGCACCGAAGTAAACTTTCTTTTAAAAGGAACAGTCTAGGGGTGCCTGGGTTGCTCAGTCAGTTAAGAGTCCAACTGTTGATCTCAGCTCAGTTCGTGATCTCATGGTTTTGTGAGTTCAAGCCCCACGTCGGGCTCTGTGCGGACAGCACGGAGCCTGTCTGGGTTTCTTTCTCTCTGCCCCTCCCCCACTTGCACTGTGCCCTGCCAAAATAAACATTAAAACAACTTTTTAAATAAAAAAATAAAAGGAACAGTCTACTTGTATTATCACAAATTTGAAAAGGTGCTCAGTATGCAAACCTCCATCTACTCTAATTATTTTCCTGTCCCATTCCACTGAACAGTAGCTGTGGTTGGAGAAAACCATGCATTCTCATGGTCTCTGGGTGTTTTTTCTTTGAATCTGTGCTGGGCCAGTAATGAGCCAAAAACACCTCCTCGTCTACATGGCGTGGCTGTTCAGGCTGGCAAATTCCGACACCAGCTCTGAAGCCCTAAAAGTTGGGTGTTTTGGTACGTGGCTGTTCCCCATTCTTCTTTCTCCCCCCATATTAAGGTTTACACCCATCCCCCTCACCAGGTGAGTCAGCAGTGCCCCCCCATCAGAGCAGACGGTTTCCTTCCCTGTTGTATTGATCTTGGGCTCAGCTGTGTGATGCACTCTGGCCGGTGGGGTGGTTCACAAGGGTGTGTGACAAGATGCTTTAAATGCGTTTGCGTGGCTTGGCTTCATGCCATTAGAGCAACATGCTCCAGCTGGGAGCGGACCCGTGGCGCAGAGCTGTTTTCATCCAGTCCGGCTGCACTCACAAAACACCACACACCGGGTGCCCGAGACAACAGAAAAATGTATTTGTCCACAGTTCGAGAAGTTAGATGTCCAAGATCCAGGCGGTGGCAAGGTTGCTCCCTCCTGCCATTTCCTTCCCTCTCCTGGGCTGTCCACCCCTCGTGCGTCCTCTGTGCCCGCACACCCCCCGCTGCCTCTGTGTGTCCACATCTCCTCTGTGAGGACACAGGCACCCTGACAGCTTCATTTTACCTTGGTTGCCTAGGTCAAGTCCCTGCCTTTAAAAACTGTCACCGTCTGAGATCCTGGGATTAGGACTTAGACACAGCAAATGGGGCGGCAGGGGACACAATTCCGGCCATAACAAGACCTAGAGACGAGTCCAGCCAGTCCCAGGAGGCGGCAGAGCCGTGGGCAGGAAATTAATGCTGGTGGTTGGGGTTGCTGGCCAGACCAGATGGGCTGCAGCCACGGCTGACTACTCTAAACCTGCCTTGCGCTTTTTTTTTTTTTTTTTCTACTATGGAGGTGAAATTCAATCACACCACCTGCCACTTTAAAGCTCACCTCCAGTGACGTTTAGTGAGCTCACAACGCTGTGTCTTCCATTTCTAATCGGCAATGTCAGAGACGCTTTCACCAGAGGAAAACGCATCCGTTCTTTCACTAGCGGAAAAACATTTTTCTGGAAATGAAGATCGTGAGGTGGCAGCAGCTAAAAGCTAAAGCGCGTGACACATAGAGAAGCAGAGAGCAGAAGGGGAGGCTCGTGCTGCCACCGCAGAGCATCCTTTCCCCACAAACATCTCTGTCACAGCCACGTCCTCACATAAGCCGTGTGCCCTCTGACGCCTTTATTCTCGGGCCCGTTTACTGAGTGGTGAGCACGCGCTGGCCCTGCTCTGGAGTCTGGGGGCTCCGTAGTGAAACAACAAAAAACAGCCCCTCCCGCCCCCCCAAAAAAATCCCTGCTTTCATGGAGCATGCATTCCAGAGGGAAATCAGATCAAACAAGAAGTAAATAAACAGCACGTTCAGTAGTTTAATGACGCATGAGGGAGGCGTGCCCTGGGCAGAGGAACAGCAGGTGCGTGGGCTGTGAGCAGAAGCCACTTCTGTCCCTTCTGGATCACAGCCAGGCCCGCGGCGGGGCAGGGGAAAATGGGAGATGAGAGGAGACAGGGAGACCTTCGCACAACCTTGTCCTCATGAAGCTGGGCTCCTGCTCGGACGGGAGGGGTTGGGGCAGGAGACCTGGCAGGTGCAGGCTGTAGACAGGAATGTGGAAATCATCAGTGTGTCCGTGCATTTCAACATCAAAGACCAAGTGAGATTGCCCACGGGGAGTGTCAGCCGAGCCCCGCTGGGATGTTTAGAGGTGGGCAGAGGAGGGGGAGTCTGCAAAAAAGAAGAAACGATGCTCTGAAAGTCCGAGAGCAGACAGCTCCTCAAGGACAGGAGGGCACATGTGTGTGATGCCTGACAGTTGCCCCGTTTGCTTCCCAGCTGGTGCTGATCCCTCCCCTTCAGGTGGGAAAGTGACAATGGTCAGGAATTTAAAACTTCTTCTTTGGAAGAATTTCATCTTGAAGGTGGGTAAGGTGGTCCTTGGAGCCGTGGGCATGTCCGGGGTTGGGGGACTGAATGTTTATGTCACGCTGGCATCTAATAACTGATTAAAGAAAAAATCAACAACTGTACTTGAAACGGGGCCCCTTCCTGCAAATAAGCCAGGTTCCCACTGAAATTCCGCAAACCGTCATCACTGAAGATTGCATCATCATTACTGGTTTCTCGCCGCTGATGTCATGGAAAAGTCCAGAAAGAGAAGCCATTTAGTTCATTCTCTATTTTCTTCTTTTTTGTGGGTTGTGCAGGGAGACTGGGGGTGGGGGAGAATGAAAGGGCTTCTTAAATGGAAGAAACGTCACCGTGTGGTGACTTAACACTCGCGTTCTCATGCTGCTTTCCTTTCTGTTCTAGAAGCGGAAGACTCTGATAACAGTGCTTGAAATCCTAATGCCGCTACTCTTCTCCATGATCATCATGTACCTGCGTTTAAACAGTTTGCCTAAGAAAATACCTCCTGTCAACTATCCGGCCATCAATATCAGTTTACTGCCAGCCTTCCTCTATTTTCCTACTTACACCAGATACCAACTAGTGTATGTCTCTTCCAAAAGCGAAACGTTGAAGACTATCACTGAAGCGGTGGGGAAATCCTTTGACGTTGAGTTTGAAGGTGAGACATAAAGATGGGGTAAGGACAGGGAGGGAGGGAGGGCAATTTTATAGAGTTTGAGGCTGTTTCCTGAGGGTGCGTATAGTCGTGATTCCATATCTGGGGTCTCCAAATCCTAAAAAGTCTGTGGAGGGGACAGCTGGGGGAAAGCCATCCACGAGGTCTCTGATTGCCGCAACCACGTTCTGGCGACTTGGGAGATTCTGAATTAGTCGTCCGTCTCTCTTCTCATTTTAATCAATTCTAAGCCAGTCTCTGCATGTAGCCAAGAAGGTCTCTCAAAGGTCGGAAAGGTCTGGCCAGCCTGTGCTTCTGCCCCTCTGGTGGCTTCCACTGCACCAGTAGTCCAGGGTCTGGCCCTACCCCTGTCTCCAGGCTCCTTTCAGGGGCACTGGGCAAGCTGCCAGCCGGGCTTTATTTAGATTTCTCAGCTGTGCCTTCCTCCCTCTGCGCCCCTTTGGCTACGGTCAGAGATTTCTGATCCACGGTTCATCACACCGCCACTTTGGGCTTTCTGTGTCAAGTCTGCGGTTGACAAGCCTGCTGGGCTCCACCTCCCTGAGGGCAGAGGGCCCTGTCCGTTTCTTCATCACTGGGCCTCCTTCATGCCTGGCATACACTCGCTGCTCAATACATATTTACTGAATGAATAAATGCATTCGTTAATGGAGTTAGGTAGATACAGTTTTTCAAAACGCGGAATCCACAAAATGCGGAGTCACGTTCCAAAATTGCCATAATTGTAATATATGCTTTTGTAAAGGTGTTCTAGTAATACATAAGGTACCGAGTGAAAAGGAAGGGCTCTCCTGCCCCAGCTCTGAGTGCCACTCAACGCAGACAATTCTTTTAAAGGCCCTCAGTGGCAACACGCGTGGGGGCCGGTGTTTTGGGGCTTTGAGCTTGCCTGGCAACCTAAAATACCATTCTAATTCTACAAGTACGAGATTGGAAACAAAACACAACAGAGAAAGCTCCTCTTGGGAGGCTGGAGATGATACGGCGGCGGTGCAGGTGAAGGACACGACTTGCGAAGTGGGATGGCGGCCTCGGGACTGGGGGTGGGGGGGGGAGGCAGGTGGGGGCCGCGGCGGGGCTGGGGGTGGGGTGTGACCGCCGTGAACGAGGCTGAAGGAAGCGGGGGGGTGGGGAGTGGTCCCAGCGAGGCTGGAGTGTCTGCAGGAGACTCGCACGCCTCCCCCAAGTCTTGGGTTTTCCTCCATGTGCGCGAGGCCGCCCGCGTGGCAGGGGTTTGAAGAGAAGTTGTCGGGCGCGATCTGCCTCTTCCTCTGGCTGCTCTCCGGGTCTCGCAGGGAGACGGAGATGAACCAGGGGCCTTGGGCTCCTGTCCGTGAGCAGCCCTCCGGCTCCCTAAACATTCGGCCTTTGCATCCGGCCTGGATCCCCACCTCACTCCCTGGGACCCCTCGGTCGCCTCCACGGAGAAGAAAGCATTTCTCTTCTGTCTTCCCTTAAGATCCTACCTCGGGCAACGTCTCCCTCCTCGTATGGGGTGTCTCGAGGCGTTAATTCTGTTTCATTACCTCCGACTCACTTCTTACCTCATCGCTGTCGATACTCGGTCCTTGGCGTCGCCGGTTCCAGGGCTTTCCTTCCAGGCTTTCTTCCGCGCGTGCGCGCTGTGCCAGGGACGCTTCTGGCCTCCGCCTGCGGGAGTCTCCGGGGCTGAGTCCCGCGGTTCCGGGACCTCCCACTGCTTCCGCCTCCGGCCGCTTCCGCCGCCGCGCTTCTCTCTGCGTGCTTTGCGTCCCCAGGACCGACGGCCGTCTGCCTTCCGCTCCTCCCTCTGTCCTTATTACATAACTGCACGTGAAATAATATAAGGTTTACCGTGAAAAGTCAAGTTCTCACCCCAAATGCCACTTCGCAGAATTCTTTGCTAGCAGTTTAGAATGTATTTTTTCTGGAATTTAAACGTTAAAAAAAGAAAAACACAAAAAATAAACCTTAAAATTTCAATAAAAGAATAAGAACGATGAACACCAGAATTGTTTGCATTGACATTTTCAAATCACATAATAGGATAAGAAATAAAAATTAGATTTTGCTCTTTGGGGCCATTCCCCTAAGTACATCCTACACCCTGGAAGGAAGGGCAGTGGTTTGAGGAGCTCTCCAAACCGTGACAGACATCTGTTTTCCCTTTTGATGATCCTCACAGCCTGTTCTTTCCCTGGGGGCCTGGACCCCTCTCCTGCCGTCAGCCCTTGGTGCCTCCTCCTTGGGCTCAGGATGACTCCTGTGGCTACACCACTCTGCACTTCGTGGTCCCCTTGCTACCGTGACTTGTCCAGGGATGACACCTAACTCAGCCAGAGCCAAGGAAACACTGGGATGTTTCCCGGAAATTTCTGGGAAAGAGATTACTGCTATTTGTTTCTGCTAACAGGGCAGACTGGGTTATGTTGGCCTGTTGAAAAACATGAGCTGGACAAATATTAAAACTATGTTCTTGAAAGCAATGAAGAACCAAATTGATAGTAAGAAACTATCTAAACAAACAAACAAATCTAGGGTACAAATTTTGTTTCTTGACCCAAGAGGCTTGGCTGTGAACTTTACAACTGCTCATTAGAACGAACGTTTGTGTTTTGTACACCTTCCTGTATGTATGCTATTTTCCTCAATTTAGCCAAATGTTTATGTACATGTGTGTGTTTAAAAAGAAACATAGATGGGGCGCCTGGGTGGCGCAGTCGGTTAAGCGTCCGACTTCGGCCAGGTCACGATCTCGCGGTCCGTGAGTTCGAGCCCCGCGTCGGGCTCTGGGTTGACGGCTCGGAGCCTGGAGCCTGTTTCGGATTCTGTGTCTCCCTCTCTCTGTGCCCCTCCCCCGTTCATGCTCTGTCTCTCTCTGTCTCAAATATAAATAAATGTTAAAAAAAAAAAAAGAAAAAAAAAGAAACATAAATATGGCTTAGGAAACAAACTATATAGAGGAAAATAGGAAGATTGACTCATAATCCTATTCCCCAGATATGTCACGATGCAGACTCACCCAGCCGATCTGAAAAAAGAAGAGGACCAAACAGAACTAGAAATGAAAATAAAATAACATAAAACTCAGCTGCAGCTGAAAGTAGTGACCTCCCCTCCCCCCCCCACTGCCACCGAAGGGGCTCAGGACATCGGGGGAGCGGGAGCAATGCTGAACCAGGAAGAGAAAGGATTTCCATCTCTATCACACAGTTGGAGACTGGATTCAGTCTCAAATCTTGTGGACCAAGTGATTCATTTTGGTTCTTTCCCCCCGCCCACCCCCCCACCCCCCCCCCCCCCCGCCAAGAATGGGTTTTGTTCTGATGAAAACTTAAAGTTCAGTCTCATCGAGGAGCCTTTCGACATGCCACATAACCTCCAGCATCATCGGAGATTTTTATCATGAGTCAGTTCATTTGAAAAAACTCCATATTCTCAGAAACGTTTGAGGGAATGCTGCCACGCCAAAACAAAACTGGACTCCCATGGCACGGAGATGTGGTCAAAGGAACAGGAAGCGGACTTGGAAATTTAGATCAGTGAAATCGCTCCCAGGGAAATGACCGAGTGGACGCGTGTGATGGCTGGGAGACAAGGTCTGGGAGGCGCATGACAATGTCCAGCAACAGGATGAAGAAAAGGGGAAGCAAGAGCGACCGCGTCCCGCCCACCCACGAGGGTTTCTAAAAGGAAGCAACTGGACACACAGAGGGGAGGGGACAGAGCAGTTCACAAAAGGTTCCCGCAAGAGCGGCTGTGTCTGCGAGGCACGCAGTCTCACCACTTCCTAAGAGGACAGCAGAAAGGGACAACCGTGGACGTGCGCTAGAGACTTCTCCTGCGCGGAGATAAAGGCGCAGAAGCCAATGAGCTCTCAGAGAAGACACCCGGCTGGCGGCGAGGAGGCGGAATGATGCGGTGATGCCTTCCACATTCTGAGCAAGCATTACTTTCGAGGAGGATCCCGGATGACAGCCTCGCCACACGCAAGGGCCGGGGACGGGAGCAATTATTTTTCTCATCAGAACAGCTACGTTTGTCTGTGATTCTGTCTCCCATTTCGGTTGCCATAGCCACGCAGACGAGCTAAGGACAGCTCCCCATCAACATGGCCAAGGGCGAGTTCCACCTCCTGTGGCCCTCAGCGCCGCCCAGCTGGGGGGCCTGGGACGAGAGATGGCGGGCATTCAGACCATTCTCACCCCCTCGCGTGGCTCCCGGCCATTGAATGTGCTTATGTGTTCGCAGAATGATGGAGGAAGGTGTGGGGGGGGGGGGGGGGAGTCTTGCGGCCCCTCCGGCACCGGCTCAGGGAGGGCGGGGATGGGGGGGCAGCCTGCTTGCTCACGGGACTTTTCTCTCCGCAGTCCTAGGCCATTCTTCAGTGCCTTTGTTTGAAAATTACATACTCCAGGATCCCAAAGCCGTCTTCGTGTTGGCTGGAATTGTCTTCGATCACACCTTCAATGACAGCAAGCAACCCCTGCCACTGAAGGTAAGGGCCATCCGGTCCCGGAACGGCCTCACCATGCCTCCCAGGCTCGCGTGTGGGCCCATTAGGGAGTTTTGCCACCTGGACTGCCCCTCTGTCTCCCTGTGTCTGCTTTGCCACCTGGCTGCCTTTCTTCCGGAGGAGGTGAGAAAATGCTCCCGGTTTCACTGCCTCCAACCTGGCCCCGGGGCACCTCCCAGTGTTCGGGTTCCTCGCAAGAGAGGCCTGCCCAGGGAGACCTCGGGCTGAGAGAAGGGGACCACGAATTCCAGCTGCTGGATGGCAGACTGGATTCCGGCTTGGCAACCACTGGCTCTCTAGCCGTGGGAGGGGCGCCGACATTTCCGGGCCTCAGTTTCCCTACCGGTGTATAGGGAGTACTAGCAGTTCCTAACTCAGCTTTTGCGGGCATCAGATGAGTTTGTGCCCAGAACCGAGCCGGGGACGGAGGCACTCTCCAGAAGGACTGGTTGTGGTTGTCATCAGACCACCACACTAATGACATGGGCTCCAGTATGGTAGGCCTGTCTGTCTGAGGACAAGGCAGTGGCTCCCATTGGGGGCAGGGAAGCCGCTCGTGTGTAGCTTTGGTGTCGTCCTGTGCCGCCTGATGAATAATGGCTAGAACTTGCATGGGGGTGTTGGCAGCTGGAGACAGACACGTTGATAAACAACCAGCAACGCTTTTCGAGCACTAACAATTGCCAGGCACACCCCAGGGAGCATCTGACTTGATCCTACAGTGCCTCTAGGGCAAGCGCTGTTAACCTCATCCGCGTTGTACGGATGAGAAAACCGAGGCAAGAAGGTCAAGTCAGCCGCCTGAACCGCCACCGCCATTCGGTGAGAGGTCTGGGGTTTGGGTCCTGGTGGCCCGGCTCCAGTGTCTGCGCTCGGAACCACCTTCCTGAAGGGGGGTCTCCTGGGCAGACCGCTGAGTGCTCCTCGCAGGGGAGGGAGGGATCGGCCTTCCCTCCAATCACAGCTGGCGGCAGACACGAGTCCTGGCTGAGCGTGGGGACCCCGTGACCCAGGTCGTCCTCTCTTTATCCCCTGCAGGTTAAGTACCGCCTGCGCTTCAGCTACACGCAGAGGAACTCCTTAATCGCGCAGCTGACCTCCAAACAAGATTATGTGGACAGCTGGGGCACATCCTTCCTCTACCCTCCCAACCCAAGCCAAGAGCCCCGGGCCTTAGGGCATTCGGACGGCGGACTCCCTGGTGAGGAAGCCCCAACGATGTCAGTCTCGCCCACACTCACGTGCCTCTCGCGCTGTCACGGCCGTCTGAACCCTTGCTGAGCTAGCAGCTCAAAAGAGGCTGAAGGAGTAACGTTTAGAAACATGTCGCTGGGTAAAACGCTTTCATTCTAGAGGAAGTTAAAGAGCAGTAAGGCTGTGACGCTGAGCTGTTTGAGGGAGGAGGGGGGGCATTTTACGGGAACAAGGAGGGCGTGTCCCTTCTTTTTGTCTCCACACGTACTCACGTTTGCTGATGTACCTGACGGTCTTCAGCTCTCTGCAGGCCAGGGGAGAAGCCGTGGGGCAGCTCGGAGGCCTGGCCTCCACGTCACTGTAGACCTGGGGTCTCCCTCTTTGTGCGGGGTTCGGGGAGACCTCCCTGGTAGGGAGTGGACAGCTCTCAAGAAATCGAGCAGACAGCGTGCACCTCCCCGGAGGATGGCCACGCAACTGCCGTGAACCTTGGGCCCACAAGCCCAGTGAGTGGGAATGTAAACCCGAGGGCTTATCATTCCATGCGATTCTAGAAAGGATGCCAACGGTTCTGCAGTGGAAACGCTCCGACATGCCGTGAAGACTCCGTGATGGTTCCCGGAATTTTATTATCAGCAATTTGTTCCTCCCTTTTTCGTGCTGACAGATCCAGGGGTCTGCGTAGGTCAAGGCCATCGGGAGACCGTGGTCACCTCCCCTTTACTGCTGGGTACCCCACGCTGGCTCTGCCCATGCGGAGGGCCAGTAACCCCTGCTGGGAGGTGGGGCCTTTAACTCTTACGAGATCCCCACACCGGGGATCTCTGCCCTCCGACCTATTTTTCCCAAAAGCTGACCTTCGCCCACCGACTACACTGTACGAAAATAAACATTGCCTGTGGTAAAGTTTGGCTTTGAGGCTTGGCAGCAAAATTCAATGACCATAACCCTCGGACCACAGCAGTGACAGCTCAGACAGAGGTCCCAGTAGGTGAGGGGGCGCGTGTCTCCCAAGTCCTTTGCATTTAACCATTTCGTGTATCCTGGATGACCGGAAGTGCGGAGCAAGCACCCTCTCCCTGAAGCCCGAGCACTTAGGGGAGAGGATGTGGCCCCACCGCACAAGAGCGTGGCAATGGACACCCCTTGCTTTGTAGGCTCAGGATGCCTTTGCCCTGTTTTCTGATAAAAGACACCATCGCAGCCACAGGGGGCCCCTGGGGACGCTGCTCCTTCTTCCCCGTGGCGGCATGTGGACTCCAGGGAGCCCGGCCCGCTCCCGCCCGATCATCTCCAGGAATCGTTAGCCGCGACCCGCCTCACTCAGCGGGTGTTCTGCACCTCCAGTCTTCTGAGTCTCTTATGCTCGGGTGTCCGCTGTTCTCTCATGCAGGATACAGCAACGAAGGCTTCCTGGCCATCCAGCATGTGCTGGACAAGGCCATCATGCACTACCATGCCCACAACGGGACGACCGAGATGTTTGAGGGCCTGAGTGTGCTTGTGAAGAGGTTCCCCCACGGAGCCCACGTCCAGGACGGGCTCCTGGTGACCCTTCAGAACGAGTTCCCTCTTCTACTCATGCTCAGCTTCATCTGCATCGAGCTCATCATCATCAATTCCGTTGCCCTGGAGAAGGAGAAAAAACTGAAGGTAACCCCCCAGCCCCCGGCGTGGGGTGCGAGCCTCTCCCGGGGCGGGGACGTGTACAAGCACTGATGAAAAACGACCCAGGTGGGGATGAGGCCGCGGCAGGGACGAGGCTGCATGGGTGTTAGAGGGACCTCCCCCTGAGGGATGGACGGCAGATGTCGGACAGTGGTTCGTCATTCGACCTGCTTACAACGTAGACGATGCCGTCTGCTGTGACCACGTGAGTCCTTGCTTTTGGACTTGCCCACGGCGGCTGTTCAGAAGATGCCTGCGGACCGACTCTCTGATGAGCGCACAGGAGAGGATGTCCGCCCAGGATGAGTGGCTCTCTCATGGCTGCAGCCGGGAGCCCAACCTAACACAGGCTGCCCTGAGAGTCTCTCTGCCTGCCGGCGCTCTCCCGTTACCTGTCTCCTCACCTTTTGCTCTCGGTAGAGACCCTCTGCCTCCTCACTTTAATTTTCTTCTCCTTCGATTGCTTCTTAGGACTGTATATAGAAATCGCCTGCCGGCGGCTCCCCAGACCTTGCGTGGCCTCACCGACCATGCACGGTTTGCTCCGTCTCGTGCACTCAGCACCGTCTGAGCGAGGCCACCTGCGAGGCCGCGGTGGGTGCGTGGCGCTGGCAGTGGTGGGACGCCGGGCTCCTCTGCTTTCTCTAGGAGTACATGTGCATGATGGGAGTGGACAACTGGCAACACTGGGCTGCCTGGTTCATCGTGTTCTTCGTCTCGGCCCTCCTCGCCGTTTCTTTCATGACCGTCCTCTTCTGCACACAGGTGCGTGTCCGGTCCCTCCGCACACGCTAAGCGGAAGGAAGGTGGCTGCGGAGCGGGCGGCGGGGCTGAGACTCGACAGAAGATGAGAGCACAGCCAGGGACGCGCACTTGGGGCAACCTCAGGTGGTATTTGCGGAAACTTTGCGGGCATCGGGCACTGAAGCTGCACCATCCGGGAGAGCCTTGACGGCCTTCCGCTGCTGGGGCTGCAAGTACTGGACACGGGTGTGGTTAATTTCGTCAGGGAAGTGAGATTTGTCTCCTAATTAAAGTATTTTATAAACTTTAAAACATTACAACTCCGCAAATAGTTGAAAACAGTTGTTGTAAAAGATGGAGAACGTCCTCTTAGGCCCATCCTACTGTGTTAAATTTTCCTCCGTGCTGCCATCGAGATCTGGTGTTCCAATCTGCTAACTTGCATCTGATGGCTAAATTATAATCCACCATGTGGATAAATGAAGATTTAGCTTCTAAATTACCCAAATTGGGGCACTTTGGATAAAGGTAGGCAAGAAAACCCAGACCACATGGCAAAATACATAAAACAAAGAAAACGGCCAGAAAGCATTAAAAAGAGGAGACGTGAGGTGTCCAAAGAAATACTATAGTTATTATAAGAGCAACAATGACAAATGGGATAAAGTCTCTTATTAAAGCAAAAGAGATTCACATTGGATCAAAAATAGAATTCAGACGTATGCTCTCTTTAAAAAAGATACACGTACAGAGCGTAATTTATAAAAGGTAATGGACACTGGATCAAAGTTATGCCTTAAAAAAAAAATCAAGATATGTTGTCTAATTTAGACTAATCTTGTGGTTTTAAAACAATTTCTGCATTGTTCTGGGGCCCCTGGGTGTCTCAGTTGGTTGAGCGTCTGGCTCTTGATTTTGGCTCAGGTCATGATCCCAGGGTCGTGGGATCGAGTCATAAGTCAGGTACCATGCGGAGCATGGAGCCTACTTAAGAGTCTCTTTCTCTAATACCTAAGAAAGTGTCTGCTTGAAAGCCTTGGCTTTAATCATAGGATTTTTTTTTCCCCTCTGTATCCCCTGTGTGGTATTAAACCACATCATGTCTGATCCAGAAAAAAAAAAAAAAGTCTCTCTCTCTCTCTCTCTCTCTCTCTCTCCCTCCCTCCCTCCCTCCCTCCCCTCCCACTGCACCTCTCCCCCACTCATGCTCTCTCTAAAATAAAAAATAAAATAAATTCATTAAAATAAATAAATAAATAAAAGTTCTGCATTGTTTTCAGGGTATTTTATGCCTCTCCTCATTCTTTCCACGTAAAAACAATGTGTGTTTGTGACTGCTCCATAGGTGAACAGTGTGGCGGTGTTCAGGAACAGCGACCCTAGCTTGATATTTGTTTTCCTACTGTCTTTTGCCACGGCCACTGTTTTCTTTGCATTCATGATCAGCACATTCTTCCAAAAAGGTGAGTCCTGATAAAATTCTCAGTCGGGGAGTGTGTGTGTGACTTCTTTTTCTGGTAGCATTGCTATTCCAGTTACGTGCATCATTAATTATTATTTCTCCAAAGCCAAGTTTTCACCTCTACGGTTACTTTAGCAATAGAGCAGTTCCATTCCCCATTAAAGGCTTAGGGAACTGTCTCTATATACGTATATCTTTATGCCTCATTTGGCTTCTAAATGTAATTTCAAATGGAAGCAAATGGTAAGTCCCAATGTGGAAGGAAATGAAGGGTAAGACATCCAGTGCAGACAGGTTTCCAGGTCTTGATTGTGAGTTGGGCACAATGATAGGGTAGCTTATAAGACACCACAGTAAGAGAGGAATTCCTGGGACTTTGGTCCTGTCAGAGGGGTGTTACCTCTAAAACTGTTGGTAGAGTCGCTGAACTACTAGAGACAAAAATAACAGGAAATGGAGTCAAAGTCAGAGTGTGGGATAACTGAGTCCTGATTCAAATAGAGAGACGGAGGTAAAAACATGAATGGAGGATGGGTCCAGCAGGTGGTAACAACAACAAAAAGGCTTAAAAGAATTTGGGAAAAAATAAAAATGTGGTATAAATGAAGACAGGCAATTTATTGTTTACATTGGTGAATATTTGACATCAGATACCATGTTCTAATATGTGGGCCCTGGAAAATATGGACCCTGCCAAGATGGGGGTGGGTTCTTTGGGAGGCTGACTGGGCTTGGACACTATCTCCTGATTCAAATTCTTTACCTAGTGTCCCACTATCTCTCAATAGCTCAAGGGCAAGCATGGCAGGGGAGATGGTCAAGGAAGAGAGTTACATGGATACCTTACAGCATAAGTATCAAAAGGATGCTCAAAAGCTAAGGCTAATGTGGTACAGAAGGTTGAAACCCCCAAAATTGAGCTTGCGTTCACACACAAGAAATAAGCACAGGCTGGAAATAAAAGACAAAACCAATGAGGTCAGAAGCACAATAAAGCAGGACCAGAGTAGGAAACAGTCCCAAGTGAAGGCAAATATATACTACGCAACTCAGAGTCTACGACCAATTGCTTTTTGATGAAGGGGCCGAGACAATTCAACAGGCAAGGAATAAGGAACAGTCTTTTCAGCAAAGGGTGCTGGGATAGCTGGATATCCACGTGCAAAAGAATGAAGTTGGACCCTACATCACATCATGCACAAAAATCAACTCAATATGGATTGTAACCCCAAATATAAAAGTTAAAACTACAAAATCCTGAAAAGAAAATACAGGCATAAATCTTTGTGATCTGGGGTTAGGTGGTGATTTCTTAGACATGACACCAAAAGCATAAATCATAAATAAGCAAATGGATAAATTGGACTTCCTCAATGTTAAAAACTTTGTGCTTCAAAGGATACCATCAAGAAAGTGAAAAGACAACCACAGACTGGGAGAAAACATCTGCAAGTACTACATATCATAAGAGACTTGCATCCAACATAAGTAAATTAAACTAAATTAAACTAAACTAAAAATAAAAACAAAAATATTCCAAACTCATTCTACAGGCCAGCGTTGCCTTGATACCAAAGCTGGAAAAGACATCAGACCAAAAAAAAAATACAGACTAAAATTCCTTATGAATACAGAGATGGAAAATTCACCAACAAAACACTAGCAAACTAAATCCAACAGTATATTAGAATGATTACACACTATGCCAAGTGGGGTTTATCCCAAGAATGGAAGAATAATTCAACATATGAAAAATAATAAATGTAATACACCATTTGATAAAAGAAAAAATAAACACAATTTTATTCACTTTTATTCATCTCAATTGATATTGAAAAAGCATGTGACAAAACCCAGTACTTTTCATGATAAAAAAATTTTAACAAACTAAAATTTAAAGGAAGTATCTTAATCAATAGTGAGCATTTACGAAAACCCCACAACTCACATCATATTCAATGGTGAATAATTGAAAATATTCCCCCTAAGATCAGGAACAAGATAAGGATGCCCACTTTCCCCTCTGTTATTCAACACTGTACTGGAAGTTCTAGCCGGAGCAATTAAGAAGAAAAAAGAAACCAAAGACATATAACTGGAGAGGAAGAAGCAAAACTCTCTCTATTCAAACGTGACATGATCTTATACAGAGAAAATCCTAAAGAATCCACAAAAAGAACTTTGAATCCAGCGAATTTGAATCCAGAAACAAATGAATTCAGCAAATTTGCAAGATACAAGGTCAACACGCAAAAATCAGTTGTGTTTCTATACACGCACAGTAACCATCCCCAAAAGGAAATCAAGAAAACAATTCCACTTAAAATGCCATCCAAAATAAAATACTCAGGAATAAATCTGACCACAGAGATAAGAGACTTGGTAAAAGAAATCAAAGATGACTTAATGGAAAGACATCCCATGTTCATGGATTGGAAGACTTAGCATTGTTAAAACGGCCCTATTCCCCCAGATTGATCTACAGATTCTATTCAGATCCTATTAAAATCCCAGCTTCCTTTTTCTCAGAAATGGACAAGATGATCATAAAATTCACATGGAATGGCAATGGGCCTTGAAAAGCCAAAACAATTTCATAAAAGAATAACAAAGTTAGAGGATTCACACTTCCTGGTTTCAAACTTACTACAAAGCTGTAGGGATCAAAACAGTGTGGTACTGGCATGAACATAGATAGACTGATGGAACAGAATTGAGTGTCTAGAAATAAGCCCATACATCTAATAGGCAATTGATTTTGACAAGGGTGCCATGACCATGTAATGGAAAAAGAACAGTTTCTTTAACAAATGGTGCTGGGACAACCAGATAGGCACTTGGACTCCTACCTCACTTCATTCCTTAGATGGCTGAATACTATTCCATAATATGGACAGACCACATTTGGTTATCTTTTCATCTGTTGATGGAAACTGGGTTGTTTCCACCTTTTGGCTAATGTGAACAATGTTGTTGTGAACATTTGTGCACAAGTGTCTGTTTGAGTTTGCTTTCAATTCCTTTGGGCATACACCTAGGAGTGTAGATGCTGGATGATGATTCTATTTAACTTTTTGAGGAACATTTTGAGGAAGTAGCAAACTGTTTTTTGCAGAAGGTGCAACATTTTACATTTGCACAGCAGTACATAAGGGCTCTTTTTTTTTTTTTTTTTGAGAAATACCTGTTCAAGTCTTTTGCCCATTTTTCACTTGCATGGTTTGTTCTGTTGCTGCTGAATTGTATGACTTACTTATGGACTTTGAATATTAATTTCTCTTCAGATAGGATTTGCAAATATTTTCTCCCATTCCATGGGTTGTCTTTTTACTGTCTTGATAGTGTCTTTTGATGCACAAAAATTTTAAATTTTGTTAAAGTATAATTTATCTCTTTTTTCTTTTGTGGCCTATGCTTTTGTCCTTATACTAAGAAACCAGTGCCAAACCCAAGGTTATGAAGATTTCTCCCAAGGTTTCTTCTAAGAGTTTTATAGGTTTAACTCTTATGTTTAGAACGTTGATCCATTTTGAGTTAATTTTTGCATATCGTCTAAGATCAGGGTCCAACTTCATTCTTTTGCATGTAGATATCCAGTTTTCCCAACACCATTTGTTGAAAAGCTACTCTTTGGGGAGCCTGGGTGGCTCAGTCGGTTGAGCGTCCGACTTCAGCTCAGGTCATGATCTCACAGTCTGTGGGTTCGAGCCCTGCGTCAGGCTCTGTGCTGACAGCTCAGAGCCTGGAGCCTGTTTCCAATCCTGTGTCTCCCTCTCTCTCTGCCCCTCCCCCACTCTCACTTTGTCTCACCCTGTCTCTCAAAAATAAAAAATAAAAATTAAAAAAGCTACTCTTTCCCCCATTGAACAGCTTTAGCATCAATTGAAAATGAATTGATCATGGGGCGCCTGGGTGGCTCAGTTGGTTAAGTGTCCAACTTACGCTCAGGTCATGATCTCACAGTCTGTGAGTTTGAGCCCCACGTTGGGCTCTGTGCTGACAGTTCAGAGCCTGGAGCCTGCTTTGGGTTCTGTGTCTCCCTCTCTCTCAAAAAATAAATAAACATTAAAATTTAAAAAAAAAGAAAAAGAAAATGAATTGATCATGTACGTGAGGGATTGTTTCTGGGCTACTATATTCCACTGGTGTTTACTGGTCTAGACTTTGAGAGGAATTGATGTTCATTCTTCTTTAAATGTTTGGTAGAATTCACAAGTGAAGTCATTATGGTCCTGGGATTTTCTTTGTTGGAACAGAATGCGAGGGGCCTATGGGGCACCATCCAGTGTACTAACATACACATTATTCTGGATTCCCAGAATAAAAAAAAGAGAAAGGGGGAAAAAAAACCCACCAGAAAGAAATATTTAAAGAAATAATGACTGAAAACAACCCCAATTTGATGAAAGACATGAATCTACAAACCCAAGAATCTCAGTGAACTCCAAGCAGGATAAACTCAAAGAGATCCACACCAAGAGTCATTCAAATTGTCAAAACCAAAAGTCAAAGAAGAGCATTTGTGAAGGCATCAAGAAGAGGCTCCTCGTGTACAAGTGAACCTTGGTCATATCAAAAGCTGATTTCTCTTCAGAAACTACAGAGTTCAGAAGTTAGTGAGATGACATTTTAAATCCCGAGGGGGTTAAAATTCAACCAGGAATTCTATACCTGGCAAAACCCCTTGAGAATGAAGGTGAAATTGAGACATTTTCGGACAAACAGAAGCAGAGAGTGTCCATTGTTACCGATGGACTTGCCCTACAAAAATTGACAAAGGGAGTTTTTTGGGCAGAAATGAAAAGCCGCCAGACAGTAACTTGAAGCCATAAGAAGAAATACAGACCACCAACTGGTGAAGACACCTTAAGCCAGAATCACTGTCCTTCTGGTTTGTAAATCATCTTCTCTCTCCTATATGATTTATAAGCAAATGCATGAAAATATTCATGAATCTGCATTAATGGGCACTTAACAAATGAAGATACGATCTGTCACAATAACAGTTTAAAAGGGGGAGGACAGAGATGTCTGTGAACAGAGTGTATGGTACTGAAGGTAAGTGGTATTATTTAAACTTGGTTGTTATAAGTGTAAGGTTAATTATTACATAGTTTTTACTAAACTATGCGTGTTACTTTCCTGTTGCTGAGGTAACAGCTTACTGCATACTGAGTGGCTAAAAATAGCACATATTCATCATCTTACAGCCAAGTCTGAAATGCATTTCTCTGGGCTAAAGCATCAAGACTTCCTCAGGGCTGTGTTCTTTCTGGAGACACGAGGGGAGAATGAGAACCCTTCCCGATGCCTGCATTTGGGGGCTCATGGCTCCTTCCTCAGTCTTGGGCGCTCTAGCTCCTTCTGACTTCTGATTCCATCACCTCCCCTCACTCTGGCACTCCTAACTCCCTCTCCTGAGGGCCCATGCCATTGGACCCACCCAGATAATCCAGAATAAGCTCATCTCAAGATTCTCAATCACCTCCACAAAGTCCCTCGGGCTCTGTAAAGTCACACCTTAATGTTACCCACCGCAGCACATAAACAACTGGAAAAATAGTGAAGTGAGAAAAGAAATTATTGAAGCAACTTCTCAACATTGAAAACCAACAGAAATAAATGTTTTCAAGTTGGGGGGCTTGAAAAGAATCACTACACAAAGAAAGGAATTATTTCAAATGCTTTTAAAACATACTGTTTCAGGGAGCCTGGGTAGCTCAGTCGGTTAAGCGTCCAACTTTGGCTCAGGTCATGATCTCATGGTTGTGAGTTTGAGCCCCTCTTTGAGCTCTGTGCTGACAGCTCAGAGCCTGGAGCCTGCTTTGGAGGCTGTCTCCCTCTCTCTCTGCCCCTCCCCTGCTCACGCTCTGTCTCTCAAAAATAAACATTAAAAATCTTTTTTAAAAAAGAATAATGCTTGCAATGGGTTGAAACATGTAAAATATAAAAACCCTTGATCACGTAGCAATCGTGATTTATAACGGTGCCCCAGGAAATGCCTCACTGGCAGCCCCCGGAGGTGGCTAGGGCCGCCATCCATCACACCCTGTTACCACCACAGGCAGGAACGCACGTCCTGGCTCCTGGCTGCCCTCCAGATCGTGCCTCCCGCCCGCCCGGCCCCTTTGAGGAGGAGATTGTCATGTGAGCAAACCACACTCTACCTCTCACCGAAGCCTCTGCTGCCCCCTGTCCCTGCCCACATTCATGGTTGGTGGTCCCGCCTCATCTCCTCTCAGACCCCGGGCTTGCTCTCCCAGTGACCCTGTGCCACCCCACATCGGTGCTCCCACGCTCCCACGGGCATCCCCTAAACCTGAGACCAACAGCTGTGTGGTGGCCAGAATCTCAGCCTCAACAACCCCACTCTTGACCCCCCATGTCTCTGTTTAGCTCCCCCGTCTTGCACCCACCTCCCCCAATAATTCTTTGACCCCCATCAAGACGTCTGATCCATTGGCCCCAATGTTTTGTCACTATCCATCACCCCATCGTATGCCTCGCCCCGCTTGGAGCCCATGGCCCGTCCCTACTTTGACTCCTCTGACGTATGCCCACCGGCTCTCTGTTGAACTCGTATTGCAAATCCTCAGCCCTGGTCACACCCAGCTCCCCGCTTACCCTGCAGCAGAACCTGGCCGGAGAAACTCTCTCCCGTGTGTGGACCAGTCTCTTTATTTAGGCCTCTGGTTCACAGATTCGCTGGCCACCGCCCTGCAGACCACGCACATTCCTTTGTCACTTTGACCCGCACCTCTCTGGAACAGCAATTTCAAACCTCTTCCCAACCCTCCAGTGGACGCAGCCCTTCTCCCTTCTTCACTGAGGCTGGAAGTTCTTGCTCTGGCTTCAGAGGGCCAGTTTTGCGTCCTCGTGTGGACCCTGACCTTGAGCAAGTTAACAGACTGTGCATGCGTTTTCCCTTCTGTGAGACTGGAAAATAACAGTATTTACAACTTAGTTAGAAGGATCAGGTAGGGTATTGCACGTCAAATGCTGACAACACTTGATGCGTGGTAAGAGCTTAGTAGATCCTAGTAATGATTGACACCATTTACAAAAGAAGAAACTGAGTCAAGTTATACAAGATCCAAGGTCAGCCAAGTTCGGTGAAGGGCCCACTGCTGTCTCAATGGGGGCTCTTTCCATTACCTATGCAACCTTTAGGACCGGCTCCCTGTTCTCTCCACTTCCTGGAAGTCAAACGCCTGCACTCAACCTGAGCTCCTGTCCCACACTCCAGCTGGATTGGCCTTCTCTCCCAATCTGGAGCCACCGTGCCAAGAACCTGGAAAAACCTCGAGTCCTTGACCCATAATTTACTAGATCCATGCCACAGGGCACATTTATTCCATGTGGCTAAACCTCAGTTTCCTCCCCTGTAAAACAGGGAGGGCACGGGGGTTATGGAAGAGTCTATAGAGAATGCGCGGGTCCCGGTACTACATCATGTCCCACTGCCGGGAGGAGGTCTGTACCGTGAGGGATGGTGTCAGTGCCGTCTTGGGCAGTTACACATTGTGCCTTCACGGACAGATGGATTCGTGTGGGGTTTTTTTGTTTTTTTTTTGTTTTTTTTTTTTTAACGTTTATTATTGAGAGACAGAGAAAGACAGAGTGTGAGCAGGGGAGGGGCAGAGGGAGAGGGAGACACAGAATCTGAAGCAGGTTCCAGGCTCTAAGCTGTCAGCACAGAGCCCGACGCGGGGCTTGGACTCACAAACCGCGAGACCGTGACCTGAGCCGAAGTCAGACGCTTAACCAACTGAGCCACCCAGGCGCCCCCGGATGGATTTGTGTTTTAAGTGCCACAGATGCCCTTGGTCTTTTGATAGCGAAAGTGCAAAATTCCTCAAAAGACGACTTTTCTTGGAGATGCCGAGGCCCCCACAGTCCCCACCCCTGCCCTGCCATGGCAGGAAGGGGCTTGTGTCGCACATGGTGCATCAGTGACAAAACCCTTCTCGTTTCTTCCCGCAGCCCACGTAGCCACTGCCTCGGGAGGAATCATCTTCTTCCTCACCTACCTCCCATACCTGTACCTCACTTTCAGCTACTCCCAGAGGACCCACTTCCAAAAGATTGGCTTTTGCCTGCTCTCGAATGTCGCCATGGCACTGGGAGTGCGATTTATCTCCATATTTGAGATAAGAGGTGAGTCCCACCTTTCTCCAAGGGACGCTGCCTCAATGCCCTGTCACCGCTGACGGGCAGGGTGACCTGAGTTCCCACGAGAGCCTCACTGCACTCTTCATTCGGCGTCCTGAGCGTTTCCGACCTGCTCGAAGCTACGGTAGGTTGTAGGACACGTTTCACACCACACAGCTCGCAGTGTGGTTTGGGAGCAAAACTAAAGCGTGTTAATGATTTAGGAGATGATATGACCGTGCAGTCGTACAGATATAAAAGATACATAGTTATGGTGCGCCTGGGTGGCTCCGTCGGTTAAGCGTCCGACTTCGGCTCAGGTCATGATCTCATGGTCCGTGAGTTCGAGCCCCACACTGGGCTCTGTGCTGACAGCTTGGAGCCTGGAGCCTGCTTCGGATTCTGTGTCTCCCTTTCTCTGTGCCCCTCCCCTGCTTGTTGTCTCTCTCTCTCTCTCTCTCAAAAATAAATAAAAACATTAAA
Source organism: Neofelis nebulosa (assembly GCF_028018385.1). NCBI lineage: Eukaryota > Metazoa > Chordata > Mammalia > Carnivora > Felidae > Neofelis > Neofelis nebulosa. Next base: position 43,338,192 of record NC_080799.1, on the reverse strand, counting down.
AATTAAAAAAAAAAGATACAGAGTCATGATTCGATTTGGTTCACACTTTCAGAATTTTATGGATAAATGGAGTGCTATCTACATATGTCATGTTTGAGGCTCACAGCCTTCAGGGTCCATCTAGGGGACTTCCCATCAATGGTGTCCTACTTCCAACTCCCACCTTTGGAAGTGCACCCCCAAATTTTCATCTGTCTTATGTTCTGGGGTCGGAAGGATCCTTCCGAATGCCAGCAGTCACAGCAGAAGATTGCAGCTAGCATATCAAAATGTAGGGGCCAGCTGGCCTCAGTAGGTTTTCTGCATGAGACCGTCCCACATTTCCGCGGCACGAAGGTGATCTGCTGTGAACACTCCAGCAAGTGTCTTCGTTGCTCAGTGTTGGCTTTTATCACCAGAGTCCTGGTTGCAGACACTACGGCTTGGCTTAGCAGCAGCAGGGATAGGAATTATATGTGGGACCTAGGTTATGCGTCCTCTTAGGGCGGTTGGGATTACCTTCAACAACCTGCTCAGAGGCACTATCTATCAATAAATGTCTTTAGGTTGGGATGGTCTAAATGGGTGAAGGGTGCTTAAAATATAATGGAGGGTGTCAAGTTGACCAGAATTCATTGCAGGTGAGTGGTTTTCTTTAACAAAGCAGTGACGAGACCACACTTTGCAAACAACAACGGGGGAAAAGTAGGTTTAAAACGGTAGCTCCGGGAGCACCTGGGTGGCTCAGTCTGTTAAGCGTCTGACTCTTGATTTCAGCTCAGGTCGTGATATCATGGTTCATGAGATCAAGGTTGGTGAGATCAAGCTGCATGCTGGGCTCAGGGCTCAGCAGGCAGAGCCTGCTTGCGATTCTCTCTCTGTCCCTCTCTCCCTGCCCCTCCCCCCCACTCTCATGTGCACACTCTCTCTCTCTCTCTCAAAATAAATAAATAAACATAAAAAATGGTACCTCCGATTTCTTCCATGTTAGTGAGTGAATAGGGGAATTTTACAGAGCCTCTCTGTTGAAAGCGGGGGGAACTTGGGTGAGCAGTTGGGCTGGACGAGCTTGTGGGTTTGTTCCCACGCTGGGATTCTCTCGGGGAGAGACTGAAACGACACTCGGCAGGGCTACAATGTGGTCCTGACAGCCGTGGGGGTCCGAGCATCCTGGGTGGGCATCCTGGGTGGGCTGAGATGGCCCGGCTCCCACGCCTCTGCCTCCTGCAGTCACTGGGTGTGGACCACCCAGAAAAGGCTGTGAGGAGGCTGACAGCTGATAGCCCGTTGGCCGCAGCACGCCCGGCAGCTGAGGTGACAGCTTTCGGGGGGGGGGGGGCAGGAAAGTACATCCCTGTGTCCTTATACCAACCCCTGATACACGAGATGGCCTTGGGGAAGGTGCCGTGGTGCTGGCTGTATCGTGAAAGAAAAACAAAGGAGAAAATTGCCCCTGGGAGCCTGTTACAAGCTGGTTCTCTGTCGGAGCTGCAGCCCGGGTCACCCTGCAGGGGCAGTCCAGGGACCCTCAAGCAGCAGCCCAGGTGCCGGGCAGAGCCGGCCTCACAGGCAAAGCCTCACAGGTTTTCAAGTACAAGGCAGTGAAAAACATAAGGAAATAAACAGCCATGGACAGGAACCAACAGAAACAAGACAAAGTGAAAACAGATTCACAAAGTCCTCACATTTTGGGATTATCGAATCACAGATTATAAAACAATAATGCTCGTGATAGGTTTTTCTTTTCATAAGGCAGGTTTGAAAATATCTGCAAGCAATAAGGACCCAATACTCCTTGGGGGAAATACAAAATACGACCAACCAAGGAGCAACCTTCGTGGATGGGTTACCTGTAGATTCAAAACAGCGGAGGGAGAATTATGACCTGGAAGGAGGTGAGAAGAAACCATGCAGAAGGCAGCAACGAGGACCAAAAGGATTTTAAAATGGCAGGAGAGCTGAAAACTGACGCAGCGAAGAGTGTTTTGCCTCCATTTAAGCAGAGATCCGGCAGGAAATGAGAGAAGGGGCAGAGGAAATGCATCTGAAAAGAGCGTGCCCAGATCTGTCCCCAAACTCAATGTCAGGAAGCCCAGCAAATCCCAGACGAGAGTAATAAGAAATCTACACTAGGCACATCAGCGTACAACGGAGCACAGCAGATGGCAAGAGAAAAATCTTAAAAGTGGCCTGGGGAGCAAAAAGAAAAATTGCTTTTCAACAGAACAACAGTGGGGGCCTGAAGACAGTGGCTTCATACACGGGTTGTGTAAATAACTACAACAACAACAGCAGCAGCGGCAGCAGTGGCAACGGAGATTCCTTTAGGTTTCATTTTTTTAAATTTTTGAATGTTTGTTCATTTCTGACACAGAGAGAGTGTGTGTGCGTGCACGCAAGCGGAGGAGGGGCAGGGAGAGGGGGAGACACAGAATCGGAAGTAGGCTCCGGGCTCTGAGCTGTCGGCACACAGCCCGATGCCCAGCTCAAACCCACAAACTGTGAGATCATGACCTGAGTCGAAGTCCGACGCTTAACCGACTGAGCCACCCGGGCGCCCCTAGGTTTTTGTTTTTTGGGTTTTTTTAGAGAGAGAAAGAGCGTGTGCATGCAAGTGGGGGAGAGGGGCAGAGAGAACCTTAAGCAGGCTCCAGGCTCAGCTCAGAGCCTGTCGCAGAGCTCGAGAGCTCGATCCCACAACCATGGGATCATGACCTGAGCTGAAATCAAGAGTCGGATGCTCAACTGATTGAGCCATGCAGGCGCCCTCCCTTAGGTTTTTATTCTTTATTTTTTTAACAGGTAAAATTTTTTTAACAGGTAAAATTAAAGTGTATAGGAGGGGCTTTAGAGGGGATCATGTCAGAACCCAAAGGGAATAAATACCTTCCGGAAGGAGAGTAAAGATAATTAAGTTTAGACTTTGCACCATAAAGCAGACCTGGTGATTCATTACTGAGCCAAGCAGGCCAGAAGCAGTGGGTAACTTTTAAACTTAATAGAAGAAAGAGTAACGAAAGGTTGGCTGAGTCCAAAAGCGGCATAAAAGAAGAGAGGACTTTGGTCATACGCCCACCTCCACGGCGTGGGGGCTGGAAGTTGGGGCGCGGGACGGGCACACCCTGTTCAGAACACTCTAGATGGAACAGACATGGTGCAGACCCCTCCCGCACGCACCTTCTTCCTGAATATAATTAGATAAATCATGGGAGGAAGTCACAGCTAACCCCTACCTGATCCAAACTCTAGACCTGAGCCAAAGTCGGACGCTCAAACGACTGAGTCACCCAGGCGCCCCCTCAAATTAAAAAAAAATTTTTTTTTAATGTTTATTTATTTTTGAGACAGAGAGAGACAGAGCATGAACAGGGGAGGGTCACAGAGAGAGGGAGACACAGAATTGGAAGCAGCCTCCAGGCTCTGAGCTGTCAGCACACAGCCCGATGCCCGGCTCGAACTCACGGACTGTGAGATCATGACCTGAGCCGAAGTTGGATGCTCAACTGACGAAGCCACCCAGCCGCACCCTCAAATTTAAATGAAAGTACAGAGAGGCAAGAATGGCCAAAACCGCTTCAGGAAGAGCAAGATGGGAAACCTTGTTTTTCCGGACATGATGATCTCTCAAGGAGCAATCATAATTAAGACTGACAAAAAGACTGATAGAACAGAAAACCCAAAGCCAAAGGCACGGGTGAAGGTCGGCAGTGACGCCGACCCCCGGCAGTGGGGGTCAGTAAATGGTGCTGCAGGGACGGGAGGACCTTCTGGGGAAGTTGAAACTGGACCCGCAAATCACAGCACCCACAGGGGTCAATTCCAGCATCAAAACTCTATAACGCTCTTGGCGATGATGATATAAAAGAGGACACTCCTATCCTCGAAGCGGGAAAGATTTCTTAAACAAGACGCAAACTAAATGACCGTAAAGGGGGGTGGATCTGACGTCGGGGCAGACTAGCGCTGCGCGAGGACGCACCTGCTCTCGAGAACCACGTGGGCTCAGTGTCACAGCCTTGGAATCCGCCCTGAGATCTGATTGTCAGGCGCAGTGGAAGGCGACGCTCTCGTGCGGACCAGTCGCGGGATCGCCTCCCAGGAAGGGCCTCAGAGGCCACCTGGCCCTTCTCCCCACGGCAGCTCAGCTCAGCCCAGGTTCCTGGGGTGGGGCGTGGGGGGCCCTGACGTGCCGGATGGGAACAGAACCTCAGGTGCCCAGCGAGCACTTGGAAGCCTGAGGAGCAGCCATCTAGCCCGTCTGTATGCTCGCCTGCCCGCACTCGAATCTCTCCCTCAGCGTTGCTGGTTCCCGCCACCGCGAGCCTGCTGGCGGACACTCAGTATCTCGGACGCTTTCAATGAGAAGCCTCAGCCACTTGCACCCAGATTAGACACTGGGCGCCACACAGGCTACTTTCCTCCCTACGCGCCCAGGACCTGGTCCCAAGCCAACTCCTCGGTACCTTCCTGTATTTGTGGAACAGGGATGTGTGATCGCCCACAGCACGCGAGGCCCCGGGGCAGACGCTGCAGATACAGTGATGGGTGAACAGTAACTCGGGCAGGTTCACAGCACAGAGCCCTACCCTGTCCGATCGCAGTTAGCTCAGGGTGCCGGGGGGGATGGGCACGTAACCCGGATGGGGAAGGGGTGCAGGGTAAGGAGACCCTTGGGCAGCCCTCACTTCAGGTGAGAATTAGCCCGGCGGACAAGGCGGGTAACAGGTGCAGAAGTGGGGAGGCGTCTTGGGTGACCACGTCCCTATTCGGTGCCAGTGAAAACACTACCGCCTTCCGGTAATACTGAAAATGTTTGTCGTGTGGGAGACACTCACAGCCCTGGCTTTCCCCCCTCCTGTGCCTTGCGTTCGTCCCCTAGCACCCCAGACATCAACTCTGCAGGCCTGCGGGCGGCGGGAGCGGGACGTCCTGCCGTCCGGGTGCTGACTGCGGCCCTTTCTCCGGGCGGGCACAGGCCTGCAGTGGAAGAACGTGGGCGGCTTCAGGTGCTGCTGATGCTTCTGCTGGACTCCATCTTGTACGGCGCGGTGGCCGGGTACGTGGAGGCCGTCCTCCCGGGCGAGCATGGCGGGCCCAAGCCCTGGTACTTCTTCGTCACAGTGAGTGCGGGCGCCGCCGCTCCGCACACCGACGCAGACCGTCCACGGCCTCCCCCCGATACCCTCGCCCGTCGTGGCGGTGTCCCCGATGAAATCCCAAACCCCAGGACACCTAAGCTGGGTCCTCTAAGCCGGATTCACCCCGGAACCTATCAGTTTGCGGTCACCAGGGGAGCACGATTAACGCCCCGCCAGCGGCCCCGTCGTGAAGGGGGTGACCCTGTCTGACGTGCACGGGCACTCACTCTGGACCTCTGCGCGGCCGCCCTGCTGGGCCTTCCCAGAGTGTGGACAAGCACCCACCGGGTACTTCTCCAGGCCTCAGCCACAGGGAGCTTCCTGGCACGCCGCGAGCCTGGGCAGGCGCGTCCCCGTCGCTCACTCCGTCCTCAGGACCACGAATTGCAGGCTAGAAAGCAGCTTGTCGGTAGTGGGTCCACGAGCAAGCTGCTCGACGTCTCCAGGCACCACTAAATATTTGGGACCAGGAAACTTGGGAGCTGGGATGGGTGGGGGGGGGGATGTGGAGAATTTGGTTTACCAAAATATTTATCTTCCCGAAGCAGACAGTGGACCCACCCGCACGTGCTAATGTCAGCTGCCTTTCTGTCTAGCCATCCCACTGGCGTGGACAGCCCGTGCCCCTCACGCGGTCGGTGCTCCACGTGGCGGATCCGGACAACTCTCCAAAGAGCCAGTTGATTCAGGAAGAGCCTACCAGTTTGAAGAAAGGGATTGAAATCCAGCATCTCTACAAGGTATCGGCTCACAAACCTCCTTCCGAGAACTGAAGAAACGGGCGCAGAGGCTTCTGTTTTATCGTTGATGGGGGTTACGAGGCACAATTTCCTGACCGAGGTTTCGTTTCCTCCTGGAATGCCATCCTCAAAAGAGGAACCTGACGTAAAGTGCCCTGTCTCCTGGGGTGCAGTTAAGTGGAGGAGGGTGGAGGGTCTGGATGATCTCTCTTGAAATAACCCGCCCCTCTCACCCCCGCCTTGCCAGCGCCCCTGCCTGGAGACACCGGGGACACCCGGGGACTCAGCCACTGGCTGGCTGACTTCCATCCTCCACGGTTCACACACCCAGCCACTCGGAGCCCCAGCTCTCAGGGCCCGCTTCCAGCTGGGGCGTGCTTCCCTGTCACCAGCGTTGGCTGAGCCCTTCCTGCACGCAGAGCCCCGCGTGACTAGGCAGTGCCGCGACGGGATGCCTGGACACAAGCCCCATGCCGGGGATGTCCCACATTTCCTCCTTTGGCCCCTTCTGTCCTTCAAATGCGATGAGTCCCGAGGAGAGGCGGTTTCCTTGTACTGAGAAGGCAGCCTTGTCACGCTCCCCGCCTTCCTCTGCCTGTGGGAGCTGGAGGGGGAGGAGGCGTCACATCCTAGCCCGGGACGGGATGGCTCCAGCTCCCTCCAGGCATGCCTGCCGCTTCCACAAGCAGGGATTCCCTTTGTGCTCACACAACAGGCTGTCTGCAGCCACACGGGTCTGGCATGATTTCTGAGGGGGCTTAGCCAGGTAATGCGGGGAAAGGTGTGGTTCTAGAAGCAGGGAGAAATCTCCCTGCCAAGCTCTGAGCCCCTCGTCCTCGAGCTCTGGCCTCCGTGGCTCGGGTACCAGGGAGAACCCACAGGACTGCGCCCCACCCCCGTCAGGCTCCTCACCAGCCCCCTCCACCCCGGTCAGGTAAACCCTGAAAAGAGGGCTCCTTTCTAGATTTCCACTTGGATTCCCACCGATGGGCTGGCAGGGGAACTTGGGGTGGGTCACAGGTTCGTCACAAACGCCACGCGTGTGCACGTGCTCCACGGTCAGTCACACGTTGAATTTTCCGCAGGTCTATCACACAGGAAAGAATAAACATGTAGCAGTCAAAGACCTGACCCTGAATCTGTACCAAGGGCAGATCACTGCTCTCCTGGGACACAACGGAGCCGGCAAAACCACCACGTGCTACGTGCTCACAGGTACCTGTGCGGGGCCAGCCCCTCGAGGAAGAACAGACCCCGAATTCTGTTCCATCTCCCCTCATTAGATCTCACTGACGTCTTAATACGAAGCATTTGCTGTTTGTTTTTATGCCATCTGTATCCTGTCTGGCTGTTCACGTGACCTTGTAGCAGGAAAAGGAAATCTTTGGCTCTTTCAGCCTGCAGACTCTGATCTCACACGCTATCCAGGAGCTGTGAGCCCTGCCCTATGTGTGTCTTCCCACAAAGAACATTCCGGTACAGGGAGGCACCACTAATCTCCTAACCATGAAATCCATCCATTTGTTTCTGATTGGGGGGGGGGGGGTGGCTCAGTTAGGATGAGACCTGGAGAATTATTCTACAATTACTTCAGTTTCACAATCATTTTGATGCCTAAATAGTTATTTCACATTCTGTCAGCTAAAACAATAGGCTGCGATGTTTGAGAACTTGTTCATTCTGCAAATATGTATTTCTTGGAGCCTTAACCTGTGTAAAGTTCTGTACAAAACCAATGAGACACATTTCTGAGCTTCAAGGAGCTCTGAGAGCCAAGCACTCACAGACATCCACCCTGCCAGAGAAACTATCAGCATCTCAGAGGCAGGCTGCCTCGGTTCCCCTCTCAGGCTGCTGAGCACCTTCTCTGGAAGATTCTGACGAGCAGCAAAGGGGAAACTTGGTCTGAGGTTCCGTCGGCCACTCCCCCTCCGCGCCCCCTCCCCGGCATCAGGATTTTAAGATCTGAGGCTCAGCCCCACAGACGCTCACCGGACAGGCTCTGTGGGGGTCAGGACAGGGGACTGAGGCCGGCAGGTTTCCTGGACTGGGGGGGCAGTACTGTCTCTAGACGGGGGTCCTTGTCAGATGCAGGCATTGCTGATGCCAGAGGCCTCTCCTCCTGTAGGGACTTGAGGTCCTCAGTGCCTGCAGGGTGACCCAGCTAGACCCCCAGGCCACACGACTAAGGTCCTAGTGTTGTTCAAAGACAAAGACGTAAACCGTTTCCCCCGCCGCCTGCCCCATACACACACACAGACACACACACTCTTCCCGGGTGCTTCCCTCTCTGCTGTTCTCAGCAGTGGTTTCTGTATATGTGTGCTACCTCTGTCTCCCCCATCCCTCTCTCCAGAGAATCTGTTCTGTTTCCCTCTGGCCAGTGGTGCTTGGATCAGGGCTTGGCCAAGAACAGCCACGCAGTAAATACTTTTCAACGAATGACTGAATGAATGAATGAGTGAACGTAATTGCAAGTCCTGCCACAATGCGGACCACGAATGACCTCTCAGAGATGAGCCACGGATTTCTTTTTTTTTTTTTTTTTTTTTTAAACTTTTTTTTTTTTTTTTTTTTTTTTTTGGGACAGAGAGAGACACAGCATGAACGGGGGAGGGGCAGAGAGAGAGGGAGACACAGAATCGGAAACAGGCTCCAGGCTCCGAGCCATGATGAGCCACGGATTTCTACCGGCAGTGACACGGCACAGAAAAAAAGGCCAACGCGGCCCTGGAGAAAGTGGCACCGCTGAAAGACACAGAGCGAGACTGAATAGCCCTGAAGATGCTAAGCCGGGAAGGGAAAGCCTGGCTGATGGCCCAGGACACTGAACATTGAAGGGCTTCTATGCATGGAGGCCCCAAAGTTGGCACAGGCCTGTTCTGTATCTGAAACCCCATTCCTCCATCCAGGAAAGCTATGTGGGTTTTGAAAAAAAAATTCTAGGAGCTATTCTAGTATTGTAATTCTACATAAAAAGACTTACGTATTTAACGTGGAAAGCATCACTGGTTTTCCTCCCCATCCCCCAACCGCAAACAGTCACCGATGCTTTATCGTCCACAGGCAAAATGAAAGATCCCAAAACTCCACCAGTGGGTAATTTAGCAGGAAGTATCAAGAACCTGAAAGTCTTGTCCCCTCTTGGCCACCGAATCTACTGACATTGGTTTGGAGTCAGAAAGTGTATGGGGAGGAAGGCAGAGTTGAGATCCATGTTCGTATTCACGAAACACTGCAAACTAAATACCTAAATACCTACTAGCATGGCGTGAATAAATACGCAGGGTATATTCATAACAATGAAATCCTGTTAGCCTTCGCAAATTATATAGATCTCGTTGACGTGGAGAAATGGCCTCAGTAGACTGTTTTGTGAAAAGGCCAGTTAAAAGAACCAGAATTTATATTTCCCAGTTTTGCTAGAAACTTAGCATGTGGGACAGCGTACGCATAAGAAGGTAAGAACACAGCCGAAAGTATGCAAAACAATGTTAACAGCGGTCGTGTTTACAGGTTGGGATGTGCATAACCTTCGTCTGCTTTGTCCTTCTTCCTTTAACCCTGTTGCAATAGACATCTATGGCCTTTTTCAGTCTGAAAAAATACAACTTAAAATAAGAAAATGAGAATAGGGGGTGCCTGGGTGGCTCAGCCAGTTGAGCGTCCGACTTCGGCTCAGGTCCTGATCTCAAGGCTTGTGAGTTCAAGCCCCGAGTCAGGCTCTGTGCTGACAGCTCAGAGCCCGGAGCCTTCTTTGGATTCCGTGTCTCCCTCTCTCTCTGCCCCTACCCCACTTGTGCTCTCTGTCTCTCTCTCAAAAATAAATAAACGTTAAAAAAATGTTTTTAAAGAAACTGATAATAAAGACAGTACACAGATGGGCCGTATACACATCCCCACATGCACCAGGCAGGGGGTGCGATCACCCCAGGGGGTGCTCCCTGGGGCTTACTGGGAATTTATACGGAATCAGTCACGGGTCTCAGCTCAAACCTGTTACACAACCCAAACACCATCGTTCTGAACCACGTTTCCACAGTAGCTCTTAAGGCTCATCTCAGTGTAAGCATGACGCGCACCCGTGTGTCTTCTTCACCGAGGCAGGCTGGCGCTCCTCAGACGTAGGAAGGAGGTCTCCTGCCTCCGCTGCCCCCACACACCCTCACTCACTGTCACAGACCATCTACGCCTCGGATGTTCCCAATCGTGACAAGGCAGAGGCGGCCTGCACGCCAACAAACACAGTGTCCTTACGCCCTTGCTCCGTCGTGTGCTCTGACTGCAGGTGACCTTGGGATATGTCTTCTCCTTGCTCCTAGGTCTTATTCCCCCTTCAAGTGGGTGTGTGTATATCAATGGATATGAAATTTCACACAATATGGCGGAGATCCGGAAGAGCGTGGGCTGGTGCCCCCAACACGACATCCTGTTTGATGACCTCACCGTAGCGGAGCATCTCTCTTTCTATGCTCAGGTGAGTCTGTGCGACAGGCCGTGGCTCCTCTGCGTCCTGGTGGTGGGAAGACAGGCTGTGGCTCCCTGACCCCAACCTCAGAGGGTCCTAAAACCTCTTTTGGACACTGTTCCCCAACCATTCGGGGAGGAGGAGAGGCAAGGGTTATCATTAGGGCAGGGTGATTATAAAGGATACAAGTCGGGACCAGCTGAACGAAGAGACATACACACAGGGTGAGGTCTGGGTGAGTCCCACGTGCGAAGCTTCCGTGTCCTCGGGACACATACCCTGCTGGCACGTCGCTGTGCAGGAGGGCAGCTCACTTAACCTTCCAGTGTCCAGTTTTTGGGGTTTTTTTCTATTTTTTAAAAAATATTTTCGGGGCACCTGGGTGGCTCGGTCGGTTAAGCGTCCGACTTCGGCTCAGGTCATGATCTCGCGGTCCGTGAGTTCGAGCCCCGCGTCGGGCTCTGTGCTGACAGCTCAGAGCCTGGAGCCTGTTTCAGATTCTGTGTCTCCCTCTCTCTGTGACCCTCCCCCATTCATGCTCTGTCTCAAAAATAAATAAACGTTAAAAAAAGATTTTAATAAAAAAAATATTTTCATTTATTTTTGAGAGAGAGAGACAGAGCGTGAGTGGGGGAGGGGCAGAGAGCGAGGGAGACACAGAATCCGAAGCAGGCTCCAGGCTCCAAGCAGTCAGCACAGAGCCCGACGCGGGCTCGAACTCAAGAGCTGAGAGATAGATCATGGCCTGAGCCGAAGTCGGACGCTTAACCGACTGAGCCCCCCGGGCGGCCCCAAGTGTCCAGTTTTTATGGTGGGATTCATCACATAGGCCTGAGTGATGGAATCATGCAGCAGGTGACTGAACTCAGTCTGCAGCTTAGGCAGGCCAGCTACGCCTGCCAGTCCTGAGTCAGCTCGTTAGCATAAACTAAGGTGTGGCCCAAGGGTACAGCCCTGAATAACGACACCCGCATCCCTCCAAGGGTGTAGAGGCCCCTCCCACTGACTGGGTGAAAAGCCAGCCAAACTCTTGCCTTCGCAACACTTAGATTTCTCATCTGTGGAACGTCCCCTGGATCCCGGGGGGTGGCTCCCACTTGGTCAGGAGGTATAATCCTTTCCTTCATGTGCTGCTGTACTTGGTACTGATGAGACTCATATTCACATGATTCAAACCCCAAGAGCCTTGTGCCCATCCCTTTCCACAGAGGTAGTAAGTTTCTGGGGTGCAGTTTATGCAGGTAGTAGCAAAATGCCTGCGGGACAGCTGGGCCTCTACCAGGGCGGCGTGGAGGGAAGTCAGGGCACACGGCGCAGCACGCGGAGGGAAGGAGGGGGCGCCAAGGCCGGGAGCCCCTGCCCGACGTCCCTGCCCCCCGCTGTCTCAGCTGAAGGGCCTGTCCCGCCTCAAGTGCCCCGAAGAGGTCCAGCGGATGCTGCACGCCCTCAGCCTGGAGGACAAGCGGGACTCCCTGAGCAGGTGCCTGAGCGGGGGCCTGAGGCGCAAGCTGTCCATCGGCATCGCCCTCATCGCGGGCTCCAAGGTAGGCGGGCGGGAGGCCCCGGGGCGGGGCGCCCAGCACGGCGGGCGCCCGCGGGGAGCCGCCGCCACCCCGCCACCCCGCCACCCCCGCCACCGGCTCCTCGGCCCGGCCCGCAGGTGCTGATGCTGGACGAGCCCACCTCGGGCATGGACGCCGTCTCCAGGAGGGCCATCTGGGACCTGCTGCAGCAGCACAAGAGCCAGCGCACCGTGCTGCTCACCACGCACTTCATGGACGAGGCCGACCTGCTGGGCGACCGCGTGGCCATCATGGCCAAGGGGGAGCTTCAGTGCTGCGGGTCCTCGCTGTTCCTCAAGCAGAAGTACGGTGAGCGGGGCAGGCGGGGCCCCGCGGCCGGGCCCGGGGCCGGGAAGGGAGGAGGGGGCACGGGAGCAGACTCAGATCTGGAGGCAGGACACTGATGTCTGAGTTCCGTTCTGTGGGTTCACGGCCTCTCCACCCACGCGGCCAGGGGTTTTATCCTTCTTCCACCGTCCTTTCCCGATGTGACAAGCGGACACTCAGGGACCGTGCTCCTCAAGGACTGAGCCAGCGTGTGCGAAGCACCTGTACAGGTGTGGGGTGTTTCTACAAGTGGCTCCCTTGTTTTCCTGGACCCCACGGCCTCCTGTGTCACTGCCGCCCCCATCCTTCCTCTGCCCCCTGACCGGGTGACCTCATCCGGCCTGCGGTCATCCTCTCTCCAGCCCGGACCCCTTCCTGAGCTCCCCGTGCGTGGACGCTGCCCAGCTCCGGCAGGCTTGTCCAAACCCTGCGCAACCCCGGGCTCCCGCACTCTGCCACCACAGCGGCTGCCCACAGCACAGGCAGAAGATGTCTGCTAGGATCTGGGCCAAAACCTTGCAGGCTCACTGACCCCTCCGTCTGTCAGAGCCCATATGCCATCTGTTCCCAAACCCTGGGGGCCATCCCTTCCCCCCTCACCTCCATGCCCGTCTAGCACCCTGGACTGGCTTCCATCGTCTCCTGGCCTGGATTGTCACACCTGCCTGCTGACCACCACCACTAACCACCCCCCCCCCCCACCGCCCTGTTGTCAGAATGAGCCTGTCACTCTTCGGCTCAGCCCTGCAGTGACCTCCCCTCCCACCGAGAGCAAAAGCCAGAGTCCTAGGGGTGGCCCACAGGCCGTGCTTGGCCTGGTGTGCCCTGTTTAAAATCATACTCCCTAGGGGCAACTGGGTGGCTCAGTCAGTTGAGCGTCTGACTTCGGCTCAGGACATGATCTCACAGTTCATGAGTTCGAGCCCCGTGTCAGGCTCTGAGCTGTGAGCACAGAACCTGGAGCCTGCTTCGGATTCTGTGTCTCTCCTCTCTGCCCCTCCCCTATTCATGCTCTGTCCCTCTCAAAAATAAACACAAAAAAATTTTTTTAAATCACATTCCCCAACCCTCCACACCCCGTCCCATGTCTGTCTTTCTTGACACATGGCTCATGTCACTAATACTCTATACATTTTCCCTGTGTATCTTATTGTCTGTCTCACACTCCTTTAATGAAGGCCCATGAGAGCAAGAACTCCTGACTAGTACCTAGAACAGTGCCTGTCTCATCGCAAGGGCTTGAGAAATGTTTGTTGAGTGGCCCCATCGCCAGCGTCACGCTAACAAGTGTTACTAGTGTCAGAAAGGACGTTCAAAACGCCAAAAGCATGATGTGATTATTACAGAGGTAGCCTTGTTCTTCACGTTGATGTGCAAGGCCTCTGCCAAGTCAGCTGCCCTCCATACGGCCATCTGCCACGTCGGCCAGCATCGCTAAGTCCGTCATTACCACCTCCGGTCACGGAGGAGAAGGCCAGACCCTCCAGAACACCGGCCTTCAGAGGCCAGTTCGTTGTGTGAAAACAATTCCACCCCACGGGGCCCTCCAGCTCCACGTTCCCAGGGAGCCGCCCCTTCTGAGCTACAGAAAAAGTAAGTGCAGCTACAAAGAGTAAGGTTATTTCAGGCTCTTTGAAATGTTGTTTCAGGTGCAGGATATTACATGACTTTAGTGAAGAAACCTCACTGTAGCACAGAGAAGATTGCCCATCTGATTTATCACCACATACCCAATGCGGTTTTGCAGTCCAGCATTGGAGAAGAATTAACGTTTACTCTTCCTAAAAAGAGCATGCCCAGGTGCGGACCCCAGGGGGCGAGAGTACCTATGTGTGTGCACGGGCCCGTGTGCGTGCACGGGAGTACCTGTGAGCGTGCACGGGAGTGCCTGCGTGCGTGCACGGAGTGTCCAGAGCCATCCCCCGTCTCTGTCCTCACCAAGAGCTCTCTGTTCTGTGAGGGTCTGGACCCCCAGGCCTTTGGTATCTCCTGGAGAGACAGCACACTCCAGCCTAAGCACACTTGAAAATATGGGGCTCTGATCATGTCACCTCCATCCTTTAAAGCCTTCGATGGCTCCCAGAAGCCTTCAGGTTAAAGTCAAATTCTTAAATATGGCTTTACAGGGGCCCTTTTATTGGGTGACTGAGCTCAGATGGAGGTTTGACCTGATTTTCTTTAATTATTTCAGACCCCGGATAGGTTCCCGGCACCCCCCCCAACACCCTGTCCTCTGCATCATGTTGTTCTCAAGTAGGAATCTTACCTCCTACTTCACTATGAAGTCGAGAGCCAGCAAACAAAAAGTCGAGAGCCGTCTCACTCCCACACAAGCCCACACTCGCTCCTTTCTTCCTTCCATCTCTTAACAGCCCAGAACGTGTCCCCTTCCTGCTGAAGGCTCACCCTTCAGCCCCAGCTGCGGGTCTGCCCACCTTGCGTTCTCAGGAACGCACCTGCTTGAGTCGCCCCGCCCATCCACACCATCAACTCCTGTCTCCACCGGGTCACTTCCAGGAGCACCCGAACTCCCCACCGCCCTCTCCTCAGCCCCTGGCCCCCACCGTTATATACTTTCTGTCTCTAAGATCTGGACTGCTCTCACTGCCTCCTATGAGTGCCAGCATGCACTTTCCCATTGGCTTTTGGATCTGTCCTTTCGTGACTGGCTTAGATCACTAAGCACAGTGTCCTCAAGGTTCAATGTTGTGGCATCTTGCAGAATTTTCCTCCTCCCTAAGGCTGAATACTTTTCCTTTACACACACACACACACACACACACACACACACACACACACACCACGTTCTTTATCCATAGCGGACATGTGGGTTGCTGCCACATGTTGGCTATTGTGAATAATACTGCCATGAACATGGGTGTACGAGTATCCATTCACGACCCTGCTTCCCATTCTTTGGTGTATATTTCCTCGCCATTCATAGGTCTTCTTTGAAGCAATGTCTATTGCCCATTTAAAAAAAAACTTTTATTTATTCAGTAATGTCTACACCCAGCATGGGGCTCGAACTCACGACCCAGAGATCGAGAGCTGCGTGCTCTTCTACCTGAGCCAGGTGCCCCCTGTTGCCCATTTTTGAATCGAGTTGTTCTTTGCGTTGAGTAGTAAGAATTTTCTATATATTCTGGATATTAATCTTTGATTAGATATAGCATTTGCAATATTCTCTTCCATCCAGTGCGTTGTCTTTTTATTTTAAATGTTTTATTTATTTTTGAGAGACAGAGTGTGAGCATGGGAGGGGCAGAGAGAGAGAAGGACAGAGGATCTGAAGCAGGCTCTGCTCTGACAGCAGACAGCCCGACGTGAGGATCGAACCCGCTGGGCTGCCTTTTTACTCTGATGATAGTGTTTCTTGCTGCACAGTTGTTGTTTTTTAATTTTCATGACATCTGATTTGCTCATTTTTTTCTTGTGTTACCATGCCCTTGGTGTCACATCCAAGAAGTTGCCGCCAGATCCCATTTCATGAAGCTCTGTCCCATGTTTCCTCCTGAGAGTCAATTTTAGGTCTTACATTTAGGTCCTCGATCTATTTTGAGTTCGTTTTTGCATGTGGTGTTATGTAGGGTCCCATGTCATGCTGTTGCGTGGGGATGTCCAGTTTTCCCAGCCCCGCCTGTTGAAAAGACTGTCCTTTTCCCCTCACTGAACGGTCTTGGCAACTTCGTCGAAAACCATTTGACCATAAATGCGAGGACTTATTTCTAGGCTCTCTGTTCTTTTCCAACTATGCGTCCATCTGCCTTTGTGCCAATATTGCCCTGCTTGGATTGCTGTCGCTTCTTAGATGGCCAGGGAGTGTGAGTCCTCCAGTTTTGTTCTCCTTTGAGATTGTTTTGGTATTCAGGGTCCTTTGAGATTCCATATGAATTTGAGGATGGCATTTTCTACGTCTGCAAACAACATCACTGCTTTTTTGGTAGGGGCTGCACTGGATCTGCAGATTTCTCCAGCTGGTATTGACATTTTAACAAATTAAGTCTTCCAGTCCATAAACAGGGGCTGTGTTTCCATGTATTTACAACTTCTTTCATTTCCTTCAGCAACGTTTTATAGTTTTCATCGTAAGAGTCTTTGACTTCCTTGATTACGCTGATTCCTAAGAATTTTTTTTTTGATGCTATAGGAAATGGGGTTATTTTTATAATTTCCTTTTCAGATCTGTTCATTGTATTTAGAAATGCAATGGATTTTTGTGCGGTGACTTTGTCTCCTGCTGCTTTGCTGGATTCGCTTATTAGTTCTAACAGCTTCTTTGTAGCATCTTAGAGTTTTCTACATATAAGATCATGTCATCTGCAAACAGATAATTGTACTTCTTCCTCTCCAGTTTGGATGCTTTTTACTTCTTTTTCTTTTCTTTTTTTATTTATTTATTTATTTATTTATTTATTTATTTATTTATTTATTTTTATTTTTGGGACAGAGAGAGACAGAGCATGAACGGGGGAGGGGCAGAGAGAGAGGGAGACACAGAATCGGAAACAGGCTCCAGGCTCTGAGCCATCAGCCCAGAGCCTGATGCGGGGCTCAAACTCACGGACCGCGAGATCGTGACCTGGCTGAAGTCGGACGCTTAACCGACTGCGCCACCCAGGCGCCCCTTTACTTCTTTTTCTTGCCTGACGGCTCTGACTACAGCTTCCAGTGGCACGCACATCAGACAGATTCTGCCAGCGCCGACGCCGTGCCAGGGGAGGGGCACATTCCGGGTCCCTCCCACTCTGCCGTCTTCCTGGCATCCCTGTCTCACACGTAGGCCCTCAGTCATGACCCAGCCTCCCCAAAACACAAGCGGCGGAGTTAAATTAGCACTTGATTACAAAACGATACCTAGAAAATCCACAAATATTTGGAAATGCAACACCACACTTCTGAACAGCTTATGGGTCAAAGAGGAATTAGTAATGATTGGGGGGGGGGGGTGCTTGGGTGGCTCAGTTAAGCATCTGACTCTTGATTTTGGCTCAGGTTATGATCCCACGGTTGTGATATCGAGCCCCACATCTGGCTCCATGCTCAGCACATGCTCAGCACTTAAGAATCTGCTTAAGATTCTCTCTCTCTCTGTTTCTCTGCTCCTCCTCCACTCTCTCTCTCTAAAAAAGGAAGAAAGAGAGAGAGAGAGAGAGAGAGAAAGCTCAGAATACAGAGAAGGAAAGAAATAATAAATACGAGGAGAGCAAATGATGAAATAAGAAGCAAAAGAAAAATCGAGAAATCTAAAATCGCCATTGTTTATTAAAAATATTAATAAAAGTGACAAGCCTCTGCCAAAGCCATTAAAGAAAAAAAGAAGAAAAGACAAGAACCAGCCACAGGAATGAACAGACCATTCTGCACACCGACTGCACAGTCAGGATGGGACATGGAGAAAAGACCACAGACAAATTGGATTTGGATACAACAGGCTGATTCCTTGAAAAACACAATCCGCCAAAACTGACACCAGGTGGGAAAGACGAGGACGAATCACCGTGCATCTACTGATGAGATCAAATTTGCAATGACAAACGTTCCCGAAAAGAAAATGCCAGGTCCCATCAAACGCCGAGGAAATTTAAAACAAAAAGAGAGAGAGAGAGAAGGGAGCAGCTCCCAACCCGTTTAAGGGCATGAGTCTCCAATAGCAAAACTCTGGCATATGAACACGAACACAAAGTCTTTAGCAAAATTACGAGCCGACGAATGGACCTACCTGGGGATCCCAGGACGGCTTCGCACCCAGGTCTGGGGCCTCAGCGGGGATTCCCGGAAAGCCTCCCAGCTAGGACCGGTGGGCAGCACATGGACGCGATCCTCCCGGGCACGGCGGCCCAGGGCTCCGAGAAACCACGGCAGACCCCGTGGGCTTCCTCTGACCCGACCCCCATCACTTCCACCCAAATGTTGGTCAGCAGGAGAACCAGCACTCACACTGGGGCATATTGCTTTTGGTGAACACTCACCCACAGAGACACACAATGAACAATAATACACTAGCAATGCACGCAAACCACACGGTCGAACCTCAGAAACAAGTTGCATAGAGGAAACCAGACCCAAAGTAGACGAAGATTCCACTTATGTGAAGACAAAGACCGGGTATGGGGAACCTCTGGTGGTGGAAATAGAGACACTGGTCATCTGCAGGGAGGAGACGGAACCTTCTGGAGGGGGCAGCAGGAGCACTGTGTAGGGTGACAGAAAGGCCCACGTCCTGGGGCACCCGGGTGGCTCAGTCGGTTGGGGGTCCGACTTCAGCTCAGGTCATGATCTCACAGTTCGTGAGTTTGAGCCCCACATCGGGCTCTGCACTAGCAGCTTAGAGCCTGGAATCTGCTTCAGGTTCTGTGTCTCCCTCTCTCTCTGCCCCTCCCCCACTCACATTCTGTCTCTCTCTCGAAGATAAACATTAAAAATGTTTTCAAAAAAAGTAACATCACCTCTTGACTGACACGAGAACAAGGCATCTCACTACGTGCAAATTTTGCTCCAATTTTTCAGAAGGGACATACTGACCTTGTCGCAAGACAGTAGCAATGGATGAGCACAATTTCAGAAAATGGACACTGAACACACAGCACAGGCCGGCTGCTCTGCAAGGTGTCCTTACGTTCACTGTGCTCTTT
Organism: Neofelis nebulosa; assembly: GCF_028018385.1. Lineage (NCBI taxonomy): Eukaryota > Metazoa > Chordata > Mammalia > Carnivora > Felidae > Neofelis > Neofelis nebulosa. The sequence continues at coordinate 43,319,343 of NC_080799.1, read as the reverse complement.
ACGACTTGGTGCATGAGGTAGTCTCTACCCTACAGATGAGGAGAGACTCGGGACGTGAAAGAGCTAGCCTAGAGTCACACAGCCAGGCAGCGGCAGAGTCCGCACCTAGACCCAGCCACAGTCAGTGCACTGTGCAAGCTCTTAACGCACCTGCCGCCCTTGGGGGCGGACGAGAACGCCGTGCAGCCTCATGAGGGCATCGGGCATGCGAGCGGGGTTTCTTACAGGCACTTTGCTGGCCTGGACACTGGGCTGTGAGGGAGCAGATAGGAGATTGTGGGTTTCTTAATATCACACAAAAAGCCACGATCCATTCATGCATGCATAAGGAAGGGTTTGAGATCAGCAGGTTGTTAAGAATTAGCTCCTTTCCTCATTTACCATAACAGTAGGAAAACAAAAACAAAAAAGAGCACTCACTGTCTTTGGAGAGAACGGCCTGGGTTTGTGTCCTGTCTCCGCTGTGTGGTCTTGGGGAAGTCACTTAACCTCAGCACTGTCTTCAAAGAGCTGTGGAGACAATTGACGGAGTTCATAGGTGGAAAAGGGCTTGGAACGGCCACTGGCCCTTAGTCAGCACTCCAAAAAGAGTAGGAAAGAGATGGAATGATATTCGCACAACGTGCGAGGTGTGTGTGCGATTTACCCTCACAGAAACATTCTGGAGTAAATGCTGTCACCCTCACCCTCACCGGTTCAAGTTCAGAGTCCTGAAGCTAGAGGGTGACCAAGTTGAGATTTGAACAAGGTCCATCTCGACTCTACAGCCCCCGCTCTTTGCCCTGTGGAAAGCTCAGGGTGACGGTGATGGTGGGGCGGGGGTGGGGGGTTCCCTCACACCTGTGAGGAATAAAACCTCTCTTCCCTTCTAGGTTTGCATCTCTATTTACCGAGTTGGAACAGAGGCAGGTGGAGCTGGGGATCGCCAGCTTCGGGGCCTCGGTCACCACCATGGAGGAGGTCTTCATTCGGTAAGCAAGGGTGAAACTGTCACGCATCTACCCGTGGACCGGAGCCCGGCTCCTCCTCGGAGCGCCCGTGCTGGGCGGCCTCCCAGCCTCTGACGAGGACTTCCAGTAATAGGGGGTGCGGCTTAACAGAGAAAGCGTTGAACGCAATACCACTTTCTAGGAGTGGCATATCATGTGGGATGTCGTTGACTATAATGGACTCAGCTGGTTTATGCGGCTCTGGAGTTGGCCTATTGGTCTGATTTTTTTTTTTTTTTAATGTTTATTTATTGTTGAGGGAGAGAGAGAGAGAGAGAGAGAGAGAGAGAGAGCATAAGCTGGGGAGGGGCAGAGAGAGAGACACACACACACACACACACACACACAATCTGAAGCAGGCTCCGGGCTCTGAGCTGTCAGCCCAGAGCCAGACACAGGGCTCGAACGCAAGAACTGCGAGATCATAACCTGAGCCAAAGTCGGACGCTTAACCAACTGAGCCACTCAGGCGCCCCTGATTGGTCCAGTTTGACTGTCACGAGGCAGGACACAGGCTTACTTCTAGGAAGGCCGTGAAGGGGCCCTCTAGGGAAGCCGCCCAGAAGACCAAAGAAGGCCAGAGAGGGGCGATGGGAACAGGTCAGTGTGACTTGATCCAGTCTGACAATATCTGTCTTTTAACTGGACCGTGTAGGCTATTTGCAAGTATTGTGACTGATACGTTCAATTTTATATCTATCATTTTATTTGATATTTCCCACTAGTCTTCTCCTCCCTTTTTGGGTTATTTCTCCTGATTCTATATTTTCCTTCCCCACACTAGTTGGAAAGTATACGTTCTTACTGTATTGTGGTAGCGGTCACCCTAGACATTGAGACACACAAGAGTGAATTAATATCTTTACTCTGCTTCTGGAAAACGCCAAGACCTTGGGACACGCACATATCCCACCATCACCAGCTTGTATATAGCGTGTATTTTAATTCTCTCTTTTTTTTCAACACCACAAGACAGTATTATTGGTAGAGAAAGCCAATGGTCATTTAAACTCATGTGCACGTATACCTGCCTCTGTGTTCTTTCCTCTTCTCGGGTAACTGTCCTGCCCACAGTACAGTCTTTACAGCACCCTTTTAGTGCTTTTATGCGGGTGCCAAACACACTTGTGTGGGGCTTCCTGGGGGCCCTGGAAATGATTTTAGTTCTCTACGTTTTGAAGGATATTTTCACCAGATTGAAAGTAATCTTCCATCGGTGCTGAAAATACTATTTCGCAGACTCTACTCCTGTGGCTGAATATGAGCTGTGGGTCTAACCCTTGTTCCTTTGAAGGAAATCGGGCCGCTCTGCTTCTGATGTTATGCAACTTAACCACAGTGTATCTCCGTACGGTTTTCCGTTTAACTATCCCGCTTGACATCTGATGGACTTCTGGCCACGGATGGAACGTGTTTCACGACTTCCCACGTATGAGGCCACCGCCCGCTCCCATGGTGCCTTGCTCCTCACCGTAGGACAGGTGTTTCTTCTCTCACCATAGGACAGGCGGGATCCTCTCATTCTGTGTGCTGGGTGAGTCTGCCCTTCTTTCCCCCCTCTCTGGCCCTCTGGTCTCCCGGAGCCGCGTGCTGGCTCAGACCCTCCGACTTATCACCCAGGTCGCTCTTCCCTCTTCAGCTGTTTTCCATCCTCAGCTTGACACTTCCTCTGGGTTCTCTTAAATAATTACGTTTTTACTGAAGCATGACAAACGTACTGAAAGGTGCGTAAACACCAAGCCTCTGGCTCAGTTTTCTTCCGGAGTTCCTGGACTTCTCGTGTGCTCTGGATAGAGGTCCTCTGTCGGGTACGTTTTCTTCCCAGCCCGCGGCTTGCCTGTTCCTGTTTTTGGAGCCCACCCGTAGGTCAGAGTCATGCTGCTACTCTCTCCTCTAGGAACATTACCATTTTAGCTTCTGCATTAGATCTGTGGCCCCCCGGTGTTAACTTTTCTGTGCAGTGTGACAAGAGGCTGAGGTTCATTTTCTTTTTTCAGTTCATTTATTTATTTGGGGGAGGGGGCGAGGGGCAGAGACAGAAGGAGAGATAGAATCCCAAGCAGGCTGCATGCTGTCAGCACAGAGCCCGACTCAGGGCTCGAACTCAGGAACTGTGAGATCATGACCCGAGCTGAAGTTTGACGCTTAACCAACTGAGCCACCCAGGCGCCCCAAGGTTTATTTTCTTGCACGTGAGTACCCAGTCGTGACGGAACCACTTGGCGAAGAGACTTCCTTCCAGGCCGAATTGTTTGGATGCCTTCACCAAAAATCAATTGACTGCGTATGTCCATTTCTATGCCCCCCTCTTCTGCCCCACGCCAGACCCACGCGGTCGAGATTACCGCAGCTTTACAAAGGACATCTTGAAGTTAGGTAGTAGATAGTTCTCCGGTTCTGTTTTTTGAAGATGGTTTTGGCCATTATAGGTCGTTTGGGTTAACATGTAAATTTAAAAATAAACTTGTCAGTTTCTATTTAAAAAAAAAAAAGAACTTGTTGGAAAGCTGGCTCATCGGTTACAGCAGAAACACCACGCTAATGCAAGGTGTGAACAGTACAGAAAAGTCGGCAGCAGGGGAGAGAAGAAGCATATGGGAACTCTGTGCTTTCTGCTCAGTTTTCCTGCAAACCTAAAACCATCTAAAACATAGAGTCCTTTTTTTTTAACCTGCTGGGAATATGACTGGTACTAGGTTGAATGTATATATCAATTTGGGGACAATGGACATCTGAAACATGCACCGTTCCAATCCACAGGTACTCTACACAGCCTCCTTTATCTGGGAGGTCGTCTATAATTTTTATCAGCCATCTCTTGCATTTTCCAGAAGCTCTGCCTATCTTTTATTAAACTTATTCCTAAGTATTTTAATTTTTTTCAAAGGGATGGAAATGGATCTCTCAATTTCATTTCCAATCACTTGCTGCAGATCTAGAAATCATTTTTTAAGTTATTGATATCTAGAAATATTGCTTAACTCAGTAGTTCAAACAATTTTGGGTTGACTTCCTTAGTATTTTGGATATAACCATCATGTCATTTAAAGACAGTTTTACTTCGTATTTTCCAGGCTTCATGCCTTTTGCTTGCTTATCTCACTGCGAGGGGCCTCAGCATAACACTGAGTCCAAGCAGAGACGGGGGACGTCCTCGACTGGTTAGGCAGAAGTGCTTCCTTGTAAGATAGTTTTTATATAGTTTATTTTCAGCCATACATATATTCAACTAGGGATCTGAGATATAAATTTCCCTTTGAGCTTCACGTGCCTGTGTCGCACAGTTGTTTGATATGTAATCTGTTCTTCCCTATCCAGTTAGAAATATGTTTAATTTTCTATTGTGGTTTCCACTCTGACCTGTGGTTTATTTAGAACTGTGTTTCTTAATTTCCAAACTCGTGGAGAGTTTTGTTTTTTTCACTGTTCCTATTCAGGGGCACCCGGGGGCTAAGTCGGCTAAGCATCTGACTCTTGATTTCAACTCAGGTCATGATCTCACAGTTCATGGGTTCGAGCCCCGCATCAGGCCCTGTGCTGACAGCTCAGAGCCTGGAGCCTGCTTGGGATTGTCTCGCCCCCACCCGCAGCTCTCTGTCCTCCATTCCGCTCATGCGTGTGCGCTCTCTCCCTCTCTCAAAAATAAATAAACTTAAAAATGTTTTCTTGCTTTATTTTGCCTTGTCTTGTTAATATATGTGATTTCTAACCTAATTTCACTGTGGCCCGAGTACATACTCTGTATGGCCTCCTTCTTTCAAAATGCTTGAGTCTGTGGCTCACCTTACCTTCCATTTTTGTAAAATTTCCTATGTTCTTGAAAGAATGCGCATTCTGCAGTGGCTGGGTGCAGTCTTTTGTGTATGGCGACTAGGTCTGATTGTTAATCGTGGTGTACAAATCTCCTGTGTCTTTTTAAAAAAATGATTATCTGCCTGTTCTCTGGGTTCCTAGAGGTAACACGATGATTTTAATTTTGTCCAGTTTTGCTTTGTTTTTAAGCGACTGCATCAGGTGCCTACACATTTAGAATTGTTAACATATTTTGCTGGTAAGCCCAACAACTGAACATCCATCTAGTTGTATATACTAGCTTTGTTTTGGTTCAAAGTCGTGAGTAGGTTCTTGTCCACCCATTTGCATTCAGTCTTCCCGTAGCCGTATTTTAAGCGCACTTCTTGTCAACGGCGAATCGCTGAAATTTCAGAAAACAGCTCCTTCATCCATCTTTATCTTTTAACTGGAACCTCGGGGCCTTGACGACTGATGAAAACCCCAGTTCACTGGGTTGCAAATCTGCCATATCACTTGCTGTTTTCTGTTTGCCTACCAGGTCCACACTCACTTTCTATTTCCTTTCCAACTTTGGGTGCACTTAATATTTTTTAAATGTTTATTTTATTTTGAGAGAGACAGAGCAGCATGCGTGTGAGCAGGTCAGGGGCAGAGAGAGGGTGAGACACGGGGCTGGATCCCACGAACCGTGAGATCATGACCCTAACCGAAATCAAGTCAAGACGCTTAACTGAGTGAGCCAAGCAGGAGCCTCTAATCCATATATATATGTATATGTATATATATATGTATATGTATATATATATATACATATATATATGTATCTTTTAGTTTGTATTTTCTCCTCCATTAATTTCAAATTTGTAAATTATGTTCTCCTTCTCTTAGTGGTTATCCTAAGATTACCACGTACACTCATAACCTATTACAGTTTACCATAAACACGTAGGCTCACCACGTTCCAGACGACACAGGCCCACTGCTCCTTCAACTACCCCGACTCTACCTCCAGAGTTATGTACCATTTGGTTTGTGTATTTCAATCCTGTACATATTTTAAAACCCATCATATGTCATGATGTTTTGGGCCATCGGTATTCACTTGAATTTACCATATATTTACCCTCTGTGTCATTCTCTAATCCTTCATTCACCTTTAAGCTCCCACCTAGGATGGTCTCTCTGCCTGAACAGTACCTTCTCCCTCCAGTGGCGGTTTTCTGGTGACAAAAATCTCAGGGTTGTTGCTTGCTCGAAAATAGACAGGTAGCCTGCATTTTTGAAGGGCATTTGACCCATAGATAGAATTTTAGGTTGGCAGGGCTCTTTCCAACGCTTCTACAATGCAATGTCTTCCTTTTCAACAGATTTCAACAGATTCAACACATATGATTTACAGACTGTCATGTTACTCAATGATTCATATAGTAAATTTGATGACTTCCAATAAATTTACAGAAGTGTGACCATATCGCTCCATAAAGATCTTTTGTGTTCCCTTACAAACGTGCCTGTTCCCATTTCTAGCCCATGGCCACTGCCTATGTGTCCCATTCCATTGTCTTCTGACTTCCATTATGTCTACTGAGATGTCAGCTGCCAGTATTATTGTTATTCTTTGAGCACAATCTGTCCTTTACCCCTGGCTGCTTAAAAAGAAATTTTTTAATGTTTATTTTTGAGAGAGAGAGAGAGACAGAGACAGAGCATGAGCAGGGGAGGGGCAGAGAGAGGGAGACACAGAATCCGAAGCAGGCTCCAGGCTCTGAGCTGTCAGCACAGAGTCCAAAGTGGGGCTCCAACCCATAAACCGTGAGATCATGACCTGAGCTGAAGTCAGAGGCTCAACTGACTGAGCCACCCAGGCGCCCCGATGATTTTATTTAAAAAACTTTTTTTAAAATGTTTATTCATTTTTGAGAGACAGAGAGAGACAGAGCATGAGCGGGGGAGTAGCAGAGAGATAGGGAGACACAGAATCCGAAGCAGGCTCCAGGCTCTGAGCTGTCAGCACAGAGCCTGACGCAGGGCTCGAACTCACAGACCACGAGATCATGACCTGAGCCGAAGCTGGATGCTTCACCGACTGAACCACCCAGGTGCCCTACTCCTGGCTGCTTTTAGTAGTGATTTTTGTCTTAGGTTTCCAGCATTTTTACAATGACGTGGCTTTACGTGTCTGTCCTTGGGCTCGCCGGCTTAGGATCTTTACCACTTTTTACCCTGGGGTCTGCTGGTATTGCCAGTTTTGGAAAATTCTCCACCAACATCTCTCCAACACATTCCTTCTCATCTACCCTCTCGTTCCTCTCCTCCTGGGACTACTAATTACACATGATTTTTACCTCTCCCCTGTGTCACGTCTGTTATACCCCCCACTGTTCGGGGCCTGTGTTTATTTATTATCTATTGCTAAATAACAAATTTCCCTAAAGTGTAGCAGCCTTGAAATAGCCAACATTCATTACCTTACGGTTTTCTGTGGTTCAGGAGTCCAGGAGCAGGTGGACAGTCAGTTCTGGCTCAGGGCCTGTTGGGTGGGAGTCGAGCTGTGAGCCAGGCCCGTGGTCTCTGGAGGCTGAGCAGGTGGAGAGTCCACTTCCAAGATCACTGCTAGGGTTGTTGGCCGGCCTCGGTTCCCCAGCATCTATCGGTCTCAGTGTGTCACCGTGTGGACCTCTTCCGGAATTGCCGAGTGACCTTGTGATACGGCAACCGGATTCCCCCATGGCGAGTGATCAGAGAAAGAGAAAGGGAAGCCGTGACCAAGAAGGAAGACTTAGTCCCCTCCTGCCCTCGTCTTGGAAGTGATGTTTTATCACATTGCTGTACTCCACTCGTTGGAAGTGAGTCTCTAGGTCCAGCTCACAATGAAGGGGAGGGGATTAGCACAGGCAACAAAAGCAAAATTAAACAAGCAGGACTACATCAAACTAAAAAGTTTCTACACAGTGTACACACACACATACACACACACACACACACACACGAGAATATTATTCACCCATTAAGAAAAAGGAAAATCCTGCTATCTGAAGCAACATAAATGGGCCTTGAGGGCATTATGCATAGTGAAATAAGCCAGACAGAGAAAGACAAATCCCGCATGATCTCACTCATGTGTGGAATCCTGAAAGAAACCAAACTCACAGAGACAGAAGAGATCCGTGGTGGCCGGGGGCAGTGGGTGGGGGTGGGTGAGGGAACTGGGCAAGGGGAGGCAAGGCACAAACTTCCAGTTACAAGAGAAGTAAGGAGAGTATGGTGACTGTGGTTAACAACACTGTATTTATTGTATATCCGACAGTTAGCAAGGGAGTAAATCTTAAAAGTTCTCACCACAAGCAAAAATACCCTAAGTCTGTAAGGTGGACGCTAACTGAGCTTAATTGTGTGACGGTTTCACGTATATACATATATTGGGCCATTACGTTGTGCACCTTAAACTTACACAAGGTTAAATGTCAATTATATTTCAATAAAACCGGGAGGAGACTGAGGGAGGTCATGACAGAGCATGAGCATTTGGGGTTTGGAGGGCCAGTCAGAGGACGCCCAGCACGGTGCAGAAGCTCTCGGACCAGCTCTTAGTCTGTACTTAATCTGTTTGAAGACACCGTGGTGTGGTGGCCGCCAACGTCCCACTGTAGAAAACTCCCCTCCCTTCCTTCCTGGAATTCAGTCTCAATAAATGACAGTCTTATTTCTTAAACATCCCCCCCAGCAAAAAATCCGACTAGCAGAAACTGAATGAGGAAAAATTCAGAATACAACCTTGACACAATGTTTCACGGGGCCAAAGAAAATATCGTGGCGAAGTGCTGTGTGGCTCCTGTCTTTCCCCACACACCTTCCTCGGGTACCAGCTGAAGCCCTGAAGAGAGAACACACAAATCCTGATAATGCTCACTAACATCCCCCAATCTGTAGGAAAGCTAACGAAAGGACAAGTAGAAAGCCTAGAAAAGTCCAGGAGAAATGGTCTGGTCGAGAGCAGAGGCGGGGTCTCGGCACAGGCGGGGCCTGCCGGGCGTGCGGTCGCTGTAAATAGGGCTGACCCATAAAGGCAGCAAGGTTTTGCGGAACTGACGAGTGAGTAATGAGGCTAGCTCACGAGAGACACTGTACCTCTATCTCTCCGTCTTGGACCGCTCAGGCTGGGAGAAGCCAGCCACCGTCTTGGGAGGACACTCAAACGGCCTCAGGGAGAAGTCCACGTGGCCCGGAACCGAGGCTTTTGCCAACAGCCAACAAGGAATCGAGGCCCCTGCCAGAGGTGTGCTGGAGCTGGCTCAGCTCAGCTCAGCTCAGCTCATGAGAGCCGAATATTAAATTATCAAGAATTTTGTGCACCAGCTAAAGACGGCTCTTATTAAAAATTCAATTGCATAAGCCGGTAAATCACAATTAAAAACTGTAGTACAATTCTGATATCAATTCCAAAGTGTGGGGCAGGGTTTAACATTTATTTATTTTTGAGACAGAGAGAGAGAGAGAGAGAACGAGCAAGGGAGGGGCAGAGAGAAAGAGAGAGAGGGAGAAGGAGACACAGAATCTGAAGCAGGCTCCAGGCTCTGAGCTGTCGCTATAGAGCCCGTTGCGGGGCTCGAACCCACAACGCGGAGATCATGACCTGAGCTGAAGTCGGAAACTTAACCGACTGAGCCCCCCAGGCGCCCCAGTTTTGTTTTATTTTTTTTCACACCACCAAGCAGTTAACTTCACCCTGATGCGCTCTCTCTGGAGAACAGCATCAGAACCCACAGCTTAAGGGCTCAGTCCTGCAAGAACGCCCCACTCCCTGACTCTAGACCCCAGTCACAACTTCATGTGGTCACCTGTGCTTCTGACCCACCGGCCATACACTGGACATTCCCACAACCGCTTCTTCAATTAACTCACTAGAACGGCTCACAGAGCTCACAAAAACACCGACATCTACCGGTTCATTATACAGAACATGATACAGGAGCCAGATGAACACATACACAGGGCAACGGTGAGAAGCGTCCGTGCTCTCTGACGGCACTGCTCTCCCGGCACCTCCCGGGACACCAACCCGGAAGCGTTTTGGGTTCTCTGCCCATTTGGGTTTTTGTGGAGGCTTCATTACACAAGTATAATTGATTGATTAAATCATTGGCCGCTGGCACTTGAACTCAATTTCCAGCCCCTGTCCCTTCCCAGGAGGCTGGGAGGGGGGCCTGAAAGTTCCAACCCTCGAATCCCATGGATGGTTCTCTCGGCAACCAATCCCCATCCTCAGGTCCTTTCCAAAGTCACCTTGCTCACACAACACAACACAACACAACACAACACAACACAACACGCCTTACCTGAGGTCACCACGTAGGAACATATAAATGTTTTGGGAGCTCAGTGCTAGGAACAGAAGACTGAACATAAATTTCCTGTTATAAGATTATAAAACTATAAGTTATAAATCAAAACATTGTAAATGGCAATACACAAGACGTCACGGTTTGGCTACATTGTACTATTATCAGTGCTCTTAAGGTTATTTACGTCTACTTAAATCCGCATGATGGACCTGCTGTGTCGATAATTTGAAATCAACCATCATCGTGAACTTACGCCATGGAACTGGGTAAACAGGAAACACTAGGGTTTAATTTAACATTTTGTTGATTGTCTAGATTAAGAAAGTGGTGGCGAAAATGTTGATAATGCAAACTAAGTTGAAAAGTGTCTATCCCGAGCCATTTCATTAAGAACACAAAAACTTAGGGAAATATTCTTCCAGCATTAGAACAGTAGTATTCAAGTCAGCAACAGTGTGGCTTGCCTGGGGGATGCACGAGTGAAGTTCTGACACACACCACTGCTATTCACTTTTATCCTCATCATTAATGTGAATTAAAACCAACATTCTTGTCAGAACTCCACTGGTAAAGGGGCACCTGGGTGGCTCAGTCGGTTAGGTGACTGACTTTGGCTCAGGTCACAGTTCGTGAGTTTGAGCCCCGCGTCGGAGCCCGGAGCCCTTCGGATTCTGTGTCTCCCTCTCTCTCTCTGCCCCTCCTCTGCTCATGCTCTGTGTCTCTCTGTCTCTCAAGAATAAACGTTAAAAAAAAAAAAATAAAAAAAAAAAAATAATAATAATAATAAAACTCCACTGGGAGAGCCAGCTGTTAAGCCAGCCACATGAGGGCACCGTCTTGGGAGTGGGGCCTCCCGCCCTAGTCCAGCCTTCAGACCACTGCAGCCCAGGCCCAGAGCTCGACTGCAGCCTCCTGAGAGCCCCGGAGACAGCACCACCCTGCCGAGCCACTTCCGAACGCCTGGCCCACAGAACTGTGTGACACAGCAAACGTTTACGGTTGTTTTAAGCTGCTAAGTTTGGGGAGAATCTGGGCCACACCGCCATTTACAGAACTCTATTGCAGGGAAAATGAGCTACAATTTACTGCACTGTTTCGTTGTAACGCACTCCCAGGAGTAGAATAACCGACCTGAAGATTATGAGTAAAAATATATTTCTCGGCTTCCGAACGGTTTGCTGCCCGCAAGGAATACCTCTTTTGGCCTAGGGCGGGGTTCGGCAAACTTCTTCCTGAAAAGCCAGAGTACACGTTTTAGGCTACTGTAGGTTTAATGGCATAATCAAGGATATTATGTAAGTAATTAGATAACCATCTAGCATGTAACCATTTAAAAACATAAAATCCTTTCTGAGCTCAGTGCCAAACAAAAATAAGACCTCAGGCTCCAGTGCTACGTGTCATACTTGGGTTTATGAGTCTTGCTCATAAAGTAGATATTAAGGGACATTTCATTTTTGTTTTAATTTGCATATGGCATCTTTATAGGAAAATAATGAAATCTATTCATGCTAACGTTGCCTCAGTTCTTTGGAAAAGCCATTGGTCAGTTAGTTCAATATATACTCGGGACCTATTTAAGAACTTTCTGTGGGCTCCTGGGGGGCTCAGTTGGTTAAGCATCCGACTACGGCTCTGGTCATGATCTCACCGTTCGTGAGTTCAAGCCCCACGTTGGGTTCTGGGCTGACAGCTCAGAGCCTGGAGCCTGCTTCAGATTCTGTGTCTCCCTCTCTCTCTCTCTGCCCCTCCCCGGCTTGCACTCTGTCTCTCTCTCTCTCTCTCAAAAATAAATAAATATTTTTTAAAAATTAAAAAAAAAGAACTTTCTAGTCAAAATATGCTTGCTAGCAGTATATCATCTGGGTGCAGCTCCTTTTTCCTTAATATTCTTTAATTAATTAATTAATTTTTTAGAGAGCGAGCGCGCACTAGCAGGGGAGGGACAGAGGAAGGAGGGAGGAAGGGGGGAGAGAGAGAGATAGAGAGAGAGAGAGAATCCCAAGCAGGCTACACACTGTCAACTTAGAGCCTTGATGCAGGGCTCGAACCCACAAAACTGTGAGATCATGACCTGAGCCAAATGAAGAGTCAGACGTTCAACCAACTGAGCCACCCAGGTGCCCCAAGAGAGAGAGTACCTTAAGCAGGCCCCACACACACTCAGCGTGGAGCCTGATGCAGGGCTCGATCCCACAACCCTGGGATCATGAGCTGAGCTGAAATCAAGAGCTGGAGGCTCAAGCAATTGAGCACCCAGGCGCCCCTGCCCTCATTATTCTTGTCCTAACTTCGTTCTTTTCTTTCAAATTTTACATGACGTTGTCTCTTTAAATCCAAACAAAATGAAGCAAGATGTGGTTTTGCAAATTTGCGTTTCTGTTTCCATTTGGTTTAGGGTGAACAAGCTGACAGATTCCGGCACAGAAATCCAAACCCTCAAGATTCCCTCCATTCAGTCTCACCACCTGATCGGCAGGGTTCCTGTCAACAGAATCAAACGTATTCACTCAAGGATCTTCCCCATACCTTCCGGCCTGCCAATTCATCACAACACTGGGGTGAGCAAATATTTCACATGCATGCCAGGGGGCAGATTTGGGGTTAACTCTTAGAATCATCCTGTTCTTTGGTCAAGAAGTACAGGTCACCCACCCTTTGCCAGGGGCTTGAGGAGAAATGTGTAGATCTTAGGCACAAAAGAGGCCCGGCCAGGTTCCCTCAAGGCCATGCTCTCAGCTCTAGTTCAGAGACAATGCACTATTGTTTCCTGGCCACGATTAACTCAGTGGAAGAAAGTACCAGAAAAGGACACAGTAAAAGGTCTTGGCCCTTCCTCTTACCAAAAAGAAGAAAGAATAAAAGCACTGAATCTACCAGCCAAAAAAAGCATATTTAATCTTCCCGTTTTCATATTTCACTGTGAAACAGATCACATATCACACCTGGAGTTTAAGACATATCTATTTTAGTGTTTTATTTTATTATTTTTGAGGGAGGGAGAGGTGGAGGGAAAGGCAGAGTGGGGGGGTGTGAGGGCAGAGGATCCGAAGCAGGCTCTGTGCTGAGATCAGAGAGCCCGACACGGGGCTCAAACTCACCAACTATGAGATCATAACCTGAACTAAAGTCAGATACTTAACCAACCGAGTCACCCAGGCGCCCCACGATTTTTTTAAAACATCCTTATGAAGTATATGGATAACCTGTAATGTTCTTTTGTTATCGAAAAAAAAAAAAAAGGATATTGATACGCGCCTTACAAAATGGTCTCGATTTTGCCACCTACAAGGTATGACTGTAAAATAGTGAGACTGGTGTTCATGGGTTAGGGAAGAGATGGACTGCACTGTTCCACAATCTTGAATCATGTATAAAAGGGGCCTCTGGGTTGGAAAGGGTCTCAGGGCCACGTAGGCCAGCCGCCTGCCCTGTCCAGGAGGCTCCTCTCCAGCCCCCAGCAAGAGGTTAATCTGGGCTCCGCTGGGCCAAGCTTTGCTTCTGGAAACTTCCCAGGAGGTAATTCTCAGGGCACAACCTTGAACAAGTTGAGAGCAGCATCTTTTTTTTTTTTTTTTTTTTTAATTTTTTTTTTCAACGTTTTTTATTTTTATTTTTGGGACAGAGAGAGACAGAGCATGAACGGGGGAGGGGCAGAGAGAGAGGGAGACACAGAATCGGAAACAGGCTCCAGGCTCCGAGCCATCGGCCCAGAGCCTGACGCGGGGCTCGAACTCACGGACCGCGAGATCGTGACCTGGCTGAAGTCGGACGCTTAACCGACTGCGCCACCCAGGCGCCCCAAGAGCAGCATCTTTTGACGAATGCTCTGGGTGGACGTGGCCTTCGTGTCCAAGGCGGGAAATTTCAGAGATGCTTGGTAGAGTCTCAAGGCTTTGTCGGTATTTGGGGCCAGAAACTTAAGAATGCCTGACTCAAACCTGACCACCAAGCCTCTCCCCACAAAGGCTCTGGGTGGATGAGTCACGCACAACGAACACCAGCCCTGAGGCTCGAGGGCCCCGTCTGCCCCAGCTCCCGCAGCACCAGCGAGAAGCCGAGCGGGAGCTCATGGCGCTGACCTCCGGGGCCTCCCACCCCTGGCCCAACTTTATGTCTTCGACCTCAGTGCACATGACTGCGCCCTTTACACTGACTGCCCGTGCCACAAGGGCCACGCTGTGCACGGGTCCTGCGTATTTACCTGCGGGATATGTTACTAAAAGTGGAATTTCTAGCCTAAAGACTACATGCGTATTAAATTAGATTGTATTCATCCAGGTCATCTGTTTTCTACAAAAGTTGTGCCAAATGAAGACCTCAGCACTGGCATTCCACATCCTCACCAACTTAAAGTTTCTGATAATGTGGCGGGTTGAAAAAAAAAATTGTATCCTGCTTACATCTGCTATCTGTTCAGGCTACTACTCTTCCAGAGCTTTCCAATCTGTGACTTCCTTTTCTGCCATTAAATGTGAATCAAGTCATCAGGTCAAAGCAAATTTTGAACATCATCAAAGCATTAGACCCAATACGAGACTGTGGCCGGGGGGAGGCTAGCTCCTCTGTGTGGCCGTGTTAATGGTGCGTCCCCCCTACCTTTTTTTATCACAGTTCAGCCTCATCCGCCAACAGTTCTATGCCATGCTCCTGAAAAGGGTCCTGTACTCTTGGCGCAACTGGCTGCTGATGCTCACGGTACAGGTCCTGGTGCCCCTGCTGATCACCACCTTCGGCCTCACCATCTTCAACTTGGCAACGAACACAGGCAGCGTGCCGCTGGAGCTGACCCTGAGAACATATGGCCGAACCGTCGTTCCGTTCTATATTTCTCCCAATTCCAGGCTGGGTCCTCGGCTTTCACAGCATTTCACAGACATGCTTGTGGCGGAGGAACAGATCCCTCTGGAGACCCTGAGTAAGTCTGAGGCCCGGGAGAGCAGCGCGTGCTCTGGGGGCCGTGGTAGGGGGTGCGCCCTGAAGTCAGGTGAACAGCCAGACGTCTCAGAAGATCTCTTGGCCGCCAGATGACAGGAAAGGGAGAGGGTGCCTGGAAATGCAGCCAGGTTGTGTCTTTCTGGGGATGGCGGCACGTCCAAAACTGAAACGGACAATTATCTGCTGTTTGATGTGTCCTGAGAGGGGATTTACACTTCGATGGAGGGAGTTTGGTGACAGATACAGAGATCACTGAGGACATGAACTCAGGAGGGCAGGGGAAGATTGTATGAAAAAGGAGACCTACCATAACAGAGCACTTGATTGTGCCTTGCCTTAACCAACTTTCTGATGTATTCCAGGAGAGCGGAGAGGAGGGCAGCCCTTAGGGTGTGGGGTGGGGTAAGGAACAAAGTCCCCGCTTCCAGGACGGGACGTCCAGAGGTAAATGTGCTTCAGGGATCCAGAGAAACGGCTGGAGAGTCTGGTCGCCTCGGGCGAGCGGGCACTGGGGACAACGAAGGGCCGGCCAGGGCCCTGCTGTTTCTCATCCCGAGTCCTGCAGGATTATCTGGTTTGAAAAGTTAGATGCACGCGTTCTCTTGGAAAGAAATAAAATGTTGAGGTGTTCACATTTTTTTTTTAAATTTTTTTTTTCCAACGTTTTTTATTTATTTTTGGGACAGAGAGAGACAGAGCATGAACGGGGGAGGGGCAGAGAGAGAGGGAGACACAGAATGGGAAACAGGCTCCAGGCTCCGAGCCATCAGCCCAGAGCCCGACGCGGGGCTCGAACTCACGGACTGCGAGATCGTGACCTGGCTGAAGTCGGACGCTTAACAGACTGCGCCACCCAGGCGCCCCTAGGTGTTCACATTTTTAGATGAAGAGATCAAATGCAGAACACAGTGGAGCAAAAGGGCGGGATCACAGCGCCCTACGTCTCCAAGCCTCGGTTTCTTGGTGGGGAAGACGGGGAGAAGGATAAAGCTCGCCTCCTCCCTCCCGCCCAGGGGTGCACGCAGGGCCCGCGGAGTGAGCGTGCTGCCTGCGCGCGTTACTCCTGCTGCTGCTGCTGTGAAGGAGGGTCCTTTTCAGCACCCACGAACCCAGAGGTCTAGGTGTGCATATATCTCCGTGGTGCCGTGTGCCGAGAGTACCGGGAAGAACAGCGGTACCGCCGGCCCATAGTGAGCCCCTTGCCCAGAGGTCCTAGAGAGGGTGACCACAGCTGCAATGTGTAGGGACCGTCCTGCTGTGGGATCACGGGGACACAGCTCGGCCTCGGATGGGGAGAGACAGGCTGCGGAGTAAGAGCCTGAGATGTGAGCAGGGGTGGACCCCGCAGCAAGCAGGGGGTAAGCGGAGAAAGTTCCAAACCCGGGGCGGGGGTGGGGGGGGGGGAGCACCTGTCAGCACGGGGCACGGTGGGTCCTCGGGTGTGGCCAGACCTTGAAGGCACCAGTGGAGTTTGGATGGAGACTGGGCGCTGCGGGCCAGGTGGGCCGTGAGGGTCACTTTGTGGTTCGGGGAGGGGAGGTGCAGTGCGACCGCGTGTGTCCTTCCACGTAGACGGGAGCGACTGGGAGAAGCACGGGGCTTCTTGGGGCCACACCGTCCAGGCAAAGAGTCACCTGAAAAAAAATGACTAGACGTTTTTCCTCCCCCCGCCCCCCCACGGCTTCAGTCAGTGAAAGGGACATTTTGTGGAGGCCCGGGCGTGCGACAGAGGGGCCGGCTGTGTCCAGAGGAGCCCGCTTTCCTGGGGGGTGGGGCGGGTGGTGAGGCGCTCAGGGGGCGCGGGGCCGGGGTCCAGGGCGTGAGGCTCCGGGGCGCCCGGCTCTGTTGCAGGCTCGGTGGAGGACCTCCTCCTAGACAAGGCAGAGGAGGAGCCCGAGAGCTTTGATTTCAAATACGTCATGGCTGCTTCCTTTGAAGACCAGGGGAACCACACGACGGTGACGGCGCTGTTCAACAACCAGGTGTACCACTCCCCTGCCGTGGCGCTGGCGCTCGTGGACAACTTCCTCTTCAAGCTGCTCTCCGGGGCCGCGGCTTCCATCACCTCGTCCAACCACCCTCAACCTAAGTCGGCCCTGGAGGCCTCGGAGGACGTCTTGTACCAGTGAGTGTGACTGTCCCGCCCCAGGAAAGCCTTCCCGTGCATGCCGCGTCCCCTTGGCCGCCTATTCTTTCTCATCCGCTTCTCACCGGGATTACAACCGTCACTGTGAAAGACGGCTGGTGTGAGCAGTTGTGCTCACACGGCTTCCTCTCCCCTCGTGTCCTTTCACAGCAGCCCTAAAGGACACTACCTTGTTATCAACTTGCTTTTCGGAATAGCTTTCCTGTCCAGCTCCTTTGCCATCTTGACGGTCAAAGAAAGATCCACAAAGGCCAAGCACATCCAGTTCGTCAGTGGTGTTTATGTGGCCACCTTCTGGCTCTCTGCTCTGCTGTGGGACCTCATCACTTCCCTGGTCCCCAGTCTGCTGCTGCTGGTGAGGGCCGCGTGGTTCGGGGACGCTCCTCCGCACGTCCCGGGGGGAGCGGGGGCAGGGGGCTTGCCTTTGGGACCCTGCAAAGAAGTGTAGTCTGGCAGCCGACCCAGGGTGTGACTCATCACTCACTCTCAATAAAAGGTCCCAGCAGAGGGGCCTGCTCTAGGGTCTCCAATCTGCCGCATCCCCATAACTGTTGGCACGAGCTCCTAAGAGGTCGTGCTTCAGGGACGTGTGTTCACAGCCCAGAAACAGTTCACCAGGGCACTGACAGGTGCAACCGGTGGATCGTGACTGCACTGTGCAACTTGCGATCCCCTGGCACTCTGGGTGGGTTAGGTCACGTCCCCCTTTACCTGGCCTGTGCTTCATAACTGTCACGGAGCCCCTGACCTCGTGGTGCCGACTTCCAGGGGCAGGGCCAGTGTCTGCACTGTCTGATGAGTAAATACAGGGAGCACCTGAGCAGTACTGCTAACATCTTACATTTTGTTTTTTTTCTTTTTCTTTATTTTTTAAATTTACATCCAAGTTACTTAGCATATAGTGCAACAATGATTTCACGAGTAGATTCCTTAGTGCCCCTTCCCCATTTAGCCCATCCCCCCTCCCACACCCCCTCCAGCAACCCTGCGTTTGTTCTCCATATTTACGAGTCTCTTCTGTTTTGTCCCCCTCCCTGTTTTTATATTCTTTTTGTTTCCCTTCCCCTATGTTCATCTGTTTTGTCTCTTAAAGTCCTCATTTGAGTGAAGTCCTATGATATTTGTCTTTCTCTGACTAATTTCGCTTAGCGTAATACCCTCCAGTTCCATCCATGTAGTTGCAAATGGCAAGATTTCATTCTTTTTGATTGCTGAGTAATACTCCATTGTATGTATACACCACATGTTCTTTATCCATTCATCCATCGATGGACATTTGGGCTCTTTCCATACTTTGGCTATTGTCGATAGTGCTGCTATCAACATTGGGGTGCATGTGTCCCTTCGAAACAGCACACCTGTATCCCTTGCATAAATACCTAGTAGTGCCATTGCTGGGTCGAAGGGTAGTTCTGTTTTTAATTTTTGAGGAACCTCCATACTGTTTTCCAGCGTGGCTGCACCAGCTTGCATTCCCTCCAACAATGCGAAAGAGATCCTCTTTCTCCGCATCCTCGCCAACATCTGTTGTTGCCTGAGTTGTTCACGTGAGCCATTCTGACAGGTGTGAGGCGGTATCTCATGGTGGTTTTGATTTGTATTTCCCTGATGATGAGTGATGTGGAACATTTTTTCATGTGCCGGTTGGCCATCTGGATGTCTTCTTTAGAAAAGTGTCTATTCATGTCTTACGCCCATTTCTTCACGGGATTATTTGTTTTTTGGGTGTTGAGTTTGATAAGTTCTCTATAGGTTTTAGACACTAACCCTTTATCTGATATGTCGTTTGCAAATATCTTTTCCCATTTTGTTGTTTGGCTTTTAGTTTTGCTGGTTGTTTCCTTCGCACATCTTATTTTTTTAATATTTTATACATACACACATATATTTTTTTCTTGAAAGAAAGAGAGTGAGCAAGGGAGGGGCAGAGAGAGGGAGAGACAATCCCAAGCAGGCTCCACACTGTCAGCACAAAGCCCGATATGGGGCTCAAACTCACAAACCGTGAGATCATGACCTGAGCCAAAATCAAGTGTCAGACCCTTAATCAACTGAGCCACCCAGGCACCCCACTAACACCTTATTTTTTAAGTGGGGATCACCGTACCCTTTCTCTAATCCTTAGAATCGACTCTCAGTGGCTTTCCCGAACTCTCCCCCTCTTTCCCAAGGTGGTGTTTCTGTACCACCAGGAAGAAGCCTTCACACACCAGGAAAACGTCCAGGCCATCATCCTGGTGCTAATGCTCTACAGCTGGGCGAGCATCCCCTTGGTGTATCTGAGCAGCTTCTGTTTTCGCAGCGAAGGGAGCGCTTTTGTCAAGCTCCTGGTCATGCTCACCTTCCTGAGCATCGGCCCCTTCATTCTCATCTCAGTCATGGAGGACAAAGGTGAGGGCCGTTGTCCCCGCGTATCTCACAGGGTCTGCTTCCTCCTGTCACAGCCACAGAAGCTGTGTCCCCAGACGGGAAGCTGCTCTGAGCAGCTGTCTTGTGAAGAGTCCCAAACTGTGTCCCAATGTCCCCAGCACACATCTCCGGGAGCGCAGATAAACACGGTGGCTATGTTCGTCCAGGGGACTGTGCTCAGCAAGAGAAAGGGAGAGAGGAGCCTCGCCCACACCTGCAGCAGGGCGGACTGATGGGTCTCGGACCCCACTGACAGGATAGATCCCAGCGACAGAGTCGGGAGAACGGTGGCCTCTGAGTCAGGGGGAGGGTGGATTGACTAAACGGAGATGGCAGGGAACCTTCTGGAAATGCTCTGCATCTTGAGTGAGGTGTTGGTTGCGTGGGCATAAGTATTTGTTGAAGTTCATCAAACTGTCCACTTAGAATCATGCATTTCATCGAAACAAATTATTCCTCAGGTTTAAAAAAAAAAAATTGAACGTTTAGATATTTTTGAGAGGGAGAGACAGAGTGTGAGCAGGGGGAGGGGCGGAGACAGAGGGAGACACAGAATCCGAAGCAGCTCCAGGCTCCGAGCTGTCAACACAGACATGGGGCTTGAACCCATGAACCGCGAGATCATGACCTGAGCCGAAGTTGGACGCTTAACCATCTGGCGCCCCAATTATTCCTCAGTTTTAAAACAGGTGGTAAAGGGGCCCCTGGGTGGCACAGTCGGTTAAGCGTCCGACTTCAGCCAGGTCACGATCTCGCGGTCCGTGAGTTCGAGCCCCGCGTCAGGCTCTGGGCTGATGGCTCGGAGGCTGGAGCCTGTTTCCGATTCTGTGTCTCCCTCTCTCTCTGCCCCTCCCCCGTTCATGCTCTGTCTCTCTCTGTCCCAAAAATAAATTAAAAAACGTTGGAAAAAAAAAACAAAAAAAACAAAAAAAAAACAGGTGGTAAGTAAATCAGTAAGCCGAGGTTGGGAGAAGCCTGCTTGGTGAGTGTGTAATCAGGGTGAAAGCAGCTGGGGAATGAGTCGTCACTTACAGCGCACACCTTGACATTGACATCTTTGCGTTTGGGCTGAATCTCTACCTTGGGGTTTCTACCCCGATTCTCTCTGTCATTTACTGTGATGGCAACCACTTCCTTTAAGGTGACTTTCTGTGGCTGTGTCTGCTTAAAAATGTGTGAACAGCTCCCTCTGTCTTCATCTTAGGGGCCGCCCTGTGTCTTAAAGGACTGGCCATGCACGTATTTCCAGCTACCTAGAGCTTGTTTTACTGGTCTAACTGGCCGTGTTTTGCAGCACCCATTCTATTTGCAAACCACCTGTGGAGTTTCGGAAATTATTTTCATCCGAGATCAGAAACGGGACAGCATTTTGACTTTATGATTGAAATAGAACAAAAGCGTGCTGCAGACAGAGGAAAGGGGTTAGCAAAGCATATCGTGAGGGAACCCTAAGCTCGCAGTTCTCCGCGGTAGCGTGCGCCAAGATTCACAGATCAGTCCGGGCAGTCACCCTGAGCAACGCTGCCCTAAGCCTCCAGAAGGGACCTAGGGATCTGTCCCTTTCTCCTCTCCTCAGGCGCGCAGCCCCACCCCAGAGAGACAAGCAGCTCCAAGTCACTGAGGGGCCCTGATGGGGACAGAGCTTTCACCGAGAGTGACCAGGATGGGGTGCAGGGATCTCTGGACATTCTCTCTGGATCCCTCGACCTTTCTGGGATCCATTTCTTCTCGGATTGCTTCCTGCCATGTCTTCTCTCCCCTCCTACACAGCAACAAGGACCGAGACCATTCTGCCGCTTAGCGGGAGGCACCCTCCAACTTAAAAGTCATCGGGGAAGGAGGCTGGGACAGGACAAGAACTCCACTTCTGGTCTGGGGGAAAGAACGCCCATCCCTACCCCGGAGAAGGGACACCATTAGAGAGACCAGACCCTGGCCACCATACGCCCGCCCCGGGGGCTCCTGCTGTCACCACAGCAGTCCACACAGACAAGAGTATAAAGCTAAATCTGAGCTCCCTGTCCTGAGACTCTACTCAAATGACAGCAAAGGAAATGAAAGTGTATGAATTCGTGCTGAAGCAGCATCCAAAGGACATTTGGAGGGAAAATGGCTGAAAGGACCTAACTGAGCACCGCAGAAGCCCGGAGAAGCCTGGGAGTAAAGGTAGCACAGAGAACGGTCTGTGGCACCTCCACTGTCCCTGCTCCCATATCCCCAGCGGGAAGCACAGGACACAGTCACCCCGGAAGGCGGAGACCCGCGTCTTGACAAACTGAACCTGCTTGCCAAAGAGACCTACACATTCAGACTGGTCCCTGCCTGGTTGCCCAGAATGTCGCCCAGCCCCCAGGCACAAAGCTAGCAACTCGCCTCCCGGCACCTCTGGTTTCTGTGGACAGATAGGCAGGGGCCGCCGAACACTTGCGGACGGCAGCCACAGAAAAGACGGAGACCAAAAATGAAATACAGGGGCAGGGAAATGCAGGAAACAAATCAACCATTTCGGAAAAGACTGCATCTATTAAACAGCAGACTTCCAGGGCACCTGGGTGGCTCAGTGGGTTAAGCGTCTGACTCAACTCAGGTCATGATTTTGCCGCTTGTGAATTCAAGCCCCGTGTCGGGCTCAGTGCTGACAGCTCGGAGCCTGGAGCCTGCTTTGGATCCTGTGTCTCCCTCTCTCTCTGCCCTTCCCCCACTCGCTCATGCGCGTGGGCGCGCACACTCTCGCTCTTTCTCACTCTCTCAAAAATAATTAAACATTTAAAAAAAACCCAGCAGATTTCCAAGAGGAAGAAAAACTCTGAGGGCAAGAAAGAGCTGACTGCCAACATAAACATATAGCAGAAGGGTTGGAAGACGGTCTGTTGACCTCCCAGAAAGTAGAGCAAAAAGACAGGAGGAAAACCAGGAAGGTGCAAGCAAAGGCAGGTGCCGTGAGAGAGTCCAGGAGATGCCACGCTGTGAATGGAGAAGCGTTCCACAATGAGAGGGTGGGCTTAAGGAACTCACAAAAGAAATAAGCAAGAAGATTTCCCAGAGTTGGAAACAAACCAAGCTCGACTGAAGGGATCCATCAAACATCCAAAACTGAAGGAAAGAGCACCCACGCCTTAAATTCAGATGCCTCCTAGCGGACAAGTCCTAAGCTCCATTCACCGGTCTCAACCAAGCGGAAGGACAGAATCAAGGCACGTTCAGACACAGCCGGGAGAAACGTGACCCATTGCATCTCATTCTTGGAAAGCTAGCGGAAAGATACAGGCCAGCAAGGTGAAAGGGCAAAGCAGGACAGAAGGTACAGGACACGGAAAGGAGTGGGTCCAGCCCCAGAGTGCAGCGGAGAAGAGTCGCCTTCGGGTGGGGGGCAAGATACGGAGGATGGTTCCTGACCATGTGCTTGGGCTTTAAGCAGCTTTGGGGTAGGATCCAGAAAGAAGAAAGGGAAATAAGCAGGAGCCATGAATATCTGCCTCTTCAGTTAGATGCGTTGCTTGTGGATGTTCTTTCCGATTCTGGTTAGGGTGAGCTGGGGGGAAGGGGGTGTCCCCGCTCAGCTTCCAACCACGCCCCGCTCAGGGCCCGGGGACACCGCCAGGCTGTTGGTTCCTAGGCCGGCCGGGCTCGAAAACCTTGTGTGTGTAGTGGCTAAGCCTTCCCATCGACCCCACCCACGACCCCACCCACGCAGTGGGGGGCTGCAAGGCCGGGGTTCAGGCAGCTATCCCCTCCCCCTCCCCCTCAGCCTCCAGGATAGATTTCCAAATTTAAAATTCTAAAGAGAGAAAGTTAGGAGGCCATGGTTCTCTGCGCTTCCCTCCCAGTCACCTCTGCCACCTTCCTAGCTGTCTTGCCGGGTTACCATCTCAGGTGCAGCTCAAGCCTGGTCACCGGAGCCATAACCCTTGGGCCTCGGGTACCCACACCTTGGCGAGCATGTAAGGGTGGCCCTAAACTCTGCTTCCTGCCCCTTGTGTGGGCTGTGTCTCAGCGGCCAGCACACATTGGTTGAGACGCCTCGTATCCAAGTTCAACTCATCATGCACCCCAGTGGCCGCCCCCCACCCCCGGCAAGAATTTCACGGATTGATACCCAAAAGCGGTAAGGCTCTAAACACAAGTCCTGAGAGTATAGTTTCTTTCCTCTCGTATGATTGGCTCAGCCTCTCCCCAGGCCATCTGCAAGTCACGTGTCCCTGGGCTCCCCCCGAATTCCCCGTGGGTCTGGAGCCACAAAGTGTGACATGAGAGCCCCAACCCCCGCCCCTTGGTTCCTCCTTTCTGTCGGTGACACTGTGCTGGGGCTGCACGTTGCGGGGCGAGGTGGGGCGGGGGCGGGGGGATGGTGGCGGGACTCAGTGGTGTGCGTGAACTATCAACACGGTCCGGTACCGGACCATGCCCCGTGCATGCACCACACATCTGTCCTCTTGTAATAAGCTTAGGTGTAGAATATTGCTTTTACAGAACACATTTGTTTATTTGTTGTAAATAAACATTTAATATTTTTTAAACGTAGCTCAATTTCTTTACAACCTCGTTCGGTATTCCATTTTTTTAACATAACACAAATCTAAAAATTGGTTTCTCTTAACCTCTAAGGGGCCCCAGTTTCTGCATATTTACTTCACAACCAGCCAATTGGCTCACCTTGCCTTCATTTCTTACTCTGGTTGATTCTTGTGGCCTTTCCAGGTACGTGGTGACGTACAGCATCGCAAATGATGGTTTTTGTCTCCACAAACTATATAGGCGGGTCCCGAGTCTCGTTATCCGTTTGTACCATGACGTTCAGACAACCTCACAGCAGGCCCACCAGACCCTGCGGTCAGGCCCCAGCTCCCCTGTAAACCGTGTCTCCCTCCGGCCTCTAAACTCACCCCTTCCGCAGATGCGTTTCACGAGGCAGCTGAGCTCTTGCTGGGTTTCCCAAAAATCACACCAAGCATTTTGGCACACGTCTGCAGGAACAGATGGAGTGGGGGTGAAACGCAGGCTCAAGAAGCATTGCAGAAGACAACTGTTCACGGCGTGGGGGCTGAGTAACCGCAGAGGGGGAACCAGGTCTCTGGTCTGGGGCCGGGCGTGACAGTGCGGTGAGAGATAACAGATACAGATACAGACATCAGATCCTTGACGTAGATAGACAGGCAGCTAGCCCAGAGAGACGTGTGCTAGGGGACATGCCCTCTTCCTTGCTGCAAGGACAGTTACTATTTTCTGTCACCCTCACAGACCAAGGCCACACCACGGTCTCGGAGTCCTTGGATCATGCCTTCCTAATGCTCCCCGGCCACTGCCTGGGAATGGCTCTCTTCAACTTACACTACAACCACGGACTCCAGAAGTTATGCAAAACCAGGAACCTGAGCCAGTCTGAGTGTAATAAATTTTGTGAGTATCGCAAATGGAGATCCGCCCTCCTACAGGATACAAGTCAGCAGGTCTGGGCATATTCACAAGGCTGTACGAGGAACACCACGATCCCAGTTCGAGAACATTTCCATCTCACCAAAAAGAAACGCCCTCCATTCACACTCCTTCCCCATTCCCTTCTCCCCATAGCCCCTGGCAGCCACAAAATCTACTTTCTGTCTCTGTGGATCTGCCTCTTGTGGACATTTCATATAAATGGAATCACACAGTATGTGTGATTTATGTGTCCTTTATGTTGCCTCCTTCCACTCGGAGTAATGTTTGCAAGGTTCACGTCCATTGTAGCAGGTATCAGTACTTTGTTCCCTTTTTGCAGCTGAATACTATTCCATTGTGTGAAGGGACCACAATTCGTTCGTGTATTCATCCGGTGATGGACATGCGGGCTGTTTCCACTTTTTGGCAGTTACGGATAGTGCTGCCGCGAACATCCATGTTCCAGCTTTCGCGTGGACGTGTTTTCAGTTCCCTGGAGTCCGTACCTACGAGCGAGTATGTGGCTTAGCTCTTTGAGGAGCCACCAAACTGCTTTCCGTGGTGGCTGCGCCCATTTCACATTTTTGCCAGTGATATAAGACGGGTCCAATTCGTCCACATGCTCTCCAACACCTTGCAAAATTATCTATTTTTTTCAATTGTGGCAAAATGTATATAAAGTTTACCATTTTGTCTGTTTGTGAGCATAAGTTCAGCGGCATGAAGCACATTCACGCTGTTGTGCAGCAATTGCTACCGTCCGTCTCCAGAACTTTTCTTTTAAGTTTCATTTATTTATTTTGAGAGAGAGAGTCCCAAGCAGACCCTGCACTGTCACTGCAGAGCCCAACACGGGGCTCGAACTCACAAACGACGAGATCATGAACTGAGCTGAAATCAAGAGTCGGACGCTCAGCCTGCTGAGCCGCCCAGGCGCCCCTGTCTCTTTTTTCACCCTGCACAACTGAAACTCTGTCCCCATGAAACTCTGATGCCCCCTCCTGCGGCCACCATTTCACTTTCTAACTCTGTGAATTCAACTACCCTAGGTACCTCCTATGAAACGGCTTAATTTCTTACTTCCTTTCATGTGTATTCTAGAGCTAACTTGTGGTCACCACACACCCTTCAGTTCTGACATTGCATTTTGAGTTTGCGCGAGCTTAACTTCCATAACACAAAAACTGCTCCTATACCACCCGTACCCACTCCCTTTCAGTTACTGTGTGTTGTGTATCCAGAATCATGGAGTGGTCATTGTTTTTATGCAGTTTCTTCAGTGGTGTAGAAAACCACACGACTTGCAATAATGCTGGTTCTTATCACTGTCCCTGTGTTCACCATCGCCAGACATCTTTATTATTTTGATCTCTGCATCCTGATACGGTCGATGTCCATTACGCATTATTAAATGAAACTAGTGAGTGGGAGAAAATAATGCATGGTATCACTCCATTTATATTGTAAAAGATCGTATCTTGAAAGGGTAGAAGGATTAAACAAAACTATCACAACAGTTTGGGTGAGTGGAGAAGTACCTTTATTCTCTCCCTCGTCCACGTTCCTTTTCCCCAGGGTGTATTTACAGCATAATTTTAAAATACACATATTTAGGGGCTCCTGGGTGGCTCAGTCGGTTAAGTGTCCGACTTCGGCTCAGGTCATGATCTCACAGTCCATAAGTTCGAGCCCCACATAGGGCTCTGTGCTGACAACTCAGAGCCTGGAGCCCGCTTCGGATTCTGTGTCTCCCTCTCTCTGACCCTCTCCCATTACATGCTGTCTCAAGAATAAACATTTAAAAAAAATTGTTTTAATAAAATACACATATTTAAAAGAAAAATCTTAAAGCAGATCAGATTAAAAAGAGGGGAATAGAGGGGGCACCTGGGTGGCTCAGTTGGTTAAGCATCAGACTTCAGCTCAGGTCATGATCTTGTGGTTCGTGGGTTCAAGCCCCATGTCGGGTTCTGTGCTGACAGCTCAGAGCCTGGAGCCTGCTTCGGGTTCTGTGTCTCCCTCTCTCTCTACCCCTCTCCTGCTCACGATCTGTCTCTCTCTCTCTCTCAAAAATAAACATTAAAAAATTAAAAAGAAAATATTTTCTAAGAATTAAAAAAAAAAGAGGGGAATAGAGGCTCTCAAATGTTTTTACGTGACTGGTTGTTTGAAGCTGTAGGGGACTGAAGACAGATCAAAGAACCAAACGCATAAATATCTTGCATTTCAAATAGGTGTCATGTGGACAGGGCGAGGTCCTTGATTTTACTGCATTATTTGCACAGATGATGGGTTGTCGCAAGAAAAGCAAAGTGTAGTTCATGTTTACCATCTGCCGGGATGTGGTGACAGCACTGGTGACGCACATGTGGCATTCCAATGGTACTCGCTCTGGTAGAAATTTGCCCACTATAGGTAGAAGGTGAGGAAAAGCCGGGAAACCACCCAAAGTTTGGTAACACCTGCTTTTTCCTCATTAGTAGAGAGATACATGGTCCAGGAGAGCATCTACGCCTGGGAGTCCCTCGGGATGGGGAAGTACTTGGCAGCCCTCGCCATCTTGGGGTCTGTGTACCTCATCCTGCTTTTCCTCATTGAAACCAATGTCTTGCGGGAATTGAAAGCCAGGTTTTCTGACCTCAACGGGAAGCAAGAATCGGTGAGTGGGTCAGAGAGTGACTCTCGAAGCATGGGTGAACGGGCTGGCTCACGGCCTCCTGTTTGTGGTCGGGAGTGGCCTTGACTCTCAGCCTCTGAGCGAGTCTGGAGACCGTAATCCACCCCCAGGGCAGAGGGGGTGACAGCAAGTGCTGGGGACCCCCCCGTGGCTCTGGAGGGACAGGGAAGGGGGGAGGGATGGCTTGGCTCCTGTGACGCTGGTCAGCCAAGCAGAAGCAAAACCAGTCCCCTTTCCGGAACGCCTCTTCCCCACGTTCCTCCAGGAGCCTGATAGGAGAAAGGTTTGTTCTGTCAGCTCTTGGTCTGAGAATCTTCCAGAGGCAAAAGTCCCACAAGGACTTTAGAAACTCTAGAAAATGGACTTGTGCCTTCACATCCCCAGGCTTCAAGTCTTTGAATTTTCCTCAAAAGGAAAAGCCACGTGGAATTTGCACGTCCACCATACCCTGGCCACACGGCTGTGAGCTTGGTCCGGAATACCCACATTGGCCCCGGGGGGAAGGGGCGGTGGGGTGTGCGTGAGGCCTCCGCCTCCCGCCCTCGCAAAAGCGCTCACCCTTCCCACCCTTGTCTGGGGAAAGCAGGTAACGTTGCAGAAGGCAACGTCCGTGCCCAGAGACCAAGATGTGCAAAAGGAGGCAAAAATGGTCCAGACTTCTTTGAAAAAGCTGCGTGAGGAAAACCCACTTGTTTAAGAACAAGACGTGTCAAAGGTAACATCAGACGTGCCCCAAAGGCAAAGAATCCCAAAGGCGAAGACCATTCTTCGGGTGGCCCTTTGATAAGGAAGCTGCTGCCTGGGCGGGGGAGGGGCCCTGTCTGCTAGCTCCAGCCGCCAAGGACTGAGACAGAGTGGCAGGGGCGCGTCCTCTGTGAATGAACCGCATCCGAGTTTGTTTGCACCCAGAGTGCCCAAAGACAGGCGTTAGCACCTCAGCCCTCCGTCACATCTTTGGGGGTCCCCTGCAGGACAGGAGGGCCTAGCGTGGGAGGGCACCGGAGCCCCAAACCCCAGGAAGCCTCAAGGTTGGACAGGACTGGCTGACCCTCTCCAGGATCTAGAAGGCAGTTTGCAGAGGAGCCCGTGTTGGGGGAAGTGTCAGACAGCTCAGAGCAAACCTGGTTAGTCTGCCCCAGAGCTCCGGCCAGAATTTTACCAAGAGACCCTTCAAACATCCAGGAACTTTGTAGCTTTGTAGTCACTGGTGGCCAAAACAAACCAACAAACCAACAACACAGGCAACATCGAAGGGGTTATGCTTTAAGGACAGAAGGGAAGAGGCTTATCCTGGAGAACTAGGCTCTCCGGGTTCGCAGGGGAAAAAGGAGAGCAGACTTCCCTCACCCTGCCGGGAGGGAAGGCAAGGCCAAGCCTGGCACACACCGGTCCCTGGGCCCCGAGGGCAGCCGGGACCTGCCCCAGAATGGAGATGACAAGCACAGGGGAGACTCCGGGCTGCTGATCCCCGGCCTCCTCACCCAGCGCCTTCTGTCTTGGGCACATCAGGTCTACGGCAGGAAGGTGCCCCTGCTGGCCGTGAATAAGGTGTCCTTCGCCGTCCAGGCAGAGGAGTGCTTTGGCCTTCTTGGTGTCAACGGAGCTGGGAAAACGTCCATCTTCAAAATGCTGACCGGGGAAGAGCCCATCACCTCTGGGGACGCCTTTATCAAGGGCCTCAGCATCAGCTCTCACCTCAGGAAGGTAGGGTGTGACCGGGACGGGGTAGCTGTGTCGGAGGAGGGGCCGCGAAAGTGCACCTGGGGGTGTGACGCAGGGGTGCACCTGGTCTCAGAAGACCCCCGTGGATCAGGTTTATACGTGCCTCCCAGCCCCACGGCCCCCCTTAGACCTCTTCTCTGAGCTCCCTATCTCTGGTGTCGACTGCTCACAGCCCTCCACATCCCTCCCAAACGGCCCCGCGTCCACCCAGCCTCCCGGCCGCTCCCCTGCACGCACCGCAGACTTGCGGCCGCTCCCCTGCGCGTGTGAGGCCACTCCAGCCTCCCGGATGGCCTTTCCTGCCTTTTGCGGGGCATCTCATAATGCGGACTGTCCCCCCTGAGAGCTGTAGCCTTCCCCTCTCCTCTGGCTCTTCCCACCATGACCCTTCTTTCCCAGACTCCTCAGGGCTGCAACACCAGCCCTCTGTATTTCTTGCTCCATACTCGCCGCCCCTGCCTGACTTGGTCGTTACCCCACCCCCACCCCCCTGTCTTCGGCCTCCCCCGTAGCCACCACAGCCCTGTGCATCAGACCTGCACACGCACGCCTCCTAGTCGGCCTTACTCAGACGTCTCCCAGTTTAAACCCAAACCTACATGATGAGCCCCTCGAACCCGATCCTCTTCTCAGAGTCCCCACCTCAACTACCAGCACCAATTCAACAATGGCCTGGACGTGCTAACAACTGTGCTGGGCCCAGGACTCTCAGTGGCCAGGAGCTCTGGTCACGAGAGTGAGTCCCCACCATGCAGGGAGCGGAGAGGGACATGGCAGTGGCCGGCGGTGGAAGGCAGAGGAAGAGACCAACCTGCGGCAGCATAATCGAACCTGCACTCCACAGCACCAGCCCCCGTGTCACCGGGAAGTTCTTCCAATCAGCTGCAGTGTCCGTGACCAAAACCGTGTTCAGAGAGAGAGCGGAAGTGCCCACACAGGCGCGTTCAAGAGCGTGTATTGCCCGGTACAGAGCCTGGCCAGACAACCGCAGCCAACATAAGCCTCTCATGGCTATGAAACATTTACTGCTCATTTTATCTTTTTTTACCATTGTAAAAATTACGGGTCAGGCTTCTGGCAACAGCAAATTACATATCTCTGACCGCCTTCCTGGTGATAACTAGAAAAACAGGACCAAATTCTGAAAACACCTCCAGGGGGCTGAAAAGATGGCAAAGACTGAGCTAGGACGGAAGATGGGAGAGGCCCAGGGAGGCAACCAGGTCTGGCCCAGACGGCTGGGAGCTGAGTGCCACTCTTGGTGCCGAAGTGACAGGCACTGAGTTCTGGGCGAGCGCATCCTTTCTTAGAGGGTGGACCCCCAAGGCTGCACCCTGCTGTAGACACGAGCTACATGTAGACAAGCTCATCCAAGGATCGCACAAAGGCCTGGCCTGGTCTCAGTCCCCGAAATGGGGCTGACGGAACCCTGAGCCGCCAATGCTCCCAGACGCCTGTTGGAGGCAAACATCAATCTTCTCTGGGAGGAAATGCTATCACTGTGGCTTCAAACGATTTCCACAAACAGTTATCCAAAGCATTGCTTGGTAAGCAATAAAAAATAAGCAGGTCCACGTACAAGACAAAATCCCGCCTCCGAAGGATATTACAGAGTGAAGCCTGGAGAGTCAAAGGGCAGGCGCTATCCAGGAGAAGGCAAGGAACATGACTCACAGTGGAGACAGCCCGAGGGACCCTCCTCCTGGGATTCACACCCTTGAGCAGCCCCTCCCCGTGCTGGGCCAAGGGTGGGTCTATGCAACCAGCAACACGGTGGAGAAGAGATGGGGTGTCAGCCCCAAGACTGGCTGAGAGGAGAGGCCACAGCTTCCGTCTGGAATGCGCCCCTTCCCTCACATCCCTCAGGCTGCTGGAAGCTGACTGCCACATCATGAGGACGCTCACAGGGTCCTGTGGAGGGAACGGCCCCAGGGTCCGGAGGCCTGCCCATTGCTACCAGAGGGAGCTCAGAGGCAGATCCCCCAGGCTTCAGGTGACATAGGCCCGGCAGAGAGCCTAAAGGCCACCTCATGAGAGACCCTGCCCAGAACCACCCCGCCAAGCTGCCCCCAGATTCACGATCTGACCTGCAGAAACCACCAAATAACTAACAAACTACAGCTACGTTTTGGAGTAATGTGTTTTACAGCCATACGTAATAATCTGATACAGAGGATGCGGTGAAAAGGTTTAATGTATGTGTAACTGAAGTCTCAGATGGAAAGGACACAAATATGAGGCAAAGTGGGACTTGAAAACTTAATGTCTATAATGTTCCCAAGTTTATGAAAGACATCAAATTATAAATAAGTAAATCCCTATGAATCCTAAGCAGGAGAAATTAAAAGAAATAAATCCCTAGGAACATGATCATAAAACTGCTGAACCACAAACACAGGAGGACCCACTTTGGAAGGAGCAACACTTAGGCCAGCAGATGACTTCTCAACAGAAAGGAAAGAGGCCAAAAGACAACAGAATGTCACCCTACAAATGACACAGGTGCTAACGACGAGCCCAGAATGATACATGCAGTCAAGCCATGCTATAAAAAGAAGGTAAGAAGACGTTTCCAGATAAGCAAAAACTGACAGAACTGATCACCAGTGTATGTGCACCAAATAATGATAATAAATGAGAGCCACCTTTACCCAGAGGGAAAATCATCCCTGAAGGAAGCTCAAAGTCATGCAGAAAGGATTGAAGAGTGATTTAAAAAAAGGAGGGGGGGGGGACATATGAGTTTTGATTAAACAAAGCTATAACAATAGTTTCTCGTGAAGTTTTAAATACATACAAATATTAATGGGGTGCCTGGGTGGCTCGGTCGGTTAAGTGTCCGACTTCGGCTCAGGTCATGATCTCATGGTTCGTGAGTTCGAGCCCCACATTGGGCTCTGTGCTGACAGTTCAGAGCCCGGAGCCTGTTTCAGATTCTGTCTCTGTCTCTCTCTCTCTCTGCTCCTCCCCGAGCACAAGAATGGGGGCCAGGAATAAGCCACAGAGGGGGACTGTAGGGAAATGAAAACAATAATGTGACCGAGGATGAGAAGTGATGGAGAAAGAGGAACACAGAATACGAGAATACGTGGAACACTCAGCCCTGAATAAGTGGGCAGACCGACATCCAAATACATCAGTAAGTATGTTAAATACAAAGGGACTGAAGGCCCCAAGGAAAACATGATCCAGGAAGATACTCAAACGATGAAACACAAAGTCGACACACGAGCCAGAAACTCCACCAGGAGGCGTGAACCCCGGAGAAATGGAAACCTACATCCACATAAAAACCTGCATGTGGATGTTCACAGTAGCATTTTTCACAAGAACCAAAAGGTCCATCAGTGGATCCACAGATACACAACATGTGATCCACGCGTACGATGCAACAACGTTCAGCCACGTAAAGGGATGAAATGCTGACGCACGTGCCACAGCCTGAAAGACACGATGCTCACTGGAAGAAGCCAATTAGAAAAGGCCACATATCAGGGGCACCTGGCTGGCTCAGTCGGTGGAGCCTGCGCCTCTTAATCTCAGCGTCATGAGTTTGAGCCCCATGTTGGGTGCAGAGACTACTTAAGTTAAAAAAAAATGTTAAGGGGGCACCTGGGTGACTCAGTCTGACTTCGGCTCAGATCATGATCTCACGGTTTATGAGTTCGGGCCCCACATCGGGCTCTGTGCTGACAGCTCGGAGCCTGCAGCCTGTTTCGGATTCCGTGTCTCCCTCTCTCTCTGCCCCTCCCCAACTCACGCTCTTTCTCTCAAAAATAAACATAAAAACATAGAATACATATACATATTATAAAATAAAATAAAATAATACAAAACAAAACAAAATTAAATTAAATTAAATTAAAATACAACACAACACATCTGCCCGGAAATCGGATTCCAGTCCTCCCAGAACCCAGCTGCACATCACCTCCTGGCTGTCTACGTGACCTCACCATTAGAAACGTGGAATTTAAATCTAGTTAAGCCTGTACTTCCGTTCCTGCGCTTCCCACTGGGAACCCCACACAGATCCCTCTCGGCAGCAAACTCCTTGCTCTTCCCCCTCTGTGAGCCTTCTGCTTGCCACCCTTGATCTGGACAAGTACTTTCAAGCATGCTTTTCATTTGCTAAAATATATTCTTGGCAGGATGTGCTGGTGTTCCAAGCATCAGCTGTGACTCCCGAGAGTCCATCTGCATTTCTGTGAGACCTGCTCACTGCCCCAGAATTAGCTGGCTCCAATGAGGGGTCGTCCTCGGTCCACAGCACCACCGGGTGCCGAGTGGGGCTCCGTGAGCACCCAGCCGAGCCATGGAGACAGCAGGTTACTGCCAAGTCAGGTGTGTAAGAAACACCACACTCCTTCCTCTTCTCTAGATCACATCACATTCTCAAGCCTTCTACCCCCAAACTGTTTCAAGAGATAGAAAACCTGTACAGACCAAAACCTGTAGAGACCTGAAACGAAGGTCAAAGATCTACCCCTTCTTGGACAGGACCAGCCACCACTGAGCAGATCATGTCCCTGTAGCAGAAGCTTGGGAGAGAAGCCGGGGCACTGCCCAGCTCGGGAGCTGGTAAAACCAGGCAAGGACAGTATCTAAAACAAGCCAGGGACCAGTTTCACAAAAAAACATAAACACCCTAAATTACTGATGTAAATCCAGCAGGAGTTGAGAAAATAAAAATTATGATCAAGTCAGGTTTGCTCTAGGAACATGAGTAAAGCTCCAGAGCAAAAAACCCACCAACAGAAATCATACCTTAGTAGATCAAAGCGGGGGAAAGAACCATTTATCAACAGATGCTGAAAAAGCACTTGATAGGAACCCCGTCCCACACATGATCATAGACAATTTTCAGCAAACTAGAAATAGAAGAAACGGCAGGTGAAGATCACCCAATGAAGGCAACCTACCAGAAATCTTCATGTCTCATAGTGAGATGCTCGAAGCCTCTTCTGTCAAGTCCGTGTTTCCTCCCGGAACTTTGCTCCTGCCCGGTGGCGTCTGTCTTCAGGGGGAGCCCTGCCCTCGGTTGTGGGATGTCCTGGCACGTTGTCCCCTAGTTCATTCCATCCAGGCGGTTTTCAGGTCTGCACCCGGTCAGAGCTGCCCACCCCGCCCCAGACGGTGGTGTCCAGAGCAGTCTGGCATCTTTAGCGGGAAGACAGGAAAGACAGCATTGGTTGTTTTTCAAAAATGGCTCCCTACTATCTTCGTCTTGTACTCCAGGGGAGCACCTGACCATGGGCGCAAACCAGGGTAGTTCACCCCAAGTTTATAAAGGCAGAACCTTGGAAATAACTGACATGTGCCTGACTGTTTTTTTATAAACAGCTAAATAAAATCTAGAAACCCTCCCCTAATGGCTAAGTAGCAGTTAAACTGAGTTGGGGCAGGATGGCATTTCTTGACCGAGAAAGATCTTTCACGTATAATGTTGAGGAGCACCTGGGTGGCTCAGTCAGTTGAGCGTCTGACCTCAGCCCAGGTCATGATCTCACAGTTCGTGGGTTCAAACCCTGCGTCAGCACAGAGCCTGCTTGGATCCTCTATCACCCTCTCTCTCCCTGTCCCTCCCCTGCTTGCACTCTCTCTTGGTCTCCCTCAAAACAAACATTAAAGAAAAAAGACATAATGTTGAGTTAGAAAAGTAACTTGCAAAATGGTAGACATGGGATGACACATTTGGCAAAAACAAGACGCGATTGGTCCTCTGCGGAGAGCACACGTCCGTGAAATGTCTGGTGGTGCACACCACCCTGACCACGCCAGGTCCTGGTAGTCTTCATGTGAATATAAAGAAAACCTATTTGTAGCTTACATGTCTAACAAGGGGGAAACATTAACCATCTTCTACTGACATGATACCTGGAAGGGCACGAGGCAGGCAGGCGCTGAGCACTGAGGTTTCATGCTGGCCAAGCAGAAGGGCCCCTCGTGTGCCCCGTCCACAGACCCCGCCAGCAAGCGCCGTAGCCGGGCACACGTCTGTCCATATGGCAAACGTGGGGATGCACGGGGCAGAGCAGGAGCCCGGGCTGGGGCAAGGCCAGGGCAGGGGTCCGGGCCCCCCGTGCAGCAGGCGGCTTTCCTTCTGACGTGCCTCCCCCCCGACCAGGTGCGGCAGTGGGTGGGCTACTGTCCCCAGTCTGACACCCTGCTCAACCACATGACGGGCTGGGAGACGCTGGTCATGTACGCCCGGATCCGGGGCATCCCCGAGCGCCACGTCAGCACCTGCGTGGAACAAATTCTTGAGGAGTTACTCATGTACACCTACACTGACAAACTGGTGAAGACCTACAGGTGAGATCTGGGGCTCCCTCGGTCCCACCACCTCCACCGGTGAGACGTGCCCGGCTCTCCTCCGTGCAGGGCCAGGGCCATCAGCTCAGGGCAGTCCCTGCCACTGTGTGGATTTGTGGGAGGCGTAAGAATGGACCATGGCCTGGGCTGCCCTGAGGCACCTTTCCTCTTGGCCCCCTAGCAGGTGGGTGGCCGAGCACAAGCAGATGGCACCTGCCACTTTGCAGAGGGCTTCTGATTTTTGGCAGCCTCCCATTTCACACATGACCTTATCTTGCTGCGTCTGAGGCATCTGAACTGCTCACGTTTTGCTGACAAGCCTCAGTCTTCCGCTGCCACCCATACTCAGCAACTCGCTTGGCTTAGCTCGCCAAGCAGGGCCACGCCCCCTCCCCTCCGTCCCAGGACCCGCTGGGGTTGTGTGCAGCGCCCCCTGGCGGTTCGCGGCAGCATTCCCCCCCGCCCCGGAGCTGGGAAATCAGACTTGCCCAGGGGTCAGGTGATTGTCATCTTTGGCTCTTCCCTCTCTGCTGGTGTTGATTTCAAGCAGCTTTTTGTACTTCCTTGTATTTTTGGTAGATTAAATGAGTCAACATTTGCAAAGTTTAAAACAGCCCCTTGCGCACTGTCAATGCTATATGTTCACTTAAAAAAAATTGCTAAAATGGCCCTCTGCCCTTACTCCCCGAACACTGCAGAGACCCTCAAAGAAGACTCATCAAGCATGTGCTCACCATGTGTCCACGTGTCCCTGTGTCCAGGGCAATGGCTTACACACTGAATGGACAGCCAAGTCACAATGCAACCTCACGGGAGGGTGGGGGACTGGGGGACCACACTACTAATGCTCCACTAGAGGCTGGGGAGTACTTTCTGAACCGAAAGGAAAACGCACGCATGTGTGTGTGCCCGCACGTGTGTGTGTGTGTGTGTGTGTGTGTGTGTGCGCCCACGCATGAGGAGTGTTGGGCTACCCCTGATTGATGTTTGCCTTTCACCCCAACCTTTCCCCACTTTGCCCCCAGTGGTGGCAACAAACGAAAGCTGAGCACTGGCGTCGCCCTAATTGGAGAGCCTTCAGTCGTGTTGCTGGACGAGCCATCCACTGGCATGGACCCCGTGGCCCGGCGCCTGCTCTGGGGCACAGTGGCACGAGCCCGCAAGTCTGGCAAGGCCATTGTTCTCACCACCCACAGGTAGACCCGGGGTCTCTAGAGGTCGATGGAAGAGCTAGGACAAGAGCTGGCTGGGAGGGGCTAGGTGGACAGAAGACCTGCCAGAAGCTGATTCAGAGTCGATGAGGAAAGTCCCCAGGCTTAACCATGTGGGCCACCCTCCGAACACGGGAATCAGGAACAGCTCGATCTGGCCGACAACACCGGCCCGCCCGCATGAGCCTTTGACGTGGGAGGCAGGCATCGGCGCCCCCGGCCCCGTGTCAGACCTCTGTCCCTCTCCCCAGCATGGAAGAATGTGAGGCCTTGTGCACCCGGCTGGCCATCATGGTGCAGGGCCAGTTCAAGTGCCTGGGCAGCCCACAGCACCTCAAGAGCAAGTTTGGCAGCGGCTACTCCCTGCGGACCAAGGTCCGGAGCGAAGGGCGGCAGGAGGCCCTGGAGGAGTTCAAGGCGTTTGTGAACCTGACCTTCCCAGGTGTGTCTCCGTGCCTCATCCCTGCCGAGTCCCGGGCCCGCGACCCCGGGAGGAGGGCCGTGATTCCAGGGTCCCGGGCGGCTCTCCCCTGGCCCCCACAGCCCGGCCCTCACGGGGACACGGCGTCTCCTTCGTGCAGGCAGCGTCCTGGAGGATGAGCACCAAGGGATGGTCCATTACCACCTGCCCAGGGAGGACCTCAGCTGGGCCAAGGTGAGCACATACCTGGGCATCGGAGGGGGCAAACCTCAGACGTCACGGGCTTTCTGGGGTGACCTGTTCTCCCTCTTGCATGTAAGTTGCATTCAAAGCTGCCGCAGGTTCTCGCCGTCTCCAGGGCAACATTCACATGGATTTCATAGAACATAGGATGTGGGAGCTAGAAGAGACCTCAGAGATCAGCTCCTCCTGCCCCTCACTTCACAGAGAGGGGAGCAGGGCCCGAGAGGGGATGCCACGTGCCCCGGGCCACAGCAAGCCAGAGATCCAATCAGGGCCTCTGCCTTCTGGCACTGTCCCCAGCCAGGGACCCTTCCCTGAGATCTCAGGCAGCTGGACTCCCTAGGACTCACTTCTGGGGAGGTGCTCTGGGAGCAGGTGAAAAAGCGATGGGCCTTTTGGGGGCCTTATCACACCCCTAGAGATACTCCCTCTTTCCACCCTCTGTTGCCTCCTCCCCTCCCTTGTGCCCATCATCCATGGTGGCCTCCCTCCTTCCCACAGGTGTTTGACATTCTGGAGCAAGCCAAGAGGAAATTCATGCTGGATGACTATTCTGTCAACCAAGTCTCCCTGGAGGATATTTTCCTGAGCTTCACCTGCCCTATGCCCCGTACCCTAGAGGGAAAGAAACCAGAGCAAGCAAAGCCAGCTCCACCCCCCTCCCAGCCTCCCTCCCAGCCTCCTTCCCAGCCTCCCTCCCCACTTCCCTCAGAACCTGTCTTGCTGTAATAAAGAGTGTGCAGCCTGCCATGGGCTGCAAGGGGTACAAAGATAGCTTGTACACCCAGTGAGCTCAGTTCGGGGCCGAGGGTTGGGGGTGGCTCTAGATCAGATTGGGACCTCTCACCTTGGAGGCCTGGTGGACAGCCCTGGTGCATCGCCGTGGGAAAAGATCCCCTTGAGTCCCACCTGAGCGGCCCGAGGCCTCACTGAGACCTGGCTTGTGGAAGCAGCCTCAGGTGACCCCCTGCCCTGTCTTCTCAAGGCTCAGTGGCCTGGGGGTGACCACAGTTGTCATGACACTGCACCTTCTGCAGGTAAGAGAAGAGAACAGGTTGATGAGTTTGCCAACCTAACAATTTTCCTTTATTTCCATACTTGGATTTGTGCAGCTCCATCTGTACTCTGTCCCGGTCCCTACAAATATTAGGGGTAAGCCCGCGTGTGATCCTGCCATCAGCCCATGAAGTGTTACTCGGATGAGTAACCTGGAACTTAGGGTCAACTTTCCAGAGTCAACATGTAGTAGGCCAAGATTCAGTTCAGGGAGAGGTTCTCAAAGGGGAGGGCTCCCAAGCAGCAGCTTCTAAATCGTTCAGAAACTTGTTAGAAATGCAGATCCTTGAGCCCCACCCCGGACCTGGCAAACCGGAAATCTCTGGGGTGAGCCCCAGCAAGCCGTGTTGTAAGCACCCCGTGTTCACAAGTGCTGATGCATCTCGCGTGTGAGAACCACAAAGCTAAGGCCTGTGTGCTCCAGGCCACTACGCCCTCAAGCCAAGAGCACGGATACATGTGGCTCCACCCTTTGTCACCAGGACTCTGCTCTGAGACACGCCCATCTTGTAGCCTTTCTCTCTCCAGCATGGTCACACCTGTCCCTTCTGGAAAGCCCCCTCAGCTCCTCCTTTGCAAGTAGTTCCCTCCCTGCTTTCTCAGCCAGGCTGAGGTGGGGAAAAGTGGGGAAAGTGGTGCGGTCCCCGACCACACTTGCCACACTTCCCACCTCCCATCCCCACTCACCCCAAATTACAGCACCGTCACATCCCTGGCTGCCACACCCACTGATTTCTCCATCCTTTCTCCATGTCACTGCTGTGTGACGTTTCATGGTATTCCCTGCCCCCCTGATGAAAGCCCCTCCCAGCTCTCCCTCCCCCACGGCCGCTGTGTTTGGTTCTCCTCTGGAGGTTCCTCTTCGTTTCTCACTGAATGGTGGGACCCCTCAGGCTCTCGGCCTACTTCACTGTGGCTCACTCCCGCCTCTGCAACCGGCCACCCTTGAATTTTTTTTCTTGTTCACCCCCACGTCTTCAACTGCCATCTTATTCCAGCCAGGAACTTCCCTGAGCCCCTGACTTTTCCAGTGAGTTGTCTCACCCTCCCAAGTGGATGTCCAGTGGGAAATGGGCCCTTCTCATCCTCTGCAAGTGGCTCGTTGCTCTGCCGGGCCTCCAGGGCTCTTCCTGCCAAGGCGTAGAATGGGGGCAAGGGCCCACAGTTTGCTGAAAATTAAGAGAACTTTTGGGGCGCTTGGGTGGCTCAGTTGGTTAAGTGGCCGGCTTCGGTTCAGGTCATGATCTCGCGGTCCGTGAGTTCGAGCCCCTCATCGGGCTCTGTGTTGACAGAGCCTGGAGCCTGTTTCCCATTCTGTGTCTCCTTCTCTCTGACCCTTCCCCATTCATGCTCTGTCTCTGTCTCAAAAAAGTAAAATAAACATTAAATTTTTTTTTTTTTTTAATGAGAGAACTTTACCTCCTGGTGAATAAAATGATAAGGACATAAAGAACAAGGAGAGGAGACAGCTGAGGGACACGGTTTGGGGCTCCCCAGGGGACTGGGCGGACTGAGAATGGCTCATCATCCCCTCAAGGTGTCTGGGCTGGAAGGGCACCCCTCTGGCCCTGGAGGGGGACCAGCAACAAAGTCACAGTGCAGGGGAACAGGACAACACAGTAACAAGGCAGAAAACAGTAACCAAAGGGGTGAGTAAGGATGAGAAATCTGAAGGTGCCACCACCGACTCCTCATGCTTTTGTGCGGAACATGGGACATTTGGGGAGCAGCGCCAAGCTTGCTGGACTCTCATACC
Source organism: Neofelis nebulosa (assembly GCF_028018385.1). NCBI lineage: Eukaryota > Metazoa > Chordata > Mammalia > Carnivora > Felidae > Neofelis > Neofelis nebulosa. The sequence continues at coordinate 43,278,908 of NC_080799.1, read as the reverse complement.
CCGTGTGACTGTTTCCTTCTCTGTCTCCTGCTGCAGACTGGCACCATGGCCCCTGTGTGTGTGTGCCCGGCTGGGTGGTTCAGGGCGGAAAGGGTCGAGGACAGAGGGGAGGTGGCGGCTGACTTGAGGAAAGCTGCTATTCCACCCAGCGCTTCTCCGCGGAGGCTTTATTTGTCGTCGGATGTGGGGGGCTCCTGCCCGGCGCCCCGAAAGAACACAACGCGCCGCAGCCAGTCAAGCCAGCGGGTGGGCGCTGCTACTTCGGAAAGGGCTCCCGGGGGGCAGTGAGGACCGGCCGGGGACAGACAGGGACGATGTCCGGTGCGAGGGACGGGTGAGCCACGATTCGCTGGAAGAAGGGCTCGAACGCGCCAGCCGAGTCCCTGAAAGTGCTGCTTCCCTGTCGCGTCCGCGGCGGCTTAGGCGCCGAGCCAGCCGTCTCCCAGCCTGACGCGCGGGAGGGCGGGCGGCGGGGAGCGCGGCCGTGGGGCGAGGCCGGAGGGGCGGCGGGTCCCCACGAGCCTTCCCTGACAGCGCACCGCGCGCCGCGGACGACGCTCGCCGGCGCCCGCGCGGCCCGAGCAGCCCGGGCCCACGCTCGACACAGCGACGCTCCCGCCCGCCAAGCGGGCGCCGCTCTCCCTGGGGACTCGCGCTCCAGCCGGGGAGGCGGGGCGGCCGCGCGGGCTCCACCAATCCACGGACGGCGTTCGAATTCGCGTCCCGGCATGGCCAATTGCGATCGCTCGAAGCGGGCGGGGGGCGGGGCAGGAGGCAGGGCCTGGCGATCCAGCGGCGCGCGCCCCCCACCCCCCCCCCGCCGGCCAATGGGAAGGCCGGGCGCATTTGAAAACTCAGGCGGGCGGCGGGGCGGGTTTGCGCCTGCGCGGGGCGCGTGGGGCTGACGGCGGCCGGGGGCGCGAGCGGCGGCGGCTACGGCGGCGGTGATGGGGAGCGGCGGCGGTGAGTGTGGGGCGCGGGCGGCGGGGGCGGGGGGCTCGGCGGGCTGACACGGAGCGGGGCGGCTCCAGCCCTTCGGCCCGGCGCGCGAGGCTTCCCGATGGCGCCCGCCCGGCGCGCGGTTTAAATGCCCGGCGCCGCCGCGGGGGCGGGTGGGCTTGGAGTGAACGCCCCGCGCGGGGCTCCGCACCTGTCGGGGGGCGGTGAGCGCGGCCGCCCCTTCGCTAGCTGTTACCGTGGCCGCTAAGCGAGTCCGCGTGCGACCTAGAGTCCCGGGGTCAGGAAGGTGTGGTGGTCACATCCAGGTGCTCGGTGGGCGCCGGTCACCCCGCGGGTACGTGGGGCCGTCGCAGCCCGTTAATTGCTGACCCAGGGGCAGGGCCCGGCAGGGTAGGAAGGCCTGCGGAGGGGGTCTTGCAGGGGGGCAGCGGGTAGGAGGCCAGGTGCCTGCCGGTGAGGGACTTCTTCCGTGTAGCCCTGTGTGCAAATAGAAGCAGACGTGGGCGGGGGTCCGAGCGGCTTCCCTGAGAGTGAGATGCGGGAGAACCACCCTCAGCCTTGATGCCTCTTTTCCCGGTGGCCAAGTTCCACGATTATCTGCTGTTCACCATACGTGTTTATTGAATTTGGGAATGAATGGTGACGTCTGACGGAACTCAGCTACCATTGCTCCCTTAATGTTGGGGACTAGGCATGTGGCTGGTTCTTTTTGGGGGGGGGGGGGACAGTGACTGTCAGCCCGCTCCTTTCCAGCCCATCACCCGGACCATTGTGCCGTTTTTCTTCAGTCATCCACTGCAGGTGTGCCAAGTGTTTCTGTTACCCTACAAAGCGGAGGATAAGGAGGAGACCCCGAAACCTAACCATCCTGAGCCTCCCGGAAGATGTGCTCTTTCATATCCTGAAATGGCTCTCTGTCGGGGACATCCTCGCCGTCCGAGCTGTAAGTTGCAGGATGAAAACAGCGCCAGTCGTAGCTTGCTGGTGTCACTAACCTGCTGGTTATGCCATCAAGGCTCCCTGTTCTTAGGTGTTGGAACAAAATTTTGGCCACCAAGGAGGGCAGAGGCCACAAGGGGGATGTTGTTAACAGACGCTGTGGTCCCCACTGCAGGCGAGCAGCAAAGTGGAAACATAGCACACCAAGTTTCGGTTGTGTTTGCTGCAGTGTTTATTTTAACAGTGAGATTTGTGGCAGTGAAATTCTCACCCCTCGAGAAATAAGATAGTATTGAAAAGAACACAAATATATTCTTGAGGACAAATCTCCCGTCACATGGAGCCCTGAAAGGGTCCCTGCGAGTTAGTTGACGGATGTTGGTACAGCCTCATCCTGAGCGACTGAATCAAGGCCATACAGCAAATCTGTGGGAAAACTCCCAACAGGTACCTGTTTCTCGCGCTCCCAAGGCCACCTCCGTTGTGGTCGTAATATCCCCGGGTGCTGAGTTTTCAATGGCAGTGGGAACTTTAATGCTTGAAATGCTCACCTGTGTTCAGAGCTCCCAGCCGGCCCGCTTCCTGCCTCTGTCCAGGGTGGTATTACGTTTTAATTTTTTTTTTTTAATACCTGTTTATTCTGAAAGAGGGGAGAGAGAGTGTGTGTATGTACCTGCGGGAGGGGCAGAGAGAGAGAGGGAGAAAGAAAATCCCAAGCAGGCTCCGTGCTCAGCACAGCCTCACTCAAACTCACAACCCTGGGATCACTACCTGAGCCGATAAGATTTGGACACTCAGCCACTCAGGTGACTTATCGGTCTTTTCCTAGAGCCTCTGGTGACTTCTAGGCTCCGGCCATGTTCCCATGAGCCAGGCCCGAGGCAGAGGAGAGTCAGAGAAGCACAGAGCAAATGTCCATTTCCCTTTCTCCTGTTAGCATCGGTTTCCCTGACCCTTGCAGACACCCTTACGGGGGTATCACCCCCTCTTTCTCACTGTTTGTACTCATTCCCCCTTCTAGTCCCACTGTGTCCCCCATTGCTCCTTTACAGCCACGGAGAAACTTGTTTCTTCTACTCGAAAGGCGGACCTTTACCGCCTGGGTGGGGAGGAACACCCCATCTGTCTGTGTCCTGTCCTCAAGAGCTCCAGGAGCCGGGCCTCCGGGAGGACCCCTGATCAGCCCCCCACCCCGCTCGCTCCCCCTGTTTGCAGGTGCATTCTCACCTGAAGAACCTGGTGGACAGCCACGCCAGTGTGTGGGCGTGTGCCAGCTTCCAGGAGCTGTGGCCTTCTCCAAAGAACCTGAAGCTCTTTGAAAGGTATCTTTGCACCCTGAGAACAGCTCAGTTTTCCCCTGTCTTTGGACCGCCCTGGCATGCCAGCCTGTGTCCCAGGGCCTGACGTGGGAAGGGTTTCCTTCTTGCCGTCGCCTTAGCCAGCGCCTCACCCCCTCCCCCTCCCACCCAGGGAGTGACTGAGGACTGTCAGCGTCACCCACCTAGTCACGCGCAGCACAGTCATTGGCCATCTGTGCCACCAGCACAGCCTGACTCATTAGTTCCTGTCGTGCTTCTGAAGGGTCTCACTTGGGCTGGGACCAGTCTGCATGACTCAGCTATAGGTCACCTGCATGTGGCAATTTCACCTAATGCTCTTTTCTTTTTTCTTCAAATCAAAACTGTGTGATTTAACTCCTACTGCATTTTGCTCCCTGGCTGATGCCATCGTCCTGCTGGAGTTGGGCCCCAGAGGGAGGGCAGAGCAGGCGTGAGCCCCTTGGCCTGTGGGCCCCGGCGTGCCAGTGACCACACCTGCCACTCAGGCCTGCCAGTGGTTCCGGTCAGGCCGCTGGAGACATAAGCCACATACTGTATGGTTCATCCATTTAAGTGTGCCACACGGTGGCTTTTTATACATTCAGAGTTGTGCAGCCGTCACCACTCACTTCAGAACATTCTCGTTACCCCCAAACAAAGTCAAAATGAATAGGGGTGGACGTTAGCGGTGACTCCGTTCTCCCTGCATTCTCCTGCCCCTGGCGACCCCTAATATGCCTTCTTGTGTATGGATTTGTCTGTTGCAGACAGTTCGCGTAAGCAGAGTTGTGCAACATGTGGCCTTCTGTGGCTGATGACTTATGCTTAGCATGTTTTTAAGGTCCATCCGTGTCACAGCCTGACGTGGATAATTGACATTCAACTGTATTACCTAAAAAGTTCTCAGTTAAAAATCAGGTGTTCTAGCTTCAAGTGATGTGGTGGCACATAAGCCGTAAGGAATGAAATCAGGTGACATTTTATGTTTTCAATGGTCTAGGGCTGCCGAAAAGGGAAATTTTGAAGCCGCTGTGAAGCTGGGGATAGCCTACCTCTACAACGAAGGCCGTAAGTCCTCGCGGGGCCAGGGCTGACCTTGCCCCACTTGGCATTGGTATTTCACTCATTTTTTAAGTTTATTTATTGATTTTGAGAGAGAGAGCATGGGGGAGGAGCAGAGAGAGAGAGAATCGCAAGCTGACTCCGCACTGTCAGCACAGAGCCCGACGTGGGGCTCAGAGTCACAAACTTCGAGATCATGACCTGAACCCAAGTCAGTCACGTAGCCAGCCTAGCCACCCAGGCGCCCCAGCGTGGATGTTTTAGAATAAGCATGAGCCCTTCCCAGGGTCAGCATTCCGTCATCACTCTTGCCACGTCTGGCACTCTGCCTCGCCGTCTCCCCTTGGGAGCTTGTGCCCAGGGGTGCCCTGCTGTGGGACCCGCTGATCAACTTTGATTCCGTACGCATTAATTATTTTAACAAACCTTGTTTTAACAAATGCTTTAGTCCCAGTCAGCAGAGACTCAGGATGGGGGCTACTCCAGCAAGCCAGCTTCCCCCCAGCGCCCCCCCGCTCCATCCCATTAACCCACTGCCCACGGGTAGATGCTGGCTCCTCTGCTCGGCCGCAGGTCCCCCGTGACACTCTGGGGCAGCAAGCAAAGCGTGCCTTACGCTACAGGGCATCAGTGACACAGTAGCCCAGGCTCCAGTGGAAGGCAGGTACAAGCAGGTCAGAGCCAACCTGGTGCCCAAACTCCTTCACCCCCATGGAGCAGGTGCTCCGTGGGAGAACCTATGTGGCTCTCTCTTCTCCCAGTGCCTACCTCTTTGCTTAGCACACAGAACCAGCCTGCGGTCTGTCCAGTCCCCACTCCCAAAGTGCATAAACATTTGGCGGTAGCCGCTATTTTTCTGTCTGTAAAACGTCTGGCATCTTGCTGAGAGGGAGCCCCTGTATATAGCTGGTTGATGGGGTCGTGACTGATAGAGACAATGGGCAGTCCTCCTCCAGGTCCCAGAGGTGCCCCTGCCCCACCCCCCTATCCTACAGTGACTCCCAGACCTAACTCACATACCATACACTTCCCCTATCTCAAGTCCAGTCTGGTGGGTTTTGGTGTATTTGCAGAGTTGTGCAGCCATCACCAACATCCAAATTTGGAACATCACCCCTAAAAGAAACACCATACCCTTTAGCTGAAGTCCAGGCTACTGCTCCCTGCAGGAGGGAGGTGGGTGGGCATGTGACGCCTCTGTGGGGGCATCTTCCCAGACCTTCAGAACCCAGGCTTCCGGGAGGACCCCAGCCGGGGCAGGTGACCCACAGCGTAGAGAAGAAAAGGCGCGGGGTCCCCGTCTTGTGAGGCTCCGCTCTCCTTATGCACCAGCAGCTGGCGTGAGCTTTTATTCTATTTTTTAATGTTTATTTATTTTTGAGAGAGAGAGAGGGGGAGGGAATGGGGGAGGGGCAGAGACAGAGGGAGACACAGAATCCGAAGCAGGCTCCAGGCTCCAAGCTGTCAGCACAGAGCCTGATGTGGGGCTCGAACTGGGCTGAAATCAGATGCTTAACTGGCTGAGCCACCCAGGCGCCCCTGGCGTGAGCGTTTAGACTTCCAGAAAAGACCATGGAGAGCGCTGTGCACCTGTGCTCCAGAGACACCCCTGGGTTAACACCTTGTCCATCTCCGCAGTTTCTGTGTGTGACGAAGCCCGTGCGGAAGTGAATGGCCTGAAGGCCTCTCGCTTCTTCAGTCTCGCCGAGCAACTGAATGCGGGCAGCACGCCCTTCATCTGGCTCTTCATCCGCCCTCCGTGGTCGGTGTCTGGAAGCTGCTGCAAGGCCGTGGTTCACGAGAGCCTCAGGGCAGAGTGCCAGCTGCAGGGAGTGAGTCCCGATGAGGAACACGCATGGGGCCCGCACAGGGTGAGTGGAGACACTGGACGGTGTAAAGCCAGACGCCCCGGACAGTGGAGGTGCAGAAAACCGAGAGTGTGGGCGTGGAGGCAGGTTGCAGATGAGCCAGCGGGACAGGAAATCTCAGAGGTGGTACTCCCAGGGAGTCACGTGGGGGTTTGGGCTAGAAATGCAGGACCGAGGCTCCCGGAGGCCCGGAATCAGGGAGCAGTCCCCAGTGCGGCAGGGGTCCAGGCAGGAGCCACGAGAACGCGTAGACGGGGAAGGGTGGCTGGCTGGAAATTCCTTTTCCGCTGATGATCACGCTTCTCCCTCCTGTCGTCTCAGACTCACAGAGCATCCATACTGCACTGCCTGGGGAGAGTGCTGAGTCTCTTCGAGGTGAGTCGATTGGTCCGTCCACTTGGACCCTGTGCTGTGTGATGTGTCCCCGGCCCCGGTGAGCACACGGAGCCGTGGAGCACGGGCCCGTGCTTCTGTGCTGCTTGCCTTTCTGGTGGTCGCACACAGCGAGGACCAGGAGGCGAGCGGAAAGCCGGAGAGGCCGTGCGGGGTGTGAACCCTGAGCCGGCAGCACAGTGGAGTGGGCAGAGCACCTGAGTGCACCGCGGGCAGCCCCTCCCGCTCTTCCCACGGGCCTCGCTGCACTTCAGGCTTTCTGTTAAAGCGGGGAGGGGCGCTGAGAGTGAGCAAGGACAGGGAGCAGCCCTGAGAAAGCCCCCAGCGTCCCTATCTGGGAGGCCTGGTGCGCAGGGCTGACTGGCCGGTGGCCCAGAGCAGAGCTAGGGCTCCGGGGCCCAGCCAGACGCAAACGTCATCTGGGAGGACGCGGGGCCTGGGAGGCGGAGCTCGGAAGCTCGCTCTCCTGGTCATTGTCCAAAAGCACGTCTGTAGAGAGATCGCTTCTACTCCTGTTTAGTTAACTTGCTTTATTAAGTGAGAGCCACGGAGGTGGTTCCTGAGAGGTGGTGAGTAGCGTGACTCCGCAGAAGGGGTGAGAGGAGAGTGCACCGTGCTTGGGTTTGCTCCAGGATGCAGAGCGGAAGCAGCAGGCCCGGGACCTGTTTGAAGAGTCTGCTCGCCAGGGCTGTCTGGCCAGCTCGTACCTCCTGTGGGAACGTGACAGGAAGACGGACGTGAGTGGCCCCCGGGGCGGGGAGGGTGGTGTACCCATGGTGCAGGTTCTGCCAGAACAGGGGTCCTTGGGCAACTCCCAGGGCACCAGGAGCCGCGGTCGGCAGGCCGCTCCCATAGCTGCTCCCAGCGACCACAGTCGCTTGGGGGATGAGGGGCTGGGAAGAACACCGAGCTGTGGACCCCTGGGGGTGTCGGGAGGAACATGTAAGAGCCCTGTGGGTTGGTTCTGAGTTCTCCAGAGACAGCTGTATAAAAACATGGTGACTTTCTCCCGTTGACAGATGTCCGATCCTGGACGATGCCTCCACAGCTTCCGGAAACTCAGGGACTACGCTGCCAAAGGCTGCTGGGAAGCACAGGTGAGGCGGGAGCCCGCCTATCTAACTTCTTCTGCCTCCTCCCGTGGGGACCGGGGTGCCGATACCACCCGGGCTCCCATTTGTAGGCAGGAAGACTGACCCAGGGCCGGCCGCAGGCCTTATGGGAATTTAGCTCTGGGGTGTGCAGGGAGGAGAGCCTGGAAGGGTTTCCTTCATCTCTGCCCAGCACCCCGTCACCTCCAAGCCCACTGACCCTAAGCCGGCCGTCTGGCCTCTTCATTCTTAAGTGCAGGTGCACTCCGTCTGCTAGTAACATTCCTGTCCCTCCCCAAAGTTGTCCTGGAGAGGGGGCTGTGGCCACAGATGGGGAGTCTTCTGGGAGCAGGTGGGTGTGTGGAACGTTCTCCTGTTCCTGTCGCTTGACCTGCTCACCGAGACATCAGTGTTAGAACCAGGATGTGGGGGATTTGCAGTTGGTGTCCCCCAGATGCCCTCCTGTTGCAGCCATAAAGAATTGTTGTTGAAGACAAATCAGAGGAAGTCCCCCTTGGCCAAGCAGGTAGAAACTCAGATTGTTGTCACCCCACCAACTGACTGCTGGAGAGCCATCTGCCCTTAAAAGGGAAGATATGACAAAGTGGTAGACGGCCCAGCCTGACGTGTGACAGAGCAGTGTAATGGCTACACCTGAGGCAGTCAGCGAATTCAGAGTAAACGTGACAATGAGCCATGTGGTTTTCTTAGAAGCTCAAACTAATCAGTAAGAATAGTAGTATTCCAGTAAACGTTCAGAGGGTCTTCATACGTTCCCAGAGAAGAGGAAATAGAAATAGCTGGTCAGGGGCACCTGGGGGGCTCAATCGGTTAAGCATCTGACTTCAGCTCAGGTCATGATCTCACGGTTCGTGAATTGGAGCCCCGCATCGGGCTCTGTGCTAACAATGTGGAGGTGGAGCCTGCATGGGATTCTCTCTCTCTGTCTCTCTCAAAAAAAAAAAAGAAAAGAAAAGAAACGGTCAGAACCCAAGAGTGTTTGACCACACATTCAAACGGGATTGTGGCTGCTCACGTTAACGAATGATAGGTGTATAGGTATCTTTTTTTCTGTACACGTTGAGTGTATAGCTGTCAATTTCTGAAAATACGCATTTTTAACGGTAGCAGTTTTTGCTGGCAGAGGTGCACTAGAACAACATTCCCTTAGCTGGTGTGAAAATCGGTGCAGCCCTTTCAGAGAATACTTGGGCGGGAGAAGCAAGAGACTTTGGCACAGCCGCCCTGTGCAGGCAGGGCAAGCGCGACAATGGCTGCACAGAGATGTTCCACGAAGTAGTGAACACGCGCCAGGAAGACACTCGAAACGCGCTTCCAGGTGTTTATGTCGCAAGGAGCCGTATTGTTGTTGGGTGAGCAAAGAGATAGAACGTACGTGTGCTATGATCTGGAATGCGTGGACACAGTTCCAAATGTGTAGGAACATCTGGAAGGAAAGTGTCTAGAAATGGTTGCTAGTTAGCCTCAGGGGCCTAGAGGGTGCCAGTGGGGCCTGTGCACAACGGTGTCACCATAGCTTCACGAGAAGGGAAACTGAGGCACAGAGCGTGTTTCCCCAGCTTGCCTGCGATGTCACACAGATCCAGGTTTTAAAGCCAGGTCATCTGAAGGGCACCTGGCTGGCTCAGTTGGTTAAGCAGCCAACTCTTGATTTCGGCTCAGGTCACGATCTCACAGTTGACGAGATGGGGCCCTGCGCTGGGCTCTATGCTAACGGTGTGGTGCCTGCTTGGGATCCCCTCTGCCCTTCCCCTGAGTGCGCCTGCACGTGCTCGCTCGCTCTCAAAACAAACTTTAAAAAAACACACACGAAAGCCGTATCACCTGAGCCTCCAACCAGCTTTGGCCGCTTTGCTGTGCTGACTCCATGGTGCACGTTTCGTCCCCTTTAAGACATGTTATCACAAGATATGCCATTTCGAAAAGAACAGTCAAAACCTGAGGCGCGCTGTTTCCAGAGGGCTGAGGTGTCAGCACCGCTGTGCACCCACAATTCTCCCCCGGCAGCCTGAGGCTTCCTGCTCACACGCCTGTGTGTCCCACAGCTGTCGTTAGCCAAAGCCTGTGCGAACGGGGGCCAGCTCGGACTGGAGGGGAAGGTCGCCGACGGGATCACGCGCCGGCTGTTCCAGGCCTCCCGTGCCGTCAGCAAGCAGCAGGTCTTCTCCGTGCAGAAGGGACTCAGCGACACGATGAGGTGAGGCCCTTGAGGGAGGGCGTCTGCTTGGGGCGGGGGCAGAGTGACCACCGGGCACCTGGATGACGGGGCCGTCGTATGGTGGGGGGGGGGGGGGGGCGGGGGCAGAGTGACCGCCGGGCACCCGGATGACGGGGCCGTCGTATGGTGTGTGTGTGTGTGTGTGTGTGTGTGTGTGTGTGTGTGTGTGTGTGGTTTTCTAAAGCCAGCGATGCCTTAGTTATCCGGGGCTTTGAAGAGCAAACATCCCCCATGTCCGTGCTCCAGAGTTCCTTTTTAAGCCTCAGGATGTGTGAAAGCACATTAAGTGTCTTTCTAAAGTGAGGGGATCCATATGCCCAGTTTTGGCCGCCAGAACTGATGAGGTGCCCCAGATCTAGCCATTTTGAAGTGCACAATTTGCTCGGTTTGTTTTCGTAACTCAAATCGTTAATGTCGCCGAGTCGGGTAAGGCAGCTTCCTCTCTGTTCCCGTAGTGGCTGTTCTAAGCCCCAAACACCTGGCGCTCAAGTGGCCTTCCTCGACCTGGAGGAAACACAGGTTCCTCTTCTTCCCCATTCTCTTCCACCACCTCGGCCCCACCCTTCCCTCCTCCCCTCTGCCCATGACAGGTGCTTCTGCCCGGCACCTGGAACATTTGCCCAGAACCCACAGCTTCATCTTCCTTTGCTCTCTCACCTCTGGTCCCACTTTCCCCTCTGCTTAGAGACCCGTGTCTCCTCTCTTTCGTTCAGAAAGGCACTTACTCTACCGGGGTGTCCTTGCCGTGGCCCCCAGCCCTCCCGTGTGATGTCTCTGGCCCTGGGTTTAGCCCCTCGAGGAGGACCCTGCATCTGTCAGCTCCGTCAGAGTTGCTGGGTGCCCGAGAACCTCTGCCAGGCTCCATGCATCCTCCCCCTTTAGCTTCTTGCCGGCTCTTTCCCCGCAGCAGAGGGTCGTGAGAAATGACCCCATGGGTGAGCTGCTCCTCGGGGAGAATGTGGGTTTGCAGGAGGGCCACAGGTCTTGCTCCCTTCAAGCGACTTTTCCCCATTCCTGGGATCTTTGTCCGTCCCCACTCTACCAGGTGGACCCACCTTACCCCTGCCCTGTGTCTGGGCTCACTCGGTACCTGGCAGTGACTGTGGGAGAAGGCAGGGTACACAGATGTGTGAGCCCAGCTTCCTCCCAAGGACAAAGGTGGGAGACCTGGGGCCTGCCCCGCACCTGAGGCTGGGACAAGTGCCTGGGTCAACGGGCGATGCTGCGGAAGACCTACTCACTCCCTCAGGACGGATGGGCCAGGCGAGAACGGGACGCTCACAAATGTGCGCCCGAGTTTCCAGGGCTGGTGCTCTCCCTGCAGGTACATCCTGATTGACTGGCTGGTGGAGGTCGCCACCATGAAGGACTTCACGAGCCTCTGCCTGCACCTGACTGTGGAGTGCGTGGACCGGTACCTGCGGAGGAGGCTCGTGCCTCGGTACAGGCTCCAGCTGCTGGGCATCGCCTGCATGGTCATCTGCACCCGGTACGGGGCCCCCGGGGCAGGGCCTGTGGGATGACACACGACAGGCTGGCCTTTCAGTGTCCCACCTCATTAGATGGGGGTCTTAATTTTAGGGAGTGCCCACACAGCATAGTTCTCCCACGTGGGGATGGCAGACTTGAACTTTGGCGAGCAGGACCCCAGAACCGGGCCTTGCTCGGGCAGGTTCAGGCCGGGCCCCTCCTCCCCTGGCTTCTGAGGATGACGTGGCACCGAGGGACGGGCCCGGTGGGTTGCCCCGGGGTCCCGAGGTCAGGGAGAGACCACTTCGCGGCAGTCCAGTTCTCAAGCCTGTGTCGTCGGACACCCGCAACTGGTGGTCTCACGCCCCCCGCTGACCCCCGCCACGTAGACAGGGCACCTCCTTACACAGCTGCCTGCACTCCGGCGGCTCGGACTCTTCCAGTGGAACCATCTTCCGTTTCACCTAAACCTGCGGTCCTTCAGCCAGTACCTGTTAGCCCGCCTTTACCTTCTGAAGCGGTGTGGACAGTGATTGCACCACACATCGTGCGTGTCCTTGTTTCCCTACACCGGACACCCCCGCATGGCCTGCCGGTCCCCCTGGGCCGGGCTCTGCAGACTGACCGTCCTGCTCTGTAGACCTTGGGGGGTGAGGCACAGGTGGCCACACGCGGTGGCGTGAACTCGAGACGCCAACCTCTCTTGCTTAGTGACCCAGAGACATGGGCTCCAGGCCGATGCCGTTGGGGTAGTTTTCCCATGTTACAAGGTCACGGAGAGCCCCAGCTCCCATCTTACTCTGTGCCATCCCCCGTGACCCCTGAGGCCAGCGTCAGTGACCACTTGCAGCAACCTTGGTCACGTGGCCGTGACGAGAGCTGGAGTTGTGGTCTGTAGACCAGCATGGCCTCGGGGCCGCCAGCAGGCAGCCACACGCCAACCTTCCCCCCGCGCCCGGCGTGCTCGGTGGACCCCGCGTCACCAGAGGTGGCTGAACAGACAGGCCCCGCCTTCTCATGTTTGAGCAGGATAATTACATCCTTGCAATCAGTCACCAAAATCCCGGACCACCGATGGGCCAGTGGCGAGATGTTTTTTAAGAAGATCCTAGAGGAGATGCCCCACCCCTGCTCAGGGCAGCGCCTGCCTCAGCCTCTCCCTGAGTGCTCCCTGTGCCCGGCCCCCGCTGGCCCCACTCCGGCCTCGTGCCACCTGCACCTGCAGTCCCCACACCTCCCATCTCGCTCTGTCAAGCTGACACCAAGTGGGCCGGCTGCAGGGCCCCCGGGACGGAGCGGCCACGGGCCGGGCCCTGCTCCCTTCCCGGCAGGTCACCGGACCAGCATGCTCCCTGCTCCCTGGTGCTGCTGCAGAGGAGAGAACAGGGTGGCTGGCCGACTAGGGACACCCAGGATTCCTGCGGCCAGACCCCGTGCTGAGCACAGACCTTCAGACACCCCGCAGCTCCGGCTCTGCCGGCTCACCTGCCTTCTGGGGCTAAACTGTTGTTTATGCTCGCTCCGTAGAAGCTGCTGTCATCCTCAGGTCGTTAAGAGGATCAACCGGGCGGGTCATTCGCGGGTGCCTTTCACAGAAACGCCTGCGTGCCTGGCAGCCCGGCCACTCCCGCTGCCAGCCTTGGTCCCTCCTCCTCCGCAGACCCTTAGGCCAGGCCACACGACCTCTTCGGGTCCTCTCGCTCTTTGACCCCTCTGGCAGTGGGGCCTCACGTGACCGTGGCCTGCAAGGATAGCAGACTCCGTGCTCAGACCCCTTCTTGACGTTCTAGGTTCATCAGCAGAGAGATCCTGACGATCCGAGAGGCAGTTTGGCTCACGGACAACACCTACAAGTATGAAGACCTGGTGAGGATGATGGGAGAGATCATCTCTGCCCTGGAAGGGAGGATTCGAGTAAGTGGCCGTTTGCCGTTTCCTTTTTTAGTTTTATTTATTTATTTTCTTTTATTATTTATTTGTTGTTTAATTTACATCAAAGTCAGTTAGCATGTCGTGCAATAATAATTTCAGGAGTAGATTCTTTGACGCCCCTTCCCCATTTAGCCCGTCCCCCTCCCACACCCCCTCCAGTAACCCTCTGTTCTCCATATTTAAGAGTCTCTTCTCTTTTGTCCCCCTCCCTGTTTTGATATTATTTTTGTTTCCTTTCCCTTAGGTTCATCTGTTTTGTCTCTTAAAGTCCTCATATGAGTGAAGTCCTATGATTTTTGTCTTTCTCTGACTAATTTCACTTAGCGTAATACTCTCCAGTTCCATCCACGTAGCTGCATATGGCAAGATTTCATTCTTTTTGATTGCCGACCAATACTCTGTTGTACATTATACCACATCTTCTTTATCCACTCATCCATCCATGGACATTCGGGCTCTTTCCATACTTTGGCTATTGTCGATAGTGCTGCTATAAACATGGGGGGTGCTTGTGTCCCTTCGAAACAGCACACCTGGATCCCTTGGATAAATACCTAGTAGTGCAGGGGCACCTGGGTGGCGCAGTCGGTTAAGCGTCCGACTTCAGCCAGGTCACGATCTCGCGGTCCGTGAGTTCGAGCCCCGCGTCGGGCTCTGGGCTGATGGCTCGGAGCCTGGAGCCTGTTTCCGATTCTGTGTCTCCCTCTCTCTCTGCCCCTCCCCCGTTCATGCTCTGTCTCTCTCTGTCCCAAAAATAAATAAAAAACGTTGAAAAAAATTAAAAAAAAAAAAAAAATACCTAGTAGTGCCATTGCTGGGTCGTAGGGTAGTTCTGTTTTTAGTTTTTTGAGAAAGCTCCATGCTGTTTTCCAGAGTGGTTACACCAGCTTGCATTCCCACCAACAATGCAAAAGAGATTCTCTTTCTCCACATCCTCGCCAACATCTGTTGTTGCCTGAGTTGTTAATGTGAGCCATTCTGACAGGTGTGAGGTGGTATCTCATTGTGGTTTTGATTTGTCTTTCCCTGATGATAAGCGATGTTGAGCATTTTTTCATATGTCGGTTGGCCATCGGGATATCTTCTTTGGAGAAGTGTCTGTTCATGTCCTTTGGCCATTTCTTCGCTGGATTATTTGTTTTTTGGGTGTTGAGTTTGATAAGTTCTGTATGGATTTTGGATATAAGCCCTTTATCTGATATGTCGTTTGCAAATACCTTCTCCCATTCTGTCGGTTGCCTTTGAGTTTTGCTGATTGTTTCCTTCGCTGTGCAGCAGCTTTTTATTTTGATGAGGTCCCAGTAGTTCATTTTTGCTTTTGTTTCCCTTGCCTCCGGAGACGTGTTGAGTAAGAAGTTGCTGTAGCCAAGGTCAAAGAGGTTTTTGCCTGCTTTCTCCTCGAGTATTTTAATGGCTTTCTGTCTTACATTTAGGTCTTTCATCCATTTTGAGTTTATTTTTGGGTCTGGTGTAAAAGTGGTCCAGGTTCATTCTTCTGCCTGTCCAGTTGTCCCAGCACCACTTGCTAAAGAGACTGTCTTTGTTCCATTGGATATTCTTTCCTGCTTTGTCAAAGATGAGTCAGCCGTATGCTTTTTCCTTTTAAATCAGAGTTGAAGTCAGGGGAGGGGACAGGAGGAATCAAGGGCCCCTCCATGGCATTGAGCTTTCCTGCTCTGGAAGGTCCTCCTGGATCCAGAGGGCAAGAGGCCAGGGCTAGAGCTCATCACCGCCACACCCTGGTGTCCAGTGTGAACACTGGTGGGGCCAGCCACCGTGATCACGTGCCAAGCCCCCACAAGACCCCACCTCCCGGTCCCGTCCAGGTCCCCACTGTGGTTGATTACAAGGACGTCCTGCTGACGCTGGTCCCTGAGGCCCCAAGAACCCAGCATCTGTGTGGCTTCCTGTGTGAGCTGTCCCTGCTGCACACCAGCCTGGCCACCTATGCTCCGGCCTGTCTGGCCGCGGCCGCCCTGCTGCTCGCACGGCTGACCCACGGACAGAGTAAGGAGCCTGCCCTCCTGTCTGCTCTTCAGCAGGAGCCAAGCCAGGGACTGGGGATTCCAGAAGGCGGGAGACGATTCTCACAATGGAGAGGGAGAACAGGCATTGCCCGTCTTTCCTGGAGGAGACACCAGAATGGACTAAAAGCCATTCTGTGGGGGCCCAATTAGGAGATGTTCTAGCTTAAGTATCTCCCACACTGTTGACAGTGAGCACACAGGCTCTGTCTGTGGGGCGTTTCTAACACCGAGCTCCAGAAAACTCCACACACCACCACTGGGGCAGTGGGACGCGAGGGGCCGTCAGAACACCCCCCCATTCCTGCTTTCCTCTCCAGCACAGCCCTGGACCACAAGGTTGTGGGACATCAGCGGGTTCTCTTGTGAAGACCTCATACCCTGTGTCTTGAGCCTTCATCAGAAGTGGTGAGTCTGGGCGCCCGGCTGGCTCCATCAGTAGAGCATGTGACTCGGGCTTGTGAGTTCAAGCCCATGTTCTATGTGGAGCCTACTTCATTTAAAAAGGAATTTTTTTTTTTTTTTTTTTTTTTTTTTTGGGACAGAGAGAGACAGAGCATGAACGGGGGAGGGGCAGAGAGAGGGAGACACAGAATCGGAAACAGGCTCCAGGCTCCGAGCCGTCAGCCCAGAGCCCGACGCGGGGCTCGAACTCACGGACCGCGAGATCGTGACCTGGCTGAAGTCGGACACTTAACCGACTGCGCCACCCAGGCGCCCCAGGAATTTTTTTTTTAAGTGAAAGGAAATGAGTCCCCCACGCAGCTGCCATGGAGGGTGTGTCCTCAGGGATCAAGGGGGAATTCACTCGTGTGCGGGCCCACACACAGACCTTCCCGCAGCATGCTGCCTGTCTCAGAGTTGACATTTAAGAGCGCCAGGCCAGCCGTGTTGCCCGTTTCCACAGTAATAACACTTGATGCGCGTGCAACAACTCCCAGCCCGAGCCTCACTCCACAGGTGGCAGACGGGCAGGGGAACATCGGGGCCCGCCGCCTGACGCCCGATAGTGTTAGTATGGGACACGGTGTCATCTCGCTCAGGAGTCGGCCGGCCGCGATCGCCCCGTGCCGTGGCCCTGCTCCCCCTCTGCTCTGGTCCCCGCTCCTGACACGTGCTTATCTGCCCAAACCCGCGGCAACCTCCTCCCTCTGCCAGGCCGCACTCGGTGCCCTCTTCCCAGCATGCGGGCCTGGGGCTCTCCTGCTTTCTGCCCGTCCTCGGACACCTCTGGGATCCAGAACATCTAGACCCCAACCTCTGACCTGAGCCCCGGATCTCCCACCGGCTTGTCCGGGCCAGACACCCCCTTCCCCGGGGCTGCTGCTCCTCATAGACGGTGCTTGCTGCTGGTCCCCGCTCCAGCTGTGAGTACAGCCGTGAGGAGCCTGGCAGCATCTCCTGGGGCTGGCGTGTCCCTCATGAGTTTTCTCTTGTGCCCGCTCATAGCTGATGGGCGGGGAGCACGGGTGAAGGTCGAGGGGTCAGCATGTGTGTCTGACCCCACAGCCACTCACACCAGGGGTGCAAACCATGCTGACCTGATACTGCCTCCCAAAAGTTGTTAGGCTATTCCCCTCCCGAGTTTTTTATTTCCCCACCAGATAAGTTGGGAACATTTATTTACAAACAAAACTTTTTTTTTTTTTAATTTTTTTTAAATGTTTTTATTTATTTTTGAGACAGAGCATGAGCGGGGAAGGGGCAGAGAGAGAGGGAGACACAGAATCCGAAGCAGGCTCCAGGCTCTGAGCTGTCAGCACAGAGCCTGACACGGGGCTCGAACTCACAGACTGTGAGATCATGACCTGAGCTGAAGTCGGACGCTTAACCGACTGAGCCACCCAGGCGCCCCACAAACTAAACTTTTTTAAGTGTGCGATTTGTGTTCAGAGTTGTGTGACTATCACTACATCAGTTTTAGAACATCGCCTCCTCCTTCGGAGAAACCCTGCACTCCTCAGCAGTCACACCCGTGCTGCCCATCCGTCCCATCCCTCCACAACCCCGCAGCCACTCCTCTGCTTTCTGTCTCTGTGGGTTCGCCTGTCCTGGACATTTCAGACATTTCCCAGAAATGAAATTGTACATCACATGGCCCCTTGTGGCCAGCTTGTCACCTATGTAATGTTCCTCTAGAATCACATTCTGCTGCATGGACGGACCACATCGGGGTTTCCACCCCTTTGGCTGCTGCGAATAACACTGCTGGGAGCGGAATTGCTGGGTCATGAGTCACGGCACGCTTACCTGTTTGTGCAGCCGCAGGGTGCCCCATCTGCCCTCCAGGCATGCCCCAGAGCCCTGCATGTGGCTCTGCTGTCCCTCACGTGTCCCTCTGTTTGCAGCTTCCACGACGATGCCCCCAAGGACTACAGGCAAGTCTCTCTGACCGCCGTGAAGCAGCGATTCGAGGACAAGCGCTACGAAGAGATCAGCCGGGAAGAGGTGCCCCCGCCCCCACCTCCCACCCCCAGACGCCTGCCCCCGGGGCCTCATCCGTCTAACCCTGGCCTCGTTTCAGGTGCTGAGCTATGGCCAGCTGTGTGCAGCTCTGGGCGTGAAGCAAGGCAGCCCGGAGCCCACATCCTTCCTCAGCGCGGGGGACATTCACGCCTTCCTCAGCTCTCCGTCGGGAAGGAGAACCAAGCGGTGAGTGAACCCCGTTCTGCAACAACGCAACGCAGCATCGGCTCCTGTGCACTGGGCCTGGCTTCCCTTCTGACCGCTGCGGCTGCCTGAGGGGCTCCATTCCCCCCTTTTAGGCAGGGGGTTCCTGAGGCGTAGCAAGGAGAAGCAGCAGGTCCCGCAAAAAATGCAGCCGGGCCCGATCCTGCCCGCCTGCCAGTCTACCTTCTCCCTCCGGAGCAGCTCTCTCTCTTGCTTCTTGCTTTAACCTGGCTCCCGCTCAGGGAGGAAGGTCTTGAGCCAGGGTGGACCCAGCTCAGCCTGTGGCCCCGCCACTTGTCAGACGTGTGCCGGCCACCCTGTCCCACAGCACTGCTGTCGCTCTTGACCCCGCAGCTGCTGCCTGGTTACTGTCCTGGGCGCTTCCCTGGCTCCCTCCATCTCCACCGTCGTGTCACGAGCGTGTCCACACGTGTCCCCCACATCCATGTCCTTCCTGTACCACCTGGGATAAGTTGCCCTCCCCACTCACCCACCCGAGGAACTCCCGGTGATCCTGCAAAGTCCTGTTGTGCTGACCGTCACGGTGCTGCCGGCCCCGCCTCTCTGACCCTTTGACGTGAGCTTCCTGAGGGCAGACAGCCGGGAAGCTATGTCGTCCTGTCATCCTCGTGCACCGCCCGCTGTGCCAGGGCAGGCTCCCGCACTGCGGCCCGCCGTGACCCAGCCCCTGGCTCTCCCACCTTGCAGGAAGCGGGAGAACAGCCTCCAGGAGGACAGGGGCAGCTTCGTCACCACGCCCACTGCGGAGCTGTCCAGCCAGGAGGAGGTGCTGCTGGGCAGCTTCCTGGACTGGAGCCTGGACTACTGCTCGGGCTACGAGGGTGACCAGGAGAGTGAGGGCGAGAAGGACGGTGACGGTGAGTGCCTCAGGCTCCAGGGGTGGGGTTCTCACGCCAGACCCCTGCCTCGCCTGCAGGACAGCGCGTCTGCACACAGGCAGGCGTGAGGCAGCAGAGCCCCTAGAACAGCACATCAGGGCCAGGGTGGGGCGGGCGTCCTCTCAGCCCTTGGGGAGGAGAGACGACCTTTGTCCAGCCCCAGCCAGGCCCGTGTTGATGGAAGGACCTCACCAGGGCAGGGGAAGAGGAAGAGACCTTGCCTGGAACCCATGTAACATTGTGTGACGTGTGCCGGCCACCGCCCTTTTGGCCTCTGGGCCTTGTGCACGTCTGCAGGGCCACCTGTGGGAGGCTCCGTCCCTGTGTTTTGGGGCAGCTAAACACACAGGAACCCTAGGTCTGGCCGTTTCTGCTGACTTTCCGGTTGCTTGCTCTTGTGTCCACTGGGGATTAAGTAGATTCTTGATGATCAGTTTATTGTCACTTCCTACCGTCCCCCACGTCACCCACGGCAGGAGGTGGAGAGGCCCCCTCCACCTCCTGCCCAAAGGAGAGAGCGGTACGGGGGGCTGTGCAGTAAGGTTCAGACACGGGCCCCTGGGAGTCCTGACTGGACAGGGGGTACTCAGTTCTCAGTGCCTCACCTCTCTCCCCACGTCTCCCACAGTGACAGCACCCAGCGGCGTCCTCGACGTCACCGTGGTCTATCTAAACCCAGAACAGCACTGCTGCCAGGAATCAAGCGACGAGGAGGCCTGCCCGGAGGCCGGTGGTCGCCAGGATGTGCGCGCCTACATACCGGGCACCCAGACACCTCCGAGCCCGGGGCCCCAGCCTCTGCTCCACGGCAGGAGGGAGCCAGGCAAGGACAGTGTGACCTCGGGGTACTCCTCCATCTGCAGCGCGAGTCCCACAGACTCGGTGGACGGGGTCTCGGGGGCCTCCCCCCGGTCTACCTCAGTGCCTTCCCCGGGCAGTGACCCAGGCACACAGCCTTGCCGCCAGCACGCCAAGAAGCCATGTTTACAGTGTCACTCTCCAAGCCCCCTGGAGAGCAGCACCCCCCCAGCGACAGGTAAAGAGGAAAAACCTATCTGCCCACAGCGAGGAGGAGGAAGAGGAGGATGAGGACGAGGAGAGGGGCCTGAGCCCTGCTTGCTGAGGCCGTGAGTGCCCGCACTTGCTGCGGGCAACGTTTGCTTGGGGGGTGGGGGGGTGCTGCCACTGCACTAGGGAGCCTGGGGACTCCGGAGGCGGACACCGTGTGCACCCTGGTGGCTCTCACACAGGGAACTGAGAGAACACGGGATGCGAAGTTTCCTTCTCCGGGGCAGCCCAACGTGAGCCGTCAGAACGTCTTAAGTCAGAACAGAAACTCCGATGCTTCCCTTTGGAAAGTTTAGCCTCAAAGCAATCATGCCACGCCCTGTGAAGCCCATTTCTCTGTTCCCTCTTGTGTCTGTCCTCTCTCTGGGGAACTTGAGCCCATGTCTGATGTCCCCAGCCCCACTGAGCCCCATCCCGGGAACTGACAGCTTTCACCATTGAGAACACGTGTGAGCAGGTGGCCTGGCACAGCTCACCCCCCGCATCTATGGGGTTCGGGTGACCGGAGGAGCTGACCTCTCTGAGCGCACGCACCACTGTCCTCGTACCGCCTTGGTTCCCTTCCTCCCTGGGTGGCAGCTCCCCTGCTGAGGCAGCCCGGCCCCTGCACTGTCGAGGCCTGCATGTGACCACCAGGTGGGCAGGCCCAGAGTCTTGTCAGGCCGGGCCTTGAGGTCTTGGCCCTAAGCTCCCTGCCTGCCATACTTTCAGCTCCTTTTAGAGATCCTTCTATTCCCGCAGAGTGATTGATCTGTGTCCCCAGCAGGTAGTGTCCATATGAACACCTCTCTTTGCACTGAATTTCTAGGCTATTTCTTTTCCATCTTATTTCCATCCTTCATTTTTCTAAGATGGAAATAAAAGAAAAAGATAGAAGATAATTAAGTTAAAAAGAGAGAGAGAAAGATTCCTAACTTTATTTAGGTTCAACTAAAAAAAGAAACATCTGATTCAGATCTCTCAGTGCTATCCTGACACTCTTGAGGCGAAAAGAGTTTTCCCAGGGAAGTTGGACAGAAAAAACCTAAACGTCATTCGTAACATCTGAGGTGACCAGGATGCAGATGAGCGAGATTTAGAGGACCTGTCCCCCACCTGTTGGGGAGGGTGGATCTGCTGTGGGTACCTGAGGCTCCCCCAAGCCTCCACGTCCTGTGTGCAGCAGCCACAACACCAGAGGGATCTGCTTGAGCCTGACCCTGACCTCCCCTCAGCTGGGTGGACCGCTGAGACACGTGCCCTGCAGCGATAGCTTTTGTTTTTTCTCAAAATGTCAGAACGAACCACTGGGCCAGGAGTGTCCCCCAAATGCTCTTGAACTAGAACTATGGCACACAGAGGTGCCGACTCAGTGGTGGCTTTTCTGGGTGCTGTGTGTGTGTGTGTGTGTGTGTGTGTGTGTGTGTGTGTCCCCATGTCCGTGGGAGCTGTCTTCTTGCTACTGTAAGAGAATTCTGACCGCCCTGGGTGCGGCATGGTTGGAATGCAGGGACCCCGCCATTGGGATCGCAGACCTTTCCTGTCAACTGTGTGCCCCTGGGCATGTGTGAGCCTCGGCTTCCTCATGTGTAAGCTGGGGCAGCAATACCTACCTCACAGGGGTGTTGTGAGGATTAAATGTGATAAGGACAGTGGCAGCCTAGCGATGTGTATATCTGACTGTGTGCCACCTTGTCTGTGGCCCACTGTCAAGACACAACTTGGATGGACCTGCTTCCCTGTCGTCTCCCAGCCTGTACCCATAGAAGGCCACCACTCCAGTGCGGACCTGATGCCGCCTGCCCATGCTGACGCGAGCCTTTTCCTGTCCCCTCTGACCTCGGGGAGAATCTCCTTTGAGACCAGAGTGTGGTCCGCCTCCTCTGCCTAGGCACGAAAACGGGCAGCTGCCAGTTGGGGGGCTGCCCTGAGCTCCCACCCTTTCCAGCCCCTGGCTGCATGGGTCCCCCAGCTCCCCTCCTGCAGCATCTCCCTCTTCCAACTGTGCAAGGGATACCTTCCCATCTTTAAGCAACCCCCTTGATCCCAGTTTGTCATCCCTCCAGCCCCTGCAGGGCTCGCTTTCCTACTTCTTACCCCCAATTATATTGGTCCTGCTGTCTTCATCACTCCTTCCAGCTAGCATCTATCCCCACTCTCCCACCTAGCATGTATCCCCCCCTCCTCTCAGCTAGCATCTATCCCCCCTCCTCCCAGCTAGCATCTATCTCCCCACTCACACACACCCCAACTAGCATCTACCCCCCCTCCTCCCACCTAGCATCTATTCCCCCCCCCCAGCCAGCATCTATCTCCTGACACACACACCCCAGCTAGCATCTATCCCCCCTCCTCCCACTAGCCTCTCTCGCCCCCTCCTCCCAGCTAGCATCTACCCCCTCTTCCTCCCAGGTAGCATCTGTCCTCCCTCCCAGCTAGCATCTATCCCCCCACACACACCCCAGCTAGCATCTATCCCCGCCTCCTCCCAGCTAGCATCTATCCCCCCTCCTCCCAGCTAGCATCTATTCCCCCCCACCTAGCATCTATCCCCCCTCCTCCCAGCTAGCATCTATCTCCCCACTCACACACACCCCACCTAGCATCTATCACCCCCTCCTCCCACCTAGCATCTATCACCCCCTCCTCCCACCTAGCATCTATCCCTCCTCCTCCCAGCTAGCATCTATCCCCCCCTCCTCCCAGCTAGCATCTATCCCCGCCTCCTCCCAGCTAGCATCTATTCCCCCCCACCTAGCATCTATCCCCCCTCCTCCCAGCTAGCATCTGTTCCCCCCCACCTAGCATCTATCCCCCCTCCTCCCAGCTAGCATCTATTCCCCCCCACCTAGCATCTATCCCCCCTCCTCCCAGCTAGCATCTATCTCCCCACTCACACACACCCCACCTAGCATCTATCACCCCCTCCTCCCACCTAGCATCTATCCCTCCTCCTCCCAGCTAGCATCTATCCCCCCCTCCTCCCAGCTAGCATCTATCCCCGCCTCCTCCCAGCTAGCATCTGTCCACACACACACACACACACACCCCAGCTATCCTGAGTCACTGAGGGTCCTCCATCCGGGAACTGCTTGCCGTTGCTTCTATGAGATCTGAAGCTCCGCTCCTCCACCCCTCTGGATTCTAGCTCCCCTTGCACCACCCATCCTTCACCTGTCCCTGGCTAAACACACCTGCCCCGCCTTGGGCCTTTTTGCCCCGACCTGCTGTTCACCGGCCGCAATCCCAGCTCTCCTGGACTTTCAGGAGCCTATGCTCAGGTGCCTACCTGATGCCACCTCCGAATGTCATCATATCACCAGCATGTCCAAAAGTGAACACGCCCTCCTCCCTAGCTCTGCCCCTAACACGCGTTATTCTCACCTCTAGCGACTGTTACCCCAGTAAACTGGGTCACTCGACGTCCCCTGCCCTGTGCTAGGTGGCCTGGGGTCCGCAAGGCAGCTGGGCCCCGCTTTAGAGCACCTTCAATAAGGACAGGCAAAGCCTACCGTGAGTGACCACAGGTGCCACAGTCTGTCTACCCATTCAAACCACAAGTCTGCGCATCACGTGAGGACCCTCTGCTGCCCCGGGGCACTGCTCCGAACGGGAATGGCTGCGCGCCCGGCGGGGGCGGGGCTTGCGCTCTGGGCTCGGGATTGGGCAGTCCGGCCGGAAGGGGGCGGTCTTCTAGCCCGGAAAGGCCCGGACTTCCCGGAGGCGGCAAATCCGGAGGAGCCGCTGTCGCCTTCATGCTGCCCGCGGACTGCTCGCGCCGGTGAGACCCGCGCGCAGGGAGGGAGCGGGGCGGGAGGGGGCGCGGCGCGAGGCCGGCCGGGGTGCTGAGCCGCCGGTGCGCCCCTCCCAGGCTGGTGGCCGAGCTGCGGGACGCCCTGGACGCCTGCGCTGAGCGACAGAGGCAGCTGGAGCGGAGCCTGCGCGTCTCCCGCCGACTGCTGCGGACCTGGTACGCGGACCCCGAGACCGCCCGGCCAGGCCTCCCTCGGGTCCTGGGAACCCCTCTCGGAGCCCCCGGACTGGGGGACCGCCGCAAAGCCAGGCGGCCCCTTTGGGGTCCCTTGCGCCTGAACCCTGCCTCTTGGCCGTGCCATGACTGTACTGTGAAACTTCGCAGGGAACCAGCCGAGACCCCGGCTCCGCAGCCAACCCCAGCGCCAGAAACCAGTGGAGAGGCCCCATCTCCGGGTAAACTTCCAGCACCCACCTTCTCCTGGTGCCACTCCTGCTCTGTTTTCCGGACAAGCAGTGGTGAGTGACCACTGCACGCATGGGTCTTTGGTTTTTGCAGAATCCACACCCAGCTCTCAAGACCTCAAGGAGCTGGAGCTTCTGACCCAGGCGCTGGAGAAGGCTGTACGGGTGAGAAAAGGCATCTCTAAGACTGGAGAAAGACACAAGGCCCTCAGCCTGAAGTCTGGGTCCGCTGCCACTTCTGCCACCACAGCCTCTGCCCCGTCCCGGCCCTCTGGCCAGGCTAGCTGTCGAGTCTCAGAGACAAAACCCCCCAGGGGCATCCAGCAGACTGTGGTGCCTGCTAGGGGCCTCCCTGAGTGCAGGCTCCTGTCAGTGGGGGATCGCACCCGTATGGGGAGAGGATCCCGAGCCACCAAGCCTGGACCAGGCCCCAGGGACCAACAGATACCCCCATCGGCTGCTCGTCAAGCCCCAGAAGCTTTCACACTGAAGGAGAAGGGGTAGGTTTCCCAGACTCTTCCCGGAGGAACTTTTGTCTCTTCTAGATCAGACCCTTGCCAGCAGCAGGAGTCTGGGATGTGGGGTGACAGGGAGGACAGGGCATTGAGCCCGATGCGGGCCAGCGGAGCCTCCAGGGTGCCATCCCATGAGACCCATGCCCCAAAGCTGGCAGAATGCAACATCACTAGGGCCCGGAAGCCCTGTTCGGGGCTTGAGGGGGGCAGCCCCCAGAGTGCGGCTTCTCTGAGCACTGGCTTCCCTGACAGGATCTTGCTGCGGCTACCCATGGCCTACAGGAAAGCGGCTTCCCGGAACTCCCGGTAAGGCTGAGTGTCAGCTGGGTGGGGCTGGTAGGGGAGACCAGGGAAGTGTGGACAGCGGGGAGGCCGAGGCTTCCCAGCAGCGCAGGGCCTCCTCGGTAAGACTTTTCCAGCAGGCCCCTCTGCTTTGTTGGCTGGGTGGGACACTTTCCGAGATCAGCTAGGACTGCCCTCGTGACCTTAGACTCTGCAGGCTTTGAAGCTAAGAGACCCCGGGTCCCCATTTGTCTTCTCTGTGGAGCAGAGAATGATGGTATCAGCTTCAGAGAGGTGTTGTTGGGGTAAACATGGCAGTGCCTTTCAAGCATGTGCTGTGCCTGCACCCGGAGTTTTTTACCATTGTCCCAGGGAGGCTCCGGTACCAGTCGCTGCCAGCCTCTCTCCCCTTTTTCCTTGAACTGTCTCTGGGTGTTTCCGAGAGTACGTTGGCTCTGTCGTCTCTTCGTGGACAGTGTCCTCTCAGCTTTCTAAGGCCTCCGGAGGTCCCTCCTGGCTTTCAGCAGAGCCAGACACCCCTAACTGGGGCCCCTCCCTGGCCCTTCCCTGCCTCCTGAGGCCCAGCTGGATGGCATAACTGCGTCCCTCTCTGGTTCCCGGGTGCCTGTGTGTCCGTCCCAGCCTGTGGGCCCAGCTCAGCTCTCCACAGACCAGTGACTCCATGGATGCCGCTGCCACCGCCAAAACCCAGTTCCTCCAGAAAATGCAGATGACTGTATTCTTGCCGGGCTTGTGGGACCCTCCACGGTGGGGGTGGGGGGTGGTCCTGGCTCTGAGCCTGGTGAGTTTCAGGAGCCACTCCAAGAAGGGCCAGAGCCATTCTGGGGCCCTGTCCTTGGTGGGAGGGGGAGGGGGGAACCTGGCCACAGAGCAGTTTCCCTGACCCGTGTCCAGTCCGGCGGGCCCGGCTCTGGGCTCAGTGCTGCAGCGGTGGAGGCCGAGGTGGGGCTCCTGCGGACGGCCTGTTTGCTGCTGAGACGGCGAATGGAGGAAGTGCTCTCGGCAGGTCAGTGGGCCCTGCTGCGTGTCTTGGGCCGGGGAGGGCTTGGGACTGTCGTGGACTTAGTGACCTATGCTCTCCCTTGACTTTTGCATAGACCCTGCTGACTGCATGCAGGAGTACCGCTGCCTGCTTACCCTGGAGGGGCTGCAGGCCATCACGGAGCAGTGTCTCCACAGGCTGCAGGAGCTGCGTGCAGGTGAGACCCCCTCCCCATCGACACACACACTCCTCGGTATGTGCTGAAGTCTTGTCAGTGGTCGAAGTCCTGGAGCCAAAAGGCAGCGTTAACAGCTGCTCAGGAGCCAGGACACTCAGGGCAGGTCCTTTCTGGAGCCCCCCCCCACTGAACTGTCCCACAGGACTAGCCAGAACTGCCCCCCCCCGCCCCTCCCCTGATGGGCCCTGGCTCTGCGAACAGTCGGCTTATTTTCCTAGTCACTGAGGGTGGCGTGTGAGAAGCAGAGACATACCGGCCCCTGGCTTGGTTCGTGTCACTGGAGATGGTTTTTCACGGATAACGAGGCTTCGTCTAGGAGGCAAACCTTTGACTTTGCACTGCCCCCCAGAGGCAGATGGGGAGGAGGTCCCTGGCTGCCACCCCATGAGTCCACCTTCCCCTGCCTTCACAGCAGTGGTGGGACAGCAGCTGGGGCCGTGGCCTGTGGGGAGACGCCCCGGAGCCTCACTGCCCTGCGGAGGAGGAACAGACCCTCTCTGGAGCCCCCAGCTTCTTCTCTACTCCAGCACCCAGGAGTTGCAGACTCTAGAGGCCCTGAGGCTGCGGTTGGCCATGCTAGACCAGCAGATCCACCTGGAAAAGGTACTTGCGGAGTAGGGGCGTGGAGACTGGGCGACGGGGGAGCCGTGGGCTGCGGTCCATCTGAAGATGGGGCTTCTGGGCTTGTGTGCATGCTGACACAGCATTGGCCCAGGGGCAGAGCTTTAGAAGGTGGGAGGGGCTGGAACACATGCCTGAAGCCCGCCCTGGAACTGCCTCACGGGCGGGGCCTTCTGTGAGCCCTCCCCGGACAGGGACAGGGCCCTCCTGAGATCTTAACTGAGATCTTAACTCTTACCCCTCAGGTCCTGATGGCGGAGCTCCTCCCCCTGGTGGGCACACAGGGGCCACACTGGCTGGCGCTTTGCCGAGCTGTGCACAGCCTGCTTTGCGAGGGAGGGGAGCGCTTCCTCACCGTCCTTCGAGATGAACCTGCCGACTGAACCTTTCCGTGGCCGGCTGCCACCCCCGAGCCCCGTTCCCAGGCCTCGGGACCCTGGCATGAGGGTGACCTTGTTCGGACACTGAGACTCTTGGGAGAGCACTCCCTGCCTCCCCACTAGTTAACAGGGACTGAGAGGATTTCCGATGCAGAGATGGTGTACCCACCCTGGGAAACCAGCTCTCCCAGGTGGGTTGAGGACAGTCCCCTGGCTCTTCCTGAGGAACCCAGGGCCCTTCTCACAGCAGCTAAAGCGAGTAGTCAGACCTCCGCTCGGCTTCGCCTTCCCCAGGCTGAGACCGGAGGCCTTTCTGGGGCTTTTTGTGGTACTTCTGTTTCTTCTCGCTTTAGATCTATAAGCCACTTGTGTGACATTAACACTACTTTGGCAAGTACGTATATTGAAATCACGCTAAGATGGGACTTGAGGTGTGTTTTTGCTCACCGAGGCGCATCAGATGTATTCACTGAGAACACGTACTGAAGGGAGGGAAAGGCCACTGAAGGCGAGCAGGACTGGGGACTTCTGCCAGCATTGGCCCCAGCACACCTGAAACCCCTCCCTCCAATCCCCTAGACTGTACTGGGCTCATGGGAAAACACAAAAGCCACAAGCCTATATCAGAGTGGGTGGGCACCGCGTGGCATCTGTGCTCACCAACCCCACAGCTGTTGCTGTGGCCAGCGTGGGCACACTCCCCCCTGCCTCCCCTGCTGAAGGAATCCTTGCTTTGTGGAACAAAAAACAACTTACAGGTCAAGGTCACGACCTCCGGGTTTAAACCAGTCACAGGGTTGGGCTTACTCTTAATTGCTGCTGTGGGACTTTTAGCAAGATTCTCAAGGGCCCAGCGTTGTCCTCACTGTCATTCTGGGGTTAGTCATTGGGAGAGGTAATTGAAGAGACGTGACCACCCGTTGACCCGTGAGCTGGATCTGGGCAGCGGGAGGCTCCTCGCCCCCTCCCCTGTCCTCGGAATGTGGGTTCCACTTGCCTCGTCACTCCCAGGGGCTGCTCCGAGGACACGGCCTTGAGGTAGTGACGTGATACTTTAAACACCTGCACGGGGTACACGGCTGAGCCCGCTGAGGGCCTCCCGCGACATCAGCCTTTAAGCTCTGGTGGGCGGGTGCCGCAGCCCAGGACACGTCTTGTAGGTAAGGCCCGTCTGCTTGTTGACCCCGCCACCCGCCCGGCTGGAGTGGCCTGCCTCCTCCTTCAGTCTCTCCCTGCCCTCTGCACGTGGGGGCCAGTTGCAGGTGACCCCCGGATGCTCCCAAGGAGCCCGCGCACCCACAGCAGTGGTTATTACCGCTGGGTCGGGGGTGAGGACGGATTACACAGTGCTGGGCCCTGGTGAGGCCTGGGAGTCTGGTGTTCTTTAAGCCTTTACTGAGGGCGCCTGGGTGGGTCAGTCGGTTGAGCATCTGACTTTGGTTCAGGTCACAATCTCATCGTTTGTGAGTTCAAGGCCAGTATCCGGCTCTCTGCTGTCAGCATGGAGCCGGCTTCAGAGCCTCTGTCCCCCTGTCTGCACCTCCCCCGCTCATCTTCTCTGTCTCTCAAAAATAAGCATTATATTAAACAAAAACCATTACTGATCACCTATGCAGAGCACAATCCTCAGAGCTGGGGCATTGGCCCTTTGTGTGGACAGAGATGAGCAATTAGGGAATAAAAGCAGCCTCTGCCCCAGGGGGATCCAGACCCAGGAAACCCCTGGAGATGCCCCAGTTTCCTGCGAGCCGATGAGGGGTAGTAGGTATGGGGGAAGGACCGAGTGATGTTGAAGCAGCCTCGAGATAGCTCTGGGCCGCAGCAGGAAGTCCTTCTTATAAAAGCCCCCACAGTCCCACAGGCCAGAAACCTTGAACATGGAATGCCAGGTTTTGTGGCCTGCTGGGAACCAGATGATAGATCAATGTAGGAAACCTAAACCACTCCTCATTGTGCTGAGGGGCCTCTAGGGACTGGAATAGCAATGTCCACTGCCCAGGGCAGGAACAGAGAAGGGAAGCCAAGAGATAGGGAGCCTGGGGACAGCCACCCCCCTCTCCTGACCACTGTCATCACTGTCTCCAGAGCTCATGCCCAGTTACTCTGATCTTGAGGAACCCTTCCTATCCAGGGTGAGTCCCACCACCACCCTGTCACTGGCCACCCGAAAATCAGTTTCCATAACCAGTGGCCTCCACCAAAATTATTTAATCCACCAGTTCACTGGGTTTATTGTGCACCTTCCCTACTGGACCTTTGCCCCATGAGGGCAGGGGTGCAGTCCACCTTGATCCCTGGCCAGGCCCAGATGGGTGCCCAAAGGTTGTGGACTCGACCCACCTATCAGGACCAGTCCTGGTGATGTCTTTGTGGAGGGCTGCCCTGCCCGCACCTGGGCAGGGAGGTGACCCCCGTAGCGTCTGGAAGGATGAGAGCAAAGGTCTGGGTAGGCGCCCCCTCTAGATTGCACCCGCCCACCCAGATTCAACGCCAGGCCAGGAGGCGGCAGCGAACTCCTATCCTCGGCGTCCCGGTGGCGTCACCGCATCCCGGGCCAATCCGCACTGACGTGGCGGTCGAGGACAGTAGTGGGGTCTGCGCGGGCTCCCACACCCACCCTGAGCGCGGCCCCCGCGTCGGCGGCATGAGCGCACCCGAGCCCCCACCGGCGGCCCCTGCCGAGCCCCTCGCGTCCCCCGAACCCCCCGGGGCCCTGCGAGCGCTGCTTTTGGCCACCGGCGGCGTGGGGGGCTCCTGGCCGCGCTGCGTCCTGCCGTTCGGCGTCGTGGCCCTGGTGACCGGCGCCGCTGCCACAGCCATCACCTTCTCGCTGCGCGGACCTCGCCTGGACCCGGAGCAGGGCGTGGCGCTGGCCGCGCTGGGCGCGGGCCTCGGGCTCCTGGCCGCCGCCTTCCTGTGCTGGCACGCTCGGCGGCGGCGGCGGGCCGGGCGCGCGGGGCAGCGGGAGCCGGGGACGTCCTGAGCCCGCGCGGGCGGCCCCCTCCCCAGCGAAGTCACCGCGATCCGGGCGCCTCCTCCCTCCGGACCTCGCCACGGCTGGGCGCCCGCAGCGCAGCGCGCGGGTGGCGGGTCGCGGAGGCCCCCTCCTTCGACCGTTTCTTCCCGAGCCCTTAGGAGGCCAAGGGCGTGCAGGCTACGAGACATTTCCCTGTGCTCTCCCCTCTCGCCTCTCCCCCCTCCTCCCAATGTTGCTTTTCAGTGTTCTGCTTGGCGTGCAGAGCGGGTGGCGACCACAGAGAGAGCCTGCGTGGCACGGGGGCCCTGCCGGGGATGCAGGGTGCAAGAAGGCCACGGACTTGGCGGGGGCCGCCCTCCCGGGTCGAGGCGCAGCGTGCCGTACGCCCCTCCCCCTGCTGTCTGTCCTCACTGCTGGGTTGGAAGCCCCTCTCGGCATAATAGACGCTCAATAAATGTTTGTGCCATGTGTGAACGAGTTGTGGCTTGCAAAGGTCTGGAGGGGACAGTAGGTCCTGGGCTAGGCCGGGAGTGTTAGATCAGTTGGCCTTTTAAGGGAAAGACCCCAGCCCCCTGAGGCCTGGGACGTCTGGCCCCCTGGGCCCCTTCTCCCCTGGATGGGTTCCCCGCCTGCCCCAAAGCCAGCAGCTGTCACTCCGACGGGGGGCGGGGGGGGGACCGTGCGGTGGGGATGGGAGGACTGTAGTGGCCTGAGAAGATGCGGGGGGGGGGGGGGGCAGGGAGGTGGAGCTGCTTCTAAGGTGCCAGAATGGGGCAGGACTGGCTGAGAAGGTGTGACAGGCTGGGGACAGGTCGGCCAGCCCTCCGGAGCCATGAGCCTGCACTGGGGGCTGGGCTTAACTCTCATCAGGCCATCTGCCAGGGCCATCCTAGGGGCCAGAAGAGAATTTGTGCAGGCGGGGGGGGGGGGGGTGTCATTGCAGGGAAGATGTGGGGCTGCCTGCAGCCTCCTCCCTGGGGAGCTGGTGGTACCGCCGCCCTCTGGGCCCGCAACTCCTGGCTTGCTAACAGGGATGAACACTGGCAGCAGGCTGAGCCCTGGGGGCCTCTTTCCACCCACACCAGAAACCACCAGATGTTCTGCAGCCCCTCGCCCGACTCAGGAGGAAGCTGGGCTGCAGACAAAGCCTGCACAGGCTGGCCCGGAGCTGGAGGGGAGCCTGCTCCCTGATTTCCTTTCTTCCCTCCTGCCAGGAGTCTTGAAGCGCACTCAGCCAGGGGCTCCCTGGAAGCTTGTCTCAGGCTCTGTGGAACCTGCATGTTGGGCCTGGGCACGACTCCCCACCGTGGCCAGCTAGTCACCCAGAAGGTTCTATTGCAGCCTGTACTCTCTTGCCAGGGCTCTGCTCATCCCAGGCTGAGTTGGACGCTGATGACCAGAAGGGACGTTGAAGGGGGTGGTTGGGAAGGTGCCAATTCCAAATGTCACTCATTCTGGAGCAGGATGTGCTGTCAGCTCTCTTATTCGCGCACCTATCTGTTGTTGAGGGGCGTGTTTTTTTATCGGGAAGTTGAGGTGAGGTACTGTGGCACCTGTTCTGTGGGGCAGAGGGGACCCGCAGACTCCCCGCTGCTGCCAAAGGTGAAGGGAGAGAGGCCAGCAGCCCCTCTGGCTCAATCCTTCCCAAGCCTCCTGTGATCTCATCAGCCCCTCCACCAACCCCCCCCCCCCCCCGCATTTTGTGCTGGAGGGTGCCTGTCACTTCAGGTGCCCCATCACCCTGTCTTCATGCTGCTCCCTCCTCTTCTCCTTTGGTTTCCCAGGGGAGGTCCCAGCGTCCTCCTGTCCCTCCCCTCCCGAAGAACACGAAGGTTCTGCTTCCCCCTATCCTCTCCTTGTGGGTGCTCGCAGTCTCTCTGGCCTGGCTGCAAGTGTGGCTCTGCACACACAGACACATCTGCATGGCATCCTTGTCCTCCGCCAGCTGCAGGGCCTGGCCAGAGGTGAGCCTGCCATCTGAACCTTCAGGACTCAGACTTTCTCTCAGGTCACACATGTCCCTGTGTTCCCTGGCCCCCATGCACGCAGCTGCCCCTTCCTGGGATGCTTGGCCCTGTCCATCAAAGACCTAACAGGGGAAGTGGTCTCTATCCAGAGCAATCCCTGGTCTCTCTTGGTTGGGTCACTGTCAGCTGCAGCTGCCCTTTCCCCACCTGGTGACCAGGCTGCCCAGCTGGGCTCCCACTTCAGGTTCTCTACCCAGACCTGCTGGGAAGTGGGCCAGGCTCAGGGGTTCTGATGCTGAGCCGTCTGTGACCAAGCCCTCCCCATGGACCAGACTCCACTCCCTACCCTGCACAGGGATCCTCAACTGCTGACCAAGCCCCTGAACCCCAAGGAACCCTATTACCTAGTGGGCTCCCCGGCCCCCACACACGGCTTCACTTTCTCCCTGCCAGCTCTGGGGGCTGGACCCATCATGGCGAGGCAATCAGACAGAGACCCAGAGATGCTTTGGGACAAGAGTTTGGCCTGATCTGGGGGTTGCGGGTGGAGGGGGTATGCCAATTTCATCACTTAGGTAAGCTCAGCTCAGACGGGGAGGATGCATCCATCCTTCCTGAACATAAAGCAGGAGAGACTCCAGTCTGTAGAGGCCCTGGCTGCATCCAACACCTAGGTAGCTCATCAAACGTCCCCAGTGGCTCAGCAAAGTGGAGTCACAAGCATCTGTCCAGTGAAAAAACTCAGTCTCAGGTTAAGGAACCTGAACCACAGGACTAGAAGTCGGAGCAGCTTGGATTCAAAATCAGACGTGGTCCCAAAGGTGCGGTTTTTTTCTGCTCGTGCACACCACTGCCTTGGGGACATCCCATAACCACCAGTTCTGCTTGGCTCCCCCAGCGCTGAGTGTTCCCTGTAGGGACCCAGGGGAGCATCGGGGCACCAGCCTTCAGATCCAGAGCCCAGTCTGCCAGATGGGCCTGAGGGAGGAGGCGGCCAGACCCCCGCCCAGCACGTGGCACAGCCCCAGGAGCAGTCGGGGTCTGGATGCAGGCCGGGGACCCTGCTGGGTGGTCCCCCACGGGCTGCGTGGCTGAGCCGCCCCCTCCAGACCCCTCCCGCCAGCCGCATTCCTGGCTCCCCGGCCCCTCCCCCGGCTCGCGGGCCTCCCAGCCCCCTCCCCCGCTGGCCCCGCCAGTGTCTGAATCTGCTTCTGATTCCGGCTCTGCCGACGAGGCCCCCTCCCCTCTCCTCCCTCCTTCCCGGCCCGAGCAGCCCCGCCCCCGGCCGGGCCCAGGCTTGCGCCTCCTGCGCCCCCCACCCCCTCCTGGCACAGCTCGCCCGTCGTCGCTACAGCCGGGAGGAGGCGGCGGCCGGGGCGCCCCAGGCCCCGCCCGCCCTCGGCCCTTCCTGGGAGGCCGGGAGACCTGCTCGACCCGGCCCTCTGTGGGTGAGTGCAACGGCGGGCGACGGGTGGGGCCTCCGCGGGCGGAGGCGCCGGGAGCGGGGGCGACTCCTGTCATCGCTCCAGGCCCAGCGGGAGGACGCGCCAGCATCCCCGCTGTTGCGCTTGGCCCGGGGCGTGCCCGCGGCTGCTCCCACCTCTGGGCCTCGGCTGGGGCCGCCCGGGATTGCTTGGCATTGCGGGCCAGCGGGCAGAGCCTCGGACCCGGGCTCGCTCTCCGCCTCCCACCCCCACCCCGAGGGCAGCAGCGTGGGGCCCGGCGGGCCGGCGGATCTACCGCGACTCCGGCCATGCCCGGCTGGCCCTGGGGGCTGCTGCTGACCGCGGGCACGCTTTCGACCGCGCTGAGCCTGGGGCCGCCGGCGCCCGCGGACCCCTGCCATGACGAGGGGGGCGCGCCCCGCGGCTGCGTGCCGGGCCTGGTGAACGCCGCCTTGGGCCGCGAGGTACTGGCGTCCAGCACGTGTGGGCGGCCGGCCACGCGGGCCTGTGATGCCTCCGACCCGAGGCGGGCACACCCTGCCGCCCTCCTGACCTCCGCAGGGAGCACCACAAGCCCTGTGTGCTGGCGTTCGGACTCACTGACGCAGGCGCCCTTCAACGTGACCCTCACAGTGCCCCTGGGCAAGGCTTTTGAGCTGGTGTTCGTGAGCTTGCGCTTCTGCTCTGCGCCCCCCGCCTCGGTGGCCCTGCTCAAGTCACAGGACCATGGCCGCAGCTGGGCCCCACTGGGTTTCTTCTCCTCCCGCTGTGGCCTGGACTATGGCCGCCTGCCTGTCCCTGCCGATGGCCCACCAGGCCCAGGGCCCGAAGCTCTGTGCTTCCCGGAGCCCCAGGCCCAGCCCGATGGTGGTGGCCTTCTGGCCTTCAGCGTGCAGGACGGAAGCCCACCAGGCCTGGATCTGGACAGCAGCCCAGTGCTCCAAGACTGGGTGACTGCCACAGACATTCGAATAGTGCTCACAAGGCCTGCCGTGCTGGGGGACACCAGGGACTCCGTGGCCATGGTCCCTTACTCTTACTCGGCGACTGAGCTCCAGGTGGGCGGGCGCTGCAAGTGCAATGGGCATGCCTCAAGGTGCCTGCTGGACACCCAGGGCCACCTAATCTGCGACTGCCAGCATGGCACCGAGGGCCCCGACTGCGGCCGCTGCAAGCCCTTCTACTGCGACAGGCCGTGGCAGCGGGCCACGGCCCGGGAAGCCCACGCCTGCCTTGGTGAGGCCTTGGAGGGCGGCCTGGGGACCCTGGACTGGGCCAGCCTGCCCCTGACCCATCCCTTCCTGCAGCTTGCTCCTGCAATGGCCACGCGCGCCGCTGCCGCTTCAACATGGAGCTGTACCGACTATCCGGCCGCCGCAGTGGCGGGGTCTGCCTCAACTGCCGGCACAACACGGCCGGCCGCCACTGCCACTACTGCCGGGAGGGCTTCTATCGAGACCCTGGCCGCGCCCTGAGTGACCGCCGCGCTTGCAGGGGTGAGCCTGCCGCCGGCTGCCTGCACGTCCTCACCCTCTGGGTTCCCACCTCCCCAGATGGGCTTCTGACCGTCCCATCTCTGTCCTCAGCATGTGACTGTCACCCTGTTGGTGCTGCTGGCAAAACCTGCAACCAGACCACAGGCCAGTGTCCCTGCAAGGATGGTGTCACGGGCCTCACCTGCAATCGCTGCGCCCCCGGCTTCCAGCAGAGCCGCTCTCCCGTGGCACCCTGCGTTAGTGAGTGACCCTGTCCGGCTTCCGCCACCTCAGCCGAAACCACACCAGTTCTCCACACCCCCCCTCCCCGCTGCTCCCTGCTTGCCCCCAGAGCCCTCCGAATCCTCCCCCTCAAATGCAGGCGGCTCTCTCACCCTGTCCGCAGAGACGCCTGTCCCTGGACCCACTGAGGAGAGCAGCTCTGTGGAACCCCAGGGTGAGTGGACACAGAACAGGGGCCCAGATTGGCATGACGGTGGGGGAACGGGGCTTGGGGTTCAAGGAGGGGGAGGAGGAAAGGGCGGGGTAAGAAGGGAGGGATCTGTGCCAGCCTCCACACCCCCTCCAGACTGCGACGTGCACTGCAAACCAGCCCGCGGTAGCTACCGCATCAGCTTGAAGAAGTTCTGCAGGAAAGACTACGGTAGGCCTCCTGCCGTCACCTTCTCACCGTCCCTTGACCCTCCCTGGGCCTCCCACTGTCGCCGGCCCCGCCCTGTCACCCCCCCCCCCCCCGTCCCCTCTCTGTGCCCCCCTCCCCACACCGCGGGCGCCCAGAGCTCCTCCGCGCGGCCCGCCCCCTCCCGGCTCCGCCCCGCCTGACCCCGCCCCATCTCGCCCTCCCCCCGCCCCCCTCAGCGGTGCAGGTGGCGGTGGGCGCGCGCGGCGAGGCGCGCGGCTCGTGGACGCGCTTCCCGGTGGCCGTGCTTGCAGTGTTCCGGAGCGGCGAGGAGCGCGCGAGGCGAGGGAGCAGCGCGCTGTGGGTGCCGGCGCGGGACGCGGCCTGCGGCTGCCCGCGCCTGCTGCCCGGCCGCCGCTACCTGCTGCTGGGGGGCGGGCCGGGGACCGCGGTCGGGGGCCGGGGGCCCGGGCTCAGCGCTGCCCGCGGGAGCCTCGTGCTGCCCTGGCGCGATGCGTGGACGAGGCGCCTGCGGAGACTGCAGCGGCGCGAGCGGCGGGGGCGCTGCGGGACGGCCTGAGCCCGCAGCGCGGGCGGGGCGCTGCTTCCACGTTGAGGCGCACGTTCGTCCGGTGCATCTGCCTGCAGAGGAGTCTTTGCTGGCGTCGCGCGCGTCGCCATCTGGGCCCTCGCCCCGACCCTGCCCAGCGACTCCCTAGATGCCACGCGCCCATGCCTAAGAGGGGTGTGACCGATGTAGGGACACCCCGCGCCGACACACAGGGATGTGATAGCCCCAAAGAGCTGCTTCAGGGATCCACTGGGCAGTTGTCATCCCAACGGACTCCTTGCCCGCCATCCTCGCATTATCTTCCCCCTCCTACGGGCACTGTGATGGTCCAAGAGGCTGTGAACCCCCTGTGGGGCCGAACAACATTTCGAGGCTCTGAGAACACTCTAAGGGACGCTGTGACCCCCAGCCTCCCCCCCCCCACACACACACCCGTGATGTCGTGATCCCTCAGAGAGCATTTTCACCTTCCTAAAAAGCACTGTGACCCTCTCCCAACAGATATGAACCCCTTTGTGATGCCAGGACCCATCTAAGGTCTGAGAACACCCCCAGGGCCGCGGTGGCTCCAACCCCCACGGACTCTGATCTTCAGGGAGTGGTCTGACTCCCCAGGAGGCACTGTGGCCATCACAGACGCCTGTGGACCCCCATGGGGCTCGGTGACACTGGCTCCCCCGCCCCCTGCCAGGACCCGCAGAGGGCGCTGTGACTCCTCCCCCAGCGAGGAAGGCAGCTTCTGGGTCCGGGTCTGTCACGCCTGTCACCTCTGCCTGCCCTGTCTCTGCCGCTTGGACGTCCGTATCCCTGTCCCCGCTGCGTCTCTGCCTGTATTCGGCCCCTTTCTCGGCCTGCTGTGTCCCTGTCTTGTCTCCGGCTGTCTCTCTCGGTCTCCGGGCTCCTCCGCTCAGGTCGCTCCCGAAGGACCCCCTTCTCCCCTTCTCCGCCCGCTCGGGACTAGACGTCGTGTCCACGCGGACGCGCGTTCCCAGGTCTACGCGTGACCCGGCCGGACGGCGGCTCTGGCTGGCAGCCCCGGCTCCGGACGCCCCCAACCTTGCGTTTGGCTGGACCCCACATCCCCCGCCCACTCGGCTCACGAGCCCACGCTCCCCTGTGCCGGGACCCGACTCTGGCGGCCGCAAACTCCCGCTGCCCCGCGGCGGGGCGCCAGCGCGCATGCCCAGAGCCCGCTGCGGCCGAGACCCGCAGGCGCCCGGGGTGGGCAGCCGGCGGCGCGTGCTCGGCGGGGGCGGGGCCGCATGCGCGCGTGCGCAGAACGGCCCGCGCTCAGTCGCACAGAGAGCTGAGGAGAAGCGGCGCGGCGGGCGGAGGTGGGTGCGCGGCCGGCGCGGCGGGCGGGGGGCGTGACGGCCCGGCACGGGGCCGGTTCTCCGCCTGTCACGGTGGAAGGGGAGTGCTGAGGGAGGGGAGGTGGTGCCGGGCTTCTGGGCCTCCGTCCCAGGCGGGGCGCGGGGGCCGGCCGCGGCTCAGGTCGGGGGTCCGGAACCCGCGCTTCTCGGGCCCGCGGCCGTCCGCCTGGCGGTGCCCGCCATCCCCTGCCGGACCCCGCGGACCGAGCGCCGGGCAGGGCGCGATGCGGGACCGGGGCCGACCTCGGCCCCGCCGGACCCCCACCTCGGGGGGCAGGGCCGGCGCCCCCCCCCCCCCCCCCCCCCAGTCAGCCGCGTGGTGGGTGGCCGGCCCGGGGCAAAGCGTCGGAAAGAGCTGTTCTGTGTCAGACTTTTCTCCGGGCACTTTCCGGCTCTGCGGGGGTAGGAAGTCCTCTTCTGGACTCGAAATTGCAACAGATTCTCTGATAACGTTCTGCCCTTGAAGACCTGCAAGTGCTTTCCTCTGGGCCCTCGGTTTGCCCCAGGATGACACGCCCGCCCACCTGCCACTGGTGTGTCTACCCAGCCTCGGAGCCCTCGGCTGGCCGGGCTGCTGTGCCAGGCGGCAGCTGTCCTGCAGGCCTTGCCGGCAGAAGGAAGCATTTCCACAGGGCCCCGGGCGCTGTGCTTTCCTGAGCCTTGAGTAAGCACAGCTGGAGGGCGGGGATAGGCTGCACCTGGTCATGGTTTTTTTGGGCAGGGGTGCTGGTGGCTTGGCAAGAGGTTTTCATTGATGACCTCACTCAGTGCAGAAAGGGTCGCTTTGGGTCTCCTGGATTGCCACTCGTTGGCCTGACATTAAAGGCCAAAGGTTGTCTAAGAGCCACCTGAGCTGGGGGGAGGCACAGGTAGACTGTTAGGTTAGCCGCGTGCTCAGGTGGCGTGGGCCTCGTGGCTGTGATGCTGCCATTTCCGTGTTTCCCCAGCTTCCGATTCCTAGCCAGGAGTCTGTCTGCCTTTCTAGGGCCAATAGAGGCAGTCCAAGGTGGTTTTTGTTATTTTGATGTATGTTTGCTCTGGAGTCGGCAGGGACTTCCAGGCAAATGCAGAAAAAATAAAACAGCCCTTTATTTGGCAGATGTAGCTTGTTTCCTCCACTGGAGAGCGAGGTTTCCACCTTCCCTCTCTGTCCCTGGCACGTAGCAGCTGCTTGTAAACATTTGCTTCACTGTCTTGGAGACCAACTTGCAAGGTCTGTTCATTTTAGGGGATCCAGTCTGGGAGAAACCACCCCAGATAAGAAGAGATGAAGAAATCTCACAAAGGTTTAACAGTTCTCTCTGGCCAGTGGTATGACCCCCATGTGCACTTCCTTTCATGCTGGAGGTCGGCCTTCATCTAATCTTCTCAGCCCTCAGATAAAGCCTTTACCCGAAGTGCTTATCGGATGGCAAGTGCTCTGTTTAAAGCCTGTCTCTCCCCGTGGACAGGGCGAGGGCCATGTCACATTCATCTTTGGTCCCCTATTGTCTGGCATGGAATGGGCCGGGGGGCGGGGGGGTGTCTCTCAAAGGCTGTGAAGTGAACCGAGGTGCTAAAACTAGTTTTCGTGTGGGTTAAGGGTGACCTTCGGGGAAACGCAGACGCCATCTAGGCAGGCTTCTCATAACAGTCGTAAACTTCACCCCCCTGAATCCGCAAGTTCCCGTGCAGGTGGGCCTCGTGGGCTTACACTGACCACTGCTGCCAGGACTGTCTGGCAGGTCGAGTGACCTTGGGCACACTGTGTTGCTCCTAATTCTCGTTACCGTCTGAGCCAGCCTCAGAAGACGGATTTAAGTGTTTGCTTTGAGATGGTTTCTGCTTTAAAGTACATAAGAACAATGAAGCAGGTTATAAAAAAGCACTTAACATTCACCCTGTTCAATGTTTTACCTGCTGAGGCATACCTTTCCTGTTATGACAACTCCGCTTGTGGAAGAAAGAAGCCCTTTCCGATTCAAAGCAGCAGCTTCAGTGGCTGTTTCAAGTGTCACTTTGCAAATGGAGATAATATCAAAGGAAACAAACAGACCAAAAAAAAAAAAAAAAAAACCAGGGCATTTTATGAAGAATCCACTTGAATTTCTTTATTTGGTAACTTTCATTAAGCTTTCAGCACAGGTTTACCGAAGTCGTACTTCACCTGAGGAGGCCGTGTGCCCATATTCTGTGGCTACGCGTTTGGGTGGCCAGCGCGCCGCCAGAGGTGGACTGGGGTTTGCGATGGAAAGAGAGGGGTAGCTTCCTGCTGGCCTTTGGTAGAGACTCTGGAGAAGGACGTGAGCTACGTCTTGGAGAACGAGGAGATGATGGAGATGATGGATGTGGCAAGGCCACATGAGGGAAAGGGCCTTCCGGGCGAGGGGGCAGCGTATGCCTCCCTGAAGTCACAAGGGCACAGCTACTTCGCAACCTGCTGTTGCAAGAAGGGTGGTGGGGACTCCAGTAGGTGGAGCGAAGAGAGGAAGGTGAGGCCAGAGACAGCGAGGCTGGTGGCAGGTCGGAAGAGGCCTTGAGTTCCAGGCCCAAGTGTGAATTTTACCCTGAGAGCAGTGGGAAGCCACCAGGATATCTTGGGGTTGTGTGTGACTGATCAGATTGTGTCCTCCAGGGGTGACCGGGCGTCAATGTCCATGGTGGGTTGGCGACGGGTGGCACGGAGTTGGAAGCTGCCCACCTATTGAAACGTAGGCCCAGCACAGAGGAAGAGTGGTGGGGGACAGAAAGGAGAGCGGGCCCCTGGGACAAGTGGCTTCAGGGCTGGGGAGGGTCAGGGAGAAAGGAGGTGTAGGGAATACTCCCAAGATTGGGTGACAGCATTTGCCATTGCCATGACACAGGCAGAGGGTGCCAGAAGGAGGCTGGCTTGGGGGCAGGCAATGACATTGAGTTTGCAGATGCTGAACTTCCCAGTAAGTAAGGCTTCCCGGTGGCAGGTGGGTATATGTGGATCTAGAGCCAGGGAGAACGTCCTGGGCTCGACCGCGTATTGGGGACTCCTTCCGATGGTGCTGAAGCCACGTGGACTGGGGTGGGCCTCACCAGGAGAGTGTGTGGAGTAAGCAAGAGAAGAAGGAAGTCTGGAGACAGCTGGTGTTTTCTCATACAGCAGCGGGGAGGTGACATTGGAAGTCTAATCAATAACCGCTTGCCTTTTGGGTCCTGGGGGCAGGATGGTGGGCTTTTTATTTGTCACAGAGCCCCAGTTTGTTAGTTATAACGAACGAATGATCTCAGCAAAATGTGAGAGTCTAGAGGTGCAAAGTCAGATGATTGATTCCAAGGGCCTTCCTGGTGTTTAGTTGCCTTTTGGGAAACTTCCAGATTGTCACTCATCTCAAAAGACTCGTTTCTCTCTAGACCAAGGGTTGGTCCTCTTGGAGCATTCTTTACAGTTAGATCTCTGAAAAACACTTTTTCTAACCATGAAGAATGCTGAAGAAAGTGTTTTTCAGATCCAGAGATGCATTCAAAGTTACAGAAGTCTCAGGGCCCCCCTGCTGTCCTTCTGGGACCCCGGTTTCTGTGCGTTACATCAGCATTGGCAGCAAGCGGGACTTGGGACAGACTCTGTTGAGGATGCAGAGAGCAGGTGTATGGTGCTGCCTCCCACACCTGGGGGCTGAGGGGCAGAGGGTGGGGAAAGGCCAGTGTTGCAAAAGGAGCCCCTGCCTGCCCTCAGGAGTCATGTGGCCCCACAGGGCTGGAGGCGTAGGCCCCCCCAGGGCTGGGCCGGCCTTTGGATAAATGCACCGGGGGCCGTTAGCCATTATCTTTGCCTCTGACGGAACACGCTCTTCACTTAGGGCACCGGAGACAAGATCTCGTTGTGTCCTGTGCAGCTCTGTCCCCCACTGCCTGGCTGTGGGACCTTATCAGTCTCCCCTGGGTATTGCACAAGGATCTGCTGGCAGAGGTCACGTGCGAGCACTCATGGGCTCTCCCTCCATCCCACCCAAGCGTGCCCTCTCCTTTTACAGATGATCGGGAACACACTATGCACGGCTTGGCTTGTTTCCCATCATCTGAAACTGGGTCTGCCTAATCGTTACATGCTTTTAATTGGGTACCCCTCGCAGTGAGGGTTGTCGTTTACCTGTGGGTGATTCTGTCACCAATCAGTGCCTTACCGTTAGTGTTCTAGATGGAGCTCCTTGGCTGCTCCCGCCAAAAGCTCACCTCACCTCTCTGCCCCTTTAGCCTTTGCTTGTCTCATTTTGCCAGCATTCTCTAGTCATTTTCAGTGATTGCTTTTCCCACAAGGATCCTTCTAGCCTTCGTATCTTGGTACAGCTGCCGGCCTTAGAAGGATCCAGGTTTATGACTTAATTCCTCCCACCTTTCCGGGCTGGCCCACCCCTCGCTGTCCAGCACAGGGGAGCAGGTGCCTCCCAGTGAACCCCAGGCCTCATTCTTGGGCCCTTTGGCTTCTTGGAGCCTGTATGGCTGGTCTGTAGAACTGTCTTGTCATCCACGCTGTGAGTGACGATCCCTGCCCTGCCCTCTTCAACAGCTGAGGGGTTCACTGGCCCCGCAGCGGCTGTGTTCCAAGGCCCTGTCCTGTGCCTGTGCTGTTGCTGCTGCTTCCTGGGCCAGGGCTGCCTCATCCTTCAGGACCCAGCTGAGGTCCCAGACGCTCTGTGCTTTCCTCTCCTCACGCCTGTGCTTGGGTTGGTGTGGTCAGTCTGTTCTCGTGGTCCCACAGGCAGAAGCTCGCTGAGAATTTGCATCTTTGTCTTCTAGCATTGGGTAGTCTGGCGCCCAGGAAGTGTTTTGAATACCTATTTAAATCATTGTAGCTGCAGGACTCCCTCTTGCCCCAGCTTTGTTGTCAGGCCTAAAAATACTTGCTGAGTACCTGCTCTGTGGGCCAGCCGTCTAAGGCACACCTGTCCCAGGCACCGTGTTTGGAATTCAGACCAGTCAGAGTTCTGATGCTGCTGACAGGGGCGGCGCTCTCTTCTGCTTCTCACTCTGTGCTGCTAGCATATTTACCATGTGCCCTGGGGGTGTTTTCCCAGACCTGTTGGGAGAACCCTGTTTTGCTCAGAAGGTGAAGATCCTGAATTAACAGAGCCCCATTCGAACCTCAGCCCCTGCCTGTGGGCAGACCAGACCAGGCTGGGGGAAAGGTGTTTTGCCCCCCAGGGACACAGGGAACTGTTTTGAGTGGCCAACAGGGACCTGTTCCTTGTCTCATGCCGCAGGCTCAGATGCCATTTGTAAGACCTGCATTTGAACTTCTGCCTGGAGACAGGCAGACAGGCCAGCCAGCTGTGCTAAGATCGACGCCTCGTGAATGGTCACACCCCTTGTACCTGGCACGTGCCCTTTGTTGTGTGCCAGCAGCAAAGCGCCCACTATCAAGTTCCCCAGTCACCGGCCGCCCGGCGGTCATTGTGCAATATGCCAGTTGCCATTAATATTTGAAAAATCCCTGTGTTGTGTCTCCGGGCTGCGACAGAGCACAGCCCGCTCTCCTGTTGTGCGAACATGCCTGCTGGGAAGGTCACACGCGTACAAGTTGGCAAATGCTCCCTCTTGTTATTTAGAATTAAATTTTCTTCTTGGGCTAAAGCAGTTTGGGATTTTTCTGAGTCTCCATGTTGCTTTCTCTTGTTTCCTCCTTCCTGGGGACGCTGGGTGTGGTGTGAGGTACCCAGGTTCA
The DNA here is from genome assembly GCF_028018385.1 of Neofelis nebulosa. Lineage (NCBI taxonomy): Eukaryota > Metazoa > Chordata > Mammalia > Carnivora > Felidae > Neofelis > Neofelis nebulosa. The sequence continues at coordinate 43,235,619 of NC_080799.1, read as the reverse complement.
AAAATCACCGTGTATTAGAAGAGCTGGACTCATAAGCAGGTAGGTCATCACAACAGCGTGCCAATGCCAGGAGGGGGTTGAGTTCAGTGAGGGCGCCCTCGGCCCTGCCTGGGAGGTCAGAGAAAGCCCGTGAAGGAGGGGGCATTCGGGCAGAGGCGGGAAGCAGGTCGGTGTGTCCTGCCTGGTCCCCCTCTCAATGGGGCGCGTGCGCCGGGCTGGGTCCCGCGGGAGGGTGCGGCCGGGGAGGCTTTCCGCTGCCGTCCGGAGGTGAGTTGCGAGTGGCTCAACAGCGGTAGAGACGCTTAGGAAAGCAGTTGGAGTCACAGGACTTGAGCTCACAAGACGATTTCAGGCTGAGAGGAGCGTGGACCCCTGTGAAAGCCACATTTAAGAGACAAGGGGAGGAACGATAGCAGGAGCTGAGAGGGGAGCGGACGGACACAGGAGGGAGAGGAGAGATCAGAACAGTGGGGTCCCCCGCGCCTGCTTCAGGGAGATAGGAGCCCAAGGGTGTCCTTGAGAGAAGGGGGGGGTGGGAAATGGGTGCACCCTGCTCTCTCCAGAAGCCTGACTGGGAGGGAAAGAAGACGGAGCTGGAGCTGGAGCTGCACAGGGGCTCTTAAAGCAGAGAGGGGGCGCTAAGGAGGCAGGTGACTTGGGGTGCCCAGGAGGTGAGATCCAGGGCCAAGGTGCGGGATGCAGAGTCAGGTGGAGAGGAGGGACAGCGGGAGGGCGAGGGCCACAGGCAGTGTGCAGCTGTCGGCTAGTGTGGAGGGTAAGAGGGTGCCGGCCGGCGGCTCTGAGGGCCGTGACCAGGGCAGCATCATCTTTTCCCTCTACGGATGGTGTGCAGGGCCGACTCCTCCTGTAGGTGTGCCTGGAGCCTGAGAGAGCGCACCAGGGGCTTGGCGGGCAGGTCTAGGCTGAGTGGGCGAGGAAGTAGATCGAAGAGGGGCTGCTGGGTGAGGGGAGATGGAGTCACGACGTGTGGGGGCGGGGGGGACAGTAAAGAGCGCTTGGGTGGGGTTCCGAGAGTTGGGTGCTGGTGACACACCATCTCTGGGTGGAGCCGTTTCAGGGCTGACCAAGATGTGGATGAAGCGTTAGAGATGTAAAGGCTTCTAAAGTTGGGGATCATCAAGCCAAGAGTGCCTACTCTGCCCTCTGATGCCCTGCAGCGAAGGCTTTGAGCTGGGATGAGTGCGGGTGGGCAGGGTCCTGGGAGAGCCCAGATAGAGGAGGACTACATCCTGGGAGAGCCCAGATAGAAGGGGGGCAGGGTCCAGAGAGCCTAGATAGAGGGGACAGAGTCCAGGGAGAGCCCTGATAGAGGAGGGTGGGGTCCGGGGAGAGCCCAAACAGAAGGGGGTGGGGTTTGGGGAGAGCCCAGATAGAGAGTCCTGGGAGAGCCCAGATTGAGGGGGGGGGGGTCATGTCTAACCCAGATGGAGGGGGGCAGGGTCCGGGGAGAGCCCAGACAGAGGGGTTAAGGTCAGGGGGGAGTCCCCTCTGGCCAGAAGGACATTCGGGGAGAGGGTGACGAGTTGGGTGTTGTGTGTCACAGACAAGTTCCAGAGCAAGAAGAGACTGGAGTCGGGTGGGTGAATGCGGGGCAGCACAGTAAGGGAATGTGGGGGGTCGGTGGCCGTGGTTTCCCCAGTGGACCACGCCGTCACCACCAGCCATCTGCCCGATCGGGAGTCCTCCTACAGCTGAGGGCGAAGATGGGAAGATGAGTGTGCCCCACCCAGGTTCCAGGCAGTGTCCTGCAGCTTTGTCCCCGTGGCCTCCGGCAGATTCCTGGGGGGGAACGGGGCATTTCCTGGCCTCCCGACAGACGGGTGGGAGGACTGGACCTTGTGAAGAAGTCAGATTTGACTCACACTTGAGAAGAATGTTCCAGAGTAGTGGGAGACGGTGGTCATCGCCTACCTTGGAATATGCCCCACTCCAGGCCTGCTCCAGTGCCCAGGCCTATCCCTGCCCCTTTGGGTTGTGTGAGCCAGACAGCCTCGGGGACATGTCGTGACCCCCCACCTCCTTCCCTCTTCCCTCCCCGGAGGCTCCTCTTCACCTCCCACGCAGCTTGTCTTCCCTGCCTGGCCCGGTGGCCTCTGCACTCGGAGCATCTCAGTCTCAGGCAGTAAACACGTCCCGTGATGGTTCTGTCTTTCTGGTCCAGACACCCTGGGGGGGATGGAGAGGGACGGTGTCACCTCTGCGTGCCCGGCTCTGGTGCCAAGAACGTGTCGAGGGGCTCCTGGTTCTGCTGCACCCCGGCCTTTCTGCAGGTGCCACCTTGAGAGGGAATGATGATCTCTAAGGCTGAGGGGCCACCTAGAGATGGGGAAAGCTCTGAACTCCACTCGGGGGCACTGCCTGGGAAGGGGAGCAGTTCCCTGTCAACGTGGAGCTCTGCAGGCCCAGAACCAAGCACGTCACCGCCTCTCCCTCCCCGTCCTGCCGTCCCTTCTCTCCTGGGACTCAGGGCATCCGTGCACGCGCATGCACACGCAGCTGGGGCTACAGCCTCCTCCTTCTCTGTCCTTTGTTTCCTGGTCCCGCTCCCTGAACAGATGTGGGATTGCTCACGCTGTGGAGGAAGAGCTGAGACACAGCTGTGACACCAGCCGCCCTGTCCTGTGCACGGTGACTAAGGCCCAGCAGGCCCAGCCCTGGCAGCCTGAGCTGTTCTGCGGGGGGGGGGGTCAGGATCCTGGTGAGTGCCTACTTCCCTCTGCTCTGCCAACTCACCCCTGCCTTGGGCCAGGTTCTCTGTCCTTGACTTGGGTGTCTGCCTTGGGTCACCTCTTCTGGTGGTCCACTCAGGGGCTGGCCTTATCCCACTCCTTCTCATGCCTCTTCTCTGGACTCTGCCCTCCTTTCTCAGCCACCAGGGTTTTTTTTTTTCCAGCCTGTGGATCCGATCGGGCACCTAGGTGGCTTAGTTGGTTAAATGTCTGACTCTTGGTTTCAGCTCAGGTCATGATCTCACGTTCATGGAATTGAGCCCTGTGTCGGGCCCTGTGCTGACAGGGTGGAGCCTGCTCGGGATTCTCTCTCTCACTCTCTGCCCCTCCCCTGCCCTTGAGTGTGCGCATGCTCGCTCGCTCTCTCAGAATGAATAAACTTTAAAAAAAAAAAAAAAGTGGCTCTGGGGCGCCTGGGTGGCTCAGTCAGTTAAGGTCCAACTTTAGCTCCGGTCACCATCTCACGGTCCGTGAGTTCGAGCCCCACGTCGGGTTCTGTGCTGACAGCTCGGAGCCTGGAGCTGCTTCGGATTCTGTGTCTCCCTCTCTCTGCCCCTCTCTGCTCATGCTCTGTCTCTCTCACTCTCAAAAATGAATAAATGTTTAAAAAAAGGAAAGTGTCTGATCATGCCACCTGCTGCTGAGACTCTCCTAGAGGTCCCCCTTGCATGGGGTGATGTCCAGTCTCCTAGTGCAGGTGGCACGCAGGGCCATCGGCCAGCCCCCTCTTATCCCAGCCCTGGCCACTCACCACCACCTGCCTCAGTCTGCCCCGTGTGCCCGTCCCCATTCCTGCACCTGGCTGACTCCCCATCTTTGTACACTCGGGGTACCATCGCCCCTGCTGCTGTGTTCGTGTGAAGTCTACACCTTGCCTCGGTCATCTCCCATTGCCCTGCGTGGCCTCTCATGGCACAGAAGAGTCATGTCAACACAAGTTTGTCAAATGAATAAAAATTTGGGATGAGGGGAGCCATGGTGTGCCGGACCCCTGGGAGGCACAGCCTGGGAGGAAGGCACAGCACCCAGTGTCAGTGAGTGGTTACGATGGAATCACCTGGGCTTCGTGTGCACATCTGTGTTTGTCATATCCGAGTGTTGTGGAAAATCACGTTCCCCACCCGAGAGGTGGGAAATGCAGAGGTCTCATGACTCATCAGATCCTGGGTGGTGTTTGGGGACAGCAGTGAGACCCTGAGAAGTTGGCCCTGCATGTGCTGAGGAGGGAGCCTCGGTGGGGCTGACCCTCCAGGTGACTGTCCACTCCTGAAGTGGGAGATGGGTGGTGGGCACAAGCAGGGTCACTGGGAGCTCCCCGGAGGCTGACAGACCTGGGATGGACCACCTTGTGTGGAGGACTCAGGGGCCCCTCTCTGTGCCTGGTGTCGTCATCCATAACGTGGAGCCAGTCCCCACACTGCTGACTTGTCAGGGTTAAGGGAGATAGGAATGCAAAGCAGAAGCCATTGGCAGCCAGCCACTGTGGCTCCTGAGGACCCGGGTGGGATGGGTCCTACCTGAACAGGTGGTGCCAGGAGCTTGCTGCTGGGCATCTCCTACCCCGCCGTCCCTCCCGCCGTGTCTGCTCTCCCCTCTCATCCAGCTCCTGTCCACCGGGCCACCGTGTACCCGACAGACCAGAGCCCACAGGTTTGGGGTGCCTGGGCTCCTCCACCCCAGGCCGGCACCTTCTCTTCCTGTGCCCTGGAGGGCGGAGTTGATTTGACTCCATGAGGTGTACCCAGTGAGGGTGTTGCTTCACAGGAGCTCCTTCCCCAGGAACAGCCACCCTGGCCCCGGGGCCTGTGGGAAGGGCCGCCCCCCCCCGCCCCGGTGCGGCCGATCCACCGGAGCCTGATGTGAACTTGACTTGGCATACTCAGGATGGTGTACGTGGCCCGAGGGTGTGGTGGTCACCACGACAGGAAAGGGAGCTGGACCAAAGTGTCACCAACATAGCAATATAATATTTGGGGGAAAGAGAGGTCACGCGTTTCCACTGAAAGTTGTGTTTTATTTCCGTTTAAGAAATTCTTGCTTCCTATTTACAGCTACCCTGAACTCTGAAAACAGGCCCGGTGTGTGTGAGGGAAAGGGAAGTGAGAGCACCGGAAGAAGGGGCTTCTAGGGGTGGGGGAAGCAGGCCATTTGGAGGGACTGTCCCTGAAGAGAGAGCAGAGGACTTGTGTGGGGCTGTGGGAGAACATACCCCACAAGGAGGAGCCATACTCGGGGCCCCCTGCCGGACCGATCGCGTGTTGACCCACCAGGTCCCGGTCACTCCCCAAATGGCTCTGAGCCCGCGCCAAGCCAGGAGACCCTGTGGGGCGGTAATGAGAAGCCCTAGGGACATCTGAGCTGCCCTGCGTGCCAGGCTAGGCGGAGTGCTTTCTCTGAGCCGACTTAGTTAATCCTTACAACAATTGGCACGTGGGTTGGATCACCTCCCTTCCCCGATTCTGGCTGCCCTTACAAGAAAATCCAGACTCCTCCCCATGCGTGATCCGGCCCCTGGATGTCTCTGTGCTCTTCCCCTTGCTTGCTGTGCTCTGGCCATACTGGACGCCCTTCTCTTCCTGGAGCACGCCAGCCTGGTCCCGCCTCAGGGCCTTTGCTTTCCACATTGTGCGTGGTGATCTTTCCTCTGCCCTCCCGGCTGCTTCCTTCTCGTCACTTCAGCTCAAATTGGGAGAGGTCCACCCCGAGCACCCTAATAAAGTAGCTGTCACCCCCCAGACGTGCTGTGTCCCCAGTGTCTGAGATGATCACTGTCTGCATTTCTTGTGAGTCTAAAAGGATGATGAGTGGAATTTTTTCTATTTTCCCGGAATTGCAGACTAGGCCCGGAACCGAGGACAGGACACACAAAATACTTGCCTCCATTCCAAGTTCAGGGAGCTGCAGGCAGCTGGGGTCAGCCTCCTCCCACAGGGCTGATGGAGCGGTGTCCCCTCAGAGAGCCAGCCCCGCCCCCACCTCATTCCCCTGTGGAGAGTGGTGGGGGGGTGGCCTTTAGGCGAGTGCAGTGTTAGTGGTGAAAAAGCATACCTCCCTCCCCATCTGGAGGCCCAAGGAAGGCGGGGTTCCAGGGCACCTGCTGGCCATCCCCCCCCCCCCTGGGCTGCCAGAGCACAGACAGATGAGGGGAAGTGAGTGGGGGTGTGCCTGTCTGCACGGTGCCCTCACACCCCAGCCAGTGAGCCCCGAGGGTGAGCGGCAGGGGCTGCACGAGGTGGGTCATATCCATCGGCTCCGTGTCTCGCACTGGCACCCACCGTTTGGGGAAGAGGCATGGCTTGTGTGAGGTTCCTACAAACAAGCACCAAAGCTGGACTTGGAAGGCAGGCCTGACTGACCGAAAACCGGATGGTCTCTGCGTTAGCTCCTGCCTCCCTTCTCTGCCCCTGACCGCCGGGTACAGATGGGGGACGTGGAAGGGATGTAGAAGCGTGGGGAGCAGGTGTGGCCTGGTTCCTGTGGGGAGGGGGGAAGGGGGTTAGCCACAGGTGCATGGGGAGGGGTCCCTGCGGAGGGGGCGCAGCAGCTCCAAAGCTGACCTCCAGAGCGTGATGTTCGACCGATGATTTTAAATTTTTGGTCTGTCTCCTGCCCTCTGGCTTCTCCCTCCCAGCAGCAAGCTTAAACAGTGGAGGCTGGCTGTGAATGAGTGTATCTGTCAATCTAAGGAAAGGGCTTTGCGCGATATGCGCTAAAATGTAAGTAGTGATTGTCTTCAGGTACAAGAGCAGGGACAGTTGGGGGGATAGCTGAAACAGGGCTTGACATTTTTGTTCTGTAATTTCGTATTAGTTGCCTTTTTTGTTTAAAAACAACAACTAGGGGCGCCTGGGTGGCGCAGTCGGTTAAGCGTCCGACTTCAGCCAGGTCACGATCTCGCGGTCTGTGAGTTCGAGCCCCGCGTCAGGCTCTGGGCTGATGGCTCGGAGCCTGGAGCCTGTTTCCAATTCTGTGTGTCTCCCTCTCTCTCTGCCCCTTCCCCGTTCATGCTCTGTCTCTCTCTGTCCCAAAAATAAATAAAAAACGTTGAAAAAAAAATTTAAAAAAATAAAATAAAAACAACAACTAAATGGGGCACCTGGGTGGCGCAGTCGGTTAAGCGTCCGACTTCAGCCAGGTCACGATCTCGCGGTCCGTGAGTTCGAGCCCCGCGTCGGGCTCTGGGCTGATGGCCCAGAGCCTGGAGCCTGCTTCCGATTCTGTGTCTCCCTCTCTCTCTGCTCCTTCCCCGTTCATGCTCTGTCTCTCTCTCTGTCTCAAAAATAAAAAATAAAAAAAAAAACGTTAAAAAAAAAAATTTTAAAAACAACAACTAAGGAAACGACCCTGGAGCTGGTCTTACAGATGCCTGAAGATGTCACCACAAACCTTGTTTGCCCAGCCCCAGAAATGCCAAGGTCTCTTTTTGGGTGGGGACCTTAGGAGGAGGCCTGTGGGGGTCCAGGGAGCACTTTCGGGGTCTCCTGAACATGTCCTTGCCTCGGAGGCCCTGAATCCAGGGTGTCCCTGGGTTACTTGCTGTAACGGTTTGTCTGCTTCTCGCTGAAGGTCCTTCTGAAGGAACTTTGTAGGTGCGATAATGGTTTTTGGAGTTTCCAGTTTAATATTCAACCCGGATGTGAGGCCAGTTGAATGAGGATTGGTGCCGTCCTGTCTGGATCTTGTTCTGTTCATAAACATGTTTATTGCCCCCAGAGGAAGCTGCTGCTTTTCACGCAGACAGGGAGGGCCTGGGGTCCCCTTTAGAGGGTAATGGGCTCAGAGCCTAGAATGAGGGATGGAAACCCTGCAGGTGGGGCGCCTGGCTGGCTCCGTCACAAGAGTCTTGATCTCGGGGTTGTGAGTTCGAGCCCCACACTGGGTGTAGAGATTACTTTGAATGAATGAGTACATACATACATACGAAAAGTATAGGTAGTTTGCACATGGGGACTGTGGGGTGCAGCCTGGGTGTGGCTCTGGGGGTTCACATAGGCCCAACCTTCAGGGCCTGGGGAGGAGGGGGTGCCCCTGGCTACTTTCCCACCTAGGACCCACCCAGGCTTCCATTAAAGCTTCCTTTCTTCTGAGCAGGGAGACTCCAGCCCAGCCCCACACAGGGTCCTGCTGTGGATGAGGTCCTGCTGTGGGATGTGTTAAATGGGTGTTGTCACAAAACCTTAGTTTCCTGCTGTGGACTAGGCGCTTCCTCTGGGACCTGGTAAATGGGTGTTGTCACAAAACCTTAGTTAATCTTCCCTATGGGGAAGCTCCTATAAGAGCAGTGATGGGGCTGGGAATGCAAGCTGGTGCAGCCACTGTGGAAAACAGTATGGAGGTTCCTCAAAAAACTAAAAATAGTACTACCCTACCACCCAGCAATGGCACTACTAGGCATTTATCCAAGGGATACAGGTGTGCTGTTTCGAAGGGACACATGCACCCCAATGTTTATAGCAGCGCTATCGACAATAGCCAAAGTATGGAAAGAGCCCAAATGTCCATGGATGGATGAGTGGATAAAGAAGATGTGGTATAATGTACAACAGAGTATTGGTCGGCAATCAAAAAGAATGAAATCTGGCCATTTGCAGCTATGTGGATGGAACTGGAGGGTATTACGCTAAGCGAAATTAGTCAGAGAAAGACAAATATCCTATGACTTCATTCCTATGAGGACTTTAAGAGACGAAACAGATGAACACAAGGGAAGGGAAACAAAAATAATATTAAAACAGGGAGGAGGACAAAACAGAAGAGACTCTTAAATATAGAGAACAGAGGGTTACTGGAGGGGTTGTGGGGGGGGATGGGCTAAATGGGTAAAGGGCATTAAGGAATCTACTCCTGAAATCATTGTTGTACTATATGCTAGCTAATTTGGATGTAAATTTTAAAAAATAAAAAATAAAACAAGTTAAAAAAAAAAAAGAGCATTGTCAGGGCACGTGGGTGGCTCAGTGGGTTAAACATCTGACTTCAGCTCAGGTCATGATCTCACAGTTTGTGGGTTCAAGCCCCACATCGGACTCTGTGCTGACAGTTTAGAGCCTGGAGCCTGCTTCAGATTCTGTGTCTGCCTCTCTGCCCCTCCCCCACTCACGGTCGCTCTGTCTCTCTGTCAAAAATAAATAAACATTAAAAAAAATAAATAGCAGTGTCAACTGATACGTATCCAAAAGAGCCAGAAGCCGGGACTCCACCAGACCTGGGCACTCGGTGTTCACAGTGTTACTTACAATAAATAGCCAGGAGGTGGCCGCAGCCCGTGTCCACTCAGAGATGAGTGGGTAAGCACAATGTGTTCTGGTCACACAATGGAGTATTATTTGGCCATAAAAAGGAATGAAATTCTGGTAAATGGGGGGGCAGGACACGTAGGTGGAGTGCAGAGGTATCTTGGGGCAGGGAAACTACTCTCTATGGTTTTGTAATGAGGATATGTGTCGTTACACATTTGTTCAAACTCCTAGCATGCACACCGGGAGCAGACCCTCACGAATCTGCCGATTTTAGGTGATGGTGACGTCTTAACGCAGGTTTCTCAGCTGGACCAGATGCCCCGCTCCCCTGGGGGGTGTTGACGAGGGAGCGGGTATGTGTGAAATCTCAGTACCTTCCTCTCAACTTTTCTGTGAACCTGCAACTGCTCTAAAAAATAATCTCAAAAAAAAAAATCCTGATACATGCACGCTATGAACGTAAATGAATCGGGGTACCTGTGTGGCTCAGTCGGCGTGTCTGACTTCAGCGCAGCTCATGATCTCACGGTTCGTGGGTTCGAGCCCCTCACAGGGCTCTGTGCTGACAGCTCAGAGCCTGGAGCCTGCTTCGGATTCTGGGTCTCCCTCTCTCTCTCTGCCCCTCCCCCACTTGTTTTCTCTCCCTCTCAAAAATAGATAATAAACATTTTAAAAAATTGAAAAAAAATAACCTAGATGAACCTTGAAGGCAGTATGCTCAGTGAAATAAGCTAGTCACAAAATGACAAATGTGTGTGATTTCACTTCTGTGAGATTCTTAGAGGTGTTGCCTTGGTAGAGACAGAAAGGAGAAGGGTGGGCTCCAGGGGCTGGGGGAGGGGGAGTCCATGCGTCCTGGGGGCAGAGTTTCAGCTGGGAAGACGAAAGAGTTGTGGGGACGGGTGGTGGTGAGGGCACAGTGTGACTGCACTTCCTGCCACGGTTACGTAGACTCAGAGACGGTTACCCTGGTAATTCTACATATGTTTTCCCACAGTGAGAAAAACCACACTGCACCGAGGGGCTTCTCACATATACAGCTTTTAGGCTATAATTCTTTAATTTCCACTCCACGTTTTTTTTGTTTTTAATTTTTTTTTAACGTTTATTTATTTTTGAGACAGAGAGAGACAGAGCATGAACAGGGGAGGGTCAGAGAGAGGGAGACACAGAATCTGAAACGGGCTCCAGGCTCTGAGCTGTCAGCACAGAGCCCGACGCGGGGCTTGAACTCACGGACCGCGAGATCATGACCTGAGCCGAAGTTGGCCGCTTAACCAGCTGAGCCACCCAGGCGCCCCATCCACTCCACATTTTTTTTTTATTTTTTTTTATTTTTATTTTTATTTTTTAATTTTTTTTATTTTTGGGACAGAGAGAGACAGAGCATGAACGGCGGGAGGGGCAGAGAGAGAGGGAGACACAGAATCGGAAACAGGCTCCAGGCTCCGAGCCATCAACCCAGAGCCTGACGCGGGGCTCGAACTCACGGACCGCGAGATCGTGACCTGGCTGAAGTCGGACGCTTAACCGACTGCGCCACCCAGGCGCCCCAACACTCCACGTTTTTAAGGTATTATTTCCTTTTTGTATTTTCAGATGAATGTTACAGATGCAGGAGAAACTGGAATGATCTGGCCATCCACTGAAACTTGCTGAAGCAAACCGTTATGACGTCTCTGGACCCTGTACTGTCCCAGGCGGAAAGGCTAGTCTGAGGTGCGTGGGCACATGCTGCTCTTGGGTGTGTCAGCACACCTTCCCTGTGTGCAACGTCCGCCTGGATCTCACTAGTTTCCCGTAATGGAGAGACAGCCCCAGACCCCCCAGTGTGATACTTCTGGCTCCTGTGGACCCAGAAATGTCTTAATTTTGAAGCAGTGACACCTTCTGTTTCTTTCTCAGCCCTCCCGTTTACTCCCCCACAGCAAGTCTCCTCTGGAAGGCCTACCTGAAACTCAGCTGGCGTTTCTAGAAAGTTCAGGGCTGGCCTGTGGCTTCTGACCCAGGGCCGGTGGGGCAGAGCAGTTGTGTGGTGCCGTGCTCGGCGCAGCTGCAGAGGCCCGGAGCCTTAGGGAGTAGACACTGGGCAGCTCTTAACTGGCTGGGGTGCTCTTGTCCAGCGAGCCCCCCCGCCCCGGTGTTGGTGGGGGAGGAGGGCTGGGGGGCCCGCCCACACCCGGCAGAGAGTTGTCTTCAGCAGGATCTGGCTGGCCTAGCCCTTCTGGGATCTGAGCCTTAGGCTCTCATTACTCAGAATCTGTGTGATCTACTCCAGTAACTGCATGAAAAGAAGTTCTACTCCAGAGTTCACAGTGACTTCTCAAAATATCCACTCATCTTGTTTTTCTTTAAATGTTTGTGTATTTTGAGAGAGAGAGAGAGAGAGAGAGGGCAGGAGGGAGAGCTAACAGGGGAAGGAACAGAGAGCGGAGGAGACAGAATCCGAGGCAGGCTCCGGGCTCCGAGCTGTCAGCACAGAGCCTGACGGATGGCTCGAACCCAGAAACCGCGAGATCATGACCTGAGTTGAAACCAACAGTCAGGCGTTTAACCAACTGAGACACCCAGGTGCCCCTCCACTTATTTTAAGTAGAAGCCCTTCTAATACTTCATAGAGAAATGAAAATAAAAACATGCTCTTTAAAATGTGAACTTTCGGGGCGCCTGGGTGGTTCAATCGGTTGGGCATCCGACTTCGGCTCAGGTCACGATCTCACAGTCTGTGAGTTCAAGCCCCGCGTCAGGCTCTGTGCTGACAGCTCAGAGCCTGGAGCCTGCTTCGGATTCTGTGTCTCCCTCTCTGTCTGCCCCTCCCCTGCTCATGCTTTGTCTCTTTCTGTTTCAAAAATAAATAAAAACATCTAAAAAATTAAAAAGAATAAATGTGAACTGTCGTATATGGTTAATATATAACCTATGCGTACATTAAGCCTGACTTTCAATCCGACAGGGTACAGGATGGCAAAGAGGTCAGCAGCAAAGCCTAGGAGAGGGGGCTGGGGGATTTAGCTGCTCCGTGCCTCTCCCGGCAGCCTGGGATCCCCGTGCTGGGCGCCCCGCACCATGGATCCCCCGGGCTACAACTGCTTTGTGGACAGAGACAGGATGGACGCGGCCGTGCAGGACCTGGGCCCCAAGGAGCTGAGCTGCACCGAGCCGCAGGAGCTGAAGCAGCTGGCTCGCCAGGGCTACTGGGCCCGCAGCTACGCCCTGCGGGGGAAGGTGTACCAGCGCCTGATCCGGGACATCCCCTGCCGCACGGTCACACCGGACGCCAGCGTATACAGCGACATCGTGGGCAAGATCGTGGGCAAGCACAGCAGCAGCAGCCTGCCCTTGCCCGAGTTTGTGGACAACACGCAGGTGCCCAGCTACTGCCTGAACGCGCGGGGCGAGGATGCTGTGCGCAAGATCCTGCTGTGCATCGCCAACCAGTTCCCCGACGTGTCCTTCTGCCCCGCCCTGCCCGCGGTCGTGGCCCTGCTGCTGCACTACAGCACGGACGAGGCCCAGTGCTTCGAGAATGCCTGCCGCATCCTGGCCTGCAACGACCCCAGCCGGAAGCTGGTGGATCAGAGCTTCCTGGCCTTCGAGTCCTCCTGCATGACGTTTGGGGACCTGGTGAACAAGTACTGCCAGGCGGCCCACAAGCTGATGGTGGCCGTGTCAGAGGACGTCCTGCAGGTCTACGCAGACTGGCAGCGCTGGCTGTTCGGGGAGCTGCCCCTCGGCCACTTCGCCCGCGTCTTCGACGTGTTCCTGGTGGAAGGCTACAAGGTGCTGTACCGCGTGGCGCTGGCGATCCTCAAGTTCTTCCACAAGGTGAGGGCTGGGCAGCCGCTCGAGTCAGACAGCGTGAAGCAGGACATTCGCACCTTTGTCAGGGATATCGCCAAGACCGTGTCTCCTGAGAAGCTGCTGGAGAAAGCGTTCGCCATCCGCCTCTTCTCCCGGAAGGAGATTCAGCTCCTGCAGATGGCCAACGAGAAAGCTCTGAAGCAGAAAGGCATCACCGTCAAGCAGAAGAGGTAGGCAGGCCCCTTGGGGCCTTGGGTGTGGCCCGCCCCTGGGTAGGTGAGGGGCCCACTAGGGTAGGGTGTAGGTGGGATGCGTCCTGGGGGCTGGGGCCTGAGCTGGTCCTGCCAGGCTCCTGGTCTGCCTCCTGGCAGCCAGCCCTGTGTGGATAGGAAGCCATGGGAGTGAGGAGGGGGCCTTCTGGCTACAGCCACAGGCTGCTCAGGCAGCTGCGGGTACAGAAGGTGCGGGGAGCGTCCTGCCTTCAGGGTCAAGGCCGGTGGCGGAGATGGACGCTGGATGGTGACCGTGCAGTCAGAAGGTCTGGCAGTGGGCCCGGCTGACTGCCTCAGATCATTTTAAAGCAGCCCCTGCTCTGTCCCCCACCTGGGGTCTGTGCTCCCTTGCCGGCTGCTCTTGCGGCTGCTGGGTATGTCCCCCTGCCCTGGGTACCGCCCCAGGGGAGCCAGGCTGGGAGGGGCCCGCGGTGTCCAACACAATCTCGGAGCGACAGAGCCCTTGGTGTGGAGGCCTTTCTCCTGGGCCAAAGGCAGGTTCGTCCTGGCCATCAGTATTTGCCACTAACCTGTCCTTGTCTGTTTTATTTTTCTTCCTCTTCTCTGTGTCCGTTGCTTCCCCCTGTTTTTCAGTGTTTCACTTTCTAAAAGGTAGGTCTAGAAACCACATCTTCATTCCTGGCTTTTCTCCATCTCCTCTCCTGGCTATCCCAGGGCCCAGCTGCTTTCTCTGGCTCTTGGGGCTGGGTTTGGCAATGCTGCCTTAAACCCTGGCTGCTCTTCAAGCTGTCTGTCTGTCTGTCTGCTCAGCTGCCTCAGACGTGCTGCCTCAAACGTGCTGTCTGTCCGTGCTTGGCTGGCTCTGAAGCATTGTCTTGTCAGAGCTGGCTCACTCTGTGTCCCCATTCATTAGAGAAGACGTGCTTCTGTCCCCATCCAGGCTGAGTGCTCTCCCCTCTGTAGCTGATGGGAGCGGGGCTCCAGGGCTCAGCGCCATTCCCCCAGTCCCGTTTCCTCTGGAATAGCAGAGAAGCCCCCTTCGGGCACAGCTCACCCGAGAAGCTCCACAATTCTCCTGGGTGGGGGGCGTGGCCAGGGCGTGGCCAGGGCGTGGTCAGGGCTGCACTCTGAGCCCTCCCCACTCTCCCCAGGCAGTTTGTGCACTTGGCGGTGCACGCGGAGAACTTCCACTCAGAGATCGTCAGTGTGAAGGAGATGAGAGACATCTGGTCATGGGTCCCTGAGCGCTTTGCCCTCTGCCAGCCCCTCCTGCTCTTCTCCTCGCTGCAGCACGGGTACAGCCTGACCAGGTAACACCCGGGAGCCTGGCAGCGGCCCGAGGCACGGGCTCCAAGGGCCTGACACACGGGAGGACGGAGCAAGCCGTGGAGACACCCCGGAAGTGTGGGTAGTGTCTGAGGATGGGCCCCAGGATCTACCTGCCTTTTCCTCAGGGGCCTTAGAATTGAGAGCCCCTTTTTCTGGGCTTCTCCTACTCCCCGGCCACCCAGACTTCAGGGGTCGCTGCCCTGAATACACAGCACCGATCCAGGCTCCTGTGTAGGTGTGACGACCCTGGGAGGTGGAACCCCCACACAGGAACTTCATCCTAGCACAGGAAGACCTGTGGCGGTAGGCCCTGGGCCCCTGCTGCCCAACCCCCACCTGGCTGGTCCACAGCTGAGTCCGGGGTGTCCCTGCCTCCCGAGGCAGCTCTGCCAGGTTCGACCCCAGTCAGCCTTAGATGGCAGGTCGCCTCAGGAGCTTCTGGCTCAGGTCACAGGTGACCCCGCAGAGGTGATATAGGCAGAGCTGTCCCAGCCCACATGACTGTTACAGCATAGCTAAAGACACGTTCGCCTGGTCCCTGCCTCTGTGCTGCGTGGGAGGCCTGCTGTGGGACAGCCAGGCTGGGCTACCAGGGATGCCATGAAGGCTCCGGGCACTTGGTGCCACCAGGATGCTGTGTCCAGCCTCCTCGTGCACTCCGTGTCCCACAGGCTCAGGCCCCCCCGGGCACCTGTGAGCTTTCCGAGAGCAGGTTCCTCGGGTTTTGCTTCCCTGAAGCTCCTGACACGTGGCTGTGCCCGCTGAGGGCCGTCCGTCATGCAGCTTTTCCCCACATCGCAGCAGCGCTGACGGTCCTGGCCAGCTGACTGCTCGGCCCTGAGACTGCCAGGCCCGGGCTCCGTCTTGGCTGAGAAATGTCTGGGCCAGGGTGCTGCTGGGTCCTTGGCCACCACACCTGGTCCCCAGGAGATGAGGAAGCACAGTTCCCAGACCCGTCTCCCCCAGACAGCCTGGACTTCTCAGATGCTATGGGCGCCAGATTGCTGTGGCCAGAGGTGGGATGGAAGCCTGGCATGTGTGGTCTTTGCCCCCAGGTTTTATTTCCAGTGTGAAGGACATGAGCCCACCCTCCTGCTCATCAAGACCACGCAAAAGGAGGTGAGGAGAGGCCCTTGCCACTAATGAGCCTTGGGGCAGGGGTGCGGGTGCCCCCCTGAAGCTTCCACCCAGGCTTCCTTCTCTTAGGGGCGCAGAGTGGAGCCCACCCTCCACAGAGAGGTGAATCCAGCCTCTCCATCTGACCCCCAACCACCCAGGACCTCCCGCTTCCCTGGGGGCTCCAGGCCCCTGCTGAGCAGCCTGGTGGCACAGAGCCTGGCTTCAAGGAGCGAGCCCTGCACAAATACCCCGTGAGCAGGGCCCTGCCTCCACCCATGACAGGCGGCTCTCGGGGCCCTGTCCTCTGCTAAGTGCTCTGAGGCACCCAGGGAAGTCGGAACTCACGTGCCCCCATCCTAGGGGCGTGTGCACGCGGTAGAGGCTCCTGGTTCTGTGGCTCCCACACCTGCACCCACGGGAGTGGTAGGTTCCTCACCCGGTTCCGGGTTCCATGTCTGGGATTCCAGGAGGAGCCTGGGCGTCTGCACTTTAGCAGGTGACTCACTGTCAGACGCTTCGGGCAAAGCCTGCAGCCACACCGCCTGCGGCCCCTCCAAGGACTGAGTTGGCACTTTGCTGGCTGGCTGGAGGTTGGGGAACATTCTCGAGCAGGGTCACCTCTCAGAAGCTTCTGTGTAAGGGGCATCCCTGGGGTTGATGCCCAAAGTCAGAGTGTGGAAGTGGGCTCCTTCCCATGCTTGAGGGCCAAGGAGGGAAACAGAAATATCCCAAACACGCTGATGATGGCGGAGGCAGCCACCCACCCACCCTCACCGCCCGCCCCATGCCCTGCAAACTCTGACCTCCCCACCCCACTGTCCACCTCCACCCTTTGCCCTCGGGCACACCAACAGCGCCCCCTATCAGTGACCACCACGGGGGGGGGGGCGGGCAACAGGCTCTGAACGAGGGTGCTCCTGCAGGTGGGGCACAGCCTCACACCACCGGCCTTTCTCCCCAGGTGTGTGGGGCTTACCTGTCAACAGACTGGAGTGAGAGGAACAAGTTTGGAGGCAAAGTGGGCTTCTTTGGGACGGGAGAGTGCTTCGTGTTCAGGGTGAGTGAGTCCGGCTGGGGGCCCTGCTCACGAGACCCTGCCTCCCACTCCTCCTAGTGCTCCCCCCACAGAGTGCCTCCCCACGTCCTTCTTGTTTGTGATCCATCGACCGCACAGGCGAGCCTCGTCTGCTGGGTGCAGTCGGCTCCCCGGCCCGGGCCCCGATAAAGACTGGTGGGGGGCATGTGCCTGTGACTCACGCTGCCCTTCCGCCCTCAGCTGCAGCCTGAGGTCCAGCGCTACGAGTGGGTGGTCATCAAACACCCGGAGCTGACCAAGCCAGTGTCCTTGGAGGCCGCTGCCGCTCCATCCCCTCTCGGCCGCCCCACATCCTCAGACCCTGCCGACCGCCTCTCGCCCTTCCTGTCCGCGCGGCACTTCAACCTGCCCTCCAAGACCGAGTCCATGTTCATGGCTGGGGGCAACGACTGCCTCATCGTAGGTGGGCGCCTCCCCGCACTCCAGGCCGGGCTCCTCCGTGCCCTCGGTCACGTAGCCCAGGAGATGGGTGCGAAGTCGTGGGGGGTACCGAAGCCCCTGCCGTGGCGGGTGCCTCATGTGAGGGACAGGCAGAGGAAGAGAGCAGGGACTGTTGGGGCTGGAGCGGGTGCGGGGGTGGGAGCGGGGATCGGAGGGTGCACGGTGGGGGCCCCAGCCAGGGGGACTGAAGGCCAGCCCTGTGGTTTTAGAGAAGTCTCTGGCAGGGCTGGGGCGGGGTCCCCATCCAAGCGGGGCTGCTGAGGAGCAGGAGGAGAGCCTCTAGGGGGCAGTGCTGGACAGAGGGACAGATGCTGACCCCAGCATCCCACAGGTGGAGGGGGCGGCCAAGCGCTCTACATCGATGGGGACCTGAACCGGGGCCGCACTGGCCACTGCGATACTTTCAACAACCAGCCCCTCTGCTCTGAGAACTTCCTCATCGCTGCCGTGGAGGCCTGGGGCTTCCAAGACCCCGACACCCAGTGACAGGCCTGCGCACGTGGGGACGGAGCTGTCACCGTGGGGTGGGGGTGGGGCAGTGGCCCCCTCTTCATGGGGCAGGCAGTAAAGGAAGAACCCCCCTCCGTGTGGTGGGCAGCATGTGAGTGCAGCTGGGGCTCTGGTGCTGGGCCGGGAAGGGGTGCCCGGGCCTCAGCTGGCTGAGCCTTGCCCTACTCAGACCTACGCAGACTTGCTTGGACTCAGGCCCTGCTTCTCTGTGGAGCATCCTGTGCCCAACGCCTGGAAGGGGCTACATCTTGCAGCCCCTGAGTCTTAGTCCCTTGGTGCGGAGGTGGGGACTCCCAAAGGCAGAAGGAACCTTCCGGCAAGTGTGGGTCCATGGCGCCCCCTGCTGGGGCCTGTTAGCACGGCTCTGAACGGAGCCCTGAGGCTGCCACCTGGTGGGCTGCTGAAGGCCCCCCAGGAGAGACAGACACCCTGGCGGCTGCCCCCTGTCCATATCCCCTCCCACTGTCCAGGGCTTCTCACCCAGTGTCCTCTTCTGGTGCTGGCCTCCTGTGGCCGCCTCTTGGACAGGAGCTGCAAGGTGAAAGAGGGAAGGGCAGGATCTGGGCCCCTCCTGAGGGAGGGAGAGCCGGAATGATGCAGGGCTGGAGAGGACGTTATGTGTCCTCGTGTTTCAGAGCCTGACGCTCCTGCGGGGCCTCTCTGTGGGTTCACAACTGGAGAGGCTGCCCAGGACGGCCCAGGGACGGGCCCTCTGCCACTGACCCCAAACCCGCCAGCTGCATTTCCACAGGCTTGTCCAGAGAAACCCAGACCCCTGGGGGTTTCTTCAGCCTTCCTCCTCTCTGCGGGGGAGGGGGGGCCTCCTCTGCTCCCCTCGGTCCCTGCAGTGGCCCCAGGATCCTGTCCAGACTCCTCAGCGTGGCGTGCTCGTCTTTGTCCATCCCCACGGGCCCCAGGTTGCCGGGCCCCCCCCCCCCCAGATCCTTCCCACACAGCGCCTTCACCACATGCCCCTCTGTGCGCCTCTCACAGCCCTGTGTTTGGGTACACAGTGTGGTGTCCTCATGCTGCGGCCTGTCCCCCACTTCCCTGCCCCACCTGGCTCTGCACCTGCCCTGCAAACTGTAGGGACCACGTGCAGACTTGCCAGGGGGTGCTGTGGGGAGTGACCTCCCACCCCATGCCCTCCCTCAGCTGGTCCTGAGGGCCTGGGCACCCGGGGAGGGGGCGGGAGGGCGGGAGCAGACAGACAGACACCCAAGCAGCCCTGCTGGGGGCTTTGGCAGCCTGGGCCACAGGTGCTGGGGTCCTGGCCCCCACGTGGCTGCAGCCAGCCTCTCGGCGTCCCCACGTGTGATGCCTCTGCTGTCTCCATCTTGCTTGGTCCTCCTGTGGGGCACTGGCCCTCCTCGTTCAGTCTCCTCTGAGCCGGGCCGCCGTGGCGCAGGAGGAAGGACCAGGAGCCCTGTGTGGCTTCGGGCAAGCCCGTGGATCCGCCTGGAACCCATTTTCCCCAACTGTAAAAAGGGGCCAGTCATCCTGCACCGCTGTCCCCGTGGGACTGTTCAGAGGTTCTGAGGGGGACCGCGTGAGTCTCCATTGAGTGGAGAGGTGCCGGGAGGCAGTATCACAGTTCATCCCCCCAACACACACACACCACGGCAGCCCTTGGCCCCCCCAGCCCCAGCCCTCCTGTGGCGCAACTTTGGTCTTCATTAAACACGGTCTTGTTACATGAACTCTGAAGGTCCAAGTCTGGTCTCTTCAACCAGAGGGGCCTCCAGGGGCTCTCCTGGGCGGGCCACCAAATGGGGCACAGGAGGCTGCACCTTCACGATGCCTGTCTGCGTCACCAGTGGAGTGTTGAGGGCCTTTGAATACCTCCTTCTGTAAGCCACTGGAGGTATATCCAAGCACTGTTTGCGTGGCTCCCTCTGCAAACTTCTGGAGCCTGGGGAATTCTTTGCTGGTGAGTGAGTCTGGAGGAGTCCCTGTGGCTGCCCTGAGGCCCCTACCTGGCCCTCGAAGAAATCCAGCCCAGGAGGGAGAGGATGGCTTAGTCACGGGGTCTCTGTCTATAGCGTGCGGTCTCTGTGTGCACGTGCAGCGCCCAGGTTCTTCCACTTTGACGTTGTCTCCCGAGCTGTCCTGCTGAACTAAAAGGTATGTGACTATTACCTTCATTTTTAATTCTTATTTATTCTTGTTGTGCGATGTCAGGTGTTCCCAAATAGAACACGTTTTGTTAATATTCTCCGTTGTTTCTTCTTGATTACCTAGAATTAGCTTTTGATGTTAAAAATAGCCAAATTTTTATGGAATTGCATGATGAATTATCACCCGTTTTTCTAGAAACGTTTAAAAGTTTATTTTGAGGGGTGCCTGCCTGGCTCAGTTGGAAGAGTGTGCTGTGCGACTCTTGATCTCGGGGTCGTGAGTTCAAGCCCCACACTGGGTGTAGAGATTACTTAAATAAAACTTAAAAAGAAAACAGAACATAGTTTGAATCAGTTCATTAAATTAATTTGTTGAAGTGGACTATATGCGTTTAGGGCTTCAGAACGTCAGTTTTTTAAAAGTAATTTATAATACAAGAGTAAGGCATTTGTATTATGAATTTTTAAGAGTTTTAATTGCTGAATTGAAATTAGTATTTCAACTTTTCCTACTTTTATAAGCGGGGTGCTTAATTTTTTGAGTTTCTCCTGGCAACTTGTTGCAGAAAATTCTGAAGATCCTAGGCTTTCAAATTTCTTATCCATTTCCTGAAGCCATAAGGCCTGTATAGTGTCTTTTAGTATTTATTATTTACCAGATTTGGGTTTTGTAACTTTTCATTCTAAATAATTTTAGATTTATGGATGAGATGCAGAGGTGGCCCAGCGGGTTTCCATGGGCCCTACCAAGCTTTCAGAGGCCTTGTACAGCACACGTATCCAAGCAGAGATGAATATTGGGATATAATGCTCTTAACCACAGATTTAATCAGATTCCTTGAGTTTTCCCACAGCCCTTTCTCTGTACCAGGAATAGTTTTAATTTGTATAGATACTTACATTTTTATTAAATCCAGAGTGACTTCAGAATTCATAGGACTAGGGCTGCCTAGGTGTCCCAGTAGGTTGAGTGTCCAACTTTGGCTCAGGTCATGATCTCACAGCCTGTGACTTCGATCCCCACATCTGGCTCTGCGCTGACAGCACGGAGGCTGCTTTGGGTTCTCTGTCTCCCTCTCTCCCTCTGTCCCTCTCCACCCCCTCTCAAAAATAAACATTAAGAAAAAATTCACAAGACTAAACACTGGTCAAAAAAATAAATTAGCCAGGGGCGCCTGGGTGGCGCAGTCGGTTAAGCGTCCGACTTCAGCCAGGTCACGATCTCGCGGTCCGTGAGTTCGAGCCCCGCGTCAGGCTCTGGGCTGATGGCTCAGAGCCTGGAGCCTGTTTCCGATTCTGTGTCTCCCTCTCTCTCTGTCCCTCCCCCGTTCATGCTCTGTCTCTCTCTGTCCCAAAAATAAATAAACGTTGAAAAAAAAAAAAAAATAAATAAATTAGCCAGCACACCCCCGGTCTCAAACATGGATTCACATCTTGACTGTTGTCCTCGCCCAAATGCCCCGTTTGCGTGGAGAAGTTACCCAGTGAAGCCAGGAGCACCAAGGACACCTCATGAGCGCTTGACCCTGCAGCGTCTAAGTTAGGCAGGAAAGCGTGTGGATCTTCAAAAATAACCCGGCATAAAACAGAATTACGATCTTCATCAGGTTAGTGTCAGACTGTGCCCTGAAGTTAGGCACGGTGTCACGTGATTCGCTGCTAAAGGTGAAATGCCTCACACACTTGCAGACGTGCTCACTTGACCCAGCCGCATGGAATTTAACACTGTTTGCGACCGAAGAAGCAAAATCAGTGGACACGCGGTCACGCAGACACGCTGACCCGTGACGTGCCTCGGAGACGCACCAGCTGTTAAAAACCTGCCTCAGGGGCGCCTGGGTGGCGCAGTCGGTTAAGCGTCCGACTTCAGCCAGGTCACGATCTCGCGGTCCGTGAGTTCGAGCCCCGCGTCAGGCTCTGGGCTGATGGCTCGGAGCCTGGAGCCTGTTTCCGATTCTGTGTCTCCCTCTCTCTCTGCCCCTCCCCTGTTCATGCTCCGTCTCTCTCTGTCCCAAAAATAAATAAAAAACGTTGGAAAAAAAAATTAAAAAAAAAAAACAAAAAAAAAACCTGCTTCGGATTGCTGAATCCACAGCGTGTTCCCTAGTTGTCCAGTTAGTTTGGGCACCTAGAAGCCATTTCATCGGTGAGAAGCACCGCTGACCGTGGGGGCCTGCAAGTCGGGTCTGGTCCGGGGACGCCGTGGCCGCGTGAAGGCCGGGAGTGGGCCCTGCTCGACTTCACGCTGAGGTGCGCTGACTCGCAGAGGGCTCACGTCAGCAAAAGCAAGCGAGCTCACGACTGAAGAGGAGAAAGTCGTGTGGATGATCTTACCTTCCTTTCTTGCGCAGGCCGGTTATTGGCTGGAAAATGGAGCATCTGAACGAGTGTCACAAAGAATCGTGAGGCCAAGTGAAAATATGCTGGCGTGTGGCGACCGAACGTCGGCTTTGCGGCAGAGTCTAAGTTGGGAGGAGTGAAAATAAAGGATTTTGTAACGTGGTTGGTCAGTGTTCATTTGAGTCCTAAATAAAAATCGATGAGAGCTAATGGACTACGCTGAAATATTTGGTGTGAAAACGTGTCAGTGGTCTGGGGTATCGTGGGTGCGTCATCTCTGGGGGTGACTACCTTGATGTCGCGGAGGGCAAGGGCGAGCTGGCACGAGGGGGGGTTACTCCCTTGAAGGCGACTTCCAAAGCCTGCGCTAGCTGATCCTGAGAGAGAAGTTTCTCTCCCTTAGGAGACACCCCTCCCGCACTTGCCGCAGTGGCCGGAGCGAACCGAGTCCTTCCTGATCTGGTTTTTGCTTGTTCTCAGCACCCATCACGAGGACGCACACCGCCGGCGTGAGCAGTGAGGGGAGTGGCCGTCAGGAATCCCGGTCCAAAGTCTCCGTCCAGAATGGCACACGTCCCTGTCACACGTGAAGCCCAGTATCAAAAAGTCCTACTCGTTCAAAAACGAGACTGTTCTAGCTGGGAGTCTGTATAAGTCAACATTAATGCCTTTTCTGACCCCTGGCGTTTCCGTTGGGTGCAGCTGTATCCCCTAAAGAAAAAACGCAACCGGGCAGGTGCGGGTCCTGGCCCCCCCCTTCCCGCACACCCCCCCCCCCCCCGCACCCCTCCCACTTTCCTGCTGCCGCCCGGGGTTTGCACTGGCCTCCAACACCGCCGGCTGTCTGGTATGGGCTGTTTCCAGTTCCTCTGCTGCCTCGGACCCTTACACAGCCTGCGGTTTCGCAGCCCTCGTAGGCTGGGGTGCCCCTGCCCCAGGACGGAGACAGCCCCCCCATCCCCTCCCCTCGAGACCGTCAGCCCCTGAGCAGGAGTCCCCGTGCGGCTGGTGTCCAGTCCAGGGCGGTTCTGGATGAGCGACGGGGTGAGACAGGCTTCTGGGCCCACGGTTGGGGGACGTCCCCAAACTCCCTGCAGCAACAACTTCTTCCGTAAGGGTGCTTAGCACCGTTTTGTGACTGAGACCCTGGCCTCTGACGTTTCAGACGCCTGCCTGGTCCACGGTAGCCGTGTCCCAGCTTGTGTCCCCACCTCTAGGTGGCCATGGGAGGGCTTTGTTTTAGTGGCTTTTTTCACACTGAGCCTAACCATTTTGAAGTGACCAACTCGGCACGTGGTACATTCGCAGGGCTGTGCAACCACCAGGCCACCTAGTTGTGCCCCCGAAAGGAAACCCGTGCCCCCTGGGTACTTGCTTCCCATTCCTTCCTGTCTCACAGTTTCTCAAAGGGTAAAGTGTGCACCAGGCAGAAAAGCAATATGGTCCCGGAATGTCCACGAGGGACATCTTCGCCGTTGCCCCCCACCCCGGGGGTCACCACTGTTGGTGGCATCTGCGTGCCTGTTCAGGGAATACGCCTGTGTACCCTTCCTCAGCTGCCTGCTTGTCACTTGGCCACTTCAGGGACCGTCCACGCAGACGTGCACACCCGCTCCCAGTGCGGCAGCTGCCCTGTGCCCCGTGGTTGTCGTCCTCTGTGAGGCCAGTACAAACCGGGTGGTCTCTTTCCCCGGCTCCCAGCCCTCTTCATCTCTTAAGACCTTGTTCAGAGATCACCCCTCCGGGGCCGTCCGAGCCACCTGGCCCCTCCCCCCTTTCCCGTCATCTGTGTGTCCAGTAACCACAGTTCTGGTTTAGCGTCGGGACCTCGTTGTCTGCACAGCCAGTGCCCACTGGATTGCGAGACCCTGGGGGTAAGAGCCCTCGTCCTTGATTCCGTACTCGCCAGGGCCTAGCTTGCTGCCTGCACACCGTAGAGGCTCGATAAATATTAGATGAGTGGCTGAGGGTCGGAGGGCGTCGTAACCCCCGACTGGTGGAGGCAAACACTGAGTGAGCCCAGACCGGGCGGAGGGTCCAGGGCAGGCGATCCCCTTTGTGGGCACCCTTTCTGAGAACCCTGTGCCAGGCCGGGTGCCAGGCCCTGGCCGCACACCATCCCCCAGCGGTCAGGTCCGGCCTGCGGGCTCCCTGTACCAGTGATGGCGGCGGGAGTCGGGTCCTCGTTGTACCCTGCTCGATTTTCCCATAGGACATCTGAAATTTATTTTCTGGACACTTTTTATTAAAAAAAAAAAAATCTTGTCATTTTATAAGCCCTATTTTTTAAAAAGTAAGCTCTACACCCAGCGTGGGGCTTGAACTCATGATGCAGAGATCAAGAGTTCTGTGCCCCACTGCCCCAAATAGAAGCCCTAATTTTTTTCAGTTGTAGAAGAAAAATGGCCTTTGCTCATTCCCCTCCCGTGGAACTACTGCGGTCCCGTTTCACCTCACCCCTGTCTCGCCTGGGCCACATGGAGCTCTTATCCAGCCGAGCCAAGAGAGGAGGGTGCCACATCTCTTAGCTCTGTGCCTTTGGCATGTGGTCACTGTGACTCGGAAGAATGGAACTGTCCCCAGGGAGAAGGCACGCTGTGTGACAGGCTTCGTTGTCTGCAGTTTCCTCACGTTCTTGATAAGGCTGCTGCCACCGTCTCCAGACTCACTTCTTTCTTTGTTGAAATTGCTTCCTTGGGATAAATTCATCTTTCCGATCATTTGGAAATTTATTCCTGGTCTTTATCTCCCCACCTGTCCCCCTCCCTTCCTTCAGGGTTCTCTCGAGTTCCATTGGACTTCCCTCTCCCACCATCTTTTGGTGGGGACCGTGGGTCCTTTTATCCTCATTAGAATCCTCGGGGGCTCAGGACACTCCCGACCCCCACCCCATCTATCTAAATCTCTCCCTATTGGGATTTCTGGCTTGAGTTTCCCAAAGCCCTTCCTTTATTTCTGAAAATCCCCCACGGTGCAATGACAGGCCAGGGGCTGACAATGCTGTGATTTCAACCTGGGGACCTACCTGTGAGGGGGAAGGCAGAGACGTGTGTCCCTGGTCACACACCACACAGCCCCGAGCACCTGCCCGGTGCTCACAGGCCAAAGGGAAAGTGCCCTGGGTCCCTTCTGGCCTTCTCACTGATCACTGGATGCTCCCTGAGCCCCTGTGAGGAGACGAGAGGAGGAGGAAAGCCACACCAGCTCGGCCCAGCCAGGAGTTGCAGTTTCAATTCCACTCCTCTCTAGCAGGCTGACCAGGGCAAGAAGTTTGACCTTCCTAGGCCCATTTCCTTGTCCACAAAATGAGAGTCATGGTGGCATCTTCCTCAAAAGGTCTTTATGAGGATTATATAATACCCTAAAAAGGCTTAGGACAGCCGTGGCACACACTTGGTGACCACTAAACATTAGCTTTATGTGCCAGAGACCCTACCAGGGATCAGAGATACAGAAAAAGAGGCACAGCGACCCTCAGTAGAGGAGGTAGTGAGTGAAAAAAAAAAAATAACGATGGAGTGTGAGGGATGAAGAAAGGGTCTGAGAAGGAAGGGAGATCAGGAGGGCTTCCTGTAGGAGGTGGTGTTTTAAAGATCCGAGTAGCACTCCTTATGCAAGAAGGGAAGGAGAGTAGTTGGTGCAGAGAGGGATACAGGCTCAGGGCACAGGGGAGGAAGGAGCAGCATGTTGGGATGAGATTGGGGGGGGGCGGTTGGAGCTGGCGATAAGAGGGAGGGGACCGCCAAAGGGTCCAGCCTGCGACAGGAAGGATTCCAGGAATGGAGAGACTGGTCAGGTGTGCCAGTTAGAAAGATACTGCAGCTTCAGGGTGAAAAATGCACTGCGGGGAGGGAGGTTAAGACTGAGCAGGTGGACCCGGTTAGAGGCTGTGAGGAGACCCAGGCCAGGAGGGAAGGCCCAATCCAAGGGCATGCGGTGGCGAGTGGGGGGGGGGGGGGGAGGGGGAGTGGGGGTGGCGGGGCAGAGCTAGCGGCCAGGAAGCAGCAGAAGCTCGGGGCTCGGTGAGTAACGAAGAGTGAGCAGTGGAGTGACTCAAGGCTGCTGGTTTGAGCGTCTTTTGCCCGAAATGGAAATAACAGAGTGGAAGCAGGTGGGGGTGGGGTGAGCTCACTTTGAGACATGCTGGCTGGAGGTGTCAGCAGTCCCCCCCAGAGACCTGGCGTGACCCCTCACCCTGCGCAGAAAATGAGATGACAGTGAGCATCGATGACATACTCCCTGAGCCCAAGGAGGGAACTGTCACCCTAGGTCTTAGGATTTCAGCCACATGGGGGTCGGGGGGCGGGGGCGTGCTTTGCCCACCTCTGGGTGTTTGTGTGGTTTCCTGGCGGAGGAATTCTGGTCTGAAGTCTCCCCCTGCACACTCCCCAGCCAGCACTGGCTCCCTGGCCTGCACCCTAAATGCCTGCAGCTGTGAGGGGCAGGCCTGTGGCAGGCACTTGGGTGCCATCAGGGCTGGGACAGAACGGTGCGAGATGCTGGACGTGACCGCCCAGGGGTAGGGCGGGCAGCGGGAACCCTGGGCTCACCAGATACCTGCAGGGACGCCAGGCTGCTGTGGGGCCTGGGCCTGTCCTTGGTCCTCCTTGTGACCCCAGGAAGAAGGAATGAGGGCGTCGGGCTGTAGGAGGTGAGCTGGAGAGAGAGGAGAGGGTGTGGTGGAGTGGGCAGCGGGCCATGCAGCAAAGAGGCCCCCCCATACAGCCTGACAAACGCCTCTCAGCTTAGAGAAACGGCAAGTCCCAGGTGACCTTGGCAAAGGCAAGGGGTTGGGAGGGAGGGCGGGTGAAGTGGAGACACCGAGTGAAGATTTCTCTTTGCAGAAGTCAGAGTCTGGGAAGAGGGTGGCGGAGGAAGGTGGAGAGGCCTCCGGGGGTACGGCAGCCTCCTCCCTTTTGAAACAGGACAGACCAGACACATCTGCAGGCTGCCAGTTGGCATGGTGGAGGACCCAGTCTTGCCAATGGGAAGGGGCCACAGGGAAGCTGTTGTGGAAGGTGGAGCTGAGTCCGGTGGGGCGGTGGGCAGAGGTGCTGACCCCACACTGCCCACATGGAGAAGGCTGCCACCCAGGACTTCCGGGGAGAACCCTTTAGTGCTGGGACCAGGGCCAGGAGCTCAAGGAAGACCAAGGACCAGGTAGTTCTGAAAGGCAAGGAACAAGAGGGCAAAGGGAACCACAGCTGGTGGGGAGAGATAAGGCGGCCAGTCGGGGTGCCTATAACCCCTCATGGGATCAGCAGGACAGTTCCAACCCCAGGCCAAGCTGCCGGGTGGAATGGGAAGGAACCACTGGCTGTTGTTCCAGAAATAAATGCAGCCCTGCAGGTGTCAGCTTTGGGTGAGGACAGGCTGGAGGAAATGGATCCCAGAATATGCAGAAATCTGGGGAATCATCCACAGGTCGCAGCACTGACAGGGTTTCAAACCAGCCAGGCTTACATCTTGAGGGGGTGGAGACAGCCCCCCAACTGAAGGCTGGGTCCCTGATGCAAAGGAGGGGACAGATGCAGGGAAGGGGGCTCCTCTTCCTCAGAAGCCAGGAGAGAAGTCACCATTAGCTGGGACGGGGGCCGGTAGGTCTGTGTCTGGAGGAGACTGGGGACATGGTCGGGGTGGTGCGACCTGGGGGCACAGGAGGGCTGCGAGGAGAGGCCAGGAGTTCACAGGTGGGGTAGGCGCTTTCCTGGGGACTGGAGCAGAAGAAAAGGCCGACGCCCAGGCCTTGGGATTTCGGCTCCGTCTGTTCATACTCCGTCTGAAGTATGAAGACTTCCCGGGGAGACCTCGGTCCCGGATGCCCGGAGAAAGGCCGCGAGAACCGCGCCGCCGAATCCACTTGGCGAACGTAAAGGAAAGCCGCACCAGCTGGCGCCTCGCAGCCGCAGAGGAGGCGGGGCACCCCACGCCCCGCCCCATATGCTAATACGAGGGTCCCCGCCCCGCCCCCGCCCGGGAGCCGGACGGGCCCAACGCCAAGGGGTGCGACAAGCTGCCAGCGCCCGGCTCCGCGTCCGCGGAGGCCGAGGTGGGGCGGAACGCCTGAGACCGGGTCGCTTGGGCGGCGGCACGGTGCAGGAGCAGTCAGAGGGCCGCTAGGGCGTACCAAGCCGTGGCGCCCCCCGCCTGCACGAGGTGGTATAGCCCGCAGGGGAGGAGCCCGGGTCATGTGACACGGCTGCGGCCGCCATTTTGTTCTGCGGTGCTGGTATTTAGAGCGCAGCCGCTGACGGGCCGGGTCGCCTTCGCAGCCGCCTGACTGCTCTCCTTGCGCTCGCTTGCTGTGCCCGGCCCGTCCTCGCCCCCGTCTTGGCCCGCTGAGCTCGCCCTCTCCCCACCCGCAGACATGTCCGAGGCCAAGGGCGGCCCCGAGTACGCCTCCTTTTTCGCGGTCATGGGCGCCTCGGCCGCCATGGTCTTCAGCGGTGAGCGCCGAGGCAGGAGGGACTCGGGAGGCTGGGGGCGCCGGGACTCGCGGAGCTTATGCCCGCGTCGCCCTAGGGTTCTTGGTGTGACGTCACGCTGACGTAATTCCGAGCTGTTGGGGGGGGTTCCGAGCCTCACGTGACCGCGGGCGGGGGTCGGGGCCCCGAGGGCTGCGGGTCGCAGGGCCTGCGGGCTGGGCGGGGGTGCGGGTCTCACGGGTCTCCCGGGGATCCTGGGCCGGCAGCCCTGCCGCCGTCAGTGTAGGTGCGGGGGTGGGGCGGCGGCGCCGCTGCCATCTTAGCCCTAGGAGAGGCGGGAGGGAGGCTGGGGTGGGGGCGCGCGGTCCTGCGCCTGCTCCGCACCCCCCACCGCCATCCTGCGGGCAGGTGTGACATCACACCTCGGGAAGCTCCCCCTGTTCGGCGGGGGTGTCGGGGGATGAGGCCCTGGCGCTCCCCTGCTTGGTACACAGCTCTCGCCCTTGTGGCGGCCCGCCCCCGACGGGGGTCTGGTGGGTCTGTACCCAGAGGCAGGTGCTTCCGGTTACGGCCTGTCACTGTTTCCCCGTAGCCCTGTGGGATGTGTGGGTTGTTTGGGAAAATGGGGCAGAGGGGTTGGTCCTGACAGCTGGCAGGAGCCCAGGGCTAGGATTGTGTGGAATGGGGCAGGGGTCTGGACAGGCTAAGGGCGAAGGACGGGTGTTTGGGAAGTAGGCCAGCATCAGTGCTATGTGTGTGCACGCCTGTCGGGGGTCTACTTCTGGGTGAATGAGAGAGTGGCATAGAGTGTCATATTGGGTCTTTGTCCTTAGGAGGGAGTCGTCTGGTTCAGGCCTGAATGAATGAATGAATGAATGACTTCCCTTTTCCCAGGTCCGAAATTGGGAGGGCTCCCCTAGGCAAAGAGAAGGGGCCTTCCAGGTTCTTGATGGCACCCTGCTTTTGAAGTTAGGTCTTGACGGTAATGGGTGTTGAATTCGGTGAAAACTGGTCTACCTGAGAGAGAGGCACGTGGGCCAGGCCCAAGAATGTGGGACCCAGGAAGGTGAGTCCTAGTCTGTGGCAAGCCTGTAGACTGGTCTGGCCTGGTCTCCTCTGGGCCTCCTTCGGTAGGTCTGGTTTTTGGTTTGGATGACCCCGCCCTGCCCCACCCTACCTGGTGGGCTGGGGAGGCTCCCTGTGCAAGTATGTGGCGGGTTTGAACTCCAAACAGCCTGTGCTGTCTGTAAACACTTGTGAGGTGGGGGCTTGGGGACTCTGCTGTCTTGAGGGCCGCCCTCTGCCTGGGCCTGTCTGCCAGTCATGAGTTACTGAGTGAGCCCTACCCTGCCCTTCCCATCACGTGCACATAAGGGGTCATTTGTGGTGGGAGAAGTGGTCTGGACTTCCCCTTCTCTCCCAGCTAACCCTGCTCTTTCCACATCTTAAGGGGCTGTCTGCTTTCCAGCACTTCTGGACGGACAGGCTGCTGTAGCCCCCCACCCCTTTTCTGCTCTTTGCCTCCACACTTCTTGAGATTCTACTGTGCCTGGCCATGTGTGCGTTGCTATTTATGGCTGTCATTCCTTCATTCAGCAAATGTCGAGTGAGCTCCTACTGTGTGCCAGGCACAGGGGAACATCAGTGAACAAAACAAGACGTTCCCGCCCCAGAATTCCTTGAATTCTGGCTGCCATTGCTTGTTCCTGAAGCCCTGAGTTTGCCCCTTGGGCCTTTTTTCTGTACCCAGCTCCTGGCCTGCTCTAGTCATCAGGTACATCTCTTCCTTTTCTGGAACTTAACTTGATACTTTCAGATGGAGCCTGATCAGAAAGCAAGTCTCTGGAAGTTACTGAGAACAGGGTATCACTGGTCTAGGGCTTTTTTGTTGCCCCAGGCCCCTGAGGATTGGTGCTGCCTGCTCCTGTGGGGCCTGATCTCCTTCCTGCTTCCCCTTTTTTCTTGTGACAGAAGTCCTGTCAACTCTTTCTTCATCAAGTTGCTCCTTTACCGTAATCTCTGACTTCCTCCCTGCTGGCGGGCACCCTGCGTTTGGTGCTTTGTTCTTGGAACTGCCTCCTGATTGCACTCTTTCTGTTCCCTGCTCGATCTGGGACCTGGTGAGGCTTGGCCTCCAGAGCTGGCATCCAGGGTTTTCCGGGACACCTGCTGCTGCCCAGGCCAGGCTGCTTTTCCATCCTGATGGTCAGCCCTGTTTCTTCCCTTTGTTCCTGTCGTGGCGGCCCCACCCTCAGCCACACGATCTCCCTGCTGCCTTCTGGAGAAGGGCCCCGCTCACTTTCCACCTCTGGCCGTGTCCTGCTACCTGGGATGCTAACTTCCCAGTAATCGGTGCCTTACTCAGTGACACTCATCGCCTGTGCTCTCCCGCTTGAGTGACAAACCATGGCACTGGCTCCTTGCATGCACTTGACATAGCCCGATGTGGTGCGGGGCCTGCAGTAGCAGCCCCCAGGATGCACTGCAACCAGGAGAGTTGCCGGAAGAGCTTCGTGAAGACCAGCCCTGAGCCCCAGGTTAAAGGTGCCAAGTGTCTAGGCGTGGTGGTGTTGGAGTGGAAATCCCTCTGCTCCCACCCCTACTTCTTTTCTCTTTCTGCTAGCTCCCAGCGTGATGCCTCGTTGGGGGACGTCTCCATTCGTGCGTGCTGTCTGCAATCATTTTTGCTCACTCAAGCCTCTTCCTCAAACGTCACTTTCTCTATGGAGCCCTTCCCCCACTCCCACAGGCCTCCCCACTCTTCTAGAACGTGTTGCTGTGCTTGGAGAGGCCATGTGTGTTTCCTCACCGGGCTTGGAGCCCCGGGAAGCCAGAGCTCCTCTGACTTCCTCCCTGCTCAGTGATGAACACAGAGAGGAGGCATTTTTGTGGCCCAAATAGGTGAATAAAACGTGCAGAGGAATGGTCAAGAGTGTCCACATCTTTTCTGAAACCCATGAGCCATGTTATCCTTTGCTCAAGCAGTGCAGCAAGACCTTGGAGGGCAGGAGTCAGAAGAGCCACCTGGGCCCGCTGTGGCTCTATTCTGTGCACAAGTTACCCCATGCGTGGAGGCCAGGAGAAGGGAGATTGGAGGAAGGCAGCACACCCTGGCAAGAGGAGGCGGAGTGCCATCAGAGGAGACCGGGCGTCCTCCCGTTCTCCCACGCTTCGTTGCTGGAGGTCTTGGGGGGGGGGGGGTGGAAATCTAGGCTTCTGTGAGCCCAAGGCCTCTGTGCATGCAGGCGTGCTTCTGGGAGGTCTGTCGAGGCCTCATGGTCCACCTGGGTGATGGCAGAGAGGATTCTTTCCAGACTTGAGAGCCTAGTCCTGCTGTGTGCCTGAGGATGCCCTCGGCTTTCTCTCCATGTGACTGGGCTGCTCTGCTGGGCCTGTCAGAGCTCCACCTTTTAGGCCGTGGGCGGCTGTACCGGGGTCTCTGGGAGGTTGGGGCCAAGGTTAAAGAGCGGAGCAGGAGCCCAGACAGGCGGGACAGCCGTTAAGGGCCTCTGTTGGAGGAAGGAGACAGCTGCCTGAGCTCCCTGCGTGCCCAGCTGTAGCTCTTGCCCCCGAGGGCCACCTCCTGCCCTGAGCCGGGTGCCAGCTTCGTCTCACCTTGTCGGTGATGACTTACGGCATCTCCCGGCCGTGCCACAGCTACTACCCCCAGGGTCCTGGCCCCAGGTGCTCTGAGCTCACCTTGCCTTTCCTGCCCCCTCCCCACAGCCCTGGGTGCCGCCTACGGTACAGCCAAGAGTGGCACTGGCATCGCGGCCATGTCTGTCATGCGGCCAGAACTGATCATGAAGTCCATCATCCCAGTGGTCATGGCTGGTATCATCGCCATCTACGGGCTGGTGGTGGCCGTCCTCATCGCTAATTCCCTGAATGATGGCATCACTCTCTACAGGTGAGTGCCGGGCCCCTCCCCATAGGTCATGTCCTGCCTCGGGCGAGGCCACCGCACGGGGCTGGGAGGGCTGGGGAGGGGGCGTCGGGCTGGTGACTTGCTTCCCCTGGCAGGTGGCTGACGTCTATCCGGTGTCTTCTCTCCCCCAGGAGTTTCCTCCAACTGGGTGCTGGCCTGAGCGTGGGCCTCAGCGGGCTGGCAGCTGGCTTTGCCATTGGCATCGTGGGGGACGCTGGTGTGCGTGGCACTGCCCAGCAGCCCCGGCTATTCGTGGGCATGATCCTGATCCTCATCTTCGCCGAGGTGCTCGGCCTCTACGGTCTCATCGTTGCCCTTATCCTCTCCACAAAGTAGCCCCTCTCCGAGCGCACCAGCCACAGAACACGATGTAAAGACCACCCCTCATTCCGAAATGAACAGCCTGACACACACGCACGGGGCCGCCGCCCCCCCAGTAGTCGGTCTTGTAAATGCGCAGTGTCCTAGTGCCCGTTGTCTGCTACCCCGGCCTCGCCCCCGCCCCGCCCCGTGCCGTGGACATCCGGGCCCACTCCTTCCCCATCCGGGCCTCCGGCCGCCCCCACTCATCTGCCCTAGAGCGCTCTGTAGAAGGGTGAATTAGAGTTGTCATTTTCTCTTCACTGGATGTTTCTTATTTATAAAGATTTGATCTGTTCATACGTCTGTGGAGCAGCCCTCCGTCCCCAACTATATAGTAATCTTAGGTCGAGTGTTGCGTTGTGGGGTTGCCGTTTGCTCCGAGACTCGTTGGATCGAACCACCCTCCTCCAGCCCTGGCTGCCGGGGGCCGCGGGCCAGTGTGCTGGGCCTGCGAGGTCCTGGAGCCGAGCCGTGTCCAATAAAGTTCTCGGTTGTGACTGGATGCCTGTGTGGACCGCTTGTGTGGGCCCGGGCCCGGCGGGGGCGGGGCGGGGCGGCCGCGGCGGCCCTGCCGGCCCCGGGGCGCGCCGGTCACGTGGGCGACCTGATCACGTGGGCCGGCCGGTCACGTGGCACGCCTCAGTCAGCTGAGGGTCACGTGGGTGCGGCCGGAGCCCGGCGGGCCGCAGTCGGCCGAGTGCGCGGAGAGCGGGAGAGCGGGAGAGCCGGCTTCGGCTGCGGGGCTCCGGGCGGCGCCCGCTCGGTGGGGCTCCGGTGGCTCACGATGCGCGACGCACAGGGCGAGGGGCGGGCCCCGGTGCTCCAGTTCACCAACTGCCGCATCCTGCGAGGGCGGGCGCTGCTCAGGTGGGGTGCGGGGTCAGGCGCTGCGGGGGTGGGCCCGGGAGCCGGGCGGGGCGCGGGGTGCGGAGCCGGCAGCTGCTGGGTTGGGGCCCGGGGCCGGGTGGGGTGCGGGGACGGGAGCTGCTAGATGGGGTGCGGAGCCGGCGGGGTGCGGGCCGGGCACTGCTGGAGTGGGGCGCAGGGCGCGAAGCCGGGCACTGCTGGAGTGGAGCGTGGGGCCGGTGGGGCGCGGGATCGGGAGCTGCTGGGATGGGGCGCAGGACTCGAGGCCGGGCACTGCTGGAGTGGGGCCCAGGGCTGGTGGGGCGCGGGATGCGGAGTCGCGAGCTGCTGGATTGGGGCGCCGGGTCGGGAGGTGCTGGAGTGGGGCGCGGGATGCGGGGCCGGGCTCTGCCGGAGTGGGGCGCCGGGTCGGTGGGGCGCGGGATGCGGGAGCGGGAGCTGCTGGGATGGATCGCAGGGCGCGGGGCCGGGCACTGCTGGAGCGGGGCCCGGGGCCGGCGGGGCGCGGGGTTCGAGGTGCTGGAGTGGGCGTCGGGGCCGGGTGGGGCGCGGGGCCGGGGGATCGGGAGCTGCTGGAGTGGGGCCCGGGGCCGGGTGGGGCACAGGGTGCGGGAGCTGCTGAAGTGGGGGCGCGGGGTGCGGGGTCGCGCGGTGCTGGAGTGGGGCCCGGAGCCGAGCGGGGTGCGGGGTCGGGATGCGGGCTCAGGCACTGCTCTGGTTGGGCCCAAGGACCGGCCGTCCTAGCTTCTGTCCGGCTCTGGCCGCAGGGAGGATCTGTGGGTGCGCGGAGGCCGCATTCTGGACCCGGAGAAGCTGTTCTTCGAGGAGCGGCGAATGGCGGATGAGCAGCGGGACTGCGGGGGCTGCATCCTGGCGCCTGGCTTCATCGATGTGCAGATCAACGGTGCGGTCTAGGGCTTAGGGGACAGGGACCCGGAGAAGGTGGTCCGGGCACCGTGCAACCTTCCTCTTTGTGGCCGTAGGTGGATTTGGCGTTGACTTCTCTCAGGCCACGGAGGACGTGGGTTCGGGGGTCGCCCTGGTGGCCCAGAGGATATTGTCACACGGAGTCACCTCCTTCTGCCCCACTTTGGTCACCTCACCACCAGAGGTTTATCACAAGGTGAGGTCAGGCTTCCGGTCTCAGGGGAAGGGGGCTTCAACAGTAGCACCCCTTTAATTTTCCAACTTTTCCTGCCACAAACCCCTTGGCACTTGGGTCTGGCCTCACCCTTTAGCCTCCCCCACCCCCTGGGGCCTGGGGTCCGGGGTCCTGCCCCTAGGCTCTCCTTTGGTGTTCCCCTGCCCGCAGGGGGTCACTGCCTCTGCAGCCCTTCCCACAGGCCTTCGTGTTTATTGTTGCGGTGTCTTCGGGGCTAGAAGTCCTCTCCGTCTCACACCCTGGCCACCTCCTGGCTCCAGAAACCGATTGCTGGGACTTTCTGGATTGCCACATTTGTACCATCTCCTCAGGTTCATCCCCCCTAACTTGTCTGTGCTGTGTGACTCCACTGAATGTGCTTTCCAGAAAGAAGCTTGTTGTCTGCCCTTGCTGCCCCCTTCCGTCCCCGCTGCTGCCCTTGTGGCCCCCACACACCCTTCCACTTCCTCTCTTCTCTGCATGGCCCTATAGACATTTTCACCCAGGCGGCTTCTCCGGTTTTATTCTTCACCCCAGCGTCTTGTTGGGTTTCTTTGGGTTGGGGACTTTACATGGTAACCGCCAGAAAGCAGGTGCTATTCATCATGCCTCTTTACCGCTTGATGCTTAGTGGGTTTTGAAAAGCGTGGACGTCCCCTTACCCAAGTCGAGTTGGGGAAGGGCAGCAGTTACCCTTTAACCCTCCCCCCCCCCCCCAGCGTTGTTGTTTTCTCCAGTACAGGGCTTTTTTTTGCAATTATGGGTCATGTTGCCGGTCATGGGTGGGGAGGTCCCTCCTGGGTGTGTGGGCGCACAGTTGGAGTTGGGTGTTGCGGGAGTTTGAGTGTGGGCTTGGGATTGGGTCCTGGCCCCCTAAGTTCATCTGTCATCTGGGGGACACGAGACCATCCTTACTTTTTTCTGAGCCTCCATTTTCTCAAATCCAAGTTGGGAATGAGCACCACGTCCGTCTCCTGGGGTTGTGGGGCAGGCAGCGCTCTGTGCAGTACCTCTTAAAAACTTGATATGCTGTCATGTGTGGACATCTTTCTGGAAATTTCCCCCAGGCCTCCCATCACAAAGTCAGAGGTTAAAAACTAAGCTCATCTTCCTACTTCAAGCCACCTGGTTCTGTGTTTTTTCTCTTGGTCATCAATCCCTGATTTCTCTTGCCTGGAATCTGGGAATGCGCCCGCCTTACTGTCCTCCCCCTTCCCGGGACCTACCAGTGAGGCTTCCTGACTGTTGCCTAGTCTCCCAACTGCCGGCCTTGCTCCGAGTCCTGCCGCAGCGGCCTTCCCAGGGGACAGGGCATAGCACATCACTCAGCCCCGCACCTTTTATCTTTCTTTCTTTTTTTTTTTTTTTTAAATGTTTATTTATTTTTGAGAGAGAGAGAGGCAGAGCGTGAGCAGGAAGGGGGCGGAGAGAGAGGGAGACACAGAATCCGAAGCACTTGTCAGCACAGAGCCCGACGCGGGGCTCTAACCACTCAAACCCATGAACCGTGAGATGGTGACCTGAGCCGAAGTTGGACACTTAACTGACTGAGACACCCAGGCGTCCCACCCCCTTTTTACCCTTCTGAGCAGTCCCTCCCTAGCCGCCCCAGCCTCGGCCCTCTCCCCACGTATGGTCCAGCCATTCTGGGCCATTCTCTCTCCTGTTCCCAGGCCTTCTGCCCTGTTTTATCTTGTTGTCTCTGTTGCCTGCTCTTTGGAGCTGTGACTCTGCTGTGCCCGTGGCTTCGACAGCACATTTGACCATCGTGATACAGGTTGTGAGACCTCTTTTTTTAGGACAGGGAGTTTCTGGTCACTAGGATTTCTGGCTTATGTTTTCTTTTCTTCCTTTAATGTTTGTTTACTTATTTAGGGAGAACGTGGGTGCACAAGCCGGGGAGGGGCAGGGAGAGAGAGAGGATCCCAAGCAGGCTCCGTGCTATCAGCAAGAGCCTGACGTGGGGGTCATCCTCACAAGCTGTGAGATCATGACCTGAGCCGGAAGCAAGAGCCGGATGCCTAACCCACCAAGCCCCCCAGGCACCCCTCTGGTTTATGGCTTCCTGCTGATACTTGTCAGTCTCCACAAACACTCGCAGGATGAAGGCGTTGGATAGCAGAAAGTAAAATCTCGGAGGCCGTGAATGTGAAAATTTAATCCAGTGTCATCTCAGGCGCCACGGGGCTGTTCGCTTAGGTATCTCCCCGATTCCCGTCCACCCACCTTCTTCCAGGGCTGGCTCACACTGGGCAGAACTGGATTGCTGCTCTGTCAGAAGTTACCCGGATCCCTTATCATCGTGTTCTGGCCCATTGAAACCCACCTGCTCTTTTTGGGGGCCTCTTTCAGTCTTACCCTTTCATACTCTCCCAGTCTTACCCTTTCATACTCATTTCTCCCAGGAGGAAGCTCTGGCTGGAGTGTTCTCGGCTTCTGGTCCATCGTGTGCTTAGCCAAGACCTGCCACCTCCTCAGGCGGCAGCCAGGCTTTCACCATGCCCTCTGCACTTTGACCTTTCCCATTCTCTTGCCGTCCATGCTGTCGTTCATTGCCTTCTCCCTACTTAGCGCTCTCTGTCTCTCCCCCATAAAACTCAGTTTTGTTTCGAAGTACGAAGTGAACCCCGTGCGTCGGGTTCAGACCTTACCTCGGGCTCAGAACATGAGACCTGGACTTGGGCCGCGTACCTTCCTGGAGGCATCCGCGTGAGAGTGGCACCTGTGAGACTGGGTGGGGACAACAGCCAGTGGCGGGCACGGCATCGAGAGGGGCCCCTCTCCCTGTGCGGGAGTCCCAGTACCGACCGCGTGCAGAACCCCATAGAACGTGTCACAAGGCGGGCTCCCCGGAAAGACGGGATCCGGAGATTCACCCACAAGTTCATCTGCCCCGTGGGCTGGGGTATCCCCTCCCCGGCCGTCTGACCGTAGCCCCGTGTCTGGCACCGAGCTCTCTTGGAAGACTTGGAGAGAGCTTCAGGACGGGACCTGACACTGGTCACGACGGGGTCACCTGGTGGAACGTGGGCCTGTCCTCCACAGATGGGCTGAGGGCGAGGGTCGAGAGGGTGTGTTCGCGAGCAAAAAATCTATTCCCGAAAAACTCAGCCATTACCTTTTTTTTTTTTTAAGTTTATTTATTTTGAAAGAGAGTGCAGGGGAGGATCGGGGGGGGGGGGACAGAGAGAGTTGCAAGCAGGGTCCTCATCCTCAGCACAGTGGCCGATATGGGGCTCGAACTCACAAGCTGTAAGACCATGACTTGAGCTGAAGTTGGACGCTTAACCGACTGCGCCATCCAGGCGCCCCTTTTGGTTTGTTTTGCTTTTAATTTTTAGCGAACTTACACGAAATCTCCTGGCTTGTTAGGAGAAACAACAGCCCTTTGCCCCCACCAGCTCCCACCTGGAGACGGTCACCTTCAGCTCAGCTGGTCCTTGGAATTTGCTCTCGCCTGTCTAAGCTCCAGGCCGGTTTAGGGCAGTGAGCAGGGGTGTCTGCTTCCCACCAGCGGAGCTGAGGCTAGACTCCTCTTCGTGGGTTTCCGGCCCCCCGCCCTCCCCGGGTAGCAGCCCACCGACTTGGGGAGACCCGCCGGTAGGACTGGGCGAAGGACTCGGTGCTGACCCGTTTTCTTACCCGTCTGCCCTGTGTCTTTGGGACTCCTTGTTCTCTCAGCTGGCAACTCCACTCCCCGCCTCTGCCCGTTTCTTGCTCTTCTTGCGGGACGTGTGGGTGCGCCCAGCGCTCTATCAACGTCGTTTTCCCTCGGCAGCTTTAGGGACCTGTTCCGCGGCCCTGGCTGCCGGCCTCACTGGACCGAGCTGTCCTGGGAGCTCCTTCCCGTCACCTGGGGGGGGGGGTCCCCTGGCGAATTTCTGCTGGGCCTCTATCCCCTCTCCCGTGCCTTTGTCTTTGCTGGTTTTTGCCTTTGTTTTGGAGCATATCCACCAGCTTCTGCTAGAGACGGGGGCGCAGAGAGCAAAGTTTTCAAGATCTCGAAGGTCTAACGAGGTTTTTATTCTCTTGATTGGGTGTAGGTTAGAAGTGACTTTCCTCTAGAATTCTTAAAGGCGTTGCTGTATTGTTTTTTCATTTCCAGGGTTGCTGGTGAGAAGTCGGAAGCCACCTGACCTCTGATACTTTGTGCATGACTTATTTCTTCCCTCTGGAAGCTCGTGGAATCTTCCCTTTGGCCTTGGGTTCTGAAGTCTGAGGGTGACACGTGTGGGGCCTGTGGGGAATTTATCTATTGTGCTGGCCGTTGGCACACCCTGTCGGTCTGAAGTTTGGTTTTTGGTTTTGTTTGCTTTCCTTGATCACAGCGCGTGTGTGATTTTTCTCCCTCGTTTCTCTGTCGTCTTTCCTGGGAGTCATCATTCCATGGTTGGGCCTCCTGGATGGCGTCTCTGGTTCTTTCTGTGACTCCGCTTCCTGAATGTTTCCTGTGTTTCTATGTTCCGGTTCTTGACTTGGGTTTTTTTTTTTTTTTTTTTTTTTTTTTTTTTTTAACTTTATCGCTCAAGTTGTATTTTTTAATTTTATTTCTTATTTAAGTATTTGTTTACTTATTTTGAGAGAGAGAGAGAGAGCAAGTGTGAGCAAGGGAGAGGCAGAGAGAGAATCCTGCACTGTGAGTGCAGAGCCCCGTGTGGGGCTTGATCTCATGACCTGCGAGATCACGACCTGAGCCGAAATCAAGGCTTGGATGCTTAACCGACCGAGCCACCCAGGCGTCCCTCACATACTTTTAATTGGAAGAGCTCGCTTTCTCTCTCAGTGTTTTTTTCTGACACCGTCTTCTTGTTTCACGGGTGCAGGACCTCTCCTCACGTGTCTTCCCGTCCCTGCCGGCCCTGCCCTGTTCGTCCTCTGTCTCCCCAAGGTTTCCCCGAGCTGCCACTGAGCCTTGGCCGTCGGCTGTGTTTGAGATCAGGCGCCAGCAGGCTTCTGGGAGCCCCGAGACTGGGGCGGGCTCCTGGGGGCGCCCTTAGTTGAGGTCCCTGGGCCGAGGGGACAGCCTCACTGGCTCCGTGCTGAGAGTGTTAACCTAATCGCAGGGGGTGCGCCTCCACCCACCTCTCGCCTGGAGCCCTTCTGGTTTGCTTGCAGGGCACATTCACGGGCCCAGCTGCCCTTTAATGGTGTCTGTGGTTCCCCCCGCCCCCGCCCCCGCCCCCACTTCTCAAGGCGCTGCCTGTTTCCTCGGTGTCTCCACCACGTGCCCCTGCCCACACCTGCCCAGTGCCGGCCCCTCAGGCTCCCAGGGTTTCAGCCTCTTTACGCATCGCTGTATCTGGTTTAGGGTGAGGGTGCCCCCAGGGCCCTTCGGCGGGCGGCAGGTTTCTCTGGCAGCTCGCCCCGCCTCCAAGACGGGTCATGTGAGTACCTGTGTTCGGCTCAGGCACCGTGTGGCTGTGCCCTTGACGCCTGAGCCCCCAGCCCCGTGTGCACCGACCTCTCTGGCCCCCGAACCCCCGCTTCTGTGCTCGCGCTGCCTGGACTGCACGCCTCCTCTTGACCCTGGCCGTGTGTGCGGTCCTGCAGCTCAGGAGGCCGGGCCTGCTCCCCTGTCTGGCTGGGTCCAGACCCTTTGGCCACGTTGCAGGGCCAGGTCAGGTCCCTTTTGTCCATTCCTGTTCCTTGCTGGCAGCTGGCCTTCCGCCCCTGCGTGTTCCTCCGCGTCCTGATGGTTCTTAGCGCTGTGCCTTCCCTGACTCTGGTTGGGGGCCTTCGACTACCTTCTGCTATCTGACGGAAGGCCATCGGGGGCTGGGCTCTGACCTCTGACCTCTGACCTCGGCTGGGCTGTGATCTCTGGGCATTGGGCCGTAGGGGGCAGGGCTTTAACAGCTGGTTCCCCCCAGGTCCTTCCTCAGATCCCTGTGAAGAGTGGTGGTCCCCATGGGGCAGGGGTCCTCGGTGAGTGGCTGACCCCTCTCCCTGCCCCCACCCCGGGAGGCTCCTTGGGGACCTGTTGGCAGCCCTTCCCCCTCCAGAGGCCCAACTGGGGAGGGAGGTCGGGCAGGTGACGGGCCAGGGCGGGGGCTGCAGGGCCAGAGGCCCGCTGGAGCTGTCCACTCCTCCCAGGGGTGCACCTGGAGGGCCCGTTCATCAGCCGGGAGAAGCGAGGTGCACACCCTGAAGCCCACCTGCGCTCCTTTGAGGCCAACGCCTTCCATGATGTGCTGGCCACCTACGGGCCCCTGGACAACGTCCGCATTGTGACGCTGGCCCCCGAGCTGGGCCGAAGCCATGAGGTGATCCAGGCGCTGACAGCCCGTGGCATCTGTGTGTCCCTAGGTGAGGACTGCCACCTCCAGGGTTGGGCCCATGTGGGGTCCTGGGCTGGGTGCACACTTTGAGTCCAGGTCCCCTATGCAGGACACTCGGTGGCCGACCTGCAGGCCGCGGAGGAAGCCGTGCAGAGTGGGGCCACCTTCATCACCCACCTCTTCAACGCCATGCTGCCTGTGAGTACCCCGTGCCCCGCACCGCAACTCCCTGGGCGGGTAGGCACAAGGGCTCCTGCCATCGCTCAGCTGCCCTCCCATCTCTGTCCAGTTCCACCACCGTGACCCTGGTATCGTGGGGCTCCTGACCAGTGACCGGCTGCCTCCCGGCCGCCACATCTTCTACGGGATGATCGCGGATGGAACGCACACCAACCCGGCCGCCCTGCGCATCGCCCACCGGGCCCATCCCCAGGGTGAGCGGCAGGGCGGGGCGGGGCCCGGTGGGAGGACTCAGCCGGGCAGCTCCTGAGTCCCCTTCCTTCCGCAGGGCTGGTGTTGGTCACCGACGCCGTTCCCGCCCTGGGTTTGGGCAATGGGCGTCACACGCTGGGGCAGCAGGAGGTGGAGGTGGACGGGCTGACAGCCTATGTGGCCGGTGAGTGACCCTCTCGTCCCGCTGACTCCTCGACAACGGCCCTTTGGCCTCTCTTGTGGGACGCAGACATCTGAGCATTCCCCGCCGGCCTGTGGGCCCCCCACCCCCCATGTGCCCAGTAGCCCCTGGTCCCCCCAGAACCTGCTCTCTCACTCTCAAGGCACCAAGACACTGAGCGGCAGCATAGCCCCGATGGATGTCTGCGTCCGGCATTTCCTGCAGGCTACAGGTTGGTGAGGCTGGAGGGGGCAGGTGTGTGCGCACGCGCGTGTGTGTGTGCACGCGCGCATGTGCACATATGTGTCGGGGGGGACAGGTTGGAGGGAAGCACGGAGACCCCTGGGCTCTTGCAGCGACACCCCTTGTGGGATGGGATTCCTAGGAGTGGAGCACCAGGAACACGCTGAGGCCCCCTGCAGCAGCTCAGGGGCAGGTTCGGAGAGCAAGGAGCAAGCATGTGGCTGGGACCCAGGGTGATAGGCAGTGAGGCCACGGCACTGAGAAAAGGGTGCTCACCGTACCCACGGGAAGGCCCTCGGCCTGGGGCCTGTGGATTCACAGGACTCCGTGGGTACGGAGCTTTAGGGAGGGGAGGGGGGCGGTCAGAGCAGCGCTTCGGGCTTGTTGAGGGGGTAGGCGTGTCCGGGGGGATGGGCAGGGAGGGGTATTTGGCAGAGGCTGTGGTTGGCCGGGCCCTGCGGGATTCTTGGCAGTGCCCGGGGCTGGGGTGTCACCTGGGGGTGCCCGGGTTCAACATGCTGTTTAGAGCAGCAGGGAGACAGGCCAGGAGGCAGGAAATGGCTGTAGGCTGGCTGTTGGGGGGAGGGGTGGTGAGGTGGGGAACAGAAGAAAAAGGATTTGGTCGTGTGTGGCTTCTTGAGAGGGAGCAGGGACAGAAAGCCAAGAGCAGGTGGCCTCGTTGATGCCCAGGCTCTTGCTGCTTTTTGGGGGGCTCTTCCCGGGACCCGGAAGGAGGAGGGGCCTGCAGCCATTTGGGTCCAGGGCATTTGTCAGTGAGGCGGGGAGCCCTGCAGAGCTGGGATGGGTGAGTGACCAGGAAAAGGGTACCTGGCAGTGTCCTCAGATGAGGGGGAAGGCGGGGCTTTGTCAGCCTGCTGCAGAGACCTGGGATTTCTCTGGGACTTGGAGCTTTGGGGCTGGGGGAGAGGCTGCCCACGGAACCAGCTGGGGATGGGGGGTGACTGCCCGGTTGTGTCCCCTGAGCAGGCTGCAGTGTGGAGCTGGCCCTGGAGGCTGCGTCCCTGCACCCCGCACAGCTGCTGGGGCTGGAGAAACACAAGGGGACCCTGGACTTCGGGGCTGATGCAGGTCAGGGCCCGACGTGGGCACCCGGGCCGGTGAAGATTCGGGAGGGCTCGGGGACTCAGGACAGTGCCAGGGCAGGTGGGATCTTCCCTGCGCCCAGGTGGCCTTACCTGGCCACCAACCTCAGCCCGGGTTCCTCTTCCTGTCGGGTCAGGTGAGGGGCAGCTGGGGTCTTTGTCCCGTGTGCCCTGCTTTCAGGAACATGGGTTCCAGGGCCTTGGTCAGCCTCTGATGGGGTGGGGTGGCCGTGCCCAGGTCGTGTCCCAGGCTTCAGTTTCCCCACCAGCTTCTGGATGGGTGTGGGGTGGTGGTGGACCCACCCCTGCCTCTGTCTCACCGGCCGCCTCTGACCCAGACTTCGTGGTGCTCGATGACTCCCTCCACGTGCGGGCCACCTACATCTCGGGCGAGTTGGTGTGGCAGGCGGAGGAAGCCAGGCAGTGACTGAGGACCACGGCTGGAAGGGACGACCAGCCTTAGCTGGACACTGTCAGGGCTGAGCCGTCGAGGAGCTGGTCTCCGGGGAGTGAGTGGGAGCCCTGCCCCAGGTGGAGGCCTGCCAGGTGGAGGCAGCTAGATAAACGTTCGCCCCGCAGGGACTCGTCTCGTGTCTGAGTTTTGCTTCAAGGCAGAGCGCCGTCCCCTCGGTGGCTCGCTGGGTGGGGTGGGGAGGAGAGCAGCTGGATTCTAGCTGATCCCAGCCTTGGGGGGCCCCAGTGAAGGTGACAGGGCCCCTCTCTGTTGGACAGTCGTGTCTGAGGCCTGCAGCCCCACACACAGTTGTGCTGGTTGG
Source organism: Neofelis nebulosa (assembly GCF_028018385.1). Taxonomy (NCBI): domain Eukaryota; kingdom Metazoa; phylum Chordata; class Mammalia; order Carnivora; family Felidae; genus Neofelis; species Neofelis nebulosa. The sequence goes on along the minus strand of NC_080799.1, from coordinate 43,191,907 downwards.
AAATGAAGGGCGGGAGGGGAAAGTCCTGGGTCGTAGGTTGGAAAGCGGACAGGAACGGGCTTGGGGACGGTGAGTGTGGAGGGCTCCAGAAGTTTACATGTCGGGGGACAGAGGACAAGGGTATTCTTGGGATTTTTAAATTTTATTTTGAAGGAGGGGAGGGGCAGAGAGAGAGAAACCTAAGCAGGTTCTGCACTGTCAGTGAAAGGCCCGACTTGGTGGTCGATCCCAGCAAATTGTGAAACTGTGAGCTGAGCCGAAATCCAGTCGGACCCTTAACCGACTGAGCCACCCAGGCACCCCAGTGCTTTCTGGGATTTTAAGTGGGAGAATTGATTGTGGGGACAATTAGGAGCTGGGCCTGGGAGGACTTGGATGTGGGAGGGGCCTCGGGTGGGCTGTGCAGGGCATTTGGAGGCCAGGCCGGCTGTGTGAGGATGGCCTACGGGCTCCCCTCTGCCCCTTTGAGTTGGGCCAGTGAAGCAGAGGCCAAGGCCATGGTGCTGGGCCTGAGCACACTGCGAGCCGTTTCTCCTCGACCTTCAAGAGGACTCCAGGTTGCCTGGCTCTGAGTGTAGGATGCAGTGGCCGAGGGGCCCAGAGGTGACCCTGGCCACTGCTCCTTGCCCAGCCCAAAGCCCTATTTCTTTGAGCCCTCGGAGTAATCAAGGCTCGGCTTCCTTTGGGGCCTTTTCTGAACATCCCCTTCTCATCCGACTCCCAGGTGGGCCCGGGGATCCCACGTGCCCCCTGGGTTGCACCGCTGTGGGTGACCCTGCCTGGTGCTGGTGGGAAGCTCGGGGATCACCAGTGTCCGGAGCCCTGCAACTATTTGCCCGTCAGTGTCATCCCGCGGCTGTCCATGTCCCCCAGGCCCGGCAGCAGTGCCCCCACTCTGGGAGCAGGGGCTGATAGGGCCGCTTTGAGGCAAGTGGGCTTTGGGGAGCCCTGCAGGTCACGAGGGCAGCCGCGATGTGGCAATCAGACATCCAGGGTTGGCGTAGCCCCAGCCCTGGGATTGATTTTGTCCCCGTTTGTGTGCTGGGGTGGGCCGCACCTTCCCCCTTTTGAATGGGTGAAGTTCTTGGAATAAGAGGTCAAGGCAAACGTCCCAGGTCACCATCTCATGTGGCTTGGCAACCATCCCTTTTGCCTCTGCCACAGAGCCCACTGCAGACAGCGTGTCCAGGCCCAAAGTGACAAAAACAGCCTCTGGCTCCAGCTGTGTTCCAGGCTGAGTGAACAGTCTGGGAAGAGCCAACACCGTAAGGCAGGGCTCAGGAAAGGCCTGGGACAGCAGCCACCTCTCGGTGTACCAAGGGGCTGCGTCTCTGGCCACATGCCTGTGGGCAGCAGGGACATCATAGACCTAACAGGTGACTGACCAGCTCCTGCATCATGCCAGCGCCAGCCAGCCGGCTGCACCAGTGATCCAGGGGCAGGGCGGGTCTCCCCGAGCTCAGAACTCACCCTGGTGGGAGGGAGCAGGCCGTGCTCCCAGATCTATTAGAGGCTGAGCAGTGGGCACTTGCCTTATTTGGTGCTAGGTTTTATTCCATGTGCATTGCCAGTGTTAACCCGTTCTCTGCCAGACATCCAGAGGGGTCCTCCCCATTCTCGGACGGGGAAGGTGGGGCTCCCAGGTCGAGAGCTGGTGAGTGCCGGAGCGAGGACTTGGCCTGGCCTGCTCAGCTCGGAGGGGCCTCACTTAAACCTGTCAGCACGCTGACTCTTGGCCGGAGCATCCGGGAAGGACTAACTGCGCTACTGGTCTGCAAGGGTGACACCAGGGATGGCAGGGGCCGGTGCTGGTTGGCACATGCACCCGGGCCAGGGGAACCGCCCCACAGAGATCCAGTGGCAGAGGCTTAGTGTGTTGGGTGGGACAGTCGGCCACCCTCGCCAGAAAGGGGTGTGGTCATCACCACCGTGGCCTCCAAAACCTCTCCATCGCCCGTCAGAGCAACTCTGTTCCCACTAGATTACTAACCCTTGTTACCCCTCCTCCAGCCCTGGCGCCCACCGTGCCACTTTGCAGTCTGAGGCTGCTGGGTTTTGAACAGAAGATATGCTGCCATTTTAAGTAAGACTCCCAGCAAGAAGACCCTGAGGGACTGGCTCTAGGGTGGCAAAGGGGCTGGAGACAAGTCAAGTGGAAACGTGCTTGTTTTAGTGTGGGTGTAGACCCGGACGCTGGAGGGCGGGGGGGGCGGGGGGGGCTGAGTCACTGATGGGTGGGGGGGACTTTCATTGAGGTGGGGTCCTTGGAGAGGTGACCTGGCGCGCCATCCGTACCTCCTTCGTGGCTTGCTTTGTGTTGTACGTGAGTGGGAGGAACAGAGGGCCCAGTGGTGGCGAGACCCGATGCAGGGGCGGGTGCGTCGTGAGTCCGCGGAGTGGGGCGAGGGCCGCCTGGCGGCCGCACCTGAACACTACAGAGGCGTCCACTTGAGGGTCCTGGACTGCTCAGAGTGCATACAGGTTCGAGTCCAGGCGCCGAGGCGTCCCTTCCGAAACTTCGGTCTCCGTAGGCTCCGAGCGCAGGGTCCCAGCGCTGATTCGTGCAGAGGATCTGGGTGGTCCAGACCGGAGAAGCGGCTTAAGGGTGGGGGGAAACGGCGCCCGAACAGGGGCTGGCCGCGAACGGCAGAGCGTGCGCAGTGAGTCCGGTCCGACCCGCTCCGCCGCGGGGCGGCCTGCGGCCCAGGAGCCGGGCCTACGCGGACCTACTGCTCCTGCAAGAGGTGTGGCGCACAGGGCGGGGGGGCGGGAGGAATCTCACTTGCTGTGGGAGGGGCTCCTCCCTGGGGGGGCGGGCTCTGAAGTGTCAGAAGGGGCGGGCCTCTGCCGGGGCCAATGAGGATTGCTCTGCGGAGGGAAGAGTCGCGACAAAGCGGCCGGGGCGCGCGTCGCTCGCTGACCCAGTACCGGTTAAAGGGCCGACCCGGAGCGGAGAGCCCCGGACTGCGCGGCACGGGGCGGGGGGTTGCCGGGGGCCAGGGCCCCCGGCGCCGCCCCCGCGAGCCCCGGACCCCACTGCGCCCCAAGCTGCCCGGCTACCTCTTCGCACACCTTCCGGCCTCGCCGCTCCCCTTCTTTCTCCTTCCAGTCGCGCCCATGTGCATCCCCCTTGCCCCACGGCTCCTCTCCGCCCCCCTCTGCGCCCCTTCTCTCCCCGCCCTCGTTGGCGTTGGGGAGTTGGGGGCAGGCTCCACTGCCTGTCCCAGCTTCGCCCCAGCTCGGAGCCTGCTCCGGGTCGCGGGGGGCGGGGCGGGTGGGTACGGGAGGAGGTGTGGCACCAGGAGGGTGAATGGGGGTCGGCTCTGCTTAGACCCTGAGACCTCCTCCATGTGCCCCTGTCGTCCGCAGGCAGCTCCGGGGTGGGGGGCAGCCCCGTGCCCTGAGCGATGGCCCTCTCTGAGCCTTGCCTGCCTCCCAGTCTCCCACCATGAAGAGCTTGGTGTGATCCTTCCAACGCGATCCTGTCCCTGTCCCTACGTTTGTGTCTTGATTTGTCTTATGAACTGGAATTGTACTTTTGATACTGTTCTGCTCTTCAGTATTTTCTAGTGAAGCAGCATGAAATGGTGAGCTCCCTGGGTGGGGACACATCGAAATGTGTCACTATTTGAGCAAGGTGCTCCGTGTTCTCCAAGATGGATGCTTCGTAACGTTAAGCAGATCCCACCACGGACCAGTGGGGCTCCTCCCCCAGCACCCCAGCCGCCCTGAGGAGGAGGGACCGTGGAGTGACGCGCAAGGAATTCTGGGGGCCCAGATGCACAAGTGCATCTAGAAGGCAGAAGCGCACCCTGTGTGGGCACTCCTTTTGTCCCCGTGGGTTCCCGGTTTCTGTGTGGCCACAGGAGGGCCTCCCGTGTTAGTTTTCTTTCCCTGTAACAAATTACCACAAATTAGAGGTTCAAAAGAACACACCTTTATTTTGCAGCTCTGGAGGTTGGGGTCAGGAATAGGTCTTGTGGGCCAAAACCAAAGTGGTGGCAGAGTCTGCTTGTCCCTGGAGGTTCCGGGGGAATCTTCTGTGTCCAGCTCCCGGATGCCGTCTACCCTGGTTGTCTCGTGGCATCCCGCCTTTGCAAAGCCGGTGCGGGCCAGTTGTGTTTTCCGTGTTGTCTCCCCTGAACTTGGACTCCTTTTCTTCCATCTTTTAAGGACCCTTGTGATTATACTGGGCCGAGCTGGGTAATCCTGGATAATCTTCCTCTTTTAAGGTCAGCTTATTGGCAGGCATAACTCTCCCTGTGTAATACAACATATTCACAGGTTGGGTGAACAAGACGTGGACGTTTTTGGAGGGGCTGCTATTCTGTCCAGTGTTCCTTCCAGAGAGAAGAGCCTCGGCCAGGCCTCCCTACTGCCTGGGTCTGAAGGAGATACTACATTCCTATCATCAGTGCACGAAAGTGCTCATTTCCCGATGTGCTTAACATCAGACGGTTTCAGTCTTTGGGATCTGACCAGTTTTGGGAGTCCGCCCATTTTACAGCTGGGGAAGTTGAGACTTAGGGAAAGAAGGTTACTTGCCTGAGATTTGATGCAACTTTTTTGTTTCCTGTCTCTAGGGCTAGTTAAAATATGTTACCCACGGAGCACAATTTATACAGGAAGACATTTTCCCCAGGTGGCCGGGAAATTGTTGGCGTTGGCACCTTTGATCCATCCACGTGCAGCTGGATGCCTCTTGGGAGCTTAGGTACGGTGACCCGGCACTCAGCGAGCAGAGGCAGGAAACCACATTCTCATCTTTGAAGAGTCTCCTTGTTTTCCTAACTGGATGTGTGTTCGTTGGTTTCCCTGCCTGCCTCGAAACCTCCAGGGGTGCAGGCCGGGCATGCCTTTCTTCTCTTGGCTCTCCCCATGTCTCCGTACGTCCCGGAAGAATTGGAATCCTGGCTCTGCCCTCAGCTAGCTATGGTGCTCGGCGTTGAAAATGTTCCCCGGCGATCCTACTTCCGGGGATCCACACCCTAGCAGAGTTCCCCCCGTGTGGTGCTAGGCGCCTTTGTGTGACCAGTAGAGTGTAGGAGAAGTGAGGTAGATCCCTTTGGCAATTGGGGTGTAAAAGTCATTGTGGATTCTATGCTGGTGTGCTCTCTTTCTCTGGAGCCATTCACTCTGGGGAAAGCTGGCTGCCATAGCATAGGGATACTCGGGAAAGCTCTGTGGAGGGGCCACCATGGTGAGGAACTGAGGCCTCCACCAATATCTGAGTGAATGGGCCACCTTGGAAGTGGTCCCACCTGTCCTTGTCAAGCCTTCAGATGACTCAGCCTTTGCTGACGTCTCGACTGCACATTCCTGAGAGACCCTGAGCCAGAACCACCCGGCCAAGCTGCTCCTGGCTTCCCGACCCACAGAAACCATGAGATCATAAAGGTTTGTCGTTGTATGTCTCTGAGCTTCGGGATAATTTGTTACATAGGGCTAGGTAACTAATACACGAGCTGTGTGGCAAGTGCCACAGCCTCTGGACCAGGGTTTTCTCCCTTGTGCCATGACGGTTTGAGGAATGAGCGAGAGATGGGTGAAATACCATGGACCACGGGGGGCACAGGGCCCGGTTTGCAGTGGGGGCTCCCCCGGCCCCAGCCCATGTACATAAGGCAGCCTTCCAGCCCCTCCCCGGATGGTATGGGCATCCCCCGTTCCTCCTTGTGTGGAACATGACCTCACAATGTCAAGCCAGGCCTTGCATTCTTGGCCTCAGGTCACCCTTCCACCAGGGACAGAGGCATTGGGCAGGGTAGGGAGAGAGGAGAGCCATGGGCTGTCCCTCTCCTTCCTCCAGCCGGGGTGCCAGTGAACTGTGTAGTGCCAGGTGAGTCCATCCCCCCTGCTGCCCACTGTCCCGGGACGGGCAGCCACACCTGACCCACGGAGGGGGTGCCTGCCTCTCCCTGGGTAGAGAGGGGTGGCCTGGCCTGGCCTTGGCTTGCACACTGGCTGCCATTGGGGCCCCACGAGAACTAAGCACTGTCCTTGGTTCCTCTTTCGACTGCTCCTCCCTGCCCTGCCCCTGCAGCCCGCTCCCCTGCTTTCCCCTCTCCTCTCACCCCTTCCCCTGAGGCCGGCAGGGGTGCCTACTGCACCTGCTGCTCTGGTGGGCTCTGGCCTTCTCCGTGTACTTTTCCCTCAAGGTTTTCCCCCTCCCCGTTTCTCTTTGAATTGCTTTGGTGTGAGCGACTCTAACTAAAAAAAAAAAAAGGTTGAAGACCTCGGTCCCTATTCTGTGACTTGCTTCTCTGCCTTTGGGCTCTCGCTTAGACCTTCCCTCTCTTCTTTCCCGTAGCTGCATCGAATTTTCCAGGATGAATATCCCATAATGTGTTTTACCATTCTCTTGTTGATGAGTGTTCTGGTTATTTTTTCTTTTCTTTCCTTTTTTTTTTTTTTCTTGCTTTTTGTTAAAGCTATGCTGTTATAAACATCCTTGCACAGTTTTACAGTCATGAGTGAGAGCTGCTTACAATTTCCAGGGAGAAGGTACATCCATTTTATTAATTTTTATTTGCATCAGTGTTGAAGAGACCAGATAGTTCCTTTTGTTTTTTTTTTTTTTAATGTTTATTTATTTTTGAGAGAGAAAGAGAGAGAGAGAGAGAGCGTGCACGTGCACATGGCGGGGAGAGGGGCAAGGAGGGGGGGGGACGGGGAGAGACGGGGGGGATGGAGAGAGAGATTGGGAGAGAATCCCAAGCATCAGGCTCCATGTCTGGCACAGAGCCTGACTCAGGGCTCGATCCCACAACCCTGAGATCATGACCTGAGCCTAAATCAAGAGTCAGATGCTCAACTGACCAAGCCACCCAGGTTCCCCAAGAGGCCAGGGAATTCTAAACAGGCTTGTAATAATAGCAGCCCCTGCCTCACCTCACCTCTCCTTACTCACATCCTGCTTACTACTCTTTAAATGTTCTTCCTGATGTTTATGTCCGTTGTTTTGGACTTTGTCTTTTTTTTTTTTTTTTTTTAGTTGATTTATTTTGAGAGTGATAGAGAGAGTGAGAGCGCGGGCACACCAGTGGGGAAGGGGTAGAGAGAGGGAGATAGAATCCCAAGCAGGCTCTGTGCTGTCAGAGCAGAGCCCGATGCGGGGCTTGAACTCATGAACCGTGAGATCATGATCTGAGCTGAAATCAAAAGTTGGACGCTGAGCCATCCAGGCACCCCTGTACTTTATGTCTCGACTGCTCACGTACAGTCACTGTCTATTGCCTTTCTGTTACAAGGGATGAGGATTCAGCTCTCTCAGGCCCCCATTCCTCTCCGGGTCCCTCCGAGGTAGAGGATGGTAACTGCCGGTTGAAGCAGTGCGTCTGTACTGTGACTGTAAATGTGCTTCCTCCCTGCTCTTATCCTGGGGTTTCTCATTAGTCTTTTAAAATTGCACCCCATCCCCAGGCACTCCTGAGTCCCCACTGGTTTTCTTTCTCCCCTATGGCACTTGCTATCTTCTGATATGTCATAAGACTTGCTTATTTGATGATCTCTCCCACCCTGCCCTTCCTCCCCGCCCCCCCCCCCCCCCCCAGCCCCCAGTGGCATCCGACTCTCACAAGAGCAGAGATTTCTGTGTTTTAATCACTGGTGAATTGTCAATGTCTAGCACAGTGCTTGGGATGGAGGGGAGACTCAGTGCTTACTTGCTGGATGGACAGATCCTGGGACTTCCATTCACCACCCTCCTGTGTGTTTTGTTTTTTTTCCTGTTTCCTGGATCTTGCGTCTTCTTGGTTTACCGGGTCATTTGGTGGAGCACATCAGTCGGTAACTTTCTGGGAAAGATCGCTCTTGACGTGTATTCTTTAGACTCTCAAGCTCTGTATTTATTTACAATTGCATTTAGTGTACAGTCTGGCAAATTTCACGTGTGAGATGGTAATAAATACTGAGTATCTCATAGGATTGTGATGAGAATTTAGTAACATACGTGTAATGGTCAGCGTTCTCTGAGGATAAGTTATCATTACTTTGTGAGGACTCAAATAAATACAAAAGAAGGGTTTGTTGGGAGGCAGTTGAGTGCAGTGGCCAAGAGCAAGGCGGTGGTGCTGGTCAGCACTGGTTTGGAGTTCTGTGCTCTGTGACCTAGTAGCTCTATGGCTGAGAGTAGGCAAGGCACCGAAGCCTCAGTTTCCCCAAGTACAAGATAGAAATGGTCATAGTACCTACTGCTCATGGAGCTGTTGAGGGTAAAATCAGATATACTGATTTTTATAGGTAGTAAGGGTTATGATGCAGAATGTTTCCAGTGCTCTCAAGTATTGAATGTGGCTTGCTTTGGTGGCAAGAGCTGGTACCTACTTTGACCTTGTCTTTGTGTTCACTGAGGGTTAGTGTCTGGAGTGGGGCAAGCAATCGGCAGTTTGCAGCATGTATCAAAAGTCCTGAGAGGAATCCCTGTACTTTGACCCCGCAATCCCTTCTGCTAAGAATTTATCCGAAGGAAATAAAGGTGTGCTTGAATTTAAGTGCAGAGCTTTGTCCACGAGGAAGACGTCTGGGAACCACTTCGGTGTCAGGAGGGAACTTGATCATTACATGGGTCTGTAAACTCTAGGCTCCCTCCAGTGGAGTCCTCTGCAGTCCTTAGAAGTGGGCAAGATGGCAGTCAGGTGCAGGAGAGCTGTACAGGATACGAAATGAAGACAGTGGTAAGTGAGAAAAGCGTCAAACCTGCATAAGCCCTTTTGGGGAGTAGGAGTTACATTTACTTTTTTACTGTTCTTTAAGGTGCAGAACACTCAAAGTTTGGACAAGTAGAGGCTGGATGGTCTAACGCATAGTCTCTGGCATATGGATGTCAAGATTCAGGCTGTGGCTCTACAAGACCTAGGGCCAGTTACAGAACTCAGAATGCCTCAGCTTCCTCATCTGAAAAGTGGGGCAGTACTAGCAAGGATACTTGTTCAGAGATTAGGCACGAAAATTCTTTACTAAGAGTAAGTGCTGGCTCAACGTTAGCAGCTATCACTGCTATTCAAGAATTAATTCTCGTTAGTGGGATTATGGATTAATTTATCTAATTAGTCTCTGTACTGTCTAAATTGTTATTAAAAAATAAACGTATTTCTTTTGGAAGTAGAAGGTTATTTTTATTTATTTATTGTAATTAAACATTTTTTTAAAATGTTTATATTTGAGAGCGAGCGAGAGCGAGCAAGCAGGGGAGGGGCAGAGAGAGGAAGAGAGCGTGAATCTCAAGCAGGCTTGGAGCTGTCAGGGATGCTGGGCTCAGGTCCACGAACTGTGAGATGACCTGAGCTGAAGTCAGAGCCCAACCGACTGAGCCCAGGCGCCCCAGAAAAGGTTACTTAAAAGTATGCAACCTTGAGGTAACGAAGATGATTCTGATTTTTTTTTTAAGACAGCCTGGTCACAACACAACAATGTGGATGTACTTTATACCACTGAACTGTGCACACGGCATGTGTTCAAATGGTTAAGGTGCTAAATTTTATGTATATTTTACCACAACTAAAAGAACCCAACAATAACACCATCATCATTAACAACTACAAAAAAATTCAACACCATCATCATTAACAACTACAACCCCCCTCCCCCAAACCATAAGCAAAGAAGAAAGTTCTGAAGGTGTCCCTGGGACTGTCAGCAGTGATGCGATGGGACTGTTTTCTTCCAAATTTATATCTGATTTTGCAGCCCAAATTTCCGTCTGTGAACACTTCTTAGTTTTGTCGCCAGCAAAGTTGCGTCTCTCGGTGTTGACGCAGAGCCCGGCTCCCGGTCCGAGCCACGCGTCCGAGCCCAGCCCCGCCGCTGCCTTGGGCGTGACCTTGGCCAGCTGGGTGTTGGGGGGCCCTGCGAGCCTCAGTTTCCCACTGTGGGAGCCAGGGATGACAGCTCCCCTCTCTTCCCGCGCGGCCCCGCCCCACGGCCCCCGGATTGGCTCGCGCGGGTCTCCCCCGCGTCCGAAACGGGGCCGGACCTCTCCCGCTCGCCGGGCCCCAACCCGGAAATGCGGCTCGGAGGCGCCGGCAGGGCTGACCGAGCCGCGGCGGAGCGACGGCGGGCTCGGCCAATGGGCGCGGGCGGCGGCAGCGGCGGGGCGGCGGAAGTCCCGCCCGGCGTCGCGCGGGGGCGGGGCGGCGCCGGGGGCGGCGGGCGGCGGGGCGGGCGCAGGATGAGGGCGGCCATTGCTGGGGCTCCGCCGCGGGGAGGAGGACGCTGAGGAGGCGCGGAGTCGCGCAGCGCTGCGGGGGAGGCGCCCGCGCCGACGCGGGGCCCATGGCCAGGACCACCAGCCAGCTGGTGAGTGCGCGCCGGCCGCTCGGGCGCGCCGGCCCGTCGCCCGGCCAAGCGCGGCGGCCGCCGGGCCCCGGTGAGGCGGGGCGGCCCCGGGTCCCGAGGGCCGGGCGGCGCCTCACCTGCGGCCGGGCGGCCGGGCAGAGGACCGCGGGCTTCGTGAGGGCGCTGCTCGGCCGTCGCGGGGAGCCCGGGCCCCGGCGCGGCGGGAGCCTGCCCGGCGGGGGCGCTGACAGACGCGCGGAGGGCGGGGGAGGCCGGGGAGGTGTCACTGGCCTGTCGCGGTGGAAGTGCTTGGAAAGTTTGTTTTCGGCGCGCCGCGGCCTGGAGCCGAGCCTTTGGGCTTACCTTTCGTTCCGTCTGCGGAGGAACCGCCCTGGGCCTTCACCTGGAAGGGGGGGTCCCAGTGCCTCTGCCGCAGCGGAGCAGGAGGTACGAGTTCTTGCCCGGAGCACCTGATGCCCCGGGCCCCCCGAATTCACGCCTAGGATGGAATGTGATAGACTGCTGTCCCGGCCCGGCCGAGCGGCCAGGGGTGCTGTTCCTGCCTCGGGGCTCTTCTCCAGCCCCGGCATCGAGAGTGGGAAGCCCCAAGGGGGCCGGACTTGAACCTGCTTACCGGGGGAGGGGATTTGGTGGTGGGGGGAGAGTGATCCTGACGGGGAGGAGGGGTTTCAGGGGAAAATAAAAGGGAAAAGCACTTGTTGGGTTGAATGTTTTTGCTTAAAAGTGTTTCCACGTCTCCCCCCCCTTCCCTCTGTTGCTAAAAGTATCTTGAGCGTTTTGATGTTTTCCCGGTGTTTGAGTTGGGGAGTTGCGAAGGTGTTTTCACGATTTATACCTTGGGCGCAACTGAGAAGTGGGTGCAAAATTAGGTTCCAAAGGCAAGGGAAAATCACTTAAATGAAAGAAGACCCAGGAAATGGACCCGACTCCTTGTTTTGCAGCGTACAGCTTTGTGGTGGCGGTTCTTAATCTTTTTTTTTTTTTTTTTTTTTTTGCCGGGGGGGGGGGTGTCTTGTACCCCTTTGAGAATCTGACGGAAGGAATGAATCCTCTCCTGAGATTAAAACACAGAGCCGCCCCGCATTTTGTAGTTACTTCCGCTGGTTCTTGAACCTTCTGCAGCTCCTCAGTGGACTTCAGGCGGAGAACACCGTAGGGATGGGTGACGCTCCAGAGCCGCAGAGGAGGACCTGTTCAGTTGAGAAAACGGTGAAAGGGAAAGGGGCCGTCTTTGGCTGTTGCGACATGTGGCCGTACCCTGGGGTGTCTGGGCTGACAGGCAAAAACACGAAAGAGGCTTTTGGCGAGCCTCAGTGGAGGCCGGGGGTGAGCACGATCCCAGAAAGCGTGTAACACGAACCGTCCTACGGCGGTGCTGTTGGGGCGCAAGGTGCGAACTTTGCTGGAGTCCTCGGAAGGGGCAGAGAGCACATTTCCTCACCGTCTTGGCCCTTCGCGTGATGGGCGGTCGACATCGGGAGTTTTCTCTAGTAAGCCGTCTTCTTAACGCGGAATTGCTGGCATCCATGGAGGGAAAATGAATCTGGGTACAGCGGAGAGACCTCGCCGTCAGGAAGCCAGAGGAGCAAGGCTTTTGTTGGGTCCCCCCTGCCGGGTGAAGGTAGGCCGTGTTTCCCCTCGGTGATGGCGCAGGTGCCCCCGGTATTGGCTTTTTCATCCGAGGACAGGTAGGCTTGGCGCTTCTGACAGTTCGGGTCTGGATTTTCAAGGTGGCACTGTGGGAGAAGCCCGTGGCCCAGCTGTGGATCGTGCCACTTTCCTGAGCGTGCGCCGCCAGCAGGGGGGCGCTACCGTGAGGACTGAACGTGGCCTAGCCTGCTTGGATCCTCAGGTGGGCCGGAGGCTGTCCATAGCGCGTACTGAGCACGGACTTTGTTTTTTAAAATTTTCTCTGGTTTTTTGAGGGGGGAGGGGCAGAGAGAGAGGGAGGGAGAGAGTCCCAAGCCGGCTTCACGCTCCAACTCACAAACTGAAATCCTGACCGAAGCATGAGATCACGACCGGAGCCGAAATCGAGAGCGGACGCTTAGACGACTGAGCCACCCGGGGTCCCCTGTGGAACACTTACTTTAAAAAGCGGGCACTTTTCCAGATAGCTCCCGCCGTGTTGCTTGATTTCCGTTGATAGGGTGGGGTGAGGTCGGTGTTGTCCCGTTTTACGGGCGTGGAGACCGGGAGACCGATGGATGGGGGGTAAGTATCTACCTGTTAAACCGAGCGCCTCTTGAACCCACGACTGAGCCGCGGCAGGGCCCCGGGCTCCCCTCTGCCCCCTCGCGTGGGGAGGGCCCCGAGGGCCGGCCTGGCGGGGGGCTCGGACGCCACTTGGCTTCAGGAGGTCCTCGGTGCCACTGCCCAGAACGTCTTTCCCGGGGTTGTGCCTGAGTGTCCCGACGGTGCCGTGCTGGAGGCAGGAGGGACCTCTTCACGTGGAAGGACCGCACACTTACTTATTTCTCCGGGCAGATGGCTGAGCTCTGTGACCCCTGGAGCCCGTTTCGGCCTCGCACTGTCAGAAAACAGCTGTTTGGAAAGAGGCTCCGCTTCATCTGTGTTTGGGGGCCGCTGTTTGAGTGGGGGAGGCTTGGGTTCCTCCCTCTGGGAGACCAGGGCTGCAGTGACTTTGCTGGAGGTAAAGCGGGAGACGCTTCTGCGAGCGTGGCCGCGTCTGTGCGGGGAGGCGGTTGGGAGAGCGGGGGACATGGAGAGGAGTGGGTTCTGATTTCCACACTCCTTTTCGGGTAGCTCCCTCTCATCGTGGTCTCGGGCGGTGTGATGTGTTTCTGTCCCCGCGACGCCCCTGCAGAGCGGGCAGGGTGAGGTCCCCACACTGAGAGGTGGGAGTGTGGGTTTGTCCTCTTCCGACAGGGTCTTGTGGGAAGGAGCGTGGCGGCAGCCTGTGTAGACGCGGGGCCTGAGCAGAGGCCCTGGGCAGCTCTTCAGAGCAGGCCTCGGCCTCTAGGCCGCCTGTAGCCCAGTTTTGGTGAGGAAGAAAAGGCGACCCCAGGGCGTGTCTTCCCTTCGTGCCACGTCCTCATCCCCGAGCCGCACGACGTGGGGTTTGGGTGCGTGGAGGGCGAGGGTGTGATGAAGGGGGAACCGCTGCGGAAACGGGGTGAGCGCGCTCCGTCCCCTCCGAGTTGGTAGTGTGGAGAGCCCTCCCTGGCAGTGCACTTGGACCTTTCCTGAGGAGAATTTTCCGTGGAAATGGACTTTGGTGGGATCCCATGTGTGGCTGAGGAACATTTGATGCAGAAATGACTCCCTCAGCAGGTGTGAGGGCTGGGACGGACGTGTGCGAGCTCTGCCTCTGCCCTTTTGATGACAGCTGGCCGAAGGGGTGAGGAGTGCAGTTGTTTTGAAGGCAGGTTCAAAGGGCAAATCACCGGGGAGGAAGTGCTGGTGTGGAAACGAAGTTTTGGACGGGTATCATTCAGGCCTTTTTACTAGTGCCTTCTTCTGTAACTGGGTCGTGTTTAATACCGGACCCTTTAAAACATTGCTTGATTATCGAGAACCGGTTTTGTATCCAGTCTCTAGCTGAATCGACAGGCAGAGTTGATTTCCTTTCCTTTCCCCTTTCCTTTCCTTTTATATGTATTTATTTTTGAGAGAGAGAGAGCGAGCGAGAGAGAACGTGTGTGCGCGTGTGGGTAGGGACGGGATGGAGAGATAGGGAGACAGAATCCCAAGCAGGCTCCACGCTGCCAGCGCAGAGCCCAACATGGGGCTTGAACCCACAAACCGTGAGATCACGACCTGAGCTGAAATCAGATGCTTAACTGACTGAGCCACCCAGGCACCCCAGAGTGCGTTATTTTCGAGTGATGGGGAATATGTTCTGCTGATAGTGCCTTGGATATGAAAGGCCTTTCAGGTTCGCGATGGTTCTTGGGGATCTGTTTTCATTGCTTGACTGGTTGCATTTATGTAGTTGCACAGAGTCTGTTTCCATCCTCTTGGACTGGAAAATTTTCCTTACTTAAACTGAAATTTTTACTCCCAAGAAATTCCAAGTCCTTTTGAATGTCTTAAGAGAGATAGTTAGTTATAAAGGATTTACATTTGTGGGTTTCAAATCCCTCATCAGAGGAACCGATTCAGGTTTCTGTGTAAATAGTTGGATTGCACATAGGCCCACAGAAGTAGAACTGACAGCACCGCAAGCTCGGTGAGCGGAATAGACGGCCACGGCCTACGTCAGCAGCCCCTGCCCGGACGCACGGCCCGCAAAGCAGACAAGGACGGTTTGCATTTGGAGTGTTGCCCAGGAGCCTGATGAAGGTGGGCACATAGTTCCTGGTGGCCTAGTGACCTCCTCTGCCCCACAGACGAGATCAAGTGTCCTCTGCACCAGCCGCTGTGCTTTGAATCAGCTTGCAGCCTTCAGGGAATCGCAATATTTAAAGGTATGTGTGAAGGTGTGTCTGGATGCCAAGCAGGGTCGTTCTGGAGGTGTGTGCCTTCTGCATGTTGGTGGAGCTGGTGGTGGCAGGTCTGCCCGCGCTGGAGAAGGCTGGAGAGGCCCGTGTGCAGGCAGCTGCGTGTTGTGTGTGTGTGTGTGTGTGTGTGTGTGTGTGTGTGTGTGTATGTGCATCTCGGAAGTATCTCAGAATTCATCTGGCTGAAGCTTAGCTGTTACAATGAAATCATTGTTAAAGTCTCATTCTTCAACCTGTTTTTCTCTTTTGGAATTAATTGTACTGCAGTGGGAGTTGTATCTCAAAGCGACAGCTGTATATTGGATGTTGTCAGAGAAGGCTGATAAGATTTGCAGGGAAGCTTGAAGCCTTACAGAAATTGTTGTTATGTGCTTTGACCTGCCGTGGTACCTGTGGGAAAAGGGGCCTGGAGTTAACTTTTCTGTTCTCCCTCCCTGTTTCTGAGAAGCTGGGAGGACAAAGCCTGCAGTGGACCTGGGAGCTCTGTGCCACCCAGGAGGAAAAGGTTCTACCTTGCAGATCTTGCTCTTAGACCCAGTCTGAAGTAGAGGGCATGTATTCAGTTGTGGCCTGGCTCTGGATGCTCCCCTACAGTGAAGGAAGTGGCTTCATCTCAAGGGGTGGCCATATCGCATTCTCATCACACACTCTCCCCTGGCAGGGCTGAAAACATTGACACACTTTGTTCCTAGTCCCCCTTTCTCGGTGACTGGGAAGTGAGCACTGCTGGAAGGGTGCCTCAGTTCCAGCATTCCTAGGACTTCCCTGTCTCTCCTAGCCTGTCCCTTTGCTCCTCCTCGATGAGAGTCCCTTCTCGGATGCACCTGCCGAGTGCCCTGTACAGCCCAGGTAGTGTCCAGGGTGTTCTAAGCTGCCGGTTTCTCCTCTTCAGGCTCTTCCTCTTTGCCTGAAGAAATTCCCCCAGTGGAAACTACCCCCTTGGTGACCGTGAAGCCTTTTCTGAGTGATCAGCTTCTTTGTGTGTGTCCCACCCACCCCTGCCCCATCCCTGTCCGCTTTGGTCTGCAATAGTTTTATTATATAGTCAGTTCTGAAACAGGTTCTGTGCCTTGTTTTGTCCTTGTCTTTCTGAACTTTGAGGCTCTGGATGGCTTTGGTTACTGTCTCATCTTTTCTCTTCATGGTTCTCATGCCTGGACTTCCAGTAGTATTTGTCACATACCCGTGTATCTTCCCATTTTTGCCATTTGTTAAAAGCATGTCAGAATCCTACATGTACATTCTGATTCCCTTGCATTTAGAGCTGTATATGCTCAAGGGGTGGAGGGCTTCATCAGAAACTGTTTGTTCCCTATTTAATGCCCCGTTTGCAAGCATTTCGAACCAGGAAGAAGTCAGACGCTTAAAAACATGGATTCATGTTCCACTCTTCTGTTGTCTAAGGAAATACAACTTAAGAAGGAGATACTCTCTTTTTCCATGTATATATTATATCACTTACCTGACCCTTGAGAGGTTATATTTCAGAGGTACCCATTTCTTTTCGTAACTAGAGCTCCTTGCAGGTTGGGGACCAACTGTTGGGTTAAATCTGGAGTAGCAAACTACTTACGTCAAACGTACAGTATTTGAGCTGAGGCTTTTCATGTTGGCACTGCCGCCGTGGTGGGCGAGGCCTGCCGTGGACCACTGTCCTCACGTAGCCAGACCCTGAGTACCGAACCTGTAGAAGTGCCAGCCGCCAGTGTCGGTGATGTGGGCTCTGCGCGAGAGACAGCTACTCTCAAGGCAGTTGCTTTCCCGTTAGGAGGACTTTTTCCTTGAAGATTCCTGAGGATGAGGGTCACTCTAGCAGTCTCTCTGCCCAGAAGCCAAGCTGCTATTCTCTTATGATATAGGGCCCTTAGGGGAAATGGCACGTATTTCTCTGCTGCTTTAGGCGAGGTCATTGAGGGCGTTCCCCAGGCCTTGACTTTGCTCTGATTTATAAAAGTATCCTGTCCTAAAAGGGGCATAAGCTCTGTGGCTAGGTGCGACCACATCCAGTGCCACAGCTCTTCATCCAGGTGCATGAAGCCCCACCCTCCTCGGATGGTTGTGTGGCTGATGGTCCTGGGGGTTGTCCATGCAGCCCCCCTTGTCTTAGAGGTTCCTACCATGCACTTACGCATGGATGCTCAGTGAGTGAGAGAGCCACCAACCTAGCAGGAGGGCAGGAGTGACAGGAGCGTTAGACCCAGCATGGGCCAGCGCTGGCCGTTAAGAAGTGCAGCATGGGTTCCTCCTTCGGGAAATGATGGGACCAGCCCATTCTTTGGGAAAATTGCCCAGACGCTGGTTTTGCTCAGCTCTGCTCTTCGGAAGGTCTGATCTGGAGAGTCACAGCAGCCAGACCCTGTGGGGGCAGGTGAGGTAGCAAGCTAACTTACTAGGAAAGCTAAGAAGCTTGATAACTGCTTGTTTCCGGGCTCTTGTCATTATTAACTGGCTTCCTTCCTCGAGGGTGAGCCCTGAGCTCTTCTGCATTTTTTTCTCTGCAGTGAGTGGCCCATGACTTAGGCTGGACAGGAGGCTGAGAGAATAATCTGTCCTCTCAGTGCATGATCTCTGAAGCTCAGGATTTACTGCCCCCCTTTTCCATTGTCAACTCATTTTTTTCTTCCTGCAGTTTGGCATTTTTCTTTGATGGGGGTTTTTTTCATTCGTCAAAATTATAGTCTTCTACTGATTGTATGTACATAGCTGGTTATTATCAGATATACAGCTTTAAAAATGTGTATCTAAATATAGATTTTATTTGTGAATGCATTTTATTCTCATTCCTAAAAAAAGAAAACAAAACTTGTAATCTAAATGCTTTTTTTGTTGTTGTTGTTGTTGTTTAATCTTAGAAAAGTCTCCTGCCCAGAAGCTGCTGGCACTGTGCTTTGTGTCTCGGGTGGAAGGGGGTGAGGATGGTCTGGTGATGGAGAAGAGACCTCAACAGAACCAGGCCTCCACACTCGTGGCCTGAAGGAGTCCTTGGGTGAAAAAGATGGCTGCTCAGCGGGTGTGGGACAGCCTGCATGTGTCCCCAGCCCTGTGAGTCCCACCAGCCACATCCCCACCCCAGGGGCCGAGGGGAGACTGGCCCCAAGGGCAGTGAATTGCTCTGCCAGCCTTAGTGGGGCCGCTCCAGAGAGGAGGGCAGAAGAACGTGGACTTAGGTGCACTGAGCCGGGGCTTTCCTGGCAGGGCAACCCAGAGGGTAAGGGAGCAGGGGGCAGCCAAGTGTGGAGGAAGTTTGAGGAGGGAGCGCATGTCTAGTGTTGGGAAGACCGGGAGGGCTGTGCTTGCCTAGGGCTTTTGCAGGGAGACCTCTCTGCTCCAAAAACAGAAGGCTTTTGGACGATGCAAGCTAAAGAAGGTGGGGGTGTTAGGAAATTTATTCTTAACTTTTTCTGTTAGTTTTTTTCTTTAAGTGTATTTCCTTCAGATTGTTTAAGTTTACTTGAAGCTATCAAAATAGCCTCCAAGGAAACATTTTTTTAAAACTTAGTTTTTAAAATTTTATTTTAGAGAGGGGCTGGGTAGAGGGGCAGGGGTGGGGAGAGAGAGAATCCTAAGCAGGCTCCATACTCAGTGTGAAGTATGATCAGGGCCTCATTCCCACGACCCTGGGATAGGCATCATGACCTGAGCTGAAATCAAGAGTCAGACATTCAACTGACTAGCCAACCAGGTGCCCCACAAAAAGCTTTTTTTTTTTTTTAAATGTATTTTAATTTATTTTTTATTTTTGATAGACCAAGCAGGGCAGGGGCAGAGAGAGAGGGAGAGAGAAAATCCCAAGCAGGCTCCGCACTGTCAACCTAGAGCCCAATGTAGGGCTTGAACTCACAAACCATGAGATCATGACCTGAGCTAAAATCAAGAGTTGGATGCTTAACTGACTGAGTCACCCAGGCACCCCGATAAACTTGGGGTGCCTGGCTGGCCCAGTTGGTCGAGCATGTGACTCTCGATCTCGGGGTTGTGAGCTCAAGCCCCACACAGGATGTAGAGATTACTTAAAAATAAGATCTTTAAAAATAAATAAATAAACTAAAGTTGATTTTGGGGTAATTTTAGATATATAGAAAAGTTGTGAAAAACACAGAGTTCCCATAAAACCCATCATCCCACCTCCCTTAATGTTAACATTTTTACAGCATATCACTTCTGTCAAACTCAGAAATGAATGTTGGTGCCACACTCTGAACTGCAGACCTGTTGGGGTTTCATCAGTCCTCCCCCCCACCCCCCCCGCCCCCACTCCCCACCACTGTCCTCCTTTTCTATGATCCCATCCAGGAGCCACGTTCATTTAGTCGTTTCCTTTATTTCCTTTGGTCTAGGACAGATTCTCGTTGCATCCAGTTTTTCATGAACTTGATGCTTTAGTAGAGTATTGGTCAAGTATTTTGTAGCCTGTCCCTCAGTTTGGTTTTGTCTGATGTTTTTGGTGATGACACTGGAGTTATCGGATCTGGAAGAATCCCACAGAGGTGGGGTTGTCTCTAGTGCATCCTGTCAGGGGTCCACGTGCCTTATTACTGGTGAGACAAAACAGGATTAGGTCTTAATGACTGGAATTAGGTCTATGGCCCTGCTCTGCTCTCTGTTACTTGTTATTTTGTCATAGGATGACCACAGTATTTCTATTTTTTTTAATATTTTACATATTTTTGAGAGAGAGTGCAAGTGAGGGTGGGGCAGAGAGCGGGGGACAGAGGATGCAAAGTAGTTTCTGCACTGACAGAACAGAGCCCGGCACGGGGCTTGAACTCATGAACCGTGAGATTGTGACTTGAGCCAAAGTCGGACGCTCAGCCGACTGAGCCACCCAGGTGCCCCCACAGTATTTCTGTTTTGGAAGGCGCTGTCATACTCACCCAGTTGGATACTCCTGAGTTCCACGTGAAGATACCTGGGACCCGCAGGGCTTCTAACTTAACACACTGGATCAGAGCTGGCATGGGGTCCAGGTACCTACTTGTTTCGACTGCTTTCTGGTAACATGAACACTTCTGGGATAGCACAGGGACAGAGATGTTCCCAGGTACGGAGTGAACCCGAATGCCCTGATAGAACTTGTTTCGAATCCGGTCCAGGCCCCTGCCCCTCTGGAGTATTTGGAGTCGGTGATCCACTGGGCATTTGCCACGGTCTGCTCAGGTCCTCTGTGCCCAGTCCCTTCCTGCTCTCTTTGCAGGCAAGAGGATGGAGTTATATGTCACCTGGCCCTTGTGAAAATTAGGTGGTCAGCTTTGATTCGTTCTCTTCTGGCTTTTTTCCTTTCCTTTTTAAAAAAAAAATTTTTTTAACGGTTTTTATTTATTTTTGAGACAGGGAGAGACAGAGCATGAACAGGGGAGGGTCAGAGAGAGGGAGACACAGAATCTGAAGCAGGCTCCAGGCTCCGAGCTGTCAGCACAGAGCCCGCCGCGCGGCTCAAACTCACGGACCGCGAGACCATGACCTGAGCGGAAGTCGGCCGCTTAACCGACTGAGCCACCCAGGCGCCCCTGGCTTTTTTCCTTTCTGGTGAAGCTGCCGTTGTTCATTGTCTGAAGACTTTGCCTTGAGTCGCAGTCTAACTTGTGGGCTGTTCTTTGGGGCTTGTAGAGTGAATCCAGAGCAGAGTTTGGAGTGTTTTTCTAGCCTGGAACTCCGAGGATAAACATTTTCGGAAAATCGTGGATTTCATTTTTTTCTCCTCCCATCTACACACGGCAAATACAAGACCTTTATGAAGATAAGAATTGGTAGGAAGAGAGAACAGGGCAGGGGTCTAAGGGAAAGCACTTCAAAGAAAATGATGGTGACAGCCCCCGGCCACAGTCAGATAGACCTCAGGGTGTCGAGGGCCCGCCCTGGGGCTGGGGCCAGTCTCGGGAGGTGTGCGGAAGGTGCGCGTCAGGTGGGCAGAGTTGGCTAAGACAAGGTGAAATACAGACTGGTGTGCCTGCGCACCCTTCTTGCCATATTTCTCCTTCTCTTGTTTCTGGCAACTGCCTCTAAATGGGTGGTTGGAGGAGGTGTAGATGAATGTCGTGCTAGACAAAATAGATCTTTCCCCGCGTGCCGATGGTGGTGTGCAGCTCTGCTGTGGCATTTAGCCGTTAACACTGGGACACAGTGTCTCTGGGTCTCGCTTGGCCGTTATTGTTCCCAGTAAGAAACTCTTCATTCAAATTTTGCAGATACGGAGTCCAGGAAGGGAGGGCAGCTGCTTATAGTGCCTTTTCAGTTGTCAGGAGAGGAGGCATCCTCAGTTAGAGATCGCTGTCTCTTCTGCTGATGCAAACCACACAAGTGTTTACCACTGGATGGGTGTTCCTGCTAGGTGACATTTATTCATGTGGCCAGTGGCATTTTGGGGGCTGGTTTTGTTTTTGTTTTTGTTTTTTCCTATTTCAAGGAGAGAGAACCTTCCGAGGATTAAAGATCCCAAGTCTGACCACAATCTGGCATTTTCCTTACAGGATGATGTGTTAGAGTTACTAGAACAGTTATCCATGTCCCCGTGCTTTATATGTTTATGTGTGGGAAACACTGATGGAAGGCAAAACCAGGACATTTTTAGGAACTGTGGGAAGTTTCTGTGTTGGTCCCTTTACTGCTCTCAGGAATCTTGTGCCTCGCCAGGGGAGATGTTCACTTGGCGGTGCATGAGCTGTGGGCCGGCAGGACAGAGTGCAGCACTGTCCACACTAAGGTTGAAGGGCACAGGGGGAGGAGAGGGCACAGCTAGCTGGATCAGATATGTGGGAGGCACTGAGGGTCCCCAGCCCAGCAGAACGGAGAAGAGGGGAATTCTGGAGGAGAGGGATTGGTAGGGCATTGGAAGTGCCCATATGCTGTAGATTTTTTTTAACTTTTGACTTTTTAGTCTTGGAGGCCATGGGAGGTTTCCTCGAAGGAGATGGTGTCGACCTGGTAGCTGGAGAGTGGGAAAGAGGAGGCCCCCAGCATTTGGCTCCCCTGGGTAGGACAGCGAACAGCTGGGTGCCTCCTGGCCTTTAGGGCATCATGAGGTAACCTTTTGATCAAGTTAGGTATCACTCAGATTTCCAGCCTAGATGATGGCGAAAACGTGTGTTGAATAAACTTAATTCCCAGCAAGAGGTTCATGTTTAAGTGTTATATAATTAATGTGCCTTTAGGTTAGAAACCCAGTCTTTTTAGTTGTCAACTTTAATATGTTGAGTTATTAATTTTTAGCAAAACAGAAGGCAAGAGTGTGTTATTGTTTTGTGACTAATAGTAAAGCTTTTAATGCATATTCATTTTAGATTTTATCCAAGGTTATTTGGCTGTGAAATGAAATCTTAAGTATATGATTAGACTAATTGTCTTTGAAATGTTGCTGTTTTTCTGATACAGCTCCAGAGTGGCAATCTTGAAAAGCGGAAATATGATTTCCATGGTGAACCTCCCCACCCCGGTAGTTAATGGTTTCTCCCTCCCACATAGGATCTGTGTCTGAAAGATAGGAGTTTACTCATCTCATTAGCAAAAACTCATTACACATCCTGAGTCCTTGATGTGAATGAATGAGCTGGTGAACCTAGAAGGAAGTTCAAAGGGTCTGTTGGTCCCATGTGGTATCATCAGTGTCCATTGAGGACTTGAGCCTAACGTGGGATATGGTAGTGATTACTCAGCACACCTCAGGAAGAGCCTGCCAGGTGAGGGCCCCACTTATCTGGCTCACATGGAATATCAGCATCTGAGACGCCTGTTGCTAAGTGGGGTGGGATTTGAATATGGTTTCACTGCTGGGTGTGTAACGGTCGCCAAGGACCTGCCTTGTGCCTCAGCATCCCCCATCTTTAAAAAAAAAAAAAAAAAAAATGGATGTGGGCGGTCCTCACCCTGAGTTGTTTTGGGGACTAACCAGTTGTTTTGGGGACTAACCGTGGTAATATGCATAAAATGGTCAGAGGAGCACATAGCAAACAGTAAGCACTTAACAAATGTTATCGTTTATAGAAGTACAGAAAAATGGCATTTCATTATTTTTATCTTAATGGTATTTAATTTTTTTTTTTAAACGTTTATTTTTGAGACAGAGACAGACAGAGCATGAATGGGGGAGGGGCAGAGAGAGGGAGACACAGAATTGGAAGCAGGCTCCAGGCTCTGAGCTGTCAGCCCAGAGCCTGACACGGGGCTCGAACTCACGGACTGCAAGATCGTGACCTGAGCTGAAGTCGGACGCTTAACCGACTGAGCCACCCAGGCGCCCCTATCTTAATGGTATTTAAAGTTGTATCTGTAAAGGCTATGTGTAATTATTTGGAGAATTCAAAGAATGAACACACAAACAGACTTGCATGTGTCCACCTTGCTTTAAACATAGGGAATTCACCAGGTTTTTGGAAGCCCTCTGAGTGGCCCTCCTGATTGTAATCTCATGCCCAGCGGTCCAGAGGTAACTGACATCCTGATGTTCATGTTAATCAAGTTAATGGTGTGTGAAGTATGCCTTTAGGCAGTTCCAAAGTGCAGGAAGCAAGCGGAGCTTCTGTGTCCATGAAAAGATTCTGTATTTCATAACCTGTGGTGACGTATGTACAGCGTTAACAGTGAAGATACAGGTTAGTGAGATTCGGAGACCGTGTTGGCCGAGTCCTGCCATCTGTGAAGCCTGAAGGCTAGACTTCAGGTGGATGGCAGCCCCGACCTTGTGTCCCTCTACCTGCCTCGCCTGCTTCTTGCTCGGTGAGAGGCTCCAAGGGACTGAAGGACACAGTGGGAAGACAGATAAGTGGCCACCCTCAGGGATCACCCACTGAATGCTTCTCCCTTCCCTTTCTGCCCTTTCTCCACCCTATTCTGTGGAACAGTAGAAACAGTCATACTCCGGTCTTTCTTGAGAGCCAGGCAGCTGACCACGTGGAGCTTCAGCTGGTCAGTGTGGTTCCACACTGGTTAGCACAAGCTGTGTTTTGCTTTGTGTCATGCTGCACAAGAGCTTGGTGACCACTTGTCTTACGTGAGCCGGCCCCCTGTCTGCCTGAGGTTGAAGACCTGTGTGGCCTGCGGAGCATGTGGCACAGTGTGTGTTGTGAGCTCAGGAAGACAGACACCTGGCCCCCAGAGTCCCCTCCTGCCACCTTAGGCAGCAGCCACGTGAGCCACGACACACCTCACAGAGTGCTTCCTGCACTTGTCTGTTACAGGCGCTCAGCAGCCCTCAAGAGGTGGGTGAATGTTATCAACCTCATTTTATTATTAAAAAAATTTTTTTTGAAAATAGCTTGCTTATTTATTTATTTAAAAATAATGTTTGTTTATTTTTGAGGGGGGGAGTGTGAGCAGGGGAGGGGCAGAGAGAGAGGGAGACAGGATCCCAAGCCGGCTCTGCTGTCAGTGCAGAGCCTGACTTGGGGCTCAGACTCATGAACCTGAGCCGAAATCAAGAGTCAGACACTCAGATACTGAGCCACTCAGGCCCCCTGGTTTTTTGTTTTTTGTTTTTTGTTTTTTTTTTTTTTAATATTTGTTTTGAGAAAGAGAGGGAGAGGAGAAGTGCATGTGAGGGGAGGGACAGAGAGAGGAGAGAGAGAGAATCTCAAACAAGGTCTGTGCTGTCAGCACAGAGCCCAACACGGGGCTGGATCCTCTGAACCATGAGATCATGACCTGAGCCAAAATCCACAGACACCTAACTATGCCACCTAGACACCCCCAACCTCATTTTACAGAAGAGTAAATTATGGCTCAGAGTGTGTGGCTTACCCATGGTTATCCCTGGTTTCAGCTAAGTCACAGATCTAGAACTTGGGTCCACAATTTTGCTACTCCACCACGGTTTGTTCCTCTTGGTGGAAGTAGGGGGTGGGCGGCAGCAGTGGTTTCTGGGCCTGATTCTGGGCTTTGTGGAACCTCCTGGGGTGAGAGGACGTTTTTACAGTGAGCCTGGTTGATGTGAGAGCAGGGTTCCTTTGGGGATGAGCTGGCGGGGTTGGTGGCAGTTTCCCACCCCTGGTTATGCAGGGAGCTAGAGGGAGGTGTCCCCACTGTGTCCTGCATTGGCTGTGCCTGTCTCAGTGTGTTCCAGGGCTCCAGAGCACACTCTGCCCAGGCGGCATTTAAAGACCACTTAGCTTTTTGAGTTTGGGATCCTCTCCCAAGGAAAAGTTGCCGGCTGGAGCCTTAAACCACATGGCTGCCTCTTGACCATGTAAGAGCCTGATTTTATTTTTATTTTTAAAAAATGGTTTTTTTAATGTTTTTATTTTATTTTTGAGAGAGAGAGAGAGACATAGTGAGAGCAGGGGAGGGGCAGAGAGAGATAGAATCTGAAGCAGGCTCCAGTCAGCGCAGAGCCTGACTTGGGGCTTGAAGTCACAGACTGCAAGATCATGACCTGAGCCGAAGTCAGACGCCCAACTGACTGAGCCACCCAGGCACCCCAGAAGGGCCTGATTTTGATCTTGGTTTCTCTCACAGTGTGTTTGGGGGCTCAACCTCCCTGTATCATTTTGTTTGCCTCAGAGTTAGAATCGGACCTTCTAGTACAGTGTATATTTAGTTCAGTTTTACTCAGATACATAAACCACACATTTGGAAAGGGGATGGGCTTCGTTTTTGTCTCCAAAGGCTTATTTTATGATCTGATGGCCCTTGGAATGGAAACCTCTCCTCTGTTATTTAATTGTAGAAGTGTTTTTAGTGCACTCCCTCTGAGTTGGCTGGTGTGCTTTGTGTAGATTAACTCATTAAATCCTCACAGCAAGCCTGGGAGGTCTGGTCTCCTTATTCCTAGCTGTGAGGTAGAGTCTGAGCCACAGAGAGGAGACGTAACTTGTTCAAGGTAAGACAGCCAATGAGGAGCAGGGCTGGGATCCGAACCTGCAGAGTGAGAGTTCTAACCGTTTCGTGCTAATTCTTCACTCGTGCTTGTAGCTTTTGTCTGTCTGTCCGAGGCCGAGACTAGTTCACAGGCAAAAGGTGTAGGCAGTTTAGTAACTAACGATTAAGCTTTCCGATATTTATTCCTGTGATATCAAGGAATTAGATTCTTCCTCAGTATGTTTGTAGAAATGTAAGAAACCCTTAAGAGCCAAGGCATTCTTAAAGAACCTAGTTGTGATTGCTCAGAGAGGGAGTGTGTAGTCCCCCTGCTGTGAATCTGGTGCAGAGCCATGGCCTTCCCCTCAAGGGCGAAGACTTTCTCATCACACCAACCCTGAGTGCAGCCTCAGACTCCCCAAGCTCCTTCTTTGTGAAATCCTTGTTTAATTTGCATTTTATCCTTCCTGAAGAGATAAGATGGGGAGAAATTTCTGGAGGGATCTGAGGAATGGCAGCCATTCATTCCTCTTCCTGCAGATCCCACTCCTCTGCCTCCTGGCATCCACGCAGGTGCTGTCTCCTTTTCTCCTAGTCCCCAGGGTTCAGGTAGGATTGGGCTCTTGGTAGGTGCTCAGTGAATGTCTGTTAGCGGGATGAGTGGATAAATCACTCCGCATTGTGAAATGTTTTAAAGCACATTTTCAAACAAAAAGAAGAAAAATCATGTCTCCCATCCTAGTTCTTCGAAGCACTCTGAGCAAGAAAGCTGCTCTGCAGCCGTGCCTTATCCCCTGTGTAGACGCAGGAGCCCTGGGAGTAGCTGTGGCTTCTCCCCAGAGGCTGGCAGGAGCCTCCTGTGGCCTGGTGAGCTCGCTCACTCCTGCCTGCACTTTCCCACCTGCCCAGTAGGGTACTGTCTTGCCACCAGGTGATAACTGACTGTGAGATGTGCTTTAAAAATATGTGGCTCTGTGTTTTATTTATTTTTTTTTTTTAAATTTTTTTTTTCAACGTTTTTTTTTATTTATTTTTGGGACAGAGAGAGACAGAGCATGAACGGGGGAGGGGCAGAGGGAGAGGGAGACACAGAATCGGAAACAGGCTCCAGGCTCTGAGCCATCGGCCCAGAGCCTGACGCGGGGCTCGAACTCACGGACCGCGAGATCGTGACCTGGCTGAAGTCGGACGCTTAACCGACTGCGCCACCCAGGCGCCCCAAGGCTCTGTGTTTTAAAAATCAGCTTCCAGGGGCGCCTGGGTGGTGCAATCGGTTAAGCGTCCGACTTCAGCCAGGTCACGATCTCGCGGTCCGTGAGTTCGAGCCCCGCGTCAGGCTCTGGGCTGATGGCTCGGAGCCTGGAGCCTGTTTCCGATTCTGTCTCCCTCTCTCTCTGCCCCTCCCCCGTTCATGCTCTGTCTCTCCCTGTCCCAAAAATAAATTAAAAAAAAAAAAAAAAAAGTTGAAAAAAAATTAAAAAAAAAAAAAATCAGCTTCCAGGGGTGCCTGCCTGGCTCAGTTGGTGGAGCATGTAATTCTTGATTTTGAGGTTGCGAATTCAGGCCCCATGTTAGGTGTAGAGGGTACTTAAAAATAAAATCTTAAAAAAAAAATTAAAAAAAAAAAAGCTTTCATCTACCTGGCAGTTGGTTTCCTAAGGGTTAGTGAAGCTGTCTTGTCTGGTGCATGAGACTTGGTGGGAGGTGGGAAAGAAATCTGTGGGTCATTTGTTTTCCTTTGCCATGAGTTTTTTTGTGTTTTAATCCCTGTGTTAAAAATGTTTGTTATATTTAGTGGTTTTATTTTTTTTTTCAACTTTTTTTTTTTTCAACTTTTTTTTTTTTTTTTTTTTTTGGGACAGAGAAAGCCAGAGCATGAACGGGGGAGGGGCAGAGAGAGAGGGAGACACAGAATCGGAAACAGGCTCCAGGCTCCGAGCCATCGGCCCAGAGCCTGACGCAGGGCTCGAACTCACGGACCGTGAGATCGTGACCTGGCTGAAGTCGGACGCTTAACCGACTGCGCCATCCAGGCGCCCCTATATTTAGTGGTTTTAAATGGTGGATACTGGGTATTTTGATGTTGATATTTTCCTTAACTCTTAGTGGGTGACCAGTGTACTGTGCATTTCAGTTGAGCCTTAATATGTTTTTGGTGGATATGAAAATGTAACTTGATCTCAAATTAATTCTCCCTTGAAAGTTTCTACTTCTGAGAGGGGACTGTCGAACTCGATGCTCATGGGGTCAAAGAAGTTGAAACTCTTTTAAGTTTTTATTTACAAATTGTGTGAAACAAGTTGAAGTCCACAGAAAATGCCCAGTTCACAAATGGACTGTATTCTTACAAGTTCAGTTGGAATCAACTGTATAAGACTCAGGCTTGTCTTCCTGTCAGAGCCACTCCTGCGAAGGGCTGGTTGTGGTCCCTGCTCCGAGAGGTGAGGTGAGCACAGCAGGTGGCACTTGTACGTAGATTCTCCCTCCACACCGATGTGGACAGAAAGAGATTCTTGCTGAGGGGGGAGGGGGGACATGGTGATACCCTATTCCAGAGGCTCCAAAGGTGCCGGATGTCAGTGGCACTGATTTCCCATAGCCAAGTTCGATCGAGAACAGCCGTCTTTCCTTGTTCTTGTGAGAGCTGTGCCCCGGACACATCTCCCACATTTCTCAGCAGTGAAGCAGGTACAGAACCTTGTCCTGGCCAGCCACACGGGAGGAAGGAGAGAGAAACATACAGGGGGATCTCCTTCTGGGGGGGGGGGCATTGATGGGGTGCTGTACCGGGAAGTGGGGGAAGAAGGGTGAGGGCTGGAGACGGCCGGGGCGGGGGGTGCTGCTGACGGGAAAGGAGCAGCCTTGGCCAGCCGGGGGTGGGGGGAAGGACAGCTGCTGGTGTGAAGCTGGCGACCGTCCTCGGGTGTGAGGGGCTTGGATTTGGGGTATGTGCACGTGTATGTAGGAAAGGCGAGCAGTCGTAACTCTCGTGGTGACGTGGTGGCTGCAGGGCCAGGCAGAGGGTCATGTTCTTGAGAACTTCTCTTGTGCTCAGCTCCATTTTATTAGGTGGGATGGAGATGGTGGACAGTCGTAACTAGGGTTTTGTTGCTTTAAATATGTTCAGGGGCGCCTGGGTGGCTCGGTCGGTTAAGCGGCCGACTTCGGCTCAGGTCATGATCTCGCGGTCCGTGAGTTCGAGCCCCGCATCGGGCTCTGGGCTGACGGCTCTGAGCCTGGAGCCTGTTTCAGATTCTGTGTCTCCCTCTCTCTGACCCTCCCTTGTTCATGCTTTGTCTCTCCCGGTCTCAAAAATAAATGAAAGGTTAAAAAAAAAAAATTAAAAAAAAATATGTTCAGAGATTTCAATTTCAGAAGCTATTGAGTAACCCAAACTATTTACTTACCACAATTTTGGGTCATCAGGTGGGTGGCAAGCTGACTGGGTTGTGCTGAGAGGGAATGAGTCACCCGCAGGTCCTGGGTCACTTGGGATCCCTGGGGGCTGTGCTGCTTCCACAGTGCACAGGGCAGGCAGGCTGCAAAGGGCACCTTGGGACGAGACCCCACCCCGCGGGGTCGCCAGTCGGCAAGTGTCCTCCAGATTGTGGCCGACAGTCTCAGTGCCGTTTATGTTGCTTAAGTACCACCTCAAGATGTTTTTAAAAAAATCAGCTCCTTCGAATAAACATTTGGACTTCTCACACTTGGAAGAAGGCTTTTCTCTTAGGTTTTTCACTGTGCAATTGATGCTTAAATACTTTAAAGAGTAATGTTGTGGCTGTCTTTCTTAACTCCAGAAGTAAAATTATTTGTTAAAACATACGCACGCCAGTGAGTTACGGCTATGGCAAGAGAAAGCACGGGCATTCACTTGACCCTACAAACCTCTCCGTCACGGAGGGGCCCTGAGAGCTGGTCTTGCACTGAGGTGCTCTGTTAGCCTGCAGTGGCTGAGGCAGGAAGGAAATTACAGAATTCCACAAAGGGGGAAGGTTGCCCCTGACAGGTTTCTGTGTCATGGTGCCCATAATTGCCGGAGCAGAGAAAACCACCAGGGCAGCAATGGCCCGGTGGCCAGCATCTTGGAGCCCAGGCCTGGTGATAGGAGGGAATAAATAGCCCTGGCTAGGCTAGTGTCACACTCTGGTTCAGGACATACTTGGGCCCTTATGGCCAGCCCCGTTTCTCAGGATCCCACTCCTGTGGTTTGAGGCACCCAGAGGGTACCAGAAGTGATCCCAGAAGGGACGTTTCAGGGCCATTGAGGTCCCTGCCTGACACTGAGGAGTTCTGTCTGGAGATGGCCCATACTGTGGGTCACACTAGACTGTTGAGTCTAGAGATGCTCTTAGGACCTTTGCACTGGCCAGTCCTCTGCTGGGAAGGCTCTCCCAGATTTCTTTGGGGCTTTCCCCTTCTTGCATCTTTGCTTAGGTGTCACTTTCCCATTCAGGGTTTCTGTGTTTGAATTTGCACATCCCACAAGTACTCACATCAAATACAACTACCACAAACTACTCCGTTTCCTTCCTGGCTGTATTTTTCTCATGGTAATTATCACCATCTGACACTGTGATGCTTACTTGTTGTTTGCATTTTGGGGTATCCATGTGCCATATCAGAATGTCGCTTTCTTAAGGGTATAGGCTTAGCCTCGTTCTTTGTTGTGCCTCCAGTGTCTAGAGCAGTACGTGGCACGTAGCAGGTACTCCGTGAACCTGTGCTGATGAAGTGGATAAAGCAGTGTGCACCCGAGGGTGCTGCATTTGACTGAAATCATTGAAGCTGCTGTGAGGCCCTGCCGTTTGACTTAAAGCATGTGACATTGTGACGGCCAAGCAGGTGTGTGTGTTTGTGTGTGTATGTGTCTGTCTGTCTCGTGGCGTCTGTTATTGCTGTCTCACAAATCCAGAGTCCTTTCTCTGCTTCATTTGGATGTTGAATCTGCTGTATTTTGAATCTGAAACATTAGGGGAAAGTGAAACTTTAAAATGTGCGATGCATGTTTAGCTATTATATTTTATTTTCTTCACGTGAATATTTCCTTCCCTGCCGAGCAGCACCATCTAAGCTGCCATCACTGTCCCCTGAACAGTGCTGCAACCCTCCACTGGAGGCCACTCCCAGCACCTGAGGGTACTCTCTTCATCAAGCCTCTTGCCCACTCATGCTTCAGCCCCACAGTAGCCAGAAGTCTGCTTTGTACCCCTAGTACTTGTCTGCTCTGTCCTGGCCACCTCACAGCTTTAGCCAGCCGCTTTTGTAAATGACATCAGGCCTGTTGCCTGTTTGGATGTCACTTCCTAAGGGCAGGGACCATGTCTGCCGATGGCCGTGTCCCTGGACCCTTGCTAGGACAGTGGTAATGTTTATTGAGTAATTGGGTTAATAATGTAGTTTATTTCGTTTAAGAAACTCTGATGAGCAAAATGAGTGTGTAATATTCCTATGAAGTGACAGAGAACCTGTGGTTTGGGAGAGTAGGATGTGCTTACGAGAGTATGCCCAGTGACCTGAGTTGTCTGCACAGGGTGGGTTCAAGGTCTTGTTGTTCCCCTTACCCTCCCAGGACTGTGGGCAGGAGTTGCTGGATGTGCTTTAGGCTGCAGCAAAAGACAGAATCAACCTGCTGCACCGGGAGGAGGTGAAGGGGCTGCAGAGGCTGGGGTGGGGAGAACATTGGGGTTCCGGGAGTTCGAGGTAGAGGGGGTGGTGGTTTTAAGCAGGTGTTGCCCGCTGGTTTGTGTGTAGGCACTTGGCGTCCTCTCCCTGTCCCCTCTCAGCCTGGCCCCGGGGCCACTCCCCAACCTCCTGCATCTCCAGAGCAAGCACTCTGTTTCTGTCTCTTTACTGTGGCAAAGCCTTCTACCTCAATACCTGCCAAGCCAGAGCAGGCCTGGCTCAGCTCAGGCTCCAGAGCATTCTGCACCTGTCCAGAGCTTGCTGACGGTTTTAGCCAGCCGCCAACAACAAAGTAAGACAACTAGCTAATTTATATTAATTTATACTAACGTGTGTGTGTGTCTCTAAAGGAGAGGCTTATTAACTCCTTCAAACCTCTCATTGGAATTGTGCTTTGGGGCAGGGTGAACTTGCCAGTAAAGGTAAGAGTGTCAGGTGCATTAGTGTTTACAGGTGGGAAAAACCTGGGCTCAACTTTTATCTTGTAACAGGTTCTGTGACATGTATACAGAACACAGTGTTTGTCTACCAAGACCTCAGTCCCAGACCACCTGCAGGTACAGTGCTAAGAATACTGTGTGTGGGGTTATCTTAAGTCTTAATTCCCCTTTACCTGTTGTCTCTGGGGGCTCCTTCCAAGAGAGGTGATTCCCTGCGGGAACAGTCACTCCGGGACACACTGAGAGGCTGCAGGTCTAGCGTGCTCAGCTGCTTCTCCCCTCATGTGCCAGTTCCGGCTGGATGTGTCTCATTTTGCATTGGCTTGCTTTACCGTGGAATAAACAGGGTGTTCTTTACAGCAATCAAAGTGGGCTCCTAGCTGTGTTTTTCATCCAGCTCCAAGTTGAGAGTTTGCTTCATTAGTTTAAAAAAAACATCTTAAATCAGAGAAATTATTGAGTATAATCTTACAGCAAGCGAAATGTCAAAGGCTGGCATTTGGAAACAGCATTGTCAAGCAGAGTTCCAGCCAAAACCTGCGTGTTGGCCCGCTGAGCCTAGAGCCATGGAGAAACCGAGTAAGAAAGCCAGGGCTTGCGCCCCTGTGGTGCCCAGGCCCGGGCCCTGCTGCTGCTGTTGGAGTGGCTGACTCCTTCCCGAGAGCATGCGCTGTGCAGAGACATTTCACGTTTGGCCATCTCTGCCGGGTTGATGTTCTTACCCTCTTGGGAGTTGAATGTGGGTCTGGCTGCTAAGGGAGTGGGGTATTAGCTCCCCCCATTAGGGGTGTGCCCGCTCCCTTCTGACTGTCTCCTCCCGCTCCTGCAGCAGCCACTTGCCCCGCTTCCCTGCACTGTGCTGGGCTCTGGAGGGCTGGCAGCACATTTGTGGGGTGCTTTCTTCTGCTCCAGTCTGATCCTTCTCAGTGTGAATCCACACCGTGGTTGGGAGAAAGCCTCGTCAGCACTGCCATGTATACTGTTTAGGTCATGGGAGTTTCGTATTGTTTCCCAAACACGGCATTAGGGTTTTTTTTGTTTTTTTTTTTGTTTTTAACGTTTGTTTATTTTGAGAGAAAAAGAGAGCATGGTACATGCAGGAAGGGCAGAGAGAGAGAGAGAGAGAGAGAGAGAGAGAGAGAGAGAGAGACTAGCTCAAGCAGGCTCCATGCTCAGTGCAGAGCCTGACCCAGGGCTTGATCCCACGACTGGGGAGATCATGACCTAAGCTGAAGTCGAGTCTTACGCTCAGCTGACTGAGCCAGGCACCCTGCATTAGGGTTTTTTAACATGTCTTTTTCAACCTGGGGATACCTGTCACTCTCCCTGATCCCAGCTTCCTGTGCTCATACTTCCCTCTCACTCCTGCTCTAAGCGGTGGCTGCAGGACCTTGTTGCACACAGGGCCTGCACTAGCGCTGAGTGCTTTCAGGGTGGTCACTGAACACTTGGTGAGGTTCTTCCTGGGAAAGGGAGCATTGAGTCTATCAGGATAGAGCAGGACTTGTCACCCAGGAACTGTTGCCACTCAGACCTGATTATTCTTTGTTGTGTTCTGTCCTCTTCGTTGTGGGATGTTTATAGCATCTCTGCACCTACCTACTAGATGCCAGTACCACTTTTCTCCCTCTCCCAGTTATGGCATCACAAATGCCTCCAGGCATTGCTAGGGGTCCCTCGGGGCGCAGAATCATCCTAGTTGAGAACCACTGGGATGGAATATGTATCAGTGGCCCCAGACTTCCTAAAGACTGGGAGCTCATGGTGGTGGGCTCCCTTCTGGCGGGCTGTGCTTAAGTATGGCCCTGGCAACTCCTAGAATGAGCCCCACTGGGGCAGCCACGGGATCGAGGCCGTTGCCCGTTCTCCCGTTCACTTCTTGTGGCTAGGAAACATGCATTCATTTCCTAGAACATCTGGGCCGACCAGGTGTTTTTGACGCTCGGTTGCTGCAGTATCAGGCTTGAAGTCCCCTACATCAAGCGTGTGGCACGGAGTGGCACATCTCACGTTGAAATTCTGCAGGGAAAGTGGCTGCTCTGCAGGTCCCATCTCTGGAGCTGTTTTCTGTCCAGATCGTGTCTCACTCTGCCACCCCCAGCAAACACCACCAGTAACATCCAACACACACACCTCCGGACTTTCAGATCTGTTCTCATGGCACCTGCTGTCTCCTCTCGCACCTGCTCAGGTGGCCTGGGGATTTTCGGTGGCACTTAATATCCTCACATGCGGATGGATGGCGGAGAGGAAGTAAGCAGGTTTCATCCGGCATGGTGCTCTACTTCCTTCCTCAGCAGTGCCTGGCCAGGTCTGTCATGGGGTCTGTAGGGTCAGGCCCCTGTCTGTCAAGACAGCCCATCAGCTTGCAGCACGGTGCACGGGTTAGCCAGCAGCCTGCCACAGAGCCTCACAGCGGATGAAGGTGCGTGCCAAGGGCTGCCAAGTCGGGTGGGGCCTGCCCCTGGGGATGGCCTGGCTGAGTGGGGTCTGATATAAACTCATGCTTTCCAGGGGATGACAGTGCCCTCCTTTGAGGATCTGTTCTGGAAGCTTTTTTAACAATCACAGAAACCACTCTGATGAAAGTTCTCAGGAACACATGCTTGTAACCAGAGTCTTGTCTGACTTAACCTGGTAGTTGTTTTGGGGGGACTGCTGTCCACGGGCTGGATGTTTGCTGAGTTTGCCCTCAGGAAGTCTGAGCTGAAGAGTGCTCTTCTTGGTAAGTGCTCTGCAGCCAGCCTCCCAGGGTCTTTGATATCAGGGTCCTTTGTCCCCAGCATAGCTAGTTTGATGGGGAACTGTCACACCCAGGTCTTCAGTGCCCCTTATTTTTTGTGGTCGTGGGCACCTGCTGCCTGAGCTGCCCGCCCTCCCAGGCTTCGCCGCTGACCCTTCGGAAACTCTTCACTGACCTTGGGTGTTGTTTTACCGCACCTC
The DNA here is from genome assembly GCF_028018385.1 of Neofelis nebulosa. Lineage (NCBI taxonomy): Eukaryota > Metazoa > Chordata > Mammalia > Carnivora > Felidae > Neofelis > Neofelis nebulosa. Next base: position 43,157,295 of record NC_080799.1, on the reverse strand, counting down.
CCAGGGTGAAGGTTCTGCCTACTGGGAAGAAGCCCTGGGCTATCCCCCGGCCGTGTTCCAAACCACGTGACAGATGTGTCTGTGCCTTTGCCAGAAATGTCATTGAGTCCAGAAGGTGTTGGTATACAATTACATTTTTCCAGGTCCATGAATCAGCCTGTCATACTTTGTTCTTCACGAATGTCATGTTTGAGGAGTGCCTGGGTGGCTCCATCGGTTAAGCGTCCCACTTTGGCTCGGGTCATGATCTCGCGGTTTGTGAGCTCAAGCCCAGCATCAGGCTCTGTGCTGACAGCTCAGAGTCTGGATTCTCTTTCAGATTCTGTGTCTCCCTTTCTGTCTCTGCCCCTCCCCTGCTTGCACTCTGTCTCTGTCTCTCAAAAATAAACATTAAAAAAAAAATAATGTTTGAGATTTTAGTCACTATTTCACTTGTCAGTTTTGAATTAAAAGCACTGTTTGCCACTTTCTTGGGCGTGTCTCCTGTTGTTTCCTTGAGTCTTGCTTGACAGGAGCCTGGGCACACAGGTGAATTTAGGTGAAGCCACGTTGATCTGATTGACACACTTTCTGGGACAGGTGCAGGGGTGGGGCGGCCATGACGGAGACAGGCGGAAGTCCCCGCTCCCCTGCCCCATAGGGCAGTGGTGGCTGCTCAGCAGACCTGTGGCCGGATCAGTTCACAGCACTGCTGTGATGCCCAGGGCTGTGCTGTTTGAAGTGCTAGCTCCTTCCCACTTCCGTCCCTTTCGTGTGCCCCTTAGGTCACGCAGTCTGGCTGCTCCTCTGTACCAGGCCTGAGGGTCTGCACCCAGGATGACCCAAGGAGCATGTGACCTTGGTTGTGTCTGGGAGTCCCATGAATCCCCAGGGCTCCGTGTGCACAGCCCTCACTCGAAGTATCGCTAGCCTGGCTTGTGAGGACAGTCCAGGCCTGTCCTAGTTCTCGATAGGCCTTAGCATGGTGACCATGATTCTTCCCCACGAACTGCCCCTGAGGACAGAGAAGTTCCTGCTAATCTCCAAGGGAAGCTACTGGATTTGATATGCTTCTGTTATATGCTTTGCTCATAGGGACAAACCATTAAGGGGCTGACTGAACCCCAGAGCTTGGTCCAGTCGTTGGTGCTTCTTGTGAGATGGAGTATTTACGAAATGTGTAAAGCACACTTGGCTTACTGTCAAGCTGTGGAGCGTTGGAAACAGCAAGTTGCCATAAATAAATGGTGCTACCAGTCTAGCTAGAGGACCTATACTGCTGGTCCCATTTGTACCATGTACTGCATTTAAAAAATCCATTTCTCGGAGCGCCTGGATGGCTCGGTTGGTTAAGCATCTGACTTTTTTTGTGTTTTGAGAGGGAGAGAGCGCTTACGAGAAGTGCAGAGAGAGGGAATACTAGGCAGGCTCTGCACCATCAGTGCAGAGCTGATGTAGGGCTTGCACTCACAAACCATGAGATCATGACCTAAGTGGGAGTCAGACGCTAACCCGACTGAGCCACCCAGGCTCCCCAAGCGTCTGACTCTTGATGTTGGCTCAGGTCATGATCTCTTGGTTCATGAGATTGAACCCTGCATTGGGCCCTGCACTGACAGCATGGAGCCTGCTTGGGATTGTCTCTCTCCCTCTCTCTGTCTCAAAATAAATAATATTTAAAGAAGAAGTAAGCTCTACTTGCCCAACATGGGGCTTGAATTCATGAACAGCAGTTACGTATTCCACCAGCTGAGTCAGCCAGGCATCCCAATGGTTAGCTTTTTTTTTTTTTTTTTTTAACCAGTCAAGTATTTTTAATTTTTTAAAATGTTTATCTATCTTGGAGAGAGAGGGAGAGACAGAGCATAAGCAGGGGAGGGGCAGAGAGAGAGGGAGACATAGAGCCAAAGTCAGACCGACTGAGCCACCCAGGCACCCTACCAATAAAAGATTTTTTTAAGACTTTTTTTTTTTTTTAATGTTTATTTGTTTTTGAGATACAGAGACAGAATGTGAGCAGGGGAGGGGCACAGAGAGAGAGAGGGAGAGGGAGACATAGAATATGAAGCAGGCTCCATGGTCCAAGCTGTCAGCACAGAGCCCGATGCGGGGCTCGAACTCATGAACCGTGAGATAATGACCTGAGCCGAAGTTGGATGCTTAACTGACTGAGCCACCCTGGTGCCCCTAAAGTGTTTTTTAATTAAGACATGGGCGTTGTGTTTTTAGACATAACGCTACTACCACTTAATATATTGTCTCCAGTAGAGTGTAACTATAACTTTTATATGTACCGGGAAGCCAAAAAGTTTGAATCTCTTTATCGTGATATTCGCTCCACTGCAGTGGTCCGAACCTGAACCTTCAACATCCTAAGGTAGGCCTGCACCTTGCCTGCAGTTCTAATGCTCAACAGACCTGTACGTGAAAGAAGCCTGCCTCCTCCCTGCTATGGTGCAGCCCCGGCGGTGATGGGGCCTCCTTGTCTGGGAGCTGGGGTCTGGTGTGTGTGTGTGTGTCTGACCTGGACTGAGCCAGCCTTCCTGGGGCTGGTCTGCTGCATAGAGAGGGGCTCATGCGGCCCTGTGGGGCCTGCCCAGGCTCCTGCCTCTTCTTGCCATCCGCTCTTCCCTTCTCTGTATCTGTGCTCATTATGTCTGGGGTGCAGGACGTCCTGTCTAGTCTGGTTTTTGACTTTATGGGTTTGGTGCATTTCAAAAGGAGCTTCTCCTTCAGCTCTCTTCTTGTGGTGGCTGAGCTGTCATCCGCTGCGAAGTCTTGGTTACTGTGCCCACCTGTCCGTCCTGTTTGTGGCGTACTTTCTCTAGGATTGTGGCTTCTTCATAGTTCCCTGTCTCCCTTCGCTGTTTAAAAGGAGAGGAAATGTTTGTCTATCCTTTATGAACAAACATAATACAAGAAACAGAGCTCTCTATGGCCACGCTGCTCCCTTAGTTATTCAGATATATGAAATTAAGTGTTCAATCGTATGCATCCTGCTTTTATAGTTATAGCATTGATACACTTATCACCTGTGTGTATCCTTACAGGCTCATGTTTTTTCCCCAGTTTGGGAATATTCTGATATCCTGTACTTATCTCTTTTTAGGGTTTACAGGGTCACAGCTTGGCTAGTGACAGTCCCTCCAGGCCAGCTTCCCCCCCACCTTACTACCACAGACACATGTGAAGACCTCCTTTTCAGACATAGCAAGGGATTCCAGTACCATATATATGTTTTTTAATGTTTATATTTATTTATTTATTTTTGAGACAGCACAAGCAGGGCAGGGGCAGAGAGAGAGAGTGAGACACAGAATCCGAAGCAGGCTCCAGTCTCTGAGCTGTCAGCACAGAGCCCGACGCGGGGCTCGAACTCACAAACCACGAGACCTTGACCTGAGCCAAAGTTGGACGCTTAACTGACTGAGCCACCCAGGCGCCCCAGATTCCAGTACCATATTGATTGATTCTCTTTTTTCTGTTCTAAGATATGGAGTTAAGTGCTGTCCTGAGTTCTTTTAACGGGGAGTACTACTAGAAATAAATCTGGGTGCTCTGGGTTTGTTTTGTGGTATTCTACAACAGTCTGGTGGTGGAGAGGCTAATGATGTCACTGCTAGAACACTTTAGAGCCAGAGAAAGAGAATTCTTTTTATGGTTGTGGGTAGACTTGGTTGTTTTTCTGAAACTCTCTAATCCTTTCGTAATGCCTACCTAAGTTTTTAACTATTTTTACTCCCTTCTCCTTAGTATTTCTTTGTATCTCATTGACAGCTGTTCTGTCATTGCTTTCTTGCTGGATTACCAAATTGCTTTCCAAAAGCATGATAACCTCATCGTGGGCTCACTAGTGCCAGCTGCAGTTACAGGAGTGCTCTTGTTTTGGCCTGGCCTGGCCAGCACTTGCTGTTTGTGTGTGTTGTAAATATATTTAATCATTGTTATTACCTGTTTTTTCATCTTCCAACCTCTCCCCTAATTAAAAACGTACAGTGCTATCTTTGGTTGCTTTCATTTGTCTTTGAATACTACATGTATTTACATCTCTTGGTTCCTTGAGTTTTCTTGGTGATTAGTAGATTTGATGACTAATAGTCTTGATGATGAATAGATTTGAATGAGTTCTTGTGTATAAATAAATGCAGTCATATGTAATACAACTGCTTAAAATTTTTTTTTAACGTTTATTTATTTTTGAGAGAGAGAGAGAGATAGAGCATGAGTGGGGGAGTAGAGCAGAGAGAGAAGAAGACACAGAATCCAAAGCAGGTTCCAAGCTCCGAGCTGTCAGCACAGACCCCGACGCGGGGCTTGAACTCACAGACTGTGAGATCATGACCTGAGCTGAAGTCTGACGTTTAACTGACTGAGCCACCCAGGCGCCCCTGTAATACAACTGTTTTTAACAACTTATTGAGATATAATTCATATACCATACAATCACCTTTTTAAATAATTCAGTGGGTTTTAGTGTATTCACAAGGTTACACAGCCATCATCACTATCTAGTTCCAGAATGTTTGGGTTTTTTTTTTAACGTTTATTTATTATTGAGAGACAGAGAGACACAGAGCATGAGCAGGGGAGAGGGCAGAGTGAGAGGGGGAGACACAGAATCCGAAGCCATCAGCACAGAGCCCGATGCGGAGCTCAAACTCACAAACTGCAAGATCATGACCTGAACTGAAGTTGGTTGCCCAGCCAACTGAACCACCCAGGTGCCCCTAGTTCCAGAATGTTTTTGTCACAGAGCCTTTAGCAGCCACTCTCTGTTGCCCCCCCCCCCCCCCCACCATCCCTGACGACCACTTATCTGCTTTCTGTCTATGGATATGCTCGTTCTGGACATTTCATGGAAATGGAATCCCACAGTATGTGGCCTTTTGTGTCTGGCCTTTTTCACTTGGCATCATGGTTTTCTGTTCATTTTTGTTGTAGCATGTGTCAGCTCTTCCTCTTTATGACTGAGTAATACTCCATATTTTTTAAAAAGTTTATTAGAGAGAGAGCACGCATGAGCAGGGGAGGGGCAGAAGGAGAGGGAGAGAGAAAATTCCAAGTAGGCTCTGCACTGACAGTGACACTGTCAGTGCAGAGCCCATCTTGTGGCTCAGACTCACGAACCAAGAGATCATGACCTGAGCTGAAATCTGTCACTTAACGGATTCCGTCACTTAACCATCCAGGCGCCCCGACGTTGAATAATTTTTAAAATGTTAAATTTTTGAATTTGCTTAGATAATTTAAAAACAGAACACTTTAACTGGTTTGGAGGTAAGTTTGGTGTGGAGTGTGCAATTGGGCTCAAAATAAGATATTTTCTAAATTGTGTTTTGTTTTTTAATGTTTATTTTTGAGAGAGAGAGCAGGAGAGTGAGCAGGGAAGGGGCAGAAAAGAGAGGGAGACAGAGAATCTCAAGCAGGCTCCATGCTGCCAGTGCAGAGCCTAATACATGGCTCGATCCTATGAACCCTGGGATCATGACCTGAGCTGAAATCAAGAGTTGGGACACTCAGTGAACTGAGCCACTGAGGTGCCCCAGATATTTTCCAAATTGTTAACCAATTATTCAACTTCTGTATTTTTGAGAAGCTTATATATTTATTTTTATCAACTGTAAATTGTTTTTTGTAGTTGATGGTTCTTGGACTCTTCTTTCCACGAGGTTATGCTTCCATGTTCTAGGACTGCTAGGTTAAAATTCTATTCATTTGTGGGATGCAGTGTTAAGGCTGTCTATTTGTTCAAGTCCTAATTGAATGCCTTCTGTGTATGCAGCCTTGTATGAGGTGCGGGTGGGTGAGTAGGCAGGGAGTTCTGGGATGGGGACACTGTGGTCAGAGAGTTTGGACTGACTTCCTCTGTGGATGGGTTGGCTGCAGGTGTTGTTTAGGCTTGGCAGTGATGGGAAGGCCGACTGGCTTCAGTGGTGTGTGTGTGGCGGGGGGGTCGTTCGACATTCACTCCACCCTGAGGGAGGGGGATGATGGTGGACAGGTGCTGGATGGTGGGGTTGGTGGGCATGCAGGTCAAGGGTGGGGGCTGGGATCTGAGCAGGGAAGGGCCTTGGGAGAGGAGGGCAGTGGCCTGAACCCTGCGGCCGAATTCAGATGGCTTATCCTGTACTTGGCGGTATTTGTGTTTCAACAACGTCAGCGCGTCACTTCACATGTTTAGAAAAAGCGAGCTGCTTGGAGTCTTACCATTTTTTCCTGTGCCCACCAGTATGACACCGTTCCTATTCAGTCCAGCGTGGTGTTATGTTCTTGCCCGTCCCCATCAATGGTGAGGACCCAGACTGAGTCCGGCTCGGCCCCTGGCATTCCCAGTGGTGGTAGCAGACAGGGCTCCACCATGGACAGCACCGCGGCTGAGTCCCGATCGAGCGCCAACTCGCTGCAGCACACCACACAGCCACCGCCGCAGCCTCGGAAGAAACGGCCCGAAGACTTCAAATTTGGGAAAATTCTTGGTGAAGGCTCTTTCTCAACAGTGAGTACATGCCACCCTCGGGGGTTCAGCTCCTGTTGTGAAGGTGATTTGGGGGCTGGCTAACGCCAAGTGGGTCACATGGTTAAAATATCTAAGCCGTGATTTTGTGCATGAAAGCTTTGAAAGGTATCTTTCGATCTTTCTATTTTTTTTCTTTTAATGTTTCTTTTATTTTTGAGAGCGAGAGGGGGAGAGAGCATGTGAGTGGGGAGGGGCAGAGAGACAGGCAGACAGGTTTCCAAGCAGGCTCCAGGGCTTGAGCCCAGCAACTGTAAGATTATGACCTGAGCTGAAATCAAGAGTTGGATGCTCAACTAAGTGACTGAGCCACCCAGGTGCCCCTGTTTTGTTTTGTTTTGTTTTGTTTTTTTTAATGCAGTTAATTTTTATCCTAATTTTTATTCTGATTCTAATTTTTTTTTTTTTTCAATGTTTTTTATTTATTTTTGGGACAGAGAGAGACAGAGCATGAACGGGGGAGGGGCAGAGAGAGGGAGACACAGAGTCGGAAACAGGCTCCAGGCTCCGAGCCATCAGCCCAGAGCCTGACGCGGGGCTCGAACTCACGGACCGCGAGATCGTGACCTGGCTGAAGTCGGACGCTTAACCGACTGCGCCACCCAGGCGCCCCAATTCTGATTCTAATTTATTCATCAACAAGTTACATCCTGTGTCCTTGTGTCCCATTAGCAAGGTCCTGCCAAGTTTTTCTACCCTTTCTCTTGTAAGTGTCAGCATCAGTATCTCTTCAGGGCTTTTGGGAAACACTGAGTGACCTTTATTATTTCTCTTTTATTTAAAACAATGTGTAAAACAGCACAGTCTTGACAGCTGCTAGAGGCGCAGCCTTTGGACCTGCTAGCCTCCACATTCTCGTGGCCTGTTTCACAATCAGCAATAGTATTTTCACAATCAGCACCAGCAGGTCACATGCTGGGTACCTCTGTTTGCTACCTGAGTAAGCTGTGCCTGTCTTGTGGCATTTTTCCTTTTAAAGCAAAGAATGAAGGTTCACAGCAGCCCCTTTGCTGAGGTAGCAGCTCCACGTGGCTGTGGTGAGGCCTGGGGGGACTTGTGCAGGCTTGGGGAGGCCTGAGTGCCTGGACCCAGCAGGGCCCTGCGGATGGCCAGGGCTGTCCAGGGCGGCTCTGCAGCGGCCTCCTGCTGGCAGGGCTTTCTTGCCTGGCCTTTGTGAAAAAACTTCAGGTGAAATGTGTTTTCCCTTTTGTCTTTTTTTTTTTTTTTCCCCTTTTGTCTTTTTACATTTATGAAATGTTATAAAATACAAAGAACATGAAATATTATAGCTCACCCATGTTCCCAGCTTCATTTAATCAATGTTAGCTTTTGCTCCCCTTATAGGTTCCCTTCCCCCTTCCCTTCCCTTCCCTTCCCTTCCCTTCCCTTCCCTTCCCTTCCCTTCCCTCTCCCTTCCCTCTCCCTTCCCTCTCCCTTCCCTCTCCCTTCCCCTTCCCTCTCCCCTTCCCCTCCCCTTCCCCCTCTCCCTCCCCTCCCCTTCCCCCTCCCCTTCCCCCTCCCCTACCCCTTCTCCCTCCCCTCCCCTTCCCTTTCCCCTTCCCCCCCTCTCCCCCTCCCCTCCACTTCCCCCTCCCCTCCCCTCCCCTCCCCTCCCTTCCAAAGTATGTATGTATGTATGTATGTATGTATGTATTTATTTTGAGAGACAAACGGGGGGGGGGGGGGGAGAGAGAATTTTCCAAGCAGACTCTGTGTTCAGTATCATGAACCGTGAGCTCATGACCTGAGCTGAAAAGAGTGGATGCTCAACTGACTGAGCCACCCAGGCACCCTTCTCCTTATGTTTTTAATTTAGATTTTTTTATTGGCAGTTTCTGTTTAAATTATGAAAGAATTGTGCCCTCATGATAAAAATCTTTAACTCTGAGCATAGTTGCCAGTAGTTCTGGTACTCACAGATCCTCTCAGAAAGAAGAAACTATTTTGAAAAGAACCTTGGGTGTTCTGCATGGTTACTTAAAATAGTCCAGTAAAAGAAGAAGCATTCTCTCCTTTTCTCAGTTTTACTTCATGGACATTTATCTTGACTAATAAATGAAGCCTTACTTGTGAAATTCCCCTTGGTCCATGGGTTTCCATGGTGGTAAAAGTGGGCACCATCCATTCTGGGTGACGCACTCCTGCTGTTGAAGAGCCCCAGCTGTACTTCTTGTCACCCCTGTGCCTTTTGAACCCCTGTGCCAGGGAGGTGCCAGAGAAGAGCACCATGAGCTGGAGGCTCCTTCCTGGCACTGTTGGGAGTCCTGTAGCCTGGCTCTCAAATTATATGTGCTACCCTCAGGTATTCCTCATCACTCCTGAAATAGAGACCTCTTAAAATTAGATTTCCAGGGGAGGGTGGAGGACAAGGGGCAGTTCCCAGGCTGGGCAGGATCTGCTCTTGGCCGAGCCTGGCCCTGGAGAGTAGAGAGGCCTGGCCTGCTGCTGCCTGGCCCCCTGGGGATGATCTTGACGTCCAGATTAGCCCTGCTGTCAGCCCGGAGGGCCGTGGGGGCATGCGTCATGCCTTGTTCTCTGGAAGAGGGATACTTCCTGCCTTGTGCCCATAAGGAGGCCTGCATGTGAAATGTTGAATTCACACAACAGAAGGATTTCATAAAAAGCTCCTTCAGAAAGGGTCCCATTAAGTGTTAGTACTAATAGTTTCTTCTTGCTCTTTTCTACTAGGTAGCTAGGACATGCTCCTGTGAAGAGATTTAACATTTCATAAACACATAACATAAGGAGGGAGAGGGGTATTTCCCCAGCCCCTCCCCAACACCCCCATTGCCTGAGAACAGTCCACACAGGTACATTCCTCCAGAAAGATCTTTGAGATCTTTCCACTTGAGCACGTACAATCTAACCCTGTTCTCCTTAATAACTGCAGGGCGTTTCACACAGTGCTCTCCCAGCATCACTTCTGGTGCGTCTGCCGGAGAATACTGTAGGATGATCCCGGCCCACGGCCTCCTGAGTTTCTCCCAGGATTTGGGCAGGTTTCCCTCTGCTCTCTGGTCCTCGGGCCATGTCTCTGTGCAGGCCTCTTAGAGGCACCTGCCTCAGCTGGCCGGGGTGGGTGGAGGCTGCCTCAGCTTCCCAGCAGACAGGCCTCACTAGGCCTGTGGGAGTTGGTGCCCAGGTTGTGTTCAGAGGCTGCTTGTGTAGACCTATCTTTTCCACGTTATGCTGTGCCCTCTTGGTTCTCTGCCCTGAAGTGGTGGTTGAGTACAAGACTTAGGTGTGCTACTGAGAGAACCCAGCCTGGGGTGTGACTCTACCCTTCCAGGAGACGCTCCCTGTGGGCCACTCGTGGTTTAGCTTCCTGTGCCCTTGATGGTAGGATAGTGTTTACAGTACCTGAGAGGGGCATCAAGAGAAATGTATGATAACAGTTACTTGAAAAAGCCCAAATTCAGGGCAGAATGAACAATGAACATATACTGAGAATATATTCTTTAAATTGTTTAAAAACCTTTTTTTTACATTCATTTTTGAGTGACAGAGAGAGAGTGCGAATGGGGGAGGGGCAGAGAGAGAGGGAGACACAGAATCCGAAGCAGGCTCCAGGCTCTGAACTGTCAGCACAGAGCCCAACGCAGGGCTTGAACTCATGAACCACGAGATCCTGACCTTAGCCAAAGTCGGATGCTTAACTGACTGAGCTATGCAGGTGCCCCTCTTAAAATTATTTTTTAAGGGAATTCCCAGGACTCACTTCTAGAGGTATTATTTGCTGCTGCTTTCTACTATTTGTGAGGGTTACGTTAGTCTAAGATGTTCCTGAATGTGTACTTCATGGCACTAGGGGAACTTAGCAGCTGATCAAGAACCTTCTGAAAGCAGTTGATTGATATATGCGTTTGCTGTTTATTAGAACATATTCACCTTGTTGTTAACATCCATTGTATTTGTTAGCACAGGACCAGATATGTTTTAATGTAATTTCAAATATTTCAATGTAATTTCATGGTGGGGGCATGTTAGCCCATTCTGTCGGCTGCAGGGTGACTTGTGAGACTCACTGCCCTGGTTCATTGAGTGATTTTTCTCTCCTCTTTCCCCCTTTCTTCCGAAACCAGGTTGTCCTGGCCCGAGAACTGGCAACCTCAAGGGAATACGCTAGTAAGTACTAAGTCCAGTGGGCCGCGCATCTGGGATGCGGGGCGGGGTGCCTGCAGGCACATGGCCACCTGGCTGCCCAGTGCCTGGAGGTTCTGTGCTCATGTCAGGGTCAGGCACTTGTGGTCTTAGAGACCACGGAGCCGGTGGGTATGTTCTGTGAAAAACTTCAATTTGTTCCAGTTACCTTTATGAGTTTTGTTTCTAGTGTGGTGTTTTGTTTTGTTTTCACCACTATCAATTGTAATAACTTGCTTCTCTCTTACTTTAAGTTAAAATTCTAGAGAAACGTCACATTATCAAAGAGAACAAGGTCCCGTATGTAACCAGAGAGAGAGACGTGATGTCACGCCTGGATCACCCGTTCTTTGTTAAACTTTACTTCACATTTCAGGATGATGAAAAGCTGTGTATCCTTTGAACAGTCGCACCTGAAATTGCACCAGTGACCCCGTGCTATTTTGGAGTCATGACCCCAGTGTGTATTTTCACAAGTCGTCCCTCCCTGGACAGGACAAGCAAGGGTGGCATATTCTAAGTACAAATGAATTCACATCACTTTGCTGTGGGAGCCCCTGGGATCGCTGACGTTCACTGAAGTGGAATGTACTTCAAGGGAGATCAGCACAAACTTTTTTGAGGTTTTTTTGTTGATAAGCTTTGTATCGAAAGGATTGTTACTGTTTTAACCCTGTGGTTGCTAGATATTTATTCAAAGGCATTCCCTTATTCCTTGGAATTCCGTCAAGTCTCTTCTCAAGGCAGGGAAGTGAGAGAGAGGAAGAAGGATCTCGGACATCCAGGGCCCCTCACTGCTCTCTTTGGCCCAGGGCTGTGGGGTTTGTTTGGAATGCACGTCTTTACCAGGCTTAACCCCCAAGTGCGAAGTCCAGGGAGTAACCGCAGGGACCCAAACTCTTTCCCCTCCCCAGGCCCTCTCCTCTCCCCCTCCCCATGGACCCTCCCCAGTCTGCTGTGGCATGTGGGTGGCTCTGATCCCCCAGTGCCTCTGGCTCTCAGGCAGGGCTGTCACACCCTGCTGATTGTTTCCTCTCAGGGCCTTTCCTGCTCCCTGACTTCTCTAACCCCTGGGGCAGTGTTTTTCTTTCCCCCTTCTTTTACCTCTGCTTAGGGAGCAGGGAGGTAGGGCACCATGGTGGCGGGGGGGGGGGGGGGCACGACTGTGTTGTCTAGCTTGTCCCAGGGTCTGCCCATCATGGGGTCTGGCTGGCCAGTTTCTCCTTACTCCACGGACTTTTCCTGTAGTTTTTCCCAACCAGAACTTCCTCGGCCCCTATGTGTCCCAGTGACTCTTGTCCTCAGTCCCAGCAGATGCTCTTGGCTTCTGTTCCACTGAGAAGGAGGCTGTCAAATGTAGTTGCTTCAGGACTTGTTCGGGCTTAAACCTCAGTCTTGACATTAGCTCTTTCCCTCCTGCCCTCCGGTCTCCTCAGCTGCCTGGCGCTAAAGCTGGTCCATGTGAGGGCTTGGCTGTTCCGTTCCCCCCCACACACACCCCCTGCCCCGGGCTTTCCCCTTTCTTCTTTCTACACAGACTCTTCTGGGTTGAAGCTTTGCTCTATCCCTGTCTCCCTTCGACACCATTTTCTGGCTCCTTCAACTGTCAGCTGAACTTGTCCTTTTGTTGAGAAGTTCTTGTTGAGTGCCAGGTGATGGGGTTATGCCGGTCAAGAAGGGAAGCGCTCCCGGAGCTTGCATTCTGCGCAAGAGTTAGCACACGCTGATGATGGGCGCCCATGTGGTATGTGTTGAGGGAACAAAGGTAGTAAGGGCCCGGTGAGAGGGCGCCGGAAGGTGCTGCTTTTGTAGCCTGCTGGTCTGAGGGGACCCATGGACTTTGGCCCGAGTCCCGGGTGGAGCAAGGGCAGGAGCGTGTCTGTGCAGGTGGGGTGAAAAGGCTGGGCAGGGGCAGCTCCTCCTCCCTCAGAGGCCTGGCGAGAATCACAGATTTTCTTCCAAGTTTGCGGGGAGCCTGGAGAGGCTAGAGCAGAGCAGCCGTTTGCCGTGACCGTGGCCGGCGCTGCACTGTGAAGGTTTTTGCAGGTGAGCCGGGCGAGGGGCAGTGCGGTCAGGGTGGCTTCCGGGCGTGAGGCCTCAGAGTCGGGGTGTGCAGGGTTGCTGTAGGTGAGCCGGAAGAGTCTGAGGGAGAGGCTAGGCTGGGATTGTGCGTGGCGTTGGCATTCGACGCACCCGTAGGTGCCAGCTGCTGCTGGGCGGCTGCCGGCAGAGCTCCGCGAAGAGTCAGGGCAGCTCACAAACTGAGGGTCGGAGGGGGGTGGGAGGGGTGTCGGCGGGCTGGTCGGCCCCCCACAGCATGCTCAGCAGGGGAGAGTTCCGAGGCCTGAGCCCAAGTCACCCCCACACAGAGAGTGGCACATGGGGTATTGCCAGTGAGCGGAGAGGCGGACCCCCCGGGGCCCCAGGGTTTCTGGGGTAGGGGTGCTTGGCAGCCAGACCAGATGCTGCCGACTGGTCCAGTACCTGGGGCTCGGGCCCGACCTGTGGTTTGGCTCCTGTGCAGGTTGTTCTGGGGGTGAGGAGGAGGTTTCAAGAGAGAGAGGTGAGGCTGTCCAGGCAGGACACACACGCACACTGGGCTCTTCCCAGTGGTTCCGTCTTCAGGGGAGCAGTGACCTGGTCTAGTACCAAAGGGCTGCTGCGGTAGGGAGAGGGCTTTCTGTTGGTTCGTTTAGGGGCGTCACCCCTGTCCCCAGCACTCTGAAAGTGGCATTTCTTTATGAAACACGTTGCTTTATATGTGGAAAGGAGCTTGCATTTGAGAAACCGTTACGTGAGTTGACTCTTAGCACACCGTGGAAAGCAGCGGGTGCCCAGTAAGTGTGTGCCTGTCGTGATGCAGGTTTGGAGGCTCTGTTATGACAGAGGGCCTTTTCCCCTGGCCGCAAAGAGGCATTTGTGCCACGGGCTCTGTCTGCCGTCTCTGGTGGCTTCCCTTCACTGAGCCCGTGGGTGTTTTGTGGAGATGGTGGGGTCCAGAAGTGGCAGTCGGAATGAGGGATGGGTGTCTTTGTGTTCTTGGGGAGAAACCCATGCTGGGGCCTGTTCGTGGAGCTGGGGCCAGGGATTCCTGTCACACCCAGCAGCTGTGTGTATGATCATGCCATGGTCCGACTTGAAGAAGGACAGCTGTCTTAAGACACAGGTACCTTCAGTTTTCATTAATGAAAAATATTCTAGGGCGCCTGGGTGGTTTGGTTGGTAAAGCATCTGACTCTTGATTTCGGCTCAGGTTGCAATCTCGCAGTCATGAGATCGAGCCCTGAGTCAGGCTCCACGCTGAATGTGGAGCCTGCTTGGGATTCTGTCTCTCTCTCTCTGCCCTTCCCCCGTCCCCAAGTAAATAAATGAAACTTAAGAAATTCCTTTTGGGCTATAAGGTTAGTTTAAAAGAATGACTTTTGCACTCTTCCTTAACTACGTGATATTTAGACTTTGGTCTTAGTTATGCCAAAAATGGAGAACTACTTAAATACATTCGCAAAATTGGCTCATTCGATGAGACGTGCACCCGGTTTTACACGGCCGAGATGGTGTCGGCTCTGGAGTACTTGCATGGCAAGGGCATCATTCACAGGTACCATGCCAGGGGCCTGTGGGCTTTGTTCCCCAGGCCCCAGGGTCCGCTCTGCTTTATTTTCTGGAGTGGTGGGAGGCCTCCTTGTGAGATTTGAGAAGTTGATGAGACTTCCCAGGTGATGTTGGTCAGATGTCTTTGCTGGGTGGGTGGGTGGCCTTCCCAGCCATCCTGACTGGGTGCTTTTATTTCCTGCCTAATAGCTTTTGTGCGTACTTATTTCTGATCTTATTTTCCATGACTTTCTGACATTGTCAAAAGCGTTCATACGAGCTCTTTTTGTTGTGGTTACTGATCGTTTTTCTATTGTGGTAAAAGACATATAACAGGATTTATCATTTTAACTCTTTTTTCTGGTTTCATTGAGAAATAACGAACAACATTCGTCACTGTGTAAATCAAAGGTGTACGACAGGATGGTTGACTAAAATATATCGTGAAATGATGACCACAGTAGGTTTCAAAGATCTTCCTTTTATGGGCTAAAAATGATGGGTTACACTTTAATAAAAAGTTTATTGAAAATGACAGATGTACTTTTGAAGTGATGTAATTTGAAGGTACTCATTAAGTGCAGTTAATGTTTGTTCATTGTGAACTTTTTAAAAAGACTCGCATTCTTGGTTGTCGGTCCATAAAGGTTATAAGCGTTAATCAATCCATTTTGTTTTCAGTGAAAAATTGTAAAGTGTGTAATAGCATAACTGTTTAAATATTTCACCTCAAATGTAAAAAATCTGCTTTCACAGGGACCTGAAACCGGAAAACATTTTGTTAAATGAAGACATGCACATCCAGATCACAGATTTTGGAACCGCGAAAGTCTTATCCCCGGAGAGTAAACAAGGTGTGTGAGTGCTCTGTTTCCAGCAGGTCCTGGCTCAGTGCTTGAGATCGAAAACAACTTCTTAGAAATGTGTTGTGTTGTACTGTCTTCATTGTTAGTGACATGTTTGTAACACCTGTGCTGTTGTAAGATAGTTGCTGAAGCTTTCACATGGGAAGGCCCTGCCTCACGTGGTGGCTCTCGCTGGAGGTCTGGGCGGTTTTGTCTGGTCTGGACTGTGGGCGGAGGCGACTAGGTTTCTAGGCCTGCGGTTGGTCTGCCTGGCCTTGAGTAGGGGGTGCTGGGTTGCCAGCCACTCTGCATGTTGTCGTCCCAGGTCTTTGTGAGCACCTGCAGGTGTCCACTGGGGCTCACCACTCCGAGTCCTAGAAGATGCCAGGGTGCTTTGTTCCTGGTCTTCTGAGCAGGGGTGTGGAGTTGGTGGGATCAGCTCCCGGCTCTTCCCGTGGCACTGTGGCTTGTAACTGTGAGAGCACGGTCTCCGTCCCAGTGCCCGCCATCTGCCTGTCTTCCCATCTCCTCTGTGTAGCTGCCAGTGGTGGCCCAGGCACCCCGATGATGGTGAGGTTCCACGAACTCAAAGAACGAGTAGGGGCTGATTTTGAAGCTGCTAGTCAAGTGCACATTTACAATTGCAAGCCATCCCGGTCACTGTTTGTTCAGGGTGATTCCCGGTGCCGGGTTATGTATTGTGACCACTCCATCACCTGAAGACGAGTTGCTGACAGTACAGTGGGCCTTGAGTGTCTTAGCTAGCCAGTGGGGACCTTGAAATTAATCAGGGACCTTGAAAATGAACCTTGAGTCAGGACAAGTGTAACTGACAGAGCCACCCTGGCCCGAGAGGCTAGGGCAGTGTGCTCAGCTCTGCCAGGCCCTGTGGGGACCCGAGAGAGGGCCGTGATGGACGGGCTGGGGAGCGGCCAGAGCAGGTGTGACTGCTGGGGTCATTGGCAGAAGGGAGATTCAGATGGAAACCTCCGCTTTGCTGCAGCGGCCCTCCTGTGGAGGAGGGGAGCTGTGAGCTCCGTGCCACAGCGCGAGCAGCTCGGCTTCCGAGGAGCCCCGCAGCTCAGCCAGGCAGGTCTGCTCCGCCTCAGGTCGGACTGAGGCCTGCTTGGCGACCACACGTAGGGCAGCTGCTGGGCTGATGTCTGGGGTCCCCTCCTCCTGACTGCGCCTGCCTGGGCCTGGGTAGGTTCTGTTCCACAGGGTGCCTTCTGTTTCCTTTCCTGGTGTTTTTGCAGCCCCAGGTTTTCAAACTCACTGTTGGGAAGATCCTGTCAGTGCCTTGATGTTTGCGCAGACTCTCATTGAATCGCCAAGACTGCATCTCGGATTTGGGACCTTCTTCGAGAATCTTAAAGCGCCACCCTTTTGGGGCTGAAACAGAACTTGTAATCAAGGAAGATACTCTTGTTTCTTGACAAATTTTAGTCCTGGTGCCACTCAACTTCTTTTTGCAGCTCCCTTTCCCTCCTTCCCACCTTGGAGAGGTTCTCTGGGCACTTGTGAGATGCCCCAAAACCTGATCCACCTGACTCATTGCTGTCGCACAGGAACATTGTGTCGGCCGGCGGTCGTGTTTTGTGGACGTGGTATAACCCATGACCGTAGGCGTGGCCCATGACACACACGAGCCAAGCAGGAACTGCCATGGCCCCAAACGTCCTTGTCCCGTCATGTGTCACTTCCCATGAGACAAGTCACCGTCCGCCATGGGGCTCCCCCTGTCAGCCTTGGGAGCCAGCCACCTTGGGGTCTGTGCTGTTTTTCCTCTGTGTCCATTTGCCTCACAACCTGATATTTGGCAGAAGCTAGTCCTGGTACCTTATAGCCATTTTAAAAAATGGGATGAATTTAAATGCATTGGAGAAATAAGCCTGCATTTCTTCTTTCTGGGAGTAGAAGTGTAGACGTCCTTACGTTGTAAACCAGGGACAGTTTCTTGTATGTATAGATGAGTTGGCTTTTTCCCAACCTTCTAGAGGAAGGGGGAAAACGTGTAACTATGTGAATGATTGGTTTTAGTGACTTGCTCTCGCTTTCTGTTTCAAGTAGTTCAGGCTCTTAGAATTTATTCTTGCATTAGCTTTTTTTTTTAAACCTTTGTGCAGAGATGATTTCCATAAAACATCTTAGGCTTCCAGAGAGCATGCATTGGTGGAGACACGGCCCAGGTTCCTTAACTGTCCTGTGAGCATGTTCTACCCTCCTAGAAGAGGCAGGTTGTCTCTTCACAGACCTCTGTCCTAGTGGGTTGTCCCTCTGTCTCTCCCTTATTGCTTCCTGTGGCATCCTAGTAGCCTTGTGACTGTAAGAAGCAGGATAGGAAACAGCAGGGCAGCTGTTGAGGGTATGTGGGATTGATGAGGACTTTATGGCACAGAGGACTTGTGACTTCTAACCAAGCTCCCACAGACATGTCTGGGCAGAGGCAACTTAATCATGCAGAGCAAGCCCCTTGTCTGTGGCTGTGTCACTGGCTTTTGCTGTCTTTGGTAGAGACTTGGGGAGCTTGGGATGCCATAGAGGTTTGGACTTGGGGTTTGTGTCTAGAAACTCATGTCGTGAGCTGTGTAGGCCTTTCTGGTATGCGGCCAGGTATGGAGGTTCCACTCGCCAAACAGGAGGGGAGGTCTGGCAGGTGTGCAGTGGGAGATGACCAGAGACAGGTTGGAGGGGGAGGCTACAGAGCCGAAGTCACTTCTGTCACTCACTCCAGCTGTACCTTCTGTGGAGGGCCATCATCCAGACCCTCAGAGCGGCATCAAATCCCCCCCACCTGGTGTGCTGTGGACTCTAGAACCTGCCCCAGCATTTCTGCCTCTCCCCCACTGTAGTGTGGGCAGGACAGCCCCACCCACCACAAAAGAAGAGTTCACATGATAGAGGGGAAAGTCAAGTCCCTATACTTATACCAGCATATATAACTCTTAACATCAAGAAATGGTTTACTCTGGTCTTCTCAACATTGGTATTTGTTTAGTCATAGCTATGATACATGGAGTTTTTGATTTGTTTTGTTTTACTTAAATTTTTTAAATGTTTATTTTTGAGAGAGCGAGTGCAGCACAAGCGAGCACAAGCAGGGGAGGGGCAGAGAGAGAAGGAGACACAGAATCTGAAGCAGGCTCCGGGCTCTGAGCTGTCAGGATAGAGCCCAGTGTGGGGCTTGAACCCACGAAGTGTGAGATCGTGACCTAAGACGAAGTCGGACGCTTCACCGACTGAGCCACCCAAGCACCCCCCAAAACATGATTTACCCCTACCTCACACCATAATACACAAAAGTTAGCTCTGAAGTGAACTTGAATGTAGAATCTAGAAGCTGAGACTCTGAGAGGAGGCATAGCGTAAATCTCCATGGCCATGAGTTAGGCAGGGAGCGCTTTCTTAGATACGGTATCTGGAGCACGGGCAGCACAAGGAACATAGACTGAATCCAGTTGGGAAACTTGTGCCATGATGCCATTCAGAAAGCGAAGCAGGAAAAAACATTTTCAAAACACGTATGTGGTGGGGCGCCCGGGTGGCTCAGTCGGTTAAGCATCCGACTTCAGCTCAGGTCACGATCTCGCGGTCCGTGAGTTTGAGCCCCGCGTCGGGCTCTGGGCTGATGGCTCAGAGCCTGGAGCCTGCTTCCGATTCTGTGTCTCCCTCTCTCTCTCCCCCTCCCCCGTTCATGCTCTGTCTCTCTCTGTCTCAAAAATAAATAAACATTAAAAAAAAATAAAAAATAAAAAAACCAAAAAACATGTATGTGGTAAGGGACTTAGCCCAGAGTGCCTGAAGAACTCCTAAGACAAGAAGTAAAATGAAATTGGGGCCCCTGGGTGGCTCAGTTGTTTGAGCATCCGACTCTTGGTTTCAGCTCAGGTTGTAGTCTCATGGTTTCAGGAGTTTGACCCCCCGTGTTGGGCCCCACGCTGACAGAGAGGAGCCTGCTTGGGATTCTCTCTCTGCCCCTCCCCTGCTCGCACTCTCCTCTCAAAATAAGTAAATAAACTTTAAAAGAGAAAAAGAAAATACATTAAAAATGTAGAAGCAGGCAAAGGGTCTGAATAGACATTTCTCCAAAGAAGACAAAGCAAATGGCCAATAAACACATGAAAAGGTGCTAAGTGTCATTAGGGAAATGCAAATGAAAACCACACTGAATACCACTTCACATCTTCTAGGATGGCTGTGATCAAAAGGAGAGACAGTGAGGCACCTGGGTGGCTCAGGTCATGATCTCACGGTTCAGTTTGGTCACTTTGGTCCGGTTTGTGAGTTCGAGTGAGCCCATCGCCCTTCAGGCTCCTTTCTGTCAGCGTAGAGCCCGCTTTGGATCCCTTCCCCCCTCCACCCCCCTTGCTCATGCGCACACATGCTGGGGCGCTCTCTCAAGGGTAAGCATTAAAAAAAAAAAGAAATAGGACAGACAGTGATATCAGGCGTTAGCAAGGGTGTGGAGGAATGGAAACCCTGTGCTGCGCAGGTGGGAATGTCAAATGGTACGGTCACTTTGAAAAAAGGCTGGCAGTTCCTCAGAACGTTAAGCGTCGTCCCTTGTAAGTGAGCAGTTCTTCTCGCAGATGTATCTGAGCGCTGTGGAGACGTGTCCACAGAAGCGCTGTACAGGAGTGCTCCTAGCAGCTTTATTTACGATAGCCAGACAGTGGAGACAACTCAGGTGCCCGGCGTGCACATGGGTAAACAGGATTCGTCTTAAAGAGGAGTGGAGTTCTGGTCCACACTAGCATCGATGGAGTAGGACGCGTCGTGCTGAGTGGACGCCGGCTGGGGTCAGGGTGGGGTCGGCGTGGGGGGTGTCTTTCCATTTAGGTCTTGTAATTTCTTTCCAAAGTCTGTCTGTCTTAGTTTTTGGTGTACAAGCTTTCCTCCTTTTTTTAGTAAATTTATTCCCAAGTATTTTATTTTGGAGTCTATCGTAAGTGGAATTGTTTTCCGAATTTTACTTTCACATTGTTCGTTGCAAGCGTGTAGAAATACATTTGCTTTTGTGCTCTCACCTTGTGTCCTGCAGCCTGGCTGGATCTGTTAGTTGTAACTGTTTTGTAGTGAATTCTCAGAACTTTCTACATAGATCAGGCCATCTGTGATTCGAGATACTTTTTACTTTTTCCTTTCCACTCCGGATGCCTTTTATCTCTTGTTGCCTGGCGGGCCTGGCAGAACTTCCAGGACGATGTCGAATGGAATTGACCATCCTTGTCTTGTTCCTGATCTTCCGGGAGAACCTTCAATCTTTGACCATCCAGGCTGATGATAGACACCTTGACCAGGTTCAGGAGGTTCCTTTCTCTTCTTACTTTGTGATGTATTTTTGTCATGAAGGAGTGTCGGATTTTTTTTTTTTTTAATTTTTTTTTTCAACGTTTTTTATTTATTTTTGGGACAGAGAGAGACATAGCATGAACGGGGGAGGGGCAGAGAGAGAGGGAGACACAGAATCGGAAACGGGCTCCAGGCTCTGAGCCATCAGCCCAGAGCCTGACGCGGGGCTCGAACTCACGGACCGCGAGATCGTGACCTGGCTGAAGTCGGACGCTTAACTGACTGCACCACCCAGGCGCCCCTAGGAGTGTTGGATTTTTATTAGATGTTTTTTCTGAATCTACTGAGGTATCATGTGGATTTTGTTCTTTATTCTAATGATATGTAATATATTGGGTTTTTGTTGTTTTTTTTTTTAGTGTTTTTATTTATTTTTGAGAGAGAGACAGAGACAGAGTGTGAGTGGGAGAAGACAGACAGAGAGGGAGACACAGAATCTGAAACAGGCTCCAGGCTCTGAGCTGTCAGCACAGAGCCCGATGCAGGGCTCGAAATTGTGAACTGCGAGATCGTGACCTGAGCCGAGGTCAGACGCTCAACTGACTGAGCCCCCAAGGCGCCCCTGAGTGAATTTTGTATGTTGATCCACCCTTGCATTCCTGGGATAAATGGCACTCGGTCGTGGTGTGTACTCCTGTTGATGTGTTGCTGTATTCAGTTTGCTCATCTTTTGTCCAAGAGGGAAGCCTCTTTTGGGGAGTGTGTCTGCTTGCTTCACTTGGGGGCTTATGAGTAAGACACTGCAGTTCTGCACTCTCAGTTTTGCAGAGAGGGTGGGTGTCCTCTGACCTCAGGAGCACTCCCTGGGGCTTGTCCTTCCTCACAGGCACTTCCGAGTCCGAGGTGGTGGCCAGAGTGTTTCACGGCCTGGGATGCTGGTCACTTTGCTTGAATCACTTTCAGGGTGGAGACAGCAGCACAGCTCAAGACCCTCTTCTTTACCCTGACCCTGTGGCCCACTTTTAGTGGGTTAGTGGTGTGGAATAGGCAGCATTCTGACTAACAGTGGGTTTCTGGGCCTGGTTTTCCAATAGGTGGAGCAGTTTGGCCTTCGGTTAATCTCTGAGCCTCTGGGGGAGGTAACCAGATTCTCTCTGCGCTTCTCATGCTCTCTTGGGGGCTCTTACCCTCGTGTCACGCACAGAAGTCGGCTCTCGTGAAGCTGGGGAGGAGAAAGTGGCTGATTTTCACCAACCTTTCAGTGAAATTGAATGTTTCCTTTAATTGCGAAGGTGGGCAACAGATTGTCACAGAGTCTTGCTCTGTTGTGTGTGTTCCTTGCTGCTTCCGAGTTCCTGTGTTGTTAGACCTGATGGGCCTCATGACCTACCTCGCTGATACAGAGAGCCTGGCATCATTGTGGCACGCTTTCAGTACCCCAGTATTTTGACACTTTGGTCATTTATAGTCCTATTTTATTGTATGCCTTTCAAACGTTTTTCTGAGGGCAGTCCTGTTCTTTTCCGTATGCCAGAGGCCTCCTTCATCTCAGGACTAGAGGAGAGCTCCTTTCCAAGGGGGTGATTTCACACCTCCCCAGGGACTTGGAGTCCCGCCTTCAAGAAGATGGGCATAGGCCAATGTGCTGGCTCTTCCCCATAGGGAAGAGCATAGGGAGCAGCAGGTGTCACGGGAGACCAGCAGACCCAGGCCCAGAGACTGTAAAACAGCAACACAGTCCTAATTACATCATGAGTCACTGTTTGAAGCCTAGCCATGGGCGGTGGTGGGGATGGTGTAGACCCTTTTAGACTTTATTTTGGGCATCATGTAGCTATTTAGAGGCACAAACGTCTCTAAACGTTCGGGGCTGGAACTCACAAACTGTTAAGGTCATGACCTGAGCCAAAATCAAGAGCGGGATGGACGCTTAAACGACTGAGCCACGCAGGTGCCCCACTATGTACTGTTTTGATAGCTGGATTTAATTTAGTCAATTATGCATAACAGACATCTTTCCATACAAAAATACATTTCCAGAACTTTTCAATAGCAGCATTAACAAAAGACAAATGACAGAAGCCGCACATGACTCCTATGCAGGATGGAAGCACACGAGAGGCAGTGAAGTACCAGGCAGGGTTCCCAGGGCCATTGCGTTGCGTGTGGTCCTGCTGTCACTGCCAGATCCGTCCTGAGGCTCGGGTGCCAGGAGTGGAACTGCTGGGTCAGAGCGCAAGCCTGTGCTCTCTGGATTTTGATGCTTATTGGAAAATTGCTCCCCTGAAAATTACACCATTCCGTATCGCCACCGGTAGCACGGTGAGTGTGTGTCTCCTCAAATCCTTGCCAACACTGTGTATTTCCTTTTGTGCCTCTGCTGATCTGATAGGCTTTTGTGTGTTCGTTTGCGTTTCTTTGATTCATTGCATCATTGAATGGATTCATTTGGTTTTGGTTCTCAGTTTCTTTTTTTTCCTCATGTGAATCACCTCATTGTTCTTGGCAGTATCTCTTGGGGTCCTGGCAGGATGCAAATGTGGCTGCAGCGTCTCTACAGGAAAACAACTTAATGATGGGACCAGTTACAGAGAGCAGGGCCGAGGAAGCAACAGGGCTGGGTCTCCTCGATGGGACCGTGAGCCCCTCTGCCCCCCGGGTGGAGGTGGGGCAGGTGAGGGGGTCCAGGGGAACCACTTTGGTGGGATAAGGGTGAGGCAGGAGGACCAGCTTCAGGTAGGCTCTCACACTCTCCTCTCCTCCCTCTGGGGCTCCTGCTGGCTCTAGGGCTTCAGTACTCGGGAGGACGGGGGCCATATATGAGGATAAATGGGGAAGAGCCAGCACATTGGCTTTGTCTGTCTTCCTCCTGGGCGTCTGCCCTTGGAGGCCTTTGGACCAACAGTCAGGAAGTCCCCCATGGCAAGCGCCTCCAGCTCTGAGGCAGCCCCAGGGATGGTGAGCAGGATATGATGGCCACCATGACCAATGAGCCTCTCAGTCCAGATGACCATATGCTGCATTGGTGTGGCCAGGGGCCCTGGTTGCTTTTTGCATTTTAATTCGGGCATTGTGTTGCTTATAGCCATATACCGTCAAGAATTTTGTAGACACGCCAAACATAGGTCTGTTGTGTTTTGTCCCAGGTAGTTGTAACCCCCAATCACTTCTGTGTCAGGACCAGGCTGATGTGCCCAGTACAGAGCCTCGTGGTCAGTGCAGAAGAAGAAGGTTGCTTCCCCTGGACCGAACATAGAGCAGAGTAGGCGATTTTGAGAAAGAAAGACGAAGGCACTTTCAGCTGATCTTCCTTCCCCAGCTCCCCCTGCTCCAGAATGTTCCAGAACCTAGCTGGCTGCTCCTGCTCTATCTTGGTCTGTGTTTTTGGAGGATAGGAGGGTGCGGTCCCAGTGAGGCTGTACAGAGGGCACTCAAGATCTGGGCTCTTTGGGGTCTGGAGGATTCCTGCTTTTTGGTGCTCTGTGGGTGCTTAGCTGCACCCCTGGCATCTGGCCATTAGGTGACAGTAGCCCCCGACTTCCCTCTCCCCTGTGGTGTCTGCCAGAAATGTCTCCAGACATTGCCAGACATCCCTTGGGGGCCCACATGTCCCCATGTGACAACCCCGAGTAGAGCACTTGGGGCCCTCATCAGTAAGCCCACCCAGCAGGACCCTGCACGGGGTGGTCACCGCTCTGTGTGTCACCTGGTTTCAGAAGGGGCCTGGCAGACTAGAGACCATTTGGTGGTAGGTGTGTTGGTGTGAGGTTTTACCTCTCAGGTTGGTTCAGGGAGATGTGTCCTTAGGGACAAATACTTTCTGGTGTGGATCACTGAAGATACTGAGAAAAAGAACTGCTTGATCTGCAGAGGGGTCAGGCTAGGTCACACAGCTTATTTGTCCAGAACAAAATGATGTTCGGCTGTGGTGTTCTGTCTCTTGTCTGCTCTGGGGTGCCGGGCTAGGAGACGGGGCCGTGCTGGAACGTGCTGCAGGGAAAGGTGGTCTCCTCCCTGGGCCTGTCCGAGCAGCACCACGGCCTTGCCAGTAGCCGTCCAGTGCTGGGTACAGAGTGCCGTTGATGTGGGGCCAGTGTGGGAGGTGGTGGCAAAGCAGGTGACGGCAGGTGAGGTGGGGCATCTCCAGGGAACCGTTGGAAGGGTTGCAGCATTGCATGCGCTCCTGAGGGAAGCGTTTTGCTCTCAGACGGTGGGCACCTCTCGTGCAGGAATCCCGGTCCTGTGTCCGTTGGTCACGGGGAAAGGCCGAGTGGCCGCACGGTCTCTGATGTCAGAGGACACCCCGTGGGGGTGCCTCCAGAGCAATGTGGTGGCGCAGGCAGACTTGCGCCCTCGGCGCTGCTTGGTCAGGGCTGCTCAGCTGCTGATGAGCCCCCGAGGTCCTTGGGAGCCACTGGGGTGACACAGGTATTGGGACCTCCTGTTTGGTGGTGAGCGGGTCTAGAGGCTCCTGCTGCCACTGAGCCTCTGAGTCTGTGGGCGAACCTGGTGATCCTTGTGTTGCACAGTCCTAGAGGCGGTACTGGCAGCAGTGGGGTATCGAGAAGCTTCCCTGGCCGGGACTCCCAGGTCTTATTCCACCTGCAGCCCCTAGCTTCCCTGAGCTGTTGGTTAAGGAGGCCTGTGGCCTTCAGGGGACCAGTCCTTTCCCACGTGTACGTGTGTCCCATCTGTGCCTGCCGTGTGCCCGGGTCTGTTTGAGGCACCATTCGTGGACCAAACGGACAAGCCCTCTCTCTTCGAGACGCTGCCAGCTGACACCGCTGGGTCAGTGAGAGGTGCCCAGAGAACATGCGCCAAGGTGGTCTGGAGGGGCTGCCCTGGTGGCCAGGGCTGCTGTCACAGAGCAAGTGACCTTTGAGCCGGCCTTGGACGGAGAGTCCAACAAGGGGGTTCGAGGGGAGGGCCCTGGACAAGTAGGCTCTTGGGACCGTTTAGTCTGATTCCACGTGACCAGGGGGCCAGTACTGGGACAGATCCCCACTTAGGCCCACGTGAACCACGACATCCTGATGGATGAACGTCCAGGGTGCAGCGTCGATGACAAATGCTTTGTGTCTCAGCGTGACCTTTCTCCCTTTTCCCTCCTCTCATCAGCCAGGGCCAACTCGTTTGTAGGAACAGCCCAGTATGTGTCTCCAGAGCTGCTCACAGAGAAATCGGCCTGTAAAAGGTAACCCGCTTTCATCTGATCCAGAATATTCTCTTTTCTCTACAGTGGCTATTAACGTATGTTTTTTCATATAAAGTTAATTAGTTAAGAGAGTGCCTTTTATGGCCTTTGATAACCAACCTCTGTGCTGCTTTATTGTTACACGATACACTTCCCAGGACCATTGTTGCTTTATGCTTTGATATTTGATCTTGTTCCTTCAGAAGCAACTATTCAGTGGGGGAAAGTGGGGCCGGGAGGTCCACATTCCTAGCTGTGTCCCTGAGCCTTGGGGTCCTTAGTGCCGCCACTGGCCTTACTCTGCGGACTGTGGGAAGAGGCCCAGAAGGCATCGTGTGGGGGAGGCGGTTTCCTGGCCGGGGCACAGCCAGCGTGAGCCATCCCTCCCCAGTGCTCAGAACTGGGTCGGGCCCGGGCAGGGGCTTGAGTCTTGAGTATCAGAAGTGCACGAGTGAGGCTCTGCTCACAAGGAGCAGAGGTGCAGTGGGAGAGAGGGGGTGGGGTGCCGTTGGTCAGGAGCAGGGAGAAGCTGGGGGGCTATCTTGGGTGGGCCTGAGGCGGCAGTGGCGTCTGGGGTCTCAGTTTGGAGAGCACTTCCAGATGATAGGTTGTGCGGCTGCAGCTTCTCCCTGGATCCTCACTGCGGCCACGCCGTCAGTGTCCCGTAACGGCCACGAGGGGCCCCTTTGCTAGAAAGATGGCACTGTCAGAGGCGGCAGAGGGGTGAGTGGTTCTGGGGGTGGCCCTGTGTTTCTGAGCGTGACCGCTTGTTAAGAACTCTTGAGGGGCGGAGCCCCAGGGCTCACATGCTGCCGGTGGGCATCTTCGCAGTCTCCCGGTTCTTTGTTTTTGTTTTAATTCAGTCAGCACATTCTGAGCTTTTACCCCATGTAGGGCAGAGCCTCTTAGCTGAGGCGGTTCTGCCCCCTGGAGCGTGTTTGACCGTGTCTGGACGGTTCCGTGTCACAGCTTGGCAGGAGCGGGGAAGCAGTGCTAGTGGCGTCCAGTGGGTGGACACTCCCCAGCATCGTGCGGTGCGGTGATGGCCCCACAGCAAGAATGAGTCGGCCCCTGGTGTCCCCCGCGCCGAGGCTGAGGAACCCTCTGGGTGGTGGATGCTGGTGGCCAGGTTCTCAAAGCCGAGGTCGCTGCTGCCTGAGGACTAGCTTGTCCTCGATTTGGGGCACTTAGGATGAAGCAGCCCTTCAGTGCCAATGGGGGAAGGTCTCTGGGTTCTACCGGGAGAGATCAGGAAGACACCGTGGCCGCCTTCTGTGTGGAAACTGGAAGGACGGTGTCTGCCCACATTCGCTTGCCTGCCATTTAAACTGTCTTCGGTGGGTGTCCCGGCCGCGGGGAGAGTGCTGTGAGGGAGACGTTGTTGAGCATCTTTTTATGCTTTTAAACGTTTAAGTTGTGTGGTGTTTGTGCATAAATAGTTAATAGTTTTCTGGTTCTAAAAGTGGCACCTTTGTATTGTAAAGAACTCTTAGAAAACGTGGAGAATAAAAGACCGGGAACACTCATAGTCTGCATCCTGCTTATGGACACCAGATAGTGCTCTGGTGCGTCCTTCCAGTTAGTTATTTCTGCCTGTCTTCTGTGTGTTCGTGTGACTTCTCTTCAACTGGAGTCCTGCTAAATGACCGGGTTTGAGCCCTGCTCCTTGAGATCACGGAGCAGGCACCTCCCCGCATCCCTGAAACCGTCTGTGGACGTCTAAAAGCCGTGTGCTTCCGGCATGTGCATGTGACGGAGCTCATCGAGCTCTTCCTCTATTACTGGACTCAGAGGTGCTTTTCATTTATTTGCACAATCTGGCGTGTCTGCCAGGCGCGGCACATCCTGTGTCCCGGGAGGAAGGGTGCTCCTGCCCCTCGTCTGCCGGGGGGGGGCACCAGGGCTGCCCCACGTTCCTCTTTGGGGATTTCAGGAAGTGGAATGACTTGGTCTAACTTCGTATCTTAAGATCCTTGGTGCATATTGCTTTCCAGAAATGTTACCCTGCCTTCTCCCTTGAGTTTTTATTCTATTCAAAAACCACTTTAAATGGTAAGATAGCTGCTGGTGTTGAACACTCAGAGGAATCACAGAGGCGAGGGGAGCCCAGGGGCCGGCTCCGTTGGGTGTCCCGCTTCCTGGAGATGACAGCTGGCCCGCAGCCCTGCACCTCGTCTCTGGCCGCTGCCCCCCCACTGGGCCGATGCTTTTCTGTTGCGTTTGTTTTGTGTGGATCCCCATTTGACCTAAACGGTAGAGAAAACCAAGTGTAAAATCTAGTTACTGGGTAGAACATAGATTCATTTTATAAACGTCCTTCACTCCATCCATATGTTGTGCCTCAGATTTCTGATTTGTTGTACTTTTTAACCCCTGTCAAGTGCCCTCCCCCCGCACTCTACAGCCCCATCTTCTGAATGCCAGGCTACGGCCTCCCCCAGAAGCTGGCTGTATCCAGCAACCCATGAGCCCTCGTAGGTCTAGGACTGGACGACTGGACGGGGAGGCAGCTGGTGGTGTGTGTGTGTGGGGGGGGGGGGGGTTGGTATATTGCATCTGGATGCTTCTGAAGTGTTGAGCTGGGAATAGAATGCAGAACTTTCAGGGGAAATATGCAAAGTAGATCTCAGACACTGAGCAGAGAGCGTGAACGGGGTGGGAAATGGGCGGCAACATCACAGGCAAGGAGCGCACCTCCTTCAGGGTCTGTCCCTGCCACCTGGCACTGGAAACGACTTAGGGAATTTTAGAACTGTTTCTTTTTAATTTTTTTGTTTATTAAAAAAAAGTCTTTAATGTTAACTTATTTTGAGAGAGAGGTAGAGCATGAGCTGGGGAAGGGCAGAGAGAGAGGGAGACACAGAATCCGAAGCAGGCTCCAGGCTCCGAGCTGTCGGCACAGAACCTGACGCAGGGCTCGAACTCATGAAATGTGAGATGGTGACCCGAGCTGAAGTCTGATGCTTAACCGACTGAGCTACCCAGGCGCCCCAGAACGGTTTCTTTTTCAGTGTGTAATCAGAGTGTTTTTAAAGGAGGGGCAGGGCTCTTCACAGCAAGGTCAGGAAGGGAAACAGTTAAACGTTGCTTTGTGCACATCCTGTAGTTTGTCTGATTTGGCTCCTTGGCACACGTGAGCTTGCGTCTGTGTCCCGGAGGTAAACTCTAAGTGAGTTATGAGAGAATCTGAGTTTATTCCCAGTTGTACCAACCTGTGGTGACCGGGGCGCGAGCCACCTTCCCTCCCCCTGCATTAGTAGAAGGTGCTTTTCCGTCGGTGTTCGTGTTTCCTGTGGTCAGGAATGACCTCTCCTCCCTCCTCAGGACCACGTTGGCCCTGTGAGGAAGTAGGTAGCCCCCACCAGACGTGGTGGGTCTGTGGGGACGGCTGCGTGGCCTGGCCCAGTAGTGCCTGCTGTGTGTGGGGTCCTCTGAGCCCGGGTCCCCAGGGAGGCCCCTCCCAAGAACGGTTCCGAGCAGGTTCCCACCCTCACACTGACCTGGTCGTAACAGAGAGAAGTAGATCAGAGACCGAAGTGGGGTGGTATGAGCCGACAGGGCCGGAGTGAACTGTGCTTCTCACTGAAATTTTACAGATGTCCTTCTTCTGTGTTTTTCCCCCCTCCCCTAAAGTTCGGACCTTTGGGCTCTCGGATGTATAATATATCAGCTTGTGGCAGGACTGCCGCCTTTTCGAGCGGGGTAAGACCACTCACCGCCCCCCGAAACCATTGTAGCAGCTGACGGCGAGGTGGGAGGGGGCAGCCCCCGGGGCTGGGCCTGGGTAGAGGGGACTTCCGCGTGGTCCTTCAATGACCACAGTGTCTCTGTAGGGAGGGAGGGTGACTGCTGTCCCGGGAAAGGGGAGGTTTGTGTACTCTGTGCAAAGTGATGGTTTTTCTTGTTTTACAGAAATGAATATCTTATATTTCAGAAGATCATTAAGCTGGAGTATGACTTTCCTGAAAAATTCTTCCCTAAGGCAAGAGACCTTGTGGAAAAACTTTTGGTAAATGTTTTGAATTTTCTTCTGGTAAGATGATCTGATGACCACATACTGAGTCCTTCTGCACTTGTGGTCACAGGAGCTTTACTGCAGGCCCCTGTGTTTAACAAAAGGAGGTCTTGGGATTGATAATGATTATAGATAGATTTGTATCTTCTGTCTCATCTCTATAAGCCCTTTTTAATTTGCAAATGGCTGATTCTTTAATAGGACAGGAGATGATTGTATCATTTTGCTTGTGCTCGTCAACGTACATGGCACTTAAATTACTCGTTGTTGGAGCAGCTGGGTGTATTCCAGCGGCACGTGGCTGCAAACGTTAGTGACATCTGTGGATGTCAACTTTAACATCTGCCACCTGAAGCTTTTAAAGATCACCTCAGGTACTAGAGCAGAGGTAGGCAGATGTACCCGGGAAAAGGATGTGTGATTGTTCTAGAGCCTGCAGGGTCCCTGCCCTGGTGTGCATGGGCACTAGACCTTCCCTTCCCTTTCCTTGGCCTTGGGGAGCAGGGTCAGCGCATCTCGGCCTGCCCCTCCTGTGCCTGTGCCATCCGCGGCGGCGTGTTGTTGCTCTGTGGGTCCAGGGGCGTGAGGCTGGGTCTGGGAGGTGGTGGCTGTGGAGCCCTTGGAGATGAAGCGTGGGCGGGAGAACACAGCATTCTGTTCCTGGTCTCTGATAGCTCACCGTCAAGACGGATTCTGGGTGTCTTTGTTACGAGAGCCAATGTGTTCATTTGGCTCTTGTTGTGGGATTTTTAATTGTGTATTTTAAAGAACACTTGTTGGGGCGCCTGGGTGGCTCAGTCGGTTGAGCGGCCGACTTCGGCTCGGGTCGTGATCTCGCGGTCCGTGAGTTCAAGCCCCGCGTCGGGCTCTGTGCTGACAGCTCAGAGCCTGGAGCCTGTTTCAGATTCTGTGTCTCCCTCTCTCTGACCCTCCCCCGTTCATGCTTTGTCTCTTTGTGTCTCAAAAATAAATAAACGTTAAAAAAAAAAAAAAAGAACACTTGTTGTTTTTTTTTATTATTATTTTTTTTAATGTTTATTTTTGGGGGATAGAGACAGAGCGAGGGAGGGGCAGAGAGAGAGAGGGAGACGCAGAATCCGAAGCAGGCTCCAGGCTCTGAGCTGTCAGCACAGAGCCGGACACGGGCTTGAACCCACAAACTGTGAGATCGTGACCTGAGCTGAAGTCGATGCTTAACCCACTGAGCCACCCAGGCGCCCCAGGAACACTTGTTGTTATTCGTTAAGTTCTGATTTATTTTCACCTGTGTTGGGGGGGAAGGATAGAGGCTGGAGAGAGGAGAAGCCGCCCAGGGGGTGAATCCACCGTCCCCCCGGCGCTCTGTGGGGTGGGGGCGGGGCGGGCCGTGGGGCCATTCTGTGGCCAGAGATGGGAATTGGGAAGAGTGTGCAGAAAGAATTTGTCGGTCAGGATTAGTCTTTGTTCCGGACACTGACTCGTTTTGACTTCTGTTTCAGGTTTTAGATGCCACGAAGCGATTAGGCTGCGAGGAAATGGGAGGGTACGGCCCTCTGCAGGCTCACCCCTTCTTCGAGTCCATCTCGTGGGAAAACCTGCAGCATCAGACGCCTCCGAAGCTCACCGCTTACCTGCCGGCCATGTCGGAAGATGACGAGGACTGCTACGGGAATGTAAGCCGGTGGCACGCACGCAGTGTCCGGGTGTGGGGTGTGTGTGTGTGTCCGTGTGTGTCTGTGTCTTTGTGTGCGTCTGTGTGGTGTGTGTCTGTGTGTGTGTGGGGGGGGTGCTTCTGTGTCTGGTGTCGGGGGAGTATGTGTGTGTCAGGAACAGCCCAGCCAAGGGGAATCGCACGTGCTGTGCTGTGTGCATGGGGAGTCTGTGCTGTGGGTCCTGGGAGTCCAGCCTGTGGGGTGCACGGCTGGAGGGGAAGCCAGCATTGACCTGTTGGTGGTTGAACACTTTGTGGCCAGGGTCGGAGTTTCTCCCCAGTGCTGGGGCCGAGGAGGCTCCCGCCTGCACATCTGCCGGAGGGTGAGGGCAGTCTCCTTTTCTTATTTCCTGTCGTTAATTTTTGCCCGGACGATTCACACCGGAGCCCGGTGTTGGGGCAGGGAGACAGTAGCAGTGGGAGCAGTACCCTGCACACCGTCCCCCTTGGCTTGGGGGTTCTGAGTCTCCCGGTAGGCTTCTGTCTTCAGCTTTTGGCTGGTGTCTTTATGATCGGGTGTCTACAGACGTTCTAGAATACTTAACTTTCCGAGAGAAGCCCAGGATGCTCCTGCTTTGAACTTTTTGGAGTCATGGCATTCAGGATGGACATTGGTCACTGTTGGCTTTTAGTGCCTGGGAGAAGCAGGGGTCTTAAGTATACTTTGTTCTTTGAGCTTCTCTTCTGGAGGGTGTGAAACACGGAAGTGGGCAGAGGAGTGCAGTGAGCCACAGGGCACCTGTCTCGCACCTTGGGTGACCAGCTCACCGGCAGTCCTGTGCTCCCTCCTCACCCTTTACTGTGATCCTCGTATTTAAATAGGATTTCACATGTTTCTGTTCTCACCGATCATCCATTCTCATTGTGTAACCTCTGTTGTTGTGGCTTATCCTAACCAGTGACCACATATCGAGTTCTCCTTTATTTGATTGGCGGATTCTAGATTTTATCTAAAAGTCACCCAGAGCTTAGTCAAAAGTATTACTTGTATCATCTCTCAGAGACTGAGTTTCTTCTGTCTCTTACTTACTGTTGTAAATAAAACATCGCCCTTTTGTTATCCTCAAGTATCCTCTGTGCCCGGACTTGAGGGGAGCCAGATGTGGGAAGCTCTCTAAGGTGGCCTCAGTTGTCCGCAGCCTCCATGTGTGCAGACTGCAGAGGACTCAGCCCCAGGACTCTGCCTCTGGCCTGACGTCTTGCCCGAACCATGGCCGGTCGGGGTGGGTTGGGGTCTCCAGTGCCTTTGGCAGGGGTGTCCCAGGGAAGCGGTGTGCCCTCCCCACCAGCTCTGAAGCAGCTGTACGTGCTGTGACTGGCTCAGATCTCAGTGCCCGGGGCGCTCCGCTTTCTGGAGCTGTGTGCGCGCGCACACCCTGGAGTGTCCTGTGCACGCCCTCTGCTGTTTCATCGCATTCACTGTGTTGAGAGCCCTGGCTTCTCGGTACTCGAGTGTTACCATCTTAAAACCAGCTCCGTTTGTTAATGGCTTACTTTTTGTTAAGTGGCTCATCCTCTGCTTTAAAAGCTGCCTTGGAAGGGGTTCAGGCAGCACTCGCTATGCTAGACTTGCCATTTGGACAGTTAAGTGAGCCTGGAAAAAGACTTAAGCCTGGAAAGATACCAGATACAGGAGGGGGCCTTCCCTTTCTGCGGGTGTTGACAGCCTCTCGGGGGCAAGTTTTCCCTCGAGGGGCTCCGAGAGAGTCTGGGGTCCTTTTCAGCAGTGAGGGGGCTTCCATCTGGGGGTGAGTAGCAGGGAATGGTCTCTGCTCAGGGAGGGAAGAAGCAGGCACTCGGTTCTCTTGCGTGTCCCTAACCCCCTGGGGTGCTAACGGTAGTGCTGGCGGTTAGGCTCTGGAGTGAGCGTGCTGGGTGTGGTGCCCCTGGAGAAGTGCTCTGGGCCGGACCAGCCGGGGCAGTTTCCTTACTGTGCACAGCCCAGTGTCACCCCTTGTCACACATTCTTTCTGGGCCTGTGTTTTGTGCTGTGGGTTGTCCTAGGCATGCTGAGGAGAGAAGAGCAGAGAGCTGAGATACAGCATCTGGAGCTTTCCACGGGGAGCAGTGCAGTGCAGCCCCCCAGACAGGAATCACCCAGACAGCGGCGGTGGTGATGGGAAGCCTACAGCTCCGTGACAAGACCAGAGGGGCTGCTGCGTTCAAAGGACTTAGAGGACCAGTTCTGATGTGGTGCTAGCTAGCAGGGTGTGGCCTTGGGGCAGGTCTGAGCCTCAGTTTTCCTGTTTCGGAAGTGGAGATGATGGAGGCAGCCGTCTCACTGGCCTTGCAGCCCCCTGAGACACCTGGGGTGGCTCATGGAAGCCTGTATAAACTTTGGAATGTTACGCAGAGGCGGTCTTGGCCTGGGGAGTTCCTCACAGAGCAGAAGCAGGGAATGTGCCAGAAGAAGACCTTAAGTGAGGGGCTATGGGAGTGTCCTGGTGTCACTCCCAGCCAGGAGCCGGTACGGTGGGACCGAGATTGCTGTTTGTGGCACGTGAGCCCTAGGGAGAAGGCTGCTTGGGCAGCAAGGCTGCAGGGTCTGCACGAGGGGGCCTGGCTTTGAGGCCCAGCTCTGTGGGGGGCAGCCGGGTCCTTTCTGGAGGCACCGGGAAGATACGCTGACTCTTAGCCATTGGCAGTGGCTTTTTTCCCCCTCGTACTTGGCTGCGGTGGGGTTCGGGTGTGGGGCCTACAGCTGTGGGGAGAAGGCTGCCCAGGGTGACCTCTCTTCCCAGGTCTTTGCTAGGGGCTCTCTGGCCCTGTCACTCGCCCCAGGGGCGTGTGGGTGTGCAGGCTGTGCCTGGTCGGCACATTTGTGAGTACATCCATTTTTGTGGCCCCACCAGTTTGTGGCTTTGTCCAGAGTGGCAGACAACTTTGTATCAAGCTTAATGAATGAATATTTGCTGCAGTTAAAAGGAATTTTTTTAAAAAAATGAGCACAGTCGAGTTGAATTGAATCGAGTCAAATTGAATACAGTGACAACCACAGACTCAGCAACGTAGAACCACGGGGCCAAAGGAGGAGGGCTCCCGAGCTCACAAGAGGGTGCCCCCAGGTGGCCACCCGTCCCTCCTCCTAGCCCCTCTGGTCAGGGCGGCACGGGCCTTGCAGAGGTCAGCAGGCCCCAGGCCTTGGGTCTCCCCTCCCTGGGTTCGGAGGCTGGGGGTGAGGTTCGCCCGTCGGGAGCAAGACCAGACCTGGCAGCCTCCGGCCCCGCCCGCTTCCGTGGCTGCCGGCCAGCGCAGGAGGACTCGGAGCTGCCGAGGGGGCCTCCGGGCCTCCAGGGTGTGGGCTGCGGGCCCAAGGGGAGTGGTGCACGGCTGTCACTCTCCCCTCCTCTCTCTGCAGTACGACAACCTCCTGAGCCAGTTTGGCTGCATGCAAGTGTCCACGTCCTCGTCGTCACACTGCCTGCCCGCCTCGGACGCAGGCCTGCCGCCAGCGGCGGGCAGCAACATCGAGCAGTACATCCATGACCTGGACACTAACTCTTTTGAGCTGGACCTCCAGTTTTCCCAAGACGAGAAGAGGCTCCTGCTGGAGAAGCAGGCCAGCGGCAATCCTTGGTAAGAGCTCGCAGGTGTAAGCCGCGCTCCACTGACCGGCGCGGGGCGCCCGGCCTTCGTCGCCGCTGCCTGCCGAGGCCCCCACCGCCTCACACCTCCCTCGCTGCCTTGCGTGCTCTGCAAACGAGGACCCTCAAAGGGTCCAGCTTGAAACGGGTGTTTGGAGGTGTCGGGCCCGGGGATGAGTGGGTTTCAGCCTGTCGGGGCTGTAGCCCTTGGGGTTGAGCCGGCCGGGCCTGCCGTTGCCCGTGATCCGATGCTGTGGATTCGTGGCAGACTGGATGACCACCGCCCCCTGGTGAGGCGTGTGGGACATTCCAGAGTTTTAGCTATTGCAGCTCGTCATTTGCGTGTAGCTTTTCCCACGTGCCTGGGTATTTCTTAAAAGTGGAGCCCTGGGGTGGCAGACGGGGTGGCGGTGTGCACATGCGTTGTGTCCACAGTGCCCAGAACCCCCTGTTTCCCAGCTCTCTTGCCTCGCCTTACACGTTTGATGCTCTAAAAGTGGGCTCATGGGAACTTGCACTTGTATTGTTACTGAGGCAATCATCTTCTGTGTTCGTTGGCCATTTGTATTTATTTTTTGAGGTATTGTATGTCCTTTGGCTGTTTTTCTTCTTGTACGTTTTCCATCTTTTTGAAATTGACTTCTGAGAACCATAGACATGAAGAATACGTTTGTTGCCTGTTTTGCACACATTTTTCAGTTATCTTTGCATTATCTTTTCCAGTTACGTTGTGTGTAGTTTTGAATAGAAGTTACAAATTCTTACCAAGTTACATGTGTCTGTTTTCATTTTGTTTTCCACCTTAGTCATGTTGAGAAGAGTGTCTGTACCCTGACATTTTCTTGATGTGTTTTTATGGTTTCACCTTTCACTTGGGCAGAGGGGAGTCCACCTTGGGGATGGGGTGGGGAGATGTGTAGGGGTAGGAGTGGGGATGGAGGGAGAAGGTGGGCGATCAGAGGGCTGGGCTGGGCCAGAGTGTGGAGGAGTGAGAAGGCAGGGCCCAGAGGGGAGCGCGTGGTGAAGCTGGGATTTTGTACCATTAGAAATTATCGTTTCTAGAAAAAGTGACGGTGATGTTGGCCAACCGGAATACTCTACGCTTCTCTGGAGTTTGTCTTTTCTCAGGTGGTATCGCTTAGGCTTGTGTGCTGAGCAGGGAGGAAGGGGCTTTGGTCCAAGCAGTGTGAGCACCGCCGGGCCGCACACTCTCTGCACGCCTCCATGCCGGCTTGTGCGGGAGCGTCCTGGGCCGTGCGTGCTGGGGTCCCTGACGAGGGCTTGCTCTGTTGCAGGCGCGGGGTTACTCCCCAGAAAACCGTGTGTCTTTGCCTCTGGCGTTTCCTGAGGCTCTTCTGTCCAGGTTCTGGGCCCTGCCGACGCCTCTTGCCGTGCCTCTCTTTGTTCCGGCTTCTCTTCCCTTTTCTCCAGGTTCAGGCCTATTTGGAATCTGGTGACGGCAGGAGCTTTGAGGCACCCTTTATTTGGCCAGCGCGAGATCTGTCAAACACTTTGTTCTTAGGAACCGCGGCTCCCGGTGTAGGTCGCGCAGGGCTTACCGCTAATTGTGTGATACCGCTGAGATGGTGTGTGCTCTCTTCTTCCCGTTCTCTGTGAGCGGGCATTGCACTTCTTCAGGGGCCCCACGCTGTACGGTGACGCGGTTTCTGGACAGTGTGCTTTTTTTGTATTTTCTGAAGAAGTAGGTTTACAGTAGAAGTAGGTGCAGTTTTAGAAATTTAGTGAACTCTCAGTATTTCTACTGCGCTCTTAGTGGCTGTCGTCAGTTATACCTGCTGTCATTACTGTAACTCCGTGCCATCCAGTAAATCCTTGCTTTGAAATTGTGAAGTTTTCCTTGTGCCTACACAGACACCCAACAGGATCTGAGTACACTTTGCTGACTTTTTTTGCAATAAAATTTTAAAATTTGTGAAAAACATTTCTGAATTTTATCTGAAACTATTCTTTTTCCATATTTAATTTTTTTTTAATGTTTATTTTATTTTTGAGAAAGAGAGACCGAGCATGAGCTCTGGGGGAGGGGCAGAGAGGGAGACACAGAATCTAAAGCAGGCTCCAGGCTCTGAGCCGTCAGCCCAGGGCCCGATGTGGGGCTCCAACTCACAAACCGTAAGATCGTGACCTAAGCCGAGTCAGATGCTTAGCTGACTGAGCCACCCAGGCGCCCCCTGAAACTATTATTTTAGATTCGGATGATGTAGTCTAAAATAAAAGGACGTTTATCACCTATCTTCCACATTTAAGTAGGAATCATCGCCTCAAAAAGGGAGATGATCTGCTTTCTTGATCCATAGCAGCCCCACCTACGTCTGAAGGGACTGAAGAGGAGGCCCTGCCTCTGAGAGAGGGAGCGGGCCGCCCGTGGAACCTGGGCCGGACTACAGGAGCTACCGCGTACCCACGGGTGTCATTACCTTCCGGGTCGTGTCTCTGAGCAGAATGTTTGGCATCCTGCCATGGTGCCAGTGGGGCTGCAGCCTCCGTGGCCCCTCGTTCGGAGTTTTAACAGTAAAGGAATTTCGTGTTGTAATTGTACACAAGGAGCTCTTTCAGTGCCACACATTAATAAAAAGCCACTGTGTTGGGGCGCCTGGCTGGCTCAGTCATTTGAGCGTCCGACTTCGGCTCAGGTCACGAGCCCCGCGTCGGGTTCTGTGTTGACAGCTCGGAGCCTGGAGCCTGTTTCAGATTCTGCGTCTCCGTCTCTCTCTGACCCTCCCCCATTCATGCTCTGTCTCTCTCTCTCTCTCTCTCTCAAAAACACATAAACATTAAAAAAAAAAAAAAGAAAGAAAGCCACTGTGGCGTCTTACAGAGAAGTCACGTTGTCCAGGCTGGAGCAGTGCATGTGAAAGCTCAGAGACCAACGAGCGTTGGGCCGTGGATGCTACTGGGTGACAGGTAAAGAGGCTTGGTGCCGCCACAGGCCGTGGCGCGGCGGCTCACTGGGTTAAAGAGGTGGCTGCATCCCTCCCGGCAAGTTGTACTTTTGCCTCACATGTGGATGAATCCCCAGATACTGCTCGTATTGCAAGCATTAAGCCAAGCGTTGGCTTTGAGTCTGTGAGCCCAGATTCGCATATTTAGGAAGAGAAAAGCAAACTGTGATCCTTGCACATGGATGAAAACTAGACGCTCGCAGTTAATCCCACCGTCGTGTTGAATCTCTACGGCTTGGAAGCTGAAGTCCCACAGATTATCTGCACGTTTCTTGAACTGAGCACCGCACCATCTTTCAGCTCCTTATTGATAACACTGGTTAATCCCCCGGCATTCAGGACACAGGGAAGACTCAGGAAGACTCCCTCATCAGCGCCACACGTGCCCCTCACCGCCGTCGACACCAGAGGAGTCCTGGATAGATTTTCAGCATGGATCCAGTGAGGTCTGCCACGCCAATCCAGTAACGCGGTTTGTATCCTTTTAGCTCGAAGACTTTGTAGACACCCTCAACCGCCATCCTAGGAGGTCTCTTCCAGTTTTCACCGTCATTGTCTGCTCCCATTTCTGGATTCGGTTCCCGGAGAGAAAAGTCTGCCACGTTCACTCCACACAGCCACACGAAGAGTTGCCACGTTCTCCCAGAATCCATCCGTGGCTGCTGCTGGGATGAATGCCAGGTTTTCAGTTGGAAGATAGCAAAATCTCACGGAATCCAGATTACACCCACTTCCCATCAAACAGTGTCCGGGTAGTCCGCTTAGTTTCCAGGTCACGTAGGAGAATATCCACTGGGTTGGAAACCACAGTCACGACACAGCTT
This sequence comes from Neofelis nebulosa, assembly GCF_028018385.1. Lineage (NCBI taxonomy): Eukaryota > Metazoa > Chordata > Mammalia > Carnivora > Felidae > Neofelis > Neofelis nebulosa. The sequence continues at coordinate 43,118,664 of NC_080799.1, read as the reverse complement.
GACTAGAGGTGGAACGGTGGATTTGAAGGCGCTCACGCTCCTCTGGCCTAGACTGAGCCATCCCTCTCCCTCCTGCTGACAGACCCCTGCAGCCACCACCGCAAGCCCGGTCTCGGTGACCAGAGTCTTCTGTCGGCCACAGTCTCAGGCGTGTGAAGGAAGAAGCTCCCGCGTGGCAGACCCAGCGTTTCTCCTTTGAGTTCATCTTCCAAAACATCCCGACCAGGGCAAGTTGGTCAGCGAGAGACTCTCCCAGAGTGTTGACGGCACGGGCCGCTCCAACTTGGGCAACGCCCGCTGCCGTGATCTTACCGGTGGCGATCCGGTTTTCCCCAGCGCCACCGCCGTGGCAGCGGAGAGACAGCCAGAAGAGCCGCGCAGAGGCGGCCGAGTCGGCGGCGTGCGTCGTGTCTTTCCGAGGGCACAGGAGCTGCCCGGAGTGCATCTTGTGACTCTTACTGTCTGTCCTGGAACAAACGCGTCGACAGGTGTGCCGGTGGTGCAGAGGCAGCGGTGGGTGAAACCACGGGTGCCAGGTCACGAATCCAGGCCGTGGCACCTAGCCGTGCGCAAGCGCCTGGGCTCTCTCCAGCCAGCACGCACTCGTGGCGAGGGAAGAACCCCTCCTCACTTGTAAGTAGTCATCACCGAACTCTCGTTTTGTTAGTCGTGTGCATAGCGCAACGGGAAGTGTGCGGGAAACGTCTCTGCCGCCGACCCAGCTGTGAGCCGCCTCAGGCCGAGCCTTTGGCTGTTGGTTGGCGCCGGGAGTCAGACCCCCTCTCGTTCCGTGAAGACCGTTTTCACCACAGAGTTTTACTGGCAAACGATGGTCGTTCCAACGGGGCCGTTTGGCCCTTTTTTCTGGGAGCTGAGCGGCATGAGCCTGTCAAGACTGACAGCTGCCAGTGTTTGTTACCAGTGACAAAATCGGAATTAGAATTTTGGGAAACGTTATCTGTTTCTGTGACCTTGCCATCTTCCCAGTGCTTCAGGCCTTTTTTTGAGGAGGTAAGTAGCGGTGGTAATATGTCGAATTTGTCAGCACTGAGAAGGTCTCCGTCGTAACCCAGCGAACCACCGTCTTTCAGGTGAGTGCCGTGTGCCGCTGTAAAATCGCGTCAGGGCGGCAGAGCCGTTCAGAGCGCCAGGTGCCCCGATGAGCTGCAGGGTCCCAGGGCCCGAAACGCCCATTGCTGGGGACTCCGCTTCCGCACGGCAGCGGACCTGGCAGGAGCCGCACTGGCCGAGCAGAGGTGGAGGCAGGCCGGAGCCCCCGGTTCTCGATGTGAGGCCACATGCTAACGAGGTTTGGCAAACGTGCAGCAGGCTCATGCTTCGCGTTAATTATCTTCGTTTTGGAAAAAAGTTACTCTCGAATAAAAATGGTGCTTATGTTAGTATGTGATGGGTTTATTTTTGTATCTTACGAATTAAATAAATATTTGAAAATGCCTCTGTCTTAATTTCTCATACATAAATATCAGTGGCTGAAACCCATATAAAGGACGTCTCTTCGGGATCTTCTGTAAAGTTTGAGGGTGTAAAGGGGTCCCAAGAGCTAGTGTTTTAGAGCCAGCTGGCCACGGTCACTTGTTCCTCCATCACCTGTGTCAAAGCCCAGTGTGGGAGCCTTCCTGAGGCGGTCAGGAGAGCCACTTCGGGGTCCTGGCAGTCCTGCTCTGCTCTCCTGGGTGCGACCGTGCACTGAAACGGCTCAGGCTTGCTTGTGGCCTCAGGCTTGCATCCTCGAAAGTGATCTTTTCAGGGTATAGGGGAGTGCTGCTAGGCTGGCGTGAGGAGGAGAGAACCGTGGCTGTGGAATCAGGAAGGAGCGTCTTAACCCCGTCACCCTTCGAGAAACGAGCGTCCCCGTGTGTGGAGCAGGGCTGCGGTGAAGCCCCGCCTGCTGCCGACCGCGCTCCGAGAGTCCCGGGCTCGGGGGTGCAGGGGCACGTGCCGCTGGCCAGAGAGGGGAAAGGTGCCTCGTGCAGGAGTTGGGGGTGCCTTTTTAGGGGAGCGGGAATTGACTTTTGGAAGGAAAAAACTCAAAGCGATGCCTTAACTACTTAAACTTTTCAAAGGAGATCCCCAGCAGCCTGTTGTAAGCCTGGGTGAGCGCGCTGTGCGACTGGGTTGTGACACTTGTGCTCGTAATGGAGCTTCGGACCCTCTGCGTCTTGCCTCGGGTTCATTTCAGTGCAGCCACTGGGTCCAGTCGACCGGCGCCAGCTGTCACCCCCGGGCTATGTGGCTCCATGCCTCTTGCTTGCACACGTGTGGCAGGGAAGGTGTGTGCTGGTTCGCGCAGTCGGGCGGGGCCCATCCGTGGGGTGTGTCCGTGGGGTCCTCACCACGGGGATGAGGAAGGGGCTTCCCTGCAGTGCCACGATGTTCTGTGGCTGAGCCGGTGCCGTGACTTCAGTTTCACTGGTGCAGAAACACCATTGGGGACATTTGTGCTCCTGCTCCTTGTCTTTCTTTACTTCCTGAGGGCCGGTAGCCGGGAGTGAGCTCACCTCTCAGTACACGATTTCCAGATTGCCTTTTGGCGGGCCTTGAGTTCAGGGCCATAGGCACCGGTGCCGTGCGGGAGCGTCCCTTTCCAGAGTTGTCCCGGGGCGCTCGCACACACGCCAGGGCACCCCAGTAGGGCATGCGGGAAGGGGAGCTTTTGGTTTATTTAGGGCCGTTGAGAATGTGGCAAGGTCGCTTACTCTCTCTGGGAATTTCTAGCTTGTGTCCTTTGCTCAGTTTTCTGTTGAAGCTTTGAGCCTTTCCCGCCACTTTGTGCTCTGTGCGGTGCCCGTGCTGACCCTGGATTGCGGAAGGTTTCTCCAGCCGGTCTCCTTGTTCACATTGGTTGATGTGCATTCAGAAGTGCTTTCTGTGCTCTCCTGGTCCTGGCCGCTACTGACAAAGTAACTCCTCCTTGCAGGCCCTTCCTTCCCTGCTCTTCCCTTGCCAGGAGCTGGATCGCTTTGGGGCTTCTGGTGACCCGGGATCAGAGTTAACTGTCCTCGACAAGAATCTTCGCTAGTTTCTCGGGGCGCCTGGGTGGCGCAGTCGGTTAAGCGTCCGACTTCAGCCAGGTCATGATCTCACGGTCTGTGAGTTCGAGCCCCGCATCAGGCTCTGGGCTGATGGCTCAGAGCCTGGAGCCTGTTTCCGATTCTGTGTCTCCCTCTCTCTCTGTCCCTCCCCCGTTCATGCTCTGTCTCTCTCTGTCCCAAAAAATAAAATAAACGTTGAAAAAAAAAAAAAAAAAAAGAATCTTCGCTAGTTTTTCAAGCTCGGGGAAAACTAGAATATTTTATTCTGTCTCATGTTGACCCACATGAGGCTGCGAAGATGCTGGGAGGCCATGTCTTTCCTTCTTTCCTGCTCGTCTTCCCTGGTGCCGTGGCGCCCTTGGCCCAGTGCCCTTGCGGCCCGGCTGCCCGGAGGGCTTGGCGGTGGGATCCCCTCCACACCCAGTGTAATTTAATTCAAGTCTCCCCGTATTATTTGTGGTCCTGAATGTCACATCCAATTGCTCTGTGTTGGGGCTTGTTGACTAGAAGAGGCTTTCTGTTTGATGCGTGTATTTCCGTGCTGCAGGAGATCATTATATCTCCTCTTCCAAGTCTTGTTTTGTTTGTTGGCTTTGTTTTTAAGTACTTTGAGAGGGAGGTACTGCGCTTTTCCTCATAGACCAGTTTTTTCGTTAAAATTTTGTTTAGTTTTACAAATCCACATGCTGCTACGTCCCCTTAGAAGTAGTCTGGGGCCACAGCGGGCTCTGGAGCGGGCGCTGGTGTGGTTGGGTTAGTCTGGGGGCACTTCTCGGGCCCAGTTGAGCCTGGTGGGAGAATACTGGTCTGCCAGCTTGGCTGGCCTCGCACACATGCTAGGTGTCCCGTGTGCGCCCCGGCTCAGATACAGAATGGTAAAACTGTCACTGTTTGAAGTAACAGTTGTTTTATGCCTTTTCAAACATAAAACGCTATGTTCTCCAGTAGGTCCCCCGGACCAAGAATTTCCGTAAAGTCACACACAACAGAAACCAGCAACCGTTCACTTTAACCAAAAGAGATATAACCTTTAGACATTAACACGACATCTTTGAAACTCCCAGGAGTCAAAGTGAAGCATACTTGCTAATAATGTGTGTTAAGTCAAAGTCATGTTTCTTGCTTTCTCTTCCAAATTCCTGCCGTATTTGGGTTAGGAGTGCTTTGTTACTATGGTAGAAACAGCAGTAAGTTGTTTTTTTTTTTTTTTTTTAAGGTTTCTTTTTTAAGAGCGAGCGCGCGCGCGTGTGAGCACACACACGCTCGTGCGCACACTTGAGTGGGAGAGGGGCGGAGAAAGAGAGGGACAAAGGATTCGAAGAAGGCTCTGTGCTGACAGCAGAGAGCCCGATGTGGGGGTCAAACTCAGGAACCGTGAGATGGTGACGTGAGCTGAAGTCGGATGCTTACTTGAGGCCCCTCCCCCCCGCCCCCCTAGGCACGCCTACCAGTAAGATGTTCTCAGACGGAGTCCAGCACTTTAATTTTAGGGATTTGTGATTCTCGGCTACTCGGTGGTTTCTGAGTATCCAGTCGGGGGTCCCAGCTTGGGCAGGGAACACGTGGCCAGCAGTCAATATCCCGAGGTTGACTCTCAGAAGCCTCCACCCTTCTGGGGGCCTCTGTGTTCGCCTCAGCTTTGTTCACATTAAAGAGGACGTGTGTCACGGTACGGGTCTGCAGCGCTGCCTCGCCGCCACCTGTCTGCTGCTGCGCGAATACCGCTGTGCGAGAGTTAGCAGCAGGCGACCGTGCTGGCAGGAGTGGATGCTGGCCCGCTTGCGTGGAGCGTCGCACTTGGGCCTCACGAGTCACCGGAGCGAGTTGGGGCTGTGAGGAGGCTTGAGCAAAGCTCACAGATGCCCTCGGGAAGTTCATTTTGAGCGGAGTTGGGAGCATTTCCGTCCCTGACTCACGGCAAGCGTCTCATTCTTGCTTTCTTCCTTTCATAGGCACCAGTTTGTAGAAAATAACTTGATACTAAAGATGGGTCCGGTAGATAAGCGAAAGGTAAGCCTGACTCCCGCCGCACCACCGGCTGCCCGTCTCCCTGTCTGCTCTTGGTCAGGGCCTAGCCTCCTTCGGTTGCACACGGCGTCCTTGGTCTTGGTTCCCTTTCTCTAAAAGAGCATTTCTAGATTTGATGGCTAAGGAAGACTCAGCCACTCAGCGGAAGCCGTTTGAAACCACACAGGAAGGCTGTGGTAAAATAGAAATACAACCTCTCGTTTCGGGCTCAGGACCGGGGTTTTCATATCCTCACGAGTTGTTGATTTTTTCATTAGAATCGTTTTTCCAAGTTGTTATTTATTTGTGACCTTGTTATGGATTAATTAAATGGATTGTGTCAAAAATATCAGACCCCACCAACATTCTCCCATCTGCCGACACGGGCCCTTCTGAGGTCAGGCTCCCGGTCTCCGTTCCTGGCTGTGCCGGAGACGCCGCCCGGTGCGCTGTAGCAGATAGGGCTTCCGTCAGGAACACGGGGCCTTGCGGTGATGGTGGGCCAGCAGAGTCGGCTCGTCTTCGCCTGCCCGTGCTGCCGCTGCCCCTGCCCCGTGTGGCAGCCGGGGGGGGGGGGGGGGGGGCGGCACGCCCAGTGAGGACGTTGGGATCCAGCTCCAGAAGGCCAGGCAGGCTGGGCGCTCAACTCCTCCTGCGCCTGTGTGGCACGAGAGGCCGATCCGTGGTGGGGAGGCTGTGTCTTGAGTGCGTGGGCGGGTGGTGGGCAGTGGTCCCGGTGCCCGGAGCTGCTTTGATGGCCTGGCCTCGGGAGCAGCGGTATATGCCACCTCCTCTCTGAGGTGTCACTGCTGGGCCCTGACAAGCAGCCTCTTTTCGTTTTGCATCAGGGCTTGTTTGCACGACGACGACAGCTACTGCTCACAGAAGGGCCACACTTGTATTATGTGGATCCTGTTAACAAAGTCCTGAAGGGCGAAATTCCCTGGTCACAAGAACTCCGACCAGAGGCCAAGAACTTTAAAACCTTCTTTGTCCACACGGTGAGTTTGTCTCTCTGGGTTCTCCTTTGAGGGGCTGGTGTTTCTCCCTTTCCTGTGTCCCGGGGGCCCCATGTTCTCTGCTCAGCCCTGAGCTGGGCCAGCTTGTCTTTCTAAGGGGTCTGTGACCCTTCCTGCAGAGGTGAGGGCTGCACATATGGGAAGGAAAACCCCACATGCTCGCGTGCTTCCACCGACATTGGCAGTGGCTGTAGCGGGACGACGGTCTCCTGCTCTCTCTCACGACAGGTCGAGGTGCTGGTCTTGGCGGGATTCCCTCGGGTTCATTAAATCGGTTTTGTCTCCACAGCCGAACAGGACGTATTACCTGATGGACCCGAGTGGGAATGCTCACAAATGGTGCAAAAAGATCCAGGAAGTGTGGAGACACAGGTACCAGAGCCACCCGGACGCCGCCGTGCAGTGACACGTCCGAGGCTGCTGCCCTCGCTGCCAGGACACGTGCCCCAGCGCGGCTCGCCGCCATCGGGACGCTTCCAGACCACCTGCCAGCCATCTCAAGGGGGACGCAGACGGCGGAACCTTGCAGCTTTTTTATTTAAAAGAAAAGAAGAAAAAAATACCCAACCACACAAAGAACAAAACCAATAATGAAAAGGAATTCAGGGTCGCTTTGCTTGCTCTCTGTGCTCTGTGGAGGCTCCCCAAGCTCTCCTCGCCACGGGGACCCGGCACCGTGCACGTCCGCCTGATTCCCTCCCGGGCAAGTGGAACAGACTCGAGTCACCAGCTCTGCACCACACGCCCTGGTCACCTGTGGCCGAGGGGACGGGGTGTGTGTCTGGGCTCTTTCCGCCCCGAGGCTGTCGCAGAACCCTTTTGGCAGGGAGCCCGTATACCCTCCGCCGGGAGTTGGCCTTGGTCTTTGCGGGCTGGGAGTGTTCTTGGCTTTGGTCCGCGTGCTCCCTTTCTTATGTCCCTACTTGATGCCCCCCTGTGCCCCAGCAGGGCCCCTTGCTTGCCTTCTCACGCAGCTCTGGCTGTGAGATTTCTGTGGCTGTGAGTGCTCTCTCTGTGGGCTGCGTGTGGCGGGCAGGCTCCAGGTGGTGAGACGTGGCCCAGGCCGTTGGGGTGAGATGCTGAGGTTGGAGGGTGCCAGCGGGGTGTTCCGACCGAACAGTCTTCCAGGCGGTGTGGCTGTGGGGCTGGAAACCAGGCCCGTGCCCGGAAAGAGCACTGGCAGAAGCGGGCACCCGGCCGCACCAGGAGTTAGGGCTCCGTCCTGCTCCGTGTGAGGCCAGGGTGGCAGGGCAGATGTAGGGAGGCACCGCTTGGTGAGCTCTTCCCGAGAGTTTTTTCAGAGGGCGAGCTTTGCAGGCCTCCCCCTGGTCGGTTCGGTAGGGCCGAGAGACTCCGGGCGCCAGCAGGCTCCCGGCTGCCACATGCACCCTTTCCGTCGCGATCGAACGTTCTCCTGGCGAAACTCTGAGCGCTTGCACATCTCGGTGGCGAGGGTCTAAAAGCTGCCTCGTGCTGCCAGGTCATCTGGTCCCCATCAAGATGTGGACCTTGCCTGGAAGAAAACGTTCGCCTTGCACGAGGGGTAGGAACGCCACACTGGGGCCTGAGCATCCCGCCTGCTCGCTCCCTGGTTTCAGGGTTCTTCCTTGTGTTCCTTAGAGGCAGCAGGAAGCTGTACGCCATGGGGGGGTCCAGGATTTACCGGTCCTTTGATTTTCTTCGCTGCCAGTCCCTGGTGGTCACTGCTCTGCATTTCTCTCCCTGCTCAGGTTGTCCCTGGAGGGCGATCCTCAGTCCCCTGTCGGAGAGGGGGAGGCCCCTCTGCTTGCAGGCTGCTCACAGACACACCTCTGTCCCCAGGGGATGAAGGTGTCCTTTAGGCTTTCAGGAAGGCACCAGCGGAAGGCTCCCGTGGAAAAGATCCACCACCGTCCCCCGCCGCCCATTTCCCCCTCGACCCTCCGCCTATCTGGAGCAAAAACATCCGCTGCCCTGTGTTGACAAGCGGTCCAAATCCAGAGAAAAGAGTTTCTTCTCAAACTGGTTAGCCCGGGAGGAGTGCGTGGCTGTGGCGGTCCCGCCTCAGGGCAGCGCAGGAGGCGGGGGGCGGGTGGTGGTTGGGAGTAGAGAAGATGCCAGGTTTGCCGATGGCTTCCCCCCGGGCTGCGTGCGCTGCTCTGCACTAGAGCCGAGCCTTATGTGAGCAAGCAAGTGCGCCTAGGTGGGTAGCAAGGTGTCGGCGTGCTTGCCCTTGGGGCGCCGCAGGGAGCAGGACCCTGCTCTGGGCTGGAGTCGTAGGTCAACCTCCTGTCGTCCTCTTTCTTGCTTGTGAAAAAGCTTACCTGTGTTCACCTGCTTTTGAGAAAGTCCGTCTCGCTTGGCCCTTTCAGGAAGTCCGTTTGCAGCTTTTTCCCCATATCGATAACTTAACTTTGTCAGCACACCGCTTCTGTGGCTGTGCCGTTAAGAGAGTTAGGGGCCTGCTCCTGCACAGCATCCTGGGATCTGGTTACAGGGACCCGAGCAGAGCTGGTATCGGGCTTTCCCAAGAGCACTCAGCTGGGCTGTTCTCTGAGAGACGCATCGGCCGTTGCCTTCTTCTCCCTGGTTGGCGCCGCTACCTCCCGGGCTAACCCCTCAGGCTCCATCTTAACCTCCAAAACCAGAGAACGAGGGGTTCGGGGTCGAGCTCGCAGCTGACAGAGTTGAAGTGACTGCCCTTGCCTGAGCCAGTGGCAGCTGAGCCCTTCCCTGTAGGCTACGTTTCTCCTCTCACTCAGAGCCTTCTCCTCCCCCTCCCCGCCTTCTTAAGGCCTATACTTCCTCTTTTCCTACCCTGTGCTTACTCGTGTTAGCTTTAGTTTTATCCAGCTTGTCCTTAGAGCTCCTGTCCCGGCATGCAGGTGCCTTACATTCTAAGATGTGGACGTAACTGTTAGCCTAGTACGTACACAGACATACACGGAAATGCAAATGATGTACCTAAGGCGAGAAAGAAAATGCCCTGTTTGATGGATCCAGGAGCCGTGTGTCCCGCTGCAAGAGGGCAAGGGGAAGTGTAAGTGCCAAACCGAAGAGCCGCCAAGCAGAGCCCGCCCTGCCCGCACCGTGTGGCCTCGCTGGCATGGAGGGGAGGGAGCGGGGCTGTGGTCTGCGTGGGCTCACACAGCCCGCTGTCCTCGTCCCTCTCTGGGCACTCCAGGAAGCCAGGTTTGGGTGCACTTGTCTCTTGCCCTCTTTGTGTGGACCTCGCCAGGAGGGCGGGTGGTGGGTGGTGGTAGCCTGCAGCCCCGTCGGGTGCACAGAGCCCCACCTGGTGAATGGCACTGCATTGCACCTGCGCTTCTGAACCTTGGCTCTCAGGAGTTTGTTGCAGACCTGCTCGGGAAAGATGCCTGTCACGGTCACGCCAGAGCTCACAGCACCCGCACCTGCTCCGGCCCCCGGAGGCCACGCTGTGGTAGTTGTGGCCCATACGCGCCCAGGGCCGCGTGTTGTCACAGGGGCTCCAGGTGATTCTGTATTCTATTAAAACATTTGTTTTCGGGGGAAAAAAAAAAAAAATCAACCGTAGGCTTACCAACCCAGAAAAGACCACTGTGAACGTTCTGGTGTATAGCCCACCTTCTCCCCTCCCCCCATGCACACACTTGTTTTCTTTTTAAACTAAACTGGGAACATAAAACACTGTTCTGCATTCAGCTTTTTTCACTTGGTAATTTATCTTAAGCATTTCTCCATGTCGTGAGCAATGATTAAAAAAACATTGTTTTCAGTGATTGTAGAGCTTAATGGTTATAAATTTTATCATAATTTATCTAACCATTTCCCTGTTGTAAAACACTTAGATGGTTTTTGGTTTTTCACTATTTAAATAATGCTGTGATGAATATCTTCCTAAGTCTTTGATTTTGACTCTGATCTCCCCCTTCCTCCCCCCATTCCTAGAAGTCATGTTTTTGGGTTAAGGAGTTTGTTTTAAAGGTGGTTTTTTTAGTCCTTCCTCCGTCTTCATCTGATGCTTAGATGCTCAGAGTTCAGTGCAGAGCCTCCTTGGTTGTGTCCTGAGGATTCTGAACAAATCAGTTTCTGGTAAGGGGTGTGTTCCAAAGAATGTTTTAATAAGACTGCTCTTTTCTTTTTTTATAATGCTAAAATGACATCCTTATTTAGGTCCATTTGTGGCAGATTTTTTCAAAAGCTAATTTCCTTATTTTCATTGAAGACTCTGGTTATGCTTGCATGTTAGTTACCGTCCCGTCCCCGCTGCTGCGGCTGTCCAGTGCTCCGTGATCTCGTCAGAAGCTCGCGCTTTGTGTCCACAATGGTACTGAATGTGCATCTGCACAGTCAGCTGAGAGGAAAAGTGTTGAACTGACCTTGCCACATGCTTACTGGATGATTTGTAGTCAAGTTCTTACACTCAGTACATTGGGCCTTTCGGAATCAGTAAAAGAGCAAATTCTCTACTTGAAAGAGACCACGTACACAGTTGGGTTTTGCAGAAATCTCATTGCCCTCATTCTCTCCAAACAGTGGGACTCAGTAAGAAGGTCTTAGCGGTTCAGTAGCGTGCAGTGGCTAGGCCTTTTCACTGTGGAATGTGATTGTCCTGGCTGACACGGTTTAAGGACCTCTCACACTGTTTCAGGTTGTCTGCTGGTCATCGAGTCCACACCACCCAATTTGGTTTCATTCTTAATTTCTCCACTTTAGTTTGGGGTCCACTGATTCTGAGGAGAGGTGCATGAGAGGTATTTTAGGTGCCATGGTCAGTGCTGCTTGAGTCCGCCAGAGATTATGGCTGGATTGTGCAGAATGAGATTCCCTGCCCTCTTCTGACACCCCAAGTCCCCTGTGCCCTGGCCGGTCCACAGACTGGGTGCTCACCGCCCGGTCCGCGGAGGCTGCAGCTGCCGTGAAGAGGTGTAGAGTATGGTGAGGGCACTGTTCTCGGAGATGTTGCCATATAGGTCTTTCCACATTGTTTCATCTCACCCAGAGCTAAAGTGAACTGATGGGGACTCATGTAGCCTTTCCCTCTCAGGCAGCCTCTGTGACAGGTGCCTTAAATCAGGGCGGGAGTCACTCCCAGAGCCTCTGAGGGGCGCAGGCTGCTGGTCCAAGATTGCAGAGTTGTGAATCAGGCTGCCTGTGGAGAACTGGTCTGGGGAAGAAGCTGTTCCAGGAAAGAGCAGTCCTATCGGTAGCTGAGACAGCTGTGATGGGCAACTGACCGTGCCTACACGTATACCTGAATTTTCCACAGAACCCATTTCTTCAAATACGAAGAAACACCAAACTTCATGTACAGAGAACTTTTTACAGAAGGCAGACCTTTTTTTGTGTGCGTGATCCATCCTCGTCTAACCCATCTGGCAGAATGACTTACGAAAAGGGGTCATTTTGCTGGTGAAAAGCCTCTTTATCGTTATCAGAAGTTTGATTGGACATTGACAAAAATGTTTGCAGTTTTTAGAGCTGCTGTAGCTGTTCCTTAACACAAAATAGGATGAATCAGTAGTATGTTAGCTGTCTTTCAGGTTGGTGGCAGTCAGTTAGGACATGTATAAAATTCTCTACCTGGTCTGTAGCTGTAACTGTGATGTACAGGCAAAGCAAAAATTTAAAACTTATGAAAACAAATAATGCAATGATATTAGGATATACACTTTTGTATTTTTATTCTTATATAAGGTTATTTGCTGGCTATTGTTGGCCTCTAGTTCAGTCTGTGTTATTTAAAATCTAATATATGAATTATTTGGATTGAATTCATGTTCGGGGCCACGTTGTTGTATGTATTGATGTACAGCCTTGAATGTGAATAATTATTGTAAACTATATTTTACAACTTTTTTTCTGGCTTTATTATATAAATTTTCTATTTGGTCAATGATTTAATCATATAATTTAATGAATCTGTTTCTTCTCTTTTTTTCAAATATTTGTGCTGTAGACGTAGTTACTGGATGATGAATTTTCCACGTATGCTCGGTAGTCTTGTAATAAAAAAGCATGTAGAGTGTAGACGCTCGCTGACGTAACTCTTCTTTGATGGGGGCGCGGGTCCGGCGCGGGCGTGACCAGAATTCCGGGCCCGGAACCCGGCGGCCGCGGGGCGGAGGCCGGCGAGCCCCTCGAGCCCGAGGCCCAGCTCCGGCCGGAAGGGGGCTCGGCCGGCCGCTTTTCCGGACCGGAACTTCCGCCCGCCGCGTGACACAAGGGCGGGCGCTTTACGAGGGCGGACCCATGGGCGGGACAGAGTTCGGAGGACGGTATTAAAGACCGGACGCTTCCGGTAGACGGCAGCTGTGGCGGGGCTTGCTGGGATCATGGCGGAGAATCACTGCGAGCTGCTGCCGCCGGCCCCGGGCGGCCTCGGGGCGGGGCTGGGGGCTGGCCTGTGCCGCCGCTGCAGCGCGGGGCTCGGCGCCCTGGCCCAGCGCCCCGGCAGCGTGTCCAAGTGGGTCCGGCTCAACGTCGGCGGCACCTACTTCCTCACCACCCGGCAGACGCTGTGCCGGGACCCGAAGTCCTTCCTGTACCGTTTGTGCCAGGCCGACCCCGACCTGGACTCGGACAAGGTGAGGGCCGCGCGGGCCAGCCCTGGCAGCGGCCCGCCGCACACCCCCTGCCCGCGCTGAGGAGACGCGCCTCGGGTCTCGAGCCCCGCGCGCCCCTTGTCACCCGCCCGGCCCGAGGGCACCCGACCCCCCCGCCCTGGGCCGGGGGAGGAGAGGACGGCGCCCTGTCGCCCACCACCCTCCGGGTTTCCCAGCCGGCCCACCTCGGGCGCCTCTCTCTCGCCTTCTCTTCGGCGGAGGTTTCCCAGACCCCGGACCGTGCCGTGGACCTACTTTCTTTCCCCCTCTGGGTTCTTTTGCCCCTGGTGTGTGAACTTCTCTTCTGTGTCTTCGTGTACTAACTGGCTCTGGTATCGAAGGACCCTGGCGTCTTCTAATCTTTTCGCATTCCAGACGTTTGACTTAACGTTGGCGTGGGGGGTGGGGGTGGGGGTGGGGTGGGGGTGTTGACACGGGTGACCTGCCTTTCCCGGTGACTTGCATTTAGAGAGTTGGCGCTCCCTCGTTTACGGCCACAACGTGCACCCCACTCAACACTCAGAAGGTGCCGCCCGTCGAATAATTTTTCACAGAAAATGTTGCTCGTGTTAAGGGGTGGCGGGGAGGGACTAGGTAGGAATTTTTTTTGTTTTCCCCTGCTCTTCCGAAAGGATAGCAGCCTCTAGGTTTGCAGTGTGCCTTTCGTCTCCGCAAGCGTTCGTACTCCTGTGCAGACGATACAGAAACTATACTATCACCTCTGTAAGTCTTGTGTGGCCGAGGAAGAGCTTCTCAGGAGCTGTCTGGATTGAAACTCCGAAAAGGCTCTGTTGTAAGAATAATTGTTACCTGCGTTTATCCCAGGCAGCTCACGTCCTTCTAACTTTGTTGGGTCTTTTCAGTTGAGCCTACATAATTGCACTGGGCTCTGTGCCTCGCCAGCTCAACGTTTGCCAGGCATAAGTCTTCCCAGAAGGACTCAGATCCCTTTTCAGGTTCAAGAAGGCTGACAGAGACCATCCTTGGTGTGGCATGACCTTACCATCAGGAAACGAGAGCCCCTGAGTTACCACCACACCACTTGTCGTTGGTAGAAATCAGGGTTGGAGTTGCTGGCAGTCTAGTCTCCCTTGTCACCACCCCCAGCGGTTTCCTTTGCTTATTTGACCGAGCTCTCCACTCTCAGAGAATTGACCTCCCAGAAAATGACAGTCATCTCCAGGGTAGAAATAGCCTTTTGTTTGCTCTGATTTTCCTTTTATAGCATGGGTGTATGTCTTACTGTGTTGTTTTTGTTTTTGTTTTTTTTTAAAAAACAGTGGGTCACAGTGGCCATTCACTTGCATTTCTACTCGAGAGTTCCTGTTTTGTGTATTGAATCAGATTTGAAATTGCTCTTGTCCACTGGGTTTTTTTCTTTTTCTTTTCTTTTTTTTTTTTTTTGAGGCAAAGTCTCTCTATTCACTAATACAATTAAGACCCAATTAACGATAGCTTGCACAGTTAAGTCAATTCATCCCTTTATTTTGCTGTCTCAAGACTACTTAAAAAATTATGCATGACTGTAATAATCGTCCTTTGGGGGAGGTAATTAATCTAGCAGCATATATCCATGTTGCTTTCTGTCATCATCATCCACTTAACCACATCTCATTTCCAAATTGTAACACCGAAATTTAGAACACGAAGCGGCAGATTCAGATTTTGTCTCACAGAGTAGTTGTTAGCAAATAAGGGTTAGTTCTTGTCACGGATGATGGGAATTTGCCAGAGGGAGTAGTGTTAATTCACACTGGTCACGGTGGTAGAGTACCTTTACTTCAAAGAGAAGAAAATGTGTAAGACACTGGGTCCTCTCAGTTTTTCCCCTCTTGGTTCCGATGAAAGAATGCCTCCCGTATTTGCTCCCAGATGCTGAGACTCTGAGCGAGGATACAGAGGATGAGGGCGGAGGGGAAGGGTGTTTGGAGAAGTGGGATGCCAGTGATTCCGTGATGAACGAGGAACAGGATGTTGATGCACGTGTCAGAACCTCGAAGCCCTGGGCCCGTAGTTAAAGCGAATGAAAGCATACCTGGCAGATATCCCTAGGACTGGACGTCAGCACAGACCAGGTGGAAGATTCCAGCTGGGCGTTTGACCAGTGTTGATTGAGCTCCTGGGCTCCAGCAAGCTGGTGTGTGGCTAGGGGTTGGGTGGGGAGACTTGAAGGGCAGTTGTTCCAAGAAATGGGAGACCGGGAACCTTTCAGGAACCCGTGGGTTTGGAGTTCACTGGGAGAGTGCCTGGAGCTTGGAAGCCGTGTGGGAGATGTGGACCAAGGGTGGACAGACAGGTTGTCTTCTGAAGATGTGGACAGACAGGTTGTTGGGGAGAGTGGGGGGCGGGGCTGCGACCGGTCCCCCTCCCCCCGAATCCATGTTCCCTGTCTCAGGACTGAGCCTGGGACCACCGCCCACCCTTTCTGAACTCCAGACCCTTACCCTCTTGTCTCATGTTCTGACCCTGGGCCCACTGCTGCCGTGCCCTTCTCTTTACGGACAGCCCGAGCACGAATTCTCACTTCCTCCTGGGGTTTCCTCCGGCGGGGCGGTGTCTGGGGTGTTCATTTCAGTATGTGCTCTGCTGTCCTGGGCCATCTTTCTCCCAGGCTCCTGTAAGGGGCAGGGCAGGCGTGATTCTTCTTCCCGGAAGTGCTTTGTAAATACTTGACGTGTGATTCATTTGGGTTAAGTCTCTTTGTATTCCGTGGTACCTGGCCCATGAGACGTTGTTGAAAACAGGTTAGAGTTTGTTTAGAGCTGAATCAGCCCCTGTTTCAGTGTGGAGATGCTTTAGGAGTTAAAAGGGAAACAGGAAATACTGCTACTTGGTGGTTTGAAACCACTCAGATTAAGTAGGATTTGAGGTGGGTTCAGTGTCTGCTGCCGAGCCAGGCCCGGAGAAAACATGAGCTTTTGTCCTTTGACGGGGCCATTGTCCTGGCTCCGGGGTTGCAGATGCTGTGGCGTCAGATGAGTTTTGGAGGGGTGGGGCTTGTCACAGTGCTTCTGACGACATGTCACTCGCAGTTCTTTGCCTGTGCTCACTCCGGGTAGACTCGGTGTTGGCAAGAGTTTCAGACAGAGTTTCGGTTGGAAATATAGTGGAAGGGATTTTACAGACAGGGTGAAGTGACGGGGGTGTGGGTGGAGGTACGAACTCTTGAGTCGCTTGGCAAGAGCAGTGGGGATTCCTCAGAGTGGAAAGAGCAGATTATGTTCCGTGTAACCAAATCAGAGGCGAAAGGCTAACTCCCCAAATTTTTAAGACCATCCCGGGCACTGGTGACAGCTGTGTCGTCCTGTCTGAGGCCCTGAGTGGGTGTCCTGAGACTTGGGTGCGTTGCATTTCACGCTTTGGTTGAGGATGTGGCTCTGAGCGTGTTCTTAGCCCCGACCGCGTGCCGTGGCTGGTCTGGGACCCGAGCGAGAGGGGCCCCCCTTGAGCTGGGAGCAGCCTCTCCCCTCCCCCCAGGGGAGAGCAGGTGCTTGCTGGTGGTGCCCACATTTCCTCTTCACAGGGCACCTGATCGGATGGCCCTCGGACCTGGACCAGCCCGTGAGCCCAGGCCGGAGAGCCCTGAGAAAGGACTTGCCTTGCCGGCGCCTGAGGTTGTCCACGCTGTCAGCCTACAAAGGGCAGCCCAGGAGGAAACGCTTGGCCCTCCGGACCACTTCCTCTTTCTGCACATGCAGCCTGTGGTCGCTCCTGCCCAGCAGGACGGTGACGAGTTTGCTTTAAAGCCGTGGTCAAAAAACTACCCTCCATCAGGTGTCTTGCCTGATTTTGCAAATCGAGTTTTATGGGAAGGCCGAGGTGCCCGTTTGTTTGCGCGTCGGCTGTGAGTGGGCGCTCGCCACTCCCTTCCAGGACGCTGCGGGCCAACAGTGTTTAAAGTCCATTAAAGGAGCTGACTGTGCACCAGGGGACGTTTGTATATGGCCAGGGTGCTCCACCCATGCTGCAGAGCATTTCGGTATGGAGCTGGGGAGACGGAGCGTCTTCTCTGGTGGCAGAGGTAGACTGGGGACTCGGGCCTGACTTTGACTTTGGACACACCGTGACCCGCTGTGTGGCCTTGGGGTAAGCTGGTGCACCTCTCTGAGCCCGAGTTGTGGAGGAGCCTTATGAGTTCAGGAGGAGGGTGTAGGTCACAGCACCTCCACCCAGCGCCTGTGCGGGCTCCTTGCAGTAGACGGAGAGCACCGGTGGCAGTCTTAACTGTTTGCTTGGTTTTCAGAAAGAACTCTTTTCCCTCCCCTTCAGAACTTGCTTTGTTACCGCTTGCTTCTTACGTATACTCTTGGAACCACCGCAAGCCTCGGCCGGCCTCCCAGGGCAGCGTGTGGGAGCCTGGCCCTCCTGCTGCCCCTGCTCCCCCCGCCCTCCCCCCCCAGAGCTCCTGGCCGATCTTAGGGCAGGCCCCGGAGGGCGGCTCCCCAGTTCCACCAGTGCCATGGGGGAGGGACACAGCTTCCTGGGCAGCTACCGAGTTTTCTTGCAAGAAATTTGAGGTCTTTGAGCCTGGAGAGCGCAGCTCCAGGGTTCAGGTATCATCCAGCCCAATGAATGAAATGGGCTTGAGGCATCCAAGCGTGGGTGCGACACGAGTGTCTCTTCCCGTCGTCCACATTCCGGTGGGTTCTCGTTTCCTCGGCAGCTGGGCTTCCAGGATCTTTGCAAGTCAGGGTTGGGTGGCAGCAGTCCTGGAGCGGATGAGCTGGACCAGCTCCAGCGCATAGGCGGAGGTAGGAGTTGTGAAACAGGCAAGGGAGAGGCAGGCAGCACGGTGCACCAGGTGGTCGTCGCTTGAGGCAGCGGAGGGGCCACGGGCCTGCCCTTCGGTCCCGGCAGGAAAGAAGGGCATCCTCTGACCCGGGTTTGCCAGCAGGGCCGAGTGTAGGCAGAGGGCAGAGGCCACCTTGGAGGCAGGGCGGTGGCTGTCGGAGCCGCAGCGGGCTCAGTGTGAGCCTCCGGCAAGGCGCCCTGGCTGCAGTGTGCTGCCTGCGGGCACGGCGTGGCCGACAGCCAGGGGCTTGGAGACCAGCCTGGAGGCGGCCACGCCTCCGAGTCAGTGGAGGGGGCACTGTGGTCGGGGACCCTGGGTCCTTCCTGTGTGGTGCTTCTGCCACAGGGAGTCATGGTGCCCGCCTGTTCCCGTCGCTCGTTGATTTTCTCATGCCAGCAGATTTATAGTGAACACACGCATGCCCACCACCAAAGTAAGTAACGTGGCATCTGTGGAGGGTTTGCGTGCAGGTGTTCTGCAGCTGGCATGTCTCTAGGGAGGGGCGCACCTGACAGAAGTGTTGTAGCAGCTGGGACCTGGACGGTTGGCCCACGGGCTGGCAGGTCCGGTCACGGGATCTTGCCCAGGACGGTCCCCTTGCCCCAGCGTGACCGGCACCCGCCTCTGCGTGCACGGTGGATGCGGCGTCTGCTCCCAGGGGGAGCATCCCCACGTACCCTGGGGTCCGGCGGGACCCACGTGGGTGGGCCCTTCACACGAACGCTCGGGTTTGCTGCTTGGCGAGCTCTTGTGAGTCGTGTATGTCATCCTAAATTCCAAGTTGAATTGACATGTGGCCATCTGGGACATCCTGGGGGGGAGGGCCCTGCGAGCCGAGTGCAGTTTGAGGTCTGAGGACGTTGGTCGCCACGGGCAGTGCCGAGGGTCAGAATGACCCAGGACCCTGACACACGTGCCCTGTCTCTGTCCAGAGTCCTGCGTTTCCTGTGTTCCCCTGACGTGCGCAAGGGTGTGTCAGCTCTCAGGGTACACAGGGCATCTCGGGGCTCGTGGAAGGGGCGCTAAATCAGAACCAGCTGGCACTCCTGCGCATGGGGTGGGGGTGGGGGTGGTTGTGAATTCCAGTGCCTCACACATGTGTCTGGTGCCTCCATTTCATCGTTCGTAATCGGGGACGTCTAAGGCCTCTTTGGGATCAAGACTTTGACAAACTATAGAAAACACAACAGAAGAGGGCAGGGGTTGAAGGTTTTATGTACGAGTTTGAAATAGTCACGTAAAATGGATAACTTAAGAGTAAAACCTAAGTATTTCTAATAAGGTTCATCGCAGAGGTTTGAGCTCAGAGGAAGGATTCTGTGCTTTTGCATTTAGATTTCAACTGGGAAATTTGACAGAATTGATCTTGGTTTAGCTCAGGACACCCCACCCTCTTCAGGTCTTGGTGGTTGTGTGTTCTCTCCTGCACCCAAGTGGTGGTGACGCTGTTTCCCGGGGTGTTGATGGAGGTTGTGAAGGTGACTGAAGGTGCTCCCTAAAGAGCGCTCACATGTCAACAGAATCATTCTCCATTTATTGTCGTTGATGTGTTTTTTTTTTTTTTTTAACGTTTATTTATTTTTGAGACAGAGAGAGACAGAGCATGAACGGGGGAGGGTCAGAGAGAGGGAGACACAGAATCTGAAACGGGCTCCAGGCTCTGAGCTGTCAGCACAGAGCCCGACGCGGGGCTCGAACTCACGGGCCGCGAGATCATGACCTGAGCCGAAGTCGGCCGCCCAACCGACTGAGCCACCCAGGCGCCCCGATGTTTTTTTTTTGTTTTTTTGTGTTTTTTTTGTTTTTTTTTTTTAATTTTTTTTTTTTAACGTTTTTATTTATTTTTGAGACAGAGAGAGACAGAGCATGAACGGGGGAGGGTCAGAGAGAGGGAGACACAGAATCTGAAACAGGCTCCAGGCTCTGAGCTGTCAGCACAGAGTCTGACGCGGGGCTCGAACTCACGGAACATGAGATCATGACCTGAGCTGAAGTCGGCCGCTTAACCGACTGAGCCACCCAGGTGCCCCTTGTTTTTTTTTTTTAATGTTATGTTTGAGAGAGACAGAGTGTGAGGGGGCAGGGGCAGAGAGAGAGAGAGGGAGACACAGAATGGGAAGCAGGCTCCAGGCTCCGAGCTGTCAGCACAGAGCCCGACGCGGGGCTGGAACTCACCAACCACGAGATAGTGACCGGAGCCAAAGTTGGACGCTCAACCTTCTGAGCCACCCAGGCACTCCAGATCATTCTCCATTTAGAGTCTTGTGTGAGAGCCTGACACCCCTGGCCCTCGCTCCTCATTGCCATTTTCAGGACCATGTGGTTGTGTCAGTGGAGTGACCCCTGAGGGGTGAGCGGCCCCCACTTCGTCCACGGTGCTTTGCTGGGCAGCGCATTCGATCCTGCCCTGAACCTGAGAGCCAGGTTTTGCTTCTGGGCACAGAGCGGGCAGGGAGAACCTCAGGTTAGGGGGCTGTTTATTGGGTGGCCCGCTGTGTTTCCGGCCCTTTCGCAGCATTGATTCCTATCCGGCAATGTGAGCCAAGGGTGGCTGGTGGGCCCCGAAAGGAGTGGACGGGGTGGGCGGGGCTCCCGGGTGGTTTCAAAGCAGGATCGGCCTCCCGGCCTCCCTGCTGAGGGACTGCAGGTTGGGTGTCTCCTGGGAGAGCACGTGATGTGGGCTTGGCCCTACCTTTGGTCGCTCGCTGGCTCCTCTCCGGGAAATGACTATGAGCACGGGGCTCATGGCCAGGACCTGATGATCTCTGTGGCCCGGCAGCCTCTCCGTGTGGGGCCGACAGTCTAGCAGCCGAAGCTCAGGGAGGCAGGGTTCCAGCTTCCCATGGAGACGCTGGGCTCAGCCTCGGAGGGGGGGCCTGCTGGGAGTGGCACCCAGCCGACCTGCGCACCAGCGAGCCGCCTGCTCCGGGTGTGCAGCCTGAAAGCCTGAGGGGCGTTGGCGCTCAGTACCGTTCAGGAGCCAAGGCCAGCTTCCCCCGTTTTAAGCCTTTAAGGTACATGTACGTTTTTAAAGCCAGCACTAAACAAGTAGGTCAGACGCTAATTCACTGAGAAGTGGGGAAGGTCAACAGAGGGACATGATTTGTCAAGAAGCAGTCTTAATTCTGGCTCTTTTATAAAAAACACAAACCTCACCACTGTACAAATGTAGCACACGCTCATTACATAAATGGAGGGCAGGACAGTAAGAGGAGACGGGGGACCCGCGAGTCTCGCCAGCAGCCGGCGTTGACGTCTTGCTCTAGTTCCCTGCTGCCTGTCGTAAGTGTGACCAGACCGGGGTCCTGCCCGTGCCCGCGCCGCTCCCACACTTGGCGTTGTGGGTGTCGCCAAGATGCTTCTCCCTGGGCTTTTGCTTACGTAGCCTGAGACTTCTGAATTGGGGTGTTTCGTTTTGTTCTCTCTTTCCGTGTTCTGTACTTTCCTTTGTTTCTGCCACAGGATAGAGGCCCCAGGGCCGCATTCCCAGCACAAGCACATGAGGTGCTGAGGCCCCTCGCCCCTGTGTCAGCGTGCCGCCCGCAGTGTCCAGGGTCTGTCCGCCTGTCCACGGCCCAACCACACTCACCAGCTCTGGAGCGTGCTGCTCACGCTCGGCTGCTCACACGCGGGTTTTTTGCAGAGAAGGTCCTGCCTGTGAGCGTGAGAGTCAGTCTGATCATCTGGGCAGTAGCCCAAGATCAAGGCCCCGGGGATTTTCGGGGTCTCGGTGTAGGGCCCCCCACACTTCCTGTGGAAATTGAAACCTCCCAGTGAGCCCAGGTAAGAGCCCCACGTCCTGTCGCTGCTGCCCGCCCTACTGCCCTCGGAGTCCCTCCGACGGAGATGAACCCCCAGGAAGAAACTGGTCCGGAGAGCCCTGGTGGGACTCCGTGGGGGAAAGTGCTTAAGTGCCGCTCTTCAGCGGCGGGGCCGGACAGGCTGGCCTCTCACTGGTGGGGGTGGCACGTCCGGGCGTCAGGTTACCCAGGGCACAGCCTGCCACACAAGGTCACTTGTTCTTTAGCGTGTTGGGGTCCCGTCAGTGAACCCGCTGTTCTGGGTCCAGGCGGGCTCCCCCCGAGGCAGGCTCGGGAGGAGGGCTCTGTACTTCCCTCCGGGCCGGGCGTGCGGGAGTCCGTGTGGAGGCAGCCGAGGGGCCGAGCCTGCCCACCCTTCCCGTGGGGGAAGCGCAGTGTGATGCCGGTCCTCGAGCCCACAGTCTGGCCCCACTGAGGCCTGGGCCCCGTGTGATAGGGAGGTTCCCTGGGGTGCCCTGTCCCCAAGCAACCACCTGCCAGCTGTCTGTTGAGGTAGCAGCGAGCCGATGAATCATTCCTGAGCTTGGTGATGTGCACACGTCACGTGCTGGACTCTTTTCCACCTGAAGGTGGGGGTGGGGACAAGTCCCCCTTGATTCCGTGTTGTGGCAGCACTGTCTCTTTCTTTCTAGACCTCGGGTCCTTGGGCCTTGCGTGGAGAAGAGTAGGGGTCCAGAGAGACAGGAGGCAGGGGTCCTGGGACAGGGTCTGACAGGTGCTTCTCAGATGGGGGTGGGGGCGTGGGGGTGGAGCACGAAGATGGACTCGGGAGGTCTGAGTGCAAGCGGTGACCCGTCCTGGCCGGAGTTTGGGCGGAGGGCCCGGGTCCTGCCGCTGAGCTGCAAGGCTCCGGGCCCCAGCGTCCCCACACCCGGGGTGCCGTCACTCCCCCGCAGACGGCTGTGGCTCGCTTTCACAGGCGGTAGCCCCCACGCCTCTTATTCTGGGTGGGCCTCTGTGGGCTCTACTCCATGGAGGTGTCCTTCGGAACTTCCCCCGCCCCCGTGCCAGGTCGGCGTGTCTGCGGACCTGTCCGGGCCGTGGTTGAAGCTTGCCGGCAGCTGGGCAGAGGGCCCTAACCCTCCCGGCATCCCCCGGGAGGAGCCAGGGCCCACCTAGAGGAGGGAGGCACCTTCTAACGGTCTGTTGTGAGGGCCTCACAGACTCCGGAACTGCCGCACGGGGCGAGGCTCCTTTGTCAGCGATCCCTGGGAGGCTCTGGGACCTCCTTGCAGCGGAAGACAGGCTTGTGCACGCAGTCACTCTTCCGCCTGCCTCTGACCCCCTCCCCGAGGTGAGGAGGCCGTGGGCGCTCGCCCCGGAGGAGAGTGTGGGGACAGCTTTTAGACGGGAGGAGGCAGAGCCGCTCCTCCGCTGTGTGCGGGGCGCTGCGGTCGCCTTGCCGCCTGAATACGGCGAGGTGATTCTGCTACCAACAGAGCTTCACTGGGCCCAGACCTGGAGGGGAGGCAGACCGGGGTGCGAGGCTGCGGATGGCCAGAGGCGCGCGGAGCCTCAACACCGTGTGCTTGTGGCTTAAGGGGCGCGCGCAGACCCCACGCCCCCGCAACCCTGTGCGTGCCTCCTGGCCTGGGGTCACTCGTGGGGACGCTTGCTTTCTCGTGCGGGACTCAAGCTGCTTTGCTCTTTGCAGGATGAAACTGGTGCCTATTTAATCGACAGAGACCCCACCTACTTTGGGCCCGTGCTGAACTACCTGAGACACGGCAAGCTGGTCATTAACAAAGACCTCGCAGAGGAGGGTGAGTTGGGGACAGGGGCCTGGTGGACAGGGGGACCTCAGGACGACCTAAGACACACACCCCTCTGAGCCTGAGCTGCCCTGTGAGGCACGGGCCCCGTGTGCTGGGCCCCGAGCACCCCCAGCCCCGCAGAAATCCCAGGTGCCTGCGTCCCCTCGCTGGCTCCTGGCGGCCGCACAGATGTGCCCCGCGGGCAGCATCTCTCGTGTGTCTCCGAGAGACGGGGCTGGCTCGCTGCCTCTCCCCCTGTCTTCCTCCGGAAGCGGAGACTTCGTGGCCTGCTACAGTTTTGAGGGGCCGGGTCGCTCTCCCCCCCCCCCCCCCCCAACCGTGGGCGGCTCCAGGGGCCTGGTTAGCAATGTGGCTGGAGCTGGGGCTCCTCCCCACGGACGCCACTAGTTCTCACCGCTGCTCTGGCTCCAGCGGTCACAGACACGCCCGCCGTGGGAGCCCTGGGGACTCCTCGGTCTGGGTGCGCTCTCCTTCCAGGGCAGCACTGCGCCCTCGGCTCCGACTCCTGTCTCTGCTCAGACGGTCCGTGCGGCCGCGGCAAGTAGAGATGCCGGGAGCGGCCGTTCGCACGGCTTAACGTGTCCCGAGGGCCCTGCGAGGTCCAGGGCGCTCTGGCTCCGGCTGTGACCGAGGTCCCGTGACGAGCGCCCACACTGGACCGGGCTGCTGCTTCCACCCTCGCCGCTTCCGGGTCGTTTCTTTTCTGGGCCTCCAGACCCGGGTCGGCGTCTTCTCTTGAAGTGACCCTCGTGGGCGCGCACTCGTGTCGGCGGCAGTGCCTTGCCTTTGCGCTCTGCTCGTGGAGCTCTACAATTGCAGACGACACTTCCCTGCACCGACTGTTTCTGGGGGGGGGGGCTGCAGACAAGCGGCTGCCGCCCGTCTGCTCCTGCGTGGAGCACAGCACGCGTAGCGTCCCAGCGTCCCTGCGCGGGAAGGGGCCGCCTGCCTTCAGGCCGTGGAGCCCCCGGCTCCCACACACAGGCCTGAGGGGCCGGCCAACAGCCTCACCTAGTTGCAGCCTCCCTGAGGGCAGCCCCGAGGAAAGATGCCGCCCACCCCCTCCCCCTCCCCCTCCCCCACCCTGTCCGTGTTGCCTGGAGACCTGGTTGGGCCTGAGCGGAGTTGACTCCGAGCTCCTAGCGCTGCCCGTGCAGGGACACGTTGTACAGAGTGAGGTCTGGCCGGGACAGATCATCTGGAATGCCCGTGAGCGATCTTGAAGCCGGGCCTTCTCGGTTTGTTCCTTAGAACTTCCTGGAGCTCGACGGATGCCTGGGTGGCTGGGAGCCACCCTCTCAGCCAGCCACAGTCTTCCAGTTTAATGGGGAAACTGAGGTACCAACTGACTCAGCCCTTCACGAAGCCACTCGGCCGGGCCTGGGCCACACATTCAGGGCAGTAGATGGCCCACGGGCTGTGGGGGCAGGAGAGAGTGCCACCCCGGTGTGCCCAGTGCAAGGCTTGGAATAGGTGCAGGCGTGACTGTACACCCAGCAGCCCCCCCGGAGCGACGCGTGCCAGGAGTAGGGTCAGTAAGCGCACCCTCTGCCCTTGATCCTGGGGAGCCCCGCCGAGGGCAGCAGCGTCCACAGGAAGCCTAAGGGACCGGGCCGAGGAGCTGCCAGTGGCCGGGCCAGGTGGGCTGTGGTTCCACGGCAGGACAGGGGTGAAACATTTATTCCTGGGTCTGGTGAAAACTAGGCATTTTTCTCCATTCCAGGAGTGTTAGAGGAAGCGGAATTTTACAACATCACCTCACTAATAAAACTTGTAAAGGACAAAATTAGAGAACGAGACAGCAAAACATCCCAGGTAAGACCAGTGGCTACTCTGCCCATAGCTTCCAAGGCCTGACACGTAGGCACCGCTCGCACCCCTCCCTTCTTGCCGACCGGGGGCAGCGTCTGCGCGAGGCCCCAGGATCGGCGCTGTCCCGTCTCGGTGGTCTTTCTCCACGGTCATCCTAGCACCTCATTGCTTGCTCTCTAGCTGCCTCCTCTGGTGCTGCTGGCTGGCACTGTGGCCTGCACTCTGGGCACATGTGTCCAGTCCTGCCCAGCCTACCCTCAGGGAGCCCCACTCCAGGGGGAGGGGATAGACTTTGCCACGGAGGGTGTGGAGTGGGTGTGTGGACATCTTAGGGCATTGTAGGCAGGGACGCAGCAAGTGCAAATGGCCTGTGACAGGCGTGTGCTCAGCCCACTGAGAGGGCTAGTGTGGCCAGAGGGAAAGCAAGGGGGGAGCTGGCAGTGAGTTCAGGGGTAGACGGTGGAGGTGGGGGTCCTGCAGGACAGTGTAGGTTCCACGGAGACTTGGCTTTTATGGGGAGAGAAGGGCTCAGTCAGCACTCCGTGTGCCCGCCTGGTGGTGCAGATCCCCTCGTGGGACCCATGCGCACTTGGCCAGTCAGCAGTGCCGGAGCCAGTCCAGCCACTCTCCTGCCCATTAGGCCAGAGTTTGAAGCGGGCTGCGCCCGGCATCTTGCGCAGAGGGAGGCGTCGAAGGGTCTGAGGCATTAGTTTGCTGTCGTGTCAGCTCCGCGCTGGCTGGCAGGGTGAGCAGCTCCTGTGGGCGGGGCGGGGTGGGGGTGGGGGGGTCGGACCGTGGAGTGGGAGCGCCTGCAGAGCTGCCTCAGTTATCTAGAGGCTCCGCCCGCCTGAAACCCTTCCGCTCCCCCTCCCCCAGCGGGCTCTCCCACCGGGCGCTGCAGGCCCCTGGCTAGAGCGCTTGGCCCTCGTCAGACTCTTGTTGACGACCTGGCCGCTCAGAGTGGCTGGTCCCAGGCCCACGGCGTCCCCAGTCCTTTCTCCTGTGGGAGCCTCTCGGGTGCCCTGACAGTCAGGAAGGATCCAAGGAGGGGGCAGGACACAGTCACAGGCTCCCTGGTCATCTCCGGCCACTGGCCACTGCTTTCCCCTCCATCCAGCTGTATGACACAGTCTGGCCCGGCACCTGGCTGCCTCTGTGTCCCCCTCTGCGGGGGTTGGGGGGACGCGGTAGAGGAGCCTCTCCTCACAAGGCCTGGGGCCGTGTGACCGCTGTTGCTTCAACGTCCCTGTGCTCACCTCCGGGTCACATCCCCCGCTGTCCTCCCTCTTTCCGTTGGGACCGCCGCCTCCTGCCCGAGGAGCAGGTCCGGAAGGACAGGCTGCTGGCGGGCGAGTCCCCGAGGTACTCTCAGCACCCGAGACCGAGCCTCGGCCGCGGCTCAGTGCAGGTCGCGGGTGGGTGCATCGGCTGGTGGGCCCGGTTTTCTGAAGCCGCTTCACTGAGGGAGGAGGGAGGGCTCAGGGCTGAGCGCCTCGAGCGTCTCACAGCTTTTTCTGGCAGCGGAGCCCCGAGGCTGGTCCTGCGAGGCTCCCCGGGCCTCCCTGCCGGGCCTTCCCAGCTGCCTGCACTCACGCACGGTGTCCTCTTGTGTCCACGTCCCGCCAAGGGTGCTCTTGGGATTTCAGGAACGTGACTCATTGTATTTTGCAGTTTAGAAATAGAAATACTTGGGGAGGCGGGTGAGGAAGTGGAAAACGGCAGCTGTCTGGCTTGTTGCTTTTGCTCTGGCGGACGCATTCGGGGTTGCTTTGCGCCCGACAGCCTGAGCCCGAGAGCTGGAGGGCGCAAGCGGCAGTCTCGCCTGGGTCCCCTGCTGGGCCGTCCCCAGAATTGGCGCACGGGGCAGGGCTGCCGGAGGGCGCGCGGCCCGACTCGTCTGCGGCTCTGGTTCCCCCAGGTGCCGGTGAAGCACGTGTACCGCGTGCTCCAGTGTCAGGAAGAGGAGCTCACGCAGATGGTGTCCACGATGTCTGACGGCTGGAAGTTCGAGCAGGTGAGCCCCTCCCCACCACGCCCCTGCCAGGCTGGGTTGCCGCCAGCCTGCCGTGGAACCTTTAATTACAAAGGCTCCACCCGGGTCCTCGGGCTGCTGGCCCTGAGGGCCAGTCACGAGGCGTCCGTGGCCTGTGGTTCGCCGTCCCCACGTGTCCTCCGACACCTCACGGGCCGCAGCCTGCGCCCTGTCCTGATTGGACTGGTGTCTGGGGGGTGGGGCGGGGGGGAGCTATTCCTGGAGCCCCACCCCCACCCCGACACAGAGACCTCCATCCCCGCTCCCCTCCTCCTTTGCGGGGGGCCGTTCTCTGTGTCTCCATCTGGCCTCTCCCTGCGTGTGTGGGATTGACAGCCACGGTGTGTGTGGGCCCGGCCCCACCCTCTTGTCCCCTCGCATCCCCTCCCCTGAGGGCCGACCAGATGGTGGCTTGGGCCCCTGTGTGCTACGGCTGGCACAGATGCCCTTCCCGGTGGGGCTGCCCTGCAGCCCCCAGGCCCCATCCCGCCCGCGAGTGGAAAGGTGCTGCTGGGTCCGGCCCAGCCACGTCCCCCACTTTCCCTGCCTGACGTGAGGATGCGGGTGTTCCTTCCTTCGTGGTGCTCCGGCTCCCGTCCCGCGTAGCCGCGGCCCCAGCGCGGCCTCGGGGCATGTCCCGGGTGCCCTCACGTTCCTGTCCCTCGGGCAGGTCTGGGCTGAGGTTGGGACTTGTGACCCCACCTGGCCCCCAGCCCCCCGTAGCAACTGCCCCACTCACCAGGCTCCCCTCTGGCCTCTGGAAGATTCCTCCGTCAGTAGCTTCTGTCGGGCGTGGGTTCTGGCCACGGTGCGCAGTCCTGCCCAGAGAGAGGGTGGGAAATGACAGCGTCACCCGGCCTCCCCTCTGATTAAGGCCACGTCTTTTCTGCGGGTCTTTAGAAACAGCGGATCATGTTGTAGAGCGCCCTTAAATGTCACTAGGACAGGTGCAGCGTTTGCATCGCCCCTCCAACCTGGGGCCAGCTCTCCAGCCTGGCAGCGCAGCAGGGTGAGTGGTTGGTCCCTGGGGCCACCAGGGCTGCTCTCTGTCCCTGACGATGTTGGAACTAGGCCTGCCCTGCCCCATGCTGGGGGTCCAGGTGGCTTCTGACCTCGTTAAACTCATGCCAGAGACCTTGCAGGGACAGGAGTCCCCACTGGCCCTGGTGTCCTCCCTCACATGCAGCCTAGACGAGGGCTGGAGAGATGGGGCTGCAGTCACTGGACCGGGTCACCCTCCCCTGGAGCCCAGTGCACAGCTCTCCTGCACGGGCTTCTGTCTTCCTCATCATGGCCAGTCTGAGGATTCTGTCCTTCACCCCTCTGGGTGGGTCTCCACTGCATCACACAGGCCAGCTGCCTCTCTTCCCTTTGAATCTTTAAGAAAAAAATTTTTTAATGTTTTATTTATTTTTAAGAGAGAGACAGAGCGTGAGTGGGGGAAGGGCAGAGAGAGAGAGAGAGAGAGACACAGAATCCGAAGCAAGCTCCAGGCTCTGAGCTGTCAGCACAGAGCCTGACGTGGGGCTGGAACCCACAAACCGAGAGACCATGACCTGAGCTGAAGTCACACACTCAGCCGACTCAGCCACCCAGGCGCCCCTCTTCCCCTTGAACCTTAACCTGCTTTGCCCACTTTGTGCCTGGAGCATGTCCTCCTCCCAGTTGTTGCCTACAAAACTCCAGAACCGGTCACGTTCGATGAGAAATGCTCTACTTCTCAGAAGCAGGAGCGGGAAACACTGGGGGAGAAGTAGGGCGAGAGCCCCGACCCCTGAGGGGTCCTGCCACCACGCCTGGGTCACCAGTGATCGGCCGTGAGGCCAGAACAAGGATCTGAGGGAGGTTCAGGAGAGGCTGGCATGCCTCGTGAGAACGTGCAGACCGTTGTCAGGGGCCACACGCCCGCAGCTCAGTCTGCACCCAGGGCCGTGTACCCCCAAGGTTCGCGGGCGGTAGGACACCTCTCCCCACGTTAGTGAGCCTAGAACAGACTTCGGAGCGGCAGGGAGACCGTGCCGCCTGCTCTGCCCTTGTTTGGCCACGAAGGCTGTACGCTTGCCGTGTGGCCTTGCCCGCTGCCCCTGCCGTGTCCTCGTCCCCCCACAGTGCTGCTCGTAGTGCCCCTGCCTTTGAAAACCTCACCATGGTGTCAGGCTTTCTTTGGACTCCTTTTGCGTTTAAAAGCGCATGAGCCTGTGGTGGCTCTGGGCTAAGCTGGGCCGGGCGGGTCGGCCAGTCGGGGGGCACCCGCACCAGCCGAGCCTGAGGTGCGTGGAGGCCACAGCGTGCCG
Organism: Neofelis nebulosa; assembly: GCF_028018385.1. Taxonomy (NCBI): domain Eukaryota; kingdom Metazoa; phylum Chordata; class Mammalia; order Carnivora; family Felidae; genus Neofelis; species Neofelis nebulosa. The sequence goes on along the minus strand of NC_080799.1, from coordinate 43,089,493 downwards.
GCGAGCACCCCTGAGCTGACCCTTCCACCTGCCTTCCCTCCCCACACCACTGGCACCCTCCTCGGTTAACGGCCCTGGCGGGAGGGGGCCCGGTGGCCGCAGCAGGAACGAGCAGGGCGCCTGGGAGCCCATCATGTGTGTGTGCTCCGCCGCCGCCGGCTCTGAGCCAGCCGCCGCTGCCCCCTCGTGACCTCCCAGCACAGGCTCCCTCTCCTGGGGCCCCACCGGAAACCTGACGGAGCCGGTTGTCCCAGCAGGGATGGGCACGCGTGGTGTGTTGTGGGACGGCGTGTGTGCACGCGTGTGCCGTGTGGATGTTGTGGGACTGCGTTTTCCGTGAGTTTGTTAGAAACCTCTCGTCCAAGACCTGTCCCTTAACCTCCCGAGTGCCGGCTGTCTTCAGCGTGGGTGTGGGTGCCAGGCCAGGGTCTCCCTGCCGGTGGGGGAGGGGTGGGCGCTGGGTCGGGGTTCCCCTGCTGGTGGTGGGAGGGAAGGGGTGGGCGCTGGGCCGAGGTCTCCCTGCTGGTGGGGGAAGGGGAGGGGTGGGCCCTGTGCCAGGGTCTCCTGCTGGTGAGGGAGGGGTGGGTGCTGGTCTGGAGTCTCCCTGCTGGCGGGGGAAGGGGACGGGTGGGCGCTGGGCCGAGGTCTCCCTGCTGGCGGTGGGGGGGACAGGGAGGGGCGGGTGTGTGTGCAGTGCTCCAACCCCATCACGCTGCTCTCCTCTGTCCCAGCTGGTCAGCATCGGCTCTTCCTACAACTACGGGAGCGAGGACCAGGCTGAATTCCTATGCGTGGTCTCCAAGGAACTGCACAACTCCCCGTACGGCACGACCAGTGAGCCCAGTGAGAAGGCCAAGGTGGGTGACTGCGAGCTGGCGGGCTCCGGGCACAGCCGTGGACACTGTAGCTCCCTGCCCTCGGAGGGGCTTGTGGCCACGGAGGCTGCCCTTTGCAGAGCTGAGCTCGTCTCCTTAGGGCCTTGTCGTTTCTCATGGTTCATATCGCACTCCCGGCCACACCGGCTGCTGGGAGGCTTGTGCACCTCGTGCTTGTCGTTTGCAGTCCCGTAGTTCTCCCCTCGTGTCAGAAGCAGAGTTCTGGAAGGAGGGACACGTAGACCCTGTGGGTCACAGGTGGTGGAATGAGGGGTCTCTGAACACAGGCTCCCCCTTGGGGCGAGCCCCTGTGGACTCTGTGGCCCATGCCGTCTGCCAGCACATCTTCTAACGGGCAGAGTTGCTTCTGGAAGTCTGTCTTTTAAGTGGTGCCGTTGTAGGTTGTTTTCCCGAGGACTTGGGACGTCCAGGCTGGAGAGTGCCCCCCTGTCCCTGCCTCAAGTGGCACCTGCCTTAACCGCATCCATCCTGGTCTCGGGGGCCGCGTTTGGCTGGTGAAAGCAGCAGACTACCGGGAGTGTCGCCTTGCTCGGCCCCTTGTAAACTGTCACCGGCTCCCTGCCAGGCACTGGCTCTTCTGCCTGCCAAAGAGGCCAATGTGGCCAGGGGATAAATGCCTGGACAACCCTGCTGTGGGTTTGCATGGTAGCCTCATGGCCCGGAGCCGCGGCTGGCCTTGTCCAGAGGTGGCAGGTTCTAGTGGCCTCTCCTCTGGGCTCGTTCCTGGGGTCACTGACTCCAGATGCTTCCGTTCTTGGCAAAGTCCGGTACTGGCCAAGGCTGGCACCACCTGGCGGGACTCCTGGGCCTGCATCCAGCCTGGGGGGTGGGCGGCCACGGGTGGGGGCCAGGCTGGGGCGGCACCCCTGGTGAGCACAGGAAAGGGCCGCAGCCAGGATGACTTTAAACCGGGGACTCCCCAGGCTTCCTCAGATTCGTGGCCTGGGTGGCCTCTGGCCGGATCGCCACCGGCCCAGAACTGCCCCGTGACCCTTTCAGGGGCCCCCGTGGAGGTGTGGGCCCAGGAACAGACAGCAGAGTGTCCCCCAGCATGTTAGCTTTCCCGAAGTGGCCATCTCCGCGGGGCTCGAGGCAGCTTGGTCATCACAGCATGAAGTTCTGTGTCTTCACGACGGGGTGACTGTCTGGGACGCAGGGCGTCCGGAGGGGGGTGGTGGGGGGGCTCCTGTCCACGGCCCGGCCTCGGCACGTATCTCGTGTGCAGGATCCAGGGCAGCCTCTGGGTCAGGGAGCGTCCCCGCGGCACTGGGCCTGGGACGAGCCTCCCGTGGAGTCTGGGGTGGAAGGTGGCCCCAGCCGCATAAGGAGGCGGAGTTCTTGTTTAAGTTGTTCATTTTTAGAAGGTTTTATTTCTGAACTTGAAAAGTTTTCGTGGCCGAGCTTCACCAGGGCAGCCGCCTGAGCTCATTTCCCTCGGGCGGGGCTTCAGCTGCAGAAAGCTGCGTCTGTGCTATGAGGAAGCTCCAGGCGTGACCCCAAATCCCTCGGCTTTTGAAAACGTGGCCCTATTTTTCTCTCCAAAAATACCTCGCTCTGAAGTGTTGCAGCCACGGTGACTTCTAAACGGGGGCAGTGGCGGGAGCTCCCCAGGAGGCGGAACCATGGTTGGGGCCTCCAGAAAGTCGTGGAAAACCACTGGGGCCGGACTGGGGGACAGCCTGGTGGCAGCGGTGCTGTGCGTCCTGAAGATGGGAGTCAGGCGGGGGCTTAGTGAGGGCAGCCGTCCACACGAGGGTGGAGACCGCAGGTTCAAGGGCTTCCCGGACCCCTCTGCCAATCTGACGTTTGCTGGAAGGACTTGCGGAACTCTCCGGCGGCAGGGATGCGTGGGGACGGGGGCGGTGGCTGAGGCCAGGAGGCCTGGTGGACACGGAGCTCCCTCATGTAGTCTGTGGACTCAGGACCCGTGGTAGCATGTGGAACACTGCCCGCCAGCGATGTCCCCCACCTCTGTGTCCAGAGGTTTTACTGGTCTCGGTGAACTGGACGAGATCAACTGATGACTGATCAGTGACCGATCTCCCACTTGCCTGATCACAGTCTTCAGCCACCGGGCCAACTGACCCTACCACTGTCACGTTCTTAGACCGTCATGTCTTCTCTGGAGCCAGCAGCATAGGCCAGACCTCGACTGGGCACGGTTCAGTTCTTCACTGAAAAGAGGGAAGGAAGACTCTGGAACTTGGGGAGTGCCAGGCCCAGGGAAAATGGCCATGTGTTTGTTTTTCTCCATGGCCCGTCTGGGCCTGTGGGTTCGGGGCCCAGGACCACCCCCGACGTGGGGCAGGTTCGTGTGTGCGTCACCACATGGCACCATGGGAGCTCCTGACCCCAAGTGCCGCTGCCCTGGGTGGACGCGGCCTCTCTGGGTGGGCTTCCCCCAGCTGCCCCCCGACCCCACCCTGCACTGACGGTGCCCTCTCTTCTTCTCCCTTGCCGCATGCCGCGTGCCGAGCCAGAGCGACGACGAGGAGACGGGTCCCGATGGGGATGACTCAGATTAAGTGTAAATGTCATGGTGAGCTCTGTCACCCTTGAAACTGACCACTCACCGTAGTTTCCCTGACCCCAACCCTTCCTCCGCTGCATTTTTCCCATACCTGTAGTTGACAGAGAACCTTCCACGCTTGACGCTGACTGTAGATCTCCAGTGGAGCCAGCCTGTCTGTTTCCTTTAAGACATCTGCATGGGTAGCCCTGGAACCTGGGCTGGGGTCTCCGAGAGCCCTGTGTATCAGGCTTGACAGGACCTCCTCGCTGTGGGGGTCAGCGGGCCAAGGACATGGGTCTGCCCCTCCTGGGGGCTGGCAAGCACCCAGACCCTGGCTCCCCGCTCCTGTCACTCTGCCGTGGTTTCAGGGCCACAGAGACAGGGCTGTGCCTTAGCGGGTGGACCTCAGTCCCCATGCCAAAGCCCACAGCGCCTCTCACCCTGAACTTCACACAAGGGATGCTGAGAGAGGGGAGTCTCTGAGGACTTTCTTTCCGTTTGTCCTATGATGAGGGGCTCCGCTAATGCTCCCTCGGCCCCCAGCTGCTCCCCACGTCTCTGTGTCTCCTGGCCTCTTCCCTTGCCCAGCTCTAGAACCCAGCTGTGTTGACCACCAGCAGGGGCCACCTGCTCTGTGCCCTCATCTTGAGCACAGGAAGTCACCTAGAGAGGGCAGGTTGCTGGTGGGCGAGCCAGGTGTCATCCAAGGAGCTCCCCTGCTCCCTCCAGGGCCCCCATTCTCGGGCCAAGCCATACAGGTCGGGGCTCCTCAGCCTCTGACCCGGGAAGAGCTCGGGAAAGGCGTGCAGCCAGCCGAGCACTAAAAGGTTGGCCGTCGGGCCGTGAGAACTCTGGACTGGGGATTGCAAACTCAGAGCGGCATTTCCATCTTTAGTTATTTTCTCGATGATCGTATAAGTATACAACATCCTCGGTGTTGCCTCTCGACCCTCCCGTTCTTAAATATTTGTTATTTGGTTCTTTAAGGAAAGTTTGCAAGCCCTGGTCTGGGCCGGCGACCTGCAGTGCAAGTCTGCTGTGTATCTTCAAACTCCCCAGTAGCCACGGTGAGAAAGTCCAAAGAAAGGCAAATTTGTGCTCATACCGTCAATTCAGTACGTGCAGAACCTCAGAAGTCGTGGAGATACTTACTTTCCTCCTCGAAGCCTCTGAGACCACATGCGTAGTTTGTGTTAGTGGCCCCCTGTTCGGAGCTGCCGCGCCTGGGGCTCAGCAGCCACATGGGCCGTGGGGTCCTGGATCGGCCTGGCCGGATGCCGAGCTGTGCTAGGAGCCTGGGCAGGTGCTGGGGGAGCATGGGGGAGCCTGCCTGCCGGCCAGGCACTGGCTGCACCCACCTCCTCCTGGAGGTCAGTCTTCTCTCAGCCCCCGCCCCCCGCGGTTCATCTTGCTCCTCCCCGGGGAGCTGCTCTAGGGGCCTGGGCTTGGCCCGCTGAAGCAGCGTCAGCCTGCCTGGGCCCGTCCGCCGGGGACTTGAGGGACACAGCTGGTGTCCGTGAGAGGCGGCCCAGGTAAGAACCCATGCTGGGTGGCCTGGCCTGTGACTGTCACAGGTCCTGGGAGGGATTTTCCATCCTTGTTAGGAGGCGGTAGTTGGGCCTCACTCTGGTGGGGCAGCCCCTCCTGTGTTGTCACCTTGCTCTGGGCCACGTTGCGGTCGCATAGGCTTCCTCCTTTCCGCTGTGATCTCAGATGCTCCTCTCCTCTGCTGGGCTCCCTCAAGGTGAGCGGCAGCTCTGTGCTTCATGGGCTCCCACCGATTCTGGCTTGCCCTGCAAACAGCAAAGATGCTGGGGCTGGGGCTGGGGCTGGGACCAGCATCTTGGGAACAGAAGGGACCTGCAAGGGTTGAGTGGGTGTGTACGATCATCCCGGTCACCTCCTTGGGCCGTGTCCCTCAGACAGGGTCCATCTGGGCTGAGGAGGGATGTCCAATCTGGGGTGCTGTTCCCCCATCACAGCAGAAGGTGCACCGTACAGGAAGAAAAGCGGGGTCCCGGGTGGTGGGCACAGTGGGCCGGAGAGCATGAGAGCATGCCTCCTGGGTGTTCGGAGCCCTCAAAGACGTGCTGGGCACGGGTCCAGGGACCAGCAGGGGCATGTAAGGCACCAGGGCACAGGCTGGAGTGACCCTCAAGAATTTGTGACTCCTCAGTGATTCCGGACAAGTGACAGAGAGTGACTGGTGCCCCCGTTCCTGTGGCCACACTGCTCTGGGCAGCCACCCTGGCCTGTGAGCAGGTGGTTGGGGGCTGGTGGGGCCTCCCTGGAGACTCCGTGGCCAGAGCAGCCGTGTGGACCTGGTGCCAGCAGGCTGGCCCCTCCCGGGGCACAGTCCCACCTTGTGCCTGGGTCCAGGGCTCAGAAACAAGGTGTCCTCAGAGCCAAATCTCACTAAGCTCCGGAATTCGAGCAGAAGATGCCTCCAGGAGGCTAGCTCTCACACTGCCGACACTGTGGGCTATCTCCGGTGCCCACCTTGGCCGGGTTGGGCCAGGCCGGGACTCAGGACGTTTCTCGTGGTTGTCTGGTGTTTAGTCATACCGTACATATTGATCGAAACCACAAGGTCTGCCAGCTCTGAAGCCCCCACCTGGGGACACAGGGCAGTCCCTTCCCCAACCTGATCTGCGTGGGGTTCAGCTCCGCAGGTGTTTGCCAGGACTCAGGCCTGTCCCCAGGTGGCTCCAGGCCTTGAGAAGCTCCCAGCCTGGTTTGGGGGTGGGAAGCAGAGATGCCAGGGCTGAGGGAGAGTGGGGGCCTTGCTCTGTCCCTGAGATGCCGAGGAGGAGTGACAGACACAGGGACGGGCATCGTGGCCGAGGAGCATTGGGCTCTGCGGGGCTGCAGCAAGGAGGGGTTGGCACCCTTGAGGTGTCCGGTCCAGTCACAGGGAGGCCAGCACACCGTGAAGCAAAATGTCAGCCCTGCTGGGCAGCGTGCAGGGTGAACTGGTGGGTTTGGGGGTGATGGGGTAGTCCTGGGGGCTCGGGCTTCCGGGATTTGTGATTAGTGCAGGGTTGAGGGGACACTGAGGGGACTTGGTTTGTGATGGGACACGGAAAAAGAAAGAGGAGCAGGCTGTCGGGGGACCGACGGTACCTGGTCATACACGGGTCTGCAGCCCAGGACTTAGCTAGACTGGACACTCAGGACTTGGTGCCTATCCCACAAGCCCTGGCACCCTCGGCGGGGAAGAGCAGGGGTGGCTCTCAGAGGACCTCTGGGCCCTTGATAAGGAGCCACTGGTGTGGGAGGTGGGGGCACATATGTCTGCCGTGGGCCAGGATGGAGAGCCGGAGGGCCCCTGGCAGAGGGCCAGAGGTGCGTGAGACGTCCCCCTCAGTGGGGTCTCCCGGCCCTTCTCTGCCCCTGACCTTCGTGCTGGCCTCTTTGGCCCCCAGGGGCCCCCCGGGCGTGGACTGGGGCTCTTGGGCCCTGCTTCTGGTGCAGGGCGCCTCTCTTTGGGGCCTGGTGGCTCCCAGCTGGCCGCAGGCCGAAGCCCTGTCCGGCACCTGAGTCCTTATTCTCTGTGTTTGGCGTTTTCAGATTTTGCAAGAACGGGGTTCGAGGATGTGAGAAGCATAGTGTTGACAGCTGAAGAAACATTTTATCTTTTCCCAAGATGCAACGATCTGCCATGTCGAGGAAGCTTGGCCGTGAGAAGAAACCTGCTTTTGACAATTTCTCTAGAGATATGGGTGTGGATCCTTTTTTGCCTCTGAGGTGGGTGGTGAGAGACGGGACCAGCTGTCTGAGGCCCGGCATCCCCACTCGGAGGAGGCGTGCTGGCCAGGTGGGTGTCCCCACAGGGCCCCCGCTCGGTATCCCGCGTGCCGCGTGGGCCCGAGGCAGGATGCTTCCAGCCAGCCTAATCACCGAAGAGCATTTAAAGGACAGCGTTCTTGGTGCTACGTAAACAGTCTATAATGGACCCTGGGCCTTGCTGCTAGGAAGCGGCTGCAGCGCCATGGCCCAGGCTCTGGGTGCCCGCTGGCACCCACATGCGCACCAGGCCCTGGTCCTCGGGTCGGGGAGTCTGCCCTGCCTCCCAGGCGGGAGCGGTTGGCAGTGTCTCGCAGCCCCAGCGGCTCCTGGGAGAGGCGGCCTCCGCGTGTTCACTACTTTCCGGGCCTCGGCTCCCCCGGCCTGACCCTGCCTGGAACAGTCGAGGCTTCTCCATTTGTATTTTCCAGGCAAGAGAACTTTGCACCCCTTCTTCCCCAGTGTGGATGGACAACCTAGCGTTTTTACTTTTTAGAAATGCCTGAAAGTGTTGCTGCGTTTTGGACCGATGTGTTAAGTCACTCAAAGGGAGGCAGAAGTCCGTCTCGTGCGGCCCACCCTCAGGCTTGTGGGGAGCCGTTGCCCGTCAGTGCCTTTGTCTCGCCTGGGATGGAGGCCGGGGCGGGAGGCCTGTCCACCTGGCTTCCGGAGCGGAAACTCCGGGTCACGCCGAAAATTGGATGTTTACAGTGCATCACAAATCTCTCTTGCCGGCTCTCTCATTTTCTTTGTCTAACTATGCAGTTCTCTGGTGTTTCTGGGGTGTTTGAGACTTCACACAACCTGCACGGGCTCTGCCCACACGACCTGACATTGGAGCCACTAGAATCCCTGTAGGAACCGCTGCTCGCATGCTCTGAGGACAGGCCTTCCTTAGCTGGCCGTGGGGGCCGTCCGCGTGCGGGGGGCCTGGCTCGGACGTGCAGCTCTCGCCTTCCTTGCTAGGATCGCTGTGCGCACTGACCGCTGCTGGGTGGGGCGGAGGCTCTGACGTGCTTCGTTTCCAATGCTTCTGGAGGCTTCTCGCCTGTGCCCTCTTCTCCTTTGCCAATGACCTGATTAACCTACTTCTCCAGCACCCAGGACTTACCTCCTCCTTTTTGTAAGGTCTGTTGTATGTTGTTAACTGTTGGCTTCAACCGTTCATAGCAACCTTTCTATAGGGCACATTTAGGTCCTCGTGACCCACCCTCCCGGTGAGCCCCAGGGAGGGGGGCAGCCCCTTAGTGGCCTACGGGTGTACCTGTGGGGGCCCTGCTGGCCACTTAGCGTCGTTTGATTTGTGACCTTGACATAATAGATAGGCTTGTTGTTTTTTAATTTAAAGATATTAAGACTTAATTCACTAAAATTTATTCTAAGGGGATATTTATACTTTTATACTTTTTTAGGTATCCGTATTTTATCAGCTTACAGCCTAAGTTTCCCCTGAAAATAGCGAATAAAGTTGTGTATTTATGAATGAGCAGAACAACTGTTAGTGTCTTGAAATGTGTGGAAAAGCAGCTGCTGCAGAAATGCTGCCCTGGGCTTGTGGTGACCTGGACGCAGTCAGTGGCCAGGGCGGAGCCACCTGTGTATTGGCTGCCTGGCGAGGGCCCGGCGAGGACCAAGGCACAGCAGAGCAGCACGTGCCCATCTCCCACCTCCACCAGGCCAGCCCCGGCCGCCTCCCCTACCTCTTGCTGGCATCACGCCCCCATCCCCTGGGAGAGGAGATCATCTTCGAGTGGCATCGTTGAGGCACTGATGCCTCGCGGCGTTGAGTGTGTTCACCTGTCCCGTCTCTCACCCTGGCCAGAGGCACCAGCTGTGTGGAAATTTCTCCGCATCCAGGGGCACGTCCCGCCAGCATGCGGCCTCTCTGGCTCCCCCTGGTGGCCTCGGGCTGCCCTCCACACTTGGGGGAAATTCCCGCCCCCTGTGCTGCAGCCCCGCCCCCCTGAGGTTGGGAGGGATGCCTTTGATCCCAAAATGCTGGAGCATCTGGCTGCCCAAACCCCCGGCCGAGTCCGAGTGTCCATTCTGCTTCCAGGCATGCTGCTGGCCTGGGGCCGGGGGTCCCCGGGGTCCTGGGGTTTGTCTTGCCAGCCCAGGCTGGGGAATGGGACCTGCTTGCCCCGGGGGGCGGGGGTGCTGAATTCTCAGGCGCTCAGTGCACAACTGGGAGCTCGTGGGGCAGGACTCCAGATGCTGCCTCTGTGACTTTGCTTTCTGCACAGACTGAACTTGACATTTTCCAGCTCTGGGGATAACAGAGAACCTGAACGTGTCTTCAGGTCCCTCTGCCAAGGTCTTGCGTCTTCCCCATCAAACCCCCGAGCTTGTCTCCTGTCCAGGCGAAGGACTGGAAACCGCCGGTCATGAGGCTGAGGGCCCCGACGCGGTCCACTGGGCAGGCAGGCAGGAAGCTCTGCCTTGTGAGCCTGGTGCTGTAGGCACAGCCCGCCCGCCGTCAGGGGTGTGGGGAGGGCAAGGGCACAGCTCTCTGGGCAGCCAGCCCCGTAGCTCCAGGAGGCCAGCGGGCCGGACAGAAGAGGGAGGTGGGTGCCTGGAGTATGCAGCTGCTGGGCCCCCAGCCAGAACCTTCTGGGGCACCGCACAGGGGCAGGCACCACCCCTGATCGCCTTGTCATGCCTCCCTCCCCTACGCCCACCCAGCAGGTCTTTCTGGCATCTTCCATCCTCCCCAGAGCTGGAGGCAGTGGCTGGCTGGTCCCCCACTGCCCTTTGGTCACTGGGCCTGACTGAGGCACAGGGCTGAGCCTGAGGTGCAGCTGTGTGTCGGTCCTGGGGAGCCTGTGCCCTCAGGCCTGCCGGGTGCCAAGGCCCCCATGGGGCTGTGAGCAGACACAGCTCAGCTCCAGCCCCGCCACCACGCACCCGGCCACACTTCTGGAGACAAACCGCACGTCTGCACCAGCGTGTGGATGCACCGCCCGTGGGGTGAGAGGGGCAGAGTCGATCTCTGGCTTTGGGGGCTTTGATTTGCACATACACCCCTTTTCCTTCCTCTCCTCCATGCGTCCCGCCTACCCTGCCTTCTGAGCACCTGAGCTCTGGGTGGACTCCTGCCCATGCACAGATGCTCCAGGGCCTGGGGCTCCCCCAGGGCAGTCATCATGCGCGCAGGGGTGTGGATCTCCATGCTGGACTGCAGCTGAGGGTTGGTTGGCCCCCTCCTCCCTGTGTTGCCTCAAGGTGGGTATTTCATTGCGGGCAACGGCCCCAGCCTGGGTAGGGGGACAGGTTCTGTGTTGGTGCCAGCCGCTCTCTGAGGTGTTCTTCCTGCACCTGCCGGGGCCCTGGTGCCACTGTCCACCCCCTGGCAGATGGCTCCGAGGCACAACTCGCGGCAACGTGACGAGTTGTGTGTGAGCTGTCCCCCACCCGCCCGGGATGGGAGACGGTCCGTGACAACAGGCGGGTTCTCTGGATGTGACCTGCACAAATAACTCGGCTCTCCCTTTAAATCCTCATCTCCGCCAGTGTTTTCTCTTCCACTCTTTCGAATGTCTGCCCCTGGGGCTGGGTGGCCCAGAGTGTGGGGAGTCCAGACGGTGGGGACTGTGCCCTAGGGTCACATGCTAGCCACTGTCCCGCCCAGGAACCCCCCGGCTCGCCCTCCCAGCCCAACTGGGTGGGGTGTCACGGGGGTGGCTAGGCCATCCTGGCGTCTGTGCCCCTCCTCCCTGTTAGCCCCAGAGGATCCTGACCAGACCCCGCCCTGTCGCAGAGGCAGGAGAGTGAAGGGGTCCCCGGGCCCCAGAAAGCTGGAACAGCTTGCTAGAGGAGGCAGAGGTGAGGTGGCCCGTCCTACTTGGAAGGGAGCTGGTCTTTGCCTGTCTCCACACTCCCTTCCATCCCGGCCTCTCAGCACAGAGACAGCACAGGGGCCTCCAGAGGCCAGTTAACTTTGAAGCAGCATCCCCACCTCCACTCCGCACGGGGCCTGAGGCTTCCACCCCCAGAGTGGGGTGGTGGGTTCACCCAGGCCTCTCTCCCAGGCTGCAGGACGCAGGCCAGCCCCTGCCCCCAGCCAGGACGACTCAGACCTTGTCCCTAGGGCCGCCCTCAGGACACCTACAGCCTAGTTCCTGTCGCCCCAACCCTGCTGGGACCTCAGTGCACCTGCTGCTCCTCCCCGTGGGATGTGTAGCCCATCTGCTCTGGAGAGGGAGCTCGCAAATGCCCTGGTCCCTCGAGGGCCACTGAGCAGCCAGCAGGGAGGTGGGGGCTGTGCGAGCCCTGCCGGAGCCTCTCCTCATCCTTCCTGCTGCTCGGCAGGGACGGGCCCAGACAAAGTGGAGCACAGAGGGGGATTGGTGTTTGTTCCCACTCTGTCCCCAGGGCCGGTCCCCAGCAGGTGCTCGCTAAGTGGTTATTGATTCATTCCATAAATACCCAGGTCTGCTTTCTTCCCGGCACCAGGCCCAGGCAAGCCGTCCCAGTGTGTGCGCCAGCAAGCGTGTGTGCATGCACGTGCTTGGGTGTGCACACTGGTATGTCTGCAGGGGGTTGTGTGCGCATCTGCATGAGTGTGCGCGTGTGTGCGCAGGGCAGCAGGACACCTGGCCCTGCCTTCCTAGGAGTCCCGTTCAGCCGATGGCCGCCGAGCTCACAGGCAAGTGCAGGTACCTTTCAGGAATCGGCCCACGTGAGGGAGCCGACCATCTGGCTACCAGGGGGCCCTGCTGTGGACGCACCTGGGCCGGGCTGCTAACTTGAGGCTCTCTCCCCAGGGCAGCCTGGGGCGGGCCTGAGCAGGGCCGGAGCCGGCTGGGGACCCAAGCTCTGGAGACCTTTTGTGCTGGATTCCTGGTGGTGATAGGCCACAAGAGGGCAGCCAGGAAGGAGGGGTGGGCTGCAGAGTCCTGGGGGCTGGTGAGGGGTTCTGGCTCACTTCTGAGCTCCCGGGGGTCGTGCACAAAAGCACTGACGACCCCAGCTAGTGTGGCCTGAACCCTGGGTCCTGTAGGAGGAAGGAAGTGGGGACGGGCCTGGGCTTGGGCAGGAGGGCCTGTCCTGCTGATGTCCCTGCCCTGGAGTGGCCAGGCCTCCTGTGTGATACCTGGCACAGCTCTGACTGCCCTTGCAGTGTGTGGACTTGGGGTGATTCAGACAGGCAGTGGGGGGGCCGTGATCTCCCAAGGCCCACATAGCCTACCTCCGTTAGGACCCTCCACTGGGCCCCATTTTTCCTGCTGGTATCTGTTGCTGCCCCCAGGGGCGCCCCTCTATGATTCTCATGGCGAGGACCATGTTGGTAAAGACGCTGAGGCAGTGGTGGGAGCAGGGGAGCTGCCTGTGAGGGGGTCCAGGGACAGGTGTCCAGTGTGCCTCAACCCATCTCCCTCCCCTGAGGGACCAAAGGGCAGCCGGCACTGAGGTTGGGTTTTGTTTTTATTGGAGGATGAACATAAATAAAAAATAACCGGGTATTGGAAAGAACGGGAGCGCTATTTACAAACGTACACCATGGGCCCCAGGGCTCAGAGGAGGGTGAGCAGGGCCACAAGGACCAAGAGGGCCACATGGGCCGCCAGGCAGGGCGCAGAGTTCAGAGCGAGGGGCTGCTGGTCCCGGGGCCCCCGCTTCTGGCCACCCGACCTAGCCTGTTGGAACTGTAATTCTGGAATGATCCGATGGATCCAGTCGTAGTGGGAGGTGACCCGGATGTAGACACCTGGGCGGTTCCGGCGGGCGCAGCCCTCGCCCCAACTGATCACCCCAGCCTGCAGCCATGACTGGGCCACTAGGCACACGAGCGGGCCGCCCGAGTCGCCCTGTGAGGGAAGCAGGGGCCTTGTCAGAGCCTACAGTGGCCCCCAGAGCCTGCCTCTGCAGGTGCACACACACTCCTCCCTTCGTCCCTCTCCTCAGCTCCTGTAGGAGTGTCCCTGCCCAGCACGCCCACCGCTGCTACCCGCCGGCCGGTCCTTCCCTTTATAGCCTGAGGTGCCCATTTCTCTAGCACCCCCAGACTGCCCTGATTTAACCTTGGAGGGGCTTGTTGAAAGTGCAGGTTCCTGGGCCCCACTGCAGACCAGTATGCCGACTGTGCTGGGTGGGATCCGGGAGTAGGACCCTACTGCTGGGATGCAGGAGGGGAGGAACCCCCCCCCCCCCCCTCTGCAGGACCTCACTGCAGGGATGCCAAGCTCTGGTCTGGGCCGTGGCCCCACCTACTGGGGGCCTCCTCCTCCCAGCCAGGCCGGCTCCCAGCTGGACGTGGGCCTAGGGAGCAGGGCTCAGCCCCGGCAGGGCCCACCGCAGCCCCTACCTTGCAGGCGTCCTTCTTGCCCTCGGCAAAGCCAGCACACAACATGTCGTCCTTGATGGTTTTGGGCTGGAAGCCCGACTCGGCATCTTTGCTATAGAGCAAGTTGCACGTGGGTGTGTCGATGATGGGCACAGCGAGTTTCTGCAGGACCCGCGGGTTGGGCAGGCGGTCTGGGGAGGGGGGGAATCAGCCTGCAGTTCAGTGCACAGTCTTACCCAGGACCCCATGGCCCTCGGCTCTTTCTGTCCCCCGTCTCCCCGCTCCCCATGGCTTTCCCTTACCCCCTCCACCCGTTTGAGGAGAGATCCACGTGTGCCAGTATCAACAGAATGTCCCCCATTCTCTCCCGGCTCTGCCCCCTTACCTTCCTCACTGGGGCTGCCCCAACCAGTGACCCAGCAGTTCATGCCCGCCTCAAAGACGACCGAGGGGTCAGGCATGCACACGGGGAGGATATAATTGGAGAAGGTCACAGGTGCTTCCAGCTCCACCAGGGCCACGTCAGCACTGGAGGCCATGCCCTGGTACAGGGGGTTACTCTCTACCCGCTTCACCCGGGCGTACACGGCGTGGGGCCCTGGCTTCACCAGTTGCCGCACCCCAAGCAGGACCCGGTACAGGGATGTCTCAGAGGCGCTGATGGGAAAGAAAGAGAGCTGGTGTGAGACCGCCCCTCTAGGGCTTAAAAGAGAGGGGAGGTTTAATAGAGAATCAAAATAGGGAGGGGCTGGGGTTGTTTCTCCTCTAGCAGGTCCCTCCCTCCTGGCCCACCCCAGTGCCTGACCACTGTGCACACGGTCTTCAAAACGTCATCTCCATGGGGACGTGTAGGGAGGTGAGGGGTTAAGCGTGTAGAAGCTGAAGCAGCTAATTCCTGACTTTAATTCCCAGCTCCGCCCTTGGCCAGCCAGATGACCTTGGGCAAGGAACCTAGCAAGTTCTCTGTGACTCAGTTTCCTCATCTGTAAAACGGGGCCAGTAACAGTCCCTACCTGAAAGGGTTGAAAGAGATGTCACCCACAGGGTACATCTGGGGGCTGGGCCTGGCCGTGCCTGTGAGCCTTGGGCCAGCGACCTACTCGCTCTGAGCCTACGTTTCTTCTGAAAGTAAGATGCAAGGCTGTAAAAGAATTTCAGCCCTGCGGTGAGGCAAGAGCCAAGATGCTCAGGAAACCCTGAAGGTCTGGGACCAGGTGGCTCATAGTAGGGTGGTATGGGGGACCTTAGGCTGAGGAGGAGGAGGAAGGGACATTCTGTTCCAGCCCGCGGACTCCTCTGTAAGCGGAATCCCAGTCGGTAGGGGAGTGTCCTGGATTGGAGGTGTGGGAGGGGGACAGGGAGGAGGGCCAGGACGTGGGATGAGCCTGCCAGCATTGCAGGGACGGGGCCCCAGGCCTAGCAGGGCGCCTCGCTAGCGACACCAGGGGTGGGGGGTGGACCCCTCCCGGCAGGACCGCGGGCGCGCGCTGGGAGGGCAGACCCTCGGCGCTGTCCGAGGTGCTGGAGCCCCGAGACGCCGGGGAGCGTGGGGGCTGGCTGACTCACTTGGAAAAGCAGTGCGCCGCGGTGAGGACCCAGCGCTCTGTGATGAGGCTGCCCCCGCAGAAGTGGCTTCCGTTGCGCTGGATGCTGACCTGCCAGGGCCACTCGCCCTCCAGGGCGTCCTGGCCACCCACCATCCGGTTCAGCATCCTCGGACGCCCGCAGACTAGGGGACAAGGCCGGGCAGTGCTCGCTGGGGACCCTTTCATCGCCTCTGGTTCCCAACCCCCACCCCACACTCTGTCTTTAATCTTCTGCCCAATCCAGAGCTCTCTTTGCCCTTGACCTACTCTGAGACCTCGGGGCGTGGGTGCCCCGTCAGCCTCTGACACAGGCAGACCCCTCCCAGCTGTGGGAAAGTTCCCCTGCCCTTCACCTCTGAAACAGTGACATCAGACCTCCCTCTCTGGTCATGAGATGTGGAGAGGGTTCAGATAACACATGGAAGGGTCTTACCCCAGGGCCTGGTAAACAGGGGCTCCCGGGAGGACAGCAGGTGTTGGAAGGGCCCCACACAGGGAGGTGACCCTGGGGGCTCTGCTATTGCTATAGCAGAATGGTCTTCGGACTGTGTCCTTGGGTTCTCTGCTCTCACTTTCCCCTGACCTCCTTCTCTGTGCGCCATGCATGCCTCCGCGGGCCCCTGTGACATCTGCAGGTCAGACCCTCCTGCTCCACTCCTGTCTTGGCTCTAATTCTGCTGAGCTACAGCTTTCCCTTACTTTGGGATTCCCCAGGCCCCACCCGCTGGTTCTGGGTCTCGTTCTCGGGGGGGGGGGGGTGGATGTCCGGGGGGGGGGTGAGTCTCTGGCCAGTCTTGGCAGCTCTCAGGAAAGCCCCCCCTCCTGTCCCCCCATCCAGGGACCTAGGATGCTTACCGCTTGACGCCTCGGCCCCCTGAGTCCCTGGAGGTGAGAAAAAAAGGGGGTGATCAGCCATCTTTGTCAAAGCCAAGGTCTGCTTCTCCCCTGCCCACCTCCTCTGCTCCACACCCAGCCTCCTGAGGACACAGAAGGACAGTCCGCAGGGGAGCTGGCAAGAAAGGTCAGGGGCCCTGCCATGTTTACAAGCCCAAAGCGTATCTGCAAGGGCAAACTCCTTGCCACCCAGGAGCCGACTGGGAGAGATGCCAGTGAGGGGACCCCCATCATGGCTTGGCTCTGCTGCCTGGGGCTAGCATGGCTTCTTTTCCGCTCCTTGGGGTCTGTCTCTCCACACCCTACACCTGTCCCTGTCTGGAAGTTTCCCCCAGAGCAGGCTGGAGCTGTGTGACCTTCACACCCACGGAGTGCTGCAACGTGAGCCAGCCGGCCCCCGGCCACACAGGTGTCTGTGGTTCCAGGGGACTAGAGGGAAGCCAGCCAGTAGCATCACAGGTCAGTTCCCCCAAGATTCTAGACCCCCAAGAACCCCACACCTCCTGTTGTGCAGTTGGAGCCTAAGACACGCGGCTGGGCCATGCTCCCCCACCCCGGTGAAGGATCAGGCAGAGGGGTCAGAGTAGAAACTTTCCGGGGACCCGTCTCCCCAGGATCCATCACCTTCCATGTCTCTGGACACAGGCACAGGGCCCACTACTTGGCCTTTACAGGAACCTCACCCCAGACTTGAGACCCCAGCCCCATGTCAGCAACATGCCAGAAATACCTGCCAGCCTCCCAACGCCCCCAGAGTATCTGCTTCACTGGGGGCAAGAACTGGGGTGGGGGGTTCAGGACAGCTTCTTCCTACTTCAGCCCTCAGCGTTTTCCCTGCGGGATCGTTTTTTTTGGGGGGGACTAGAGGGTGTGGCAGCTGTTGTTGCTAAGACTGACCCTTTGACCAGAAGAGGTAGCCAATCCCATGGAGGCGAGGGGCCACAGGGGCAGGAAATGGTTGTGACCTTGGAGATTTTTACAAGGACCCCCACTCCAGTCTGAGTGGGGCGCTCCCTACTGTGGGGAATGAGGCTTGGCGGATGAAGTATGGCTGGGGCGGGGGGAGGGGGGGGCAGGGGCCAGGAGGGGACTGGGCCTGGGGCAGGAGGAGGTGGACGGCAAGAGTGGTGGTCACGTGGTGGCCTGACCAGGCACAGGCAGGCATGTGGAGGCAAGAGTGGTGCCTGCCCAGTGATGGGAACAGGAAGTCGACCCTGGACCCTCCATTCACCGATGTGTGTTAACAGGTGCCCTTTTTTTTTTTTTTTTTTTTTTTTTTTTTTTTTTTTGGGACAGAGAGAGACAGAGCATGAACGGGGGAGGGGCAGAGAGAGAGGGAGACACAGAATCGGAAACGGGCTCCAGGCTCCGAGCCATCGGCCCAGAGCCCGACGCGGGGCTCGAACTCACGGACCGCGAGATCGTGACCTGGCTGAAGTCGGACGCTTAACCGACTGCGCCACCCAGGCGCCCCCAGGTGCCCTTTTAAAGTACAAATATTCCCTGGGAAGGCTGTTCCCTGCAGCCCCTCACCTATATTATTAATAGAATTTAATTAGACTGTAAACACCTGACCCACTGCTCTTCCTAAGGCCCGACGGCAGGATGCTCCGATTCACCCCTGTCCCCATGGGCGCCAACGTTCCTTCAGGCTCATTCCCTCCCTGGGGGAGTTTTCCAGGGTCTTCTGGTTCTCCCCCACAGTCAGCCCCCTTCCCATACATGCACATTGATCCATGGTCCACACCCAGGATCATGTACGCGTTCCTGTGCCCCGGCGGACCCCCTCTTGTGCTGTTGCAGGCTTCCTCAACCCAGCTTAATGCAACCGCTTCTCATACAGGCTGAAGCTTCTGACCTCTGAGTGATTGCCACCCACACCCCTCTGCCTGGAGGCCCTATCCTCCCGGTAGTTACAAGTCCGAATCCTACAGGTCCTAATCCAGATCGAGGCTTAAGTGAAATGCCGCTTCCTCCGGGCAGCCCTCCTCACTTGCATTGTCTGTCTAGGAAGCCTGGCTCCCTCTCCTGAGCTCTCCGTCCTCCTGCCGGGTCACACAGAGCTCTGCCCACCTTGCTCCACAGGTAGTGTCATAGTCTCATGTCAACCTATAGGCTCAGGAGCTCAGTCCAGGCAGAGCCCCCATCCAGGGGGCCTGAGCTCAGGGAATGTACAGAGAGACAGAACAGCTGTGGGGGCAGGGCTGACCAGGAAAGGGGTACTGTGAAGGCCGCGGGCTCTGCGGGGTGGGCGCCCTGTCTGGGGCTGGATGCGCCACCAGATGTCAGGCCCCTCGTGTGGGCCCAGGGTCCCCAGGCCCCTATAGCTGGTTGGGGCTCAGCTGGTAAGGATGTGAGAGACCGAAGGTTCTAGGAGGCGGGGGTGAGGACGGCGTCGAAAGAGTCCACAACTCCTGGTCACAACTGTTTGTGAGCCAGATGCAGGCTGCTGTTTCCACTTTGGCAATGACCGTGATTACTCAACCCATTAGGAGCAATCACGACATTACACCCTTACTGAAGACTGGCTCCCTCCAAGAACATTGTTACCCTTGTACCAGGAAGTCAGGAGGCGGCAGCCACGCAGTGAGGGGTGGGGAAGCCCCCTGGAGCCTGGAGAGACTGGGACCTCCCCACTGAAGTGCCACCCCGGTGTCCTCTGACCCCTGGCAGGAAGCCTGGAGCCCCAGCTGAGTTGCACCTGGGATGACCTGGCCCGGCCCTGGGAGGTGAATTCAGGACAGGGAAGTGAGGTGGCACGGGGCCGGCCGGGCTAGCCCAGGAATGCGGGAAGGTTTCCCTGGCAGGGAGCAGCCCGCCCTGTGGGAAGGGGCCTGGCAGGCGGGGGCCCCTGGCTGGCACCTGCTGACCCTGACCGAGGATTGGGAGGGGGGAAAGGGATGTTTGTTCCTCCCCATACTCTCCCTGTCTGGTGAGAGCAAGAGCCTGCACCCCTAGCCCCCCACTCCCCAGTGAGCCCCCACCAGCCTCCTGGGGCTCCCAGGCTCAGGCGGCAGCTCGGCCACCCTTCCCCGCCCCGGCCCAGTAGATGGTGACCTGAGGCTTTGGAGCCCAGTGGCCTGGAGTTCAGAGGCTGCACAAAGGCAGCCCCACGTCTTTCTCTGGGGGCTGGAAAGAGGCTGAGAATAGAAGAAGCAGAAGCAGCAAACCGAGAGCTTGGCCCACAAGCACCAGAGACAAGGTGGGGGCAGGGGGAGGAGAGCCCCTCCCACGTTGCGGCCTCAGGGTCCTCTGGGACCTGTGCCCACACCCCTCTCCTGCCTTCCCGGCTCCCCTCCCCGCGGTGGGACATCTGGACCCAGGACCCCGGCTGGGGCAGGAAGGGGAGGCTTGTGCTGCAGCCCCAGGTCTGACCCCGGAGTAGGCGACTTGGCTGGAGCTCCAGGCAGATCAGAGGGGGCCCCTCCGGGCAGGAGGGGGGACGACTTCCTGCACCATCCAGTACTCACCAAACCACAGCGGCAGCAGGAGCAGGGCCACGGCTGGCAGCCGCCTCATCCTCTCAGCCTGGCTGGGGCACCAGGTGCAGGGGGCAGTGGCGATGGGAGGTCCGTGAGCACCAGCTCAAGGTGCAGGGCTCCATGAAGTGGGGTTTTATGCTGGAGGTGAGTGTCAGCTTGGCTATGCCGCCTGACCTGTCGGCCCGGCCCATCCAGCTCCTCTCCGGAAGGAGGTGCCCCGGAACGCAATCTCCTCCAGACCGGCCCCTGAACCACAAGGGACCAGACCCCTCACCCTAGAATACCTTAGGGTCTTGGGGCCAGGGTGTGTCTGCCCCATTTGGTTGCTTGTGGCCTGGGATTCCAACCATAACTGACCAGACACCCCCAGCTGACCACGGGCCCCACATAAGCTGACAACAGTCTGCCTTCCAGACCTTCCCTGATTCATTCATTCATTTGTTCAGCCATTGATTTGTTGAGCACCTACTTCGTATCAGGGCCTCAGTGAACAAAACAGTCCAGGCCTGTGGCTTATGCTTACAGGGAAGGGGACGCGGAAAAGTCCAGGTCACCGCGCGCGTGTGGAACAAAGCGGGTGGGGAATCGGGACGTGGGAGAAGTATCCCTCCCTAGCTGACCCCAGCCAGCGCTCACGGGTGCTTTCCCGGGGCGAGACGCGCCCCAGAGTGGCCCCGACCCCCGTCCCCTCTCCGGGGCTGCACCCTCCTGCCGTGCGGGCGGTGGGCGGGGGTCTTCCTGGCACCCTCGGGCCAGGGCGGGCGGGGCGGAAGCGGCTTCTGGGAAGGCCTGGCGGGGAAGAGCGTCTGCGGGCGCCCCTGCCCTGGGCGCGGCGGGCCGGGCTCCGGGACGTGCGGCAGCGGCGGAAGCGGCTCCGGGGGAAGTTATTTGGAGCACGGGGCTGACGTCAGAGCCGGAGTCGGGGCTGGGGCTGCCACTCCCGGCCCGTGCCACGGGGTCAGCACCCCCGACCAGGCTCTGCCGGAGGACGGGGGAAGGCGGGGGGGGGGGGGGGGGGGGGGCGGGGAGGGTGACGCCGGGCGGCAGGTGGAGCCCTGCCTCCGTTTCCCCGCCTGCGCAGCGGGCACGTGCGTGGACTGGGAGCGAGCGGGGGCCGGGCTCGCCGGCTGGGGGCGCGCTGGGTGTACGGCACCCCGGCACCCCCGCGCCCCTGGCTCCCGCACCCCGGTCCCCGGCCCCGCCCGCCGGGCGCTGCCGGTTGGCGCGGGCCTGCCCCCTGGTGGCCGCGGGCTGCGGCGCGGGGCCCCGCCGCGAGTTCTCCGCTTCAGTACCCCCGCGGCCCTTGGGGGGCCGGGGGGGGGGGGGCGTCACCCCCAATTCGTTCATTCATTGCGCAAGTATTTTCTGAGCGCACGCGGTGCCCGACACCGTTCCAGCTGTGGGGGACATCGGGGCAAACGAAACACACTCAGCTCGGTGCGGAGGAGACGACGAGGCACAATTTAAAGGCAAAAATGCCTAATCGTAAGCGGTGGAAAGTGTTTCCAAACGGAGACCAATTTGACTAATAGGCTTTACTGAGAAAGGTCCGGGCTCGTTCATCAGGTAAATGCAAATCAAAGCCACGGCCGGGAGAGGCCAGCTCTCCGGTGCCGGTGCCGACTTGGCAGGTGGTGGAGGAATGCTGTTCGTCAGGGCTGTGCGGAAGTGGGCCGCGGGTGGGCGCAGCTCGTTCGTGAGTCGGGGTGTCGGTCTGCGGTTTCGGCTTTTCAAAATAGTTATTCCCTTCGATTCGATGACTTCACTGCCGGCAGGCTATTCCAAGAAGAACAGCCTCAATGTTTCAACAGGAAAAGCAGTCAAGTCGTGAGATCGGGTCACGATCTCACGGTGCGGGGGTTCCAGCCCCGCGTCGGGCCCTGTGCTGACAGCTCGGAGCCTGGAGCCTGCTTCGGATTCCGTGTCTCCCTCTCCCTCTCCCTCTCCCTCTGCCCCTCCCCCACTCACACTCTGTTTCTGTCTTTCAAAAATAAATAAACGTTAAAAAACTGTAATAAAAAATAATAAAAGGGCAGGCATAAAGATGTGTAGAAAGTATAATAATGATGAAAACATTTTAAGTTTTGGGGCGCCTGTGTGGCTCAGTGAGTTAAGTGACGGACTCTTGATTTTGGCTCAGGTCACGCTCTCACTGGTTTGAGTCCCAGCCCCAAGTCGGGCTCTGCACACTGACCACAGTGCTTGGCGTTTTCTCCCTGCCCCTCCGCCACTCGCGCTCTCTGTCTCTCTCACGATAAAGAAACTAAAAAAAAAAAAAAAAAAAAAAAAAAAAAAGGGAAAAAAATTTAAGTTTTGAGACAATAGCAACAACATCCAAAAGAAAAGGTGGCAGGAAGTTCAGCAGTGACTGGCTGGGAGCATATCTGTAGTCGTGTGGATTTCTTTCCAAAACAGGAGACAGGAAGCCAGCTTAGATCCATGGGACACAGAGGATGTTGGTTCATGGGACCTTTGGTCCTGGTTGGTGGGACCCAGTTCATGGGAACTTTCTGCGATGCTCTGGGAGCCAGGCTGAGTGCCGACGCCCTCTCTTCTCACCCCTAGGATGCTCTGCTTGGCTCTAGAGGGCCCACTCCGCCCTCCAGTCCCCAGGCTGGTCACATGGCCGCCATGTGGCCACAGGACAGAGTTTGTTAACAGAAAGGAACGAGAGAGAAAGATGCGGGTCGGTAAGAAGCAGAGGCCATCACACCGTCAGTAAGCGTGAGGGTCAAAAAAAGACATTTTCAGACCCAGGATGTCTCCGAAAATTCAGCCCCCATGCACTGTTCTTGGGCAGCCCCTGGAGGAAAGATGTTCTCTGACTGTAGAAGGAACGCACCAGGAAGTAAGGACACGCGGGCCGTGGACACAGACCTGAAACGCAGAAGAGCAGTGAAGGGAGACGTCACAGTGACAGCTGTGCCCCAAGTCCTGACACAAGCGACAGGAATGCCGACGTCGTCGCTTTACCACCTCGCGGGCTTCTCAGTCTGCCGAAACTACGGAAGGACGTGGCCCAGCAAAACAAGATGGAAACTGAGGAAGAGGAAGACGGGGGACCCAGGACAGGGAGCACAAACCAGGAGAAAGGCAAACAGAATTCCGAGGATGACAGCTGACAGGGATGTCCCAGAGAGGAGGACCACGGGCGTCTCAGGGAGGGACGCAGCGGAAAAGGAGAAGGGGAAACTGACCTCGCCCCTCGTGGGGTTAACCTCGTGGGGAGTTGGGGGGTGCGGGTAGGCACAAAAGAAGTGACCACCACCAACGAAAGCAACCATTCACTTCAGGGGGGAAAGTTAAGAAAGGAAGCAAACGCTGTAAGCACACGGCAAGGCGTGCCTCTACTCCAAAGCCTCATCCGGTGACGACATCAGCCAAACTTGAACTCCAGGATCTTGTCAACTAAATCAGATCCAAGTTGCTGTCGAGGCTGCATGGGCATGGTTGCTCTCGACCTGAGGAACTAGGGACTAGAGTTCACCCTGCCCACCCAACACACATGGCGACAGGAAGGGACAGGACACCTGTCATCGGTCACCCCACATAGCGGTCGCTGGTCTGTAGCAGTTCTGAAATCCAGCCGGGCACCTGCTACTCCTGTCTCAGACTCTGGGAGCAGGGAGCGTGGCTTGTCTAGCATCCCTGGAAGCGGTTCGTCATGACTCTCAGCCCCACCCTCCAAGCTTCGGGCTCCGGTCTCTGAATCACTCGTCCTTTTCCATCGGAAATGTCCACGTCTGTAGGTGAATAGTTTTCTCTGCCAACCTGTCTCTTGTCTGTGGCAAGTTGGGAAGCCAAAGAACATTCAAGCTTCTACCGTGTGCCCACTTCTCCCGAGGAACAGTGGGGGCCAGAAGACAATGGAACGTCCTCACAGGGGAGCGTCGTCATGATGACGGTGGTGGTGATGGCGGTGATGCCTGTCAAGCCATAATTCCACTGAACCCGTATCCGATGAAACTATTCTCCAAGAATGGGAGGAAAGACACAATTTCGGCGGAATACAAACTAAGAGAATGTCTTGCCAATAGGCTTGCCTACAAGAGAGGCTAAAGGAGGGCTTCAGGCTAAGGATAAATGACCCCAGATGAAATCACACATCTTCAGAAAGTGGTGAGGAGCCATGGAAATGGAAATTATGTTGGTAAATATAAAATGCTGGGGTTTTTTTCCTCTTGATTTCTTTATTTTTTTTTTTAAATTTTTTTTTTCCAACGTTTTTTATTTATTTTTGGGACAGAGAGAGACAGAGCATGAACGGGGGAGGGGCAGAGAGAGAGGGAGACACAGAATCGGAAACAGGCTCCAGGCTCCGAGCCATCAGCCCAGAGCCTGACGCGGGGCTCGAACTCACGGACCGCGAGATCGTGACCTGGCTGAAGTCGGACGCTTAACCGACTGCGCCACCCAGGCGCCCCTCCTCTTAATTTCTTTAAAGTGCAGGAGCATTTATTTTATTTTATTTTTTTTAATTTTTTTTAATGTTTATTTATTTTGACACAGAGAGAGACAGAGCATGAACGGGGGAGGGGCAGAGAGAGAGGGAGACACAGAACCGGAAGCAGGCTTCAGGCTCTGAGCCATCAGTCCAGAGCCCGACGCGGGGCTCGAACTCACGGAACGTGAGATCGTGACCTGAGCTGAAGTCGGTCACTTAACCGACTGAGCCACCGAGGCGCCCCTAAAGTGCAGGAGCATTGAAAACCAAAATTATAAATATCTTTTTAATGTTTATTTGGGGGGGGAGGGAGAGAGAGAGAGAGAGCCAGAGAGGGGCAGAGAGAGGGGGGGAGAAAGAGAGAATCCCAAGCAGGCACCTCTCTGTCAGCATAGAGCCTGACACAGGGCTTGAACTCATGAACCGTGAAATCATGACTGGACCCCAAATCAAGAGTTGGACGCTCAACGGACTGAGCTCCCCAGGTACTCCCCAAAACTATTAGTAAAGTAATTAATTTTTTTTTATTTTTTTTATTTTTTTTCAACGTTTTTTATTTATTTTTGGGACAGAGAGAGACAGAGCATGAACGGGGGAGGGGCAGAGAGAGAGGGAGACACAGAATCGGAAACAGGCTCCAGGCTCCGAGCCGTCAGCCCAGAGCCCGACGCGGGGCTCGAACTCACGGACCGCGAGATCGTGACCTGGCTGAAGTCGGACGCTTAACCGACTGCGCCACCCAGGCGCCCCTAAAGTAATTAATTTTAAAAAGGGGCACCTGGGGGGCTCAGTTAACCCAAACTCCCAGTAACCGATACCTTGTTAGGAGCCTTAAGTGTTAAATTCTTAGAAGATACCCAACACTCTGGATTTCACTGGTTTGTATGAGAATGTTCACCCTGGCTAAAAATTATGTGAAACTTGGGTACCTGGAATTTCTCTCTGACTCTGACCCAAACGGGAGATAAAACAGCCCGTTCATTCTGAGAAGCCACTTGATAGAAGTTGACAGATCTGATCCTTGACATCTGTTCTCCTGGTTAGGCCTTGGCTGATTACAAAATTGAATGCAAAATACGTTCCACTGTTTCTCACAATACTTGTGATTGTTTTCAGACCCTTCTGACCTCTGCACTGTTTGATATTAGGTGATTAAATATTGCCACAGAACCTTTATTCTGAACAGGCATCCAGCAGGTCACACAGGGTCATCGTAAGTCTCATGGGCAAAGGTGGTCTTTTCAGAGGTTGGTTTTTTTAGGCGGGGGTGAGAAATTCTAATGAGGGAAACCGTGCACACCTGGGTGAACCGAGAAGGTGCTGACAGGTGACAGGACGAGGGCAGGTATCACATGGCTCGACAAATAAAAATTGTATGTATTTAAGGTGTACAATGTGATTTCATATGCGTATATATTGTGAAATGATTACGAAAATCAAGCTAATTAACACATCCATCACCTCCCTTGGTTACCGTTTTGGGGTGTAATCTCTTAGCAAATTTCAAGCATAACAATACAGTATTATTAACTATACTTACCGTGCTGTGCATTAGATCCCTAGAACTTATTCATTTACAACCGGAGGTGTGTACCCTTTGGCCAATGTTTCCCCATTTGCCCCAGCCCCCAGCCCCAGTAACCACCACTCTGCTCCTCTGAATGTGACCTTTCCAGATTTCACAGATAAGTGAGATCACACAGTCTTTCTGTGTTCCTGACACATTCTGTATATATTTGTGTATATTCTAACAGATACACACAAATGTAGCTTATTCTAATGTCACTTCAAATCGGTGGGGAATGAAAAGATTATTCAGTAGACATCACTGAAAAAAGTTAGCTAATATATTTGTACAGACCTATCTCTGTACTATCATTCATAAAAATGTTTTTAAAACCCTAAACGATAAGCATATTGGAAGAAAATATAGAATGTGTTTACAACCTTGGAATACGGAAACAATGCAAACATCATAAAGATTAAAAACATAAATGTAAAAGCTATTCGAAGGCAGTTTTATTTTTTTGAATTTGTCCTATAGTTTGCTTAAAAAGAAGAATCTCGGGGGAACGATTCTGAGTCATACATTCAGCTAGATAATAACCCTGGGTAAGAGAGAGAGAGAAAGAGAGCCTATGTGTGTTTGAAGAGAGTTTCGGGCATGAGAGCAGCGGGGACCAGGTGTGGAGTCAGGAGCCGACAGCCATACAGTGGAATCAGTCTTCCTTTCTGGCTGCATCCCGGAAGGAAGGTGGAGATACAGATGAAAAGCTGAGCATCCAGGTCATGATCTCACGGTCCGTGAGTTCGAGCCCCACGTCGGGCTCTGTGCTGACAGCTCAGAGCCTGGAGCCTGTTTCGGATTCTGTGTCTCCCTCTCTCTCTGACCCTCCCCCGTTCATGCTCTGTCTCTCTCTGTCTCAAAAATAAACGTTAAAAAAATTAAAAAAAAAAAAAAAAAAGCTGAGCGTCACGCAGACGCGGAGCTCGTGACCGGAGAATCATACAGAACACGCCCTGACCCCACCGCTGACCGTTCCTGTTCAGCCTTCCGAGCGACCTCCCTCGGCGCCTCCTTAGCTTTCTGGTCTAGCCCGGTCTCCCGGGCCCTCTGCCAACACGGGCCTTTGCCTGGGCGGTTTGTCAGCCCGGGAGCCCCACCCTCTTCCTTCTTTTGACAACTTCCCTCTGCCTACGAGCCCCACTAGTCCTGGCTGGGTTGCAGCTGCCTCGCCCCCTCCAGAAAGAGTGACTCACCCTTTGGCCCTTGGATCTGCCCTGTTCAATGCACTTATCACACTCACAGTAATTGTCTGTTTACTATCTCTCGCCCCATTAGATTGAACTCCCTGGGGCCATGCGTTGTGGCTCACACTCATCTGCTACCCCATCCCTCTTCAGGTCCCACACCGTGGGTGCTGAACAAAGTCCTGAGTGAACAGGCTGGTCTCCTGGTTTCTGTTCATTCCTGTCCTCAAGTTGTCCTCCGTACGGGCCTGATTTTCATCTGAAAGCAAAATTTGGATTATGTCACCCCAATTCAAAATCCTTTCCTGGCTGACGTTCACCACGGAGGCTCGATTGTTGGCATTGAAGGCCTTGCACGCGGGCCGCGGAGGCTGTTAGGACAATTAGAGACAGGGGAGAGTCACAGTCAGGGTCAGGATTAGGCAAGCTGACCTTAAGGAAACGGAGAGCCCCGTGTAGCACATAATTTCCCACCTCCCTTCTCCAAACATGCATTCAGCACCATAGTCGGGACCTGCACGAGGCCTGAGTAAGGACTTTGGCACTCTTTAAGTGGTTATGCCCCTGTGCTGGTCCAAAAAAGACCTGGGCCTTGTTTACTTGTCTGTCCATCCCGGCCATAGTCTGACTCAAGTGGTGTGCTGGTGAATGTTTTAACAACCAGCTCTGGGGGAGTCAGCTGGGGGTGCAGTGAAAATTAATAAAAGGAAACCTCCTTTAAATGGAGCCGGGAGGCCAGCAGGGGGCAGTCTCAGCCCGGTCACAGGTGAATAGCGGACCCAAAAGGGAGACTCACACCTCGCAGGTGGATGCTAATTTACTACCCTACCACGAAGGTTCTCTCCTCCCCTGGCAACAGCCCAGCCAATGAGAGCATGTCACAGCCCGGCCTTGGAGGGTCTGTCACAGCCTAGCCAACGAGAAGATTCCATAGTTAGAATGCTCCAAGGGCCTTTTAGTTTGCAACAGCCCTCCCCACCTCCCCCTTTCTTCCTTTGTTCCCTGACTCGCCTGTGCCTTAACCTTCCGGGGCTGAGGTCGTTGAACGTGGAGTTGGGAGTAAATGTACCAAGCACATCGCCCCGACATAACAGACACAGAAATCTCAAGTATATAGATAATAGTAAAAAGTAACAAAATTATTAGTAAGGGATACATTTTTATTTGCTACCTTTGTTTTTAATGCGATCTATTTCGGGGCGCCTGAGCGACTCAGTGGGTTAAGCGCCTGCCTTCAGCTCAGGTCATGATCTCAGTTTGTGGGTTCGAGCCCCGCGTCGGGCTCTGCGCTGACAGCTCAGAGCCTGGAGCCTGCCTCGGATTCTGTGTCTCCCTCTCTCTCTGCCCCCCTCCCGCTTGCGCTGTCTCAGAAATAAATGAACCTTAAAACTTTTTTTTTAATGTGATCTATTTAACGGTAAGTTTACAGAATTCAGTTTTTAAGAATGACTCTTAAAAATCGTGAACATCTGACGGCCAGCTTGCGAAATTCTGAAAATGTAACCAGGGACTCCAGCGACTCCGGACAAGCCGGTGCCAGCACACCATCGCACCCCCCCCCCCCCCATTTTTGATGGTTCGCATTCGGCCTCTTGCGCGGAGCATCTAAGAGCCGGGAGACTCCGGGCCGAGCGGAGGCACGGGGCTCGCCGGGCTCCGCTCCCTCACCACGGCCGCGGGGCGGACGCCTCGGCTCCGAGCCCCGGGGGCGCTTTCCCTTCCGCTCAGCGCGGGTCCGGGTCCAGCCGCGCACCCGGCAGCCCCTGCGGCCGGAAGTCGGCCGGCTGCCTTCCCGGCTGCCCCCGCGCGGCGGCCGCACTTCCGCCGGCTGGGCGTCCCGCGCGCGCCTGGTTGGTTTGAAGGGAAGCGCTTATTAGTCACCGCGCGGGGCTGCTTGTCTTTTCCCGGGTTCCGAGTCCGGCCGGATCAGTGCGGAGGGACGAGGGGCAGGAGCTTCCTCGTGAGTCACCCTGAGGCGGCAGCGCCCGGGAGATCGGGCGTCCGTACGGGGGCGGACCAGGGCCAAGCCCGGCCGGCGGGGAAGCTGGAGGCCTGGGGGCGGCAGCTTCTGCTCCCGGGGCGCAGGCCTGTGTGCGTGGCCTTGGGCAAGACATTTCGCCCTTCTGGTGCAGCACACTCTGCCGCACACGCTGCCCTTGCCTCCCTGGCCCCGAACCCTTGCTCGGGGGCCCGCAGTGCCCCCCGCTCCGGAGACGTTTAGGGCAGCGCTGCCCGCCAGCCTGACCGGACGCGGCCCTCCGAGTCAAACGCTGGCTCCCTGAAAATACCGTCGAAACAGCCTGTAGCTAAGACAAAACTGAGTCCGATGCTTCCTTCTCTTGTTCGGGGAGAGCACTGTCTGAAAGGGTAGTTAGTCGAGAGGAGGTGGAGGGGCAGAGTTGGGGTGTTGAGGTTTGGGGCCAGGCTGAAGGGGGGCTTTTTGATGCAAGATTTTTAAATTAGGGTTGGGTAAGGATCGGGTCGCATAGCTCAGGATTTGTGGTCCCGGTGACGTGAGGATTTCATGAGCCTTGGAGCTTCAACTGTGGCTTAATGCTACCTGTCGAAAGTTGGGGCGGTTTTCAATGGATTTTTGTGAGGTCGGAGAGTAAGGTTATTGACACCTTTTGTTTTCCTGGGCAGGTGTTTCCTGACATCATACAATAATACAGTCAGGTTGTTTTGCCTCAGCCAGTATGAGTCACAGCCTTCTGTTGTTTGCACCCACAGAAACCCTGTATGTGGTTTGGTTGTGTGTAAAATGGGGATCATATGGCAGGGGGATGGGGAGGAGCTGGGCACGCCCTGAGAAAACCAGGGTCTCAGCCTCTGGTAGCCCAGCAGGGCTTATAAAAATGTCTGAGTCCTGAAAAACAATCCTTATCTCAAATAGGAAAAGGGAGCTCCAAATTGAAACGAATAGATGGAGATATATATATATATATATCAATAAACAATCGACTAGATTTATTATTAATACCTTATTACTGACCACCAGCCAACTGCTACTCAAAGCACATAGTTAGGGGTGGTTGCATTTACCCTGTAGAGAGATGTGCACGTTCATATGATTTGTGCCGTGTGGTCAGGGGTTCAAAGCTAAGAATGCTCCGGGCTTCTCAAGACCTTAAAACATCCCTGGGGCATTTGGCTCCTGGTCTTGGTACGTCCCTGCTCCGGTCTCTGAGCTCATTTCCTCATCTGTACGGTGGGGAAGACTGTGCTTTGGGCAGGATAAGGAGGAAGTGAGGCCATATGTTAGCCAGCAGTTGTCCGAACTGAAGTCCACAGGATTCTAGAGCAGTGTTCGCCCTCACCGGCATGGGCTGCCCTGCACTTTGTGGGTCTAGAACAGACTGAGGGCCCATAGTAAGCAAGCTGGGAAGGAATGGGAGTGTTAACCAGTTTGAGAGAAAGCAGGAGAATGGAGGTGATATTAACCATTCTCCCAGCTCAACCTGGTTCCATCCATTTCCTGCACTGCTCCCCACCCCACCCACCAGGACAGGTGCAGGGACGACATTAAACATGTTTAACAACCAGTGTGAAACCATGAAAACAGGCTTGCGGGAGAGGCTTGGAGCCCCCCACCCCCATCTCAACAGGTATTAATGTTTTTAATTGCTAGAGTTGGTGGGGGGGGGGGGGGCCATGGGAGCAGGGTATTTAGGGAAGGCCCTGTTTAACCTGTAGTTGACATTCAGTTCGGGCCCTATCAGGGCCTCCCGGCTAAAAATGTGCCTGCGTAGGGAAGTGGGGGTCCCAGGTGTGGGGCAGGCGGAGGTGGGGGCCTGGGTAGGGGGCAGATCCTGATCAGGTGAGCCTTCTGTGGTCACCAGAGCAGTGGGGTCTCCGGGTGAGAGCTGGGGTCTACCAGGGAAGCTTCGGCTTCCTGAGGCTCCTCGGCGTTTGAGGGCGCCCTCGCTGAACTTTGCTAGGTTTGCATGTCCGCCCATCTTAGACTTGGGGAACTCTTTCCCCTTTCCTGTTCCTAGCTGACACATTTCCTGTCCTCTCTCCACACCGGTGCTCCGTCTTTCACAACACCTTGCTGGTGAACTCAGCTTTGACACCGTCCTTAGCAGCTGGAGGATTAGTTCTGCCCTTAAGGGCAAGAAAGACTGGGCCTTCCAACCCTGCCGATTCGAGGGAAAATAGTTGTGTTCTATTTCTTCATGATAAAGAACAGAAAAAAAAAATCACTACACAGCTCTAGAAAAGTCTTTAGAAAAGAGAGGAGTTCGACAGTACATGTCAGATAAGTTTATAAGCTAGTGATTTTCCTACTAAGAATGTAACTTGAGTGAGAAGGAAAGCTGGTGAGAGCAGATAAAAAAGGGCCAGCCAGATGTCCAAGGCCAGATACTCCCCTTGCTTGCTTTTGGCGTCTGTAATCTTGCTTGCCCCCACATCAGCCAGCAGCCAGGAACCGGAAGACTGATTGTACTAGTCCCACCCAACCCGGAAACACTTAGGTATAAAGAGTCAGTAAAACCCGAGCCGGGTGCTCAGCTTTGGGAGGTGACTCCGCTGGGACGGCACCGGTGCGAAATAGTCTTTTTTAACTCCCTGAGTGTGTGTCGCTTGTCCTTTGCTGGACTATTTGCTGTAATATTTTTGGTGCGTTGGCCAGGAAGCCGACAGCCGTGCTGGCCCCTTGAGTCACCACTGTGGGAGGCCACGGAGAGCCCACTCATCGCGGGGCCCTGTGACAAAGGAAGGTACGCCACCACCTTGACCGCGACCCTCACCAGGCCCGACAGTAGTCAGCCGCCGCTGTTTTCAGACGGACTCTAGGGGAGTCAGGAAATTCTGCCAGGACGCGACATCGGATCGGGTGAGTGTCCCCGGGGACCCAGCACCGAGTTCAGGCCCACCCTAGGACAGGGAAGTCCCAGGTGGAAGTCTGTAGTCTGTCTGAATGTGTGTGTGAGTGCTACACGGTCTCGGCCACGGAGCCTGAGTGGGTCCTACCCTGTGATTCCTTGACAGCCTCATACGGCTCAAGGCAGAATCAGGTCCGCTGAGGCCTGATCTGAGTCGGGTTTATACTGACCTGCCAACGTTAAGAGGCGTCTGAGTACCTGCGAGGAGAGCGGCCAGGTGGACGAAGCGACCTCTTCCCTCGTGTTTGTCCTGCGACACCGCACATTGGGAGGGACCCATCTGGGATACCAGGATGTGGGGGGGGGGGGGGGGGTTCCTCAAAACCAACTGTTTTGGAATGTGTGATAAGAATTTTAAAAAGGGGGGCGCCTGGGTGGCACAGTCGGTTAAGCGTCCGACTTCAGCCAGGTCACGATCTCGCGGTCTGTGAGTTCGAGCCCCGCGTCGGGCTCTGGGCTGATGGCTCGGAGCCTGGAGCCTGCTTCCGATTCTGTGTCTCCCTCTCTCTCTGCCCCTCCCCCGTTCATGCTCTGTCTCTCTCTGTCTCAAAAATAAATAAAAAAAAAAAAGACAGAAGCTCCAAAAATTGGAAGGATTTGGTGGAAAGAATGCCACCGAACTATTGGAAATCGCCAACAAGGTTTTTGTAAATTGGGGCCAAGCTGCCAGAAAGGAGGCGGACAGCAGAGTGAAACAAAAGGCAGCTCTCCTGGCCGCGGCCTTGGGGCGACCACCCTCTGTGGAAGGGCACGGAAACCACAAGGGGCTCAAGAACAAAAAAGAAGGGCGCCACTGGGATGGGGTCAACGTGTCTACTGCAAGGAATGTGGACCCTGGAAAAATGAATGGCCCAGCGGCCAAAAAGGGAAACCGAAAGCTTCTACTCCACCGAGATGCTACCAACCAGAACCATCCGAGGCCGACCTGATCGGTATCCAGCTGGGCCCCCATGAGCCCATGGTCAAAATGAAGGTGGGGGACCAGACAATAGACTTCATGGTCGACACAGGGGCCGAACACTCTGCGGGGACACACAGGGTGGCACCTCTGTCGGGTCGAGAAGTGACCATCGTAGGAGCCACTGGGATGCAAACCTGAAGGCCATTTTGCCGTCCCTGACAGTGACCTGGGAGGTCACCAAGCAGTTCACGAATTCCTGTATCTACCTGACTGCCCACTGTCACTGTTAGGTAGAGACCTCCTAGCCAAGATGGGCGCACAAATAGCCTTCACCTTGGATGCACAGACACAACAGCACCTAAATGAAAAGGCCCAACCCATGGTTTTGTCCCTGATGATTCCACGGGAAGAGGAATGGAGATTATATACTTCCCCTCCCGGTGAGCCAACTGTGGCCCCCGAGCTAGAAGCTGAATTCCCTTCAGTTTGGGCAGAAGGAACCCCCCTCTCATCTGCAAAAAACCACCCTCCCCAATATTAATTGACCTAAAGCCTGGGGCCCAGCCTGTCAAAATATGCCCATACGTGATCTCATAGGAGGCACGCCTGGGGATCCAGACACTCTTGGACAGGCTACTCAAATGGGGACTGGTAAAACGATGCCAGTCCCCGTGGAATACGCCCCTGCTGCCCGTGAAAAAGCCTGGGACAGATGATCACCGCCCTGTGCAGGACCTAAGAGCCGTAAATGGAGCAGTCGTCAGGCTGCATTCAGCATTGCCCAACCCATATGCTCTGCTAGGACTCACACCCTCTGAGGCAGGATGTTTCACATGTCTACATTTAAAGGACACCTTCTTCTGTCTCCAGCTAGCACCTAATAGCTAACCGCTATTTGCCTTTGGATGGGAAAACCCTACCACAGGAGCAAACGAACAATTCACTTGGACTAGACTGCTGCAAGGATTAAAAAATCCACCAGCCATGGGGCGCCTGGGTGGCGCAGTCGGTTAAGCGTCCGACTTCAGCCAGGTCACGATCTTGCGGTCTGTGAGTTCGAGCCCCGCGTCGGGCTCTGGGCTGATGGCTCGGAGCCTGTTTCTGATTCTGTGTCTCCCTCTCTCTCTGACCCTCCCCCGCTCATGCTCTGTCTCTCTCTGTCCCAAAAATAAATAAAAAACGTTGAAAAAAAAAAAAATCCACCAGCCTTATTCAGTGGGGCACTGGCATCTGACTTAGCCAGGTTTCTGGGACGGGACCTAGGATGTGTCCTCCTCCAGTACGTGGACAATCTCCTGCCAGCCAGTCCCAGGCGGACCCAGTGCTGAGAGGGAACCAGGGCCCCACTCAGGCCGCTAGCAGAGGTGGGATACCGGGTGTCAAAGAAAAAGGCACAGCTTTGCCCACAAATATTTGGGCTTCAGAATTACTCAAGGCAAATGGATGCTGCGAGCCGAAAGGAAACAGGCAGTCTGTGCCATTCTGGTTCCCACTCCTGGCTAGCGGGTCCAAGAGTTCCTGGGAGCAGTAGGATTCTGTCGGATATGGATCTCAGGGTTCTCGGAGTTGGCCGGGCCTCTCTATGAGGCACCAAAGGGGGAAGAAAGGGCACCCCTTTTCTGGGGCCCTCATCAAGAAAAGGCATTTCAAAACCATAAAAACAAAACTCGCAGAGGCCCCGGCCCTGGGACTTCCAGATGTATCACGAGATTTCAGTCTGTTCGTACGTGAAAGCAGTGGGTGGCCCTGGGGGTTCTCACCCAGGAATTTGGAGCTTGACCAAGACCAGTGGCATATCTTTCAAAGCAGATTAACTCAGCTGTGGGAGGACGGCCACCCTGTCTGAGGGCCCTGGCAGCCACCGCACTTGTGATCAAGGAAGCAGGCACACTCATGTTGGGGCAAGACCTAAGCTCTGAGGTTCCCCGTGCTGTTATTACCGTGATAGATGCCGGAGGGCAACACTGGCTAACACGTGCTCGGATGACAGTATCAGGGACCGCTGTGTGGTCCCACGAATCAGATCGGAAGCCGTAGAAACTAAACCCTGCCACTTTCTTGCCTGCAGCGGCAGGGCCCCCAGAGCATGATTGTCTAGGGGTCCTTGATGGAGTCTTTTCCAGCCGACCTGACCTATCAGACAGAGCCTTACAAAATCCTAATCTCACCCTGTACACCGACGGCAGCAGCTTCATGGACGCCGGTTACGTAGGAGTCTCTGATTTCGAGGTCACAGAAGCAGAGGCCCTTCCACAAGGACGACCAGCTCAAAGAGCAGAACCGTGGGCCCTAATGAGAGCACTAGAACTCAGGAAGGACAGACAGGCCAACAGACACGCTGACTTGTGCCGTGCCCTTGCCACTCTACCTGCACGTGGGGCCCTATACAAGGAGAACGGACTTTTGACCACAGGAGGAAAAGAAAGAAAAAATTGGGAAGAAATCCTAAAACTACTGAGGGCAGTCTGGGAACCGAGGGAGGTAGCAGTCATCCACTGCAGGGGACACCAAAGGGGAAAGGACTCCGTGTCGGAAGGTAACTGACGGGCAGACGCCACAGCTAAACAAGCAGCGGGAGAATGAACGGCACCCTCGAAAATCACGCTGGCCCCGGAGCTGCCGGCTTCCCCAAGGTACACGATCCAAGAGACAGAATGGGCACAGCAGGAAACAGGAGGCCAGACGGAGGGGTGGTGGGTACTTGCGGACCAAAGAGTCTGTGTACGGAGCCGCTAGCCCGCCAGGTGGTTCCCCAGCAGCCTGAGCTCCCCCACCTGGGAAGAACCGCCCTTGAAACCTTATCGGGCTGTTACTATGTAATCGCTCGGCTCCCGTCCTTCTGTGCCTCGGTCTCTCAACGCTGCCTCCTCTGTGCTCAAAATAACACCACACGGAGCCCCACTGGACCCGTGGGAATCCATTGCTGCGGTCCAGGCACCCTTCAAAGATTTGGAGGTAGGCTTTACCGAAATGAGAAACGGTGGAGGATACGAATTTCTTCTATTCATCTGCACGTTTCCGGGCTGGGCGGAGGCCTACCCCACACGCACCGAAAAGGCAAGAGTAGTCACCAAGGCCTTGCTAAGGGATATCATCCCCAGACGTGGAATGCCGTGAACCATGGGCTCAGACAGCGGCCCGGCTTTTGTGGCCGAGGTGATGCCTAACGTATCCCTAGGCATCCGATAGAACTTACATGCAGCCTACCAGCCCGAGTTCAGAGAAAGTGGAACGTATGGAACTGGACCCTTAAATCAGCCATGGCAAAACTGCGTCAGAAAACTAATTTGCCAGACATACGACCTCTATCTAGCTCTTCTCCAAATACGCTGTACACCCCGGGCAAAAAATCGGATCCTCCCCGCTCGATATCCTCTCTGGAAGATCCCCTTCACTAGTCAAATTCAAGGGGGACCTGACAGAACTCGGGAAACAAGAAGGATACCTATTTCCCGTGGAATAGCTGTACATCCCACAAACCTGGGGATCCGGTTTGGAGTAAGGATAAGAAAAGGAAACCACTCAAACCTACCTGGAAGCAACCCTATTTCGTTGTGCTAACCACGCCCACGGCCCTCAAGGTCGCAGGACTAACCGCCTGGATCCACCAGTCTCGAGTAAAGGCGGCCCGCCCGTCGCCTGACAACCACTTGCAATGGAAAGGAACTTCGCGAGCCAGAACAGTCCTCTACAGACCACCCTTAAGAGCACAGCGCTGATAAGCGGCCTGCAGCCAACCCCTGAGGGCTCTGTGTAAGCAGAAGCTTGAGGAAATCGCCAAGCGACTTCAGTGACCTACAGCACGTCGTTCTCGAATCTCCCTGTCATCCCCTGCCCGTTTCTTTTGCCATACGTGTTGCCATGCTCTCTGCTTAGGGCTGACCCAAGTTACTCCACAGACGGGCGCCTCGGTCACTGACTCCTGTTAGCCTCCCTCTGCTCACTAGTGTCAGGATGGCTCGTTCTCCTTAGGTGTGCACGATCTGAGTTGCGATTGATGTCCTCTGCACGTTGTTCTCTGCCTTTAGAACCGTCTCCCAGCCCAGGAAGGGCTGGCCCTGTCTCCCGTCCCCGTGGCGCATATCCCTGTTCCTAACCTGCTCAGAAAGAGTCTGCTCGCTCCCGCCATGCAGATGTGTGACCTGTCACTCCCCGCCTGTCCCCCAAGGCCCGAAGAGCCACTCTGTGCTCCCCACCACCGGACCCCATCTGTCGTCATGAGGGCCAAACTTCTGTAACAGACGCACGGGGTTGCACTGCCTGCTACCCCACTCGGCCTCCTACAGAGGCCACTCCTCCCCCTGTGCCCTTCCCGACTCCTGCCCCAACCCTCCGGTCCACAGAGGTCGGACGACACTACCACGTGTCCCTGTGCCACCGTGTACCCCCACGTGCCAGACAGATGTTATACCAGGAGGGTCACTCCCTGTACCAGAAACGGGAAAACTTATTGGACGGGAAGAATGAAAATGAAACGTTACTGGGGGCTGCCCGATCCGACCTGCCCTGATGTTCCCCGTGCCTGTCGGGTCGTCCTCCGTGGGGACATGAATCAGGTAGACCACTTGCCTTAGGTCCCCGTCTGGACCAGAGGTTAAACGCAGCTCATCGCCTCCTCGGTGCTACCAATCCTGCCGGCTCTGCTTGTCGGCGGGACCCACCCGTTAGGCAGCTAGTCCGATAACACAGGCCCCTGTAAATGTTACCCTGCTACCAAAAGACCCGGAGCCCTGCACGGGGAGACCTGTACCAACTGGAGCCGAACTGCCCCCAGTGGCTCCCAGTTGCCTGACAGACAAGAGGGGAACAGAGCCATTTGGCATTCTGACCACCGGCCAGTGCAACCAAACTCTTGACAGTCAGGAGCTCAGTCATCTTCCTACGAGCCAAGCCTGGTGTCGGCCCCTCCCAGGGCTTCTCTTTATCTGTGGGACGGACGCCTCCCTGTGTCTGCCGGCTGACTGGACGGCCACTGTACCCTGGCCTTCCTCCTCGTAAGATAAACGTTGTTCCCAACATCGGTCTCTTAGAGTACCCGTGGCAGCATATACTCGCTCAAAAAGAGCCACTCAAGTCATCCCCCTGCTGATTGCCTTAGGGATGCGGCAGGGGTGGGCACCGGAGTAGGAGGAACCGTGTCCTCACCCACTTACTGCCATGAATTGTCCAGGGACCTGACAGACAGCACAGAACGGGTTATCGAACCTCTGGTGGTGACACAAGCCCAAGTAGACTCCCTAGCAGCGGTAGTCTTACGGAACAGAAGAGGGCTGGGCCTCCCACTGCTGAAAGGGGAGGGCTGTGGCTCTTCCTGAACAAAGACTGCTGCTTCTGTGCCAGCCAATCAGGGACAGTCGGAGGTATGGTCCACAGGTTAAGGGAGCGAATCACCAAACGAGGCAGGAACGGTTCCTCCTGGAACTGTCGGAGGAACATGTAGAATTGGGCGTCCTGGCTCCTCCCTTAGCTGGTCCTTTCCTGGTGCTTGTCACAGCCCTCCTGTTTGGTCCTTGTGTTCTGACTACGCTCACCAGGTTTGTTTCCTCCCGCCTGGAAGCTGTGACGCTCCAGATGATGCTCCAGATGGAGCGTTCTAGTGTCGCTACTCTCCTTTGGATGGCAAAGAACCCTGGCTGTCACTTTCCTCCCCTCGACATCCGTGTCCAGCAGGAAGAAGCCAGAACGGCCCTTGCCCCTCCCCCCGTGGCAGCAAAGGGCCCCCTGGCCCCCACAAACGGATTTTCTCTAAGTCTGCTACAGCAGCTTGAGAATCAAGAGCGCGGAATGAGAAGGTAAATGGGTGAGAGCAGATAAAAAAGGGCCAGCCAGGTGCCCGAGGCCGGATTCTCCCCCTGTATGCTTGTGGCTTCTCTAATCTTGCCCCTTATGGCAGCCAGCAGCCAGGAACCAGAAGCTTGACTGTCCTAGTCCCGCCCAGCCCGGAAGCACACATGTATAAAGGGTCAGTAAAACCCGAGTCCGGGTGCTCAGCCTTTGGAGGTGACTCCGCTGGGCCAGCACCAGTGCGAAATAAACGGTCTTTTCTTTCCCCGAGTGTGTATCGCTGGTCTCTTCCTGGGCGCCGAGTTCTTGCTGTAACGTGAGGAACAGATGAGAGATGTTTCTTAAGGATTTGTGAACAAGGTGGTTGACGGAATATTGCAACAGTAAAAAGAATGAATATCCAGTATCAGAGGACAGGCCTTGGGTCACTTACACAATGGACTGTTATATCGTATTAGTAATCATATTATGGATGAATAGTTTACGGACATGGGCGATACCAAAATGTGTTACATTTAATAAGCGGATTGGGGCACCTGGGTGGCTCAGTTGGTTGAGCATCTGACTCTTCATTTTGGCTCAGATCGTGATCCCAGGGTCGGGAGATCGAGCCCCACGTCGGGCTCTGTGCTCAGTGTGGAGCCTGCTTGAGATTCTCTCTCTCTCTCTCTCTCTCTCTCTCTCTCTCTCTCTCCTCCTCCCCCTCCCCCTCCCCCCTCTCCCTTCTCCCCTCTCCCCTCTCCCTTCTCCCTTCTCCCCTCTCCCTTCTCCCCTCTCCCTTCTCCCTTCTCCCTTCTCCCTTCTCCCTTCTCCCCTCTCCCTTCTCCCCTCTCCTGCCCCTACCCAGCTTGTGCTCACTGGTTTGAGCGCTCTCTCTCTAGATAAAATAATAAAGGTAAAAAGCAGATTAAAATAATGTAGTAGTATGATAGAAATAATACAGAAAGGGAAAAACAGAATTTGTAGCCTGCTTCATTAAGTACAAATTTGTAAACTGTTTGATTTCATTAATTCATTCAACAAAATACACTGACGATGTAACAGTAACAGGTTAAAAATGTAATTTACAGCGCGCCTGACTGGCCTGATGGAGGGTGCAACTCTTGATCTCAGGGTTGTGGGTTTGAGACCCACATTAGGTCTCTTTATTTATTCACTTATGTATTTTGGTTTCAGGAGTAGAATTCAGTGATTCATCCCAACGGGTGCCCTCCTTAATCCCCATCACCTGTTCAGCCCATCCCCTACCCACCTCCCTCCTTCAACCCTCAGTTTGTTCTCTCTTTAAGAGTCTCTTGTGGTTTGTTTCCCTCTCTTTTTTCTTGTTCTTTCCCCCGGCCACGTGTTCATCTGTTTTGTTTGTTAAATTTCACATACGAGTGAAATTATATGGTATTTGTCTTTCTCTGACTTACTTGCTTAGCGTAATACACTGTAGTCCCATCCACGTCATTGGGAATGGCAGGGTTTCATTTTTTTTTTTTTTGTCAAAATAGTATTTATTTATTTGTAAATGTTTATTTTGAGAGAAAGGGAGAGGGAGTGCAAGGGCCTGAACAGGGAAGGGCAGAGAGAGAGGGAGAGAGAGAATCCCACACCGTCAGCACAGAGCTGCACGCAGGGCTTGGTCCCACGACCCTCAGATCGTGAGCTGAGCTGAAGTCAAGAGTTGGATGCTCAACCACCTGAGCCACCCAGGTGCCTCAAGGTGTCATTCTTGGAATGGCTGAGTAATATCCCATCGTGTATGTATTACATCTTTATCCGTTTATCAGTCGATGGACACTTGGGCTCTTTTCATAGCTCAGCTGCTGTCGAACAGCCTCGCTCTCCATTGGCAAATTTAAAACGAGAGCGGGAATGAGGGCGCAGGAAGAGAGAAGTAGGGTCATTCAAGTGGTTGTCTAGCTCCCCCAGAGCTTTAGA
Source organism: Neofelis nebulosa (assembly GCF_028018385.1). Taxonomy (NCBI): domain Eukaryota; kingdom Metazoa; phylum Chordata; class Mammalia; order Carnivora; family Felidae; genus Neofelis; species Neofelis nebulosa. The sequence continues at coordinate 43,049,362 of NC_080799.1, read as the reverse complement.
CAAGGGGAGCGGCCCGGCCCCTTGTCTAGTTGTTAACTAGTAGCTTTGTGTTGCGGCTGCTGGCGGTATGTTAGTTCCAGACGGATGTCTTTGAAATGGACGCTTCTGCGACCCAAAGCTTCGTGTCAGGGACTCGGGTTGAAAATACACATGCTGGCCTCTGCCCCCAGTGCCTGACCCTGGGCTCCTTAATCCCTTGGAATTTCCTGGGTGGCCGGAGTGTCTTCTAGTTTGAGGAGGCGGCTCTTGGTGGGCTCCGGATAGATCCCGGACGAAGGCTGGTCACTAGAAAGACCAAGCCGCGATTAGAAGCTTGCAACCTCCAGCGCCATCCTCCAGGGGGCGCAGAGGGGCTGGAGATGGAGTTGAGCACCAGTCACGCCCACGTGATGGGTCTCCATGAACATCCCTAAGGTGTGGGGATCCGAGGCCTTCCAGGTTGGTGAACACATCCACGTGCCGGGAGAGTGGCGCGCCCCCACGCCACGACACGGTGGCTCCCGCGTTCGGGATCCTTCCTGGCTTTGCCCCGTGCCCCCCTCATCTGGCTGTTCCCTGGATCCTTTATTACATAATAAACTGGTAAACATAAGTGTTCCCTTGAGTTCTCTGAGCGATCCTAGCAAATTCTTGAACCCGAGGAGGGGATCCCGGGAGCCCTGGATTTGTAGCCAGGTCGGGCAGAAGTGTGGGTGATGAGGACCCACCGCCTGGGATTGGCATCTCTGAAGTGGGCGATCTCATGGGGCCGAGCCCTGGCCCTGTGGGGTCTGTGCTAACTCCAGTTGGCGTCTGCATTGAATGAATTTGGAGGACACCCAGCTGGTGTCCACAGAAAAGGAGAATTGCTTGATGAACAAAATCCTACATAGCCGGGACCAGACAGCACTTTACGTCTACAGACAGCTGGTTTTTCCTCTCCAGTTGGATGTGGGTGGGAGGCACGGGGCGAGTCAGGGACGGTCCTAGCCATGCGGCTGGAGCGCCCAGGGGGGTGGTGCCGTTCTCTAAGATGGGAACCCCGGGGGTCGGGGTTCCAGGGAATCTCAAGGTCCCCTACTTGTCCTCAGCACCCAGACTTGGGCTCTGGCAGGCTGCCTCGTGTCTCACCAGGCGCGCTGGGCCTCCCTTCACCCCAACCCCCAACCCGGATGGGAGTCCCCATCCCAGCCACCGACCTAGGCCCTAGAGCTGTGTGTCCTCCTGGCTGGAGAAACCACACTGACTTACCCAGAAGCCATCAGTCAGCCGTAACCAGCAGCCACGCACTGCCCCGGGGGGGTGAGGGGGAGGAGGAACGTAGTCGGAGGTGGCTCTCCACCCCGCGGGGGAGGCCGGGGCTGGTTTTCCGTGCTTCCTCTCCGCAGGCATGACGTGGCTACGCGGGTCACCTGGGGGGCTAGTCACGGCTTGGTAGGAAACCCCCAAAGGAAGGGCTAGGAGCACCTGTTAGTCCCAGCTCTGTTACTGGATCTTGTGCAGCATTCACTTCCTTTCCATGAGTCCTTGGCCATGACTTCTGACCTCGAGACTGAGGTCCTGCCCTCTCTTCTTGGGCCATGAGTCACTCCTACATCACCACGAGTACTGGAAGCTGCCCAGCCTGGCGATGGGGACCCAGCGAGTCAGCTCAGCCAGCTTGCCCGTTGCCCTCTGTCCTCCTTCCCAGCAGGCTCCTCTGGGCCCGGCCCTCCCCAGCCCAGAGCTCCCCTCTGCTTCCTGGTGGCGGAGAAGTGCCCAGCCCTTCTCGGCTGGTCTCGGTCTCGGTGTCGTGGTCAGAACAGGTTCCAGTGGGTCCCAGGTGGGAGGGGGAGGGATGCCGGAGTGCTGGGGAGTCCGGCTTTATTATGAGCTGGTCAGGTGGTGGATGACGCTCAGGGACATTCGGGGCAGAACTTCATAGTGGGCCGTCTGGGGTGGGGGGGGGGAGGAAGGCCTGTTTTGTGGCCTTTGCCGAGTTTGGTGGTATGTCCATTGTCCCGTCCTGCACGGCTGGTCTCAGGACACTGCTGTGATGTCAGCTCTTGCAAACCTCCCACCAGCTTCACCATCAGCTCCTGCTAGCCAGTCGGAGCCCTTGTTAACACATCCCCGTGGTAAACGTGCAGTTGTTTTTTTTTAAATAGGCTCCGTGTTCAACGTGAGACTTGAACTCGGGACCCTGAGATCAAGAGTCGCACGCTCTACAGATTGAGCCCGCCAGGCGCCCCAAACATGCTATTTTAAAGGTAAACAGACAAAGCAGAGGGGGCTCCAAGTTTACCCGTCACCAACTCTTAGCCACTAGGCAAAGTTCTTGTGCGGGGAGAAGGGGAGCAGTAGAGGGGTTTTCCACCAACCAGAGAAGCCGTGTGTAGCCTGGGAAGTTGGGAGTGGAGGTGAGGGGTTCTGGCCCCCAGGGTGGGCCGTCCAGTGACGTTTCTGCAGGACGACTGGCCACCTTCCTCCCCGGAGATTCCCACCCCGGGCCGACGGGTTATTTTTCCATGAGAACCGTAGGAGTCAATAGGGGAAAACGGGATCAGCTCTAAGAAATCCAGCGTATGGCCAGCTTTTCTGAAGGAGGGAAAGGCTGTGGATAAATCCGGACTGAGGAGGCTGTGAGGAAAATGTGGGGCCCGGGGTGTGGGAGCTGGGCTCGGGTGAGGTGGGGCTCCGAGTGGGACCTGGGACCTGGGACCTGAGACGGGGTTGGAGCCCCTTTGGACCCAAGTCTCCAAGAGGCAGGGAGCCCTGTGTGAGAGCTAGGAGAGTTCGGGAGTGTGATTAGACCAGGGGAAGGGCATCCCCAGTGATGAAGCCGCGGTCAGTGAGCAGTGTCCTCGAGTGTCCCCAGGGCCTCGTTAGTGCCCGGAAGACCTCGCCCGCAGACCAGCACAGCCTGACGCTGCTCACGGGGCCCTGGGCCCCTCGCGACCACCAGCCCTTCAACCCGAGCAGCCCTTGCTCCCTCGGCCGGTGGTGGCAGGCAGGGCGGGGCCGACCAGTGCTCCTCCCAGATGGATAAACTGAGGCCGGGCTTGGAGGAAGGAGCCCGTGTTCGGCCGGCTCCTTGGGGCGCTCTGCTGGCTCGCGTGAGGGCGGCTGGCACAGCCGGCCCACGGCCGGGGAGACCGGGGCACGGGCGGTGTCGCAGGATGGGCTCGGGTGGGCGGAGCCACACGCAGCTGGGGGGGGGGCCACTCCGCCCCGGGGGGCCCACGGGTGCCGCCACTTCCGGCGTTCACGAAAGAGGACATTCAGATTTTCTCCCCCGTTCTTTCACGTGGAGAATACGCCCGATTTGCCGTGGTGACCATCCCGAAGCGCCCGCATGGGTCCGAGGCGTTGACCACCTGCTTCAGCTGCACAACTTTCCAGCTCCCCCGAGGACTCTGCCCCCGCCCCCGCCCCCGCTTCCTGTCTCTGGGCTTGCACTTGAGGGACCTCGTGGAAGTGGAACCCTGCAGTATCGCAGTATCTATCCCTTTGCGCCTGGCCCTTCACCGAGCGTGACGTCCGCCAGCTCAGACGCGCCGTAGCCGGTGTGGTAGCAGGTGTGCGGCAGTCCGTCCTTTCTGCGGCTGAATGACGTGTCTCACTGGGTGGAGGGACCACGGCTTGCTTATCCCTTCGCCCACTGATGGACATTTGGCTGTTCCCTCTCTGGGGCTCCCGTGCCTAGTGCTGCCGTGAACGTGCGTGCCGGTCCTGCTTGGGCGGGCACCCGGGGGCAGGCCAGGTGCCACCCAGCACCCGCCGTGAGAGCTGTCAGCCCCCTCCCCACACCCCCCGGGGCCCCTGGTGGTCCGGCGGCCTCTGCCCCTGTGCCCAGGAGCTGGTTGATCCCTGGCCCTGGAACGGCCTCCCCACTTCTCCTGTCCCCGTTTCGTCCCCTGCACAGGGAGGCCCACTGGGTGGGGTCGGGCCCCCTCGGTCCCCGTGCCTGTCCTCTGCCCCAGCTCGGATCTGCTGTCCCACCCGGCAGACCCTTTGCTCGCACCTTCCCCGGGGCCGGAATGACCTCTGACTACACCTGGAAGACTCAGCTGGAGAGATCGCCATCCTCCCTGCCCCCGTCCCCCTCCCGGTTTGGTTTCCCTGGGACTCTATCATCCGTCAGACTAAACGACTGATGGATGGTGTTTCTCCCTCTCCTCCAGCGTCCCCAGCGTGCGGGCAGGGGCGGTCTTCGGTCTGCTCGCCGTTGTGTCTCCGGCACGCCCGGGTGCGAAATGGCGTTGGTGTGCCACTTCTTCGGGCTGAGCCCCACCAGCCCCAGCTGCCACTCGTACGATGCGTCCGCAGCCCTCTCCGTCCTGCACAGCTCGCTGCAAATCATCGGTGGCCCTGCGATGGCGTGACAGGCGCCGGGTGGCAGGGTGGGTGGCAGGGTGGGCACCTGGGGCCCAGGCGAGGACATGCCCAGCCGGCACTGCTGGTGTGGCTGCAGCATCCAGTAGGCGCTCCGTAAATGTCTCCAATGGGTGTCAAGTCACGCCGGGGCCCCCACTCTCTGGGAACTGGGGAGCCGGTCTCTGGGGCCCTTGCTGAGGCCTGGTGCCCGACAGCCTTCACTGCCTTCTCAGGTCTTCCTGTGGCTCCTACCGGGTCCTTCTCCTGGAGGCCCTCTACCTGGCCACCCTTTTTGGGGACCAGTGACATCTCAGGACACGTGTCTGTCCCTCGGGTGACCTCGGCAGTGGCCCAGTTCTCAGGAAACGTCGTAATAGGACACTGGGGAGGCTGCATTCTGGGACAGCTGGTCCCTGGCACAATCCTCCCGACACCTTGCCACGCTTGTTTATTCATTCAGCAAACACCCACTGAGACCCGGAGTGTACCGGGGCCATCCTAGATCCCCAGGGTGTGCTGGGCCACCTGACACTGCCCCTCCCCTCGGGGCGGGGGGTCACAGCTCCCAGCACCCAGCCCCTCGTGGCCCTCCAGGGGCCCTGCCCGCCTCCGTGCTTCCCCACACCCCCTCCCCCGTGCTGAGACTCCTTCACCATCATCACTTGCTCACCTGCCTCCCACCCCCGGGGAGATGCCTGCTGCCCGAGGGTAGGACCTGTGTCTTATCCGTGGTGCCCCAGTGCCCAGCATGGGATCTGACATACAGCCGTGGCCCAGTAAATGCTTGTCGAGTGAGCCGGGGAAGCCAACCACCTTAGTTTCGGGAAGGCAGCGGGTTGGGGGAGCCTGGGGCTAGCCGTGGAGTAGAGACGGCCCAGGGTGGTGAGCAGGCGGCGGGGTGGGGGGGCACCCCAGAGCCTGCCCTTCACCTTTGCTGCTTGGCATGGGTGTTCTCCGGCAGCTCCCTGCCTCCGGTCCTGGGACAGAATAATGCATCAGCTGGGGGCTGTTCGGGGCTCCTGCACCCCCATCCTTGGCTTGTATTGGGGCGGGATGGGACAGGGGGCTCGCCCTGATGAGAGGGGGCGTCTGGCTGTAGTTTAGCCCCGAGTTGCCTCCTGCCCTTCTAGCCGAAGCCGGAAGGGGGCAGTAAAACACACCAGCGATCCCTTGTGGCTCCGGGGAGGTGGTCGGCTGCAGGCTCCTGCCACCTGCCAAAGCCCCAGGGTCTGAGCGGGGACAGCACAGGGGTCACCCCTACCCCCAGGCTGTGGGGGAGGAACACGTTGGCCAAGCCGGGGCGCTCCAGAAAGGCTGAGGCGGTCTGCCCAGCGGGGTGCGCCGAGTGTCTGCCTGGAGGGCCCCCAGCTCCTGCCAGCACCCTGTCCTGCGCCCCAGCCCGGCTTCCTCTCTTCTCTGAGCCCCCCTGCCCGCCCCTGCCCGCCTCTGCACGCCTCTCCACTGCTCCCACTTGCCCTCCGGGTCTCCGCTTTCTGGGCGGTCTTCACCTGCAGCCCCGCCAGGGTCAGGTGCCTCCCCGGACCCTTGAGGCCCCAGCCCACCCCACTCCGCTCCTGGGACCCTGGGTGAAAACCATCCATCCCCTGGATCAAGATCCCTCGGGATCTACCGGGTCCGGTCCAGTCTCCCGCCTCCAGATTGGGGTTCAAATCCGGCTCTACCTGTCACCACGAGCCTGCTCGCCCCCAGCCTCAGTTTCCTCAGCTTCAGAGTGGGGACAGTGAGGGAATTTGAGGAGGAAGGTGTGGCGATGCGGGGCGCCTGATACACTCTCCTCCCGCTGTGTCTCCCACCCCTTCCCAGCGCGAGGTTTGTTGACCGTGTGAATGAGAGGACGAATACGCAGTGGGTCTAGGACCGGAATCCGTCGGCCCTCCTTCTGGGGGTGGGGGACCCCGGGGTAGCACCCACCTGGGCTCCCTGCTCCTGCATAGCCCAGCTGCCCTTTGACCCTTAGGCGTGCAGGGGCCGGGCCGGGCTGTGGGAGACGGTACCCCAGCCCTTCCCAGGCAGCCACGTCAGTCGGCCACCTGGGCACCTGCCTGGGTTTCCCCGAAGTCCAGGTGAGGGGTGAGTTGTTGGGCACCCGAGTGACAGGACCCACATGACAGGTGGCCACTGGGGGCCTGATTCATGGCTTTCTGGGAAGTGGGTTAACGGAATCCCAGGGCCCAGGGCCTGGTCAGGCCTCCTGGCTGAGTCACAGTGGCCCCTGGAGGAAGGAGCCGTTACTGAGCCTCTGGGCAGCCCCGTGTTCCCAAGGCCCCGGGACCTCCCCACGACCCCACACCCTAAGTCTTCCCTTCCCCACACAAACTGGGGTCCATCCCAGTCAGTGTCAAGGCCACTGGCCTGCACCACTGGGCCTGGGTCCTGCTCCTCCAGAGGCCAGATTCTGAGCCCACAGCTGGAGCCCAGGTCCTGGGCCCCCAAACCAGTCCACTGCTGGTGGGGGGTGGTAGGGATCTCAGCCAGAGCCCCCACCTGGGCCCCCTTAACGGCCCATTTCCTCCCCACAGTCCCGCCCCACCTGTGACCTACAGCCTGGGGTGGCCAGACCGAGCCACTCACTCACTCACTCACTCGGGGGACTGGTCCAACGGCATTCCACCTCCCGGGATAAAACCTGGGGTGACCTGTGGGGAGCTCTGCACACAGCTCTCCCAGCCGCGCCCGCGCCCCCACCGGCCATGGTGGTTTCCAGAATTCCCCCGGCCCTGGGTGGAGGCTGTCTCAGGATCCTAACCCCCCTTCTGCTTCTGGCTTCTGCGGGTGAGTCCTGAGGCCCCTCTGCGCCTCCCTCCTCTGTCCCCCAGGGCCACCCCCTCCCCTCCCCCTACTCAGCACTGGCCCTCCGGGCCCTGCCCTGCCGGGACCCAGTCTCCCCCTCCCCCTCGTGCTCGCCTGCTCTCAGCCACGTCCGGTGGCTGCCAGCAGAGGACTGCAAGGAGGCTGCAGTCCACCGCCTCCTCTTCCCTCCCGGCTCTTCGGACCATGAGTGTCATTACAGGCCTCAGGCTCGGGGGTTGAGAGGGTCTCGGGCCGGGGCAGGTGTGCGCTCCCCCGCTCTCACCTCCCCCACCCCCACCCCGTGAGAGGTGCCAGGCAGGTGGGATGGAGTCCTGGCTCAGGTTGCCCGACAGGAAGCTGGTGGGAGGTTAGGGCCCCGGCTTAGGGCCGAGCCTGAGGCTTCCGTCAGCCCTGCCCAGGCTCCGGGAAATGCCCCGCCCTGAAGAGACACCCCGGGCACCGGGGCTCCTCTCTGCTGGCCTGACCCTTCCTTCTCTTGCCCTCAGCCTCCCTCCGTGCTGCCAGGATACCTGGTGAGTTGGGGGGGCCCTGGGGGAGGGCTTGAGGGGAGGGGCTGCGTCTGGGTCTGTCTGTGGGGTAAGCAGATCAGAAGGGGGCGGTGGGGCCAGAGGGGAGTCAAGCGGGAGAGGAAGGCAGGCAGCAAAGAAGGCCCAGGAGGCAGAGCAGAGATTCTGACTCGGAGGGGAGGGGCCCAGGTGGGGGGGGGGTGGTGGTGGGGTGGGGAGCAACAGCAGATGAGGGGAGACGGGTGGCCAGCTCGTGGGGAGGGAGAGGAAGAGAAGGGCCGGGGAATGAATGGCGTGGGGCGTGGGCAGGGTAGGATCGTTGTGCCCCTTGAATGACAGAAAATGTGACCCTCGTCCGCCAGCACCCCCAGCTTGTGGGAAGCCCCAGCGGCTGAACCGGATCGTGGGCGGTGAGGACAGCACTGATGCCGAGTGGCCTTGGGTCGTGAGCATCCAGAAGAACGGAACCCACCACTGTGCAGGCTCCCTGCTCACCAGCCGCTGGGTGGTCACTGCTGCCCACTGCTTCAAGGGGTGTGCACGACCGGTCCCCTCCACTTGATGCCCCAGGCTTCCTGCCCCGGACCTGGGCTCCCCACTCGGCACCAGCCCCCGGGTCTTTGTCCGGCCTTGGGGGCCTCTCATAGAGGAGAGCGAGCCTGCTTCTGTTTCGGGGCCTTCAAACGCATGTGGTCCCCCAGACACTCCCTGCCTGACCCTTCCCCACCACCCCTGGTTCCTGGCTGACCCCACCCCCTTTCCTGTTTCCCCCAGCAACCTGAACAAGCCGTCCCAATTCTCTGTGCTGCTGGGGGCCTGGCAGCTGGAGAACCCTGGCTCCAGGTCCCAGCAGGTGGGTATCGCCTGGGTGCAGTCCCACCCCGTGTATTCCTGGAAAGAGGGCTCCCGTGCAGACATCGCCCTGGTGCGTCTGGAGCACACCATCCACTTCTCTGAGCGAATCCTGCCCATCTGCCTGCCTGACTCCTCCGTCCGTCTCCCTCCGAACACCCGCTGCTGGATTGCAGGCTGGGGGAGTATCCGTGATGGAGGTGCGGCTTTTCCCCTGCCACGTGGCCAGGGGGTGGATGGGGACAGAGGGTGGCAGACGCTCAGAGACACAGGTACAGTGGGCAGCAAAGGTTGGAGCCAGAGGCATAGCAGAAGGGAAAAGACAGACTCTTCTTGTGACGACAGAGATGGAAGAAAAAGTGAGCCGCGATCCAGAGGTGTGAAGTCCCAGAAACCTAGGTGGACACTTTTAGGTCCTTTCTAGTTAAAGAGTATCTTGGCTGTGTTCTGAGGGAACAACAGCCAGATCCACGAGGCTATTAAGTGATCTAGGAAAGGCTGGAAGGAGGCCTGTGTGGGGCCTGGCTGAGTACATGAATGTAAAACAGCCCTGAGATTCCAAAGTGGGAACAGGCACCCCCTGGTGGCAGCATGCCATAATTGCAGGCAAAATTCCCAGAAGGAAGTAGGCTCCAGAATTGGACAATATAATTGTCAGACCAAGTCTGGAGGTCTGGAAAACATCATCTAGAGACACAAGGCAGATAAAGTAAGAGGCAGAGAAGCAGAAAAAGGTAGGTGGGTAGATAGATAATGGGGGTGATAGAATAGAAAGATAATGAGTAAGCAAAAAGTGTCAGAAAAATGGGATTTTAACCAGATTCCAAAAGAAATCAAGGGAAATGACACCAGGTGTCTGGCGATCCCACTGAGTCTGAGGTTGCAGACAGCCTCCCCATCGTCATCCTGCAGGGCTCATTTGAGAACTGGAGGTATGAGCTGGGGAGGGTCTACAGACCAACCTTAGGGCCTGCGGTCCCCCTAGAGTGTGGGGGATTCCTCGAGTTCCAGTAACGTTCAACATTAGGGGATCGTTTACTGCACACTTCCTCTGTGGCAGTCCACTTCCTCTGCTGGAGACAGTAGTGCTTGGGGCAGGACAAGCCGGGACCAGCAGTTCTAACCGTTTTGTGGGCATCAGGGGACTCGTTAAAGATTCAGAGTCTCACGCGGCTCATTCACGTTCGGACCCAGTAGGTCCAGAGGTGCGCAGTCTCGGAATTTGGGTTTTCCGCAGGCATTTGGGAGTCTGACTGACGGAGTTGATCCATTAACCTTTGAGACTTGCCTCTGAGGGAGAACGGAGGGGCAGCAAAGAAAGGGCTTTCCAAGCCTGACCCTGTCCTCCCTGCCCCCAGTGCCCCTGCCCCACCCCCAGACCCTGCAGAAACTGGAGGTTCCCATCATAGACTCGGAAGTCTGCAGCCGCCTCTACTGGCGGGGCGCTGGGCAGGGAGCCATCACCGAGGACATGCTGTGCGCTGGCTATCTGGAGGGGCGGCGGGACGCCTGTCTGGTGAGCACCTGAGTTTTCCCACTTTTGTCCCGCTGAGCTCCACCGCTGCCCCGCCCCCCCCCCCCATCAGCTGAGACCTGTAAGTGCCCCTAGACACCTGCACCACCTGGCCTCTGCTTGGCTCAGTCATCCGTCTGTTCGGCCACGCGGCCACGCACCAAATGTGTACCGAGCGTCTTGGGCGGGCCGGACCCCACTCTCCGGGAGCCTGCCTCCTCCTCGGGGTTCCCATGCCCTGGTCCCCACCACCTCCGTCACCACGGTGGAGGGCGGCAGGCTGGTAGCATGGTAGCACCCGGGCTTGGACGTTGGAGGGTCCCGGTTGCAATTCCTAGTCTGCCGCCCACGGATGCCAGTCTGGGCAAGCCGGGGCTTCCCTCTGAGCCTCGGTTTCCTCATCTGTAAGGCAAGCAACGGTACTCCCTGGCTTGGGGGCTGTGAGGGACAAGGTCTGGCACAAAAAGCTTCTCACCAGAAGCGAGCCCGAAGGCCTGTCCAGCTTAGCCCTCCCGGCCCTGGTGAGTCGCAGTACCATGGGGGGGTGTGTGTGCCCCCTTGACCCTCACCCCAGGGAGCCGTCCGTCCCCCCACTGTGTAGGGTCCTGGGCTCTGCCCAGCCCTGACCCGCGTGGGTCCCTAACTTTCCCCCCTCTCCGCAGGGTGACTCGGGGGGCCCCCTGATGTGCCAGGTCGAGGGCACCTGGCTGCTGGCGGGCATCATCAGCTGGGGCGAGGGCTGTGCCGAGCGCAACCGGCCCGGCGTCTACATCAGCCTGGCCGCCCACCGCTCCTGGGTGATGAGGGTCGTGCAAGGGGTGCAGCTCCGCGGGCACTCACAGGGGAGGGGGCCCGCAGGGGAAGGCGCGCCCTCCCCGAGGGGCCCGCGTTAGGGACCTGGGGAGACGCGGCGGCCACGCCGTTGTAAGTAAGCCATCTGCCTCCGGGGGGCGCCCGCGGGCCGGCACCGAGCGGCCTCGCAGCCCGCCCCGCCCGCGCGAGCGCCTCTGTGTGTATATATATACATGTTAATAATTTTTACAGTTATTTGTACCCCGCCCTCATATCTTATTTATTCCTCCAATTTCAATAAATTATTTATTCCCCCGTTGCTGTTTTTCTAGGTATGACATTGGGAAGCAGGGTACGCTTGGGGTTAAAGTGGGGGCAGGTCGGGATGAGTTTGGTCGCCTGGCCAGGGACCCAGGCGTCCTGTCCACCTGCGTTTCAGTGTTCTGACCCCTGGCCTTTGTACTTCCTTTCTGTGCCCCCCTCCCACCAGGAAGAAAGGAGGCGGGAGGCCAGCGGACCGGGAGACCGGCTCCACCAGTGGAAAGGGGGAGTGCTGGCTGGGGTGGGGGGGGTCGGTCCAGGCCCCCAACCTGCCGGTTGTGTTTCCAAAACTGGGCTAGCTGGGAGAAGCCCGCCCCTATGAGAGTGGGGTGTCTCCTCCCTCCCCTCAGAACCACGCCTCCCGGATTTGGGGCCTCTACGCCCCCCCCCAGCTGGCTCCGGAGTGACTCAATGCCGATCTGTGAGTCCTCCAACCAAGAAGGGAGCCAAACGATGAGACAGCAGGTCCCCAGGCCCTGCTACACCTCGGGCTTGAGTCACCTGGCCTGTGCCTACAGCAGGTGGGACCAAGTCCCAGGCTACAAAGGGATCTACCCACTTCCCCGCTGGCAAACACCCCCTTCCTCCAGGACTGCCCTCCACCCCCCTTCTGCAGCCCAGGCCCTAGCCTCCTGGACCAGCCCCCCATCCCACCCCCGGCCCCACATCTGGAGCCTGACCCAGCCCACCTGGGATTCCCTGCAGTGAGTGAGATATGCGGACCCGGGCTCTGTGGTTGACCTGAGACTGTGAACTTCACATAGTTCACACAGAGAGATTCATTCTAGGGCGCCTGGGTGGCTCAGTCCGTCAAGCGTCAAGCGTCCGAATTCGGCTCAGGTCATGATCTCACGGTTGATGAGTTCCGGCCCCGCATCAGGCTCTCTGCTGTCAGCACAGAGCCCCCTTCCTACCCTCTGCCCCTCCCCCGCCTCAAAAATAAACGTTAGAAGAAAAAAAGATTAATTCTAGAGCGAAGAGGTCCAGTCCTGCTATTCACCGTGTCTCCAACTGGAAACGCGACGTGAGTCTTCGAGAAGGCAGCGGCGGGCAGCGCAGGGTTTTGGCTTGCCCGCTGTTTGTTTGGTACCCTCGCACCCTTTGCTGGGAGGACATCTGCTCCTGTAGTTTGGTCGCTCTTCTGTCATGACCAGATCGCAGCGGATGCTGGGGGATTGGTTTGATTAAAAACCAAACACTGAACGGGCCTCCTGCCCGCCTGGGAACCAGCCTTTTCCTTCTGCCGGTTCCCACATCACAGGAAGTGAGCGGGGACTCGGGTGAGCGCTGAATCCACATCCTGGCCCTCCCCCCATGTCGCCCTGTGCCTGCCCCTCCCCCTGCCCTCAGCTCTCGCCTTCTGCCCCATCCCCACCCCCTCCCCCTCCCCCAATCCGCCCTCTGTTCCTCGCCCCCAGGTTCTGCCCGTGCTCCTTCCCCCATTCCTTCCCCTCCCTCCTCTGCCCCTTCCTGCCAATGGCCTCTGCCCCTCAGTTTCTCCCCTGCCTGTGCATCTTTCACCCCGCCCTCTGCCCCCGTTCACTGGTCAGAGGGTCCCCCTCACGTGTCATCCGATGGAAGCCCCACGGAGGAGATGCCTAGAAACACCTGCCGGGGTGGAGGAGCGGCCTCACAAGTGGCAGGACACTCGTGAGGGTGGGCTCTCGGGGGCTGAGCGATCAGCCTCCAGGCACCTGCGCCCCCCCAACCCCCCCCCCCCCCGCCCCAGCCCAAAGGTACCTGCCAGCCTCCGGGAGGAGCCCGAGGGCAGGCCCGGCCCTGGAGTGGGGAACCACAGGAGGCTGCCAGCTGCAGCACGTCTGGGTGACCCCCTCTCTAGTCAGGATGGGGGGTCCCGGAGCTGCAAACGTAGTCAGCCCCGTGCCGGTACGGTCCACACCAGGATCGCAGCAAAGCCCCTCAGCCCAGAAACACACCCCAAATCTGCGCCACTCTGGGTGGGGGAGAACCCACTGCTTTGTTTTTGTTGTTGTTGTTGTTGTTGTTGTTTTTAAAATTTTTTTTAACGTTTTATTTATTTTTGAGACAGAGAGAGACAGAGCATGAACGGGGGAGGGGCAGAGAGAGAGGGAGACACAGAATCGGAAGCAGGCTCCAGGCTCCGAGCCGTCAGCCCAGAGCCTGACTCGGAGCTCGAACTCACGGACCGCGAGATCGTGACCTGAGCTGAAGTCCGGCGCTTAACCGACTGAGCCACCCAGGTGCCCCAGAACCCACTGCTTTGTCTCCACCGGCACCGCCTGCCTCTGGGGGCCACAGACCGAGACCCTTGCAGCTGTCCCCTGAAGGGGACGTCCCAGGGGCCGGTGGCAAGGGGCCGGCACACCCACGTGCCCAGTGGACAGGTGTCTCCACTACCTTTACCTCCCTCGTGGAACAGACCTTTGCAGAGCTCCCTTACCTCCCCAAGGGCAGGGGCGGGGCTGTCTGGCCACTGTGACAAGGTGACAAATGTCATTCTAGTGGGAACGTCTTCCCTGCAGGCTGTGAGGTCCCGGGGCGTGTCTGTTCCTCCACATGCTCTGTCCTCAGACCTTTAACCCTTGAGGAGACGTCCACCCCACCCCCCCACCCCCACCCCCCCCGGGACCTCACAGCTCTGCCCTGGCGTCCAGAACAAGCTGGCCAACACCCACCCTGCCATGGCCAACGACTTGCTGCCATGGCCAACGCCCCTCCCTGGTGCCCCCCACCTTAGAGACCGGAAGAGTCAGGCACCTGCTTCCACAAGGTCACAAGAGCACGTGGGACTGAGTGTTGGCCCGGGAGAGGGAAGCAGATGTCCGATGTTTTCTTGGGGCGACTTGTCTTTTTCCCGATAAAAGGGACATACTCAGCTGGCATCCTTTCCCCTCTTCTTTCTTCTTCTAGTCTTGGATGTACATGTGATGCTTAAGAGCCAGCAGCCACTTTAGCACCACAAGGTTAAAAGCTGCTGTTATTTTTATAAAAAATGTAGGTATGCATTTTATGTCTTCTCCTCCCTCCCATTTTTTTATTCATTTTTATTGTATTTTACAATTGTATTATTGCATCTTATGAACGTGTGGGTTACGGTCTTTCTAAGGTTCCCAGACTCAATTCCAGCGTGGGAGGAGGGGTCCCCACACTGAACACTAGACGATCCCCGGATACCAGAGTGCCCAGGATTCTCCGTCCTGACACCGTCCACCCAGGGACAGTGACAGGGGCCACGGGTTAGGGGTTCAGCCCCACACGATCACCCCGCCCCCCAGTGCTCCCAACCACAGGCCACAGAGAGGAGGGTCCTCCTCCACGGGCTCTTCCAGTTGGTTAGAGCGGCTCCCAGAAGTCAGGGAAACGTGCACGTTTACCACCTTTTGGATGGATACGACCATGTGTACACGCAGGGTGGAGGGGCTGCCTGAGAGCCACCGGGAGAGCAGCCAACTCCCCGTCATCTCCGACTCTCAGAAGCCAGAACTGAGACGACAGGAGTGTTTGTCACCCTGTCCGTGGGGTTTGTGACGGCAGCATCGGTGGGAGGCGACCGGAGGCTCTAAGACGCGCTGTCCTGAGCGGTTTGACCCGCATTTCTTCCCCACCTGCTCGCCGTGCTCGGGACGGTCTTGGGCGACGCCTGTCATGATGTAATTATTGTTAAATAGAAAATCGCAGGCCCCGGGGCGCCTGGGTGGCGCAGTCGGTTAAGCGTCCGATTTCAGCCAGGTCACGATCTCGCGGTCCGTGAGTTCGAGCCCCGCGTCAGGCTCTGGGCTGATGGCTCGGAGCCTGGAGCGTGTTTCCGATTCTGTGTCTCCCTCTCTCTCTGCCCCTCCCCCGTTCATGCTCTGTCTCTGTCTGTCCCAAAAATAAATAAAAAACATTTAAAAAAAAAAAAAAAAAAAAAAAGAAAATCGCAGGCCCCAAATGGCATCACTTAGGTCAAGTCTGCCACCTGGAGTCTGAGCCCTGACCTGGGTGCACTTTCCAGCCTGTCCCGGAAACGAAACAAGGCCTGGTCGGCGCCAGTGAGGGCCTCTGCGCCCGGGCCTCGCCACCCACCTCAGACCCCTGCCCTGCCCCTACCTAAGGGAAAGCGGCCTTGCCCGCCGCCATCTTTTCTTTTCTTTTGCCGTTAACTCCTTGCCCACCCTCTCCTTCTTGTAAAAAAAACCTCCATTTTGTGCCACTCGGAGCTCCCCGCTGCCCGATCCTTGAATCGCTTAATAAAGCCCATCCGATCTTCAAATTTACTCGGTTGGATTTTGTTCCTTAACGTTATCGATACTCTCACAAGCGTCCCAAGAGTTGGGTGAGTGATGTAGCCCGCCCAACAGTGACTCCACTAACCCAAGGGCCCCGGCCCCTCGAAGCCGCCTGATTTCTAATCTCTAGCTACTCAGCCCGCGGTCGCCACGGACACCAGCTGGCCATTTCAGACTGGATCTCCCAGCTCTGGCCAGCAGCACGCCGCCACCTGCCCCGCTCCCTGCCGACAACACAGGGACAGCCCACAGGAGCTGGCCGTGTCTCAGAAGCTGGCTCAGATTTGGGGCATGTGCGAACCCTCTGTGTCACAGTAAACTCCCTCGACCTTTTCGAGGCAAAGGGGACCTGCTTTCAGTCCACTTAGCCCACCGTGTCCTCCGGGCGCCTCCCCTCCTTAGAGGTGGCTGGAACATTCTATGGACAAAGGCCGAGAGGCCCGTCCAGGTTCAATGCCAAGAGCTCAGGGCTGACTGCAGCCGTCAGCCCTGGGCAGAGGGAGCGGACGGTGAGGGGCAGACCCCTCAATCCCGCGGCATCTGTCCTTTAGGGGACAGACCAGCCCCGGGCAGCCTCTAGTTAACGCCTCGGGCAAGCTGACAGCAGCCTGCCGTCCAGAAGGCTTCCCGCCTCAGTCACACACACCCGGGATGCTCTGGAATGTCCCCTTGCCCTGTGGAGTGGCCCTCAGAGCCCCGCTGTCCCTCCCCGCCCCCACCCGTCTGCCTTCCCGGGGAAGGGGCTGCTGGGCCCTTCAGAGTCTGGCTCTCCTGGGGACTTCCTGTCTCACTAATCACCTCCCTGTGTTCTTGTGCTCAATTCTCCAGCTCCTCAGTCTCCACGAGAACCCTTCCAGAAGGCAGTGAGGAGGAGACACAAAGGATTCAAAGTAAACAAAATCCTTCAATTACCTGGCGCGTTTGTGCTTAACATTTGACAATAGCCACGATTCCCCCGTGAGCCAACCACCTGGGAGCCTCAACTCCACCCACCAGGCCCGAGGTCTCACCTCCCCCCCATGACCACCGCCTGGGGGTGCGGTGTGTGCGCACGTGTCCCTCACGTCCACCCGTGTCTGGGCGTGTGCACACCTGCGTGTGTGCTCTGCTCTTCGGAGCCCATTCGACTCCTGCGTCCCCGCCCCTTAGAGGGAAGGAGCCTGAGCCAACAGCCAAGCGCGCAGGAAGGTTCTCCCAGCCGAACTTGACTGGAAGCACAGACACAGGCCCCTTTGTCTTCTCTTTCTCTGGCCCCCAGAGGCGGTGTGTGGAGAGCTGTAGAAGCCTGACCTTTCTGATTATACAACCCCACCCCTGCCCCCCACCGACTGCAGCAGACAAAGGAGGTTCTCATGTGCCTGGTGGGGGTGGGGGGGTCCTGGTGGCTGGGGTGGGGGTGGAGGGTCCTAGTGCCTGGGGGAGGGGGGGGTCCTGGTGCCTGGGGTGGGGGTGGAGGGTCCTGGTGCCTGGGGGAGGGGGGGGTCCTGGTGCCTGGGGGAGGGGGGGTCCTGGTGCCTGGGGTGGGGGTGGAGGGTCCTGGTGCCTGGGGGGACCAGGTTGGGGGGCACTGGTGCCTGGGGGTGGGGGAGAGGGGGTGGGTCCCAGTGCCTGGGGGGGTAGGCATGGAGGGGCACTCCATACCTCCTGAACACCTAGCCACCCTGCCCATCCCGAGGCACAGCTAAATGTCTTTCCAGGGCACCTGCCAGCCACGCCTGGTCAGCCCGTGTACCTGGTGGGCCTCTGGCAGGCCCCAGGACTAGTGACGCCTACCAGGGGCGAGTCAGGGCCAGGAGCTGCACATCTCAGTGTCGTATAAGGAGGAACAATTCGGGGCCAACACACGTCTGTCCAGGGCTGAGCCGGTACACCGATGAGGAAGTGGTTACAATTTACTCAGATGTTCCTGAAGGCTGACAGCTGGACTTCTGCCCAAAGGCCCGAGTGCTTGGCGACGATGAGAAGCGGGCACCCAGCACAGGATAAACGGTCCCTTCTTCCACCTGGACCCCGGGCTCCGGTCCCGCACGGCCTTTGTCTCTGGACTCGTCGGAGTCCCTGGGAAGGGACTCCCGGGGACAAGCGTCTCTCCCAGCCCGCAGGAGAACTCTGTGCCGCGTGGTGCTGAGGCGCTGGGCACTTGGGGCGCGGGGACACCCGGAAAATGGGAGAGCAACACCACCAGCAGGTGTGCGTGAGGGTGTGGAAAGGCGTCTGCCCTGCCCCTCCCCCCACGCTCTGTGTCCTCAGCTCAAGCAGGATCCTCTGCAAACACCTGCTTCTGTGTCCCCAAAGGCACCTTCTGCAGCTGGGTGTCCGCTTTATGAAGCGTAAACCCTTTTATACCCCTAAATGCATTTTATTTTTATTTTGTAAGGTTCATGATTTTTTTAGAAATCTCTACACCGATGTGGGTCTCAAACCCATGACTCCAAGATTAAGAGTCACACGCTCCTTTGGTTGAGCTGGCCAGGCGCCCCTGCCTAAACGCATTTTAAAATGCTGCAAATAGAGGGGTGCTTGGGTGGCTCGTTCAGTGGAGCGTCCGACTTCGATCTCGTGGTCTGTGGGTTCGAGCCCCGCGTCGGGCTGTGTGCCGACAGCTCGGAGCCTGGAAACCTGCTTCGGATTCTGTGTCCCCCTCTGTCTCTGCCCCTCCCCCACTTGCACTCTATCTTCCTCTCTCTCTCTGAAAGCTCAACGTTAAAAAATGTTTTAATTTCCTGGGGCGCCTGGGTGGCGCAGTCGGTTGAGCGTCCGACTTCAGCCAGGTCACGATCTCGCGGTCTGTGAGTTCGAGCCCCGCGTCGGGCTCTGGGCTGATGGCTCGGAGCCTGGAGCCTGCTTCAGATTCTGTGTCTCCCTCTCTCTGTGACCCTCCCTTGTTCATGCTCTCTCTCTGTCTCAAAAATAAATAAACATTAAAAAAATTAAAAAATGGGGCGCCTGGGTGGCGCAGTCGGTTAAGCGTCCGACTTCAGCCAAGTCACAATCTCGCGGTCCGTGAGTTCGAGCCCCGTGTCAGGCTCTGGGCTGATGGCTCGGAGCCTGGAGCCTGTTTCCGATTCTGTGTCTCCCTCTCTCTCTGCCCCTTCCCCGTTCATGCTCTGTCTCTCTCTGTCCAAAAAATAAAAAATAAATAAATAAATAAATAAATAAATAAAATAAAAAATGTTTTAATTTCCTATAAACAAAATCCTCTATACGGACTCATCTACATCTGGCTTCTTCCATCCGGTGTTAGGATTTTGAGGTTCATCCGTGTTACTTGAACTTGACTAGTTTGTCCCTCTTTCATTGCCGAGCAGTATTTCATTTTATTTACACTTGGTGCTGTCTCTCCAGGTCCGAGCCGACGAACATTTTGGGGGCTGTGTCAGCGCTGCTGTGGACAAAGTGGACAATCGTGCACGAATCTTAGTGTACGTAGAAGTTTCCAGTCCCCTCGGTCACCACCTAGCGGCGGCATGGAAGACGCACGCGGGAGGCATGTATCCGAGTTCATGAGGGACAAGATGGCTTTCCCTAGTGGCCGCGCCGGCCTGCATTCCCGCCCGCAGCGCGGGAGCTGGTGTCTTGGTGTGTCAGGTGAGGAGGGGGTCCGGTGACTCGCGGACACCTCATTCCCGGGGCTCCAGCGGCCCTGCCTGGGCTCACCCGCAGGCGCACAGAGACCACAGATAAGTGCAAACCAGTGTGAGGCTGGTCCCTGGTTCTGTAGGCGGTGGATTTCTCCGAGGCCTTCATTTTCTCGTTGGAGGTTTCGAATGTCCCTGCTGCTGTGACATAAAGGTCCTCGGACAAAGAGACAGAGACGAGAAACATATCAGGGGCGCCTGGGGGCTCAGTTGGTTAAGCGTCCTACTCTTGATGTCGGCTCAGGTCATGAGCTCAGGGTTTGTGGTTTCAAGCCCTGCGTGGTCCCACTCTGCCCTGGCAGTGTGGAGCCTACTTGGGATTCTCTCTCTGTCGTTCTCTGCCCCTCCTCCGCTCATGCTCGCTCGCTCTCTCACTCCCTCAAAATAAATAAATAACCTTAAAAAAGTTTTTTTTAACGTCGATTCATTTCCGAGAGGCGGAGCCGGAGCGGGAGAGGGGCAGAGAGAGAGGGAGACACAGAATCCCCAGCAGGTTCTAGGCCCTGAGCGGTCAGCACAGAGCCTGATGCGGGGCTCGAACTCACAAATTCTGAGATCAAGGCCTGAGGCAAGTCGGACACTCAACCCAACGAGCCACCCAGGCTCCACACTGAGCCTGCCTGGGGATTGTCTCTCTCTCCCCCTCTCTCTGCCCCCTCCCCCACTTGTGCACATGCGCTCTCTCTCTCTCTCTCTCTCTCTCTCACTTAGATATTCTTAAAAAGAAAAAATGATACAAAATAAACCGGCTTCAGTCGTAAATTTTATGTGTATTTCACCACACTAAAAATACCTGCCAACCTCTTACAGCATGTGAACTGATGTGGACAACATCGCAGAACGCCTCCTCAGCTGGAAAGCCCCAGAGACCCGGGGGGCTGGGGGCAGAGAGCGGGAGCGCAGAGAAAATGCCCCTTGCTCAAAGGCGTGGCGGGGTCCGGGCACAGGCCTCCAGGGAGATGGACCCCACTCTGGACCCCCATCCGACTCCCGTGGGGTGAGAGGGAGACCTGAGGGCTACAGGGCACACCCAAGCAACTTGTCCGTGGTCCTCAACCTTGGCCTTCTGCAGTTTGAGGCCAGAGAGGTCTTTGTTCGTGTGTGGATGGGAGGGCCGTGCTGCATTGTAGGATATTTAGCGAGTTCCCTGGCCTCCATCCCCTCGATGTCCGAAACGCTCACCCACTTGTGACAACCCCATGTCTCCCCACTCGCCAAAGGTCGCCTGGGGGCACCGCCAACCCCACTTGGGAACCACTGCTCTAAACCAAGGGGGTTGGTCCTACCCTGGAAAACCTGTGACCCCGTCAACAGCGCTGACAGAGAAATCCCTCCGGCCAGCTGGTTGTCTTGGGTGGGTCTCCGCAGGCTCCTGATAGACACGAGGCCCTGGAAACGCCGAGCGAGGCCCCTCGCTGAGGACTCTGACCTCCGGCCGGTGGGGACAGGCCGGCTGGGGGGTTTCTGGCTTCCTCGTTTGTGGACGCAGGCTCCGGGCTCTGTCTAGGCCGGGGCTTATGTTGGCCGACACGGACTCCTGCTCCACCGCGGGTAAGGCCCGCGCTATCCCTTCCCCTCCCTGGGTCCCGGCTTGCTCATCTGTAAAATGGGGCAGCCGCCGCTTACTCTCAGCAGGACCAAACGATGAAGGAAGTCGGGCCTCCTGCTCCCGCCCACCCCGCCTGCAGTCCCTGCACTCAGCCAGACCTGCTCCTGGCCCTCCCTCCCTCCTTCCAGGAAGCCGGAAGGGCAGCCAAACCCACAGAGGAGTTCGCAGCCTCTGGCTCGGCTCGGCCCTGTGGAACCAACAGCCCTTTGTCTCCTCCTGGGGACCTTTCCAGAGAGGACTTAGCCCTTTGTCTGCCCCAAGGCCACCTCCGCCCCCTCCCCTGGCGTCACAACAGCCCTACGGGGAGTCTCTCCGGGCCTCTCCAGGCTGCCCCTCACCCCTGCAACCTCCCTCAGCGGGGAGCGCCGGGGCCCTGCGGTGGGGAGGGGGCGTGGAGGGGACGTGTCGGATGGGGCTGGTTGGCTGTGCACGGGGCGCAGGCTGGGAGAACTGGGTCAGGGAAGGGGCAGAGGCTGGCTGGGGGAGATGGGAGCCAGGGCCGGGTATCCCTCCTCTGGCATCTCCTCGGTGGGGGGAGGGGGGAGGGGTGGCGGCAAAGGGCAGAAACAGCCGCGAGGGGCTGCTCAGGACTTGTCCCGGGATTGAGTTCGGCCTTGGCCACTAACTCCCTGAGTGACCTCGCGCAAAACACGTCCAAGGCTGTGTCTTCAGCTGTAAAATAAGAATAAAGCAGAGATTCGATGTCATGAGGCCTGGCCCCCGGGAAGGCTCCAGCAGCAAGTGTTCGTAGGAGACCTCGGATGGGGCAGCGGGAGCGGAACTTTTTTGTTTTTTCTTTTTTAAGTAAGCTTCATGCCCAACGCGGGGCTTGAACTCACGACCCTGAAATCCAGACCCGAGCTGAGGTGGGTGGGTGGGTGGGTGGGCATCTCTCGCCACCCCTCGTTGGCTCTCCCCACGGCCCGCAGGCCCGGCCTGGGCTGCGGGGCGCACCTGTCTGGGGGCTGCGGCCAGGAACTCGAAACCTGAGTGGCCTGTGCTCTTCCCAGGAAGCCCCACTATGGAGTCACTTTTAGAGACTGTACCGCAAGCCCTGGGGAAGACAGTGGGGTCATTGCTGACAGGTCAGCGAGGCTCTGGGCTCAAGGCTCAAGGCCACAGGACTACGGGAACAGAGCCCCACGGTCCCCCCGGGAGCCACTTAGGGAACAGACCCAGGGCAGTCGCCTCCAAGGCCCGGAGACTGCACACCTTCCCTGCAGGCGCTCCGGTAAACGCCGGATGCGCGTTCGGTCCATGTCTGGAGGCTCCTTGTCTTTTCCTTCCGCGCTTCAACATTCTCTGGTGTACCCCCGCCCCAGCGAACGCGAAATAAAGGCTACGAGCAGGTTGCTGCTGCCGCCGTTTCGCCGGCGGAGGCAGCCCTGCACGTCCGCTCGGCCTAAGTGAGCACTCTGTCTGCGGGGCGCGTCTACACCCCACGCGGAGAGTTGCCGGCTTCTTGCGAGAGCCTGTCCAGAGGCAGAGGCTTCGGGACCCCTTGCGGTGGACGCATATGGGCAGCGCCTGGGTCTGAGGGGGCGAGCTGGGGGCCCAGACCAGGCCGAGTGGGTACAGGAGGCGCTGGGGGCTGGCGGGACCCGGCTCGGCCTTGGGAGGCGGGGCCGGAGGGGAAGGGGGGCACGAATGACCCGCCTGGAGGCTGACCCGGAGCGGGGAAGAGAGGGGCCCCTGGGAAATGGAGTCTCTTCCAAGCGCTGCATCCCTTGGGTGCCCAGCGTACGAGAAAAGGCAGGGCCCCTCGATGAAAACTTCTAAGGGGCGCCTGGTGGCTCACTCGGTCGAGGGTCTGACTTGATTTCGGCTCGGGTCATGCTCCCAGGGTGGTGTGGGATCGAGCCCCGCGTTGGGCTCTGTGCTAAGCATGGAGACTGCTTGGGATTCTCCCTCTCTCCCTCTCCCTCTGCCCCTCACCCCTGCTCACGCTCTGTCTAAAAAAAAAAAAAAAAAAAAAAAATGTGTTAACAATTTCAGGATCCGCCCGTCAGAGCTCCCCGCCAGGCAGAGGCCCTTCTGTGTGGCCCTACAGGTGGCAAGCCTGTGACACGGTTCTGGTGCTGTCTTCTCGTGGAGTCCCTGAAGCCTGGAGGGAAAGGCTCCCCTCAGGCGCCCTTACCCAACCTCCAGGACCCCTCCCGCCTGACCTCTCCTCCCCAGAGCCTCCCTGAAACCACGCTGTCGTTCCCAGACTTCTCGAAGCTCCTCTCCGGTCCTCCCTGCAGCACCCGAAGTGTCTCGGGTTAGGGTTGCCACATCCAGCAAAAGACACCCAGTTACATTTTTTTATCTTTTTCTTTAATGTTTATTTATTTTTCAGAGAGAGGGAGAGGACGAGCAGGGAAGGGGCAGAGAGAGAGGGAGACAGAGGGTCTGAAGCAGGCTCTCCTCTGATAGCACAGAGCCCGATGTGGGGCTCGAACTCACAAACGTTGAGATCGTGAGCTGAGCTGAAGTCGGATGCTTAGCCGACTGAGCCACCCAGGCGCCCCTAAACTTTTAAATGTATATATATATTTTTTTTTTCAACGCTTTTTATTTATTTTTGGTACAGAGAGAGACAGAGCATGAATGGGGGAGGGGCAGAGAGAGAGGGACACACAGAATCAGAAACAGGCTCCAGGCTCCGAGCCATCAGCCCAGAGCCTGACGCGGGGCTCGAACTCACGGACCGCGAGATCGTGACCTGGCTGAAGTCGGACGCTTAACCGACTGCGCCACCCAGGCGCCCCTTAAATGTATATTTTTGAGAGAGACTGTGAGTGGGGGAAGGGCGGGGGGGGGGACACAGGATCCAAAGCAGGCTCTGCACTGATAGCAGAGAGCCTGACATGGGGCTCGAACTTAAGAACCGTGAGATCATGACCTGAGCCAAAGTTGGATGCTCAAACTGAGCCACCAGGTGGCCCCACCCAGTTAAATTTGAATTTGAGATGAACAATGAAAAAATTTTTTAGTATAAGTATACCCCGTGCAGTGTTTGGGATATACTTATACTTAAAAAAACAAAACAATATTTAGGACATAGTATACGTTTATTTAAAAAAAATTTTTTTTTAATCTTTATTTTTGAGAGAGACAGAGAGAGCATGAGCAGGGGAGGGGGAGAAAGAGGGAGACACAGAATTGGAATCAGGCTCCAGGCTCCAAGCTGTTAGCATAGAGCCCGACATGGGGCTCAAACTCACAAACTGTGAGATCGTGACCTGAGTCAAAGTTGGACGCTTAACCGACTGAGCCGCCCAGGCGCCCCTGGGACATACTTATACTTTTAAAAACTCAATGTTTGATATATACTTTGGTAAAAAGTTATTTGTTGTTTATCTGAAATTCAGATTTAACTGAGTGGCCTGCATTTTATCTGGGAGCCCGCCCTGAGATGTGTCCTGGGATTCGAGAGCAGGAGTCAGCTGAGGTAAGGAACAGTCTAGAGCTTGGCCAGACGACCATCGGGCCATCCCTCTTGCCTCTTTTCTGCTGTTCACCGGTCTCCCTCTCCCACCCGAGAGGTTCAGACCCTCCGGGGACACGGCCGCCACATGCTCCCAGTCCTACTCATGACGACACCAGCCGCCTGCAGAGCCCGACTGGCCCATCTCTGGCCCTGAGAACGAGTGGCCCAGCTGGGGCCAAGGTGCACCTCTGGTCCATTGGGATTAGGTGAGGGGGGACAGGTCAGAGGGTCCCAGTGGGGCTGCCTTGGCCTCAGTCCAGGTAGACTGGAGGAGGGGGCCCAGAGAGGGGTAGTAGTGAGCTGGGCAGATCTTGGAGAAGCTGCGGCCCCAGGAGGAGCTTCCCTCAACACTTAAAGGGTCTTTTTCCGCCAGGAGAGCAGAAGGTCATGGCCTAGAACATGCTGGGCCCTAAGTGGGCCTGCTGGGACCCACGGGAAGAGACTCAGAGGCAGCTGTGGGTCTCAGCCCCACATGAGCGGCCCCTGGGGCCCGAGCCTCTGGACACTGAAGGGAAGGGTATATCCCAAAGAGGCCTCTGCATCTTTTCGGAGGGAGCAGGCCTGAGCTGGGGTCTGAGGACAGGTGAACAGAGCACCTGTCCCGGGGACGGAAGTGCACGTGGGGAATCAGGCGAAGCCCCAGCAGCTGGAGGTTTGTTACACGGGGAAAGAACCAGCCCCTCCCGAGGGATGAAGCCGACTGCCCGTCCAACGTGGAAAGTGGGTAGACGGCAGGAAGGACTTCCTAGGCGAGGGGCCTTTGGAGCCGGGAGGGAGGGGTGCGCGGAGGCCGGGTGTGGGGAGAGGGCCAGGGAGCTAGCCTCCCTCTGGCCTCCAGCCGAGGCAGCCCGTGGTAAGGAGGAGCTGTCGAGGCCGCACGGGGTGGAGCCACCTGCCAGCCCACGCGGGGTCTGCTGCCTCGCGGAACCCGCCTCGAGTGGGGACCGGTCCAGGGGTCCCCCACCTTGAGCAGGCAGCTGACAACCCCGCCCAGGGGGAGACCCGCTCAGGGAGGACGCCTGCTGGGTTCTGAGAGGGGCCTGGGTCCCCTGCGGCGGAGACCCAGTGACCCCAATGCTGGTGGCAAAAGGCGAGGCCCGAGCAACCTGGAGTGCACGTTAAATAAAGGTTCACACACACACACGAACCCGCATAGGCGTTGTCACTAAGGGGAGGGGGCCTGGGGCGCGCGCAGCTCCCACGCCCCAGCTCTGGCCCCTCTGCGGTGTCTGTGCGAGGACCGGAGGACTGCACTGTGGTGACCCCGAGGTCCTGAGAACAGGTGCGGCATCGCCACAGCGCGGGTGTGCCGGCTGCCCAGGGCACGCGCGGTGTTCACCACGAGAACCACGCAGGACTTCCGGCCAACTGCTCACAAATAAGGACCATCTGGGGCACGGACCGGGCTTTGCAATCAGTGGGCACACCTGCCCCTGAGCCGGCCCCTGCCCCTGCACCCCCCCCCCTCCGCCCCCTCCTGCTCCCTCGCTTCCCGAATCTAGTCACAAGGCGGTGACCGCCGTGGACCTGGGCGCTGCGTCTTCAAGCCAACACGGTCCCGTTTCTGACCGTCCTGGTTGCCATACCAGGAGCCCTGGGAGGTAAGGTGCCCCCTTGAAGCAGCCAGCCGCAAGAAAGGCCTCCGAGAAAGGGGTCAAGAGTCTCCTGCTGAAAACAGATTTCCCTTTTAGAAATCCACCGGCAAGCAATTAACTATGCAACGGGACCGCCCCTGGGCGGCATGGAGCAGGGGCCGGGGTGGGAAGGGAAGGCCCCCCGCCCCTACCGTGGCTTTTCCACGCAGCCGGAAGAGTGTCCTGCAAAGTCACCCCCGATGCTTGTCAAAATGTGTGCGTACTGTCAATGTGCGGGGTTCGGTCAATACCTGTGCTCTCACTGCCGACAGATTAAATGGCAAGACTGAAAACAGCCACAATTTTCAAGCAGTGAGGGGTGTCAATTTCAAGATATCTGGACAACGGTGATCGATATAGCAAGGTCACGGGGAACACTGTCTTCAGCTGTCTCTGGCCCTGGCCCTTGCCCGTGCTGGTCCCTCAGCCTGGACCGCCTGCTCCCCTTGTCTCTACGGGGCCGGGCCTCACTCAGCCTCTGGGCTCAGATGTTGCCTCCTTCGGGAGGGCTTCCCGGAAGCACACCCCCATCACTCAGCCCCTAGGCAGGTGCCTATGCACGAGGTTCTGCGTGTGTCCCCACAAGCACAGATGCCACAACCACTGCCACCACCTGTTTCTGCCTCTGTCCCCCCACAGGGGACCCTTTAGCCGGAGACACCAAGTCTCTCCTCTTTTAAAAAAAAAAACGTTTATTTTTGAGTGAGAGAGAGAGAGAGTAAGTGGGGGAGGGGAAGAGAGGGAGACACAGAATCTGAAGCAGCTCCGGGCTCTGAGCCATCAGCACAGAGCCCGATGAGGGACTTGAACTCATGAACCGTGAGATCATGACCTGAGCTGAAGTCTGTCGCTCAACTGACTGAGCCACCCAGGCGCCCCTCTCCTTCTCTTACCCCTGAGTGGCCGGGGGAGCCCAGCATGGATGAGGCCTTGGCCAATGTGTGCCGAATGAGTGAATGACTGACTTCCCTGAGGCCCGGTGTGCACTCAGAGAAAACTGGAATTGAACTCGGGCCATCGGAGGCCAGCTGGATGGGCCTCGGGTAGGGACGGGGTTGGGGGCGTCCTTGGAGCCCAGACTCCTCCGAGACTGAGGATCTTTGAAGTCCAAGGGCTGCACAGGTAGGGCCTTCGTTCTCGGCAGAATCACCAGGGCCTGGGATGTCAGAACCACCTCTGTCCTCACCTCGCACCCCCGGCCCGGAGGCCTCATCCCCCCACCAGCTCGGAAAGCTTTGGTCACACCCCGGGACCCAAGGACCACACCTGGAGGCACCATTCTTGCAGAAGCTTTATTTATTCGTGGATTGAAATTTGGGGTCCAGACTCAGCTACCTCAGTGCCGTCAGCCCAGCATGAGCCACGTTGACCCAGGTTGACCCAAGCCCCATCCCTGAGACCCAGGAACACTCATTTATATGATGAGGTACTGTTGTTTTGCTGGATCGTGTCCCAGAACTCTAGAGGATAATCCCATGCAAAGCAGAGGCCCGTGATGCCTAAAAGCTTGCACTGGCCACAGATTCCTGTGAGCACTTTCTCGAACTGGTCGGGGTAGGCGACAAAGTTCACACCATTGTCCTTCCCGAATGTGGCATAGCGCCCTATATCTGTGTATAGGTTCAGGGACCAGAGATACATTTTGTAGGAGCCAGTTATCCCTACGATGTGCTCTCCCGGATAGAGGATGAATTCCTGTGGAGTTCCAGATGACGGACAACCAGACACGGTGGTCCAGGAGGGTCCATATCGCACCTGGATGCTGGGAGACAGGGAAGCGTTGGAGGGCCAGACCTAGGCTGAATCAGCACTCCCCAGGTGCTCTATCGCCTGGCAAGGACAGCAGCCCTGTCCCTACAGGTACGTGTCCCCACGCACGTGGATTTGGGCTCCTGACACAGAGGTCCCGGTCTCAGACCCCTGCCCTGATGCTTTCGGGCTCTGTGATCTTGGGCTCATCACCCGGCCTCTCTGGGCCTGTGTCCTTACCTGCAAAGTGGGAGTGGTTCGGGGGGGGGGGGGGAAGTCCCTGAGACCGTTGGTAAGGGGAGCTTGGAACACAGTGCCACTGGGGCGGTGCCCCCTGCTGTCACTGCTCACAGTGGGGAGCTGTCCCCGGGCCCAGCTTGCACCTTCTGAGCCCCAGATACTGAGCAGACCAGGTCACAGGTCAGAGAAGCAGGTGACTCCCTCACTCCCCTGGGAGAGTTCCACTAGCTCTGCCCATCGGGGCGTCCCTGACCCCCCACGCCTCCTCCCCCCTGCCCTGCCCACACTCTGTCCCCTACGGGGCTGGCTGCCCTCCCCAGTACTGTGCGTGCAGACCCAGCGAAGGCACAAGGGGAAGAGGTGCTAAGCCCTCTCCCCAGGGTCCTGAGGCCGTGGTGATAGGGCTTCGTGGCCCTGCTCCTACTCACCTCTTCAGTATGCCCAAGGAACCTACGGCCACCCGGATTCCGGTGATTTCATATTCATGGTCTCTGGGTGTGCTGAAGTATTGGCCTCCTCCCCTCCCGTACATCTCTAGATGGATGAAGGGACGGGGTCAGGGAGAGGAAAAACCCAGACGCTAATATGTGGCTTATCCCTGCCCCGGACCGGGTGCCGCGGTGCAGGGACACGGCAGGGTCCTGACACTAGAGTCAGTCTGCGGTCAGGGCCAGGCCCAGACCCGGGGCCTCCCGGAGCGCGCAGGCGAGGGTGGCCGCTGTGACCAGAGGGCGCACACCCGCCAGACTTACGTGTTGCCCAGCAGGTGCTCCACAGGAGGGCGAGTGTCAGCCTCAGCAGCATGGCTTCTGGAAGGTGAGTCCCAAGGCTCCTGGAGAGAAGAGAAGGACTCGGAGAGGGGCCCCGTCCGGCCCGGCCAGGCCCCGTCGTGGGGCGCAAACACAGCCTTACCTGGCGGGGAGAGTCCTGTGGCCCAGTCCCGGTCCTGCAGAGTCTTGCTCCTGGACACTCCGCCTGGCCCTATATACCCTCCCCGTCCCTGTGGGCCCCCGTCCAGAAGGAAGGAACAAGGGCCACCAGGGGGGAAGAAGGAGCTGGGCGGTGGGGGCTCTTCCTGGGGGAATCCCAGAGCCATTCTGCAGGAGCCTTCCGGACACGCTGTGTTTATTGTCTCGGCCCCGTGGCCTACACAAACAAGACGGGGCAGTGACAGGTTTTGTCTGTCGCTTCTGGGTCTCTCTCCCCAGCACGTAGACTAGAGCTGCACTTCAGACGTGGGGCGCTTTGCTGAGAGCCCTCCCCAGCTGGGCCAGAAAGGTGTCCACCCCATGGGGGAGCTGCCATCTGGAAACCCACAGAAGCTCCCTGGGGCCCGGGGGTCCCTGCGTGGTGCACAACCCGGCTCAGGACCTTATCCAGGCCCGCGTGGAGCCTGCGGTCCCCTGGGCTTCCCTGAGCTCAGGCTGAGCTCCCTGTGACCCTCGGAGAGCTGGGCTGTGTGCCTGGTGCCAGGTGGGAGAGACCCCAGGGGCTGGCCCTCCACGGCCTGTCACCTGGCAAACAGCGCCAGTGTTGGCTTTGTAGAGGGAACGTGTGTGGCTGGGACGGGCTGGCCTCAAGGGGCCTCGGGCGGACCGGACGGCAGAGGTGAAGGACTCAGGCACGGATCGGGGAGAGGGCGGTTCTCTAGGCCAGTGCCCCCGACGGCCGCTGGGGTCAGGCCGGGGTCAGGCTTATCCGGGAGGTGACGGTACTTGTCCGGGGCTGGGGTTCTGAGGCCCCTGCTGCTGCCACCGGTCCAGGCTCCCTGTGACGGGTTGGAGCTGAGGCTGTCAGGGCCTCCACCCTTCGAGAAAAACCACCGGGTCGCGGTCATCAACTCGGGAGGGGGCACTGGAGCCACACGGCGTCCAAATCTCGGCTTCCCTGCTTCCCGGCATCCCGTCCGGGGACCTCCCGTCACCCGAGTGCCACGATTGTGCCATCTGATGTCTGTGCAGGGGCCCAAAGACTCACGCGTACCGCCAGGCGTACGGGGTGGTTCTTGGCCGCCTCCTTTGAAATTGCAGAATATCAGGAAAAACACGCTGGTGCCTTTGGTGACGAATCACAGACGGGACGGTGTCGTCAGCGGTGGAGTTCTACACGGGCACGAAGAAGGAATGGGGCCGCTCCCGCGGCACTGCTCCTCGGCCCCAGGAACCAGGCTTGGTAGAAAGCAGGGTGTTGGGGAAGGCCCCAGTAGGTCACAAGAAAAGGGGTGCAAAGAATGGCCTCGCGTGTGCGCTGACCCGCTCTGGAAGGGCCGCTCACCTCACTGGGATCGCTGGGATGGCGGTGCTGGAGGGTGGGGGCGGGGCCCCGTCTACCCGGCACCTCCCGCAAGTACAGCAGGTGTCTGGGCCAGGGGTTCGAGGACTGAGGCCCGCAGGCCCCATCCAGCACCCCCGCCCCGCCTGTTTTAGCGCGACCCATGAGCAAGAGCACTTTCTACGTTTTTAAATGCTTAGAAAACCATTGAAACGAAGAGTAGCACGCGAAAATTCTACGGCATTCCAGTGCCGTTGCCCGCAGATAACGTTAGGAGCACACAGCCAAGGCCATTCATTTGTGTATCGTCTGGGGCTGCTGTCACCCCACAGCAGCAGAGCCGAGCAGTTGCGACAGAGACTTTGTGACCCGGAAAACCTAACACGTGCGATCTCGGGCCCTTCACCCACAAAGTCAGCCGATTTCGGGTGGGTCCCCGTTGCCCGCCCTGGAGCAGAGGCAGCCTCGTCCACAGCCATTCACAACCCGCCTTCAGAGCCCCTCTCTGCTCTGGCCTTGGCCCTTCCTTGCGGCCCTGCACCCGTCTCCCTCGGGAGGCCCCTTGGGGCTCAGGCCCCTGCTGACTCAGGTTGGGAGGTAAGGGCTCCCCAACCCGTCCTCCCAATGCTCTCGCCGCTCCCAGGGGCAGTCAGGCCCACAGACCGGGCAGGCGTGGGGTGGAGGGCACGGGCAGCGAGCCCGTCCACAGGCCCCCAGAACCTGCCGGGGGAGGGGGGGGGCCGGGGGCGCAATAGGCCCGGGCACCCGGCAGGCACAGCTCTGGAGGAAAGGCCTGGCGGCCACACAAAGGGGACTCTGTTCCGATCCTGCCACAGCCGCTGGGCGCTGTTGAAGGTTTTGCTGCCAGTTCACGTGCCAGGCTGGCTGGGCTTCGCTCCCAGAGGAGGCTCCGCGTGGACCGGAACTCCGGGAGGCACCACCTGGGGTGGGGGCTGGGAGAAGAGCCGGCCGCTGCCCAGACAACGGGGGTGACAGCACGGGCCCGAAAACGCACGCGAGGTGCGTGTTCAGAGTGCGTGAACGTGCGCTCGCATAGGGATGCGTCCTCCCCACGCACCGGGGTTTGCACACGGCCCGCACACACACACACACACACACACACACACACACACACACACACACTCGTGCACACGTCTTTCAGAAGGTCAGCCCTGCCCCCTCAGCTACCTGCCCAGCGCCGCCCTGGGGAGACTGAAACACGCCCTTTGTCCCTGGGGGTGGGGGCATTTGCAAGGCAGTGACCTCAGCCTGCCAGGAGCCGGACACGGGGACTTCTTTCAGCAGGGGTGGGAGTGGGAGGTTGAGTCCGATCTCCCGGCCCTCTGGTGCGGGGCTGGGGGACGCCGCTCTGTGCCCGCAGCCTGAGGCACAGAGGACGAGAAGGCCCCAATGCCCGCTGATGCCACGCTCCGAGCTGAGCATTTTTCTCCACTCTGCCCGGAAAAGCTGAGCGGTTTTAGTGGAACGCCGGGACACCCGAGAGCACGTTTGTCTCATCTTTTATGGGATTAAGATCGCACTAGTGCGAGTGCAGAGAAAAAGACGGACCATCCCCAAGCGTCAACTCTAGGGGGGGGCAGGACATCCAGGTTCCGATTCCCCGAGGCCGTCCTGGCACACATGTGCGTGACCCGGTGTATCGGTCGGCTGCGGCTGCTGTGACAAACAGCACGTCACCTCCCTCGGGCCTCGCCTCCAAGGGCCATCGCGCTGAGGGTGAAGGCTTCTGCACGTGAATGGGGACACGCACACGCAGTCCACAGCCCTGGTCGGCATCTACCTGGGGCTACCTGGGGCTGGCACCCCTCCCCCACTGCTCTCCTGACCTCCTTCCCGGGGCCCTTCCCGCTGATGGCACCGCTGACCTTGTGGGCTCAGCACACGCTGCCGGCCCCGGGACGTCGCTGCTTCCCGAGCTTCCGACCTGCCCACGTTCTGAGCCTGCTCTCTGCTGCCTGTGTGCTACCACTCCGAGCCTCCGTCTCTTGCTCTGTGGACGGGCCCCTAACGGATGCCCCTGCATGACGTCGTGAGGCAGAAGAGGACAGTGTGCAGGTCTCAGCAATCGGTTTGTGTTCCTGAGGACTGGGTCAGATGGCGCCCCCTGTCCCTTTCGGTATCAGGTGCCGGGGCCACATCGAACTGCTTTTTGAATCACGCGCTCGTCTCCTTCCCAAGGATGGTCAAGCCCTCCCTGTGTGGGCTGCCGAGGGCGGGAGCCCCGTGGGGGCGTCTCTGGGCTGGGGGGCCACCTCCCGATAGCGAGCGGACGCCATCGACACCGCACCCATGGGAGGGCTCGGAGCTTCCCAAGACCATGGCTCTCCACCAAGGGCAGGGGGTCCGAGTGGACCCAGGCAAGCTAGAGTCTTCCAAGTATAAAGTCAGCAGACATTCTCCCCAACATTTTACTACGCACATACTGGAGCCTGTTACAAAGTTGAAAGAGTTTCACAGCCGACACCTGACGCACTCACACTCGGCCAATTACCATGTTATTGTTTTTGCACCATCGTGTCAAAGTTACAAAAGTTAACAACCTTTGGACTGAGGAGGACGTGAGGAACAAAATTGGGAGGGACAACACCGGCTTCCCGAGTGTCCTAACAAATGACCACGTCTGGTGGCTCAAGACAACAGAAACGGATCCTGTCCTGGCGCCGGAGGCCGGGGTCCGGCATCCAGGCATCTGCTGGCCGCCGCGCGCAGCCCGAAGTCTCTGCAGAACGTTCCCTGCTTCTCCCAGTTGGTGGCGGGCGCCTCTCGGCTCCTAGCTGCACCCCCGGAGCTCATCTCTCCCCCCGCCCCACGGGTGCCGTTCCCCCATGTGTGACTTCTCTTTTTCTCTCTCCTGAGAGGACAGCTCTTAAACTGCTTTCTACCCAAGATAATCCCAAGATTACCTTGATCACGTCTGCAAAGAAAGGCCCCATTCCCGATACGGTCACATCAGTTGTCCTGAGCGGACATATCCTTTTGGGGGGCCACAATCTAACCCGTTACAGGGCATCAACCGGTCAGCCTGAGGCCTACCTGGGAGCCTCTCCTGAACCCCAGACCCACTGCCCCCCACGTGCAAGTGGCCAGAACCCCACCCCCAGGCCCCCTGAGACCCTGGCCCCCATCCACCCAACCCCACCTGCCTCTCTCCGGTGAGAGGCCCCTGCCGTAGAGCTGGGGCGCAACTCTCTCAGAGAATTATTCTCTTTGTAAACATCTTGCCGTTCTCTGGAGTCTGGAGGTGTCTGGGGGGAGCAGGCACGTGTGTGTCCAGGTCCCCGCCCGGCCCCACCCTACCTATGCTTCCTCCTGCCTGCCCTTGAACCTGCCTTTCCAAACAGACTTCTGGAACAGTGTTCAATCAGAAAAACGGCTATTTCCAGAGGATGGGGTTTAGGACCTTTTTCGATTTCTCCCCTGTCCTTTGTATGGCTTTGATTTCTTTGGGAAAGACTGGACCGCTCCTACAAAAACAAAATGATAACATTTTTTTTCAACGTTTTATTTATTTATTTATTTATTTATTTTTTTGGGGGGACAGAGAGAGACAGAGCATGAACGGGGGAGGGGCAGAGAGAGAGGGAGACACAGAATCGGAAACAGGCTCCAGGCTCCGAGCCATCAGCCCAGAGCCTGACGCGGGGCTCGAACTCACGGACCGCAAGATCGTGACCTGGCTGAAGTCGGACACTTAACCGACTGCGCCACCCAGGCGCCCCAAAAAATGATAACAATTTTAAAAACTGGGATTTTTTTTTTTTTAAACCTATAAGCTTACCAAGGCCATAGAAGTGGAAGCCTCAGTGTCAAAAACACTGTAGGAAATAGGCCCCTCTTACTGTGTTGGAGTCTTTATCGTGGTTTAGAAACCTTTGAAAACAGGAAGCCCGTGTGACCGAAGCACCCATGGAAAAGTCAGCCTAAGAAATGATTAGGAGGGTGCACCGAGATTTATAAAGATTTACATGGAGGTGCTGTTTTATTTTTTTTTAACCTCACGTATTTATTTCAGAGAGAGAGATAGCGGGGAAGGGGCAGAGAGAGGGAGAGAAAATCCCAGGCAGGCTCTGCCCGAACACGGCTGATGCAGGGCTCGAACTCAGCAACCACGAGGTCACGGCCGGAGCCGCAATCAAGAGTCGGACGCTTAACGGACTGAGCCACTCAAGCGCCCCAGAGCTCTTTCCACAAACAAGTCTGGTTCCGTAATCACAGAGCCACTTGGCCCGTGACGGTAAACGGCCGTCCCGGCAGCGGCATTTGTCAGGCGGGAACCAGCAGCCCCGGGCAGCGTGTGACACATCTTCAATCTCCCGACCGACCGCGGCTCCTGCACAGGAAACCAGCCTGCTCTGTGGGCAGATGCCCTGCGTGCGAGGCTTTGCACCTGGCCTTCAGACGGGGCAGGGACAGACTTCCTGGGGACGGAGAGGAGGGGTCCGACACAGAGGCTGCTCAGGCTGGACACGGAATGGGGCGCACGGCAACGGGAGGCAGGGGGCCGGGGTCCTCCTCCCACGGAAACAAGTGTGTGCAAACTGTGTTTCAGGCACCTGAGGTCCCCTGCATTTCCGTGGGCCTGCTCGGTGAGCAAACATCCGACGAGGAAGCAGCACTCGGTGCCCTTCCCTCCCCTGCAGGGAGCGCCAGGCGGTGTGGACGGGGCGGCCGCAGCTCGCCAGGTGCCCCCTTGTGGCCGAGAGGGCACACGGCGGAGACAGGAGCTGAAAGACCAGAAGCCACCTGATCCGGGGATCCTACAGGAGGGGGCGGAGGGCGGGACTGCCCGGACCCAGCTGGGCCCAGAGACACGGGGCAGCTTCTCACACGTCTCTGGTGAATCTCCCCAGTCGAGGGGAACACTGCCCACTGCACATCCTCGTGCAGGTTTCTTTCTTTCTTTAATGTTTATTTATTTACTTGGGGGGGGGGGGGCGGCATCCAAGGGGGAGGAGCAGAAAGGGAGAGAGAATCCCAAGCAGGCTCCATGCTGTCAGTGCAGAGCTGGACCCGGGGTTCGAACCCACGAACCATGAGATCATGACCTGAGCCAAAATCAAGAGTCAGACGCTTCACCGGGTGAGCCTGTCAGGAGCCCCGCTCTTGCGGCAGGGAGTATGGCCGGAGTTGCAAAATATGAGCCCGCAAACAAAAATGCAGTTAGGCGAAGGTCCTCATACTCGAGCGGGAATGAGGCCCGGACTCCAGAATGAAGCTTCTTTTTATTAGGATAACTGCTAAAAACTGCGTGCGTCAAGTCAGCTCCGCAAGCGTGTGAATCAATCTAATGGTTTAGCTTTTCAAGGTTGGGTTCCGAGCTCACCGGTTTCTATGACACTAGGAAGGGTCAGGTGTGAAGGAGGGTCCGGCCCTGGACAACGTTAACGGCTCTAGGCGCTCCTTACCGGCCGCAGGGCATTCAGCTGTGTAGACGTGTCCTAAGGCCTTGCGCCTTCTCCAGCCCTTCCCTTTGGAAGTCTTTTCCTTTGATGCTTCTCTCCTGCCTCTCCCACACCCTCTTACAGATTTCTGATGCATTTGACCCCCACCAGAGTCCTAGAAAGGTCCTACGACAAGCAAAGTTCACTCTCCCAGAAGTCTGTGGGCACGAGATCGCTTTACAAGCAACGTCTATTAACAGCCTTTGGAAACAAGAGTCCGTGGACAACGCGTGAGAAGCCACAGCTGCGGGGCACGTGGCGCGGAGGAGGCCCGTGGCCAGGGTCTCACGCCGGGGCCTCTCAGGCTGGGAGCTGGCGTCCTCGGGCCACCCGGTGCTGATGGGGAGGAGGCTGGTGGTGACAGGTGACGACGATGACAGCCGATGCCTGGCGTTGTCCTCACTGCTTCACTCACTAGCCCGGTTCACTCCCCCGGCGGTGTGGAGGGGAGCGCAGGTGTGAAGGCACTGGGTGCCGTCCTCACCCCCGCCGCCGGGCACAGAGTGGCCGCGAGACAAACGCCACCTCCAGCCGCCGCGCGGCTACGAGCTGGAGCACACACCGGCTGATTTGGGACCTTGGGTTTGCTGCCCTCACCCCTGGCGCTCCTGATTGTCCTTCGTCGCTTTCCAGGACGAAGACACGTGACTTCCATGCCCCATTTCCACTGCCTTCCACCTCTTAAGTCTTTCTCGCGTCCCTTCTGTCGCACAATCTCCTCACGTGGCCTCACTGCACTCTCTCTCCTGACCCCTTCCGGTTTAAGGAACTTGTGATGACACCGGTCCCACCTGGGCCATCCGGGATGACCTCCCCATGTCCCGTCCTTGGCTCATCTGCAGTGTCTTTCACCACGAAAGTGACATCCTCAGTTTCCAGAGACGGGGATGCAGACGAGCAGGGGCCCTGTGTTCTTGGCCACGACAGGTACGTTCCTCGGGGAGGAAGGCAGGCGACCACCGGGGAGCCTTCCTGTCCGAGAAGGACGTCGTGCTGCCCCTCCTCACTTGTTCGCTGGGTCTAGAGTTCAAAAACCTAAATAACTCTTTCTCAGATCTCGGAGACCCCGCGGCACCTCCTGCGAGCGCCGCGCTCCAGAATCCCGGCACCGTTGCACGGTCGCAAGCGGCGGCCCTGACGTCTGTCCTTAAAAGGCGGCGCAGGAACAGCGGTTCGGTTGGAAGCAGGTGGCCTGAGTCTGCATCTGTGGAGTCTCTTCCGTAAGCCTGAGGAAACGTCACTTGCCCACACACCATCTCAGGAGAGTGAGGGCACTGGACTCTGTGGAGTGAACCGGGGACCCAGAGCTGCCCCGTGGTGACCCCGGGGCCCAGCGTGGACGGTCCCCCAGGGCTCACTCCCACCCCGGCCCGGACCCGTCCAGCATCACCTGCACCGCAGGACGGGGAGGCGGGCGGCCATGGCCAGACCTCCCGGAGCCTGTCACTGATTCCCGGGGGGGTCACGGAGTGTCTCCACCACGAAGGCGCGTGGCTGCACCGTCGTTGCTGGGCCACCACAGGCTTTAGGACCGCCCACTGAAGGACCGCAAAGCTCCTAGCGACACACTGAGAGGTGGCACGAAGGACCGTAAGGGGCGTGACGAGCAGGGTGACAGAGCAGAAGGGGCGACGTCACAAGGGAGGTCCGGAGGAAGAGCAGGCAGCCACCAGGCAAAGGAGGGAACATTCTAGACAAAGGGAACAGCATCTGCAAGGACCCCGAGGCAGACAAGAGCTGGTCTCACGGGTGCCACATAACAGTGTGAGTGGAGGGGTGAGGGGTGGCGGGAGACGGCCAGGTCCCTGCAGGGGTGGGGGGCCCAGCCTGGCCACGGGCCCAGGAGCAGCGGGGAGCCACAGTGAGTTTCCAGCGTCTGCTTGCCTTGCCGCCTGTGGACTCGAACCCCTCCCGCTGCGATGGAGGGAGGGAGGGAGGGAGGAAAAAGAAACAGGGAGACCCATCAGAGGCCGTGGTGACCCCGAGTGAATCGACAGGGAGGGGAGGGGGGCCTCTCCGCCTGGTGGGAAGACTTCGGTCTGGTGCGCCCACTCTCCCTATTGGGGGAACCAGGGCCCCCTTCCAGCCTTCCTCCCGGGATGTCGGGTGAGCAAGGGGGTTTGCTTTGAGGGGAGGCCGAGCCGTGTCCCTGCGGGTTCTCCACTCCAGCAGGACTCTGCCTCCGCTGCCCTCGGCGGGAACCCCCTCATTTGGGCAAACGTCATCGGGCTGCTTCCCTCCCTGCCTCGGTTTCCCTGCTCCTCACTGGGGCCTCCCGGCGTCACCTCCCAAGTAAACTTCCCGCACCCCAGTCCTGGTCCCGGGTCGGCCTTTCGGGGACAGAGGTAGGGCCGGGAGCGTCTGGCGTCTGGGTGGAGGGTCGCACCGGCATGAGCACCGGGGGGCTCGGGATGCTCCCCCCGCTGCACCCCGCTCCGGTCTTCCTGGCCCCCAGCGACCCGGGGGTGACTAACGTCCTCCCATAAACTATCTTTCTGATTGAACCAACCAGAGAGGGCTCCGTGGTTCGTCACCCAAACCCGAGTGGCACAGACAGCTGGAGCGAGATTTAGGAGTGAAGGACTGGATCCCGGGGGGACCGTGAGGGTGTCCAGGGAGCCACCCGGGGCCACAGAATGCTCTGCGAGGCATCGATTCCAACACGCTAAGGAGTTTGTTAGAAAAGGGACAAGGTGGGGGACGGGGCCTGGCTCAGCAGATGGCCCCAGCTCTCAGGACTCCGTTGGGCTCAGGCCGGCTGCGGGAGCCCGGCCCAGAGCACAGCGAGGGGCAGGAGCAGCCGAGAGGGCTCCGGCCTGTGAGTGCTGCCGCGGGCCACCAGCATCCGGATCCAGTTGAAGTGCCTACTGATGTTGGTGTAGACCCCGGGCCGGTTGGGGCTACCGCAGCCCGATCCCCAGCTCACGATGCCAACCTGAATCCACACACCTCTCTTTTCGCAGGCCAAGGGGCCACCGGAGTCACCCTGGGGAGCGGCGCGGGTGAGCCAGGCTTGGCGGGGAGTGGGGGCGGGGGGGGGGCTCCCGAGGGCCAGTGGAGACAGGAGGGACAGCAGGAGGGGCTTGGAGCCGGGCAGACCGGGTGCACATCCTCCCCCCCACCCAGGAAGTCAACAAGCCTCAGTTTCTGCCTCTGCGAAGTGGGGCACTGGTCTCTACCCTCTGGGATTGACACACGGACCAAATGAGGCGCGGGCCGCCCTCGGGCTTGGGGCTGGGGTGGAGAGGGACACTCACGAAGCAGGAATCCTTGCCTCCTTGGGAATCGCCGGCGCACACCGTGTCCCCCCAGATGTCGTAGCGGACCAGGGGCTGTGTGTACAGGTAGTTACACATGGTGGTGTCGATGATGCCGACCTGTACTTCCTGGAGGAGGTAGGGGGCTGGCAGCACTGCCCAGGGGTCGAGGGGACAAAGGAAGACGGCACCCTGAGCCTCTCTTCTGCCATCTGCTTGGGACAGATGGCACAGGCCACGGGGGAGGGGGGAGGGACGAGGGTCCCTGGGGCCAGCAGCACCCGGCACGTCGTGGGGGACGGACTCGCTGCCGCAGCTCATCGCCGAGGCCCGGCTTCCCTGCGGGCGCGTGCGGATGGCAAGCGGCCCCCGAGCCGGTGGGGAGGGGCCGACACAGGCGAGCCGGGTTACGGTCACTGTGCTCAGCTGCCCGTCAGGCCTTTCTTGGGGCCCCCGTGGCCCTCCTAGGGCGCAGCCTGATGGGGACCCACTCTCAGGGAAGGAAAGACTCGGCGGGGAGGGCTGCCCCTCCCACCCCCAGCAAAGCGCCGGGGAAGCGTCAGAGCCCGTCGTGAACCCAGATCTGTCCGATTCCTCAGCGTGGGCCCGAGCCACCGGCTGATCCGTCCGAGGACGTCACGAGGATACCACGGTTAACGTGTAGGTGGAGCCTCCGGTCCGCCAGGCACTCTACTGAGCCCTCAGGTAGGAACCTCTTTAAATTTCTGGGGCGCCTGGGTGGCGCAGTCGGTTAAGCGTCCGACTTCAGCTCAGGTCACGATCTCGCGGTCCGTGAGTTCGAGCCCCGCGTCGGGCTCTGGGCCGACGGCTCGGAGCCTGGAGCCTGTTTCCGATTCTGTGTCTCCCTCTCTCTCTGCCCCTCCCCCGTTCATGCTCTGTCTCTCTCTGTCCCAAAAATAAATAAAAAACGTTGAAAAAAAAAAAAATTTCAGAACCACCCTCTGTGCTGGGAACCGTTTCACCTTGTTCTGCAGATGAGGAGGCCCAGGCACAGGGGGAGGAGATGCCTGGCCTGGGGTCTCCCAGCCGGAAGGAGGGAGAGCTAAGCCTCCCAGCAGGCAAGGGGGGTGGCGGCCAGAGTCACCTCCTACCTTCTAGAAGGAGGCGGGAGCCTGGGGCCGGCCCTGACTACCTTGGCCAGGGAGTCTGGTGGCTGAGTCCCTTGGTTCACACCCACTCAGCCCTTTGGGCCAGGAGAGATCTGCAGGGGGAGCAGAGGGAGCAGGGGGACACTCGCTCCAGTCCCCCTGGAAGGGAACTGTAGGGAAGGGACAGGACCCCAACTCTAAAGGAAGGCAGGACCGGCGCGGGTTTCTCTCTCCGCCCTGCCAATCCCCGATGTGTGACCTCGAGGACACGTTGTTCTCTCGGCCAGTGAGCCCCGGCTTCTCCACTGACTCCTTCTGGGACCTTACGGCCACTTCTGTACGTCTCTCCCTTTCCTCATCGATAAAGCAGGTATAAAAATGGCCCCGCCTCATTCGCAGGTAAGGCCCAGAAGAGAGACCTCACCCTGCTCGGTCCTCAGGGTCCAGAGCCTAGAACAGTGCCGGCACGCGGCACGCCCTCGAGGAGCCTTCTCTGCCATCGCTGCTGAGGGAGGGGTGCTGCCGGAAGGGGCCAGGCCAGGGAGGAGCATAGGGGGCCGCCCAGGCATAGGAGCCAGGCCCTGTGTGTGGCGCTCAGGACCCAGGGCACCTCGGGGCAGAGGTGCACGGGTGACGCTTCATGCTGGCCCAAGGACGCCCCCCACACATTTAGTGGGGAGTCAGAGAAAGGAGATGCTTTGACGTTGAAAAGACGGACAACGGGCTCAGGACTCCAGGCAAGGAGACAGGGTGGCAAGGCAGGTAGGTGCAGAAGGTATGGAAGAGCCAAAGCGGGGAGGCGGGATGGCTGGGGGCTGG
This sequence comes from Neofelis nebulosa, assembly GCF_028018385.1. Lineage (NCBI taxonomy): Eukaryota > Metazoa > Chordata > Mammalia > Carnivora > Felidae > Neofelis > Neofelis nebulosa. The sequence continues at coordinate 43,008,701 of NC_080799.1, read as the reverse complement.
GTGGGCACCCGTGCTGAGCGGAAAGAACGCACACATAACCACTGAGGCCTTTCTAACGCGACCTCCGCCAACCCCGACGCCCTTGCAGGCTGGGTGCGGAGCGCGGGCCTGGGCCCAGCTGGCCTCCCTCTCACTGTGGCTTCGGGCTCACAGTCTCTGGAAGGCAGAGGGAACGGGGTGTGGGGACAGGAGGTCCTGCCCTGGCACGGCTGGGGGGGGCGGGGGGCAGGCACTGCTGGGCAGCCCCCAGGAGGGACCCAGCTGCACAGAGACCCAGGTGGGGGCTGCCGAAGCCGCTGTGGACGGAACAGACGGCGGAGCCCGCAGCCCCCCTGCCCCACCCCCCACCTGCCCCCAGCCTCACCTTGATCTTCTCCGATGTGCCCCCAGCCCATCACCCAGCAGTCAGTCTGGTTCTGGAACTCAGAGGAAGAGGCCGCAACACAGACGGGGTGGATGTACTTATTGTAGGTGACAGAGGAGGACAGCTTCAGCAGGGCGATGTCAGAGGATGAAGCCCCCAGATACATGGGGTTCAAAATGATCTCCTCCACCTGGTATCGGTTGTGGTAGGCCTCCAGATTCCAGATGGACGGTGAGGCAGACAGCTCGCCAAACTGCACGGACCACTCAAAGGGATCCGTGTGCCTGGCAGGGGAGGAGCGGGCGGTCAGGGGTCTTTACAGGAGGGAGGGGCCCTGAGCCCACCTGAGGTCTTAGGGCCTGGGGGCAGCAGCCTGCCTCCGCCTGAGGTGTGGTCACCCCAGCCAGGGGGCCGCCTCCCACAGCCGTCCTAAAAAAGGAATGAATCGATGCTCGGGACCAGACACTTCCTGTCACCACTGTTGCCGCAGGCCAGGCTCTGTGCCCAGAGCTCGCCCACCTCGGTCCGCCCCGTGGTGCACCTGCACCGCGGGAGGTGGGATGAGGAGGGGGCGGCTGGTGCTGCCATTCGGGGAGAAGACAGAAAAGAACACGACACAAAAGGGCACGGGAATGCTGTAAAGAACGTTCTGGAAAAGACGGAACAGGGTTTTCTCACGTGGCTGCAGCGGGGCCCGGGGCTCGGGAGCATTAAGAGAGCTGAATCCGCACGCGTCAGGCCCGGAGGACGCGGTCCCCCAACCCCGGTTCGGAGGGCCGCCCGCCCCCCGACTCACTTTTCAAAGCAGTGCGCGGCCGACAGCACCCAGCGGCGGTGGAGCAGGCTGGCGCCGCAGTGGTGGGCGCCCCACAAGCGCAGACTGCCCCGCCACGGCCAGCGCCCCAGCTCCGAGTCCTTGCCGCCCACCACGCGCGTCGTCGAAACGGTTCGGCGGCCGCAGGGCCCTGGGACGGACGGACGGGCACGCGGCTGAGCCGCACGACCCCGGCCGCCCCACCGGCCCGCGCGAGCCAACGCGAGGGGCCCCTGGGAAAACGCGCGCGTCGGGGCCGCGCCGCCCAGGGACCGGGGGACCTCGCGCCCCTCCCCACGTGGCGCGCGGGCGCCGCCCCTCCCACCCCCCCCACCCCCCCCCGGGGCCCGGCAGTTACACGTGAGCAACGACGAGTTCTCGAAACCCGGGCGGGGAGAGGACAAGATGAGGCGCCCCTTGCGCTCCGGCTCAGGTGCCCTGCGCGGGGAGGCGCGCGTCCCGGGCGCCTTACCTGGAAACAGCTGGTCCAGATCCTGAACGCCTGGGGGGCCCGGCGGGGGGATGGCGGGCGGCCAGGTGAGCTCCCCGCGGTCTGCACGCGCCCCGGCCGTCCCCCACCACCCCTGGGGCGGCCCGCAGCCCCCGCCTCAGCTCACCCTGTCCCCGGAGCCCCGCTCGCACCAACAGCTGCGCCAGCAGCAGCGCCCGGACGCGCGCGCCCATGGCCGCCTCTGCCGCCTCGCGGCGCCCCCTCTGCTTCCGCCCGCTCGGGGCGCCCCCGGGGGGGAGGGGCAGGGAACGCCCGCGACGCTGCTCCACCCCCCCCCCCCGCCCCCAGAGGGACCGGGACCGGTCCGGGTCCGAGGGTTTCGAGCTGGGTACCCCAACCACACCGTGCCCCCAAACGGTTCTTGTCTGCAGCCCTGGGATCCCGGCTGCCCGGCTCGTTGCCCCCCTTCCTCCACCCAGCGCTTCTTCGGGGAAGGGCCAAGGCCGGTCCCCACCAGGACCCCCGTGAGAGCAAGTCCTCACCGAGCGCCCGCTGGGGGCCTGGCGGTATTGGGCAGAGCCAGGAAGAGAAGATTCGTGTTTTCCCTTCTTGGAGAAGACTCGGGGAAGTGATGGTCTCGGGTCTCTTCCCCACCTGAGCCCACAGGCAGGCTAGTCCCTGCCAAGCCTGGCTGCCCCCTGGTGGCAGGCTCCCGCCCCCCCCTTCCTCTCCTCCTCCTCCCCACCTCCTTCTCTCCCCCCTTCCCCACCTCCTCCAATTTAAATCTTGGAAGTTGAAACCCCTTTCACAAACTTTCTTTCCTGCCCAGGTCCTTGGGGGAACAAAATGGCCCAAATGAGAGAGACACCCCTAGGCTGTCTATCTCCCAGTGTCCCTGTGACCAGTGACTCTCCTAAGCGAGGTTCTGGGAGGCTGTGCCTTCCTGGTGCCCCTGTCTGTGTCCTAAGCACTATCAGGGGTGTGGTGGGATTCACAAAATGATGAGTTTCCCAGCACTGGCTTCTGGGGTCCCTCCAGTCAGGGGAGCCGGCCTGGACTAGGTGTCCCCCCTGTGGGAGCCCTGCTCCGGGGCCTGGCCCCACAACACGCTCAGCTGGGCCTGGGTGGTGAGCGCCCAAGGGATCAGGAGCAGGTGGCACAGGAGAGAGGGTTCCCCGCGGTGTCCTGGATCCAGGGCACCCTGAGAGAGACGCTGGTGACACCCGGGGTGCTGGGTGACACGAAACCTCCTCCAGAGGGTGAAGCTGGCCTGTCGGCACGCCTCCTTGACTTCACACACTGGGGTTTCTCCCGCAAGTCAGCTGCAGAGTGGGGGCTGCGGGCATGGGCTCCAGCAGATGGGCTCAGGGACAGAACGGGACCGGGTCCCTGGCACGGGGGCGGAGTTCCCTAAACGGTTCCCCTCTGTGGCCCTTGGCACCACAGCACTTGTAACTGGCCAATCTCCTGGGAGCTCCCTGCGGTTGGGGCCAAGTGTGGCACATGGCCCGAGTCACAGGGCCGGCGACTGCCTTCTGGCGCCTTACAGGGACCCCAGGCAGTCCCTTGTCCACTGCACCCCGAGGGATGGCTGCGGCCCCAGGTCTTGCCAGAACCATCCCGGCTCTCCCAGTGCGCGACAGCCCCACCCCTTGCCGGTCCCCTCCCCTAGCGAACCCTGGGCTGGCTCCAGCCTGGGGTCGCCTCTCCCTGCAGACTCCTGTCCCAGGTCCCAGAGAGGTGCACGGCAGGCTCCCTCACGGCCGGGCTCGGTGCTAACGTCACCCCTCAGCGAAGCTTTCTCTGCTGGCTTCCCGTCTACAGCGAGCTTGCTGCCTCCTCCCCCTTGGAGGGCTGTTTCACTACAAGCCGCACTTCCTTCCCAGCCCTTTGAAGCATCCACGGCCATCTGCTTTGTCGCGTGTGCATCTGCCCATTGGCTGCCTCCCGGGCCCATGAGGGGCAGGCTTGGTGTCTGTGGAACCTAAGGGGTGATGGAGCAGTAAAGGGAAGGGTGGAAGGAGACAAGGTAGACGGAGAAGAGGGGATGCAGGTTGGCGGAGCCTCTCCCAGGGTGGAGAGGGTCCCTGTTGTCGCCGTCCTAGAGGGACCTCCGGGTCTCCTGGCCCAGGAGGAGTGCTGCAGGGGTGGGGGGGGGGTGCCAGGGGGAGGCCAGTGGCCCGGGAGTGGCCCCTCCACGCTCCGTGAGGGATGTCTGCCCTTTGGGATACAGAGGCAGGGTGTGCAAAGCCCAGGGGGGTCCTGGAGGTCCCTGTCGTCCTCTCCTTCTCCCTATCCTTGCTGCCTCGCCTCCCCCCCACTCCCCCAGGCGCCGGCCCCAGAAGCAGCCTGGAGAAGGCGGGCGGCGGCAGCCGGAGTCCACGTCTGTGGTCACACGTGCAGGAGGGGCTCGCACTCGCCCCTGGCGGGCCACCCGGCACGCTGTTCCAGCTGGCACGCGGCCGTGGGTGCGTGGGGAGCACAGCGATGACCTCGGGGGTGAGCCCGTGGCTCTGGCGTGGATGCCGGATGCTACTGGGGATCCAGCTCGGGCTCCGTTCCCCCAGGGCCGGCTGCCAGGCGGGAGGCCCACTCTTCTGCCTGGGGCTCGGGGCTCGGGGCTCGGGGCCATCCTTGGCCACAGCTCCCGCATCCCACCCAGCTGTGGCCATCCCGGCTGGGCCCCGGGGCTGGGGCTGGGAGTACCTCCCTGGCTCTCTGGCCATCGGGAGACAACCCTGACGGAGACATACAGGCCCTGTGCGTCCAGAGAAGGCTCCAGAGGGGGCTGCGAGGTTCGGAGGAGCTCGGCAGCAAGGACAGGGGATGCTGCGGAGGAAGCCCTGGAGGGGCGGGGTGGGGGGGCCAGAGGGGGAAGGGTTCTCAGCATGCTGCCTGTGGGGAGGGAGCCCCTGCCGGAGGTGACCCCTCGGCTGCCCGTGGGCCGGGGTGGGGACGCCCGGGACGGAGGCGGAGGGTCCCGCTGAAAGGGGTCCAGCCTGCGCTCGTCTCCTCCCATCCCCTGCCCTGGTTGTAAACTGCGGGGGCGTCCGGTCACTCGCACCCCGGCCTCAGGTCCCAGCCCTGTGTCGCCTCCTCCAGCTGCCGGCTCACACGTGGCCCCTGGAGAGACAGGCTGGGGAAGGAGGGCGAGAGCCGGGCAGAGAGCTCAGCCTGGCTCTGATGTTCATACTTGGGGTGATGTGGATGCACCCCCAGCCCTGCCATGACCCCACTGAGCCTGGGGACGGGGCTGCGAGAGCGAGTGGGCTTGGGCAAGCCCTGGAGCTTGAAGTCCTCGGTTTCCCTGTCTGAGAAAAGTGGGAACATTAGTAACGCGGACCTCTGAGGGCTGCCGTGAGCTTGTGGTGACACCCTGGGGGTAAAGCTCCCACAAACAGGAAGTGCATTAAAATATATCCTTCTGGGGCCATGAGGCACGGGGCAGGTCACCCATCCTTCTGCCGGCTTGTCTTTATTGCCTCTCACATCGACAGGCCTGCAAAGGCACCAACCCAGCACGGGGGGGGGGGCGCTGCGAACCCCAGTTCCGAGAGCCCCAGAGACCCACCACAGGAGCCCCCGGGCGTGGGTGCACCCTGGGACTCAGATGTGACTGGTGGGTGAGGAGTGGGGAGACCGGGCTCTGTCCCCAGAGGCTCACAGGCTGGCAGGGCGGGCAAGGGAAGCTCGAAGCCCATGGGGGATGCTTGAAAGGTGGGGCCGGGCCACGGGCCATGGGGTCTGAAGTCGGGGAGATGTGGGTAGGGGGTGGCTTCCTGAGGGACAGAGGCCAGAGAGGGTCCCTGAGGACAGAGGGTGGGTGGCCGGTCAGGCGAGGCCCAGGGAGACGAGCGTGTCCCCCAGCAGATACAGAACCAGCAACATGGCAGGGAAGGAGATCCCGGCAGGGATCGGAGAGGAGTTTCTGGCGTCCGGTGCTGAGCCCTGGATGGTGTTGACAATCCACGCGGTGTAGATGCTGACGTTGATGTACACCCCTGGCCTTTTCGGGAGGGCGCAGTCATGTCCCCAGCTCACTATGCCTGCCTGGGTCCAGACTCCACCAATGTCGCAGACCAGAGGCCCTCCGGAGTCACCCTAGAGAGGAAGAGGAGTCCAGAAGGGTAGGGCCAGAGGGGCTGGGCTGCTCACGGGAGGTAGTTCCCAGGGGCCCCCTCAGGCCCACCAACCTCCCTTCCACACTGCCGGCTAGGTCTAGTGCAGGGAGGGTCGGTGGGCTGGGTGTTTCTGGAAGGCAGCAGAGGTCTGGGAATTAGGGGTGAAACCCCTGGCGGATGGAACACCATATTCTCTAAATAAAACTGCATTTCAGAGAAGGGGCTCTGAGGAGCACTTCTGTGTCGCTAACAAAGTTGCTTGGTTTTTGACGAAAAAGTCTGTGATAATACTAAGGGGGCACGTGAGATAAAGTGTGTTTTGCTTATAAAAGCAGACAAGGAGGGGGCGCCTGGGTGGCTCAGTCGGTGAAGCGTCCGACTTTGGCTCAGGTCACGATCTGGCAGTTTGTGAGTTTCAGCCCCGCGTGGGGCTCTGTACTGACAGCTCAGAGCCCGGATTCTGTGTCCCCCTCTCTCTCTGCCCTCCCCGACTTGTGCTCGTGCTCTCTCTCTCTCTCAAAATAAATAAACAGTAAAAAAAAAAAAAAAAATTAATGAAAGCAGACAAGGAAAGACCAAAGCAACCCAGACCAGAAGCGATGTTGCCCCTGAGGACAAGTTGCTCAAAGGCCCCGAGTGTTATTTTTTTTTGGAGAGAAAAAAGACATTTCTGGCCCAAAAAGAAAAGGCTTTAGGGAGAGAAAATACGGTCACGGTTTGTTTAAGTGTGTTTGCAAGTATTTCACATTCTGATAATATCGGTGGGATATTTAAAGCAAGACCGGGTCCAGGAACTTTTTTTTTTTCCTTTTCAAATTGCCCTCGGTATGTATGTATTAGAGAGAGAACGAGCACGAGCAGGGGAGGAGTGGGGGGCGGGGGGGAGGAGAGAGAGAGAGAGAGGGAGAGGTAGAATCCCAAGCAGGTTCCATGATGTCAGCGCAGAGCCCGATGCGGGACTCGATCCCACGACTGGGATCATGACCTGAGCCAAAATCAAGAGTCGGACACTCAACCCACTGAGCCCCCCAGGCGCCCGACCCTGGTATTTCAAACGACGTTGCCCTCCTCCGCCCTGGGAGTCCTCGGGGGTGATGGGGAGTGGGAGACCCCGGCCCCCGCAGGGGGGTGGCTTGCTCACCCCGCACGCGTCCTTCTGGCCACTCTCGAAGCCGGCACAGAGCATGTCCTGGAGGATGACGGGCCCTGGGCTGACGGTGCCGGAATTCTCCAGATAGTAGTGGTTACAAGTCTGGGTGTCAATGAGGGGCAGGTACAGCTCCTGCAGGGTGAACGGTGGAGGGAGCGCTGCGGGGCCGGGGGGGGGGAGGGGAGCAGAGCAGAGCTCAGAAGGGAGGTGACCGCCTCCTGGCTCTCAGCCACTGCTTGTCATTTCTGCCTGTCACTCTTCTGCTTCTCGAGGAGCGGGGACCTGCGTTTGTGTCCGGGAAAGCCTGGCAGGAAGAGCCGCTGCCCCCCTTGCCCCCCTCCCTCTGGCAGCGCATGTCAGGGGTGGGGAGCCCTCCCCGGCGGCGTTGGCCTCCCTCCCCGGGCCCGGGCAGCGGGGTAAGCTGGACGCACTGTGGGGTGCGGGGCAAGAGCCGAGACCCTGGCCAGAGAGTGTGGTCAAGTCGCTTCCACCAAATGACCCTTCTCTTCTTGGCCCCCCAACGCTCAGGTCAAAAGCGGGTTGAGTGTGGCCTCTGAAAAATTCATGTCTGGGGCACCTGGGTGGCTCAGCAGGTCGAGCGCCCGACTCGACCTCGGGTCAGGTCACGATCTCGTGGGGACGGTGCGGAGCCTGCTTGGGATGCTCTCTCTCCCTCTCTCTCTCTCTCTCTGCCTCTCCCCCACTTAGGCACGCTCTTCTGCTCTGTCTCTCGATACATAAATAAACTTAAAATTCGTGTCCGCACAGCACCTCAGAAGGTGACCTTCTGTGGAAATAAGGGCTTTGCAGATCGATCGGTTGAGATGAAGTCATGCGGGATCAAGGTGAGACAGAAAAGGAGAGCACACAGAGCAGAGGCCGTGGGAAGGTGGAGGCGGGTCCCCGAGGGATGTGGCCATGAGCCAAGGAACCCCAAGCATGTCCCGGAACCACCAGAAGCTGGAAGGAGCGGGAAGGCTCCTTCCCTGGAGCCTTCAGAGGAAGCCCGGCCCTGCCAGCATCTTGACGTCAGACCGTGGCCTCCTGAACTGTGAGAGAACAACATTTCTGTTGTTTTAACCACCGCCCCCCCCCCCCCGGTTTGTGGTAGTCTGTTATGGCGGCCAAGGACAAGGTGACATTACAGCATGGCGCTGACGGTGGTGATGGCTGCTGGCCCACCGCGTATCGAGAATTCGCTCTTGCCCGGCCCTGCCGGGAGCTCCCGAAATGCATCACTCCGTGTATCCCTCACGTTAACCCCGTGAGGTTAGCCCTGGAAGCTCTACTTGTCCAAGGGGGGGAAGCCACAGCCCAGCGGGGCTGGTGGAGGTCACCCAGCCAGGACTGAGGCCAGGAGAGCAGGCCCTGGGTCCCATGCCACGAGGGCAGGGGTCGTGTGTAAATTCTGCAGGCATATAAGGGACATCGGCACTGGGCAGGCAGAATGTTCCGGGCCCCGGCCTGGGCCAGCATTCCAGAGCTCTGCCGGGGCCTGGCGTTAGTCCTTTGGTTACGGGGTGCTGGGAGGGGAGACCGGGGAGCCTGACGGAGGGTCTGGGGCGGCAGGCTGCTCATTCATGGCAGCATGTCAGTGGCTCCCCTCTGCCGTGTGCCGGCTCCACGTTCGTCCTGTATGAGTGTGGTGACGGGTGCGGCCAGCCCTGGGGAGGGGGGAGGCCCTAGGCCCCGTCAGCATTGGTCCCCACCCAACACCTGCCACACGCTCAGGGTGTCCTTACGTAGATTTGTGGCGACGTTCCCCCAGCCGGTGACCCAACACCAGGTGCCGTGACCCAGAGAGTCTCCGGGTTTGGGGAGGCAGACTGGAAGGATGAGGTCAGTGAAGGTGACAGGTGCGGCCAGCCGCACCAGGGCGACGTCGGCTCTGTTGTTCTCCTCCCAGTACTCGGGGTGCTTGATGAACTGGGCCACCGCGCGGAGCTCCTGGGGCTCCCCGGCCTGGGGGTAGGAGGAGATGGAACCCAGCAGCACGAAGTAGGCGGACAGGGGCTGCTTCCTGGAGATGGGAGAGTCGGGGTGGGGGGGGTGAGGGCTGTGCCAGGGTCCCATGGGCGGGGACCGGGGACGATCTTGAGTTGAGGGTCCTGATGCTACAGATAGACGGCTTTGCGAGCTGTGCGCGTGCCAGAAATGAGAAGTGCCCCGCCCAATCCTGGGACCACCCCTGCCGGACACCCACGCCCCCCTCCGGCGACTGTACCCCAGGCCCAGGAGGTGGTCACCTGCCCAAATGCTGCCCAGCTAGTGAGCGGTGCACTTGAGGCCTTGGCCTCTCAAGGGATGTTTCCGTGTGGGGGCCTTTGGTTTCTGGGAAGCGAATCATTTCTTGGCGGGTGGACGATGGGAGGGCCGGACGGTCTGTCTCCTCCCTCCCTCCCCCCCGCTCCCCGCCAGTGGCCAGCCTTGAGGACAGGGACCATCCTGGGTGGGTAAGTGACGACCCTCCTCCGCCTGTCTCCAGATGGGCAGAAGGCTGTGGATCACACGGAGAAGGGAGGGGAAGGGCAGGTCCCGGCCACCCCGGCACACGCCTGTGCCCCCCCGAAGATACTCACTGATCGAAGCAGTGGGCTGCAGTCAGCACCCAGGCCTCGGTGATCAGGGAGCCCCCGCACACGTGCTGTCCGTGCTCCCTCAGGCTGACCTGCCACGGCCACTGGCCCGGCTGGGCATTCTGCCCCGACACGATGCGGCCTGACACGTGTGGGCGTCCGCACACTGCGGGGTGAGTCCATGGGCCACTTATGCGTGGTCCCCTCTGGGCTCCCCTGGCCCTGCAGACCCGCCCTCATGTATCCCTGCTGCTCAGGGGTTGGCACCCGGTCCCTTCTCCTCAGGCCACACGAGGTGCGATTCTTTGTGCCGTAGGACCCCGTGCTCCAGGGGAGGACTCGGGGCGGTGCCCCGCAGCTGAGCTGGGGAAGCAGGAGCTGGGGCCCTAAATGGCTTAGCCACGCTCGGCTCCTGGGACAGTCCGAACGCGGCTCAGTGCGGGCGGACGCTGAGGTCTGGGGTGGCTGAATGAGGGTCCCCTCCCCCTCCCCCTCCCCGCGTCTGGGCTCCTTGGAGGACCTGCCCCGCACAGGCTATAAGGCGCGGGGCGGGGATCACACATCGGCTGCACCTGCCCCTCCTCTCGGCACCCCGATATTCGTCCTACCTGAATCCAGGCCTGTCACGCTGGCGTTCACCAGGGAGAAGTTGGGTGGGAGAGCAGGGGGGCTCCCCTGCAGAGCCACGGAGAGGAGGGAGAGCAGGCTGGCGGCGAGGGCCGGCGACATGGTATGTCCCAGCCACCACTTCCGCGGCTGGCTCTTGGGGTCAGAGTCCTCAGACACTCGGGGAGAGAAGATGGCCGCAGCCAAGCCCAGGTTCTGGGCTTGTCCTGGGGTGTGGCTGACTCCTCCACGCCTTGCCCTTGGGGCTCGGCTCCGCACTGCTCCTGGGCACAGGGTCCTTGGCCTCCGCCACGTCTTCGGCCAGACGCTCGGGACCTTCCCTCCCCCGCCCTGGCCGCACTGGCCTCGCGGCACCAACCACGCCACCACTTACGGGGCTGGCACCGCTTCCCGTGTTCTGGCCTGTGTCCCCCGCGTCACACGCCTCCCTACTGATTCGCCAGGCGCTTTTATCCCCCCTATGCAGCAGAGGAAGGGGAACTCCCGTGGTGTAATGACTCACCGGAGGCCGTACAGGTGACAAAACCACATACCTCGGTGCTCTGTGCTAGGGCCTCTGGTGCCCTGAAAAGGGGAGGGGCGGGAGAGGAACCGCAGACCCGAGGTCACACCCCAGTCTGCTGCAGAGTGAGAGGGGCCCGTGATCCACGGGGGTAGAGCAGCGAGGAGTTGCCCCTGTTATCTCTCCCTGACCGCAAACAGCAAGCGCCTGGATGGCCGCTGCGCTCCCCTCGCCTCACCTCTGTAAAGCCCCGTGGGTGGCCGTGGCCGAGAAAACAGAGCTGACCAGCCTAGGGCGCCGGGCGGGGAGGGATGCAGGACACTTGCCCTGGTGGCTAAGTTTTCTCCTTCTCTCCACAAGCAGCCGTCCTTTCTGAGGCCCCCGCGCCACCTGGCCTACGCGCACCCCCCTCTCCAGAGGGCTCATTCCCCCTGGGGGGCCATGGTGGGGCTCTGAGCAGCCCCAAGCACCTGATTTAGGTCAAAATCATGTTCAGTGAACGCTTTGGCGTTACTGCCTTTTCCACCTACCTGATCTCTTGATTTCTGAGGGGAGAAATGTGAATTTCCTAGCATCTGGAGTATTAAGAACTTAAAAATTTTTTTTTTTTTTTTTTTGCTTGATGTATTTCAAAGCTCTGTTATTGGGGGCATAAGGGCTCATGCCTCACGTCTTTTCAGTGGCTTGTGACGTGTCAATGTTTTCATTCCTTTTCCCCCCAAAGTTTATTTATGGGTTTATCAACCCCATGAACAGCGAGTGAGATCATGACCTGAGCGGAAACCAAGAGTTGGACGTTTAACCAGCTGAGCCACCCGGGTGCCCCCCCGCCACCCCGTATTTCATTCTTAAGTCTTGGGTTCATTTTCATCTCGTGGGCAATTTTGTCACCAATTTTGTCACAATAAATATATATATATTTATATTAAAAAACTGGAATTTACTTGCTAGAATACTCGTACAATAGGAAAGCACTGGTTAACAGTATTATCGATTTTTGTGGTTGCAAAAGAAGCTTAATATGACTCCCCGATGCCTTACGAGGATCAAGGCACATCCTGCCTGCTTGAGATTTTTTTTTTCTTTAGTTTGGCCCCAGAAATTCTGTTTGAGAACTCCTAGATTATCAGAAGTATGTAAGAGCCAGAGTAAAGCTGATTTAAGGACGTTACAAGGGGACTCATCATCATCACAATGAGTGTTGCTTCTCAATAACCCTTTTTGTGTTCACAGGTCACCGGTCAACTGCTGAGTGTGAGGCTGAGGAGGTAAAACACACACAGCCTTGTGCTGGGGTTGGAATGTTTGTGTCCCCTCCCCCCACCCCAAGTTCATCTATCGGAATCCGTATGTTGAAGCCCCAGGTGATGTGTTTAGAGGTGGGACCTTTGCAAAGCAATTAGGTCCGAAGGGTGGAGCCCTCAGGCGTGGGATCAGTGCCCTTATAAAAGAGACGCAGAGAGCTCTTTCAACCCTTCTGCCATGTGGCCGCGTGAGGACACAGGGCAATGGCAGCAGCTATGAACCAGGAAGGAAGGGGCCCTTACCAGACACCTTGACCTCAAACTTCCAGCCCAGGAACTGTGAGAAATAAATATTCGTTGTTTATGAGCCACCCACCCACTTTATGGTATTTTGTCAGCCAGCAAAGCATTTGACTCAGAAATGATGTCACGTCCCTCCTCTTCTACGTCGGCTCATCCCATTCCTCGTGTCTGCCGAGCTCGTGGTGGGAACTCGGTCTCCCCGTGGACTTACATAAGCTAGGCCAGTTCACACTCCCGGACAGATGCCTGGGACATCTGGTGCCAACATCAGGACACCTGTGTGTCTGCCAGTCTGCTGCCGGGGAGTCTAGAACTTGGCCTTCTCTTTGTCGTTTCTCAACCCTTGATATTATTTTACTTAACACACTTCTTGGTTTGTATTCATTTTTTTATGTTTTATTTATTTTTGAGAGAGACAGAGAGAGAGAGAGCGCGCGAGCAGGGGAGGGGCAGAGAGAGAAGGAGACACGGAATCCGAAGCAGGCTCCAGGCTCCGAGCCGTCAGCACAGAGCCCGACGCGGGGCTCGAACTCATGAACCGTGAGCTGAAGTCAGACGCTCAACCGACTGAGCCACCCAGGTGCCCCTTTTCCTGCCTAACTCTTGTTTAGTGTTTGTAAACACTCTCGCAAGAGCTTTCGAAGCCTACCAGTTGGCATCCTCCAAGCTGTCCACTGCTCTGTGTATTTATTCTCCCCGTTTTCCTCGAAGCCGGTCCCTGTATTCAAACAGATCGTTCTGGCGCATGTGTGGATTTTCCTCCAATGTTGCTTTATCCCTAGTGGCCGTGCAGTGACAACAGGTTAAGTGAACAGGCCTAGGATGAACCGGCCCTCGACCAGGTCCTAGGAAATCACCTCTGAGCCTTCGCAAAGTCTTGCTTGAAAAGAGTGTCTTTGTAGACCGGGAGCCTTGGGCCACTCCAGATACTTGATGCTAATAGCACAGTTGATGGGACCGCCTCAGGCCACACTGCGTCACTTGGACCACAGGAGGTGCTTTAGTCAGGACTAGGGTTAGCCACGTGGGCTGTCCACCCTGCCTCTGTCACGGTACCCCAAGGATAAAAACTCCAGACACCCAGGCTCACATGAGCTTCCCCGGCCACCACCCCTTCACGTCCGTTGTCACGCGTCATTGCCGGGAGAATTAAGCTCTGCCCGTCTGACTCCACTGCTAAGGGGAAGCTGGAAGCTTCCACCTGGTCTCTCCTAGACTCTGTCCTCCACGCCTTGTACCACTGCAGTGAACCATCACCATGGGGATGACAGCTTCTCTAGGTCCTGTGAGTCCTTGTAGTGGATCAGTACTCTGAGGGCGGTCCCGGGGGCCCCAGTTCAGTTGTTCACTGACATCTATAACTGAAGAGACAACTTGATGACTTTGGTGCCCTGCACCAGTGCCCAAGGACGAGGCAGACTGTCTGTAGGCTCTGTGGGTGGGGCCAGCTGGGAGCAGCAGGGAGGCTGGGAGCCCTCCAGGTGGCCCACATCAGGCCATTTCACTCGGGCTCCTGGAAAGGACCGTGGCTTTTAGCAGCAGCCCAATACCGCCAGGCCCCCAGCGGGCGCTCGGTGAGGACTTGCTCTCACGGGGGTCCTGGTGGGGACCGGCCTTGGCCCTTCCCCGAAGAAGCGCTGGGTGGAGGAAGGGGGGCAACGAGCCGGGCAGCCGGGATCCCAGGGCTGCAGACAAGAACCGTTTGGGGGCACGGTGTGGTTGGGGTACCCAGCTCGAAGCCCTCGGACCCGGACCGGTCCCGGTCCCTCTGGGGGCGGGGGGGGGGGGTGGAGCAGCGTCGCGGGCGTTCCCTGCCCCCCCCCGCCGGGGGCGCCCCGAGCGGGCGGAAGCAGAGGGGGCGCCGCGAGGCGGCAGAGGCGGCCATGGGCGCGCGCGTCCGGGCGCTGCTGCTGGCGCAGCTGTTGGTGCGAGCGGGGCTCCGGGGACAGGGTGAGCTGAGGCGGGGGCTGCGGGCCGCCCCAGGGGTGGTGGGGGACGGCCGGGGCGCGTGCAGACCGCGGGGAGCTCACCTGGCCGCCCGCCATCCCCCCGCCGGGCCCCCCAGGCGTTCAGGATCTGGACCAGCTGTTTCCAGGTAAGGCGCCCGGGACGCGCGCCTCCCCGCGCAGGGCACCTGAGCCGGAGCGCAAGGGGCGCCTCATCTTGTCCTCTCCCCGCCCGGGTTTCGAGAACTCGTCGTTGCTCACGTGTAACTGCCGGGCCCCGGGGGGGGGGGGGGGGGGGGCGGGGTGGTGGGAGGGGCGGCGCCCGCGCGCCACGTGGGGAGGGGCGCGAGGTCCCCCGGTCCCTGGGCGGCGCGGCCCCGACGCGCGCGTTTTCCCAGGGGCCCCTCGCGTTGGCTCGCGCGGGCCGGTGGGGCGGCCGGGGTCGTGCGGCTCAGCCGCGTGCCCGTCCGTCCGTCCCAGGGCCCTGCGGCCGCCGAACCGTTTCGACGACGCGCGTGGTGGGCGGCAAGGACTCGGAGCTGGGGCGCTGGCCGTGGCGGGGCAGTCTGCGCTTGTGGGGCGCCCACCACTGCGGCGCCAGCCTGCTCCACCGCCGCTGGGTGCTGTCGGCCGCGCACTGCTTTGAAAAGTGAGTCGGGGGGCGGGCGGCCCTCCGAACCGGGGTTGGGGGGCCGCGTCCTCCGGGCCTGACGCGTGCGGATTCAGCTCTCTTAATGCTCCCGAGCCCCGGGCCCCGCTGCAGCCACGTGAGAAAACCCTGTTCCGTCTTTTCCAGAACGTTCTTTACAGCATTCCCGTGTCCTTTTGTGTCGTGTTCTTTTCTGTCTTCTCCCCGAATGGCAGCACCAGCCGCCCCCTCCTCATCCCACCTCCCGCGGTGCAGGTGCACCACGGGGCGGACCGAGGTGGGCGAGCTCTGGGCACAGAGCCTGGCCTGCCAGGACCGTGGGCTCGGGGAAGCTATTTTGACCGCACCTGCCTAGTCCTGTGCATCTGTTCTTTTTTTTTTTTTTTTTTTTTTTTTTAAGTTTTAGAGAGAGCGAGAGCGCGCGCAAGCACACTGTGGGGAGGAACAGAGAGAGGGAGAGAGAGAATCCCAAGCAGGCTCCAAGTTGAGTCTGCCCGATGCAGGCCTCAAACCCAAAAACCTTGAGATCGTGACCTGAGCCGGAATCAAGAGCTGGACACTCAGGCTGAGCCACCAGGGTGCCCTGTTCATTCTTTTTTAGGATTGCTGTGGGAGGTGACAGGCCGGTTGAGTGACCAGCCAGATCCGACCTCAGGGAAAGGCCCTTCCTGCCCATCCCCGCATCCCCCGGTCCCTGGGTTCTGGGATTTGGGCCCATCTCCTCTGGGCTGCCATCATTTCTACACTGGGCGCAGTGGCCCGTGAGAGGAACTGCTAACCGCGTCCGGGATGAGCCCTGGCAGCACCCCTGCGGCCCCGCCTCGGGGAATGTCTCCCCTCCCCCATGTGTGCTCAGGGGGCCCTCCCTCCTCTGAGGACCCTTGACTGCTCTCTCCTCCCTCGCCAGACACAAAGATCCCTCGAAGTGGACGGCTCAGTTTGGTGAACTGTCCTCCAGGCCAACTTCCTGGAAACTGTGGACCTTCTACCATCGGTACAGGGTGAAGGATATCGTTGTGTATCCCCAGTTGAGTGGGACTTCACTCAAGGACATCGCCCTGCTGAAGCTGTCCTCCTCCGTCACCTACAATTAGTACATCCAGCCCATCTGTGTTGCGGCCTCTTCCTCTGCGTTCCAGAACAAGGCTGACTGCTGGGTGACGGGCTGGGGGCACATCGAAGAAGGTCAAGGTGAGCCTGGGGGCAGGTGGGGGGTGGGGCAGGGGGGCTGCGGGCTCCGCCGTCTGTTCCGTCCACAGCGGCTTCGGCAGCCCCCACCTGGGTCTCTGTGCAGCTGGGTCCCTCCTGGGGGCTGCCCAGCAGTGCCTGCCCCCCCCCCCCCCCCGTGCCAGGGCAGGACCTCCTGTCCCCACACCCCGTTCCCTCTGCCTTCCAGAGACTGTGAGCCCGAAGCCACAGTGAGAGGGAGGCCAGCTGGGCCCAGGCCCGCGCTTCCCACCCGGCCCGCAGGGGTGTGGAAGTTTCTGGGGTGGGCTCCTCAGAAAGGCCTTGGTATGTGGGTTTTTTTTTTTTTTTTTTTAATTTTTTTTTTTTCAACATTTTTTATTTATTTTTAGGACAGAGAGAGACAGAGCATGAACGGGGGAGGGGCAGAGAGAGGGAGACACAGAATCGGAAACAGGCTCCAGGCTCCGAGCCATCAGCCCAGAGCCTGACGCGGGGCTCGAACTCACGGACCGCGAGATCGTGACCTGGCTGAAGTTGGACGCTTAACCGACTGCGCCACCCAGGCGCCCCTGTGGGGTTTTTTAAATTGAGATTTAACTCACAAAACCGAAAATTCACCGTTTTCAAGCATGCAGTTCAGGGGCGTTGAGTGTAATCACGGCTGTGCAGCCATCATCATTGTCTAGCTCCAGAACATTTTTATTTTTTTTTAATTTTTTTTTTTTCAACGTTTTTTATTTATTTTGGGGACAGAGAGAGACAGAGCATGAACGGGGGAGGGGCAGAGAGAGAGGGAGACACAGAATCGGAAACAGGCTCCAGGCTCCGAGCCATCAGCCCAGAGCCCGACGCGGGGCTCGAACTCACGGACCGCGAGATCGTGACCTGGCTGAAGTCGGACGCTTAACCGACTGCGCCACCCAGGCGCCCCTCCAGAACATTTTTATCATCTCAGACTGAAACCTCGTGCTTCCTGGCCTTTGCTCCCCATACCCCGTTTTCCCCTGGCAATCACCCATCTGCTTTCTGTCTCGGGATTTCCCGACTGTGGACATTTCATAGAAATAGAGTCCCACAACGTGTGGTTTTCTGTCCCTGACTCCTTCACTCAGCATATTCAAGGTTCGTGTATGGTCTAGCACATATCTGTACCCCATTCTTTGAGGTTTAGTTCACGTAATGTGAAATTAATCATTTTATTCCTTTTTTTAAAAAGTTTTTACAGTTTTATTTACTTTGAGCGAGAGCGAGTGAGTGAGAGCATGAGCAGGGGAGAGACAGAGAGAGGGAGAGAGACCCCCAAGCAGGCTCCACACTGTCAGTGCCGAGCCGAATGTGGGGCTCGAACCCACGACCACGAGATCGTGACCCGAGCCACAATCAGGAGTTGGACACTTAACTGACTGAGCTGCCTAGGCGCCCCTAAATTAATCATTTTATTATTTTTTTTTAATTAATCATTTTCAAGTATACAATCCCATGACATTTAATTTAGTATGTTCACGGTGTATAACCATGAACTCCATCAAGTTCCAAAACATTTTCATCCCTCCCAGAGGAAATCCGACAGTCACTGACCAATCACTCCCCCTTACCCTCTCCTTCTGGCCCTTTGGCAGCCACTAACAAGCCTTTTGTGTTGATGGATATACCTATTCTGGATTTTTCATGTAAATGGATTCATACGTTATGTGACCTTCTGTGTTTGGACTTTTTCATGTAGCGTGGTGCTTTAGAGATTCATGGGTGTTCTAGTATGTATCAGAGTTTTCTTCCTTTTTATGGATGAATAATAGTTCATCCTATGGATAGACCACAATGTATTCATCCATTCTTTCATCGATGGACTTTTGTGTTGTTTCTGCCTTTTGGATACTGTGAATAGAGCTGTTACGAACATTCATATACAAATTTTTATTTGAACACCTCTTTTCAGTTCTTTTGTGTACATATCTAGGAGTGCAATTGCAGAATCACGTGGTAATTCTATGTGTAAGTTTTTTAAAATTTATTTATTTTGAGAGAGAAAGAGAGAGCGATCGGAAGGGGCAGAGAGGGAGAGAGAGAATCCTAAGCAGGCTCTGCACTGTTCGCACAGAGCCCGATGCGCGGCTCAATCTCATGAACCGTGAGGTCATGACCTGAGCCAAAATCAAAAGTCGCACACTTAACTGACTCAGCCCTGTTGAGTTGTAATGGTTCTTTATGTATTCTAGATACTAAACCCTCATCAGATACACGATTGGCAAATATCTTCTCCCATTGTGTAGCTCTCTTTGCACTTTCTTGCTAGTATCTTTTGATGCACAAAATTTGCAAAATTTTGATCAACCTCAAATTATTTTTCTTTCGTTGCTTGTGCTTTTGATGTCAGGTCTAAGAAACCACTGTCAGATTCAAGATCATGAAGATTTACTTGCATGTTCTTGCAGAGTTTTATAGTTTTAGCTCTTATATTTATGTGTCTGATCCATTTTGAGTTGATTTTTGTACATGGTGTGAGGTAGGGGTCCAACTTCATTATTTTGCCTTTAGATATCGAGTTGCTCCAGCACCGTTTGTCACAGAGACTCCTCTCCCCAATTGAATTGTCTCAGCATCCTTACTGATTGACTGTAGATGTGTGGGCTTATTTCTAGACTCTGAATGGTACTCCATTGGTGTGTATGTTCATCCTTGTGCCAGGACCTCATTGTTTGATACCTGTAACTTTATAATATATTGAAATCAGGAAGTGTGAGTCTTCTAACTTTGTTCTACTTGTTCAGTAGTGTTTTAGTTATTTGGGCCTGTTGATACTCCATATAAATTTTAGGGCCAATTTGTCAGTTTCTGCTAAATAGAGGATTGGGGTTTGGAAAGGGATTGCATTGAATTTGTAGGTTGCTTTGGGGAAGCATTGCCACCTTCATTATATTATATCTCCAATCCATAAATAAGGGATATATTTCCATGTATTCAGTCCTTCCGTTTCTTTCAGCAGTGTTTTGTAGTTTTTGTTAATAAGTCTTTGATCGCCTCAATTAAATTTATTCCTAACTACTTTCTTATTTTTGATGCTTTGTAAATGAAACTTCTTCTTTTTTTTTAATGTTTATTTATTTTTAAGAGCGGGAGAGAGCACAAGCAGAGGGTGGGGAGAGAGAGAGGGGGAGACACAGAATCTGAAGCAGGTTCTGGGCTCTGAGCTGTCAGCATAGAGACCGACATGGGACTCGGACCCACGAACTGTGAGATCGTGACCTGAGCCAAAGGCCAAAGTCAGATGCTCAACCAGTGGAGCCACCCAAGTGCCCCAGTAGAATAACAGACTTTTGTGGTTTGATCTTGGGTCCTGCAATTTTGCTGACTTCATTTATTAACCCTAGCCCTCTTTAAACGTATTCATTATGATTTCATACACACACACACACACACACACACACACACACACATATATGTACTTATGTATATATGGATGATCATGTCATGTATGCATAGAGATAGTTTTACGTCTTCTTTTCCAATTTGGATGTGTTTTATTTTTCTTGCCTAATTGCCCTGGTGGGAACTTCCAGAAAAATGTTAAATAAAATGGCAAAAACTGGCATCATCATCTTGTCCCTAAATCTCGGGGAAAGCTTCCCTCCTGTCACCGTTCAGTGTGATGTCTGCTGTGGGTTTTTCACATCTAGCGTTTATCATGTTGAAAGAGTGCCTTCTATTCCTACCTAGCTTATTGAATGTTTCTCTAATGAAGGAATTTGGATTTTGCCAGCTGCCTTACCTGCATCCACTAAGATGAGCCTGTGGGTTTTTTTCCTTCATTCTATTAATGTCTGTAGTACATTATCTTGATTGGTTTTTGTATGTTGAACCGCGCTTGCATTCATGGGATAAATCTCACTTGCTCGTGGTATACAGTTCTGTTGCTATGCTGCTAGGTTCCGTTTGCCAGCATTTTGTTGAGAATGTTTGCATATATGTATTTTTTGTATATATACCTTTTGTGTATATATATATATATATATATATATATATATATATATATATATGTATGTATTATTATTACTATTATTGCATTAAGGATATTGGTCTGTTGTTTCTTTTTCTTGTGATGTCCTTGTCCGGGATTTGGTGCCCCCATAATGCCGGTCCCTTGGAATGAGTTAGGAAGTATTCCTTCTTCTCCGATTTTTTGGAAGAGTTTAAGAAGGATTGGTGTTCATTTCTGCAGAGGTTTGGTAGAATTCACCATTGAAGCCATATGGCCTAAGGCTTTTCTTCATTGTGAGGTACCTGACTACAGATTTCATCTCTTATTGGTGTGTTCAGACTTTCTGTTTCTTCCTGAATGAGTTTTGGTAGTTTGTGTTATCTAAGATTTTGTCCGTTTCATCCGCGTGATCTAATTTGGGGGATAGCTGTTTCCCTTATAGTCCTCATTACTGCTGTAAAGTCTGTAGTTATGTTCCCACTTTCATAATCAGTTTTGTTGATCTTTCAAAGAACCAAGTTTTGGTTTAACGGTTGATTTTCTCTATTTTTCTATTCCCTACCTTGATTTCCTCTATTCTCTATTATTTCCTTCTTTCCTTCTACTTTTTTTTAAATTTTTTTGACGTTTTATTTATTTTTGAGACATGGAGAGACAGAGCATGAACAGGGGAGGGTCAGAGAGAGGGAGACACAGAATCCGAAACAGGCTCCAGGCTCCGAGCTGTCAGCACAGAGCCCGACGTGGGGCTCGAACTCACGGACCGTGAGATCATGACCTGAGCCGAAGTCGAACATTCAACCGACTGAGCCACCCAAGTGCCCTTGATACTATTCATTATTAAAAGTTGGGTATTGAGGGGCACCTGGGTGGCTCAGTCGGTTGAGCGTCCGGCTTCGGCTCAGGTCATGACCTCACAGCTTGTGAGTTCGAGCCCCGCGTCGGGCTCTGTGCTGACAGCTCGGAGCCTGGAGGCTGCTTCGGATTCTGTGTCTCCCTCTCTCTGCCCCTCCCCTGCTTGCTCTCTGTCTGTCTGTCTGCCTCTCTGTCTCTCTCAAAAGTAAATCATAAAACATTTAAAAAAATAAAATCTTTTTTTTAAATTGTGTTTAGAGAAAAAGAGTGCGAGCAGGGAAAGAGGCAGAGGGAGAGAGAGGGAGAATCTTAAGCAGGCTCCATGCTCAGTGTGGAGCCCAAGGTGGGGCTCGATCCCACGACCATGGGATTGTGACCTGAGCCGAAATGAAGTCTGACGCTCAACCACACAACCGACTGAACCACCCAGGGGACCCTGGATTCGCTATTTTTAATTCATGCTGCTAATTTCTACCTTTTAATTGCAATTTAATCCATTTAACTCATTTCCATTAAAATTAACTACTGATAAGTAAGGATTTACTTCTACCATTATTCTATTTCTTCTCTATGTCTTGTCACATCTTTCAATATCTCTATCTGTGCTTTATATCTTTTTTATTTCCTCTTTTTGTGTTTCATTGATTTTTATTAGTGGTCTGTGTTGATTACCTTCCCATTTCGCGTTCTGTGTATTTTCTTAGTGGTTGCCCTGGGGATTACAATTAACAACTTAAATTTATTGTTTAAAAATTTTTTTTAAACTTGATTTTTTTTTTTAACTTGAGAGAGTGAGTGCGAAAGTCAGGGAGAGGGGCAGAGGGGGAGAGAGAAAGAGAGAGAGAGAGAGAGAGAGAGAGAGAGAATATGTTAAGCAGGCTTCACGTTCAACACAGAGCCTGACGTGGGGCTCGATCCCACGACCCTGGGACCATGACCTGAGCCAAAATCAACAAACGCTTCACCAGCTGAGCCAGCCAGATGCCCCAACAAGTTAAGTTTATAGCAATCTATGTCGGATTAATAGCAACTTAGCTTCAGTAGTACACAAAAATTCCGTTCCTTACGCATCTCTTTCCTCAGAGATTTATAGTTGTTGTATGCACGTGTCTTAAATTATAAAAGAAGGGAAAGAAGTGATAAACCAAAGCCATAATAGGCCTGGCTCTCCTATTTACCCCTGTGGTCACCTTTGCCAGCGCCCTCTCTTTCTTCCTGTGAACGGACACTGGCCAGGGTCCTGAAGACCTCCCTTGCTCCCTTTTCTGTTTCTAGTAAGGCAGGTCGCCGCCTCATTTTCTGAAGGATAGCCTGATACAGGATTCTGATACAGATACAGAATATTCTCGGTCGCCTGTTTGATTCTCTCGGCCCTTTGAATGTGTCATCCCGCAGCCCCCCCCCCCCCCCCGCCTCCAGGGTACCTGAGAAGAATGTGGCTGTTAATCTTGGTGGGGATCTTTGATGTGACACGCATGCGGCTTCTCTCTTGCTGTTTACTGGAGTCTCCCCTTCGATACTTTGCTGAAAATGTATCTCCGGGTAGATCTCTTTGTGTTTATCCTGCTCGGGGAATTGCTCAGCGTCCTCAAGACAGGGATTCATACCTTTTTTTCAAATCTGGGGCATTTTCGGGGCGCCTGGGTGGCTCAGTCGGTGAAGCGTCCGACTTCGGCTCAGGTCACGATCTCGCGGCCCGTGAGGTCAGGCCCCGCGTGGGGCGCTGCACTGACAGCTCAGAGCCTGGAGCCTGCTTCGGATTCTGTGTGTGTGTGTGTGTGTGTGTGTGTGTGTGTGTGTCTCTCTTTCTGCGCCTCCCCTGCTTGCGCTCTCTCTCTGTCTCTGTCTCTAAAATAAATAAACATGAAGAAAAAATCTGGAGGGTTTTCAGCCTGGATGCTGCAGGTGAAGTATGTTAATCCTCCACCATGTCGGTGTCAGCCCCGCCCCCTGAGCCTGCTGTGGCTGAGGGACCGCCCCGGTGGCCCAGCTAGGGGCTGTCATCTTCATTCTCCAGATGGGGACACTGAGTTTCAGGGAGAAGCGGTGACCGCCCGCCCATCCCTTGGGTCCCTCTGTGGCATCGTTCATTGCCCACAATGTGAAGGGTGCTGGGCTGGGGGCAGAGGCGTCATCGAGAGCGATGTCCCGGACCCTGTGGAGCCCACCCCCCCCCACCCTCCCCCTGTCCCGGATGGCAGGGGAGGGCCCGAAGCTGTCCTCTTCGTCTCTCTCACCCCCAATCCCTGGCAGTTCTGCCGCCTCCTCACCGTCTCCAGGAAGCACAGGTGTCCATCATAAACAACTCCAGGTGCGACTTCCTGTTCCGACGTCCCGGTGTCCTCAGTTATGACCCGGATGACATGATCTGTGCTGGCTCTGAGAATGGCCAACGTGACGCCTGCAAAGTGAGTACGCCTGCCCCCACCAGGGCCTTGCTGGACCCGGGCACCACCCCTCCCCACCTTGGGCCTGGGAGCAACCCCCTGCTGCCCACCAACCCACCCGAGTCTCTTCATGAGAAAACAACCACGGGCCTTATTTCTCCAGCTTGTACAACAAGCATTAATTGTTTTGCCTTCGTTGTACCACCTTTGATTCTCACCTGACCCCTAGGGGGGGAGGGAAAGGGGCAGTTTGAGACCGATGCCCACTCTGCAGATGCAGAAGCTGAGGCTCGTTCGCTTCCGGGGTGGGGAGTAGGATGTGCACCCGGTCTGCTCGGCTCCACAGCCCCTCCTGCTGTCCCTCCTGTCTCCACTGGCCCTCGGGAGCCCCCCCCCCCCACTCCCCGCCAAGCCTGGCTCACCCGCGCCACTCCCCAGGGTGACTCCGGTGGCCCCTTGGCCTGTGAAAAGAGAGGTGTGTGGATTCAGGTTGGCATCGTGAGCTGGGGATCGGGCTGCGGTAGCCCCAACTGGCCCGGGGTCTACACCAACGTCAGTGCGTATTTCGACTCGATCCAGACGCTGATGGCCCGCGGCGCCCCCAGGCCAGTCCCCTCTCGGCTGCTCCTGCCCCTCGCTGTGCTCTGGGCCGGGCTCCCGCAGCCGGCCTGAGCCCAACGGAGTCCTGAGAGCTGGGGCCATCTGCTGAGCCAGGCCCCGTCCCCCACCTTGTCCCTTTTCTAATAAACTCCTTAGCGTGTTGGAATCGATGCCTCGCAGAGCATTCTGTGGCCCCGGGTGGCTCCCTGGACACCCTCACGGTCCCCCCGGGATCCAGTCCTTCACTCCTAAATCTCGCTCCAGCTGTCTGCGCCACTCGGGTTTGGGTGACGAACCACGGAGCCCTCTCTGGTTGGTTCAATCAGAAAGATAGTTTATGGGAGGACGTTAGTCACCCCCGGGTCGCTGGGGGCCAGGAAGACCGGAGCGGGGTGCAGCGGGGGGAGCATCCCGAGCCCCCCGGTGCTCATGCCGGTGCGACCCTCCACCCAGACGCCAGACGCTCCCGGCCCTACCTCTGTCCCCGAAAGGCCGACCCGGGACCAGGACTGGGGTGCGGGAAGTTTACTTGGGAGGTGACGCCGGGAGGCCCCAGTGAGGAGCAGGGAAACCGAGGCAGGGAGGGAAGCAGCCCGATGACGTTTGCCCAAATGAGGGGGTTCCCGCCAAGGGCAGCGGAGGCAGAGTCCTGCTGGAGTGGAGAAGCCACAGGGGCACGGCTCAGCATCGCCCCCTGGAGGACAAGGACACCGGGCGTGGGCTTCTCTCCAAGCTGGAGCACCCCTGGTGAGGCCGGTGGGAGGGGGGCAGCCTCGGCCTGGCCCAGGCCCGAGGCCAGCAGGGCAGCCTCCGGGGCACCTTGGAACTGCTGAGGCACATTCCTCCCCTCGGCTCCCCACCCCCTGCCCCCAGCTGTGGAGAGACAAGTAGAGGAGTGGGGGGGGGGGGGCCCTCACCGCCTCTGCCCCACCTCCGACAGCCTCGAGGTTTATAGGGCGACACGTTCAGGCTTCATGCGCTGTGGCGGCCCTTGAGGCTGGAACTCCCCTTCTCCCTCTTCACAGTGAGGAAACTGAGGCCCCGGGAGGTGACGGAACCGAGTCACCCCCCTCACCAGGGTTTTTGTCCGCCTCTCACTGCACACGGACCTGCCGGGCCCCACACGGAGGGGCCGGCAGATCCCTGGGTGGCGGGCGAGTCCCCAGCCATCTCCCGGGCATGCCGTGGGGTCTCCTAAAGCGTCCGTCCATTTCCACTTCCACAACCCACCCTCCGAGGAGCTGGAACCTGAGGGCGCCTCTTGTCCCCTGCTCCGAGCTGGCCCCAAGAGGATCACCCACCACCCTTGGTGTCCCACCTGTCGCTGGAGGACGGCGCTATTCAGTGCCCCGCACCGGCTGCCGTGTAACACCGCTCCGCGGGACCCCCTGGCAGGGCCAGGACAGCCCTTCCAGCAGCAGGTAGACTCCCTTCCGCTTCCGGGGCCCGGGGCCTGCGTGAGCGGCTGCGTAGGACCACTGGCCCCCGCCTGAGCCGTGTCGCCCACATGGTCGCGTTTGGAGCCACCTCCCCAGAGGCTCGGAAGGATCCCCGCAGTTGCCACAGCACGCCCCCTCCCCATGCCCGGCTCACCCCTACACCTCTGCCTCTCCCCAGGCTGATAAGGACAACCTCTGGTTGTTACATCAACGTGACGTGGGGACTCTGGCTGCGGCCACCCCAGAGGGCTTGGGATCTGCTGTGACATCAGCACGCACGCAAACCGGATCCTGAAGAGCCGGCCGCCGGCTGGTCTCCCCGGGCCGCCCCCCGCCCCCCACCTCCTCCTCCTGCCGCCAGGTACAGAGGATAGGGCTGGACATTTGTCACACGAGAGTCCTGTGCTGCAGGCGGTGGGCTGGGCACTGCCACCGTGACACGCCCGCGCAGGGCGACAGGCTGTGAAACGTATCTTCTCTTCTCCCTTGATGGACTGTGCTCTTGGGCCATCAGGAGCTGTTTATAGAGTTGTGGTTTTTTGTTTCCATCCTTGGCATTTAGAGACCTTGTAAGCAACGGAATCCCCTAGAAGTAGCACGAGTGCAGGAAAGTCATGTCAGAGGCAGAAAAGGCAGTCGGGAGAAGGGCAGGGACTCCCGGACTAGGAGCTCCAACACCGCAGGGCGCTCTTTCTCAGTGTGGAAGGTTCCAGGCGCTCAGGCCAGCTGAGAGTCCTCGCCTGTGACCATGGCCATGGCTGCCCCACCCTCAGGCCTCCAATGGGTCCTCTCTCTTTCCGGGGTAAAAGTCCCAGGGAGAGATTCTGGTTGGGTCCGGGTCACGTGTCACCGGGACAGTGGCCCCAGATTGGGTCGTTCGTCCTCTCCTGAGACTGGGGGCAGGTCTGTGCCAGAGAAGGTAGCGTGGACTCAGCTGTGAGTCAGGTCCCCTCCCCGGGCAAGCACATGACATTTCCCCAGGGGCCATTTTTGCCATGGGACTGAAGGGTGAGGGCTGAAGGGGACGTGGGCCCAGCAGAGGTCTGTGCCTCAGTTTCTCAGTCTGACACAAGGGTTGGGTTTGGGGGCCCTTTCCAGGGGTCCTACTGGCTATTCAACCAGTTTTGGCCCCTCCCTGAACGAGCCAGCTTCTCAGAATATTGTCGTCTATGCCCTCCGCCCCGTGCCCCTAGTTTCCAACAGGCAGGGACCCAGGTCCCCTGCGGGACAGGCTTCCAGCCTTTTGGCCACAGCTCCCCCATCAAGTTTGGCGCCCGCCCCCAGACATGGCTGTGTGTCCCCGGGGTTCGCTCTCCCAGCAGCCTCACTGTCCTGGCCACACCAAATCCAAGAGTGGACTGTGTCCCAAGGTCAAGTCGGCTTCTGCTTCTGGTCAAGCGAGGAGTGCTGTCCAGCCCCGAGGCAGCCATTTCCCACTTTGAGTGCAGGGCAGGGTCTGGCTGGGGCTCCGCGTGGGCCGCTCCCGGATTTCTGGACAGAACAGTCGAGTCAGCTGCTCCCGTGACCGGCACTGTAAGGAGCTGGGAGCTGGGATCAGGTTCACAGATGAGCGGACAAGGATTCTCCAGAGCTTCCTGGCCTGACCGCAGCTCTCCGCCCCTGGCTTTGCCCGGCCCTCAGCAAGCTGTCAGCACCGCGGCCCAAGCCGGGCGTCCTTTGACAAACCCAGGTGTCCCTTTCCTGCCACCTCACAAGCGCTGTTCAAAGCATCTTTGTTCGAGGCGGGACTGGTGAAGCCGCAGCCCCGCCCTGGCCTCCTTAATCACCCCCTGGCCAGGCCCACACACCCCCAGTCCCTTTAAGCCCCCAGGTCCTGCCCCTGCCCAGTCAGCAGGGAGGGCACCGGCCATGCAGGTAAGAGCAGGGTTCAGGAGCAGCTGGCAGGCCATGGAAATAGGTCGGGGGGGCAGGGGCCAGGCTCCAGGGCTCCTGTGGAGGCCGGGGGTGCCCAAAGCTTGCAGGGGTTGGAGGACAGGCATGATCCCTGGGGTGCGGGGACAGGGAGGTGCATAGGACCTGTGCCCCTGGGATACGTCCAGGGCCAACCAGGGGCTGAGGGAACACAGAGGGCCTCTGGGGCCTGGGGCTAGGACCCTCCTCTCCTTGCAGGCACCGCCCGGAGTCCAGACCCTGAGCGGTGTCACCCTTCCCTGGCCCAGCTCTGAAGACAGAATGAGGGGGGCCTCCCGCCTTCAGCTTTTGCCGCTGCTGTTGCTGCTAGGTGGGTGTGGGGCAGGGGCTGGGGGCTGTTCCCAGTGTCCCGTGTTACCCCTCCCCGGCCTGGTTCCTCTAGAGCACTTTGGGGTTCCTAATCTCGGCTTCAAAGGTCCAGGTTCTCTCCGTCATGACCTTGGGCTCTCCGAGCTCACATGTGCCCATCTGCGTAAGGGGTACAAGTCCCCCCCCACCTCACAGTGCTCTGCGGAGGGTTAAGTCGGGTAACCTGTTGATTGCACAAAAGCCTGGCACCAGGTCGGTGCCACAAATGTGTTTCACCCTCCTTCCTAGTCTCTGACCTCCCTCCCTCTCCCTCTCCCTCTCCCCCTGTTATCTGACACCAAATTCATAATCCGGTCCCTTCCCTCCTTCCTCCCTCAGGAGCTCCTGGGACACCGGACTCCGCAGGTAAAGAAGCCTCCGAGCCCCTGGCGCCACCCCCTCCCTGACCTTGGCCCTGTGCCTCTCCGATCGCACGATCCCACGCGCCTGCCAGGCCCCCCCCCCCGGCCCCCGTCTTCCGCCCACCCTCGCACCCTCCTTGTCCCCTGCAGCCTGCGGGCAGCCCCAGGTGTCCAGTCGGATCGTGGGGGGCCGGGACGCCCGGGACGGACAGTGGCCGTGGCAGGCGAGCGTCCAGCACCGCGGGGCGCACGTGTGCGGGGGCTCGCTCATCGCCCCGCAGTGGGTGCTGACGGCGGCGCACTGCTTCCCGAGGTCAGCGGGGTGCGGGGGCGCCGCCAGGCCGGCTCCGGGGGATGCGGCGGCCCGGGGTGCCGCGGGGACCGGGGAGGGGCCGCCGTCCGCAGCGCCGCCCCTGTCCCGCAGGCGGGTGCTGCCGTCGGAGTACCGCGTGCGCCTAGGGGCGCTGCGCCTGGGTCCCGCCTCGCCCCGCGCGCTCTCGGCGCCCGTGCGCAGGGTGCTGCTCCCCCCGGACTACTCGGAGGGTGGCGGCCGCGGCGACCTGGCGCTGCTGCAGCTGAGCCTTCCGGTGCCCCTGAGCGCCCGCATCCAGCCCGTCTGTCTGCCCGAGCCCGGGGCCCGCCCACCGCTCCGAGCGCCCTGCTGGGTCACTGGCTGGGGCAGCCTCCAGCCCGGAGGTGAGGCAGCGGGGGTTGGGGGAGGGACAGGGGATCCTCCTCCACCTCCCTCTGACCGGGAGCCCCCCACTCTCCCAATCCGGGACCCAGCGAGACCTCCAGGGACCCAGACCTCCTCCCGGTCAGACAGGCGGGTCCCACCACTCCTGCTTCCTGCCTCGCCCTCTCCCGGCTCCTATAGTCCCCCTTCCTCCCCCCAGTGCCACTCCCAGAGTGGCGACCTCTGCAGGGAGTAAGGGTGCCGCTGCTGGACGCGCGCACCTGTGACCGCCTCTATCACGTGGGCACCAGCGTGCCCAGAGCGGAGCACATAGTGCTGCCCGGGAACCTGTGTGCCGGCTACGTCGAGGGCCACAAAGATGCCTGCCAGGTGCGGGAAGCTGCCTGGAGCCCCTGGAACCCGGCTCCCGTCCCAGCTCCCTAGAACCCAAGACCGAGGGGCTGCACCTCCTGGCCCCCAACCCCCAGAAATGCCATCCCAGATCTTCAAAGGGCTGAGATCTAAGCCCGACTTTCTCCTGCAGGGTGACTCTGGGGGACCCCTGACCTGTGTGACGTCTGGGCGCTGGGTCCTGGTGGGTGTGGTGAGCTGGGGCAAGGGCTGTGCCCTGCCCAACCGTCCAGGTGTCTACACCAATGTGGCCACTTACAGCCCCTGGATTCGGGCTCGCCTCAGCCTCTAATGCAGTGAGCTGGAGCCAGAGGCTGGGGTCCCTCTGAGGACCTGCACGTTCCCTCCCACCTTGCCCCTTCCCACTTAAGGCTCGTAAGCCTTAGAAAGCTGCGGGCCATCCGTCTCTCCATCCCCTGCCTCCTCCTTGGAGCTCACCAAACCCTAGCTGCCAGCCCTCCTCCTGGAGCCTCCCCTGCGTCCCTGGGTCTCACACTCCTCCTTCCCCGTCCTGCTCACTTTTACCCTTCTCTGCTCCAGCCAGGGGCCTGGGCACCCAGAGGCGGGCAAGCCAGCTGGTGCCCGGTCTGGCCCGTGTGCCTGCCTTTTTCTGGAGGAAGTCAGGGAAATTCAAAGTGTGAGAGGGATTCAGCCCCAGAGAGATGATTCTCCATTGCTGGCTTTGAACATGGAGGAGCTGCGGGCGAGGAGCCACAGGAGAGCGGCCTCCGGGAGCGGAGGGCAGCCCCCGGCGGCGGACAGCCAGCAGGGGGCACCTCCGTGCCCTGACTGCAAGGAAGGGAAGCTGGCCGACAACCTGAATGAGCTTGGGACCCAGTTCTCCCCACAGCCTCCAGAGGAGCGCCCCCCCCCACCCCGCCCACCCCGCGTCAGCGTGCCCACCAGACCAAGCCCTTGAACCCAGCGGAGCCCACCCAGACCTCTGGCCTGCAGAGTTATGACTTAATAAATTTGTGTTTGGTTCAGGCCGCCATGTTGCTGGTCTTTTACTAATCAGCAACAGAAAACATACAGATTGTGCCCTGTTGTACTGGGGTCTGGGTGGGCGCGCCATGTGCTCTGAAAGGCTCAGGGGCCTCGGCACCTGGCATCATGCCCTCTGGGCCGGGAGCCCCCAGGCAGGCCTGGCCAGAACTCCTGCTGTGCCTGATTGGTTCCGTTGTTATAACCATACTTCCGGGGAGGGTCTGGGGCTGTGTCCTCCCCGTGGCAGGGGCCCACAGACCCAGGACCACCCCCCCCCCCGCCCTGCATCTGGCCCTTTGCAGCTTCCTGCCCACCCTTGTGTGCCTGGGACCTGGGTCCAGTCCCCTCCCTGCCATCTCCTCATTCCCAGGCCAAAGACCATCCATCCCAATAGATACAGCTCAGTTTCTAGAACTGCAGAAGGAACAAGAAATGGAACAAACCCTGGAAACCCCAAAGCCTAATCTTTGGAGCTACGAGGGCCAGTGGAGGAATGGGATGGGGGAGGCCATCATCAAAGGTGCAGCCTGGCGGGGCAGGCCTGAGCCATGCGGGGCAGGCCATCCATCTGGGGTAGAGCTTCACCGCCCTTGGGGGGTGGTTATCGGGGAGCAGGGCGTCCAGAATGGGGCTTGTCTGTGGACATGTCAGCAAGGGGACCCTGGTGACCGCTGCTGGGTGATGCCGACCATCCTCGGTGGCTCCCTCAGTCTGGAGCCAGCTGAGGGGCCTTCCCCAGGACGCCTCCCAAGACACTGAGGTGGGAACAAGCCAGGGGCCGGGAGCCAGTCTGCTTCAGCCTGGGACTCGCTGTGACTTGAGTAAAGGGTCCGCATTCAGAGAGCCCTGTGTTTCTGAAGCACGAACTGGGAGCTAAACATGGGAGTCCGGAAGCCACAGAAACAGGATCTGGGCGTGGAAGGGAAGGTCAGGGAATGAGAAGAGGTCAGCTACTCCTCATCAAGCCCTTACGAGATGCCATGCAGAGAGCTTTGTTGCACCGTCTCATGGGATCCTCACCTGACACCCATTTGCCAGATGAGAAAGCTAAGGCCCAAAGGCACGTGGCTGCTAGATGGCAGACTGGGATTCCAACCCAGGTGGTCTGATCGTGGAGGCAGCTGGAACGGCAGGGGCGGGGTCACAATTGCCTCTCCACGTGCTGCCCCCTAGCACGGGCTCCGGCCCCTTCCGGCCCCTTCCGGCCGCACCAGCTCCATGAGGCTGGGCAGGCGGCAGGTCTTGGCCCAGCCGACTCAGGGGCACCGGGCCCTGTGCTGGAGCATCCCGTCTGTCTGCAAGGTCAGTGGGGGCGTGGGGGTAACCTGGCCCTGCATCAGCCACAGCTGCCTGACCTACCAGGTGACAGGCTGGGAGGCTGTGCAGCCCGGAGGGGAGCACCCGGGGCGGCAAGGGTGGTCCTGGGAGGTCTCAAGCATGGGGGACGCTGTGCTCCTGTCTAAGGCAGGCGCTTCCTGGCTGTCCACCGACTCTAGTTGGGGATGCTGCAAGCAGACGGCCCAGCCTCCCCCAAGAGTTCCGACTTGGCCTCGGTTTCCCCTCTGTCCTCTGAATTGCTACCACCCACCATGTCGGGGCTGCCGGGAGGGCTAAGCGGACGGCTGAGGCCCCCGCCCTTCTGCCCACTAAGCCTACATGCTGTGCTTTGCACGAGCGTGCTCTCGCTCGCTCTCAGGACACCCGGGAGGTGCCCTCGTTTTCAAGTTCACGCGTGGGGAGACAGGCCCAGAGAGGTTAAGCAGCGTGAGGCCCGTAGCCCGTAAGCGGTGAAGCTAGGTTGCAGCTGGGCAACTGACTCAGGCCCCACACCCAGTTGTGCGTCTTCCCTTGTGGCCAGGACAGTAGTCGTGAAACACTCTACAAATGGGAGGCACGCTTCGTAACTACCGGTGATGACAATTACTAATCAACGTTTAACACAAAAAGGAGGGGAAGGCCCACTAGGTCGAGGCCCCGCCAGCTTAGTCTGGAGGCCAGAGAAGGGTCCCTGTCATGAGCGTTGGGTGGTTGAGGTGAGGGGGCAGAAAGGGCCCAGACAGCCTTCCTGTGCAGAGAACCAAGAGCAGTGGGCCGGCCAGCTCACCCACCATCTTGAGGTTCTGGTGCCATCCGTCATGGCCCCAGTGAAGCCGCAGAGCGGGGGCTGGAGGTCAGCCCCCACTCCCCCTCAAGCCCCTCCTGAGCCCACTCCCACGGCAGGAGACATCCTTGCAAGGCCTACAGTCCACCCCCTACAACCGACCCACCAGGTCTGCAGCACCGTGGGGTTCACAGAGACACCCAGAGGGGTAGGACTCATGGCGGGCAAGGCCCCTGCCCTTCTCGCCACCTCCCCTAGGCTGGGTGACCTCTGACAGCAGAGACCGCCGGAATTGGACACCAGTCATTACCCAAACCCTTGCACTGTGCCGTGTGCGTTGGCTCATTAATGCTCCCCAGTGCCTTATGGAATCCAGCTGTGTGTCCGTCCCCTTCGAGGATGGGACAACGGGTGGAGGCTCAGTGCCGTGCCAGAGATCACAGTTAACGAGCTGATATTTGACCCAGGTGGTCTGCCCGAGGGTGGGTGGAGACAGGCGTGAGTCTCGGAGGGATGGAGTGTGGGCCCACTCAGGGGGACTCCCGGTAGGCATCCTGAGCTGTGACACCAGCAGGGGTAAAGCCAACAAGGCAGGTGTGTATGTGGCAACAGGGCCCAGAGTCAGGACAATATGCCCAGGTGCAGCCGGGTCACAATATCCTAGGTGGAGAGGAGGCCCCTCCTTTCCCCGCACCCTGGGCTCTTTTTTTTTTTTTTTTAAACATTTATTTTTGAGAGAGAGAGACAAAGAATCCCAAGCAGGCTCCAGACTCAGAGCTGTCAGCACGGAGCCCAACGTGAGGCTCGAACCCACAAACCACAAGATCATGACCTGAGCCAAAGTTGGACGCTTACCGCCTGAGCCACCCAGGCGCCCCTTTGGACTCCATCTTTAACTGGCACATTCTGGGAGGTCTGCTGGATGCCTCTGAGAGCGTGACTGGCCTCCCATGGTCCGTCCACATCCCTTCCCTGCCCCATGCTCTCCCTCTTCAGCAGTACAGGATCTAAAGCCTCCAAATCTCTGTGCACAAAGATGCTGAGGTTAAGATGGAAATCTCTGACCTGAGCCGAGGACCCGCCACGTCAGTTACTTGTCCACAGCCTCCTGACTCAGGTGATGAAGTCAAGGTCAGCCAGGGGCCGGGGAGCTAGCAGGGAGCAGGGGCTGCCTAGGCTCAGAGAGGGAAGAGTCACAGGAGGGGAAAGGGCCTGAGGCGGCTCCAGAGAGCCAGGGGCTAGAACTCAAAAATGACAATAATTATGTTCACAGTGTTAGAAACCTCTGTTGAGTACCAATTCTTTTTTTTTTTAATTTTTTTTTCAACGTTTTTAATTTATTTTTGGGACAGAGAGAGACAGAGCATGAACGGGGGAGGGGCAGAGAGAGAGGGAGACACAGAATCGGAAACAGGCTCCAGGCTCCGAGCCATCAGCCCAGAGCCTGACGCGGGGCTCGAACTCACGGACCGCGAGATCGTGACCTGGCTGAAGTCGGACGCTCAACCGACTGCGCCACCCAGGCGCCCCTGAGTACCAATTCTTGATGAAAATGTACACACTTGACAAACAGCCATTCCTCGCATCTTAAAGAAGAGGCCATTAGACTTTGGCGAGTTTTATCACCCAAAGCTGCAGTCAGCGCCGAGAGCAAGGATTTGAATCCCTCGTGGCCTGAGGCCAGAGCCTGCGTGTGAAAAATTAGTAAACGGAAACCTCGTTTAGTCGGGAGGCCAGTAGAGGGAGTTCTCAGCATCGCAGCCCAAGCTGGGACCGCAGGTGGGTGCTCTTCACCAACCCGACGGGGAAGGTTTCCTCCTCCCTTGGCAACGGCTCCGCCAATGAGAGGCTCTCAGCCCAGCCAATGAAAAGCCAGTATACTTAGACCTCCCACTGTATGCCAATGAACTTTGCTTACGACAGCCCTGTTGCTCCTTGATGACAGTCTCCTTGGTCTCTGCGCTTGCCTATAGCCTTGCTGAAGCTTGCTTGTTGTGGATTGTAACTGTCTGGTATCCCCGGATAAGCCCAGTTTTGCTGGTGAAATAACTCATTTTTTATTTCCTAAGGTTAACAGTTGTCAGTCACCAGCTTGATCCAGGGCCAAGGCAGCAGCACCTTCAGATTCTGCCCCCTCTCGAGAATTCTCAAATTGCAGCCCTGCAACTGCACAGCTGTTTGGCATCCGAGGCCTTCCACCTGCTCACGGGGCGCCCTGAGCCTGACACGTCCTCAGGGACCCAGCTGAGGCGCTCTCCCTCCAAGGGGCTGGTTACGCAAGAGAAAAAAGCCTCATTTTTTTCTCGCTCTAGTGTAACTGCAATCTGGGGCAAGGCAGGACAGTGTCCCACCACCCGGGGAAGTAAGGTGTAGGCGTCGGTAGGGCAGCCGGCTAGGGAAATCAAGCCTACAGGCCCTCCCAGAGCCCAAGTGGACCTAGGGTCCCTGGGTCGGGGGTCTCCTCTTTCCTCCGTCCCTCGGGCGAACCATCTAGCACCGTACCTTGCTTTTCCGCGGAAGTTCGCCGGGCCCCTCCCTAACCCAGGGAGCAGCTTCCTGGGGTCCTTCCAGGCCACAAAAGCCCGGCCCAGGCTGGGCGTGGAAAATGGGGACAGCCCACCCATGGAGGTAGCCGGAAGGTCCAGAATTATCACCCCCTCAGGATGGACGGCAGGAGGCGCTCGCCCTCACACGGCAGCCCAGGTCGCGCTGAGACGCAAAAGTCCTGCCGCCCCGATGACCAGGATGCACAACATTCACTGACTCTTCCTGGGATGGGGGGATACGCTACGCTCGCCAAGTCATTCCCCAACGTCCCCCAAAGAGGGCTGAGCCTGCGCCCAGACTGCTCCCTGACTGCGACAGGAGCGCCTCGGCCTTGCCACTCCCAAGATGGCGCCACTACCTGCCGCTTCAGGTCTCTGCCCCACTCTCCACGCCACGGCGCCGAGATGGCGGCCGGACGCGCGGTCTGACCGAGCCGCCGGCACATCACTTAAAATGGCGGCCGCTGGGCGGGGCGGCCGGGCGCGAGGCACGCTGGGGCGGGCGCGCGGGTTGCCGGGAACGGGGCGGAGCGCGGCCGCGCCGGCGCGTCGAGGGGGGACAGGCAGCCGCCGCGATGGTGAGCGGGCGCGGGGGGAGGGGCGCCGGGCCGGGGCCGCCGGGGGCGCCGGGGGCGCCGGGCCGGGGGCGGCGGGCCGCATGGGGCGGGGGGTGGGGAGGACTGGGCTCTGCGTTCACGCCGGCCCTCCGCCCCCCAGGACGTGTTCCTCATGATCAGGCGCCACAAGACCACCATCTTCACGGACGCCAAGGAGTCGAGCACCGTGTTCGAGCTGAAGCGCATCGTCGAGGGCATCCTCAAGCGGCCGCCCGACGAGCAGCGGCTGTACAAGGTGCGGCCGCGGGCGGGCTTTGGGCGGGGGCCGGGCTGGCGCCGCGCGGCGGCCGCGTCGTTGTTGTCAACAGTGGCCGGAACTCCCCCGCGTGGAGGCGAGGCGGCCTCGGGGGCGCGCGGGCTCCTGACAGCCCTGCTGTGCGTCCAGGAAACTGAGGCTGGGGAGGCGGCCACTGAGCCCAAGGTCGGATTTGAACTCCGTTGCCCTTAATCCTCCGCAGGCCCATCAGAATCGCACCCCTGCACCTCCTCTGCTTATTACAGACAGTTGGAGGGTGTCACGATGAGTAAAGTCCTCGCCCAACCGCTGTATTACTTCCCAGCTTTCTGCGGATGCTCTAACAGCCCCTCCTCCCTACCTCCTTTAGAAACCAACTGCAGAATTGTTCAGCTCCGGTGGCTTGGGGTTCTCGTTGGGGAAATGCGTTGTATTGGCCCCTGATTCGGGTGTTCCGCAGCATGGGGTCCCCCCACCTAAGTGCGTTGATGCGATTCTGGCTGGAAAGGAGGAAGCTGGCCTTTCACTCCAGACTTTTCTCCCTGCTGCCTGTGCTTCTTCACATACTGTGTTCCGTGCTTTCTGTGTGTCTTTCGCTCAGTGAATCCTCCTGGCTGCCCTACAAGGTGGGAATTTCAGTAATTCCCACCTTACAGCTAAACTTCACATCAAAAAGATGAAACGCTTTGTCCCAGGTGGCAGAGCTGGGATTCAAATCAAGCCTGCCTGTGGACAGACTGCGTCACTGACTCTTGAAATCAGATTTTCCTGCAGTTTGGGGTGAAAAAAAAAAAAAGATTCCAGAGCCCTAACCCTGGGAGTTTCGGATTTGGAAAGTCTTGGGCGTAGCCCTGGAAACTGTGTTTGACACACTTGGGTGGTCCTGGCCCATATTTGGGTCTGTCTTCCCTGAATCCTGACATCCAGGGAAGTCTCTGGGACTTGCCCGTCCTGGGGCCTCTTGTAACACCTTGCCCACCTCTCTCCCCAGGATGACCAACTTCTGGATGATGGCAAGACACTGGGAGAGTGCGGCTTCACCAGTCAGACGGCACGGCCGCAGGCCCCAGCCACCGTGGGGCTGGCCTTCCGGGCAGGTGAGTGAGGCTGTCAGGCAGGGTGGAACAGACGAAGGGGTCGCAGGGGAGCCTGCTCTTGGCTCCTCCCCGCCTCCAGGGCATTGTGTTCCCCAGTCCACAAAGCGTAGGTGGTATCTTGTGATAGTGTGTGTGTTTCTCCACAAAGGAGAAAAAAAAAGAAAATGAGACGCTTGTAGAAATTGAAATCTACTTCGCCGGGGATTCTAATGTCTCTCCCTAGTCATGTTTACAGAGGTCTTAGTGAGTACTGGGCCGTCTGCTCTGCATTTTATCTCCGTTCCATTTAAAACACTCCTTAGCCTGCGCGGTAAGCACTGCTATCCTCACTTTGGAGACGTGGACACTGGGGCTTGCCGGCTGTCACGACTCAGATGCCGACTGCCACGACCTTTGTAGGACATCACTTAGTCCCCCAGCATCTCTGTGCATGCCACACTTGTGCCCATTTTCAGGTTGAGTAACTGAGCCCAGGGAGGTTAGGTCGCTTGCTGGGACTGCCAGAGCCAGAGTTCGTGTCTAGCCCCTGCCTGCCCCAGAGACTGTGCTGTGTGATCGACCACATGCCCCCCTGCCTGCTGTTTAGAAACCTGAGGGAGTGGCTCACTCCCCTCCAGTATACCTCCTTCCCCCAAGAGAGGTTTGAATTTTATTCTTGGTCTCTGGAAACATGAACGAAAGTTCTACGTGGTATGTTTTCATGACTGTGTACCTGGGGCTGTGTGGATGGCTGGGTAAACTTTGTTGATGAGTAATTATTTTTCTGGCTTCTTGTGAGAAAACTAGCAAGGGCTGCAGAGGGAGTCCAGCAGTGTGCCACTTGCCAGTTTCGTAAGGATCCCTGTGCCAGGCCTCAGCAGCCATGTCCTTGGGTGGCTGCTTCACACGCCCCCCCCCCCCCCCCCCCGCCCCCCCGACTGGAGCTCCTGTCTCCATAGAGGGGTGCAACACATAGGCCAGTCTCAGAGGCAGCCTGAGCCCCCATGCACCACAGGCCTTGGCCTGTGAGTGCTTAGCAGATGGAAGTCTTAGGGGCTTTTCTGTGGGTTCCCTCTGACCCTCACAGCGATGCTGAGGCAGGTACAGGGCTGGTCCAGACCTCTCCCATTCTGCTTCTGAAGCCAAGGCTGGACTGCGTTCTGGAAGTAGCAGCCCTGCTTTTACTGAACAAAGGCATTTTTGTGTAGGCTTGCAGACACCCTTGGAAGATGTTGATAGACCTATTTTTTGATGGAAAAATCACAACAGAGGGAGTGTCCCCCCGGCCCCGACTCTAGTTTATGGCATTGAATGTGGGGGTGCCTAGACCCTGGGTGGCACCCCCTCCTCAGGCAGGGGATCGTTTTCTTGACAGAGTAAACAGTATGGACTGAAGCGGCTGTTCTTTGCTTCTCCCACGGACTACTTTTGTTGCGGAAGTACACTTGTGGGTGCGTAATTGTGTCCTCGTTTAGTTCTTGTGATGACAAGACGATTCTATCCAACTGGCTACTCAGTGAGGGAAAGGAGTGTTGAATAGCATCATCCAGACCATTTCCAAAAAATGGGAGAGGTGACGAAAGCAAGAATGGTCACTGCAGACTTACGGCTTGGGGGAGTTCGTTGCTATGCTGGGCCGGGTGTCTTCAGCGCTGCTGACATTTGGGGCTGGAGAATTCGGAGTGGTGCTGTGCACTCCAAGGTGTTGAGCATCTCTGGCCCCTACTAGAGATGGTCAGATACCCACTCTCCCAAGGTGTCCGTTGCTAGGCTTGGCCGGCTTTCCCGAGGGGCCTAACAGGTTAAGAACCCTGAGCCAGGTGGAGAGAATAGTGTCCCTGTTAGAAGAAAGTGCAGGAGAGAAGTTACAAAACGGGACTTGCTCTGCGCTGAGGTGACAGCAGAAACAAGACGGGAGCCCTTCTGCAGCCGCTGTTCTCTAGTTGGGGGAAAGCATGTGGTCAAAGGGAACAGGACTCTTTGTGGCTGGTGGTAGGTGAATGCTCCTGAAGCAATGCACAGGCATTGGGCTGCGGGGACTGTTTTTATAGAAGGGCTGGGGAAGGTTTCTCTGAGGTGACGTTGGGGTTGATCTGGATGGCAGGCTAGGGGCCAGCAAATGTGAAGCTCCTAAAACAGGAAGGAAGAGCTTGATACGGGAACACAAGAGACAGACAAACGTGACGACTTGAGATTTTATTCAGAGTATGACGGGATGCCGTTGGAAGGTTTGAGGCAGGGAAAGAACGGGCTGGCTTAAGCTTAAAAATCAGTGCTTGGTGTAGAGGAGGTATGAATGGAACAGTGAGTTGGGGCTGATTGAGGGGAGACAAGTAGGTGGACACAGGCCAGCCCACAGGCTCACCCTTAGGGGCACAGGGTGAGGAGGACCCCCAGGGATGGCTGGGCTAGATAGGAGGGGGTCAGGTTGCTGGAAGGCATCCCAGTAGGATCACAGAGTCCAGGCAGTTAGGCAGGCCGGCCAGGACCAGGGAGACTCACTTCGCAGAGGTGGGAATTGGTGTGGAGGTCGCCCAGAAGCCGGGTGGCTGCTCCCTCCAGCTCTCCCCACCACTCCCCTGTCCACCAGATGACGCTTTCGAGGCCCTGCGGATCGAGCCCTTCTCCAGTCCGCCGGAGCTGCCCGATGTGATGAAGCCACAGGACTCAGGAAGCAGCGCCAATGAACAAGCGGTGCAGTGAGAGGGCTCCTGGCCCGCCCCCGGTGCCCCCCCCCCCCCCCAATAAAAGAGATTTGGGCGTCTGCCTGGTTGCTGCCTTTTTCTGCGCACCCTCTCCTGACTCAGGCATCACCTTCCCTGGGACGGGGTCTGCTCCCCTGCAAGGCTCCTCCTCAGCCCCGTGTACTTGCGAGGCTGGCCATGGCTGTGGGACCGACCCCCAAGCTCCTTGGGTCCCTGCTGTCACACCCACTCGAGCCTGCCCCTCCGGCTGGGAACCCAGAGCCCCAGGCCAGCCTTCTGCTCAGCCTGGGGACAGAGGTTCCTTCTATGACTTCCAGCAAGCAGGCTTGCTCAGGCTCTGGCGCAGCCTCTGGGCTGAGGGGCAGAGGCCAAAATGTCAGTCAGCCAGTGTGGTTCCACAGGGAACCCACCGCCTACAGCCAGCCACCTTACCTGAGTCCTCTAAGGCTTGGCGGGGTGGGGGGGAAGGCATTCAAAGCGGAAAGACTGCTCACTCTCCACCCTCCACCCCTAATAAATAATCTACAGACCCAATTCCTGCATTTCTCATTTTTATTTGACAGAAAAAGTTGCTCTTGCTGTACAGATTTTAAAAAACCAAAATGCCTTTAAGAAACGTGAAGAGAAAAGTTGGGGGAGGGGCCACAACCTCACTTGGGGGACAGTAGGGGCCAACTAATTTCAACTCCTGCCCCTTCCTTCCAGGAACACCTCACACAAGTTCCCAAGTTCCAACTCCCCCCAGAACTTAGGGTTACAGGGGGGCATTGACGCCTCCCAGCCCTTACCAACTCAAGACCCAGGGTGTCCCCAACTGTATCCTCCCCTCCCACAACTCCCATTCTCATTCCCACCCACCCCAAAACTCCCAAAACGTGAACCAGGAAAAACTCACAGAGATTAACATTTCACAGGAACAAAGAAAAGGGGGGGGGGGCGGGAAGGAGGAAGAGTCCTCCCCCAGGAGTCTACCAGGGTTCGGGGGGGGGGGGGGGGGCAGACAAGGACCCCTCCCCACGGCTGGGTAAAGGGGGCACTCCCTGCAGCTCCAGAACTTGGGGTGTGGTGGGATTCCCCCCAACAGAGATTCAAGGAGACCTGAAACAGAGGAGACAGAGATCAGTGCCTAGGCCCCAGCCAGCCCCAGAGGGCCCCAGGCACAAGAGCTTGACAAGGACGCACCTGGACGAGCGGTGCCGCACAGGGCGGGGGCTGGGTGTCTCCCTCCTGCGCTTGTGGCCAGGGGAGCGGCTGTCCCCACGCTGGCCTCTGCGGGAACCCCGCTCGCTGCTACTGCAACAACAAGAGGACAGTCAGCCCATGCGCAAGGCAACACCAACCTCTGGCAACTTCGAGCCTCAAAGCTGCTCAGAGTGGCGGTGACCAGGCTGGCCGCTGACGGGAGGCCTTACCTCTGCTGGTCCCGTGGCGAGGGCTGGGGCGAAGGGCGGCGGCGCTCCGCAGGCGAGTAGCTGAGGGACCGAGAATCTCGGAGGGAATCTATTGGCTTCCGGGGACTACGGGACCTAGGGAGCAGAGGAAGTTGCCCTAGCACCGCGCTCTTCCAAACCCACCAGCCTGCACTCAGGACCACCCCCCAGGTCCTGACCACCAGACCTCGTACCACACAGGGCCAACCTCAGACCCACCTTTGTCTGCTCACTCACCCATCCGCCCGCACACCATCCACCGAGTGCCCCACTGGGCAGGGCACGGGGTGCAGCGGGGGATGCCAAGAGAAAGACAGTCCCTGCCCTTGGAGGGGCTCAGTCTGGTGGTGAAGGGAGGCCAAGGGAGGCCCGCTCGGCCCCGTGTATGGGAAGCAGCCCCACAAGGACCGATATGCGTGGGTCTGGGGACCCGGGGGGAAGGGACACAGGGCGGGGAAAGGGGGGGGAGGGTAGTCTTCTCGAAGGTGCTGTTTGAGCGGAGTCTTGCAGAACGAGGAGTTCACCAGGCGGACAAGGGAATTCCAGGCAGAAGGAACAGCATGTCCAAAGGCATGGGGTTCTCCTTAGACTGCAAGGCGCTGGGTATGGCTGGAGCACAGGGCATGTGTGGGGGCGGGCAGGAGAGGAGAACACAGGGCAGGCAAGGCCAGTTGGTGAAGAGCCTCACACGCCATTCCCGCAGAGGTGGGGCTTTATCCTGCAGGCCACAGGGCGTCCCGGAAGGATTTGTGGAGTGGAGGGAAGTAACCAGATGTGCGTTTTAGAAAGATCCCTCTGGCTACGTGTGGAAGAGAATGGCGTGGAGGCAGGGAGACAGGGAAGAGGCTGTGGACAGAGTCGGGAGAAGATGACGGTGGCCAGACCAGAGCCCTGGCGGGAGCAACGGGGAGATTTAAAATCTAGAATCCCTGGGACGTGGGAGCAGGAAAACAGGCTGCATGTCAGGGGAAGGGAGAGGAAGGAACCTAGGACTCCACAATCCTGACTGGAGCACCCACACTTGGACCCTTTGCCGGAACAGGGCACAGCACAGGTGGTAGGGAGAGAGCCCAACTCCTCCCACACAACCAGACACCACAGTCCACCAGAGACTCCCGGCAGGGATCTCACGCCCAGGGTCAGACCCCGCCCCTTCCGGCTCCGGCAAGGCTGCACTCACCTCCGCTCGCCGGGGGGTGGCTTCTTGGGGCTTGCAGGTTTGGGCAAGGCCTGAGGGCCAGGCTTAGCGGGGGACGGGGATGAAGAAGTAGAGGAGGAAGAGGAGGAGGAAGAGGAGGAGGAGGAGGAGGAGGAAGAGGAGGAGGAGGAAGAGGAGGAGGAGGAGGAAGAGGAGGAGGAGGAGCTGGAACTGGAGCTACTGGAGCGCCTCTTCCGCTTGGCCGGGGTCGGCTCCGGAGGACGTCCCTCTCGAACAGCCTCCTTGGGGGCTGGGGTGGGGCTGGGGGCCCTGTGGGAGAAGCAGAGCGTCAGGAGGAGACAGGCCGCCCCAGCCCCGACCCTACCTTCCTTGGCCTGGAGGAACGGCAGTGGGGGAGGGGTGCCGGAGAAAGGCCCCAGGAGCCCTCGGAGCTGAGAGCCGGCGAGCACATTCTCTGGAGAGCAGTGGCCCGAGACGCCCCGACCTCTGCTAACACAAGCAACAGGCCGGGCCCGCAGCACAAGGGATCAAGGCTAAACCTCAAGAATGTCCCTGATGGAGGAGGACTAAGGCCCCTGGGCTCAGGTGTGGAAGCCGAGCTGGGCGGTCTCCTTCCCGGGAGAGCCGCGGCTTGGGGAGGCCCCTGCGAGCGGGTTGGCCGGGGGAGGGGCCGTCCTGCCTGGAGGCAGGGAGAAGGATGGGATGACCTCTGAAGATCCTTCCAGCCCAGGGAGTTCCTCTTGAGGTCTAACTGCCATCCCTCCTGCTGTAAAATTAAGTCCATTTCCTCTAGTTCTGTCCTCTGTAGAGACGGAAAACTTATCATTATCCTCTAGAGAATGAACCTTAGGAGACTTTTACCTGTCCCATTCCTCCCCCCGGTGCCCCCACCCCAGCATTCTCTTCTACCCCAGCTTAAGGGTCAAGGTCCCATACCTCTTTCAAAGAGCCAAGAGCCTCTGGACAGAACTTCTCCCTCCCCACCCCCACCCACCCCCCAAACCGGCCCCATCCAACGGTTCTGCAAGCCAAGCCCCCTCACCTCTTCAGCGCTACCTCGGGTTGAGCAGGAAGGCTAGAGCCCTCCGAGTCGCTAGAACTGGAACCGGAGGAAGAGGAGGAGGAAGAGGACGATGACGAGGATGAAGAGGAGGAGCTGGATGAGGAGGAGGAGGAGGAACTCCGCCGCTCCTTTGCCGGCTGCAGGGTGGCCAATGCAGAAGGCTGCTGGGCCCCCGTGGAGGCCGGTGTTTCCCCACCCTCAGGGTGGGACACCCCAGGGACAGGACCAGAGAGCATGCCGTTGTGGTCACCAGCAGAGGACGTGGTCTTTGCCACCGTCCCAGAGGAGAGGGACTGAGACCCTGCTACAGGGGTGGTCTGGGCAAGCAAAGCTCGGGACTGGTCAGAAAAAGCAGATGGCACAGGGGACCTAGGTCGATCCTGAGCTGGAGGAAGAACACACTGGGAGGAAGCCTGGACCATTCTAGAAGCAGGAGAGGGAGCCCGCTCAGAGGTCATTCTAGACTGGCTGAGGGCAGACGGTGGGGTTCTGGAGCCTGGGCCTCC
Source organism: Neofelis nebulosa (assembly GCF_028018385.1). Taxonomy (NCBI): domain Eukaryota; kingdom Metazoa; phylum Chordata; class Mammalia; order Carnivora; family Felidae; genus Neofelis; species Neofelis nebulosa. The sequence continues at coordinate 42,965,355 of NC_080799.1, read as the reverse complement.
TGGTGGGGTTCTGGATCTGGCTCGGTCAAGAAGTGGTGGTGAGGTTCTACCACTAACACGTTCGTAAGCAGTGAGGGGCACCCGGGGACTGGTAAGGTTTGCACCAGACAAGGCTGGAGCCATCCTAGCACTGGTGAGGCTTGCAGGTGCCATGGCTGGAGGGGTTCTGGAGCTGGCAATATTCACAGGAGCTGTAGCATGTGCAGATCTAGGACCCACCAGGTTTGCAGGGGCTGCAGCCTGGGCTGTTCTGGAGCTGGAGGGATAGTTTGCAGCGGTTGGGGGAGTGCCAGAGCCAGTGAGACTCAGAGCTGCCAAGGCAGCCGGGGTTCTGGCTCCTGCTAGATTCACAGCTGGGGCTGTAGGGGTGCGAGGGTCAGCGAGGTTCACGGCAGAAGGTGCCACTGCTGTTCTGGGGCTGGCCAAGTTCATGGCTGCTGCCGCAGCTGGCGTTCTGGAGTCAGCCAGGTTCACTGCTGTGGGTATGGCAGGTGTCCTGGCACCGGCCAGATTCATCGCTGCTGCAGAAGCTGCAGGAATCCTGCTGGCAAGACTGGCAGCTGGAGCCGTTCTGAGACTCATGAGAGGCACTGGAGCTGGGACCTGGGACATTCTTGCAGCAAGGCCAGCAGCAGACATGGATGGAGGTGGCCGAGCAGTGCCAAGACTGATGGCTGTCAGGGCAAGTGCGATTCTAGACTGTGCGTGATTTTCTGGCACAGATGTTCTCGGGTGATCAGGAATTCGGGGACCTGGACCATCCATCATGGAGCCACCAGCTTGCTGCAGGACAGACATAGGTGTTCTAGAGCTGCCAAGGGGTTCCAGCATTCCAGGTGATCGACAGCGGTCCAGAGGAGTTGGTGACATGCTAGGACGACTGAAACAGCTCATTCTGGAGCTATTGAGCGCTACTGGAGGGGTCCGAGAACCAGAATGATTTCTCGTTGCCGGAGGAGTAGCAGAACGTGAACGATCAGAACTACTTCCAGATGCAGAACGTCTTCGGATGGCGGGAGGAGATCTCGTTAAGGACCGTTTGCCCCGAGTTGTTCGTGGAGTACGCGATCTGGAACGGCGACGGATAGCAAGGGGAGAGCGACTTCGAGAACGCTTGCGTGGCAACAGTGGGGTCCGAGATCTAGAGCGACGCCGAATAGCAGGAGGTGTTCGGGACCGAGATCGGCGGCGTGTCACCGGAGAGGTTCGAGAGCGGGACCTCCTTCGAGTTACTGGAGATGTGCGAGATCGAGATCTCCTACGGGTGACTGGAGACGTTCTGGATCTCGATCTTCTGCGAGCTATAGGGGAAGTTCTGCTTCGAGATCGCCTCCTGGTCACTGGTGGAGTCCTAGATCTGGACCTTCTTCGAGTCACCGGTGGAGTTCTGGAACGGGAGCGCCGGCGTGTTGGGGTTCTGGATCTTGAACGACGGCGGGTTACTGGTGGTGTTCTAGACCTGGATCGCCTTCGACTCACTGGCGATGCTCTGGATCGAGATCTTCGTCGAGTCACTGATGTCCTGGACCTTGATCGTCTCCGACTGACTGGTGAAGTTCGAGACCTGGACCTACGGCGGCTGACCAAAGGTGTTCTGGACCTGGACCGCCGGTGAGTGGCTGGAGAGGCCCGAGACCGTGAGCGCTTCCACGGAGCTGGTGAGGTACGAGAGCGGGACCGCTTCCGACTGGCTGGGGGTGTCCGAGAACGGCCTCTTCGGCGTCGGGAAGAAGTTCGGGAACTCTCCTGCCGGGCAGGTGACCTTGAGTGGTAACCAGAGCCTCCCCTCCGCCGCCGAGTGACCCGAGACCTCGACCGGCTCCGCTGTCTTCTCCGCGAAGTTGACTGAGAAGATCCAGACCTATCTCGACGTCGAGTTGTTCTGGTTTTCTCTCTCCTTGAGCGGGAACGGGACCTCTGAAGCCCACGAGGCTTTGGTGAAGGAGAACGGCCTCTCCTTGAAGTTGTCTTAGCACGTGGAGATGAAGCTGAGCGCCGCCGACGTGAGGATCTTGACTTTTCAGCTGGCTCTGGGGAAGACACTGAAGGACTTCTTCGACGTCTCGGGGGGGTTCTAGAACGGGTCTCTGGTGAGGACGATGCAGAGCGGCTTCTACGAGACAGCCTGGCCTTCCTAGTCAGCTCAGGAGACGATCTAGAGCTGCGACGGCGAGGTGGAGTGCGGGACTTGGTCTTGGGCTCTGGTGATGACCTAGAGCTTCTTCTAGCAGTTCTGGATTTGGGTGGGTGTTCTGGAGAGGACTCTGAACTGCTGCTTCCGTCAGGAGAAGGGCCTCTGCCTTTGCTCGATGAACCTGACCTGCTTCGTCTGGGAAGAGCTCGAAGGGCAGGAGCCTTGGGTTCAGGAGAAGAATCAGAACCGCTCTGTGCCCTGGGTGCCACTCTCAGCTTCTCTTTAACTTCAGGGGATGAGCCAGACCTACTACGGCGAGGAGAAGGTCGGGCTTTGCTATCAACCTCTGGAGACGACCCAGACCGACTCCTTTCTCTAAGCGGTACTCGTGTCTTAGCTTTGGAATCTGGAGAAGAGTCTGATTCACTTCTTTCTTGAGGGGATGCACCGGGCTTCCCATCAAGTTCTTGAGAAGACCCAGATCGACTTCTCTGTCCAAGAGGAGTCCTAGCCATGGTCTTCTGTTCAACTGATGACTCTGACCCACTTCGTTCTCTCTGGGGGGTAAGACACTTGTTGTTGAGCTCTGGAGATGATGGAGAACGACTCCTTGGCCTAGGAGTCTGGGGCAAAGCTTTTGGTTCTGGAGAAGAATCACATTCACTTCTCCCCCTAGATGGTGTTCTAGGTATATCTTTCATTCCAGGAGAGGACCCAGATAAACTGTGCCTCGAGGGAGTCCCAGACCCATCTCTAAGTCCTGGAGAAGACCCAGACCTGCTTCTCCTTGAGGGGGTTCTGGGTAAACCGTCTTTCAGTTCAGGAGATGCAGAGCTACTTCTTTCCCTCGATGGTGTTCTGGGTACAGCATCAAGCACTGGTGAAGAAACACTCTGATTTGAAGACATTCCTGCTTTTTCCACTGCATCTGGCGATAACTCAGAACTGCTGCGTCTGGAGGACCTTGTGGATTGTTCTTTCATGTCTACAAATGGATCTGTCTCCAGCTGATTAGGAAAAGATCCATTCAAATCTTCTTTAACCTCAGGAGAAAACCCAGCATTCATTTCTGCAACAGGGCCTGAGTTTCTAAATTCTAAAGGTGATCCAAAGCTATTCTCCCTCGGGGAGGAATTAGACAGCTCTTTATGCTCTGGAGAAAAATGTGGCCCACTCCAAGTTGAGGCCACTGCAGGGACTTCTGCTTCCAAAGAAGTCTGTGACTGGCATTGGTCAAGAGTCAAAGACACAGGTCTTTCTTCTAATTCAGGTGAGGATTCAAAATTACCTCCAGCCATTTCTTTAAGTTCTGGAGACAAATGAGAGAGGACCTGGTTTGAGGATTCTTCAGATTTCTCAACGTCCATTAATTCCTCATCTTGGCTTGGCTTAGCTGACGTACTTTGGTCTTTTGTATCTGGTGATGACCCAACACCACCTCTTTCCCTTGATGGGGTTTTAGGTGTCTCTCTGAGTACTGGTGAGGACTCAGATTTATCCTGCACTGGGAAAGGACTAGATTTGTCTCTTGGTCCAGGAGATGACACAGTAGTATCTTCCTGAAGGAGTAAGCCTGTTTTCTCTTTTGACTCAGAAGGCTCCAATCTACTCTGCCCCAAAAGAGATTTAGAGTCCATGGCAGGATATGGGAAAGAGTCAGACTGAGACTTGCTCTGCTCAGGAGACATTCCAGATTTTAGCCTAGGACTTGACAATTCACTTCTGTCTGGTCTTGGTGGAGATCTGGGTGTCAGCTCAGTGATTGGAGATGAAGACCTGGACCGGCCACCCTTAAGAGGTGTGTGAGATTTGCTCTGCAGAGACGGAGACTCAGAGTGACTCCGTTTCATGTCTGGACTTGAAGTATCAGATCTAGGGTCTGGTGAAGTCTGTGATTGTCCTTTCTGTTGCAGAGAAGAGGAGACAAAATACATTTCTCCTGGTGGTGTGGTAGACTTTACTCCTGGACAGAGAGAGAAGGATCCAGAACTTTGTGCTGGTAAGTCTTTAGACTTCTCTTGGGAACATGGGGACTTAGATCCACAAAGACTGTGCCCTGATGGAGTTTGGGGCTTAACCTTAGGGCATGGTGAAGTAGACCCTGAGTGACTTTGTCTTGGTGGTGTTCCAGGTTTCACTTTGGTATCTGGTGAAGAGGACCTAGAACGGCTGTGTCTCTGCAACAATCTAGATTCCATCTTGGAGCAAGGAGACTCTGATCTGCTTTGCCTTGGCGGTGTTTTAGAGGTTACCCTACTAGGACTTGGAGAAGAGGAGCCAGAATGACTTTGGACTGGCGACATTACTGCCTTCACTTTGGGTTGTGGAGATGACGATCCAGAGCGGCTCCCTCTTGGAGGGGTGCTAGATTTCACTCTAGGAGGAGAGGACCCAGAGCAGCTATGTCTTGAAGGAGTCATAGATTTCACCTCAGGGTCAGGTGATGATTCTGAACGGCTCTGTATTTGTGGTGTCGCAGATTGTTCATTTGCCTGGGGACTTGTTACAGACCCTTGCCTTGGTGGTGTTCCAGACTTCACTTTAGGTTGAGGAGATGAACTGGAACAACTCTGTCTTGAAGGTGTTTTAGATTTCTGGTTAGAAGGAGGAGAAGAACCAGAACGACTTCGCCTTGGTGGTGTTCTAGATTTAGCTTTCGGCTGGGATGATCCAGAGCGACTGCGCCTTGGTGGTGTCCGAGACTTTTGTTTAGGACACGGAGAGGATCCCGAAAGGCTTCGCCTCAAAGACAAGCGAGATTTTGCTTTGGACCGCGGTGAAGAGAGAGACCTGCTCCGTCTTGAAGAAACTCGAGATTTTTTCATTTCCGGGCTTGAGTTGGACCTGCTCCTCCTCTGTGATGCTCTGGATTTGTTCTTCCGCTCTGATGATGAACCAGACCTGCCTCTTCTTTGTGGTGTTCTAGAATGAGATCTTCCTCGTCTAACTAGACTTCTACTACGAGATCTTCGTCTTGCTGGTGTCCTAGACCGAGATCGTCCTCGTCTTACGGGTGTCCTAGACCGAGATCGTCCTCGTCTTGCCGGTGTCCTAGACCGAGACCTCCCTCTCCTGGCTGGTGTTCTAGAGCGTGACCGACGTCTGGCTGGAGTTCTAGAGCGTGACCTGCCACTTCTCCTGGCTGGTGATCTGCTACGAGACCTCCGTCGTACTGGCGATCGGGTCCTAGATCTGCGCCTAGCAGGTGTCCTAGAGCGAGACCTGCCTCTCCGGGCTGGTGTTCTAGAGCGGGACCTACGCCTGGCAGGTGTTCTGGATCGTGATCTCCGCCTGGCAGGTGTTCTAGAGCGAGATCTAGCCCGGCGGGCTGGCGTTCTAGAACGAGATCTGCCCCTAGCGGCTGGGGATCTAGAATGAGACCTGCCTCGCCTTGCTGATCTAGACCTGCCTCTTCTCTGGGTATTTCTGCTTCTAGACCAGCCTGGTCGCTGAGGAGACCTAGAGCGACCACGTCGCTGGGGGCTTCTGGACCGTCCCCACCTCTGTGCAGACCGGGACCTACGCCACTGAGGGGACCGGGACCTAGAATGACCTCTTTTGGTAGGGGTTCGAGACCGAGATCGCCCCCTCTTAGTGGTGGTAGGGCTACGGGACCTCCCCACTCTTCGAGAAGGGGTATGAGAATGTGACTTATCCCGCTTTGCTCGGCCATGTGAGCGACTCTTGGATGCGGGAGAAGAAGAAATCTCTCGGCGGGACCCAGGAGCTGGTGCAGGTTTAGGACTTTCAGGGGAAGAGCTGGCATGTCGAGAAACTTTGGTAGGTTGAGGGGATGGTGGGCAGCTCTCTGAAGACGACTGGGGAGGTTTCTCAGGAGACTTAGGTGGTGAACGGCCCCGGGTTGGGGAAGCCTCAGATGGGGGGTTCACTGGCTCCTGACTTAAGGTGGTTGTTGCAAGGGGTTGTGGGGAGCCGCCATGTTGCTCAGCAAGGAGCGGAGGCGGAGCAGGTGGTTCTGGGCCTGCGCTGCTCCTTTCCGGAGAGGGGCTAGGTCGAATTGCAGATTTCTAAGAGTGGAAAAGAAAGCACGGATAGGAACATAAGCACCAAAACTTCCCATCAACCTAAACACCAAAACTTCCTATTACCCATAAGAGCCTAACATCCTTGCCAATGAAATTTTTCCTCTACACACCCCATTACAACACCAACTGGTCCTTTACCTCACCACAGGTAGTCATTAACAAAAGATCACGTAAAAAGACAATTGGGACAACATGAACAGGCTATCTTATCACTTTAAGTCTCATAACCTAAAAAAAAACACAACACAACACACTACGTTTTACGATAACCCTAACAAAATACCACGGCAACAGAAAAAAAGTGCATACTTTTACTAAACGGAAAAACAAAGCAGTTTCCCGAAGAGTGAGGCATCTGACTTCACCCTTGAAAAACACTAAGATTATGGTGCAAAGACAAAGATTTGAGAATATGGTTTATGTAAATAGAACTACAGATAAGTACAGAAAATGAAACCAAGTTTGAAAAGCTTTAAATATAAGACAAGTAAATGAAATTAAAACAGAAATTAAGTTTTTGAGGTAATCCAACTTGTACTTTAGAAAAATAACTCTGGAGGACACAGAAAACGGGACTAAAAAGCTAAGCATTTAACGAAGAGCAATTACACTGTAATAGCTAAAGCAATAAAACATCACGATTAGGGCTTCGATCAGAATAGCAACCATAAAATGACAAGTACTGAAAAGACCATTCCGGAGTAGTGTTTTCAAACTGCAGGCAGCAATCCAGTGGGTTGACAACTTTTAGTTAGCTACAACCAGCATTTAACAAAAATAAACTCTATAGACAAATCTCAAAATGCTAAAAATGATTTAAAAATACTTTTCTCAAATTGAATGTAAAAGCATAAACAGCATAGTGACGTAAAACCTACAAATAACCGGCGAAGTTTGAAAATGTTAACTCTATAGAATTTGCACATGCAGAAAAGACCTTAATAAAATGAAAACTGCGTTACGAAAAGAACTGAATTCACTTCTTTAAACCAGTTTACTTCCCTCCTTCACTTCAAACACCCATCCTAACCCTCCAACCCAAAAACATGCATTAACTCAAGACGTAACCTACCTCCTTGTCTTTGTCTTTGTCCTCATGAGGACTGCTAGGCTGCTTTGTAGAGGGCTCTGAGCTGCTAGGCTGCCCTGTGTTGGTGGTACCTTGTTCCTTAGAAGGTGCATCTCCCTCCCCTCGACGCCCTGAAACAGGGGAAGGACTTCGCCCAGTCAAGGTAATCGTATGGGTCTTTGCTGCCGCACTTCGAGACCTGAGGAAGGTAATTGAGGGCAGGGGAGAGGAAAGAAATCAGCTCAGAGGAGAAGAGGGAACCCCCTCCCAGCTCCCATCCGCCTTTCCTGACTATACAAACCCTCTTCCAAGAAGCCTTCTCTTACACACAAGACTCAAGTCACTCATGGAAATTCAAGTCCACTTCACTTTGGTCCTTTTCTTCCCAACAGTCCCCAAAAGTGTTCTCCCTCTACCCCTTTATCCACCTCCCCCATCCTCCCCAAACCCTCCACCCTGCCCATTCCCTACCCACTTCATTCACAACTCACCTCTGAGCCCACCTCCTTCAGGAAGCCTTCCCCGATTAAGGAAGCCAGGGTAAGGATTCCTTCCTCCCCCAGACACCACGAACAAACCACCACCCCCCCTATTCTGGCAGTCCATATACATCAAAACAAAACAAAAAATAACAAAATAAACAAAAACAAAAACAAAAAAAAAAAGAGAAGGGGAAATGTATATGTCTGTCCATCCTGTTGCTTTAGCCTGTCAGCTCCTAGAGGGCAGGGACCGTGTCTTCCGAATGGTCTGTGCAGCGCCTAGCACACCGTGGGCGCTCAATAAATATTAAATTGATTAACCCACAAGTCCCTCTCCCTCCCTTCCTCCTGGACCACCCCTTACCGACTGCGGGAAGTATCAGAAGAGGAAGCAGAGTCAGCAGACGTTGAACGGTGGGCCCGGCGGCTCTTGGGGGCTGGTGTTGTACTACGAGACCTGAAGGAAGGCCACCACCACAGCTCAGGGTGCTATTACGCTCACACTGGATTTTCCTCGTCGATCCCTCAACCTTCCACCATCAGTCAAGGACACAACTGATTCTCCCCTTTACCCCGCCAGGTAGACTTCACCTAACCTACTGCCTAATAAGCAAATTACCCTCCAATTCACACAAACTCACTCACCGCTTCCGCTTCTTGTCCTTAGATTTACGTTTGCTCTTTGGAGTGGGAGACCTGACAATGGAAATTCAAAATAATCATCTTAAAAAAAAATCCAAAATCAAATAAAAAAATGACAGAACTATTGACAGAAGATCAAGGAACTGAGCTTTACTCTAAGAAACCCCTACAGAACAGGCAAGGCCAGACGGGCTCACCGTTCCATGTCACTATGTCCCCAATGTCCCAAGGAGCTCTTACCTATGCTTCCGTTTTTTGGATTCAGATTCTGACCTGTTGGAGGGGAGGGGGGGGAAAACAACGCATAAACCAATACCTATGCCTGGACTCCTCAAACCTCTCCAGTCACTTCATGTACTCCCAGCTCATACCTGTGCTTCTTCTTCTTAGAACTCTTCTTCCTCTCTCGTCGAGGAGAGCTGCTCTCTGACCTGCTAAAGATGGGTTCAGAAACAAAGTCATTCTACTGGGTTCCTTCTCTGACCCCCCCCCCCACTTACAATCCACCCCCAAAAAAGGCTTCTAAATCAACAAACACGAACATCACCAATGTCTCAGACCTAAGCCCAGGACTTATTACTCTCCAGGAAGCAGAAATACCTCTTCCATAAAGCAACAAACCTCAAAACGAAAAGCCCAGTAATTCAAGACGTGGCCTAGTTAGTTCTTAGTTGGCAAAGCTGCAGAATCAAACCTTCCCCAATGAATAAACTTAATACATTCCTTCCCGTGACTGAAATCTGAATGGTAACTCCCTCTTCCCTGATGTATCTCACAACTCTCTCCTGCTTCCCAAAAGAATTCTCTATTTCCGGGGGTGGGGGGGGGGGGGGCGCCACAAGACTGGTCCTCTGCTTATTAAAGTGACATCCCAACTAACTTACCGTCCTCTATCTTTCTTCTTTTTCTTCTTCTTTTGCTTTGGGGTTGGTGAGCGAGAACTGCTGGACTCCCGGACAAGGCTGGAGAAAGATGAAAAGAAGCAGGATGAGTAATAAGATGAATTTTCTCAGACTTTTCAACTTCAAAACAACAAAATCTCAACAGTTTGGGAAGGAACAGTCCCCCTCATCCCTAAATAGAGCAGAGTGCTTAGAAGAAAAGAAGCTGACATGCTTTCTTGACCTTGAGTACCTGTAAGGTTTGGGAGGCTCTGGAGCTGGTTGCTTAGCTTCTCGAGCACGTCGCTGAGGATCAAAAGAGCTGCCATCTACATAGGAATCACTGATACCAAAGGCAGCACGGAGTCGCTCATTCTTTTTCTCATTCAGTTCTGCCAACTGGTGAGTCTCAGTTACCCTGGGGGGAAAAAGGCAATGGTTAGAAGGGAAGAGAAAAGATCAGGGTTGCTCCTACCACCGGAGGCAGCCAAATGAGACTGGGAAGAAGTTGGGAGAAAGAACAGGGAGGAAGTTGAAGAAGAGAAAACAGCAGAAGCAGTGCAGTCCAGAGGAAATAAGAGACAGTGAAAACACTCACGCTGGCCTCTGCCCTGGGGTCTCTTCCTTTCCCCCAGGGTTCACATCCTTCTCCAGCAACATGAGTCGAAAGGTAGCCACTTTTTCCTGAATTTGCTGTTCCTCGTACCTGAAGAACAAATCCCTTCAAGGTTAAAGGCTGACTAGGCACTTAACCCAGTCCCAAGTTAAAGTTTCCTTATTCCCAGGAGGATCCCTTCCCTTTCCATGCACACATAAAACTTTTCACTCACTGTCACCCAAAGGGCCCTTCTCTTAAATCTTTCTGATCTTTCACTGTTCTTTCTTCCCTCCATTTACTATAGCCTCTAGAACAGTGGATTTTAAACAGGCTAAACTCCAGGGGCTAAAAGAGGAAAGCTAAGCAGGCAAAGTTCCAGGTGCTCCTCCTCAACTTCAACAACAGGTATTTCCTGAGATTCCAAAGTAAAGTGCATTGTATAAAAAGGGTGCCACTGCTGAAGTTTGAAAACCACTGCTCTAAAAGGTTTTCTCACTGTACTCCTTTTCCAAATTTCACTTCCCTACCCAACCCATGATCCCCTCTTATCCAGATTAGTATTTCAATTCCTGTTTTCTTGCCTTCACTACCTTCCAAGGCCTCAATCCTTAAATCCATTTACCTTCCTCTTCTCTACCAATGACAACACCTGTCAGCTTCTACTCCAGCTCTTTTCTTGCCTGGTACCTGCTTTCCCACCTCTCCCCTTAAAGCACCTTTTTGTTTTTCAATGGCTTCCCTCTTTCCCCAAGTGTCTTCATCCTAATAATTCAAATTCCCTCAGGCTTTCTCTTGGTACAGACTTTCCTCATCTCCCACCTTGAGCTGTCCCTTAACTCCTCTCAATCTGCTAGCTCCTTTACCTCCTCCCCTCCTGCAACTCCTCTCCAGGCCTCTTCAACAAGCCCTCAACTCCCTACATCCCACCTAATTCCCCCAGCTCTGTGCTCACTCAGTGCTTGGCTCTCCCCCAGCCCTCCCCTCACCCCTGCTCTTCCATCATCTCCTCCAGCTCGAGGCATCGCAGCTCCACGCGCCGCTTGCGCTCGTGGTCCAGGATGTCAGGATTAGGCCGCTTCACCAGGGCAGCCTCCAGGCGCCGCAGTTCCTCCTCTCCCTTGTAGTCAGGCCGCTCACCCCGGCGGCCTCGCACCAGGGACAGGTTGCGCTGGACGTAGCCGTTGGTGCCGCTGCCCCGGGGCGTCGGCAGCCCGATCCCGTTGTACATGGCCCCGTGCCCGGGGGGGCACCACCGCTCCTGGGGGGGAGCGGGGAAACACGGGTCAGGGCCCTGACCCCAAACTAACCACTTGCCACCACCCAAATCCCTGTTCTTCACCCCTATTTCAACAGGAAGCTCCACACTAAACTCCTTTATCTGCATAATCCTCCTGGTCTTCTAACAAAAACCCTTCCTTCCCTTCCCCTTCCCATACTTTCTTTCCACTCAATCCTACCCCAGCTCTTACAGCCTTTTCCCTCAAAGGCCAAGAGCCACTTCCATTTCTGTTTGCACCTAGATGTTCTTGTTCCACCCTGAGAAAACAAGAAACCTATTTCTCTCGAATTTTTCCACACTCTTTATTCTCATTTGGCTCCCATAAGCACCAACGTCTCCACCTACTAATCTACTTTCCGACATCTGGCAACTGACTGACTGAGGCCCCCAAACAGGGCACGACCACCACTACCACAAGTCTGTGGTACCTACGGGCCCACAGTCCAAATCCAAAGATTCTTTTCAGAACTGACCTAAGAATTTCAGACTACCACGTCACAAACGCAAAACAGACTAAACAACCCCTACATATCTTAACACGTGGACTGGTTGGTTTCTGACATAAACCAAGAGTCCCATGCAGCCTCACACTCAAGAATAAAAGCCAGCATGCGTATCAGAAACACAAGAACCTTGGATACATAATCTTCTTGTACTTTACCTCCCCGAGGAGAGGCCATTTCCCTGATTTCAAATATTTATAAGCTATCAACTACCTTGCCTGGTATCTTGCTCCTTTAATTTCCTTCCCAATAGGATTTCTCACGTATTCATTCGGCAGCTCACCCAAGTCTCATTAGCTCCCCTTAAAAACATCACCTGTTTGCAGCTCAATGCTCTGATCAAACCTCTGCTCCAACTGTTCCCATTGCCCTCTTCTACATTCCTTGCCCTAAACTTACTCAGAACACCCCCCCCCTTCATAGCCCTTCACTAAGGCAAAACTGTCAACTTTCCCTACCAATTTCTGTTACCTCGCTTCCTAGTGTTTCTCTTCCAGACCTGCCTTATCTCTCCCATGTTCTCTTTGTGCCTCCTACACCAAGGTTCTATCCTCTCAACCTGTCCCAACCCCAGCATGGCTCTGAAAAGCCCTCAACCCCCTCGAGTTTTCTGGTTAGATTTCTTAGCTACACGTTTCTTATTCTTTTCTCCTACTACATATACGTTATTTCTTCCTCCATCTCATCTCGTCCGCGACAGCTTCACAGAGCACAAATATGTGAGGGAAAACTACCCCCCTCAAAAACCCCAAGGAACAAGTGAAGAGATTAGTGAAAAATAAGCAAAGGTAGATAAACACGGATACAAAGGAAGCCTATGTTTTTAAAATTCCAGAAGAAACAGCCTATGAGTACCTGGAGGATATAGTGAAACACAATTTTAAGTATGGGGAGATTGAGAATGGAAGGAAAATTGCCCAATTCCAGAACTGCTTGTACCTCTATCCCCCAACTCTAAAGGCTGGGCCCCTGCCCAACCCCAGGAGCAGACTCCAGAGGACTGAAAAATCAGAAAACCACACTAAGGTACAGGAGTGACAAATGAAGCTCAATCTAGGAAAAGCAAGTAGAAATGCACAAAAAAATGAAAATTTTCGCTACAGCACAAGAAATGAGTTTCTTTACCTTCCAACACTCACTTTCATTTTCTCAAATACCAATCCTCCCCACTCTAAACCCAGGTCCTTCTTTGCCTCTCTAAACCCCACCCTAGTTTCTGCCTTCCTCGCAGAATGCTTCCAGCGTGCAATTAATTCTTCAGCTTAACCATTCACCCACACTTCCATACCACCTCACACAGAAGTCCTCCCACTCCCTTAAGAGGGCAAACCAGCAGCTGCTAAAGAAAGGACATTAAGTCACAACTAATTGGAGAACTTTAAAAAACAAGTCCTCACCCTCCCCTCCCCCAAAGCAGCCCACGGCACCCGAGGCAGTGCTCAGAACACTAAAAGGAAAAGGCGAAGGGGGAACATCAACACACACAGAAGTCACCCGAAACAGCTAACTTTGTAAAACAAACGTTCTCAACTAGGGTCCACAGACTGTGAGAACACAAAAGTTATCCAAGATAAAAATCACAAAGCAAAAATCGACTGCAAGACAGAAAAATTTTTCCTTTTACTGGGAAACTTATCACGACGCCAGACAAAGAGAGACAAGACAATCCTCAATTCAAGACGGGAGACACTCAAGAAACGAAACGCACCAGGAGAGAGGCGGTGGGCGTGCAGGGAACGGACACGAGCCAGCCCAGCAAGCTCAGTGATGAGCGGATTCGGGGGGCTGGGCCAGCGCTACCGAACCCAGAAAAATTTTACGTCCTGGCTCAAGAAAAGACCGCAACTCACACACTTAAGAGAAAAGACAACGAAACGGTCGTCTGGAATTCTGGGGCCAGACGACATCTTAGCCCCGCGTGAGTGGCCACGAAGGCTCAGAAGAGACGGGGGCCAGATAAAGCCTGAAGCGGAGCCCGGCGTTTCCTTCCCCAGGCAGCGCCCCACCGGCCCCGCTAAGCTTGAACTTTCGAGAAGACAATGAAGGAGTGGGGGGCCGGGGGCACCTACACACCCTCGCATACCTGGGCCGAGCACGTCACCTTTACGTTAAAACAAAACAAGCCAAGCCGCAGAGCTTGCGTCTCCCTACCGCTTCAAGGCCGCCAGCAACGGGCGCGAACTACCTACGTCTCCAGGGCACCCAGTTCCAGGCCTCCCCTGCGCCGGCTGGGCGGCCAAGGCCTATTTTCGGCCTTGAGGGGTGGGGGAGGGGGCTGCGCGGCGCCCGGGAGTCTGGGAGGCTCCGCGCCGGCCCGCAGGCCCCCGGGAGGGACGGAGAAGCCGAAGGCCTGAGAGGCTCGGGGGGAGGGACCCGGGAACGCGCCACGGCCGCGGCCGCCGCCTCCCCGCCGAGAAAATGTCGAAAGGGGTAGCTGCGGGAGGCCCTCCTCGGCCGCACGCGTGGGGGTGGCGAGAAGCCGAGGCGCGCGCTCCCCCCTCCTCGTCGCGAGCGCGCGCGAGCCCGCGAGCCCTCGGCGGCGCGGGCCGTTGCCATGGGGGAGGGGAAGGCAGGGAAAAGCCCGCGCGCGACGGGAACCGAAGGGAAGGGGGAGGGGAGGCGGGCGAGCGAGGGCGTCCGCGTGAGCTAGGGGCGGCGAGCGCGCGTGCGCGCGGCGGCCTGGACCGTTCTCCGCGCGCTTTGGCCTCGCGCCGGGGCCGCCGCCCCTCCCCCACCCGGCTCGCGCGCTCCCTCACCCTCTCACCCGCCGCCGCCGCCGCCGCCGCCGCCGCCGCCGCCGCCTCCGCCCGCCGCCTCCGAGGGGGAGAGGTGCTGCCGCTGCTCACGCTCCCGAGTCCCTCGGGGCCAGGAGCTGCCGCCTCGCCTCGCCGGTCCGCCTGCCTCAGCCGACACAGACGCCTCGTCGCTTCCTCAGGGGCCGCAGCGGGCTCCGACTGCGCCACTCGCACCCCGCCTGGGCCGCGCTGCACGTCAGCACGACCGACGAAGCGCGTCAGCACGCACCCGCGCGCGTCGCGGGGCCCGCCGGGAACCGTAGTACGTCCCGCGGCGCTTTGCGCAGGCGCCGAGGCCACTTCGGGAAGTGTAGTTTCTTAAGGCCCAAGGGAGGTTCAACGCAGCCGCCAGGGAACTACGAATCCCTTCGGCCAGTGCGAGGAAGGGCGGGTGAGAGGCCCAGAGGGGGCCACGTATTCGGAGTATTTCCGCCGGGGGGGGAGGCGGGGCATGGGGGCCTAGCGCCACATCGAGGGACGCTGGCGCGCTCCTCGCCCTCCCATTTTCTAACCAGAGCATTCTGGGAGTTGCAGTTCGTGCGTGCCGCGGAACCCGTATGTGGCTTCGGCCCGAGGCACGGCCGCCATTTTGTCTCCCCATGTTTGGAGTTGATGGTCCGAGCCCAGCGACCTAACTGCTTCCCTGTGGCCACGGGCCTCGCGCGGCGAGCCCGCGGCAGCGTCGCACCCGGCCTGCGGCACCGGGGAGAAGCCCCCGCAGACCCTAGGCGGCGGGTACACTCCTAACTTCAGAGCCCGGCGTCAGGCCCAGGGCCTGAGGCAAAAGCCACGGCAGCTGGCCGAGGGGGTTGGCAGCTTCCACCGCTGCAGATAGTGCTAAACCGGGCCGGCCGGCTGCCTTGGGGGATACTTTTCGTACTAGTTCCTCCGGGTAAGGCGGCCGGGCACCGATGCCGTTTTCTACAGAACCTGGGACACGTTAAACGTGGCAGGGCAACAACGTTACAAACACCCTCAAATTCTTCACCCCTCTGCAGAGTGCCTCCTGGTACCTTTTTAAAGTCCGCGTTTGCAACCTGAGGAGGAGTCCCGCTCTCCCAGCACAGCTGAAAGCCGCTGAGCCTCTCAGACCGCCACCTGCTAGTCGACCTTGGGCTCGCCCTTGGCCGAGCCCCTACCTCGGTTGGGGGGAGGGGGGGGCGTCTCGCACCCTCACGAGGCCCCGTAATCAACTGCCGCCCCTTTGACTTTGGGGCTTTGTATTTGATTTTACCAAATACCCGTCTCAGGAGCTGGACCAGGAAAGCCCCGCGGTTTCGGGTGGGAGCGGTGGCCCCGGGCGCTGTTCTAAACCCGCTGCCTGGAACCCGGCACCTATGGGTGATGCTCCCGTGAGCGGAAGCACCTCTGAGCAGCCTAGGGAACAGTCTTTCTGGGCCCGAGCTGGTGTTTCTGAAGTTGAGGGTGTAGGGTGGTGGTATCTTAAAACCCACCGCTTCCCCTGAGACTCGTTCCTACCATAATTATCCTTCCCTGTATTTACCTACTGTTTGGGGCCAAGTTCTGCATTTGACGCTCATGACAACCCCATGGGTGAGGGTTCTTCTCCTTTTCCTTTGGGAAGAATGGTGAATTCCCTGACATCCACGGTACAGATTGCAAAATCAGAAAGATAAGATTGACACGTTACGGTAATTTACAGACCTTATTGAAACGTTTGTCCATTGTTCCAACAAATCCTTGATAGCAACAGGAAATTCAAAACCATGTATCCATTGCATTCAGTTGTCGTGTCTTTTTTAGACCAATCTGGAACAGTTCCTAATTCTTCGTTTGTAACTCATGACATTGTCACTTTTGGAGAGTACAGGCCATTTATTTTGTAGAACGTGCCGCAAGTTGGGTCTGTCTGATGCTTCATCGTGTTTAGATTCAGGTTCCGCACTTTGGGTGGGAAAAACATGGAAATGAATGCTGTGTCCTCAGTACCCAATATGAAGAGGGACATTCTTCCCAAGAGTTCCATTACTGCCAACGCTGACTTTGATTCATGTGTTGAAGAAGTGGTCAATGTGGTTTCTCTGCTGTAAAATTTCTAGTTTTCCCCTGGTAGTTTTCAAAACGGAAAAAGAAGATGTATGTGGTGGAAATAGAGAAAAATGTGTCCACAAACCAAGATAAGGGTTGTAGGCGTACTTAGACTCCCTGTGGCATCATTACTTCTGGGCCTTCTTGGAAAACAAAGCTGGGAAATGGATAAGATGTGCACACCCCGGAGTTTACAACGTCTCTAATTCCAACCTAATGCTGCAGGGTTTTTCTCTCCTCTCCTCCTCCCCCGACCTCCCCCCCCCACCCCCCACCGGTGTCTGTAACTGTATTCTCCAGCCCTGAGAACTTGGCTCCCGATTCACCCATCGATTGATTGATTTGTTCAATTTCCTAGAATTCCAAAAAGTAGCTTCAGATTTGTTCATCTATGTCTGGAGCGGTGGGGAGCCTACCGATTAGAGTTAAATATATGTTTGGAGTTCTTTTTGTCTTTAGCTTGGGGGCATATGCTCTGAATACTATATTCAAAAGTTGCTTATGTTATTGTTTATCTCCTTACCCTTGAGTGTGTTTGTGTTATTCATTTGAAATAATGCTTTTGATTCATTTGTTTCTGTGTGTATTACATTTTAGGACTTTTCCTCCCTTGAAGATTCCTCTTCCTTGAAGGTTTGGTCTATTTTCTTTTTTTCGAGTACTTGAAGCGATAACTTGATTCCAAAAGGCAGTACCAAAAGGCACGTTCAGAGAAATGGCTTCTCTCTCATTCCCTCCCCACCCCGTGCAGTTCCTGCCAACTACCTTCTGGAATCGATCTCAGTCCTCTTAGGTTTTTCTTTCCTAGGTTACTCTTTGCTCAGGTGAGGAGGCAAATGTGTATTTTCTTAATTCCCCTTCTTTCCTACGCAAAGTTGCACGCTCTAGATACTTTTTCACGCTTCCTGTTGTTCACTTAGCCATATGGCCTGGAAATCATTCCACGTCAATTTACGGAGATGTGTGGATGGACTTCGATTCAATCACTCATTTATGTATGAGCATCTAAATTGTTTCTAATATTTTATCGTTACACACCCAGCTGCCATGAGTAACCAAGTCAGAGGTATTTTTGTATTGTTGAGGTGTACCTACAAGAGAAATTTCTAGAAGCCGGATTGCTAAGACGAAAGGTAAAGGCATGGAGTTTTGTTGGTAATGACAGATTCCTCCCACAAGCAAAATATGAGAAGGCCTGCTTTCCCACAGCCTCGCCAACAGAGTGGGTTGCTGTATTTCCCAATTTCTGCTAACCTGGTAAGTGAGAGGTGGAATTCAGTGTAGTGGCAAAATGTACACACCCTGAAATGTACCGTTTTAACTATTCACAGGCCGTTCAGTAGCGTTAAGTATATTCACAGTGTTTTGCCACCATCACCACCATCCCTTTCCAGACCCTTTTCATCACCCGAACTGTCCCCGTGAACAATAACTCCTTCTTCCTCCTTCTCCCAGCCCAGTAACCTTTACTCTGTTTTCTGTGTCTATAAATTTGCCTCTTCTAGGTCCCCTATGCGTGGAATCACACACTCTCTCTCCTTTTATGCCTGGCTTATTGCACTGAACGTAATGTTTTCGAGGTTTCTGTGTGTAGTAGCATGTGTCAGAGCTTCCTTCTCTGTCACGGTCGAATGTATTCCGTTGAACGTACATCCCACCTTTTGTTTGTCCGTTCGTTCACTGGTGGACGTTTGAGTTTCCATGTTTGGGCTGTTGTGAACGATGCTGCTGTGAATGTTGGCGTACAGCTTTCCGTGTACACGTCTGTTTTTATTTCTCAGGTGTGCACCCAGGATTAGAATTGCCGGGTCATCTGTAATTCCATGTTTTGTTTTGTTTTGTTTTTTTTTCAACGTTTTTTATTTATTTTTGGGACAGAGAGAGACAGAGCATGAACGGGGGAGGGGCAGAGAGAGAGGGAGACACAGAATCGGAAACAGGCTCCAGGCTCCGAGCCATCAGCCCAGAGCCTGACGCGGGGCTCGAACTCACGGACCGCGAGATCGTGACCTGGCTGAAGTCGGACGCTTAACCGACTGCGCCACCCAGGCGCCCCTGTAATTCCATGTTTAAGCTATTTGAGGAAGCGCCACACTGTGTTCCTCTGGGGCCACACCATTTTGCGTCCCCACCAGCGGTGCGCGAGCGTTCGTTTCTCCACGGCCTCGCCAGCACTTGTCTGTCCCTGTGACTTCAGCGATGCTAGTGGGTGTGAAGTGCAATCTCGTATCTTTTTTTTTAATTTAAGTTTATTCACTTATTTTGAGACACAGAGAGAGAGGCAAGTGGAGAGGGAAATAGAGACAATCCCAAGCAGGCTCCTCAGTGTCAGCAAAGAGCCCAACATGGGGCTCGAACCCACATACCGTGAGATCATGACCTGAGCTGAAAGCAAGAGTCAGATGGCCAACCGACTGAGCCACCCAGGCGCCCCTCGTTGTATCTTTGATTAGCCTTTCTCTGATGACATTGAGCCTCTTGTCATGTGTTTTATGTTCATTTGAGGATCTTCCTTGGAGGATTGTCTATTTGGGTCCTTCGTCCATTCTTTTATCGGGTTGGTTTTCTTGTTCCTGAGTTACAAGAGTTCTCTATATATTATTGGTATCGATTACTTATCAGATATCTGATTTGTGACTATATCCTCCCATTCTATGGGTTGTTTTTCGTGTTTTGATAGTGTCCTTTCCATGCATGAAGTTTTTAAAGTTTTTTTAATGTTTTATTTTTGAGAGTCATAGCACGAGCAGGGGAGAGGTAGAGAGAGAGGGGGGACACAGAATTCTAAGCAGGCTCCAGGCTCTGAGCTGTCAGCACAGAGTTCGACCTGGGGCTCGAACCCATGGACCGTGATATCGTGACCTGAGCCGTAGTCGGATGCTCAACCAACTGAGCCACCCAGGTGCCCCTGAAGGTTTTTAATCTTAATGAAATCCAGCTTATGCCAGTGTGGCTTTAGTTGGCATGTCACTCATCGTGAGTGAGCTTGAACATTGCAGTCTTCCTTTATGGAAATTTACAACGTGGCTAAACTAGCAGGATGCACAAAGCCATACATTCTCAAATGTGTGTGTTAGGTTTATGGTCCACCCTTTGCAAAGTGGCACAGTTAGGCATATGTGACAATTAGAAAACTGGACCGTAGCAGGAAGGCACAAACTCCTGTTCCACCGATTCTTTAGTTTTAGGACTCCTTCAGAGAGGAGTTGCTCTTGGTCATGCTGGGAGGCAATACCCGGCTCATGGAGGTTTTCTCACGGCTCTTCCTCCCGAAACTGCTTCTCTTGTCATTCCCATCTGGGTAAGTAGCACCTTCATCCAAGCCAGAAAGCCAGCGGCCCAGAGTCTTACTGACTTGGCTTGCACAGCTTTCCCAGCATGCTGCCCTCTGTCCTTCCCACCGCTGATGCCCACAGGCGGGCCTGGACTCCAGCAATGCCTCCTCTTTAGGCTCCCGGCCTCCAGGCTTCCCCTCCAGCTTTCAGGGGTCCTCCAGAGGGATTTTTAAATTTTCCTTTGAAATTTTGTGTCCCACGGTATAGTGGGTTGACTAGTGTCCCCCGCCCCAAACTTCATGTCCATTCAAAACCTCAGAATGTAACCTTATTTGGAATAAGGGACTTTGCAGATGTAGTTAAGGGTCTCCAGACAAAATTATCATGCATTTAGGGTAGACCCGAAATCCAGTGACCGGTGTCATCCTAAGTAGAAGAGACAGACGCTGGGAGAAGGCCATGAGAAGATGATGGCAGAGATTGGGGGGGTGGTCACAAGCTAAGGAGTGCTAGCAGCCGCCAAAAGCTGGGAAAGGCAGAGAAGCCGCCTCTGGAGGAGCAAAGCCCCGCAACACCTTGATTTAGGACTTGTGGCTTCTAGACTGGGCAAGAATGGATCCATGCTGCCGTAGGCCTCCCAGTGTGTGGCAGTGTGTTATGGCGGCTTCAGGACACTGATACATATCTGTCAGCCACTGTCACTGGAGGACACATGAGAAAACACAGATAAACAGAGAAATGAGCACAGGCAGTTCCATCCTCCGGAGACGGATACTGTTTAACACTTCAGCGTCTAGCTTGTTAGAGTAATAGTCCTTAAATGCAACCTTCTAAAATGCTTAAGGGGCACCTGGGTGGCTCAGTCAGTTGAGTGTCCAACCCTCAGTTTCAGCTCAGGTCATGATCTCACGATTCAAGAGATCGAGCCCCACGTCGGGCTCTGCACAGACAGCACCTAACCTGATTGGGAGTCTCTCTTTCCCCCTCTCTTTGCCCTTCCCCTCCCTGTGCACTTTTTTCTCTCTCTCTCTCAAAATAAGTAAGTAAACATGGGGAAAAAATAAAATAAATAAAATGCTTCCAACTTTCCCAATGCTTTCAGGATAAAACCTGAAACTGCTTGCTGGAGCCTCCCAGACCAACCTTTTTTGTAGCTGCTTTTCCATCCACTGTAAGAATCAGCTTGCACCCTGCCTCTGCTTGTTCTCCAGGCGGATGGGCCTGGCCTGTGCCTTCAGCCTCCTGTTTCGTGGCCTTGTCGCGGCGCCGTGGATTTACCCTTTCCTCTGGAGCTGAGGCCGCTGGGCCAGCGGAGCCTGAGAGGCGGAAACAATGTTGGTGGCCGCTGGGACAGGGGTGAGTGGGGCCACTCGCATTTCCACCCCTTGAGTCCTGGACCTGGGGCCCTGGAGCTCCTGTTCCAGCCGTGCAGGACACAAACAAATAGGCACCTACCAATCAGAAGTGGCCAAGGGGGGATGTCCGGAAAAGAATCACACCCTGTCCTCCAGAGGGACACCAGACCCCAGGAGAAGCCTAGCTCCCGGGGCTGATACAGTGCCCCCAACCACTTGGGAGGGTCTCCGGTGTCTCCTTTTGAGCTGGAGGCCTCAGCTGCAGCCCAGCTCATCCCACAGGCCTGCAAGCACCTTCCTGGCCAGGCCTTGTAGCTTCCAGGCCCCGGGTGGGCTGTGTGGCCTGGCCAACACTAGCAGCCTCAGCACAGGACGGGCAGGCCAGGCTCTCGGCAAGCAGAGCGTTTGCCTGAGCAGCCTCTCAGCGGCACGGGGGCCCCAGAGATGCCTCAGATCCAAGCCCCTGGACCGTGACTCTGTTCCTGTGCCCAGGACTGGGAGAAGTAAGACACTAGAAAGGAACCTGGTGAGGAAAAGCCACAGGGACCGTCCTGGTCTACAGCGTTTGGGAGCATTGCCTCCTTGGCCGCACACCACACAGCAGCCTTCGTACAGCACGTCCTGGCCCGGGTCGGTATGTTCCCCAACCCCCCACTCCTTCTTGGGGTGGATGCTCTCTATGATTCAGAAATTTCTACAGCTTTAAAAGCAGTAATTTTATTTTCTTAGGATTGTTTTATGAAAATTCGGATGAATTATGACTACCAGGCTTGGCATCTTTTTATTTAAAAACACTGGGGAAAACAAGAAAACCACTGAAAAGTAAAAGATCAACCAATGAAATCCCGTCACTTAAAAATTACAAAATTAGGGGTGCCTGGGTGGCTTAGTCACTCACACATCCGACTGTTGATCTCTGCTCAGGTCGTGATCTCACAGATCATGAGTTCAAGCCCCACATCAGGCTCCATGCGATCAGCACAGAGCCTGCTTGGGATTCCCTCTCTCTCGGCCCCTTCCCCACTTGTTCTCTCTCTCTCTCTCAAAAATAAATAAACTTATAAAAAATTATAAAATTAGGGGTGCCTACGTGGCTCAGTCAGTTAAGTGTCCAACATTTGGTGTCACCTCAGGTCATGAGTTCAAGCCCCACGCTGGGCTCCACCCTAGGCCCGAACCCTACTTAAAAAAGAATTATAAAATTAGAGGGGTGCCTGGCTAGCTCAGTTAGTAGAGCATGTGACTCTTGATCTCAGGGTTGTGTGGGTAGAGATTACTTCAAAATAGAAGAAACCTTACAAAAAAGGCATGTATGTGTGTGTATATATGTGTATATCTGTCTAGATAGTTAACTATAGTTTGTATATGTATATTATATAGTACTATATATATATCATGTAGAACTATATATATCACATATATATATCCTATATATAGAACTATACATATAACTATAATATATAGAACTGTACATAGAACTATATATATAAATATAGATGATATGTAATATACGTAATATATATATACTATATAGCATATATATAGTATATTATATATATATATAGTCATAGACTCTAAGTCTAAAGTTCTCTTTTGGCCAGCAAAAGAGCGGACACAGGATTCAAACGAGAGATGGCTAATGTCTGGGAAAAAGACAAGAGCCCCGAATAAAGGTCCTTGCCCCATATTTATTCAGATCAGAAGGCTTGCAAACGTGATGGGTGTGTACAGACAACGGGTGTGTTCACACATGGGTGTGAACGGTAACCTGTGGACATGAGCGAAAAGGGGGTTTTTAAAGATATACGGTATTTGGGGTTTGGGTCAATATAAAACAAAATCCGGGCACCGGTCAGATGGGTAGATGGTTGTTAACAGCAGGCAGAAGGCTCTGTGCCTGTTTATCTTTGCCAGCCTAGGGGAGGTGACAGACAGGGGGAATACCCTCAGGGTTAATAAGGCACCTTTTCTTTGGTTAACCATCTCCACTCTGGGCTGCTTTGCCTGCAGCGCAGTGATCCAAAGTCCAATTCACCATTTACCTAACCTGGCCCTATTCTCCTATAAAAGCAGCTTTCTGTTATAGTAGTAAATTTGGGGTGCTTTCATCCTGAATATCTAATCTTGTTATTCCTGTGTATTGGGCACCTTTGTGCCATTTCTATTTCAGGCCTTTGCCTCTCTCTCTCTATTTTGGGGGCTCTGCACCCCCTCTCTATTTTGGGGTGCATTGCCTCTCCCTAATCCTGGCACCTTTGTGCTTCCCTATTCTCGGAGTATCTTTGCACCCCCCTTGGAGTGCTAATCTGGTTTACCCAAACTCAGGTGTGAGCATTTTATGACTTTGTATTTCTTTATGCCTTGTTAACCCATTGGTTTAAGCCCGGGGGATTCCTAAGCTTATCTCCACAACGTAAATATATAGATAGATATGGTTACGGATACTGATACGGATATGGATATAGTAAGAAAATGTAAAGTGGTCTCCCCCCACCTGGCATCACCGTAGCCCTGCACGGCAGAGCCCCAGAGCCACACGGGGAGCTGCTTGCTGGAGGGTCGCCTACAGGCTGAAGGTCCAGCAGAGACATTCTCACAAATACAGTGGTGGTGCAATTTCATAATACAAAAAGATGGGGAAAACCTAAATGCTTCTGAAGTGTAGGCCCTGAAGGTTGTATTTGGTTTGGTAACGCAGGTGCCTGACTTAAGCTTTGATTGGCCAAGCATCCGTTTCAAAGAGGCGTCTGCTGGAAAAAAAAAAAAAAAAAAAAAAAAAAAAATATATATATATATATATATATATATATATATATATATATATATATATATATCTGGCTTTCTCAAACACATTGCCAGCCACACTAAAGAGCCAGGCCACCTCTCCCCAGCTGGGGCTCCTTTGTCTTAGAGTGTTTGGTCGATTTCAGTAACTGACCACTTGGGCCCTTGTCCACTCCCACAGCTTTAAATTCCTACTCTTACTTTTTTTTTTTTTTAAGTTTATTTATTTGAGAAAGAAAGAGTGTAAAAAAAAAAAAGAGAGAGAAAGAAAGAGCGTGATCAGGGGAGAGGCAGAGAGAGAGGGAGAGAGAGAGAATCCCAGGCAGGCTCTGAGCTGTCAGCACAGAGCCTGATGCAGGGTTCAAACTCACGAACTGTGAGACCATGGCCTGAGCCAAACAGAGATGCTCAACCAACTGAGCCCCCCAGGCGTCCCTCCTGCTCTTATGTTTTAAATTTAGCAATAAAGAGTGAGCTCATGAAACCCTAGGCCCCCACCCTGGGCCCCAACCAGAGCAGAACCCTAGGCCCGTGAGCCTGCCCTCCCACGCTCGGGCTCTCTGTCCCTGCTTCCCAGAGACCTCACTGCCTGGCCCCAGGTATGTTGTATAATTTTCTGGTCCTGATGTAATAAACCTTTATTATTATTATTTTTTTCATAGTTTCCTGATGGTTATGGCCAAAGGGTGTCTTGCAGTCATAGTAAGAGCCACAGGGCTGGGCCA